>NC_133752.1:136978289-141778289 GCF_036562045.2 Rhinolophus sinicus
CTTACTCTCCTTTCTCCCACTATTGTGCTTCTTTCTTCTTTTTTGTGTGTGTACCTTGATCATCATCTGGCAAGCAGAGATTATGTGTATCATGAATATTTTATAACCCCATAGTGCCAGCATGGATGAGGCTATTAATAGCTGAATGACTTAAAAGAATATTCCCATAGGCCTAGCACATGCCTGGCATAGAGCAGGTACATAATTAGAAGAAAGCACGCTGTGAGGTCAGAAAGTACAGGGCTTTAGTGGTCATTAGTGGTCCTATGCAAGCCATTTCACTCTAAGCCTCAATATTTTCATCTGTAAAATGGAGCTAAGAAAATTGTTAAAGTATTTTTTAAGATAAAATCATTACTCTCATGCAACTATAAAAATGAAGACATGTTAAAGATTTTATTTAATAGACAGATGTTAAATTGGTTCAAAGGAGAATTAAAAGAACCACATTTATGTGGTGTAAAGGAATGTTGAAATGAGTTTAAAAATAGAAATTGGCTTTTTCCAATGGGGGATAAATGAGTGGGTAGAGGAGTAAATTTAATTCCATTCAGCCAGGATATATCTGTGTGGCTATACATAAGAACCAGTTGCATTGCTATCAGTTATTCATAACCTACAGAATTGTAAGATAACTAAAAGGCAATGAAACGCTCAGACCCTCCCGCCCCATAGCATCAGAATCAGGTAACTTGAAAGGGTGTACCTTAAACAATGCATGGTTTTCCACTGAAGCACAAACTTTTCTGCATAATGCCTTGCTGGCATCCTGTGGTTACCAGGAGGATTCTGTCTTATATACGTGGAGCACCTTGCGTGGTCCCGAGAAGGTACCAGTTACCCAGCAAATGATAACTAACATTATTATTAATGTTAGTTATGAAAGAAACATAATGTAAGTTATGAAAGAAAATTGCTTCTTGATTAAGTTTTTGCTCATCCAACCAGAATCTGTATTCTTCCATTGCTATCATCTGATGGCATCCAGTAGATTTTTGAATGACAAATTTATATTAAGGACAATATTTTGATGAATGGGGTAATAGATTTTTTTTAAAAACCATTGATGACTAACCTTAGAATTAGGAGAGATGACAAGGGAACCAAAATGACTGCTGCTATCAGGTTCTCTTTTCTGAGTCAGCACAACTCAGATTCCATTAATGTAACATGATGGTGGTTGGACACTCCTCTGCTACAACCCCTTCCCGCCAAAGGCCAGTGTGAGTTCTGTTGAAGATGAGCATGTGCTTGACCCTGGTCCTAAATCCTTCTTCAAACACAGCTCTCACTGATGCCCGCTGGATTTCCCATCATGCCTGCTATGACACCCCAGCAACATTTTCTTCAAGGAACCCAAACCAAATTATGATAACATCATTGTTGCTGGCAGTTCCATTCTTATGGGAAACAGACAAATACAAACTCCACTTCTTGAACTCACTTCATTTAAAATGATAAGGAAGCAAAGACAGAAGGGGAGTTTGGTAAAGTGGGTGTGCATAAAGATGAAATAATTTTCTGGTGGTAAAGAAAGGGACATGGAATTGGCATAGGGATAAAAATTGGATGTATTTTAGAATTGTCTCTGGTTTTAGTGGTTTATTCCTCACAGAAATCTTCACTGATGCAAATTAGATCAGGCCCCCACCTACTGGCCTGACCTTGTTTTTCATGGGTAATCATTATACTGGTAAAGAATCTGTGTACTTATCTATTATGTCCCTGTCTGCCTAACCTGGTAAACCATATTTGTCTCATCCACTTTTGTAACCCCAGTACCAGACGTATACTAGGGGACCATTAAATACATGTTGAGTGAATATTGTGCAGTATTATACTGGAGGAGAGGAGCTGTCAAGGACAAATAATAGAAATGAAATTAATTAAGTTAGTAAATTCAGAGAATGATTTACATGTTAATGAGTGTGGAGGTAGAAACATAAAACATAAGATGCTGGCAGAATTGTAGAATATCTTCCATTCCTTCAACCTCAGGAGTGGAGGAAGCCAAGAAAGCATATGGAATATGGCCAACAAGAGTTAAGGTTTTAGTTAACGTTAGAAGCTCTTGTATCACACGTGGTTGCCCTGGAAACAGAACCCGCATCTGATGATAATGATATCATAGTATAATAAAGCAAATACAAATAAATTAACAACTTAATGAAAGTAGAGCAACAAATGGTCTAGTCACCTTTGGGGATAACCTAAGGTGAAACTTTGAAAGGGGCTCTATGCTGCAGAGGATGCTGTCCTCGAACTTCAGTTCTGTATAAAGTGTTAAACCAAGTCATGGAATTTGACAAAGCAATTTTAAAATCTATGTAGGGAAGCACATCAGGTTATGATCAACTAAGATGGTTTTAAGTAACAGAACAACATATGAGACTTGCCCTATATGTCAGTTACCTATTAGCACAGTCATTTTGTAGAATGCACAACTACAAAACCTCAGTGACATAACACAACAAGCATTTGTTTTAGCATATAAATTTATGGGTTGGCTGTGCAATTCTGGTGATCTAAGCCAAGAGTGGCTATTTTGGCTGGGTTCATTCATAGGGGCAGCTGGTGGATTCGGTAGGCACTGGCTGGTCTAGGATGGTCTCCACCATCCAAGTCATCCTTGAATTGACTCTACCCTGAATCACATGGTCTCTCATCCTTCAGCACACTCGCCTGAGCTTATTCTCATAGCGAAAGCAGTATTCCAAAAGAGGGCATGGAAGCATGCAGGATCCCTTGAGGCCTGTGTTTGGAACTGGCACATTGTCACTTCCATCACATTTTATTGGCCAAAGCAAATAGCAAGGTCAGTCTTGATTCAAAGGGTGAAGAAATAGACTCAACTTCTTGATGCAACAAACTGCAAAGTTATATTGCTAAGGGCAAAAATTCAAAGAGGCCATTAGTTATACCCATCAGTGCAATTGACCTACCATGCCAGAAATCAACCTATTATAAAGCTATAGTACCTAATTCAGAATGATGTTGGTATCAAAATAGATAAACAGAATGATATAGTTTGATGGTCCAAAAGAGAGTCATATGATAATAAAATATCACAGAGGTGGTACTGAAGATCCTTTATGGGGAAAATGATAGACTATTCAACAAATGGTGCTATGGCAATACTCTACTCAATGGGGGAAAAAGAATCCTTATCTCACATTATATACAAAATCAATTCTAAGGTTATTAAAGATCTAAATGTAAAAAGCAAAACTTTAAAACTTTTAGAAGAAAATATAGGAGAATATTTCTACAGCTTGAGTGTTGGAAAAGTTTTCTTAAACAAGACACAGAAGGTACAAGCCATAATAAAAATATAGATAAATTATATTATAATTTATAACTTCATTTTATAATTTATAACTTTCAATTTATAACTTTATAAATTTATAATTTATAAGAAACTTCCAAAAAAAGTGAAAAGAAGAGCCCTGGTCTTCAGGAAAATATTTATAAATCAAATAACTGAGAAAAGATTAGACCCAGCAATCCCTCTCCTGGGTATCTACCAAAAAAATCTGAAAACATTTATCCATAAAGACACGTGTGCTCCAATGTTCATTGCAGCTTTATTTACAGTGGCCAAGACATGGAAACAACCAAAATGTCCTTCGATAGATGAATGGATAAAGAAGTTGTGGTATATATACACAATGGAATACTATTTGGCAGTAAGAAAAGATGATATAGGAACATTTGTGACAACATGGATGGATCTTGAGAGTGTAATGCTGAGCGAAATAAGTCAGACAGAAAAAGCAGAGAACCATGTAATTTCACTGATATGTGGTATATAAACCAAAAACAACAAAAGAACAAGACAAACAAATGAGAAACAGAAACTCATAGACACAGACAATAGTTTAGTGGTTACCAGAGGGTAAGGGGGGTGGGAGAAGACGGTAAGGGGGATCAAATATATGGTGATGGAAGGAGAACTGACTCTGGGTGGTGAACACACAATGGGATTTATAGATGATGTAATACAGAATTGTACACCTGAAATCTATGTAATTTTACTAACAATTATCACCCCAATAAATTTTAAAAATAAATTAAAAAAAAAAAAAGAACTAATAAAGAATGTTCCAAAATCAATGGAAAACAAATAGACAAGTCAATAAAAAAGAAATAAATGTGCAAAAGAAGAGTCAATTCACAGAAGAGGAAACCTGAATGGCCAATAAGCACGTAACAAAACCATCAATCTCATTAACAAAGGAAAAATGCAAATTAAATCTATAATGAAACATCATTTCACATCCATTAGTTTGGCAGGGACGATGTAGGTTGACAATATGAAGAGTAAATGTAGAGCCACTGAAATTCTCATACACAGTGGAGTAGAAACTGAACTCAGCATAATGACTTTGGAGGAGCAATTTGGCAATATCTAGTGAGATTGAATATGCACATGCCCCATACCACAGTAATTCGACATATATGTCCTAGAGACAGTTTCTCACATTTTTCTTAATGTATGCATGATAATATTCATTGCAGGATTATTTATACTAGCAAGATGGGAAACATCCTAAACACCTATAAATAAGAGTATGCATAAATGTATATTGGCATATTCATACAATGGAATACGACACTACAGTCAAACTGGATAAACTAGAGGTGATGTATCAACATGGAAAAGGCTCAAAAAACATAATGTTGAACAAAAAGCAAGTCACAGGAGGTATCAACATTATAATAGCAGCTATATAAAGTTTAAAGACATGTTAAACCACACCATTATTGCTTAGGAATACATACATCTGTAGTAAAGGCATTAAGATACACATAGGAATGATACATGAGAAATTCATGATAGAACTGGTTGTTACCTCTGAGGAGCCAGGTGAGGTTATAAAGAAGAGAATACCATTGGGAAAGGTACACAGGAGGTTTCAACTGTATCAATAATATTATGTTTCTTAAGTTGCGTGATGTTAATATTAATGTTTTTTATATTATTCTCCACATGTTATTTATATGTCTGATGTTCAGTTTTTAAAATAAGTAGATAGTTAAGGTTGTGCTATGAAAAAGAAGTGATGGAGGCGGAAGAAACATAATATTGAGAGGTTAACTGCTATGATACTCATCTATTAGGTTGGTGCAAAAATAATTGTGGTTTAAAAGGCTAAACAGGATCGCAAAAACCACAATTACTGTTGCACCACACTAATGTGTATGGTTTACCTTGCTTCAGCTTCTCTGGTCCAGAGAACTAATTTTGTATCATTAGAGACAAATAGTAGTAAAAAGATTCCATGCTTAAATAATTTGGAAGAATGATGGGTTAAACAAAGTTAAATACATAGAGTTTTTTTCTGCAAAACTTGTCAGAGAATTTGAAATGCTATAGGGTACTGTGACTCTCTGAGCGGGAGATAAAGCAAGCAGGGTTTCTCCCAGTTGAGTAACACTGACACCATTTTTTCCATGCAGCATGTTAGGGCAACAGTTTCCATGATGTATATTTTGGGAAATGTGCTCCTAAAATTTTATTTTCCTGTTGTCTGCCTCTATCCCCATGTCTGTGTCTGCTCACAAATTCTACTTCCTTATCAATACCTATGTCATTGTCATTTAATTCCGACTTCTCTGCACAGCTGTCCCATACCCTGTCTCTCTTTCATGGAGGTAAGAAGGCATCATAAAAAGAACACTCAATTTGAAATCCTGGCCCCTAGCACTTCTTAGCTGAGGGATCCTTCCCTGTGCCTTGGTTTCTGTCTACAAAATGGAGAGGAGAATCAAATCCCTTCCCTCATAGAAGTGTTCTGAGTACAGTCATGTGCTGCAAAACAGTGTTTCAGTCTACGATGGAGCATATATATAGTGGTGGTCCCATAAGCTTATAATGGAGCTGAATAATTCCTATTGCCTAGTGACGTTGCCATGGTAATGGCATAGCACCACTAACTACTCACATGTTTGCAGTGATGCAGGTGTGAACAAACCTACTGTGCTACCAGTTGTATAAAAGTGTAGCACCTACAGTTATGTACAGTACAGAATACTTGATAATGATAATAAACGACTATATTACTAGTTTACGTATTTACTATACTATATTTTTTGTCATTATTTTAAAGTGTACTCTTTCTTCTATATATAGGCATATTTATACAATGGAATACTACACTACAGTAAAAATGGGTAAACTAGAGGTAATATATCAACATGGAAAAAGCTCAAAAAACATCATGTTGAACAAAAAGAGTAGACATAAATATATATCTTTTGCTACTTATAAAAACAAGTTTGCGGTAAAACAGTATTTGTGTTATGCTGGCAGCAGCCTCATGTTTCATGTTTACTAAGTTTCTTACTTGCATCATTTTCTCTTGTGCTTGATTTTGGTGTTGTTTTACAAATGTAGTGTAGCCTAAGTGCAGTGTTTACAAAGTCTGCAGCAGTGGACGGCAGTGCCCTTGGCCTTCACACTCACTCCCCACTCACTCGCTGACTCACCCAGAGCAACTTCCAACCCTGTAAGCTCTATTCGTGGTAAGTGCCCTATACAGGTGCACCATTTTTCATCTTTTATGCCATATTTTTACTGTCCCTTTTCTATGTTTAGATATGTTTAGATACACAGGTATTTGTTGTGTTACAACTGCCTTCAGTGTTCAGTACGGTAACATGCTGTACAGGCTTATAGCCTGGGAACAACAGGCTATACATACAGCCCAGGTGTGTAGGAGGCTTGTACCCTCTAGGTTTGCGTAAGTGCACTCTGTGTGATGTTCACACAATGACAAAATCACCTAATGACACATTTCTCACAAAGTATCCCTGTTGTTAAGTGGCACATGACTATTTATATGATAGGGGAAAAATAATAGTTTACCTCCCTATCTTAATGAGACTACTTTTGGAGACTATATGAGTTTCCTAGGGCTGCCATAACAAAGTACCACACACTGAGTGGCTTAAACAACAGAAATTTATTGTCTCATAGTTTTGGAAGTAGAAGTCTAAGATCAAACTGTTGGCAGGGTTGGTTTCTTCCATCGGTTTCTTCATGAGGGAGAATCTGGTCCAAGCCTCCCTCCTGGCTTCCGGTGGTTTGCCGGCCGGCAATCTTTGGTGTCCCTCTGCTTGTCTTCCTTGGCTTCCACTCCATCACCCCAATCTCTGCCTTCCTCTTTACATGATGTTCTCCATGTGTGCGTGTCTGTCTCCAAATTTATCCTTCTTATAAGAAAACCAGTCCTACTGGATTAGGGCCCCCCCCCCCCACTCCAGTATGACTGCATCCTAACTGGTTACATTTGAAATGACCCTGTTTCCAAATGACATCACATTCTAACAAACTGGGGGTTAGCAATTCACCATATGAATTTTCAGGGGACACAATTCAACCCTTAACGGAGAGCAATTCAAATAACATCTATGAAAGTCTTGTAAGGAGTTACAAAATAGAAGACTGTGTTTGTCACAAATTGCCACATCATAAAGCCCCTAGTAATGTACTTTGTTGCAGCACACAGCCAGAACTTGGCTTGGCACAGCTAAGACAGCTTGGGGAACGATGCTAAGAGAGCTTGTCGAGGGACACTTTAAAGTGAATGCTCTGTTTGGTTCTAAATCTATCCCCAGTAATTGATTGCTTCACCTCAGCTAACGGAAAAAAAAAAAAAAAATCCATTCTGTTGAGTTACAGAGCTACATTGGGTTTGTGTGTAAAAGTAACTATAGCAGTATGCAGAGATTAAATAATTGCTTTGGGGGCAGGGACTCAATGACATTTCCCTGATGAGCCGGACCATTCCATTGTTAAAGAGGATGGAGAATCCAGTGTCTTCTGTGCAGGCTTGTGCTATGCTCACTCGCCCCAGAGGCTTGGACTTCCTTAAAGGTCTGCTTTTACAGCATCATTTGCCCTAGAGAGGAATTCCCAACGACATTAGGCCACCTTGAACCTAGCCAGTCTGTTCATGTCAAAATGACCTTGTTATTAAGGTGAAGCAGCAGAGCATGGTGGGAAAATCCTAATCTCTGAAGTGCAACTGCCTGCGTTTATATCCTGTGAAATTCTGGGCAGAGATTCCAGTGTTCTTCAACAAATAACCATACACACCTAATAGAGCTGCTGTGTGGATTAAATACGATATCCATGAAACAGAACCGTGTTTGGAACATACGTAGAATGGGTTCAATAAATATTGGCTACTATGACTCTTCATAAAAATCACTGTGAGATCATCTTTCCTTTTTAAATTGTGAAAAGCAAAAATAATGATACCAACCAACACAGCCACTTTCATTTTTGTATGTTAACTTCTAGTTAATAGGACACTCAGGGTGTGAATATATTTTGTATTGTGCTATTTTAATGTAAGCACTTTCCATGTCCCATGTTCTAAATGGCTGTATAAAATTCAATTGAACTGATACACCAATTTTTCCTAACGCTTCTTCTATGGTTAGATATTTGGAATGTTTGTGACTAATATCACTTTGTACAAACCAATGAATTTTTTCTCATTAAGACAAATTAACCAGGACAATTTCCTTTAAACCTCTGCCTAAGGGTCTTTGCTTTACTTTAACCCTCCTCCATGTTGTTTTGACCTAAATTACCTTCCTCCTAATCTACTCCCCCTCTTTGCTCTTTCCCAAGTTCTAGTTATAAAAGCCAAATCTCTGTTGCTGTTTCTTATTCTCCCTCACAGATTGCAGGTTCCACATACTGTTTCTTTCTGAGGCATGTCACCCTAGATCTACCCATCCTTCCCCCCCTTCATAGGCTTCACAATCCCCTTCCAGGGACATCAAGTTGTGGGAGCCACAAGGTTAGGGCCATTTGGTATAGCCTATGCTCCTTCTTCTACAGGACATCTTCTCAGTATCTAAAAGGAAAACAATATAATTCTTTCTAAAGCATCCTTCCTCTTGTTCTGTGCCTGCCAAGCTCTTACTAGCCCTTCAACACTCAGTTCAAATGCAACAACCCCCAGGCATAGCTAACTGCTCCATCCTTACTGTTCTCAGGGCACTTGCTACATATCTTGATGTTCTCAAGAACTAACTGATTGTACATTGCAGGTGCTCAAAAATGCTCAAAAACAGTGATGACACATTGTAAATGAATAGGTCAGTTATGCACAGATCTGTGAATGAAAAGTTAGAGACTGCTTACATAGTCTGTTTTGACAGGATTAGATTGGAGTACAGTGGTTAATAGTAAAGACTTTGGAATCAGATAGACTTTGATGTGAATATTAACTCTGTAATGTGCTACTTAGGAAACCTTGGGAAACGTAAGCCAAACTGAGTCTCAGTCTCCTCATCTGCAAAATGAGATCATGTCTGCCACCTTTCTTGGAAGGTTAAGATGTGGATTAAATGGGTTAATAGATGCAAAGCACATCACAAGCTCATGGTTTAAATTGGCAACTATTAAAACTACCAAAACAAAAAAAAAAGCTGCAAAGTCAAACTGGCCAAAAGTATTGTTCCCCAGTGGATTATGTCAGTGGCCCCAGGCTCTCACCTCTTACAATATAAATAGGATGTGGGGATAGAGTCCCAGAGAGCAGTTTCCAGGCTCTTAGCCTCACATGGAAAGGTGCTGGCTCAGTTATTAGATGGCCATCAGCTGTAATCAGATGGCCATTTGCTGTGGCTGGGTGGCCATCAGCTGTTACCCGTTAGCCATTAGCCACTAATATAACTGCTGTGGCTACGCTGGTAAGCAGGTTGGTTGTTTGTTTGTTTGTTTGGTTGGTTGGTTGGTTGGTTGGTTGGTTGGCTGGCTGGCTGGTTGTTTGGTTGGTTGGCAGAGAAGTGGACTGCAGATTGCTGATCGTGTGGCTACTGCTTCCTGTGTCTCCAACCCAGCAGCCAGCGAGATTATAGTGGTATGACTCCCCTATCTATGGCTCCATTGGTGTTCCTTTTTGACCTCACTGTATCCTGCATTCTGGGGCAGGGAGCGGGAACAGAGTCCCTGCATGACATGGGAACAGTACCATTAGTTTACCAGGGGAACGAGGGACCCATGTTCGGTGACTTTCTGGTACTAGTATTGATGGGTATATTCTGATCTGGTCTCTCACTATTTTTTGCTCACTCTTCTCAGGGATGCTCATTTAACATAAAGGGCTGCTAAAGGCATACTCCCACCCAGTCCTTTTCTAACTCTAGCCTATCTCCAGACCTTTTCCATAGCTGCTTTGTTGCCTGAGATCCATCTCATCTTTGTCTTTTCTTTGAGCTGAGGGCTGTTTCTAGCCAGTCCCACTAAAAGTGTGAATTCAATGTGTGATCTGGAAGGAATGACATATCAAGTCACAAACAACCATAACTATTGGTTATGACCAATAACTATACCTAATCTAATAAAAGGCCCCACTGAAAGGGTCACCAAGTGGAATTGTTTTGAATAGAGCAGGAGATAGCACAGAGGAGAAAATGGAGATCTAGATGGCAGTCCTAAAATGTGGCCCTGAGCAGCAAGAACATGGTAGATTGTGGGCTGTCTTAGGAAAGGAAAGGAGTGTACAAAATTGGGGAGAAGGTAAGACAGGGGAGGAGTGGTAGCCCACTTCCGGTTTTGTTGGGGATCATTCAACACTCATTTGCTACTAGGTTGGTGAATGGGCTGCAGGGTTTGAGGGAAACCAAAGCTGCCAGGATTGAATCAAGCTCACAGGCCTTGGTAGGACTGGGCCAGTGCCAGGCATGCTGATTACAGGCTGTCAGAACATCCAGGGGCAAGGAAAGACATGCTCCTTGGGCCAAGGAAGGCTCTTCAAAACCTCAAAAGTTTGCATTTGATTAAAGTCCATGAGATACAAGATAGAGTATTAAAAGTTAAAAAAAGCTGCTAAGGAATAAAACCAAAGCAATGCCAAAGAATTTAATCTAAATGCAGACACAAAATAAAACTGTGACTCTGTTTGCTTGGCCCAGGTCCCTGAGACATCTTGAAAGAAGGCATATTTCTGCACCTGAATAATGTTAATCTTGGATTTAGAAAGAATTAGAGTGAGAATCTTGAGACTGCTGAAAATCACTTCTGATCACAATTAGATATTCTAGTAAATCAACCAAATATTTATTAGAAAATTGCAATGTAGAAGACATCGTACTAGAAAATAATGAGGATGGCAACAACGAACCTTTATTATGGTCCTTTACAGTTAACACAAAGCTTTTCACATGATGGAAGACACTCACTGATCTCCAAATAACGTGCATGTGTGCAAAGTGGTATGAGGCATGATTTTCTCCCTTAGGGAGTTTACAATCCAGTAACAAAGGAAAGACATGTACACAATGTAATATAATACAAGTTGGATGATGATGAGGGCTATAACAAAGGTAATAAATTATGGTTGTCAAGGAGTAGGCAACATAAAGGAAGCATAATTTTAAATGTACTTTGAACTTTTGATAGGTGGAGGTGTGAGATGGGTATGTCAAGCAAAGAAGACATCACATACAAGAGCAGGAAATGAAAAATTGCAGCATGTGTTCAAAGAATGATAGGAAATGCAGGAAGAGTAAGTTGTGGTGGACATCTGTTGCTTTGGTCTACTCAATATCCATTTTTTATTCTCTTTGTTAACGGTAACTCTATTTCCTTTGGGGAAACCCATCTACTCTTAGTATCTAAAGAGTGGAGTTGAACCTACTCCTGGAGTCAGGGAAAGACCTGTGATCATCACTTGACCAATCACCACTTTCCATCTGCCTGGATATTGTAGCCGCTTCAGAGTTGGGCACGGGACTCAAGTTATCCAATGTCCCAAGACTAAGTCCCAGGAATTTTATTTAAATTTTGAAAAAGAGACATTCTCTTTCCATGATATTGCCAGCTATAAGGATGATGAAAACTTGGAATTACCAAGGGTCTCTCTGAGGAGAGTAACTGCCATAGAGAAAGGCCAACACATTCATACACCTGGATCTTGTCACGTCAGAAGCAATCTACCCCTTGACTTTTCAGATACAGGAGACAACACATCCCCACTTGCTTAACCAGTCTGAACTATTTTCTGTCCCTGGGAACCCCAAACATTATAATGCATAGCTGAGGAGAGATTAGATAGGGCCTTGAATGACCCATCATGGGATTTCATTTGCTAGTCAACAGAAAGTCACAGAATGTTTTAGGAAAATGATGGATTTTGAAATTCCATATCAAAAAACAGTTGGAAGGCAGTGTTGTAGACAGGGAAAGCAGGCAAGCCACAAGGTAAAGCGAGTGAAAAGTAAGAATTGTCGGCTGCTTGTGAGTTCCATTGTAATCATCACCGTCATCATTTCTGAAGCTTAGTGTGCATTTGCATGTTTCTAAGCACTTGCACACATACTAACTCACTCGACACTCATTCCAACCTTATGAGAAAGGTCCAGTTATTCTTGTTTAACATTCACACCAACTCTATGAGAAAAGTCCAGCTCTCATTTGCGTATTGCAGAAGATGAAATTGAGACATGAGGAGGGATTTGTTAACCTCCTCATGTCTCAATTTCATCTTCTGCAAGAAGATTTGGACCTTGAAAGTCAGGTCCCAGAGTCTGTGGTCAAAGATGACAACTGTCTATACCATGAAGTCTTGCAAGCTCCAAATTCCCCTCCCCAGTGGCCCACACTTTCCTGACACTAGGCTGGATGTCCATATTTAGAATCACTTCTTTGACCTAGAAAAGGAAGTTGGAGGTGTTGTTTCTAGAATGCCCCTGTTACATTTTTACTTGAGTAGGAGAATAAGATGCTGGACTTTCCCCATTAAAACATCAACAGAGCCTTAAGGGGGAGAGGTAAGTATTGAAGAGAAAAATGCAGAGGAATTAGGATGTTGGGGCACCACTGGGGGAAATGCCAAATTTCCCTGGTGTTGGCAGAAGGGCATCTGGTGTGCAGATGAGGAAAGAAGGGGCACAGAGAGAGAATTTGCCTCCTAACAAAAACCCTGTATCTCCATCAAAATGCAGATTTCTGTCAAAATTCCCAAAAGCACATTCTTGCAATTCTATGCTCCTTTCCATAAATGGTCCTTGTCTGTATTGTTTCAGTAAGTACTTAGTTAGGAGGAGATGAAGTCAGGCCTCCCAAGTACTGTCACTGACAAGTACCTTCTCTCTGCCAGAACTTCCCACAGCCCCAGATGGTCTAGCTTCTTCTTCCATGTCATTTTCTGAGGGGGTGGGAGAGAGGAAGGAGTTAGAAAAGAGGCAAGAACCATAGGATTTGCCAGTACTAGCCCTGGCTCTCACACAACCCACCCATCAGGGCTGGTCCCAAACACACCATGGGTTGGTAAGTGGTTGAAGCTTGGCCCTGTGCCTGTGTCTCCCTGCCTGTCCCCCTCCCCCTGCAGGAAGTACTCCCCACTTCCTTCCCACTACAAGCTACCAGTTCACATAGGGGTTCTTATTGCACTGACGTAAGTGATTAATTATACACAGAAGTAATGCCCCCCTGGTTCACTGGGGTGATCATATTAACGGGAGCACTTGGGGGGAGAATTTGAAAGAAGAGGCATCATTCTGCTGGAGTCTTTCATTTATTCACAGCCTACAATACACTGGGGACGATTCTTGGTGCTGGAGACAGAGTGCTGGACTGCTGTCCTTGTGGGATTTTATTCTTGAGGGGAAGACAAACAATAAACAAAGCAGTAACTATACAAGCTAGTGTCAGGTGGTAAAAAAGTGCTATGAAGAAAAAGAAGTCAGGAGAAGGGTAGTTAGTACAGGGTTTTAATTTAGGAACCGTTGTCAGGGAAGTCCATACTGAAGACATGGCAGTGAATCAAATGAGACTGTGGGCCAAGTGAAAATTGGAAGGAAGTTCAAACTGGGCTGAAGGAAAGGAAGGAGGCAGAATCATTCGTGAGGGTAAGAAGGCTCTGAGCACAGTGAGCATGCAGAAGAGTCATTGGGAATGAATTTGGAGAAGGAGCCGTGGGCCAGATGAGAATTTCGTATTATATTCTTGGGGTGATAGGAAGCCATTGGAGGATTTTGCACAGATGAATGATATGATGGGCTTTGAGGGGTGCTTGAGGCAAAGAGAATGTAAGAAGGCAAGTGAGGAAGCAGGGAGGCCAGTTGGGAGGCTTTACAGAGGTCCAAGTGAGAGACGAAGACGGCCCGGACCAAGGTGATCATGATGTAGGTGGAGAGAAGTGGTTACATTCAAGATATGCTTGAAATTAGAGTCTTCAATCTCCATTTGTGGCTGTGTAGTGAACAGCTCTGGTGATTGTGTTACTTGCCTCTGGCTCACCTTTGATTTCAGCCAGGGCTGTGACGGACAGTTCTGAGGAGCCCACTCTCACCTATGCTATTCCAAGGGCAAAGGAGCCCCCTTAGCAGGCACACAGGGAATGCAGACTGAGGGCATTATTACATTGGGGCAACCCTCAACCAACAGGGCACTGGAGCCACATAAATGCTCCAGCCTCCTGTCTTTCAGGTGGAAGATTCTAGAAGACATTCCATACACTTCTCAGAGGTCCAGCCTACATCAGCAACCTTCCCCCGCTTTCCCCACCCTCACTCCTGACTTCTAGGATCACTTCCCAAATAAACTACCTTCACTCAATTCCTTGCTTCAGACTCTGTTTGGGGAGAACTCAAAAATAGGAAATTTGCCTACTCTACCTATTCCTCTGTTGCCACCAAGCCCTAGTTCTCTCTGCATGCCAAAGGCTCTTGAGGGAAACATCCAGAATATACAAACCTCATATACCAGTTTCTAATTTTCTTCCAAGTTTCTATGAGGTTTACAACCAGAAGCAGAGCTTTTCCTTAACTCCTCCAAAACATCCATCATCCATCCCCATTTCAGAGGTCGACATCTACTGCCCAGCTTATGAAAATTCAATGGAAAACAATTGAACAATATAGGAAAAAATAATCAGGAACCTCTTCCAATCAAGACACTTTACTACTGTAAAGAAGACACAGCCTCAAAATGCATAAATGACTTTGTAATGGAGCTAAATGGACACATGGCCATGTTTATAAATGATAAAAGGTCAGGGATACGGCTGAGTGATAATTCCGCCGAGAAATAATATGCCTAAATGAGACTTGGCAAGAATCACTTAAAGTACTTTGGCTGGTAGGTTCTGAAAGTTCTTTATTAGAAATGACTATAGATTAAAGAGGTATGAGACAAGTGAGTAATATAAAGCAGAAGAAACCCTTAAATCAAAATAGACATTTTAATAACTATGCTTTAAATAAATCCCCCCTCTGAAGTCTTCTAATGTTTAACAGCTGCAAATAAATATGACACCAGGAGAGGCTAATCAAAAAGTTTAATAATGCAGGAAACAAAAATGCAAAAAACAAACTGAAGCAACCCATTTTGGGTCCTTCCAAGATTTCCATTTCTCTTCTCTGCCCTCCCACCCACCTAGCAGCCCAGCACCCTGTCTGCTGGGCAGCGTCCTGGATAAGAACTATGGAGACAGTCAGAGTGGACTGGAATCTCAGCTCTGTCATATTTCATCTCTGTGTGCCTGGACAAATAACTTAACCTTCCAAGCCTCAGCGTGTATGTCTATAAATGGGACTGCACCACCTGAAAGGGTTGTGTTATTAGTTAACTGGCTAATACATGTAATTTTCTCTGTAAAGGCAGAGTAAACACTCAATAAATCATCAGCTAAAGCAGAATACTAGAGGGGAAAAAAAGAGAAGAAAACAGAGGTTGACAGAAAACAAAATAGAAAGAAGCGGTGCCCTGAAGGAAACTAAGTTTGCCATCCTTGTAGGGCCCATATTCAGGCAGTGTGCCCAGGCAGACTGGTCGGCTGGCCTTGGTGAAGACCAGTAAGTACTAATGCCCAAACTTAGTTGGTAAATTCTGAATATCATGCCTGCCTTGGCTTGTGCATTATTCTACCAGTAAAAACCCATAGAATGTAAACTTTCACAATCCTTTAAGATATCAATATGGCAACACATATCAAAGACCATAAAACCCTTAATACTTTATCCTACTCTGGGGATTTATTCAAATACAAAAGAAGAGTAAGCTATAGATCCACCGATGCCTATGGAGGTCTAATCTCTGAAGGCAAAACACCACAAGTAATGTCAAAGTCCAACAATAGAGGAATAGTTAAATGTGTTGTCATTGTTTCCTTCAGTGGAAATTATGTACTATTAAAATTATAATTATGAAAAACAGAAACCCACAGAAACGTGACATGCGTACGGTGTAATGTTCAGCCGCAAAAATGCCAGCCTAGAAGATTGGGAATTCATTCTGATGTAATCTGTAAATTACATATGGATAGGAACCACAGAATATGCAAGAATAACTGTGGCATTACTAATTTTCTTTCTTTTTTTCCCAAAACCATTTAGTATGTTTGTTATAGTATTTGAATAATTAAAAGGCACCGGGGGTCAGTGAGAGAAGCAGATCTCCCTTCCAAAAATCCCATACTCAGAGACAAGGAATAATGTATAATAATGTATATAAAGCATGGGCCAGTGTTTTCTTTCTCCCAGAGACACTATTAGCCCCCTGGGAGCTTATGTGTAAATTAGGAAAAGCAGCCCCAGTTGAAGAAGACCCTTCTTAGAACACAGACAGTTCTTTTGTGTTGAGCTCTGTTCAGAGCCTTACCATCCCCCTCTGGAGGCTGGTGAAATAGGATTCTTCCAGGAATATGTTGGCAGGATTGCCAAAGGGGAAGCTACTGTACAGCCAAAGATTAATTACATTAGGCTATATGCAGATGAGAATGAGAACAATGGCAGCTGAATAAACAAATATAAGTATAAAAGCTGAATTGTGTAGTATAATAGAAATTAGATCTCTTTCCCCTTGACATCAGCAAGTTGTATACTTTCTAAGCATTTCTCTTTTGCCTACTGAGGATTATTTTTAGACCAAACTTAGAAAGATGTTGCACCCAAGATCACAGAAAAAGCTGGAGATGTGAGTCCCAGATGCAGAGAAAGTGAATTTGCCAAACCACACTGTCTGCGCCTTTTCCAGAAGCAGCGCTAGTCTAGGCCTCTGATGCCGGGGCGAAGACAAGTCTTCATGGCGGTGAGGGAGGTGCCGGAATCTCAAGCCCTGTGTCCATCGCAGATAAGGGCCCTGTGAGTTCCTTTCGTTTCCACATCATCAAAGGAACACAATATGGAGCGCAGGCACCCCAGATGGGTTGTGTCTTTCCCAGGAGACTGCAAATACATAAAAATGTTTAGGAGAGCATAACATATTTTCTATAAAAGGGAGCTTTTATATATAGCTCCCAGTGATCAAGGACTGAGCTTGCGGAGCTATGCTCCAAAAATATTACACAGTATGACCACTCCAGTATACTGAACAGAAATGAGAGAAGGTAATTTATGCTCTGGGTGAAGAAGAAGTGAGAAAGTTCTTTCTCCCTATCTTAGTTTCTACACATCCTGGTCTCAGCAGACTTTGCTGGAAGTTTACCTTGACACATATGGAGGTTTAAGTGAAGTCAGTTTGGGACTGAGGCAAACAGCCATGCAATGGTCTTGAGCTCAGCACAGATTCCTATGTCTCAAGTGTACTTTTCACACCTTCTTGCCAGAGTGTACAGAGGCAATGAACCCTACTGACCCTGAAGCTGTGATTTCTCATGGGTGATCTAGAGTTCATGGGAAACACCCATGAGCCCCAAGATAGGGTGGTACAGTCCTGGGGAGTGGCTGCCTTCACTAGGGAGCAGGTTTCTGAAACCAGCCGTTCAGGATCCTGGTGAATTGCCCTTCAGCCTGCGCATCATCAGCTTGTGGTTCCCAACGATGCAGGACTCATTAACAGAAAGAGCCTCTCTTGCCTGGACCATCTGGCCAAACCTGCCCAGTGCCCTAACCATCAGGCAAATAGGTAACGGCATGGAGGGTCATGTGATAGGCCGCTTTTCAGCAGCCACAGACACCTCTCCCAAACCTGGTGAGTTCTTTGCCCTTGGCACACATATACTTCTAATGTTTTGGAATAATTCCACCTTCGTGTTCTAGGGTGGTAAACAGAAGGCAGTCATCAGGAAGGCATTAATACAGATGTCACTATGCACGTCACTCTCCTCCCAAAGCAACAGCAGAACATTCAAATGCCAAAGGATAGCAGGAAATTGGTGAGGAGGCCCTAGAGACAGAAGTCCAGCTTTTCCTTTTCCTGGTCGTGCTGCAGAAAGCTTACTGTCTTGGCAGCGCTCCAGCTCTGCTTCCTCTTCTGAAAACGCTAGGTGCCTAGACTCAAAGCTGTGCTGCCTGTTCATTCAGAGCACATTTGCGCTGTTCTTTGAAGGGGACAGCCATAAACAAAGCACGGGTAGGGAATCCTGGGCAGGCTGCAACACAATCACAGCCTTCTTTCTATTAGGAAACTGTGTTCTGAGATGTGCTTGTGGCTGGTGGTTTAACTTTAACCCTGTCACAGCTCACTGGCAGACAGGTTTTATTCTCCATAACCCCTACCTATGGTAGACCTACAAAAGTCTGTTTCAAAATGGAAGTGTCTCCCTGACCAGTGATGAGCAGTTTGGAGAAGGTATGCCCATGATCGTGACAGCATGCTGTACCCTTTTCTCCCTCTTGCCTTCTACTTCCTCTGCCTGGGAGAATACCATCCATCATCATGGCCAAGTTCAACTCTTGCTCTATGATTCAGATCATATCCCTTCATTTGACATGTGTGCCATCCTTGAACTATCAGTCTACCAGGGAAAATGACAATAAAAAGAGTGATATGTGCACAGCTGGGAGATGTACCTACTGTGGGAGTGACTCCATTTGGGTGGGGGTTAGGAGGGGTCACAGAAAGATGCCACTTCCTCCGCAAATCCTTCCTGGCTTTCTCCAGGCACCATTATTGCTCCATTCTCATATCTTCTCAAAGGCACATATCTCATCAGCTCACTGCATGGTCTTTCTCCATGAGGCCTCCCCCACCCCACCATCTCTGCCATTACATTAAGGGAACTTCAAGGTCATGGACTGTCCTATTAATTAATTACCTGGTAAATGTTCAGTGATTGAAATAAAAAAATCCCTGCAAAAGCAGTTGTGGTCTACCTGACCATATAAACTTGTTTGGGTAATCTCAGAAGTGACAGGATATTTTACTGTTTGGAATGGGAACATATAGATGAGCATGATTGAGCAGGTGAGCCAAAGCTGAATGAGATATTTCATGCAGGGGTGAGTGAATGGAGGCAGTGAGTGCCTGGAACAGATGCTGAATCAGAGGGTAGACCAACAGGCAGCAAGGACTAAGACAGAGGTCAGTCTAAAGACCAATTTCACGCAAGCAGTTCTGAATCACTAACATCCAAACTACTACAAGTATGCAGAAGTTATTTCAATGCCAGAAAGATATTTGAAATCTTATTAACCTCTCTGTACACAATGTCAAATACCACATCTTGATAGCAATTAGCCAACCCAACGCAGTAATGAAATAATCGGTTGAAAACACCCTGACACAGTGTTTCTCAGGTGTTAATGCGTATACCGATTATCTGGATATCTTGATAAAATTCAGATTCCGACATACTAGTAGCATGAAGCAGAGATTCTGTATCTGAAGTGACTGTCCAGGTCCTTTGTCCACAGACCTCAGTTTGAGTAGCCAGTTCTAAAAGACCAGGAAGAACAGTTGTGATCTTGACAAAACACACTATTACTGTTCTTTTTTACATTTTTACTGTTTATTGAAATTTTTCTTATGAATACATGGTCATGGTGAGTTTGGAAACTGTAAAATGTATAAAGAAAAATTTAAATCACCTTCCATTTCATCATCTAGAGATAACCTGTGTAAACATTTGCTGTTTCCTTCTAACATTTTTGTTTGTTTTCACATCATACTCTCCATAAGTTTTTGTCTTGTTTTTCTTTCTTTTTAAATTGTGGGTGTTTCACATGCTGTTGTATTTCTTGAAAACATATTATATATTAATAAGTCAGCCAGCAAACACTAGTCACTCACTGTACAGTGGTTAAAGAAAGAGTCCCTGTCCTTGTTTTTTAGTAAGGGAAAACAACAAATATATACTGTGATAATAAGATGGAATGGAAAAAATTCTCATTTTAAATGACTGTATTATATTCTACTTTATAGTTGATCATAATACAGTTAACAAATCTTTTCTTCAAATACTTAGATTATTTCCTTTCATACTCATATATCATGAACTATGTGGAAAATTTTTGCAGCTTAATTTTTGTATGTAATCCTGATTTCCTTCAGGTAATTTTTTTAAGTGAAATTTCTGGGTCATTGAATGTGTACAGTTTTTAACTTTGATACAAATTGCCAAGTTTAACCCCAGCAATGTTGCACCATATACACTTTTACCAGCAATCGAGAGGGTGCCCAAAAATCTTCACCACATCTTTTTCAGCATTAGTTGTTATTTATTTTTATATTTGTCAAGTTATTTTAGTTTAAATTCCCTTTATACTTATGAAGTTAAGCATTTTCACATGTGTATAAACCATTTGCTATCTTCTTTTGTTGAAGTGTCTATTTCCTTTGCCCGTTTTGTTTCTGGGTTATTTGTCTTTTCCTCTTATTAATTTGTACCAGCTCTTTATATATGGAAGATTACCCTTTCCCATACATTTTATAAATAATTTTCTAGTTTATTGTTTCTTTTAATTTTGTTTCTTTTTTAACGCATGTGTTATTTAGAAGCATATTGTTTAATATCCATGTATTTTGGAAATTTTCAGTTATCTTTCTGTTATTGATTTCTAGTTTAATTTCATTGTGGTCTGAGATCAAGCATTGCATGGTTTATATTCTTTTAAATTTGTTGACATGTGTTTACTGGCCCAGAATGTCATCTATGTTGGTAAATGTTCTGTGTCAGTTTATGAAACATGTGTATTCTGCTCTTGTTGGATGAAGTAGTCAATAGACGTCCATTAAATCCAGTTGGTTGATGGTGCTGTTGAGTTCTACTAAATCTTCACTGATTTTCTGCCTGCTTGGTTTGTCCATTTCTGGTAGAGGGGTGCTGAAGTCTTCAGCTATGCCAGTGGATCCATCTCTCTCTCCTTGCTGTTCTATCAGGTGATGCCTCACATAGTTTGACACCTTTTTTTTTTTTTTTTTTTTTAAATTTATTGGGGTGACAATTGTTAGTAAAATTATGTAGATTTCAGGTGTACAATTCTGTATTACATCATCTCTAAATCCCATTGTGTGGTGATGGAAGGAGGTTTGACACCTTTTTATTAGGCACATACACATTAAGGATTGTTGTCTTCTTAGAGAATTCGACTGCTTTATCATTATGTAATGCCCTTCTTTATCCCTGATAATGTTCCTTGCTTTGAAATCTGCCCTCTGAAATTAACATAGCTACTCTTGCTTTCTTTTGATTAGTAGTAGCATGGTATATTTTTTTCTCCATCCATTTAGTTTTAATATGTATGTGTCTTTAAATTTAAAGGGGGTTTCTTATAGAAACATATAGTGGACCTGTTTTCTGACCTACTCTGATGAGCTTTGTCTTCTATTCTTTTTCCGCCCTTTGTGGTTTTAATTGAGCATTTATATGATTTCATTTTCTCTCCTTAGGATATCAGTTATATTTATATTGTTACCTTTCTTAGTGGTTGCCTTAGAATTTGCAATATACACTTACAATGAATCTAAATCCACTTTCAAATAACACTATACTACTTCATGGGTAGTATGAGTACTTATAATAACAAAATATTCCTAATTCTTCCTTCCTATTCCTTGTATCTTTGCTGTCATTCATTTCACTTATATATAAGTATGTGTAAGTGTATATATTATATAAAATATATATGTGTACATAATAAAATATATTTTTGCTATTATTTGAACACACTGTTATCTGTTAGACCAATTAAGAATAAAAAAATAAACATTTTTATTTTACCTTCACTTATCCGAGTTTCTGAACTATATTATTTTCCTTCTCTTTAAAGGATTTCTTTTAACATTTGTTGCAAGACAGGTTTACTAGCAACAAATTCCCTCAATTTTTTTCTGACTGAGAAAGTCTATTTCTCCTTCACTTTTGAAGGATCGTTTCACAGGGTACAGAATTCTAGGAGAGTGTGGAGATTTTTTTCTCTTAGCACTTTAAATATTTCACTCTACTGTCTTCTTGCTTGCATGGTTTCTGAGAATTTGAATATAATTCTTGTCTTTGTTCCTCTCTAGGTGAGATGTTGTTTTCCTCTGACATCTTTCAGGATTTTTCTCTTTATCTTTGATTTTCTGAAAGTTGAAAATTATATTCTTAGGTATCGGTTTGGGGCTGTTTTGTTTGTTTGTTTTGTATCTAGATTGTTTGGTGTTCTCTGAGATTCTTGGATCTGTGGTTTGGCATCTGACTTTAATTTGGGGACAATTCTCAGTCATTATTGTTTCAAATATTGTTTCTGTTCCTTTCTCTCTTCTCCTCCGATATTCCCGTTATGCACATGTTACACCTTTTGTAGTTGTCCCACAGTCCTTGAGTATTCTGTTGTGGTTTTCTTTTTTCAGTCTTTGTTCTCTTCGTTTTTCAGTTCTGGAGGTTTCTATTGGGATATCCTCAAGCTCAGAGGTTCCTCCCTCAGCTGTGTCCAGCCTACTAACAAGTCCATCAAAGGCATTCTTCATTACCGTTACTGTGTTTTTGATGTTTAGCATTCCTTTTTGGTTTTTTTCCTTCAGCTTTCCATCTCTCTGCTTACACCGCCTATCTGTTTTTGCATGCTGTATTTTATCTGGTAGAAGCTCCTAGCATATTGATCGTACTTGTTTTAAATTCCCTGTCTGATAATTCCAACATCCCTGCCTTGTCTACTTCTGATGCTCGTTGTCTCTTCAAATTGTGTTTTTTTGCCTTTTGGTAGGCCTTGTGAATTTTTCTTGATAGCTGAACATGATGGACCAAGTAAACTTAAGTGCTATGCACAGGCCTTTAGTAATGTGGTTGGGGGGAAGGAGAAGCTCTCTATTCCTGTGATTATGTCTCAGTCTTTCAGTGGGCCTATGCCTCTGGACTGTGAACATCACAAGGGTTACTCAGTTTTTTCTCCCCCTCAGCTGAGACAGGATGGCTAGATTGGGCTGAAGTTGGGTGTTTCCCTTCCCCCAGGTCAGTTAGGCTCTGATTATACCCAGGTTAGGCTCTGGTTAACTAGTTTCTCCTTATTAAGAAGAACAGAGCACGCTGGGTATTTCAAAATGGCTCCCTCACCCTGCTGGGGGCTCGTCGAGATTTCTCTCCCTTATTTCCTGTAAGAACCTGGTTGAGCTCCTGGAAGTAAATCTCACAAAACTGTGGGAGGCCCCCATGACAGAGTTTTTAACTCTCAGCGTTGTCTACACTGACAGCCTCCAGCAATTCATCGGTTACCACTCACGTGTTCCTGCCCGGCCACTGGTTCCCACAGCGTTTCAGCTGCTCAGTCATGGCTCTGGTAAGTCGTGACTCCCTGTATTAGCCCGTCTGTTTGTCCAGTCTCGGGGGCTGCGGTTTTCCCAGTGTCCTTCGCTGTCTTATGGATGCAAGGCAAGTTGTTGATGTTTTAGTTTGTTCATTTTTTTGCTTGTTTGGACAGAGTGGCGACTTCGTACATGTGGAACCAGAAACTGAAAGGTTCTGTTTCTGTGTTTTTAAAAGCCTATATAAGTTTTGAATTTTAACTAAATCATGGCTATTAATCTTGGTCACTGTGAATTTGGTGTTTGTTTTTATATTTGGAATAGCCTTGCCCACAACAAGATGGGGAAAATATGAATCCATGTTTCTTTCTTGTTCTGTAAAGGCCTTTTACATTACGTGTCTACGGGATGCTTAGGAGGCAGTGTTGCAAGGATATTCCCCTCACCTGTGGTAGTTTTTCTAAAACTGGGTTTTACCATGAACAGCAAGGCACTGAAGGTTTGCGTCTTTCACGAAAGTGATCTGAATAAAGAGGCAGCTTCTCTTTTCATCAGGGACACTCCTCCGTAGGCAACTATGATGGAGTCTTTCACCTGTGCTTGATACGAATGATACACAGAATAATACCTCCCAAAGAGGCCCACATCCTAATCCCTGAAATCTGTGATTATGTTACCTTCTGTGGCAAAAGGGACTTTGCAGATGTGATTAAGGATCTTGGGGTAAGGAGATTATCCCAGTAGGTCCAAAGTAATCACAAAGGTCCTTTTATAAGAGGGTGACAGAAGACGCAGAACTGGAGAGAGAGGGTAATGAACAATGTAAGCAGAGGTCAGAGAGAAAGAAATTTGAAAATGCTATGCTGCATAACTTTCAAGGGAGGAAAAGGCCACTAGCCAAGCAATGCAGGTGGTGGTCTCTAGATGCTGAAAAAGTCAAGGAAATGGATTCTCCCCTAGAGCTTCCAGAAGTAATGTTGTCCTGGTGACATCTTGATTTTAGGACTTCTGGCCTCCAGAACTGTAAGATAATAAATTTGTGTTGTGTGAGCCACTGAGTTTGTGGTAATGTGTTACAGAAGCCATAGGAAACTAATACGGGATTGTGAGAGTACAAGTCAAGTACAAAGCAAATCCCTGAATACTGTTATTTCCCAGCTTGTGACCAATTCAGTTGGCTACTGCCAGGATAGTAGGATTGATTTCACGATCAATGCTTGGTCTCTGAGCACTGATATCTTACCCAGAAAGAGCTGGTTGGGGTCACTTGCCTAACAGTAAAAATGCAGGCACTGAGGCTTTGGGTTTTTATCCTTTAATTAGCCCAGAACGTTCCTACGAGTCCTCAGAGAATTTCATTCTGATTTGTTTCTAATACAGACAAAAATCGCGCTACCTTTAAAATTATTGTAAAGATTGAATGACTTAATACGTGTATATGTAGCCCTTAAAACATTGCCTGGAAAGCCTTCAGCAGGTGTCAGCTGTTGTTATTTATATTAGGGTTCTCCAGAGAAATAGAACCAATAGAATATGTATGTATACTATATAGACAGACTTATTTTAAGGAATTGGCCAACACAGTGGTGGGTGTGTTAATGTGAAATATGCAGGTTAGGCTAGCAGGCTGGAGACCCAGGGAAGAATTGATGTTGTAGTCTCAAGTTCAAAGACAGTTTGGAGGCAGAATTCGTTCTCTCTCTGGGACCACAGTCTTTTCCTTTTAAGGCCTTCTCCTGATGGGAGGAGTGTGAGGAATAATCTGCTTTACTCAAAGTCTACTGGTTTAAATGTTAGTCACATCTAAAAAATATCTTCGTAGCAACATCAGAATTGCTGTTTGACCAAACATCTCAACACCAGCCTAGCCAAGTTGACACATAAAATTAATTATCACACTGTTATTTGTAGGTTTCCTGTCTTATTTCAATGGATACAACTTACAGGAAAATAGTAAAAGTAATACTGGACATCTGTATCCTATTTCCAGTTCTAATGGAAAAGCCCTGCTGTGTCTTCATTAAGTATCTCTACTAAGTATTACTAAGGAACTGGTCTGTAGCCCCACTTTAGTATATTTTAAATCATCAATGGGTATCGTCTGCTAAGATGATTATGTTTTTTCTCTTTTGACTTATTGAAATTATGTGTTTTATTTATAGATTTTCTATTCAGACACCATTCCTTGCATTCCTATGGTAACGCTTTGCATGCTCCCATTGTAGTCTTCTTTTCAGATGCTGCTGAATTTGATTTCTTAGTATTGCAATTCATTTTAAATGTGTATCCTTAAGTCAATGTCAGTTGTCTTCGAAGTGTTTTGGTGGTCGTTGTGTTTGGGGAGGATCTGTTTTGGTAATCTTTGTTCAAATGTTGCATTATACTTTTAGTTTGCTCACTTCATAAAGTGAATTGTAAGTATTCCACGTGTCTCTGTGCTGCGTCGCGATTCATAAAGCATGAGGCTAATTTGTGTTCGTAGTGTCAAAATATACAGATTATCTCAACACAAAAGTAATCTGGTATCTCTTTCCCTTGTGAATTCCATTCCATCAACTCAATTATTAACATATCAACTCAATATTATGCTAAACATCAATTCAATATTATGCTCAAAACACATACATTTTCCTTCCAATAACATGACATTTAATTTTACTCTGGCTTGTGGATCTCCTACCTAAATTTCGTTCCACCTACTTTAAAAAAAAAAAAAGTTCCCAGCATGAATAGCCAGCTGTTATTAAGAGGGACAACCATCAGGTCCCAGGTGTCTTTGAGTCATGTTGCTTTAGCCATCAATCGTATATTCTTTGACGAGTTGTAATTTTCCTTTTGAAAAGCATCACTGTGTGGAGCTTCTCCTTCCCTGAGACCAGCGTAGGCCAGTATAGTTTATACTTCACGTGGTTTCCTACAAAATGAACTCAAATAAACAAAAGTATAAAATATATGGGGCCAGTCCTGGCTGGAAAAGAAAGTCAAGGTTTGGCCTGGGTGGTCTTAGGACAGCGCAGAGCTCCGGGCTTTTCTTCAGGGCGCTGAGCTGCCACGGGGAGCTCTGGGTGGCTTCTGTTTAAAAGTGAGGCCAGCAGTTGGAACAGTCAATTCTGATTCAGGATTTAAAAGCCTGCCCTGCTGCACTGTGAATTGCCCTTCGCAGCAGATGGCCGAGGGGAGGATGTGCTCTGCTCCCAGACTCCAGACAGGCCAAGAGCCAACTGCAGCGCTGGTCCAATATTCACTGAGGCCAGTTTTACACTGAAGCTTCTTTCTAGTTAACTCTTGTTTTGCTTTATGGTGATAGATTTTTAATGAGTCATGCAACTGAAAATTATTTTTATAATCCAGCATCGTCCAAACAGTGTTCTGGGGGACACTAGTGATCCACAGATGTCAATAGGTATTTCAAGAAGGAAAAGAAAAAAAGATTGTCTTCAAATAAATTTGGGAAAAGCTGGGTTAAACAAAATGCAACTGGTTTCTTTACTGTACAACCCCAAGGATCCCCTAGCATATCGAGGTTCCCTGTGACTCTAAAACTTTTTTTTCACGGTACACCTATTAATCTTTCCAAGTACACTATTGTGGAGCAGAGTATATTTTGGGGAACATTATCTTAAGTAATTATCATTATTATCATCACCTACATTTACTGAGTGCTTAGTAGACATTGAGTAATGTGTTGGGGATTTTTCATGCTATAGCTCACTTAATCCTTGCAACCTCTCTAGGAGGTGGATATTGTCCTCATTGCACAGTGGGGTAGAGGTTAAGTAATTAACCCACAAGGGCAGCACTGGTGAATCACAAACCTTAATTTGCATGCAGGTCTGTCTGATTCCAAAGTCTGTGTGCTTAATCAGTAAGTTACATTTCTTACAGCGCTCCTGCACTTTGAAATGATGACCTCATAAAATACAGTCATGTGTCGCATAATGACATTTGGGGCAACCACAGACCACATATAAACGATGGTCCCATAACATTATAAAGGAGCTGAAAAATTCCTATTGCCTAGTGATGTCATAGCAGTGACCTCTCATCATAGTGCAATGCATTGCTCATGCATTTGTAGTGACGCTGGTGTAAACAAACCTATGTACGCTGCCAGTTGTATAAAAGCACAACATACAATTGTATACAGTACATACTACTTGATAATGATAATAGCAGTTATATTACTGGTTTATGTATTTACTGTACTATACTTTTTATTATTTTAGAATACACTGTTTCTATTCATAAAAATGTTTGCTGTAAAATATTGTGCTAAGTTACGCTGGCAGCAGCATCATATAGCTCGTGTTTACTGAGTTTCTTGATTGCATCCTTTTCTCTTGTGCTTTCAAGTAAGCCCTAAAAAATGTGTCATATCTGAACTACTGCTTTGTAATTTGTGCACTAATGGTTTGCCTTCAGACAAATAATGTTAAAAGAGTTTAAAATGTGATGAAAGCACTTTCTTAAGTAAATATTGTAACCATCCTGAAAATGAGTTTATACTACACATTTGTTTAGCACATTAGACTTGTTACACGCAAATAGGGCAAAGGTAAACTTTAGCCCAGCCTCCAGAAAAAAACTGAATCCCTGTTCTGGTCCCCACACTTTAGGAAAGATAAAAATGGATGAGAAAAGGGGGTTGGGAAGGGATTCAGAATTGCTTTATTTTAAAACAATGTCTTCTGGTATATAATTTCAAAATAGCAAGTATGACTTATAGGTATTAAAATACTATATTTAGAAATAGGAAGTCAGCAGCCAGCATGTACATATATTCTTCCTCTTCCTCCCCTGAAGATTACACACACATATTTTTAAAGATACAAAAATGATTTGGAAATGGAGAGAGAAACCAGCTTTTTTTAGGCATTTCATTTCTAGGTTTTCCTAAACTCTGAAATGTGTCAGGAGGAAAAAAGAAAATCTCTTAACAAGTTTCCAGCTGTTCACTGGTGTTAATCTGTCAAGTCTTTCTTGTTCTATATATATATATATATATATATATATATATATATATATATATATATATATATAGAGAGAGAGAGAGAGAGAGAGAGAGAGAGAGAGAGAGAATTTAGGTAAAGGCTAGGCTGACTTGGGATGTAAACGCCTAGTTCCAGGTACAGGGACATGATAAAGAAGAGACACTCAGCTCCCTGAGGGTTCCAGCTTTCTTTGTAGCGGGATGAGGTGGCTATTATCCCAGCAGTTGCCCCAGTGAAGCTCGGTGACATGTAACAAACAAGCTGACTCGCAGCCCCGGCTGACACAGACAGTACTAACAATAACACTGGAACAGACACACCCTGGCCTGTTCCTCCTCCCTACCCCAGGCGGTGTCAAGTAGAAAAATAGATGGAAGAGGCAGCACAGGGAAGAGCTCTGGCTTGAGGAATCATTGCAAGGAGCCAGTTCCTTCAACAACTGTAGAGTGTAACAGGGAAGGGACAGATGCTGGGAAAGAAATAGCAAACGTAGATAATTATTGTAGCATAGCCAAAAGCAACGTTACTTTGACCCTTGACATAAATGCAGATTTGTGGCTATTTTCTATTATGTCAGTGTGTTCTTGTACTATTACAGAGAGGAAAAAGCATGGCCCAGAGATTTGAAGAGATCACCTAGAGTCAGTAATACCCAAAAGGAAGGGTACAATAGACACGTGTTCCGTGGGCTAGTTTAGCCCACGTGTGGCCTGTTTCTTCAGATTTACTTATTTTTATTTTTTTATTGTTTTTTTTAATTAGTTTCAGGTGTACAAAACAATATAATAGTTAGACACACCCCTCTCAAAGTGATAACCACCCTCCCCCAATCTACTACCCCTCTGACAACATATAGCTGTTACAGTTCCATTGACTCTATTCCCTATGCTGTACTCCACATCCTGTGACTATATATGTATTAAATTATAGTTGACATTCAGTATTATTCAGCTTCAGGTTCAGATGTACAGTGCTGTGTTCAGGCTTCTACACCATCCATAAATTCATCTCCCTAATAAGACAAGTGCTCATATGACACCCTACAAAATCTTTACAACATTATTGATTTTATTCCCCAAACTGTCTTTCATATTGATACTGGTCCTCAGAGAAAAACCCCTCGTAAAAGCCACCTGATAACAAATATTTCTTTCTTGGCCACCAGGCAGTTCTCTAAAGTAACTGTTGCCTGTAGGCCTTGAATTATAAAAAGAGGATTCATTTTTGTCACAATGCAGCGTTTGAACAGAGGCAGAACCCATATTTGAATTGAGAGAGTGTGGAAGCATGTGGGGTGAGCACGATTGGAAGGGTTTGGTGGGTAATGTGTGTAAGTGAAGGTTGTGTCTTAAATACCTCGCAGATCTTGGCAGTGTCCAAGCTGGCCCCTTAAAAGACAAATCCCTCTGGGCCTTTCTCCAGAACACACTCTGAGGTGACAAGACACACTGATGCTGGCTATAACCCCCTGATGGAGTTGCCTTTCCTTGCCCTGATGGGATAAAGAAGACCTCAGTACTCGTCAGGCATCCATGCACTGCTAGGATACCATCTATGTGCGCACTTGGAGACACACACACACATATATTTATATATATATACACACACACATATATATTTATATATACACACACAGACACACACATACACATGTATATATTTATACACACATATATTTATATATACACACACACATTTATATATACACACAGACACAAACATACACACGTATATATTTATACACACACACACACATTTATATATACACACAGACACAAACATACACACGTATATATTTATACACACACACACACACACACACACACACACACACACACACACATGCATACCAGTCTTCAGTGCGCTGATCCAAGTTGGTAAAAATAGCAATCCTTGTCTTTCTGTCCTGAGACCCTCTCCTTCCATCTTACTGGGTATAGAGGTTGAGATTATTAAGCTTATTTAGATTTTGTTCATATCTGATAAATCAGAATTCTCTGGAGAGAAGCCTGCTCATTTACCTTCCTCTTCTGAAATAGAATATTGGTCTTTAGCTAGTGTGCATTCACAAATGTCCCTGAGACTGAGTTGCCTTCATATTTTCACTAACTTGACTCTCATTTTATTCATCTGTGGAGTGCAATTATAATGACCTACTCACAAATCTGTTATAAAGCTTGGAAAACAGGAAACAATATATGTGATAAACTGGGAGGGAAAATAAGTCGTTAATAAGATCCATTGATCAATAGCCAAATTTATTCAGGTGGATATAAGAAGGGGGTTCTGGGAACATGCATTCTTAGCCATTTTCTAGCTGTGTGAACTTTTAACAAGTTAATTAGCTTCTTGGAACCTTAATTTTGTTACCTATAAAGTTAGGAAAACTATTTTTACAAAGCTATTGCAAAAATTAAAAATACACCCTCTCACACTGACTGTGATGTCTGACACATAGTGGGTGCTTTTGTTTTGTTTTGTTTTTGTTTTGTTTTCATTTTTGTTTTGTTTGTTTTGTTTGTTTGTTTTGTGTGTATGGGTGCTTTTAAAATGGTAGTTATGGCTGTTGTCTTAACCCAGAAGACTGTTGTACAAATGGAATACTTCTCTTGCCTAAGTTGCTAAAGTGCTCTGTCCTGCTCAACAGCTGAATACTGATCTCAATGATTGTTATGAGTGTGCAAGGGTGTAGTTAATGAGACAAATGTCTGGGCATGAAAATAAATAATTCATGGACTGCTCTTTGAACACTTTGCTTGAAATTATGTGAGGATTAGTATTCCAATTTGCTAGACTGGAAAAGCAAAGGTACCAAGAAACTTCAAAAAAGAAAAAAAAACGAACCAAAACAATGAATTAATCTCCTTAGCACACAGTTTGATAAATTTTCTATCAGTTTAGCCAGTGGTTGGGGTCTTTATTGACTCATAAGAGAGTGGAGAAAATTATGTATTAGGCCTACCAAGTAATAAACTGTAACATCCAACTTTTAAATTTAATAAAGGAGAAAATTACCCTAATGTCTTTGGATAAATAAGAGAGCTTTCAGAGCCATATTACGTTCTGTTGAGAGCAAAAAGAAAAAGAAGAGAAACATCAGAAAGAAGTGGACAAAATAGAATAGTCTTCCATAAGGTAAATATCCTGTCTTAAGACCTTGTGGATATATAGCCATGTTGTATGTACATTTTCAATCTTAGACGCGGATATCTTCTCTTGTCACTTTACTCACAGGAGTACCTTGAGATAGAAGTTTCACAGCTACACAAGTACCTAGATAAAAACAGTTACATACATTTCTGCAGTCAGATTATATCCTCCAAAGGAAACAGGAGCTAGTTTTTAGGTAAAATAGCAGAAACCAAGGAAGCAGAAATTAGAGTTGCAATGAACTAAAAAACCTCACCCATCCCCTACAGTCAGAGTCTTTCTCTCCTCTCCCCCCCACCCCCCACACACAGGTGATAGCCACACTCACTTTTGCCAGGATAGTCCTATTTGGATGACATTTCTATAAGTCCAGGTAACATGGCAACACAGGGACAATACTTGTTGGTCAGTTGGTCATCAGCTGTAATTTTATCAGGGGTGGGTGGGGTGCTGCCAAGCTTTGTCCAGGAACCTAGTGCCCTGACGCCCACTTCAGGAGTTTTATTTTAACAACGCTGAATAGAGCTTTCTGATTTGTTACTCTGCAACCAAACACACTGAGAAGACCGAAAACCCTGCAGGGACTGCAGATAGATCTCCCCTGCCACACCAGCCCTGCTCACTCTGAATCCTGTGTTGAGCATGGCTCTGAGACCATTTGCCAGCAAGGCAGCAGTGTGATCTGGAAGGGGTGCTCACAGAGGGCTCTGAACATGGGAGCAGGGACATACAGTTCATGTATTTTCCATCCTTGAGCCACAGTTGTATTCAATAGACACGCACAAAACTATCACAAATGTTTAACACCAGAGTTACTCTCCACTGAGACTTATCTGCAGCATGTGGGTCTTTGGGCATCAGCTGCTCCTTGGGGGCACACACTCACCCTGCCTCCAAAATGATACCACCTATAGGATTTTCTCACACTCACCCTGCATTTGTTTAAGTTTCTATACTACGTACCTGGTTTGGCTGATATTGTTTCCCATCTCTCTGTGTGTCTTTGTAGTTGCATAATCCTGCCTAAGTTATACAGCTAGGTTGGAGAAATATCTCAGCCCAGTTAGGAAAACCAATAACTTCCTCTGTTTTAATCTCAGACACTTGGCCGTTGATATCTTTCATTTGGGTTTACCCTGGCTCAATTTCTCCTGTGCAACCATCACCCGAGGAGGGATGCTAATCTGTGCCCCTAACTGTGCCCTTTGTTGCACCCATTTCTCAAGGTGGCAATTGTTCTTTGGCACCTGCTCCCTTAAAATGAGTGTAAGGTCTTCAGGTTTTTTACGACCACAAACTAGCCAAACAACTGCCAAGTCAATGATCTCACTGACTGTGGAGCGCTGGCCCCAGGCTGCAGTAACCACAGCAGCCACGCTGGCTGTCAATCTCTCTCTGGGTCGTATTGTTTCCGTTCTGCTCCCCAGGAGGGGCTCCACCATGATGTGGAGCAGGAAAGACTAGTTTCTAGGCACGCTGCCAGCAGCAGGCCTTAAGAAACTCACCCATTTCAAAAACTTCCCCTTCTTAATTAAAATTACTGCTACAAAGAAAAATCCCCCGTGAGCTTGCAAGTCCTTTTATGCTCTTGCCTCCCTTTAGGTAGAAAACAGACAGCAGTGCCAGTCCCCTGGAAGGGCACCCACAAGTGCAAGGAGGCAAAGAGGAGACAGAAGAGGGATTTGACAGATGATGAAAATACCTCCCCTCATGCCAAAACGGTGCTTGCTTTCCATCAGCTGTGATTCTGTTTGGTCTTAGGTGCCAACCCCACACAGCCCCATGCACACAGGAGTCCCAGAGTGGGTGAAAACCCTTCTTCACAGAGGGGAGAAAGCAGATGGAGCTTGTTAGCATGAAGCAGAAAAATTGAAAGTAAAATATTGTGACATTTACCTGTCTCTTCATATAGGTCTAGCTACTTGGGTACACTCCTTCAGACTCTTTCTGGATGTCCTATTATACGTTTGAAAAATGACAGCAATTATCTGATGGTCTCATCACTGCTGCCACAAAAAAAAAAAGTCATGGAAATTAATGAATACAAAATAGATTATCAAGTGAAAATTGAGTATAACTAAGATACTTGTAGCCACTTGGCAGATATCATGGTGGGTAGCTCCTGGGCTCTTGAATAAAATTTAGATTGATAAACCACTGTCAGAATGGAAGAGAGAGATGGGTGAGTCATTCAGAGAAAAAAGAAGGTATGCTTCTTACATTAAATAGATTTACCTTCTAGTCTTCCATGTGGAAAAATGTTTTGTTTTTCTTTCATTTTTCAGACACTTATGACTACACAGTCTTAGTCTTAAATTCCCATGATTGGATTAAACTACTACTATAAATAGACCTCGGAAAATCCACTCTGACTTTTAGACCCTGGCACTTAGATTCAGGAATTTCCTCTCTCCTTCTTGATATTTAGGAAAAAAAAAAAAAAGAAAGAAAGAAAGAATCCTTGCTATGCTTTTTTGGTCTGTGACCTAGAGTTTCTTCTTTACAATGAGTTCCATGTCAAGTAATGAAAAGTCTGCAGGCAGAGACAGAATGCAGAATTGTGTGTCGTTCAAGTGAACAGAAGCCCTGGGATAAATGCCTACATGTGACCCCAAGGCCAGTCAATAATAATTCCAAGCAGCAGCAGGAAGCAAACATAAACTTGATAATCCGAAAAATTCTATTCTTACAACTGGTCTATTTAAATTCATTTATAGTGTGCTTCACTGTGCTTCAATCATATGTCTTATTCAAGTCACAAACAAACACATAATGCTCACCAGATCTTCAAGAAAAGGATTTATGTAGCTCTTGCCTTCTCGGAGGAGATAGATGTGGGCTTGTTGGAAGGATCTCTTGCCTTAAATTATGCAGATGGCTGCTTGGACACATTGTTCCCATGGGAAGGAATAAAATAAAAATACTAGCTCATTGTAACCTGGTTTTCACGGACCTCAGTCTGATTTTAAGGGAAGAGTGGGATCCATAAGAGACAAAACTATTAAAACTATTAGACCAGAATGCATACCTTGAAATTTGAATTTTAATTAAAGGGGGTTGTACCATCTCTGTAAATTGGTGATGAACATTATTTTTCTTTTCAGGGACTAATTTTTACTGCTTCCATTTGGTAATCTTTTTAAGTTTTGGATTTTTAAAATTTATTTTAATTATAATTGACATACAGTATTACATTAGTTTCAGGTGTACAACATAGAAATTCAACATTTATATACCTTACAATGCAGTCTAGTAACCATATATCACCACACGTAGTTATTATGATACTATTGTCATATCTCCTATGCTGTATATTACATACACACAACTTATTTTAAAACAGAAAGTTTGTATTTCTTAATCCCTTTCCCTTTTTCCACCCCTCTGCCACCCACCTCCCCTCTGGTAACCATCAATTTATTCTCTGTATCTATGAGTTTGTTTCTGTTTCATTTTGTTCATTTGTTTTGTTTTTTTAGACTCCATATATGTGAAATAACATGGTATTTGTCTTTCTCTGTCTGACTTATTTCACTTAGCATTTCACTTACCCTCTAGGTCCATCCATGTTGTTACAAATGGCAAGATTTCATTCATTTTATGGGTAAATAAAATTCCAGTGTGTATGTACAACATCTTCTTTATTCATTTGTCTGTCAACGGACACTTAAGTAGCTTCCATATCTTGGCTATTGTAAACTATCTGCAGTGAACATAGGGGTGCATGTATCTTTTGAATGAGGAGTTTTGTTTTTTTTGGATAAATACCCCAAAGTAGAATTGCTGGGTAATATTAGTTCTATTAAAAATAGTTCTGTTTTTAATTTTTTGAGGAATCTATATACTGTTTTCCATACTGGCTGCACTAATTTATAATCTCATCAACAGTTCACGAGAGTCCCCTTTTCTCCACATCCTCGCCAACACTAGTTATTGGTTGTCTTTTACATACCAGCCATTCTGACGATGTGAGGTGATATCTCATTGTAGTTTTGAATTTCATTTCCATGATGATTAGTGATATTGAGCATCTTTTCATGTGTCTGTTGGCCATATGTATGTCCTCTTTGAAGAAATGTCTCTTCAGGGCCTCTGCTAATTTTTTTTTTAAAGTGGATTGTTTGTTTTTACAATGTTGAGTTGTATGTATAGATATTGGACATTAACCTCTTGTCAAATATATCATTTGCAAATAGCTTCTCCCATTCCGTAGGTCATATTTTCTTCTTATTGATGGTTTCCTTCACTATACAAAAGCTTTTTAGTTTGATGTAGCTTCATTTTAAAATTTTTTTCTTTTGTTGCCCTTGCCCAAGGATACATATCCAAAAAATTATTGTTAAGACTGATGTCAAAGAGATTACTGCCTATGTTTCTATGTTTTCTTCTAAGAGTTTATGATTTCAGGTCTTACATTTAAATCTTTCATCTATTTTGAGTTTATTTTTGTATGTTGTATAGAAAATGATCTAGTTTCATTTTTTTTTTTTGCATGTATTTGTCCAGTTTTCCCAGCACCATTTATTAAAGAGACTATCTTTACTCCATTGTATATTCTTCTTTGTCATAGGTTAATTGACCATATATGCATAGGTTTTTTGGGGGGCTCTCCATTCTGTTCCATTGGTCTATGTGTCTGTTTTTATGACAGTACTATACGGTTTTGATTACTACAACTCTATAGTATAGTTTGAAATCAAGGAGTGTGATAATTCCAACTTTGTTCTTCTTTCTCAAGATGACTTTAGCTATTGAGGGTCTTTGTGATTCCATATACATTTTAAGAATATTTTTTCTAGTTCTTTGAAAATGCCTTTGGTATTTTAATAGGGATTGCATTGAATCTGTAGATTGCTTTGGGTAGAATGGACATTTAATGATATTAATTCTTCCAATCAACAAATATGGTATGCCCTTCCATGTTGGGTGGTCTTCTTCAACTTCTTTTGTTAATATCTGACAGCTTTCAGACTACACTTTTTTTTACCTCCTTGGTTAAATTTAATGTTATATGATCCTTTTAATGTATTACTGAATTTGATTTGCTGATATTTTGTTGAGGATTTTTGCATTTATGTTTATCAGGGATATTGGCCTGTAGTTTTCTTTCTTTGTAGTGTCTTTGTCTGGTTTTGGTATCAGGGTAATGCTGGCCTCATAGAATGAGTTTGGAAGCTTTCTCCCCTCTTCAGTTTTTTGGAATAGTTTGAGAAGATAGGTATTAATTCTTATTTGAATGCTTGGTTGAATTCACCTGTGAAGCCGTCTAGTCCTGGACTTTTGTTTGTTGGGAGGTTCAATTTTGTTTCTAGTAATATGTCTGTTCAGATTTTATGTTTCTTCCTGATTCAGTCTTGGAAGATTATACGTTTCTAGGAATTTGTTTCTTCTAGGTTGTCCAATTTGTTGGTGTATGTTCATAGTATTCTCTGAACATACACCAACAAAGGAATCCTTAGTATTCCTATGGTGTTGATTATCACTTTTCCTCTTTCATTTCTGATTTTATTTATTTGGGTCCTCTCACTTTTTCTTGATGAATCTGGCTAAAGATTATCTGCTTTTGCTTATTTTTTAAAAGAACCAGTTCTTAGTTTTGTTGATATTTTCTCCTTTTCATTCTCTATTTCATTTATTTCTGCTCGGATCTTTATTATTTCCTGCCTTCTATTCACTTTGGGTCTTGTTTGTTTTTATTTTTCTAGTTCCTTTAAGAGTAAGTTTAGACTGTTTATTTGATATTTTTCTTGTTTTTTGAGGTAGACCTGTATTGCTATGAATTTCCTTCTTAGAACTGCTTTTGCTGTGTCACAAAGATTTTGGATCATTGTGTTTCCATTTTCATTTGTTCCAAAGTATCTTTTTATTTCCTCCTTGATTTCTTCATTAAACCTTTGATTGTGTAGTAGCATGTTGTTTAACCACCATGTGGCTGTGTTTTTTCCAGTTTTCTTCTTGTAATTTATTTCTAGTTTTACGTTGTTGTGATCACAGATGTTTGATAGGATTTCAATCTTTTTACATTTACTGAGACTTTTTTTTTTCTGTGACCTAACATGTGGTCTACCCTGGAAAATGTTTCATGTACACTTAAAAACAATGTGTATTTTGCTGATTTGGGGTGGAATGTTCTATAGATATCTATTAGGTTCATCTGATTGAATATGTCACTTAAGGCCACTGTGTTCTTGTTGATTTTCTGACTGGATGAGCCATCCGTTGATGTCAGTTGATATTAAAGTCTGCAACTATATTGTGTTATTGTTGATCTCTCCCTTTCTATCTGTTAATATTTGCTATAGGTATTTAGGTGTTCCTACGTTGAATCTGTAAATATTTACAAGTGTCATATCCTCTTGTTGGATTGATCCCTTTATCGTTATGTAATGCCCTCTGTGTCATGTTACAGTCTTTGCTTTAAAGTCTCGTTTGTCTGATACAAGCATTGCTACCCCAGTTTTCTTTACATTTCCATTTATAAATAATATCTTTTTCTGTCTCCTCACATCTCTTCAGTCTGTCTTTTAATCTGAAGTAGGTCTCTTCTGAAGTGGGGCAGCATATGCGTGGGTCTTTTTTGTTGTCGTTTATCCATTCAGCCACACTATGTCTTTTATTGGAGTATTCATTACATTTAAATTTGAAGTAATTATGAATAGGTATGTACTCATTGCCGTTTTATTCATTGTTTTCCGGTTGTTTTTGTAGGTCTCCTCTGTCCTTTCTTCTCTTGCTCTCTTCTCATGTACACTAATGAGTTTCTTTGGTGATTTGTTTGGGTTCCTTTTTCTGTACTCTTTTGGGTATCTCTTATAGGTTTTTGTTTTGTGGTTACCATGAGATTCATTTATAACAGGTTGTGTTTGTAGCAGTCTATCTTAAGATGATGGTCGCTTAATTTTAAATGCATTCTAACCATTTGGTAATCTGAACCTAGGAAACTCTGCAATTGACATCCATGTGTGTGGACTGTGTAGAGATAGAATTCTAGCTCATTATTCCTATACCCAGGGCCACAGTGACAGTATTTAATCCTTATGATTATTTGGTACTAGTTTGTTTGTTTATTTAGCTTAAGCTAAATAAATAGTTGTATGCTAGATTGTAAACTCCCTGCAGGCAAAATATGATTTACATTGTACAATCTAGAGGTATTTATTGTTTTTGATGATGATAATGGTGATGATTGGGTGTCTTCAATATCCCACCAATTACTCCCATCAAAAGCTTTAAAAGAGTTGCCATGATGTAGCATTAAATTTCCAGAAGATTTAGCTTTCTTTTATTTCAAGAAATACTAGTAGAAAAACCATCAAAGCCGTACAGTGGGACAAGCCCTGGTTTCAGCAATAAAGACAGGAAAATATTTCATAGGGATGAAAATAAGTGATTCCTATAAGCCCATTATAGCAACAGGCCAAAGAATGGTGTATTGGTATGAAGATCACATGAGTGAAGTTTGTCATGAAGGCCAACTGCAGGTTCAACTCCAGGATGGGGACTAAAAATCCTGTTTTGTATCTGAAATAAAGGTAAGTCTGAGGTGAGAATGGGCACCAAATTGCTATTCTTCTTCAGGGTGTTCCAGGATAAGGAAAGAAGTATTTGTCTGCAGATACAAAAGGAAGAAAACGAATTGCAGACTCCCTGACATTTAAAAGCCTCAGAGGTATTAATGGGAACAATAGGGCCCCATCAAACCACAAGGTCTACTGATATTGCTGCTTGTGATGCACGTGACTGTGCACTGTCTAAATATGGGCTGCCCTCTGACTGGTGTGTTCTAACAGGCCCCCCCCAAGACCGATAAACCTCTGAGAACTGAGATCGGTGTTTTCATCTCTAATCTGTCCTTTGACTCCAAGTGACCTAAAGAAACTGGGTCGTAGAGTCTCTTGACAAGTTTGCTGCATGGGAAGAATAAGCCAATCAAAATAAATAACGACCCCCCTTTCAGAAACCTGTGTTTTTTAAGTATTTACTTCACAACACCAAAGCATCCTGCCCCTGCACCCTCCCATTCCTATGACAACCACAGTGATTGCCTGTCTACAGAAGTAACCCTGAAGGAGTGGCTGGGAAATGAATCTGGTGCCTGCCATCATGGGCCAGAGCTCATTCACTCCTGAGAGTTTGTAAAGTCTCGGTTATTCAAAGGTTCTCCTAAATCTTGTGTATCATGTCCTGCCACTCAGTGTTCTCTTTCAGGACCTTCCATTCTTTGCCTAACTAATGAAGGGTCATTACTACACGTTCCCTCCTGTCATCATTTCTGGGGTCAGACCTTCCAGTGCCACTTATTTTGTAGTTTGTCCCTGTGACAGCATTTTTGAGATAAACTCTCTCACATTTACTTATAAAGGTCAAAATTACCAGGCACTCAAAAAAGCTATTCAAGTAGGTTCTAACCTTTAACAAATACACTCACTCTTATCTACAATATGAACATGAAATACTCTAGTAGATAAAATTTTGTCAACTGGAGTTTTTTGGTAAATGGAAACACTTTGTCTATAACACCCAACATAAGGTTTTTAACCACTTTAGAATATTTCTTAAAAGAATAGTGTTAATGCTGGAAAGGACATAAAAAATTGTACAATGTATCATTTCTTAGGTGGAAAAATGGAGGCATACAGGGGTTGTTAAGTGACTTGCTTAGGAAAATCATACTCCAAAATTCCTTTTATACTAATATTATTTAATAAAAATATGAGAACCCAAATCCTTATATACACTTTATCAATAAGCCTGTGATGCTTGTGTGACTTGTCACAGTGTAAAAACCACACTAATTGGAGGTCCTTTCTGTGAGGATGCTATTACACTCCTTAATTTAGGTCTGACAGTTGGTGGAGTGGGCAGAGACTGCCCACAAACGGTCAGGGTGCGATTTTCTTGCTTCATAAAGAGAACTTGTAGACCCAAGAGAAGGATTCCTCCCAGATCAAATCTTCCTGGAAAATTCCACTTTAACCCATGAATCAGAGAGAAAAGGTGAAGACAGGTCCAGTCGTAAAGTATAGCCCTTCGTCATCACTGCTTAGTTTGTTCACCTTGCATCTAGAATGAGATAGCCCTGGAGTCTTGCTTAAAACCATTTATCTCAGTGTTTGTGATTTTCTGGTTCTTCCAGGACGTGGGCTGGGCTTCAGGGAGGAGAAAGGCAAAAGACTGAGCATGAAATTACGCTGGGGACACTGAGCACATGGAGAGAGCAAGAGTGCTGCAGCAGCCACGAGTCTCCTCCCCGTACCCCACCCCCACCCCCCACTCCCAGGGCCTCACAGGAACTCTTTGTCTTCCTAATTTAATATCCTCCATCCAGAGAAATTCCCAGGAAGGCACCACACCCCCCAATTATCTCTATTATAATATTTTCCTTGCATTCCCAATAACTACTCAGAAGAAAAAGCTGTCATTGCAAGGGTGGAAGATAAGTTCTTGAAATATTGATCATTGTATTTCCTTGCTTTCCAGCACTACCTGGCCTTTCCCCTAGTGGGCAGAAGTGTCTACTTTGTCTACAGAAAAATTAAGAGTTGTTATGACTGGAAGGCTGAGAGAAAGGAACGGTTATTTTTCAGAATTTTTATTTCCACTCAAGGCAGACTGGAGAGTTTAGGCTTAAATATTTGTAGGTGGCCATTACCAGGAGGTCTGGTGGAGGCCTGGCTGGCTCAAGTCAAGAACACATCCCTTGAGCACATACATAAAGAAACATGCCTCCTTCCCCAAAATCTTCGGGGCTGGGCAGGGGCTTCCTATGACATGTTCCCATATAGTACCCCAAGTGATCCCTCCGTGACAGGAGAAGTTGCTGAGCCTGTCTGAATTGCCTCAAGTAGACGGCCTAGCCCAACAACACTTACAAAGTTGGACTCCTTGACCCTTAGAAGGTAGGGGTATTGAAGGAAAAGACCAAGCAGTAGTAACTGAATGGAGCAGGCGTTGGGGTGAAGGAATTTATTCCGTAACACAGCAAACACTGGTGTTTCTAGAAGGACAGAATATTTTGAAACAATTAAAAAACACACAGTTTCTAATGCCAGCCTTTCTAAAGACCTTAGCATTCTGTGGAGATGCTTGCTAGGTAGTGTTTATTGCTGGCCTCCATTGGCCAGTGCCAGGCTAGCATTGTGTACTTCCAAAACATTAGTTCATTTCATCTTTGCAACAACCCAGTGGAGTAGATAATATTTTATGGATAAAGAAACAGAGACTGTAGGGCTACTGACATGAACCGTTTACACTACACTATCTCTTAACAAGACTGGATGATAGAGAATAAAGATAACACACTTCTCCAAATATTCTACTTCCCAAACTATATCAATTTTTTTCTGCTGGAGTCTATTTTACATAAATACAGAAAACTACATGTTCAATTGGTATTGAAAGGTCCTCCTCTAAGTAAAATAAAAATAGACCTATGAAGACCCAGCTCCGATACTCATAACAAATACGTACAAGGAAGTGTCTCCTCAGTCACTCAAATGAGAGCTTAAACATAAAAAATTATTCTTTAAGGAACTAGTCAAAGACCAACAGCCTTGGGTCTCATCCTCCCCATGGGGGTCCTGCCAGCTTGTCCCCCACAGTGAGCTGGCCCCTGCACCTTTCTCCAGGCACCCCCTTCAGGAGGCCTGAGGGGCAATGAGCTTTTGGAGAGCTTTGCCAGTGGCAAGAGAGTCCCAAAGGGGACCGGTTCTTCATTCATATTCAAGTCCTGTCCTTTCTGGGAGAACTGGCTGGGGAATTCCCTTTCCATATCATAAATGCAGAGGGCAGTTCCCCATGTGGTCCCTCCCTATCTTAACACAGTTAAGTGCAGTAGAATGAATGGGTGAATAAACTCACCAGGTTTTAAGGCTAAATTTAGGGGGTTTGGGGTATTTGCGAATTAGGTCCTCTGATTCATTTCCCCCTGTGTATGTAAAACAAGGTATTTTTGTGCCATTTAAGAGAACAGAAAATTAGTCTGTGTGAGCTTCCAACAGCTGGCTGACAACCCTGAGTGCTGGGTGTGTTGGAACTGGTCCAGATTTCACATAAGGAGTTCATTTGGAGTTAGTCAAAAAAGGGAAGGAGTTGGCCCAGATCCTGCTCCAGATATTCAGAACAAGGAGTTGAGATTCCCTTCAGAAATTGCTTGAGGGTGACTCTGCAGGTCCATTTGCCAAGCACTATTTGACGTCCACTTTTTTCTCTACCTGATGCAAGAAGAACCACTAGCTGTCCAGGTTTTTCCTCTGACAAGCCAATGATTTGATGCAGCAATTAAAGCAAATGAAGGTTAATTCCTCTTTTTCTCTATATCCCATTGATAAAGGTCTATTCTTTCGGTAGACTCCAAGCTTTTTAAGCTTCTTTTTCTTCTGCCTCATGAGTCCTACTTACCCTGTCTTTGAGTTGAGACTGACTTTACAAGTATAATGAAGAACTATATTTGTTGAACGAAATCTTCTTATTTTGCTGATCTGTGACTCAGTATTTCAGAGTAATAAAAATGTCATGTTTCAAAATGGTAATAGCCATTTTTATTTTGAAAGTACGAGTAATCAGCATAAAAAAATTAGACAATGCAGGAAGGGATAAAGAAAAAGTTTTAAAAATCATCCCAAATCCCACCACTGGAGAAAATTAACCACCATTAACATTGTTTTTAATTTATTGGGGTGACAATTGTTAGTGAAATTACATAGATTTCAGGTGTACAATTCTGTATTACATCATCTATAAATCCTGTTGTGTGTTCACCACCCAGAGTCAGTTCTCCTTCCATCACCATATATTTGATCCCCCTTACCCTCTGGTAACCACTAAACTATTGTCTGTGTCTATGAGTTTTTGTTTCTCATTTGTTTGTCTTGTTCTTTTGTTGTTTTTGGTTTATATACCACATATCAGTGAAATCACATGGTTCTCTGCTTTTTCTGTCTGACTTATTTCGCTCAGCATTACACTCTCAAGATCCATCCATGTTGTCACAAATGTTACTATATCATCTTTTCTTACCGCCAAATAGTATTCCATTGTGCATATATAAGACAATTTCTTTATCCATTCATCTATCGAAGGACATTTTGGTTGTTTCCATGTCTTGGCCACGGTAAACAAAGCTGCAATGAACATTGGAGCACACGTGTCTTTATGTATAAATGTTTTCAGATTTTTTGGGTAGATACCCAGGAGAGGGATTGCTGGGTCATATGGTAATTCTATTTGTAATTTTTTGAGGAGCCTCCACACTGCCTTCCATAATGGCTGCACCAGTCTGCATTCCCACCAACAGTGTATGAGGGTTCCTTTTTCTCCACAGCCTCTCCAACACTTGTTACTATTTGTCTTGTTAGTGATAGCCATTCTGACTGGGGTGAGGTGACATCTCATTGTGGTTTTTATTTGCATTTCTCTGATGATTAGTGATGTTGAGCATTTTTTCATATGTCTATTTGCCATTTGTATGTCCTCTTTGGAAAAATGTCTCTGCAGGTCCTCTGCCCATTTTTCAATTGGGTTGTTTGTTTTTTGTTGTTGAGTTGCATGAGTTCCTTGTATATTTTGGATATTAGCCCCTTATCGGAGGCACTGTTTGCAAAAATCTTCTCCCATTCAGTTGGTTGCCTCTTTATTTTGTCAATGGTTTCTTTTGCTGTGCAGAAGCTTTTAAGTTTCATATAGTCCCATTCGTTTATTTTAGCTTTTACTTCCATTGCCTTTGGAGTCAAATTCATAAAATGCTCTTTGAACCCAAGGTCCGTAAGTTTAGTACCTATGTTTTCTTCTATGCAGTTTATAGTGTCAGGTCTTATGCTTAAGTCTTTGATCCATTTTGAATTAATTTTGGTACATGGTGACAGATAGCAGTCCAGTTTCATTCTTTTGCATGTTGCTGTCCAATTCTCCCAGCACCATTTATTAAAGAGGCTGTCTTTCCTCCATTGTATGTTTTTACCTTCTTTGTCAAAAATTATCTGTCTATATTTATGTGGTTTTATTTCTGGGTTCTCAATTCTATTCCATTGGTCTATGTGTCTGTTTTTCTGCCAATACCATGCTGTTTTGATTATTGTAGCCCTGTAGTACAAGCTAAAGTCAGGGGGTGTGATACCTCCAGTATTGTTCTTTTTTCTTAAGATTGCTTTGGCTATTCGGGGTCTTTTATGGTTCCAAACAAATCTGATGATTTTGTGCTATTTATTTAAAAAATGCCATTGGGATTTTGATAGGGATTGCATTAAATCTGTATATCGCTTTGGGTAATATGGCCATTTTAACTATGTTGATTCTTCCAATCCATGAACGCAGAATGTCTTTCCATTTCCATGTGTCTTCTTCAATTTCTTTAAAAAATGTCTTATACTTTTCAGCACATAGGTCCTTCACATCCTTGGTTAAGTTTATTCCTAGGTATTTTATTCTTTTTTGCTGCAATTGTGAAAGGAATTGTTTTTTGTATTTCTTTTTCTGAGATTTGATTTTTAGTATATAGGAATGCAATGGACTTTTGTACATTGATTTTGTAGCCAGCAACTTTACTATATTTGTTGATTGTTTCTAATAGCTTTTTGGTGGAGTCTTTAGGGTTTTCTATATATAGCATCATATCATCTGCAAAGAGTGATAATTTAACTTCTTCGTTCACAATTTGGATGCCTTTTATTTCTTTCTCTTGCCTGATTGCTCTGGCAAGGACTTCCAACACTATGTTGAAAAGCAGAGGTGATAGGGGACAGCCCTGTCATGTTCCTGAACGTAGAGCAAAGGGCTTCAGTTTTTCACCATTAATTATGAGATTAGCTGAGGGCTTGTCATATATGGCCTTTATTATGTTAAGGTATTTTCCTTCTATACCTATTTTATTAAGTGTTTTAATCATAAATCGATGTTGTATCTTGTCAAATGCTTTTTCTGCATCAATTGATATAATCATATGATTTTTGTCCTTTATTTTGTTTATGTGATGTATCACTTTGATGGATTTGTGGATATTGAACCATCTTTGTGCCCCGGGGATGAACCACACTTGGTCGTGATGAATAATCTTTTTAATGCATTGTTGTATTCGATTTGCTAGAATTTTGTTTAGGATTTTTGCATCTGTATTCATCAGAGATATTGGTCTGTAGTTTTCTTTTTTTGTGTTGTCCTTACCAGGTTTTGGTATCAGGGTAATGTTGGCCTCATAAAATGAGTTAGGGAGTACTGTCTCTTCTTCAATTTTTTGGAAGAGTTTGAGCAGGATTGGTATTAGATCCTCTTTGAAGGTTTGGTAGAATTCACTAGTGAAGCCATCTGGTCCCGGACTTTTGCTTTTGGGAAGGTTTTGGATGACTGATTCAATTTTGTTACTGGTGATCAGTCTGTTTAGATTTTCCAGTTCTTCATGGTTCAGCCTTGGAAGGCTATATGTTTCTAAGAACTTGTCCATTTCTTCTAGGTTATTGAATTTGGTGGCATATAGTCCTTCATAGTATTCTTGGATGATCCTTTGTATTTCTGTGGTGTCCGTGATAACTTCCCCTTTTTCATTTCTGATTTTGTTAATTAGTGTCTTCTCTTTTTATCTTAGTGAGTCTAGCCAAGGGTTTGTCAATTTTGTTAATCTTTTCAAAGAACCAGCTCTTTGTCACATTAATTTTTTCTATTGTCTTTTTGTTCTCTATTTCATTTAGTTCTGCTCTAATGTTTGTTATTTCCTTTCTTCTGCTGACCTTGGGTTTCACTTGTTCTTCTTTTTCTAGTTCTTTAAGGTGTAACATGAGGTTATTTATTTGGGATTTTTCTTGTTTCTTGAGATAGGCCTGTAATGATATAAATTTCCCTCTTAAAACTGCTTTCACTGCATCCCAAAAATTTTGGTAGGATGTATTTTCATTGTCATTTGTTTCTATGTATCTTTTGATCTCTCCTCTAATTTCTTCTTTGACCCAGTCATTCTTTAAAAGTATGTTGTTTAATCTCCATGTATTTGTGTTTTTTCCTGCTTTCTTTTTGCAGTTGATATCCAATTTCAAAGCCTTGTGATCAGAGAATATGCTTGGTATGATTTCAATCTTCTTAAATTTGCTGAGGCTGATTTTATGTCCCAATATATGGTCTATCCTTGAGAATGTTCCATGTACACTAGAAAAGAATGTATAGTCTGATGTTTTAGGATGAAGTGCTCTATAAATGTCAATTATGTCCATTTCATCTAATGTGTCATTTAGGGCTGCTATTTCATTATTTATTTTCTGTTTGGATGATCTATCCATAGCTGTCAATGATGTATTTAAGTTCCCTAGTATAATTGTGTTTTGGTCAATTTCTCCCTTTAGTTCTGTTAGTAGTTGCTTGGAATATTTTGGTGTTTCCTGATTGGGGGCATAAATATTGATGACTGTTATGTCTTCTTGTTGTATAGTCCTCTTTACCATTATGAAGTGTCCATTTTTGTCTCTTGTTATCTTTTTCACCCTGAAGTCTGTTTCATCTGATATCATTATGGCTACACCTGATTTTCTCTGGGTACCATTTGCTTGGAGTGTCAATTTCCACCCTTTCACTTTGAGTCTATGCTTGTCCTTGTAGCTGAGATGTGTCTCTTGGAGACAGCATATGGTTGGGTTTAGTTTTTTGATCCAATCTGCTACTCTGTGCCTTTTTATTGGTGAGTTCAGTCCATTTACATTTAGGGTGATTATTGATATGTGAGGATTTCCTGTCATTCTATCTTTAGTTTTCTGGTAAGGCTGTGTCTCCATTGTTTCTTTGCCTTTTTGTTGTTGTCTATTATTTCTGTGTGGTGGTATTCTATGATGTTTCCCTCTGTTTCTTCTTTTATTACAGTATATATTTCAGTTCTGGATTTTTTTTTTTTTTTTGAGTGGTTACCCTTAAGTTTATGTAAAAGAAAGTTTGATATTTAGAGTATTCCATTTTCTTCAGCACGCTTACTTTCTCCATTCCCATATTCCGGTTCAGGCCTTTACTCTCCCCCTTTTTATGTTTTGGTTGCCACAAATTGTCCCTGTTGATGGTGGTCGAATAGCCTCCTTTAGTATTTCTTGTAGTGCAGGTCATGTATTAGAAAATTCCCTCAGCTTCTGTATGTCTGGAAAGGTCTTTATTCCTCCTTCATATCTAAAAGATATCTTTGCTGGATATATTATTCTTGGCTCATAATTTCTCTCTTTCAATAGTTTGAATATTTGGTTCCACTCCCTCCTGGCTTGTAGAGTTTCTGCTGAAAAATCTGATGATAATCTAATGGGCTTTCCTTTGTAGGTTACCGTCTTCTTTTCCCTGGCTGCCTTGAGGATTCTTTTTTTGTCGTTGATTTATACAGCTTCAATACAATGTGCCTTGGAGAAGGCCTGTTGGGATTGAGGTAATTAGGTGTTCTATTTGCTTCTTGGATTCGAGGGTCCAGTTCTGTCCACAAGTTTGGGAAGGTCTCATCGACAATTTGTTTGAATATATTCTCTGTTCCCTTCTCTCTTTCTTCTCCTTCTGGTATGCCCGTTATTCTTATATTGCTCTTTCTGATGGAGTCAGAAAGTTCTTGTAGAGTTCTTTCATTTCTTTTAAGTCTCAAGTCTCTTTCTTCTTCCATCTGTGTAATTTCCAGGTTTCTATCTTCGATGTCACTGATTCTTTCCTCCATCTGGTTAATTCTACTACCTAAGCTGGTTATTTCGTTCTTAATTTCTTCTGCTGAGTTCTTAATCTCCAGAAATTCTATTTGGTTCTTTTAAAAAATTTCAATCTCTTTCGTAAAATGCTCATTGTTCTTTGATTGTGTTTCTGAGTTCATTAAACTGCTTGTCTGTGTTTTCTTGCATCTCGTTGAGTTTTTTCAGAACTGCAATCTTGAATTCTCTGTCATTTAAGTCACATATTTCCATATCTTTAAGTTCCTTCTCTGGAGACTTTTCACTTTCTTTCTGAGCTGTCTTGTTGCCTTGGTTATTCATGGCAATTACTGATTTATTATTTCTCTTCCTAAACATCTACAGGATTGGCTTCTGCAACAGGTTGATAGGAAGAGGTCTTCTTTTGTTTTCCAGTACTTGTTGGTAAAATGTTTTATTTTCTCTCTGACTGCAGCCTTTTATTTTCTCTCTTACACGGTAGTGCTATGTTTTATCTGCACTATTCTAGCTTCTCACACAATGAGAGGATTCCCTGGGAGACGGGCTTCTCCTCTGTTAATAGTTCACCTGGGTCACAGGGCACAGTGTCCGTGTGGGTATGCGGAGAGCTTTTGAAGTTGCAGAGCTCTTCCTGAACCAGATTCAGAGCCCGTATGTTTCAGCAGTTCTGTTTATTCCTGCAGGGATCTGCCCAGATAGGTGGGGCCAGGGGAGGGGTGAGTTGTGAGAGGTGGCCCAGAGCAATGGTGGCAACCACCACCACAGCCAGTCCTGCTTCCACAGCTCCCTCCCCTTTGCCGGAACTAGTTGGGCTGTGAATCTGTGTCTGCGGTCTACAGTTCTCAGAACAGCAAATATTCTGTTCTTTTGATCTGACACTGCTACTGTTCCACTTCTAGCACTGGGCAGGTGGCAGCGGGACGAGCTCTCAGAGGGAGGGAGGGGGCAGCTAGTCTCAGTGCCCAAGGCTTCCGTTCTCTGCTCAGCAGTGAGGGCTTAAACCACCGTTTTCAGCCTTCTTCCCTTGGTCTTTTGTCCGAGGTCTCTGCCGTGAGCATTGGGATCATCCGTGTTATATGCTGCCCCCTCAGTCCTGTGGGCCATAAGCGGAACCCTAGCAGTCCGAGTTCTTCCCTCTCCCACAGCTGCGGTAGTTCCAGGAAGCAGCGAGCTCGGAGCACTGAGCTAGGTCTGCATCTTGCGCCCGCGCGGCTCCGTCTCCGCACTTCTCCCTTCCCTCCTCCCCAACTCGCCCGATTCGCCCACCTTTAGGTGAATTCAGTAGTGGGCCTCTTTGTCTTGCCTGTCTGCTGTGCAGGGAGTCCTTTGTGGAATTATTATTGTTCGATTCCAGGGGCGCTTTACAGAGGCTCACCTCATGCCGCCATTTGGATGACATCTCTCCAGTAACATTTTAATGCATATGATTTTAGTTTTTTTATTTTCATTTAAAAAGAAAAAGTTACAAATTTTTTAGTAATCTGGGTTTTTTTTTCTACATATATTTTGGATGTTGTTTCATGAGAATAAAATAGATCAACATGATGGTTTTTAAGAGGTGTGTAGTACTATCATGCATAAATGTGGTTTAACTTATTCATATCAATAGACTTTTGCTAATATAAATAATGCTACAATAAACAAATTGCCCATTTGTTCAGTTATTTCCTTATGATAAATTTGTATTAACAAACTTTTCTAGACCAAGTCATGTACATTTTTTTAAGGCCTTTGATACATATTGCGAAATTTTCCCTCTCTCCAGAAAACGTGTACTCATTTACAATTCTCACTAGCTTCCTGAGTGCATTTCCCCCCCCTCACACTCTCATATACTGAGTATAAGCCCTTTAAAAATTTTTGTGCATTTAAGAGATGAAAATTGGTATCTCCATATTGTTTTATTTTCCTTTGACTCTTAACAAGGTTGAATACATTTGCATATGCTAACAGCTATTTGTCCTTTTTTTCTCTTTTGAATTGTCTGTTCTCTCTTGTGTCCGTTTTTTTCTATTGGGGTATTTATATTTTCCTTCCTGATTTGTAGGAACTCATTACATACAAAGATGACATTTTCTAGACTGTATTTCAGGGAACTTTATTGCCCTTTGATATATTAATAGGTGTGCTGAGGGGTGGTAAAAGACTTCCATGGTCAGATTTAACACATCATTTCCTAAACTTAATTGACCATCAAAACATTTTTTTTTCTCTCACAGAACACCCATTAGCATTGTGCAGGGTACTGGTGTTCTGGGCAATAACCTCCGAGAAATTATTCTGTAAAGGCTATTAATGTTTTATCTGTTACATATGTGGCATGATTTTTCCCCACTATCGTTTGTCTTTTACTCTACATGATTTTTTTTCCCCATACCGCTCTTAATTCATGTATTCACATCTCTCAGTACTTTCCTTTGCAGTTTAGTCATGTAGATGTATAGACCCTGAAGTCATACTTGTTTGGTTTAAATCCTGCCACCACCTGTTGGGACCTTGGGGAAATTACTTAACCTTTCTGTGGCCTCAATTTTATCATCTTGAAAATGGGAGAAATAAATAATAAATCCCTGTGAAGTTGTGAGAATTAAATAACTTCATATAGATAAAGCACTAGAATTGTGTTTGACACAGAGTGTCAGATGATGATAATGAGGTTGGGTTACTTTCTGGAAAATGTAGAAAGTCTTTCCCCATATCTATGTTGTTAAAAAAATAAAACCACTTATATTTTCCTCTCGTATTTTATGGAAATTTAATTTTGGTTTGTTATTATTTAATTTGGGCTATAGAGTTTACTTTCCTCCCCAGTGATTAGCCAGGTTTTCCCAACACCATTTATTGATAAATGCTCCCTTTCTCATATGCTATTACTTTCTGAATTTTTCTCTTCTGCTCAGTCTGTTCTGATACCAAGATCCCTTCCTTACTATTCCCTTTCAGAAAAGTCACAGAAAAGTTTGCTTGAATCAAGAGCACACGTTGGATACCCCCCAGGAGACACTTGGTCGGAGTGAGGGATCTTGAAAGTGGGGTTTGGTTTTCTATGATGCAGATGGGAAATACAGATCCCACAACTTTTTTTTTTTTTTAAGTGACACAAATGTGGCTTTCTTTTTCTTTTTTTTCTTTTTTAATTAAAGTTTATTGGGCTGACCATGGTCAGCAAAGTTACATAGATCCCACAACTTTGGGTTTTAAGTTTGATCTTAATGTTACTGTGCCTGTTGGTACTCACAGGTTGCTGAGGCCTAGTGGGGTTTATCGCCCAGAGATTCCCTCGGGAATATTTGAACCCAAGCATTGTTCCCTGTATCACAGAACAACGAATATCCTCAAACTCCATCTTGTTTCTCTCCTTTCTGTTGCGTCACCCAAATGACCTCTAAATAACTAGAAAAGACACAAGAGAGTAAGGATACTAACCTGACCCATCCCAGGGTCAGAGGAAAACCAAGTGGTCACAGATGAAAGGCAGATGTGATACTGAGAGGCTTCAGAGCGGTGGGACCAGAGTAGCTCTGAAGACATTTCACACTGAGCTGAGGGAAAGTTAGGGTCCCCAGAATTACCTATCAAGCCCAACACAGCCTTCTCCTCTATACCCCATTATCTCTTGTTCACCCTGTTTCCAACAGCCTCTTTGCTGTTCCTCACACTTGCTTCTACCTCAGGGCATTTGCACATGCCTATCTCCCTGGAATGTTCTTCCCCTAATATCCACATTGCTAGTTCCCAAGTCAGTTTGGGGGTGAGGCCATCCCTAACCATTCTACCCGGGTGCCAAAAACATGTATATGCATGACTTGTATTCATCTTTTGTTATCAGTATATATTGAGTATTACAATTTTAATTGTTCTTTCTTTTCTTAAAATGTGCATGTATTTTTTTCAGCACCCTCTGTATTTAAAGTTGTGTCAGCACCCCTTATCCCTTCCCTGCGTTATTTTTCTGTATAGCATTGGTCACTGTCAAATACGCTATTTTACTGTTTGTTTATTGTCTAACTCCCTACCCTAGACTATGAACTGCCTGAGAGTCTATATTCGATTTTGTTCTCTGATTTATTCCCAATGCCTGGAACAGTGCCTGGCATATACAGGACTCCACAACTGTCTAGGGAACAAACCAATGAGTGTACCAATAGACAGTGTCACTTGCAAGATACTTTGGGATGTATCTAGGCCTGTTAACGATGACATGTTTCCTCAGAATGTAGCTGCCTGAGGGACTCTGGATGTTCAAGCTAGGCTGTGTGAACATAGCATTTCTAAAATGGGGTAAAAAGACTACATCTCTTGGGAGGGAGAGTGAGCATATGTCTGTGGTGACTTATTTCATTAGATGCTGTAACTTCATACCTGAGGCTGCCACAGAACCATGCAAAATGAAATGTAACTTAACACCGCAGTGACATACCCCCACATACCCACCAGGATCCTAAAATGAAAATACAGAAAGTGCCACGTGTGCTGGTTACACAGGAAAATTCAGCTTTTGACAATTCACCAAACTGTATATTCATACGTCAACTTTGCTGTTTGTAAACTTTTTTTGAAAAGTAGGTTTATGCATTAGACCTACCAACTGGAGGTGCAAGTCAGTCTTTTGCTAAAGGTCCTTGTTACTACAAGCTGAAACTATTCCAAGAAGAACTGCTCCTGTACCTGAGGCGGGGGGTTGGGGGGGTGAAGGGTTTGCGGGGAGGGTCTGGAAGGCACCTTTGATTACGGCTGGAATGTACTTCTGAAATGCTGCCAGAATGAAACATGGCAGGGGCCAGATGTGGAGGGGAGAAGCCTGGAAGAAAGCCTTGGGCACCTGGTATCTGAAGTTACTTTTGGCCTCAAGGCACACACTGCCTCCTGTCAGAAGTGGAATGGTGAAGACTCTCCAGTCAGCCTTCATGAGTGCCAGCAGCCACAGGACCGTGCAGGTCAAATTTCTAAGCAGATATGGAGGAAAGAGAAATGACCTGACCTTTGTTTATAAATTGAATCTGGAAATGTTGTTAGAGAAAGCAATGAGAAAAAAGACAGCAGTGAGGGAGGGGAAAAAAAGAAAAAAAAAATATATATATATATGTGTGTGTGTGTGTATATAAACATGTATATATATGTGTGTGTGTGTATATAAACATGTATATATATGTGTGTGTGTGTATGTATGTGTGTATATATATATATATATATATATATATATATATATATATATGGCTGGTCTATAGTAATTTCTGAGGAGCAAACTGACGTAAGAACTCTGGTTGACATGCCAGAGATAGCCCCCCTTTTTTTTTCAATCAATGAAACTAAACAGGAAAAGAAGGACCAGAAAAACAGGAATGACAAGGGCCCACCAGGAAGCTGATGGCCAGTGTAGAGGAGAACTCACCCCATATCAGGCCTGCATGCTTTGGAGCAAAGTGCAGATGGCTCCAGCAAGGCTTTGAGCATCGTGTTGCTAACGTTGGGGCATGGGGGTGGTAGGAAGGTGGCGCCTAAAGAAAGAAAAAGAAGCCTTCTATTGCTGTCAAAAGGAACAGACAAAACTCTGTAGTTAAAAGAGTACTCCTCTTTAGTACTCCACAGGGAGAGGCCACTTGGAGAAGGCAGGAACAGTGGATCAGCCAAGGATTTGCATGGTCTCCTGGCTTCCAGGAGTAGGCTCTTGCTACCAAAAAACTCCAGCCCTCACCCCCAGGATCTGGAAAGGCCCAGCAGAAGAAGCCACCAGGAAAGAGACACGTGGAACTTGGTGTGGTGTTGGTTATGGATTCTTCAGTGGCACTCGAGAGCCAGTGCCTGTATCATCCTGGTTTTGGATTCTGTGGCCCCAGTGCGGAAGCCTCCCCGTCACTCCTATGTGTGAGAGTCAGGGAAGAAGTGGGAGTGGGCTGTGGGAACCAGAGAAGAGAACACAGCCAACCCAGGAGGTTTGCAAGAGGTAGCTGGATGCATAGGGCCAGCGCTAGTGTGCTTACTCTACATGTCCACACGTGTAGGGAGGAGACTGGGGCAGTTAGTATGGTTGTCCTTATGCATGTACTACTGTGTTTCCCTGAAAATAAGACCTAGCCGGACCATCAGCTCTAATACATCTTTTGGAGCAAGAATTAATATAAGACCCAGTCTTATTTTAATATACTATAAGACCGGGTATAATATAATATAATATATAATATTAATTTTTGCTCCAAAAGATGCATTAAATCTGATGGTCCAGCTAGGTCTTATTTTCAGGGAAGCATGGAAGTGCAGAAAGCTACACAAAAGAAAGAGAAAATAGGCAGTGGCTTTTCCCATTTCCTCTCTTGAGAGGGTCCCCGACAGGTTCCCTAGAGGATGGAAAGTTTCATTTTTATGACTGAGGAGATGCAAAAATGAGACTCAGGAGGATGTTGCAAGCCAGAAGTCAATTGTGTGCCATCCGTGGGTGCAGTGTACACTCTTCGTGGGATGAGAGCATTCTAGAAAAGAGGTGCAAAACTCCTAACCATTTTGGGAAAGTCTAGATAAATTGCACATTCTGAGAATAAAAATTTAAGAGATCATAGTTACTATCTCTGAGTCTCATAACATGTGAATGTGAAGAATAGCAATTCAGATAAAATTTAGACTTGGATGGACTATTTCTTTCTCCAAAGGAGACCCAAACTCAAAACCTAGGTCCAGAGTGCCTGACACTGCTTACCAGAGACAAGTGTCTTCAGGGCCAGTCTTCAGCAGGCAATAGTGTCAGATCCAGACCCCAGCAAGGACAAGGAGGCCATTTCGCTGTCCGCTGTGTTCTCTCAGTTTTAGGCAGTGTTCACAAAGGATCTTTGGGGTTCCTGATACAACCCAGTAGTCGATAGAAAGGATACTTGCTGATATATGAGTAAAATATCTGGAGGTACTAATTTTTTTTTTTTTTAGATAATCATGTTTTACAAGACCTCGGAGGCATAGGAACCTTGATCCTCAAAGTTCAGAACTGCCTGGAATAGTCAGGGTTAACCTTGTTCATTTTCAATACAGATTCTGCTAGATGTATAGCGTCGTAATGGGGTAAGGGCCGATCCTGAATAGACCTTTCCTAGTGTCCATCAACCATTCTCACAAGTCAAAGACCTAGGGGCTTAGTGGTTTTACAGGAGATTGGAGGACAGCCATGCCATTAGAGCAAACACCTTTTCTGACCTCACCCAGGGACATCAGGCCAGAGCTAATAACAAAAGAGGCCAGAAAAGTCATTACACAGACAAGGGAAGCAAGCCATGGCCCTCTGCTCTTCCGAGCTCTTTGAAAACTGGTAATTGAAGGTCTGTTAGTAGGCACTCGAGACCTTAGTGACCTCTTTCAGCCTGGTTCTTGCATTAGTATCCGATGATCACAGCTGGCTTAAATCCTTTAGTCTAAATGCACGGACTCTTGTATGGAGGGCTTCGGAGCTATACTGTTAGGTTGGAGCAAAAGTAATTGTGGTTTTTGCAGTTACTGTTACCCTTTTAAACTACAATTACCTTTGCACCAACCTAATGTTTTCAGGACTGATGTTCTGTCCTGTTGCTTCACCTACAGGATGCTGCATCTCTTGAAGGAGTCATATGATACCAGGGTCTGTAGGGATACAGCATCTTTTATGCCAGAAAGCTTGGACCTTTCCAAGATGGAGCCAGTGGTGGTTTTCACCTCTGTGGCTTAGTAAATGTAATTGTTCCAACTGGGAGAAACCAAAGGGGAGCTCAAAATAGCTGGTGGTCAAGGAAAGAAATCCAGGCCCTCCTGTTGGACTAGATCCACGTTTTCTTTAACTGAGTTTGAATTTGGCATTGAGGTTGGCCCAAATTAGACCTACTTAATGGTGTATTATTAAAATGGTTACTGGAACGTTCTCTATGAAGACACCTTTCCCCCCCAGAGTACTATAGTATATTTCTGAGAGCCTTAAACTTCGAATGGAATATATGAATGTCAGAAAGATTTACACCTTCTGGGAATGTGTAACAGCGGGGCAGAACTCTGGTGGACTGTTGCACTTACAAGTTCCACCCTGACAGTGATTTAATTGGTGTGGGATAGCGATGGTGTGTGGGATAGGGATGGTGATACTTCAAATGATAAATTTTAAAAGTATATTCAGTTTTCTAAACGAAAATATGAAAATCTTACAATTTATGTTACCATTCATATCCCTGAGCGTTATCTCCAGAGCTCTTCCTCCTGGGACTCATTGAGAGGCCTCCATTGTTTCGCAGGTAAATGTTATAGCAGTTTATTCCGATATCTAGTTTCCCAGTTCCCACCCCCTCCACTGCCCCAGTACTTATCCTCCGTTCCCACTGACTTTCACTTTATAGGCCCCTTCATCTGGTTGGTGAGTTTCTTGCTAAATGTGTTTCAAGACCTCCTAGAAGTATCTTGCCAGAAACTCATTATCCTATCATAACTCTAGTTTTCCATATTCTCCTTTTGATTCCAAGGGTAATAATACCAACCACAGTGCATGTGACCTGTGCTTCTTAAAGCCTCTTCAACCTGGGGTTTTAAAAGGATCCTACAAAACCCTTAATTACTCTTCTTCACTTTCTCTTGGTTCTGTGCCCTTGTCCTTGGAGAGAGGTCGTGGAGGAGAACAACTTGCAACCAAGCAGCCACGCACTAGCTGTCTCCCGGCTTTCCCAATCTACTACGATCAAATAGAATCATCTGGAGAGCTGATGCATGGGTCCTATCCCACATCAATTAAATCAAACTCTTGGGGTGAAGGCTGAGGGTTGGTATTTTTCAAAGCTCTGCAGATGATTCTCACGTGCACCTATAGTTGTGAGGAACCACTGCGAGCTGTGGAAAGCTGTGAGCTTTTGCCGAGCATTCATTGGCAGCTAGGTGTCAGGTCACGCAGCCGTGGCACTGAGGAGCAGTACAAGGGCACTCCAAGCAAGTCACTCAAATCCTCTCACTCACTGCTTCTTGCCTCCTTTGCCTGCCTGACACTGAGGCAGGGCTCCTGGTACGAACGCGATTCCTGAGAACACAGGCTTGTTTGCTGCTTCTTTCATGAACTCCTCTGCAAGTTTCTTAGGAGTTAGCACTTCAGTCATTATCATTCATTCAGAAAATGTAAATCACCTCATTGCTTATGAATTAATCATTTCCCATGTTTCCAAGGTGATTCAGAAATTCAGAGCTCACTGACGATGAGTGGGCAGTTGCCTGTGGACACACCTCGTGTTCCATTAATGGCAGAACACACCTTGACAGGCAACTGACAGACAATGGCAACAACAAAAATCAGTATTAGTCCAGTGATGCAAAAATAAAGAGGCCTGTCTCTGAAGACACATGTTGATTTCCCTAGCTTTCAGGCAGTGGTAAAATGTACTATCCGATCTAACCTTGTTTGCATCAATCTACTTTTCAGAAATTGCACATTCGTTTTCAAAGCGCTGGGTTAGAGCATTTTTCTGCTACATGGAAACTGTGTCAGCAATTATGCTCAGGACATGAAATGCACCTGCACATAGAGCCCATGCAGTTTTAATGGCTGCTAACCCACTGTTAAGCACACAGGATGGAGGGAACAAGAACTAGGATAGAAAGCCATTGAGCCAACAAATATTCACTTTCTAAAAATCGTCACTTTCCATGCTTATTAATTACTAGCCTCATTAGCCATCTCAGCAGAGGCTATTTCATTCACTCACTTGTTCATTCATTCAATAAACATTTCTCTGGCTGTCTACTGTGTGCCAGGTACTGTGCCATGAGTTGGGGCTAGACTAATGAATAAAACATAGTCTCAATACCCAAATCTGTGGTCTACATCCAACCACATATCCAGATAATAACCTTTGCAAATGTTTTTTCCTCACTTGACACGCTCTTTTCCCATCTTTCGTCTGGCTGAATTCTATTCGACCCTTTAGATCTTGACTAAGATGTTACTTCATCTAGAAAACCCTCCTTGATGCTTTAAGACAGGGTTAGGTGCCCTTTCTGTGTACTTCCGTAGCACCCAATGCTTACTCCTGTCTTAGGACTTTGCTCTTTGTATTATAGTTTCACATCTGCATCCCTTCATGGACAGTGAGCTGCCTATGGACAAGAGAAAGGCATGTTGCGTCCATCTTTGTATCTCCAGTGACTAGTTTGCAGCAGGAACTCAATAGCTAATTGTTGAATGAATAAACGAGTGATAGAAGTATTCACAGGGTATTATGAGAACACAGAAGAAATACACCCAAAGAAGCTTCCTATAAGAGGTGGCTGCTAAGTGAATTCAGAAATGATAAGTTTGAGTTATGTAGACTTGGGCTGTTTGGAAGCTGGAAGCGGAAGGGCAGCATGATATATACTAGAAAACCCCTACACACGTGTTGATGGAGTGCAAAATATGAGGTAGTGCATGACGAGAGGACAAGCTAGAAGAAGGTCGTGGGGCAGCAGGGAGTTCTGAACGAACTATACTCACACCCTGTACCCCTTTGTTCCCATCTAAATGAATGTGCACACAGGTTTGAGGAGTCCAGGGGTCCCACATTTGTTCCCAGCATGTGTGATAGTCCCTCAGATGCAAACCACCCTGAAAACCCTTCTCTGACATGAGAACTATTTCCTACCTTGCCCTTTGAGATTCAGTGCATGGGAGGAAGAAGGGAGCCATCAGGTTACCTGCTTAATAGCTGTAAAATGTTTCTGTCCCTTACCATGAATTATGGGTAAGACACCTTGTCAAATGTGATGGGCCCATCTTTCCTCTGCCCAGCCTCTTCCCCAAACCCAGCTCTTCTTGTTCAACCTGGGTAGGCCTGGGAAGAGTATATTGTCTAATTTCTCCTTACTCCATTGTGTTTTTAATATCAATTTCAGTGCTTTAATCATTTACATTCAGTGCAACCAATATCTCATGTAAGGTAATCCTAGGTCTTCAGAAAACCTGCTTCTGTTTTAAAAAGATCAGCAGATAGGATTCAGTTATTAATTAATTCACTCAGTAACCATTTATTCAATGCATACTTTGTCAGGCGCTGTGCTGGTGTCTGGAAATTCAAAGATGAATGGGACATGGTCTCTACCCTTAAGACTGTTCACAGTCCAGGGGAAGAAGCTCTAGGACATGGCACTGCTAAGGTGTGGTCACTGCTAAGGCCACTGATGACCTGCCTGAGCCTGTGCTTCTCAAAATGTGGTCACCTGGGCACTGCTTAGAAATGCACAGTCTTGGGCTCCTCTTCCAGGTGTACTGAGTCAGATCTCAGGAGGGGAAGCCTGGCAATCTGAGTCTTAACAGGCCCTGCAAGGGGTGCTGAAATTCATTTTCATTTGGGGATCTCTAGTCTAAGCTCTGCACTGAATCACACCAGGCCTGTATGGAGGACCCGTTAGCAATTCCCACAATTCCTCTTCTCTTCTTTGGGAACTGCTGAGCATAATAGAAAACACCAATCTTGAGTGTCACCATCCAATAGGAAGTAAATGCCATTTTATCATATAATGGTAACACCAGACACTTTCTAGAATCACAGAGATGGATGGCTTCATGAAGATCGGTGTGGTGTGGACTAGACTGGCCAGAACCATTTCAGTGACAACATGCAAGGAATCAGAGAGGGTAATGTCCTCCTTGCTTTGTCTCCATGCTGCTCTCTGCCACTTGGATGGAAAAAAAAAAAATATTCATATCAGCTTGGCTGTTCCAAACAGAAGCAGGAGCTCCAGAGTTATGTCAGTGTGTGAGAATGGAAACAGGAAAAACTGAAACAATAAACAACTTAAATGCTTAGGAAAATAAAGGCAAGGGGGAGGGAGATCACAGTCTGAGCTTGTAAGTTCTGCAGCCCTGTGGTTCTGAACAAACTCATGCAGACTGCTTTTTTTCTGGAAGTCTAGTAAAATGGATCTTGCCACTAGTGGACTGTTCACAGCCCCTGGCTGCAGTTCTTTGGCTTATGGCCACGTGTCATTAGTGACCTATTTTCACTGCAGTGAGATCAGCCATGTCTGCAGGCCCCTGAATCAGCAGTTTCTCCTCTACTCACTAGCTCCAGGCTGGCAAAGCTGATACCAGTGTCACAGAAAGTGCCACCTCTGCACTCTCCCCAGAAATGGGGAGAGCACCATTTTGTTATAAAGATGTCGGCTTTGACCCAAGGTGACCTGAGAGCCCAGCTGTCATGTCTCCTCCAAATAAGCTGCTGAACTTGGAATTATCTTCGCCTAATAATTAATCGGGACTAAAAATAGCCCCAAACTGCCTGTGCTTTGCTTAACTCCTACCCAGGTGGGAGAGGTAGTTTTTTAAAAATCTAATTGCAAAACCATATTTTGTAAGACTTTACACCAAAATATGAAAATAATTACCTGACATGCCAGTTTGGGAGACAACTCACAGTTAATCTGGCTCTCTAAAACATTAATAATGCGACGTTTTGAATTGCACATTGATTTGAGTTTATCAGTTCTTGGTGGGTATTAAAAGCGTCCAGGAATTGTGCTCAGAATCTTCTAAGAATACCCACAGACAAATTCACCAGGGAAAAAAATAGTCATTGGTTTCAAGAGCTAAAAAAGCCTGTTGCCAGGCAGACTAGACACTGAGCGGAGTTCCACAAGAGGGCCCCCTCCCCACTGTTCCCTCAAGCTGAGAGTTTCCCTGATCGTTACTGCCCTGTATCCTCTACAGAGTGCTCATGAGGACAAATGATCAGCGTACGAGGAAGCTGCTTCTGTGGTAGCTTTCTGGCTAAAGTCATCAGGCAAATGTCATCCCTCTGACATCAGAGAAGTAACTTGAAATGAAGGGAAATCAAGAAATATATGAAAAACAAAAGGGTCATACATCTAGATTGACTTCTCTCTATAGTGATCTTTGTGCGTTCATTTTTTTGATACTTTAGTAATAAGAATACAATAAAATGAAATGAAAGTATATTTATCACAGTGATAATGTCTAGCCCAATGTCAGAAATAGCCGTGCCACTAATCAATGACAACTGGCAGAACCAGGTATATTTTGGGAGGCCCTTCACCCTCATTGTCGTTTCCCTCCTCCCTCCAGACACAACTTCACCTCACACCCAAGCAACTCCACTAGACCCTGAGGTGAATGGACCCTGAGGGCCATTTCTTCCTACTCTGAATACAGTGACCTCCATTCATATTCCCTCTCCCCAAGTTCAAAATTTATCCTACCTCCTCAGAGGCATTCAGGGAGGACTAGCGGGCGAACAAAAGAATAGATTTTTCTCCATCAAGACACAAGCAAAGAATTAGAACAAGGGAGTGAGAATTGATGAAAGATGAGTGACTTAGATTCAATAACTCATATGAAGAAAATAATAAAAATATCAGTTCTACTTCATAGGATGTTCTTGACCTAAAATAATGTATGTGAAACCATTTGTGGGTTATAAACACACATACAAATATAGTGTAATATAGTGAGTACCCACTGAGTTCAAGTATTAATAGACTGACGGGGGTAGACAAGAGAGGAAAGAAAACTGAATTAGGTTTCGTTGATATTAATTCCTATTTCAGCAAAGGATCACTAAATTCACTCTTGAAGAGAATCTATGATTCTTTGAAACTGTCTCTTGTCATAGGTTTACCAATGTTATGGACTATTCGTGTCCCCCCAAAATTTATATGTTGGAACCATGCCCCACAATGTGATATTATTAAGGGGGCTTTGGGAGATATCAGGATTAGAGGAGGTCATGAGGGTCATGACCTTGAATGGGATCAGTGTCGTTTAGAGTCATGAAAGAGCTTGCTGTTCTCTGCTCTCCACCATGTGAAGTTCTACCAGAAGTTGGCAGGCTGCCACCCAGCACAGGGCTGTCACCACAACCCAACCATGCTGGCACCCTAATAAATTTCTGTTGTTTATAAGCCACCCAGACTGTGGTGTTTGTTATAGCAGCCCAAATGGACTAAGACATCCAAATTGGCCTTCACCCAGAGGAATATTCCTAAAGATCAACGTTGAGAATCTCCTTGAAAAGATTTTTCTGTGAGAAATGTTTATTATAGACTTGTGAAAATTGGAAACTCTATCCCATATAGAGAGGTTGAATTAAACTTCCATATAAATGAATTACTGTGTATCCATTAAAATGACATAGAAGAACACGTAGTAATGTTAAAAAGAGTCCATAATAAGGAATTAACAGAGAAAAAATAAGTTTTCAAGCAAGATATATAGTAGACTGACATTTAGAACCTGTGCCCACATGCACGCACGTGCACACACAGCGCCAGCCGCATGCGTACTGAAGAGGACAGAAGAATACATATCAACATGCTGTTTACAACGCAAGAAAGTTGGACTTAATGGATTATTTTAGTTTTATACTTTGGGCTTTTATTTATCTTCTACAGTTTTGCAAGAAACGTATTTGGGTAATACGACCCAAAAAAGCCAATAATAGTTATATATAAAATAAACAATTTTGAGCTCTGGAGAAGACCAGTGGGAGAGTTTCTTGAGGACACTCTCACTACTGCTATGGAAGAGGAAGCTGGGCCAAGGGCCCCACTAGGGCCCTTATCTAGGAGGACTCGGGGATTGGCCTGAGTTTTCTGTTCAGGCAGTTCTGTTGTGCTCACGTATCAGATGAGGCCTGAGTCACAGATGGAGAGGGAGTTTGCCTCTGAAGTCTGTGTAGGAGAAAAAATAACACTAAAACCTAATAAACTTTTGGTCTCAAGCCAATGGGTGACCGCTGGGTGATAGTAACATAATGATTCTGTAAAAGGAAGAGGGTCCCTACAATACAACAAAGGTAGGACCTCCTAGTTCATTGCCTTTGACACGGCTGGGTAAAAATCACAAAGAATATGAGAAGAGCTGTGATAGTTTCACAGAATATACGCTATTCATCTTGAAAAACCTCACCCCACCCCCAGAAGTATTGAATCGACTTTATTAATGCATATTTTCTGCTCAGTGTAGTCAGTCAATTTGTAATAAGAATGCTGAAGGTCACAGCTTATGTTATTAAAATTCTAGCAACTATGCCACCAGGTCCTGGGGTTGGAAATGCATGCCAATCTCCTCATTTGAATAGTTGATTTAATATTGTTAGTTCCACTCTGTGTCGTCTGGTTAGAGCTCAGATCTAATGAAGCCTCAGGAGCAGGTTTTATTCCCATACAGCCTTGTTAGCTTCGGAGAGAGAATCTTCCCCAGCCACAGAACTCTTCTCCTAAGCCTTAACCTAGATATGTCACAAGGAGCATGAGGCATCAGAACTCCTGGGAAAACGACCCTAAATCCTTGTCCCATGAGACAGTAGCCCTGTGTTCCTATAAACAGGAAACCATTGGTCATATGTTGTGGGGGTGGCCAGAGGAGGCTGGGAGTGAAGCTTGGTTTGGCAAAAATGATGCAGAGCGTGGACGTGCCAGACAGGAAAGGTAAAAAGATGGTGACTTCTAACTGGCTATGTGGCTGAGAGTCAACCAGATGGGCCCTGATGATTTGTGGCCTGTGGCTCATCAGAGGCAGGAAAAAGAAAAAAAGTGGCATGGAAACACCTAGGAGATGAGACCAGCAGAAGCAGAGAGATTTTTCTGCCCCTCTTCAAATAGTAGCATTCCTTGTTTTGCTCCTCTGTGCTCCCCGTACCTCCTGTGTTACTTCTGTCTGGGTATTTGTCATCCTACCTGAGTTTTGTCTATGTGTGTCCGTTTAGCCGAGTCTGGTTTAGCTTGTCCATAATGGTGACTAGATGGGTATCCCCCCAGCCTAGCACACTGCAGGCTTCTAGTGGATGCTTAATAAATATGCCATAAGTAAATAAGTGATGTGGGGAAGATTAGCCCTGAAGAAGAAATGAGCAACAAATTGTCACAGGGGCGGGCATGGCACAGTACAGTAGATTAAAGTCAGCATGTTGGGTGGACTTCAGGGACAGGTTTTAGGCAAGAAGGCAGCAAGCACTGTGCCATTACTTGTCAATAAGATGAATGAGCCTCGAGTTGAGTAGGCCTAGAAATCTTGTGTATTTGCAACACCCACTTTATTTAATATGAGTTGCAGAGTATTTTCTTTTGTTCCTTATACCTTTTCGTTTAATTACGTGGGGGAAAGTGGTTGCTGTGTATTTCAAATACTCCCAGGGTGGATGGGCATGTAAATGTGAAAAGGAGAGAGAGGGGTCTTGTCAGCACGCCATTTCCTTTGGGCATCTAGGGGAACATATACAAAATGCAATCCTGGGTGTTACGTTGTAAGGATACCTCTTAACATCTAGTAACTTATTTTACTATCTGAAGTCTGCTGCTTTTTCTCCTGTATCATTGATTTTTAAAGGGCATTTTCCCTTTCCCCATTCTTCTTGTTTCGGCCCATCAGCACACACCAGGAGGCTGATCTAGTCACGTATATGCAGGTGTCCTTTCTTAAACTGACATTACCTCAGTCCCATTATAAGTTCCCACATTAAGGTCTGTGTCTGAAGGTCACGATTTCTATTAGTAGCAGTAGCTAAGAGGAATAATTGTGTGCTGACGCTGGCTTCAGTGAGCATTGCAGACATAGATCTCAGCAAAGGTTCTACAGGCTTAGCTAGAAATAGGGGTGATTGTGGAGAGGCGGTGACTTGAAGCCAGCGAGGCACTCTGTGTTTTTCTCTGCTGGAGAGAGCCCTGCAAAATGGGAGAACTCAGCAGGGAAGCAGAAAGCGCATGTTCTTACACCCATGGGCACCTACTAGTGACATGGTTTAGAGAGCAGAAAACTGGCCTGGGAATCTGAACCCAGGTGTTCTCAACATCAGCAAACACAAGCTTCTCAGCAAGCGAGAGGAGCCTTTTTCACCCTCGCACGTGTTCCCTTAACATGGAACGCTCTGTCCCAGATCCACGCAAGGCAGAGCCTTGTCCCCGGGTGTCAGCTCAAATGTGCTTCCTCAGAGAGGCCTTCCCAGACATCCTCCCTCTCTTGTCATTCTCTATCATGTGACTCTTTCTGTTTTGTTCAGTATCTGAAGCTGTGTTTTACGTGTACACGTTTCTTTGTTTTAGTGATTGTGTCTTCTCACTCCACATGTAAGTGCCATAAAAGCAGAGACCCTCTCGCTTTTGTTTACTGCCTTATTACAAGAACTTAGAACAGTGTCTGGCGCATAGTAGGCCCTCAATTACTATGTGCTGATTGAATGAATGAGTGAATGAATGAGTAGCCTGAATGCGGGGTTCAAGCTTTCAGTGAGAAAGCGCAGGTCTCTTCCCTTGAAGAAGAAATGTGCATTTCCTAAAGATAGGGAAGCAGGGGCCACAGTGGATATTCAGATCATAGGAAAAGCCTTTATTTTCACATTGAAGCACTAACATTTCCTCCCCAATATGCATTTCTGGATGTGGGTGGACCCACCAGAAATCAGCTATGAAGCTGAAGGGGGTGGGGAGGGGAGGCAGTAGAGAACTAACCAACCAAGTTATCACTGTGATTTAAAGCAGGGTATTTACATGCGGCGCCTAGAAGGAGAGGATGGTTTTGTCTTACCATCCAGGCGCACTGAAAAATGTAATTAAAGTAACTGAAAATCTCTGGGAACTTGTTCAATTCTTTTGCATAACTGCCATCCATAAGAAAGAGCTTGGGAAAGGGGACACCAGCAAGCTTAGACAGCTCACATCTGGTTGTTTTCCATCTGTCCATGCAGCTCAGCATCCCAAACAAAAACGGGGCTTCCACATGGCAGCCCCTCTGTCCCCCGTGCACATCCTTCAGACCCATCCTCCCATCAGTGGTGGGAGCCTACCTCTGTCTGAAGACATCCATCCTCTAGCCTTGTTCTCTCTGAGTACCTTTGGTAGAATGATTGAGGGTGACCCCCATGGCTGGTGACCAGTGTGAAGCTAATGCTTTATTTATATAATGACTTTCATTTGCATAGAATGCAATGTCCTAGTGAGAGGAGGAAGGGGAAAGTCACGTTAAGAACAGTAACCCTTTGTTTGTCTTGTTCTTTTGTTGCTTTTGGTTTATATACCACATATTAGTGAAATCACATGGTTCTCTGCTTTTTCTGTCTGACTTATTTCGCTCAGCATTACACTCTCAAGATCTATGTACTAACAATTGTCACCTCAATAAATTTAATTAAAAAAAAAAAAAAAGAACAGTAACCCTCCCATACGTTTGTTTAATACTTTATACAGTTGACAAAACTCTTTCACATCGATCATCTTGTTTTAATTTTCATCCTCATCACTGCACTTCGTGTAACAAAAAAGAGCAGGTATGTTTCCATCATCACTTTATAGAGGAAGAAGCTAAGGTTAAAAGAGGTGAGTGGCTGCAGGTCACAGAGCCAGGAGGATCCAGGCCTCTTTGTCTCCAAATGCAGTATCAGAAGGCAACTTACTAGGGAAACAACCAAGGCTCACACATCTTCTTTTGTCACAACCAAATTGCCCCTCTGTGAAGCTTTACGCAGATAGAAGAATAATTTATGTTATACTTCTGTGGTGTCTGATCAGGGTCGATGGCTAGACAGGCTTAGCAGAGTGCCTGATACATAAGGCAATTACTGAATGGTGGAAAGAAAGGAGGGAAAGAAGAAAACAGTGCTTCTGTTTTAGGGAATGAGACTGGCTGCACGGTCCAGCCAAATCCTGCTTACGAAAATGGTGTTACAGCAGAGACCTGCTCTGGTTGATTGTCATTCACTAAGTATGAACATAGAATTTTGAAACGGACAGGGCTTTGGAGATCATAATAAGCCGGACAGCTTTGTTTGCTGGGTCACTTATGTCCCCACTGCAGCCACTTGGCTGCCCCTGATCGTCCGCTGATCTGAACTCACATTCCCATGCACAAACATTTAAAGCAAATACTTCCTGGACTAAAAATAAAGTACACATAAAAGTCTGTTTAAATGAATCATTCTTCTTTTGGAAGCTAAACAAAGGATGGGATAGGAGCAATTCACTTGATATAGGGCGAGTGGCAATGTGGAGAGTCTCTCTTTGATCCTCTGAGAATTTCCAAGTTGAAAAGACTGTGGGGAGATGACTGCTTCCCTTGGGGTATAGGCTGCGTCTGCCCTTCCCCTGTGGGTGTCAGTTGGTTAGTTTTGACTCTCTCGCTCTCTCTCTCTCCTTCTCTTTCCTTCTCTTTCCTTCCCTCTCCTTCCCTCCCTCCTATCTCCATCTCCATCTCCATCTCCATCTCCGCCTGTAAATGACTTAGTAAGATTGTGGCTAAGGGGATAGGAGAGGCTGGAAGGCCTGGAGTCACATAAAGAAGCTTGCTGTTTACAGTAATGTCAGGAATTGGCCTTTAGGTCTGTGGGACATCAACCCCAAGAGTACATTACAGAAGACCATAGCCTGAGGTTTGAGGAAATATTATAGAAGTGCTTGGAGTCTACTGTTGACAGATTTTGAATAAGGAAGTGACATGAGCCACTTTCCATGCTGGAGCAGTTACATCAGGGCAGCAAGGATGCTACACTAGAGAAGAGAGGAACTAGGAGTGAGGAGGTCACTTGGGAGGCTACTGTGATAATTCAGGTGAATGATGATGAATGACCTAACAAAGACAGGGTGAATGATGAGGATAGACCAGAAATGTCTGTAAAAGGCAGAATCTACAGAACTCAGGGGCTGATTCAATGTGACAGGTGAAGGAGAAAGAGTGTTTCTAGGTTAGGTGACATTGTTAAACCTGGATGGAAATACAAGGAAGGTGAGTTTAGTTTTGGATATAGCCACTTGGAGGAGGCTGTAAACTACTTGGGTGAAGACAGAAAGATATAATGGGTTAAAACTGAAATGAAGAAGCTTCTAGGTGAGGCTGACATGCTAACGTGGCCAACTGGTCACCAGCCTGCAACTTATAACTTCTATATCCAAGAAGGTCTCAGTGCCCACTCTCCCCATGCCCAAATGAAATATTTCTCCTGCCTCTTAGTAGCTACCCAAAGTCTCCCCGCCCACAATGATCATATCTCCAAGAATCTAAGTTAATACTCTGATGCTATTAAAGTACAAAATCTGAAGAGACTGACACTTACCCTGTGATTGATGATCTGGGTCCCGGAATGCTATGGTAGACAGAACGTGGAATTGGCCATAATTCAGACCAATTCCCGCTCCACCACTTGCTAGTCACTCATCCTCTTTGTCTTCCTTTATGTAAACTTCAGTTATAAAACCTTGTAGCAAAAGCTAGTGAAGAATGTTACATAAAATCATGCATTATGGCCTCTACCATAGTGCCTACAATATCGTGGTACATGAATCATTCCCATTCTCCTAGTACAATGTCTTGTCTAAGCACATGGACAAAACCAGGCACCCTGGGTTCAAACCATGCTCCACCATGTTGTAACATTCTGGCCTTGAGTAAATAAACGAACCTTTATGTAGCATAGAGAAATAATGTTAATCTCTAGTGAATAAAATTATTGGGGTGACTCATTGGGTCAGTGTATATAAAACTCTAAGTACCATGTGTTTCCCATATAGCAGGCTCATCCTCGTGGAAGCTATTACCATCATCATCACGCCTTCCACTCTTCCAATGATTAAGCTTCAGATTCTTTCTCGGTCATCCTTTTGATGGAAGAGGAGAGAGTAGCCATGATGGACACCTCAGCCACTGGCTGGGAAGGCCAATGGGGAGAGGAGGAAGAGGACGATTTACAGCCCCACAGGCATGCTTCGCCTATTTCTCAATTTTGTCCAAGACAAGCCAGGGTCTGCCATGCCCCACAGAGGGGGACATGACTAAAGTTCAAAGCTCTGTGATTACATGGAAAGGCTGTCATCAGGTGTTTGCCAAGAAGGCAGCCATCCAGATGTAGGTACTGTGTGTTCTTATGAGCTATGACAACACCCATGGTTTTCCATGAACTTTATTTTTCACTTATCAGTGGTCAAATGCCACAATTAGGCCAGATTTTGTCCCAAACTGGGAAGAGAGGGAAAACAAAACAAAAACAAACTAAAAAGAACCCTTCAAACCAACTTGAATTTCCCAAGGGCTAAATCCAGACAAGTTAGAGCTGGAGAAGCCAGGTTAGGAGCATGGGCCAGTGAGCAAACATAGATTTTGCAGATCTATTCAGCATTATCATGTCAAGTTCCTGACCCTAATCAACCAAGGTCATGAACAAACTAGTCCTTTTAAAAATTTTATGAAAGAAACTGCTGTGCATTTTTCTCTCTGGACTCTGTCACTTGGAATACAAATGCGGCCTGGCTCTTCCAAGCTTTTTCTCACAGAATTTTGGCCTGAGTAGCTAGCCCAGTTCTCGGTGATTTGCTGCCTCCATCAGGATCAGGGAAGAATATTTTTTGACTACATTTCAATTTGTTTAATCCTGAGAGGATGCAATGTCTTCTGGGTCCGAATGGAACAGAGCTGTCTGTTGGAGATGGACACTACTTATTTGGGTACATATTTTAATTAATCAAACTTTTCCCAAAACAAGAAAAGATGTCAAATGTAGAAAGAACTCGGTCTTTGGAGTGAGGCAGATATTCGATCCAATTCCAGGTCTGCTACCTGTACTGTGTGATTGGGGACAAGTCACTTAAGCTCATTAGCTTCAGCTATAAAATGATGACAGCGCTACCTCCCTCATAGGCTGTTTATAAAACCCTTCATGATCTGTCCCCGGCTCCTGCCTCAGTTCCGACCATGTCCTGTGGCACAATCCTCTCTAGTCACACCAGGCCACTCAGGGCTCCCTCTTGCCTCTGGCTCTTCCTCAAGCCAAGATTCATCCAGCTGAAACAATCCCCCCTCACATCCCCATTTTCCAGGCTGACATCGACCGATCCTACAGGTCTCCCTAGAGATGTCACTTCCTCCAGGAAGTCTTGGACACCACCTCCCCCAGTTAAAGTCTAGGTTGTGCGCCCTCTTATGAGCCCAGAGTGCCTAGTCTAGTCTGTCAAACTCTCACCACAGCACAGTGCTGATTTGCCAGATCAACCCCTGGACTGGGAACTCTGTGCAAGCAGAGTCGATGTCTTTCTAATGGCACAGTATCTCCAGAGCTTAGCGTAAGGCGACACATATATGAAGCATCCAACATATACAGAGGGTGCCAAAAAATGTATACACGTTTTAAGAAAGGAAAAAACTATTAAAATTGTAATACTCAATATATACCAATAACAAAAGATGAATACAAGTCATGTGTATACATTTTTTTGGCACCCCCAGTATTTGTAAAGTATAGATTGGTAAATGTCATCCTGCTGTTATTTGTATGGTCTTCAGATAAAAGTAAGTGCACGAGAACATATTAGAGCATTCCTTGTGATATGTTTCCAAGTTGCTGTACCTAACACTTGCAGTTGTCCTCCGGGCCAGACCACCCCCTTTTAGCCCAGATTCCACCTTCCCCTTGAAGCGGAGGTTGTTGGCTTTCTTTCTGAGCATCATCTGCCGCCCACCTATGGTACTCCAGCCAGGATCCCAAACAAAGCTTGATGCCTGACCTCCTTCTGCAGGCCCCTCAATCCCATTTCTGTCAAATCCCATTGAATGGGTTACACAAGATTCAATCTGACTTGCTGTCTTTGAAACGATGCAACTAAGTCTTATTGGTCTTTAGTGAAGAAAGCTGTAACCCAAGTATCCATTCTTCCTCCTGCCCCCCTCATATGGGTCAGATTTTTCTAAGAACATATTGGAAGGGGAGATTTATGTCCTGTCGCTTCTCTACTTGGAACTTGCTTCTGAGCATCCTGTTTTCCTTCCCACTCTGCATTGGTCACCATCAAGGACTCCCAGACCACCCCCTTCAATGGGTACTTCTCCATTCTCCTGGGCTCAGACAAGAGGTTGATGTAGGGCTGAGCACACTTCAGTCACGTGCCATGACCTTTCATTCCACATTGTGTCACCACAAAGGAGTAGAGTGGTCTTGTCTGAATAACTGAGGTAGTTCAAGGAAACAACAACACATTTTCCCCTACAAAACTTAACTCTGTACACTGCTTATGATTCTTCCCATGGCCTAAGGAAGAAATATCAATCAGGCAGACTATTCTCATGGGGTTTCCATTGTGGGCACAAGCCTCTTCCCAAAGTGTCTCTCTCTTCTCCAAATTCCCCGTTCTTCCCACTTTGCAGAGCAATGACATCAAGCTTTGAAAAATCGAACTCACTACCCAAGAGGCATGGTCTTGACACAGAAACCATCACCTTCCCAGTGGTACGTTTCCCTAAGTCTGAATCAGCCTAACGAGAGTCAGAATAACTTCATTAGGAAGTCAGCAATGGGGGACACCCTGAGTCCTCAGTGAAGGCCCCCAAGTAGCAGAGTGCTGTGTTTATGAGCAGTAACTCTGAAGCCCGGTGACCAGGGCTTGAACATGGCCCTAATTTTCCCAGCTGTGTGACCTTGGTAATGTTTCTTAACCTCTCTGTACCTCAGACCCCTTATTTGTGATATGGTGATAACAGTGAGGTTTTTACAAATAGGGAAGCTTTTAAGAGTTAAAACACATATAGAACAGAGCTTAGCAAAGAAGTGCTCAATAACTTTTAGCTACAGTTACATATAGTTTCCCACCAATGTAGACACGCCTATTGCTTTTTCTGTTTATCTATCAAGTAATGGTTGAAGCAAACATATACACATTCACAGACATTCTGAGAACAAATACTAATTCCCAGAGATAGTACAATCTGGAAATATTTTTCTGAATGCCTCATGAGGAAGTCTCAAAGTGGAATCATCACAGAAAGTTCACTCCTTCTGAACTTGGAACTTACAGATTTCCACTGAGTGCAAATGGAACTTTTCCTGCTGTCTGCATTTTGGCTGAAGCCCCCAGGTGAAAATCATGCACCCCCTCAATCCTAGAGGAACCTGCTCAAAACTCACTAAAAGGTGGCCAAACTGGTCTTTCACCTCCAAGCTATATAAAAAGAAACTATTTCACGCTGCTGAAAGTCTAGAGTAACAAGAAAGGAACATGAGGGAAGTTTGGGGGTTCTGATAGTATTCTGCTTCTCGATCTGGGTGCTTGAGACTTCAAATTCCCACAGGGAGCTTGTTGAAGGGGATTCCTAACAATAGAGATCACTTGGCTATTCACGTTTCACCACCAGAGAGCCTGACACGTGTCCTTGAAATCTTGAGGACATAGTTGAACAGAGACCACAGCCTGCCTCGAGCACAGACAACTTCTGAAGCAGGAGCCTGACTGAAGCTTCCCCAGGGGGCAGGCGAAGGCAGGCAGTGGGAGGAACAGCCTGCATGTTCTCTGCACGGTGGAGCATGAGTGTATGTGCCCTCGTGAGCCTAGTGGACACCACGGAATGTGTACTGAAACATTTCAGAAGGACAACCACCCCTTGCTAGAACAAGGGGATCCCAAGCTGTTTATTGGCTGCAGATACAACCACTGGGAAAGGAGCTGGGGTGGAAGGAAGAAAGTGGGTCACAGGGGGTCAGCTGAAGAGTGTATCGCCCATATCAGGAACCGGCACAGTGCAAAAGTCCCAGTGCAGAAGACCCACAAATGTATGTCGTGAAAAAGAGGAAGGAAGAGCCAAACATCTTGTCAGTGCCGGCCAAGAAAGAATCATGAGGAGCACCAAATACATGAAGAGACAATTTGTCCCTCTTCCCCTTTTGCCCCCATTGCTCAACCTGGGGAAACCAAAGGGGCAAAGCAAATGGAGGGGAGGGAGTGAGTTGGAAAGAATAGTACGCAAGCAGACTCTAAGAAAGACCCTCCTTCCCCATTTTGGGACCCCCTAGGGTCAGGCTCAGGCTGAGGAAATGGGAGAAGTTTTGAATTGGAGCTGAGATTGAAGTTTTGATTTAGACTCTATTGGGTCTTTGAATACTTGAAGAGTCACAATTATCAAAACAAGACTTTTTTGTTTTGTTTTTGTTTTCTGCCTGAAAATGACCAGGCTACAGAAAGGAACAAGCAAAGGAAATTGAGAGCATATGTTTTCAAGGTGGTCATGGAGGGGGGAAATTCAGCAGTTTCCTGTGGATAGCTTTTGGACTTAACACATTCACAATACATTGGTTAAAAAAAAAAAAATATATATATATATATATATATATATATATATATATATATATGTATGTGTGTGTGTGTATAAATATATATATATATATTTTTAACCAATGTATTGTGAACCAATGTGTGTGTGTATATATATATATATATATATGCGCCAAAGGAAAATCTCCTGAGCCCTGCTCTCTACCAACAGAGGGCTCTGAGCTTGTTTGGATGGACCTGGCACAAATGGATCTGATCCTTCACAGGAAGGTCTTCGTCCTTCAGATTGTCATGAGGGACTCTGATATTTCATTTCTTTCATCCCTTTTCCTCCAGCCTTCTGGGAAGAGGGGAACGTCCCCGTCAATCACTCCTTGGGCCCATAAAGACCTACCGGAAGGACTGAGGTCACTGCTCCTAACGACAGCATTATATTCAAAGTCAATGTTCCATCTCAGTCTCTCTCTAGGGAGAGAGAAGTGGCATTTTTATTGTGCTAGCCACAGAGACACTGGATATTTAATGTTGGGTGGGGAAGAAGGGGTACAAATTATCTGGGGAGGAAAGTAATTTAAGAACCTCTCCCAAGAAATGAAAAACTTTCTCTGAAGAAGCAAATCTAGGGATTTAAATGACCCCAAGGAGGCCTCCAGAATGGAACGGAATGACCCTACCTTTCTCAAAACAATAAAAGCAAACCAAACAAACAACAAAAAACCATACTACCGCTAGTAAATTTCGAGAAGAACTCAGCAAGGTAGTTGGCCCTCCCCCTTTCCTCCCTCTGTCCTCTTTTATCCCACCTTGTTATTTGTCCCACCCTTTTTTGAAAGCAGGCCCCTGCACCTGCCACGACTTCCTTCCACAAAGACTCAGGGAAGCAAATATAAACTCCATGTGGAAACCAGAAAAGCTGAGGGGAAATCGCTGGTTGGTTTTCTTTGGATTTTCCACTCTCCTGAATCCTTATGGTTTGGTAGAAATTCTGAGTTTTCTTGAAGTAACTAGAGGAAACACAGCTGGAATCACAGTATCTGAATAAAAATGCTGCTGACCTGCTAATATTAACTAGTCTAAAAATACCAGGAAGCATGTGGTTTTCATTACAGCAACAAAGCAACTATAGTATGACAAGCAGCCTGCCTTCCAAGATTACCCTCATTTACATGATATTATGTTACTCGTGGAGTTGGACTCTTGGGTTTCAAGAAAAACAAGAGTTCTACAGCAATAGGTGAAATGAAGATTTAGGCATTCAGCCAAAGATTTGAGACTGCCCAGAAATGATTTGAGCTCACAGTCACATGGCCCTGATATGCTCAGTGATCTGGTCACACGTCATTTATTCCACTCATTTGGAACTTCTCACACGTGGCTCTTATCACAGGTAATTGCATAGAAGATCAGGGCAGAGACTGTGTCTTGATCAAAACCACATCGCACATAGCACCTTCCATGGGGTCTTCAGAACCGGTGGAGCTCAGGCCCAGCAGTACGGTAATGGCTGGAGAAAGCCCAGGCTTGGCATCCCAGAGCTGAGTTTCAAGTGTAGTCTCAGCTTTTTTAATACTGTTTAAACCGGGCAAGTTTTTTCACTTCTCCAAGCCTCAGTTTGCTAATCTATAAAAAGAGCACTACTGCGATTTTATTCCGTTAACATTCACAGTTACTCACATGCTATGGACTATACATCATGTTGTAATGTGTACTATTTTATTGAATACCCATGATAGTCTGATGAGGAAAATACTAATATTATCCTCATGTACAGATGAGGTTATTAAAGGTCAGACAAGTTAAGTAACTTGCCGAAGTTAAATGGTAAGTAAGTGACTGAGTTGGGATTCGAGCCCAAGTCTGGCTCATGTCAAGGCCTGTGTTCTGACCTATAGAGTTTAAAGTCAACATTAGCATAACTGAAACATGCAAGTAGCAAAGTGGTGAAAGATAAGGACGCTGGGTTTCACCACTTCCTTGCTGGCCCTTCTCTGGACTTCAGTTTCGCCAACTGTAAAATGGGGATTATAACAAGACCTACCTGACAGTATGGCTGTAAATATTAAATGACTTAACATGCATCTAGCTTATGCAATAATTCCCAGTACATAGCAGTGACTCTGCTATGTTTACTGTCTTTGTTATGATAAAACAGTTGACATATAGATGGTGAATAAAGTGGGAGCTGGAATAAGAGAGAGAACATGGGAGGCCACCAAATGACTTTTCTGTGATGCTTATAAAACCCTTGTGGGAAACTTGCACAGATGACTAGGAACAGTTTCAAGGATGCTGAGTTCCTATTTATGCAGATGGAGGGATCTCAGAGACATTAAAATTTTACCGTATTTATATGACTCATAATATTTTATACCTAAAGCTGGTAAAACCAGGCGACATCTGGATAAGAAATGTAATGCTAAGCAGATGTAGACCTTAGGTATGGCATGGTTGAGGGCTGGAGAGTCAGGTTAGAGCAATCCATCAGTGGCCTGCTCCAGGCCTATGCACTCCTGGGGGAGCACCTCCCATCTGAGGACATAGCTGCATGAAGCCACATGGTGATGCTAAAATGGACAGACCAGCCGATGCGTAATTGATGGAGCTGGCATGCTTTGTTCACAACCTTATAAAATCATTTTTGGAACCTGCCCATTTGGGAAGGCTGGAAGTGCACCCCCCAGGAGACTTCCATGATAATAGGCCTCTATTCCAAAACTGATCTAGGAACGTCTTAGCAAACTTTGCAAACGAGAAAAAGACATTCCCTCAGAGCTGTGCTGTGAGGCAGGATGCGATGATCAGGTAGAAAATGCAAACCACTTTTGAATAATTTATAGCATTGCTGTCAACATTAAAGCCATGAAGGTTGACCAGCTCACTTCCTGAGTAAGATCTAAAGGAAGAGCTTTGTAGTCTCAGGATGTAACAAGGGCACCAGGAATGAACCATTATGCAGCAAAGAAGCTGAACAATAATGAATGTCAACTACAATTTTATACATACTCATGGTTACAAGAAGCGGAGTACAGCATTAGGAATAGAGACAGTGGAAATGTAATGGCTGTGTGCCATGTCAGAGGGATAGTGGATGGGGGAAGGGGGGTTATCACTGTGTGAGGGATATAAATGATAAATGTCTATTACATTGTTTTGTGCACTTGAAACTAATTTTAAAAATGACAGAAAGAAAACTGAACAACAAGAACAACAACAAAGAAAAGAAACAACTTTTTGGACTGTGTCCTTAGATTTTGTTTCCATGTGTGAATTTCTGGTCATAAGAAAGAGGATGAGCAAGTAAGCAAGCATTTCACCTTTTTCTAAACTCCTTAGTTTATTGTACGTATCAGTGGTAACCTCAGGTTTATTATTTTCATCTTAATTTCATCACCAGCTAACCCACAATGTCCTGGAACTAAAGGCTTATCTTAAACAAAACAAAATCTGAAAAAAGACGATGATAAGTCTGCTATGGGAAAAGATCTCCTTCACAGCAGGCAATAAGCAGAAATTACCAATGAAGATGGAAAAGACATGAATTAAAAATCTATCCATATTGAGTCTTATGTCTCCTTACTCAGTGATTTTCAAAATGCAGCCTTATTTTGGCAATACTATCAAAGTAATGCTGATAAGCGAGTTACTGAAATCTGGATATGACATAGACTTTAAAAAGCAAGGAAATAACATTTTATTTTAAAAGCTGTTGATGAAGTTTATCTTAACGAGGAAGTGTCTTGTGCTTAGCAACATGCCTTGAAGAGCCATTTGGTTGTCAAAAAGTAGGCTCTGAGATATTATTCAGAAGGAAGACCAATAAGCCAAAGGAAAGTATAATTCTCTGCATAGCAATAAAAAAAGCAGTGAGTTTTCAAAGGCAGATTGAGATAATGGAGACAGCATAAGTTGGTAGAAGAAACAGGTGAGTAAAGATGGAAGGTGGGAAGGAGAGCATCTAGGAAAATGGGATGGAGGCCCAGGAGAAGAGAGCTCAAGAGCAATTCTCACACTGATGGAAAGAGCTGTGGGTATCTCCATTTAGAAATCAATGGAGACATCCCCTGTTTAGTTTTGAAGAATTTGCGATGCTTTGCGGCAATGCAATCCCCTTGTTTCCTCAAACCATTTGTAAAAATGGGCTACACACAAATGCTTTCTGTAAGTGATATCAAAGGAAAAAGCAATCATGTTCAAGGTTAAGAAAAGAAAACCACATGAAGCTAGGTAGAAATGAGATTGAGAATTAACAGAAGCAGAAGGCATAGAAGAGTTACCCCACCCCACCCCTGCCCCTGAGAATTTCCATAGAGAGTAGGCAGAAAGGTATGTTGGGTTTCCCTTCACATGTATGTGATAGGATCTCAGGCATTCCTATTGGATTACTAATGGTTGGGGTGATCAATAAGGCTGGCAGAACTGGAGAACACCCAGAGTGAAGACATCTGGACTATATTAAGCGTTATCTCCCGTTGTGCAAAAATCTCCCTTATTACAGAAAGATTAGGTAGCAGCAGTACCTTTCCTGCAGCGGGTGCCATTACCAGAGTTTCTAATAAACATTAGAAAAGCAGCTGGTGAAATTTAAATATAGCCTTTACAGCTGGAAAAACAGTTCTATCTCAAAAGTGATTACTCAGGATACAGCTGCCAGTGCATGATTTCTTTCTTTATGTTCAGAGAAAATTTTCCTATGAGCATTTGGGGTGGCAGTGGAAAGAGGACTGAATCTGCAGGCCTGGGAGTCTGCATGGTTTTGAGAAAGACATGATTTTAAAGGGGAGCCAAGTTCCCCTCACATTCACCTTTCTATTCTGGAAGTGACTCTCTTTGAAGTAAGTGGATTTTAAAGGTTCAAGAAGCACTACTGGAGGAACCTGACTGCAGATCTTAGATTGTTGAGAGAGGGTTATTTGTTCTCTTAGGATTTCTACGGAATGATGGCGGAATTACTACAGAAAGTTCTGAGAGTAACGGTCCGTCAAATTGTTCAACAACAGCCTCTTGCAGACAGTTGTAAAAATTGCTTTTTAATATCCATTTCACTGCTTTCCTCCTCAAGTCCGGCCAGGAGTCTTTATTCCTCTAATCTGCTTTTACTTCCCCCACTCTTACAACGGCCAAGGGTGACCAGCTAAGTGAGAATTGGGTGACCTCTCTTCACGCCCTGTCCTACCTGGCCTCCCTGCATGGCATCTGTGAGTCACAAGTGAGAGGGTGAGGTAAATCTGACACCTTGCTAAACCAACCAGCAGTGGAGACACTGGCGTCCTGGGAACTGTGAGGGCTCCATGAATCTCTCATATTCATTTTTATTTATTACCATTAATGAAGACCCTGTCCTTTGACCAAACTTGAGTCAGGCTCCTGAGTCCTCTCTCTGACTAGACCTTTTGCTTTTCAGCAAGAATCCCGCAGTGTTGGGTTGGCAAAAATCTCCCACCCTCGGTATCTGATCAAATTCCTTAGACCTCACCCTCAATGTGGGATCCCTCTGGCCTGCCTTCAGCAAGAATCTTGCCACATTGGTTCCGCCACCCCCCCCCCATGTACCAGGATGCTTCCTCAGTTTTCCATCCACTGACACCCCACCCTGCTCCTTGGCTATAAATTTCTACTTTTCCTGGTTGTACTTGGCGTGGAGGTCCATCTCTCTCCCCTACTGCAAAACCTCCATTGAAGTCATTTCTCTTGACTAACGTCTTTCTTTCAGTCTTTAGCAAGTGTATGAATCATTTTTCTTTACACACTCCAGAGGCTGATTCCACCCTTCCGGAAAAGCTGTTGTCGCTCTCCTTCTCAGACTTCCCAGGAGTCAGAACTCTAGACCCGTGCTGTCTGGTTTCCCTCTACAGCTCTTCCTCCTCTTCAGTGCCAGTCCCTTAGGTCAGGCATCGGTGCCTCTCATCTGACGATGCGACTACTGTAATCTCTGGCCTTCTAATGATTTGACTGCTTGTTTGCAGCCGACTCCCAACTCTCTGTAGCTCTCTCTCTCTCTCTCTCTCTCTCTCTCTCTCTCTCTCTCTCTCTCTCTCTCCCTCTCTCCCTCTTCCTCCCTCCCTCCCTCTCTCATACGCCTTCATCCACACAAGGTCACCGTAACCTTCTAAACACAGCTCTGACCTTATTCCCTTGATGTAAATCCTTCAGCATCTCTCGATGTACTCCAAGATATAACCTTATTTCTAATTCTCCAAACATTCTTTTGCTGTCCCCTTGCCTGAAAAGCCCGTTGCTGTTTCATACTCCTGGGCATGATGCTTCCCTTGCCAGGACGATCCATTCTTCTCCCGCTGCCTTTCTAAAGTCAATGTAACCGTCGTTTCTCCAGGAAGCATTCCCTAAACCTCCCTAGTGTGAAGTGCGAGGGGGAAGTTCCCTCCTTGTGCTTGAAATAATCCTGCAGGTGACTGGAGAAGCATTTGGATGAAATGAAGCCTCTCACACATACATCATATAGAAATTAAAATTGAGTGTGATAACCGCAAGGGGTGTATTGTCAGCTAGGCCTATCTAGAATATGAGAACAGAAAGGGGTTTGGTGGATGTGGCTTCTCAGTGCCCCTGTAACTCATGAGAAACTAGCTCAGATTGGTGACATTAGTGTTTACCTGTCCAGGGTGAGGTCCCACAGGGTTGTGGTGTGTCTCGAGTGGGGCCCTATCAAGCTTCTTATAACCCTGACCACATCACCTCCCAAATCCAGCATAATTAATTTGTGCAGCTTGTACAACAGACTGTAACAAACCATGCTTCCTGCTTGTAAAATCCTGGTTCTCATGGCACACCAACGCCATTTTGTGACATTCTTCGTAAGTCCATCACACATGCCCTTGGTGTTGCAGCTGTGCCGTGGTGATCACTGTGTGGGTATGTGGCGTCAGTTTTTACCTCCATTGTCACAGAAGCTTGGTGGAACTGAAAACAGCAGGCCAGCCAGGGGCTGTGATAGTGACCCCATGGAAGCCTAACTAATCTGCTGTGTAAGATACACGATTATCTATTACAGCGTTTAGTCTCAGTGGCCTGACAGTTGCATTGCTTGCATTTCTCGACAATCAAGTTGTAAATTCCTTGAGAGCAGAGGCCGTGTCTCCTTCAACTTTGTATCTCAGGGAATTCTTCACGATAAGCAGTGAAACTTTTGGTAAAGAAATGAATGAAAGTGAATTGTGAATTCCATGAGGACAGGTACATGCTTTAGTACTTTCCTAGCACTTGACACAACCCCAAAATTTAATAAGCCTGGGGCTCCCAGTTAGGAGTCTACAAAGGTAAAGGTATATATATATATATATATATATATATATATATATATATATATATATATGTGTGTGTGTGTGTGTGTACATATATATACATATTTATGAGTGATATCTATGATATATTTATAATATATACAATATTACAAAAATCCTAGCAGAAATTATTATAACATTACACTCAGGATTGTTGTTCATAGCAGGCATTGTATCCGTTCAGTGTAGAAATGCTGACTTTAGCAAATGACAAGCTGTTCTGATTGATTGCTTTTTATGTATTGATTTATTCCATATAGAAAAACAAATTCATAATGATTTAGTATATATTTTGGTAAGCGAAACTCTTCCACATAGAAAAGAAATAAAAGGTGCTGAACAGTTTGAGATCCAGTGCAGTGCAACTCAGTTTTGAAGACTTAAGTATCATTACTATTTACCTTTATAAAAATTGTGGTCACAATAACTGTGTCCTTAGTTACATAGACTTGGCCTCCACCAAGTAGATGAAAAAGAATCAGAAGACTAACTTTCACTTATTCCATATGGATTTGATGTTGGCAGAAAATAAGAAACAAAGAAAAGTCTTAATTTATTCATAGTTGATACCAGGAGGCCATTTACTGGCTCTCGTGAGCTCCTTCCTGGCAGAGTACCAATATGGAGTCCTATTTCTTCACTTCCTGTTTGACCAGAAATTTCTGCTTATGTTGTTGTATTAGTCAGGATACTTTCAGTTTCAAGTGACAAATATCCAACTCAAGTTAGGTTGAGCCATGTGAGAATGAATTGGTTCGCATAATTGAAAAGTGGAGGAGGAATAAGTTTCAAGTTCAGGTAGGGCTGGATCTAGGACGTCAGATTATGTCATTAAAATGTAATTGCTCGTCTCCATCTCCGGGCTCTGCTTTATTTTTCTCCTTAAGCAAGTTTTCTCCCCTTGGCAGCACAGACCCAACTGGTTCTTTGTTCTTTCAGTCTTCAGAGGAGAGATCATCTCTCTGCCAGCCCCACATCCGTGCCCCTAAAATGACTATGAATGGTTTTGGTTGAGTTGGATGCCCACCACGGGACACATCACTATATTGGGGAGAATAGGGTGTGGTTGTGCAGTCTGGCTGAAATGTCCAGTTCTCAGGGAGAATCAGCATGTAAGTGACAGACCACCAGACATGAAGTGTAATTTCCCAACAGAAAGGTGCTGGGCAGACAGAAGATTTGCTAACACAGTAAGAGCAAAATCTGTGTGGAGTGTCTCCTCAACCATCTTGTCTAAAACCTCCCCACATGTGACCTAATCGTATATTTTATTTCCTGAGAAGCCTGAAAAGTTTCCTCAAAAACAGGTCCAGTTCAAAAACAAAACCAAAATGAAAACACCCAAAAGATAAAAACTATTCATGGTTGGATAGGCCATGAGGTTCTAGGCACTGTCATAAGTAAAAGGTTTTAAATGCTCAACTTCTAACGAATGACTCACTAAACCTGAGGCTTTGGTTTCAGCAAAAGGTGCATGTTTTTTAAAAGCGATTGACCTCTTCAGCTGAGGTGGAAAGTCTAAGACAGGATAATTTAAGAACTGGAAAAAGCCAAATAACAGTTTTCATCAGGAGAACAAAATAACATCAGTTTTCTGGATTGGACACCACCCAAGAAAAGCCATTACCCAGCAGTGACATGTGAAAGATCCGCTTTGATTTCATGTGGGAGAGTATTTAGCAGTGTCAGGACAAAACATGCCAAATTCCCATGGGCTGTCACAAAATGCCATTATAAGCACAACCCTGAAACAAACAAATCTACTCCCACCGCACATGTCACCAAGCTTCTGATGGAAAATGGATACAGAGAACAAAGTTAAGGCTGGAAAGAGAGAAAGAAGAAAGAAGGGAGGAAAGGCGAGAGGAGAGAATGGAGGGGAAGAGGAAGGAAAGTATGAATGAAGGAAGGAAAACAAGAGAGAGTGAGAACAAAGTGACCTTTTAGGCTACTTTATATTTATGCTGAAAAGTGCAATGGTTAAGAATACAGGCTTTGACCAGACACAGAAAGACAAATAATGTTATGATCTCACTCATATGTGGAATATAAAAACTCACAGAAGCAGAGCGCACAATAGTGGTTGCCAGAGGCTGGAGGTGAGGAGGACTGGGAAGGGGATGGCCAAAGGGAATAAAGTTTTAGTTTTGCACGATGTAGTAAATTCTGGATGTCTACGATATAGCATGAACCTATAGCGAAAATACTGTATTGTATACTTAAAAGTTCCTAAGGGGATAAATCTTATGTTAAGTGTTCCTACCATGATGATGGTGATGGTGATGGTGGTGGTGATGGTGATAAAGGGAGGAAAGTTTGGGAGGTGATAGATATGTTTACAGCCTTGATGGTGGTGATGGCTTCACATGTCTCAAACTCATCAAGTTGTATACATTAAATATGTACAGTTTTTTTTTTACATTTAAATCATACCTCGGTGAAGTGGTTTAAGAAACTGATCGCCTTAGGGGTTGATAGCTAGGCACACAGGGTTTCTTTTGGGGTGATAAAAATGTTCTAAAAGTGATCATATGGCATAATTATAAATGTAATAAAAATCACTGACTTATACACTTTAAATGGATGAACTATATGACATGTGAATTATGTCTCAAAGCTGTTTAAGAAAAACGATTTAGGTTATAAACAACAACAACAACAAAGGAATACAGGCTTTGGAATCAGAGACAAATGAGATCAAGGTCAGATCTTGCCACGTGATAGTTACCTAAACTTGGTTACTTAACCTCCCTAAGTCTCAGATTCTTCATCTGAAAAACAAGGGGGAAAAAATCATAGCCCCATTGATGATTAGAAGAAGCAGTGTAGGTGTAGAGCTGAGCTGGGTGCCAGTGCGGGGCATGTAGTAGGTGCTCAGTAAGTGAGATCTGGTGCTATCATAGGCTGATGCAAGCAGTGTATCCTGGAGCTCCATAGAAAACGTTTTCTGTACAGAGAGGTTATTTAAATTCATCAACCTGAAAATATGTAGACGGAAATCCTGAATAGGTGATGCCTCTTTATGTTATAGAAAGAATGATAGACTGTGAATAAAAGTACATTCTTGTTTGACAAATGGAAAACAGGAAACGGCATCCAAAGACTCTTCAGCACTACTGAATTCAGATTTTCACAGAACACTAGAGGTCCCTCTTGGCACTGAAACTTCCAGCCCTCACAACACAGAATTCAGACTGACAATTTTCTACCTTGGGCCCACTAGATGTCTCTTCAATAAAGTTCCAAGACGATCAGTGCTCTGGCATCGATTTGGTGTGCGGGAATCATTACACAGAAAAGCCACAGTTTTAAATAACCAAACGATTTGCCTGGATGTGCATATATCCTAGCAGCCACCTTCTGCTGCCACCCATACAATCCCAACAGAAAAAATCTTTTGTTTTCCAGAACCGTTGCCTGGTATTGAGAAGATATTGGAGGAAGGCAAAGGTGACAGTGGTGTTACTTTGATTAACTGATAACCATAGAGGATACTTGGAAACCATAGGGGAGGTACTGTCTAAGAAATTAAAAATAAGGTTTCTCTCCCAAGTGTTAAACAAATAAAACAATGGGGGTATTAGAGAAGTACAGTTACCTTTGAGATAAAGCAGCTCCCAGGCCAGAGCAAGACTTGTCTCTGTGTTGTTACAAGGAATTGATGCATCAAAAAAAAAAAAATCTATTTCTTTTGGCAGCTTGAGAGCGTTAGAGAGCCATGTACGGGTAGTGCCACAGAGAAAGGGGTTCCCTGGCCCTTGTTCTGTGGCAGAGAGCTCCCCCATGAGGGACTGGCCCGTCTCACGAATAAACCTGCATTGCCTGAGCAGACATATCATCAGATGCCCTCATCAACAACACGGCGTCTGAATGCCGTTTGAGTTCCCGTGTCCATCTGCCAACAGGCAGAGAAGATGCCGCGCAAGCCACACAGGTGGGAGTTCTAGTCCCTATAACAGGTCCATCTCATTCTGAATCTCACATTCTGGCATATTCTTCAGTCTCTCTGAATTTGATAGTGTGAGTTAGCCTCCCCTAGACTCATGGACTCGGGGGTGTGGACAAAATTGAGGTTCCCACCCTGTAAGGCTGAGGGTCACGTCCTGGGTTGAGGTACACTCACCCAGCCAACTCTATCTGTGAGATATTTCCACAGGCTGTGAGCCAGCTCCTGGAAATACCTCCTATAAATAGATGGCTTCCTTACTCTGGTTTCCAATTTACATGGAGTCTTGAATCTTGTTGTCAAAGTTCATTGTTTTTCGGTGTAAGTAAACCTTGTACATTGTTGAGAATGGGCTCTCCATGACAGTGTTGAATGAGGAGCTTTCCTAGAGAAAAATACTCAAGGACCATGTAATGTTTGCATTCTTTAGGCCTTCTTTCGTATTAACAGAGGATAGCTGTGCTAAACTCTTGGCTTACACCAGTAGTTAAACAGCAATGGCCAGGATGACCATTCACTCATTCAGAAATGCATTCATTCATTCAGCAAATATTGAGTGAGCAAGCACTCCTTACAGCCAGATGCTGTTCCAGAGATGCAGCAGTGAATTAGACCGAAACTCTACCCTCAGGAAGCTGTTAATTATGGTTACATATGCATAACTAATAAACAAATGCATAACTAAAGTACAGTTATATCTAGTTATGTCATCATGTCCCATCATGATAAGTGCAGTGAAGAAAACAGTATAAGGCAGGAGCACCAGAAATGCAGGTGATGGGCCTGGTTAAGATGTACTGAGAAGGTAACAGTTGGGTTAGAATTTGACAGGTGAGGGAGCCAGCCACGTCGTTGCCTGGGAAAACACTTTCATCAAAGGGAACAGCAAGTACAAAAGGTTCGGGGTGAAAGCATGTCTGGAGAGTTCAATATGGCAGGAGTGGAGTGGAGTGGGTGAGAAGAAGAGAAGGCAGTGTCACAGACGAAAGGTTGAAAGTAGGATGATTTTCTCCACAATCAAGCCTACGTTTTTCCACATACACATGCATGTTAAGAAAGTGTGTTGTTACTGTTTTTTAGTGGAACAATTAAGACTGTGAATAGCCCACTGAGGGAATGTCTGTGTGGCTTGTCCCCTCTCAGCTCTTGGTTTCACAGGCCTACTGTGGCTCTTTCCACACTGTCATATAATTGTTTACTTGTCTGTCTTTACTCCAATTATGAATGCCTTTAAAGCAAGCAAGGATTTCACTCATTTTTGTAAATCCAGCATACGCCTGAAGCTCAAAATAGAAGCTTTCTATTGCCTTCTCGCTGAAATAGAATTCAATGTTTATTTTCTGTTTAGGCAATAACTGTTCACTGCTGTAGGAAGCGTCAGTATATCAATCTATTTAAACTTTCTAATCCACAACTGTGTTGGAGAATAAAAGTATAAACACCACAATGAATCACTTCCACAAGTTCAACACACATTATTTGAATATGGTAATACTGTGTAATGGGGAGAGCCGGTGTTGGATCAATGAATTGACAGAAATGTCGAAAACTAAAGTAAGAACACAGAAATAATTGAATTATATTTCAGGAGAGCTGATTACATTTCCAGATATTTGTTGATTCCCTAGATTAACTACACACACAACCATAGTCAACAAAAAGCATTGCCCGCCAAACTGGCATGGGCACCTTGGCATCAGGACTGAGGACCTACGACTCTGGAGTCAGACAGACCTGGGTTCTACTCCCAGCTCTATTCTTTATTAGTCAGGTGACCTTGGACAAGTTGCTTAACCTCTCTGGCCCTCAATTTCCTCATCTATAAAAAAAGGGGGTCATAATACCATCCTCATAGGGTTCTTAAGTATAATAAATGATATAATCATTGAAAAGCACCTAACATGTTTCCAGACAAAGCATTCCACCTGATGTTACTTATTATAATGGACAGAATAAGCCAGTATTACATGTTTTATTATACTCTCCAGCTTGCATTTGGCTTTATTAATTTTCGTGATTGTAACTCTTTCTTCACAGTACTGTGTTATGGAACACTACAGACTAAAATCTACCGTCACAGATATTTGAGCAGGTCCATAATGCCTTATCTGCAAATCCAAAGCACAGACAACGTGAAAAATGTGAATGTTTTTTCACAACTTTCTTGAAAGTACAACCTGAGCTGACCTAAGTCACTGGCTGTCAACCCTGATTGGAACTCATGAGAAAATCGATTTATTCTTTATTTATCCTCTTGCTTGTGAATATTCATGGCTTTGCTGTAGAAATATTAATGCATTTCATTATGAGGTACGGATCCAGATCGTGCTGGGGTGTTGTATGGAGAGGCAGGTACTGTGCCTTGCCTGTGGGTTAGAATTGACAAAGGTCCTCATTTATGCTAACTGGGGCTTTGACGGCCCAGATTCCGGTTTAGTGGAAGAAAGATCAGACATCTGACTTCTGAGCAGCCAACTTCCTCAAAACGCAAGGAGAGAGAATGCTTTTGTGAAAAAAGGCAGTTTCTTTTTGTCACATCTAATCAAAACCATATTGGGTTGACATTGGCTGTTGTTTCCTAGGGAACCCTGAATATCAGGATGGTACCGGATTCTTAACAGCTTCAGAAACCACCCTCATTTTCTGGGCATGATCCCTGACACAAACCAACATCACACCAGGTAGTTAAAAAGGCAATATTTTGTCTCCTGTTTAACGAGCTGAAAAGCTCACAGGCTCACCTGGCATTTATAACCAGCATTTATCCATTTGTCTGAATGGATGATGGATTGCCTCGTGGGCATAACTGAGTGTGGTTATGTTTCGTGGCAAACGGGGTGGTTCTGTTAGGGCAACTGAGACAGCTGTGGCCCGGGAAACAGCACACTTGGGAGGTCTAAAACTTGAAGGTCATGGTAGTGGGTACAAATGAGGCAGAGAGAAGCTGGGAGTGGGGCTGAGAGTGTGAGTGTCTGCAACTTAGGCGGGCACTGCATTTTTAAGATACTTTAGTTAAAGTGACTTCAGACATGGCGCTCACCCCAGATAGCCACAATTCCCACCATGTCCTGTTATTTTCTGTTGTCTTAGGCTTGAACCAATTTGATAATGTTAAACGCTTGGCCCCTTTGGCCTGGACCAGAACTTTTCTTTTTGGCCGGGGGTAGGTAAGGTGTGCTATAAAGGAATTTATTGGGACAATTAGAAATAGCTGAATAATATCTGTAACACTGCTATAACAAGGTTAATTTGCTGCCTTTGATCATTGTACTGTGATTATGAAAAGGACAGACTGATTTTTAAGAAATGCAGAATGACATCCATGAGGGTAACAGGCTCAAGATAAGAATCCAAATCTACAAAATTAGAATCTCCAGAAGTGAAGCCCAGATGGAGGAATTTGTAAGGAAAGAGGCCCGGGGATTCTCAGGCACTAACATTTGAGAACCAGTGAACTATGTATCACTGCTCTGCAATGTGGGTTCTGTTCGCCCCTGCTCTGGCCTCGCCTGGGAGCTTGTTAGAAATGCAGAATCTCTGGCCCCACACAGACTGACTGCATCGGAACCTGCATTTTTAATACGATCCCCACATGATTCCTGTGCACCTCAAAGTCTGACAGGCCCTGATCTGTAGCATCTGCTCACAGGGGCAGGTATGGTGGGTCATTGAAACTCATTGCCAAAGGGAAAAAAAAAAAAAAAAAAGGCTTTTCTTCCCTCTTCTCTCTGGCGACCTTCAAAGGCCAGGAGGAAGGAAGGATGGAGAGGAGGGCAGCCTCGGCAGACATAGCTATCATTTGTGACTACTGCTGTTCTCCTTTTGTGTACTGCTATTACACAAATGTCACTTAAGTCCATCAGGGCAGTACTTGATGTCCTCCCTTCTAGACTTATCGCCTGGGTGGGGCCCCCAGACAGACACACCGGACGCTGGCCCCAAATCGACACTTAGAGCTGGCATAGCAATTCTCACCACAGAGCTGGTGAGAATCAACAACAACAACAACAACAAAAACCAAACCAAAACAAAACAATGCTTCTTGCCTCAAAATATGTGAAGCAGAACTTTGTTTCCAGTGCTGAGGACAAGGCTTCTCTAGTCACCATGAACATCCTTTCCTAAAGAATGTCCCAAAGAACACTAGTCTAGGAGATGCTCCTGGCAAACAGGACCCCCATAACTAAATAAGTGTTGGAAGTACTGTATTTTCTATTTCTCCTGGTGGAAACTGAAGATGCACATTAGCATATTAAACGCTCTGAGAAGTCCTGCATTGAAGGGGGAAAAAAAACGTGACTCCTGTCTAGCAGGGTTTTACAAGTATATTCTTTGGTAGGACTCCTTTTTTATCCAGTACATATTAATATTTTCTAGAACTAATGTTTTAAGGGGAAAAAACTGAGGAAACACTATAGTGGAGAGTTTATACACAAAGGAAGACCTCAATTAGTTCCATAAGTGGAAAGTTAAAAAGAGAAAGAATGGCAGTTGTGACGTACATATCAAAATATTGACAGGGCCTCGGAAGAACTTGGGAAATGGACCCATTCCCTGCCAGGAGAGTGACAGGGATAAAGAGACTCCTTTGGTCCTGACAGAAAATAAAAATATTCTTTGTGTACATGAGAGTGGAAAATTGGGATGATCAGAAAGCTTCTAGAAGAGCAGTCTTTGATCTTTTCTATTCCTTCAACCCCATATCTACGCCACCAGCAAATTCTACTTTACTTCCTCAATATCCCGGTTCTTACACGTTCACTGCCTCCACCCTGGCTCAAGTTACTGCAGCTACTCTAATAGTCTATTAATGGGTCTCTCTACTTTCACGTTTGTCCCCCAAATGTACTGTCCACACTGCAAGATACTGTTTCAAACCTTCCAAGAGCTGCCCCTTGCCAGGAAGAACTCAGGAAGATGACATAGGCCTGGCCTGGCATTTCCGGCTAACTCACCATGACTGATCTCTCTCTCATTCTCATGCTCCAGCCATGCCGGTTTTCTCCTGCGTTCCCTCTACCGAGAATTCTTCTTCCTAGATGGGTGTTGAGTATTTATCTTTCAGATTACTATGCAGAAGTCATTTCCTCCAGGAAGTCTTCTTTGATTTGACAGCCTAGGTCAAGGCTACTCAAAGTGCCAGTCCACAAGCTGTTCGCGATGAGATAAATTCAGAAATTGAGAAATAAGCATTTAGAAACTTTTATAGTATTTTAATACTGCCATGACATCCAAGCACATGATCAGTAGACTAATCTTGTGGAACAAGGTAAAGACCAGCCCAGGTGTTGTCAAACTCACGTGGTTAGTCATAGGTGGCAGCAGTTGTATAAGAATACTATACTGTTACGAGTCCACGACAGATTGGAGGGGAAAACTGGTCCTCCAGCACATAAAGTTTGAGAAACACTGTCCGAGGTCACAGTGCCACGTTACACATTCTCACAGCACCAAGGAAGTTCCTTTCAAAGCATTTATCACAACTGGTAATTTTACATAGTTTTTGTGATGGATTTTTTGTTTTTATTTTATTTTTTTATTGTCTGTCTCCCACACGGACTCCTGGCTTCACTCCTAGCTTGAGAGCAGGCACCAGGCTTGTTGCTGCTCAATGTTGTGTCCTCAGCCTGGCACACAGTTGGTACTCAATAAATGTGTCTAATAAGGAGAAAGTGCGGCTTGCTGATTTTAACTGTGTCATCTCAATACCATTCTTAGAACTTACTGACACCTGTGGTTTATATACGAGGTTGGGAGAATGGCAGGGGGAGGTGAGAGGGAGAGAAGAGAAAAATTATTCTATATCATGAACTCAACCAGACCCTTTCAGATTGCATTTCGATGGCATAATGGATGTCAAGTGAAAAGTGAACAGTGTTGTTCTAAAGAGTACAAGGGAACGTTTTGTCTTCGTTAACTCAGATATATAACCTTCTGCTGTCACACCATGTGGGTGTTCTGTGTGATATTTATATTGTTCTCTAATTGAGCAACATCAGAAAATATTAGTGCCCTTAAAGGAACAGAACTGGGCACATGCCAACTTTCTGCAGTGTTGTATTTCCTCACATCGCTCTCTCCTGCACACTTTTGTTCTCAGCTGTTTTGCTGATAAAATGGAGAGAAAGAGAGCTGTGTGCTGTATGACTTTGACAGCTTGACTGGACCTCACAGCATAATTTCCTCCCAGTGGGTTATCAGAATCAGACACCCTTGACTAATCAGAATTTCAAAGGATGCAGATATCCAGTTTAATTTAAGAGGATTATTCCAGAACAGCTCTGAGTAGGACATTAGGCCCCCTAACTGTTGTTAGCTCAAACAGGCCTCAGAGACAGCAGGAATCAGTGAACTTTTTTTCAAGGAAAGAGAAGAAATTTTAATATAGTGAAAAGAGCAGTGGATGGCATCTGAAAGTCTTAGCCCAGCACTGGGAAAGTACCTAATCTCTCTGAGCTTTTATTTCCTCATAGGTTAAAAATGAGGATTTTACCAAATGACCTCTTTGATGTCTTCTAGCTCTGAAATTCTCTGACTGTAATTTCTAAGGCCTCTTCTAGCTCTAAAATTTTGGGATTAAATGATTCAAATTCCTCTAGCCCACAAGCTTCAAGAACATGAAGGAACCCTATCTGTTCCCTAGCCTCCATTTGCTATTGAGGGAGGTGGCCAATGTTAGACATATTTGGGAAATGATGCTCTGAGCACAATCCACCTGGTACACGCAAGTTGTTCCTTACAAAGGCAAATTTTCCAGCCCCACTCCAGACTTACTGAGTCAGAATCTTTGTAGGTAGAGCCCAGATATTAGTTTTCACACCTCATTGGTATACTGGAGCTGAGAAATGTCAACTTCCAAGAACAGAGTGTTAAAATTCCAGGACTTTGCGCAATTTGCGAGCCAATTGACTCCACTTTGGTAGGCTGAAATTTGCCATGAGATCAGCAAATGCTACAGTTCAGGGCTTTTTGTTCTCCCCCAGATTGCTGGTTATTAGACATTTATCTGTAAACCACCGCTTCTGGTGACCCTTATGTACACTACAGTTTGAGAACCACTAATAATGCAAGTATGCTATATTATCAGAGGTATTATATTATATGTTAAAACTATGGTAAAATTTTAATAGTTTTACTATGTTTCATATATTCCAAGAAAATGCTATGCAAGAAAAAATCTTGCATTTTCTCCTTAAAGTTATGTAGGAACTATCTAGGAAAAGAAGTAATCAAGTAAGCAGAATTGCATCATGATGAAGAAATATTTGCATTTACAAACTTTGTAAATGGAGATGTGTAAAGACCTTGCTGACAGATATAGCTTTATCATCATCTATTGTTTTAGTGATCTGGAAAATTCTGGAGGTATGATAATATTCACAGACTACTGCTGTCACTGTTTCTTCTTAATTTTATAAACTCTTCACCACCACATTTCAGACTCAAAAGAAACACACCCCGCACCTGTTGAGATTCTAGCTGGGCTCCTTTGTCCCCAGAGTGCCTCAGGTGGGGGTTGACCGGGTACATGATTTCTTTCTTAAAAGGGACTCCTCTGACAGATCCAATTACAGTTATGATTTCATGTTTGATTGCAAACATGGAGCCCACGGTGATCTTCCCTTCATTTCTCTGGCTCAAGCAAAGGGCAAAATCCAATGACAGAACCAGAAAGTAGATTGTGAGCCTGGAAAGTTTGAGTTTCCACTTAACATTTGTCCTTCTATTCCCTCTGAAGGTGGACGACCTCAGGGTGACTGTTAGACTAAATATGGTTTTGTTTGAACAGCTTATCTGTCATAAACACACTCCACTTGGTGTCATATCCTAGGTTACTAGAATCCTGACCCACCACCAAGAAATATTTAATCATTGTGAATCCAGCAGTTCATTCTGACAGCCAAACACAAGAACATTGCCTGCCTCTCCTATCAAATGCCAAATGGTATATGCTTAAAGACAGAAACCTCTCTTTTCCCTGTGCACCCCTAAGGCTTCCTGACAACCCTGAACTACACCTGAGGCAAAATGGTAACTAGAAAAAGAAAGGAGGGGATCCTACATTAATTGAACACTTAACACTTGCCAAGCTTTTCTCAGGCATTTTATATATTATCTTAGGCAATATTTACAGCAAACTAAGAGAGTATTTGCCCTGTCCATTCTTTCCATGTCCTTTTAAGCTAAGGGTCAAAAATTAAATGCCTTACAACCAGCCAGATAAGATAAATAAGTGAAGTGAGCAAGGTGAAAGTGTAGAAATATTAATACAACTAAAACTGGTACCTCCTCGGTAATGGGGAGACACAAGGGAATGGCAGAGACTATGACAAAATCTGATTTCAGTGGCAATACTTTCAATTTTTCAATAAAGCCAAATGATTCAGTTTTAAAAATAAACAAAAATACTCTGTGAGCCAAAGAAAACACATGTGTGGGCTAGATCTGGTTCTTCAGCTGCCATCTTGCATCACTCAATTGCCTACTGCTTCCCAAAGGCCTAGAATAACAGCTGTAGGACAGATTGGTCCAAGGCAGTGATGCCCAACCCCTCACATTTACAGCTTTGTAGTTTTACTAATTATGGTTCTAAGTGTTCAGATTAGTGCTCTGGCCTCTGGATCTGGACGCTTCCATTTGGATGCCTTTCCCTCTTCCTTGACCCTCCTGATCAATGTTTTCGCACTCAGTTCTTAGCTCACTTTCTGGCACTGTCGTCATCCCTTAGTCAGCTAAATCACTTCTTAGCTCTCCCTGGCTTTACAAACTCCACCCCTGAAACCTAAAAATGGGTTGGAGTTGGAGTGAGGGACATTTCCTGGAGACAAAAGAGGTAATCATAATCCCCACTTACAAATGAGGAATCTGAGACCTAGTTGGGTCAGGTAACCTGGCTAGTAAGTAAAGTAGATGCATTTTGGGCCCAGATTTGTTCCTCCTCCAAAAATCCCTTTCTCAGAAAGTCTCTCTTTTCCGCTAAAGTGCTCTGAATTGGGCAGGTACCTCTAGGAGACCTGGGATGTCACATTTTACCTTGATATGTCATAGACATGTTGTTTTCGATAATATACTTGTATTTGTCTTAATAAAGAAGAATTTTTTCTTTCTTTAGGTAAAAATGGTGTTTCAGAAATGTTTGCTATATTGTTATAAGTCTTCCCATTCTCCAGGCTCTGAACCACACCCCTGGGGGCATACGTCATATCGATCATATCATTGCTCCCTTCCACCAGCACTTCCCAGCCTCCCCTGACCCAGACTGCTGATGAGCAATTCCCCTTTTCAGAAAGGGAACCCCCCAACCTGGAGCTCATAAAATTTTTTCATAGTTCATAATGGTGAAGGCAGTAATGATCTCTACGTAAATTTCCATTAAAAAAATCAGTCAATAAAATGATAGATTTTTATTTTTACTTAAAAAAACAAACATACAAAAGAAAACAATTGAAAGCCTCCGAATGTGTTGAATAAATTCTCATTTATTTTTTCAGATAAGATAAGTGAGCTCAAGGCTCATCACTCAAGCTGTTTTGTCAGCAGACAGGCGAATCCTAGTCACCAAAGTGGATTTGACCTCTACACAGTTTTCCATGTGTTTATTCTTTGTCATGTGTTGTTTATCTTTCACCCACTATGGGCCATTGGTTAAAGGTAAAGAGCATTGAAATTAAAAATCAATGTGGAGCTGTAACATTGTATTATATTATATTAATTCAGCAAATTCATCATAAGATTTTTCTATCAGATTTATAGGTTATATGCATCTAATCAAAATGTTACATAGTACATCAAGATATCTCTAGTGCTTTTTAAAAAAATCAATGCTAAAAAATACAGCAACTTTGACACCCAATTTGGCTTTTAATTTAATGAGAATAAAGACCTTGCATATCTGAAATATGTTATTTGCAGAGATGTGCTTATAAATAACAGCCTAAGACCTCCTGTCTTATCAGATAATTAAGATAGGGAAAACAAACTCATTTTAAAATTAAATCAGTTAATTTTTATAGCTCAAATGTTGAATCTGAGCATCAGATTTTTAAAAAAAAATTGTCTACTTTTGTGTTGCAATTTTAAATTTCAGTCTACATTTTTTTAAAAATGTTTACTTTTGAAACATAAGTCCCTTTAAAATATATTTTCATAATATATTTTATGTAATTTAAAGAAAATTAAGTAGCTGTGTCATTTATTACTATTAAATTGAAAAAATAAAGTTTATCTTTATATAGTTGAACATGATGACATTTAAAATTAACTTTAAAAATATAATATTCATATTTTAATCATATGCTACACAGAAACAAAATTAAAGGTAGTTCTTAAGATTATGAATTAATTTGAAAATGGTTTGGAACTTGGAAACAATTTGCTAAGTCTGCTTTTATGTAAATTTATGTGACATGGAACATATTCTCATAAGAGCTTGCTACATTGGAATAAGAACCCAAAGAAATGATTCCCAAATGATAGTGTCCAACCTCTAAGATGAAAATATTTGGGGGCAGTGAATCCCTCTTATCAAATTGTTTTAATCGAACTACATAGGTAAATATTCACTTGCCAAGTGATGAGATTATATGTTTTTTAAGATGTTAACCAAAACTTCAAATGAGGTACACATACTGTAGATATAGGATACCATATTGTAATTGGTGGGTGTTGACATTGTAAGTGTACAGGATTTATAAAGGAAGTATTTAAAACCAGTTGATATTTAGATGCTCAGCCAAATTAAAGATATACAAAGAGGAGGGATTTATGAAGAGATTTTCCTGTAGAGAACTGCCATATTGTGAGTTCCCAGCCCTTCCTCTATCCTCAAGGCTCTGACCTAGACTTGACAGAAGCCTGGGAACAGGTCATGTGCACTTCTTCAGCGGGAGGTAAAGAATACATAAATGTTTTCCTTAGACAGATGCGAGCCATGTAAGAAAGCCAATGTAGGGTCAGCCGCAGAACTTCCGAGAGGGCTGGAAGAAACCTGGCGACAAGAAGTTGGAGGCAAAAGTTGGATGTCTACTAGTTCCAGAAAGAGTTGAAAATGACTGTTCAAATTTTAGACAAGGCGATCAGCAAACTTTTTCTATAAAGGGCCAGACAATAAATATTTTAGGCACTGAGGGCTGCAGGATCTGTGTCGTAACTACTCAACTTACTGCTTATGGTGTGAAAGCAGCCATAAACAAACGGAAATGGCTAAGTTCCACTAAAACTTTATTAACAGAAACAGGTACCAATGCAGAAACAGCCATATTTTACCAGCTGTGCCCTAGACACATCAATCTGGGGCAAAGGAGGAGAACACAGCAGAGCCCAGCTCTGAAAAATCTGTGAGGGTCAAGTCTACTTTAGCATCTTGTCCAGCTTACAGAGTGCAATGCCCTCTTATACAACTACTGATTTGCTTGAGAACCTTCCTTATTGCTCACATCACTGCCTTCCCTGCAGTCCAACCCTAGAGAAATTAGAAACGGGCCAGCAAGCTGCAGTGGGAAATTGGAAAAACCAGAGTCGGGGAAATAGAGAAGCAACAGCAACCACTCTTTCCTCCCAGTCAGCCTTCAGCCTGAGTGAGAAAGACAGAGCAGGGGGAGGAGAGAATATTTGACATGAAGAGTCCACTTCAGAGGTCTTGAGCTGAACACGCTTCATTTCTGAACTGAGACTGTATTTCGAACTGAAAATGCCAGTGAAGAGACCTGTTTATTACCTAAGGGGCAGTAGAAAAGTCATGGGGCCGAGGAAGAGAAAAATAGAAATTATATGTTGATTAAAGCACACTTGCTTTTTCAGAATACTACCGGTGACACATACAATCAGAGTCAGCATTTACTTTTTTTATCTGAAGACCCCTGCTGTAGTGGAAAAACAAATGGCAATGTCATCTACCTCAATCACTTTTTGTAAACTCTTCACACAAGAAGCTCACCAAAAAGGAAACTCAGCAGTGTTGATGTTACTGTCATATCTGGTTTTTCCAATTGTCCATCACAGATATTTCATGATAGAAGATAATTGAGGATTCTTTTGTCCTTCAGTCAATATCATGACTTTGTCTTCCTTTGAGTCATGGGCCCATATCCACTGAGATGCATTTAATTTTCCAACAGGGTCCTGTTTCTAAGGGTCCTCCTGCCTTCCCAAGGGTTCTATCGTGTGGGGAAGAAAAATAAGGCATGACACCACTAAAAAGCCTATCCGTGGCCTGTGATTTGAGCAACTGTTTAATTAAAGGGGGAGCTGATCAATTCATTAGTGGTTCTTGAACCACTGCCAGCTGAATGCCAACCTACCCTCTTCCTCTATGCCGAATGCGGCCTGTGGAGCAGTTGTAGGGATCAGTTCAAAGCATTCTAATAGAAAGATTTACTCATTCCCAGTTTTAAGGCCAGTGCATCCATCAGCATGAGAATACATCTGGCTTTTGTTAAAGATACCGAAGAAAGTTTTGTTTCGGTTTCCATTTTCTAAGTGAAAATATTCTTAAAAGAAACAGCATCATCTTTTATCTCAGTGGCCGCACTGCCCATGTTACAGCATAAGGTTCTCTAACGACACTTCATCCACTTTCTCCAACACGACTTTTCCCTGACTTCATTGTTTCCCATGACTGTCACACACACTTTTGCTTGATAATGGTGTGCAGTGGTTCCCCCTTATCCCTGGTTTTGATTTCCATGATTTCAGTTACCCAGCGCCAACTGCAGTCTGAAAATATTAAATGGAAAATTCCAGAAGTAACTCATCAGTTCTAAATCGTGTGCCGTTCTCAGTAGTGTGATTAAATCTTGTGCTGTCCTGCTCCACGCCACCCGGGACATGCATCCTCCCTTTGTCCAGTGTATCCATGCTGTATATGCTACCTGCCCTTCAGTCACGTAGTAGCCAATTCGGTTACCAGAGCCACTGTCTCAATATCTCAGTGTTTGTCTTCAAATCACCTTTATTTTACTCTGCAATGGCCCCAAAGCACAAGAGCAGTGATGATGGCAATTAGGATACGCCAAAGAGAAGCTATAAAGTGCTTTCTGTAAGAGAAAAGGTGTGTATGTATAGGAAAAACATAAACATAGTATATATTTGGGTTTAGTACTACCGATGGTTTCAGGCACCGTGGGGTCTCTGAATGTATCCCCCATGGATAACAGTGGACTACTGTAATTCTATTTAATTATGGCATTTGTCAGTTTTTGACTAGTCACAAACTGCTTTATGCTTGATCACAGTGGAGTTTCTTCTTAGCCTTTTAGCTGCTACTAGGGAGGATGTCTATCACCTAATTTATACAGTTCTTAGTGTAGTGTAGTGCATACCATGTTTATTGGGACAATTTTTCTTTTCTTAAAATTTCATCACATCTACCCTAAAAAGGTGATGGGAAGAAAAGAGAGATAAAGTTCATGATTATGTGAATCTTGGTTGACTGCCAACTCCAATCATTATTTTATTTTTGAGAATTTTATATTTATGCAATACCAAGTATCCATCCAAAGTTAGTAGTCAAGTTAATTAAGACCTACATCTCTTTTTCTTTCTTTCTTCATTATCATTAAGAATAAAAGACTCTTAAGGTTGGATTTTTGTCTTCAAAAAGATGAGTTATATGGAAGATTGTCAGAGAGCTGTTTTCAGATTTGTATCATGAATACCATCTTTAAGAAAAGAACAATTATGTAAATACTCAGACTTCCCACTGTTTATTCAACATTTTTTTTCTTGTTTTCATTCAACCAGTACTTATGGAGAGCCCACCATGTTTGAGGAGATGTCCTAGGTACTGGGATGTAACAGTGCAAAGAGACAAGGCCAAAAGCATTACCAAAGGGTGACAAAAGTTATGCAGATGTGTACAGTGGGGTGATGTACGAGAGTGACTCAGTACTCGATTTAGATTGGGTGGTCTAGGAAAGGCCTCTCTAAGAAGTTGAATTAAATTTGATCGGAATGATGAGAAATGGTTATGCAAAGATCAAGGAAGAACAAACATTCCAGACAGAAAAAAGTATTAATGCAAGGGGCCTACTACAATAGGACTACATTTCAGGAAGAAGAAAAAGCTTGGTGTTGCTGAAGTCTTGTGGGTTGATATGAAGTTGCTAAGAGATGAGCACAGAGAACGGAGGTTGGGGTCCTCTGGCGAGTGCTCCTCAAGACGGGATAAGGACCTTGGATTTTATTCTACATTTTACAGGAAGTCGGACAAGTGGGTGTTTAAGTCAGGAGAATAACGTAACCATAATCTGACCTACATTTTTAATGGTGTGTCTGGCTGCTGTAGGAAAAATGGATTGTGAGGAGACAGGAATAGAAAATCAATACGAAATGGTTATAGTCCTCCAGGAAAGAGATGATGGTGTCTGGAATTAGGGTGGGAGTGACGATGGAGAAAAGTGGAGGAATTCAGGACAAATTTTGAAGTAGCGTTGGTGGGTCTTGCTGAGGGATTGGTGTAGAAGCAAGGGAAATAGAGGAAACGAGAATAATACTTAGATTCTTGTCTTGGGCACCGGGTGGTGGTGTAGTGCCGCTTACTGAAATGGGGGTCTATGGAATAGGAGCGGAGTGGGGAGGTCAGCAAAGAATGAAAGTTGTTTTAGTCATGTTAGGTTTGCGATATCACTTAGGCACCCAAATGGAGCTGTCAGGTAGGCAGATAGATCTGGAGAAGTCCATGCTGGAAATAAGTGTTTGGGGGATTATCGATATAAAATGGTATTTGATGCCGTAAGGATAGAGGAGGACACGAAGGGAGAGGAGGACAGGAGAAAAGTGAGGAAGAGGTGCGAGAGCAGAGGCCCTGGGAGAGTCCAGTGTTTAGAAAAATAAGAAGAAAAAAAAGATCCATCAAAGAAGCTTGCCAAGAAGCAGCTGGCAAAGTAGGAGAAATCCCCAGCAAGTGTGGTGCCACAAAAACCAGAAGAAGGAGGTGTTCTAGGAAGAAAGGAGGAGCCAACTGTGCCTAAAGCGGTGAATGTCAAGTAAGGGAAGGAAATAGGGGTGAGCATTATTATCAGCAACACGGGAAGGCACCAGGGAGCAATTCCAAAAACGTCTCAAAGGAGAGGTGGGATCAGAAGCTCAGTGAAATGGAGATGAAGTCCATAACAATAGGAAAGTCACGACCTAAGGACTTTTCACTAGGACAAGAAAAGAGTCATAGGAAACTATCTGGAGAGTAGCCCCCCGCCTCCCAGCAAACGCTATTGGCCAAGTGATAAATGCAGGGCAGTATAAAGTATAAAGTTGGGGAACATAAAGAGAAATGCTGTATGATGTGTACAGTGGATGCTAGAACACTGGGAGAGTACTAACAGTCACCTGAATTTGTTATCTGTTGTCATAACAATGCTACATAATATAATAAAAAACCCCACACTGAAACACAGTAAGCATTTATTGTTCCTAAAGAAGTTCTGCTGCTCAGGGTCTGGCTCAATCAGTCTGGGCTGGACTTCAGAGTGTAACTCAGGGCCCTTTGTGAGTGCAGGGATTGCATAGCCCTGAAGCTGGCCCTGTCCACCGGTTTGGAAGACCATCTGCCAAAGAAGAGAATGAGGCCAGCATGAAAAGAAGAACAGAGATCATTGTTAAAGAGTAACAATAGCATTGAGCCTGAACCCAAACATGTCCGAAGCCTTTCATCCTAGACTTCCTGGTAATGAAAACCCCAGACTTCCCTTTGAGTTGAATATAGTCTGAACTGGGCTCTGTCACTTGGAACCCAAATAGTTCTGACTACTACATCCGAGTTAGAAAGTACCCACTGATGATTTAATCAGAGAGAGGTTTTTAAAGGGGGATTTTAGGAATATTGTTTCTCACAGACTGGTTGGAAAAGATAAGAACCTGCTCAAAGGAAGTCCAGCTGGCAAGAATTGCATAATTTAGCTCCTGGGGATAAAAAGGAGAATCCCATTTCTCTGTCCTCCAGCTGACACTCAGTTGGCACATACCAGAGCAGCATTCTGGTTTTTTAATGCCAGTGTCCATTTTGATAAGTGACATCCATATCTTCTGATTGTTAAGCATCTTGATTTTTACCCCTGCTCATACCTATGCTATATTTTCAATGAAGTGAAATTGCTCAGAAATATTTCAGAATTCTGTTTTCTGTCTGCCTGTGATAGGTGACCTCAATTATTTCTACCTTGGATATCAAGATGCAACAGAAATACATTTCCCTGAGGCCTGAATAAACTGGCGCCCCATAAGAAGGACTGACTTCACTCACTCTTCTTCTCTGACCAAGTCACACTGAAATAATGAGGGCAGAGCCCAGCCGAATGCAAGTGGCAATAACGTCCAGACCATCAAAGATGCCAACAGGAAGCTGACCTCTGGCTACAAGATGTCTGACACAGACAGGCAGGGAGGGAGCCAGAGAGGTGACATAGAGAGAATGGAGATAAGTAAACTCTAAGAATTGTGTTGGCAATGCACAATGTACCACTTGCATGAGCAGCAAAATCCAGCAACAAAATCAGGGCCCGTGGAAAATGCAGGTCAAAAAGATGGCTGCTCTCCACCCCAAACACCTCCCCTACCCCTGGCTAGTACTCAAAATGCTACCCTGCAAACTCAATTCTTCAGTCTAAGAAAAGATTCGAGTAAATGCACAGTGATTGAGCTGTATTTATAATGGCAATAACTCGAAAACAACCTTCAAGTCCAAATTCAGCCAGCTTCCTCCAACTGGCTGGATAAATTATGATGTGACTATACAGTGGGATACTGTAATTCCATTCAGTAGAAGCTATGTCATCTGCCACCCCTACCTACAAGTGAGTCTGGGGACCTCATAGTTTTAGTTGAAGATATTTCTATCTTGAACAAAATCAGAGTTTTTTTCATAAGAAAGAGTTGGAACGGGTATTCATAAGCAACTTGCGGCATCTACCATACAACGTAAATATTCTGTAATATGAGCTTGTTTAAATAATGAAGCGTAGGTACATACACAGGATGGAATGGTCTGCAGCTGTCTGTAGCAATCAGGGAGAAGGAAGTAGGAAATCGTACGGTAAATGTCCTAGACATTTTAAATGAAAAAAGCAAGCTGAAGAAATGCAAATATGATTGTATGCATGTATCTCCTTATTCGTGCATACAAAATTTACGGAAGAATATATAAGAAAAGGTTATCAGTAGTTATTTTTGGAAGATGAGACTGAGAAGGAATGTGACATTTACTTTACATTTAAATCCATAGTATTTCTTTTAGAAATGGAATTAGAATTTGGTATGAAAATACTCAAGGAGCCAATCTTTGCTTATAGATAGGTCTAAATAGAACAATATTTTGGGCAAATCTACCTTGATCCTGTCCTCTGAGAGCCTCACTAAAAGGTCTGTCAACCATGATTCCACTTCAGCGAAGAAGGCTCACCAAAAAGGAAGCATACACCCACCCAGGACTCTGTCTCACAGAGAAGCCCATCCAAAGATTTTGTAGGACAACATATCAGTTCCTCTCCATGTTAATTTATCTGTAAGGTAAGGGATATACTCCCGACTGTTTCTAAGTTCATTTTTGATGATTTGATTTATTTTCGGTCACCCCCAAAGAAAGTCCTTCTTTAACTTAAGAAAGTCCTTCTTAAGTTAAAACCCTCTGTGCAGCCGATAATTCTAGTTCTATCAGGCGAGTGGAAAGTTGGTCATCATCCTCTATGTTGTAATTGGAAACTGCAATGCCCCCTGATGGCTGAAGAAATTAAGCGCCTATATCCAGAGCTCAGAAAAGTAAACCATAATTACTCAGACAAAAGCATAAAGTTTCTTTGCACTTTTCTCCAGGATATCACTATAACTGACTCACACAAAAATAATCTCTTCCTCTGCTCCTCCAAAACTTGAATAAATTGAGGCTCCAAGATGTGTCATGTATTTGCAAAGACTACCCTCAACACTATATTCCCGCAGATTATGCTTCCATATGACCTCACCCCTTAGGTTTCTCAACTTTTAAATCAACCATTTCCAGTTCCTTAGTACATAGGCATGGGCCCCAATTTTTTAATCATTTAAATTTTTCTATCATTTTCCTCGAAAGCCCATCCTAACTTGCCACTACCCTTAAAGCATAGTACTCAAAAATTCACTATAGTACTCCAGGGGGATACTGTTGAAAAAAGTTTATAATTATAGCTCCACTTTCTCTTCCCCTCTTATTTGTACAACCATTACTTATTTGTGCCTCTGTACTTCCTGGAAAAGAAAGACAGCGTTTAATAATCAAGTCAATTAGTACTACTGAGCCTCTCCACTAAAACTCACATGTCATTGCACGGTGCACAATAGGTCTGATTAACATGTCACAGTGAAGAGACAAAGTAGACAAGTCCTAGGGAAGTTATAATAGAGTGAGTTATAGAATAGAAAAATTGGTTCAGAAATCAGTAAAAGATGCAGGAAATCAGTAAGAGATGCAAGAAATCATATATAGTAAAATAAGACCGGGTATAATATCATATATAATAATATAATATAATACTGGGTTTTATATAATATAAAACCAGGTCTTATATTAATTTTTGCTCCAAAAGACACATCAGACCTGATTGCCCAGCTAGGTCTTATTTTTGGGGAAACACGGTATATAGTTCAATTTGAATAATGCATCAATGATGGAACTCCACCGATAATAGTCCCAGAATTGTAAATGTATAAAGGTCTAGAAAGATTTGCATAAAAGGCAGGGAAGAGTAAGCGCAAAATAAATACAGGGTAAAATATTCCTTGTAAGTTTCAGTTGTAGACAGAAATTTTTATTTGATTATAAAATTCCTGACTCTCAGAAAGTTTCTCCTATTCTTGGAAAAATAAGATTTCTTTGCTATCCAGAAGCTAGAGAGGAGATCAATGGTCCCCAAATCTGCTGGATTATCAGAATCAAAAGGGGAAAAAAAATTAATGCAGATTCTAATCTCATGAGAAAAAGCAAGAAAATCTATTTTTAAAACATTCATATGTTTCTGTGATTGGCCAGGTTTGGGAGCCATTGTAGTGGACAACACCCTATGGTAGCTTCCAGAGCTAGGATTAAACTTTTGTTCTCTGAAGCTGATCAGTAGCTACAGATTTGTCTTGCTATATTGAGCTTTATTATTCAATAATATCTGGTTTTGATCAAGCATAGCATAATACACTTTAATATATATTAGCTCAGCTTATAGTAGTTCCTCCTTCTCTAAGAGGGCGCCCAGCAGACCTTTCTCTGTGATACCACCCAATCTCATGGCCTCAATTTAGTGAAATGGGAATGATCCAAGCTGAGCAAGTCGGAAGCCCAGCCCCCTAGAAATCTGGAATTGGGAGCAAGAAAGAGAATTAGTCCTTCCATATCGCTAGATCTCGTGAGCTTAGAAGCTTTTGGGTGCCATGTTCTACTGAACTGAGTAACAGGAAAAGCTGTTCCCCAGGCAAGAATGCAACACATACACAGAAAGAAGCAGAGCAGGAGACCAGAAAGCATCTCTGGAATCCCAACATGATTCCAGACACCTGTTGCAACCTTTCCAAGGCCCAGCTGTGTTCTAGCCCTTGCGTTTCTTAAGCCTCCCTCTTCCTTATAACTAATTTTGTTAAATTTAAGCCAGTTCAGAATGTAACTTGCAGCAAGTGATCAACCTAATGTGCCTCCTTACCCTTGATAATGGCATATTATTGAGACACAAGAGGTCTGATGAACCCCAGTGGTGACTGAAGTCAGTCATGTTTCTAATTGTAACAGTTCAGGGGACATATGACAGCATCCTTTATATTTGTGAAGCTCTATATACACTATGTATCTATGAGTACTGATATGATTGAAAAAAATCAACTATTTTTATTATTGATATGGGTAAAAAATGCCCCAAGCATAGTCTGGGACAAAAGTCATTTCATTAGATTATGTATTACCTTCTTCAGGGGAAAAAATTACCATTCCTGAATAAAATACTTAAGCAATTTTCTGACAAATTTTAATTAGCATAAGAGCTCTTCTGGGAGCTTGCTACCTCTCAGCTGCCTGTTTGTCAAAAATCAAATGGTACTTAACCAAATGTTGCTTTTTATTATATCCAGTCAAACAAAGATTATCTAGCCATTCCCTTTTTCTATAAAACATTCTTACCCTAAGTAAATCTTTGACTTGATCCATGAGATCGCTTGTCTTGCAGCAAATGTGAAATAAAATTTTGACACCATTTATAACAAAATTGTCTGAAAATTTAAAAAATCATTTTGTTGGGTATTCATATAGACCATTTTTTTGGTTGCTGCTAAAGTTTACATTAGCCAATTAGCCATGACTTGACTTTAGACTATGTTAGACAAATTTTGTTGCTTTGTTTAAAAACATCCAACTCAATTCTGATAATGGATTAGAGCTGTTCGTTTCAGAGCTGCTCAAAATCTTGTCACTACATTCTTTGAAACGCTTCAGTATTATGCTTTAAAATTTTTTCCTGCCTACAGCTTTCTTACCTTTACCCTTGCTCATCTAGAGTGTGGTTTGGCATCTGATACTCGGATATAACTTATTTGCTCTTCCAAGGAAAATTCTTTTTTTTTTTTTTTTTTGCTTTTTAGCATGACTTAGATCAGGATTGCTGGGTATATTACAAAACAACATTACTATTCTTTTCTTTGGTAAATTAATGTATGCATGTGTTCATTCATTAGTTCAAATCCTTAGTATCCACTATATGTAAACTATCCTTTATGCTTTTCTGTCCTCCAGAAGTTAATGGGATAGGTTAAAAAAAAAAAAAAAAAAAACCTCAGTAATGCAACAAATCCAGACCATTTAAATGTTTCATAATTATGTTCCACTTACAAACCAGATGACCTCAAAGAACATTTTTAGACATTGAAAAGAAATGTATAAATGTACTGAAATCCAAAGCACTATCCTAACCATCTTTTCCTCATAGCATCTGCTTCCTTCAGATCTCTTTCCTCCTATCCCAATAGCAGCAACGGTTTGACTTTTACTTTCTCAATCCCCTTACCTTAGTCTAACATCCCAAACCGAACCTGTTCTTTCAGGAGTAGCTCCAGGCCCTTGCTAGCCAGCCAGCCAGGGTTTTTGTTTTGTTTGTTTGTTTGTTGAGCCTCTGCAACTCTATTATCCAGATCTGCAAGGCGTCCCACCAAACAAACATCTTTCCTTTTTACTAGGAGCCAAGGGGAGGAGGCAACAAGGCTGTTTATACCCACATAACAATAACAGTGCCTCCAGTATAGCTGTAATATGATACAATGTGGGAAAAGGGTCATGTACATGTTTGAAGGTACCAAGGTCATCTAGAAGAGCCCATTTCCATTTTGTGAGGATTGATCAAGTTTCATGGGCCAACGGATGGAAATCAACTCACAGTTGGCACGTCAGCCACCTAGGCCACATGCCGCCTGACTACCACACAAATGTGAGAGTGCAACTTGTCACACCAGACCTCCTTTTCTGATATTCTGCAGCCCAGCCAAAGCCATTCTCTCTGCATCTCTCGCCAGATATCCCAGTCAGTTTGCTGAAGGACTGAGCCAGGGTTGTCATGGGCCAGCCACAAGGGTACCGTACAAAGCACGAAAAAGTTTTCACTGGTGCCCTTATAGTAGAGCAAAACTACCTGTGCTACAAGAGTTAACATAGCTTGCCTAAGACTGCCTCTCCTTAGAAATGCCTGCTTGCAGGGCATCTGACTGACAGTCAGGAATGCGCATTTCAGGACAGTTCCCACCATTCCCAGATCTTGTAAGCATTGCTCACTGTGCTGAACAGTCGTTCACCATTTGTGCACGCCATGTGGTTTATGCTGAACACCTGTTTTCTTTCGGAGAATCTGGAATTTTAGTGTATGCGAGCGAAGTGTGCTATGTGACCAGTCCGTACTAAACACCCTGGGCACTGCGTCTCTAATGAGCTTCCCTGGTCACAACTCACTGCTGGAGAAATCGGACACATCTTGTACGATTCCACTGAGAAAGGATCCTGAGTAGTTTGTCACTAATTTCCCCCAGACTTCACCCTATGAGTCATTTCTCTTTGCAAATTTTATTTTTGAATCCTTTTGCTGTAATAAACCACAGTTGTGAGGACTGCCGCCGTATATGCTGAGTCCTGAGAGTCCTACTAGGAAATCACTGAAACTAAGCATGGTCTTGGGACGCCTGACAGACACAATCCCTCCTACTTCTGCAGCCTCATCTCATTACACTACTGCCCTTGCTTACTCTGCTCCTTTCTTTTCCTCAACCCAATTTTGTCCTGCCTTGGGGCCTTTGCACATGCTACCCGATCTGCCTAGAATCCTCTTTTCTGTCTCTTATGGCTCATCCTTCAGGTCTTAGCTGATATATAATCTCCTCGGAGACCTTCCTAGACCACCACCAACTGAGTTATCACCTCTCACATCACATTAATTTACTACCTACTAATCTTCAAACTATAATTGTCTTATTTATTTACTTAAATACAATTAGACTGCAGTTCCATAGGGTGTGAGACCTCTCTTGTTCATACTATATTCGTAACATTTATGACACAGAAAGAATTCAATCTGTATCTGTTAATAGGTTAAATGAATGAATCAAAATGTCCAAGGGGGGAGAAGTGGTTCTTAGAAATCCATCCCAGAGTCTTCCATTTTATTGGAAGTCCATTTTATATACAACAGAATTCCTTTCTTAAAAAAGAAAAAGCTGTTGTTCTTTGTGTGTATGTGTCCTTTCAGCACTAATTTTGGCAATTCTCCCGAGACACTGCAAACATTTTAGTTCAAACAGCTGGCTGTAATTGACCTGCACTCAGGTTTCACTGTGAGACCCAGGAATTAGTAATGAACCTGCTTGCTAGTGGTGAGATCTCAGATTCTGGCATGGCAGTGCTCTGTCAACATATCTCAGAATGCGTTACTCCCTAGTGACCTTCTGTTTGCATTTATTTATGAGAGTTATAAAACATATGCCTAATGCTGAGCTATAAAAAAAAATCTTTTTCCGGTTTAGACTTTTGAAAATCAATTGCTCTACAAAAACACAAAATAATGTTGCCAAAATATGAAACAAAGTATAAATACCTTCCCTAATGACTTCCTTTCTTCCAGTAGCTCAAATGGCCTGGCCCTATATTCTGAAAAACTGTCATTCTTAACTCCTGTCGAATGAAAAAGGCCGAGAAGATCAAAGATAAATGCTTCCTTTGCAACGCAGTGCATTTGAGGAATCCTTTATGATTAGAATTTAAAGCCAGAAGACTTTAATGAAGTACTACAGCTCATCTGGCTATCGAGGACAAGACTTTATTTTGCAAAGGTAGAGGCATGCATAGGCATAGAAAGAGGCCTGATCTTGCCTTACACTTGGCTGTCAGAGACAAGAAGAAATGTGCTAGGTGAACTATACTTTCTCTTTGATATGCATGTTTTTGGCCTTGACCTGAACCATGCCGATCTTTCAAGCTGCATCTCCTACCTCTTCCGACATCTACCTTAGGCTCTCATCATATTGAAATCTTCACAGTTGGTCAGATATGCCATGTTCTTTTACATCTCTGGCTCATTGTACATAGCCTTTCTTCTGTTTGCATGTACTTTCCCTTCCTTTTCTGCCTAGAGGACAATAACTCATTCTCCAAGAATGTGATCAGGGAGCACTTCCTTGGCGAAGCCTTCTCAAATTGCCCAGGCCGTTAGTGGCTACCTCCTCTGTGTTCTGATTGCCCTTTGGGGAGTCCTTGGTTATAGCACTTAGAATATTATATAGTAATTGTTTCTTTGTGGGTCTTTCTTTACCACAGCCAGGCTGTGAGTTCTTCATTCATCTTTGTATCTTTACAGCGTGGTGGCTTCATAAATGTTGATCAACTGGCTGAATCAGAATTAAGACTCTGGGTGTTTAACTTCAAGTACTCACCTCTGGACGATTACGATAACAAAAACTGAATGTAATATGTTGTGATGTGTTGGAGATTTTTCCGTTTGCAGCATTCTAAAGGGTTTGTTGTAAAGCTTTCCATGGAATTTTATACACCAAAGAGAGCATCAGCTATATCATATCTTCCTTTAATACAGAGAGGCTGTAAATCAAAATTTTCTTCCTGTCAAGGGAACTAGAGCTTATACTCTATAAATTTTGTTTATGGTATATAGAGTATGGAACCCTCGGGAGCCCAACCCCCATCTCATTTCATCCAGGCTGTGTGTTCTGGGAGGTCTTTTCACACCAAGGGAATGTTAATGACCAAGCTTGATGGAAGAGGGGCTGTAGAAAAATTAACTAATGAAGCCCAGGAAGAGAATTATAGTATGTGTGGCTATTTAGCTCCATGGAGATTTACTATCTCACCTAAAGAGACATGCTGCTGTGTGACAAAAATTTATTTACAGTTCAAGCCTGACCTTTTTCCATGTTGACAGAGATTGTATTACAGGGTGGCTTGGGGATTTATTGTCCCTGTTTAGCAGCAATGACATTTCCTGACTATTGGCTGCAGAGGCCCTTCTAAGCTAAAGGCACAGAAAAATCCTGACCCTGAGGTTTCTTCTCTACCTAGGGTCAGATTTCTTGGGGCAAAGTATTAATAGGTTTAAAGGACAAGGTTTATTGGAGGAGAGTGAGAACATAGGGGACAGCATGATGACAAAAACACACAGGCTGCTTGCCACCTCCCATGGAAATCAAGATAGATAAGTTCAAATAGACTTAGGACGCCAGGAGCCCTGCAGTGTAAAAAGACAGGTGGCAGATGCAGGGATGTGAAACCACAGGGAAATGAAATAAGACTCCCCCTTCCCCTCTCCCCACCTCCTTTGGTGTTCCTCTGCTCCATATCTAGGTCACAGCACCAGTTTTCCAAACTGGCTTCTGCAAGCCGCTTAATTTCACATGATTTCTATACACACACTGAATAAACCGCTAAGCAACTCTGTGTACATAGATATATTTTAAATTTCCTTTTGCTAAACCTTCATTTTCCATTTCATTTCCACCCTCACCATTTCTATAAACTTTGGAGATATTTTAAGATTTTCTTTAAAAAAACAAAACAAACAAAAAAACAAAACAGTGAAATGGAAAATTTAAGTCTCTCAGACTAAGAAAACACTATATATTAGAAATTGTGATTAACAAAACCAAGTGTTCCCAACTGAATTAGATAATGAAATTGAGTCAAGACAGGGACAGTTTTAACTGAGAGAATGTGGGGGCAGAGCCCCAGAAAGTAGTTTGCAGGCTCTCGGCCTCACATAGACAGGTGCTGGCTCAGGTAGTAAATGGCCAACTGTGATTGCATGGCCATCAGCTGTGGCTAGTTGGCCGTCAGCTGTAACCAGTGAGCCATTGGCCACTAATATAACTGCTGTGGCTACGCTAGAGAAGGGAAGAGAGAAGAGGAAGAGGAGGAAGGATGGGGGCTAGCAAGAAGATGGCGGCTGGGCTGGCAAGCATGGATGGCGGTTTGTGGACAGTGTGGATCCAGCCTCCAGTGAGAGTATAGTGCCGCCAGAGAGAATATAGTGGTATGACTCCCTACCTATGGCTCCGTGGGTGTTCCTTTTTGGCCTCACCATATCCTGCGTTCTTGTGTGGGGAGCGGGAGCAGAGACCCTGCAGGCCACCCCACACAACAAATGGCGCAGCGAGCAGGGTCCCCCGCACGACAGAGAACTACCATGTTTCCCCCAAAATAAGACCTAACCGTAAAATAAGCCCTAGCATGATTTTTCAGGGTGACATCTCCTGAACATAAGCCCCAATGCATCTTTTGGAGCAAAAGTTAATATAAGACCCTGTCGTGCAGGGAGTCATGCAGGGTCTCTGTTCCCGTTCCCCACATAACGCAGGACATGGTGAGACCAAAAAGGAACACCCATGGAGCCATAGATACGGGAGTCATACCACTATGTTGTTGCTGGTGGCTGGGTTGGAAACACAGGAAGCAGGAGCCACACTATCCGCAACCTGCCGTCCACTTCTCTCTGCCAACCAACCTCACTTGCTAACTGCAATCTGCGCTTGCTAGCTCAGCCACCATCGTCTTGCTAGCCCCCATTTTCTGTTAGCATAGCTATAGCAGTTATATTAGTGGCCAATGGCTCACTGGTTACAGCTGATGGCCAAACTAGTCACAGCTGATGGCCATCCAATCACAGTTGATGGCCATTTACTACCTGAGCCAGCACCTTCCCACGTGAGGCGGAGAACCTGGAAACTGTTCTCTGGGGCTCTGTCCCCACAGACCTGGTCTTATTTTCGGGGAAACATGGTATTTATGTGCCCCAAATTCAATATGAGTCACATCAAGTGTGGCCTGTTTTGCTTCATTAGATTCACAGAGAGAAATAATCATATGCAATGATTAGCCACCAGGATGTCCATTTCACTATCCAATTGCACCAGCCCCCACCCCCCACCCCCCACCTACAGTGTGTACCATTAATCACCGTCATATATAAAACTCCAAGACACAAACGGACAAGAAGTACTATGTTCCTCTAAAGGCATTTTTTTTTTAATTACACACATTTTTTATTCATGTTGGAGGTTATTTCTATTGCTTCAAAGTATAGAATTAAAAGACTAGAAGGAGCCCTAGTTATCATCTTAGAGTTTTTCCAAACCTCTTTTTAAGCAGAGAAATTCTTTTCCCCCAAAAAGAAGTCCAATAAATAAAGAGCAGAGTTTCTCATCAGGAAGTCTTGGAGACTCATTCCTTTGGGACCTCCGCCCCGCCCACCCCTTGCTCTTACCGTGGCCCCGCTCAAGACTCCAGGACATCAATGTCAGATATGGAAGTGCTGAATCTTTCCTCAGGACAGTGTGGAAGCCACTAATCTGGAAAGAACCTCTCACTTTATAGTTGAGAAAAATGACTCTAGCAGAGGTTAAATTACTTTCTTTTCTTAAAATAATTTTTATTATGTTTATTGGGGTGACATTGGTTAATAAAATTATACAGGTTTCAAGTGCACATTTCTATAATACATCATCTATATATTGCATTGTGTGTTCACCACCCAGAGTCAGTTCTCCTTCCATCACCGTATATTTGACCCCCTTTACCCTCTTCTACCACTCCCCTCCCCCCTTATCCTCTGGTAACCACTAAACTACTGTCTGTGTCTGAGTTTTTGTTTGTTTGTTTGTCTTGCTCATTTGTTGCTTTCAGTTTTGTATCCCATATATGAGTGAAATCATATGGTTCTCAACTTTTTCTGACTTATTTCACTTAGCATGATAATCTCAAGATCCATCCATGTTGTTGCAAATGGCAGTATTTCATCTTTTCTAATGGCCAAATAATATTTCATTGTATATATGTACCACATCTTCTTTATCCGATAATTTATTGAAGGAAATTACTTTCTTAAACTGACACACTCAGCTAGTTGCTAACCTGGAACTGAAACACAGGTATCTACAATATCAAACTGTCTCTTCTGGAGCAGAAAATGCTGGAAGGCAAGCCTTTTACATCTGGGTAAAAACAATGTAATCTGCTGCAGCCTTTATAGCCCAAGATACAAGGGAATTGTATTATATAATTTGATATAACAGTTAATGAATATCTAATTCCTATCACACACCACAATCATGGAATTTCTCCTGTTAAAAACAGAACTGCCACACTTTTTACAATAGCCAAGATATGGAAGCAACCAAAGTGTCCATCAATAGACGAATGGATAAAGAAGAGATATATATCTGGGTACACAATGAAATATTATTCAACCATGAGAAGGAATGAAATCTTGCAATTTGGTACAATATGGTTGGAACCTGAGAATATTATGTTAAGTAAAAATAAGCCAGACAGAGAAAGACAAATACTGCCTGGTATTACTTACATGTAAAATCTTAAAAAAAATAAAGGGGGGGGGTCAAAATCATAAAAACAAGAGAGTAGGAAATGGTTGCCAGGGGCTGGGGGTGTGAAGGGAGAACTAGAGAGACCTTGGTACAAAGATACAAATTTTCAGCTCAAAGATAAATAAGGTCTGAGAATCTAGTGCAAAACATGGTGACTATAGTTCTACTCTCTTAGCAGATTTCTAATTGAAATCTGCTAAGAGAATAGAACTTAAATGTTCTCACCGAAAAGAAAAAAGATAGGAGAGTCTTTTCCTTATATTTATTGTATATAAATATCAAACTACCACAATGTATCTTACAATTTTTTGTGTCAATTATACTTCAATAAAGCTGAAATTTGAAAAGTTTAAAATAACTGCTATTCCACAACAAATTTGTAAGATGAACAACTAATAATGATTGCAAAGCATTTTAAATATGCAAAATGCATAATTTTGACATAAAAATATGAGATTATATATATTTTAACTGACATTTTAACTAATATATATAGTATATATATACTACTAATATATATAGTATATTAGTATTTTATATATTAGTATACTAACATACTAATATATATTTTATGTAATATATACGTATATATTATATATATATATACGTATATATTATATACGTATATATTATATATGAAATATATGTGTGTATATATAGAGAGAGAGCGCGCGTGAGAGAGAGAGAGAGAGAGAATGAATCGTGAATCCATGAGTCTTGCTGCCTGAACATTATACACTATCTCTGTAACAGTTGTCTAACTCAGGACATCATTGGTGGAATGTCACAGATGAAATAGGGCAGCAGTTTCTTTCACAAGGAAGGGAACATGGTCCAAAATTGAAATGGCCTCTTCCGACTTTCAAGAGTGGCTGCTGACTGCAGATGTTCCTTGTTTGTTTTTTACACTAAGTTTGTTTTTCTTTCCATTTGCATCAACCCTGAGTTTAAGATAACTATTTCCTGTTACATTTCATTTTACTTTGTCCTGGGAAAAAAGAGAAAAGGAGATAAAGTATTTCCAGCATAGTATAAAGTGATCCAGGCTAATTAAAAGCACTAAGAACCAAGTGACAGATTAGCCTTTCATCCCATTAGCCCACATCCATAAACCAAAGTCATAAACATTTAGTGAGTTCTTTGTCATTTATTTTAATGCTTTTTAAATGTGCTAAGGAGAAAAGATTTAGGACGTGTTTCTACAGCATTCCGGTTATGAAAGTTCTGTTCATCAATAACTAATTTATTTCTATAATGGTATACCAGTGTACAAAGAATACCTCACATAATAAATGTGAGAAATTAATGTATGAGTCTCTAATTCTTAAATACTATAGTCAAAAACATAAGCAGTTACTGAAAAAATTATATATACTGGATCCGCAAAAAGTAATGTAAAAAGGAAAAAAATTAGGTATTTCAGGGGCAAAATTTTTTTAAATCACACAGCTTCAAAGTTTTACCATAAAGAACAAAGATCAGTTTACCACCCATTTATTAAAACCTAAATTCTAGTCCGAAGAATTTACCACCCCCCACCAACAAGATTATTGTCATAAGATTTAAAGGATTACTAAAATATGGCTCTTCGGTAACAATAACTGACTCTACAGCACACGAGCTTGAAGGTTTTCCTTAGAAAGCCTATTAAGTCAAACACAGTCACTTAGTTTAACATTTATACTCCCAATAAATCCACATTTTCAACATCACCAATTTGCCATAACTGGTAAATTAATCTGGCATTCAATTACTAAAAATACTATAATATAAATAAAAATTGTAAATAATTTTAAATAATTCACCTGTTCTCCCTGGTTACCTTGCTTCAGCTTTGTGCCAGCCAAGCTTCACGGGATCTTATGGTGTATGAACCAGTTTGTAATTTATAAGATAGCTAAAGCTGATAAACATTTTTCATCTCAATCACAAACGGTGATCTTATAACTGACATACAATTTCTTTGCTGTAAACACCTAACTCAGTTTTTTAAAATTTATTTAAGCATAGTTAGCATACAATATTATATTAGTGTCAGGTGTATAATAGAGTGATATGACATTTATATGCCTTACACTGTGATCACCACACTAAGTCTAGTAACCATCTGTCACTGTGCAAACTTATCACCTTATTGGCTATATTATTGGCTTATATTCCCCTTCACCTTTTTCACCTATCCTCCCTTTCCCTCCCGTCTGGCAACAATCAGTTTGATATCTGTTTCTATGAGTCTGTTTTTGTTTTGTTTGTTCCTTTGTTTTGTTTTTTTTTATTCCACATATAAATAAAATAATACAGTATTTGTATTTCTCTGTCTGACTTATTCACTTAGCATAATACCCTCTAGGTCCATCCATGTTGTTGCAGATGGCAAGATTTCCTTCTTCTCTATTGCTGAGTGATATTCCATTGTATATATGTAACACCTGTTTATCCATTCATCCATCGATGGACATCTCAGTTGCTTCCATATCTTGGCTATTGCAAATAATGCTGCAACGCACACAGAGGTGCATATATCTTTTTGAATTAATGTTTTTATTTTCTTTGGCTAAATACTGGGAAGTTGAATTGCTGGGTCGTATGGTAGTTCTATTTTTAGTTTTTTGAGGACTCTCCGTAATGTTTTCTGTAGTGGCTGCACCAATTTAAAATCCCACCAATAGTTCATGAGGGTTCCCTTTTCTCTGTATTCTCCCCAACACGTCATTTGTTGACATTTTGATGATAGCCATTCTGAGAGGTGTGAGGTGATATATCTTGGTGTTTTTGATTTGCATTTCCCTGATGATTAGAGATATTGAACATCTTTTCATATGTCTGTTGGCTATCTGTTTTGGAGAAATGTCTATTCATATCCTCTGTCCATTTTTTGATTGGATTGTTTATTTTTTTGTTATTAAGTTGTATGAGTTCCTTATATATTTTGGATATGAACCCCTTATCAGATATATCACTTATGAATACATTCTCCCATTCAGTAGGTTGTCTTTTCATTTTGATGATTTCCTTCACTGTGCAAAAGATTTTTTAGTTTGATATAGTCCCATTTGTTTATTTTTGCTTTTATTTCCAAAAAGATATTACTAAGACTGATGTCAAAGAGATTACTACCTATGTTTTCTTCTAGGAGTTTTATGGTTTCAGGACTTACATTTAAGTCTTTAATCTGTTTTTTAGTTCATTTTTGTATGTGGTGTAAGGGAGTGATCCAGTTTCATGTTTTTATTTCAGTGTTTTTGTGGTCAATGCATACTGACCAAAGGAAAAATTGTAGAAGTGGAAAATACTTGCGATGTATTAGGGAATATTAAAAGTATTAAAAGTAGTTCAGTTCTCAGCATTCCCTTATGTTACACAGACCACCCACTCCCAAGCAATGTAGAAGATCCTAGGAGATCTACTAAAGAATGTACTCCTTTCTCAACCTTTTCTAAAATGAATAGACTCAAAGCTGCTTACAGAAAAATTATTAATCATCTTAAACCACATGTATAATATTCAAAGATTCTCTTTGGTCTGCCATCCTTTAAAGCAATTCAGTTCAAGTCTTCCAGTATGCCTTGATGCCGATTATGTGTGGTAAATACCATAGGAAGAACAGAGGTGTTATAGGATACAGTCTTCAAACTAAAAACGATTCTTTTGAGGAGACAAGCTACAACATGAGATGCTGCAGCAGCAGCCAGTGAAGTGTTAAATAAAATACAACCAGGTACACAGGTCATGGTGCAGCTGGTCAGTACTCATTAATCTCAGGGAGATTGGATGACTCAAGCAGTCCTCCTGAGAAAAGAGAGTTCACTGGCTCTTTAAAAAAGGAGTAAGTGATGTTGGAAAGGTGGAAAAACTACGGAAGGGTATTCCAGGCTAGGAACCCATAATAGCAGATCTATAAAAATAGTAGTGACTTCACTGTCACAATGATGAGTTTGAATTTCATTATTAGGGCAGCCATTAAAATAAAAACATTAAATTATGTCAAATATTATCCCATTTATGGTTAAAAAATAGACACAGGTGTATGCGAGTGTTTACCTACATATATAAATGTCCAGAAAACAATCTAGAATGATACCCAAAACACTATTATCAGTGGTTGCCTCTGGAGTCAGGAAGACGTAGAGTTGGAATGGATTAGAGAGGAACTGTAACTTGTTATTGTATGTATTTCTGTGTTTTATGGTTTTTTGTTGTTGTTTTTAACATATCACTTGTGTACATTAATATATGTACATTAATATATAAAGTGATTAATATATCACTTATGTACATTTCAAACACAGTTTCTTAAGAGAAAATTTTGTGGTGGTTTGTTCACTTTTTAAAACCAAAATGTAATTAAAATCTAAAATTTGACTAATTTTTATGTAAAAGAAGAGAGTTAAATCCAATGTCAACCTGTTCAGCATGGTCTTTGCCGATTAGAACCTCATCATATTATTCTTGATGTCCTAAAAGTTCAGATGTAAGCTATTATTTTTACCCCCTTTTTACAGACGAGGAAACATACATGGAGAGCTCATGTAACTTGCCCCAAATTACACAAGCAAAAGTGGTGAACCCAAATCATTTGATTCCTGAGGCTGGGTTCTTGGGTTTTATAACATACTGTCAGGCCCAACTTTGGATCACAGACCCCACCAGCATCACCACCTTCGATACATACATGAGCCTCTCTGACTTCAGGTTTATCCTCTGATGAGAATGCAATGACATAATATGTTAAAGGATCTAGCATATTGCCTGGCACATACTAAATGCTCAACAAATTATAGCTGCTATTATTACATGGTGAAACAATAACAATGACAATCCAAAGACTTCCTTTTTCTGATTTCACAAGTTTCTGGTTGGAAAGACTGCTTTGAGCTTGCCTCCCACTTGCCATGGTTTTTGTGCCACATGGGCAAACACAAAGCACATCATTCTGGAAACACTTGTAGAGTTAAAGCAAAGGGGCAAGAAGGACAAACACTAAAATGCAGGAGACCTCTCCACCTGTCCCTATTCAAACAACGGCGGGCCTGCCACCTCACTACCAAAGAGAAGAGCTACAAACTGCAATCTCCAGAATATTCTCCTTTATGCACATCTTCAGTTTTCTCCTGGTGCTACTTCAGATCTCCAAGGGGAGCTATATGTCAAAGGCTGGTTGCTACCCAACGCCTCCTTTTTATCAATCATCATTTTGGGAGTGTTTTTTTTTTTTTTTTAAGTCAGCTTAACCCCGATTATTAATATATTTCCTGTAATGAAAATTTAAGCATTGATGTAGTCTGTTTTGTGAGGGTTACTTAAAAGCAGTTTTAAAACAAAAGTTTAAATGCTGTCGATCTGTCGATTGAACTACCTAGAGAGAATGTGTGGAGGCTAGCTGCACAGTGTTCGCAGATTTTACATTCTGTCCTTTTGAACCTCAGATTTTTCATCATTATTTCCTCTGTCGATTGGCAAACTTTGAAAGGTTTTTTTTTTTTTAATATCTGTGGTGACAAGTTGCAAACTAACCTAAAAAAGTCACGTTTTTCTTTGCTCTCTAGGTGTTTCTTTCTCATGCCTTTCTGAGGAAATGTCATGAATATTTCATCAAATGTGAAAGAAAATAATTCCATAAATATGAGTGTACTTTTTTATTCTGAATGTCTCATTATGCAATGCTACTGAATTCTTTTCAATGGAGCACGTCTTAGGTCCTCTGTGACTCTGATTTTCACAAGTCCTCTCTCGCCACATCTCCCTATGGGAAGAATCTTTAGTTTCCCAAAGTCTCCAGGGCTGAGTTCACAAGATTTGGAGGTACAAAAGCGACTCTCACTTGCCAGCAACTGCTAGTTTCCTTATTGGCTCTTTGATAATCACCTGATCCCCATTGTCTTATATTAACATTTCAGGGATTCTTAGCACTTCTCATTCCTATAACTTACTCTGTGCCTTGGGCAAATTATGTAACCTCTGTGAGTCTTTTTGCTCATCTGTACGTACTAAGGGAATAATAATAATGCCTACTTGATGGCTCATTGTGGAGATTAAATATATGTAAAGTTCTGATCACACTGCCTAATGCACAGTTAGCTGATACACGATGCCTGTTACTGTAATTATTTGCCTTGAGCTTATGTCACTATTCTTCTTACATGAATGAGGGAGAGGCTGTTACAATGAAAGGTTACAAACCTGAAAAACCCTATTCCATGGACCTCTAGGTGAACTTGTCCTTTAGGTCAGAATGGCCAGAGTATCCCTGTGGGAGGTCTCTTCCCAACTTCCTCCCTGTCTGCAGGAATGACTGCAGCCACTGCTGGCGGGCCCAGGCCTGTCGGAGGTAACAGCTTGGTGATTCTGTACTCACAGTATGGACCAAGACTAGGATCTGAATGCCAGTTCCACCATTTATTAACATGTGACTATGACAAGGAACATTATTCACCCTTAGTTTCCTCATCTGTAAACTGGAGATAGACTGTAATAGTATATGTATTTCTTAGGGTTGAATGAGACAGTAGAGCCACACACACAGTAGAATTCAGTAAACTCTCAACACCCAGCTTGGCAGCCCCAGTCCAAGTGGTGGTCATATGAATCAAAAGGCATGTAGATCTGTTCTCATTTCCTTCTTGACAATTGCACCTATGCCCTAGTGGTCAAGACAACCTCACTACCCCATTTTTTCACCTTCCTTGAGAGTGAACTTCGACTTGCCGGGAGACATTAGGTCTGAGTCATCACTTTCTCAAACCCACTTCCCCGGTAAGATCCCTCGTAAAGCCATCTCCAACTCTGATTCTAATTCCAGTGAATCGTGCCAGATTAGGGAGTCAATACTCTGAGAGCTAAGGCAATGCTGATTGTCTCCTGATACCTCCAGGGTCTTGGCATGTCTGGCAGCATTGCTAAACAGGGAAGGATTATCGTGGTTCTCCCTTATGTCGTATACAGTTGACCCTTGACCATCGTGAGTCTGAACTGCCTGGATCCATTTATATGCAGACTTTTTTCAACTGACCCATACTCTTCAACTGACCCATGCAGTTCAAACTTATGTTGTTCAAGGGTCAATCCCATGCTTAGGAATCCATGCATGCAGAGAGCTGACAGTGGTTATACTTGGATTTTTGACTGTGTGTGAGGTCAGCACCCCTAACCCCTGCCTTTCTCCAGGGTCAACTGTATTGTTGGTTCAAAACCTCAGGAGCTTCCTGGGTGAAATCTGAAACTGAAATCTGAAACACCCAGAGGGCAAGGAGAACTTGAAGAAAGAGGGTGACCACTCCAGATAGGTAGATGGCAGGTTTAATAAGCAAGGGAATCTACATAAGATTCTTGTCCTGTGTTGCCACAGGATAAATAGATCTCCACACTCACCTCCAGAATCTTAAGAATTTATATAGAGGCCTTAACGAGATACAGTCATGTATACTGTCCAGATGGTCCCACCAGCACGTTGCTCTCGCAAGGTTGTGTCCTTGTAAACAGATTCCACTGTGCAAATGGTGGACAGAACATATACCCTAAGGACAAAGACGGGGACTAGGAGGCTCCAATTGCCAGGGTTCGGGTCACAGGTCAAGCGGGGATCACATCCACTCATGACCTCCTCTACCATTATATCCAGTGACTGTGCAAACACAAAAGTGATTCCTCATGTCAGTAAATATGTTGATTTCATTTGGTTAAAATATTAAAATGTATTTCTATGTGCTGGCCAAATAGTTTATTGATTACAGCTGGTCTTTGAAAAATGCCATTTCATTATAATGTTGATGAGAAAAAAAATTGTTTCCGGCTGGAGCCACTTTTAGTGTGGAGTTTGCACATTCTCCCCACATCACGTAGGTTTTCTCCAAGGGCTCCGATGTCCTCCCACATCCCAAAGATGTGCACCTGAGGTAAACTGCTGTGTGTACATTGTCCCAGTCTGAATGAGTGTGGGTGGTGGTATGAGGGACCCCTGTGATGGAAGGGTGTCCAGGGCAGGGTCCTGCCTGCCACTTGGGACCCTGAACTGAAATAAGCAGGTTGGAAAAGAATTATCTTCCTTGTTTTCATTACTGCTTAAATGTATATATAGCTCACATACATTTCAATTTTTAATACTAGAAGTGGTTTGGGTCTTTATTTAGAAGTTTGGTGATGTTTATATCAATTAGCCTGGGGTAAAATTGGTTTTGTTATACACCATTTTGCTTCAAGTCGCAGTTTTCCAGAACCTATCGATGATGTTAAATGAATACTTACTGTATATTAGGGTCTTCTCACAAATTAAAAATATTAGTGGCAGCAATGATGTGGAATTCTAAATCAAACCTCAGCATCCAGTCACGTCTGGCCTAAGAGTCCCCAGTAGGTGGCTTCTGCTGTATTCATTTCTGTGGTAGAGAGAATTCTAAAGATGCCCCCCTATCCCCCCAAGATTATTCAACTAAGCACAAGTCCAAGTCCTGCTGCGAACAAATTTTGCAGATGTAATTAAGGTTACAGATCTTAAAATAGGAAGATTATCCTGGATTATCTGGATGAGCGCAATCTAATCCTTTGAGCCCTTCCAGCAGAGATGTTTCTCTGCCTGCAGTCAGAGGGATGCAGCAGCAGAAGGAGGCAAAGAAAAAGATGAGGCAGGAAGGAGAAGAGGTCCGAGAGACATGGAAATGTGATAAGACTTGACCCACTTTCGTTGGCTCTGAAGATGGAGGAAGGGAGCCATGAACCAGGGAACTTGGGTGGCCTCTAGGAGCTGAGAACAACCTCGTGTAGGCAGCCAGCAAGAAAATGACTATCTCAGTTCTTCAACAGCAAGAACTAAATTTAGCCAACAACCTGAAGGAGACTGGGGTCATGAGTGGGGGGGATTCTCCTCTAAGAGCTGCCAGTAAGGAATGAAGCCCTGCCAACACCTTGATTTCAGACTGTGTGACCTTAAGCCTACCAGATTGTTAATTTACAACATTGGGAGAAAAATAAAAGGATGTTGTTTTAAGCTACTGTGATAGTGGTAGTTTGCTGCAGCGCAATAGGAAAACAGTGTACTAATCTCCAATGAATAATTCATGTTTCCCAAATCCTCTGCCCTATTTGGTTTTCTTACCAAAATTATCTCTGATTCAATTTCTCACCTTTTCACTCTCATTCACTTGAGCGTAGAGATGGATACATCAAATCCATATTTACTCTAAAATTGAAATCTGTGTTCCTTATAGGAGAAGGGTCACAGTGAACATCTAACTGTATGGAGTTTTTCTGCCATTTACACACCATGAGAGTACAGGGAAAGTCACTGGCACAGAAATGCCTGCTCATTTAACATAAGGACAGTCTGGGGAGACAAAAGTTATAAAATTCTGTCAAATGCATTTGAATCCAGATTAAGCCTAGCTTTTATAGGAAAGAAGCCCAATTTTAGAAGTGACTTTAGGTACCCAAGTGGAATGTTGGAAAGTTTCAGAAGCATTATAAACGTCCCAAGAATGGAGACAATATCATTTTTGTAAAACCTTTATAAAACCTGGAAATTCAAATTCTGTCCGAAATGCCAATGAGCAGTTATAGTAGATCTTAAGGAAGTCATGGTTTATTTTCTTCAACCATTTTGTTCAGAGCCTGGGAATCATAACAAGTGTGATAACAAATTATATATACACACACACACACACACACACACACACACACACATATACATATATATTTAATTTATTTAATTATAGTTTATATATATGGTTGAGAGAAATTAAACTATACATAGTTTCTAAGTGCAATTGGAAAGAGCTGGCCTGATGGTAGCACAACTTAACAGGATTTGGTTTATTGAAACTCAGGCTAACAGCGGCTGCCTTTGCAAGCAGCAACAAGCACGCACGCCTAGAGCAGCAATGAGTGAGATAAGGAAAGATTGGGAACGCAAAACGGGTGTACTCTGGAACTGAACACGCCCGGCCTTCCCACTAAGATTTCTTTTTGTGAGAAAGTCAATAACCATTGATAGGGAGACTTCTTGGACTCTGAGCCACCTTCTCTGTATTGTCACGGTGCTGACATCTGGCAAAGATGATTGTGAAATGGGCATGGCCCTAGGTTCAACGTTCTGCATTTCTGGTCACCAGAGTGGACTATACAGTAACCAAATACACAATGGACATTCTGTGTGCAGTTTAAAAAAAATAATTTCTAATGATATATGCTTTATTTAAATCTTAGTTTCTAAAACAGTGAGAAAGAAAATGTATTCCAAAGGAAAAAAAAAAATCAGCCAATAGGTTTTCAATGACCCAAGACTCTAAAATCTGGATTCCATTTCTGGTTCTGCTAATGACCTGGAATGTGAAAATGAACAACTCGCAGGCTTAGGGGACCCTTGGCTTACACTCTCCTACCATTCAAGGGCAGACAAATGGTGCAGTCGGTGCCTGAGGGCATGGGTTTCCCAGACCAGCAGCCCTAGCTTTCAGTCCCAGCTCTGCCACTTTGTGGTTGTGTGTCTTTATGTTACTTAACCTCTTCCAATTTCATTTTCTTTACCTTTAATGGGTGTAATCATATCTACCTCATAAAGATGGCATAACAATAAAATAGCACAGTGCCTTGCATATGGCAAGTACTCACAAATTTTAACTGCTGATGTTATTATTACAGCTATAGTTGACCCTTGAACAATGCAGGGATTAGAGGCCCTGATCCCCCCATGCAATCAAAAAGCCCTGTATCACTTTTGACTCCCACAAAACTTAACTATTAATAGCTTATTGTTGACCGGAAGCCTTACTGATTACATAAACAGTCGATTAACACATATTTTGTATAGTATATGTATTATATACCTTATTCTTACAATGAAGTAAGCTAAAGAAAAGAAAATGTTAAGAAAATCATAAGAAAGAGGAAAATACATTTACAGTCTTTATTGAAAAAATTTGGCGTGTAAGTGGACCCACACAGTTCAAACCTGTGTTGTTCAGGGGTCAACTATATGAAACAGGGCTAGCATATGCCTTCATGTAGCATAGATAACATATCTGTATCAGGCATTCCTAATTTCACATTTTTCTATGAACTTACGTCATCAAAACCAAATGATTACCACATAAATGGCTTTATGGCATTTATTTCAAAAACGTAAATCTCAACAGCCACATACATTCCACCGCCACAATTTTATATTCCTGACATGCCTGAACCTATAAACTACCTCTCACAGTATGAATTCAAATAACACTGCTTGAAAAAGGAAAGAGAGACGCAGTGACAATGTGAGAAGGAAGCTGTAAGTACAGGGCAAAGCCGACATTCAGAGGGCAAACAAAGCACATTTGTCTCTGTCATCAGCACCTGGTCCCATTTCCAGAGCTTAGAGACTGTTTCTGTATGTGCAGTTTATTAATTGGGTTTCTGTCACCTACAAAATCCGCCACTGTCAATCTGGGCCCAGGGTTGAGCCCTGTCGTCTCGGTGCTTACCTTGGGAGGAAGCTTCCTAAAAACCCACAGTAGCCACAACTGAGAAGGCTGTGAGGTGTCACTGTAAGGTGACGGCCCCTGCCAGTGTCCAGCGAATGGAAGAGTGGCAGCAATTCTCAGCAGTCCAAGGCATTCTGTTCAAATCAGTCAGGAAGCATTTCAGAGAACCAAACTTGTCAAGCAAATGGACATATCAAAAAAGAAAGGTTACCATATCGAAGCTTGTTACTTGTAGGTGTAATCTGACACATATGTTGGCAAAAAACAACAATGTCCTAAGTAACAAGCAAGATTTACTTCTTTAGCCCCATTCTATGACTCTAAGAAGGTAGACGTAAGTATGGGCTATACTTACCTGAACCTTAAGAGTCAGAAAATATGGGTTTCGACTCTGGTTCTTTGTGACTTTGATCTAGTCAAACTGCTTTGAGTCTTGGTTTTCTTATCTCCAAAATATATCTATGGCCATTGTTTTGAAGATAAGGAAACCAAGATTCAAAGCAGTTTAATGTGTAGACAGATAGACGGTGGTAAAGAATTAAAAGAGATAGCACATGGGAAAGGCCCTGGTTTAAATATATTCTTAATACATCTTCATGTCCTACTTCCCTTCCCACCCTGACCTCTTGGTTATTCATCAGTTAATTAGATTTGTCAAGGATTGAACAGGTCTTTACTCTCTCTTCTTCCTCGTTCTTTTTGCCACTTCCATAGTTGTTATGGGTTTTTTATTCAAGGTTACTCCTGACCAGAAGAGAAAATCAAAGAGGGGACTTATCAAGCATTCCTAAACAATATTATAAAAGAAAGTTACTAGTATTGGGCTTAAATAAAACTTGTGATTTTCATTTCTCTAGCGTTTCCTTGAAACCTTTTAGAACCCCACCCAAGTCTGTATTAGCAATACAGATATAAGGGCCAATATTATTCCTTCAGGTCTCATTTGATTTAAAAACAGCAGAAAGTTGGGATGGTATTTCAGTAACAAGATCCTTTTGCATTAACACCATTTCAGAATGATCATTATTATTAAGAAATATTTTCATAAAATCTGAATTTCTTCTTTTACCTTTCTGAAAACAATTGTAATAACAAAATTTTTCTTTTACTGCCATGGCCTTGATAGTTACTCAAATAATACTTTAGTTCACAGAGAGAAATGGCTTCTGTCCAAGTGAGATGTTATTCTAGTTAATTATTAGCATTAAAATTCCAATTTAGTGTTCAACACACTAATAGAGAGATGCTGCCACTGGTACGGGTCAGTGCTTTTGCAAAAGACAATCTCATACTAGTCAGGTATGAAATTGTGTTGAAAGGTTGAATGAGCTAATGGCCCTGTGTTGTGAGCGTATGCTCAGAACCCTTAGCACAGAATAAGGCCCACAGTGGTTGCTTGGGGTAAGTGTGGGACTTTGGAAAATGAAGTTCATTTACATTCAGTAAATTGTGTCTCTTAATAGCACTTATTGAACAAAATATAGTAAAGGGTACTCTGGGACGTTTAAAAAAAAAAATAGGGGACATCTGGCTCCAAGAAGGGCAGTCAGGACATAGAAATATGAATCAAGTGGAGAACAGCTTTACAGAGCAAACATATCAACATGCCTAAGTTAAAACAGTTTCATCTACACTCGTAAGAATTTATGGGGCTCCAGATAAAAAGGAAGGAACAGAGATCAGAGGAATCAATTAGGAAAGTCTTTGAAGGTTGAGGAAAACCGAGAGGGAGTATTTCAGAAGCAGTAATGGTGGTATGCATAAATTCTTGAATCAAGAACGAGCAACTTGTGTGAGAGAGGAAGGAAATGAAGTACTAGTTGCAGTGGAAGGTCTATATGAGAGCAATAACAAAATGTGGGAATATTTGAGGAAATGTTCCATATCTTCGCCTGTGAGGATAGTGACAGAGGTATGCACTTTTGTCAAAGCTCATTGAAATACAAACATAAAATGAGTGCAATTTTGTAAATGTAAGTTATACCTCAAAATACATTTTTAAAGGTGAATGAAGAAGTTTTTAATTAAAGAAATAATCCTATTAATATTTCCAGGTTGCTCTTTTTCCCTTCCTTCCTTCCTTCCTTCTTTCCTTCCTTCCTTCCTTCCTTCCTTCCTTCCTTCCTTCCTTTCTTTGTTTTTTTTTTTTTTGAATTTGCAATCTAATAAAGAGTTACTAGAGAGTAAATACTCAAACTTAATGTTTCTGAAATAAAAACACTCATAAAAATCACACTTTTGGAATTGGATACAATTTGATTTAACTATGTATACATTTTTGTGGCTAAAGGTATACTAAATTTAGAATACAGTAGTTTTTACTTTCAGCAGCTGATTAAACTAGGATGATGCCTTCTTTTTTTTTTTCTTTAATGCCTTTTTTCCTTTTCATCCAACACCCCACCCCTCACCCCTTTGGTAACCATGATTGCTCTCTGTATCTAGGGGTCTGTTTTGTTTTGTTTGTTCATTTGTTTTGTTTTTCTAGATTCCACATATAAATGAAATCATACAGTATTTGTCTTTCTCTGACTGATTTATTTCACTTAGTGTAATACCCTCTAGATCCATACATGTTGTTGCAAATGACAAGATTCAATTCTTTTATATGGCTGAGTAATAGTCTAATATATACGAGCTGTGATCAAAAGATACAGTGAATGTTTAAATTTAAAAAATTATTACAATAAAAGACACATTGCCATTAATCCCCCTCAAAATATTCCCCATCATTTCAAACACACTTATCTCATCATTCTTGCCACTTTCTGAAGCAGTTATGGAAGTCCTCTTTCATGAGTGTCTTTATTTCATCCTCCATCATGACAATGTTCCATGTCACACATCGCTTCGGGTACAGCAATTTCTGTCAAACAAAAACATTACAGTGTGTCCTCATTCACCTTATTCACCAGATCTGGCACCGTGAGACTTCTGGCTCTTCTTCCCAAAGTCAAAAGGACCATGAAAGGGAAAGAAAACATATTGAATCGATTCAGGATATTGAGGCAGTCACGACAGCACAGCTAAAGACCATATATATATATATATATATATATATATATCCATCAGTGGACATCTAGGTTTGCTTCCATATCTTGGCTACTGTAAATAATGCTGCAGTGATCATAGGAGTGCATATATCTTTTCAAATTAGTGTTTTCATTTTCTTCAGATAAATACCCAGATGTGGAATTGCTGGGTCGTATGACAGCTCTTTTTTTAATTTTTAAATGAATCTCTGTACTGTTTTTCATACTGGCTGCACCAATTTACAATCCCACCAACAGTTCATGAGTTGTGCCTTTTCTCCACATCCTCACCAGCACTTGTTATTTGTTGGCTTTTTGATAATAGCTACTATGAAGATGTGAGGTGATATGTCACTGTGGTTTTGATTTGCATTTCCCTGATGATTGTAATATTGAGCATCTTTTCATGTGTCTGTTGGCCATCTGCATGTCCTCTTTGGAGAAATGTCTATTCAGGTCCTCTGCCTGCATTTTAATTGGATTGGATTATTTGTTTTTTTGGTGTTAAACTTTATAAGGGTCTTATATATTTTGGATGTTAACCCTTTATTGGGTATATCATTTGTGAATATCTTCTCACATTTAGTAGGTTGTCTTTGTCTTTTCATTTTGTTGATGGTTTCCTTTGCTGTATAGTAACTTAATTTGATGAAGTCCCATTTGTTTATTTTTGCTTTTGTTTCCCTTGCCTGAGGAGACATATCCACAGAGATGTTGCTAAGACTGAAATCAAAGAGTTAATTGAAGCTTTATTGTGTGAGGTCTTATACTTATGTCTTAAACTGTTTTGAGGTATTTTTATGATATAAGAAAGTGGTCCAATTTTATTTTTTCCATGTTTCTGTCCAGTTTTCTCAACACCACTTATTGAAGAAACTGTTTCTATCTCATTATATATCCTGGTCTCCTTTGTCATAGATTAATTGACCATATAAGTGAGGATTTATTTCTTAGCTCTCTCTTCTATTACATTGATCTATGTATTTGTTCTTAAGCCAATACCATACTGTTTTGATTACTACAACTTTGTAGTATAGTTTGATATCAGGGCGCATAATACCGCCCACTTGGTTCTTTCTCAAGGTTTATTTGGCTTTGCAGGGTCTTTTGTAGTTCCATAAAGTTTTGGGATTAGTTGTTCTAGATCTAAGAAGAATGCCATTGGTATTTTAATAGGTATTGCATTGAGTCTGTATATTGCTTTAGATAGTAAGGATATTTTAACCATATTAATCCTTCCAATTCACAAGCATGGTATATTCTCCATTTATTTGTACCTTCTCAGTTTCTTTCTTCAATATCTTATGGTTTTCAATGTACATGTCTTTCACCTCTAAGGTTAAATTTATTCCTACATATTTTATGCTTTTTGATGCAATTGTAAATGGGATTGTTTTCTTAATTTCCTCTTTTGATCATTTGTTATTGGTGTATGGAAATGCAGCAGATTTCTGTGTATTGATTTCACATCCAGCAACTTTACTGAATTCATTTATTAGTCTTTCGGTGGAGTCTTTAGGGTTTTCTGTATATATAGTATCATGTCATCTGCAAACAGTGACAGTTTTAGTTCTTCCTTATGGATTTGAATGCCTTCTGTTTCTCTTTCTTGTCAGATTGCTGTGGCTAAGATTTATAATACTATGTGGAATAGAAGTGATGATAGTGTCTTGTTCCTGATCATAAAGAAAAAGCTTTCAGTTTTCAACATTAAGTATGATATTAGCAATGGGATTGTCATATATAGTCTTTATTATGTTGAGGTATGTTCCTTATATACCCACTTTTTGGAGAGTTTTTATGAAATTATGTTGAATGCTTTTTCTGAATCTTTTGAGATAATCATATGACTTTAATCCTTCATTTTGTTGATGTGATATATCATGTTAATTGACTTACAGATGTTGAACCATCCTTGCATCCTGGGATAAATCCCACTGGGTTATAATGTATTATCCCTTTAATGTATTGTTGAATCCAGGTTGCTAATATTTTGTTGAGAATTGTTGCATCTATGATCATCAAGGATATTGTCCTATAATTTTCTTCTTTTGTAATATCTTTGTCTGATTTTGGTATCAGGGTATTGCTGGCTTCATCAAATGAGTTTGGAAACATTCCTTCTTCTTCTTGTACAGTCTGTCTTCTTGTACAATTCCTGGTAACATATTTAAATCCCAAAGCCTCAGCTGTAGATTAGTAACAAAAATTATATATTGTAAGCAAGTACATTACCTTTTCTGATACAAACTATGGTGAGATTAAAGTCGTGTGCCTTCACTCAACAGCTTCAGCACCATTATATGTAAGATTGGATGTAGCAGGTTACAGAGGGTCAGCATTCCCACTGTAATAACCAAAAGAAAAACAAAGTACAAAAAAAAATCATTTTAAGGTATTAGAGTTTTTCTGGAAACAACGAGGTTTAAATTAACTCTAAAATCCAGGGTGAGAAATCACACATGGAAAACAGTAAAAGGTTTTCTATGTTTATATATTTGGAGTTCCAGGAGGAGAGAGAAATTGGAGCAGAAGAAATACTTGATGACATAATAGTTCTGTTTTTTAAAACTGATCAAAGACATTAAACTGCAGATTCAGGAAGTTCAGTAAACAGCAGACAAGATAAAAACAAAGAAAACCATCTTGATTAAAGTGTAGAAGACCAAATAAGAAGAAAGAAAATATCTTAAAAAGCAGCCAAGGAATAGAAATACATCATCCACAAATAAGCAACAATTATATTGATACTTGAATTTTCAAAGGGAATTGAAAGCCAGAAGACAATGAAATAACATCTTCAATGTGTTGGGATTGGGTTGGGGTAGATAAAATAAAAGCTGCCCACCAATAAAGCTATCCCCAGTAAATATACCCTTCAGAAACCAAAAGTGAAATAAAGCTGTTTCCAGACAAATAAAAGATCAGAGAATGAGGCACCATCAGCCTGGCACTATAAGATCTTCCAAAGGAAGGTCTTCAGGATATAGGGAAACAATCCCGAATAAAGGCTGCTGTTGCAGAAAGAAATGGAGAACAGTAAAAAGTAAATATAAAATCATATTTACTGCTTTAAAATATTAATAATAATGTTCTGTGAGTGTAACAAAGGGCAGGAGGTAGTAAGTGTAAGCTGTTTCACTGTTTGGGTAAAACTTAAAGGAAGTGTTTTATAATTAGTCAGAAATGCATATTGAAATCTCTAGAGTAGCCACTAAAAATGAATGCAAAAGTATATAATTAAAAGCCTACTTAGAAAAGCTTAATATACCTGATTAATAACCCCATCCCAGACCTGCTGAATGAGAGTCTATAATAATTGCCTAGAATTTGAAATTTTTATCACGTTCCCCCTGGTACTTCCTGTGCTCGCAGGTTTGATAGCCATTGCTGTAGAACTGAGATGAGCACTCAACAAACTCTTTTACAATCTCCTTGTAGTTGCGATTATTAAGTGCCACACATTATAACAACACAAATCTATTCAGAGGCCACTGAAGAAAACTAAACAGCCATAAGTAGAAGTAATATCTAGAAATAAATACACAGGAAGATGATAAATTTCCAGCATCCAATGTAGTGCTCCCAAGGGCACCTCTACCATAAATAGAGTGAAGCCAATGAATAGAGAAGAGTTTTCTCATTACCTCAGGCTTCCCGAACCATTCATCTTACCAATCACAGACTCCTTTAAGAGATGAACCACTGCTGTATCAAGAACAGGAATGAGATCATCAGATTTCCTTTCTCAACTTTGCATTCTGGCAACATCCCTGGGCTCAGAGATTAAGAAGTGGGATTCAGCGCCATTTTGACAAGAGTCGTAGTGTCTGTCCCCGCTGCTGTGCTCCTGCTGCTACCCCTGCATCTGCTGCTGACATGCACAGTCATATAGCACTTTAGTTTGTAAGGTGTGTCAATACACATTTTCTGTACAGGAATCTTAGGACGAAGATATAATAATGCTTCATTATTATTATCGTGCACATGTGTCTATGTGATAAGGAAATTGAGGCTTTACATAAAGAGCCTGTGCACTTAGCGGCATGTTTATTAGAGCCACTAGCATTACCGAATACAGCAACTAAAATTAATGTTCTGCCACTGATATTATAAAACCATGAAGGCAAGCACTTGGCGCTCTGTATCTTATCTCTGACTGCTGTGCCTCTTGTTCAGTATTACAAGTCTAAATCCAACTTGTATCCTCCCAAGAAAAGAAAACAAACATAAGATGAAAGGTAAATTTAGTGAAAGAAATCAAAGAGGTTACATGCAATAAGGACCTCAATTATTCGTTAAAAAAGCTGGAACTACCTAAAACACATAGATTTAGAATACTATAGGAATTGACACTTCATTTTAGAGATATAAGGACCCCCCCCCCAAAAAAAAGGGCAACACTGAATGGTGGGACATATAGAAATGGTTAGCAGATAATATGCAATAATAGCTTTTATGGCTGTTTAGTTTAATGTCTGCTCTCAATCCCCAACCTATCCCCATTTTAAACTGAATTCCTACTTTTATCCCCAGCACACAGCACAGCATCTGGTATATATCAGATTCTCAAAAAATATTGTCTGCATGAATAACACTTGTCTAACTTTGCAGGGCTGCCTCAGTATTGTCTCACTGCTGTTTCCCATATATGTGCCTTATCAGTTTCTTTGAGGACAAGGGCCATGCTTGATACTATCTCTGATTCTCCTACAGCAAGTACAGCGCAAGGAAAACGAGTATTATAATGATTTGGGAGGCCTATGAGTCTGGGTTTTGCACTGTTTTCAACTCCTATTATTGGTAATACCAAAGAAAAGTGAAAATTACCTTCAAACAGAATGTTCTTTTTTTTCAAAGAACATATCTAATAATAATGACCCTAATGCCAGGCATTCTACTAGGTACAACATGTGGTATATTATTTTTTTCACCCTCAAAACATCTTTCCAAAAAGACATGCCACAGACTGGAAGAAAATGTTTGTGAAACATATACATGACAAAGGACTTGTATCTGGAACATGTAAAGAACTCTGACACCTGAATTATTTAAAAAAAAATAAAACAGAATGAAAGACTAATTTTATAAATGGGCAAAAGATTTGAACAAACATTTCACCAAGAACAATATACACTATCATTATGGGAAAATATTCACTATCATTAATCATCAGGGAAATGCAAATTAAATCCACAATGAAATACCAGTATGCACCCACTAGAATGGTTAAATATTTTAAAACTGGTCATACTAAATTTTAACCAGGAAATAGAGGAACTGGATACACTGCCAGTGGGAATATAAAATGGTACAATCACTTGGGAAAACAGGTTAATAATTTTTAAATGAAGCACATACATCATGACGCAGCCATTCCATTCCTTGGTATTTACCTAAAGAAAGGAAAGCATACACGTAAGTCCATATAAAGCCTTGTCCACAAATGTTCATCCTGGTTTTATTTGTATTAATTGAAAATTGGAAACAATAAAAAAAAGAATAAATAGATTGTTATCTATCTATTATAATAGAATACATTCAGCACAACACGGATAAATCTCAAAATAATACTGAGTAAAAGAAGCCAGACAAAAAAAGAGCACATACTGCATAATTCCATTTATATAAAATTATAAGATGTAAACTTATCTATAATGACAATTCAGATTATTTGTTGCCATTGGATAGCTGTAAGAGAAGAGGAAGGGACAGGTGGTAGAAACTACAAAAGGACAAGAGAAAACTTTAGGGGTAATTAAAAGTGACATTTGGTTCTGCTTTCTCAAACTCTTCCACAGACTTAGCACATAATAGTTAATCAATTTTGTTGCATGAAGAAATACTAAATAAGCAAATACTGACTTTTTTTTGGCCAAGCTTGGTTGAGAATGTAAAGAGAGTAACAGGGCGGTAAGTAAAAGTAAATAGTAAATATATATGTGTGTGTGACTGTGCACGCGCGTGTGTGCGTTTAAAGGTGGTAAAAATTTGAGTAGGTTTCCAAATGATAGAGAAGTCAGCAATAAAGATGAAAATTAAGAGAGAGAGGGATGGAATAAAGTTTCTTGGGGTCCTGATTCGGACACACCCCCATGAAGAATTTGTTTTAGGCAAATGGGGTGGTAATTTGAACATGAACCGGCTATTAGATGATACCAAGCAATCGTTGTTAATTTTGTTAGGTGTGATAATGACACGGTGTCTATACAAGATGTTTAATATATAAAAACTGAAATATGAGAGGTAAAAAGAGATGTGGCCAAATCTAGTCATTATTGAATCTTGGTAATAGATACATGAGTACATGCGAGTTCATTATTTTATCCTCTGTACTTTTTTTTTTTTTCAAACATCCATGCTCAGTTTCATAATAAAAAGTTTTAAAAGTATTACTACTTTAGGTAGTAAGGACATTTTAACCATATTAATCCTTCCAATTCACAAGCATGGTATATTCTCCATTTATTTGTACCCTCTTCGATGTCTTTCTTCAATGTCTTCTAGTTCTCAGTGTACATTATTAGTCATTCACGATTTCAACAAAGAAATAGTAGAAAGAACAGTGGATATAAAGTTACAAGCACAGGGTTCAAGATCTGACACCTTAGAAAATTCATTCAGCACCATAGAGATTAATGGTCCCTCACCCATTTTAAGTCACTGAGCTTTTGTAAGTTTCAAACGTGATAATGCATATAAGGGAATTTTGAAACACAAGTTTTAAAGGTCTACATCACTGCAGTAATAATTAATTTAGGTACAGCCAGCTGCAGCTACAGGATGCCTTTGTACAGAACAGAAGGGGTGACTTTCTCTGGATGGGTGAATTACATAAAGGTCCCCTCTGGTCTGCCACAGTCCCCACAATGGGAGAAATGGCACCGCTAGGCAACAAAAAGGCAGGGCATGGTGGGTGAAGCACAGCTGGATCTCTACCCACTCACCCCCCTTCCCCAGGCTGGGTATTCTGGGTAGGTCAACAAACTCCTTCCCCTTCCTCCGTGGTTCTAGATGTAGTCCACTGCTTTCCTCCTAACTCTGTGGAAGCAGCATATCTGAGTGAGAGAGTTTGAGTGGAATGAAAGAGAGGGGGAGGAGGAAGATTTAGCAGTAGGTGCTTTTCTGCCTGGGGTGCTCCAAAGGACAGTGATTGGCCAACTCGTGGATTCCTGCAGGCCCCTGGCCACTGGGGAAGCAGATGACAAGGAACACCAAAGGGTAGGACGTAGCTCTGAAAGGGAAAGGAGAAGGACTCGGCAACATGAGCACTACCTTCCTCCATGGTCACGCCCCGGGCTGGCCCAAGCTCTTACCTGCCGGCGTGCAGAGCCACCTTGTTCCTGGAAGGTGACTTAAGTATGTGGGCGAACAGGTCTGATCCCCATTCTAAAGGATCTTACTCCATATTACTAAACCAAAGGCCATTATTGCAACATCATAAACTTTCATTCCAATTAAGATGATCTATGTGTCTCAGAATTACATATTCCAATTAGCTGGAGATAAAGTTATTCTTATTGTGTACTGGCATGCTAAAATTATCATGGAAAAAGTGAAAAAATTACTTTCAATTACATGAAAGTGTTAGTCTTCTGTCAGGCTTGCTCTGAAATATCGGTTCTTCATATTCCACTTCATGGAATTAACAGCTTCATTCAATATATTTGCTTGTAAAAAATTTCTTTTTCAGTATTTTAGCAAAATGTCCCTCAGTGTTTTTAAATAGCAGTGTGAATGGATATCAGCTGTGAGTTCTGCAGTCTCTCATATCCCATGTTCAGGCTATTTGCATCTTTAAAATTCTCCTGACCTTATTATAAAGGATAATTTTACACTAGGGAGACACATGAGAATTGGTATCAGATTTTCTTTCACATTTCCCTATCATGTAATTAGTCAATGTTTTTTAAAAAGTTCTATGCATGCTATAGAAAGATGATCCCAGAAAAATGAAATATAACTGTGTGTCGTGATGGATGTTAACTAGACTTATTGTGGTGATCATTTCACTACATATACAAATATCAAATCATTATAGTATATACCTGAAACAAATATAATGTTGTGTGTCAATTATATCTCAATTAAAAAGAAAACACTGGCAATACCATACATTTGCAAGGACGTGGAGCAAGTGGAACTCTCATACGCTGCTGGTAGGAGTGAAAATTGGTGTAAACACTATGAAAGCTAATATATTTAATAAAAATAGACATTCATGTGCTTATGACAAGCCACCACCCCCACCAAAAAAAGATCCCGTTATGCCACAATATTAAATCTCTTCTAGACACACAATCTAAATAAAAACTTAGAAAGGCAGTATCTAAAAGTTCAAGGCTCACTAAGGACACACAGAACTATATTTGAATTCCACCTCTGCCACTCTCTACCTAATGGGGTAACTTTTCTGGGTTTAGATTTCATCACCTGCAAAATGGGTTGATGAGGAGATCAACTAAAATAATATAAGCAAACTCATGTCACATAATAGGTACTCACTGAATGCCAACATCGCCTTACTCAATATCCAGCCCGTGATCATGGCTTAATAAATATTCATTTAATTAATATAAAATGGGAGTCCTAAGGAAGTTTTTACTGGCTCTGCACATCAGGGATATCGTTTCTAGAAGTACAGGTTGAATTAGCAACAGGCCAAGTTCTGGGCAAAATTTCCAATAAGCCAATTTCCTTGCTATTCTGTGCTGCTTACATATACTTTAGCCCTCTTTCCCCCACTCCACAAAGGTTCCAGAAAGTTCTGTCCTTCATTGGTGTGCCTTAGAATCTCCAAGAAAGCCTAGATTCTCTGGAAAGCACTCAGGTTAACTCAGTTCTTATTTGGCAATGACTGCCTGACACACCCAGAGATATTTCCATTTTAAAAGGAATCCCAGGGTGTGATTCAAAAGAAGAAAAAATTGGCAGAATCTCAGGCAGCAAATCAAACAGAAGAAATTCTTTCGTGTGGGAGAGGTATCTAAGGTCGATGACAGGCTCAGGATGCACACCCCTTACATTAGTACATTTAAGCTGTTTGAGGAGCCCTTCTTGGCACCATGGGCAAAGCGGTCACTCCTTGGTATGGCTTCCTGTGTGGGGACAAGATTGTTGCACTGTAGGGGCCTTTTCTTCCAGATGCCCTCTGGCTACACTTTTTCCTCTCCCTGCACCATCACTCTCACCCTAAGAAATGTCAGCCAGAAGGAAAAAAAAAATTCAAAGTTTTATCTCACAGAAAATTTTAAATAAATTCAAGAGTGCTTTTTTTTCCCCCCAAAGTGGGAATTGGTGATAAAAGAATATTTTTCTTCAGGTAAGAAACGATTGAATTATAAACTGCAAAAGTAATTTACCTTCCAGAAACTGAGAATTCTTTGCATTATAGTCATAGATGCTCATAAACGATGAAGACTAGGCCCAGAATCGTGAAATTCACAAATAATTCCTGCATTGTACTTTTTGTCATCTTTTCCAACCTGTCTTACTTCAAGTTTATCATCAAAGGTGCTAATAATAAGCAAGAACCAGTTTTACAACCACGACCACCACCGCCAAGGGCTTTATTATGGCTCCAACACTGGTGGATACCTTCAAGAGGGAAGGAACAGCATACATAGAAAAAGGAAGAAATCAAAAGGCCTAGATAATCTATTAGCTGAGTGATTTCTGAATAAGTAATTATTTACAATTGTTCCCTGAAATAAAATGCTTGACCTTGGCATTTACAGTGCTGGAGATGGTATTTTCACATCAATGCTGTACCAGTACCATTTATAAAACTGTTGCTTCCTTTTACTTCTCATCAATGATTTTTTTCCTTTTAATTCTTAGAGCTCAAAGAAGCAAATAAAATGATGGAAAAGTTCCCCCAAAAGTACCAGGAGACCTTTGTTCAGACTCATTTTCCCTTTAAATGAAGTTAGGTGAGATACCAGGGTACACTAGAACAGTTTCTTAGACTCCAACATGTCTTCTTGCAATATCACTCCTGGAAAAAAAGCATTAACTCCTCTGAAGCACAGTGAGACTTTTTCCTCAAAGCCTCTTCACACCCTACCTCAGTGTGGGCCCCATTGATACCCTCTGGGAAAAAGTGTTGTGGAGGAATAAGAATTGCCAGCAATAAGTGCACTTCCAGCAATGCTGGTGCCAGATCCCCTAGGTGGTTTGCTTGGCAAGAAGGGCCTCCTGGGGAGCTTGATCTCCTGGAAATGGGAATAAACACAGCTGGTTCTCCTTCACACTTGAGATCAGAGAGAGCGCTGAACCCATGTGAGAGCTCTGAACTCCCTGGGGTAGATCAGCACCTCAGCAGCTATGGCCACCCCAGGACTAAGCAAGCTGAGGCTGAGGCCCAGACCACACCTGCTTGGCACCTATTCTCAGTGTGTTTCCATTGGCTGCTGTTACCACCTGATTTAACAATTAGGTCAAACCTTGCATTCACTTCCTTATCACTTCCTTTTATCAAACTCCTTTATTCCTCAAATACCTCCAGTCTCTGTTCCTTGCTACATAGCCACCAGTGCTTTAGAGAAATGCTGAGTAGTTGGGTTGGATGCCTAGTGAAGCCATGGGAGAGGTGGTGGCTTCTCGCCTTTGTTAATGTCAGGGTTACCTCACCTTCCCCCTTCCAACACCTCTCTAACCAGTGTCATAATAAACACCCGCTAGTACCTGTCACGGGTTCTGCTTTCATGACTGGCCCTTGGCCAATGCAAGCACACGTCAACAACGGTCATTTGCATGTCCTCCAGGATTTTGCTGATGTTTGTAGAGTGTAGTCTTGTCTGGTTCTCTACAATGTCCTTTGAGTTCCCTTGCATCTCTTTTGACCTTAAAGGGCATTGAACTGACATCTGCTACTACATGCACTCTGTGATCCCAACCATTTGCCTCCAATTGACAGATCCTCAAATTCTGCACTTATTTCTTCTGATCCCAAGCCTCTGCTGATTCTCTGGCCTCTGAGCATCCGCAAGTCCCTTTATCAGGATACATAGTGGCTCTGGGATCTCCTGCCGGCTATGCGGTTCCCCATGGCCGCAGGTCATGTGTTCTCTCTCTCTCTCTCTCTCTCTCTCTCTCTCTCTCTCTCTCTCTCTCTCCACTGCACTCATTCCACTTTATTACCCTTTCTCCTTTTGGGATATGATACCAATTTAAACACAGGATATCTAGAAGCTTGCAGCCTTCCCTAGGCTATGCTCATAGAAGTGGGTCACTAATTTCCTGATGTTTCTTTATTCTCACACAGATGTTTCTATAGCTCACTCCACATGGTGGTTCAACCCTAAAACAGTAGGAGAAAGCAAGGACACTAGTATCGTATTCCCCCCTTTCCTCTCTCCCTCCCTCCAGTCTATATGTCCCCCATTCAAATCAGAATTTTCTGTCACATCTGTGTCCTTTTTGACAAGGACTCGTCCCAGATTATTTCCTTCTCCCCAAAGTGTTATTTATACCCATCAGTTTCCTGGGCGTCTGACAGGAGGGCTGCAGAAAAACATGATTTTAAGTTGGGGGAAAGAAGGATAAAAAATATATTCATTTAATATTTTAACATGTTCCGCCCACTAACATGCTCCCTCTAGTACATCTTTATGCCCCTCAGAGGACATTTATTCTTATCTGGGTCTCCTTCTAAGGAAATGAGAGCTAGACCTCTGTTCTCCATTCATCCTCTAGGCCTGTGTTGTTCAGTAGGGCAGCCACTACCATCAGCAGCTATTGAGCACTTGAAATGAGGCTAGTCCCAAATAAGATGTGTTGTAAGGGTATTAAATTACATGCCAGATTGAGAAAACTGAGTATTTTTTTTAAAAAAAAGTAATATATTCATTAATGATTTTTATATTGCTTCTATGTTGAAGTAAAAGTTTGGACGACTGGGATAAATAAAATATTAAGGTTCATTTCACCACTTTCTTTTCCCTTTTTAATGTGGTTATTAGAACATGTTAAATGACACACATGCACTTATCGTATTTCCCTTCGCCAATTGCCGGCTTCATGAGACCTAGGATAGTTGTTGACTGTTGTACTCCTGGCTGGTGTCCAGTGCATTTGCACCAGGGTGGCTGTACCAGCTGTTTATACATGTTATCGGTTTGGGTCCGTGCCCTGCATCGCAGGTGGTTAAATATTTTTCATATCGCCTGATTGTACGGCCACTGACTAGCCCAGCGCTGGGACACGGCATGGGTTGGATGAATGAATGAAAACTCAGTTGATAGTTTCTTCAGTTTCTAAAATTACCATGCAACTCTGACATGACAGATGATTGTAGGAATCTGTCACACTAACCAGATTTCCGTTCCCTGCCCTGTTATTGGGAATCGTAAGTTAGAGCAAGCATCACATGAATGTCAAAGCACAAACAAGAAAAAAGCCTCCTGCCCTATCTCTTGTGTGGAGATTTAATTTCCGCCTTGAAATGCGGTATCAGATGAGTGACAAAACACACAAACACAATCCATGTGAGTTTTGACTCCACTCCCAGCCTAAGCTACGGGGAGTGACAGAGTCAGCTTCACACAGGGCTGGGCAGCAGCTGTTTTCATGGCATAATTGGAAAGTCTCAGAAGAAATTTCTACCCCTTAAATGTCTCTCTTTTTTTCCTTCCTTGGAGAGCTACCTCTTTCCTACTAACTCCCTGTTATGGGTTGAATTTTGTGTGGCCCCACCCCTAACCCTGCCAATATTCATTTGTTGAAATTCTCACATCCAGCACCTCAGAATGTGACCTTATTTGGAGATAGGGTTGTTGCAAATGCAATTCGTTAAGATAAAGTCCTAGTAGAGTAGGGTGGGCCCCTAATCCAGTAAGACTGGTGTTCTTATAAAAAGGGGAAATTTGGACACAGACGTGCACCCAGGGAGAACATGATGTGGAGATCAGGGTGACGCTTCTACAAGCCAAAGAATGCCACAGAGTGCCAGCAAACCACCAGAAGCTACAAGGGAGGCCTGGAACAGATCCCTCCCTCACGGCCCTGAGGAGAAACCAAGCCTGCTGACAGACAACCTGATCTCAGACTTCCAGCCTCCAGAACTGTGAGAAAACACATTTCTGTTGTTTAAGCCACTCAGTCTGTGGTACTTTGTTACAGCAGCCCTAGCAAATGAATACACTTCCTCAGTGTAAATTGCATTCCCAGTTCTTCTTTCTCGTACCACTTCCATCCTAGTATGTATTGCTTGTAGAGTTTTTCCTGCGCATCTATGTCTGTAATGTACTTGTCCCATTTTTCTCCAAGCAAAATGAGACACTCGTGTCTGTATGTTGCCTGTACACTCAACATATGGAAATGAAGAGTTGCTTCATCAACACGTTTTAATAAGTATGTGGACTGTCCCTACCATTGGAACCAGAAATGCAGCTGTTGCAGGACCACACCCATCCCTCCTCAGCAAGAAAACTCAGGGTGCCGAGGACACGCGCTAACAGGTTGTCTCAGCAGCCCTCCTAATCAAGGTGAAGAGTGACATTTACCCATGACTTCTGCAGCACGGGCTTGTCCACCAGATTCCTTGGATGGTATCAGGCAGGGTTTGGGAGGCGGAGACAAATTCTAGAAATAGAGCCCTTTGCACCTGGAAACAGAAGCCTAGAGGAGCATCACAGCGCACGTGTTTTTAAAGGGGCCGGGGAGGATGATCCTTTAGGACAGCAGCAACAAGCAAGCAAAGGCGCCAAGGCCTGGGCTGTGGGAGGGGAGCCGACTGAAAGGAGACAAGGGGCCATGGTCCCAGTAGCCACCATTTACTGGATCTGGACTCAGTGGCACGAGGAACGCGATACTTATATCATTTCGTCAAATGCTTGACTTCCATCGTTTCATCAAATTCCCACAACAGACGCCCCAATTAGTATCATTTTTCCCATTTTACATGAGAAAACTGAAGTTCAGGGAGTTTAAATAATTTGCCCAAGGTCACACAGATAGTGAGTGAGAAGCCAGAATTTAAAAGCAGGGATTTACTCCTACGATACTTTCCTGGTTTTCTGGTCTTGCATAGAGCTGACCCAGACGACTTTCTTTCATACTGTGATCACTAAACGCTGACCAACTCCTGTGTTTTACAAAGCATTATTTACCAATGTTTGTTTCTTGTCTACGTCCATCCACCAGACAGCAAAATCTTAAGACAGCAGGACTATGTCTCCTTTATATTTACACACACAAACTCAATTTGGTTTGCATTCCCACTACCTAACCCAGGACCCAGCATACAAAGAGCTCAAAATGTCTGTCTTACGAATGAATGAAATAAGTGCTTGTTGGTCATCCGTATGCACTTTAAAAGAAATTAGTCAATATTAAAACCTTCTTTTGGTGTAAAACCTTTGGTGAAAGGACACTGACAAAGTTCTGGCCTGGAATGAAGCATTTCTCTTCTCCACTTTTCAATTGTGGATTACTGCAGTGTTTGTGAATAAAAAAAGCACTCGATGCCCTGGAGAGAAAGTTCCCATCCTTAGTGGCCAAGTTGACCTTCTCTCCATATCCATTCTCTCTTATGTAACTTCTTATGCTCAACTCTTCATTGAGTTCCATTTTGCATACCTGTTCCAATTTTGCTTGGAGTTGTTTTTGCTAAACCAGAAACTTTTTATTTTAGTAAAATCTCCAAGGTAATCAAAGAATGGATATCTTCAAATTAGATCACTCTGAAAAATAGCTAATTTTAGACAGGCAGCTACTGATGATAGACCTAGAGATGACTCCTTCTCGCTCCTAACAAGGAGACCAGAAGTCACCTGGCAGATGGACAAGCAGGGTACAAAGTCCCCATTCTCTAATCAAGCTGTGTGAAATTGTTCCTTGGCAAATATCCTTTAGTTTTTTTCAGTTGCCCTAATCCTAAGTGGGGAAGGAGGACTGCCAAATACCAACCTGAAGAAGACTAAGCAAAGTGCTAAACATAAAGAGTGAACAATACCAAGGAGTGTTTTAAACATTAATTTCTAATAGCGTCTTCATATTTCTAGAAAACAGCATTGCTGCCATATTGGTTTACATCAAAAGCCATCATTCTAGGCTCAAAAGATCCACCCTCAACAGAGCTAGTAAAACCCAGCACCTTTCACCTGGAGGCCATCCAATTGAACGTGTCCTCCGTGCAACAACTCAAACTCAGAAAATGAGAGGACACATGGAAAAAGAAGTGAGCAGCTGAGCTGCAAGTATTGCTGTCCTCGTTTTACATATGACATAAGAAGTTAAATATTGCTATGAAATAGCTTACGTGTGGCTCATCCTGAATAGTAAGTAACCCACACTGGTCATAGGCTCTACAATGGGAGGCCTCCAGGGGCAAAACTCTTGGAGTGTAATTTGATATTTATGATGTTCTATCGCCACCTCCTGGAAGAAAAGACCAAGAACACAAAAAGGGGTGCTAGGACTTCAGGCTTCAGTGAAGACCATTTTCCTCAATTCTCAAAAAAGGCAGACTGCAGTCACTGAAGATACATACTTGCATCACGATATTCCAAATGAATTACCATAGTGTTGGGCAACCAAGAAAGGGAAAAGGTAAATGTTCAGAACTCCAGCGTCAGTTATTTGAGAGCGAGAGATAACATCAAACCTATGAGTAATGAGCCTCTAGAATTGCCAGTCCGCAGAGGAGGTCTGAGTTCTCATTAGCAGAGATATGAGATCCCATTTTGCAAGAGTCAGTAGTACTGCAGGAGCACAGAGATCCTAAAAGAATCATTTCCACACTCGGCTTTGGAAGTATTCCTCTTTACCTTTGCTTTTTCAGTCTCAGAATTTGGCAAAGGAGTTCTAAGGGTTTCAAAACATTATTAACAGGACTAAGAATTTTTCCAGACGAAATCTTATTTCCCAGGCTAGGTTGTGTTGGAGTTATTTACCCAGATGGCACAAACACAATCAAGTGAATTGGAGGGTTTCACTTTCTCTACACGAGACCCCCCCATCAGTCTTCATTTCTCAAGATTTGGTTTATATAACAAAGAGATAGTAATACAACACCTAAAAATACTATTTTAAAACACTTTAATTTTGATCATCATACCTTTTCCATCAGTAGCCTCATGCAATGAGTGTTTCACAATCCCAAAACATAAGCTATTTCACACAGTGGGAGGAAAACTCTTAAAGTCAATTCCCAACAATCATTACAAGTTTAACCATCTGTTCTCTCTAAACATTTGGCCCACATCCTGCCCCACCCTCCTGATTCTTGGAGACTTTTGCAACTTATACAACTCACCAAGGTCCTGAAGTAGCCAGGGGTGGCCGTTTCCTTTCTGAATACCCATTATGTTTATTCATAAAACACAGAACATGGAACACAAGTTTAGGATTTTAGAGCTGGAAGCAACCTTATAACTGATAAGAGTGATTTGCTGGTGATACCTGATGGCCTGTTTTAGAAGATGGCAGGTTTGAACACACTAAGTCAGGCTTTTTTTTTTCTAATTCAGGTTTTCTTGAGGGCCTATCTTGTTAAAAGCACTATGAGGAACAACTAAAAGCTGTAGCTCGTATTCCCCAAAAGCCAACTATGTTGTCTGAATTTGACTTCCTTACCTATAACCTGAAAGGTAAAGCGTTGTGATCCAATAGAAAAGTTGATACCAACTTTCCTGTGTTCTGCGTCTTCACAACCACCTCATGTAACATGACACTTACTGGGTTGCTTGATAACGTCAATCACCACATGGCAACTCTTTCCCAACCTGATGGCCAGAAGGAAAAATAACCTTTACTTTCCTGCCAAATTTCTTGAGTCAGGAACTGCCCACACAACATCAACAACAACGTTGCAGCATTCCAACCTCCCACTGAACCCACATTTGGGGTCAGAAGTTCAGTGTTCGTGAGTACCCAGAAAATTGAAATGCTTCACTGGCCCACAACCAAATTCTTGGGATCTTCCAGGGCCATCCTTTCCTCCTCTTTCTTCCTCTTCCTCCCTCACTATGGAATCTTGGTTGCTTTGATGTGCGAACAGTTTTGGATACCTTCCTGTTTATCCTGCAGCTATTTTTCCAGCTGAACACTTGCATTGTTTGTGTTTAATGACAAATCCTTATAGCTCAGATACTTGACCAAGATATATAAGGTTTGAGACTATCGATTCAGCAATTATCTTTCAACTTCCTGCAGACTCTCATCAAAATGAGACGCTCTAACCTGTCAGTAAGTCTACACCAGAGTAAACTGAGAGGCTGGCTACCTTCATACGATTCATTTCAAAAGTTTCAAAAGTATATCTAAGTTGGCACCGATCCTTTCCCTGTAGATCTCACCAGTCTCTAGTGAGTTGATTTTAGGCAATTTCTCATCTTTCACTCTCCCACCACAAACTTACTTTGGAAGTTTCCCTAAATGTGCTAGGATCCCTCAGGTCTCCATAGTTCATATAGGCTCTTGCTTCGACTTCAAATGCCTTCCCTTTGACCTACTTGTCCTTTAACCTTCAGCCTGGAAGTTGCCTGCTCTTGTCTCCTCCATGCAGTCTGGAGTCCCTCACCTCTGTGCTCAGACAGACCCTATTCAAACCTCCATCCCAAGTTAGTTAAATTGTTTTCCCCTCCCACAAACTATAGATCCATTCTGGGAAGGGATTAAAAGTTTGACTCTGTATCCCAGGACTTAGGGTTGAGTTGAACATATAGCTAGCACTCTGCAAATGTTTGCCAGAAGACATTAAGGAACGTGTTGTTTTCTGGTGGCACACAGCACTACAGACAGCCAAGGCTGTGGCTTCCTGGCCAGTTCAGACAGACAAAAAAGACATGACCATGTACTTCCCTCCTTCCACCTCTTGTCATCATTCTGGTGTTCAGACAGACACGTTTCCCCATCAGCCAGTGTTCTAGACCCATCAAGAATAAACCTTGAATTGGTTACAACCTCTAAGCAGGCCACAAGTCCTCAGCTTTCCTGGGCCTCCCTGGATAATTCTCTGAAGTCCAGCAATGACTAGGCCCCCTGCACTCGTGTGACCAGTCTCCCTTAATACGTAGCCGCGTAGCACTATGCCAGCCGTGCAGCTGACACTCAGGTATTGTATGAATCGGAATCTTTTAGTAGTAGCCTCAGCGCACACATCAAAACTTGTTCTCTTCTCCCAATTCAGCTCACTAAAAACCTAAATCTCATTATTTTTGTCTCCCAAAGTCATCTTTGTTATAAAGGGACTTCTGTTTCCAGGATAGAAATGAATCACTTCGCATTTTAAAATTTCTCACTGATTCTATGAAGACACCATTATTATGTCCAGGGAAAAATGGTACTCAGGCAGACCCCTTAACTTCTGAAGAACATGTAACAGAGGGAAACTCCATCTGCCAAATAATGTGCTTGTGTGAGTGTCAGAAAGAATACTGGGCTGGTTAGAACCAGGACTTGATATATAGTTTCCAATATTACTTATGATCTGAATATCCTAGATTATGAAGTACCAGCTTTTGTCAATTTGGACGATCTGCAGAGACGTGAGATATACAAAAACCAGAATGTGTGTACTTGTCATATTTTAAAATGTCAGTTTCTGTCTACTCATCACTAGCACGTTGATTAAATATCCCCTTTCAGAAGCACCTTCTTTGTTAAGTCTCCAAGTAATTGTTTCACTGTATACGATCTCAGTCCTACACTTTTGCCATATTAGAGTAATAGAGTGATATTTTAATATCAAACTGTATATTTTTCCATTTCCTCTCCTCCCTACCACTGCTCCCAGTCCCACATGCCAGCACTGAGTAATGGCTGCAGCTTTCTATATGTACTACCTTAGTCACGTAGGACGTGGCTTTCAATTATAAAAGCCAGAAAATTGAGAAAGAATGATTTTTTGTTTTGTTTTTTGGAAGGAAGGGAGTCAGTTTTTTTTGTTTTGTTTTTTAGTTCTATAAATTTGGGCCTTAAATATCATAAGCCAAATCCTGGGAGACCTAGAACACAGATTTTACACAATAAACCCTATAGTATGTTGATACGAGTTGGTACATTACTACCCAAATAAAATAAGAGTTTGATTAGAGAGTGGAAAAGGGAGAATCTGAGAAATGATAACCAGCATACAGGTAAACTGGACAGTCCCTGAAAAAAGGCCTGGCCCTCACAGCTACAGACTGAGGCCTGGGAGCAAGCGGGCAGCAAGACTATAGAAATCACCACAGAACGCGCAGGAAAGCTTGGGGAAATCCCAGAGCAGAAGGAATAGTGTCCAGATTCTCAGAGTATTGTCCAGAATGGTATAAATTTTATGGAGAAGCAATAGAGAAGATGCGTAGGCTGTTGGGCCCGGGGAAGTCCCACCAAGCCCCACTCTGTATTCCCAAGTTCCCTGAGATGTGTGCAGAGTGTCTGAGAACCCGCCAGCAGCTCCTGAGAGACCCCGGGAGTGCAAAGTGAAGGGAGTGGTCGTGACAACCTGATGTTTCAGCAGAACTACAGTTAACTCAAGGGAAGTAATGGCCGTAAGGGCTGAAGCTCAAGGGTCTGGGAGAGGGAGCCACACCTTCACAGGGACTGCTCAGGCCACAGAACTGTTATAACAAACTGGCATAAACTGGGTAGCTTATAAGCAACAGATGCTTGTTTCTCTCAGTTCTGGAGCCTGGAAGTCCAAGATCAAGGCGCCAGCAGATTTGGTGTTTGATGGGGACCTGTTTCCTGGTAGACGGACAGAAGGACTCATGAGAGAGCGTTCCAGGGTCTCTTTTATAAGGACATTAATGCCATTCATGAAGGCTCCATTCTCATGACCTAAGTACCTGCCAAAGACCCCACCTCATAGTACCATCACACTGGGGTTAGGTTTCAACACATGAATTTTATGGAGATACAAACATAGGAAGCCCCTAGGAACTTGGGCCACATGAACTACCTCTCAGGAAAAGGGTAGAGAATTCTGAAAGAGACAGAGATTTAAACCAGAACAAACTAAGTTACTTTGAATTAGAAAGACTAAGTTTTCCACTACCCAGTGGCAGTAGAAGCTTGTGGATTGCATCAATTCTAATTTTAATGAAATAAATTGATAGTTGTTCAAGTATATACTTTGACAAATCCTTACTCTATAAAAATAAAAACCTATGCATTAACATTATATATTCATTCAGCCAAAAATTGAATGTCTATTCTGAGTACTCTACTGAAAGTTAGAAATATAAAGATAAATAAGCTGTCTTTAAGAAATTTATAGTTTAGTTCAGGAGACCCTATAGTTACATGCACTAAGTAGTATTGTAGGGGTATATGTATGTATGTATTTCCTGAGGCTGCTGTAACAAATTACCACACACTTTGTGACTCAAAACAACAGAAATTTATTCTCTCACAGTTCTTAAGGGCAGAAATCTGAAATCAAAATTGTGGTAAAAGCAATATTTGCTAAATTAAGAAATCCATGTGAGTCAATCGTAAGGGGGTGGCTGGTTAGCTCAGTTGGTGAGAGCATGGCATGGTTGCCGGGTCCATGCCACTATGAGCTGTGCCCTCCTTAAAAAAAGAAAGAAAGAAAGAAAAATCCATGGAGCACGCCTATGTAATCCACACATAATATATAAATCTATCCAAAATAAGCTTTCGTAATCTGCCAAAATAGAGTGATTTTTACATATTTTATATAAGAATACATAACTGAAAATAACTGAATTAGAAAATTGTTCTAATGAAGCTGATGTTGAAAAATACCAGTCTTTCAGCACAACACTATGTTTTTTCTTTGCTGCTTCTTATCAGTTGAATTTTTCAAATGCTTGATACTTTAAATAAATTACTTTTTAAATAAACCAAAGCAGCCTACAATAGTATTAGTCATTTTTGTAAACAAATTCTCTACATTTGGCTGCATTTTATGAAAAAGCATTGCAGTCTTTAATCAATGTATTCAACAAATGGAGGACCAAAAACCTTTAGCTTGTGAAAAGTTTTAGGGAATTAAGGTTACTGAATACAAAGTTTACAAACAGAGAAGCAATGAAATTTGTCCCTGCAAAAGCAAGGAGGTGAACAAATGTAACAATAAAAGTTTAAATGGTATACAGAATTTAATTTTGAAATTCTGTAATTGCACTTTGGAATATCTCGACTTGAAAAAATATTTTGATGGAGCTCCTATTTTAATTGGATAAGTAGGCATACTGTTCCAGAATAGAATGGAATAGAATTGAGAAGCCTACACTTTTGCAACATTTAAATTTGGCAAAATGTTTCAAATAAACATAAATAAAAAGCTTTTTGACACGTTTTGTCTTATAAAAATACATTTCAAAGAAAGGTATTCTGGATTGAAGAAAAAATACCTTGGCTAATTTTTTTTTCATTCTAATATATAAAAAAATAGAATTGAGAATATCCTCCATGTAGCAGAATTTACTCACAGCTTATTAAGTACCTCTGTCCCTAAGGAGAGAATATATTCTCATTAAAAATAGGGTCCTCAGAGAAAAGTCAATTAATGTAAAATGTTCCAATTTATATATCATAAAACCCAATTTTGAATATTATAAGTAATCTTATGAAAATTTTAGGACATATTGAACAAAATGCATTATTCACTCAAAAAAAAAGGAGAAGGCTCAAAAGAGGAGAATCATCACCGTGTCATAGATGTAGGGACAGATCCAACTAAAAAACAAATTAAAACACATTAATAAGGTTCAAGAATAATTATTATGCTTGTGTTATTTTTTTAACATTCAGATAATCAATGTGTCTGCTTTAATGTTTTTAGAGAAACTTTTAAAAACAATTTTTAATGGAATTGTTTTATGTGTCCAACAACAACATAAAACAAATTTGTTGATCAATAAATACATATTTAAAAATCATATGATTTTAATTCTTTTTAATAACTCTTCTGATCCTCAAAAATAACTTGGTTGGTAAATTAGATTCTCATTCAAGCACAGCTGAAGGGCAGATTGTGTGGAAACACAAACGTGGAAAGGAGGCCTTTGAGGCTATGCTGCGGGTTCTGACTATGTCCTAACAGTTCAGAAGATGGGATGGGGTGCCAGAGGAGAGAGTAGGTAAGGTCAGACAGGCAAGGTATCAGGCCCCCAACCCCACTTCATCTGGAGCTGCTCAGCTTCTATCTGTTTTGCCCATTGGATTTCCATGTAAGCTCTAATTTGAAGAAATGATTCTCTCATTAAAAATAAGCTCAAAAACATAAAGGGGGTGGGGGATGGGAGATGAGGGTAAGGGGGATCAAATATATGGTGATGGAAGGAGAACTGACTCCGGGTGGTGAACACACAATGGGATTTATAGATGATGTAATACAGAATTATACACCTGAAATCTATGTAATTTTACTAACAATTGTCACCCCAATAAATTTAAACAAAATAAATTAATTAAAAAAACACACTATTGCGGGCAATGGAGTATAGGGAATAGGGTTTAAATGGGAGTAACATGATCAGGTTTGCATTTTTATTATTTTTAAGTAAAATGTATTGGGGTGACAATGGTTAGTAAATTTACATAGCTTTCAAGTGTACAATTCCGTAACACATCATCTATATATCACATTGTGTGTTCACCACCCAGTCAGTTCTCCTTCTATCACATATATTTAACCCCATTTACCGTCATCTACCACCCCCCACCCCTTACCCTCTGGTAACCACTACACTATTGTTTGTGTCTATAAGTTTTTGTTTCTTTGTTTGTCTTGTTCCTTTGTTGCTTTCAGTTTTATATCCCACATATCGGTGAAATCATATGGTTCTCAACTTTTCCTCTCTGACTTATTTCGCTTAGCATAATAATCTCGAGATCCATCCATGTTGTTGCAATGGCATTATTTCATTTTTTCTTATGGCAGAATAGTATTCCATTATATATATATCACATCTTCTTTATCCAATCATCTATCGAAGGGCACTTTGGTTGTTTCCATGTCTTGGCCACCGTAAATAAAAGGGCAGTGAACATCAGAGCACATATATCTTTACAGATTAATGTTTTCAGATTTTGGGGGGCATATACCCAGGAGAGGGATTGCTGGATCGTATAGTAATTCTATTCGTAATTTTTTGAGGAACCTCCACACTGCCTTCCATAGCGGCTGCACCAGTCTGCATTCCCACCAACACTGTATGAGGGCTCCTTTTTCTCCACAGCCTCTCCAACACTTGTTATTAGGTTTGCATTTTTAAAAGTCACTTTGGCAACAAGAGGGAGGATGGACATTTGTGAAAAGTAAATACTGGGATATGTGGGTTAGCACATGCATGGAGGACTTCACTACACTCAGATGTAATGTCATGCCCTTGGCTTTTACAAAAGACAAAAAAAAAAAAAATCATGTTTACACAGGCCCTTGTGCGAGAATCTGCACATTGAATTATTAAAATTCCATGAAAACAAAAGTTCTGTTTCTTGAGACAACCTAATTTGATTTCAACTTGATGCATTATGTGTATTACATAATACATTTTTTTTTGATCTAGCAATTCAGAACTAAATTAAATGCTTGACTGTAGCAGCTAATTTATTCTAGCTGTTTGCAATACAAAATTTTCCTTCACTTTGTTTCTTTGATTTGTTTTGCCTTTTTTTCTAAATTGTCATTTCCGATATCTTTGAGAAATATTGAATCTAAATCACAATTTATATAATAATTGCTAACATTATATAGGGCTTACATGTGCCAGACAATGTTTGAGACTTTTATATATGTTAACTCATTTAATCCTCAGCAAGACTAAATATGGACGTCTCCCTGGCTTTGGAATTAGTGAATTTATTTATAAAACACTGGTGACATCAAATGGTATCTGTTTCCCTGACACATCAGTATAAGCTTAACTAAGCATTCCTGTGCTTAAAACCCATCAAAGCGTTGAAACAATCAATTTCAGAAAATAACTCCAGTGAACTAAAAATTGAATCACTAGAAGTCATGTCTCTGATCCTCAACTCCCTCGTACATGAAGTATGAAAATAATGATACATACCAAGGTTGTAGGGAGTTCTAATGAGAAAATAATGTAAAATCATATTGAAAATTTTAATGTGGCAGCGAATGTTAGTTATTGTTATTCTGAGAAAAAGACAGTGAAGAATTCTTTCTTATTACACCTCTCGTGCATTGTTCCATTGGCACGTTGCCCCTTCACAATAAGTCCAGAATTTGATCACTTTTCAGCACCTCTGCCTGGTGCAGAGTGCTGTCATCTGTCACCAGGACCATTGCCACAGTCTCCTACTGGGTATGCTGGTTCACACTTTCTCCGCCTCTACACAGCAGGCAGAGCGATTTCTTTAAACTACAGTACAGATCATACCGCTCCTCTGCTTAAAACTCTCTGACATGGGCAGCATATTGACCCCTCAAAGATGTGAGTCCCATCCCCTAGCACCTGTGAATAAGTTCCCTTGTGTGGCAAAAGGGTCTTTGCAGGTGTGATTAAGTTAAGGACCTTGAGATAAGGGGAAACTATCCTTGACTTTCCAGATGTAATCACAAAGGTCCTTATGAGAAGGAGGCAGGTGGAGGAGAAGGTCCAAAGTGGTGGGATAGGAAAAAAAATTTTTTTAAAGGAAGCAGGAGTGTCAGAGTCAGAGAAGGAGACATGACAATGGATGGAGAGGTTTGAGTGGTGCCATTGCTGGAAGGGGGCCATGAGTCGAAGAATGCAGGCAGCCTCTAGAAAGTGGAAAGGTTGGGGAACAGATTCTCCCCTGAAGTCCTAAGAAGGAAAGTCCCAGTGATACCACCACCTTGATTTTAGCCCCTTGTTACAGGTTGAATTGGGTCCCCTCCAAAATATGGTGGAGTCCTAACTCCCCGTGACCTCAAAATGTGACCTTATTTGGAGATAGAGTCTTACAGAGGTAATCAGGTTAAAATGAGGTCATTAGGGTGGAACCTATTCCAATATGACTGGTACGTACACAAAAAGGGACAATTTGAACACAGACACGCACACAGGGAGAACACCAGGTGAAGATGAAAACAGAGGTCAGGGTGAGGCTTCTACAAGCCAAGGAATCCAAAGATTGCCAGCAAACCATCAGAAACTAGGGGAGAGTCTTCTTCCTCACAGCCCTCAGAAGGAACCAACCCTGCTGACATCTTGAGCTCAGACTTCCAGCCCCCAGAACAGTGAGACAATAAATTTCTGTTGTTTAAGCCCCCCAGTTTGTGGGACTTTATGGTAGCCCGAGAAAACTAGTACACCCTGTAATACCCATTTTAGATGTCTGCCCTCCAGAACTGTAAGATCATTAACTTGTATTGCTTAAGCCACTAAGTTTGTGGTAATGTGTTACAGCAGCAGTAGGAAACCAATATATTCCCCAAAGATTCCCCCTGAGAAACCTTGAAATCTGAAGTTGTCATCGTATCCTATCATCTTCCCACGTGACACTTTCTCTCTGACTTAATCTCCCACTACTCTTCCCCTCACTGCCTGCATCCCAGCCCGACTGGCCTCCTTGCTGTTCATTGAATATACTTACTCACCCCAGGGCCTATGAATTGCTGCTTCTTGACTGAAATGTTCTTCCTCCTCACATGCTGCCTGACTTCCTTCAGGTCCCTAATCATATGTCACCTTATCAGAGAGGCCTTCCCTCAACATCCTATATAAAATAGCACTCTCTGTCTTCTCTCTGTTCTTTATTTTTCTTAGTACATTCCACCACTTGATATGCTATGTGCACTTGTTAATTTGTGATAGCCATCTCTCCTTGCCCTCATTAGAACATAAGCACCTTGAGAACAGAAAGTTGTTTGGTTCACTCCTCTGCCCCCATTACCTGTAGCAGTGCAAGGCCCATAGGATGTACTTAATATATCTTTGTTGATTGAATAAATTCAAAATTGCTGCTATATTCTTTCTGCCTCTAAAGTCCTTTCCACTGAAACTATTTTCAGTACTATTTTCAAACTGTTTTGTGTTTGAGCATATAAACAATGCAACCATAGGCTCTCGGGTCATAAATCCAATATACTCACCCTATGTGACCCTCATCAAAATAAATTGGAAGGAGATGAGCTCACCAACGAGGCCGCAGCACACATTTCCTGCAGAACTTCAAAACCTTTCAAACCAGATAGTCAAGATCATAAGACAGGCCACTCCTAACCAGAGATACGAGTCAAGATGTAATGACAGCTCTGGACTTCTCATTAATCTCAAAAGGCTAACTGGGTAATTAAGCCTGGGTTTGGAATGAGATGTTAAAATCTTTGTAATGCACTGAAGTATTTTTCATGCAGTAATAAAAGGGGAGAGGCTTTAGTTGTTTGTAAGGAACTCGAAATTAATCATAGTGTTCAAAACTCTACCATTTCTAACTTTCAGTTTGAACTAATAGGATGTGACTGTGTCAACAACAGAGGTATCTTCATGATAAAAGTTACAATGTGGGTAGGCAGGCTGGCAAATGCCGCTTGAAATGAAACTGCTTCTCAAGCCCATGCTCTTAGGGTTTTTTCCTTCAACTTAGAAGTCAGATCACGCTCCACCTATGAATATGGGTGAAATTACAAGGGCTTTTGGTTTCATCTTTATTTTCACCATAACGTCATCATCCTTTGTTTATTTGTATCACTATGCTCATAGGCTTAGGATTTACAAAGCCAAACATACGTAAAGGAAAGAATGGATGTGTCCATTCTTAAACAAGCTTAAACAACGGGTCTTCAGCTACTTTTCACCACTGGATATACATCAGTCTGATAAATAGTACCGAATAGACTTGTCTTACACCTTGGGAGATGCTTCTAGACTCCTCAAATCCCCAAGTCTGTCATTGCCATTGTAAGAGGAGGAATGCATGTGCCCGTCCTAGATACTCTCCAGGAAGTAGGAGGGGCTAATCTGATTGGTCAGAATCCAAGATAATCAATTGGACATGTTTATTAATGTGTTTAAAATAACCATTTGCCCTGTACCTACCCATCACCAGCTCCTGCTCACTCTGTACAGCAGGAATAGTCACTGAGTCAGGGCTGCCCCTGGGCCCGGGAAGCTCACTCTTACCCATCACATGCCTGGACCTGTTGGTCACCAATAAGAGTTTCTCCACTGGGAAGCCGAAGAAAGATGGTAAAAAAAAAAAGTCCACACTTTGGATAGAGGCCTGAGGGAAGCATAGAAGTCCCATTTAGGTCTCAAACTTCAGCCTACAGCTTTCTCCATGCGTGCCATGGGGTACTGGCCTCGTCTCCCCTCTCTCCAACCATAAAATGACCCCTTTGTTTCCCATCTGCTATTGGTCTTTTATGTCTTTCTCCCTCAAGCGTTTCTGGATCCCTCTTAGCAAATACTGTTAAAACTCTGCCTTTTACTTCACTATACCATATAATTTCCCCCTACAGTGTAAAAGAAAACATATAAACCTTTCAGTGATCCCTTGAGTTTCTTAATAGCCATCAGAGTACACATTGTCATCGGCTGAGAACCACCTGGCCACCAGCTGGCCTCCCTCACCAGTTAACCTATTCTCCCCAGTTTAACTGACATGAAGCTACATTACAGCAAAATCACATGAGCCTGCAGCACTGCCTGTGAGCAGTGAGAACAGTATATGTGAAATGCCGGAATGCTGAGGGTCCACTATTTTATTTTCCATAATGTGTCATTCTATAGTTTCCTGTGGGCAGTATTACGTAGCATCAAATGCACAGGCTGAGGAGTTAGGCAGCCTCAGATAGCATTTTGTATCTGCCATACACAAGGTATGGGACATTGAACAAATTTCTTAGGACGTTGTTTCCTCAACTCTAAAAATTGAATAATAACACTTACATGATAGAGTTTTTGTGAGAATCAAATAAAATCATTTGTTCAATGCTTGCCACATAGTATGCCCTCAGGAAACATTAGGAGGGATTGGTATTATTGTTATTATTTCATTATTAAATGAATTAGTCTCAGCAAATACAGAAATGAAAAAGACTTAATTAATAATATTTTTTTACATTATTACCATAACTTAGAAATGAATGTAAAAATAAAGCAGTTTTACAATTTTACACATGGAAATAGCATATACATATACAAAATGAAGCAAGCAAAAAACCAACTGACATGGCGTGCCCCCCTCACCCCAATGTCATATCCTAAAGTCTCAGAGAGAAAAAACCATCAGTTGACCTCACTGAAAAAGAACACAAAGCATGACAAACCTGTGTATCAGTTTTCTATTGCTGCATAATGAATTGCCAAAATCTAGTGGCTTAAAACAACGCAAATTATTATGACACAGTTTCCATGGATTAAGTGTCCAGATACAGGTTAGCTGGGTACGCTCCTCAGGGTCTCAGGAGGCTGAAATGTCAGTTAGCTGAACCTGGGCCTCTTCCAAGTTCACTGGTTGTTGATAGAACCAGTGCCTTCGAATTGTAAGACCAAGTCCTCATTTTTCTTGATGACTGTTGGCTAGGACATGCTCTCAGGTCTCTTTAGGTCGCTGTCATGCAGTGCCCTCTAAAAAGAGTTCACATGAGTGTTTGCTTCTTCAAATCCAGCAGGAGCGCCTCTCTGCGGCTTGGAATCTCTCTGACCTCTAGATCCTCTTTTAAAGGGCTCACCTGATTAGGTCAGGCCCACCCAGGATAATCTCCCCTTTGATTAACTCAAAGTCAACTGATTAGGAACCTTAACTACATCTGCAAAAATCCATTCACCTTTGCTATATACTATAACCTAATCACAGACATGTCAAGGGGAGGGGTTACATATTGTGTGTACACAGGGGGCAGTAATCTTGGGGCTCATCATAGGATTCTGCCAACCACAATCTGAAATCAAATACTACAACTATAAAACATCATTCATATACTTACTTATTCTGTAATGGTATAAAAATTACATTATGTTTAAATAAAGATAGAAACTGAGAAATAATATTAGGTTGGTGCAAAAGTAATTGTGGTTTTGGCTATTATTTTTAACCTTTTAAACTGCAGTTACTTTTGCACCAACCTAGTAATAAACTGGGATAAACATAGTGGGTCGAATACATTCACCTATTCTGTCTCCCCCAAATGCACTCAAGTAACAGTAAACGAATAAAACGATTTAAAGCTTCTAGGACCAGGAGAATAGCAGAGCGTGCACAGGAGATGCTGACAAGAATTTGGAAGGTGGACAATGGGTAAAGATGTAGTGAGTGGCCTGGTAGAGGAGAGAAAGCCAAATGCAATCACAGAGGCAGAAACCAACAAACAACAGACCCCCAGAAAGGCTGAGGATCAGAAGGTCGGCTGATAGGGGGCCAGTGAAGGAATTAAGAAGTGGCTGCCAATCTGGATGGAGAACAATTACACCTGTAGGTAGCAAAACAACCTTTACAAAACCAGCAGGAGGTTGGATTTATTCTCTCCACAAAATGAACCACCAAAGAGATTATGGACTCAGGGAAGCGAAGTGAAAAATCACATTTTGTTTGAAGATGTCTCACCTCAACCATCTGCTTCAATATTTTCAAAATTCTGAGAGAAAAATATTTTATCCTTAGTTTCTTTACATAGCCAAACTCAATTATAAGGGTAGTGTATTAGCTTTCTAGGGATTTGGGGAGTTGAAACAACAAAAATTTATTTTCTCCCTCTTCTGGAATCTAGAAGTCCATAATCAAGGTGTCACTGAGTCCAGTTTCTTCCAAGGCCTCTCTCGTTGACCTGCAGATGGCCACCTTTTCTGTATCCTCACGTGGCCTTCCCTCTGTATGTGGGTGTGCCTGATGTCTCTGTGTGTCCAAACTTCTTCTTCTTCTAAGGACAACAGTCAAATTGGATTAGGAGCTGCCCTACCCACCTCGTTTGAAATTAATTACCTCTTTGCAGCCCCTCTCTCCAAATACAGTCACATTCTGAGGTACTGTGGGTTGGGGCTTCAACATATGAATGCTATAGGTGACACAATTCAGATGTAAACTGTCTAGGAGGGATGAATCTGGCCCAGGAAGTAGATCTAAGACAGAAACAAGGCAAAAGGAGTTTCCTAAAATGACACCGAGGCAAGTCCCAGGATGACAGCTGTAAAAGAGCAGCCCTGAGGGAGTCCAGAATACGGGAAATGTCAGTGGGGCTAGAGCAAATGGATGACCTGATGGATTCAACTGTATTGAAAGTGGTTCTACAGTTCAAACAGTGATAGGTACAAAGAAATCTAAGCAAACAGAAGGAACTAAGAGATTACTAAATGCAAGAAACACCAAAGTTGTTCAGGAAACGAGTGTCATCACAGAGTACTGCAGGGTTTAGAAGTGAACACTATTTCCATATCCTAATAAAGTAAACCCAGAATATTAATTCATCTAAAAGTTGTGATCTAACTGTTTGGGAGAAAATAATGGGAAGGAAAGTGGGGGAAAGGGGGGGCCTAAAAATGCTAAACCCACATCTTCCCTAGTAACTTGATAAAGAATGGCTACAATTGGATAATCAGGGGATTTCAGCTTGAGCACATTAATGAGAAAGCTGGAAGTAAATATTAGAAGAAAGAGATAAGCGTGGTGGAAGTTATTGCCTATGGAGATTCAGGAATCAGCACAGGTGCAGCAAGGGCTGACATTTTTATTATAAGTTTTAAGTACTCTTTGTGTTTTTTAAACCGGTAACATGTCTTACTTTAATAAAAATATAAATTTTTAATATCTGAGACTCAAAAAAGGAAAAACAAAGACAATATGAGAACACCACCTCAGGTAAAAATATACAGAGATAACCATCTCTTGTGCGGTATTATGTCTGAACATTTCAAAGACTACTGCAGGGAAAGTGGGGGGGTCTCCTTATTACTAATGTAATAGATATATTGCCATGTGCTTGCCTACCATGTGCCAGGCAAGAAGATGGATGGAGAAAATGGCCTTGTCCTCAAAAATCTCCTACGGCAATTGGAGAAATAAACACAAAGAATTTCAATTTGATGGGTTAGGCCTAACATTTTATATGTATATTTTTTAAATTCCTAAGCTATTGTCCCTAACTCCTTTTTTTTTCTGTTTATTGTATAACTCTTCGTTATCTGGAACAGAGTCCTCTGACATTCTCTTTTTAAGGCTAGATTTTGGTTTTTATAAAGTAGTCTACACTTTGTTTCCATTTTTGCTCTTACTGCATTTAGCTTTTACACCCATCAATAAAACTATTCACCATCTCACCAAATCCTTGAGTTCTTTTCACACCTCTTTTTTTTCCTTCTTTTTTTATTGATAGCTCTGCTACCATTTGACAAAATTGAAGCCCTTCTGGCTTCCATGACACCACTCTGTCTGAAGAATTTCACAAGTTTGCCTTGGACATCTCCAGACGCTAAATCTTCCACCAACTCATGAAAGGTTGGGGTTCCCAAAGGTGTTTATATGCAAACTCACTTTCTACCTTTCTCAGGTGTCTCCATTGCAACCCAGCAACGCCCAATAATAACTCCAAGGTGCCTTCTCATGTTTTCTCTCCTGATCCCCACATTCCTGACTGTATGTCCCACAAACATATCAAGTGCACTGTGTGTTTACTTGCCAAACCTGTTCCTCCTCCTGCATTCCCTTCCAAGACACTGCCACCCACCCCTTCATTCATACTAGAAACCGGAGACTCCACCTCTCCAACCGTTCTCATCCGTTTCCCCACAGGGCACTAAGTTCCATCAGGTCTGCGTCCTGAATAGTTCTCACATATGTCTCTTGTTTCCAGCCCTACTAACGTGATCATAGTTCCAGTTCAGGCCCTTCCTTGTCATTTTTTTAAGACGTCTTTTTTTTTTTTTTTTTTAAAGTAGATTTAGGTTCACAGCAAAAGTGAGAGGAAGATGCAGAAGTTTGCTATGTACTCCCTGCTCCCACATATGCGTAGCCCCCCACAAAATGGTACCTTTGTTACAAGTGATGAACCTGCGCTGACATCATAATCACCCTAAGTCCTTAGTTCACTTTAGGGTTCACGAGGTGTTGTACATTCTAGGGCGTTGGACAAACGTATAACGACATGTATGCATCCTTATGGTATCATAAAGTGAATTTTCACTGCCCTAAAATTCCTCTGTGCTCTGCCTAGTCATCACTCCTCAACATCCCCAACACACACACACACACACACACACACACACACACACACACACACACACCCCTCCCCGCAAGCACTGACCTTTTTCCTGTCTAAATAATTTTGCCTTTTTCAGAATATCATACAGTTGGGATCATACACTAAATAGAGTTTTCAGACTGGCTTCTTTCACTTAGTAATAGGTATTTAAGTTTTCTCTGTGTCTTTTTTTGGCTTGATTGCTTAACTCGTTTTAGTACTAAATAATATCCCATTGTCTGGATGTACCAGTATATGTATTCATTCCCTTACTGAAAGCCATCTTGGTTACTTCCAAGTTTTGGCAATTATGAGTAAAGCTGCTGTAAACATCCACGTGCAGGTTTTTGTGTAGACTTAAATTTTCAGCTCTTTTGGATAAATAATAAGGATTGTGATTGCTAGGACCTTATGTTAAGGTATGTTTAGTTTCGTAAGAAACCACCAAACTGTCTTCCAACGTGGCACCATGTTGCAATTCCCGCAGCAATAAATGAGAGTTCCTGCTGCTCCACGTCTTCAGCAGCATTTGGTGCTGTCAATACTCTGGATTTGGGCCACATACGTGTGTAGTGGAATCTCATTGTTGTTTTAGTTTGCATTTCCCTGATGTGGAGCATCTTTTTCGTATGCTTACTTTTCCATCTGTGTATTTTCTTTGGTGAGATGCCCAGTAAGGTCTTTGGCCAATTTTTAAAATCGAGTTGTTTGTTTAATATCCCAGAGTACAGAATTGTAGGGTGGTGGGTTTTTTCTCTAAACACTTTAAGCAATTTACTCCAGTCTCTTCTTGCTTGCATGGTTACCATTGTGAGGAAAATTCAATATCATTCTTGCCTTTGTTTCTGTATAGGTGTGGTGTTTTTTTCCCCTGGCTTTCTTCAGGACTTTTTCTTTATTTTTGAAAAATAAAGGTTATTCATTTAGTTTGAAAATGACAGGCATGTCTATTTAGTTTGAAAATGACATGCCTAGGTATAGTCTGTTTTTCGGTTTGTGTTTGGGGTTTTTGCTTTTCTTTTGGCATTTATCCTGCTTGGTGTTCTCAGAGTTTCCTGAACCTGTGGTTTGGTGTCTGACATTAATTTGGGGGAAATTCTTAGTTGTTATTGCTTCAAATATTTCTTCTGTTCTCTCTCTTTCTTTTCCTTGTGGTAGTCCCACAATGGAATACATATGTTACCATGTTTCCCCGAAAATAAGACCTACCCCAAACATAAGCCCCAGTTAAGATTGCCAGCCAGACAGACGCATTTAGTACATTATGACGATGTTCCGGAAGAAGATGATATGACTGTATTTGAATAAATGTAGATTTTTGTACATTAAAAAATAAGACATCCCCTGAAAATATACCCTAATGTGTCTTTTGGAGCAAAAATTATTATAAAACCCTGTCTTACTTTCGGGAAACATGGTATACCTTTTGTGGTTGTCCCACAGTCCTTGGGCATTTCACTCTGTTTTCAGTCTTTGCTGTCTTGGTGTTTCAGTTTGGGGGTTTCTATTGGGAAATCCTCAATGTCAGACATTTTTCTCCTCAGCTGTGTTAAGTCTACTAACACTGCTAACACTAGGCCCATCAAAGGCATTCTTCATTTCTGTAACAGTGTTTTTGATCGCTCACATTTCTTTTTGGTTTGTTCTTAAGATTTCCATCTCTCTGCTTACACTGCCTATCTGTTTTTGCCTGTGGTCTACTTTATCCATTAGGGCTCCTAGCATATTAATCATATTTGTTTTAAATTCCCTGTCTGATAATTCCAACATCCCTGCCTTGTCTACTTCTGATGCTTGTTGTCTCTTCAAATTGTGTTTTTTGCCTTTTGGAATGCCTTGTCATTTCTTCTTGATAACTGGACATGATGCACCAGGGAAATTGAACTGCTGTAAACAGGCCTTTAGCGATGTGGATGGGGAAGGGGAACGTTCCGCTCCATAGTCCTATGATGACATCTCAGTCTTGTAATGAGCTCAAGTGTTCTCAGTTTTTTCTTCCCCTCAGGATATGCTTACCTAGTCAGACCAGAGACTATGAGGGAAATAAATAAAAAGTATTTTTAGGAGTTAAAATTCAGAACAGATAGTGATCACAGTCATTTGGCGATCAACACATGAGAGAATGTACATTATCAGATTGTCTGACCCAGTAGGTGGCAATGCCAGGAACAAAGATAAGGAACAGAGAAGAAGGAAGGCATTCTGAAATATGCTTCTTCTTCCTTCTTTGCTTTGCTCTTCCATGCTGTGTTTTGCTTTCCATTTTCAATCCAAAAAAAATTTTAGTCTCTGCTATGTGCAAAACAATTTGGCAAGATGTCCTCCAAATTCCTAACTGTCTTGCCAAGGCTCTAAGGACAAAGATAGGGTGATGTTTCTAGAAATCTGTAAAGATGGGTTTTGGCATCAATTCACCTGCATAGAGTTATAATTTTCCCCAGGACAGCAATATGGGAAATAGGGAGTTTGAGATATCTAGCCATAAGACCACGTCGGTGCAACGGAGAAGGTGATGGGGGAAAGCGGCAGGGACAAGTTCTAATCCTGCGTTAGCTGACAACAACTGCCCTTTTCCCCCAGTTTTATTGGGAAATAATTAACACATCACTGTATAAATTTAAGGAGTACAGAATGATGGTTTAATTTACATATACTGTGAAGTGATCACCAGAATAGGTTTAGTTAACATCCATCATCTCATATAGATTGAATAAAAAAAGATAAAATATTTTTCCTTATGATGAGAACTCTTAGGTTCTACTCTCATAACAACTTTCCTAGATATCATACAGTAGTGTTAACTATATCACAATGCTGTACATTACATACCTAGTACTTATTTATCTCATAACTGGAAGTTTGTACTTTTAGACCACCTTCCTCCAATTGCCCCTCCCCCACCTCCTGCCTCTAGTAACCTCAAATCTGATCTCTTTACCATGAGATTGGTGGATTTTGTTTTGTTTTATTAAGATTCTATGTATAAGAGAGATCATGCAGCATTTGTTTTTCTCTGTCTGACTTATTTCACTTAACATAATGCTCTCAAGGTCCATCCATGTTGTCACAAATGGTAAGATTTCCTCATTTTTTATGACTGAATAATATTCCATTGTATATACATATCACAACTTCTTTTAAGTATACTAGTTTATTGACATGATTTAATCTTCAGTTTCATGATTCCATAATTTTAAAAATTTATTCTGTAACTATGGTTGACATACGATATTATAGTAGTTTCAGGTGTACAATACAGTGATTCAACATCTACATACTTTACAAAGTGATCGCCACAATAAGTCTAGTAAACATCAGTCACTGTAGATAGTTATTAGGATATTATTGACTATATTCCTTATGCTGTATATTACATCCTTGTGACTTATAACTGAAAGTTTGTACTTCTTAATCCCCCCTTCCCTCTGGCAACCACCAATTTGTTTCCTGTATCTATGAATTTGTTTCTGTTTCGTTGTGTTTGTTTTGTGTTTTAGATTCCACATATAAGTGAAATCATATGGCATTTGTCTTTCTCTATCCAACTTATTTCACTTAACATAATACGCTCCAGATCTATCCATGTTGTCACAAATGACAAGATTTTATTCTTTTTTTATGGATGAGTAATATTCCATTGTATATGTAAATCACCTCTTTTTTATCCATTTATCTATTGATCGACACCTAGGTTGCTTCCATATCTTGGCTATTGTAAACAAGCTGCAGTGAACATAGGGGTACATATATCTTTTCAAATTAGCGTTTTGGATTTCTTCAGATAAATATCCAGAAGTAGAATTAATGGGTTGTATGGTAGTTCTGTTTTTACTTTTTTAGAGGAATCTCCATTTTCCTTAGTGGCTGCACCAATTTACAATCCCACCAATAGTGCACAAGGATTTCCTTTTCTCCACATCTTTGGGAACACTTGTAATTTGTTGATTTATTGATGATAGCCATTCTGACAGATGTGAGGTGATACCTCATTGCAGTTTTGATTTGCATTTCCCTAATGATTAGTGATGTTGAACATCTTTTCATATGTCTGATGGCCATCTGTATGTCCTCTTTGGAGAAATGTCTATTCAAGTCCTCTGCCCATTTTTTAATTGGATTGTTTGGTTTTGTGGTGTTAATTTGTATGTTATATATATATATATATAATTTGTATGTTATATATATATATGATACTAACCTTTTTTGGATGTATCATTTGCAAATGTCTTCTCCTATTCAGTAGATGGTCTTTTCACTTTGTGATAATCCTTTGCTGTGCAAAAACTTTTTAGTTTGATGTAGGCGCATTTGTTTATTTTTGCTTTTGTTGTTTTTCTTTTGATGTCTGCATCAAAAATTCATTGCCGAGACCCATGTCAGGGAACTTACCATGTATGTTTTATGAGAGGAGTTTTATGGTGTCAGGTCCGTTTAAGTCTTTAATCCATTTTGAGTTAATTGTTGTGTATGGTGTAAGATAGTAGTCAAGATTTACTCTTTTGCATGTGGCTCTCCAATTTTCCCAATTTTACCATTTATTGACTAGACCATCCTTTCCCCATTGTATATCCTTGGTTCCATTGTCATCAATTAATTGACCGTATATGTGTGGGTTTATTTCTGTGTACTCAACTCTGTTTCATTGATCTATGTATCTCTTTTTACGCCAGTGCCATACTGTCTTGATTACTATAGCTTTGTAATATAGTTTGAAATCAAGGTGCATAATCCTTCCAGCTTTGTTCTTCCTCAATATTGCCTTGGCTATTCAAAGTCTTCATGATTCCATACAATTATTAGGATTGTTCTATTTCTGTGAAAACTTCCATTGGGATTTTGGTAGGGATTGCACTGAATATGTAGATTGCGTTGAGTAGTATGGACATTGTAAGAATATTAATTCTTCTTATCCACAAAATATCTGTCCATTTATTTGTATCTTTTCCAATTTCTTTTATTAATGTCTTGTAATTTTCAATATACATATCTTTCACATCCTTGGTTATATTTATTCCGGGTTATTTTATTTATTTATTTATTTTGATGCATGTAAAGGGGATTGTGTTCTCAATTTCTCTTTCTGATAGTTCATTATTCGTGTATAAAAATATAACAGGTTTTTGTGTTGATATTTATCCTGCAACTTAACTGAATTTGTTTATTAGTTCTAACTCTTTTTAATGGAGTCTTTAGGGTTCTCTCTAAATAATATTATGTCATCTGCAAATAGTGACAGTTTTACTTCTTCCTGTACAATTTGAGTGCCTTTTATTTCATTCCTAACTGCTCTGGCTAGGACTTTCAATACTATGTTGAATAAAAATGTTGAGGGCAGGCATCTTTGTCTTATTCCTGATTTAAGAGGAAAAGCTTTCAGCTTTCATTCTTGAGTATGATGTTAGCTGTGGGCTAGTCATAGATGGCCTTATTGTGTGGAGGTACATTCCCTCTATGTTAACTTTATTTAGTTTTTTAATCATAAATGGATGTTGAATTTTGTCAAATGCTTTTTCTGCATTTATTGAGATGATCATATGATTTTTATCCTTGGTTTTGTTAATGTGATGAATCACATTAATTGTTTTAGATACTGCACCACATTTTTATCCCTGGTAAAAATCCCATTTGATTATGGTGTATATTGTTTTGATGTATCATTGAAATTGGCTTTTTTTCTTTCTTTTTTTCTTTTTTTTTATTAAATTTATTGAGGTGACAATTGTTAGTAAAATTACATAGATTTCAGGTGTACAATTCTGTATTACATCATCTATAAATCCCATTGTGTGTTCATCACCCAGAGTCAGTTCTCCTTCCATCACCATATATTCGATCCCCCTTACCCTCATCTCCCACCCCCCACCCCCCACCCCCTTACCCTCTGGCAACCACCAAACCATTGTCTGTGTCTATGAGTTTCTGTTTCTCATTTGTTTGTCTTGTTCTTTTGTTGCTTTTGGTTTATATACCACATATCAGTGAAATCACATGGTTGTCTGCTTTTTCTGTCTGACTTATTTTGCTCAGCATTACATTCTCAAGGACATGGAAACAACCAAAATGTCCTTCGATAGATGAATGGATGAAGCAGTTGTGGCTTTTCTTATTTCTTGAGGTAGGCATTTATTGCTATGAATTTCCCTCTTAGAACTGCTTTTGCTGTATTCCACAAATTTTGGTATGTTATATTTCCATTTTCCTTTGTCTCAAAATACTTTTTATTTCTCTTTTGATTTCTTTGTTGACCCATTGGTTGTTCAGTAGCATGTTATTTAATCTTCACATATTTGTGAATTTTTCAGTTTTCTTCATGTAATTTCTAGTTTCATGCCATTGTTGTCTGAACAGATGTTTAATATTATTTCAACCTTAAATTTATTAAGACTTGTTTTGTGGCCTAACATATGATCTATCTTAGATAATGTTCCATATAAATTTGAGAAGAATGTGTCTTCTGTTGCTTTTGGATGGAATGTTCTATAAATATCTGTTTATTTCATCTGGTCTAACATGTCATGTAAGTCTGATGTTTTCTAATTGATATCTTTCTGGATGATCTATCCATTGACGTAAGTCAGGTATTAAAGTCCCTTACTACTATTGTATTGCTATCTATTTTTCCCTTTAGGTCTGTTAATATTTGCTTTATATATTTAGGTCCTCCTATGTTGGGTGCATAAATATGTACAAATGTTACATTCTTGGATTGAACTCATTATCATTATGTAATGCGCTTCTTTGTCTCTTATTACAGTCTTTGTTTTAAAGTCATTTTTCCTGAGATTCATATAGCTAATACAGCTTTTTTCAGTTTCCCTTTGCATGGAATATATTTTCTTGTCTCGTCACTTTTAGTCTATGCATGTTCTTACATCTAAAGTGAGTCTCTTGTTGGCAGCTTATAGATGGATCTTGGGTTGTTTTATTGTTTTTTGTTTTTGTATTTATCTATTTCATCATTCTATGTCTTAATTGAAGAATTAAGTCCATTTACATTAAAGTACATATAGATAGACATAATTACTGCAATTTTTTAAATCGTGTTCCAGATGTATGTAGTTCCTCTCTGACCTTTCTTCTTCTCTTGGTTTCTTCCTTTGTGGTTTGATGACTTTCCTTAGTGTTATACTTATATTCATTTGTCTTTATCTTTTGTGTATTTACTATGGGTTTTTGCTTTAAGGTTACCATAAGGCTTACATATAACAACATATATTTATAACAGCATACTGTAAATTTGAAACTTAAGTTTGGCCCGACTGTAAGGCTCTACATCTTTACTCCCCCCACCCCACCCCACGCACACACTTTTTATGTTTTTGACGTCACATTTTACATCTTTTTATCTTGTGTATCCCATTACTGATTCTTGTAGTGATAGTTACTTTTGCTACTTTTGTCTTTAACCTCCATACTATCTTTGTAAGTGATTAATCTACTACATTTACTACATATTTACTTTTACCAATGAAATATATACTTTCATATGTGTTCTTGTTACTAACTAGCACCTTTCTTTTCAATTGAAAGAAGTCCCTGTAACATTTCTTGTAATGCCAGCTTAATTGTGATGAACTCTTTAGCTTTTTGTTTGTGTGGAAAACTCTGTCCTTCACTTGAGTAATAACTTTGCTGGGCATAGTACTTTTGGATGGAAGTTACTTTTCTTTCAGCACTTAGAATATATAGTGTCACTCCCTTCTGGCCTACAAAGTTTCTGTTGAAATTAGCTGCTGTTAGTTTCATAGGGGTTCCCTTGTATGTAACAAGTTATTTTACTTATGCTACTTTTAAGATTCTCTCTTTGTCTCTCACTTTGTCGTTTATATACAATGTGTCTTAGTGTAGATCTCTTTGGGCTCCTCTTCTTTGGAACTCTCTAGGCTTCCAGGATCTGACTGTCATTAAATCTTGCCCTAACTCTTGGTTGTCTCTCAAACCATTTTGATTGTCTAAGCATCTATTTTATTGTCAGTCACTCCCTGTTTTTGAGAGTGTGCCAAAGACCTATCTGTGTCCCAATGAGGGGAGGGAGTGTCTCAGTCAGCACCTAGATTCAGGCTGATATGAAGCCAGACTCTCAGGTAGCAACTTTTAAAGTAGGCAAATATATACAGTCCTTTGGGTCCACAAACATAAGCCCTCCTGTCAACAGGACCAGGCAACATGGAGGTGTCCCCTAAGTGACAGTTGCATAAATCAAGGCTCCAGGTATGTATAAACTCCTTTCTGGGGGATACCAGGAAGCTGTAGTAAGGCAGAAGAGAGCAAAGATGGCGTCCTCCAGCTTATGCTCCCTGAGAAGCAGCTTTGTAGGCCTCTCGATGTGTGCCAATTTGAAGCCTGTTCCTGAGGCTGATGTGCCAGTACAATCAAGTAGCCCTCTTCCAGATAAAGACTAGGGCTGTATTTCAATCTACAGTCTGTGCAGTGCCCTGGAGTCGGTACCCTGCCTAGAACTGTCTCTATAATTGTTACAGTCCCTTGGGACCCAGGGATGTAAGCACCCCCACCCACCAAAGAAAGGCATTGAAGGAGTGTCCCTGGGCAGCCGCCACAAAAATCAGAGCACTGGATAAAAAAACAGGGGTACGAGACACGTGTAAGAGCTCCTATCCAAGAGATGCTTGTTCTCTAATGCATGGCAGAGGGAAAGTGCCAAGATAGGACTTGCCTTCTGAGGTCTCTGGAGAGGTTTTCAGTCAGCCTTTAGATGTGTGTTAAATTAGAAGCCTGACCCTCAGATTGCAGATGTGATCATCTTATAGGCCTTTTTCACAAGACTTAGCCCCTAGGACTGTTTCCTCTTGCTGTTCACTAGGGGTGGTATCTGTTTAAGAACTCTTTCTCTGTTGGACACAGTCCTGTTGGACCCACAAGTATAAGTTCCACTGGTAAGCCCCAGAGCCAGGCAATGCCAAGGTGTACCCTGGCAATCACTACACAAAGCAGGGTGCCAGACAAGGGTATAAACTCCTTCCCAGGAGATACCAATGAATGAAGCAAGGCACAGGGAGAGAACAAACATTGTCCACTGACTTCCATTACCTGAGAACATGTGTGCAAGACCAGAAGCCTGTCCCTCAGGTGAAAACTCCTGGACAAGCAAGTTGGTCTCCTTCTCAGAAGGACTGGAGGTGTGTTTTAGTCTGTGCGGTACCCTGGGAGTGGTAGTCTCCCAAGAACTATCTATCTGATTGTTACTGTCCCTTGGGACCCAGAAATACAAGCATTCCCTGGCCTCTGGAGCCAGGTGATGAAGTGTCCCCTAGACTGAAGCTGCAGAAATCAGGGCATCAAACATGTGTAAAACCTTCCCTCCAAGAGATACTGGTGCTATGGAGTGTAGCAGAGGGGAAGTGCAAAGATGACATCCACCAGGGAAAAAAAAGATGGCACCCAACAGTTTTAGCAAAATAGAGGAAGAGCATGAAAGTGGTACCCACCAGTGCCTCCATCCCCAGAGAGTATCCCATCAGGCCCTGCACCTCTAGCAAGTGCATTAAGATTAGCAAATGAATCTCTTTCATATAAAGTCTGGGTGCTTTTCAAAAGCTGCTTCTGCACTGGGCCCTGGGGCAAGTGATTGAGCGTGTGAGCCCTTTAGGAGGTGTTTTATCAGTTTGCTACAGTGGATATAAGGCCTATTGGTTTTCAAAGCCAAATGTTTTGGGGGCTGATCTCTCAGGTTCAGGTCTTAGAAGTTGGGGTGCCTGATAGGCGGACAACCCTTCCCTCTTGAGGGAGAAGTTCCTACTGATGGTGTGTCTCTGCACCAGGGGTGGGGTTTATGGCAAGACAACGTCTCAGACTCTTTGATCCGCCTTGGTGTGGCCCTTTTGTCATTTGCTGATGTGAAGGAACTGCTCAGCTGGTTTTCAGGTATTTTTCAGAGAAAATTGTTCCATATATAGCTGTAGGTTTAGTGTGTCTGTGGGAGGAGGCGAGTTCAGGTTCTTCCTAGGTGACCATCTGGGACTGCCCGCCCTTTTTTCTGATTTATATCATTCCTTGTATTTTCTTGCTTTGTTTTGTTCTATGAAAACCTCCAAGACAATGCTATATGATAACATTGGGAGTCTAGCACCTGACTTTAAATCAAATTGTCTTCATTTTTCACCATTTAGAATACTATTTGTTATTGGTTCCTGATAACTAGTCTTTATAGTTTTACCTTTTTAGTTTATACCATCGTTTATGCTGATATGGTTTCTAATACTCAACCGTCCTAGCATTCTCAAAATATTGGGTAAAAATTTCCCTCCAAGTACATTTCATAACATCCCTCTCTCCCCTCTTGAAAAAGCCTAATTAATCAGCAATGGGAATAACATAAGGAAAAATCTGAGTGGACTATTAAGCTCCTATAGTTAGTCATTTATGAATAAACACATTTTTTCATATATATTGAGTACTTACTACGTACCATACTGTATGTTTTAATGTGTGTGTGTGTGTGTGTGTGTGTGTGTGTGTGTGTTAACCTCCTTAATCCTTTGTGGGTGATACACATAACTCCCTTTTACTGTTGAGGAAACAGACCTAAAGACATTAACAATTTCCCCAAAGTACCACAACTAAGTAGTGGTAGAATCAGATTTAAACCCGAGCTCTTAACAACTATAACATGTTTCCCCAAAAATAAGACCGAGTTTCATATTAAGGTTTGCTCCAAAAGATGTATTAGAGCGTATGTTCAGCGGATATCATCCTGAAAAATCATGCTAGGGCTTATTTTCTGGTTAGGTCTTATTTTCGGGGAAACACAGTATTGTACTGTTTCTCATGAAAGCATTAGAGAAGACGAAGAAAGAACAGAAGCTTCAGGATGGCAGACAAATTTCATGTGCTGTTTATTCAGTCTCAAAGTTCTACTGAAATGATAGTAAACATTTGTAAAAGGGAATAAATCCAAAATAATATATAGAGCAGATGGTAAGGCCCAAGTATTTCAGAAATTCTGACAAATATCTAGAAGACAGAAAGCAGGGGACATCAGAGTAAAGGCAGTCACACACCAGACAAAGCAGGGATCCTTTTAGTCCAGCGAAGCCCCAGAAAAGACCCAAGCTGTGAGACATTACATAGAGTGGAACTGGGTAGCTGGCAAAATTCAGTTTTACGTAAAGGGCTGTCTGTGAACACTTGGTCCAATTGGCTCTTCCCATTACTTCCCCCCTCAGCAACCACTGGAGATGGCATGCGGAATAACAGTACCTGTACATGTTAACAGAGGGGTGCTTTTTAAAGAAATTGGACTACGTTACATGCGTGAAATGGGATCAGGCTCCAAACATGGGAACTGGCCCCTAGATCATGTCCCCTTTGTCAGTTGGCAGCAGGGAAGACAAGGCAAGGTAATCCAGGCAAAGGGCGTAACTTTAACGTGAGTAAAGGTGTGAAGGCAAGGAACAGCATGGTGGCTGAGGGAAATACTTCATTCCCTCAGAGGATGAAGGTCAGTCCTAGGTGTGACACATGTTGAGGCCAGAGGTGCAGACAGTCACCAGATCTGGAGCTTGTACTTTCCGTGTTGGCAGAGGGAGCCATGGAGGGATGTAATGCAAGAAGATCATTGTTTTGGCGGTTGGGTAAAGAGAGAACTTGGGGGTGAATGCTCTCTGGGTATCATAATGCGAAGTGTGGTCTGGGGAGGCAGCATCAGGACCTGGGAACTTACGAGAAACGCAAATTATGGGGCCCCACTCCAACCTACTGGACCACAATCTCCAAAAGTGAGGCCCAGCAGTTTTAACAAGCCCTCCAGGTGGTTGTAATGCACACTCATTTAAAAACAATCTTCTAAGGAATTCCTCTTATGTGAAGACATTGCATCTCTTCTATGCACCTTTCCTGCCCCCGTCATGTGGAATGATCGTATCCTCCATTTTCACCCCCTCTGTCCCCTGTATTTCTCATAGTGCTTCCTTATGTCCGTTTTCTCATGGTAACCAGCACACTTCTTTACATGAGCTACTCTCTCTCACCTGCCTTTGCAGCCCTGGTGGGAAGGACCTAGCAAAAGGCTTAATAAATTAGCTTGCTGAGCAAATGAACACAGAAATACCAATTAGGAGGCATCTGTAGTAGTCCAATCATAGATAAAGAAGAAATGAGATCTTGAACCAGAAGAGTAGTGGAAGGACCTGAGAGATATCTAGGAAATAAAATGGGCAGAATGCTAAGAGCTAATAATTATATAGCACTTACTATGTACCAGGCAGTTTTAAGTGTTTTTTTAAGTATTCCTTTAATCCTCACAATAGCCCTATGAGGTAGCTATCTTTTCGTCCCTGTATTATACAAGACAAGGCCAAGTCGTTTACCCAAATCAAACAGCTAATATTCAGCCAAGATATAAACACAGGTGAAGTCTGGCAGCAGAGTCCTTGTTGCTTGTTATTCTGCCCCCAAACTTGTGCTAAGATTTCCAACCTGAGTGGTTGGGTAAACGGGGTGCCATCCACAAAGACATACAGCAGGAAAAACCAGGGAAGATGCTGAGTTCAGCATTAGATATGCTCTTTGAGATACCTTTATAGGGTGTCCTGCCAAGTGGTTTGACATAATCATCTGAAAAACAGGGGTATGGAGTGGGCTAGGCACACAGATTTAGAGATCAGCAACGTGTAAACCATGAGAATGGATGCGATGATCCAGGAAGGATTGTATATAATGAGAAGACGTGGACTGAAGGCCCTAGTGACGAATATTTACGGAAAACTAAGATGCAATGGCCTCACAAGTATAAGGAAACCCCCAGAAGACAGTAGTGTCCTAGACGCCAAGGCGACAGGTGACCTAATGGAGGGAGTGAGCAGCAGTATTAGTATCGATGAGTTCATGTAAGAAAAGGATGGAAGACCATTTTGCCACCTAAGACTTCACGGAAATTGTTTTGCTGTGACCACCAATAGAGGGATGAGAGCCAGAGTAGAACAGGTTAAGAAGTGAAAAGGCAGAAAATGGGGAAAGCAAATCTAATTCTCTATAGACTGCATTTTGTGGAAGATGCAATAAAAAAAAAAATTCAAATCTTTTAGATGAGACTTCAGCATATTTTTGAGTCCAGCAGATGGAACCAGTAGAAGTGGTGGTAAAACGAAATGGAAGAGATGGAGGACCAACTTAACCAAAACCTGTGTGAGAGGTTGGTCTTGAGCTAAAGGACCACAACTCAATCTCTGAGATGACGATGAGAATGGATATGAGACTTTTAGGTGGAAGGACAGAAATAATGGCCTTAATTGTATTGATGCAATGTCTGCTGGGTAAGATAGGTGAGGAGGAGTTACACGTACAGGAAGATTTAGGGATGGGAGAGGGAGCGTGTCTAAGTGCAATAAAAGGACAAGTAATTTTATGAATAAGCCATTTAGAAAATCCATCAGATCAAGATTGTTCGATAAAGACAGCAGGCTAGGAGGGACCGAGAGAAAATGGTGGGAAATACGGACCACAGGACTCAGATCAGTTTATAGTGAGTGAGGACAGAACTTGATGAATAGATTGTAGGTAGAATAGGATATTGGAGTTTAAGTTCAAACAGCTTTGGATAAAAATATCCAAGCTGTAGCCTTCAGAGTGGCTGGGTGAAACAGTAGGGATGGAGGTTGATAAAAGCAAGAATCATGGGTTTGGGATATTAAATAAAGGTATCTACTACGTGTCAGAAAACATTTAAATTGCTGGCACTCTTAGGGAGACTGTTGTATTTGTTTGGAAAAAAATATACTTGGAATGTGAAAGGGAAAACGTGATTGAGGTAGATGATGCGTTTCTCATGGTCCTGGATGGCACAGCTTAAGAAGTGGGTAAAAAACATCTGATTGTTACTCTGGCAGGGGTAAGGGTGGCTGTAGAGCACAGGGATGAAAGATAAAGGGAGGAGGGAGAGGCGTCAGACACGGGCACAGAATGGAAGAGCTTGAGGAAAGCAGTGGCAGGTTGGTTGAAAAGAACTTGTAAGAATAAGTTGGAGCATCTGATTTTGAGCTGTTTGTGAGTGTGCAAGGTGACGTAACTCCTCTACTCCCTTGCTCCCCCCCCGCCCCCCACACACAGACGATCACTCCACAGTTCGACTGAGTTTACTATTCTCACCAGCATCTTGTGAACGAGTGCTCAGCTGTCAGGTGAGACCACATGACGACTTCTTGCCCACCAAAATGTGGTCAGAAGTGGCCAATGTCCTTGTCAGGAGAAAGCCCTAGGACAGCAGCCTTACTCACGTTCCCTGTCACAGCACCTGACAGTTCCAAATGGCAGCTTGTTCATCCTGAGTCCATGAATTGGGGAACAGACCCCCATGTCACACACAATAGACATGTATAGTAGTACGTTGTTCTAAATGACCTATTCGGGGGACTGTACGTATCACAGAATGTAATAGCATGTTTAATTCCAATATCCTGTTAATTGCTGTACCGTCAATGTTCTCTCCTGACTTCCACTCCCAAACCACACAGGTTCAGCCTGACATTCCCTCACCCGTATCACCCTTGTAATGTCCTCAGCCTGTCTTGCCCTCCTACCTGAACTGCAGCTAATCTTTCAAAAGCACAAATCTGATCCCATGACTGTTTAAGTCTTTTCTGTGGCTTGCCATCATCCCTGAAATTAAGCTGTTTACGAGGCACTCTCTAATCGGCCCTTCCTAGCCTCTCATTACATTCCAAACGACAGCCACACTCAGCTTCTGAATACACCACGATTTCCTGTCTCCATGCTTCTGCCAATCTGTTCCCACTCCAGAGTACACGACCTCCCTTGCTCGGGCTTGACCTGATCCCGACCAGGAACCTGTGCCACAAGTTACGCAGAACCGCGTATTTCCCCGTCACACTACTTATCTAGTGTGTTCTCTTCTCTAGTGTGTGTTCCCCAGACACTGGCCATGATGCCGAGCACATAGTACTAGAGTAGAAGGTACCAAGGGAAAGGTAATTAAATTTGCCTTTGCTGACCCATTGGCAAGAATGGAGGCATGCTTGTAGATTGGATGTCAACCTTGAAATGTAGAGCTGAGCACCGGCTGTGGTGGCACAGATCAGTGGGGACTCTCACCGGAGCAGCCACACATGGTGAACTGGTAACAGTTGATTGTACTTCAGAGGACAGTTGATGCAGAAACACATTTCTAAATCTTTTAAATAGATTTTGAAGACTGATTTTCAAGGATTCCAAACTCAGCATTCTGGACTTACTCAAACTGCTGACCAATCAGCCTCATTAATATTTCAGTAACATCATATAAAAGGAAAATAACTTATCTTTGCTTATGCCAATTCTCCCAAGTGGGACTGATATTGTTTAGGAGCTTGAAAGACTACTCGCTCAATGGTCATTTCAAAGACTAGGAAATCTGTGGTAGTTTTTATTTTATGCCTGCCACCATCAGTCTTTAAAATCCCATGTGTGGGCATCAAGATTCATAAAGCATTTTGTCTTCAAACATCAACTAACCCTAGAAAAGTAGCAAAAATCTGTTATAGTCAGCGTAACTTTAATAGTTGCCTTCAAAGTTCAAATATATCTTGTTTAGGAATTACACAAAATATCACTACTTGTCATGTCTTTAAATATTATAGCTCAATAGTAAATTACCCGTACTAATTCAAGAAAGTAAATAGACAAACTTTTCTTGAAGAGAATGTAAATGGATAATTTTGAAAACCCATTTACTTTTTCTATAAGAATTCGAGTAAAATGAATTAGTTGCTCATGGCTGCTGTTCCTAAACATTTTAATATAGTACATTGATTCCAAAGTACCCAAATGCCTGACTCCCCTATATAATAGCAGTCCCTTTCACTCATATTTCTACTGTTTCCCCAAAAATAAGACCTAGCCGGACAATCAGCTCTAATGCATCCTTTGGAGCAAAAATGAATATAAGACCCAGTCTTATTTTAGTATAAATTTAAGTATGCAGAAAAAGCATTTTATAGCCATAGAGAAACAGTATGTTAAAGGATTTAATAAGGACCATCCATTTAAATCAGAGGTAACAGTATATAGAGTAGGAACCTATTTTCATCAAATCATGATAGTTTCTAATTGGTGGAAGAAAAGAGGGTGATGAGCAGCACTCCTTACATTTAGTCAGGAAGACGAAGAACGGACACTTAAGAGTGTCTGAAAACTTCTACAAGTGCACCTCAGTTGGCTATAGCTTCTAGAAACAAGAAAAATCTTTCTCTAAAACAGTGGTTCTCAACTGAGGCAATTCTGTGCCCCACCACACCCTCCTCTAGGGCCATTTGGCAATAGCTGGAGACAATTTTGGTTGTCACCACTGGGGTAGGCGGTGTCACTGCTGGTAAGTGGGTAAGAGGCCAGGGAAGCTAATACCTTTCAGTGCATAGGGCAGCACCCCGAGACAGAATTATCCAGTGCAAACTATGAATAGTGCCAAGGCTGAGAAATCCTGATCTAAAAAGAACATGTGTTTTTCTATCAAAGTATAAATTCTGGAGAAAGCATTACTTTTACTTCTAGAATAAGGAACCAGGAGTTTATTTCCAGACGTTTTAGGCTAACTTAGTTCATGGATGGTAACGATTCCAAGCAAGATGCACATTTGTCTGTTAAAAATACTCCAAGATCACAGTAAGCTACCATCACACACATTTAAGCTGCCCTTGCCTAAGTAAGCAGTGGGTTTATATGAAAAGTGAAATGTCTGTGAAACAAGTAAAACAGCTTTTCAGAGTTAATAGGATTATTACAGGCTATTAAAACATGGGGTTATCATGGTATTATACATTAACCAGTTCTGGAATACAATTCTTCACTTTTCTTGTGTGTGAGTGAGAGAGCATTCTAGGATAAAGTCACGCAATGTGCATCAACCATAGTTACTGACAATGGCGAAATACACTAATTCCAATACTCCCTAATCCAGAAAAAATTAGTTCACAGAATATAAGCTTTTTCTCTTCTAAGACCTAAATGAAACAATTTGCCAAAATCACCACTGATTATTAAGATCAGAATAAAAAGGTATGAAATGATCAGGGTATCAAGATTCCCTCTACTAAAATTTACTCTGAAACCTGACACACATGGACATTACAGGGTCTAACAAAGTAAAATTATCTGCAATATTCCCCTCAGTAGTTTTAATTGAAGTTGGTTTTTATGATGTCTGATGAAAAACGAATCGCGTTTTGAATAGAGAGCTAACTTTCTAAGTTACAAAGAGCAAAAACATGCCGCTGATAGATCTTGCCCTCAATTACACAAGTCATCTTTCTAGTATTAACAGGAAAATAAAGCAACTTACTGTACTGTAAAGAGAAAACAGGTAATTTCAGTGTGCATCTATCTTCATGGCCTTGTCTGGTGAGCTTTTGGCAACCTGCCACCAAATACTTCTACGGTGTTCCAGTTTTGCAACCAAAGGTATCAAAGGCGTTTCATTTAATTAACTGGAAAAGTCAGTTAAAACCAGAATAGCCTTTTTCCCAACAGTAAAATGAACTATTACTGTACTGTCCATTTTCTGTTCCACAGAGGATTAAATAAGATTTCAGAAGTAGACAGGAACCTTGAGTGGCAGTGGTTTGAAAATTAGGATTCAATTTAAGATAGAGCTAGAATCCAAATATTTGCTGACATTTTTAAGCTCTTGAGTATCAGAACATTTATTAATATATCTAGAGATTGGCAGTTAATTTTAACAATTTAAATTTTTGGTGAAATTTAATGTGGGGAGAAATATTTAACTTTTTAAATTTGAGGTATTACTATATACTTTGTCATGTGGCTAAATACAGCTTACAAGTCCTATTAATTAACCACTTAATTGAATTTTTTAATGGCTGAGGATTTTGTGTATTTCATTATTTTGAACTAGTCACACCTATATAATCATATTCATATGCCTGAGACTAAGCTAGATATAAAGGTATCAGAACATCCCTTAGAATTGGTTCAATGAGATATGCCCCTGTGTTATTTACCATTTCCCCAAAAAAGTAAAAAAAAATGACTGACTTGGTTATTTAATTATGATTACATAAAAATTATATATTCAAACATTTGATGAAGTCATCATACTCCAACCTTCTGAAAATTTGAATTCCCAAGAATTAAGCTTTAGGTATCATTAAGGAATATATGACCACCACTTTAAAAATTATCATTCAGTGCCACTGATTTTATAAATAAATTTTTAGGTTAGGCTTTGTCGTGTTACCAAATTTCCTTTCTGCCTTCGTTTCATAAAATAACCTAACCTAAAAACACATTGCTTTGTAGACCTGAAATTAAAAACAAACAAAAAAACCCCCACAACCCCATATTAAGCTTTCTTTAAAAAGTCAGGTAGATCTAAACAGTTCAAACATCCTCAAAAAAATCAGCAAACAGCTGTTTCCTTACTATTACCTTTTAGATCTTCTGAAGAACCTACACATGTAGAAATGCTAGCAGATCTTCCTACTGCTACCAACAGACCAGTCAGTAGTAGGAGCGGCCGACTGTAACCAGGCCTCCCCCTGTAACTTCCACCCCAGTACCAGGACATCGCCACTACAAGTATGGCGTTCATCAGTATGACTTAGCATTTAAAACTTGAGTATTCTTCTGTTACTAATTTTATGTATCTGAATATACATTATATAGAGAGATATATACACAAAAACTGTATCTACTACTAGAAAGAGCAAACTATTTCTTTTTGTAGTAAGACTGAGTTTCAACTATATTAAAAAAAATAGCCATCTTGCAAAACAAAAAAATGCATCTTGGAAGGTTAAATAAAAGAGAAATCCAATACATGAAAAGTATTTGAATATAACTTTAGGTAATTAACTAAGACATTCATATAATATATGCATGTCAGTCTCCTATTTGGTCCTAGGACCTGCAGTATTCTAATTCACTGTGAAACCATGTAACCAAATACTTAAATATATCCACAATATCTATACCATGGTAATGTATAGTACATAATATACTAACATCTCAAAATAAATTTCTATTAGTTTTATGCAAATTATGGTATATTATCATCTGCCACATTTTGAAATGGCACCAACTTCATGTAACATTCCATGTCAACGTACTAGTCAAAATCCTTACTGGTCATGTCCTTATGCATTTTCATCCGAACATTCAAAATCAAGCTGTTAATCTAATAACCACAGTATATTATCAACTGAAATCACTGCACATTTGGATGTTAAAGCAGGTTAAGTAATACGGCAGGAAAAATATTTCTAATTCACAGTTTCAAAAATAAAGTATGCAGTTTTCAAATAATCTGATTGCTTAAAATCGGTCACTAAATTTAACTGTCTCCTTCAATACATGTAAACTGTGTTTGCACAGCACAGGGAGACGTCTTTATTTCAGAAGTTAGTTCTTCCTGTTACAGGAGCACCACAAATTTGAAGGAAGAAGCTACAGTGTGAAATGAGTTCACTGAAGGTTATGTTAAATAAAATTTTAACTACAATTAAGGTACTGCAAAGCTTTGTTTCCCCCAGCACAGACCCCTTTAACCAGGAAACATAAGCAACACTTACCAAATACAATACATAAATTAGCTCTACAAGAAAGGGGTGAGACTCTAATTCAACTAAAAGAAAATACTATTATTAGCTAACCTGTGATAGCTGGCTTCAGAATTTTCATAAAAATAAAATTTTAAAGCATACACAGTATTTGTATCCTTCGATAAGGGATGTAGAGATCCAAAGGGAATGAAAGAAAAAGTTGGCCTAAAGAATTTAATTTCTAAGTGGAAATACACACACACACACACACACACACACACACACACACACACACACACACACAAATGGGTAACTGAGGAAAAACTGAGTACTTAACTATTCAAATTTTAAATGTCTAAGAAAATTTGTAATAGAAAAAAGTGGCAAATTGTTATTGTGACTTGATTGGCTGAAAACATCTGTAAATTCACACTGGCATTAAGAAAACCAGTTTCAAAAATTTACTCCCCCTTCTCTCTCTCTCTCTCCCCCCCCAGATATGTTTTCTGTGCAAAAATAAATATCTGCAAATTGCACTAATACAATACTTATTTTAACTTTTGTATTATGAATAATCTGCACATGCTTTACAGACAATACATATTTGTAAACTTGCTCATGCAAAATTAGTGTGTGCAACAGGGATATTGTTAATCCCTATACTTTTAAAAAACGACACCTTATTATTTTTTATACTGCCAAACCGTCTAAAATGTAACAAATCTTACAGATATTGTTATCTGCCAGCTAAAAAATCAATTTATGTTGCTGAAACAAAAAGTTATACAAGAAAAAGAAACATGGTTTTTGTCTTGCAGAATTTTTGATTTTTAAATAAGAGAAATTTTATAAAAGAAAGAAATTCATGGTCACAAAATTTTAACATTTTAATCCTACACATTACAGGGCAAATAGATCCTGGATCCTATCTCCATATTCCATAAATCCTAACTTTTAGTTTCCATTTTAAATGTTGCCCTAACCACTAAAACATTAGTGGTTTTACAACCTCTGGATTGTGGAAATACATATTTCTGAAATAAATGTTACAAAAACAAAAATGGAAGAAAGCCAAACTGTATCCATGAAGGAAAAAAAGTGGAACATTTTGAAGCTTTTAGACACTTCTCTTTCCATGTCTGATGATTAACCTGTCAATTCAGTGCATCATATGGTCAATGTAATGGTCCCATGTTGAATAAACATCTAACTAGTGTCCATTGATTCCAAGTTAGTGGATGATGAATCTTTTTGGATACTTTCAAAGATGGCTGCAAGCTCAGGGTTAGAACTGATCTGTGACTGGAATTCACTCATCAGTGGACTCTTCTCTGCTTCTGGAATGGTCAGCAGTGCTGCAACTGCTCTCATGGCAGATCGCTTTAGTTCATCTTGCTTTTCAAACTCCTGTTTTACTGAGTTTGCCTTTACCTGTAACATTGAGTAAATTTATATTACATGCTATATGAACAAAATTTAAGCACGTAGAAATTTCTGGTAAAGCTACTCTTTCATAGTTCACGTTACATTATATTTTAAGCATAGCTGTTTTAAAACTTTTTAGCAGTTGCTTGTCTCCTTTTCTTTTAAGGGTATATCTTACACAAAGCCTATTATAAAAACAGAAAATCCAGAGCTATCATGGTAGGAAAGAGTGGGCCTTATCTGCTTAGCAGGTCCTACTTTGGCCACCAGAGAAAACTGTTCCTCTAGAAACATGGTTCATTATTCAAATACATCATGTGCTGACACCTCTGTGCCATAATTCATGTAATCATTTTTATATGAAAAGCCCTGTTTCACCTTCTGAATTTAAAAGTATTTCGGACTTTTCAAGGTCCATTTTAAATGCCATCACTTTCATATGCAGTCTTCTATGATTCCCATCCCCAGACCTCCACCAGAACTAAACATTTCAATCTCTTTTGTGGACCTACCACACTTTATCCCATATCAGTACCATATTAAAACTTAAGAATAGCATTTAATAGTGCTAAGTTTTCTAAAACATCCACATTTAATAGGTTGACTTTTAAAACCAACTGCTTCACATGGTGTTACCACGGTTAAATTAGGAAACCTACAGTATAGAACTGACTAGGAATCCTGACCAAGTCTGGCAGTTGATGTCTACCAATGATTACCTTAGTTGTACATGTGGCACGTAATGGCTCCACAAGTCGGTCCAACCTCTGCAGTACTGCACTTGGACAAAGGGTGGAGAGTCTCACCAACATTAAAAATGTTAGCATCTATAGGAATACAAAAAGATAAAATTTAGCCTTTGCATTATTTCCTAAAGACAAAATCCAAATTCTAACAAAGCTTTTAAAAGGAAAATGACTAGCACACCACATAAAGTTTCATTTTACTATAATTTGCCACAGATTTGTCTCAAACCTTATCTGAGGAATTTTAGTTACAAGTACGAGAAAGACTTACTCGTAATGTGGTCTAGTGTATAGAGCTAGAAAAGTGGTTCTCACTCTTAGCCACACATTAGAACTAGGAAGCTTTAGAAATATACCCATTCTTCTGCCCTGTTTCCAGAGATTTTTACTTAACCTATCAGGTCAGAGCCATAGATTTAGTATTTTTTAGAAAGCTCGTGTGCACCAAGATGAAAAACCACTGAAGAAAATAACTGAACTAGGAGAAAAGCTTTATAAGATTCTACTGTTTGAGCAGATCTTCCTTAAAAAAAGAAAAAAAACCCAAAAGATCGGTTATTCAGATTAATCCATGTAAAACCTGGCAATTCGTGATCTTTTTTTCTCTTGGACTATAAACTATAGAATTGAGGACTGTTTTTAATGGAGTCTGGGAGGATTCAGGCTACTGCCACACATGGAAACCTAAAAATCGGCGTTCTGAAAGTCTAGCTGAATTACTGCTCAACTGCCACTCTGCCTGTGTGACCAAAGGCCTTGAATGGAAAAGTGAAGAAAAAGAGACAGTGCATTTATATTTTATTTTTCAAACCACCCTTTCATAGTTCACATTTAAAACAGGCATAAGCAAATAGGAAACCAAAGAGCAGTTAGGAACAAACTTCATGCCTTAAACCTAAAAAATGGTATGATTTCTCTCTAGTTTGCTTCTATAGATTACTTCGAGTATCTGAAAAACCATTCTTCCATGTCACCCTTTAACAAAACTCTTGATATTTAACTTAAAGTATATTAGATTCCAATCTAAAGTGTATCAGACTGGAAAACAAAAATCCCTCATTCAGCTGAATACGATTATCGTGCAGAACGGCCCTAAAGACAGCCAAAGGAAATTAACCACGACAATCATGGGAAACTGAAAAAATCTTCCATGGGTAGTAACTGCAGTACATTATTAAGACAGGCCAAAAAGATCACAGATTATACTTTGAATGAAGTGCAAAACCTGTCTGGACTCTTCTTTGGAGGGAAAGGATCTAGGGACTATCCGCTAAGCAATCTGGCACAGGGAATTTCCTAGAATTTCCACCCAACTTAGACTTCCTCCTCCAATGAAGAGGTTTCTGAAGTTTTCCTGTATGACAACTGATGTTACAATTGCATCACTATTACTTTTGCATATTATAGTTCATAACACTTTCTAAAAGTATGACAAGCAAACCAGTTTTCCTCATTTAATACACAAAAGTAAATTACAAGGGTAAAAGTCACTGTAGCTAAGCCTTCTTCTAAAACATTCTATAAACAGGCACAAACATCTTACCTTAATATCATAATGGTCCTTCAAACCATCTTCAACATGATTTAGAAATTCAAAGATATCTAGTCTATCAAGACAACTGTCTAGAAGTGTGTACATACACTCAAAAGCTGCCTTTCTAATATCCAGGCCGTCATCCACTGTATGCTTAAATGGACCCATTTCTACCTGTTGAAACAAAAAAAGAATATGTGGATACACTTAAAAATAAAAGACAAGCTTAGAGAAAGTGTAATGTAACTAGCTTACCTCTCTTATAAGCTCCTTTCTAACTTTTGTTTCATTGTAAAGATGTGGAAGAACAGTATCTAGAAGATCCCTTATTAAAGACGGCTTATTGTGTGCTGCTGAATTGAATGTGACCAAGGCTACTCTTCTTACATTCAAATCTGGGTCTTCCAACGTTTTTAGGAAATCACCTGAAAAATAGTAAGAGAAGGAACATGTAATTATGTAAGCTTAAAATAAGATATATATTATATTTTTTCTAAATTGATAGATTATTATTATTATTGGTATTATTGTAATTTCTTCAATGCAGGTCATGGAAGAACATGACAAAATACTAAGTGAACTATATAGTTTCATTTTGGCAGCAGGTAAACCATCATGTCCCAGCTGAGAGGATTTGATAACCTACTCTCAAGTACCTATAATACAAAGGGTATGGAGTCAGAGTCCAAAAAGTTCCCTAATTTCTTCTATACTTTATAAAAAGGTGGACTGCACAGAGAAGTGATGGAGCAAGGAGGCACAGAACTAATAACTTGAATGACTGTCCTTAGAGTTCAAAATGAGTACTTACAAATGCAACCAAAACAGAATTTTAAAAACTGAGTTCAAAAAAAGGATAAACAGGGTAAGGACAGATCCAGTGCTTGATAAAAACGGAATACTGTTAGCTAGTACGCAATTTATCAAATGACAGAGAGAAATGTGCTTCCAAAGCCCTATTTTTATTTGTATCTTTATTTAACAAGAAATATATGACATGGTAAGAGGATAAGGGTACAAAAGGAGGAAACGGACATCTAACATAGGACAAAAAGCTACACAAAGCATCTAGCCACTTAAAACCAGATATAAGTCTGATCGTTCTTCGAATGTGGGGGAAAAATTATAGTGCAAAGATCTTTGGAGTCATACAGATGGTGATCCAAATAGCTTCACTTGTCAACTGTATGCCTTTTGGCAAGAGCCTCAGTTTCCCAGTTTATAAAATGAGAATTATAAACCTTTTAGGGCTATTAAGCAGAATAAATACCATGTATATTGTTGAACACAGTGTCTGGTACACACCTGGTACTCATCATTACACACATTCCACCTTACCATGAGCAATCTTTTAGAATACACAGGGAAAAAGAGGGACCAGAAGACGTAAATGTTCCCACAAAGCAATTTGAAAAAATGGGAGGAAAGAAATACTTCAGACACCACAGACCGGTAAACTCAAGGTTGACCACCCAGCAAAGTTCTGATTACAAAAAAAGCTTAGGAAATAGCTCAGGTTCAAAAGGAATTTAAACGTACCAGGCTAAATCTCCTCACCCCATTACTAAGATGGTAAATTAGAATAAACATGATTTCAGTAAAGTACCTAAAACATTGTATTACGGATAAATGGTGACATGGACTAAATCAATGGTCCCCAACCCCTTGCTCTAGGAATTTTAATTTTTAAAGCTTTTTAGGTGGTTGTGATGTTCATATAGTCTCAAATAATACTGAACTAGATCATAAGTCAATTAGAATGATAATCATCTGACTGAATAACAATACCAACGATGAACACTGTTTGACTGTTGTCAACCTGGAAAGATGTCTCTAGAGACGCGGCACAGGTCTTTTCCTTTGTCCTAGCTTATCCAGCACCAAAACGTGAATAAATATATCAAAGCAAAAAAAAGGGAGGGCAACAAAAGCAAGAATCTTCTGACAGAGAATTTCTCTGAATTATTTCTAGGTCCCAGCAGTAGCTCCCATTTATCCCCATGTCCCCCTTATTCTGAGTTGGTAACCCCTTTCTGTACTGTTTTAAACTGCCTTTTCTCCTTTCTGGCACCTGTAATGTGGCCTGACCCTGCAAAGCTTCTTTGCCACATCCCGCTAGCCTCTCTGCTGGTATCCCCACCTGGTATCCCCATTCTTCTGTTCTCAAGAAAGCACCAAATTGAGTTCTGAGGGGTTTTAGCTACTACCAACTTAGGGAAAATTGATGATGAAAACAACACAGGGAAGTTATAAAATCACGAAAAACAATCCTAAAAGCTAATTCTTGTCTTCACAGAAATAGAGATAGGAATTCTCCTCTCCAGTTCTGGTAACTGTCCTTTTTATGCTACGGTTGTTCTGACCTTATATATGGGAACTGGAGGGTTACAATAACAGAAAATTGGGGCCCTAACAGCTCAAGTAAGATCCACTTACATCTGGGAGGAAACTTCAGAACTATTCAGATAGATCAAATATATTTCCTTTATCCATTAGTTATTTTAGGTCATCCCAAAATATAATTATCAAATGTGTAGCTGACTCTAAAGACATCCTAATGTATTTACTAATTTCAGTTATTTGCAAAATTATCAGGCAATAATTTCAAACTAAGGGATGATAGAATGTAGAATGTAAGTATATAAGATGATACGTTATCAATTATCTTTGTAATGAAACAATCACCAGATCCTTAAAAGTATTTCAGTTCCTTGGTGTTATTTTCAGTTATTGAAATGATTCGTTTTTTGACAATTACCTACTAAATAGTTCATCAGTATGTTTACCGTTGTTTGCACTTACCTATACAGTTCTTTAATAGTGGATCAATAGGTTGTGGATGATCAGAAATAGTAAACTTCACAGCTGTCACCACTGAGCTTCGGGCATAGGATGAGCCTAATTAAAAATAAATTTAAGTCTATTGGTATGAAGTCCACTAAAATCCATGGACATCTTTATCGTTCTCAAACCACTTCAAATGACACTAGTGCCTTCAAGTCTTCAAAATTCCTTTGGTCAAAAGGGGTTTTCCTATTGCTATCTGAATACTAACAGAACAGAACAAAATGTACTCATCTTATGAAATACAACTCCATCAGATTTCAAAGGAAACTTTCTTCTGGGAGGAGGAGGCCTGGGAGAGCAGCAGTTGGGGAATCTAGCCCTCGCAAAATGGAATTGGTTAAATCCATAAATAGCTTTTAATATCCTGAAGTATTTTATTAAAAAAGAAAGCAATTTCTAAGAATAAATGGCTATTATTACCTTCCACTTGCTGTAAAGGGATTGACAGTGGTAAATCTGAAAAACTCTTCTAAGATCTCTCATTTGCACTAAGAGTAAGTGAACCAATTTTAGTATTAATTGTTTCTAGCAAGCTCCTCAGGATATATTAATTCGAGAGACACCTGTGTTTTCCACAGTTTAAGATAAAAGAATAACATTAAAATACAATGAACACTAGAACAGATTTATTTAACCATTATCTAATTACACTCTTTATCCTTTCAAACAAGCAAACATCATTCAAATAGAGCTTTATACGATAACATGAGGCAATAGGTTCTACACGTAACAAGATATAGGGATGTTTAAACTTCAGCATTAGGCATCTTTTAAGGCAAACCAACTGCAAATAATTAACAAAATCTCTTAAAATAAGAAAATCTAGGTACCCACCTGATATCAAATACCCCTTAAGCCGTGGAAGGAGAGTTTCTGGATCGATTAGCGTAAGTTTGCCTAGACATTCCGCGACGACATTTCGGGTTCCTTCCTCTGCACACTCGCAGTGCTTTAGCAATAAGGCCCAGATGTTTTCCACATACGGTTTAAGGCCCACCACTGATGCAGAGCTAATAATTTCCTTCAAGGAATGAAGCAGAAGATACTGCCTTTTGGGTTGACTGGTTATTTCTTGTAAGACAAATGGCAGATATTCAGGAAGGTTGCCCACACTAATGCTGCCTAACGCATAGGATGCAGCTGATTTGACTTCTTCACTAGGAGATGAGAAGGCTTCTAGTATTACAGATTTTAGTTCTAGCTGCCCACTTAAATCAATATGATGCCCAACTTCTCCAAGAGAAAGTAGAGCTAAGAGACGAATGGAATCTGTAGACCTGGAGTTCTTGACATCTTGAATAAACTGACCTACTACAGCTGGTCCTTCTTTAGGACATGCTCGAGTAAGGGCAGCTACACATTTGGCAATGGAGTAATAAGACTGCTTGTGAGTAAGAGCTGTGCTCTGAGAATAAACTGGACCAGTCAGCATGCGCAACAAATCCATGTATCCTAGATTACTTGTTCCAGTGACAACCAGAGCTTGGAAAAAGTCTAGCATAGCACTGAGAGCTCCCCCCTGCAATAATGGTGATCTCACAAGTCCAATAAGTTCATTGAGAATGGATCCACTTATCTTTGAAAGGGAGGAAGGATACACTTTTGCCAGTGTGGTAAGAAAACTGATAGCCATCTGAGAAACATGCATATCACTTTCGCTGATAAGAGGTGGGAGCTCATCTAGAACTGCATCAATCATGGCAGCTGTCAAGCTGTCGCTATAGTTTTTAATTAGAATATCGAGGGCAGAAAGGGTACCCAGTTTCAAAGCTCTCTGGTTTTTCCTGAGAAACGAAGCAAGGATAGGAACCCCTTCTCCCAGGACAGGTCTCAAATCTATCTTCAAAGGTGATCCAGCAATCAGCGTCAATGCCTTCACTGTAGTTAACCGGGTAATTTCATTCTTTAGTCTCTCCAAGAAAATTTGAAGTGTATTAGGCAAGTCAGAACCCAAATTGTCTCCAAGGTTGCAAATAATTTGTCCCATACAGGAAATAGCCCTTTCCTTAACTTCCTGATCAATGTCAGCTGCTTTTAACCTCTTAATGGTACAGGTAAATAGATCCTTGATGTAAGGAGTTGCATCAAACGAGGAAGGCTGATCTAAGGGACGAATTACTTTGACAAGCTGTTGAGTAACAAGAAGTGCTTCAGATGTAATCTTGTAAAATGGGTCTCCAACACAAGCCACCACTGGAGGGACCAATGCCTGTACATGCGGATGGAAGACTTGAGGAGAGTGGTTACAGAGGATTACATATAGACATGACAAAGCATCAATCTTCAAATTCGATGAACTTGATTTATCATTCAGGGAGAAAATGATTCCTAAAAAACACAATTAAAAAAATCCAATATTTATGTATGGTTTTAAGTAAGAAAAAAGTTAAAAACTAATCAGTCCTTAAAATAATGCTGGTTTCGACTTCATCATATTACCTCTAAAGTAGTAAAAATTCCACAATCTATAAGGAATATTAGAGCCAAAAATTTTAGAAAATTTTAAACTTTTTACCTGCAAGTTTCTAACTTTAGGTGTTCTAGATGGTTCTTTAAAAAAGTTAGTTCTATGTACAAATTAAGTTATCACGAATTATCCTTTTGAAGGAAACATTTAAGCTAACCTAAGTCTCAATAAAGTCTATAGTAAGTTTCCAAAAGTGATTTACTATTTCTTTCATACCTGGCACAAGAACAGGGATGTGTTGCGTTAGGGCCCCAGGTAACACATTTACCAGTTCAGTTAACATGTTAAAACAACACTGTCGGGTCTTCACACTTTTTTCTTTCATCTGTTTGTGCAGAGCTTTAACAATGTTGGGAACCTGTAATTATAACACACTCATTAGCTGGTTCAGCTATCAATATAATACAAATTGCAGGGGATGGGGAGAAAGGGGAGAATTTATCTTTTTTTGTTAAATTCCTAATTCTGCTAAGTGCTAACAAGACTTGTTAGATACAAACTTTGTTGTATCAATTATGTTCTCTTGTAACTATTTATTTGCTTGATACCGATAAATAAGAAAATGGAGAAAAACTATCATTAGCTTTCTACAGAGCAATAAAATAGTCTTCCTTGGTTAATTTTTAATTATGAAATGCACAAGACTAAACAGAAATCTAACCAAATAAAATTTTCAACCAAAATTTGACAATTTATAAATGGTTTTTCTGAACATAAATAATACAGATAGGCACTGAAGGAAAAAGGACAAATTATATTAGGTTGATGCAAAAGTAACTGCAGTTTTTGCAATTATTTTTAACCTTTTAAACTGCAGTTACTTTTGCACCAACCTAATAAAAAAGAAACCATTAAATGGACCCTAATTTTTATGTTTAGTTTGCTGTTACAGTGAAATCAACCTCACTTCAAATGTAGCTACACACAAGCAAGCAGCAGGAGAGGTATTCAAAAATATTTGCTTCTAAACTTTCTAATGTCGTTAAAAAAGCCTAAATAGGGTATTTACTAACAAAATCTTATGGATGCCACGATACAGCCATGTATCATATCGAACAATGATCTGAGAACTAGAGATTAAAGAAAACACCTATTTAATTCATCACAGCATGATGAGAATTTCCCATCATTTCACCTAACTTTTATACACTTATTTAATTGCTTATGTCATCCATATACTTTATCTCATTTCTTTCTACAATTAATCTTCAGTGTTCACCTGTAAGCTCACCACAATTTTTTTCAATTTGTACTACTTGAAAACAAGATAGATATGGTATGTACATCCCCTCCCGTGGTTTAGTTTAATCTGGCTCACGTTTTGTAATCTATAAAAGTGGACAAATATGGCCCCAAATGGGTTGCTATAGGGATTACATACAAGGTAGGAAAATGCCTAGCATGTACTAAATATTCAACAAATGGGAGCAATTTTGCTGTAATGTTTAGGATCTTAGAAAAAATTGTCCGAGAGTAAAAAGTATGTGTTTTATTAGTAAGAACTGGCATGTATAAGTACTTACTGTGTAGCAGGCACTACATTAAATGTTTACATAGATCGTCTCATCCCTCACTGTCTTGGGTAGACAGTTCTAAGTAAACCCTTATTACAAATGAGAAAAGCAAGGTTTAATAAAATGACAATTTCTCCAAGATCACACAGTAAATTAGGACTGAAGCCAGTTATGAATATACGCAGTCTGACGCCACAGCTCTGAGACACCTCCATTAATATCAAAGATAAAAATTACTGAATCTTAAAATACTTTTAAACTGACCTGACTCTGAAGCATCGTTAAAGGTGTTTCTCCCTGTTCCATTGCATCAGGGTCACACAGCCAACTTTGTACAGGACGAGTTTGCTTCAAAAGAGAAAGGTACGCATGAAAAACATCTGCCTTTACATTCTCCTCACGCTCTTTAAATCTGGATATCAGTGCAGGAGAGACGGTCTTGTAGAATTCTGGAAGCATTTCGTGCCGTGTGCTAACTACAGCATCCAGGCACTTCGCGGCTGCTCGTCTCACTTTCCAGCTCATGTCATCATCGTCACTGTATTCATCATCACTCCCTAAAGAGAAGTTGTAATGTGGGGTTATTATCACAGGAAAAGTTTGTCATTTAATACAAAAAGTGAATTGATACTCATAACTAAAACAGCTTTCTAACTTTTCACTAACCTATGTAGCAGTAGATACGTTTATAAAGAGCTAAAACTTAAACAGATGAAGTTAATTTATATAAATTAACAAATAAATAAACCTCTAAAGAAAAATGATCATGATTTTGTTTTTCATTTGTTAAACATGAGCTGCTTATTAACCCTTTAAAATCATTAATACGTTAAACTTCTTTAGAACATTAATATTTGTAAAATCAAAAATGTCCTCGTCTTTTAAATAATATGAATAAAAGTTCAATTCACCGGAATCACTTGACACTATAGGAAAATCAAACAATCAATCAGGGAGTTTGTAAGATAAACCATGAAACAAACTTTAGAGATAGATGGTGTGATAAAAATAGTTAGGAAAATTAACTCAAAATCGATCAAAGACCTAAATATAAGACCTAAAACAATAAATTGTGTAGAAGAAAGCACAGGAACTAAACTTACAGACCATGGGTTCAGAGAGGATTTTATAAATTTGACCTCAAAGGCAAGGGAAGTAAAAGCAAATATGAATGTGACCATATCAAACTAAAAAGCTGCTGCACAGCAAAGGAAACCATCAATAAAACAAAGAGGCAACAAACCGAATGGAAGAAGATATTTGCAAACAACATCTCCAATAAGGGGCTAATATCCAAGATATATAAAGAACTCATACAACTCAGCAACAACAAAAATCCTATTAAAAAATAGGCAGAGGACCTAAACAGACACTTTTCCAAAGAAGACATACAAACAGCAAACAGATATAAGAAAAGATGCCTAACTTCACTAGCTATTAGGAAAATGCAAATGAAAACCACAGTGAAATACCACCTCACACCTGTTAGAATGGCTATTATCAAGACAAGTAACAAGTGTTGGAGAGGCTGTGGAGAAAAAGGAACCCTCATACACTGTTGGTGGGAATGTAAATTGGTACAGGCACTATGGAAAACAGTATGGAGGTTCCTCAAAAAATTAAGAATACAATTACCATAAAACACAGCAATCCCTCTCCTGGGTATCTACCCAAAAAATCTGAAAAGATTTATCTGTAAAGATATATGTACTCCGATGTTCACTGCAGCATTATTCACGATGGCCAAGACGTGGAAACAACCAGAGTGTCCTTCGATAGATGACTGGATAAATATATCGTACATATATACAATGGAATATTACGCAGCCATAAGAAAAGATGAAATACTGCCATTTGAGACATGAATGGATCTTGAGATTATCATGCTAAGTGAAATGAGTTAGACAGAAAAGTTGAGAACCGTATGTGGAAAATAGAACTGAAAGCAACAAATGAACAAAACGACAAACAAACAAAAACTTACAGACACAGACGTCAGTTTAGCGGTTACCAGAGGGGACGCAGAAGGGGGTCAAATACATGGTGAGAGAAGGAGAACTGACTCTGGGTGGTAAACACACAATGCAATATATAGATGATGTATTATAGAATTGCACACTTGAAACCTATGTAATTTTACTAACCTATGTCACTCCAATAAATGAAAAACAAAGAATCCCAGGACATTCCATAGAACTAATTTTCTGGAGAGAAAAGGAATCCTGACATCAGCTTTCTTTGTGACTATAAGACTTTTCACTAAATTTGTTGATGGGCTATTAGGAGCAAATATGCATATTCTCTACCTTTCAAGATACTGTCTTAATATAGTTTACACTTTCTCAATTATAGCAAGAAAATTCTTCCCACGTTAACAACAGAGGGCCATCTTCTCCAAACTCCCTTAAACCATAAAACCATATTCCTGCCATAGGCATTAACTATTCCATTTCACTCATGTACGAACCTGGAATTCACAAGAATGATCTGGGGTGAAGATTAAATTTAGATTTTCAGCACAATGACATTAAATCCAGGAAACTAGGTGAGATCAACAAGAACATAAGAGTAAAATGGAGAAGTCCAAGGACCAAACCCTGGGATACTCCAAAGTTTAGTGATGAAGAGAAACCAGCATGGAGACTGAAAAAGACTGAAACCAGGAGAGTGTGGTATCCTGGAAATTAAATAAAGAAATGCTGCTGGAACTGAGAAACAGGTAGGGTCAAACATTTGAGGTCACTGGCAATCCTGTTCATCACTGAAGATTGGATTCAAGAGAGAAGGGGAAGAAAGGAACTGGAAAGCATTCTTCTGAGGAGTTCCGTTGTAAAGGAGAGAAACGGGCAGTAGCGGCTAGAGTTTATGATATGCAGTTAAGAGAAGTCTTTATAGCTGTTTTTGTTTTAAAAGGACTGATGAAATTACAGCATTAGAGGAAAGTCATTATATAAATTCATACAAAGAATGAAACTAAAAATTATCATGAAAAAAAATAGCAGAAAATCCACAAACCAGATACCTAGTAACTTACCATTTGAACATCTCTATTCTGATTCTTTCAACACTGGGAAACAACAAAACATGAGCAACCCCTATGTCCTTCTGGAAGTGCTACTCCTTCTGGAGTAAATACCACACAAATCATAGATAGCATGACATCAATCTTAAGAGCCCCAGAAGTGTTTAGATTATTCATTAAGTTAAATGGAGCCTCAAACAATATTTAGGATTTTTCATGAAAGTAACTAGTTTATAAAACCAAACACACTGCTCTGAGCGTGTACATCTACAGGTATAGTTATAAGAATAACATTCATTTCCCTCCTTAAAAAATGCTTTGTAGGGAATCTGAACAATAAAGCACAAAAATCATTTATAATTGCTAGCCAAGAGAACAATACTAATTGTTTTTTCTGTGTATTTAAAAAAAAAAAATGTTTAAAAAAAAAAGAGAGAGAGAGAGAAAGCGAAATAGAAAACAGGCCCAAAATGGGATCACTAGAGCTAAAAGCCCAAGATACCAACCTAGACTGAATACCTGATCTAACTGCAGTTTCAACCTCTCCCAGAAACATAATCAACCAGCACGGTCTTCTGGTCAAGCACCAGTAAGGTAATCTGTCCCACAGGCCCCTCTCCATCCTCCACTGAAAAAAGAGGCAATCTCCATAAATCCCCTGCTCTTCCCCCAAGAAAAGATGTCCCAGCCCCAACATAATCCGTTCTCTTCCCAACCCCCACCCTGCCCCTAGCTCCCTTTCCCCACCCTTCTTCCTTAAAGTCCTTCCACCTTGTACAACTCTCTGAGTGCCCTAGTTGTTGCTAGATGGGACACTGACTGATTCATAAATCGCTTAACTAAAGCCAATTAGATCTTCAAATTCACCCAGCTGAATTTTGTTTTTTAACAAAATAAAAACTCGGACACAGTAATTTTTGTTACCTACTTTTCACTCAACTTATTAACTGCTTCAATAAATTTTTTTCTAGAACATGATTTTGAAAATGCTGCATAGCAGTTCAATGCGTGGATGCCCCATAATTTATTTAATCAATTTGCTATTGTTGAATATTGAGGTCATTTCCACTGTTACAAATAAACAAACAGTACAATTTGAGGTAAAAATCACCCCCGTCTGTAACACTGGGTCTTTCGTGAAAATTTAACAAATTACTTCTATTTAATTTGAAATACCTTGGTCATCATCATCACCACCATCTGCATCCATGGCATTTTCGTCTTCATCTTCATCATCATAATTATAATTTGGATCATACGTAAGATATTTAAGGCAAATATTTATAATGGTAGAAACATGAGGATATACTTCCTTAGGGCATCTGAAGAAAGAAACAAAAGCTGCTTCAAGTAACTGTTCTTTTCTCCTTGATTCAATACCTGCCACATTTTGATTTATCACCTACCAGAAGTTTTTTCTCCTCTTTAATATAGCACAGGAAAGTGATTCCCAGCCTTTTCAACACCAATACGCTCCATCATTCTCACATTGGCTCCACGTTTTAAAAGATTTACTTTTCAAATTATATTTATGTAAATCAAATGTAAGATTAATTTTAACCTTCACATTTTAACATCTCTGGAGCTGGAATGGTTTTATGATAAAGGGCGTACCGGGATTAATGGGTAGCACCGAGAGAAACTTGTGTATAGTTTCCCCGGCTTATCCATGGCTCGTATGTTCCAAGACCTGCACAGTGGATGCCTAAGACTGCAGACAGTACTGAACCCTATATAAGTTGTTTTTTCCTATTCATACATACACTTCTATGGCTTTTCTTTGGCACATCAGAATTGCCAGCATCACTACTTTTGCATTGCATTTGGGGGCCATGACAATCATGCACCGCAGAGAAACTTTTCTGTCAGTAATAGACCTCATGTATGACAGTGGTCCCGTAAAGTTATAATGGAGCTTAAAAATTCCTGTCACCTGGTGATGTAAGGTCTTAATGCAAAGCATTACATAAACACTCACCATTGTGTTCCAATTGCCTACAGTATTCAGTACAGTAACATGCTGTACAGGTTTGTAGCCTAGGAGCTGTAGAGAAACAGAATCTGTAGCCCCAAAATATGTCTCTTTGGTAAGGATTATTTTAGGCTGATTAATTTTAAGAAACAGCAGACCTGGGAGAAGCTCTGAAAACCAAGTGGAAGTTACCCTTTGTAAAAGACATTTACATTTGTAAGGGAAATGTCTGTAATGGTTTCTCGCTGGCTGTCCCAAAAGAGGGATGCCCTTATCTCTAGAAGCTCCTCTCACTGCAGGTAGCAAGGACTTAGATCTGCATGACAACCTTCCCGTTTACTGTGCTTTCCCCATAACCCTCCCATAACTGACTCCTCCCACTCCTAACATTTGTTCTCATCAGCTAAAGATGGTATTTAAGGGGTGGCTTCACTCATTTTGGCTGGTTACTCAGTTTTTGTGGGTCTCTCCCATGTAGACATAAGGTATACGTGTTATTGAACTTTTGTTTTTCTCGTTAATCTGTCCTTTATTAGAGGTTTCTCAACCAAGAACCCGGAAGGGTAGAGAGAAAACTCCTTTCCTTTCCTACACACCAGGCTGTACCGCATAGCACAGGTGCATAGTAGGCGCTCCCCTCTAGGTGTTCATCCGTGCCCTCTGATGTTCACTCAAGGACGCACATCCCCTAACAAGGAGTATCTCAAAACACATCCCCACCATTAAGCAGCACATGACTGTTAAGTAAAATAAGGGTTACCTGAACACCAGCACTGTGACATGCAACGTGCCACGGTGGCTCTGACCACCAGGACAGCTACTAACTAAAGGTCTGGGAGCATATGAAGCATGAATACATTGCACAACAGGACGATTCGCATCCTGCAGGATGGCGAGACATTTCAGTAGGCTACTGAAAACTGTGTGCTATTTAAAACATGAATTAATTCTGGAATTTACCATTTAACATTTTCGGACCACAGTTGACAACAGGGAACTGAAACTGCAAAGAGAAACCCCGGGTAAGGGGAGACCACTATATGCTATATTTTCGTAACATATGGCAAGACAAAGCCCGGATGAACTTGCTTTTCAGCACCTAGGAGCATGTGTGTACACGCCAAAACGCATCCGGGTTTGGTCTTCTAGCTCTACATTGAGAGTACAGAACATATAAATGCCCCAAAATAAAGGAATAATTTGTGTTTCTCAATTAAAAGGATGAAAGTGAATCGCACAACTTCTGATTTTAACAATCTGACATGATTATAAAGCTTTAAAGCCATGAGACAAGGGAGCGCTACCAGTAACAACCAAAGTCTCAGGACACCGTACTGTGCTGCTACATACAGTCAATTCTAGCCAAAGGCAAACAATAAAAATAAAAAAATCTGTGACTTAGCCAGTATGGCCTCTTCTAGTGCATAAATATAGAGCTTTTATTATTAGAACCAAGGTTTCTGAATTGAGAACCACTGCCCTGGCAAAATGGATGTGACAAATCCAAAAACTGCTGAAAAGATATGAAATTCACTACGTATTTCTGACCAGATAACTAATTTACCCTGGTGCTGTCTCATGTAGACTACATTACATTATTAAATTAAACAAAAAGACAATTAAATACTTTTCCTAAGTTCTTTAAGTAAAATAAAAAAAGAAAACAAATAAATTCAAGACGTCTGAGTATTACTGAAATGTCTGGCTTCTGAACTCAATGTGTTCAAAGAGTAAAAATTTACATAACACATTCCAAATTCAGAATGAAAGGAAAACTAAATTCTTACTATCTCTACCAACCAAACTGAAAACTTGAGCTAAGTGAATGTAGTTTTGAAATTTGTATTCCTAAATTACCTTCTAGAATCTAGACCTATATTCCCTGTCAGGATATCCAACCAACAGGCTTGGGAGAACATAAAAAAACCCACAACCATCTTGTCGCCTTTCCCCTTCCCAGATCTCTAAGTTAATTTGCTCTATTGATAGCGTTTTCTCTATTAGAGCTTTTTGGGAGTTCACAATATTCAAAATCTCAGCATCTCTTAACTGCCCCCTCTCCCTATTGTCTTTACTCTACACATCTACATACTAAATTTCACTTATCCTGTTGTTCCAACCCTCTTTTCCATCTCTTCCAATTCACTTCATATATGCAGTTCAGTGAGTCCATAGCAGTCAAACATCTATGTACCAGGACAATGCTAGTAATAAAGGCACACAAAGGACAAAAATTCTAACTGAATTTCACTACTTATCACAGTAAGTATCAATTCCTCACCCTTCTCAACATGACTCCAATATATCAGAATGACTTCCTACTAGTTTTCTATTCATTCTGTATTCTAGAAAACTAGAATACAATTGTTTCCAATTCCAAGACTATATATGCTGATATATCCTTCACCTGGGCATATACACCTGTGACCTATACATTCTTCAAATCTAAATTCAAATGCCATTCTTTCCATAACAAACTTTCTTGATCCTTCCATTGCAAACCCCAACACACACTATAGTCCCAGTAGGTATTTAGTCCCATCCTACCTTATCTTATAGCCATTTGTGTTCTAATCTCCTATAGTAAAGTACAGGCTCTTTCTGTGCCAGGATGATTCTTCATTTCTACCATACATATGTACCACATGAAGGCACTTGATTATTTTCAAGTTGAAGTAAATTAGCCACAAATAACACACAGACAAGTAATGATGACATATAATGATTGTGAGAATCAGGGATAAACTGAAATTGACAGGTCTTTTAAAGTATTTTCCCCTAGTAGTTACTTAGCTCTTTCTATCTCCCCAAGTTTGACTTCTGGAGGAAAGTAGAAAAGCAACAAATGTATACAGCCAAGTTCCTTCTTCCCCAAAAGCATGCAGTATAAACATGGTTGCTGAAGGTCACAAATAGCACTATTTTAACTGGAAAATTTGCCACGTCTATAGGCACACCTCCTTATCTAAGTAGATCACTGTACTCAAGAATATAAGAGTAAAACAAAACATAAAAATTGTGCTGAAATATTTAAATCACAAATTTTATTCATTATTTCTTATAACTGTATAAAACATGCTTGTATAGTTAGTTTATATCTCCCCTCACTCCTAACCACACATATTTATAAAACAGCCATAATAGAACATGAATAATTTTAGACCAAGTTTCAGAAGGGATTTTTAATAAATGCACATATTTATATTACAAATAATACAAACAATAGGTATGTTTACCTGCTCAACATATCAGCCATAATATCCAAGGCTTCTAGCTGAACAGAGACATCTTCCTGCTTTGCTATTGCACTGGTAAGACGTCCAGTAATCTTTTTACATACATTAGCAGCTAGTGCAGAGCCTGAGTGAATAAGAAACCAGTAACAATTGCAAGGCACATACGCTGAGTTCCACCTTATATTCATGGAAGTTACCAAAGATTCAAAGACTTTGAACTTGATTCTGAGACTCACTCAAGAGATTCATGTCAGAAAAATATGCATTGCAAAACAGGTTGTTTTTCAATAAAATAACTTATTAGACATAAAATAAAAATTAGAGATCACTGCAGGAGGAGTACATGACCGAGGGAAAACCATATTGATTCAACAGACTCTATGGGACAACTATTCCCATGCACTCGCATGAATGCTGACTACAGAGCCAGTAGTAGCTCTAAGTGCTTAGAAAGTAGCAACGACATTTTTCTCTACTAGAGTCCTCTTTACTGGTAACCTAGACTTTTAAATTTCAGTGCATTAAAAACCAATGATTAACATGGTTTCTAAAAAAAAATAGATGTAACCTCTAATAAAATCTTTTCCAATCCAAAGATTCCATAACTTCATTACAAAGTAAAACTGTTGTTCCAGAGGACTCATAAATCAAGTTATTACTGTTTTCAAGTAGATGTGTGTTGATATTAAAGTGTGAGAAAAAAATAAACAAGAAATTCTGAAAGGAAGAATCCGAATGGTTAACAACTAGAAATCAGTTAAAAACAAACATGTTTCAATGAGGAAAATATTGATATAGCTAATACAATTATAAATAACATACTTCAGAGTTGGTGAAATATTTTATTGAAATAACTAATTAATAAGGATAAAGTGACATTGCTATGATACAGTAGAAGCATAAGCTTTAGATTAAAAGGTGATGTATTTGACTCCTCAGCCAACCAGGTAATCAAAACTTTGGGTGAATTAATGTTATCTCTTGGAATTTCAGTTCACTCATCAACAAACTAGGACTATTAAGACCTCTAATGTAGCTGATGTTTAAACTAAGTGAAATAATACACATGAATCATTTAGCTTGATAACTAACATAGTGAATCATTAATATTTATTACGTAAATGAGTGAAAACTACACACCCAGACTATATTATTACCAATTGACATTTTCCCATGCAATAGGGAGATAATTTCACTCCATTTGCAGATGAGACCAAAACTTCTAGCCTGATAATTTTTGTCAACAGGTTAGCAGTTAAGACCAACTCTAAAACTTAGATTATCTAAACATTTCTGTTAGAGGCCAAAAGCTAATTAATTGACAATTTCACTAATTTTAGTTTAAATTTTTTTTTAAATTACCAAGTAGCTACAAGAAGCTCAACCTTAAAGATACTAGTAAACTGTACTATTTTATAGCTGTTTTAACAGTGTTAGAAGTTTTACATCATAAATTCTAATGCAAAGCAAAATTAATATTAAAAATAAAAGCTAATCAGAAATAACTCATGATTTTGGTTATCTTGTCCTACATTGCATAAGTTGACGTAACTCTATTCTGTAGTTACGGTACACAAAACAATTATTAAATCTTGCTCCAACATAAAAATCCTTCAGAACTGGTGTTCCTATGAGATACATAAATTCAATCAAAATAATACTCATTTAAAAATGAATTTATTTTCAAGCAAAAATAAAACTGCAGACTTTTTTTTCTTAGTTGTTCGAAGGCATGCTTATAAAAATCATTTAGGATAGACACCTTGCTCCCTCCCTGGCCAAGAGAGGAAAAAATAGAGTAGAGGAGAAATACCTCCACATAAAAGGGAAACAGGAAGAAAAATGTGATCTTGCTTACTTACCACTGGAAGCTGGAGGAAGTTCTCCAATTACTGTTTTAAGGCCAATACTTGAAATATCTCGAAGTTGTTCTTTATCAGAAAGCATGTTAGTACAGAGGGTATCTACAATTGTCTCTACTTGGTATTCTTTCACTTTACTCACTAAAGGGCCAAGACTGCAATACAAAAAAGAAAAAAAAATTAATCTAGATAAACACAAAAACTGAAAAATAGACAAATAGAAACATTAACTTTTCCCCCTGGCACCTGTCAACACAAGTAAATACACTATGTTTGTATCATAAATAGCATACAAATAAGGGTATAAAAGAAATTTTTAAAAAATAATTTTTCAATTACAGTTGACATACAATATTATATTAATTTCAGGTTTACAACATAGTGATTAGACATTTATATAACAAAGTGGTCACGCAGATAAATCTACTACCCACCTGATACTGTACATAGTTATTACAATTTCATTCTTTTATGGCTAATATTCCATTGTATGTATGTACCAGCTCTTCTTTATCCATTCATCCAGTAATGGGCACCCAGGCTGCATTCTTATCTTGGCCATTGTAAACAACATTACAATGAACATATGGTGGCACACATCCCTTCGAAGTAGTGTTTTGGGTTTCTTCGGATAAATACCCTTAAGGAGGATTACTGGGTCCTTCTTTGTCTCTTGTTATAACTTTGGTTTCAAAGTCTATTTTGTCTTGTAGAAGTATTGCTACCCCAATTTTGTTTCCATTTTCGTGAAATATCTTTTTCCAACCCTTTACTTTCAGTCTGTGTGTGTGTCTTTTGATCTGAAGTGAGTCTCTTATAGCCAGCATATGTAAGGGTCTTGTTTTCTTATCCTTTCAGCTATCTTATGTCTTTTGTTTGGAGCATTTAATCCATTTATATTTAAAGTAATTGCTGATAGACATGTAGTTATTGCCATTTTATTATTCCTATTTCTTATCTTTTTCCCCCCCTTCTAATTCTTAAAGAACTCTCTTTAACGTTTCTTATAATACTGGTTTAGTAGTGATGAACTCCTTTAACTTTTTCTTGTATGGGAAGCTCTTTATCTGTCCTACAATTCTAAATGAATGGGCAGATTCTAAATGCTGGGTAAAGTAATCTTGGTTGTAGGTCCTTGCCTTTCATCACTTTGAATGTTTCATGCCAGTCCCTTCTGGTCTGCAAAGTTTCTGTTGAGAAATCAGCTGACAGTCCCCTGGGAGCTCCCTTGTACGTAGGTAACTAACTTCATTTTTCCTTGGTGCTCTTAAAATTCTTTGTTTTTAACCTTTGGCATTTTAATTATGACGTGCCCTGATATGGGCCTCTTTGGATTCATCTTGTTTGGGACTCTCTGCGCTTCCTAGGTTTGCATGTCTATTTTCTTCACCAGGTTAGGGAAGTTTTCCATCATTGTTTCTTCAAATAGGTTTTCAATTCTTTGTTCTCTCTCTTCCTCCTTCTCCCTATGATGCAAATGCTGGTACACTTGATGTGTACCAGAGGCCCCTTAAATCATCCTCATTTTGGGGGGTTCTTTTTTCTTTTTGCTGTTCTGATTGGGTGATTTCTACTTATCTTCCAAATTAATGATTTGATTCTCTGCTTCATGTAATCTACTATGGATTCCCTCTAATGTATTCTTCATTTCAGTTAATGTATTCTTCATTTCTGACTGGTTCTTTTTCATGTTTTCTATCTCGATTTTTATGTAGTCTCTTTGTTCAAGTTCTCAACAGAGATCACTGAGCATCCTTATAACCAATGTTTGGAACTCTGCATCTGGTAGATTGCTTGTCTCCATTTTGTTTAGTTCTTTTTCTGGAGCTCTGTTCTGGTCTTTCATTTGGGACATGTTTCTTTGTCTCCCCATTTTGGCTGCCTCCCTGTGTTTGTTTCTATGTATTAGGTAGAGCTGCTATGTCTCCCAGTCTTGGTGAAGTGGCCTTATGTAGTAGGTGTCCTGTGGTGCCCAGTGACTCAGTTTCCCTGGTCACCTAAGCCAGGTGCTCCAAGTTTGTCTCCTGTGTGGGTTGTGTATGCCTTCCTGTTGTAGTTCAGCCTTGATTGCTGCTGGCACATCAATGGGAGGGATTTACCCTCCGGCTGATTAGTTCTGAAGACTAACCATGACTGCAGTGGAGGAGCTTTTGTGCAGGGGCTGACCCTAGAGAGCAAGATTTCGCTTTAGCCTTCCGAGTCTGTCCTTTGGGTATGTGATTTGTGGAGGTGGTTGGATAGTGCTCTGGTGTAGTCAGAAGCTGGCCACCAGGTGTGTGGGTTCCGGGCCTCTTGAAAGGTGCAGGCCAAGGTCAACCATTGGTTGTGCTCTGCCCGGGGTCACTTGGTATGAGCTACAAAATGATCTGCAGATGGATGTCACTTGTGCTGGGCTTGGAGGTGCCTAGGAGAGGCAAAGCTACGAACCGAGGCCAACTGCTGCTAGTGCCAAGCTTAGGGCTGCTTAGGAAGAAGTACGGGACATTCCAAGGCTAGATGCTGCTTGTTTGGGGTTTGTGAACCTTTGAGAGATTTTAGGAAAGTCTGCAGCATGATCCAAGATTGAACATTTGTATGGAAAAGCCACTGGAAGTGGCTTGGGTGGGCCCATAAGTTGGGTGGGGCAAGGTCTCAGGGAATCACCAGGGTGGGGCAAATGATGTTAGCCAGGTTGATGGAGACTCAAACAGGGCACCTGCCTGCATCTGCAGGCTGAGTGAAGGAGGGAGGGCTCAACAAAGGAACGATGGCTTCTGCCAGCACTTCTGTCTGGGAGAAAACTGCCCCTACAGCCCTTGATCTAAAACCAGACAATTCATTTCTTCTCCGTATGTCCCTGGCACCTTGCAAGCTGCTACCCCAGAGCTGGCGCTCAGAGTATGTCAGCAAGTAAGTCCCTGCACAGGCCCTTTAAGAGGAATGCCTGGGACTCCAGCAACCCTCTGTCTCACTCAGCCACAATCTCCGCTGGTTTTCACAACCAGAAGTTATGGAGATTTTTCTTCCTTGCACTGGAACCCTGGGTTGGGGAGCCTGATGTGGATTTTGACCCCTCACTCCTCAAGGAGAAACCTCCCCAGTCCGAGATATGTCTTCTGAATTTTAACCGCTACACATTGGTGTGGGACCAGTTCCATGTCTCCATCCCTCCGCCGAGTGTCTCCACGTGGCTACTTCTGTATATCCTCAGTTATGTTCAGCTAGACTTTAGGAGATTCTCAATGATGGTTGTTCTGCAGTTTAGACTTAATTAGGATGTGGTCGTGGGAGACCAGAGCAGTCTTTACCTACTCTGCCATCTTGACCAGAACTCCTCCAGAGATTCTTGATAGATAAGCTCCTTGTAGTTGGTTTCCAATTTTTTTCCCACTGATTTCCATCGTCGTACCGTGAAACTCAAGATATTACTACTTTGTGCTCCCAAAGGACCTTGTATGTAATATGCCTTTCATATTAGGATTTGTATACTGTTATTATAGGTTTGCATGTAGGTCTACTACTTGAGGAGCAAGAAAAGTCCTTCCCATAGAATTTAGCTCACAGTAGGTAATGTTTGTGTGTGAATATTCGCTGAGGAGCCATTATAGTCAAAACTGTAGTAAAGAACAAAAGTATGGCCCCTATCTCTAAAAATTACCATCTGGTTGGTGAGGTAAGGAATTCATATTACTACTTTAGAAATTAATTGAAGGCATTCACTACTCTGCACAATTGAAAAAAAAAACACCTTTAAATTCAATGTTACTATTTACAGGAGATTGCACCTAAGAGATTTTAATGTACTGGGCTTTGATGGGATATAGTAAAAAAAAGGCAAAGCATTTCAAAAAGAAATAAAAAAATCATATACTAGAATAAGTGGATGCATACTGAAAAAAATGAGGAGCGAAAAGAACTGTTCTGATACAAAAGGCAGATGAAAAACACAATAGGAAACTTAGGCCCCTGGGACATTATGGAGAATCTTTAAAGTTAAGCCAATGAATTTAAATGTGTTGTGGTAAATTGGGAGCCAATGTACTTTCTGAAGTATAAGTGACAGAATGAAAATAGTTTAACTGGATAAATGCTCAGATTGATGTTTCATACACCAGTGTGCCAAAAAAATGTACACAAGTGGACACTTTGGTCAGCATTTCACAAGCAGTAGTTCGCCGTAATCAGAAGTGTCTGGACGCTGACGGTAACCACTTTGAGCACCTCTTGTCATTGCAGAAGTCAAACATGACTTGTATTCATCTTTTGTTATCGGTATATATTGAGTATTACAATTTTAATAGTTATTTTCTTTCTTAAAATGTGTATACATTTGTTTGGCACCCTCTATATATGTTCAATAAATAAACACTGACTAATTGCTTTATTAGAGAAGTAGTAGGGAAAGAAATTGAGGAATTAAGAAGAGACAGGAAGAAAAAATAAACAGAAAGACTGGAGAAATCCAAGAATAGCCCAATCCAAAATGACGGCAGTGACAACAAAGACATGGTATATACATGTAAAGAACCTAACAAGAAAGAATGAAAATTGGGAGTGACAATAAAAGGAATTGCAAAAATGAATTTAAAGAGTTCTAGCTTCCATTAATGACAAAATAGTTTTGTTGAACTAATCCTCTTGTAGCTAACAACCATAAAACCTCTAAAACTGTTATTTTAGAAAACAATTTTAATGTCAGATAGTGACAGAACTAAGACCAGAGAAAAACTGTCTACCTAGAATTCCATATCCAGTGAAATTACCCTTCCAAATGAAGATAAATTAAAACAATTTCAGATAAAAGCAGAGAATATAATGCCACCAGACCTATATCACAAGAATTACCAAAGAAAGTTCTCTAAGGTAAAGGAAAATAAAGTCAGAAAGTAACTCAAATTTGCAGGAAAGAATAAAAATCACCAGATATGGTAAATGTGTGTATACATAAAAGGCTATACTTTAAAAATTATATATTTTTTGCACTACGGACAAAAATACACACAAAAATATATATAAAATAGTAGCACAAATAAGGAAGTAAATAAAAAAATGTTACTGCAAGATTTAAATAATTTATAGCATGGGGTACAATATTAACTTTTAATAGATTGTGATAAATTTAAAATACAATTTATCCCTAGCCTAGAGTGACAATTAAAAAAAATGCAGTGATATAGCTAAAAAGGCAACAAAGCAAATCAAAGTTAAATATTGAATAACAGTGATTCCCAACTTTTTGGTTTCAGAAACCCTTTTAACATATCTAAAATCAATGAAGACCAGAAACAACTTTTCTGTACGTCACTGTATCTGTTAATATTTACCATATAAAAAATTAAAAGTAACAGTAAACCCATTATAGATTAACATAACATTTAAGAAAAATAATTATATTCTCCAAAAAATAAAAAAGTGAGAAAATTAATTTTACATTTTTGCAAATTAATGTTAAGGCTTAAAAGAAAACAACTGAATCTCCTATTTGCTCTTGCATTCAATCTGTTATAATATCACATATCGTGGCCTCTGGAAAATTGTTCTATACACTTATGAGAAAAGGAGAGTCAAAAGGAAAATAACACTTCAGTATTACTCATATAACAGGTTTTGTCACTTTCAAGGTCATGAGATGTCCCAGGGATCCCCATATCAAACTTTGAGAATTGTTGCTATAACTTGATTAACCCAAAAGAAGGCAGGAAAACACACACACACACACACACACACACACACACACACACACACACACCTCATAGGAACAACAAAAAGGAAACAAGAAGCAAAACAGCATATTTAAATCCAACCATATCAATATTTACAGTAAATGTCAGTGGACTATCTGCTGTCTATAAGGTACATACCATGTTTCCCCAAAAATAAGACCAGGTCTTATATGAAGTTTTGCTCCAAAAGACGCATTAGGGCTCATGTTCAGGGGATGTCATCCTGGAAAATCATTCTAGGGCTTATTTCCCAGTTAGGTCTTATTTTCGGGGAAACATGGTAATTTGAAAATGAAAACAGATTCAAAATGAAGTAACAGAAAAGATACACTATACAAACACTAATCTTAAAAAAGTTGCAGTGGCTATATTAACATAAGATAAAATGTATTTCAAGATAAGGTGTGTCTTTTGAAGAGAAACATTTTATACTCACAAAAAGGTCAAACATCAAAAAGACAGTTATAAATGTGTATATACATGTGCATATAGTCATACAGCTTTAAAGTACTTGAAACAAATCAGTGTTAAAGAGAAACAGATAAATTGGCAATCATATTTGGAAATTTTAACATCCCTCTTTCAGTATTTAGTATGAAGAAAACAATCGCTTAAGGATATAAATCTGAACACCATCTACTACCCTGATCTAATTACATTTATAAAACACTGTACCCAACTACTGCAGAATACACTTACTTTTATTTGTACATGGAACATTCACCAAGACCTACCATATGCTGAACCATAAAGCAAATCTCAGTAAGCAGACAAAACAAAACCACTCTGAAATTTTAAAGAGTATGACGGTTCTCTTACTGTAATGGAATTAAATTAGAAACCAGTAAAAATAGAAATAAACATCTAAGTAATATTCAAAGATTTGAAAATTGTTTCTAAATAACCAATGGATCAAAGAAAAATCAGTGGAGATTAAAAATATTTCAAATTGAATAATAAAAATACCAAAATTTGTAGAATGTAGCTCAAGTACTTAGAGGAAAATATATACCTTTAAATGTTTATTAATTAGATAGAAGGAAAGTACTAGTAAGGAGATAAAATCAATGAAATAAGTAACAAACAACAGAAAAAATGATCAAACACTACAAACAGTTCTTTGATATGAGTAGTAAAGTTGGTAATTCCCTAACTAGAGGAATTGAGGGGGTAAAAAAAGAGATAGAAAACACAAATTACCAAAATCAGGATTAAAAAGAGGAAATACTCACTGATGACAATTATTTAGATAGAAAATCCTGAGGAATCAACAGAAAAATGAGATACCGCAGTTCATGGTTAAAAGATTCAGTACTTTTAAGATGTTGATCTCCTTCAACTATTTCTATAGCTTTATTCAGCACAATCTCAATCAAAATTTGAGCAAGCTTATTTTTAAAAATAGAAATTGACAAACTGATTCGAAAATTTAGATGGAAATACAAAGAACCTAAAAACTCAAAATACTCTTGGGAAAGAAAAAAATGAAGCTGGGAAACTTACTTCAGACTGCTATAAATCTATGGCAGTATTTCTCAACCAAGGGTGATTTTTACCCCGTAGTAGACATCTGGCAATATATGAAGACATTTTTGGTTGCCACTAGCTACTGAGAGAACAAGGAATGCTATTGGCAATTAGAGGGTAAAGGCCAAGAAACTGCTAAACATCCTAAAATACACAGAATACACAGGTAACTCCTCACAACAAAGAATTATCTGGCCCAAAAGGTTATAGTGCCAAGGTTGAAAAAGCCTGAGTTACTACGCTAATAAAAGTGTTGTGCTAGCATTAGAATAGACAAATAGATCAACTGAAAAGAAAAAAGTCTAGAAATAGACCCACACCTTTATGGTTAATTGATTTCTGACAAAGATACCAATGCAATTCAGTAGGGAAAGAAAGGTGTTTTCAATAAATGGCGCTTCAATGACTGGGTATCTATATGGGAAAAAAATGACCTCATTTCCTACATCACAAAATTGAATTCAAGATAGTTCACAGAATTAAAAGTAAAAGGTGAAACTATAAGGCTTTTAAATAAAAAGAAAACACAGGAGAAAATATTTGTACCTTAAGGTAAACAAAGATTTCTTAGGACAGAGAGTAATAACTATAAAAGTTGAAATTAATTTTTAAATTAAACTAAATTTAAAACTAAAATTAAAAACTTAAACTCATCAAATTGGGAGAAAATATTGACAAGACACGTGTCAAAGGCCCTGTACCCAGAATATATGAAGAACTCTTACAATTTGATAAAGACAACCTCAATTTTAAAAACTGGGAAAAGTCTACAAAAAATGAACAACGGGCCAATAAACACACAAAATAGCACCAGACATTGTCATCAGGGAAATGTAAATTAAACTATACCTACACGCCTGCTGGAATGGCTAAAATTAAAGAGTGACACAATCAAGTGTTGGTGACAATGTGGAACTGGTACTTTCATGTAAAATGGTACAAATACTTTGGGAAAATTTGGCAGTGTCTTAAAAAATCTAAATGAACAGCAATTTCATACTTAGGTATTATCTATAGGAAATAAAGACGCATGTACTAAAAGGATTTGGAAGAGAATGTTCAATTTATCTTTATTCACAATACCAAACCCTAGAAAGAAATCAAATGTATAAACAGACTGCGGTACCAATGGACTACTAATCAGTAATAAAAAGTCATGAAATAGTAATACACCCAACATGGATAAATCTTACAGCTGTTATGAGAGTGAAGAAAGCCAGACACAAAAGAGCACATACTGTATGATTCCATTAATATGAAGTTCTACAACAGGCAAAACTAACTTAAGGTGAACAAAACAATGGTGACCTTTAGGGATGTTGTATGTGAGGTAAGAATACAATTTTATCTGTTTCAAATGGTCATTTAGTCTTCTGAAAAAAAGATACAACTTTTCACCAGTAATGCCACCTTCATCATGTACTTTCCATTTTATTTTACTCCACTGGTCTGTTAATGCCTATTTCACTGCTTTGATTAGAGAAACGTAACAGTATGTTTTCCTATCTAGTAAGCAACTCCAACTCCAGCAACTGTTATATTTTTTCAGAGTTTTCTTGAACAAAGAGTTATCTTGAGCAAACACTCTTCCACCTTTCTCCTTCCTCTCAAAATATACTTTAGCATCAACTTGTCTAGCTTGTGGGGGAAAAATTTTTACAACTAAGTTAGCGTTACATTAACCTGGACAACTTGACAACTTTGCTGAGTTATCCTAATCTAAGGACATGGGATGTCCTTCCACGTATTCCAAATACATTTATTTTTTTATTGGTTAGGAGTATTTAAGTTTTCCTTCATGTAAGTTTTGAAAAATATAAAACTATAACCTTCCTTTGTACCATACAATACCCTTACTCAGGGTCACCATTGTAACATGTTATAGTTATTCCTAGGCATTTTGTGTTTCCCTTGCTGTAATAAATGGACATTTACTTCCACGGTATCTTCCAACTGGTCATTATTTGCTTATATGAAAGCCACCTTTTGTTCATTAATTTTACATCCTGTTACTTCACCGAATTCTTATTGTTTAAATTTTTTTCTTGACTTGATGTTTCCCACTTTCCTTTTTCAATTCTTATTCGTTTACTTTTCCGCCCTGGTCTTATAGTGCTACTACCTTCAAAAGAAATGTGGCAGAGATAGACACATCTTTGCCCAGTTTCCGACTTTAGTGTGAAGGTATCTGGTAATTTATTGGCTTTTGGGTTGTGGTATGCATGTGTGTGTTTGTGAACTTTTAATGTTAAAAAAGGTACTATCAATTCCATGTTATTAAACGCTTTACTTGAAACAGAATGAATGCTCTCTAGTGAGATACAACATTCCTGACCTATTCCTCCCCAAATGACAGACACATTAAGTCTGATGCTGGTTTTTGGAAGGTGCTTCACTCCTCTAATTATCCAAGGTAGCCTAAGTGTTGGTTTTTTTGTTTTTCAGTTAAGAATTAATGTTGAATCTTATCAGTGCCTTCATAACTAACCAGATAGTTTTTTCTTCTTCTATTAACATGATGAAATAAATATATTAATAAAACACATAATATTGAACTACCCTTATATTTTTGGGATGAACCTCTCTTGATCATAGTATGTTACACTTAATACGTTGTTGAATTTTATTTTGAACATTTAAGTGAAAATGGTCTATAGTTTTCTTTTTTAGTGTTGTTTAGTTAGGATTTGTTATCAGTATTTGGTTTAAATAAAAGACTGGAAGGTTTTCATATTTTCTGTTCTGAACTAGTACTAGAACTGTGTGTACTGGAAGTATCTATTGTTTCAGCTTTCAAAGAGTGTGAAAATTTGGGGCCTGAGTTTCTTTTGGATGATTCTTTGATAATTTTTCCAATTTCTTGATAAGGCTACTTAGTAATTTATCTATCTATTGGGATTTCCCTCCTCCAAGAATCAGATGTTAGGTTTTATCTCCTAATTTACTTCTTTTGCTTATATCTTAATTCTTCTCTTATTTTCTTGAATATGTCATTTCTCCCCCCGCAACCTGTTAATTTTAAGTATAAAAGATCATCAAAAGATCCAAAGCTCAGATTCATATGAGTAAAGTTTCATACTCAAGTGATTAAGACCTACATACCTCTGGGACAGACTACTACTTATTATTATTTTTAAAGGCTGGTAAATGTTCAGCATACATTTTGAACAAAACTTAACTGTGTTTATTAAGCATGTGGCAAAAGAATTAAAAGATAACAGTAACGATCAAAGTAAAATTATAGACTCATTGCAACTTATTTTTGAAGACCCATTTTATTTTAAACTTGCAAAAATCTCAAGTTAAAGAAACATATATTCAAGAAAGTTGTACTGCATGCCTAGAAATTCTATGCTGACCAATGATTTCTCATGTTTTTGCATGCTTTTATATCAAGTATGTAAAAGGTTAGCCTAAAACAAATTTAAAACTTTTATAAGAAAATCCAATAAAGGAGCAATGAGACAATGATTTATTTAAATTGATATCAAACATTGTATGACATACAAAATGACATAAAATTCCATGATTTAATTTTTATATGAAACTAAAGGTTATACTTACTAATAACTTACTATGTAAATTGTTGGGGGTTACTAATACTTGGTATGTATAAATTAAATAGGCGCATTAATAGAATTTACTGAGAATTCACATTTTGCACCCTATTACTAAGAATGAGTCCACCTTTCACGCTTTCACGTTAGCATCATGCCTAACAACATGCTCCTACTGCACTGTACACACACAGACAATCAGAATTCCCACAATTTTTAGTAAAGGTTCTTTGTAACTATTTTATCATCAGTGTTGATTTTATGTTAACTATAGTTTTAACTGTTGCTGTTCATTTGTCTTTTTTTTTTTTTTTTTAATTCCTTTAATCACTGGTTCTTAAATTTTCCCCACACTGGAATATAGAAATAGGTCTTTTAATCCAGCTAAAAAAATCACGTCAAACAAGAGCAAGAACCACTGTTTCTGGAGTTTTCTACATGTTACTTCTTACAAAGTAAAATACCATGAAAGGCTACATTTAGTCAATACAGAGAAATGTATCATAAGTACCAAGTACAAACACTAAATACTCGCCAGTTACCTACTCCAGAAAGACATAGAACAAACTAAGATAATTTACCAATTATTTGTATTTTAACAGGGATTGAAGGGGTAACTTACCATTTGACAGCTAAATTCTGTACCTCTCCATTTTTATCTTCCAGTAACTTCAAAATCATTTTCACTACTTTCCTTTCACTATCATCATCCAACTTGATGGAATCTTTCTGCAGTTCTGTCATCAAATCATTTGTAGCCATAAACCTATCAAAAAAAATAAAAATTTGTTGATAATTTAAAAATGTTAAGCATCAATTAAATAGATGATTTTCAAATCCAATGCTGTCATTCATATCTGTCTATCTATCTCATCTCCTCACATACTCTTTAAAAAAAATTATCTTCCCCAGGTTAATCTTGATTTCACATTTACTGACAGGATCTACAGTGAGTGAACTTTCATTCTAATTAATTTCATCATTGCTTTTAGGGGGAGAAAAGCTCCTCTTAACTTTTTCTTTGCATGTGATTTGAATTTTACCTAGGAAGCCTTTAACTATGAACATTACAAATACCTTCCTAAGTAATACCCTGTTTCTCCGAAAATAAGACCTAGCTAGACAATCAGCTGTAATGCGTCTTTTGGGGCAAAAATTAGGTCTTATTTTCGGGGAAAGACGGTATGCAGATAGTCTGGCAATGTAGGCAATAAACTATGTGGTAAGGATTGGCAAAACAACTTACTAATTTAGCAGCTCAGTACTTATAAGGGAATTTTAGGGATAATTCCAGTAATTAGTATGTTACTGGAATTAACTTAATGCTGATTTGACAAAGTTTTAAACTACATGCAAGCATAGTTCTTACCAAATTTTGTAAAGCTGCTTATAAAGAAAAGCTTATGTTCATACTGGGATAATACAAGGTAAATTAAGCGTGTACTTTTTAAAAATGGACATAGTTCTATTTGGAAGGCCCCTACCCATTTTATATAACTTAAGTAAATTAAAACCACATAATATTCAGGAAAGTAAAAAAACAAAAAACCCCAAATAGCACATTAATGCAGGCATTTCTATACATAAAGCATTAAAGCATCTTAACCATTTTACTTAAGATAAAATCCATTAAATAACCACTGAAGTTGGCACCTCTAAGAATCCTTGAAATCTAATCATCTGGGTAAAGAAAAGCTTAGTGATCATCAATTTCAGTAAAAAAGCAGATAATCCCAATGTGAAAAATTGTTTTGTGGTTCTGAAGGGATTCTACTAGTACACAGATTAATTTATTTATTCACTGCCTATTATACTCAAATGCCTATGAGCAAAGGACAGATAAGATAAATAGACTTTGACACCTGACCTCAGAGTTCTAGTGTAATAAAAAAGTCCACTGGTTTTCAAAAATCTGTAATTAATAGTTAAACATTTTTTGAAGAGTTAAAATAGCACCAGCAAAATTAGCAATAGATAATATTTAAAATCAGAAAAGCTGGATTGATATAGTATAAAGTTATAATTAATTTTTTAATGACCCCGAAACCCAGAAAAGTCTAAGAATGATTTCTTCCTTATGTTAATTTGGTATAAAAATTGCACTATAAATCTTGCAAGGAAATTGACCAGTTTGAAAGCTATCCATGGAAGACTGAAAAGCCAACTGGTAAAATGTCTTGTAAGCATTTACTGTTTTAGGTATGCTCCTAAGGGCTAAGATAATAAATATAGACTAAGTCCTTCCTCTTTTTCATTATGGCAGACAGACAGGTAAATGGACAAATTTCAACCTTACAAGTTTTTTAAAACAACACTCAAGGGCATTTGGCAATGATCACACCAAAGAACTGATGGCTAGTTGGGCCTCAAAGGATTCCTAGGGTTTGCATGAGGAAAGCTGGTTTGGCATTTTTAATTTTTTGTCTTTGTGTGTGTGGTGGTGGTGAGGGGCGTAAGACCTCAGTGAAGGACGGAGGAGTTCAGTGTGGAAAGTTGACCTGACAACCAAGAGGGCCATGGGCAGGTAGCATATACAGTGTGGACCCATTGGACAGAGATGCTTCATGTACCAGGTGGGACACAGCGGGATGGCGAGAGAGTTCATCACACTTCTCAAAACAGTACTCAATTTAAGACTTATTAACTATTTCTGGAATTTTTCATTTAATGTTTTTGGAACACAGTTGACAGTGGGTAACTGAAACGGCAGAAAGCAAAACTGCAGATAAATGGGGACTAACTACTGTATCCTTTTCTCAGTCTTCTTAGTGCCCCGTTTTTTGCATGATTGTTCTTTTCGTTGGTAATTTTGCTGTTTAAAATGATTCCAAAGTGCAGTGCTAAAGTGTTCTTAAACACAAGAAGGTTGTGACGTGTCTTCCAGAAAAACATACATGTATTAGATAAGATTTGTTAGGCATGAGTTATAGTGCTGTTGGCCTTGAGTTCAATGCTAATGAATCAATGTATATTAAATAAGGTGCTTTCAAACAGAAACACACATAAAAGAACGTTATGAACTGATCAACTGATGAAAATTCTGTGACTAGCTCATGGGAACCTAACCCTGTATTTTCCCTAGAAGCAATACTTCAGTGTTGCTAATTCAACATTCATGGCAACTTTATAAAACACAACTACTGTGAATAATGAGTACCAACTCTAAGATTTATGAAGTTAAAATTACTAGATTTTTGAAATGGATATGGGGATGGAAGAAATGAGTTAGGAAATGGTCAATGGAAGAAGAAAACCACAGGACTTGGGTGTTACAGTCGAATACGTATCCTGTCCAGTCTTAATGTTATTTAACAGCCACTGTCACATCAGATGGTTCAACCACTCATCTTACAATGGGAGAAAAGATTAATAATAATAAGCCTGGTTCGACTAGATTACACTGAATGGCCACTCCTCTGATCTTAATCAACAACATATCAGCAATAGTGAAGATGTGAACATCATGAATTACTGTCCTGCAGCCCAAATTCATCTGCCCTTGGCCAAAAGTGAGAACTGAGAAAGAAACAAACAGCAGCCCCTACACTCCAGAAACTGATCTGGGGCTCATCCCTAAACCTCAATGTTATTCCAAACAGATCTGAGGTTTACAGCTAACGCATACTGTTTCCTAGACATAACCTTATAGAACACTCGTTTCAGACAAGTTCGCTTAGCAACACAAAGTAACAACATTCTCCTCTGAGCAACTGCCACTTCTTTACTAATTACAGCTTTTCCTCTGCAATGTCAATGACAGAATTGCCCCGCCTGGCCCCCCACCCCGGGTTCAGACAACATCCAATCTCCACTTCCTTAGACCTTTCTCAAAGTTATCCAAATAAACAGATCCTAGCCCTCCTACTGAGACATCCCATAGTGTGTGCTCTCCCTCACTGTAATGGTAATAAACCCAAGCTGTGTCACGGAAACCTATATAGGAAAAAGTGGTAAATAGTGCTCACATATCAAACAGATGAGTAAAGAAAATACACACTAAATTAGTTACATGGAGATTGTTAGGGATTTGGGGGAGAGTAGTTTCAGTGAGCTTAGGTGGGCAACAGCTAAGCAGTTTAGAGTTTATCATGTAGTCAATGGGAATTAGTAGGGAAGGCAATGATCAGCTGTGATATTTAGGAAGAAAATTCTAATGGAAAAGCTATCAACAGGTTGGATAAAGACCTGTTGAGATAAGGAGACTAATTTGAGAAACACTCAGCAGAGGGCCAAAGGAGAGAAAGGTAGAAGAGGAAACATCAAGGTTTTCCAACTGGGACATTTGGTGGATGGTAATGTAACAAGAAAAATAAGAATAAAAAAGGCTTAAGGTGGTTGAGGGGGAAGGTAAGATGTTAACTTTCGGACTCCTGTGGGAGTCCCAGGTGAATATAACTTACAGGCAGTACCATGTCATTCATTTTTCAACAAATATTTTGGGGGTATCATGATCAGGAACTGTGCCAGGCTCTGCAAACACAGTTATAAACAATATAGTTAGTCTGGAACTTACACACCTGGCTTAATCTACTGGACGGAAAGTTCCTCAGGGGAGGACTTATTCACCTTTAGTCAATCCAGTGTAGGGAAGCACAAACGGTAGAAACAGATACCTTGTACTGCACAGTGAGGAGCTCTCACCACATCCCTTTCCCTCACATACAAACACAATTTTACCCTTGCATCCAACAGAAATCTAAATATGGGCCAAGTGCATCACCCAGTGAACCCAAGATCTTGTACACACACTGCTCTCACTTTTTCTCATTTATTCCCTTAGAGTTATGAATTAACTTGGGACAGTCTTCATATTGCTCATGTGAACAAAACTAATTTGTAGTCATCTTTCTTCTCCCGTTTCCTCAATTAGGTCCCTTTCTCCTCTTTTTCAGTGGTGAGCCATAATCATTGCTGATAATCAGTTACCAGTATACCTATATCAAGAAAAATCACGTAAGTGAAATCAAGTAACTTACTGCCATCAACCTTGCAAAGTACTTAAAAGTGCCCAGAAATCACCTTCTTAATCTTTACAAATCTGTTTCTTTTGACTAAATCTACTTTTCGTCAAGCACGAGCAGTCCAGAAAATCCACTTAGTACTTCCTATTACATTAGTGTAAATGCCCAAACAGTACTTTCAGCTTTGTTATAGGATCTCTAAGATCCCTTCCAGCTCAGAAAGCCCAGGAATTCCACTTCACAGGGCTGAGATTTTTATTAGCATTTTAAACAGCGTCCAAGTAAAAATTACTTCCAATATCCAAAACCCATAAATAAGTTTGGTAACATAAACCATTATCAAGCTGGGAAATTCTACAATGCAATGAATTACTTTAAGATTGTATCAAATGGTATTAAAAAACAAAAAACAGACTTGTAGATTTTACACTGGCTTCTTGAGGAAACTTCCCAAAATCATTGCATGTTTTTTTTTTCTTACATCTGGAACGAAAATCCAATTCAACTAAAACAAGCATCTATTGAGAACCCACATGGGCAAGGAAGGCACTAAACACTGAAGGATGCAGTTTAGTAAAGAAGATCCTTACGCTCAGTTTCCTGACCAGTACTTGCCCCCAGCTCCAGTCAAGATTATCTACTCGCTCACCCCAGTAGAATTTTGTATAGTGTGCTTTGACATTCATTTTCTCTACCTAGAATTTAAAGACCTCAGATCACTCTACCAACATGACGCTCCTTTGCTTTCATCTTTTCTGCCGCTTAAGCCAGAATACTACTTATTGCCCTGGGTTATTTATTTTTATAATAGTGTTTTAACCATTCAACAAGCACGTAGGTCTTACTGAGGGGAAGCACTAAATCAACTTTCTGAAGTCCCTCTTAGGGGATTATTAAAAGCGTCTTTTAGCACAAAATATTTCATTAGCCTAACTCAGAAGGAACTGAAATGTAAGGTCTTACTCTTCATGTCCCCTCGTCAAAACCCTGGAGAAGCAGCATACCATGGCAGTTAACAGTTCATGTTCTGGTGTATCTGGAAAGCCCACATCTACTACTATCTAACTGATCTTGGGCTAGCACTTAACATCACCATTTCAGTTTCCTCAGCTGTAATAGAGATTGTCAGTATCCACTTTACTAGAGTTGTAAACACAAATATGATCAAATGTATAAAGTCCATACTAAGCATTAATATTAACTATTATGTACAGAGAGAGAAAAGAATGGTAAATTTTTTCTTTAGCTCTTGATTACTTGGAAAACTTTAATTCCGCTGATGAAGTATACGAAAATAAATCCACTGAATATTCAATATTAATATTCATAAATGGAACATTCACATGGTTCATGCGCATTAAAGTTTTCATTCTGGCATCTACAATCACGTATCTACTGGCACTAAACCTTAATATATATCCCATTTTAAAAGAATACAGAATATACTAAACACGAAAGAAAAAGGGCATTAGTTGTTTTGTTTTTCCCAATAAATTGAGCCTATGATTTAAGGCCTAAAAAAGATTCTTTAAAAATGCTGACAATTTAAAATTTTGAAGCTTGCACCCATTTCTTTACCTTCTTTGCATTACTGAACGATGTAGTTATCCAGACACCTGAAATTCCAGGCCTATAAGGGACCTTTTGTAATCACCCATGTACAAGTCTCTCGAGTGAAAATTTAATCCCAAATTAAGTAGCCTGCCCAAGATCTCACAGATAGTTTATAACAAAGAATCCTACATGACTAGGGCCCGTATCTTATGACCAGTACGTTTTCTCTTTGGAGTCCACCGTTCTCTGAGAATAAAATTTTTTTCTTCCTTTTAGATGTATCGTTTTCCTCTCCCCTTAGCACAAGGTAGAGTGGTCTGCACATGCTAGATACTCTATAATGTCAATCAGCCTGTCCTCAACATCCTTCTCACACTAGGTATTTTAAAGCATGAGAGACAAACTGATTTATACCAATTTACACACAATTACACCAATTATGTATTATTTACACAATAAACAAGTAAAATATTTCTAATGAGAAATTAGAAAGCATTTTAAAAATAGAACACATGTATTCAAATAAATGCCTGCACTGAAAGTATACAGAAAAATCTTCAAATATCTGACTTCAAATGCTCACTATTTTAATTAATCCCTGAAATGTCTGTAATCTGTATAGTGCTTTAGTTCCACAGACTTGTCTGTTAACTGGATGGCTTGAGTATATCATAAGTCTTAAGACAGAGTTAACAAAAACACTTAATGATACCAAATTACTGGAACTCATTCTTTCTAAATATATCTTCTACCTAAATATATCTTCTATACTACTCACCATTAGAAATATTTCAATATTATACTTTCAGTAGAATAACTACTCCTCCAAGTAACGTTTTGATTTATTCCAGCCCAGATTGATTGATAATCCTTATCAAGTTCAACACTGACTAGAACTTAACATCAAAACACTATTTCTTTCTAATAATTAAAAAAAGCACGTATTTTTTCCTTTACAAGAAATTTTTAAAAGTTTCAATCAATAATGACATATGAACATTATCACATGACTTGATTTCTTTATTCTAAACATATTACCCTACCCATACACAAGTCTGACTAGTTTAACAAAATTGTATTATTACAAGGAAAATGCTATCTTCAGACTGAAACTGTACACAATCAAAATGAAATTTAGTACTTTGACAGAATGAGCCAAACTGACAGAAATGGGAAGGGGAAAAAAAATCATACTACATACTCTACCATAGTTGAAAGTTTATATATGTCCCATTCAAATGTTTAAATTTCAATGGCTTGCACTGGAAGCAAGCAAAGCTGCAAATGGAAAAGCATGCTAACTTTTTAAAAACACAACCAAAACTTTCAAAAATAATCTTGATTTTGACCCGAGAAGTACACAAATCTAAAATATCAAAATACCCAAAACAAACATGTCTCCTCAAAAAAGTCACAACACTAAAATCTTTAGTATTAGCAAATGGGCTTTTAAAAGTAATGCAATACTGAAAAATTCCGTAGGTAGCAAAACTTTTAAAAAATCATTTCTGGCTTTTGAAGTCACAGAACCAAAACTGTATTTCATTGGCCATTTTAATATGCCAGCACATCAATTTAATTAGGAACGTGACCTTTTTTCATGGTTCTCATTTCACAAATCAGGAAATTTCTTCTTGGTAGATAAGGTTTGGACATGTTTTCAGAAGTTGAAACGTACTGTTCATAGACTATATAAATAAATAAATAAGTTCTGCAGCCACAATTTTAATTGAAGACTGTATGTTCTTTCCTTTAAAATGCACACAAAATACAACCACTAAGCCTCAGGGAACAAAACGAGTACTTAAGAAATAAAGAGCTCTTTTTTAGATCAGCATTTTTATTTGGTGGATGGGATGCGGAGAAGGAAGGAATGTAACAATTGCTGTACGTAGTGCAAAAAAAAAAAAAGAGAGCGAGAAACCAAGGTAATCCGTGAAAACAATTCTTCAATATGCACGATACCAAGGTTTGGAACCGACAGTACAAGCCTCCTGGAACAGAACTGCTATCACATTCACCATCCCCATATTAGAAAACTCCTGCTTCCAATAAGACCCATTTGCTTGGTTTACTTTTCTGTTTAGGATTCACCAATTCACCTTTCTGGCAGGAAATTCGAGATATTAAAAAAATAATAATAATAAGACTAAAACCCCGAGTTCCCGCTTGGGTTTTACCTGACAAGGGAAAATGACAGAGATGCTGGCGGGAAAACCCTACGAGTCAAGTTTCCTCTATGGTGGCTGCCCTCCCCCTTCTTCCCACCTTCACGAGAAGAAAAAATCCAAAGAAAAAGTTTATAACCTAATCCACGAGGAGCTCAAAAAAGCAAATCGTTCAAGATGAATGCACCTAGGCCCACTTACATCTGCGGCAGAGGAGGAGGCAGCTGGGTCCGAGTGGGCAGCTGCTCGGGCTCTAGCGAGCAGGGCGGCCTAGCGCCTGCGGCGGGCCGGCGAATAGGCCCGGCTTCCCGATCCCCAAGCCTAGAGCAACTCCCTTCCCCACAATGGTGGGTGATTGCGCCCCATTTCGCTACTTGAGATATGAAAATCATGCCTGAGGAGGGGAAAGGAAATGCTGTGGGGACGATCGGGGACGCAGAAGGGGCCGAGGGCCGGCGGCGGGCAACGGCCTAGAGGAAAGAATGGGGGGAGGGGGTTGGAAGGCAAGGGGCCCGCCTGGATCAGGGAACAGAGTGGTGGGCTGGGAACCTCGGGAAAGCAGAGAAACCGGTTAAGGCCAAAGGGGTGGGGCAAGACCTTTCTGAGGGCAAGGGCCACGGATGGGGGACCCCGAGGTGGGTTTCGGGTCAGATTTCGCCCTCACCTGAAGTCCTTGTCGCTGGATGTCATTTTTTCCAGCAAATTGGAAATGTGGTACGAGGCGCTCGCCATGTTGACGGCCTCGATCCCGCCCGCTGGCGCTGCTGATGCTGCTGCCCGCTGCCGCTCCTCCTCTCGCTAGCAGCGGCTCCCGCTTCCAGGGTCGCAGCGCGACACCGACGCAGACTAGGGAGGCGCCTCGACGGGCTGCTCCCTCCCCGGCGAGGCGTGGGCCTGTCCCGGGGGAAGCAGAAGCTACGGGGCCGACCTAACGACGGCACTGCTCGCTGCAGAACGAGCTCATGGGAAGCAAAGAGTACAGCAGGGCCTCTCCCGGGAGCCAGACACTTCCACTCGGGCCCGTCTCGCTCCCACTCCCTCTGCACTCGCTCCCCAGGGCAAGGGGCCAAAACCCGCCTCCTTCGCGCCGGGGGCGGAGGCAGTAGACGCGGGACGCTACGGAAGCTGAGGTCAGGGTTCACGGAGGTCTCCCCACGCACGCTGTAGAGACACTAGTTAAAGGACGATCCTGTTGGCTGAAGCTTGTGTCTGTCTTCGCATGGACCGCCTTTCAGGAGGCATGACAACGACCAAAAGGGGGTGTTCTCGCGAGACTTAAAAGCGACGGTTAAAGGACGGGGTGCGAGCGGGACAAGTGTGCCTTAATCTGAAAATAACTTGATTTTTTTTCCTGTATGACAGAGAAAAAGTGTACGATTTTAAAGAGTATAAAGCTTGGAAGTAATGCTAATTAAATGGTTAGCCTGGGGACCAGCAGAAGCATTATTAAATAGAGCTTTCGTTTGGAATAGGACGCATGGCCTACGTTGCCTTAACCACAATGATAGCATGTTGCCACGTGAAAACCACAAATCCCAGAATTCAGTTGGGGGGGGTGGGTACACTAAGTCAGGATATGATTGGCTGGAGGGACTTGAGGCTTTCTTATTAGCTCCGTTGGAAGGAATGAATGCTGGGATTTGCAGTCTGGCTAGGCAGCTGTGGTGCAGAAAAATCATTAGATTGTCGCGCGCACTGGGTTTCCGACCCAGATTCGGATTTTTCTCTGCTTTTGCTGTTAAGGGATTTCTGCAGAGCTAGGCTGCTACGGTTTGGGCAGGCGCGTTGGGGATCATCCAGTCGGTGTTCTTGGGAGAGGCTTTGCAGCGACTTCCTAGCACTAATCCTTGAGCATGATGGTAGCTTTCTCTAAAGGCTGCTGAGCCTCTACGGGGGTGGGGACTCTCTTTTCTTGCATTGAAGAGCCAGCTTCCTAAAGCGTGAAGGACCATCATAAGATTACTGGGCCGGCGACTGATGATTGTATTCGGAGCCTATTTATGATATTTAGAATAGCTAAATGACTACCCTCTGTAGTCAGCTTTAATGGATTTAATAATCCTGCAGCTGTGTATTTATTTTATTGTGCCAGAGACATACACGCAGCAATCACAGACATCAAATCATTTGTTTTAGTATCCATGTTTTTTTATCCGCTTAACTGAAGCTAGCTACAGGACTTCTAAAAGAAAAAAAAGCCCAGTCAACAGACAAGGAAAATTCAGTCTCAGTCTGTTATTGCTACTGTTAAAAAAGAGAAAAGAAAACAAAACAAACAATAACAACAAAAAACTTTAAATAGTTCCTTTCTCCCAAGTATTAAATCTGACCTTTCTCTACTGTTCTTTCATATATCCACCAAATGTTACTGAGTGTCTTCGAAGAGCCAGGTGCTGTTACAGGCAATAACAGTCAAAACAGATGAAACTTGATTTGGTCTCTTAATCTATACCTCAACTTCCCCCTCATTAGTCTAGTTTACCCCCATATATCCTTTTATTTTAGAACTGCTTTCTCCCCGGTATTCCCTCATTTTTTGAAGGAGCCTTCACTAGTTTCCCTGAGAGCTTCAACCACAATTCTCTTCTGCTCTGAACAAATTTTCCACAGTAAATATAAGCTACACACATACATCACACGTGAACAATCCAGTCATTTATCTTATGTGGGCCTCAAGCCTTAAAATCGGTCATCTGGTGATAACCCTTTCTTTTAGCCTAAATCCAGAGTGTGTATAAATCCTTTCATTTATCAGTTTGCAACTGAATTATAGTATTTGTAGTGAGACAGCTTGGGTATCAATCCTGTTTACTGGCACTTATTAGCTTAGGCAATTCACATTTAGTTCTCTGAGCATGGTTTTCGTTGTGGGTAACAGATGTTCATCAGAGTATTACCCCATCAGGCTTTTTAAAGAGCCAAATGAACTTAGTCTGACTGGACTGCCATAACAAAATACCACGGACTAGGTGGCTGAAACAACGGAAATTTATTTTCCCATAGTTATAGAGTCTGGAAATCTAAAATCAATATGACAGCAAGGTTGGTTTCTCCTAAGGCCTTGTCTTACAGATGGCCACCTTCTCACTGTGTCCTCACATAGCTTTTTCTCTGTGTGTCTATCCCTGGTATCTCTTTCTCTTCTTATAAGGACACCAGTCCTATTGGGTTAGGGCCCCGCTCTTTTAACCTCATTTAACCTTAGTTGTGTCCTCATTTAACCTCAATTACCCCTTTAAAGGCTCTATCTCCAAATACTGTCACATTGGAAGTTAAGGCTCAACATATGAACTTGGGGGGAACACAATTTAGTCCATAACAGATATCTCATTACGAAGTACTCAGCCCATTGCCTGGAGCATAACAATAATGTTTATAACTAATATTTCTTGCACACTTACAAAGGTCATAGAAAGCACCTAATGAAAGTTGGCTATTATTATATCCTCTCAGCCTTCCACTTGTCCCTATCCCCATTCTACATAGTTAGTTTAGAATTTTCCAAAACATTATTTTTATAGTGGTACTCACCAATTTAAAATGTTCAGTGACTCTCTTACTGAATAAAATCCACTGATTTTGGCAATCAGTGGCCTCCTTCATCTGTTCCTAACCCTTTCTTTCTGACCTTTCTCCTATATTGTCATATAGGAATTGCTCCCATCAGTTGTTTTTGTTGAGTCACTCAAACACCCAACTCCAAGTTTTTGTACATTATCATCATCGTAAGCACTTAACTTATAGGTCAGGTACTGCATGAACTCGTTTAATCCACATTTTAAGTATGAGAGACACAGAGAAGTTCATATCTGGCTGAAGGTCACCAATACTGTGCAGTCAGGATTAAAACCCAGGCAGTGTTGCTTGAGAACCCATATTCCAAACCTCTATACTAGAATGCTTCTCCTTACATGGGATGCCTTTCACATCTCCTGTCCCTCTTTCTGGGATCTTGAAACAATCGTAGTGTTTACATGCTAGCCTCCAATAAAAGCGTAAGTTCCTTAAGAGCATACATCACCAACTTTAAACCACTATGCTCTTTCAAATACTTAACCCATGCCAACTCTGTAATTGGCACTCAGTAGTACTTAATTTTTTTTTGTATTCCTGACCACTTAAAGATTCGATTTGTGTATCATTGAATGTAGCTTGTTACCAAGCAGTGGGAAAATGCTTTCCTTTAAGGATCTGTAAATGGCTAACTTAAATGCAAAAGGAAATAAGCCTAGATAAGGCTATCCTCTAAGAGATTTCTTTCTAGTCAATGGTCATAATGGAAAACTGAGACAAGAAACTTAAGAGAGGAAGAAAAAAATGGAGTCCTTCAAGCTGTTGGAGTTTCTTTCTTTTCTTTTCTTTCTTTTTTTCTTTTTTTTTTTTTGTTTTTGTTTGTTTGTTTGTTTGTTTTTGGCTCCCATCCCCTGGTTTTTAAGCCATTGTTCTCAGTCTAGTTGTAAGATGCAGATCCTGGCTTTCAGTGTCAGGAGCACGGTGCTCCAATCGCCTGAGCCACCAGGCCGTCCCCTGTTGGGAGGTTCTTCAAAGATCAACCAGTGGTTTAGCTTAATTCACAGACATTTATTTTACGCCCACACTGCGCCAGACACTAGATACTGGGGGTGCAAAGATGAGCAAGACATGTTCCTTAACCTTGAGGAACACTCATATTCACCAAACCTTAAATTTTATATATATTTTTTTTGCATTTCAGACAAAATTGAGAAAATTGCTTACCATAAGTATAGAATCAAAATAAATTTAAATTTATATTCTCTATTTGAAATGAGGAATGGATCCTGAAATTATCTTTAAAATGTTTAAATATTAGTAAAGCTGAGGTGAATTAGGTATTTAGAGATGAATATCAATAAAGTGAGGGCAATGGAAACATTATATCATCGATTTATTGAATAATATGAAGTTGTGAGTACCAGCAGGAAATGTTACTTTGCTTTGTTTTTCAGACACACTCTGTCAAATATTTTCCATGACATTTAATGACATATTGGGCAGACCTCACAGCTTTCCCTTTGAAATCTTAAAAGTCCAATCTAATTTAGTCCAATATCCATCCTGATACCCCCTTCTGCTTCTAGATCCCATAGGGTTAAAGGGGGTGGCAAAACAGAAGATAAGGGGGAAAGAAGCAAATTTTCTTTATTTAATTGTTGTAGTTATACCTCTCTCTCTCTCTCTCTCTCTCTCTCTCTCTCTCTCTCTCTCTCTCTCTCTCTCTCTCTCTTTATACTTCTCTCTTGACTGTTGATGCCATTTGGCAGAGACCCAAATACTCTTGTGAGTGTCAAGGTCGTGACTTCCATGATCTGGCATGTCTGAGTACACTTAGCCCTCCAGGTAGCAAATAGTTGTCACAGATGGAGCACCTCAAGAAGACTCAAGCCCAGCTTACTTCAGAAGAAGGTGTTTACTTGGCCAGCTGGAAGCTCACGTGTCCTTGCCACACTAAGCGGAGGACCCATAGGCTGCTGCACTGCAATACGTCTCTCTATCCTGCCACTTCTCTCCATTTCTTTTCTTCCCCTCTCAAATGGGCACAAATTAGTAGTGACCAAACAAGGGATGAATAATCTGAAGTTTGGGGGTACCAATGTGAAATATTTCTTTATTGCTTTGCTTTTTCAAGGACTACTTTCAAACAAACTCTGTCGAATATTTTCCTTCACCCTTAGTAACATCTTGGACAGACTTCAAAGCTCCCTAGCGATTCTCATTTGCTCTGAGTAGTGGGTTTTTTTAATGTGTTTGCTTGTTTTAGAGTGAGAAGGGGAGGAAAGACCCCAAACCCAGCACTGTCTGCTAGCTAATAATTACCACATTTTTCTTAGAATCCTCTCTTCCCATGATAGTCATCTTATACAAACTGGAGGGTGTTGCTAGGATTATGGTAACAGTGACTTCTGGAAGGTGTGACTGACCTCCTTTGGTGGTTTTCTTTAAAAATAGGATATCTTATGCCTAATGTTTTCAAGTCAGGGAATTCTAAGACAATAGGAAATGTCTCATTTTATGTGGACGGAAAAGAGACTTCTAAGAATGTGAAAGGACAATAAAGAAGGACAAGTTTAGAAGAACAATGACTCTTACAGAGAGAAATGAATGGTCTGAGTGATGTGACAAAGAATGACATTTTCTTTGTCATATTACTGTTTGGACTGTTGAAGCCTAAATAGGTCACATACAATTTCCCAGTGATGTGAGAGGAATGTTACTGAGTTCAGGTTATTTTCCCAAAAAGATGCTTGAGGCTTTGTATTAATTTCAATCCTTTTCCCCTATAATTACAAGGAGGCTCCACTGTAGCATTTCCCTGACTGTGTACTAGTCCCAAACACCAGTTCCATAAGTTGTAATAGAAACAGATACTCTTAGGGGGAGGGTGGTGGAGGGTAGAGCTGTAGTTAAAGAGTTTAGAAAACAGTTTTCTTAACTGAAGAGCATCTCAGTACATCTCATATATTAATGTATTATGAATCCCTAAGAGGAATATATAGAATCCCTATGGACTGAATTGTATTTCCTTTCTCTCTCCTTCCTCAAATGATCACAAATTCATATGTTGAAGGCCTAACCTCCAATGTAATGATATTTGTAAATAGGGCCTTTGGGAAGTATTTAGGTTTAGATAAGGTCATGAGGGTGGGGCCCTCAGGACGGCATTAGTGCCCTTATAAGAAGAAACACCAGAGCCCTCTCTCCCTCTCTCTCTCTCCCCCCTCTTCTTCTCTCCCTTTCTCCTTCCCTCCCTCCCTCCATCCCTCCCTTTATCTCTCTGCCATGAGAGGACACAGAAAGAAGGCAGCATCTGCAAGCTAGGAAGAGAGCTCTCACCAGAAGCCAATCACCCTGGCACTCTAATCTCAGACTTAAAGCCTCCAGAACTGTAATAAATAAGCCACCCCAGTCTATGGTATTTTGTTATGGCAGCTCAAGCTGACTAAAATACCAGGGGTACCAAAAAATTTATACAAGTGGACACTTTGGTCAATGTTGCTCAAGCCATAATTCGCCATAATCAGAAGTGTCTGGACACTGATGGTAACCACTTTGAGCACCTCTTGTCATTGCAGAAGTCAAACGTGACTTGTATTCATCATTTGTTATCAATATATATTATTACAATTTTAATAGTTTTTTTCCTTTCTTAAAATGTGCATACATTTTTGGCACCCTCTGTATGTATGCCACTACTTGACACATTTATGCGTAGAATTTTTTGAAGTTCTACCTATTACCATCTCAAGGGATGAGAATACCATGAAACATAATTTGGAGATCATTGTTCCATTGGTAATTCTTTATTTTCTGAATTAGATGCTAAATGGGTGATGGCAAGAAAAAGAATCTTGGTAGTAAATGAGTTTATTTGACGTTCATTTTAAAACAGCTTCTGCCAAGTAAATGTGGACTGTGCTTAATGCATACATTTGTTATCGACTGAGTTAAAGGAAATACAGAAAATAGAGCTATATTTATTCAAGTAGCTCTTAATTTCTGAAATATAATTCTTTGTTGAATGTCAAAGCTGGTATGTTAATAGAGGAGGAAAAGGGCAGTTCTGATTTGTGTTTCAGTGTAGACAGCTTTGCATTAAAATAAACAGACATAAAATGCTTCCTGTTACAGATCATTTGTCAATACGGAATTCAACTTAGATGCAAAAAGACGTAAATGCTACATAAGACTAATCCTAAGAAGATTTATTTCCAATTGATTGAAAACAACCCAACAACTACAGTTTTTCCAATGATCTACTCTCTCCTAAACAACTGCTAGAAGCTCTTTGTTAATTTTTAGTGGCACTTTAAATCAAACTTTATTGTTAGTCTATGAAGGGATTAGTCATGTAGAGTTAGAAATACATTTGCAACATATTAGAGAAAAATTACAAAGATTATGTACATCACAAAGGTGTTTCCTTTGGCATATCTCCCATTTCATTCTTACTTTTGACTTTTATGATGGTATTAACCATCACCTGGCATTTAAAAATCATAGCATTTTCTATTAAAAATTTATAAGAGCACTGTCCAGAATGTTAAGGCAACTGAAAATGTAACTTTATAAATGTAAACCTGGTTATCAATTTTGGCAGAAAGATGCAGAAGAAAGTGCTAGAATTCAGCAAATGCTGCATTTTGCTTCAAATATCGATGTTGTGCTCATGATGTCTTGTCCCAGTGCTTAAGAAGGTATCATTCTTTTTGAAAAAAAAGGTGTGAAAGAGTAATTAAAGAGAAATGAGCCCACAGGATTGGGGATTATAGTAAAATGAGGCAGGGAAAGATTGTCATTTTAATGAAAATAAATTTAATGAAATGGTACTGAGATTCTTTAATAGATATTTATGAAATGAAATCAGTACATCATTATTAGTTATACTAATAGGTGAAGTGGTAAAAATCTCACATTGTAGAAAAAAATTGCTGATTCTATGAGATATGTGTTTTTACTGTAGTTATATCATTTTGGAAAATACAAACTTTTCTATATGATCTAATTAAAAAAAAACTCAACTAAACTCTTTGAATTTTATGGAGAAGACAACAAAATTTTGCATCAATTCCTAACAATTGTGAGAGCTTTGTTGTAGTGGATGTAGTTATTAGTACTTAAGATATGTGACAATCTAGAACTGGTTTGGAAGAAAGTGTTTACTGCTTGGGGCAAACTGTTACTTTTACCAGTACAACCAAGACTTAAAACAGGAGAAAATATTTGCTGAACATATGAGGTTGGACAATTAAGATCGCGAACTCATCCTAGAACAAGTGCTACATACCTCATTGCTGAATATCACTATGGCCACCTTCAAAGTCCTCCCCTTGGGATGCTATGCACCGAAGCTCGTGCCTAGTCCACCCTTCAAAGCAATTTTGGAACTCTTTTTCTGGAATGAACATCAGAGCTCTCATCGTATTACCCTTGATGTCCTAAATGTCATTAAAATGTCTCTTTTCAATATTTCCTTTATCTTTGGGTAAAGAAACAAGTCATTGGGGGTCAGATCAGGTGAGTGATCAGGAGGGTGTCATTGGGGGTCAGATCAGGTGAGTAGGGAGGGTGTCCTGACACTGTTATTTGTTTACTGGCTAAAAACTCCCTCACAGACAGTGTCGTGTGAGCTGGTGCATTGTTGTGATGTAAGAGCTATGAATTGTTGACGAAAAATTCAGGTCATCTAACTTTTTCATGCAGCCTTTTCAGCACTTCCAAATAGTAAACTTGGTTCACTGTTTGTCCAGTTGGTACAAATTCATAATGAATAACCCCTGTGATATCAAAAACATTAGCAACATTGTTGCAACAAGTTTGGGAACTTAATTGTCAGACCTCATATATTTTACAAAGGACTTGCATTCAGAACTCATATAACTCATTAATAATAAGACAGAAATTCCTATTTTAAAATGGGCAAAAGATTTGATGAAACACTTCACCAATGAAGCTACAGGATGGCAAATAAAAGTATGAAAATGTGCTCTATATCATTAGTATAAGGGAAAGGCAAATTAAAGCTATAATGAGACACTATTATATATTTATCAGAATAGTTAAAATCAAAAAGACTGATCATAGTAAGTGCTGATGAGGAATGGAACAGCTGCACTTCTCATCCACTGCTGGTGGAAAACAGTGTGGCAGTCTCTTAAAAAGCTGAACTTATCATCTACTGTATAGCCCAGCCATTCCATTCTTAGGTATCTATCCAAAAGAAATGAAAGCGTATGTCCATACTAAGACAAAAAACATGAATGTTCGTGTCATATTTATTTGTAGTAGTGTCACACTAGAAACATCCCAAATGTCCACCAAGAGGTGAACAGACAAAGTGTAATCCAGACATGCGATGGAATACCTCCCAGCAATAGAGAAGAGCAAACGATTGATACACACCCCAGCACAATGAATCTCAAAATCATTCTGAGTGAAAAAAGTCAGAGAAAAAAAGAGGGTAAAATCTGTGAGTCTATTTATATTTAATTTTAGAAATTGTAAACTAATCTGTAGGGATACAAAGCAGATCAATGGTTGTCCAGGGATGAGGGTGAAGAAAGGTACAGATTATGAAGGGCTCCAGGAAAGTTCTGGAACTGATGGAAATGTTTGTTATTTTAACTGTGGTAATGATTTCACAGGTGCATACATGTGTCACAACTCATTAACGTGTGCACTTTAAATGTGTGCTATTTATCAAGTGTCAATTGTACCTCAATAAAAATGCCAAAATAATGATAAAAATAGAAGCCACGTTAGCTGAAAACAAGCAAACTTATTTAGAATACAAGAGTCAAAGTAAGGGATAGCCGGTTAGCTCAGCTGGTTAGAGTGAGATGCTGGTAGCAAGCACCAAGTTTGCCAGTTTGATCCCTGCATGGGCCTCTGTGAGGAAAAAAAAAAAAAGAGTCAAAGTAACTTTAGTTTTCTTTCATAGATTTTCCCCAAAAGAGAGTATTTGATCTAAGACATAAGAAGAATAACAGTATTATCACCACTGGGAAGCAAGAGATATTTACTACAATGGAGGAACCAGTAATTGTATTAAAGAGAGTGTATATTTCCCATATATATCTATGATATGGATAACAATTTTTGAAACTAGTGATACTGTATTTATGACACATACACATGTTTATGTGCTAATGCTCCATTTAAAATTACTTAGTAGGTATATTTATAAACGACTGTGTTTCCCCGAAAATAAGACCTAGCCGAACCATCAGCTCTAATGAGTCTTTTGGAGCAAAAATTAATATAAGACCCGGTATTATATTATATTATATTATATTATATTATATTATATTATATTATATTATATTATTATATTATATAGACCCTGTCTTATATTATGTTATATAAGACCCAGTCTTATACTACATTAAAATATTATATTAAAATAAGACCGGGTCTTATATTAATTTTTGCTCCAAAAGACGCATTAGAGCTGATGGTCCGGCTAGGTCTTATTTTCGGGGAAACATGGTATGAATTACTTGAACATATAATACAATCATTTTGTCTGTGCTGTACTCTCATATTTCCACCGATGCTGGCATGTTTCTGCTTAGATACTGCAGTCATCTTAAATTCAATATGTGATTTGTGTAGCTAGGTGATTCAGGATGCGAGCTCTACCTCACAGAGACCTAAGTTCAAATCCCAGCCATACCACTTATTCTGTAATCTTGGGCAACTTCTCTAAAATGAGAATAATACTAATAAGACCTATGGTTGTATGAGGTTTAAATGAGATGAATATAAAATGCTTAGTTCAAAGTAAGTACTTTATAAACATTACCTACTATTATTAAAAAAACAGAATTTATTTTTCTCCAAAAAACTAACCCTCTTCCTTATCACATTTCTTTCCATAGGTCTCGCAAATATTCCTGTCTCCTAGACTAGAAATCTCGGAAAAATACTTGAATTTTGTGTTTCTTTCATTATCTATATTCACTTCAACTCTGATTCTTCATTAAAATATCACTGAGATTTTTCTTTTCTAGTAAATTCCCAGTCCAGTTAGTCTCTCTAGGCCCTCTTCAATTCGTTACTCATGCAGCAATTCAGTAAACCCTAGCCACACAATATACTAGCTGGGTGATTTAGGCAAATTAGTTAACTTCGCTGAGTCTCAGGGTTCTCCACTACAAATTGGGGACAAGAATGTCTACTTCATGGAGTTAATGTGAAGATTAAACTATATAATGCAAGAAAAATCTTTTTTACTGTGCCTGACGCAAGAGTAATTGCCTGACAAATGGGAGTTACTTTTACCATTTTCTAATTCTCTATTCGACATTTACAATTTAAGATTATTTTAGCTTTCTCAGCTCTCACATCTCACTGTTGCTTCATTGATCTTATGGCCCACAGAATCCTCTAAACATTTCCATACATGCACTGGGCTTGGTTATTCCACTTACCACCCCGTTCTCTGCATTTGTAGTTAGTGTATTGCAAGTGATTCTCAGCTTGGGCTGAACTTAGAATCAGCTGGAATGCCTCTAAAAAATACTGATTTTAGCCTGCACCCCAAACCAATTAAACAAAAATCTCCTCAGGTAATTCTAATGCGCAACTGGCATGGAAAACCACAATTTTGTTTGGTTTGGTTTTGGTTTTGTTGGTCATGTTTTGCTTTGTTTTATTTGGAATCTAATTGTAGAATTTTGCTTCAGTTTCTGAAGATATTTTTCAATCTTGATTTTACCATGAGACATGCTAGCTACTCCTTACGGCTACTGAGTTTCTGAAAAATTAGGCATCAGGTCAGCAATATCATTAACCAAACCATTTGTACAAAATAGAGAATAAGACAGTAACATACCCCTGGAGAATTCTTCGCACTTGACATTAACTCATTAATCAGCCCTTTGGAGAATATCATTAATCAACTACTCTAATCACAAATCCACATAACTGCACTGATGATACTTCTTAATCTGCCAACATCACCCCTTCTGAATCTTCTACAGAAGGTATTATGATAGAACCTGTCAAAGGATTTTCTAAAATCAAGATATATATATATATATATATATATATATATATATATAACAATCTTATCAAAAAATATGAGGTTTATCGGCATGATTTTATTCTCTTCTTGATCACAAGTTTCTTTTCTTGGTTCTTAAAAACACAACAATTCATTCTAGAGCCTTACTGGTAGTCATCACAGGCTTTCAATCCCATAGTTTGCAGCATCTATTTATTTTTTTTTTAATTTGAGGATTTATTTTACTACTATATTCTAAGCACCTTTTCAGTTCTCTCCAAATTCCTTAAGATTATCAATAGCCACTTAGTAATAGTTGATAGCTTTTCTGTAGATTGGAATGATGGTAACTTTGGGGCGTCTTGAGATATTGTTCAGCCAGGCCTGGAGATGAGCTAGAGTGGACGGGTATATTTTTACTGTTTTACTCTCTTGCTCTGCCTTTTTTCTCATTAGTATTTATTAAGTTCTTTCCAAGTGAAGATATATCTTCACAGAAAAGATGGAAACATACCTTATATACCATTCTTGTCCCCTTAAGTCACAAATAAAAGTTGTTTTCCTCGTTGGTAATAGTTTTCACAAGCTTCAGAACCTTCTGAGTTTTTTAGCCTCACTGACATAATTTCCATAAAATCCTGGCTACTTCTTCAAATGTTTCTCCTTCTTCTTGTTCCTCTTCTCTTCCTCCTCCTCCTCCTTCTTATTACTTTACTATTTATGAGTCTTTCCCTCATATTCCTCTTCTCATTTTTTCAAGAGTCTTTAAAAGGTGAACTCGCTAGAGACTTCTCCATCCATTCATATCCATCACTTTATTTCTTCCTTTTCCGCTCTCATCACCATATAGTAGAAGTTGGCAAACTTTTTCTGTAAAGAGACAGAGAGGAAATATTTTAGGCTTTGTGGGCCTGCAGTCTCTGTTGTATTTATTCAACTCTGTCATTAAAGCACAAAAGCAGCCACAGAAAATACATAAATGAGTGTGAGTGTGATTATGGATAATTATTTTGGGGTTTACATACATTTCACGTTACAAAATATTCTTCTTCTTTTGATTTTTTTAAAGACCATTTAAAAATGTAAAAATTCATTTCTAGCTGATGATGAGCCTTAGCAAAACCAGGTGGAGTTCACATACGGGCTGTCATTTGTCAGCCCTGCCAGAGAGGGGTCAAAATGTACAATACCCACTATAATCAATAGGAAAAAAAACATGATAGTAATAAAAATAATTACATAAAAAATGCAAGTAGATCCATTGGGAACTGTTGTGGGTTGAATTTTATCCTCTCAAAATATACATTCCAGTACTAATGTCTGGTACTTATGAAATGTAATTACTATATTGGTGTCCCCAAATGGCTGGCATGGTATTGTGGCATCTAGCATAGCACAGAACAGGGAATTACAAATGTTTGATAATTTGAATCGATAAATACAAAACAGTTACTTTGAATATATGTATTCAAATTATATATAATCACAGAATTTAATGTCATTGCATTAGCACTTAAAATTCATATTGTTTTTTAAATATGTTTTTGTTATTTTTGTATGGAAAAGAATATGGGAAGAAAACCAGTAAACTACAATAATGTACTATTCTAAAGAAAAATATTAGAAAACAGTAGAATATAATATAAGTGGAAAAATACTGAAAAGAAAATAAATTCATTACTTGAGGGAATGAGCTCATTTTACAATCTACATCTCAAATTTTTGTTCTTCTTTGACTTTTCCCAATTCGTAGTAGATGGTTAATGATGCAGATGAATTCTACAGAGGAAAGTCACTGCCACATAGTATTTGCATACCCTTCTCAAGAAACACCTAGGATGACCGGCAACCCTAGAAGCTAAGAGAATAGCATAGAACAGATTCTCCCCCAGAGCCACTAGAAAGAACATGATATTACTGACACCTTGATTTCAGACTTCTAGCCTCCAGAACTGTGGGAGAATAAATTTCTGTTGTTTCGAGCCCCCCAGTTTGTTGTATTTTGTTACAGCAGCCCTAGGAAACTTATGCAGAGACAGAAACAATTCACCTTGCAACTGATGTTATCTCAGTCCTTTCAAGGTTTATAAAGGTCTCTTCTGTATAATTGTTTATTCCCCTAGGGATTTTCTCTCTTCTCTTCGACCCTCTCCTGTTTCCCGAGATGGCCTCTGGCCATACAGAAAACTTTCATATCGTCATGGCCTTGATAGGGAAGGAGTGTCTGGTCTTCTATGGCCTATGGTTGATGTCAATTGAGATTTCTTAACCCACTTGGTCTCTGGGTCCTGGTGTCCAATCTCATTGCATCCACTATGGTGCAGCTTAGTCTTCTCATTTCTGGGTGTCTTTGCTAGTATTAACTGAGGTATAGTTTGTCCTACCTGGTGTTTTGGGTCATATGCCAGCACCCATTGTTGATAAACATGACCTTTTCCATGAAATCTTTTCCAAAGTCCTTATTTTCTATGGCCTGCCCCAAAATGAGGCTTATTTTGTTATCATTGTCTCTTCTCTATTCACACTATCCTCTTGGGTGGGCCCAGGTGGACCTCTCAATTAGTGGGGTGGACGTCTCAATTAGTGACTTTCTCTGTGCTAAGCTTGACTGTGCAAGATGCTGAGAGACTGCCCTCCAGCCCAAGGATCCAGGCTGCTCCCTCAGCCATTGTTACTGTACGACTTCTCTAGCCTGAAGTCTCTGGTGCTACATTTACCATGGTTTTCTCTGAGAGGAGTGTTTCCAGCCTCTACCTCAGGAAATCAGCAACAGCCTTCCAACCTGGAGTTTTCCTAAACATGTCTGGGTATTTCTATTGATGTGTCCTTGTCCGAAATTCACTTCTAGGTAGGGGATGGAGACAGTCACTCTCTTTTTGTTCTACCCCTCAGCAGCAGGCAGCTCATTTCATTGACAGTTTGGCAAGAACTTTTCCATGTCATAGTCTCATTGTTTCTGCTGTATATTCACAAGATGATAAATCCATCAAGCTTTGACTTTGTACTAAAGTCCAAACCTTGATGATGATGAGTAAATCCTTTTTTCTCACTTGAGAGCTGTATTTCAAGATGCTTGTTTGCCCATGAATTTTTAAAAGTCAAATTTGGGACTCAAAGCTGAGCAATGACTTTTTCTTTCAAAGCTTTAGTTGTCTCCTTTTCCAAGAGACAATGTGCCTTCTACCACGGCCAACTCTTTCTGGCAAAAGGACTATGGAGAGTACAGATAAATTGTTGAGAAAAGAAAATATAACAGGTAATATTTCAAAATAGTATTCTTTTATATCAGAGTCATTCATAATTTTATTGTCAGAACTTCAATTTTTTGAGAGCTTCCCTAACCTGTAGAGGTTTGTGGCTTTTAAGAAATTATTAAATAATTGTTTTTCACTTCTCTTAGAAAACCTTAAATGATGAATACAGCTATTTTGGGGCTTCAAAGAGTATCCCCACTCTCTCAGTTTTAGAAGCTTCTCTACAGGAAATTAGAACAATTTCTCAAGAGCTGCCTTGGAAGGCATTCAGAAACCCTCCCAAGCCATTCTTAGGAGGGCCCTTTTCTAACCACGCTGGACACCCAAGACCAGACTCATCTTTCATGATACCTACCGTATCTCCTATCTCAGGAAGGATTTTCTGCCTTCCTGGGACATATGCTAGTATCCTACAATCCACTCCACACGCATTCCCAAGAGTCTGGACAAAAGGAATTTTCATCATTTCTCCCAGGAAGCCTCAGTTAAACAAGATTTCTGATGGCCTATTCTGACATCCTGTAATTCTTGAGAAGGGTATGCAAATAAGTACTACTTTAGGGAAATGAATTTCGTCTGTAGAATTCATCTGTTTTTAATGTGCATCATTAACCATCTACTGTGAATTGGAAACATTCAAAGAAGAACAAAAATTTTAGATGTAGATTATAAAACCAATCTCAAGTAATACATTTATTTCCTTTTCAGTATTTCTCCACTTAAACTGTAATCTATTATTTTCTACTATTTTTCTTTAGAATAGTACATTATTGTGGTCTACTGGTTTTCTCCCCATATTTCTTTCCATATTTTTTCCTTAAAAAATATGTTCAAAGAACAGTATGAATTTTAAATACCTATGCATTGACTTGTTAAAATATACCAAGGAGCCAAAAAAATGTATACACATTTTAAGAGATTTTACCTTAAAATGTGTATACATGTTTTTGGCACTTCTGTATATTAACATATATATTTTGAAGACATATATTCAAAGTAGCTGTTTTGCATTTATCACTTTAAAGTACCAAAAATGTGTGATTTCCCATTTTGTACCAGGTGCTATGCTAGATGCTGCAATCCCATGCCAGCCCTTTGGGGAACCCAATCTAGTCCTTATATTTCATAAGATGCAGTCTGGCAGAGGAACGTGAACTTGAAGTCAGATAGATTTGAGCTCTTCTTAGATCTGTCATTTACAAACTGTGATCTTGGTCAAAACAGCTATTATTATTCAGGCTGGTGATGAAAAGTGACACAAATGTACAACATGTAGACTGGAGGCAAGTCACTAGTTCTGACTATAGTGAGGATGGATTTCAAATATAGCTGATAAAGAAATGGAATGAGAGGGGACTTTTGAAACAGATAGCACTGCAGAAGTTGGAACGGCCAGGGCCAGGATAAAAAGATCATTTCTTGGTTTATAAATAAAACACCAAAAATTTAGAAGTACTCGTCTTATTTTTGACTTAAGCATTTAATTAATATAAATGTTATTTTATGAGTATATGTAAATATGCCATTTTGTTGCTTGTATTTTATGAACTATCCAAGTGGATATGCTGTGAATATAACCCAAAATGATCTGATTTGATATAACCCAAATTATATATATTTTTAAACTCACTATTATATATAAATAACCAAAATGACTTTTAAAGTTAATAACTAAGGAATTCTATACATTGGTTCCACTTTTATTCATTGTTACTTTTATTAAACTTGTATTAAAATCTTGCATAGCTCTAAATCCGTTTTACTGGCTTCTCATAAACTGAGTTTAACTTTGTTTTAAGCAGAATGCCTCGCAATATGACAAATAGCTTAGCTACCAGGGAAGTTCTTCTTCACCCTTGCATTCAATGTCTCTATAAATGTTGTTCCTGAATAAATGTAATTTTTTTAAATGTCCTTAATCTTGTCCCTAAAAATTAAATACAATAAGATCATTCCTAATCAAGGACAGACCAGCCTGTACTTGTCCAATCTAGACCAGAGGTGCACTAAGTGGGAGGAGGGGGTGTGTGTGGGCTCCAAGGATTGCTCAAAACAACCTATTGTGATAAAGCCAAAAATATGAGAATTGAGGTTTACATATTCTAATTTTTTAAAGTCTACTTGTGTACGTTTTATGTGCGTACTTTATTAGTATAATAATATATGTATACAGTTTGTAAAGAATCTACATATGTTGGGAAAGTATGCTCAATTATTTCTAAATGCAATTGAAGACACTGGTCTGGGGGTGAAACAACATCCTCACTTCCCACTTTCCAGAGTGCAGCATCTGGTTCAAGAGAGCCCTGGGTTTTCTCATTCTGTGGGATGTAGGCACCACCCCTAGTGCCCTTGACAGAAGCTGCTGCAGTCAAGGAGAAATACTGCACAAGGAAAATTGGTTTCCTCTAATCTTGTGCTCTGGAGACGATGCCACGGTTGGTTACAGAGTAGGAATAACCCAAACCTACAGAGTCATTCAGCGTATCTTCTATCATAAACTAGATGAATTTATAAGCTCGATTTGGACTTTCACACTTGCTTCACAGTCGTAGGTGTTTTGCTGTTGTTGTTTTTTTTGAAAACAACAACAAGGAAAGTGCTCCATACCCCCAGCCCTGGTTTTAGTAAGTATCACGGTACTATTTTGATTTATCAGCTTGAGATTGACAATAGCACCAAATAATCAATAGTAAATTCCTGATGAAATTAAGAGCACTGCTGTCATTTATTGAATAATTTGGATCTCGCAGAAAATGTAATGGATAATGGTGATAGGCTTCTTTTACCTGCCTTGGCTCCAGAAGAGGAAGATTTTAATCTCAAACGTAGAAATGATTTGTTAACTTTTCTTATGCAAAGCCCCAGACGACTGCCACCCCACCCTCCCACCACACCTCCCACCCCCGCCTCACACACACACACACACACACACACACACACACACACACACACATTCGAGGAGGTATCCTCTGAACTAGGGGAACAAAGGATGCTCTGGTCATTTTTTTTCTTGAGTAAATTTTGGTTAATCTAGAAAAAATGCTTTTAACCAATGCTTATATTAAAAATGACTTCAGGATGTTATAGTGTACTTCATTACAGTAAAGATGACTAAATCTCTCTTTCTCTCTGATAAAGTATTTTGGAAGGACTCAGGGTTACAATTCTTTATGCCAGCTTTCAATCTCTAGAAGCATAAACAATGTGTACTGACCTCAAGAAAACACCTGACCTTTAGGGATTATTTTCACAAAATACTTAAGTTGACATGATGTTCTTATCATCTACCTCTCTCTGAAAATATGTCACTGTCATACTATTTTGGTTAAATTGAAGGCTTTGGTCAATTGTGTGTGTGGGGGGGGAGTGCATCCTATTAGCCTATTACATCTAATTTTACTTTAAGCATTCTTTTGAGTAACCAGTGCTTTAAAAAATAAATCTTGGGAGAAACAATATTTAACCTAATAAAACATAACTCTTTTTGATTCTGTTTTGTGACTTTTCTATGAAAATTTAGCACTGAGGACTGTGAGGTTTTTTTTCATATGCTTTTCATCAGAAAGGGCAGAAATTCTCTAATATGGAAGAAAACAAAACTGAAACAGAAACAACTCAAAAACAGAAAGATCCTACAGCTGGAAATCCCAGGTATAAAGGAGACTAATTTTCTTCTCGGTTTCCAAGTTCTACCAACACATGCAATCAAATTTGTTTTACACAATGAACCCACTCCTGAATGCATATAATCTCAGAGATAAAAGGTTTTGTCATCCACCCTACAAGAAATAAGACATACAGTATTACTCATATTGGGTCCTTCGTAGTGATGAATCATGACACTGCTTCTGGTCTTTTCAGAAAGAAGTATTTGTACTTTAAAAGGTAAACTCAAAGGATGTAATTTATGTACTGGTTATGGCATTGTTTGAGTGTTGTCTGACACTAGTCTCTCCTAAAATTAGTTTTTGAAAAGCAAGCCAAACTTAAGCATGAAAAATATCACCTACTAGCATTTTTTTTTTCAAGAGTTGGTCCTAGTTGAACAAATCATTAACATATGAGGTGCTTAATAAAATTGTTGAGTAATAATATAAAATACTGCATTGATTTGTACAACTTATAAAATAATAGCTCTGTACAAGATAGCCTTCCAACAAACACATAATTATGTATGGGCATTTTATGATTTTAGACATAAATATCATCTTACCTTTAAGTTCCTTGAAGTTTCTTAATTGTTTTTTTGGTAGCACAGAGCATCTTAAGAGATAGAAGTGTGCCAAACTGCAGCATATGGCCAAGATACGGCTTTGAAGTTAGGTAGAAATGTATGAGTGAGAAAACTAGCCTTATTTTATATAAGAATAACAACCTCTAGTTCGTAGGTTTGTTGTGAAGACAAAACGGAAACATGCATATACAAGACATCTGGTACAAAAGTAAGCCCTCTGTTGGAGGGGGCTGTGTTAATTTGTTATAGGTCTTAAAACAGGACTGTACACTGCCTGGAGAGTGAGAGAAAGATTGTGAGAAATTAGCAATTCAGTAGTTCCCCCTTAAACTCACGGGGTATGTTCCAAGAACCCTAGTGGATGCCTGAAACTAAGGATAGAACAGAACCTTATGTATATACTATGTTTTGTTTTGTTTTTCTGTACACACACACCTTTTCATTTAAGGAAGCACTTTACAGCTTTTCTTTGGCATATGTGAATTGCCAGCATCACTACTCTTGCGCTTTGGGGTCATTATCAAGTAAAAGAGGGGTGACTTGAACACAAGCAATGAGATACCTGAGAAGGCAGCTAAGTGACTAATGGTCACGACCATCTACAGTGTGGATACGCTACACAAAGGCGTGATTCACTTCCCCAGAGGACGGTGAGCGATTTCATCACGCTACTCAGATGGCGTGCGATTTAAAACTTATGAATTGTTTATTTCTGGAATTTTCCATTTAATATTTTTGAACCATAGTTGACCACAGGTAACTGAAACCGCGGAAACTGGAACCCTGGATAACGGGGATGACAGTAGTGTTTGTATTTTGGGAAAAGTGAGTTCATCTCCCTTCCAAATGTTTCCTCTCACTAGCAATATTCAGCCCCATAGTTCAGAAGTAGAGCAAGCTGTTCTCAGAAGTTAAAACGTTTTATTAATGTCATTCCCATGGAAACTTCTTGGGAAAAGTCATGCTGATCAAGGGTAATTGATTGTGTTAGAATCAGATACAAAATTCAGCACTCACTGCTTTCCAATCAATGTCTGCCTCTTTTACACCAGGATTCAGCCAGCCCATTGCTTACTCTGATATGACTCATAGGAAATTATTAATAGAAAGATACCTGGCCTATTTATGTTCACAAGCAGAATGACTTTATTCCTATTTATCTCTACCAAATCGTTTCCCAAATCCTCTTCCTAGCATATACATATTCTTTCACACTTACAGTAAATCTTTTGGCCAATAGACAAGCAGTTCTTACAACAATGTACTAATCAAATAGAGTTTTGTCATTATTTTCAGCAAACACAATAAAAGAAGATTCAAATGTATTTGATAGATAGTTCAGGGAGTGGTCATATTCACATTAGAATTCTTTTATCATTAGTTTCTTGAAGAAAACAAAGAGCTGGCAGAGAATCATGAAGCTAAAATGTCAGGGGCTCCTGAGCAATGAATTAATGGAAAAATAATGAGCTTACCAAACTTTTTTTTCTGTATAGTCTGTCAGGGCAGATTTACTTCTGGATACTCCTGCATCTTTTTGTTTATTTACTTTAATAATATTAAAAGGTTTGTTTTTCCATGTACCCAAAATAATTCAATATACTGGGGGCACCCAAAAAATGTATACACATGACTTGTATTCATCTTTTGTTATTGGTATATATCGAGTATTACAATTTTAACACAGTTTTTTGCCACCCGCTGTGTATAAATCAGACCATTATGCCAAAAAGTGAACTATTGTGAGGCGAAGTAACTTTATAATCTCTTTCATATATGAAATGAAACTAAGCCCTGTCCCATGAGGGACAAAGATAAACAGAAAACACTAAAATAAGAGGAGCTGTTGTAAATAAGAAAAAAGATTTAGAAAAAAATGAAGAAATTTCTGCTTTCTCATTCGGCTTTTCAGCAGACATCTGCAACTGAAGGTCTGGAACTTGATTGGTTCTAGACGGGTTGTAGTTAGAGGATTAGTCTTCATTGAGCCTTGGCACAGATTTTTGTACTCAGCTCTGCCTCGCTTGGTTGCCTTTGGACTAGATTAAAATAACAGTGCAGAATTTCTCCTTGCTTGAGGTTAATGACATCACAGAATTTCTCCTTGCTTGAGGTTAATGACATCACATCATGACCAGCGCATGTTGGTCAGTTGGCTACTGGGCCAGCTATCAAGTTACTGCTTCTGGGCCATGATCAAGTTACTGATTCAGATGAATTAGATCATGGGCTATGACATAATCATTCATTATATTTCTTTTCTGCAATCTGAATTTTTTCAATCACAAAGTGAATGTTTATAACTCTAGGCCTTTAACATGAACCTTATAGAGTGCAGAAGAAAAATATCATCTAAAGTAGGGGTTTTCAGCCATATTTTTACCATAGTACACATTAAGAAAAACATTTTATATCACAACTCAATACATGCAAACTTATAGATATATACACATGCATATGCATTGTGATTTATAATAAGAAATATATACTATGTGGTCTTCACCCATTTCTGGCACAGAGCTCCTAAAACCCTTGGAATTTCCTAAGAGAGCAATAAAAGTGTATTTTGTCATGTTAATGAGGTGAAGTTTGGAAAGCACCTAAGGGTGGAAGCTGGTTGCCAGCGGAGCCAACCATGTGATTAGATTGTTGGAACTTTCAGTCCTGCCCCCCAACCACCTGGGAGGGTGGTTGAATCAATCACCAATGGCTATGAGTTAATCATTCATGCCTATGTAATGAAGCCTCCAGAAAAACCCAAAGGACGAGGTGAACACATGGAGATATGGAAAGAGTAGCATGCCTGGAGACATCCTCACTCTTTCCCCATACCTTCCCCTATGTATCTCTTCCATCTAGCTATTCCTGATTTAGATCCTTTTATAATAAACTGGTTATCTAGTAAGTAAAATGTTTCTTTGAGTTCAGTGAGCCACTCTAGCCAATTAATTAAACCCAAGGAAGGTCATGGAAACCTCTGATCAATAGCCAGTTGGTCAGTTGAACTTGCGAATAGTGTCTGAAGGGTGAGAGGGGGGCAATTTTAGGACTTACCTGTGGGATCTGATGTTATCTCCTGGTAGAGAGTGAGAGAATTGAGTTAAATTGTAAGGCACTCAGTTGGTGTGCTGAGAATTGCTTGGTGGCATGTGGGGAAGTACCCCCGAACCCCCTGCATGCACACAAATTGGAACTGGGTTCAGGAACTCAAAGAGAGCGTGTATCCGCACACAGAGGTAATGTGAAACAAAGGTTTCATAAAGCAGGACTTACTATAAGCTACACACTCCAATATTTTCTGATCTATTTTATCTCTTTTTTTTTTTTTCTCTAAATGGTTGAGATCTAGTAATGGATTGTGATCTGAAGTTCGAAAACTCCCCTTGTTAGGAGAGTCTCTAAAACTTGTGTCCTGCTGAGAATCTGCTGAGTTTATCCCTGTTAGTACACAGGGTAAAACCCTTTTGTTCTGCTAGACGTTTGTATACTTTCTGTATATCAGAAACCAGTAGGCAACAGATTTTTGTTACCTATGCAATGGCAAAAAAAATCAAAGACTTAGGACTGAATTTCATACAATTGTATTCAAATAATCTTTACACCAGTAGGTCTTGACAGTCTCATGAACTTGCTAAACATACTGTGAGCGATGGGGAAAAAAGGAGAACATTCAAAGTAGTTTGAAGTAAAAAAATTAACATTATCTCTGCTGATTCCAGAACGACACTTGAAAATATGTTGCTTAATGCAACAGGACAGTGACTCTTGCCTGCACGAAGGGATGCTGGTGCCTTTTCTGACGTCAACTGAACACAACAGCGAAGGTATACAATTCCCGTTTTGTCCTACCATGGGCAGGGTCTGTAGTCAAGGGATTTTTGTTGTCTTTTTTTTTCCTTTCCGTTTCCTAGATGCCTTTAATCTTGCAATCAATTTGCAGTGCATGGTTAGAAATAGGTTTTTTTGTGGGTTTTTTTTTTATGTAACTGTGTGTGCAGTTGGCAACTAGAATTGGGAAAAGCTTCTGTCTGCCACAGCAGAAATGTGGAGAAGCAGATGTGGCAGTTGGACGAAGCTTGGACTCAGAATACTGGGGTTTTCAGGTTCCACTCCCTGTGAGTTATTACACTGCCTTGGAAAAAAAACCGTTTCGCTTCTCTGAGCCCCAGAGTACACATACAGGGTGCTTATCATGTGCCAGGTATGGTGCTAGATTTTGGAAAACAACGATGACTAAAATATAATGCATACCCCTAGAATGAAGGTAATAATACTGGAATACTGTTCTCATGTATTATTGTCAGATTAAAAGAGAGAACAAACATGAATATCTAGTACAATATTTCATCCATGTTAGGATCATTTATTTGTTTCTTTTTGTATTTGAAGCCATTTTGTTATGAAACATAACACATTTAGAAAAGTGCAAAAACATATATGTTCAACGAAATGAATTACTTAAAAACAAACACTCGTGTAATGTAGGGTATACATTGCCGTCATCCTAGAAATCCCTACTTGCTTCACCCAATCCAAACCCCTCCCTTTCACTAAATACCACTTGATTGATTTTTACAGTTAATATTGTCTTTTCTTTATAGGGTTTTTTTTAACCCCATAAGTATGCATCCTAAACATTACACTTTGAGTTAGCCTGATTTTGCACTTTCTATACATTCTGTTCTAGCTGGTTTCTTTTACTTATCACATTATCTTGCAAATTACCTACATTGTAAATGTAAGTTATAGTTAATTCATTTTTGTATAATATTCAACTGAATAAATATGCCACATTTTTAATTCATTTTATCATTGATGAACATTTGGTTTGTTTCCACTATTTGTCTATTACACAGAATGTTTTGAGGAAAATTTGTGTACATGTCTTCTGGTACATCTAGGTCTGCATTTTTGGAAAGTATATAGAGAAGAATTGCTGGGCAATAGGACATATGTAGCCTCATTCTTGTTAGGTAATGTCTAACTGTTTCCAAAGTGTTTGCACCAATTTGCACTGTAATCAGCAGTGGTAAGAATTGCTTTCGCACCACTACTCACCAACTCTTGGTATAGTCAGACTTTTAATTTTAGCTATTCCATTGAGTAGAACTCATTTTACCTTAAATCTCACATCCCCAATTACTAATGAAATCGAGCACTTTTCCAGTCATTCGGATTTCCTCTTATGTGAAATGCATGCCTGTTTAAAATTTTGACCCTTTTTGTAATTGTGTTATGTGCCTTTTTCATAATGCTCTGGATATGATCTCTTGGTTAGCATATATAATATTAATGTTTTGCAAATGATTTCTCTCATTCTGTACCTTGCCTTTTAATCTTACTGATGTCTTTTGATGAACAGAAGTGAGTAATTTTAATATTTGTCCACCGTATCAATCTTTCTCTTTATTTAAAGTGCTTTTATTTCTCTGAACAATGTTTTCTGAAAAGACATTTTCCTTCACTGCACTCCAGTGCTACTTCTGTGATAAATCAATAAGTCCGTATATGTGTAGGTCTGTTTGTGGGTTCTCTTTACGTTTCCATTTATCTGTGTGTCAATCATTGCAATAATCCCACAAATCTCTTATATCCTTAGTGATTTTTAGCTACTTATTTAATCAGTTATTGAAAATGTATGTTACAGTTTCTCAGCATGATTGTGGATTTGTTCATTTCACTTTATAACTCTATCAATTTTTGCTTTATATATTTTGAGGCTACATTATTAGATACACATACTTTTTAATTTGTTTTAATTTCTTGTGAATTGAACTTTTTACCATAATGAAATGTCCTTCTTTATTTCCAGTAATTGAAATTATAAACTTTTATTTTGATATCTTCCATGTCCTTATTTCTTAAATGTGTGTCTTGTAAACAGCACCTAGTTGTCATTGTCTGAACATTTTTGGCTTTTAATTGGATCATTTAATTTACTTGTATTTAATATAATTATGGATTCATTATTTAGACCATTGTCAATCTGTTGCTTCTCTGCTCTAAATCTACCCTTCATTGCTATGCTTGTGATATTGGAACATTTCTCCTTTGACAACAGGCATACTGTTAAACTTTATCAGTGGGGACCACTGGAGATACAAAGGAGGATGCAGAAGGCAAAAGCATTTAGCATCCTTCCATGCACAGCTTCCTCTGGCACTTAGAGGGAGGCTTCCCAGTGAGTTCTGTTATGGGAGCACCTCACTGGACTCTGTCATAGTTTAACCACTACCTTCTCCGTGCTATTTCTAGTGTGAACGTCTCACATTGGATTATGATTTATTTAGGTGTCAAACTGTTTCCACTACTAGAATAATAGTCCCTTAAAAATAAGGTCTACAAAGTTCTGACAATTAAGTTCAAGAACTTGTTGCAACGAGGTTGCTAATCTTTTTAAACATCACAGGGATTATTCATTATGAATTAGTACCAACTGGACAAACAGTTAACCAAGTTTACTATTTGGAAGTGCTGAAAAAGTTGCATGAAAAAGTTAGGTGACCTGAACTTTTCGCCAACAATTCATGGCTCTTGCATCACAACAATGCACCAGCTCACATGGCACTGTCTGTGAGGGAGTTTTTAGCCAGTAAACAAATAACTGTATTGGAACACCTTCCTTACTCACCTGATCTGGCCCCCAAGGACTTCTTTCTTTACCTGAAGATAAGGAAAATATTGAAAGGAAGACATTTTGATGACATTCAGGACATCAAGGGTAATAGAACGACAGCTCTGATGGCCATTCCAGAAAGAATTCCAAAATTGCTTTGAGGGGTGGACTAGGCATTGGCATCGGTGCATAGCTTCCCAAGGGGAGTACTTGGAAGTGACTGTAGTGATATTCAGCAATGAGGTGTGTAGCACTTTTTCTAGGGTGAGTTTGTGAACTTAATTGTCTGACCTCGTATGTATTTGTTATCTCTATTCCACAGTGCTTAGCACTGTTCTGGACAACAACAAGAATAGCTAGTCTACTATATGATAGACATTTTCTCATGTGTTTGAATATAGTAGATGTTTGGTCAATGTTTGTTGATAAAATAGTAACTTATTATTCCCATTTTTCAGGAGAAGTAACTGAGAATCACAAAAGGAAAATAACGTACTGAAGAGCACATGACTGGTAAGTGGCGTGGGCAAAATTTAAACGTAGATATGTCTCTTTCCTCTAGTCTGTGCTCATTAAGATATGAGAATGGATGATGCCAAGATTGTGGTTGTTATGTTATTACTAACAATAGAATCCTCTGTTGAATTTGAACTCAATAGGAGGAAAAAAAAGAAGTGTCTTACCTAGCGCAGACTATGTGCCAGGCATTTTACATATATTCAGTGATAACTTAGGCATTATTATCATCATGTTACTGAGAAAGACATTGAAGCCCAGAAAGGTTAAGTGCAATTTCTCCAGTCACACAGCTTCTACATGGCAGAGACAAAATTCAAACCCAGTTTGAAGCAACTCCTGAGTCTGAACTTTTGACCATGAATATATATTGACTATTCAGGTAACTAACAATGGTAAGGAAAATAATATAACCAATACCCATGTACCTATCACTCAACATAAAAAATAAAACACTATTACCTCATGTAGTGATCACATTCTCCTGCATCTGGTGGCTATCATTTGTATGCATCTCCTTAGGTTTTTTCTATATATGAAAATACTATACACTATACAGTATTATGTTCCATGCAGTTGTACTTGTATAAATACTCTTCCTCAGCAAATAATTTGAACATCTACTCTGTGCCAACCCCTCTTTCAAGTACAGAGAAAACAGTAGTGACAGAACAAAATCCCTTCTCTGATGAAATTTAATTATGGAGTTGGAAGACAGACAATAAAGCATAAACAAAGCAATATATAATATATTTGGTAGTAATAAATAAAACAAAATAATGCACAGTAAGCAGTAAAGAGTGTGGGGGTGTGGAAGAAGATGAAGTCCGCTTTTATTAAGAGATATCTGAGTAGATATTGGAAAGAAATGAGAGAATTTTTCTCACAACAAACAAACAAACAAAAAACACAAACAAACAAACAAAAACACAAAACTCTTGCCCCTGTGGAGAATAGATGGCAGTGGGCTACTCTGTTGCAAAATGTCCACGTGAGAGATAATGGTGGCTTGGATAGTTAAGGAGGTAATAAGCAGTCAGATTTTGCTTGTATTTTTAAAGGTAACATTGATATTTACAAGAGATACAGTCTATAATTTTCTTGATTTGTTCTTGTGTTTTTGGAATCAAAATTTCATTAGCCTTATTAAACGATCTGGGCAGCTTTAGGAAAACTCATGTCTAATAGGAACTAATCTTTCAATGAAATATTGGTAAAACTCACTCTAAAACCATTCAAACCTGGGATAATTTGGGGGTGGGATGGGGTGAAGTGCAAGTCTTTGGCTACAGTTTCAATTTCTTTGCTTCTTAGTGTTTTCTCCAAATTCTCACTTTTTAATTTTAACATGTTATTTTTCTTTGAGTTTTTCCATTTCATCTAAATTTTCAAATTTGTTGTCATCAACTTGTTTGTATTATTGTGTCTGCATTTTTGTCCCTTTTCTCATTCTGCATTTTATTTATTTTCATGTTCACTCTTTTTTATTTCTCAGTCTGACATTATTATTCAACTTTTGGAAGAACAACGTCTGGGGTTTTAAAAAAAAGTCTTCACAAATTTTTATTATCATTGTCATTTTTGTCTATTTCAGAGTTTTATCCCTGTGAGAAGAAAAGCAGTATTTCCTTACTTTTTGTTTTTCTAGGTGTTTTCTGTTCCCCCACGCTCAACTTCTCATTGTGAATGAGATGCCCAAATGCCCAAAAGTACAAAACATTTTATAGTGGAAACCTGACCTCCCATATTTGTCCCCATATGCTCAGTTCTTACCGTGGTACCCATAGGGGAGGACTATCCTTAGTTTCACATGTGTCTTTTCAGAATTTCTTTATAATAATAGATATAAATATAGAGTCTCATTGCCTACGTTTTAATAAAAGGTTGCAGGTTATAAATGCTCCTGTGTACCTTTCTTTTTCACTCAATAATATATTTTATTGATTTTCTGTGACAGTACATAAAATTCTAATTTTTTATAGCTGCATAATATTATGTGTATCTGTTTCGTCATTCTCTTACTGAGGGCCTTTTGGGTTGTTGCTCATCTTTTGCTGTCTGTTTGCAACAGACATCACTTGGATCTTTTTAGCTTTGCCAGGGTCCTTTTACACTACCCCCTCCCACTCCCCCAACTGTGCCTGGATAATCCACCCAGCATGAGCTATGGCTCACTCCAACCACACAGTGGCTTGTCCCTTGCCCAAGACACGTGACTTTCACCTCCTGACTTAGGGTGCCCCTGTTGCTACCGAGGTATGAGATGCCCTAGGAAAGGCTCAGCCCCCATGCGTTCATACCAGAATTGCAGGAAAGTGAATCTTAAAGAGACTCACAGAGAGTGAATCTTAGAACAAAGGGACATGGGAGCCAACAGTAAAATGATCCACCCTTCCTCCTTCTCTCCATCCCATGGACTGTCCTGAAACACAGTCGTTAGTTCACAGACTCTAGGGTTAATTGGGATGAGGCTCTGACACGTGCTGTGGCTATAGCACATCTCCCGTCTCAGAAGATATGAGAACAATTATAAGCATAAGGATTATGGAGGAGACTGGATCCTATTCATGGTATTGAGCAACCTAAACAATGGGTTGCTTGAGTCAATTGCCGCTGTGATAGTCTGAGGGGCACCTTGCTGGTTATTAATCTGTCATTTCTCAGTCCCGACCCTACTTTTCTGTACTTAGCTTTGTGATGCCCTGTGAGCATCTGGCCTAGCAGCCGACTCCCTTGTTAGGTTTTTCCAAAAAAGAACACTAGAGGGAGACTGAAAGCCTGGAGAGGAGAAATAACCAGTACCTTTCCGTTTTGTGTTAAGTGCCAATCAATATCAGGCCTTCAGAAATACCATCTTCCAGCACCCCTCCTCAGAGGCCCGAGTTCCTGCTACATGGAGGCTCTCCAAGCTTCTAGGTTTTAACCAATCCAACCTCTTTCTTGTTCCCCAGCTCTTGGGATGGCAGCTTCTTTCTATGTTATTATTTCTGTGTTATCTCAATGTTTGCCTTTTCTGTCTTTCAATATCTGTTTAACCAATTCTTTACGATACAACGTTTCTGTGTCTGTTATATAAGTGGATTGAGTTAAATTGTAAAAAGGGCACCGTTTCCAGAGATCATGAATGTAATGTGTTATCTTGCACATCTGGAAGTGGTTGTAATAGTTCACTTGGTTGATTGACAGACCTTGGGTTCAAAGCTGCCCTGCATTTATTGAGGTGGAGATGCAGAACTTTCCCCACATAATGCAGAGGAAGAAATTGAAAGGTTTCAGAGGATGGGGATGTTGGAGTAGATTACCATAAGTGACTTGTACCCCGCCCCTCCCCTACTTGGTCCACCCTCATTACATCATCCTGGATGCTTCAGAAGAGCCTTCCTCCACTAGGGCATTAAGCAATATGTTAGTGAGAAGACCATTAGTATCCTAGAAACACTTGGTGGTCCTTGCCCTCTATAGGCCAGGCAGGATGGTGTGAGATGCTATTACTGCCATGGGTCCTCTGATTTCAGTGGGGATGCTGCGATCCCAACATAGCAGAGCCAAGTGGCAGCACTCACCTCCTAGAGATAATGGGGCCACAGAAGCATGACAGACAAAGGAATAATCAAAATGTTTGGCCACCAGCCACAGAAATGAAATACACAGACATTCTATGAAAATCTTTCATGACCTTTATCAAATGGGAAAAAATGATCCAGGTCTCACGGCCTGAAAGTGACTTGAGTCACCATAATGGAGACTCAACACCTGTCATCTAGCTCGCAGACCTAAGTCAGTTCATCAACGCAAAGCCCTTTGATTGAGGAGGAGGGTGTCTCCCTTGAGAAATCACTCTGCAACCGGGCCACAATGTACTGTAAATCTTCCTCTAAGCTTTCCTCAAGTAGACATGGCAGTTGTTTATTATGATGACTTTATACTAAGGGAAAGGATATATTCAGACCTTGACTGATAAGCTTCTAGAGTAGTTTATAAGAAAATGCTCAACTATTGCAGCCACAAAGTAGACTGTGATAAAAATCAGGGCCCTGGATATGATTTTAAGTGTGGCAATGTTGCAAAGGATACTGTGCAAACTTGACAGATTTCTATGTAAAAGATACAACCTTAATAGAAAAAGAATGGGGTCCTGAGATCTGGAATTGAGGCACTTAGGTAGATGAGCTCGAGAGTTCTGTAATGCCGAAAGTTTTCTAAACCCTCCAAACTGGCAAGAACAGACCCTTCCACTTACTAGGGAGAGAGGCCTTCTTGTATCTGAAGAGCATACAATGGTCTCAGCTATAGCATGTATCTCATAAAAGGGTGCTAATTATTAGTGCACACACACACACCCCACTACCCCAAGCTGAAAACTAGGGTCAGATTTTAGCACCAACTGAATGAGGAAGTAGTCTGTTCCAGGAAAAACAACTTACATGTCAAATGAATTGAATAATATAGATAATATATACAAGCATGAGCCAGGGGAACATGTAAGAAATGAAATCTTTAGAGCATTGGACGGGGGAGGAGTGTGAAACGTAAGGTTAGGTAGAGGGTAATTTATGGATATGGGGATACTCATCTATGACTTGGGACTCAACGTTTTGACAAAGACACCTGAACCTAGTCCTTGCAGTCTGCTGCAATGGTTTTTTGACTTTTCAACACAGCAATGAAATGCAATGGAGATGCCAGAATTTCCTTGGGAAAAGGATTCAGAGGGCTCACGGATATGGGAATGTTAGAATGGACTTACTGCGTAATACTGAGAACCTAACAGTTCATGAGTGAGCCTAAAGATTGCTCCCTTTCTAAAGGCAACAAAATGTACCTGTGAAGGAGTCACCAATATCTCTGAGAAGTTTACTGATTGCTGTCTTGCATGGGCTGGAGTTGATGGTATAAGATGATGCGTTGGAATTGTGCTCCTTGGAATTCAGGAAGATGAGGGGATTCAGAAGCCAGGTGGCAGCACTGAATCATCAGAGGCAAGATGGATCTAATTACCGTAATGACTGAGGTCAACACATGTCAGAGTTTACCAGGGACAGCTTTTGCTTGTTGTCTTAGTATGATTATGAATAGCGTCAGATTTCACTCTCAAAAGTGCCCTGGTTTTGACAATAAATCTTTGGTCCCTCTAGCATTGGATAGAAATAGTGGAACGACAATCAGGATGCCTTAGTCCATAGGGATGTAGGGTGATGGCTATTAGATCATAATGTTTCTTGGGTCAAAATAGAAGGACAGGGGACTAAGATGTTGCCTAATTTGTGCAACAACAACAAATATAATTTTTAAAACTGAGAAGTGGTGAGTAGTGGGCTGATGTCAGCTATTATAATAGGAAATTATGACTCCTCATTCACTTTCCAGAGCTAAGCCAGGACACAGACCCAGAGCCAACTGATTGAAGTAGAGGAGGTTTGCCCTTGAGGAAGTACCCTGCATATGTACTTACAATGATAAGTATGTATTTTTCCAGTCCTTCCCCAAAGGTACCTGTGATTTTTGTTTTTCAGGTTAACTGTCCACTGGAGAAAAGAGAATAAATACTCAGACTTTTCGAGGGCCAGGGATAAAGTAAAAATTATGCAGCCTAGTTGATAAATGAAGTCCTTGCCCAAGTCTATCTTACAGTGAATCCAGTGAGTCCACAGGTCCATCTTGGGGTAATTTTCCCAGTCCTGAGATAAATATTTTTGGCACAAACAGAACTTTCACATTTGACTAACGACGTGCAAAGTAAGGAAACCGCACCTACCCTCGGCAAAGAGAGTAAATCAGATGCAATACCATGCAAGAGTACTGAGAGATTAGTGCCACTACAAAAGACTGAAAGGATGCAGGAATAATGCTCCCCACCAGCTCAGGGTTTAGTTCTTGCTCTGTAAAAAACATACGGATAATGGGAGGCAATATTGGAATGCCTTAAATATAAACAGGTGGTAGCCCCAATTGCAGCTGCCATGCCAAATAGGACAGATTTAGATCAACATAGCTGGTGTTCAGTATCCAACTATGGATTTAGTAACTGTGTTTTGCTCAGTCTCAATCAGTAGCAGTTTGCTTTTATATGGCAAGGACACACTTACTGTCTTGACCCAGACCTATGTTAATTTTCTTGCTCTCTGTCGTAATGTATCGAACTACTATTAGTCACGTTGAGATTTCATGGAACAGCATTGGTCCACTAGATTGATGACAGCATGCTAATTGAGTCTTGTGAGCAAGAGGTGGTATGTTCCATGGATGATGCCCTCATTCTACTAGAAAGTGGAAGAAAAGGCCCATGGAGATTCAGGAGCTTGCCATATTGGTAAAATTTTCTGGAATCAGTGGACTGGGAAATACTGGGATATCCCCTTCTAAGATGAAGAATGTATTGTTGCTTCCACAAGAAAAAACACACAAAACACTGCGCTTAGTGGGTCTCTGAATTTTGGAGGAACATACTGCAATACAGAATATTACTTTGACCCTCTTATTGGATGACTTGGAAGGCTTCTTTTTTTTTTCTTTTTAAGACACTGTCATTTTATTTCTTCTTCACCAAATTTCTGCCTACATGAACTGCTGAAACTTGGAATTTCACTGTAGAATTTCCTGTTACTACAGTTGTCTTCAAAACTACCATCTGGCATAACAAGTATTCTTCCCTCTAATTTCCTTCCCATCGTTTTTCTGGCCCCACAAAACCGTTCCTTGTAATTTGGACATAATACATACACTGTCCAATATGGTAGCCACTAGGCTTCCATTTTCTAAGAGACCCTGAGTGAGAGAGGGCCTGAAATGGGTCCAGGAGAAGATGCAGCTTCTCTGGCACTCAGGTCACATGAATCAGTCATTTACAGTTTTCAGTACACAAGTCTTTCACGTCTTTTTACAGATTTATCCCTAAGTAGTTCGTATTTTTAAATGTTATTTGAGATGGTGTGTTTATTTCAACTTCTGGTTGTACACTACTGGTATATAGAAATACAATTTATTTTCACATATTATACTCTGCAAACTTGCTAACCTCACTTAGTTGATTGGATGCCAGCTATAGAACCTTTACCTTGTTAGGTATATAATTTTGTATTCTTATAAATATTTTTGAAATTTGTTCTGGGATCCAATGAATTTAGACACAAGAATACAAGTAATTGGATCCTTTTATGATCTGTTTCCCAGGTTCAGGGTAGTGCTCGATGGAATTGTTAATTACTGAAGCAACTTCCTGAGGTAATTACCCACTGACCTGTGAATTTTGTTTTTTTCCAGTCTGCCCGTTGGGAACAGGCACTATTGCCAGCCCTTCGTGAGTGCCAGGCACTGTTCTTTAATGCTTTTATTTTTATTTTTAATGTTTCCTAAACTTGGATGATATCTTCACGTTGATGAACTGATGTGTACTCTCCTGAACACTTGAGGAGGATTCTGTAGACGTCAGAGGTCTCTCACCGTGAAGCTCTCTCATATCTAGTACTCTGGTCTGCAAACTCTCGCTGTCTTGGTCTGCTGAGACACGCAGCCTCATGTCCTCAACCCAGCGTGTCCCCCAGGATTTGCCATGGGTTCCTCTCCTGGTGTTAAAAAGTGGAAACTCAGAGCAATAAATTTGGGCAATCATAGAGCTCACCTCACTTCTGTTCTGTCTCTCAGGTATTGCCGTCCTTCATTGCTTAATGTCCTCCCACACCAGTGGTTCATATATTTTGCCTGTATTATTTTTTAGTTGTTTTAGGTGGAAGGGTAAATCTCGTTCTTGTTATTTTAGCTTGGATGGAAAGGGGAGTCTCAGAAATGAATATTAAGAGTACATTTATTATATTTTATCTAAAATTTAGAAGTGTTCTGTAGCTTAAGGATTTCCCTCTTCTCTAAAGTGGCGGCATCTGGGAGTTGCCTTCCCCAACATCCAAATTCCCTTTTTTTCTCAGTAGCAGAACACTGATTAAAGACACAGCTAGCTTTAAAGGGCACAGTTCTCCTTCTCCTGTGTAGCTAGGTGGCATATTTGACTAGGTGATACTCATAAAGTTGTAAACAGTGATATTACAGTGTTGAACTGAGATTCTCCTTAGATTATTTATTTTCCCCATTCTTCTGCTAAGAATGGAATGACCGGAGCTCTTGTAGCTATTTGGTTTACAAAGAAAATTTGCATAGTTTTGATCACAAAACTGTAAATGGCCTGGTTGTTGATGACTCTGAGAAGACACCATAACAACTTGAGTATGAAATTCTTATTGCACAAAAGACAGTTAACTTCTTTGTTTTATAAGCCACTGTCATTTAGAAGTTTTCTGTATACATGCTGAATCTTCTATCTCATATAGCTAGTTTACCAAATAGCCAGACACCTAAACCAACACCTAGAGACAAAACTTGCCACAAAGAAAATTTTGAGGTAGGGGAAATTTACTCATGGTGATTAAGGCTCACCATTTGGTTTCTTTTCTCCACTTTCCTACAATCTTATATGCTCAGTTCTTTCACACTCTCTATCTCCCCATTATCAAAATTTGCTTTCAAGAAAAGATCCAAAACTCTTTCGCTAGGGTTATTTTCATGTATAAGAAGATCAGCACTTCCATCTAAAGAAATTAAGTTCTAATAGCTGGTTTTTTAGTAAGGAAGGAAACTTAAAAAATTATCAGGGTTTTTTTGAGGGGGAAGGTTGGGGAGGTGGGATGGGGAGGGCTGCTTGAAATTCTGTCTGTACAGGAGCCTGCACTCAAATGGGAAAGATGGATAGATAGATTCAGCTAATGAGAAGATTTTTTACACAAGCCTTAGGCAGGCAATATGCAAATATATGGCTCATCAACCTGCCTCCATCTTGAATTCAGAACTAGAGAGTAATATCTGGGGGAGATCGCATTACTTTCCTCCAATTTGCCTTCAAGCTCTTCTCTGAAACTATATAATTTTGGCATATATCATGACCATACAGTTTCTATTTCTCTCTAGTCTGTTCTGGGAAACTGATATGTTGCAGGGATCAGATATCCATGTCCAGATGAACCATTTACAAATAACCAATCACAGCAGGTAGAGAAACAGGTGATGCCCAGTATGTCTCTCATTTTCAAGCCCCTCAGTTCTTTTATTTATCCAACTTCTCAACGTCACCTCTACATTTTCATTTTGAATATAGGTCTCTGAGCTTCTGAGGGGGGGAAAAAGATCTGTCAGGTATGAATGTTATTTTTACCAATTTTCTTTTTTTCTACTTTAGCAGCAATTGTTTACTATATGTTAGAAAAAAAAAAATACAGGGATGATAAGATAATTCCTTTCCCCTCCTTGTGGGATTCATGTAAGACTATAATTTTCTGCAGTTGGCAGAGACTCCCTGAAAATTCCTGAGCCCTGGGGATATGTGTAATTCTTGGCCCTAGTAAACAAACTGATTCATAACTCATATGTATACAATTTAATAGGACTGCCAAGGAATGCTTGCCTGGTTATGAATTTATGTGTACGAATGACAGAGACATAACACAATTTCTTACAGAAGGAAAATGCACTTCAAATTTTATATTCTCTCTTGCTAAGAGGGGAGCAGCATATGAAAGGGAAATACAAAAAAAATTGTAATGTAAATTGCAAAGTAAATTGTCATCAAAATATTGTTAATCAATGTATACTATTGATTCATCTATAAAATAGACATTTGTCAAGAGCACTTGCTCTTTTTTCTGCCCAGAATATTCTTCTCCAAGGTGTTTGTATAGCTAATTCATTCTCATTCTTCAATTATCAGCTTGAAGCCCAGCTACTTAGGAAGAACTGCCCTTTCCATCCTATTTAAAGTAACCTCTTTATCTTCTTACCTGTTTTATTTCCATTATAAGATTCGTCGCAGTCTGTAATGATTTTGTTTATTTACATTTTTACTTAATATCTGTCTCCGTGCAACTGAACTTTATGAGGATAGAGATTTTTTAAAAATCTTGTTCATCTCTGTAATCTAGCGTCTAGCACAGACTCCTGTATCTGGGGTAGTGTCAGTAAAATGTATTATAGTTGGATAAGTTGTATGAGTAAAACATAGAGTTTGGTCCTACTATGTGCCAGGAATCACCTAGCTAAGAGCCCTCATTTTGCACAGTCTTACAGGTAAAACAAGCTTGTAAATAGTAAACATCAACAATATAGTAAGTTTCATAGGGGCATGCGCAGAATGTTTTGAAAGCATATAGATGGATCCCTTAATTCAGGGTTTCTCAACCCCAGCCTCACTGACATTTTGAGCCAGATAACACTTTGTTACATGGGACTATCCTGTGTATTGTAGGATGTTTGGCAGCACCCATGGCTTCTATACACTAAATACCTGGTGCACCGCTCCCCTGACTTGTGACAACTAAAAGTGTCTCCAGACATGGCCAAATGTCCCTGGGAACATTATTATCCTAAGATGATAATAATGACTGACCTAACTCAATCTGTATGGCAAAGGTTTAAAGGAAGTTTAAATTTATTTTCTTGTTTATCTACCTGTAATAAAAAATTTGAAAGGTACAGAAACAGAAAAAAAATCCATAATCCTCCCTGGTTACCTCTTGGGGTAACCCTTATTTTAACATATTGACATATTTCTTTCACTTCATTTAGCTCTGTATTTTTTCCCTTTCCACAGATGAGATCACACATATGGTGATGTGTAATATAATTTTGTCCTAACATTATTCTTCTATATGCTTTTCTGTATTGACCAACAAATACAGTGAATGCTGCTACTGAGTGCCATCCAATGGAAAGGCAGGGATCTTCAACATGGTAAGCGGCTTATCCCAAGTGTGACAAGTTTCAACTTGCTCAGTGCAGTCAGGTGTGAACTATAGTTGAGAGAAGATGTCTTTTAAAGTGTGCCATTTATCATCATCCATCATGACAATGCTCTGTGTCACACATCTCTTCTGGTATATGGCAATTTCTGTCAAATAAAGACATTATGGTGTGTCTTCATCCACCTTCTTCACCGGATCTGGCACTGTGTGACTTCTGGCTCTTCCCCAAAGTCAAAATGACCATGAAAGGTAAATGTTTTGGATTGATTTGGGACATAGAGGCAGCCACAACAGTGCAACTAAAGACACTCAGGAGAGAGGATTCCCAAAACTGCTTTAAAAAGTGGCAAGAAAGGGAGGATAAGTGTGTTCGAAGTGAGGGGGAGTATTTTGAGGGAGATTAATGGTAATGTGTCTTTTTCGGTAATAATTTTTTTTTTTTTAATTTAAACATTATATATATATATATATATATATATATATATATATATATATATATATATATATATATATATATATATATATATATATATATATAAAATCACATCTCATATGTTTTCTTCTACGAGTTTTATGGTTTTGGGTCTTATATTTGTCTTTAATCCATTTTGAGTTTATTCTTGTATATGGTGTGAGAAGGTGGTCTAGTTTCAGTTTTTTGCATGTATCTGTCCAGTTTTCCCAGCACCATTTATTGAATGGACTGTCTTTACCCCACTGTATATTCTTGCTTCATTTGTCATAGATTAAATGACCATATGGGCATGAATTTATTTCTGGGCTCTCTATTCTGTTCCATTGATCTATGTGTCAGTATTTTTACAAATACCGTACTATTTTGATAACTACGGCCTTGTAGTGTAGTTAGATCTGAGGTAGCGTGATATCAGCTTTGTTCTTTCTCAAGATTGCCATGGCTATTTGGGGTCTTTTATGGTTCCATATACATTTTAGAATTATTTGTTTTAGTTGTGAGAGAAATGCCATTGGTATTTTAATAGGGGCTGCATTGTATCTATAGATGGCGTTGGGCAGTGTGGATATTTTAACTATATTAATTCTTCCTAGCCATGTGTATGATATATGCTTCCATTTATTTGTATCTTCTCTAATTTCTCTCTTCAATGTCTTACAATTTTCTGAGTACAGGTCTTTTATTTTCTTGGTTACTTTTTTAAAGATTTTTATTAAAAATATAGCTAACATACAATATTATATGAGTTTCTAGGGTACATCATGGTTGTTAAACATTTATATACCTAAACAAGTGATCACCATGAAAAGTCCAGCCCCATCCGACACCATAATATGCTATCAAAATATTATTGACTATATTCCCATGCTGTAAGTTACATTCCCATGACTTATTTGTTTTATACCTGGAAATTTGGACCACTTATTGCCCTTTAGCTTTCCTCCCATCTTTTAAATTTTTCAACTACAGTAGACATTCAATATTATTTTATATTAATTTCAGGTGTACAGCATAATGGTTAGACATTTATACAATTTACGAAGTTATCCCCCTGACTAGTCTAGTACCCACCTGGCACTATACATACCGTGTTTCCCCGAATATAAGACCTAGCCGGACAATCAGCTCTAATGCATCTTTTGGAGTAAATAATCTGACAGTGTGCATAGTTATTACAATATTATTGACTGTGTTCCTTATGCTATGCCCTACATCCCCATAACTACTTTGTAACAACAAATTTGTACTTCTTAATCCCTTCCCCTTTTTCACCCACACTCTCAACCCCCCTTCCACCTGGCAACCATCAAAATGTTCTCTGTGTCTATGAGTCTGTTTTGTTTGTTCTTTAGATTCTACATATAAGCAAAATCACATTACATCTATCTTTCACTGTCTGACATACTCTACTCAGCACAACACCCTCCAGCTCCATCCATGTGGCCATAGATGGCAAGAACCATTCCCTTCCATGGCAGAGCAATATTCCATTGTATATATGTACCACCTCCTCTTTATCTATTCTTCCATTGACAGATACCCAGGCTGCCTCCATATCTTGGCCATTGTAAACAATGTCCAGTGCTGCAATGAACATATGGATGCACATGTCCCCGCAAAGTAATGTTTTGGGTTTCTTTGGAAAAATCTTCAGAAGTGGGATTACTGGATCCTTCTTTGTCTCTTGTTATAGTCTTTGTTTTAAAGTCTATTTTGTCTGGTATAAGTATTGCTACCTCAGCTGTTTGTTTGTTTGTTTCCATTTTCATGAAATGTCTTTTTCCATCTCTTTACTTTCCATATTCATGTGTGTCTTTCAATCTGAAGTAAGGGTTTGTAAGGGTTTGTAAACATTTGTAAGGGTTTTGTTTTCTTATCCATTCAGCCCTCCTATGTCTTTTCACTGGTGCATTTAATCCATTTACATTTAAAGTAATTGTTGACAAATATGCAGCTATTGCCATTTTATTATTCATCATTTTAATCTTTTTCCCCCCATCTTAAAAAAGTCCCTCTAACATTCCTTGTAATACTGGCTTGGTGGTGATGAACTCCTTTAGCTTTTACTTGTCTTGCCTTTGAATCTGACCTTCAATTTTAAATGATAGCTTTGCTGGGTAGAGTACCGTTGGTTGCAGGCCTTGAATATTTTGTGCCAATCCCTTCTGGCCTGCAAAGTCTCTGTTGAGAAATCAGATGACAATCTTATGGGACCTCCTTTGTAAGTCACTAGTTGCCTTCTCTTATTGCTTTTAGGATTCTCTCTATGTCTTTAACCTTTGCCATTTTAATTTTGAGGTGTCTTGGTGTGGGTCTGTTGGGGTTTATCTTGATTGGGACTCTGCACTACCTGGGCTTGTATGTCTATTTACATTGCCGGGTGAGGAGAGTTTTTAGTCATTATTTTTTCAAATAGGTTCTTGGTCTCTTGCTTTCTCTCTTCTCCTTCTGGTACCCCTATGATGAGAATATTGTTACACTTGATGTTGTCCCAGAGGTCTCTTAAACTAGCCTCATTTTTTTTTTTGGGGGGGGATTCTTTTTTTCTTTTTGTTGTTCTGATTGGATGTTTTCTACTACCTTATATTCCAAATCACTGATTCAATCCTCTGCTTCATCTAGTCTGCTAGTGATTCCTTCTAGTGCATTCTTCATTTCAATTATTGTATTCTTCACTTCTGACTGGTTCTTTTTTATGGGTTCTATGTCTTTTTTATGCTTGTTATCTCTTTGTTGAAGGTCTCATTAAGTTCATTAGGCATCTTTATAACCATCATTTTGAACTCTGTCTCTGGTAGGTCGCTTGCCTCCATTTTATTTAGTTCTTTTTCTGGAGTTTTTTTCCTGTTATTTTATTTGAGATATGTTTGTCTGTCTCCTCATTTTGGCTGCCTCCCTGTGTTTATTTCTTTGTATGAGGTAGATCTGCTATGTCTCCTAGTTTTAGCTGGGTGGCTTTATGTAGTAGGTGCCCTGTGGGGCCCTGGCACATTCTCCCTGGTCATCTGCTCTGGGTGATCCAGGAGTGTCCCTTGTGTGGGTTGCATGTGCCATCCTGTTATAGTTGAGCCTGGATTGCTATTAGCATGTCAGTGAGTGGGATTGACTCTCAGGCTGATTGACTCTGGGCTTTAGCCACGTCCACAGCTTACAGGCTGCTGTGAGGGGCGGGGGGCTTACCCCACTGAGTGGGATTCACCCCAGCAAGCTCTGCTGCCTGCTGAAACCACCCTTTGGCTGTGACACTTGTGGGGCTAATTGGGTGGTGCTCTGCTGTGGTCTGAAGCCAACTTCCAAGTATGTTGATTCTGGGGTCTCTTGGGAGGGGCTCTGGTGTAGGCTGAGGTCACTCACTGCCTGTGACCAGCCGGGGGCTACCTAGTAGGAGCTACAAAGTGATCCACAGTTTTTCAGTGTGCTAAACCTGGAGGTATGTGGCATGGCTGCTACCAGTATGGGGTCTGGGATAGGTCCACAAAATGCTGGGACACCATGAGTCCTGCTGCCACCTGCCAGCTCCCTTAAAGTTCATTTGTTAATAAAGCCTTGTAGCATATGAAAGTTGAGTGAGGCAGAGTCTCAGGGAGTCACTACAGTGGGAAGCATTGTGGTCAACAAGTTAATGCAGACTCTGGTTTGGTGCCAGTGCTGAGCCTGGAGCTATTCAGCGAAAAGTCTCAGAACACACCCAGGCCAGTCGCTGCCTGCCTGGGGCCTGTGGACTCTGATAGTTTTCCAAGAAAGAGTGTAAAGTGGGCGGGGCTGGCTGCTTGCAGAGAAAGTACTTCTAGTGTTGGGGGAGGTAGGATCCCAGTGAGTCAGCAGGGCGGAGCCCCGGGGCTCACCAGACCAATCAGATTCAGATTTGGCTATAAGCGTAGGGGGAAAGCTCAACACATTAAAGATGGCGGCCACCTGCCGGCTGCATGAGAGGGAGGAGGACACCTCACAGAGAAAATGGGACTGTCCTCCAGCCCTAGCCTCAAAGCCACACACCTCAGTCTGCTCCTCGTATGTCTCTGATGCTCTCCGAGTCACTGTCTTTCCGCTGGAGTCCAAGGTAAGTGCCTGCGAGTGAGTCTGCATGTGGGCTGTTTAAGAGGATGGCTGAGTTTCCCGCAGCCTTCCATCCCACCTGGATGGTTGGAATCCCCACTGTTTTTCACAGCCAGATGTTGTGGGCTCCTCTTCCTAGCACCAGTACTCTGGGCTGGGGAGCCTAGAGTGGGGCTGGGGTCCTTTGCTTCTCCAGGGAGAACTTCAATGGCCAGCCGAGATGTCCCTCCCAATTTTCGTCTACCACACGGAGGTTTGGGACCAGCCCATTTCAGGTCTCTGCCCCTCCTACCAGTCTTGACATGGCTTGTTCTTTATATCCTTCAGCCAGACTCAGATGGTTCTCTAGGTTGATTGTTGTATAATTTAGTTGTAATTTTAATGTGTTCACAGAAAGAAATAGTCACAGTGTTTATCTACTCTTCCACCTTAGGTCTCCTCCTTCCTTGGTTAAATTTATTCCTAGGCATTTTTTTTTTTTTTATGCAATTGTAAATGGAATTGTTTTCTTAATTGCTCTTTCTTATAGTTTGTTATTGGTGTATAAAAATGCAATCAACTTCAGAATATTAATTTTATATCCTGCTACATTACTAAATTCATTTATCAGTTCTAATAGTTGTTTTGGTGGAATCTTTGGGATTCTCTATTTATAGTATCATGTCATCTGCAAATAAGGACAGTTTTACTTCTTTCTTTCCAATTTGGATGGCTTTTATTTTTGTTGTCTGATTGCTGAGGCTGGGACTTTCCGTACTATGTTGAATGAAAGTGGTCATCCTTGTCTTGTTCCTGATCTTAAGGGAAATGCCTTTAGCTTTTCCCCATTGTCTATAATGTTAGTTGTGGGTTTGTCATATATGGACTTTATTATATTGAGATATGTTCCCTCTATTCCCACTTTGCTGAAAGTTTTTATCATTAATGGATGCTGCATTTTGTCAAATGCTTTTTCTGTCTCTATTAATATGATCGTATGATTTTTATTTTTTATTTTGTCTATGTGGTGTATCATATTGATTTGCAGCTATCAAATCAACTTTGCATATCAGGAATAAATCTCATTTGATTGTGGTGTATGGTCTTTTTAATGTATTGCTGAATTCAGTTTGCTAATGTTTTGTTGAGGATTTTTGCATCTATGTTCATGAAAGATATCAGCCTATAATTTTCTTTCTTTCTTTTTTTGTAATGTCTTTTTCTGGTTTTGGAATCAGGGGAATAATGGTGGCCTCGTAGAATGAGATTGGAGCCTTCTCTCCTCTTGAATTTTTTGGAATAATTTGAAAAGAATAGGTATTAATTCTTTTTTGAATGTTTGATAAAATTCACCTGTGAAGCCCTCTGGTCCAGGACTTTTGTTCTTGGGAATTTTTGTTTTATTTTTTTAATGGTGTCTTTTGAACTCTAGAAGTTTTACAGTTTTATAAAGTCTAACAACAATTTTTAAATGGTTATACTTTATCTTAGAAATCTCTTTCTTCTCTAATATCACAAAAGCTTTCTTCTATGATTCATTTTAGGTTAACTGCTAAGTATGCTATGAAGTAAGGGTCAAAAGTTATTTTTTCCATAAGGACATCTAATTATCTGAACAACGTGTTTTGTTTTGTTTTTGGAAAAAACTACCCTTTCCCTAGTGAATTATCTTAACATATTAGTTGAAAATCAATGGACTATGTATTGGTCAGCTTATTTCTAAATTCTTAATTCTTTTTATGGATCTATTTGTCTATTCTCATACCTCAACCACACTGTCTTGATTAGTATAGCTTCATAATAAGTCTTGAGTCTACATAATGTAAGCCATTCTTTGTTTGTCTGTTTGTTTGTTTTCCAAAATTGTTTCGGATCTTGGGGGTTCTTTGCATTTGCATATAAATTTTAACATCAGCTTCTCAACTTCTATGTCAAAGTCTACTTGGATTTTGATTAAGATTGCATTGATCAATTTGAGGGGAACTGACTTCTTAGCAATATTGAGTTTTCTGATCCAAGTACATAGTGTATCTCTCCATTTATTTTGTTCTATTTAATTTTTTTCTTACAATGTTTTATAGTTTTCAGTGTACAAGGTCTTCACAGATATTGTTAGTTTTACTCCCCAATATTTCACGTTTCTGAAGATATTATAACTGACATTTCTTTTAAAAATTTGTTGCTAGTGTAAAAAAATACAATGGATTTTTACATATTGACCTGGAATCTATGAGCATGCTATACTTGCAGATTACCTCTAGTTGCTTTTCTGTCAATTCTGTAGGATTTTCAGCATTCACTGAAAATCTATGAATAAAAATAATTGTAGTTCTTCCTCTTCAATTGGAGTGACTTTTTAAAATCTTGCTTTGTGGCACTGGCTAAGACCTTTAGTACAATGTTGAATAGAAGTGGTAAAAGTAGACATACTTACCTCGTTCCAAGGGCACTACTATAGAAATGGCTTACAATAATAAACACAAAAACAATCTTATTTTCAGTTTTTCACAATGAGCCTTTACAATGTGCCCAGCAGACATTCTTTTGTGCACTTTGTGCGTATCAGCTCTTTAGTCCTCAAAACAAGTCTTTATGTGTCACTACCATTCCCATTTACAAATAAAGAAATCAGGCTGCAGAGAGGTTAACTAATTTGCTCAAGATTACACAGCTGATAAGCAGAAATGTCATAATGTGGAAACCAAGGATTTGTACTGCCTGTAGAACTGGCGTTTACCATTGTATTTCACAGCCAAAGAGTAGCAGAGCAGTAGAAGATAGAGGCAAGCACTTGTCAAGAGAAGACTTGGGTTTGAATTCTGTCTCTGCATTGGTTCACTTCAGGTCACTCACATTTACAAAGGGTAATAATACTTGTATCACAGGGTTATTAGGAGAATTAAGTGAGTTTTACATAAGAAACTATGGAGCATATAATTTGTGCTAGTTTTTTTTCTTTTTCTTTTCTCTATTTTAAGTTGTATGTTGTTTTTCTCTGGAAGACTCAAAAACACAATTTTTGATTTGTGTCCTTGCAATTCTCCCTTATCCCCAATGACTTATTATTCTCTGCCTTCTCCTTTTTGGCATCTTCTCCACACCAAAGTAATATTACTTAACACCAACGTGAGCAAACAGCGTATGCGGCAGAAAGGACTATTATAAGAAGAGCACAGTCATCAGTTTTCTTATGCCCATAGAGTTGCATAATTTCAGGATTTTATGTAAGTTTTGTACGACACTCTAAAGGCATGTTTGTTATTTTGGTGAATGGTCGGTCACCCCAATGCTTTACAATAATAGTGTTAGTACTAGTAGGTATAGTGACTGGAAGAGAGGCAAATGTGAAGTAGTTAAAGTCGTGGGCTCTGAAAGCAGAGTCTGTATTGTATTCACGTTCTGCCCCACTTGTTAGCGATGGAACTTTGGGCAAGCTATTCAGCCTGTCTATCGTTTGGTTTTCTCATTCATTAAGGGGGACGTTACTAGCTCTTAACCCGTTGGATTTTTATGAGAATTAATTGTGGTATACAATAAGTGCTCAATAAGATTTAACTTTTACAGCTTTTTAACACTCATAAAACTCACAAAAAGCTTTACATTTATGTCCATCTTAAAGTATACTACCAAGTTAAAATAATCAAAACAACATGGGACTGGCACAAAAACAGACTCATAGATCTATGGGAAAGAATAGAGAGTCCAGAAATAAACCCTTGTTCGTACAGGCAACTAATCTATGATGAAAGAAGTAAGAATACACAATGGAGTATATACAGTGGAGTAACAACAGTCTTTTCAATAAGCAATGCTGGGAAAACTGGACAGATAGATATGTGCAAAAAAAAAAAAAAAAAAGAAACTGGATCACTCTCTTACACCATACACAAAAATAAACTCAAAATGGATTAAAGATTTAAATGGAAGGCCTGGAACCATAAAACTCCTAGAAGAAAACATAGGTAGTAAACTATTGACATCTGTCTGAGTAATATGTTTTTGGATATATCCCCTTGAGCAAGGGAAACAAAAGCAAAAATGAAAAAATGAAATTGTATGAAACTAAAAGGCTTCTTCATAGTGAAGGAAACCATCAACAAAACCAAAAGAAAACCTACTGAATGGGAGTATGTATTTGCAAATGATATACCTGATAATGAGTTGATATCCAAAATATATAAGAAACTCATGCAACTCAATAACAACAAAAAAAAAGCAATTCATTTAAAAAAATGGGCAGAGGATATGAAAAGACATTTCTCCAAAGAAGACATACAGATAGCTGACAAACATGTAAAGATGCTCAACACCACTAATAATCAGGGAAATGCAAATCAAAACCACGATGAGATAACACATCATACCAGTCAAAATGGCTATTATCAAGAAGTCAACACATGACATGGGTTGGCAAGGATATAGAGAAAAGGGAACCCTGTGCACTGCCGGTGGGACTGCAAATTGGTGTAGCCACTATTAAAAACAGCACAGAGGTCCTCAGAAAAACTAAAAATAAATCTGCCATATGACCCAGCAATTTCACTTTTGGGTATTTACCTGAAGGAAACAAAAACACTAATTTGAAAAGGTATATGCACTGCTATGTTCATTGCAGCATTATTTGCAATAGCCAAGATATGGATGCAACCTAGGTGTCCATCGATAGGGGAATGGAGAAGATGTGCTCTGTGTACACAATGGTATATTACTCAGCATCAAAAAAGATCCTGCTATTTGCAACAATACAGATGAAACTAGAGGGTATTATGCGAAGTAAAATAAGTCATACAGAGAAAGACAAATACTGTATTATTTCGCTTATATGTGGAATCTGAAAAAAACAAAATGAACAAACAAAACAAAAATACTCGTAGAAACAGAAAGGAAAGGGATGGTTACCAGAAGGGAGGGATGGGGGATGGGTGAGAAAGGGGAAAGGGAGTATAATCAATAATATTATAAGTTTGCACGGTGACAGATAATTTCTACAATTAGAGGGGTGATCACTTGTAAGGTATAAAAATGTCAAATGACTATATTGTACATCTGAAACTAATATAACTAATATAATATTGTATACCAACTATACTTAAATACAAAAAATTGTCTTGTTACTTAACAGCAGCATAATATTTTTAAGTACACAAATAATGTTACTCTCATTGCTAATAAAGTAATCTCTGCTTGTTTTTTTTCCATACATGCCTCAGTTTTGCTGGAGTTAATTCTACAATTTGGTCCAGCACTTTATAACCTTCAGGTTGTGAAGCAGTTAGGAAATTTGCCTGATATTAGAAATTAGAGAAATATAAGGCTTCATATTGTCTATAACCCTGTGTACTATAAAATAAGGTGATGATATTTGGGTTGGCTAAAGATTTAGGTCAGCAATGGAAAGAGAATTCATGTTGCAAATAAGGAATTGTAGGTAGCTTGTTCTTTCTTTAAAATAAATTCACTGACTGCTGTGGTAGGAGTATACACTCTACATTCATTTTGCCTAGTCCCCCCAGAAGTATTATTCTAATGTTAACCTTCCTTTAATAAAAAAAAAAGTCTTTCTTCCCCAATTCCTTCTTTACATGTCTCTATAAATCCTAAACATTCATTGGTTTGGGTACTATTGCATTTTTTCCCAGTGGTTTGACTAAGTCACTCAGGACAAAAAAAAAGCAAGCATCTTTCAGTAGTCTGGTAGCATATCAAATTATTTTTAAAAGGAAATTGAAAATTGGTAAAAGCTAAGAAATAGGAGTGACAGTAGTATTTCTAAGGCTCAAAAACTCTAGGAATGCAGAAAGATGATTTGACTGTATTAGTGCCCACCTGGATATTCTTGATAAATAATTCACAACTAATTTGCTTCTCTGAAAGATTAAAAATGGATTCAAAGCGCCATTTTCACTCAATCTGCCTGATGTTGATCTAAGCAGTAAAGACAATAATGAAAAATCTCTTAAGAGATTACACTCCAAAGGAGGAATTTTGGGAGCCGGCATGAGGCTGGTTTTTGTCCAGTACTGCAAAAAGGGCTTCCGATAGAGTGTTGCAACTGTTCCCAATTTACCTCTTGATGTGTTTAGTGTAAAATTGCTCTCTGTATTTTCAGCCAAAAGATGTGTGCATCTGCCTCTCAAAGATTAAACTGCATCTGTTGACAAGAAATAGGCATTGGGGAAGCTTATTTGTTGTTACAAGGCGTGTTTTCTTTATATGAGGTGTTAAGGGAATGACAATAAATTAGCACTCACCAGCTTTGTGTTAAGCTATAGAGTAAATTTTTGCTCTACAACATTAATCTCAGGAGACAGGATGCCATGATTAATAGAGGAGGGCGTATGATCAAGAAAACAACCATTCTCCTGGTCCAGTAGCCTACCTAGCACCGTAATAGTCATAAAACAATATTTGATTCAAAACCATATCCTGACTACAAACAGTCACTAACTGCTTACTATATATGTCCCTCAAGGGATATTTCTTTCCTTTTTTTTTTTTTTCCCATTCCCAGCTGGGATTCCCATGTAATCTCAATCAAAGAAGACAAGTAACAAAAAATTAATCAATAGGACATGTCAATCAATAATTACTCTTGTATCAGGTACGCTTTTAAAATTATTCAAATGGTATAAACAGTTTAATTTGTCTTGACTTTTGGGTTTTCTTCTATTTCTTATTATATATCACCTTCATTTTTTCCCTGTATTTTAATTATAGGGGGAAACATAAATACTGGGAGAACTATCTTGAATGTTTTATTAATATTTTTAAACATAAATACTGAGAAATAATTTGTTAATTACATAGAAGTATTAACAAACAAAATTTAATATTTCAACAAAGTCATCATTAAAGGGGACTCTAACGTCCTCCCACAGCGAGTTTGGGGCAAACAGAATAAAGGGCAGAAGATGTCTGCATATAAAAATAGAGCCCCTTTTGGACAAATACACTGAAATCCTATTTAAATACTTATATTTCAGAATTATGCGGGCAAGAAGAACATTCCTAAAGTTTATTTATAACATACACAGATAGTAATACTAGAGAATCAGAAATGCAAACTCTGAAGAGAATGTAATCAAAGTTTTAAATGTGAAGGGTTTATCCAGGTAACACCTTTGCTGTTCAGTTTCATTAAAAAATATAGACATTGTGTTAAGAAATGAGATGTATATTTTAATTATCATGGTTAAAAACTAAGCATTATTATCCTCAAAGTGCTATTGCAAAATTGAATACCAAATATCTAACAAATTAAATTATATAATTAAGTTGGAGATCAGGGTGGATAAGTAGAATACATTCTGGAACATATTTTTTTGTTTCTGGGGGGACATTAATTGTTTCTTTTACTAATATTAAGTATTCTTTCTTTGACCCTTTTAAAGTTGTTCACAAGCTATTCTATTTTTATGATTTGAATATTGCTATGTTGCTATTTATCAAAATATATACTCTTTTATTCATTTTTATCCTTTTTGTCTATTTCTGGGTAATTCTGGGAATAGCACATAGATGGATTTATTTTTATCAGCTCTGAGAATCATTATCTTTTAGAAGATAAATGTGATGCTTTACATATTTTATGATTACTGATATATTTGTTCTTGTGTCTGCCATATTATTTTGTGTTTTTATCTATTATGCTTTGCTTATTTTCCCTCATTTTCTGGTCTTCTTTTCACCTGATCAAAATTTTGTTCCCCCGTCCCTCTACTCATTTGAAAATTATGTACTCTGTTTCTTTCTTTTTCTTTGTTAAACTTTTTTTTTAACACTTGAAAATTTTAACATTCATACATGTATTTATATTTTCTTGACAAAGTCCAAATTTAATCAGTATCTCTCTCCTTCTGAAAAAGACAATAATCTTAACACATTTTATTTTTTTTCAAACTTTTCCTCAATTCCCATATCATTTTTGCCTATTATGTTGTTTCTGTTTATAAAAATTTATTTGCATTTTTCATAATGGTTTCCTGATTATTTGCTCAGTTTTGATTCTTGTATATCACTACTTCCTTCTAACTATAAATTTACTTAGTTAAAAATAGACTTTCTAAGTTATTCCAATGATGGTTTTTATTTTAGAGGTACATGTAGCTTTAAAATATCTTCATAATTTATAGCTTGACTAGTTGTAGAATTAGAGTACAATTATTTTTCCTTTGGAAACCCTACAGATATCAATCTATTTCCTTAGACGTCTATTTTTACTGAGAATAGTCTACAGTTAATTTGATTTTTTATTTTTATTTTTGTTTTGTAGGTTTTTCTATTTATCTTAATATTCTGCATTACTATAATGTGTCTAGATGTGAATTTTAAAAATATATTTACTACTTTTGACACATGGTGGAATTTATTGGTCTGAAGACTTTTGTCTTTGGTTCTGAGAAATTCCAGGCATTATCTATTGTAGTATTGTTTGGCACCTATTTCTCTGTTCCTCCTTTTGGAGGTCATTTCAGATGGTGCTAAGGCCACAACTTCAGCTGCTTGCAGCTATATATGTCTGTTTGATTTTGTTTGTTTTGCCATTTTTATGGTAATATCTTGGTTTCTCTATCATATATTTCACCTTCACGTTTTTGAGTATGGTGATGTGTTTTGTAATTTATATTTACCTATAACTTAGTGTGTATTTGAGCTGAAGAGGAGAGTTTTAACATTAATTCCATTCACCATCCTGACACAGAAGTCACCAGAATTTATTCAAAAGAGAAAAGAAAAAGTAACAGTATAAAGTGGATACATGCAAATAAGTATGCTAAACTTATGTAACCACTTACTTAACCCCAATCAATGTTTCTTTCTCTGACATGAAATAAGAAGACTAAATTTTAGCTAAATTACTCTAACAGTTATTATTGAGTTACATGAGAGTAATTCCATGACCTTCATTATCTACTCCTAATTGAAGAAAAAGAGAACGTCTTCCTTCTAATTCTCCATAAGCAAAAAGTTTCCATGACTCAAACCCTGTATCCCTTGCAGTTCCTACCCCTTCTTAGATCTGCCAAGGAAGAAAAAGAACATTATCCCAGACCACTGGTCAATGGAACTGTGTAGTTCTGTAGAAGAGAAACACAGAGCAAGAAATGGCCTTTGATGCACCAGAAAGTGAGAAATGGGAAAGGTACATAAACCAGAGGAGGAAAATACTTGCTACTTCATAAGTCGTAGCCAGGAGAAAGACTTCTAAATTGTTACCTTACGTTCAGATCCTCCCAGGTAGGCTGGTAATAGCAGTAGCTGTTGCCATGACAGCCTACAGATGCTATTAGAGTTCTCCAAATCATAAGACACTTATATTGTCAATAACTGAGCCTAAAGGAAACAACAGTTAGTCTTTCACTTTAAAATTTTTTAACATTCATCTGACATTGTCTCATGGGCATTGTACTTCCAAATGATTTTTACTTGTATTTGCCATAATTTGCTGAGGTAGACTTAAATAACTGAATAACTCCCAGATAGAAATAAAGCTATTCAGATACAGAGAAGGGGGTGACCAGCCTGAATCCCAGAGAGGAGCCAGTGACAGACCTCAGAATGAGGCTCATAGCACTTAAAACTTTCCCATCCCCCAACCCTGAAGCAGCAGTTCTACACATAAGACTAATGTATCATTCTACCTAAATAAATTTTAAAGAATGACCCCTGAAATCAGCAAAGCTAACCCCCTAAACTAGGATCTTTCTTGACAGACAAAAAATATCTGATTTTTTAATCTTTTCTTCCTACTGTTTTCCAAATGATAATTAGATTAAATGAATGTCTTAGACTACATTGAGTAAGGTACATGTATATAAAATCTTAGTAACATTCCAGAAAGATAATTCTTGTTAGAATGGGGGAAGCATACAATAAAATGTAAAATCCAAGATCTTGTCCTAGTCTCGTGGCTACACAGATGAAAAATTAAAGATCAAAGTGTTCATATGACTTATTCAAGGTCACACAATTTGTGGGCAGAGCCAAGAACAGAAAAGCTATAACTTATGTGTGTATTTGGGCTGAAGATGGGAGTTTTAGCATTGGTTCCATTCACCATCCCAACATGGAAGTCACCAGAATTTATTAAAAAGAGAAAAGAAAACGAAACAGTATAAAGCGGATACATGCACAGTATACTAAACTGACTTAAGCACTTACTTCACCCCAATCTGCTGGGACTCCTTACTTCCCTGATCCCCTAACGTCCAGAGCAGTACTCCTTCTATTGTATTACACCGACTATGATGATTTCCTCCCTTAACACAACTGACACAGCCTGATGGATGATTAGGTAGGTAGGAGTGAGTAACCTGCTGGGTAGTCATCCTCTTCCTGTTATTGTCATATGTAGCACAGAAAGTCTAACTTTTGTTGTGCTAAAAGTAGTGTGGTATAAACTATCTCTTAGTTAACTGTCCACACGCCTGGTGTCTTTGTGGCATGCAATTTTGCTATCTTAAAGTTCAGACGGCTGGGAACTAGAGCATCAAATATTGGAGTGAATTTGAACACCGTTTCTGATAAAGGCAAAGAGAAAATCCATGATCACAACCAAATTACTGCTTTGAGATGACCCTCAGTCGCAGCAGAGCAGGCAATCCCACTTGGGAAATGCTCGTTTGGCAGTAGAAGCCCCAGCTTGCAGGAGTTCGAGTCTCTGGTCTGGCTCAGCCCCTGGTGATGTTTCTTACAGCTAATATTTCACTTCTTGAAGACTATCAACAGGTCAAAGACACACAGCCCACCAAAGCCATTCATCATCTTAGCTGCTATTGTTATTTTTCCACTGCTTACTTTCAGTACACATTTTAAAGAAACAGATTGAGCCTTTGCCTTCCACTGTGATCGCCAGATGAGTCATGGCACATTGAGAAAAAGGAAAGATGTCAAGAATGTTTAATCAGCAGTGATTTAAACAAGGGACATATTTGAGAGAATTAACAAAATCAGCATGTTCATTGCTCCAGGGTGATTTTTCTCGCTGTTAAGACTAAATGAAAATCAGAACCCTAAGCAGTGGAAGTCTTTCAGATCCAATTCTTGCTGCCAAAGTTAAAAGACTGCCAGGATGGAAGGCTGAATCACTCTCTATGCCAGCCAGTTACAGCTGTGTTTTTCATCTTTATCATGAATTTCTTGATTCCAAAGTTTAAGAAAAATTCACTCATCTTCCAAAGTTTTATTCTTATCTCTTGCCCTCCATCTCTTCCCTTTCCCCCATCCGCGCTCCATTCCTAGGAATTGATTGCAAAGCAGTTAAAGGCATTTAGTATAACATCAGTTCCGAATGTCCTAATTTAGCCTGATGTAAACGTCCTGAGGTGAAATTTTCTGAAGGAGGGCTGTATCAATGAGTGATGATTCTCCTTAGTGAAGCCATCAAAGATAAGTGGGCCAGAAAAAGTGCTTAAAAGTAATAAGATAAAATGTATCTGGAAGAAATTATAAAGTCAAAGTGTAGTTTAAAAAAAAATCAATGCTAAAAGTGCAGGATGTGAGAGAATGGATTTAACAATCATGCATGGAAGAAAAACTGTGAGATTTCATTGACTGAAAGTTTGGTATGCGCCAGGGGTGCAGTGGCGTACATTATGAGAAGCCTGGTGTTCACGACTAGTGTGACAAAGATTTCATTCCACCGTGCACTAATCGTATATCTGGCTCATCGGATATAGTTCTGGTAGCTAGGTTTTCATGTAATTAATGTTTCTGTAATTAATGCTTTTTGTCACTTCTATGGCACATTTAATTTTTATAATGTGTGCTTGTGTCCTGAACCCGTCCACCAAGAATTAGCAGTTCTAAATATTCATGGAACAAATATCAAATGCCATATGAAGAAGAATTTCGTGACAGAGAGTGGGCCTATGAGAATCAATTGTAAATGACACACGGACACCTGCCTCACAGTCAGATGCCTTCTTCAAGTAACGTTAAGTGAAGTTCCAGTGGAAATGAAGTTAATCCTTATTGTCCTGGTTAGGCCCTTACATAGGACTTCAGAGGTCATGGGTGCAAAATATGCAATATTTATATGCTCATCATGTTGGAAACCAGATGGGACTATCCAAGAGATATATCACAGATGCGGAACCTACCTACCGATTAGAAAGCTGATCTCTTTCTGCTTGGGTGAAGAACTCTGTTTATGTGTTGTGTTAAATAATTGGTGACGTCCAAATTGTTCTTCAGTGCAAAGGTGCTCAGTTGGCTTACTTATTCCTAGACCTGAATGTTTTAGCTTGGGAGAGAGGATCGCATAGGCCATGACAGTGGTTGACAGCTCTTTGCTTCACAAGTGCCTATTGCTGGCTTCTTATGACCCAGGTCCTCCAGGAAGAAAACCGAGGATAAGCTAAGGTGACTCAGCAGCATTAGGAAAGGAATTCAAGGTTATACAACCATCTTTGGAGCAGGTTTAGAAGGATAAGCTGGCTTGGTCATTACCAGTAACAGTGAAGAAAAATCTCACAGCTACAGCAAAGGAGCAGCTGTTAACTGGTGTGTGGCACTTGCCATGGTTATCACTCCAGGGTTTGGTGCAGAGGGAGCAGGCAAAAACCACCATCTCCCAGTCTTTCCTGGAAAGGTGTCCATCTGCTTACTTTGAAATTTGCTGCCTGCGGGTCAGGCTTCTATTCTAATTTAACACACATCTTGAGGCTGCCTGCATCCTCTCTGGAGACCAGGGAAACTTGGATGAACCTGGAGGTCATTATGCCAAGTGAAAGAAACCAGGCAGAAGAAAGACAAAAAACTGCATGGTATCCATCACTTCGGTGGAATCTAAAAAAGGAAAAAAATCAAACTCATAGGAACAGAGAAGAAAAGTGGTTACCAGGGGCAGGGGGATAGGGAGAGGTTGATAAAAGGAACAAATTCAATCAGAAGAGGAATAAGATCTGAGGGTCTAACATATAATATGGTGACTATAGTTGATAACACTGTTAGTGTACAACTTAAATTTGCTAAGAGAGTAGAATTTAAATGTTCTCACCAAAAATCAAGGGTAAATATGTGAGATGGTGCATGTGTTAATTAACTCAATGTGGGCAATCCCTTCCCAATGTATAGGTATGGCAAATCATCACGTGACCTCAATAAAGCTGGGGGAAGAAATAGACGTTATTTAATCCAGAAGCAGTGATATAAATAAACTCAGTGCCCAGTCTTCTCCAGAGTAAACTTCGACCAGAGTTAACATGATTAGGTCACAAGGTAACTTAATTTGCTTGCCCTCTTCTATTACAGCTGACCTTTTCCTAGGTGACTGTTCAAATTTGGAAGGGGAGCAGTAGCTTGCGGCTGCATCATTCTATTAGGTTGGTGCAAAAGTAATTGCGGTTTAAAAGGTTAAAAATACTGCAATTACTTTTGCACCAACCTAATAAATTACACTCCATTGTAACTTAGTTAAGGGTGAGGAAACAGAAGTTTGTTTAAACAGAGGAAATGGGGTCACAGAGGCCAAAGAGACAAGAGTCTTTGGAGAATTTCAAATAGTTCAGAACGGCGGTGATGAGAAAGTAAGTGGCAAGGATGAGGCTGAACTGGAAGAGGCAGGCATGAAGAGCTAAGGAAAACGGATATTTATCCTGAGGGTTATGAAGACCACTTATGTGTTTTAAGCAGGTGAATGTCTTGAATCAGATTTACAATTTCGAGAAACCACTTTCAGTACAATATGGAAAATGGGGTCATACTAGGCAAGCCAGCATCACAGTAAGGAGGCCAGGGACAAACAGAAACCCGTTCCAGTAACTTAGCAAAAACTGGGTGGATTTTGACCAAGTAGCATTGACGACACAAAGCAGTGAAGAGAATCAGGAGGTAGAACTCATAGGAATTGGAGTCTAGTTTGTTTATGGCGTGAGGGACAGTCAGAATTAAGGATGAGTCCCTGTTTGTCTGGGGCAGTGATGTAGAAGGCGCCTTCACAGAAAGGAGAATGCAGAGGGGAGGGCACATTTTGGGAGGGGAAGACAAAGATGCTATGCTTTGGACAGGCTGAGTTTGAAGTGCTTGTGTGGGACATGGAAGTAGAGATGTCTAGTCACACTTGAAAAAATGTACTTGGAAGTGTGAAGAGAGAATGTGTTGGAGCCCCAGACATGAGAGTTACCAGTACAAAAGAAGGTTAGTTGGAGCCACTGGAGCAGATGACATTATATAAGAAGCATAGAATGAAAGACATTAAAGGGATAGATCCCTGAGGGACATCAACTTCTAAAATGTTGTGGGGAAATGAAACTGCTGAAGCAATTTGATATGGTACAGCTTAAATAGGAGAAGAAATAGCTAAGTACAGAATCACAGAACCAAGGACAGCATTTCAAAAAGGAAGTGGCAACTGATGACAGACATTTCTGAGAGGTCAAGTATAGAAGGGTTAAAAGGAGTACATCGTATTTAGCAACCACTAAAATACAGCCATGACCCGGCCCTCAAGTTCCCTGCAATATACATTTATGGGATTGGCAGGAAACTGGCATAACTAACACATGGAAAGACATAGTAGAAACATAAGAACATGTAAAATATACCATGAGCATGTATACACATAAGAATTAAAATGGTCTCAGTCATATTCTATATAATTATTATAGAAAGGCTGAAAAAAACAGAATTTAAACAAAGTTTTGTAAGAGGGAAAATTGGCTTGGTATAAGATCCTCCCACAGGTAAAATGGAGAGATAGAAAATTGATTCCATTTCTATAAATTTTGTGGGATAGCTTTGAGTCCTAATATTTCATGTGTTCAAGGCAAGTTTCAAAACTGGCTATTTTGTAGTAGCAATAAATCATATTTATGACACTTTGGACTCATGACATACAGTATGCAAGGATTTTCTCCCTATGTTTACTGTGGGTTTCATTTTGTATATTGTATTCAGGCTTAAGGTTGTTTCCGCCCCACCACAGGGGAAGAATAGGGATATAAAATTTATTGAGCTAGAGATCTTAGTTCTACCATACCTTTATAGGGCAGGCTTTATTATTCCCATTTACAGGTGAGAAAGTTGAGCCTTAAAGAGATTAAGTGACTTGTCTAAGGTCACAATAAAGCCTAACTCTTTCTAACATAGGTTACTATGCTGCCTCTTCCCTTTGCATCTTTCCTTAAAAATATACCTTAGAAGGGCCACATGTATAATTTCTTCTCCACGCATTTTGTAAAAAGTGAAGGTATTTTTTTTTTTTTTTTAATTCTGAACTATAGCCATTGCTTTCTTTTTTAGAAGCTTGTCTCTGGTTTCTAACTCTAGGTTTATTATGCAGTTCCTTGCCTGTCATCAAGTTCAACATGTTTATACTTATTGATGGTTTTAAATTATAAATGCCTTGAGGCCAGGATCTAACGACCTTGCTTACCATAGCAGAATGCTACTGGGACATGTATGCTAAACATAGAACAAACATCACTTGATTTGGTATGTCAAAATTTGGAGTATTTGTTCTTTGATTACTTCCCATAGATGCTTCAAATGTTAGGAATGTAATGCTGTCCTTTTAGACTTCTGAGAATGAGGGCACTATCTAAACCTAAGGAAGAGGGTCGAACAAAAGAGTGAAGAGGTCAAGGAAGAGCCCAGATTATTGAGTCAAGTGCTATTGTGACCCAAATCACTTCTAAGTCAGTGACACAGTATTTAAATAATAATAATAATAATAATAATAATAATAGGAATAGTAATCTCTTGAACTGACAAAGGTATGGACTTTGTCTGTCTAAAGATTTTTTTATTTCTAGAGTCTTTGATGCTCACACTTTGTGTATTACCTTTTGAATAGTGAACACTTTTATTTATCCTTCTGACATTCCCTTTCCTAGTGATTAATTCAGAAAGTTTCATTCGAAATGTCCCTGAACGAAAGTCACCTGAATATTGCAAGGAACAATTTTTGATCAGAACTTATCAAAACATTGTTTTTATATTTTTTTAAAGCCTAAAGACACAGTGATAGAACATTTTTAGATTTCTGACAAAGTACGGGAGCGACCGCCATTTGTCTTAATCAGATGGACTCAACTACTAGGGTTGATCAGCCATAGGAAGGGAGATGATAGAGCAGGATGCTATCTTGTTAGGGACTTTTTTGATTCTCTAACTGTTCAAGCACATTTTTTTGATAATGATCCCAAACAGGGCTGTTAATGGAAATTTACATAGAATACATGGAATATACTGAAGACCGTGTAGTGACCCTGCTTCAAAGCAGTCTCCCTCTTCCATTTCCATTCCTCTCCGTCTTTTCACACCTCCCACTTTTCCTTTCCTGTGTCCCCTCTCAAGGGTACAGGGGATTGGTATTGGAAGCGGTCAGGAGGAACGCTTGATGAAGAACAAGGTGAGTGAGCAGTTTAAGATTGTTTAAGTGAGATAAGAGAGAAAGACTTCAAAACCTCAAGGATTTCAACTCAATCCAATGTTGTTTGGCACATTCTAGAAGGAGGGGGGGGTCTCTAACAATTTTTCAATGGTCACTTTATTGTCAATATGACCTAGTTTAAGTTAGTCAAATATTCAATGAGGGTGGAAACTTTTCTCCTTGTGCATTCAGATTCAACATAATACCTGATATTTTAACGTTTTGGCCATATTTTGAAATGAGAAATCATCTTGTTGACTATTTCATGAACTTAACCTGTAAAACACCTAAGTTAACAAAATAATCAGATCATATATTTTAATAAAATCCCAGTTAACCTCACTGAATTTAAAGTTTCCTGCAGTAGGTACAATCTTTGGCACAAAAGAGGGTGAAATGAAATGGTGAATCTTAAACATGGGCCTACAGCTCACAGGAATAACAGACCTGACACAGAAGTGTAACATACTGAGGCTAACAAAAATTCTCAATCCAGAATTAGGACAAAAAGAAAACAGATGAGAGAGAAGACAAAATACAAAAGGTCATTTGGGCCATCTAAAGAATAAAATTCTTTTTGAGGAAAACATTGTATTAAGACACTGTAAAATAAATTCATGAATTGAACAGCTGTGCTTTCTTTCTAAAAGATTCTATGTAGAACTTATCAGTATGCATCACATCTAAAAGCCTGAAGTTTAATTACACAAAATTATTGAAAACTTGTGTTGCTCTTCCTTTCAATGAGAGAGTAAAGTAAGTGCTTCACTGGGTACCTTCAGGGTCTTCCACAAACTGAGTTGGTAACGTCTTTTCTTTTTATAGTCTTTGGCTCTGCTTAGATTGATCTGTACCTTTGAGGAGAGAAACTGCATGGTAGGAAAATAGGATGGAGTATGTGGATAGCTGACAACCCCACCTCCACTCCACCCCTTAGTAATCTTCCATGTCGCTCAAGCCCCGGTCAGGCCAGAAACCAACAGTGGATATGACAGGTAGATGAAGTTCATTTTCTATTCATCGCCCTTCACCCAATAAGGGCAGAACCTAAAATATCATGACCATGACATTCAAAATCCACAATTGAGTCAGAATCAAAACCTCTGAATGAGATGGCTCCATGTTTCCAAAAGCTGACAAGTCCCACAGATCAAGACTAGCCGAGCTTCTGGGGTCCTGACTCCACCAGCGCCATCTGTGGACCTTGTTTCCTTCCCTATGTTTTAAACACTAATCATCTTGATGTTAACATTCCTTTAGGAATGCTGACAACTCTTGCTTGCTGCTTCAGAACACTTCAAGATCTTCTTAAACAACCTGACTTTAGAATATCGTAGTAGGTGTGGCTTTCTCTCCCCTTCAACCTCTGAACATACGAGAAAGGGAGCTTGGAACCCTCTGTTTGGTTTAAGTGCATGCTCTGATGACCCTGGAGAGATTTAAGACTATTCTTTTTTTTCAAAGGACAAAGTAATTTATTTATATTTTAAATTGGACTTCTTGGTTATAAAAATATCTGATACTCTTGTGCCCCAGTGACTACCAGCATAATTAGTTATTAAAAGATGAGGTGAGACGACCCATTCACGGAAACAAGGCCAATGTAAAAAGGCCAATATAGCCAAGGCCACTATTCATCACACATATGTTCCCACTCTAGTGCAAATACAATTAAAAGGAAAAAACAGCCAGATAGTAGCACAGCACAGGTCAGTTACCTGGCTACAATATTTTCTGTTTAAAAGAAAGCACTGGAGAAACCTAAGAAAATGTCCTGAAACTCTTTGTCAGGTAAGACTATCCAGTTGCCTAATGTGACTTAATATTTATCATTTACAAATTTATCCACAAGTTTTTCTCTTGAAGCCATTAGAAAAACTGCCATATTTATGTAATGAATATGATGGTTTATAGTTGGACACTATTTTGTTCTACTCCGGAAATTTAGATTATTATTGAAAATATTATAAATTCACATGGCTAATTTTCCAAAAGCTGCTTTTAAAACCCAGGAAGTTGATTCTCAAATCATGCAACTTCTGACCTGCTTAGTATTCAAAACCCAAAACTGAAATTCTGCCACCCTCTTTGCAGTCTATTGATTTGAGAACTACAGCTGCTGAAATTAAACTTTATTGTTAGCATAGAGCTTTCAGCTGAAGAAGCATTTTCAAATTGGTTTCTTTTCTAGCTCAACTTAATATTAAGTAAATGTGAGTCTATATGTGTCTCTAGAAGATTACCGTGTTTCCCCGAAAATAAGACCTAACCTGAAAATAAGCCCTAACGTGATTTTTCAGGATGACATCCCCTGAACATAAGCCCTAATGCGTCTTTTGGAGCAAAACTTAATATAAGACTGGTCTTATTTTCGGGGAAACACGGTATTACCTAACGTGGTGCATGCAACTTTGTAGGTGCAGCTCTGAGAAACTAACACATACTCTGGTGGTAAATCTTACTACCCAATGGGTAAACATCAGTTTCAAAACTGAAGACACAATTATCCTAAGAGCTTGAAGAGTGATTTCAAGTTAGACCTTTCTTCACTCTTCACTTAACATACTCTAACATTTAGGGCTCTAGGATATGTGCATACAGCAGTGAAATGGCCACCGTTCCTGTCCTTGAGCAGAAGACAAGAGCGAAGACAAAAACAGACATTATCATGTCACATGGCAATAAATAGAGATTTGCACAGTATAGGATGGGAAATGTAGGGGGTAGTTTTAGGGAATGGGGAAGGCTTCCTACAGGCTACCAAGTAGAGATTGATGAGAAGGATGTCTTTGATTTATTTCTCTAAAATAGCAAGTTCAATTTCCTGGTTCAAGAAATAGCTCTTATTCTCTAAAAATAATAAAATAATGTTCCCCTCCTGCTGGTATAAACACTAACTGAAGTAGTAGAAATAATAGCCTATCATTTTATAGACATTCTGAAAGACAAGCGGGGGGAGGGATTATGAATAGAAGAAGAATGAGAAGAGCTGTGAATTCTGAATAACAAGATCAGTAAGGATATCGCCTATTTTGATCTCAAATCTATAGGCAGTAAAATTTGGGGAAGTAGAAAAAAGAAACACAATATCTTCTCATTAATGCCCTATCTTTTAAAGAATATTACGCCTTTCAAAGTTATGCCTTGAGATAAGATGAACAAAACACACAGAAACTTGTCTCAGGAATCAATAAAACTTGACTTAGATTGCTATTTTGCCAATTTAAACTTACATCTGATTTCCATCAGACTTCCTTCTTAATAGAGAAAGTCATGGTTACTAGTCTAAGCGAAGATAAATCTCTACCCCAACAACATCTCATGCCAATTGTCCTGCTGTGATGCATTTTTGTGTCATAAAAAGATGAGGCTGAGTTTTGAGTGAAACTATTTGTAAAAAACCACTTTCATCAATTGACTGTAAAGAACAAGGAGAGACAGTACAAGCTGTACCCTGAATCTATATAACACTAATGTGCGTGACATTTTGTCACTTTGCCACATGATTTGAACAAAGTTAAAAACAAATCTGGATAAATTAGTTCAAATGGATTTGGGGGCTGTGGTTCAGTTCCAGAGCACAACAGTCAGAAATGAAGAATAAGAAAGGAAAATCACTATGTTGCCCACAAGCCAGAGACAAACCTGTAAATGGCAACAGCCTGGGGACAATTTTACCTCCTAAAAAGATATGTGGATGGGCCAACCATACACATGTTCTTGTTTATATACAGTGTAACTATCACCACCACCACCACCACCACACCAACTAACATTTATTCAGCATTTACTGTGTGCCAGGCACTATTTTAGATGGTATGTCTTTATTATTTTATTACATTTCTGCAACAACCTCATGAAGGTTGTATGTCCATATTTCATAGATTCTAAGACATCACTGACTGTGAGCTATGCCATTGCTTTATATGTACTGTTAGAAAGTAAAAACAAACTATGTTTGCTTTCCATTTAAGCCACATTTAGATTTTAAAATGTGACATAATGTATACTTGTGAATCAGTGAAATTCAACAGTCTGGCCCTTCTTTTGCAGAGCACCAAACTAAAGCTAAAGAGGTTAAGGTGACTTTCCCAAGCTTGTATTCAGGCAAGGAAAGAAAGTGGAAGAGCCAGGGTATGAATCTGAACATCAGGTGCCTGGACGAGGGCCACTGCCTATTTTTATGATCTTCAACAACCAATGGTGCTCTGTGCTGCAGCCTCCTCATCTATTGAAGCAGAATTTTCAGTTCTGAATTAGAATAATTTCTAAGGGCCTTTTCAGTTCTCACATCTCAGATTCTTTATCTTCACAAACAGGCAGGGGTTTGGAATTTAATGAGAAAGAAAAAAGCAACCATGATTTTTTGACCATGGAAATGAGAGTGGGCTCTGGGAATGAAATCAGACTCAGGGGTAGGGTAGGATAGTGGAAGCTTTCTGGCTTTTGCTCCAAGAAGCCCTGATTTCTAGTACCAAAGCCAGTTCTCCTTTAGCTATGTGACCCTGGGAGAGATGCTAACCTCTTTGAACTAAAATTTATCTAAAAAGTCAGAATGTGCCTGCTTCAAAGGGCTGTTGTGAAGATGAACTATTATAGCAGAAAGGAATCCCTTGACATGGAGCATTTGCTCCATAAAGGCTAGTTCCTCAGACTCTCCAAAAATTAGTCTAAAATAAATGTATAACCTAGGCTCTGGAAGTGGATATTTGGGGCCTATATGTATTCTCGTTACAAATGCCAATGCCAATGGTACCACAAAGTTGAAAAGGATGTGTGGAATTGTGCAGTGTATTACTAAAAGATGGACATTTTAGAATGTAACAGTTGTAGACATTTGCTATTCTTCACCCCACCCATAGTACCCATTTTGCCTTCTTCTGGTGGCAGTGCCATGGGTCTCACTCTCTTTTCCATCTATTCACTTTTATTGTAGTTCACTCAACACCTAACTCTATAGAGGGGCATGAGACTCAGGCTTGGAAAATCAAATATCTCATCAGATGTGATGAGATAGGAGTCGGAAAGGTTTGCTTTGCAAGTGTTGAGAAGAAGCATGTGCTCTTTTCCACTGGAACTCAACCTTGAAACTTGAAGTTGCTGATAGCCATCGTGTTAGCATGGGAGTGTAAGAAATAACACAATGTGGTTGAGAACAGAGTTGAGAGATGGAGAAACAGTGTCTTGATGGCATCCCTTTAATCCATGGATCCAGCTATATGAAGCTCTGCATGACCCTGTCTTAGTTCGGGCTGCTATAACAAGGTACTGTAGGCTGAGGAGCTTATAAACAACAGAAATGTATGTCTCACAGTTCTAGAGGTGGAAGTCTGAGGTCAGAGGGCCAGTACGGTCGGGTTCTGGTCAGGATCCTCTTCCGTATTACAGATTTCTCATTGTATTCTCACGTGATGGACAGAAGATGAGAGAGCTTTCTGGGGTCTCTTTTATAAGGGCACTAATTCCACTCATGGGGGCTCCACCCTCACAATCTAATCACCCCGAAAGGCCCCACCTCCTAACACCATCACATTGCGGGTTAGGATTTCAACATATGAATTTGAGGGACACAAACATTTAGTCCCATATAAACCCTGTGAACAGATAAGTTCTTTTCTTTTTTGTGAACTAGTAAGCACCTTTCTTGCTTCAGCCTATCTGGCTTAGGTTGTCTGTTACTTGTGACCCAAAAATGTCCTCAATAACTTCAAGTTAAGATATAATGTTATTAGGTTGCTTGGAGGAATTTGCCTATTGAGGAAAGCAACTACGACTAATTTTCTCACCTAATCCTCTTCCTAGTGGCAGATAGAAACAAGACTGCCACTATCATTTTGCAAGCTACCTCATCTGCAAGCATCAATGACAGGCAGTCAGGCGCAGGAGAAAAGAGCATCCCCTCTAGTTCCAATGTGTGGACAGCCTCCACCCACATTGTCCCAAAGTCACTGGTTGGTTTTTTTTTCTTTCTGTCTTTCTAGATACAGTCATTTAATAATTTAAGGTCACATTCAAGAGATTGCTTTCAGAGATATATATTTTTTCTCTAAACCTCTTAGTAAAACTGATAAAACCCAATTCATAAAATGGATTGGTATCAGTTCCCTTTTCTTCCATCTGTGTAAAAGAGCTGATGAAGGAGTCAATGCAAATGCAAAGCAGCCTGCAGGAGAAGGAAGGGAAGCCAGGGGGCTTGCTCCAGCTAAATGCAGATCCAAAAAAGAACCCCAAGGTGAGAAAAGTTGCTTGTACAGCACACAGTTTACATAGGCTTGAAGTCAGTCCTTTGAAATCAGGACCGGCCTTAAGTACTGCTCCAAATCCTGCATGCAATGTGTGTAAAACCCAAATGCATATCCAATCCACATTCCTTAGCCTGGCATTTAAGGCTCCGTCATCTGACCACAAACTAGCTCTGTAGCTTCACTCCTCCCTCCTTTCCCACCCTAACCAACTGTGTTAGACAGACACATTTATTCCCATGGCTGGAACCCACTCAGTGTCTCGCGTTGCTCGGACTTTGATCTTTCCATTTCCCCACCAAAAGAAGCTTCTTACCACCTTTCGCCTTTCCACTTCCCTAGGTTCCACAGGGATCAAATCAATTCCTTCTTGCCTCCTTAGCCAAAGGATTTTTTCCTTCCTCTCAACACTCAGAGCATCCATTTCCTATCTTTCATTTGACCTGCATTTATACACTGCCTTGCGCTATTAGCTATCGTTTAATGTGTATGCATTTTATTTCTCTAACTAGATGGTTCTCTTCTTGAGGTCAAGCATGATTATATCCTATGTTACATAATAGACACAGTAGTATCTGGCACAGTGATTTTTACAGGGTAAATGTTCAAAAATAATTCGTAGATTGAGCATTGAGGCCGAGTAAAATGCTTCCTTGTACATGTTTTTGCTCATAATTTCTCTTGAGAACAGAGTTAGTAACTGGATATCAGATCCAGAAGAGGCAGAAATGTGGATGTTTGTGAAGGAAAAGCACATGGATAAATGTGCAATGGGATGGGATAAAGGGAGAGACCAGATTAGTAGAGTTGAAATGAAACACATGTTATGGCAGACATAGTGTCTGTGTAGAAGCTTCATTCCCAAGATTTCCACAAACTGCACCTACGCAAACCTCCACTGAAGTGAGAATCACCCATATATATATATATATATATGAAATTGTTCCATTTAAATTCTGTCCTCTTAATGGTACTGAAGCATCTCCTTGCAGCAGGAAAGTGATAAATCCTGAGACAATAATTATTCAATACATATATGAGAAAGTCTGAGTCCAGCATTAGGGAAACCAAGGCTAGAGTTTCAGGCACAAGAATTGCACAGAGTGGAAAGAGCTGGGCTTAGGTAGCAGCCTAGCTAATATACTATATTCTTCCCCCTCTTCATTACTAATAGAAACTCTGTATTATTGGGAGCAGAATATGATCAGCTAATACTACATTTCCCATCTTTCTTTGCAAATAGGGGTGAGATCACAGTTCAGAAATCATTGAACAGGTCTTTTTGGGACTCTCTTTAGAGACTTATTCAACGAGGAGGTGTGCCCTTTGCATTTCAGCTTCCTTTCTTCCTCCTCCCACCTGGAATGAAATATGGATGTGATGGTGGGAGCTATAGTGGCCATATTGTAACCATGAGACAATCATGAAACTAGAAGCCATTCACTAAGTCTGGTGAACAGATTGGGGAAAAAAGCCTGGGTGTCTGATGGCCATGGAGCTGGACCAGGCCTGACTATTTTTGGAGTTTTTTAATGTAAGAGAAAAATAAATCCCTTTCTTGTTTCAGTTATTATATTTTTTCTGTCTTTTTTACCAGTAACCAATGAACTTGCTATTTCAGAATTGTTACATAAATTAAACGAGACAATATATATAACGAGTCCATACCTGTGCTAGTATCCTTTCTTCATACCATTCATAAATGATTTAATTGTGGAGTAAATAATTAATGTCTGGCACATTAATTTTGATTAAAATACTGCCATTCTAGTAAAGATTTTTTTGTTTGTTTACTACATGGGAGGTTGACAAATATTTTAATAATTGTGACCTTTCCTCTTGTACTTGTCAACTGCTCCTCTGTTCTGATCAGGCTGTGGACTCACTCTTTCCCTGTTCTGTATATTTTTTCCTGTTACTTTCCTCACACAGAAAGTCCTTGCCTGACTCTGCCAACTCAATACTCATTCATTCTTCAAGCCCTTTTGATTTCCTCAGTCTATAATAACCACTCTCTATCAATGCTGCTCACAGATTCTTTCATACCTGAGCTCCTCTATCAATTAACTACACCAAAATATTCAGCACTGAATAATCTCCTTATCTTGCCTTTTAATTGTTTAATATGTGGAATTCTTATCCTCTTCACTAAATGGTTACTTCCTTGAGAGAAGAGACCACATTCTGTAAGGAATGTCCAAATGAGTTCAACGTACATGAGACACACAAATATATCATTTTTGTTGCTTCAGACTCAGCACAATTCAAAGTTGCTTCTCTCATCCCCCAATCTCTAATAGTGTCTAGCAAAGAACTTGGAACGGAGATGACTAATAAATACATGTTTAATGAAATTGAAAATTCTGCCTTGTTTAGGTCATGATGCCAGAAAGAAAAATGTTCAAATGATATTTAATCAAGAATTTTCATCTCAAAATTCAAAGTGCCTGCTCAATGAACTTGATGTACTGGGACAAACAAGTGCAACTGAAAAGAACATATAGCTAGCCAGAGATCAAGTGGAAAAATACCAGGCTGCTCAAGAACTATTTCCAAATTCTCTGCTTCTTTCACTGACCAAAGCATTTATTCAATCCAATCAACAACGTACTTCAGTTGAATGCCAGTGAGTTTCTTTCCACCTGGGGGAGGCAAAGGCTGAGCTTGCCATCATAGAAGAGGTCTACACATGCATATTTTAAATTTTCTCTCAGAATATCTATTTTTCCTGTCAGAACAATTACCATTTCTACCATTCTTTTGTTTGGAGGAGGTATTTTCATGCTAAGGCAGAGATTAAGTATAACATTTAATTTAATTTTCAGTTTTCCATTTCCTTTACAGCTTTGAAACAAAAATTACTTTTATTAAAGTATGAGTTGAAAGTCAAAACAAAATGTGGTGGCAGAGTTTGAAATTCACGGTAAAAAAAAAGAGTCAAAAGGTAAGGAATTTATTTCCACATCTGAGAATTAAAGGAAGTTGCTAGTAAACTAAACTGTAACTAGTAATAATTCAATGAATATTTTTAAAGGGGTCTTGCAATGGTCTCTTGATAAAGGTGGAGCATGTAGAGAAACATTTTATTTTTGTTATACAATGAATGTGTGCCCATTAGGGAAAATTACAAGATGTAGATGAAGAAAAAGACAAAAAAGGAAAAGAAATATTTTTATATCATTCAAGAGCCAACCACCCTAGAAGAGAAGAGCAACTGTTGACAGCTGGAGATAGACCCATTAAAAATATGTGTATTGTTCACTAGATGGTACGTTAGATCCTTCCTGTTCTCCCACAATGGAGGCTGAAGCCAGTTAAGGATGGAAAGCAATTATTACTTCACACTCTAACGTCCAGCCTTTGGGGCCAGCCTTCCTCCTGCAGCCCTGCTGGGAAGTACTAGTACAGCACTCAATACAATGTCACTCCCTTATCACCCACAGTTTATTTAAGGTGAACAGGAAAGGCAAGAGGATTCTTCTTCCTCTCTCACATGGAGAGGAGGATATTGTTTCCTCCTACCTTAAGGCCAGTGAAGGGAACTCCAAAAGAAATATCCCTAAATATTAGAGGTGTCTGTAAGGTGGGGCACCAGCATCTTATTTTCCTGGATGCAGGTCCAGGACAGGCCTTTGTACGTGCATCCTATGTAAGAGAAGAACGTGGTGAGGGAATTATTGGGAAGGCATTTGGGGCTTTGAGAATCTAGGAATCTGGTAGTTCAATTTTAGCAATTATTTCCATCTATGGGGGAGAGTTTTCTTGCATATGTCCCTTGAAGTTTGAGGTGCACTTGATTTGGACAGTTCTGAAAGTAGAATGCCCTCTTTCAAGGCCATGTCGGCTCGGCGTGGGTATAAAGTACTTGGAAAGAAGGACAGTGGTCCAACTTCTACCCATTCCTATTTTCTAGGTGCTCTATAGAGCACAAAAGACTCTGGTAATTTTTCTGGCTCCATATACAGGAGCAATGGCATTATGAGACAGGAGCCTTGAGGCTGCTCAAATGTGTATTTTGAGGGTCAAGTAATGAGGAGGAAGAATTACTTTTGAGAAGGAATTGGGAATACATACAGCAGGGGCCAGTAGGAAACACTCCTGCTTGCTGGAGGAGGCTCTTGAGCAATGGAAAGTGTCCAGGTGAAGCCAATAACACCCCCAAAAAATCACACTCACAGCCTGTGAGGAGCGCTCCATATCAGTATAGATCCCCAATACCATATCAAATCAGACTGAGACAGAGCAAATACAGGGTCTGGTTAACACTTAGATGAAGAGGCCTCTGCCCACTCTTTCCTCTGTATCACCAGTACAGGAGGAATTAATGCTTGATGGGGAAAGAGCAAAGAGCTGTATTAGAATTTAACCATACTACCACATTCTTCTCTCCCTACTCTAAGCAACCAGAGAGAAGAGACAAAGATTTCAATTAAGAATTAAGGACAACATCTAAAATACAAAGTTAAGATTTTTCTAGAAATTGAAAGTGACTGAAAAGTTATGGTATCTAGCCTAGGCTTCACTGAAGGAGCAACCGCACACACATTTATGCCCCAATATGTTGCAAATTCTCAATAAGCTTATTTTGTGCATGTTTGCATGCACATGCAGGCACATGCATGTGTACTCTGGTAGTATGTAGGACGAGGTTATTCATACCAACCCTCTTGTTGGGAACAGCTAAAAATGCTGGATAAGAGAAATCCATAGTTAACAAAGTTAAGAGAAATCCATAGTCAAAATGAAATAAATTGAATCCATAGCCAAAATTTTCCACAAATAAACTGTTAGGACCAAATGGCTTTATTGGTCAGTTCTCCCAAATATTCAAGAAAGAAATAGTCCAACCTTCTGTAAACTCTTGCAGAATATACAAAGAGAGGGAACACTTCCCAATTCATTTCATAATGTCAGGAAAACCTTGACACCAGAATCTACAATGATAATATAAGAAAAAAATATATAGACCAATTTCATTCATGAAAATGTATGCAAAACTCTTAAACAAAATATTTGCAAATCAAATTCAGCAATATATAAAAATATAACCCATCATACTGAGAAGCAGAAACAGCTTTAATAAAATTTAGCATCATTTTATGATAAAAATTCTTAGCAATCTAAAAATAAGAGTGCTCTGTTAATCCACTGAAAGTATCTACAAAAGCACCCACGGTACACATCACAATTAATAGCAAAATATTAAAAGCTTTGCTTTGATATTAGGAATGAATCATCAGAGATGCTTGCTGTCACTACTTCTATCCAATATAGCAGTGAAGGCCTTCAATATTATAGTAAAAAACAAAATTATATAAATAGTGAGGAGATCAGGAAAGAAAATACAATATGGTAATTTTCACCGATATGATTCTGTACATTGAAAATACCAAAGTATCTACTTATAAATGATTAGGACTAATAGTAGAGTTTAAAATCATTGCTGTATAGACAACATGCAAAACCAAATTGTAGGTTTACATATTAGTAATAATACATATGATTGACATTAAGAACAAAAATAAAAATTTCAAAAGCATCAAAACCATGGAGTGCCCAGGAATAAACTGAGCTAAAAGGTGTGCATATGTGTACTCTAAAGGGAAAATTACAAAATTTGAATGAGGGGCATTAAAGAAGATCTAAATAAAATGAGAACTATGCCATGTTCATAGACTGAAATAACTCATTATAAAGATTTCAATCCTCCTTTAATTTATAGATTCAGTGTAATTCTAATAAACCCCCCAACAGATGTTTGTATGTATGTGTAATGGGAAAATTTATAAGCTGATATTACATTTACATGAAGATGCAAAGGGCTAAGGCTGTCATGACTTCATGAGAAAGAAAATACGGTAGGCTCTATCCGATAGCAATAGTTAATGTAAAAGGGTGGGAAAGATACTTAGACTAATAAAACAAAATAGAGTCCAAAAAACAGCTGCAGATATATGTGGATGTTTGATTTATGGCAACAAGGATTGCAAATCAGTGCGAATGGTTGGGATAGTCAATAAATGATGCTTAAACAACCAGTTATCTATGTAGGCAAAAAAAGAAAATTAAACCCCTACTTCACAAAATTAAAGACCTACAGCTGGAAAAACAACAACACTTTAAAGAGTAACATGGGAAAGTATCTTCATGGCTTTGGAAGAGGGAGGGGGTTATTTAACTATATACAAATAACAATAACCATGAAGGAAAATAATTAATTGCAACTATATTATTAAAATTAAGAACGTTTGTTCACCAAAAACATCACAGAAACAATGAACAGATGAGCACAGAATAGGAAAATATAATTACAACATATATAATTGACAAAAGCGTATGCAAAAGTGTAGTATTCATATAAATAATTCACTCAAAAGTTTTAATTGAGTATCTACTATGCACCAACTGCTGGTCTAGGCAATGGTAATATATTCTAGTGGGGCCAGAGATAATAAAGTAGATACATACATTAAAATATATGTAATATGTTAAACAGTGATCAGTGCCTAGGAGAAAACAGCAAAGGAGCAGCATGTTTATTGTCAGTAAACATACACATACATTGTCATTCATTCACAGGTCAATGTTCTGATCTGGGATAAGTTGGGCCATCCTTAAGGTTAACTGAGGCATCAGGAAGGTGTCTGATGGTGGGGTAAAGGTGTAATGGCACCATAATGAGAAGGTATCTTCAGACCGCAAGATGAAGCAGGGAACTCCATAGAATATAACAGAATTTATTATAGGGTACTTTACTTACGGGAAGATTTGGCTGAAGCAGAGAGATGGCCCAACAGTTTTGTGAATATTATTCTCTGCTAACAGACTTGTTACAATACTTTTTTAAAATAGTGTAACTCAGGTACTAATGATTGACAAGACAAAGGGACAAAGGACGCAGTAGCGACAGGAGTCATACCTTCTAGTGGTCTTATGACAGTTGATTGCTTATAATCGATACTGTTACCAGTTTGATATGTATCTTGGTTGTCATGCCATTCTGGCTGTTGCTAACAAAAATATATATGGCTATGTTTTAAAGAACACAGATAATTGTCAATTAGAAACCTTTGATATGCTCGCTAAGGACAGTGAAGTTGGTCAAAGGTCACAGCATGAAACATAAAAATGAAATGAAACCTGGGACACAGAGATGGGGTTAGTTTTGTTCACACCTACGTCAATACAGAAGGTACCCCATCTGCACCACTTTGCCCCTCCACACACTCCTTTGTGCGTACACACACATATTTCACTCTCCTGCTTGTGGTTATATGCAACTCCTTAAAAAGAAACAAAGCTTTTACTTTTAAAATTCAAAGATGTCTTAGAGAGGTAACACTGTATTGAATTTACATTTAATTTCAAATGACCCATTTTAGACATTTTTTTTTCCTGAGACTACATGGAGAGAGACAAGAAAGAACCGATTTCTGGTGTTGTCATCAGCAGTGGAGGATGATGTACAGGGGGCGCTGTAGAAAACAAAGGATCATGCAACTTGTCTTACAGCTCCTAGATACTCAGCAAGTAAGTGTCTATTCCATTGCTGGAAATGTGTGATGTACGTGCTAGGGCTGGGATTCGGTTAGACGTTGAAGCAGGGCATCTGAATTCACTCTAAGATAATTTGAAATGAGGCTGTAAACAGAGCTGTGGGGATGACATCGCAGGGTGGGAGAGTTACTTACAGTAACAGAGGCATTCTGCGCGTCACTGGGAGAACTCCTGAGTTACCTTCTGCTGTACACTCACATATTCTAGGTGTGATGATATGGGACCAAGGTAATCATAAACTCAGTAAGAAAGTAGCCATAATCCAGAGCATGTTCAATTGGGTTTGGGACTGCTGAATCTGTGACATGAGTTGGGAATAACTCCATTTTCAACCCTTTTATTCAATGTTTTGAGGAAATATTGCTTTCATCAATAAAACAGACTTTAGTATATGTGTGTCCCTCCAATTTCCTAGCAAGCCAGAGCTTACAGTTTGATAAGAAAAAAAAAAAGGAGGGTCCAAATAATGAACACAAATGCTGACGAAGCCCAAAAAGAGGGACCAGATATTATCAAGGCAAGAAAATGCTCAGTAGACAAAGTTTGTGGTTTAAAATAAAACTTTGCTCACTACTTATTTTCCCTAGGTCCTGGCAATGTCCTCCATTTTTCTAGCCTAGTCAGTCTTTCCCTTCCACAATATTTACCAAACAGCTTCAGCATGACTTCAAAATGAAGGTAAATATGTAAGGTGGGCAGCATGGAAAGTTGAAAAAATTAGGAACACCCTGTGTCTCTTTCCATTGCTCCCAACTGCCTGCATCATTCTATTTCCTTCCTGGGCAGGATCAAGAACTCCGAAGGAGACCCTGGCATCATTTGGGCTGAATTATCCTGGATTTGGATAATTTCTCATCATAACTTCACTATTCCCTTGAAGCAAGAAAAAAAGAGAGCGACATACCAGTCATAGATTTCATAATTCTAATTCCTGTTTGGTTCTGAAAATCAAAAAGCTTTGAAAATTTGGTATCCGTCTTCCATTACTGTAAATATGCCAAGGTCATTGAGAGCCTGGCACAGCATGTTTACATCCATTCCTTGGTGCCGCTCAGCTGCTCTTGATTTCTTTTCATCAGTCTGTGAGATCATTACTATCCTGCTGTATAATTGAATCATTCTCTATTAGCATCAAGCTTTCTCAAAATGAATTCACCAACAGGGAGTGGACATTCAGCAGTCATGATTATTTGGGTATATTTCTCCTTAGCAACTTCTCTTATGGGGTGTTTGACTTACACTGGAGAGTAGGGTCTCCTGTTGATTGCTTTTACTAAATCATCCTTTTCAACTTTCTCCCATCTCTCCCTCATAGGTAGCAAAAATTAAAACCCAGTTTTTGGAATGGATGAGTTAGCATATGGCAATCTTTCTCTATATGATTGTCCCAAATCTTTGATCTCTGTAGTCCTTTCATTTGGGGTTTTTATATAAAACTGTCATTGACCTTGCAAGTACTAGCTGTCCTTTTGAAATACGAGGCTGGTGATGATGACGTACCATGTGGATAATAACAAATGGTAGTTCATGTTTCAGCTGAGTTGGGCTTTTATGCTCTGCTATTAGACCCAAAGTATTTAATATGAACAGAAAAATATTAAAATGTAATTAAATTGGTTGATCGTTTCTTTTTGCTACCAAGCAGGACATCTGGAATTGAAAGGTACATTGAGTCTGCTCACGAATCAGGTCATGTCTGGCAGGGGGATTAGGCAACTCTTTTAAACTGAAGATTTGAAGTTCTTGTTTGGAGAGATAAGATTATTATCTAAGATGGAGATAATTTTACCATGACTCTCAGCTCTGTCATAGATGGTAGAGCAAAGTCACAAAAAACCTGTACTCTTTCATAATTTAGAATGAAAAGTAAGCCAAATCAGGGACTTGAGGATAGCAAACCAGCCAGTAAGCAAAATAAAAGAAGCTTGGTGTTAAATTAAGTCAAATTATTTTGACTATAAAAGAGCATGTTTCTCTATTCTATCTTGAAGTACTGACCTTTGGTCAATTTTTGCCTTTTAAGCAAATCCTTATATAGACCTTTCTTCTGGTCATTAAGAGATGTCTGTACTGCCTTGAAATGAATTTTGTCATGGCATAAATATAAAGAGAAAGAAGTTACAAATGTTTGTTTTATTTTGTTTTTTAACTTTCTAAAAAAGACGTTTGAGAACCGAAAGGGAAGTTCCTAAGGAGAATGGGACATAGCATTTAATGCATAACCATTGGGGTGGGTGTGGGATGGGCCCCAGATCTCCCTCCAAGAATGGACTTGTTGGCCCAGCAGCTGGGAGTGCTGTCAGCAGAGTGCTTTATCTGTCATCTCCTTCAGGGACTGCCCAGCTGCAGAGAACTTCCTCACCTAAGGCCACATCCAATGTGAGATGGCCCACATCTAATGGCGATAAACGCAGGACTATAAAGTCCTGGCCTTGTTTTTTGCCCAATGCAGAACCACTACAATCAGCCCTTTCCGATCCTAAGCTTCCAGGGCACTAGCCCAGGCTCTCCTCAGGCTGCATCACAGCTAGACTTCTCTTTCTGCCTAACTCCCACTTCCTTTCCTCCTCACCACAAGAATAGATTCCAAGAGGACACACCCAATAAACATTCTACGCACTAATAGCAACAAGGATAAAATGGCAAGAAAATAGATAGGAGTGAGGGGTGGATGACAATGTCTCTGAAAATGTCTCATGAGTTTCTTGGGCAGGGAGAAGAAAGCAGGGTGTGTGTGCATGTGCCTACACGTGGGGTTGGGGCACTGATGATCTTAGAGAACCTTAGAGGAGATGGGATTACATAGACTCAAAACTAGATGACCAGATGGAAAAAGAAGTTAAATAGATTCTGGTACCAATTCTAATTTGTGTTGGGGGGTGAGGTGGGGGTAGAAGGCTTCCACACATCACCAAGCAACTCTCAGACACCAGCAGAGCGTCTAAGAAATCAACTCAAGTCTGACACTGTCTATCAAGGTGTAGCATCAGATTCCATAGGTTACAAGTTCAATCCTACAAGACTGTCTCCCCTCACCCCCAACTTCAGATGCCAGCTTCTGACTGACCTGCTATAGATTAGAGGTTCCCACAATCTCCTTCTTGGACTTCAGCTGCTAATCTCAAGTCTACATTGTTACCTATACTTCTATAAATCAGAGGCTCCCAAGGCCCCTCCTTGGGTTCGATTAATTTGCTAGAGCAGCTCACGGAACTCAGAGAAATATATTATTTACTGGATTACTGATTTATCATAAAAGGATATAACTTGGGAACAGCCAGATGGAAGAGATGGATAGGGCGAGGTATGGGGAAAGTGTGAGGAGCTTGCATGCCCTCTCCAGGTGCACTACTCTCCCCTAATTTCCACATGTTCACCAACCAGGAAACCCTCTGAAACCTGTCTTTTTGGGTTTTGTGGAGGCTTCATTATATAGGCATGATTGATTAACTACTTGGCCGTTGGCAATTGAACTCTATCTTCAGCCCCATGCCTCCCTAAGGGCTTTCCAAAAAGTTGCTTCATTAACTAACAAAGACAACTTCACCACTTTAAAAAGAATTGTTTTCAATTACAGTTGACATTCAACATTATTTTACATTAGTTTCAGGTGTACATTTAAACATTTATACAATTTAGGAAGTGATACCCCCCTCACTAATCTAGTACCCACCATGCATAGTTATTACAACATTATTGACTATATTCTCTATGCTGTACCTTATATCCCCTTGACTATTTCATAACTACCAATTTGTACTTCTTAATCCCTTCGCCTTTTTCACCCATGCCCCGAACCCCCTCCCCCGCCCCGCCCCGGCAACCATCAGTTTGTTGTCTGTATCTATGAATCTATTTCTGTTTTGTTTGTTCATTTATGTTGTTCTTTCGATTCCATATATAAACGAGATCCTATGGTATTTGTCTTTCTCTGACTTATTTCACTTAGCATAATACCTTTCCAAAGATTTTAGGAGCTGTGTTCTAAAGACTAAATATATATAAAAATATATCTTTTGGTTATCTGAATGACCAAAGTATATATTTTTCTTATAAATCACAACATTCCAGAAGCCAACATCCATAGAGGCCTGAGCATCTCTGGGTCAGCACCAGGGAGTCAGGTGAAGAAGAACCAAATCTTCCAACCATTCCTTTTATCTCCGAATGATCCTCCCTTCTCTCCTGTGTATGGGAGTCTTATTACCTGTATTTCTGGTTACAGTTGGGAGCATCCTCTGTGTTCACCTATAGGTACCCCCTTTCCAATAGCACAAGTTGTCAACAAGTTCTCGCTCGCTGTCAGAGGAGTGTTCTCCACAGTAGTAGCATGAGAGCGAGTCAACAGTGGGGAAAGCCACTTGTATATTAATACAGTAGTACCTCGGGTTTCGAACGTCTCCGTTGACGAACATTTCGATTTACGAACACCATAAACGCGGAAGTAAATGCTTCTGTTTTCGAACACACCTTGGAAGTTGAACATGTCACGTGCCTTTGTCTGAGTGCAAGATCCTGAGGTGTAGCTGCTGGCTGTTTTTGAACGTTTCAGAACTCAAACGGTCTTCCATAATGGATTACGTTCAAAAACCAAGGTACTGGGCCGGCCCGGTGGCTCAGGTGGTTGGAGATCTGTGCTCCTAACTCCGAAGGCTGCCGGTTTGAGTCCCACATGGGCCAGTGGGCTCTCAACCATAAGGTTGCCAGTTCAATTCCTCGAGTCCCGCAAGGGATGGTGGGCTGTGCCCCCTGCAACTAGCAACGGCAACTGGACCTGGAGCTGAGCTGCGCCCTCCACAACTAAGACTAAAAGAACAACAACTTGAAGCTGAACAGAATCCTCCACAACTAAGATTGAAAGGACAACAACTTGACTTGGAGAAAAAGTCCTTGGAAGTACACACTGTTCCCCAATAAAAGTCCTGTTCCCCTTCCCCAATAAAATCTTAAAAAAAACAACAACAAAAAACCAAGGTACCACTGTACATTATTCTCTTCAAGTGAACTTCTTATCACAGGATCAATGGTGCACTTCGTCCAAAGGCTAACATTAATGTTTTCCCCAGAGGTAATCTTATCCAGAGGAACAAAACACACAGCTTTGGTCTGAAATAGGAAATAAAATTCTCATGCTGGGTTCTGATACCTGCCTCCTGAAACAAGGAAAATAGAAAGAAAAACATCTTTCTTGTGTATTAGCATACTTAGTGACTAGGAGCCACACTACCTAAATATTATTAGGTTGGTGCAAAAGTAATTGTGGTTTAACAGGTCAACAATTATGCAAAAACCGCAATTACTTTTGCACCAACCTAACAAAAAGGGGGTCATCTTAGCAATGGCTCGAGAAATAGGAAAGCTTTATAGAGTGACAGAGGGAAGGGAAGAAATGAAGTTTTCTATCAGAAAGTTTAACTGAGTCCTGGAGTTTGCATTGAAGATATATTAGGCTCCATCACACCGTGTTCCTACTAGAAGAAAATTGCTCTGAAAGAAAGAAGAGAAAGCAAAGGAAATTTTTTGAGGGAAATCCTTTTCATTTCAGCAAACAAGTGAAACAGATGGAGGAAGGATTTGTAAAGCAAATTTTTCATTGCAAAAATTTTATTTAGACTTTTTGTTGTTGGGAATCCCAAACCCAAGCTAGTCTATTCTTGCTGTTGAGTGAAAACAAATAATCAGCTCATGTTCTAATGCTCCTATTACGGTTGTGGTGGTGATGATGATAATGACAATCATTTTTGTGACAACTAACAGTTATTTATGTCCCAGGCATTATTCAGCAAGCATGCCACATCCTTCCTTGCATTTATTTATGCAGTAGTAGTATGCAAATTTTGTTTTTCTGCACTTAACCTAGGATGGTAGATTGAGGAACCATCTCATATTCTATTTCAGTAAGTCTGCCTAAATTTCACTAACTCCTTGTGCTCCCGTTGAGGAAATGGTTTATTTGGTTGTGACTGGGGGTGAAGGTTTATACCTATCCTTCACGCACTTACTATAGAATAAATATTTAATAATTGTTCAGAAGAGTCTGGTCACTTCTGGCAGCCTGTTGGCTGTTTCAATTCAATTCAACAAGCAGTTATTTGTACCTGTGATGTAAAAATGCTGTGAACAGAAAAGGGACCTGGGAGATTCAGTCCTCTGTCAAGGGACCTGCTGTCAACTTTCAAGAGACAAGACATAAACATGTGAAATGGGCACTTAATGATCCCAGACAAGGTATTCTGAAATGTCACAGCTCTCAGGAGTTCTGATAAGGTGGGAGACCAGCATTGACGGGAGCCAGGAGGGAGAATAAGGGGAAGAGAGTCGATCAGTGCCAAGGATGTGTAAAAGGAAAAGAGGTAACTAGATGCTCCAGAAAAAAACATCCACAATGAGACCTGTGTGGTTAGAGCACAGAATTTGCCCTTTCTGCAAAGATGAAAAAACTGTTGTTAGGAATTCTAACTCTTTATAACACAGGACATCAGATAATTCAAAACAACAACTCACATGTCAATTATTGGTCATTCAAAACAGTAAGAGCACATATAGTATTCATTAGCCAAATTTAAGGGAAAAAATATAAATCCAGATTAACCTTTTGTGTTGGAACAACTTACTAATATTTTAATTAGTGAAGATGTTGAAATAAACATTTTGAAACTTAGTTTCAGTTTCTGTTCTTGTATAAACAAGGGTCAAAAAGATCTAGAATCAAGGCAGTTAGTTGCTCCTTCCTTTGGGCTTCCACAGCATTTTGTACTTAAATCTTTTTTCACACCAGTTATATTGTGCGGTAGAATTTATTTTTTTCTCACTGACTTCCATTTAACCAGGTTGCCAAAGTAGATGATGCTTTCCTGTCAGTAAAAAATGCTGACTGATGCTCATGACACTGACTGCTTAAAGCAGGGCTGTCCAAACTGTTTTCAACGTTTTTCACCAAGGGCCATATGCGGTAAAATACACAAACAGCCGGGCCACTCACTCGAGGGGAAGTACGTATTGCCTCACCTGGTTTATTTAAGTAAACTAAATATATTTCTGGAATTTGCTGCGGGTCAATTAACAATGGATTGTGGGCCGCAGTTTGGAAACCCCCGGCTTAAAGGGTCTGCTCTTCACTATGCCCTCGTACTACTCACCAGTTGAGCTGTTAGTTTATGAAGAGTAAATTGGGCTAGTTTCCAAAGCCCTTTAATCCAACTGTCTTGTTATCCCAATTATGTTTTGTTTTTGTTTTTGTTTTTGCGATTATATCTTTTAAATATTGCATACATTAGTAAAATATACAGAGGGTGCCAAAAATGTATACAAATTTTAAGAAAGGAAAAAACTATACTAAAATTGTAATACTCGATATATACTGATAACAAAAGATGAATACAAGTCATGCATATATATTTTCTTGGCACCCCAGGAAGATATAAAAGGAGCCATTTCTATGAAAACATCGAATGATTTAGAAACTATTAATGAAGCTAAGCCATTAAAAAAATCCTGCTGAAATAGATGTAAGTGACACAACTATTAAAAAACTAGGTAAAGGAATCAGACATGATTCTGCACTCAGATTGATAGCAAGTGCCTTTAAATTCCTGTTCCACTTTAAAGAATTTGAAATTGGATGTAATTTATACACCAAGTAATGGGCCCATAATTTTGTGACTCCTCATCAAAATATTGGTGAACTAACATACATTTATTTGTATTAAATGAGAAAAAATAATTATAAGTATCTGTGTATCATATTTCAAATATCCCCATTTTAATCTATTTTGTTTCTATTAAATGGCCAACTACTAGTACCAATTACAAAAAAGGAAACTACTATCTTGTGGTGATTGGTTTACAAGCTCCTGTGTTGCTGAAGCAATCACCGAAAGTCAAAAGTTCTATCTAACCAGTACATTGTTTTGTACATCTGAAACTAATAAAAAAAAGTTAGTAAATATTTAACACTACATTAATAGTAAAGCATCTGCAATTACAAAAAAAAATAAGAAGTTTTGAATTGAGTGAGTGGTGTCAGTGCCAGAACATTGGAGACAGAAGATCAGAGAGTCCAGCGGGCTGCAGAGAACCAAGACAAGCAGGGGTTCATGGTTCTGGAATGTGATGAACTGGTAAAATTTCACAGTAACATTTTGTCAAGTAAAAGCATTGAGTAAGCCTGCCATGTGTTATCACCAACATCTTATAGGACCATTTCAATCCTCCATCAGCTAATGGACATTCCTCTAAATGTAGTATTATTTCATATGATCCAAAACCCACTACATTGTCCTTCGTTTATTTTGCCCATTTTGCCTCAACGACATTGAATCTTCATTCACAGTTTGTGCTTCTTAAAGACTGGAACTTTTGAACTCCTGAGAGCTTTGGTTGTTTTAGTCAGCGATTCTATAACTTGAATAATGTATATTCTCATTTAAAGGGAAAGGCATGCTCATAGACCCTCCCTTCCCTATTGCCTTACATTATTTTATTTTAATGTAAAAACAATGCACATATTTTATGTGAATGGAAAAGAAACATGTGCTCACAACTCCTATCCAATTAAAAAATGAAAGCAAGTTTACAAACTAAATACTAACAAAACCATTAGAACTCAAATTAACAGCATTAATTTAAAATAATACGGGATGTCACCTTACTGGAATACATTGCTGATGTACGCTTTAATATATAAGGATGCACCTCAAGTCAGGTTCCATATCTATTCAATTTTTATATTTTGACTTCAACAACACCAATGCAGGGGAAAAAACTGTGTGTTCTATGTATGATTTTGTTTCCTAGTTTAGAATAGACAATCTTGCTGTAGAATCAAAATTCTTCCAGTGAATAATGGTCCTAGAACAATTTTCATGAAGTGCCAATTCTGTAAATTGTTTACTTTAAGATAACTTTAACATTGTGGCATTTAGAAAAATCTCTGTATTGGTATTTAATATAACTGTTAAAATAATGAATACTTCAGAGCATACTGATTTTTTTGAAGTTTATTGGGGTGACAATTGTTAGTAAAGTTACATAGAGTTCAGGTGTAAAATTTTGTATTACATTATCTATAAATCACACATGTGTTCACCACCCAGAGTCAGTTCTCCTATCACCAATTATTTGATCCCCTTTATCCTCATCTATCACCCCCCGCCCCCCTTACCATCTGGTAACCACTAAACTATTGTCTGTGTCTATGAGTTCTTGTTTCTTCATTTGTTTGTCTTGTTCTTTTGTTGTTTTTGGTTTATATACCACGTATCAGTGAAATCATATGGTTCTCTGCTTTTTCTGTCTGACTTATTTCGCTTAGCATTATAATCTCAAGATCCTTCCATGTTGTAACAAATGGTCCTATTTCATCTTTTCTTACTGCCGAATAGTATTCCATTGTGTATACATACCACAACTTCTTATCCATTCATCTCTCAAAAGACGTTTTCGTTGTTTCCATGTCTTGGCCACTGTAAATAAAGCTGCAATGAACATTGGAGCACACATGTCTTTATGGATAAATGTTTTCAGATTTTTTGGGTAGATACCCAGGAGAGGGATTGCTGGGTCATATGGTAATTCTATTCGTAATTTTTTGAGGAACCTCCACACTGCCTTCCATAGCGGCTGCACCAGTCTGCATTCCCACCAACAGTGTATGAGGGTCCCTTTTTCTCCACAGCCTCTCCAACTATTTGTCTTGTTGATGATAGCTATTCTAACTGGGGTGAGGTGATATCTCATTGTGGTTTTTATTTGCATTTCTCTGATGATTAGTGATGTTGAGCATTTTTTCATATGTCTATTGGCATTTGTATGTCCTCTTTGGAGAAATGTCTCTTCAAGTCCTCTGCCCATTTTTCAATTGGATTGTTTGTTTCTTTGTTGTTGAGTTGCATGAGTTCCTTGTATATTTTGGATATTAGCCCCTTATCAGAGACAGTGTTTGCAAAAATCTTCTCCAATTCAGTTGGTTGCCTCTTTATTTTGTCAATGGTATCTTTTTTCTGTGCAGAAGCTTTTAAGTTTCATATAGTCCCATTTGTTTATTTTAGCTTTTATTCCCTTGTCTTTGGAGTCATATTCATAAAATGTTCTTTGAACCCAAGGTCCATAAGTTTAGTACCTATGTTTTCTTCTATGCAGTTTATTGTGTCAGGCTTATGCTTGGGTTTTGATCCATTTTGAATTAATTTTGGTACTTGGTGACAGACAGCAGTCCAGTTTCATTCTTTTGCACGTGGCTTTTCAATTCTGCCAGCACCATTTATGGAAGAGGCTGTCTTTTCTCCATCATATGTTTTTTGCTTCTTTGTCAAAAATTATCTGTCCATATTTATGTGGTTTTATTTCTGGGTTCTCAATTCTATTCCATTGATCTATGTGTCTGTTTTTCTGCCAATACCATGCTGTTTTGATTATTGTTGCCCTGTAGTACAAGCTAAAGTCAGGGAGTGTGATACCTCCAGCAATGTTCTATTTTCTTAGGATTCCTTCGGCTATTTGGGGTCTTTTGTGGTTCCATATAAATCTGATGATTTTTTATTCTATTTCTTTAAAAAATGCCATTGGCATTTTGATGGAGATTACATTAAATCTGTATATTGCTATGGGTAGTACAGCCATTTTAACTATATTGATTCTTCCAATCCATGAGTATGGAATGTCTTTCCATTTCTTTGTGTCTTCTTCAATTTCTTTAAAAAATGTCTTACAGTTTTCAGCATATATATGTCCTTCACATTGTTGGTTAAGTTTATTCCTAGGTATTTTATTCTTTTTGTTGCAATTGCAAAAGGAATTGCTTTTTTTAGATTTATTTCTTCTGAGATTTCATTGTTAGTGTATAGGAATGCAATGGACTTTTGTACGTTGATTTTTTTAGCCGGCAACTTTACTGTATTCGTTGATTGTTTCTAATAGCTTTTTGGTGGAGTCTTTCGAGTTTTCTATACATAACATCATCTTTTTTAGCGCCATCTGCTCGCGGCGCCGCCTCCTGCTCCTCCCGCCGCTTCCCTGAGTCACTGTCTGCGCAGCTCCGGCTGCCTGGTTCCCCGTGCTGGCCACCGATATTTGGCGTTCTTAAAACATGGCAGACATTGACAACAAAGAACAGTCTGAACTTGATCAAGATTTGGATGATGTTGAAGAAGTAGAAGAAGAAGAAACTGGTGAAGAAACAAAAATCAAAGCGCGTCAGCTGACTGTTCAGATGATGCAAAATCCTCAGATTCTTGCAGCCCTCCAAGAAAGACTTGATGGTCTGGTAGAAACACCAACAGGATACATTGAAAGCTTGCCTAGGGTAGTTAAAAGACGAGTGAATGCTCTCAAAAACCTTCAAGTTAAATGTGCACACATAGAAGCCAAGTTCTATGAGGAAGTTCATGATCTTGAAAGAAAGTACGCTGTTCTCTATCAGCCTTTATTTGATAAGCGATTTGAGATCATTAATGCAATTTATGAACCTACAGAAGAAGAATGTCAATGGAAACTAGATGAGGAAGATGAAATTTCGGAGGAGCTGAAAGAAAAGGCCAAGATTGAAGATGAGAAAAAAGATGAAGAAAAAGAAGACCCCAAGGGAATTCCTGAATTTTGGTTGACTGTTTTTAAGAATGTTGACTTGCTCAGTGATATGGTTCAGGAACATGATGAACCTATTCTGAAGCACTTGAAAGATATTAAAGTGAAGTTCTCAGATGCTGGCCAGCCTATGAGTTTTGTCTTAGAATTTCACTTTGAACCCAATGAATATTTCACAAATGAAGTGTTGACAAAGACATACAGGATGAGGTCAGAACCAGATGATTCTGATCCCTTTTCTTTTGATGGACCAGAAATTATGGGTTGTACAGGGTGTCAGATAGATTGGAAAAAGGGGAAGAATGTCACTTTGAAAACCATTAAAAAGAAGCAGAAACACAAGGGACGTGGAACAGTTCGTACTGTGACCAAAACAGTTTCCAATGATTCTTTCTTTAACTTTTTTGCCCCTCCTGAAGTTCCTGAGAATGGAGATCTGGATGATGATGCTGAAGCTATCCTTGCTGCAGACTTTGAAATTGGTCACTTTTTACGTGAGCGTATAATCCCAAGATCAGTGTTATACTTTACTGGAGAAGCGATTGAAGATGATGATGATGATTATGATGAAGAAGGTGAAGAAGCGGATGAGGAAGGGGAAGAAGAAGATGAGGAAAATGATCCAGACTATGACTCAAAGAAGGATCAAAACCCAGCAGAGTGCAAGCAGCAGTGAAGCAGGATGTATGTGGCCTTGAGGATACCCTGCACTGTAATAGCCTAAACACAACTATTATTTACTTACAGCCTTATGGTTTTGTATTTCCTTGGTAGACTCAGTAATGAATTTTTTTTAAAGGAAGGGAATTGATATTTTAAAGACCAATTTGTTCTAACTAGCATTTTAACTTTAGTTTTTCTGCCAGGTATGTTGAATGTAGAAATTTACACATTTTCATTCATTGCTACATAGTTTGGTTCTTCTGGAGTATTTTTATCCTGTAACTATTAGATTACAACTATGAAAATAAACACAGTGGTTAAATGAAAAAAAAAAAAAAAACATCATGTCATCTGCAAAGAGTGACAATTTAACTTCTTCATTCCCAATTTGGATGTCTTTTATTTCTTTCTCTTGTCTGATTGCTCTGGCAAGGACTTCCAACACTATGTTGAAAAGCAGAGGTGATCGGGGACAGCCCTGTCATGTTCCTGAACGTAGAGCAAAGGGCTTCAGTTTTTCACCATTAATTATGAGATTAGCTGAGGGCTTGTTATATATGGTCTTTATTATGTTAAGGTATTTTCCTTCTATACCTATTTTATTAAATGTTTTAATCATAAATGGATGTTGTATCTTGTCAAATGCTTTTTCTGCATCAGTTGACATAATCATATGATTTTTGTCCTTTATTTTGTTTATGTGATGTATCACATTGATGGATTTGCATACGTTGAACCATCCTTGTGCCCTGGGGATGAACCCCACTTGGTCATGATGAATAATCTTTTTAATGCATTGTTGTATTCGATTTGCTAGAATTTTGTTTAGGCTCTTTGTATCAGTATTCATCAGAGATATTGATCTGTAGTTTTCTTTTTTTGTGTTATCCTTACCAGGTTTTGGTATCAGGGTAATGTTGGCCTCATAAAATGAGTTAGGGAGTATTGTCTCTTCAATTTTTTGGAAAAGTTTGAGTAAGACAAGTATTAGATCCTTTTTGAAGGTTTCATAGTATTCACTAGTGAAGCCATCTGGTCCCAGACTTTTGATTTTGGGAAGGTTTTGGATGACTGATTCAATTTCCTTACTGGTGATCGGTCTATTTAGATTTCCCAGTTCTTCATGATTCAACCTAGGAAGGCTATATGTTTCTAAGGTAATTAGTGTTCTATTTGCTTCTTGGATTCGAGCATCCAGTTCTGTCCACAAGTTTGGGAATTTCTTGTTGACTATTTGTTTGAATATACTCTCTGTTCCCTTTTCTCTTTCTTCTCTTTCTGGTATGCCCATTATTCTTACATTGCTCTTTCTGATGGAGTCAGAAAGTTCTTGTAGAGTTCTTTCATTTCTTTTAAGTCTCAAGTCTCTTTCTTCTTCTATCCATGTCATTTCCAGATTTCTATCTTTGATGTCACTGATTGTTTTCTCCATCTGGTCAACTCTACTACCTAAGCTTGCTATTTCATTCTTCATTTGTTTTGTTGAGTTCTTAATCTCCAGAAATTCTATGTGGTTCTTTTTTAAAATTTCCATCTCTTTGGTAAAATGTTCATTTTCTTCTTTGATTGTGTTTCTGAGTTCATTAAACTGCCTGTCTGTGTTTTCTTGCATCTTGTTGAGTTTTTTCAGAACTGCAATCTTGAATTCTCTGTCATTTAAATCACTTATTTCCATATTTTTAAGTTCATTTTATGGAGACTTTTCATTTTCTTTCTGATCTGTCTTGTTGCCTTGGTTATTCATGGCAATTGATGATTTATTGTTTCTCTTCCTAGACATCTACAGGAATGGGTTCTGCAACAGGGTGATAGAAAGAGGTCTTTCTTTTGTTTTCCAGTAGGTGTTGGTAGAATGTTTTATTTTCTCTCCGACTGCAGCCTTTTGTTCTCTCTCATACTGTAGTGTTGTTTTCTCTGCATTATTCTGGCTTCTCACACAATGGAGGGATTCCCTGGAAGGCGGGCTTCTCCTCTGTGAACAGTTCGCCTGGGTCATACGGCGCCGTCTCTGTGTGGGGATGCAGAGAGCTTCTGAAGTTCCAAAGCTCTTCCTCCCCCAGATTCAGAGCCCATGTGTTTCAGCAGCTGTTTATTCCTGTAGGGATCCACCCAGACAGGTGGGAACAGGGACGGGGTGGGTTGTGAGAGGTGGTCCAGTGCAATGGCGGCGACCACTACCACAACCAATCCTGATCTGATGGTTAATTAATGTTTCCTAGTTAGTATCTGAACAGTACACCTATTTGTATAATAAGCATAATACCATGTACTACAGTATAGCTTGTTTTCTTCTTTTTTGATTCTACGTGTCTACACCAACGCATTTCATATGATGACCCAATTCTCCCACCACTTTTCTCTTTCATATAACTTTATAATCTTGAAACCTTTGGGCAGTCAGCACTCTGTGCTATCCTTTGATGCAAACACAATAATAAATACAAAAAGAACCTCAGGCACCGGGATTACAAGACATTAATCAGTTAGAGGGTAGCCATTTTGATGAGACGTATAATTTTTTAAATTTTTCAGTGAAATAAAAACAAAAACTAAAGCTTTTGCCAAAAACTGAGATTCCACAGAATATATCCATGCCCTCCCAGAGTTCCAAAGACTAGTTTTCAAAACTCTGGTCCAGGTCCCAGTGAAGGGAAGAAAACCAAGGAAATAAAAAGGATTTGGGTAGTCACAAACTTTCTAAAATAAAGCCTCATTGCCAATCACTTTTAAATTAAAAATAAAAGAACAAAGTTGGGTGATATAACACAAAAAATAAACGAGAAAAGACAGCTTCCTAAGGTAGACTATAAAAAAGAGGAAGTGAAGAGCTAAAGACCGAGAATGTTTTCCAAAAGAAAAACTCAACTGATAGGGGCATTTAACATGCCGGCCCAGCAGGTCTTGGTGCTCAGGAGTTCAGCCTGAATGTTGTCAGACAGGGAGGCATCACCAAGGTTCTCAGCTCTCTGTGGACATTTCTATTTCAGTGTATCCACCTCCAGGTGTTAAGGATAGGTACTGATACCATGTCAGCTTTCCTCTCTAGACTCTAAGCTCCTCAAGACCTGCACCACTGCTTCATTCATCTCTGTCTCTCTACTACATCACACAGTTTCAGATACACAGTAGTGCTCAAGTAAAATACATGGAATAAAAGAATTCCTGCGTTGGAAGAAAGCTTAAAGACCCTATGGGCCAGTATTTTGCAACTTCCAAGCTGTAGATTACGAGCTAAATTTTCACCTGTCTAGTAAGAGCACTGCTGTATTATGGAGGCAAGACTATATTAATAACATTTATTGAGCAGTCACGCTTCAAACCCAGGTCTTCATGATATCGTTTTGATATAATACCTCCAGATTTTAAAGTCATTAGTCAATTTAGTAACTTTTAGAAGCCTGATTTTTTTTCAGTCCCTAAGATTAGGGATTAGAGATGACTTTGATGGCAGAGATGACCTGCTGTCCCCCAAAATTCTTACTGCCTTTTGCATAACATAGAGTGTTGTTGGAAAGTGTCAAAGTGGCAGCCCGGCCATGGGCTACATTTCTCAGCCCCACCTGCATCTAGAGCGGCCATGTGAGTGTAAATTCTGTGTGGCACTTCTGGGTCAGGAATCTAGGAAGCATTGTACCTTCTCCACCCTCTCTTTCCCCTTCTCCCAGATGGATTTGGGTGACAATGATTAGATCCTGGGGCAGAGGTCAGCACATTTTTTCTTTAGCAGTCCAAATAGTGACTAGTTTAGGCTTTGCAGGCTGTAGTATCTCTGTTGCAGCTATTCAGCTCTAGCATTGTAACATGAAAGCAGCCATAGACAATACGTAAGTGAATGGGCATGGCTGTGTTCTAAAAAGATTTTGTTTATAAGAACAAGCAGCAAGCCAGATTTGGCCCACTGGTTATAGTTTGCCAACTCCTATCTTAGAGGATAGTGGAGCCACAATTTTGAAGGAATCTAAATCTCAGTATCACCACAAGGAAGTGAATCACCTAACTAACAGGAACCCTATTTTGGACAGCTACTTGAGTGAAAAATAAATTTCTATTTAGTTTGAGTTAGCATATGTCTTTTGGGGAGGATGTTTTTGCAGCACCTGTGGCATCCTATCAAACGAAAATTGGTAAATTGAAATAGAGTGTTACCATAAGAAAAAACACACTAAATATATGTGGTACTCGCTTAGAGGACATGTGATGGGCACTGAGGAAACAGATGCTTAATGCAAGAATACTGGACATACAATGGAGACATGCAGTACCAAAACATTTGGTAAAATCATCACCTGCAATGGCTTGGAAAAAAGATAAACTGTTTACTGAGTCTGCAGCTCTCATTGTGTGTGGGTGGGAAGAAGGGGAGGGGATTGGCAAAAGTCAGAATCTTAGTGTGGACAGTGGTCCCCCCATACCTATGAGAGATACATTCCAAGACTCCTGAAATTGCAGTTAGTACCAAACCCTCTATATACTATGGTTTTTCCTATACATGCCTACATACCTATGATAAAGTTTAATTTGTAAACTAGGTACAGTAATGGATTAACAATAACTAACAAAATAGAACAATTATAAAAATACACTGTAATAAGTCACATGAATGTGATCTCTCTCACAAAATATCTTTCTATAAAATATTCACCCCTCTTCTTTTTGTGATGTTGTGAATAATAAAATGCCTATGTGACAAGATGAAGTAAGGTGAATGACACAGGCATTGTGACATAGGTTAGGTTACTATTGACCTTCTGACCATAAGGCTATTAAGTAATTAATGGGCAGGGAGCATATTCAGTGTGGATACATTGTGTAAAGAAATAATTCACGTCCCAGGCAGGATGGAGAGAGACTGCATGAGATTTCATCATACTACACAGAACAGCGTGCAATTTAAAATTCATGAATTGCTTATTTCTGCAATTTTCCATTTAATATTTTCAGACTGCTGTCGAGCCCCGGTAACTAAAACCACGAAAAGCAAAACCACGGATAAGTGGGGACAGCTGTATTGACATTTGTGTTGGTTGCTTGACTGCTACCTTCACTAAGACAGAATTCAGGCAAAGATTGTTTGATTCGAGATCAAGAAGTAAAAAGGATAAAACATGAGGCTTTCCAGTATTAAAGAATATTTTTGGACCCAAAGCAAAATGAAATAAGATTGAAACAGGTCTTGAATGACAAATTTCAATGGAGCTGTCAGTCAAAGAAAGTGACTCAGCTCTACAACAAAGACGCCACTGAGGGTGTTGCCCTCACCTAAGCCTGTGGCTTTAAAGGCCTCCAGACCACTCTCAGTAAATTGGCAGAGCAGCCTATGGGAAAGGGAGCTGAAGGCTATATACAGGAAAGAACGTGGGTGTGGTTACACATGGAACTTACTGGAAGCAAATATATTGAAAGCTACTAAGTCTGTAGGACCTGGTAGATTATATTATTGTCCCCTCCTTCTAAAAGAATTATATGGCTCTGTTCACCACTTCAAGACTTGCAATGCCTCCCTGAGAGAGGAATATAGTTCCCTACCCCATGGATATCAGACTTTGGCCATTGGAATGTGAAAGGAACTAATGAATGCCATCCTGTGCTATCATATGCTTTACAAGCCATTATGTGGCTCTGCTAATTTCAGATAGGAGAAATCCTCAGTCTGGATCCCCAAATGAAGAAGTCACACACAATAAAATTCTGTCACACTACAGTTAATATTTAATGTGAGGAAGAAATAAATCTTGACCGTTGTAAGCTACAGTGTGTTGTTTATTACCTAGCAAAATGTACCAATAGCTGACTAATAGGTAAAGGAATGATAACCCTGGCCCCAAACCTGTAACCATTTAAGCTTTTAAAAAGGATGCCAGGTCCCCAGATTACATTAATAGGAAGAGGGCTATGAAAACTAGACAGTTTCCAAGAATGGCATACTCCACACATTTATTTTAGATGTGGCCATGGTGGATAACAGACAGGGAAGAACGTCTGGAAGAGAGAGCCAAAGGTGAACTGAAGAAGTCCTCCTGGAGAGCAGAACCAAGGTCTAATTAAGGAACTTCTCCCATTCCCAAGAGGGAGGCTCTTCACAATGCCTCCTCAGTAGGATTCCATCACTGCTATAGGTCTTTGCTGCATTTCCCATTCCTTCTTTATGCAAATGAAAGCTTCAATTGTATATATCCCATCCCTGCTTTATCATTGCATATTTTCTTTTACTTCCTGCCCCACCCCAGTTTTGAGCTCTTTATTGAGCAATTGCTATGTGCCAAGTACTATCTGATAGATGTATATATATTTATATAAATTTTCTCATTTAACATGAGGCATGTAAAATTAATATCTCTATTTTACAGATAAGACAAGACTCAGATAAATAATTTTCCTAACATCACACCGCTGCTAGTAATTATAGGGCTATGGATTCAAACTGAGGTAAATGCTCATGAATGCTATGAAATACTGTGTTGGCTGCTCTTACAAAGCCATTCCACTGCTTAGTGGTGGGAATTGAAGTTCAGCTTCTCTCTCCAGAATAGTGATTCCATCCTATCATGAGTCCTTTAAATGAGCTTGAGTTAGCTGTGTAACAGCATTAGACTAGCAAGAAGACCCCATTGACTTATATGCAGTAGTCTTACGTCATCCATTAGGATCAACGACTCAACTAATTTTGTTCTCCAGCTTCTGTTTGATTCTATATCATCGGAGAAGCGCTTTGAATGATCTCATATTGCTAGACCACCACTTTCCCTCAGATCTTGGCATTTGTCCTCAGGCATTTAGCACCTTGCTGGGAGCGAAATCACATTTCCAGGCCCTTTGTACTGTGGGAATGACTGGCCTGGAAAACACTGCGAGCAACCTCCCCACCAGGGAAAGCACTGACCAAATAAAAATGTTATACAGTTTACCATTAAACAAACAAAAAACAATTACTAATTGTACCGGAAAACCTGAAGTAGTTCTACTTTGCTTGAATTCTTTCTATGACAATCATGTTAAGTAGTCCTTCAAGATAAGCGTGGAGGACCTAGTATGAAAATGTGGGCCATGTTTTCTCTGGATAACTCTTACTAAATCTCTCCCATGTTTTGTTTTGTTTTTAACTCCTTATGGTCATACAGAACAAACCTATTCTTTCTTGCATAGCATTGTTACTCAAATAGTTTTGTCATCTGTGATGTTCCTTGCTGGGCCAAATCACCCCCACTCATCTCCTAGTCTTCCCTACCTGGCTAACCCTCTCCCCAGTCCATTCATCCTTTCCTTATATTAATGTCTCCAGTCTCATCATTATCTAGGTCATTATCTTGTAAATACTCTCTATTTTGTTTAAGTCTCTCCTTGTGTATGGCATCCCAAATAGCACATGATCTAGGAGTTCAAAACACATCTTTCTTTTAGGCATGATAATGAAATGTTCCAGCAAACAAAATACAGAGAGAATATTATAGCAAACACCTATCACTAAATTTAAACAGAATATTAACAAATAGACGAAGCCTCCTATACAATCTCTCCTTCAGCCTCCTCTTTTCCTCCAGAGGATATCACCATCATCATAAACAGAATCATAACCTGTTTACCATTCCAATGTTTACACTGCTTACACTGTTTATCATTCCAATGTATTTTTTTATGCTACCAAAGATTATTTTTAACTATCCTTTAGCTGCCCATGCCAACTCAAGATGATAACTTCAGTCTTGTTCTTTATAAATCTTCCAGAAGAGAGTTAGTGTAAATAATAGCTCTTAATCTTTGTTTCCAGCTTTTCATTATGATTTCTCCCAATGCTTTTTTTTTTTTTTTTAACATGTAACTTAAATTCTTACTATTATCAATTAAGGCAATTAAATCTAGAGCTCACAACAGTGGAAATGGAGAACACTTGTTCTCCATCTGGTATAATCCTTTCACATTATTGAAGGCATATTTAAAATCTGTGCAAATATCTCTTGACCAATCTAGGTAGGTACTAAATATGACCACCCTGTGTTTTCTTTTCAGGAATTTTCAGCCATGAAAACTGTAATCATTTCTCATTATCAGAGGTAATATTAAGCTGGTAGTCTGAGCTTCTCTTGGGAAGATTAAATTTCCCCCCATATCTCTATCATCCTAGAAGTCTATATTTAGGTTCATCTTCAAGCTGGATCTAGCTGATATCTAGCTTTCCTGAAGAGACTGTAGTGATTGCGCATAATATACTGTCTGTTTCAAAGCTAGTAAGAATTGACTAAAATTTCCCATATTTAGAGACTGTTGATTCTACTGAAATCTCAAATTTTTCAAAAACACTTGATCAATAACAAAGAATACTTAGGGAGATGCCTGATAAGCAGCTCAAGATCTGTCTTTAACACCACAGCTTCAAAGATATTCTGAATATATATTTTAGGAGAGAATATTTTCAATTTTCTGCTGTTTAAAATAGACTTCTTCAGTAGAATAATGTTTCATTTAGATGCTATTGTGATTGAAATGAATTAATACTAAAAATATTTTTTTCCATATTAAAGAAAAGTGGTTTTAGTCTCTGTTACCAAATGGATTTTATCTTCATTAGTTAGAAGGCAAATCACTTTTGGCAGATTGTACAAATAGAAAGGAGTTAAATATAGTTTATACCCTTGAGAAAGATTATACCTGAACCTTTAATATTAAATAACCTGGAAAATGTACTAATCTCTGTAGTCATCAAAGTAGAATGCTAATCAAATGAATTACATAGCTTCAGTATTACTAATAAAGTTGTGCCCTTTATTTGTCCAAAAAGGAAGCTTACTAAACAGAATAAAAATTGAGGGTTGGAGGGGGGGAATGGTTTAAATTAGCAGGGCTCCAAAACTCAAAGAATATAGTTCATAAGCATGATTTTCCCCTTTTTTGAAGAATTATCAAGGCATGGAAAATAATTAACCAACTCCTATGTATTTATCACCAAAAATTAACAAATGCTATTCACATTTTAACACTTTTGCTTCTGTTTTTAAATTTTAATAAAGGAAATAAAATATTTCAAATGAAACTAAAATTCCCTTTGTTTCCCCAACCCCTCTCCCCACCCCAGTTCTCATCTCTTTTCCTTCCCAAAGGCAGTTCCTCCTCACTGATTACGAATGTGGTGTATATCGTTCAGTCTATGTTTTTATACACACTGCATTTATGTGCTCTTCTTGTTTTTAATTTACATAAATACTCTCATATGCATCTATCATTTCAGAAACTTTTTCACCGTCCTGTTACTGAGAACCATCCATGCTGATTAGTATAGATCTCGGTCATTCACTTTAATTGCTGTATAGTTTCATTTCATAACACAATTGACTTATTCACTAATGGAAAGTTAGATGGTTCCTAATAGTTTGCTATTTGACACTGCCGCAGTTGACATTTTTTACATGCCTTCTTGTGCACATGTGCTAGAGTTCCTCCAGAAATATACTGTTAGGTGGGTGCAAATACCAAAATACTGTCCATACCAGTTGTACCAGCTACAGCTCTACCCAGAGTTCTTGTTTCTCTCCATCCTTTTCAGCATATGGTATCGTCAGTGTAGTGAACATTTGTCATTCTTTTTGGCTACCCAGCACCCTGAACAGCCTTCCTATATTTGGAGAATCTCCAGTTATGAGTCTCCACTTCCCACTATGGATGTCAGCACTCTCATTCCCACCCTCCTGAGACTGCGCCAGTCAGACTCACCCACACCCGAGCAATGGAAAGCCAGTGACTTCACAGGAAGCGGTTGCTCCTTGGAAGCCAGTCGTCCTGGCAGCAGCTACATCCATTTTTCAGAGGCCTCAGAAACACAGTTTCCAGAAGCAACAATCTGTGCTGGTATTGATGACACAAACAGCAGTGGGTAGTTAGGATTTCCGAGTGGTGGTGGAATTTGGTGGCCCGGAGTGGTGTGATTTGGGGCATGCTTCCTGGTCCTTCCTTCGACTCTTGAGTTTTCTAATAGACAGTTGAATGCAGCTTTAATGAGGGTGAACTCTGGAAACAGGCTGCCTATGTTAAAGCCGTTGTTTCCTTACAAACTAGCTGTGTAACTTCAGGCAAATTCACTTCTCAGAGTCTCTTTCCTCTCCTATAATATAACATGTGGGAAATAACTGCACCTATATTAAAGGATTGTTGTGAGGATTACATGAGCAAATACACATAAAGCATCTAGAACTGTGCTGGGCACATGGTGAACAATCAGTAAATGTTAGCTACTATAATTGAATACATTCTTTTTCTGCTTAAGCTACTTGTGGTTGGTTTCTGTAGTTTGTAACTACAGAACTATGTCTGATCTATTCAGATGTTCTTATTTGTCTAATCTGATGGATAAGAAATCGTATCGCAATGGATTTTATTGCATTTTTCTCAGTGCTAGAGAGTCTAAGCATTTTTTTCATGTTCATTGCTCATTTGAATTTCATCTTCCATGAATTGCTTATTAGTAGCCTTTGTGCATTTTCTATTGGGTTCTTTTTCTTATTGAATTGTAGGCTGTCTTTATATATTCTGGATACTAAACCTTTACTTATGTACTGCAAATATCTTCTCCCAGTCTGTCACTTGCCTTTAACTTTGTATATAGTGTCTTTTATGTGGAAGTTTTAAATTTTGATGTGATCCAATTTATTAGGCTTTTCTTTTATCAGTTAGGCTTTGTATGCCTTATTGAAATTCTTTCCTATACTGAGGTCATAAATATATTATCCTATGTTTTTCTAAGAGGTTGAAAGCATTCTTTTTTTCTTTTTTCTTTTTTTACATTTCAGTATTTATATTGTATGGACCATGATTTTTTAAAAATAAATTATGAAAAATGTTATAGCGATAGGAATTTCCCATTATTTCTCAGCTGCTAGCTTACCATTACTTAGTGCAGCAAAATTGCTTAGAAATTGCAGCACCATTTTGCTAAGACACAGGAAGCAAAGAGGCAGACTATCAGGAAGGCCTGATAATAAAAGCTGATGAAAGTCTAGTGTTTTAGGGCCTTTACTAAAGAATCTAGTAAATACATTATTTTGCCTTTTAAAAGCCATCCAATCACATGCAAACACACCTCACCCAGGTTTTAAACATATATATCTGACTAACTAGAGGTCAGCAATTCAAGAGATAATGCTTATGTCATGCTAAGATTTCTTTTAATTTCCCCTAAGGGAATTTTAGGCTGAAAGAGCGAAGAACAGAATGAAGAAGCAGCATAGACAAATCAGTGGAATCCCAAATCTACCAAAAGCCTGCTCTAGCCCTGCTCATGGTCACCATGACGTCCTCTAGCCACTGCATCAGTGCTCTTGGCTGAGACTTGAAATGGATTGTGTCATTTTAAATTAATCATTTCCAAACTTCTTTCCATATCTTTTTTGGCCCAGAACAGAAGTCTAGTGTTGCAGACCCTTTCTGCCGCTCAAATAAAAGTAACTATCTTTATTTGCTTCCATCTCTCACCCAGGAGCTCATATAAAGTTGGATTTTATGCACATACTATATAAATATTTATTTACATAAACCTAGGCTAGTTCTGCTTGAAGTTGAAATTGGGGGAGGTACTGTAGTGTTGCTGCAAAGGCTCAGCTGAGATCCTTGGAGATCTCTGCAATTACATTATGCCAACCTGTCCTGGGCTTGAAATCCTACCAATAGACAATTGAGAGTTATACAGATAGGTTAAGGTGTTTGTTTTCAAACTCTAGGGACTCAAAGAAACAGCTGGAGAGCTTATGACAGTAAAGGTCTAGAATGAGGGCCAGGCATCTGCATTTTTACATGCTCTCCTAATGAAGATAGTTCATGGATCTCTCTTTGAGAAAATATAGGTGATATTATTTCCTCGCTGTGAATCATCTATTGAGTTCTAAACACCCCAGAGCAGGGTAACACATTAATGTGAAACAATGATCAGTTTTGCTAGTCACTTCAGATCTTTGGCAGAGAGCGATCTGCAAAAAAGCATCTTTTGTTGAAGTGAAAGGCAGAAATAGTAATAGATTTAGAGTGTACAGCAAGAATCGCCTGGAGAGAAGTTTTGGTGGATCAGAAAGGCACAAGAAACATGTGGGCTCTGCACCTGGAGCCGGGATGGGTCACTGGGCATGACTCACTGGCCGATCCAGCCTTTCCAGCTATGCCCATGAACATGGTTTGGCCCTTGAACACTTTTCTCTAATGACAAGCGTACGTCAGAGATGTTGTGGGTTCAGTTCCAGACCTCCACAATAAAGCAAGTATCGCAATAAAGTGAGTTTCACAATAAAGCGAGTTGCCATCTTTTTGCTGGTGGAGGGTCTCATCTTCAGTTTGTAAAAAAATGCAACACCTGTGAAGAGCAATAAAGTGAAGCACAATGAAACAACGTGTGCCTCTACGTTCTCTTCCTAGCTGATCTCTCTTTAAGTGAGCCAATTTTGCAGTATGTGAGTTGTATCTCAATAGAATTGTGCAGTTTTTTAAAGCAAAAGAAAAATTTGTAAACTCAAAAAGGCAGGTCAATAGAACGTATCCAAAATAAAGCACAAGGAGCATTTTTTTTAAAAACCAGATATGGGAGACTAGGCCAGAAGACCTAACATCCATGTGTTTGGAGTCCCACAAGGAGAAAAGAGAGAGAATGCAGCGGTAGCAATATTTGAAGAAATAATTGTGCAGTTTCTGAAACTGGTTAAAAAAATATTAATCCACAGACTCAAGAATCTCAGTAAGTCCAAAACAATATAAATACAAAGAAAATGACATCTTGGCATGTCATATCAAACTGCTAAAAACAAAAGATACAAAAAAAAAATAACCCCAACCCCCCCCCCCCAACAAAAAAACACTTTGAAATATTGGAATCTCACTTACCTGGATTTTGCGCATGGGTTTTAGTAGGAATGGGAGAAGAGAAAGAGTTAGGAGAGGCAGGACCAATTGATAACATTCTTATGGTTAGTGACAGACTTTGTGTAAAGGAAAACCTCCTACATATGGGTAAACCCAATCCTCCCCTGTATTTCTTTACCCTGTGTGTCTTACTCCTCACACAGAACACTTCACTTCTGACACTCGCAGTCACCAAATGTGTGGGCCTTTTACCCCACAGCCACAAACAAGGCTCCAACACACACTGGGTGTCCTACAATCTAACTCCATTTTGACACTATCTACACAGAGATAGTGCAGGTCCTACAAGTTAAGGGCTCAGGACTACTCCTCCCCCGCCCCTTCAGTCTCGAGTTCAGGTTGTTACCTGTGCTTCTGACTGAATGGCTACTTCCTCAGGTTTGATTAATGTGCTAGAGCAGCTCACAGAACTCAGGGAAACACTTACATTTACCAGTTTATTAAAGGATACGATTTTAAAAATACAGCTGAACAGCCAAATGAAGAGATACCTATGGCAAAGTCTGGGAGGGTCCCAAGCACAGGAGCTTCTGTCCCCATGGAGTTGGGGTGTGTCACCCTCCCGGTATATGTTTGCCCACCTGGAAGCTCTCCAAACCCCATACTTTGGGGATTTCATGGAAGTTTCCTCAGATAGACATGATCAATCACTAACTCCATTTTCAGCCCCTCTCCCTTCTCAGGAGAATGGAGGCAGGGCTGAAAATTCCAAGCTTATAATCATGGCTTTGTCTTTCCAGTGACCCACTCTCATCCAGGAGCCCATCCAGAGTCACCTCATTAGAACAAAAGTCACTTCTATTACTCAGGAAATTAAAAGGGTTTCAGGAGCAGCTGTGTCAGAGACCTATATATATAAGATGTGATCAAATAATAAGGTGAATGTTTAAATAAAATAAAAAATATTACAGTAAAAGACACATTGCCATTAATCCCCCTCAAAATACTTCCTCTCACTTTGAACACACTTATCCCATCATTCTTATCACTTTCTAAAGCAGTTCTGGAAGTCCTCTTTTGTGAGTATCTTTAGTTGCACTGTTGTAGCTGCCTCGATGTCCTGAATCAATTTAAAATGTTTACCTTTCATGGTCATTTTGACTTTGGGGAAGAACCAGAACTTGCACAGTGCCGCGCCAGGTGAATAAGATGGATGAGGACACACTGTAATGTTTTTATTTGACAGAAGTTGCCATGTACCAGAAGTGATGTGTGTCACGGAGCCTTTCTGTTGTATCACAAAATACATTGAATGCTGCTGCCGAGTGCCATCCAACTGAAAGGCAGATATCTTCAATATGGGAAGTGGCATGTCGAACTTCAGTAACAGTGTGTGACAAATTTCAATTTGTGTTGTGCAGTCAGTGGGGTGTGAGTTACAGTTAAGACAAGGTGTGTTTTAAAGTGTGCCGTAAATTATCCTCTATCATGACAGCACTCCATGTCACACATTGCGTCTGTCAAATAAAAACATTATAGGGTGTCCTCATTCACCTTATTCACTGGATCTGGCACCATGCAACTTCTGGCTCTTCCCCAAAGTCAAAATTATTCAGGACATCGAGGCAGCCATGACAGCACAACTAAAGACATTCATGAAAGAGGACGTCCAGAACTGTTTCAGAAAGTGGCAAGAACGATGGGATAAGTGTGTTTAAAGTGAGGGGGATTAATGACTTTGTGTTTTTTTACTGTAATAATTTTTTTCTTTAAACATTCACCGTATGTTTTGATCACATCTCATAGTTTCTATTACCTCATATCTGGTATCCTCCATGTTTAAATAGAGGAAGGGCACTCTCCAAGCCAGATTGGAACATCTTCTGGCATAGTCCAGCCTCAAGGACCTTGTGAACATGAGCTTACCCTGAGTGCACTTTGGTAACAATGTTGAAATTCATATTCATTGATTTAAACCAATCACAGAGGCTTCTTGTAGTTGTAAGATGATGGGCCACAGAGTCAGGGCAAAGATTACCTCCAAAGGGACTCACCTGATACATCTAATAAAATAAATTGCTTCCTGAGTAGAGAAATGCAGTGTGCTTTAGAATATGCACAGCTGGTTTTGAATTCTAACTCTATCACTGACTGGTCATGTGACTCTGGGACTTTGCAAGCTTTGGTTTCTTCATATAGCAAATAGAGATAATATTTATCTTGCAAAATCCTTGAGAAAATATGTATAAAATATGTTATATATAAATAAATATATATAAAAAATGTAAAACTAATATATATTATTTATATATAGTATATACATAGTATGTAATGATATAATATATACAATATCACATAATATATAATTATAATATATAAAATAAATAATGTATATAAGTATATAAACATATATATAAATAAACATATATAAATATATTTAAAATATATAATCCTGGCATATCGGGTTCTCTACAACATTAGTTTGCCTTCAACTAGAAAACGAGAGGATTTAAATTCCCAGGACCCATTTTTTGACACTGTATTGTGGTGGCAGATAGAGTTATTAGTATCCTATATCAGGGTTAATAAAAATTGGCATTATTTTAAAAGAGAGATTTAAATTTGATTTTTTGGTATTTATCTTATTCCCCAGAGATAGGAGTTTTTTACACTTAATTCAAATTTGTTTGCTCTACCATTATAAATCTTGCTTAAGAATATTATTTCAAAGGAAATTTTTAGCTTTTGAAATATCCAACAACACAGAATAATTGCGTTTGAAAATTTATTTCCAAAGACCTTTTTCCAAAAAAGCAGAAAAAAGTAAAATGCTGAAAATATGATGTAATCTAGAATGGAGTTTTATAATAAATATAATTCAACTTGATCATCACTCATGCTTTCCCTCCAATTTGTTGCTTGGATAAACAGTTGCCTGTGACTTTTACATATAAAATCAGATTTATGGAATAAAAAAATTCATGTTCAGCAGAAATTCAAATTCACTGCTCATGATAGTTGAACCTTATTCATTATAAAAATTTTTCAGGTGTTTCTTTCAGAGTTCTGAATATTTTGGCATACATTTTCCACTTCCTTGCAAGGGAATTCAATTCTTAATGAATTTCTCTTTTGTCTTACTGTAAGAATGACTCAAAGACAGTTCCAAGTGGAATTATCTCTGTAACATTTTCTGTGTTAGATGCAATCACTCTCTATTTGGGGGATTTATTTCCAATAATGTCAGTTTTCTTCTATACATTTCTGTTAATGAGTTTCCAAAAGATTAAAAGATCATTTGTGTTTTCTAGATTTAGGAAAGTATTGAGTCCTTAAGCTCATTCAATTATTTTCTCAAATCTCCTTGGTATAATTTCATTCAAAATCTCTCACTCTATTGTGTATTATTGCAGTTGGTAGTATTATTTAATCTGTGACAGTGTTCTCTACAGTGAATAAAACATTTTAAAATGCAGTTGTTATCTAGCTGGGTGACTATAAATTCTTAATTTTGAAAGAGTAGTGATTGTGTTTTCTCTTTGTGGTCAACGTTGACAATTCTAATATAAAATGTGATTCAGCAAGCATATTAACCATAATGATGTTTGATAGTTACTGAGTACCTTCCTTCTGGGGAAGGATCCAACCACTCTATGAAGTTAAGAGAAGTGGTAAACAAATCTCAGAGATCATAGCATTCACTCCTGAAACGCTGTCTCCCCTAGGGTTAAATTGCCACTGCTTAATAGTGCACTGTGATGTTTCATGCTGTTTAGAGGAAGTAAGCAAGAAACAAGAGGCCAAATCACATTTCCAGGCAACTATAAGAATTCCTTCTACTTAGCAATGTACCTAAATTTTTTGGAGTACCTCAGGCAATGACTCAGGTCTCTGTCCTTTATGTCCAATTTCAATAGCATGGATACTTGAGCTGGCAGAATGTCAAACCTATATATAAGCTAGACTTTATCTAGGACATGAAAGCTGAAGTCTATATTTTGAGCCCATACCCAAACAGGAGAAGCAAGATGGAGAATTTAATTCACAAGATAGAGAGAAAAAATAATTGGGAATATTTCTGAACAAATTTCCTAAGTAAACATTTTCTTATTCTATTAGTCCTAAGAAAACAGTCTCCAACATGAACTGAAACTACAGTGCAACACCATGATATATTCACTGTGGCAGACAGACTATGAGATGAAACCTCAATGATCCCTACCTCCCTTCCTAGAGTTTACACCTTTGTGTAATTCCTTCCACTTAATGACAGACAAGACTTGTGGTACGTTTCTGACAGAATATGGCAAAGATGGTGAGATATCACTCCTGTTATTACAGCATGTTATGTAAGACTTTGTATTAGCATACCAGATACAATGTTGTGAGCTTCATGAAGTAAGTAGCCAAGTTAGAGAAACCTATGTAGCAAGTAATTGAAGGTGGCATCTAAGACCTCTGGACAACATCTATGATCTGAAGCAGCCTCCAGCCAACACACAGAAAAAAGCAGGGCTCTCAGTCACACAGTGAGGAGAAAATGAATTCTGCCAACAACCTGAATGAGCTTGGAAGCAGATTCTGGCCCAGTTAAGCCTCTAGATGAGAATGTACCCCAGCCAATGACATCTTGATTGCAACCATATGACACTAAGCTCAAGACTCAACACTGTATCCTAATGCACAGTAACTATGATGTAATACATCTGTGTTGTTTTAAGCTGCTAAGTTTATGGTAATTTGTGATGCAGACATAGAAAACCAATACACCCACTAAAATGGCAAAAATGAACATAGGGAATACCAAGTGTTGTCAAAGCTGTAACGCAATTGGAATTCTCATATAATACTGGAGAGTATAAATCAGTTCAGCTACTTTGAAAAGCTGTTTGGCAGCACCTACTAGAATGGAAAAACTGAATATTCTCTCTCTCTCTCTCTCTCTCTCTCTCTCTCTCTCTCTCTCTATATATATATATATATATATATATATATATATATATATATATATGTATATATATTATATATCCTATGATTCATCAATATTACTCCTAAATATATAACTAAAATAAATACATACATGCATATATACCAAAAGACATGGCCGAGAATGTCCTTAGTCACATGATTTGTAATAGTCCTAAGCTGGAAACACCCCAAATATCCATCATCAGCAAAATGAAAGAATAAATTGTGGTTTATTCATAAATAGAGTTCTATACAGCAATGAAAATAAATGAACTACAAATATACAGAATATGAAACTTATGAACATAATGTGGCAAGAAAGAAGTTGATGGTTTAAAGTTCAATAACTGATAGCACTAAACTATGCTCTTAGAAGCCAGTGTGGTGTTTATTTGGGTGGGGGTAGTGACTAGAAGGGAACATGAGAGGTGTTTCTGGGCGCTGCTAATATAATGTTTTATTTCTTCATATGGATGCTGTGATAAATGGGTGTGCTCTCTTTGTGACAATTCATCAAGTTATACACTTATTATGGGTGTGCTTTTCTTTATGAATGCTTTCCACACAAGAGAGTGCATTTGCTGTTAAAAAAAGCTTTACCTAATGATAATATTTCTGTTATATAGCCTCTCCATACCTCTTATGCCTCCAATTCATCTGTCCCTTTCTACTTTGAGTGCAAAAGAAGAAAGAGAAAACATTAAAACAACTAATAAGGGGTAAAACCAGGAAGCAAATCCATGTTCCACGTTTGTCTAATAAAAGATTTCAGGCTCTTTTACATATATATTATGTATATTTCTGAACTATCAGAGTATAGGTTATATACAGCATGCCCTTTTATCCCTCAATACTCCATTGTGCTTTTTCTAAGGAAATATATTCTTATATAAGCCACAGTACAGTTACCAAATTCTAGAAATTTAACTTGAACACAATAATTTTATTTAGTCTGCAGTTCATATTCTAATTTCATCAATTTTCTTAATAATAGGGCTTGTAGCATTTTTCTTTCCTTCTTCCCTATTTATCTATTATCAATAAGAACTCATGGTTTTTCAATGATTAATAATTCATTGTTATCATTTATTATTATTATTATTATTATTATTATTATTATTATTTTAAGGAGGGCGGAGCTCACAGTGGCCCCTGCAGCGATCGAACCAGTAACATGGGCGCTACCAGCACCGCGCTCTAACCAACTGAGCTAACCGGCGACCCCTATCATTTATTATTTTGATGCTATATTTCCCCAGACTTGGCCAATGGAAGTCCCTTCAAGCTGCTTCCATGTTCTTTTGCAATGATCCATAATTTCTGAGCATTTTCTTACCTTCTCACACAAGATGTATTAGGCTCACATTTTATTTTGTCTGTCCTCGACCTGAAATCAGCCTTTCTCCAAGGCACCCCGGTTGCTTTTAGTGGAAATTGATATTAGAAAGTAAGATTTGGGTCCCAGGTGTGGTCATTGTTACTGGGATGACTTACTACTAGCTCTTTTGAGAAACAGAGATGAATACACACACACACAAAAACAGCTTCCTGTCAGCCGATTACCTTTTTACTTCTGAATTCCTCACCTTGCCCCTGGTATACCCAGCCAGGTCTTCCCATCGTACATAAATGCCATTATATAGGATTTTGTAGTTTATGAGGCGCTTTCATGGACATGATCTCCGTTGAGCCTTACAACAACCCTCTGCTGGAGGCAGGGTAATATCATCATCACCAACTTATCGATGAGGAAATGAAAACTCTTAACACTTAAGTCATTATTTCAGGGTTACATTGCTAATAAGGGCCTAAAATCCCAAGTCTACTGTTGTTTACCTTGCTGCTCACTTTCCCTACAGGTAGGTTCATTGGTCCTTGAACATGGCTAGAGACATCTCTCAGTACAGGTGATATAGAGGGAAGTCACATTTGTGTGCCTACTCAATTCCCAGCTTAACACATACCTACACATGTGCTATGTGAGAGAACTAAGCTGTTTTATTTCTAAGTTTTTATTGAATAATATAAAAAATAATAAGATAGTTTCCCCTCTGTTGTTTCTGTCTAAAATAATGTGGCAACGGTATAATACATTGAAATCCACCATTTTGAAGACAGTCAAACCACTCCAGAGCTAAGGAAAATGTGTAAGTGGAGATGCAGTCTGTATCTTTACAAAATTTTACCAGAAAGATTCCGTGTTTAATCATTTATGAACTTAAGAAAGCCCTGCCAAAAATGCAAGTTATGAGAATGTTATTTTTTGAGCATAGTCTCTGATATTTGGAAACAATAATTTTACAACATAGTATTATTATAGAGAGTCCCTATATCTATCTTATGTAGTATCATTCACTTTACACAAGTCATGTTGAATGAATTCAGTTCTATACTCACATTTATCTGGATTTATAGCCCTGACATATATATGAAAGATAGAATTTTATCTGTAGTTGTGAAAAAAAATCATGGCTTCTTACATTCGTATTACATTTATTCTAAGAGGAGATCTTCTGTGAGTATAGAAAATTGATTTGATTGCCTAAATAATGGGGCAACCACAAAAGCCCTCAGAGCTTCTTATACACAGTAGCTTTGCTTACAGGAGATTTATGGCTCTCCTCTGAGGAAAAAAAGAAAAACCTACCTCATACCCCTTAAAATTGAAATAGATGTGCTCTGTTAGGGTTTCCTGGTTTATGATATTATGAGCTATTGGGTATTCTTCCCTCCAGGTATCACCACTTCTTGATTCCGTACCCTGTGGCAGACATTGCTAATTGTTTTTCCTGCCTTTCTCCTCCCATCCATCATCTTTTCCAAACACCCTCCCTCTCCCATTGTTAGTTCACATGTAGTCTTATCGAGAGAATATAGTTCAACAGAAAAAGCATAGTGTTAGCAGTCAGGAAGCCTGGATTATATCTCCACTTAACCTAGAAATATTTGTGTCACTTGGAGTGAGTCACTTTACTTCTCTGATTTTTATTTCAAGTACAAAAGTATATTCTAGTTTAACAGTAACTACTTTAATAAGAGGCATTCCTCCACTCTGCCTGATTCTGATATGTTCCTCTATGCACATAAATATGAGGCCCAAATAAAGATGAGTATTATGGTTCCCACTTAAGAAGTGGGACAGGGAGTCTAAGTGGGCACTTTATTTATTCATTTATCAAATATTGATTGAGATCTATCCACAAATCAGATACTCTTCTAGGCACTGTAGATCCAGCAGTGAACAAGACTCTTCAATGACCTTGTTCTGGTGAAGCTTCCATTTTAGAATGTGTGGAGGGACAAACAATAAACACATAAATATATTAAAGGAAAAATACAATTTCAAATGATGATAAATGCTATGAAAAAAATAAAGCAGGAGGGGCAGCCCGTTAGCTCAGTTGGTTACAGCACGATGCTCGTTAACACCAGGGTTGCTGGTTCAATCCCCACATGGGCCAGTGTGAGCTGCACCCTCCACAACTAGATTGAAACAACTATTTGACTTGGAGCCAATGGGTCCTGGAAAAACACACTTAAAATAAATAAAAGTTAAAAAAAAAAAAAAAAACAGGATGGAAAGGAGTCAGGAAGGTGAGCAGGTACTTTAGAATGAATCATCAAGGAAAGCTTCTCTGGGGAGGTCACAGTTAAACTGAGCCCTCTGGCCAGTCATATAAAAATTTGGGCACAGAGCTTTCAGGAAAGGGAGCAGCACACATAAAGAAAGGTTTTCCAAGATGGCTTCATGTGTTGGAGCAAGAGTATGCACTATGCCAGAATCATTGCCACGTAATGAATGATGGCAGGTTTATTGGAGCTGAGGTCAGAGAGGTGAGCCTGGCTGATGAGGAGTCCACATGGACAGAAGAATACCTTTTCTGCATGAGGCAGAATTGATGCTTGCAAGGCAGGGTTCTTTCCCCTTGGGAAAAGCCAAGTGTGTCACAAGTCTGGGATAAAGGGACACTAACTGTGGGGACAGAGCCCCAGAGAGCAGTTTCCAGGCTCCTGGCCTCACATAGAAAGGTGCTGGCTCAGGTAGTAAATGGCCATCAGCTGTGGCTAGTTGGCTGTCAGCTGTAACCAGTGAGCCACTGGCCACTAATATAACTGCTGTGGCTACGCTAGCAGCAAATGGGGGTTAGGAAGAAGATGGTGGCTGAGCTAGCAAGCGGCAGAGTGTGGATTGCAGATTGCAGAGAAGCGGATTGCTAGCAAGTGAGATTGTTTGGCAGAGAAAAGTGGATGGCGGGTTGCGGATAGTGTGGCTCCTGCCTCCTGTGTCTCCAACCCAGCTGCCAGCGAGACTATAGTGGTATGACTCCCCTACCTATGGCTCCGTGGGTGTTCCTTTTTGGCCTCACCATGTCCTGCATTCTTATGTGGGGAGCGGGAGCTGGACCCCGCAGGCTGCCCCACATGACACTAACTGTCAGACCAGGTGGGCCAATCATTGATTTAGTTTTTCTTTCTTTCTTTTTTCTTTCCTTCTTTCTTTCTCTTTCTTTCTTTCTTTCTTTCTTTCTTTCTTTCTTTCTTTCTTTCTTTCTTTCTTTCTTTCTTTCTTTCTTTCTTTCTTTCTTTCTTTCTTTCTTTCTTTCTTTCTTTCTTTCTTTCTTTCTTTCTTTCCTTCCTTCCTTCCTTCCTTCCTTCCTTCCTTCCTTCCTTCCTTCCTTCCTCCCTCCCTCCCTCCCTCCCTCCCTTCCTTTCTTTCTTACAGAAATCCTAAATCCAAATGGAAATCCAAAGTTGAAAATCCACGTTTCAGTCTAAGACACTCACAGTATTTTCCTCTGAAAAGACCAGTTCTGTTCAGCAGAGAAAACCTCAGCCTTTCCTGAAGAGTAGATAATGAGAGATGGTAATCAAGGCAGAGAGAGAACACCAATGACAGATGATGCCGAATTAAATTATGCAGCTAACCTGTTGAGGGGCTGGGAAAGGCACTTCACCTTTCTCGACGTCTGTTTTGACAACTATAAAATGAAGACTCAGACAAGATAATCTTGAAGTCCCTCTCCCATTCTAAAGTGGAATTGTTTATTTGTAGCTCTAGGAGAGATTTTTAAAATGATGTTTCTTGCTATTTAAATAATGTCTGTCATATGAAACTTAAAAAAATTGAATAAGAAACAATTTTTTCTAAAGCATAGTGTAGTTTACACTTCTATCCCCAATCTTGTACATAAGTAATTTATGTTATTTAGATTATTTATATATTCATTAGTACGTACGTGTCTTCTCATTAAATTTCATTATGGTAGCTTATACTCCATATTTTGAACAGGATAAATTGAAGACTGAGTCCTGTAGCACTCCACCAAAGACAAATATTTGTGTCGCTCATTTAATCAGATGGGACTCTGCATACCTCCTTTATCACCAGTATATCAAATTGTACATTCCCCGCCCCGTACAACTCAGTGCAATATTTACCAGTTTCCAGCTCATTAAACCTGGGAACTCTCCTATTCTGCAAGATTCCTTAAAGATCAGCAATCTAATAGTGCTAGTACTCTGACAATTAATTCAGTGAGTCCCAGAAGGTAAACTCACTTGAAAGTAAGCTCTCTCTAATAACTCTGAATCTAGGTAGGATTTTAATTCTTTCCTATCAATGTCTAATCTCCTTTTCTGGTCTGACCATCAATCTCCATCCCAGAGTATATAAAGTAAAATCAATATATTCTTATTCCTCCCTTTAAGCTAAATCCAATAAGAATCACTTTTATTATTTTTATAAGCTTCAATTCTTTCTGGCCATTTATCTTTCTGATAATATCATAATTTGGTCCATGCCATTCTCTAATGTGTCTTAAATTATGTGTTCTCTCTTTCATACTTTGTTTGCATTAAAATGTCATTTTGTTTAGGAGGCAAAGGATATTAAACAGGCAGTTCACAAAAGGAGAAATATAAATAGAGACAAAACATGGGAATACGTGGCTTACCTCAGTAGTAATCACAATAATTCAAATTAAAGTAATGAAAAGACACATTTGACCTATCAACTGAAGTTTCATAGCTAGTATAGGTAAGGGTGAAATGATATGGAAACTATCCTACTTTGGTGGTGGGAAAATACACTTGTATAATCCTGTCAAAGGCAACATTTGATGTGCACCTTTATCCAGTCTTTCCCTTTCAGATAATTTATCTTAAGACAACAATCAGTTATGGGCACAGATTCATGTCTAGAAGAATATTTATCATAGGGCTATTAATAATGTAAAGCAGTCAAAATGTTCAACAGCAGGGATTATGAGTGAGGTTAAATGACTCATGGTATATCCATTCTGTGGAATTCTATAAACCTCTTAAATGTGAAATATTGTCATAGAAAAGTATTTAATGATGGAAGACATGTTCACAATATATTAAAACAGAGATTTCAAACCTGTTTATACTAGGATCCAATTAGCACAAATATTTTTATATGTATACATAATTTAATTACTTATCCACTCATGAGACCCTGAGCTACACACACACACACACACAAACTCATAGTCTCAATGGCATACAATGTTGGTTGCCTACCTAACAACCATTTTCCTTTTTTCTTACAGGGGACTTCCAATTTAGTTCAGTTGTCCATTGCTCCATCCCTCTCCCAGTTGACTATAGAGTAAATCCTAAATTTAAGCCAATCATGGTGGTACTTTTTTTGCAGTTCTGGCCAGTGTGACTTAAAGAAAGATCTATGGGTATGTATGGGGTTGCTTCTGGGAGAGCATTCCTTCTGGTAAAGAATCACACTGGAAAACATGGACCCCTTTACTTTGGCTGGATTTTATCTTTTCTGAATATGATGTAAGGAACTGTTAACAGCCATTTGTGTCCATGAGAATAATTAATTTCCAACACTCTTCACTCCTTTGTGTAAATCCATGTTTATGTTCAGAATTTTCTTTCTGCCTGAAGGACTTTCTTTAATATTTCTTGTCATGCAGTTCTGCTGGAACTGAAAAGCTGGCCTGCTTTCAGCTTTTATGTTTTTGCAAAAGTTGTTATCTCATCTGCATTTTTAAAATCATTTTTGTTGGGTATGGAACTCTAAGCTGAAAGTTTTTCTATTTACTTGAACGATTTTTGTTTACTGTCCTCTCACATACATTGTGAGAAATCTGCTGCCATCCTTATCTTTTGCCTCTGTACATAATGTGTCTTCTTCCTCAGTTGCTTTTAAGATTTTATCAGTGGTTTTGAACAAATTAATTATAACATGGTTATCTTTCTGTTTCTTGTGCTTGGCATTAATTTAGCTTCATGGATTTGTGAATTTATAGTCTTTGTCACTTTGGAAAAATTTTGACCATTATTTTTAAAAATATTTCTCTGTTCCCCCATCTCTCTCTTCTCCATTGGAGACAATAACAGCATGTATATCAGACTGCTTGAAATTGTCTCACAGCTCATTAAATGTTCATTATAAAAATTGTTCCTCTCTGTGTGTTTCATTTTAGATAGTTCTATTGTTTTATGTTTTAAAACTCGCTACACTTTTCTTCTCTAGTGTGTTACCTACCATTAATACCATCCAGTATATTTCTCATTTCAGACATTACAGGTTTAATCTCTAGAAATTTTATTTGGGTCTCAACTTAACTTCTTGGACTCATGAAAAATAGTTAAAAATAACTCTTTTACTGTCCTTGTCTGCTAATTCAAACGTCAGTTTTGGGTCAGTTTCAATTTTTCATTTTTCTCCTCCTCGTGGGTCATATTTTCTGTGTTTTCATGGCTGGAAATTATTTATTGGATGCCAGATATTGTGAATTTTACCCTGTTGGGAGCTGGATATTTTTGTATCTCTATTAACATTCTTGAGCCTTGTTCAGATATGCATTTAAGTTACTTGAAAAGAGTTTCATCCTTTGGGTCTTATTTTTAAGATTTATTAGGCAACATCAGAGCAGCATTTAGTCTTGGGCTAATTATTTCTCCCTATGGAAGCAACCTCTCCTGAGTATCCTATCGATGTCGTGTGAAGGATGGAGGTTTCCAGTCTGGCTGATGGGAACAGGCAGTATTCTCAGCCTTGTGTAGGTGTGGGGCACCATCCCCTCTACTCCTTTGGAGTGGTTCTTCCCTTAGCCCCAGACCCCTGGGGCTCAGATGGGTGTGCTGACCAGTGCTCTGCTGAATACTAGGGGTAGGGGACTCCAGAGTTCAATCTCTGTGCAGATTTCGCCTGTGTCTTACTCTTTCGTATGAACTCTAGCTACCTGAAGCCTCTCTGTCTCCTCAACTTGACCTTGACTGGGGTTCCCCATCCTTGAATGGAGGCCTGGAAAAGCACTCAAGGCAGCAAACTGGGGCAACTGTAGGGCTTGGCTTATATTTTATTCATCTCTCAGGGATCACTGTCCTTAGTTGTCTGATGTCCAATTTCTTGAAAATAGCTTCTTTGTGTATTTTTTCCATTTGTTTGGTTGTTTCAGGTGAGAAAATAATTCTGAAAGTGACGTGTTTTCAGTTCAATGATTTTAAAAGAAAATAGCAAGTTCTCCATTTACTCTCTTTCCTGTGACAGGGAAAGCTGAAATCAAAGTTGAGATATCGGCACCAAGAGATGGTGGACATTCCCTCAATCTCAGTTCTTGGAGTACAGCTCCCTACCAACCTGCCATTCAATATGTGTGACACTTGAGTAAAACCACTGAGATCTTGAGGTTAATTTGTTAATGCAGTAAACATAACCTGAACTGACTAACACACTCTAAATAAAAATAATATACAACTTTTCTACAAACAAATATATTTCTTCAATATCGAAGTCAGAATAACAGAATTTCAAACAAATCTTAACTACTTGGAAACAGCTATAAGTTTTGAAAAACCTCTCCAAAATAACTCTGGAGTAAAGAAAAATAAAATGTTATTGCAAACTATTTAGGAAACAATAACAATGAGAACACCTTATAAAAACATAAAGAATGCTGTAAAGCCTATATGCAAAGGAATATTAATAGCTGATTGAATTTGATACTAGAAAATGTACCACGACCAAATAGAGCTTATTCCAAGCATGATTTAATGTAAGAAAATCTACTAATGTAAAGCATATGCCCAAAAGGTTAAAGAAGAACAATAATCTCCACAAATGCTAAACAGAAAACTTTTACTCTGATTAAAAAAAAATAGAAACTCTTAGCAATTGAAGTCTAGAAAGGTGGTTCTTTACAATCATAATGGAAAAGCTATCTCAAACCCACTATTGACATCATGTTTAATGACTAAACACAAAGCTTTCTTATTCTGAAGTGAGGGAGTGACAAAGACTTCCTCAATTAGCACTCTTACCATTTTTCTGCAAATTTTGGCCAACATAAGACAATAAAAATCAAGAAAGCAAAATGATCATTATTTGGAGAATCTGTTGCCTAGAAAAACTCAAGAAAATCAACAGAAAATATTTTAGAAGCAATTAAAAAGTTCAGCAATGTGCGTATACGTAAACAAAAATTAGATTTTTACATGCCAGCAAAATCCAACTTTGAGCAAACAAAGGCAAATTGCCAGAGTGCACACAAACAGGCCTCTGTGACAATATTTATTAAGGAAACTCATAGAGACTGAAGCAATACATGGTGTGTGGGTTTAACACTGCCCTTCACATTCTGAATAAGCACATAGAGATACAGCGGCACCAGGTGTCAGATACTAGGAGAGGAATCCTGCCCTAGGGATACGGGACTTATAAACTGCTTAGCTGGGAAGTCACTCACCAAGCATGACCAAAATTAGGTACAACAGAAACTTATCCTTCATCACTGCACTGCCAGCTCAGCATTCATGATTTGGGAAACATCAGTCCTTCCTTTGATGTTATTTGGGGGCCATGGCAGATACTGTTATTCAAAAATGGTCACAGCAATATCTCTAATCCCATGTACTCTTCTAGAACCTTGGCACATTCCATCAAAAGTAGGGTCTATTTAGCTCCTCCTTGAACTAGACTGTACCCGTGAATTCTCTGACCAAGATACAGAGAAAGTGATGTTATGTGACTTTCAAAGCTAGTTCAACAATAGAACATAGTTTCCAACTGGTGCTTTCTTTTGGGGGAGGCTTGCATTGGGGAAACCCAAACTAGCCTACATGGAGAGACCACATGGAGAGGTCAATATAGAGAACGGATTACTCCATAAAGCAAAGAAAGTGATTTGTATTACCACTATCTAATATTAAAACATGCTTTAAAACTGTAATAATGAGAGCAATATGAGAGTGGCACAAGACTAAAGAAACTGACCAATAGAAGAGGCTAAGGGAATTAAAAGTGCAGAAATAGATATATGTGTGTGTATATATATATGTATGTGTACATAAATATAAATTTATGTGTGAAGGAGGTAGCATTTCAAATCATTGAGGAAATTATTTATGAAGAAAATTAGTATAAGGTTAGATTTCTATTTTACACCCTAAACTCAAATAAAGTTCAGATGTACTAAAAAATTAAATTTCATACAGCTTAGTTAATTGTTATTGCATCAATTCTCCTTGGTTCTACCAATGCAGTACAGATCCCAGCACCACCCCACTTGCTGGCATCCATGACAACAAATAGAACTCTAATAGATTAAAGAACCTTCTTTCAATTCACTTGAAGGAGCTTAATCTGGAAATCAAGAGATGTACTGGAAGAGTTTCAACAAGACACATCCAGTTTGATGGGAAAACAGTAAAGGTACCGATAGGTGATGCAGAAGGATAACAGCCATGCTGGTTGTCCTTACCACCCCAGAGAAGTAGGTGCCAAATATATTATATATGAAAATGTAGGATGGCAGCTGAAAGAATGAAAAGGTCACGACAATAGAAACATCATCATTCTTGTGAGGAACAGGAATTATTTACTTCCTCTCACAGCAGTCCCAATAGATGAAGCAAGAGATTTTGCTAAGGAGAATGGTCATCCACTCTAAACTACACAAATTAGATCTGTGTGACAGGCAGTCCTCCCAGGGATGTATCACACTGTTTCTCAGAAACTAAGGAAAGATATGAAAATGACTTGTCTCTAAACAAAATATAACCCTAATTATATTTCACCAACCAATAATAAAAAGTCAAACATACAATGAGGTCATAACATATAACTCAATATTCTTCTCACCAATGCTGCTGTGTATGATTTAATTTGCAGGTCATATACTTAAATATATGAGAAATTCACATACCTAAAATGTGAATCCAATTCTTAAAAGGAAATCCTTTAAATTTGCTCAAAAATAGGATTAAATATTTGTCTGAACTCAGAGAGCACAGTGTCTTTCTGAACATAACAGCAAATGTAAAAACAATTAAGGAAAATATCAATATATTACCTAAAATTTTAAATCTTACACAGATGAAGACACCACAAATAGAATTCTAAAGCCAAATTTTAGAATAATTGAAAAATTTATGATAAATTTTGACTATCATTAATTTGTAAAGAGTTCTTGCAAATCAATAAGAAACATTTGAAAGCCAGGAGAAATTATGCGAAAACCATTATCAGATATTGTAAAAATAAAGTTAAGTTATCCAATAAATATATTACCCCCATTAGTAATCTAAGAAACACAAATTTAAAGAAAAATGAATTTTTTTGCTGTCAGATTAGCAAATGTATTTTGAATTATATCCAATGTCTTAGAAGTATGCATCCTCTTTCATCCAGCAATTTTATTTCTATAACTTTATCTTAAGGCAGGAACAATGAATATTCACAAAAGTATTGGCCAAAGTTGTAATGACAGCATTATTTGTAATAGCCTGAAAATGTAAACCCTTTAGAACTCCAACAATAAGGGATTACATTAAATCAATTTTGATAATTCCTATAATAAAAACAATACAATAGTGTTGTTGTTAAGAGCACAGACTCTAATTTTAAATTAGCTGGATTCAAATATGAATTTTATAATTCCTTCATTTAGAGCCTTCAGCAAATTATTTGTTTCCCCTAAATCTCAGTATACATGGGGTCCTAAAAGTACTTAAAATGACGATTGACATAAACATTAAATGAGATAATTCAACAATGCACTCATGTAATGTCTAGAACATAGTGCCGATGAAAATTAACTATCAGTATTTTCTTTTATAGAGTATCATGTAGACATTAACACAATGTCTCAGTAGGCCATTTAATAAAACAATACAATGGGAAAATGTTTATATGTGTTGTTAATGGGAGAGAGCAGGATATAAAATTTTATGTATAGTATAATACAGATGGTATAACAAGAGAAACATAATGCAGGTATTAAAAAGCCAGGAATGTACATCAAAATGTTAACAGTGTTATCGCTAGACAACTAAACTATTTTTTCCTTTGTCATTTTCTACACTTTCTGCATTCCTCTGCCATGAACACCTACTTTGTAATAAAAATAATAATTATAAATAAAAATGTAATCTGATACATAGCTGAATATGTCCAAATTTCCTCTCCTTGACTATCACAAAATACTATATGACATCATTTTATTCTTCCAAAGTTCTAGTACTTATTATACTTTATCAACAATTTTTTCTCATGTAGGCTATGATTAGATCCAAAGTAACATTTTTCTTCACTGCTTTCCTTGCTTTTTGGCAGATAGAATTATCAGGAAGGCATGTCAAGAATGTATTTTCCTGGTAATAGCAGATATAGTTCCAGTGTCACATTTGAAGTGGTATTTTATTTTTTTTCCTTTGGACCCTGATACGATTAAGAGTACAGACATAATAACTCTTTATTGATTTGCCAGTATTCAGAAGGATATTTTTTCCTTTGTTAGAAATAAAGCCAATACAGCATCTATTTGCACCTTTAGGTATTAACTATTCAGAGTTGCCTAAACAACAAATATAAAATGTTAATAACAATAAAATGATAATATTTTAAGTGCCAAGCACATAATAGATGATCAACAAAGATTTATATGAAATAGAACTGAAATAGGTAACAGGCGTTGTGTACAACATATTCAATATTGACTTTATTAAGTTGTTCTTAAATTTCAGACATGGTGTATGTTTCACTATTTTTAGAAAAAAGACTTCTATAACGTTTTTACCTACGGGCCTTGGGGACCCACCCATATTTTAACTTTGTCACTTGTCTACTGTTATTCAGGGCATCCTTGACAATTGCAGTTATGGTGTTTCCCCGAAAATAAGACCTACCAGACAATCAGCTCTAATGTGTCTTTTGGAGCAAAAATTAATATAATTTACTTATATTACTTATAATTTACTTATAATTTTATTTATAGTAAAATAAGACCCGGTCTTATATAATGTAATGTAATATATATAATATAATATAATATAATATAATATAATATAATATAATATAATATAATATAATATAATATAATATATACTGGGTCTTATATTACTGTTTGCTCCAAAAGACGCATTAGAACTGATTGTCCGGTTAGGTCTTATTTTCGAGGAAACACGGTATTGAGTACTTCCATGTGCCAGTCTTTGCTGGGTGCTCACGGAGAGAAAGGTATCCTTGGAGCAATTGAGTTTAATGGGGAAATCACACTATTTAAGAAGTAGTAGCGATAAAATGTGATATGTATTGTATTTTAAAAATATCTTGTGAACACTTAAAAGGAGCATTTAATCTAGTCTGGGAAGAGCAGAGAAAAATTACCAGAAGAAGTAAGGTCCAAATTTCTTTCAAACTCTCCATGTTCAAATCCCACCTACATTTTTTCACTGTATCTTTACTACTCCCCTGCAAAGGGGAGTTGCCCTACTCTCCAACCAAACTGGATTATCCATTCTGTGCTGAATACACTCTACAATGTCATAAAACCACTGTCTTTTCTAGATTAGAAGGATACATATGTTGGAATCTCTCTCTCCTTCCTATTGCTGAGCCATAGATATTTCTAAGCAATATTTCAGACACTGGGAGCTTTTCATTCTAGCCTAGCAACAAAATTTTAGGTCCTTATTTTTCTAGGCTGATTTTATAACTTGTTTGTCTCCTTTAAACTCATTTCAAACTCTGCTGTTCAGCTACCACTGCACAGCAGTCTATAATCTACAAAGTAACTTACTGGACTTGTTCTAGGATACAATCATTTGCTCCACAGAAGTTCATCAATGGCCCCCTGAAGGATTCTGGGAATGTTTGAAATCTATTGAGATAAAGAAGTATGCTGAAGGCTTTGAAACATGTTCTAATAATAGCATCTAAATCCCTTGTTGTAATGTCAGGCATGGGTGCATAAAACAGATTGAGTCCAACTGTGCCCATTATGTATTTGTCCTTCGCACCTTTAATGATGGGTGAGAAATTAAACCAAACATTTTCAGCACTACCTCAACAAACCATTCCACCAGGAAATCATTCCCTCCAGTCAGTCAGGCACTGTGAAGTCATTTCAAGTATTTTCATCACTCCTATTTCAGTCAAATGCTTGATATTCTTCCACAAGCACAAGCCTTCCTGAAAAGAATTTAAAACACAAATTGACATTTGAGGGATTAGACAGGACAGTAGTTGAACTCTGTTCTTCACTTGGGTTCTGCCAGCCATTTGCTGCATGACTTTCACAAGACACCTGTCCACCCACACCTGCTTTTCCATTATGAACTACGAATTGATGGCTCGAGGGAGGTATGCACCTAAAAGAGCGTCTGTGAAATCCATAGAAGGCTTTGAAGAGATTGTTATATAATTTAAGTTCATCACTACTGATATTAATCAGCCTCTTTTCTTGATACATTATTCATGCCAATTAATTAATATAATTAATAGTACTCGACTTTGTCTTTTACAATGAGCACAGTACCTCTTTTGTCTTCATTTTTTTCTTATTTGCATTTAGCTTTTTTTTTTCTTTGCAGTAATCAACCATACATACTTCACTCATGGAAAAAGCAACACATTAATTATCACCAGTCATTAAATAAATTCCTTTATTTTTGAGAAAAGAATACCCCCACCCCCAAACAATCACTACTCTCTGCTATGCTTTAGTACAGTGTCTGTTGATAATTGTCCTTGTCTTTTTTGCCCATAAAAAGCTGACAGTCTGAAAATCAGCAGTATTTGATCATCTTTTTCATGCCTTATGCAGAAATTCATTCACTAGGAAACATTAGGATTGGCCTCACTGATGAACTACCCTGTTTCCCCGAAAATAAGACCAAGCTGGACCCTCAGCTCTAATGCATCTTTTGGAGCAAAAATTAGTATAAGACCCAGTCTTATTTTACTATAAGACCAGTTATAATATAATATAATATAATATAATATAATATAATATAATATAATATAATATAATATAATATAATATAATATAATACTGGGTCTATAATATAATATAATATAACATAACATAACACCAGGTCTTATACTAATTTTTGCTCTAAAAGACGCATTAGAGCTGATGGTCCAGCTAGGTCTTATTTTCGGGAACACGGTAAAAGTTCTCTTGAGTGAAAGACTGAGGCATAGATGTAGCTTAAGGCAGTTTCAAGTTTTGACCTGAAATTTACATCAAACATTAGCATCACCATTTAGCTGGAGGTTAGAAAAATATTAAGCCAACCTAAGGTAAAAGTCACAAGGAAGGTAAAACCTACTTTGAATTCTGCCCTCCTGCCTTCCATTTTAATTCTATCCCAGTATTCGCATGCTGCCCATAGTTTCCAATTTCTTCCCAGCTCTATGCCCCATCTGCTATTTTCTCCTCCCTTATGATGGTTCTTCTATTCCAATATCACCTAGAATCTCACAGTTAGAAAAGAACACAAGCTTGTCTGATGCATCAATCCTGTGTATCAATTCTGCCTGCAACATTTGTCAAAACATTTTCCAGCCTCGGCTTGTGATATCCTAAAATGAGAAATTCACTTCCTCTGAAGGTAGCTCATTTCATTTTGAAAGATCTAATTGATTAAAACAATTTTTTTCATGAATCAAAACCCTCTAATGTTTAGTTTCTACTTGTGGCATTTTATTCATCCACTTGTTTATTAAGAGGGCGACAATAGGGCAGAATCTCCAAGGGTGGCTCTGAGAGTTTCCAGAAAAAGAGAAGGTGGTGTGAAAACCTCCGGGTGGGCAGAGTAAGCAGAAAGAACAGAATGTGAAAAAGCACAGAAAACCTAGCTGCAAGTGGTTTGGGATAGATAGCCTTGTTCCTCCTTATCTGTTTCTTTCCTGTCTTGGAGAATCCTTCATCCTTTACCAACAATATCCTTCTCCAGGACCTTGTGCTACCAAGGATCACCACTCTACCTTCTGTGCCTCTGTCTCACATGTCCAATAATGCTCGAGTCCTCCCCAACATAAATGCCTTCCATCCACCCTGTCTGGCCTCAAGTTGCCACCTTCCTCCTTTCACAAATAATTCATGGAGAGTAGCCCAGAGCTCCCTAACATGTGCTTCATGAACAACTCACGTCAGGGTTACCCAAGTTCTTATTTAAAATGCGGCTTCCTGGGCTCCAGCTTCAGAACTAGTGAATCAAAAGCTGTGCGGCAATCTGTCAGGTCTCTTCTTTTAAAACGAAGCTGCTCCAAGGTTTGAGAGCCAGTAAAGTAGCCAATACTCTCAGTCTCCTCGGTCCACTGTAAGCGAGCCGCCCTCTCACCTCTGTATAGAGCTATAGTCTCCAAGAGCACCGATGAACCCCGCACGGCTAACTCTCACGGACTCTCCTCGGCAACAATTACCCCTTTAAAGTTCTCTCCTCTTGTTTTCTGACATGATCACCTATTGGTGATCTTCCTCCTTACTTTTGTCTCCTCTTTCTCTGACTCTTCATTGGCTCATTCTTTAAATGAAATTTCTTCCTGGGCGTTCATCCGTGACCCTTTTCTCAGTCTAAATCCTGACTCCAACTACCGTCTATATATTTCCGATCCCCAACACCCAAGTTCTCTCCACCTTTGTTTCAAGCTTCCTAGAGTCACTACAACTCACTCAAGTCAACGTTAAAAAAAAACAGAATCCTCTCTACAGTCTCCTCCAAAGTGCTTCTCTATGTTTTCAGTTAATAAGATATCAGTGAGGAAGGTTTCAACGTCAGCAGCAAACCCAGGCTCAATTGGTTTAAACAATAAGGAAAATTATTCCATACAAAGATCATATTATTGCACAAATGAGACTTCTGAAGATAGGTCAGTCCCGTGATTGGTTAACTCCGGGCTAAATGACATCACACGAGACCCAACCTCTTCTATTTCTACTTCTTGTCGTTTTCAGCCCATTGGCTTATCCTCAGCTGGCCTCTCACAGGATGGCTGCGGCAGTTCCAGGTATCATATCAAGACAGAGCAGTCCATTGAAAGAAAGCAGGGACTATTTATTTTCCTGTTTGTTTTCATATCAGCAAAGAACACCTTTCCCAGAAGCCTTCTAGAAGACTTCTCTCATCCCATTGGCCAAAACTGTGTCACATAAACTTTTTAAAAATCATCTATTATAAAATAGGAAGAGAGAGGCCACTGTGGTAGGACCACCTCACTTGTATCATGTGGTTTTCTTTAGGGTGGCGGGTGTCTGAAGAGAGTCAGGGTTCTGTTAGAAAAGAAAGCAGGTAGCTGAATCAGCCATGTTTAGGTTTGACTGATATTAGCAAAGACCCAAATCAAGGGTGGCTTAAATATATAAAGAAATCCAGAGACAGAAAATCTAGGACAGTTGTATTAGCTCCATGAAGTGATTAGGGATCCAGGCTCCCTCCAAACTTTCTGCCCTTCTGTGTGAGGCTTCCATGCTACAGTCCACCCGTTGTCTTCACTCTAGGCAGGAGGGTTCTGGAAATGAGAGAGAAGGGCCCAATCGCTCTCTTTTAAAAAGACTTCCCAGATACCCCAGGTAAGATTTCTTCTTATAATGGAAAGGGGGTTGTTAAATGTTGTTTTCAACTTGATACACTGTCCAGGGCTTTGTTACCAAGACCGAAGGTCCATTGGGAGGCAACCAGCAAGTCAGCTGTGCAGCGAAGAGTGAAGTACAGGCAGCCAATAGTGTCTGATACTCTCACCATTCCTTCCCCAAGCCGTCCAGGCTAGAAACCAAGCATCGTCTTCATTTTGTTTTATTTTTTTATCACTTGACATATGCAATAGGACACTGAATTCCATGATTCTTTCCGCAACAAATTCAGCAAACCTTTCCTTTTTATCTCAATTCCCACTGCCCCTGCCTTAGTTCAGAATTTTATGATGTTTGGACTCTTGTAATAGCTTCCTTCCAGTCCTCTCTGTATCCAGACTCTTTCATTTTATTCCCTGTATTACCTTCAGATTCTTTCTTAAACACAATTCTGGTTTACTAAAATAGCTACAATGCCACTCTATTGCTCATTGAATAAAATTAAACAGCTTAGTATGCCAATCAAAACTCTCAATGCTGTGACTCCTACCAACCCCCCACTGCTCCCTTAACTTTAGGCACACCAGACCAAATCCTTTTGTAGCCACCCAAGTAACATTGATTCATTTAGTGATATTTGTTTTGCTAACACATTACAATATGCTGTTAATATATATTTTTCCTCTTGCTTCGTATACTGCCAAATACTTTCAACCAATGAGATCCCACTGTGCTTTCCTAAGTCACACCTATAATACAGTGTGTGTGGTTTATTCTACGATGGCCTCTCTGTAATTTATTTTTGTGATCTGGCAAACAGTTTGGATCTATGATGGCTACCTAGAGGTATGCATGTTATATTCTTGAATTGATTGTGGTGGAGCAAAGTGAAGAAAAAACTACCTGGACGTAAAATGAAGACTCTTTTTGTTATTTTCCAGCTTTATTGAGATATACTTGACAAATGAATATTGTATATATTTAAGGTGTACAACATGATGTTTTGTTATATGTATACATTGTGAGATGATTACCACACTCAGGCTAATTAACATATCTGTCACCTCATGTAGTTACAATTTTTTGTGTGGTGAGAACACTTAAGATCTATTCTTTTAGACACATTCAAGTATACAATGCAATCTTTTTTAAGGTGTGCAATGTGATATATTGTGAAATCATTACCACAGAAAAATTAGTTAGCACATTCCTCGCCTCACATAATTACTATAGTTGACCTTTGAACACGCAGGGGTTAGGGGCGTCAACCCCCCATACACAGTCAGGAATCCACATATAACTTTTGATGCCCTAAAAACTTAACTAGTAAAAGCCTGCTCTTGACAGGAAACTTTACTGGTAACATAAGCAGTCAATTAACATATATTTTGTATGTTATATGTATTATATACTATATCCTTATAATAAAATCAGATAGACAAAAGAAAAAATATTATTAAGAAAATCATAGGGAAGAGAAAATACATTTATAGTATTTATTGAAAAAAACTCACCTTTTTATAAAAAGTGGACCCATGTAGTTCAACCCGTTTTGTTCCAAGGTTAACTGGACGTTTGTTGCTGTTATGGTGAGACCATTACAGATCTACCCTTTTAGCAACTTTCAAGTTTACATACAATGTTCTTAACTACAGTTACCATGCTGTACATTAGATCCTCAGCTCTTATACCTCTTATAACAGGGAGTTTGTACCCTTTGACCCACATCTCCTCATTTCCCCCCATCCTCCAGTCCTTGGCAACCATCATTCTGCTCTCTGTTTTTGTGGTTCAGTTCTTTTAGACTCCACAGATAAGTGAGATTATTCAGTATAATATGTAGGTTCCAAGAAGGCTCAAGGCACCTTCAAGAGATAATGAAGAAAAAAAAAAGTAGAAATCATTAGATCATTAGGGGTTGGCAAAAAATCCTATGACATTGGAGAAAGGCTACAAATATTACTGCAGAAAAAAAAAATTACTGCAGACCAGAAGGATTAACCATTCATTATTTGAGTTGGAAGATGCTTAAGTTGGAGACACATCATGACCTCAGGGATCTGAAGACAAATAAAGAGAAATAGCCACGGGATGATACTGGAAAAATATTTCCCCAAATTTATGTTATAACAACCCATATTTATTGACTTAGGTAGGGCCTTTGTTTTTAGTAATGCATCCCATCTTCATATATTTACAGGCAAAATCAGATTTAGTATGAAGCTAATAAAGCTTAAGCGTAAGGACCTCCACCAGTACAGGTTCTTTCTGAGATTCGTGGCAGGGCCATAGCTATATGTCCATGTGGCTGTATTGGGACTTTTAAATAATTTAAGTGTGACAGGAAAGTTGCAAAAATAGATAACATTGTTAGTATCCAGAGACCCTATTTGAATTTTGCCAATTGTCTCAATAAAGTGCCTTATAGCAAAGTGATTCATTTTAGGAACACAATTGCATTTACTTTTAAGTCTCATTAGACTCCTTCAGTCTGGAAAGTTTTTCCTTGACTTTCATGACCTTGGTGCTTTTGAAAATTACAGGCCAGTTAGTTTGTGAAATGATCCTCACTTTGGGTTCATCTGATGTTTCTTCACGATTAGATCCAACTTATTCATCTTCAGTAGGAACATGCCAGAAGTAGCACTGTGTTCTTCTCTTGTATCTTCTCAGGTAGCACATGATTTCCACTTGTCCAGTTAGTGGTAATGCTAACCTTGATCATGACGGAGGCGGTGTTTGCTGGGTTTCTCTCATTTAAAGGTGTTGTTGTCCCCTTTGTAATTAATGTATTATGGGAGGTATTTTGAGAGCATGTGAATTCCCTCTTTTTTCACCCACTCATCTTAGCATTCATTCATTAATGACTTGAGTTATTACTGTAATGGTTGCCAAAAGATGACTTTCTAATTCCCTCATGCCTTCTACATTTATTAGTTGGTATTCTACTGCCAGCGAAAAAATTTTCTTCTCCCCATTTTTTATTCATTAATTAATTTATATTAGTGTGAATTCCTGTTATTTTATTCAACAAGCAATAATCTGTTATTACCATACTTCATTTTGATCCCAAATTGTCCCAGATTTGGCCAGTGGGAGCCCCTTCCAGCTGGCTTCTGTGAATTTTGACATGTCCTCATCATTCTTTCAGCACATTTTGCTTTCTAAAATAACAATATTTTCCAGTTTATCTTTTAATGTCCCTGCCCGAAACCTGCGATGGTATTGACAAACCAAGATCTGAACACTAGGGGTGCTCATTGCTTTGGGGGTGTTGCTTTTTCCACGCCTTCTCAGTAGAGAGGCTAAGGAATAGATGTACATACACGTTTGTATCTGTATTTATTTTTATATCTTCCTATACATGAGTTCACACTGATACCTCCTTTTGCAATCCAACACTACAAGGATTGTTTTAGCTATCTCCTTAGCATATTTACAACTCCATTCTGTGACAGTGAGAAACCTGGCTAAGGAACCTTCAATTTATTCCCCTTTGGGTCAATACTCCCTTTATGTAACCAATCTTCTTCCCCATCCCTGCCACACGCATGCTCCTCCACCCCACCCTATTCCAGACGCCATGCAACTATTCATTGACTTTCTCCTCACCCAACTCAGGTTCTGACACCCTTCGCTGGGCTGCTAATTCCACCACCTCATCCTACCCCACCCTGACCTAGATTTTCTATTTACCACTTTTGGACTCCAATGTCCTGCATTGGGCCCCATGGACAACCTCCTCATTCTTCTCGGGCTCTGACAACTCACATCTACCTATTTCTCCTCCCCTTGTCCCCCCCCCCCCACTCCGCCACACACACACAAGTGCCCTATTCCTTCATCCCATTTGGGCTTTGATGCCTCATTCTGTCACCACCAGCACCACTACCACTCCTCATAGTCACCAACCTTGCTTGGTCACAGTTGATGCTTTTTGGACTGAATGATTTAGAAAACAAGGGTGGGAGGGAAGAAGGATTTTTGCTTTTATAAAAAAGGATATTTATGCATTCATAAATTAAGAAAAGTAAAATACTTTTAACCACAATGTATTAAGAGCACTGTATCTTCCCATGTAGCTTTCCTCTTGTCACATGACCTCTAGTGTTGAGTGGCACGCAGTGGACACGGGATTTTGGGGATTCAGCTGAGGAGAAGTTGACTTGGAGTTATATTTAGTTTGAATGCAGTGGGATAAATTTATGTGGCATAAATAACATATATATATACATATATATATATATATGTATATGTATATATATATATGTATGTATGTATATATTTAACTATTTTGCCACCTGAAAAGCATTTATGTATGACTTTATTTAACAAAGTAAAACAAATCTGTTTGGTCTGTTATAACATGCCACGAAGCAACGTTTACAATCAAATGGTGACAACACAGCGATTATAAAAGGTGAGAACAAAGATCTTATGATTGATCATTATTAAGTTTTCAGAATGTATGCCATGTGCTGGTCATTCCTTAATCTTGCTGTAGAAAACCTGGCACACAGTTCTTGAGGGTGTCAATTACCTTGGTATTTTGTAAAAAACATGTTTTTTGGGTTCATCCCCTAGATAGAGATTTAAATCCGAAACCAGTTTGAGTTCTTTTTTTTTTTTAGTCTAGATGTAAAAATTTGATCTGCCCATTATAAAGCTATTCAAGACTTGCAACATGGACACAAATCAGATGCAAAAAGATTATTTAAAAGTTTACAATACTCAAAAATACCATTTATTTGTAATCTGGCATTCATTTCATAAACATTTCAATAGAACAAGTGAGAAATTACAGATCCCTGATTTGTATGCATGTGAAGCATACCTCCTTTTCTTATATTTAAGTTTATTTATAAAAGAAAAAAACAGATGAAATTAATTAAATATGAAATATGATAAAGATGAGTGATAAAATCTATTCAAATAACTGAAAAGTTATTCATAGGAAGAGATAAATTTGGAGTAAAAGTAATAAGAAGGCTCATGGATGTTGTTTGATTAATTAATGAAGTGGAGTAAAGCATGTAAACATGATGAAAAACTATTAAAATTTTTTTCTTATTTGACATAAAATAACTGACATCAAGGAAGATAAAATAAAACTCATTATATGTCACCATAGTGAAAAAATATTATTTCACTAGTGAAATAGTGTCATTAATTCAAAGAGAAATGAGGATGAGTCACTACCAAAAAGAAATTGAAACAGCCTGAAATCGTAGAGCTCATGGATAAAAGAAACTTGATAATGTTTCCCCAAATTTTATAGTACTTTAAAAAATTTAACATGGCATGAACAACAAATAATTGTGAAATGAAAACATATGTTTTCTAAACTGGTAATAAAATTTGATTTTATCAATCCTCCTAGAAATATTAATAAGTGATCTTTCTTTTTGTCCATACATACCATATTGTAAAATTGTTGCCATAGGAAGAGGCTATCAAAGAGTATAATCCCCACAAAAATGTTGGGGAAAAGTATTATAGAGTAATATGTTAAGCAGCTAATTAAGTCAATATTATTTTATTTTTCTTGATTTTGTGAGATTAATATTTGTCAGCTTTTATATTTATAAGTTCTTGTCATCTAGTTCACATTTGAAATAAATCTTCACTTTAATATTTCATTACATATTAATTTTTATTATTTTTATTAAAAGGATCCCCCAAATATATCATCTCCAGGCATGACACAGTCTGGATCTGCCCCTTTTAGAATTTACAGTATTCAGCCTCCAAGCCTTCGCTCATGCTGTTCCCTGTGCCTAGACCTGCCACTACCTTATTTTGTTACTTATTATTCAAGATGTAACTCACAAGTAGCCTTTACTGTGAAAACTTTCAACCTCCACTCCTACCCATCTCCCAGGCAGAATGTTGTCGGAGAAGTATTTATATATCTTATTTGTAATAAGATATATAATTATATCCCCTAATGGATGTGAGCTCTTTGAAAGCAGGACAATGCCACACTGTCCCCAGGTCTCAGCTTTATACCTGTTACTCAGTAATATTTAGTAAATACTGGGTGACTGATGAATTATGAATGAGTTGCCATGTCACACAATAAGGGTGAAATTTTCAGACATACTGTTGCCAGTAACCAGAGGTAGTATGGTGCTTTCTTTTTTATCTTGTTACTTAGGATTTCTGGGTCTTTTCCTGAGCTCTTTTGTGCCTGTAAGCCAACTCTTATGGCAGGTCTTCTGTTGGTGGAAAAACACTTATTTTCTAAAACTGTTGTTAAGGTATTTTTCACAAGCAAGTAATTTATTAGGAGGAAAACGAAGAAAAGAATATCGTGTCCACAAAGCTCAGGGGAGGACTTATCATGTCTTTGTAGTGTGGACAGAGGAATGGAAGCCTCTGAAAAGAATTTCTTTTCATTTCCTGATCTATACAGCAATCTATTAACTTCCTTTCTCTCATACACAGTGAGCTTTTTTTCTTCCTCCTTTCCCTTCCTCCACAGTCTATTTCATTTCCTCTCTAATATTTGCTTTCTCTATGTTTTAACTCTCTTGCACTGCTTAATATCAATGTGCTTAACTGCAGAAGTCACTTGTCAGGCCTGCCTGCTACTGTTATTCCTGTTTGTTCTCATCCCTGGTTCATAGCGAAGCAGGCTCGCACAGCCATACCTGTCTTTGCTCAGGCCTTAAATGTAGATTGTGTCCTAGAGTGGATGTGCCACCACACCTAGCAGTCACCCGTCCATCATCTTCCACTGTGCACTGCAAAATTAACTGGATCCTCCATCATGTATAAACAATATCTCCCCATGTTATATATCTGAACATTATTTATTGAAATGGGATAAGGCCCTATTATCAGAGTGAGTAGTTTCAATATTGCCTTGTGCTTGCTCTCAATATTCATCTATGGGTTCATTTATTCAGCAAATTATAATTGAGCACCTCACAGAGACCAAGGACTATTGAGATATTGGAGGGTATAAATCATAGGACTGGGCCTTTGCCCACCAAGATTTCTGTGTGTAAATATAGAGTTATGGAAAACAGACAGGTTTTGGAGCCAGAGAAGTTGGGTTTGTACGCTGGCTTTGCCTCCAACTAGCTGTGACAGAGTTTACCTGCCAGGTCTTCAGTTTAGTCATATGTCAAATGGGGGAAATCCTAACCATGCTCTAGTGTTGTTGTTTAGATTAAATGATGTAATTTTTCACCGGATCATTAAATGGTAGATTAGGGAAGGAAGAGTTAGGGCATGCCAACATCCCAGGGCTTTCTCTATTTTAATTAGAAAGACACTTTTTCCCCTCCAAGGAAATAAAAGCGCTGGAGCTACTGAGCAGCACCAAAGATAACAGAAGTGGTCCCAATGCCAGACCCCAGCCCAATACCAAAAGAGGCCATCCCGACAGTGAGTGGAAACACGTCCCTCTTCCTTCCAAACCCTTCCCAGCATTCAGGTTCCAGGCTCAGCGCTCACTGCTCACACTTGACAGTGACGCTGGTTGAGACCATCCAAGAGAAAGAAGCAGTGACAGTGGCCCCCAGCCCCAGAGCAGCAGCCGTGCTAATAGCACCTAAGAAGTGAAGACAGAGCTGCATTCCTTGGATTCCTGACTTCAGGCATTTAGTGCCATAAGCATGCCCTTGACATCAGCTCTTGGCTGATGCAGGTGGAGCCAATGACCTACCCTTTCATTCAAAAGGAAACAAGGTCTCGGGTTGGAACACAGGAGGTAGCTGGAGTCCAGGATGATTCTTCCAGACGTGGTCAGTAACTATTAGTTTCACTGAATTCTTACATTTCCTGTAAGCACGCACCCCCGTCTTTCCCCCATTTTGTGGCTGAGGAGATTTCTGCTACCACATGCAGAACCACAACCCTAATGTATCGAGTGCTTTCCCGATGCCAGATGCCTTACTAGATGTTATATACATATATTCCATCTTCACAACGCTTGAAGGCGGTATTCCCATTTTACAGATGAGGAACCCAAATTCAGACAGAAGAGAAGTACCTCTTCCATGATCACACAAGGGAGAACTCGCATTGCTACCTGAGTGTCTGACTCACGCAGCCAGGCTGCTTCCAGCCCCCCCTTGTAGGTGCTCAGCTTTTATAGCATGAATTGTGAATGAATCTTGGGCCTGCTTCCCTCTTCATAGTGCCCAGGAGATTCAAACATCGGCACTTAAAGTTTTCATGGCTATTACTTACTTTGTCATCTCCTGAGGAGGGCAATAGAACTGCGGATTGTACCATTGAGAATTGTTGCAAGTGCTGTTCAATGACCTTGCTCCACTTCAGATAACTCGTGTGTGTGTGTGTGTGTGTGTGTGTGTGTGTGTGTGTGAACTAACACTGCACAGAGGGGATGGGGATTTCACAACCACCAGTCGAAACAGCAATACTCCACTCCAATGTTTTTATCACCTCGCTTCTTCCCAGAAACCTTTCCTGAATGAATCCACCAGACTGTTCATCCTATCACAACGGCTATACAGAACGTTTATCTTAATTTGTTCTTTCATTCAGCTTCATTTTTCTAAACCTATGATGACTCGCAAACTAGATTAAAGCCATTTTTCAGTGTTGTTGGCATCCTTACTGAATGCTGTAGGTGCTCAGTATTATCATATTTAAAGCTCTGTGCACAGTGGTGGGGATGGGGGTGGGGGTGGGGTGGGGGTGGAGAGGAACCAGCCAAGAGGAGGGACCTGGGCTTTTTAAATAAAAGGCAGTTACATACCTAATTTGTATTTCCCCAGGCCACTCCATCCTTGGGAAGGCTAGCAAGACAGTAGGACAAGAGATTTATAACAAAAAAGGGTCTGTCTGGTCTGGTCCCTCCAGATGAATCATGGGAAGCTCCAGCCCCGTCCCAGGCCTCCTGGACTAGCTAAGGAAATCCTCAGAGACCGTGCTGCTCTGTGGACAGATTTAATCCTTCCAGCTGCAGCATGGGCGCCTTTGCCCTCCTCTTTCCAGTAGCACTTACTTGGGTGTCAGGTTGTGGTGATATCCGGCAACCAGGTACCTGTGGTCCTTGATCTTTCTCTCACATAACACAGCCACGGGATCCCAAGTGGCATTTCCAGTGTCTAACTGCTGCAACACGTGCCAGCTGCCTCCCCTTCCCCCGCCCCTGCTTTTGGGCTGTATTCTGTTACAGGGCACGGAGCCACACTGCCCGACCTGTAGTTTAAAACGATGCTGGTGACCAGTTTCTTATCGACACTCTTCCTCCTGCGCTCGGGCACTGATCTCTGGGTACAGTGAGAGCTAGAGGAACACCTGAGCAGCAAAACCCTTGCTAAACTCAGACTGCCCCTCCCCTGGGACAATGACCCATTGTCCTGGGACAGGGCACACCCAACCTTCTTGTGGTGAATTCCATCCCACAAGGCTCTGTGGTTCCACTTGCAAACAACTCCCTGGCAGGCAGAACGGCCCTGTTGATCCTTCAGACATGTTTATGGGATATCAAGATTTGCAGTGGCTTCCCAGACTCGAGGTCTCACTCTGGAACTCTCCCTTTGGTCGTTTTGAACAGTGAATTCTAAAGAACTTTCGTGCGCTCAGAAATGCCGCTCTCTCAAAGATCATGCCCCACTCCCTTCACCCACACCAGTTACAAGTCGGTTTGAATTTTTCAGGTTGTATCATAGGACTCCTGTTTAGGAAACTATTTCATTCCTAAACTTTCATTTTAAAAAGTAGTCCTTAAATTATTTTAAGCGACCGTTCCTTGATATTAAATCAATTGGACTGGCTTAAATATTTTATCCCAAATACATGTGAAATTAGATATTTGTAAGGATTAATCCATCTAAAAAAGCGTGGCTGAAAATTGGAAACTTGGCAATCAGCCAGGATGGAGCAGTATATTTTAAATTTTTTAACTTTTTCTTTTGGAATAGAGTCCATGTTACCGATGTTTAAACTCTGTTGATTTCCCAGAAGTGTACCTAAGGGAACTTTCTTATTGAAATCAAGATGAAAATTTGGGAGACCTAATTATCTTTGAGAATTTTGAATATTTCCCCCCTTTAGGACCTCTACTAGGAGAAAAACTAAAATTTTAATTGATTCTCCTATAACTTTTATATCTCTCCCCATCAAAAAAAAAAAAAAGTAAAAAGAAAGAGAAAAAAAGCATTTAGTATCATGCTTAATTGATTAAACACAATCACAATACACAAACATTAAGAAAAAATTTTTTTTTCTTTCCCTTTTTTTTTTTAGTTTGGGCACTTTAAAACGTTAGCTTCAGTTTTTGAAATATTTAAATTAAGTAATTGGAATCTTGAATTTATAACCTGAGTTGTTATACCATGGCTAATCTTAGTTCAACTTCTAATGTGTTGCTTAGAAAAAGACAACTTAATCTTCTTATTTGTTATCCCCAGGGAGAAGTTTATGCATATGTAATCAGAACAATCCTGACTAATAATTAGACTAAGGGTCTTCAAGCTTCATGATATTGTGAACTTGTCCTAAATTCTCTCACTGTCTCCAGGAGTTCTCTTAATTTGGATCTTGCCTATGTGAACTATAATAGGTGTGTAGAAGTGAATGGTGACATTTTGCATAAGTATTTTTCTTTAACTCATGTCACTCATTTTTTTTACTGAACTAAATGAAATAGACCAAGAGAAAAATATACAGATATTTCAATAGCTTAGTAGAGATATTCCTATTGAACAGTAAAGTAGGGCAAATGCCACGTGGCCCTAAGCTTCGGTAGCCTTGTAGAGGCTGTAGAGCAGCAGAAAATAGGTAAGTGAAGGTAAGACAGTCTCAGAGAGGCAGAGAGAGACAGAGGCACACTGACAGCAGCTGATCAGCTCATGACCTACCCAAGTCTTGATAGGTAGAGAGAGTCATTAAGTGATTATTTTAAATAATTGATGCAAATTTAACTGTGCTTGCTTGGGAGAGAGCGAGAGATATTAAAATAGCACTTGTGTGCCATCGCCCTCAATGATCATCCTCCCCAGCGTGAGATAAGAAACATGAATATGCTGCTATGACCCAAGTTTATCTCAGGCCCCTTGGGACCCTCTTACTATATTTATGCATTGAGTGTGGCCCTACAATGCGAATCAATGATTTCCTCTGCTGCTCAACCAAAGAAACAGACATGTATTCCAATGCCAAAAGAAAACCTGGCAGTGCAGAGTTCATAAGTGGTGGTCTGCTGGTCTCCAGTGGGCACTTTCCAGAGGAATGTTCAAGGGTAATTTTTCAACATCTCCCTTTTGTCTTGAGCTGATTTGAAAAGGCCACCTCTGAGTAATTTGCTACGCCAACGTACAATTGTCTCATTATCATTTAGCTCCATCCCTGTTCCTATCGCCTTTAAGGGAAAACCTGTGATTTTTCTTCTGTTACACACACACACGCACACACACACACACACACACACGTTTTAAAACATGAGACAAAGTTAAATGGAAGCGGGAGAAAGGGAGGGAGGGAGAGAAGGAGGGTGGGGAATGGAGTGTGTCTGCAGAGCTCTTCTCAGCTCAGCTTTGACTCTGCAACACCATCCAGACCTGGGCCACTGTTTACAATACAGATGCATTATCTACTTCACTGTCCTGCTCAGTTTCATCTGGTAGGAAACCCTGATTCCAGCTTCTCCACTCAGACGTGGGTGTCACCTTCGCAGGGAGGCCTACCCTGACCCGGCTATTTCAACCGGTGATGTCACTTGTCAACATTCCCAATGCCTCTTGCCTTGCTCTCCTTTATTTTTTTCTCATGGCACTATTCCCTCCTTCCTCTTTTATTCTATTTTATTCTGACACCTCTGACTTTTTCCTTAATTTACTGTTGTTGCCTGTCTCCCGCAACTGGAAGTAAACTCCACAAGGCACGGATTTTTATGTCTGTTCACTGATGCATCTCACTCAACTAGAACAGTGCCTGGTCCACAGTAGGTGTTTAATGAATATGCTGAATGAATATGTGAAGCTTCTGCATCTAAATTCCCTGGGCAGACATAGTTTGAGGGCTCGTTGCAGGCTTAAAGCAAGTCTTACAGCTGTGCTAAATTCTTCCACTTTACCATCATAAACACAGACCATTGGTAATTAGCAAAATGCCCAAAAGTTACTCATTCATCACTACATGCACATGAAAAGAGGTACAACATCCAAAATAATTGACCATTGTCACAATAGATCAAAGTCCATTATTGCAAATAGATTTGGAGCTGAAATTTGTATGACAAGAGATGTCTAAATCCAGCCAGTGGCCCATTTATTTGAAATTAGGTTCCTATCCACCAAATCCTATTACAGCAAAGTGATTTAAAGAGATTCTTTACCTTCTCTTTAATGTGACTTAACCTGGGCATTAAGAAGACTTCAATTAAATAATTTGATGAGAAATCTACATTTTTCTAGACCACAAGAGTAATTTAAAACAAATGATACTTTTTCAAACTCTGCTATTATCAAACGCTCAATAATGCCTCTCTCTTTCTGAAGTGATTTTAGTGGTGACGTAGACAAGACTTGGATTTTAGCCTCCTAAATTTTCACCTGCAAGTGCCCACAAGCAGTAAAAATAATATTTTTAAGGGTTTGAAACGTTATTTAAAGCAACCCATCCACATTTTAGACAACATTTGAAACATACCACTGCCTGTTCGCTTCAGGTATAATGAAATTAATATTAGTAAATCAATGAAGGGCCATTTCACCAATGGAGGTCATAGTTTTCCTTTTTTTTAATTAAAAGTTTAGTTTGTCCAGAGTCTCATTTTTTCATCTTCAGTTATTGTAATTTTTATAGCTGATCTGAGCAACAAATGTATGGAAACCATATTTTTTGAAACAAACACAGGCAGTATGCTCGTAACAGTTTTGGGAATCAAACATACGTTGATTAGTATTTTGGATCCACCCCTGCCAGGCTGGGCCTGATGTTTAGCATGTTCTCGACCTATCCTGAAACTCAGTTTCTTCATCCATAAGATGAGCCTATTAACAGCTGCTTTGTAGTATAACTATGGTTGAATTCCCAATACAGTATCTGCATATAGAGGCTATGTGCATAAATCATAACTGTAGTCATAACAATTAAATTTTCTGACTTGACTATTTATCTGAGAAATTTCATTAAGGTACAACACACAAACCTCTTCTAATTGTGTTTAATCAATTGTTAGTATTGAAAAACATTACATGAACTCAGTCTTTATAGGTCTTAATTTTTTCCTAAGATCCTGGTAGTAATTTCAACATTTTACCCAAAGTTCACTACTGGTCTTTGTTTAAGCAAAGGGACTTATATCTGAACCAGCTCCTCAGAGTTATGAGTGAAATTGTGTTGCCCCACCCCTCCCCCCAAAAAAAGATGTCAGAGTCCTAACCCCCAGTGCTGGTGAAGTGAACTTACTTGGAAATAGAGACTTTGCAGATAATCGAGTTAAGATGAGGTCCTTAGCATAGGCCTAATTCAATATGACCATGTCCTGGTGGAAAGGGGAAATCTGGACACAGAGACAGAGGCACACAGGGAGAACACCATGTGAAAGTGAAGGCAGAGATCAGTGTGATGCTTCTACAAGCCAAGGAAGACAAGCTGAGGAACACCACATATTGCCAGCAAAATGCCAGAAGCCAGAGGAGAGGCCTGGAGCCGACCCCTTCCTCACGGCCCTCAGAAGGAACCAACCTGCTGGCAACTTGTTCCTAGACTTCCAGCCCCCAGAACCGTGAGATACTAAATTCCTGTTGTTTAAGCCACCAATGTGGGGTCCTTTGTTACAGCAGCTCCAGGACACTAGTATTCTTACCCAAGGGACAGAGTGGCTGTTGAGGGAAGAGGGAAGCAGTGTGCATGCAATTCCCAGCATCGTTGCTACATCAGCGCCCCCGACTTCTAGTTCAAAGAGGTTGAGCAGAGTCTACAGTATTCAGTTGATCCTTGAACAATGTGGGGGTTAGGGGCACGGAACCCCACCCCACACTATCGAAAATCCACATATAACTTTTGACTCCCCAAAATCTTAACTACTAATAGTTCACTGTTGATCGCTTTACTGATAACATAGTTGATTAACACATATTTTGTGTGTTGTATGTATTATATACTGTATTCTTGCCATAATAAAATAAGCTAGAGAAAAGAAAATATTACTAACAATATCATAAGGAAAATACATTTACAGTATTAATTAGTCAAAAAATCCACACGGGCCTACACAGTTCAAGCCCGTGTCTATTTCACCTGACAATTGGCCTGGCCACAGATAGAGAGGAGAGAACTAAGTTGAAGACCCTCAAACTTGTTGAAATGTTGCCAAGAAGAGGATGGTGGCACAGAAGTCTTAAAGTTCTTCCCTGCCTAAGCTTCAGGAAGAGAAGTCTTGCTACATCTGGGTGGGTTTTTTTCCTTCTCTTTACCAAAAGAAAGGAAGCTTTAAGCACCCACTAGTTGCGTATACTGAGTTTCACCAGCAGCAGCTGAGCAGTTGCTACAGTGCTATCCCCTTTTGGCCAGACTTAGCCTGCAAAGCACCAGGGGGACAAGAAGGAGAGCCATCACTTCCCACTTCACTGCTCTGGAGCAGTCCACACCCAGGGCCGTTCTGTGAATAATGTGCCCAGCAGAGCCATCAGCAGTTGGTGCTCAACCTGAAGCACCAAAGTACAGGCATACCTCGTTTTACTGCCTTCGCTTTATTGCCTTTGCAAGTGTGTTTTTTACAAACTGCAGGCAAGACCCTCCACCAGCAAAAAGATCACACCATGCTTCATTGTGATATTTGCTTTATCATGGTGGTCTGGAACTCAACCTTCAGTATCTCTGAGGTATGACTGTATTGTGTAGGAAAGCTTCTCTCTCTCTCTCTCTCTCTCTCTCTCTCTCTCTCTCTTCTCTCTCTCTCTCTCTCTCTCACACACACACACACACACACATGTTTGGGGGGGTCTCTAAACAAAGTAGTTATCAATAATCATTGTTTATCAACTACCTAGTATATGCAAAGCACTGTGCTAAGCATTTTGCATGAATTATTTAGCAAACATTCATTCCATAACGAGTAAGAGCTTGCTATGTGCAAACCATTGAACTGGATTCAGGAAATAAATTGATGAATAAGACAGATACAATCCCTGTCTATGGCAGACATTAACTTTTGCTTAACAAATATTCACTACACCTTTATTCCCCAATTCAGACTGTGCAAAATCTTAGTCTCCCAGTTTCTATTTCAGCTTGGAGTTGTAAAACAACCTAGTTATGCCCAAGCTCAAGAAGGGAAAATTTGCTTTCCCACTGAAATGAGACAGACATACAATCTTCATCACGTCCTTTCTTGTAGTCTTGATTTGGATGTGATGGCTGGAGCTGCAAAAGCAATCTTCAATGCATGAAGTAAAGACCAAAAGAGTCAAAGAGACAGCCTGATGTTGTGGAGCCTCTGAAACTTGACCAATAGCCACTACCTCTGTACTTCTCTTTTTAGATGAAAAAGTGAATCCCTGTTGATTTAAACTACTGTTAGTCAGATTTTCTGTTACTTGTAGCTAAATGCACTCCAAAATGGATACAACTGCCTTGATGAAGTTTGTGATCTATCTGGGGAGACAAACATAACCAATTTATTTCATAATAATTATTTAACTGGCATTGTGACAAGTGCCATGAAGAAGAATTATAGGACACCGGGAGCACGTGGAACAGGTCTGTCCAATTCGAAAGTCTCTGCTGTCTGGGAATAGAGTGGGGTATAATCCAGATTCTGCCACTTACCACCTGTATAACTTTGGACAAATTACTTAACCTTTGTAAGTCTCAATTACTTCTGTAATCTGTGAAATGGGGCATATAATATCGTCTGTCATAGGTTTGTTGTGAGGATTAAATGATAAATGCACATAAGATGTTTTGTATGTTCTTGGCACATAGTAAGCAAAATTAATATTTTAAGCAACAATTATTTTATTGTTGTTATATTACATATCACATGTATGTTGACATTACATATGTATATTAAATATGATTGTGGTAGGCAGGATTTTAAAATGCCCCCCAAGATTACCACTCCCTGATGTACAAGCCCTATATAATCTCCCCTCCTGGGTAGAGACAGAATTTGTGAATTTGATGATCTATTGCTCCTGTGATTATATTATCTACTATGGCAAAAGGATGGTTATTATGGTAGGTCTGACCTTTAAAAGCAGAGTTTTCTCTGGACTGTAAACATCTGAGAAAGAAATCAGAGAGATAGCCTGAAAGAAGAAGTAACAATCACGTTGAAAATTACACATGAGGACCATGTGGCAAGGAACTGCAGACAGCCTGCAGGAATTGAAAGTGGTCACTGACATATGGCCAATCAAGAAAACAGAGACCTCAGTCTACGACAGCAAGCAAATACATTCTGTCAACACACATGAGCTTGGAAGAAGACTCTGAACCTTAGATGAGATGGCAGCCCCAGCCCAAACCTTGATTTTAGCCTGAAGAGACCCTGAGCAGAGAACCCCCTTAGTGTGACCTACACAGCGGTGAGATAAAAATGTCTCTTGTATTATGGCACTAAGTTTGTGGTCATTTGTTATGAAGCTGTAGAAAATGAATACAGTTATAGCGGATCCTTGAACAACACAGTTCAAGTGTGCAGGTCCACTTATACACAGATATTTTTTTTTCAATAAATATGTACAGTACTGTAAATGTATTTTCTCTTATGATTTTCTTAATAACATTTTCTTTTCTCTTTATTGTAGGAATACAGTGTATAATGCATATAACATACAAAATATGGTTTAATTCACTATTTATGCTATTAGTAATACTAGGCTTCTGGTCAACAGTAGTAGTTACATATTGGGGGAATAAAAAAATTACACGTGGATTTTCAACTGCATGGGAGCAGGTGGGCACCCCAAACCCCCATGTTGTCCAAGGGTCAACTGTGTATATAATTACACTGTATCTTATGGAAGAATATATTGCATAATTTACTGCATCAGGGTAAAATATAAGGTGCTTTTCAAAGAGCTCCAAAAATACAGAGGATTAGAGACTATAGGAGTCTGTTTCCTCACACCCTGCAGTCCTGAAGTGAAAAGTATAGATCCAGGGTGGCTTTGCTCTTTACGGGCATTCAAGTTCTCATGTTTCTCTCATTTTATTACTCTGTCAACCCCACCAGAAAGAGACCTGTCCTCATCTGCATGGTCAAAGATGGGGCCTGGCACACTGGCCAGTGTGAGAAACAGCAGGTCCAGAGCACCAATTTCATTTTCAGCAAATGATGCAGGAGTCGTATTCATCACTTCTACTTACATTCCATTTTTAAGAATTTAGTCCTATAGCCACAGTTAGTCTCAAAGGAGACAAGGCAATGCAATCTTGCAGGGGGATGGGGATACACCCAGAAGAAGAAGAGAATGGATTTGGGTGAACAATGAATAGTTCCCACCACAAATATTATAACATAACAATAATCACTATGCGATACTGCCACATAATTCCACCCCCCACCCCCACCTCGCTTTCCTGATGAGCACTTAGTTTTGATTACTTCACAGAGGGCCAAATTTGATTGCAGAGGAGACACCTCACAATTTTGTAGTGCTGAGTCACTCATTCACGAGGCAGTGTTGACCTCTGCCTGGATTAGCAGTAACATTAACAGCAGCTATACTGCTCGCTGATAATTACTGCAATTCGTAATCAAATGTACTTTTCTGAGTGCTTTGCAAACAGGTACAAATATGTTTTCATCAATAGGTTTTATCCACCTACCCATGCTCACCTGTGATATGCTGTGGGGGTGGGGGATGACGAAAAAACAGAATGCAGAGCTCCTTCTATGCATAGCCCAGCATTTCCCTCCCCCTCATCTTCCCCACCCCCTTAGAAGATTATACGAAGAGGAGCTGCACAGGATATGCGCCATTTTGCTGTGATTTAGTCAGTGGGCTAAGAGGGGAGTGCCCTGCTGGACAGTGTTTCACTTGTGGCAAGAAAGCCTATAAGGGCAGCTTCAGATTTTCTTTGAGGATTAGATCTGATCACAATGACACTTTGCTGAGATTTCCCAAAGGACTGGAAGAGGATGGGTGTTTTGCAGGGATACAGAGAGTAAATTTTATTTTGTTGACTGGATAGTCGCTCAATAAATGTTAACGATGTCAATCACAGTAGATACATGCAAAGTCATCCATTTGAAGAGAAAAGAAAAATTCTCTCACAGATTTTCAAAATTCCTGTCACAGAATTACGTTGCTTGCTGATTTCCTTTCTGCTGAAGCTGGAGCTTGATTTCGGGATATTTTTCAAAATATTGTGTGTTTTTCTAACTATATATTAAATCCATGCGCTATTTTATCCGCAAAACTTGTTTCTAATGCTCTTTTCTCTGGGCTCTAAAATGGTGATACCGCCAGGGCTTGGGGAAAAATCAGTCTTCCAATAGAATTGCTATCGCGTAGCAAAAGTTCTTGGATTCTGATAACATGTTTTGAGAAGGAGCTCAAATCATCTCCTCAAATTATAAATCCTTTCTCTTATTCTATTCTACACTCCCACAGCAAACAGGACATTAATTATTAGCAACATTTAGTTATTCTTTTTTCCTCCCAAGATTATTTCTCAAGTAGCAGACTCTACTTCATTTCAACTTAACCCACCCCAGTTAACTTTCATTTTCCATATTCTAAATTCAGTTTCTGCAGAAGCAGAAACCAGGTCTTGGTAACTCCTGACTAGGGCAGTCTTATATAAGAAGGGACGTCATGAGCCTATAGACTGACTCAAATTATGATTAATCTACTGGCCAGAAAACCTAAGAAGAGTGGAGTCTAAAGCAGGATAAAGAAGAATTAAAGAGTATGACTCTTATTCCAGTCTCTTTCTCAGCATTTCTCAACTTGAAGGGCGAGGAGTGGACCTGTGCTTTATTAAAATAATAGGCAGCCATTCGGATAAAGTACATGGCTGCCAGCAGTGTTGGGACCAGATATACACAAAGAAGAAAAAACTTTCTCTTCTAAATTCCTGAAAACACATGTTGTAGGTACGTATCAGGATACAGAAAGAGTACTCCTTCCCATTATGGTTTGAGATTTCATCCAGATCTCTGATGAGCTCCTGAGGTAGGTCTAATTAAGAACTAAATACACTAACCATACCTTGATTTGCATGTCCATTTGTAGTCTTCACAAAATTTCCCGTCTTTTATCTCAGATGTGCCTCATAGCGGCTCAAAGGAGTAATAATAACAGGAGTTCCATAACTGAGCATTTACTGTGTGCCAAGTACATATATATGGTCACTCATTGATTCTCCACAGTCCTGAGAGTTCGGTTCTATTCTTAGCCTCATCGTACAGATGAGGGTTAGATGTTGAGATTCCTGAGTTCACACAGTGGTCAGCGACCGAATCAGCACTGTGAACCTACATAACCTGGCTCCAAGGCTCAGTATTGGCTCAATGGCTTTTAGCGAACATAAGGTGACCAATAACCAGTAGCATTGGAACTAAGACTTATGTGTCCTGCTTCTTTCTCATTTCAGCATTCTGGTTTGGGGATTGCTGAGGCTTTGCGTTTTAGATGATCTCTGCTTAGATCTACTGTGGCTATGGTTCCTTCACTGTGGTTACTCAGGAATCAACCTTTTCTTTAAGGTCAGGCACATGGATTTGAACCTTTAATTTCCTTCAAGTTGACATTTTACTGCTTCATAGTCCCAAGTCTCCTGCAGCTTGTAAAGGAGTGATTTCAGATATCCACTCCCCACAGCTCTGAGAACAATTAATTTCAATCTTGGGACAGTGCCCAGAATTCAAGAAAACTAGCATGATCCATCCAGTCTGGCTTTTCATTCCATCTATTGTCTAAAGCTCTGTCTATAGGCATAAAGTACTAGGTAAGAAGTAGGAAAAAATTCAGCTATTCCTGACGATGGTCTCTACGTAGTGTTTTGTGCTGGGAAAACAAAGGACCCAGATAATTGATGAATTTCTTTATTCTTCTGGATACTTTGGGGTCATGTAAACAGTGGAAAAAATATGTTCCATAAGGATTTATCACCAATTAAAGAATAGTAGTGTAAACCCACCCAATTGAATCATAATAAAATTTGTTCATTAGATCTAAAATAGGTCCAGTGAGTCTAGGGGGGGGGGAAAGGTTTAATTATTTGTTCCAGAGAATGGCTTTAGAAGATTAACGTTAGGGAAGGTTCTATACTGGTCTTTTGGTCATCCGAAAGTATATATTAAAAAAAAAAAAAAGTAGAGACAGCAAATACAGTAGAAATGACTTCAGTAGCTTAGCTTGAAATGAACAAAATTACAGCATTTCCCTCAAGACTTTTCTTGAAAGGATGGTTATGAATCAAAGATAGTCTTGAAAAAGTGATAAAGGGGCAACTGGGTTGAACATTTATTTTCCCTGTTCCTCAAATTCTGCATCTTTACTATTGGTGATTTTTTTTTTTTTTTTTGAAAGTCAGCTGAAATTTGGAGTTGTCAGCAGTTAACCTAGGAAGACGTTTAAAATTAAATTCAATAATCAGGTTCTATTCTATTACACATTAGTCAGGTGATCCTTTATAAACGAGCATAAAAACCCGTGACTCAAAGTCAATAACAATTCTAGAGACTGTCCTAGTGAAAGTAAGGCTATGTTTTAAAGACTGGTGAAGTGAAACATTATTTGCAAATTTAATTTTTTATATATTTTATAATATTGTTAGCAAGGGAGTTGGCCGTCTCTAACATACTTGATATAGAATGATATGGAAAAAAAAAAGGAGATAATATTTAGTGAGTAATAGCTACATATTGAAGAGTAATATTAAAAAGCATAAAGACCTTGATGATAGATACGCAAAAAACTTTACCATTTATTGTCTTCCCCCACTAGCTCCACATACCGTGGCCCACACAGAGCACACCCATCATTCAGCTTGGACTGCTCACTGAAGGATTACAGTGGGTGAGGGAAGTAAACTCCTCAGACATTACATTATTCCCTAATCCTCCATATTTTGGGGTCTCTTTGAAAAAGCATCTTAGACTATCCCTGACACAGTGCTCCAGCAAATTGCTTTAGAATGACATCATGCCCAAGCCCAAAGGAATCAACCTTTTTAATATGGATCAATTAGGCTACTGACTTCTTGGAAGTCTGATGTCCAATCTATTGAGAGTGTTGAGAATCATGGAATAGGAAAAAAAAAAAAGTCCTTTGGATACGATGGCAATAGCAGGCAACTCCCTTCCAGCTCCCTGACTTTTGTAATGAAGAGACCAGGCAAGGTATTGTAATATTTTGACTCATAAAATTTTCACAAAAACAACTCTTTACCAATCAAGTTTAGACAGGTTGAGTACCTGTCTTGGTGTGAGGATGCCACATGATAATAAAATCTCCCAGGATTCTGTTATCCCACAGTCTATCTTGTTTCCATTTATCCCAGGACCTCGAATGGCCAAAAACAGGTTTAAAAGGGGAAGTGGGGCTCCTGGTTACATTAATATTATTTTTTATGGCTCACTTTAAATTTGATTTTCACAAAAATTCTTCAAGACTGATAATTCTCTGCTTATTTTACAGATGATAAAACCCTCGAAAAGGACAAGAAACTTGCCAGAAACTAGTGAGCTGGGAAGAAATAAACCAGGATTCAGCCCAGGTAAGTTTGGCTCTAAAGTCCCACGCTTTCCCACTGGGTCTTTCCTTTTGTGCCAAGGTAGGCTCTCCTCTACTGTTGCCTAAGCAGAGGACTGGCATTTCACAGGGGTTGGGAGGGATGCCAAGATAAGAACAAAACCAAGTAGCTAGAATAGAGCTGCTTGTTAGAGGACTCTCCCACATGCCCAGTCAGTTCAATGAACTGGGAGGCAGCGTGTGCAATGGAAAAACCACAGGTCTTGAACTCAGACTGGGGTTCAAAGTCAATGTTTACCATTACTAAATGGTGTTCTCTGCCTGGAATTCGTGTGGTTAGATGTGACATTAGACTCCTAGGAGACCACATAATCAGTGGACCACAGCCTCTCCACTAAATCCACTGTTATCTCCCCCTCCCTCCAAAGTGTTTGTTTCTGACTCCTGGTCTCCACTCCAATTCAATCTTAACATTGAGCCTCTCCTGCATACTAGATTGGATCTTACCCCTCTTCCTTAGTTCGTCCAGGCCTAAGAAGTCATTGTGATGGCATTTGAACCCCCAACCTACCTAGTTTTCATCTTTTAATATTCAGACAGGATTAGAATTGGACTTGTCATGGCTTGAACTTCCTGTTGGGGACTGTAGATTCCTCCCTAGGAATCTCCCAGCCCCTTTGTTCTGTTTCCCCTAACCCTGCTCCTTTAGCAGCAGCTTACTCCCTCCTCTTCCCAGTGCCAGCAAGGAACTACCAGCATGCTACATGGCTGTGGCTCTCCAGACCATTTCAGAGGTAGCCCTGGGGCACTTGCTGGGCTGCACTGGGCATTTCAAGGGACTTGCACTGATCTGGGATTTGCACAAATCACCTCCAGCTTGTGTCACCACATTCCTCTCCAGAATGGTGAGGACAAAGAAGGGCTTCTCCAAAACTAACAGATAAACCTACTACTTTCCTAGTTGAACACCTTTCTTCCCACCCTCCAGTCATTCAATGTCTACATTTTAACAGACAGTATCATATTTTCTGAAGGTTTTTGGAGGAAAAAGAGAGAAGAAAGTGGGTCGGGAGCTTCACTACACTCCTACAGAATACATTCCATTTGATAGGCTATAATTTCTAGCATAGTCTTCTCTCTTGACATTAGAGTTCCTGCTGCATCTGCAGAGAAGTGTATTAGCTACTGAATCTTTGAAAACTTTTTATTACGAAAAATTTTAAACATATATTAAAAGTGGTATAATGAACTGCCATGTAGCCATCACCAGCTTCAGTAAGTGTCAATTCACGGTCAGGCTTCTTTCATCTATACCCCATCCACATCTCCCATCTCCTGGATTATTTTTACACAAATCCAAGAGTTTACATCACTTTATTCGTGAATATTTTATACTGTGTCATTAAAGATAAGGATTCAGAAAGAATATCATTATTACACCTAAAAGTAAATAATAATTCTGTAATATTATCAAATACTCAGTCTTCATGTTTCTCTGATTGTTTCCTAAAATATCATTTGTTTACAGTTGTTTTTGTTCAAAACAGGAGACAAAATGCATGCATTCCATATTGTCTCCAAAGTTCCTTAAAAATATATATATGTATCTTTTCCTTTTTTTTCTTGCAGTTTCTTACATTCTAGATTTTGCTGATTGCTTTACTGTGATAGCTTCTGTCTACTGTATGTCCTATGAAATTGCCAGTTAGATCTAGAGGCCTTCATAAGAATCCTGTTCAATTATTTACAAGAATATTTCATCATTAGTGCTGTATCTTTTCTTTTGCATCATATAAGGAGGCACAGAGTGTGTGGTTGTTTGCCTTTTTGTGGTGTTAAACTTGATCAGTGGGTATTGTCAGTTTGACCCATTCTTTATTAAGTTAGAAGCCACTGATGGTCATTGCTCAGATTCTTTAATTTCATTAGGGATTGCAAAATGGTGACATTTAAATTCTATTATCCCTTCTGCATTTATTAACTGCAATTCATTAAAACAAACAAACAAAATACTTGCCCTCATCTACTCCTTGCTTACTCTCAGATACAGTTCTTATGGGAAAAGCATGGTGACTGCTTTATTCTGTCTCTCCCCCTCCTTTTTGTTACCAGTTTCCAAAGACCACTAATGAATAGTATTTTTAAGTATCATAATAAACTCAAGTACTTTTAACATATTTAATGTGTTTCATCACGCTGAATGTTAGCTTCTCTATATAGATAATATGCTTTAAGTGAAAGGTATAAGTATGCAATTACAGACAATGGAAAGGCAAAAGCTATATGCACATCTAAATCGGAAATGCTGAAACTATAAAACGGACAGTTGGCAGAAATTTGCTCAAACTATGCAAAGTGGTTATAACAACAACAACAAGCCCAAAACTAGTGGCAGCAGAAGAGAGCCGAGGAAGCAAGGACACAGGTGCAGGGAGCAGTGGAAGTCTGATGAGCAGTGGGCAGACTAAAGAGAAGGCAGAGGCCCTGAGTCAGCATTAGGGCAACTGCAGCGAGAGTATTCATAATCTGGGGCAAAAGAGGTGGAGCTGGGAGCCAGTGAGGAAAGCCTGAGTAAACCTGGGATCAAAGGGAGGAATGTGAGCCAGCAAACCTACCAGGGAACCTTGAGAGACAGGTTTTGAATCAGAGTAAGGTGTTAAAATGCAGCAACCTAGTTTATGTACAAGTGACTATACATCGAACATTGACTAATCACATGTAATACGTGAGCTAAGGTGTGTTTGCTTCTGCTGTGTGGTCCTGCTGGGCATGTATTACACCTCAGAGATACTAACAGGAAGGAGGTGACACAAAGGGATGGGAGACGGAAAGGCCCTGGGTTCAGGAATATAATCTTTGGAGGAGAAGTCTTTCAATGCTTCTTTTTTCTGGGGCAGCGACCCAAAGACAACTAGGGAAATTCTTTGGAGATTGCCTAGAGTCTGTATCATCCATCCTAACGGAAAGCCATAGCTCTCCTAAATATTTTCATATTCTGCCTAAAGCTAATACAACAGTAAATGTTATTTAACAATTACGATAAAGATTTGTACCATTAATTTTAAGGAAAGGTATAATAAAATCATCAGAGATCATAGTGTAGGAAAGGATCTTAAAGGTCATATAGTTGTAGTCCTAAATGAAAATATTAAGACAAAATGCTCATTCCATTAAAAAAAAAAAAGTTGACATTTAGATGAACTTATTCAACAGAGGGCCAAGCTCTTTTGCCTCCTGGGCACAGAAGAAGTAACAGCTTTATGAAAGAGTGTTAGTAATAAAAAGTTACAAGTAAAACAAGCATAACTCACAACGATTATAAATTTTTCTTGCAAGAGGTATTCTCATATTTTATGAAATTATAGACTGCCTCTTGATTTCTCTTTTAGAATGAGTAGTCTCAAGCCAAAAGATTAACATTGCAAAAGATTAACATCGAGACCAGGATTTAGCATAAATATGGAAGTATTTTCAACTGAAATAGAAAATCAAACATGTGGATTTGGGTAAAATTATATTTCCTTGATGATATTCTTTTTATTAAACAAACCTTTAATAATCTGACCTGAACTACAAGAGAGACAGTTTATGTTGTTAAAAGATGCTTATTTTTCACCTTCTTTTATCCTTCCTTTTATTTGAAATGCAATATTAAGACTATTGAGAAACAGAAAGCTTACCAGACACAGTATATTTTCCCTTAAAATATTGTGACCATTTGTAATGTATCTCATGAAACACGATCATAGCCTTAACTTCAGCTTGATGTTTCTACTTTGTAGCTGTTAGAGAAAGCACTTTTCCCAAAATTGCCTCCAAAAAGTCACATTTAATGTTCAAAAGCATAACTTTACTTTTGAAAGTATTTTCATTTTCTTAACAAGGTAAACCCTCATTATTAACTTGCAGTATTTTAGGGCAAGTTCACACAAGAAGTTGGAGCTCACCCTTAACCAACATTCCTCCATAGATATACAATCTATTGTTCTTTAAAGAAAGGCTAGGTGAATATCAATAAATGCATGCATAAATCTGAAAATAAGCATTTAAGCATAACACATATTATTAAAAAATGTATTAGCGACAACTATTTTAATGGATATTTTCTAGGGTAATATTATCTCTTCAAATTGTGTGTGTGTGTGCATATGTGTGTGTCCCCAGATGATATCAGAATAACCATTAAAGTATCATGGGATATTATTTTGAGAATAGAAATGAAGAATTCTATAACAAGTCTCTGCAAAATTTGGAGTTACCCTTTTCTCCCCTACAATAGTTTTAAAATATAATTTTAATTATGCTGTGCAGACACTTAAGAGCTTAAATGAACCAAATGCTGTACTTGCAATGTGTGTCAGAAGACTAAGCCACACATATTGAATGCTCTGTTCAAACAGTAATGACAAATTCTAAATGCTTCATTGTTCTTATTTTAACAGAAATCATCATATATTTTAACTATTTAATGGAATATTAAACCTCAATAGCCAATCATTTTGAAGTAATTTTCCCATCTGAAGAAAATTTGACTTACTTAGATGTGAAATATCTTAAATAAGATATGGCATATCTATAGAAGATATGCAACAAAATAGTTAAGTGAATACCATCAGCCCGACTTGGAGATATGTCTTATTATTGTAGTTACACTTCATCTGAAGACCTGAGTTACTCTGTAACCACCAGCCACCTCCCAACATGGCCCTAACCACAGGAGGTAGCATTCATTAGAAATTGTTTACTTTTGGGAATGATGGGTACATTCTTTGTCAAACTCAAAAGGGTGTGGAAAAATTGACTGACCTGATTTAGATAAGAATTATTGATTGTTTCAAACTGCCAGCTCCACTTTACTTTTGTTGAGTGAAGTAAAACTTGTAGAGAGTAAAATATGTGTGTGTATGTGTGTGTGTGTGTCTGTGTGTCTGTGTGTCTGTGTGTGTGTTCCTGACAGGTTACTTTACACTGCGATAAGGTTAGCTGTTTTACAGGAAATAGCTCTGTGTTTCTTCATGGATCAGTAATATGGTCGTTTTTGACCTCTTGCAGCACCTCAAATAATAAAAAATTCAAGTTAGGCTTGCCGTTCAATCCAAAGTAAAACTGGCTCTCAGGTCATTATCAGAACAAAATCTCAGTAATCAAACTTTTGAACCATGAAACAACTAAGTCCCAGGCAGTACCTCCTAGAGTTGGGTGATTCTAGCCCTCACTTTGGGGGAAAAAAAAAAAAAAGGTTCCCATAGAAACAAGTATGTGTCAGTGCCTTTGTTCTATCACTTCCTTTCCCTCGTCGCCTTAGGAGTAGTGTGATATCCATGGTAGTTCTGAGATGCCAGTATGGCCTGAAAGATCTCCTTCCCAAAGTTAGTTGCTGTTGTTTTAATGTAATCATAATTATTTTAAAATAGATATTGGGTATCATTATATAGCAATGTTTAGTTTGAGGGATGTGTAAGAAAGAGGGGCGAGGAAATATGTTTCTGCTGCCTGCATTATAGGAGTGGAGTGTGAGGTTTAGTTCAGTTGGGCATTTGTATCTTGACTGGCTAGCAGAATCACCGCCTCCCAATCTGGCTATGCTTATTGGGTCTCTGGCCAGAAATGAGGATGTAGCTGGTACACAAATCATGGAAATGAGTCCCTCCTTACAGTGCGGATTCACTGCACCAGAGAGACAGCTCTGCATGTGACCCATTGCAGAGGTGAAAATGGTGCCCTTTCAGCCTGCGCAATAAAGAAAGTAAAATCAGGAAATGCAGAATTGAATAGTCTACTATTTCACTGCAACTTTTGGCTTTATTTTATTGGTTACTTATTTTATCACTATATATAATTATTTTGAGGCTTTGGAAGACTAGGGACTATATTGCATGACTGTTTTACATGTTGTATTTACTAATACCTCATTTGTTTACTAATGATTATTTACATATTCATCAGTTAGTCTTACTGCCCTAGCTCTGAGGTATACTTAAAGGAAAATATTTATATTTATATTTTTTTTGTATTCATAAAGCACTATGTCAACACTGGATACTCTGTAGGCATATAGTTTATTGATTACAATTTATTTGTCTAAAACATTCAATGGTAGCTGTCTCTATATAATATTATAAAAAGCTTTAAATCACAGAAATACATTCTAGTAGAATAATATTTAATTTTAAAATTTAATAACAGCTAACTCATATGGTATTTATGTTTCATGAAGTAAGTACAATTATTATTCCCATTTTATAGACAGGAAAACTGAGGCCGAACTAGGTCACTCAAGTTTAAACAGATAGTAAATGATGGGACTGGGACTCCAGTGCGGTTCTGTTGGATTCTATGCTGTTAATCACTATGTTATTCTTTCTCCCATATTTACACATTTAATGCGAGCCTTCAGTATACTTAAATTTCTATTTTTCAACCTTAAAATTTTCCAATTAAAAAACAGGGATGATATGGCTCTCAGTAAATACCAATAATTTTTATCAGGTTAGAAGTCAGGCGGTCTACTGATATCACTATGAAAAGTAAATGTAATTCCAAAGTTGAACATAGAGCTGAAAATAAAAAAAAAAACATGGAAATGTAATGTTGTAGCTGATAATAGTTTGTTCTTTTTGCGGCAGACATTGAATCATTTTATTTAAAGAACTGGTTGGAAAACAGTAGCCTCAAAATAATTGTGAGGGATGGAGTTAGTCTCTGGAGGACCCCTTCAGTACAGCTGATTCTCCATTCCCTAGTTGGGCACTGTCTTCCTGCTGCCAGCCCAGGGACCCTTTCTATCCCCTCACCATAAGTCTGTCTTCTGAATAATAACTTCCTGTACGGTTTCTGCTGTCTCTCTGTCTCTTGTCAATTTTTACCCGCCAAGCTGGTCACCTAGTTGGTTAAAATGCAGTAACCCAATCTCTGATTTTCTCATGACTGACACAAATAAGTTAACATGTTTCATACCCCAGGTATATTTTAATGTAGACATCATGGAAAGTACATCTTGACCCAAAGGTTCTATTTCTAGTAGTGGCAAGTGTAAGCTCAGTAATAGAAGAAAAAATAACACCACAGTGGTCTCACAGCCTGTAGGATTCAACTTAGAGGTAGAAAAAAGAATTATTGCTCAGAAAAGAGTACTGTTTGGTGTTCATATCAAATGATTGGAATCACTGAACAGATCAGGTGGAAAAAAACTAATAAACACTTAAATCTCTCCTGACCCCAATCTATGCTTTGGTTAATAGTTTTCCTCCTTTAAAGAATACGTGCTATCGTGAATTTTTTGAAAAGATTTTGTTTTCCTTTTGGTGTCTCAATAAATCTATAGGTATAGTATGATCATGAACAAGAAATTCTTACTCTTGGTTTAGTAAACACAGCTCAATAAATTATATTCTTATGAGGAACTATTGAAGCAATAAAAATTGCGAATCTTCCATTTCAACCGAAAGCCTTCCTCGAACAGGTTGTTAGAACACGTTCAGAGATGCCTATCATGGGAACATATAATAGGATAAATTGACTGTGGGAGACGGAGGCAGGGATTAGTCATTCACAAGTTGGCAGTGGATCAGGTGAAGGGCTGTGTACCAGACTGACAACCATGAGATGAACTGGCACCCAGCCTTGGTTTGGGTGGGCACTTATTTCTTAATGAATTAAAGAGTTCTCCACAGACTTTGTTAATGATACCACAAAAAGAAGAAGGTTAGAGTTTAGAATATGATTTCAAAAGGAGATTAAACGAGTTTCTCTATCCATGGTATGTTCCTACAGATTATTCATTTCCCAACGGTGAAAACAATAGTTAACTCAGTTGGATAAAGTCTGAAAGTAAAGACACCTGAAGACTGAACACATCGAGTATTAATGCTAACTTAATGAGCACACTCCTGTTTTGTTATGCACCAGCTTGAGTATCTCAAAATACCTAGAGAGCTATTGCTAGACAATCATTCTGGTTTTCAAGTCTGCAATCATAACCAAGATATCCAATCTGCCAGCTATAGGGTTACTTTATTTACTTAGTGCTTCAGAGCTAGGGTTTATGCTAGCAAATATTTTATTGCTCACACACTTACTGGTTTCCTACCATGTTCAATGCCTCCACGGGCTACTGTGTAGGAGGATGGTGAATTGGAAGTGATTTTAGCTACCCAAGGAAGTAAAGGGTCAGTCTGAGACCAAAGGTGTTTGGAAGCAGCAATAAATATTCAAAGTTAACTAACTGCTGGAATTGTCATGCTGGTATTTTGTATTATGTCTTCAATCACTTTTTTGTTGTTGAAATTACCAGGAAAGAATAGATTCTAAAACACGGTGGTTCATCTCTCAGACCTCATTATTCTGTCCTCACAATGTGCATCACAATGAAATGACTGACTAAGGACCTTGAATACAAGTAAATATAGAAGCTCTATATAAATATGGAGAAATAAAGAAAAAGCTCGGAGGGATTGTTTATGCTTTCTTTCATGGAAAGTGCCATTTTCTCTGTACATCAGATAACACATTGATTTTAGTGTACTTCAATTCTCAATTTTCCATAAACCATAAAAACCTTAATGACTTTTCCAAAGCTCAAGTGAGAAACAATCAATTAATTTCCCCAGCAGTTCAACTCTGTCAAAATTAAAGTGCTATTTTAATGAATTTTTCAGACATTTAGGATACACAGCAGAAGTTTAATGCCAAAGTCATTCTTTTACCATTGCAAGAAAAGTTTAAATATAAACCAATTAAATAGAGAGTTCAAATTTCTTAATCTTTGTTATAGACATGAAAATGCAAGTCACTTTACATGACATTCTCCTAGTGTTTAACCTAATGCTGAGTTCACAGCAGCTCCGAACAGAACTTTTGCAGAATCATCCATAATATAATAATCATATGCATCCGGCACTACCCATGTGACACCATTCCTCCATGTTATCATTTACAAAAAGGGCTGTCCTGTTCCCTTCGCCCCTATAGGTCTCATATCTTATCTAAAATTCCCATTGCTAATACCACCTCTTCGAAATAAGACATTTTTAAAAAAGGCCACAGTAAAACTTCCTGGAAGGGAAAAGAGGCTAGGGAAGCAACATTCTCTCATTTGCACAATAGTGACCAATAGTAGATTAGCATGGATTAGTTTGTCAGATTAGTTAACTCACTTAGAAAGCAGAGATTACAATTGGGACAGGTGCAGTTTAGGGATAGTGGAGAGGAGGTGAGGAAGGTCTTGTATGGAAGTGACAACAGGAAAGGCTCCAGGGAGAGAGCAAACGGCAGGTATGAAGAAGGGAATGCTGAGAAGGGTCAGAATTTCAAAGGGCTAGGGGCAGTCTCAAAGTAAAATTTCTTTCAGGCTGCTCTGAATATGACTAAGAAGAATAAAACACTAGAATAGTAATTGCAATTGTGAAATAAGTTAAAAATAGAATTAAATTACGGGCGGATAGGATACCCTAGTCTGTTTCATTAGCAGAACATGGACTGTACTTTGCTGAAGTAAAAGATCAGTGATACTGCTTGCTTGATAAAATTCCATTCGTTTGGGCCATGAGAAAATCTACTGTGATCCTGAGAGGATGCCATCATGGTGTTTCATTTAGGGCTGTTCAGGATTGTTTGTTGTTTTTCTGCCTTTTTTTTTTTTAACTTGGGTTATAATGTAAAACTCACTTAATAACTTAGTGAATTTAGGAAAGCTATTTCGAGGCATCTTGAACTTGTTTAAAATTTTCTCTTTTCACAAGACTGAATCTGTTACAGTTCCTTTACAAAGAGAGGCACTTTTCTCTCGTCTATACACATTGAACAGACTAATTTGCAACCTGGCTTGTGTCCTGTTAGACTTCAGGGTGGCTGTGGATGGTCCTATTTCTTGGTGCTCATCAAGTCTTGTTCCTTAAAATTTTGAAGTGATTCCTTTGTCTACCTGTTAATCATCTATAGGCGTTTCTATAGTATAGGTCTTTTCTGATTTCCCCCGGGACTGACTGTAAAGTGCAGTCGTGCTAGGGGGAGCTTCTGCGTCAAGCCTTGGGAATTCCTGCTTCTTCATTTACAGAAAGTGGGTTGGCATTTGTTCTTGGAAGCTGACCTGCCTCCTGGTTTCTAGGAGGCGTTCACTAATGCCATTCTGAACTAAGTGCAGTTATTTCTTCCCCCCACCTTCATTTCCAGCCACATTGTTTCTTAAAGCTTAGGCTACTATGTGGGTGGGCAAATGGAAGAGGCTGATTATAATTCAGGGCATAAATAAAAATCAGGAGGCAACCCAGTCACCAGTGCAAGAAGGAAAATCATGACATAAATCTTGTGTTATTTTCCATTTACATAATCAGTAGCAAATATCACTGGTAGTGCTCAAATAATGTAAATATAAACTAGGAGCGACTCTATCCATGGATCTTAATGAAACATAGTATATAATAAATGTGGAATAAAAAGGCTCATTGAGCAGATTTTTAAAAGTCAAAGAGAATATAAACAAATACTCATACATGCATAATACATATGTGTCAAGCACTTTACCTGCAATGCTGAGATGGAAGTTTTCTGGTTGTAAAAATAAATAAACTCATGAATCCCTAAGGGCCTTTTTTTTTTTTTTTTTTTAAACAAAACAAAACAAAAACCTTTTGGTACCTCAGACAGAAACTGCTCTGAGGATGGTGTTCCCGGAGATTTCAATAGATTGGCTGGTCTGGGCCCCACAGCTAGTGTAGAAATGAATGCTGCTTAGCGGTAAGTTGAAGGGGAGATAGATTTGTCTTCACAAAATGCTTTGTTCATGCTCTTTGCTGGGACTCCCTGCAATTATGATATAATCTATTTGTTTTATTCCAGATGTTCACTCACTGTTACTTTGAAGTAGGCAAGTGAGCATTATTGAGTATTTCCTACACATGGGAATAGGAAAATTCTAGAAAACTCAAATTATTTGTACATGGCTAGGCTGGCAGAAGCAAGAATAAAACTCAAATTTCTCAGATACAATTTCTTAGCTTATTTACTTTAGAATTGCTCATAGATATTCCAAGTCCAGAGTAACTGGAAAAAACTCAAGTCTTCAACCTTTGTTTTCACTATTGTTTTTTAAAAACAGTATTTACTAAGATTTTCCTATTAAAAATATAATACTCCTTTTTAGAAAAATTGAAAGGTATAAAAATATATGAAAATGGGAGAATTAAATTCACAGATAATGCTAATATCCAGAGAGAACATATTTTGATGGATCTCTTCCACACTTAAAAAAAATTGAATTCATACTATATATAGACATTGCTTTTTATTAATCTTGTGAGTCATCTATATTAACACCTACCTTTATTTTATGTACTATGCTTGCATTAAGAATCAAGGGAAGGGGCCGGCCCGGTGGCTCAGGTGGTTAGAGCTCCGTACTCCTAACTCTGATTCCCACATGGGCCTGTGGGCTCTCAACCACAAGGTTGCCAGTTCAATTCCTCGAGTCCCGCAAGGGATGGTGGGCTCTGCCCCCTGCAACTAAGATTGAACACGGCACCTTGAGCTGAGCTGCCTCCCGGATGGCTCAGTTGTTGGTTGGAGCGCGGGCTCTCAACCACAAGGTTGCCAGTTCAATTCCTCGACTCCGATGGTGGGCAGCGCCCCCTGCAACTAAAATTGAACACAGCACCTTGAGCTGAGCTGCCGCTGAGCTCCCGGATGGCTCAGTTGGTTGGAGTGCGTCCTCTCAACCACAAGGTTGCCGGTTCGACTCCCGCAAGGGATGGTGGGCTGCGCCCCCTGCAACTAGCAATGGCAACTGGACCTGGAGCTGAGCTGCGCCCTCCACAACTAAGACTGAAAGAACAACAACTTGAAGCTGAACATAACCCCCCACAACTAAGATTGAAAGGACAACAATTTGACCATTGTTCCCCAATAAAGTCCTGTTCCCCTTCCCCAATAAAATCTTTAAAAAAAAAAAAAAAAAAGAATCAAGGGAAGAAAACTGTCAATACTATGACCTAATGCTTAACCAAATAGAACTATTATTTTATACTTGTGGAAAGAAATCCTTTAGACATAGTTTTATCAAATATCCCGAGTTTACATAAATAAAAAGTAAGTGAAATTAACTGGTTAGGTATTCCTGCAATTTTTTCATATTCAAACTTTAATTCTTTTGATTCACTTTATGATTCAGACTTTTTAATGTTTATGTTTTTCTACACAATTATCTTCTGTCTCCACTAGGGAATTGGTGATGAAGCTTTTCTTGAAAGTATTCTGCTGTTGTCTCTAGAGCGTGACTTCCTCTGATGTCCCTCATCTGCAAGTTTTAATACACATGCACAGGCAAAGAAACTACAAGAAATATTATAGATCTCACGTTATTTTCCATTTACGTAATCAGTAGTAAACATCACTGGTAGTGCTCAATAATATTATGATCTTAGATATGTAAAAAATATGAAAAACTATGCATCTTATAATCAATGAAATATAGTATATGTAACCTTTTGCTAAGCTTTATAGCATGAAAATTTATTCTCTTTAAATTAATGATATTTAAAGGTTTTACAACTGTTAATGTAATTTTTGTAAGCAATTCTCTATTGTTGGACACGTAAGACCTTTCCAATTTTTTTGCCATTATAAAGATGTGACAAACATCTTTGAGCATAACCTTTGTTTACATCTTTGATAATTTCCTTAAAAGTTCCCAAAATAGCATAACTATGTAAAATGATGTGCGGTTTGCACTTCCTACATATTGCCAAATTGCTTTCCAAAATGACCGTATCAATCTACCTAACCAGTAGGATATGTGGACACATCGTGTTTTCTAACCAGTGGTTTTCACTATTACCAACAGTACATACGAGTTAAATCTTGCCTCTTGACCATCCTACCCTTTCCTTTCATTTCTTCCTTTATTTTTATTTATCACCTGCCAAGATGATAAATAATTCCTTTCCCTTTTTGTATTTACTCCTTTACTGATCCTATGAATTTCAACTAAGAAAGCTCTTAGTCGTTGCTTAGCCAATCTATACTATATGTAGCTAGCTACCTTAATTTTCCCTCTGAAGTCAGTTTCCTTAATCACTTCATTGCTCTAATTTTTCAGATACTCAAGGGGCGAAACCTGAATTCATTAGTAGAAGATTTTTGTCATGAATGTAGGAACCATCTACTTAATTTTCCTGATGAAATGCTTATTTATGTCTAGTCCCCCATTCCGTTAGTCATTTTTTTGCTCATGTTCATAATAATCATAATTGAAAAAAATCATTGCTCTCCATTCTGACCTAAAAGTTTTTTTTTTGAAATACTGTCAAGACTTATTGAAATAAAATTTCCATCACTAGCATGTTTATGGGCCAGGCCTTGATGATCATCGGAGATATACTTAGAAAATGAAAAACTATTCTTAATATTTATCCCTCCTTCAAGCACCTATAACGTGTAATGCTTGATGCCTGTGGCAATGCCAAGAAGCCTAAGGCCCATTACTCCCTATGATAATAATAGTAATATGGGAAATTTGTTGAATTCTCCCTGGGTGCCAGGCAGTGGTCCAAATGCTTCACGTGCACTGCCTCATTGAATCAGCCCAACAATGATATGAAATTGGCCTTATTGTTATTTTTATTTTATAGATAAGTAAACAAAGGCAGGGAGAAGCAAGTAATTGTCCAAGATCATACAGATAGATGTGAATCTAGAGTATTTTACCTCATGATTGGCTTTTTAACACATACTGCCCTATAAAAACTTAGGAAATAGTAGGATAGATGAGACTTACACATCAGCTGTAATAAAAGACTATAAACATGAAGTATAGGGGTTGGGAAAATGAGAGAAATCAAGATTTAAAGAAGAGGTTGAACATGAATGGGTCTTGAAAGATCGAAACAATATAGTTTGGGGTAGAAGTGAGAGTGGGTACTAGTTCAATGCGAAGGGGGGGAGGGAAGACTAACTCTAGAGCCCAACAAACCTGCATTCGAATTCTGACTCCAGAACATACCGTGTTTCCCGGAAAATAACACCTATCCTGAAAATAAGTCCCAGTTAAGATCATCAGCTAGACGGATGCATTTAGTATGTTATGACGATGTTCCAGAAGAAGAAGACATGACTGTATTTGAATAAATGTAGATTGTTGTACATGAAAAAATAAGACATCCCTGAAAATACGCCCTAATGCATCTTGTGGATGCATTAATTAATATAAGACCCAGTCTTACTTTCGGGGAAACAGGTAGTAATTGTAAAGTGACTTCCTCCTAGCCTAAGGCACTCAATCTATTTCAGTTTTAATCAGCAAAGACAAAAAAGTTTAGAACCATGTGATATGTTTAGGGAATGGAAGCAAGGTAAGGTAGACAGGTTTTAAGGGGGGTATTGGGGCATTTCAAGGAAAGGAAGGAAGGAAGGAGGAGAGGAAAGGTGGATGTATGTGAGGAGCAGTTGTGGCTGAAGACAAAATGAAATATGCAGGAAATGTTGGAAGGCTTGAGACAGCAGGAAGATAACTGAAAGGGAAACAACAGTAAGATTAGTGGTGGAGTGGTTTGGGGTAAGGAGAGCTTGAAGAAGTGAACCCAGAGGAGGCCCTTCCTACAGGTGAAAGATAAGGAGGGCGTGAATCGGGGCGATGTTCTTGGAAAGGAAGGAGAGAGACTCCAGAAGTATTTCAAAGATAGATTTGAAAGAACTTGGTAACCAACTCGCATTTGGGACTGTGTCAAATGTTCCTCCGATTTTCACCCCAGGGGCCCGAAATGATGATAATGCCTTTTGCAGAGAGAAATTACAGTTAGTTTAGGAGTGAATCAGTGTTGAAAACTTGAGAGTCAGCAGAACAGATGACTTTGTGAAAAGTTTCAATGCAAAGGCAAAGAAAGGGGACTGTTTGAGTGTCAGGAATCCTAATGCTAACGTAGGAAGGTAAATCTGTTTTTGGATTAACACTTTCTGTTCTTTAGCAAAACCAAGGTTAATGATATGTTATGGGGTCTTCTCATTCTTATCAGGGACCTTTATTCTCTTTTTGGATTAGGCATTCCTTTGAGAACTTGATGAAAACTATAGACTTTCCTGTATCCAAAAGAGTGAATGTACATGTGAGGATGGGTGGGGGTGTGTGTGTCATAAACATACAGATAAAGATTTGCGTGAAATTTTAGGACAGTCTTGTATTTTTTGAAGCCCAGCCTCTGAATCCCAAGAGACTGCTTTGCATAACTTCTTTTTTAACCAATGCATTATCATCTTTTTCCAACTATAATTAACTACGTGTCAGGTACTAAGTGCCTTACCTATATTAGCTCACTTAATGCTCACCATAATATTGCCATATAGGTATTACATTTCAAACATAGGAGAACACAGAGTTAGACCGGTTAAATAAATTGCCCAGAGTTAAGTTAGTATGTGGTAGAGCCAAGATTTGAACACAGGTCTCTGTATTAGTCAGGTTTCTCCAGAGAAAGAGAACCAAGAGGGTATGGGTGCTTGTGCGTGTGTGTCTGTGTGTGTGTGTATAAAAACATTTATTCTAAGGAAGTGACTCGTGATTATGGAGGCTGATAAGTCCCAAGATCCGCAGTCAGCAAGATGGTGACCCAGGACCAGACCCAGTCTGAGTCTGAAGGCCTGAGAATTAGGAGAATCAACAGTGTAGTTTCCTTCCGAGGCCTGCAGGCTTGAGACCTAGGAAAAGGTGATGTTTCTGTTGGGGTTCAAAGGCAGGAAAAAGCTAATGTCCCACTTCAAAGGCAGTCAGGCAGGAGAAATTCTTTCTTACTGGAGATGGAGAGAAGGAGTCGATGGGTCAGCCTTTTTGTTCTCTTCAGGCCTTCACCTAATTGGATGAGGGCTGCGCACATTAGGGAGGGTTATCTGCTTTAGTCAGTCTACTGATTTAAATGCTAATCTTATCCAAATCCAAAACATTCTCATACAGACATACCAGGAATAATGTTTGACCAAATATCTGTACATTCCCCAGGCTCTCTGACCCCAAGTGCTGTGTCCTGTGTCATTTAAAATACACTCTTCTGTTTTTCTCAGGCAAACTTTCATTTTACTTTCACACAAGCCTTACTTGAATGATTCATGTTAGAACTTCTTCTCCTTCCATGTTTCCTCTTTTTCCAGTTTTGTTCTCCTAACCCAAAAATTTAAAGTAAAAACCGCTTGCATTCTTTCTGCTTTATTTTTCCCCCAAGAAGATAGACTTCTTTCATTTTAAATGTTAAAAGAGGGTTTTGCCGCAAAAGTGAGTTAACAACATCTACAAGAATGCATGGGTACCCACTAGGAGTGTACATCAGGTGTTAAAAGAGTTTTCAAATTCACTGCATGCCAGAGAAAAGAAGTGCTGGTTTGGTAGCAGTATTGAAACTTTCAGGTGGCTGCTTAGTATGCAGTGCGTATGTTCCTAAAAGTCAATGCACGATTAGAAAAAATATATTGTGGATGTTTTTTAGGCCCTGGAGCCGATCCAAAATAACGGCTGGGGTTTTCTATCTCCTGGGGGACTCCTCAAACTCCTGAAATTCAGTCCCAGGAAGTCATCACACTCGGTTCGATGAAGGCTCTGTGAGCAGGAGACGACTCAGTTGTCAGAGTACAAAGGAAATCTAAGGGAGGCTGCTCTTTCCATCAAACACATTTTCGATTCTTTAACCGACTGCGGGCACCCACATAAGCTTGAAAAGGTGATCAAACAGTAAAATTAAAGCTCTTAGTTTACAGGTTTTTTTCCTTTTCTACCAGGTGAGGGAGGCACTAGTAGGCAAAGAACAGCTCTCTTCTTCCCGTTATTTTAAAAATTTTAAACAGAAAAGAAGATAATTTAGGATTACATCCTATGGCCTGTGTAATCAACTCTGTAATACACTAGTTAAGGTAAAACAATGAATTTAAATTAAACTTTGACTTCTGTAAACCCAGACTATAAAGCCCTTCAAACTGCACAAATAATTTGGAAGAATTTATGTTCAAAAAAGGAGCACACATTCTTAATATAAATGAGCTGATATCTAGACACAGACATTGCTGTTGTAATTGCTGTTAAAGTTTTTAAAGGACATTGAATTTCCAATTTAGTAAAGGAGAAAAATAATATATCTTATATCCTGCTGGTTAGTAGCTACCTTCCTCCTAAAGAACCCAATAGCATTACAATTTCTTTGGAACAGATTTTTTTAAATATAATGCTTTGAATCTGAGATGACTTCAACAATGGACAAATATATCAGACTAAGTTTTCAATTATTTAGTTCTCTTGTTTTTTTCTAGTTTGATGTTATCAAGTGATACCATGGTATCATGAAAAGGATTCATTCAGGGCCTGTTTCCCTGGGGTGATATGCTAGGGGTGGCAAAGTGAGGTGAAATCCTATCATCGTCAACCCCCATTGACTGAATCCTTACTGTCCCTGGCTCTAAGCACACAGACATAAGCCATATTTCCCACTGAGAGAGCTTAGAGCCTAATGGATGACTTCAGTGTACCTACCAAGATGACACAAGCTATTGGATATTGTTGCACAAGTGTTTAGACAATAAGTACTTTGAGGCTGGGGAAGATGAAAATCCTTTCTTAAGAATTTCTTTACCAGTTTTAGTGATATAGTCTATAAAATAATATCCGACCCTAAGACATAGGAGAATATATTAATTTGATCTTCCATTGCTGAACTGTAATTGTCTTGTATCCCAGGCTTTTAGCCCAGAGTTTAACACATAGTAGGAATTTTGTCTTCCTGAGTTAAAATACTATTATTTTAACAGTTGTGAGGTGGAACTCCCTATCAACTGTAATTCCATGCAGGACAAGTGCAGCACTGAATGTAACTATACGAGTATGGGTCAATCCATATCTTCATGTGTAGGCCTTCTAGAATTACACTTGTTAGAACAACCACATACATAAAAATGCTATATAAGACACTATTAAAGCAAGAATAAGCATGACCATTTGTGGTCATTTCTATGTTGGTAAAAACCCCAGGTTTTTGCCTGCGTACAGACACCAGGTGCCATGTTTGGGTTTGTCCTGTCCCTTTGGGGGAATCAATGACAAGTGCCTTTCTCCACAGAAGGTTGGTGGGGCTAGATCTTAAAACAAGATTAGGACAAGACTATTTCAGGACAGAGGATGGACCATTTAAGGGTGATGGGTATGACGATCATATTGACTTTCTGGATTTTACTTCTCAAAGAGTCTGGAAAGAAGATTTGAGCAACTCAGACCAGAGTTCTACTGATAACCCCCGGGGATGGTTTGACCTGCCCTTCATGTAGCCCTTCAATTCTTTTACCTTTGAAGCTTCTGGGCTTGGGCCTCTGTCTTTTCTTAGGCGAGATATCCACTGGTCTTTGGCATCTGGGCAGTTCTGAAATGACAAACAGCCACCCAACCAAGGGGCAGAAGCAGGAGCAATCATCTTAGCCTAAGACTGCTTACGCAGTGGCAGGGAAAAAAGAAAGATTCTATCTTTTTGTTTTTTGTAGTTATTAAATTCTCTGGCTGTATTATGATGTTTCCCAGAGAAGAGGGAGAGAAGGCTGGCAAGAGCCAATGTCCTCAGTTTGGTTCCTTCCGGGGCCAAAATAAACTGCAGGTCAGAGAGAGCCATATCAGTGCAGTGGTTGGTCCCCAAGAACGGCAAACCAGTGGTTGTAGCCTCAGGGCCCAAAATTCTTCAGTCTACACCAGACACTTAGGTGGTAAAGACGTAGGTATTATCTAGCTCCCCCCCCCCCCGCCACGCCCCCGCCCCTTGAGGCAGATGGATGTCATAACCCCGCAGGACATACAGTTGCTAAGTGTCATCTGGAAGATTGTTAGCATCTCCTCCTAGCATTATCCTTTTGAAATCACAAGCAAGCTTCCAGGCTCTACTGTAAAGCTGTCCTCCTCCCCCTTATTCATTCATTCATTCATTCTTCCACCGATAGTCTATGAGCCTATGACAAGGGGAAGCAACTAATCATAAAACCTAATCATAAAATCTTCCTTATACTTGACAGCAATATTCACTCAACCAAGGTCTCCTTGCTTCATTTAAAACAAAAGAGGTTCTCTACTCACGCCCCTCCCACCCCAGCAGAAATTGTATTCCTGGAACCAGCGCTGGTCATTCCGAAAGTTGCTATTCCCCGTAGTTAAGGGCGAAGTTAGCGAATCCGTAGCTGCAAAGTCTGGACTTGGGGGTGGGGGCGACATCCAGGGCGGGGGAGAGCGGCGAGGAGGAGGGGACTATAGGGAAGGACACTGCCCTCTACTTCTTTGAGGTCGTCTCCTAAGCCAGTGGAGCTGCCAGTTTAGGTGTGGGGAGGGCGGCTGTGGGGGGAGCGGCGTGGGCTCCGCACCCGCGGCTGGGTGTCAGGTTGGGTACCTGGCGGGCCGGGCGCGTCTCGCAGGCCGGCCAGAGGGTGTGAGCGCGCGCGCCCCCTCCGTGCCCGCTCAGCCTCGCGCGCGTCTCGGGGGAGGCTCCGCGGAGAGGCGCCGGGGGAGCCTGCAGCCTCAGTCCTGCCGCCGGCGGAGCTTTGTGCGGCGGCGGCGGCTCCGAGTCCCACCTGCTGGCGGCCGGGAGACAAGGAAGGGGAAGAAGGAAGAGGAGGGGAAAGAGGCGGCGGCGCGATCCCACTCCTCCCGCTGGCGCCTACCTCCCGGGGGTTCCGCAGTCCCCGCTACCGGCCTGCAAGACACCCCCCCGCCCCCGGCCCGGCCCGGCCTAGCGTCCTCACCGCGGCAGCCGCCGCTGCAGCCCCTTCAGCCCGGCCCGGCCCACCCGGCCCGGCCGCCGCCACCCGGAGCCGCCGGCGAGTTTGAGGCGAGCGCGGGGCGCGCGGCGCCGCCTCGATGTGCCCGGGAGCCGCCTCGGCGCCCCAGTCCCGCTGAAGAGCCCCGAGCGCGCAGCAGCCAGCCCAGGAGGGTGTGCGGGAGGCGCGGCGAGCCGCAGAGAGAGGGAACCAACGAGCGAACCAGCAAGAGAGAGCCCGAGAACGAGCGCAGGGAGCAGGCACCATGCCGGGCTGGAAGAAGAATATCCCCATCTGCTTGCAGGCGGAAGAGCAGGAGAGAGGTGAGTGGGGCGACGGGGCGGGGGAGGCGGGGACCGGGGTCCGGGCCGGGGGCCACCCCGGGTGCCTCCCTCTCCCCAGCTCCCTCCCGATCTATCCACCGGCCGACGGGGGAGGGGCGCCGCGCCCTCCCGGGCGGTGGGCGAAGCGAGGCGGCGTTGTGCGAACTCAGATTTCTTTTTTTGGGGGGTGCGGGGCCTGAGGGGGGGAGAAGGGGAAAGAGGGAGGGTGCTGCAGCAGCCAACTTTTCGCTTGGGGAAAAATTTTTCTGGAGAGGACAGAGGGGAACTCCAGCTTCTCCACGGCCCGCTCGCACGTGGAGCCCGGAGCGGCTGTCTGTGGGGTGGGTGCTGGGGGTGAGGGTGGGGGTTCCTGCAGTGCTTTAAGTGACTTTTCAAACTTTCCTCCTCCTCCCGCGGCCGCCTTCGCGGTGTCCCCGCCGCTGGCTGAGCTTTGATGGTGCTGCCAAGCCCAAAGTTGCTGGAGATCCTGGGAGGAGGAGGAGATGGTGGAGGAAGAGCGTGGGGGCGGGAAGTGGGCGCTGCCGCAGGTCTCCGGAGGGGGATGGGAAGATGGGGGAAAGCTGTCTTTAGGCTGAGGGTCTGGGGCTGGAATTGACGCCTTGGAAATGAGTTATGCCCCAGCGCAGTCCCCGCTGTCAAGTTAATACCGCAGGACTGCGGGCTTTTCACCATTACTGTCTATTTTTCTTTGTAAAAGCGGCTCTCCGTGCCAGGTTGCTTGTAGACCTTTTGTGTTTCTGCCTGACAAGCGTGCTGGGCACGTTGCTTTTAAATGACTTGCGGAGAGGAAAGTTGAAAGCCTTTTGCACCTTAGGGCTCGGTTCTGTTGAGGTCATTTCATGGTGTTTAGTTTGTGCGGAGGTTGGCCAGGGATTTCAGTTCGGTAACCTGGATATGATGTACTGAGTGCACCAGAATTTCCTATACAGGCCCCACGGGGTTGGAGAGGTGTGCGCTGTGGCTCTGCTAAGCATCCAGAGGGACTCTGGCTGGCAAGGTCCACCAGGGTTTATTCCCCTGCTCCTCCCACCCCGGCCTGCCCTGGCTTCGAGGAAAATGCTTTAGACTTGGATGGATTTCAGGATGCTGGGTCCGCATGGGCTGTGGCAACAGTCGGTGCTGAGGTTAAATGGTGCTTCGAGGGTGGGTGGCTGAGGAAAGCAGGAGGAAGCCAAGCTGGTGTGTGGAGAAGGCAGAGTTGTCAGGGGAGCTCACTCCAGCAGCTTGATGAGTTGGTATGGAGGGTGTCTGGGTTATTGGGCATGCCAAAAGTTTCAGGCTTTTGAAATAATGCTTGCCACTGAAGAGCCAATGCGCGATTTGCAGTTTTTCTCTAGGTGGCACAACCTGTCTGGCTTATATCCTGTTTAATGACTCAGGGAATTCATCCCTTTTTAACCACTTCATTATTAGATATGTGTGTTCATTTCCAGTACACTTTCTCGTGAGCGACCTTACGTTTACCCACTCAAAATGCACTCTGGCTTTAGAAATGCTTCTGCTTTTACCTTTAGTAAATCATATCTTAAAAGTTGCAAATAGTGCTACCAATAATTTATAACCAGGTAAAAGCACCAAATGCAAGCATTCTGTCCTGTCTGTCTTATCAACTAAATGTCACAGTGCACTTGGTGTTAAATGTATCTGTTTACTGAAGAAAATGTTCCAATACTGCCAACAAATTTAATCAGAATGCTGAAATGGGTAGATTTTTGGACTGTGACAAAATGTATGTCTTTTAGAAATATATGGTAACTTTGAAAGATGATCAGCTAATCTGTTTGGTGGAGATAAGACTGAATTTCCTGCAGAACATAAAAATCTGAGTCAGAAATTGGATATTCTGCTTTATCTTCTCCCGTGAAACAGGGAACCTTTGTTACTTGGTGTCTTTTTTCATTTTAAAGGTTTACTTTTTGCTTATATTATGTGATGCTTTTCTAATTGGTATATTTTTGTTTGGTTGTGGCGTTTCTTTTTGAGGGTCCGCTTCATTGGGAATGCACAAATATGTGTGTTTTGTTTCTCGTAAAATACCCTACCTGGTGTTTGTGTTTCAACTGTGCGTGCATACATATGTATTTAAATTAACTGATTTTTAATGCATATGTCAGAAGACACTGCTTGGGATTGGCTTATCCTTTTGGAAGAATTTTATTGTGAAGTAATGGGCAATGTTTTCTATTTGAATTTGAAATCAGATTGTATTTAGCATTTTTCTTTAGAATTTACAAATTTAAATGATCCAAAAAGTGTTGAATTAAGTTCTTGTTAAATATAAACAGAAAGATTGAACTATCAAGTTGGTCAGGAAAGTAATGATCATAGAGGGAACGAATACATTTTAAATTTTGTCTAGGGATGACATTGACCAAAAATTCAACTTCTAATGTCTTACCGTTAAATTCTAAGGTTGGTTATACTCGTATAACCATTGCTCTTTCCACATTCTCCCACACTCAATTTCCATTTAAACATTCTAAAACCCATTATGGAGACTACTCTAGCATAACATTTTTTCCTGTAGATTTTATCAAGCTAAATCTCTTTCTGAAACGTAATGCAAATTAATACGGGCTGCTAGCTTCTTTAAGGACCACATATTTGAACAAGTAGTTCTCAGCATTATCGTTTTTTTAAAAATGTTGATCTCAACTCAAAGGTTTGGGGAACCTGCTTTCTTGATATTGTCACATACAACGAGGGGTTTGGCCAATCTATATAATAAATTCATGCCTTATCTATAAACCATTCATAACTTGGGTTCATCTTGAAGGCCTCTGTCAAGAAGATATTGAGTGAACTATTGCTACTGCATGCAATGCTGAGCAGAGAAAGTGTAACACATGCAGTAAATGCAGTTGCTTCCACAATGACATGTTAAGATTCACTCATGTACGGTGACATACTATTAAAGTTCGGGACACATTTCTCTATCCTCCCCACTCCCCCCAGCCCCCCAATTTTCTGCCTGAGCTGAGGAACCCAATTCATTTAGAAGCTTCCTATACGTTTTTGGGTAAGTGTTTCAGGAGAAGTGAAATGATTCTGAACACTGTTCTGTTTAACATCTCTTCCAACCAAATTAAATTAAGTAATTTATTAGTTGTTTTAATCTTCTTATTAGCTGATCATGTGTAATCGGAATATAATTGTTAAGGACAATCTCAGTATAAAGAGATAGATGCCTCATTAGTTAATGATGCCTTTCTGTTGCCTTGTATGCATACATACCAGTACATACACATATTCAGAGGGGAAGATTTGTATAGCTCCCCTCCCACTTGCCTTTCTGTTCTTCTCAGAAGATTTGGAGGTCTCCTCGTGAACTTGAGGACTTCCCTTTGGACTTCTGCAGGAATTATGGTGTCTGGGATTTTGCTTCTGTTTTGTAGAATGACAGTATTTGGATCTCTTTAGATGTAAAGAATTAGCTTTTATAAAATACCTATGAGACAGTGCAGGGGGCTTAGTAGTGTGCCTTTATTATGGCTTTGGTCTGTTTCACTTTCCACATCACAAGGAGATCTGGTGTCCCTACTCCACACAAGTTGCTTAACAAAAAGTCCAATTTGAAATTTGAGTTTTGACTGGGGAGTGCTGTGAGGAAAGGAGAAGAAGTCACACGCATGGAGAGTCTGCTTTGTGTTGCGCACTGTGTCCGATGTTTCACATTCATTATTTGGTACAACCTTACCACGTGCCTGTAAGGTCGGTATTACTATTATTTTCCCTGATAGATGAAGAAACTGATGTTCGGAGAATGAAAAACATTGCCTATAGTTACGAAGCCAAGAGTTAGGGCACCAGTTTCTAAAGAGACAATTCAGAAAAGAAGTTACATTTCCTGAGATGAAGTTTATAGCATTATATTAACATTGTAACATCTTATGTTTTTTTTTAACAGAATTTTAGTGAAGTGCCACCGAATCGTTCATCAGCAGAGTTTTTCAGTTATATACATTTGGAAGAAGCTTCCAAAGTATATTGTGGATTGTTGACAAACTGACTTTGCTACGTAGGTTTATCATCTCTAACCATAAGGATTGAAATGTCAGCATATTTTTCAGTAGAATTATTTTACTAAAGTTAAAGAACTTCATTTAAGTGAGTGGCTTTTCCACCAAAGACTTGAGATACTTATGCAGTTTTCCTTCTTTTCAAAGCGTATTTGTCATTAAGTCAAGAATTAACAAGAATTAGGTATTCTTCCTCACTGCAATGAACTGGGAAACTCCTGTATTGTTAATAGCCGTTGTGCATTTGCTCTTTTGCCAACATTTTATATAATTAAAGCCATCCATCTGAACTCTCAGCCTGACTTTCTATCAGAGGGCTCAGTGACCAAAGAAAGGGACTTCAGATAATGCTTTCTTCTGTGGCAGCCTGGTTGGTTTCTTTCATGAAGAAAAAGAAGTATCAACTTTAATTGGTAAAGGATATTAAGAATTGAATATCGTGAGTTTTAAAACTGTTATATTAAATGCTGGTGATGTCTGATTGTTGAAGGCATTTAGGATTTGGTAAGAATCATAGTTGTTTAGTAATACAAAATACAAAAGTAATAGTAATGCAAAGTCAGGTGTCTAACAGAATGCTATTCAAACGCAAAAGCAAAACCTGGGTTTGAATCTCTTGTTTTATCTTTTACTAAAGTGCATTTCTTCTCAAATTCAAAGGTTTCCTAAATATAAAAATCTATCCATACCAATTTCCTTATTTAAGAAACCTACATGTTTCGGCATGTCAGTGGCTGTCAGTTTTATGGGAAAGTTAACATTCTTTAAATATATTTGCTGATTAAAATACACCTGATTGAATTTCTTACTGCCTTTCATTTCAACAATGATTAAACTTGAAGCACCAAATGAGGTGTTGAATAGAATATGAAAACATGTCAGTATCCTAGATAGATTCTTTAGCCCCACCCAGCAGAGAGGTGGACCACAAGATAATTGAAGTCTAACAGCAGTGGGCTAAGTCCATTTTAGCACTTCCTAGCTATGTAGCCTTTGTACTACTCAAAGCCCTTGTGTTCTCATCTTTAAGATGAGGACAAGTAACATCTACCTCCTGGGAGAATTAAATGAAATTAACAAGTGTGGGGGAATTTATGATAGTACTTTACGTATAGGTCAGGGCTCAGTAATGGCAACTGCTGTTACTTTTATATCTTGATATCGATGTGTAAACTTAAGGTGTCCTGATGATGAAATGTTAAGTTTTTATTCTTTAAAACCTTCATAAATGAGTACAAAAAAAGTGCAGTGTTTTGTGAACAGCTACAGTGAAACACAAAACTTTATGAGGCAAAGGTCTTTGGTATATTTTAGTCTGACTCTCTTATGAAGAAAAAGAAACTCCTGTATAGAGGGAAATGTACCCAAGGCCGCAGTTTATACATTTAGTGAACATTTACTGGCCACTAACTGCCATGATGGGTGCTGGGAATGAAATCATGGTTCCTATTTTCCAGTAGATTATTATGTATAGTTATAGAGTCACTGATGTGACAAGTAACTCAGTACAGCCTATCTCCTCCTGTGCAGGTGGACTGTGCTGAGGGCAGGTGGGAAGAAGGAAGCTTCTGAGGACAGCTCTCAGAGGAGATGGCACAGAGGAAGTGATTTAACACTTTAAGGAAGGGGAGGAGTTTAGGAGGTTGGGAGGTGATGTGAGGACAGATATTTCAGGCAAGGGGCAGGGTATGTTCCAAAGCATTGTGGAATAAAATATTCCAGGAGCCACTACTGGTTTCTTAAGGGGCTGAAGTATAGAATAGGAACGTGTATATGGACTGTAGAACATGAATGTGCATTTCCCCATGAGGTGGGGAAACTGGGTGGGAAAAGATGAGACTAGAGAGCCAGCTTTGGAAGGACTTTGTATGCCAGATTGAAGAGTTCCGGTTGTATCCAGCAGGTGATAAGGAGTTAATGGAAGCATATCTGAAGGAGAAGTGAAGGGTCCCGATTTGCATTTTAGAAAGGTTATCTTGGAAGCAAGGAGGAAAGATTGGAAAAGGGAGGGACTGGAGGAATGGGTGGGGGTCAGGTAGAAGGCTACTGCCCAGTTTCTGGCCATGCAGAGATACTTAGGAAGAGGACATGGTAAGCAGGTGAATTTAGGAAATACGGAGGGTGTAGGTCTGTGGTTTAGGTAGTGATTAGAGTCAGAGTTGTATGTTGAGACCGAGTGCCTTGATAAAAAACCTGGTGTTCTTTCCTCCACATATTGCCTTTCTTTTCCATCTCCTTCCCAAATCTACGATGAGGGTAAATGTAAACAGATTCTGTAAAATAATGTAAAAATTGACCACCATCAAAGTGATTGGGTTCCAGGCTGGGTCATGATGACAGTTTAATGTGCATTAGCTTTTTTTTTTTTTTTTTTTAATTGGGGAATATTGGGGAACAGTGTGTTTCTCCAGGACCCATCAGCTCCAAGTCAACTTGTTGTTTTCAGTCTAGTTGTGGAGGGCACAGCTCCTTGGCCCATGTGCGAATTGAACTGGAGACCTTGGTGTTATGAGCACTGCGCTCTAACCACTGAGCCAACCACTGGCTGCCCTTGCATTAGTTTTTTTTTTTTTTAAACATGTTTTTTTGTTTTTTGTTTTTGTTTTTCCCAAGTCAAGTTGTTGTCCTTTCAGTCTTAGTTGTGGAGGGTGCCGTTCAGCTTCAAGTTGTTGTCCTTTCAGTCTTAGTTGTGGAGGGCGCAGCTCAGCTCCAGGTCCAGTTGCCATTGCTAGTTGCAGGGGGCGCAGCCTACCATCCCTTGCGGGCGTCAAGGAATCGAACTGGCAACCTTGTGGTTGAGAGCCCACTGGCCCATGTGGGAATCGAACCGGCAGCCTTCAGAGTTAGGAGAATGGAGCTCCAACCACCTGAGCCACCGGGCCGGCCCGCATTAGTTTTTTATTAAAAATAATTATTATCCTGTCTCTATCTCCTAAAACTAATTTGGAATTTTAAGTGATATTTTTAAAATAAAAAGAGAAAAGTGGTAATTATTTATAGAAATGTCATCCCACGTAATAGAATTGGTTTGTTTTGTTAAAAAGTTATTATTTTCTGAAAACAACTAAATGCTCTGTGAATTAAGTTTTAAATACTTCGTATACTGAACTCAATTAGGAAACCAGTATTAAAGTCCTCTCTTAGTCATATTTCTGATTATGTGATCTAGGCACAGACTGCCCTTCTGAACCTCTATTTTCTCATCTGTACTTTAAGGATGATTCTTGGCATACTAACCTCCTGGGGTTATGTTATGGGGTGAAAATTTTATTGTTACAAATTATATTACAAAAAGGAAAAGTTGTTGAATGACTGAGATTCTTAAAATACATTTGTCTATTAGCCCGCCATTTCTGAATGGAGGCATTTTTTGTATGACTTCTGTTTCATAAACCGGAAATTTTCATAAAAACAATTATATTGTTCCAAAATGAATTTCAAATATGTTATGGAGTTTCCCCTTTAGGCTCCCATTGATAATAACGTAACTCAAATGATACAACCAAATTACAATACACAGCTCTGTTACAAGTCCAAAGTCTGTGTGGCCGGTGTGTTGAAAGGCCAAAACTCAAAACGTCAGAATTTGGAGTAAGGAAAGGTTTATTTATTTATTAAAACTTTTTATTTATTTTAAGTGTGTTTTTCCAGAACCCATCAGCTCAAAGTCAAGTAGTTGTTTCAATCTAGTTGTGGAGGGCACAGCTCACACTGGCCCATGCAAGGAAGGAACCGGCAAACTTGGTGTTACAAGCATCACACTCTAACCAACTGAGCTAACCCACCGCCTTAGGAAAGGTTTATTGATCGAGAAAGTGCCAACGAAGAAGGTGGGAGCCCTAGTAGTCCCTCAAATCCATCTTAAGAAAGCATAGAGGTCAGGCTTCTTTTATGTCTAGGGGAGGGAAAATGGTAGGGGCTGTTTTTATAAAACTCAAGCCCAGCGGGATTCCTCTAATGATTAGAAGCTATTAGCCTGAAGGCCATGGGAACAACGCAGGCTGGAACAAGATGGCGTCAATGGGAGACCCAGCCTTTTCCTCTGCTCCGTCTGCACAGTTCCTCAAGGCAGCCTCTTTCTTGGCGGTGCTTGGAAAAGTCCAGCTCAGATGCCGAGTGGACTTTACTCCCTGTTGTTCACTTTCTGCTTCCCTATAGTCTAGGCTTCTGACTTCAGCTCAATATCAGAGATGTCTGTACTTCGCAAATGGAAGGCACATACTAGAACTTTTTAAGGGACATCTCTACTGCCGATTTTATTCCAGTACTTAAATACGCGTATGTGCTAACCTAAAACTAGGTATAAACTCCTGATGCTTATACCTGTCATCCAACCACAAAACCAAACCAGATTTTACAAATGAAATACAAACTACCAAAAAACAAAACAAAACAAAACCACAATAACACACACACACACACACACACACACACACACACACACACTCAATAACTTTCAAATTAACAATTATTTTGTGTGACTTGATATTTTTTGCCTGAAATTAAATTCCCTCTTGCAGTGTGAATAGGGTACTTGCTACTATGGGAAGTAATATCATCCCTGTTTTTTCCTAATTGAACTCCTGTGGAACCTTGATTTTAAGAGCCCGTTGTCACTTGGTCTTTCCTGGGCATGAACACATCGTTTACACATGAAGTCCTCTATTCTCATCGGTCTGTTTTGCACCATTGTGATCCTAAATACAAAACCCAGTATTGGCACTGCAGTTGGTGCCAATTAGTATTAGGCAGCATGCAGATGTACATCAGTACTTCTTGCATTATTTGTGCTGGAGGTCTGTTATACCCCAGTCTGGTATGCAGTCCTGTGGCACAGTGAGTGCGTCTTTTGCAACTCCCTACCTGAGTCTCACCACACCTGCACTTGTCTATGTCCTGTCCATTGAGATCAGCTCATTCATCACACACTTAGATGTCAGTGCAATTCCAAATTGCGGCAGGAATTTCTGATCACCTACCCTCATTTTTAGTACTCATCTAACCATGGTCAGGCAATCAACCGTTTTCTGCCTGACACAGTCCACAGATCACATTTTGACTAGTACTGGTTTAGAATATGTTTACGTGGCTGGGGTTGGGGAGAAGACTGTTCAGAATGATGGGCGTGTATGTAAAAATGTGCATGCTACTTTTAAGATAGAACAATTTATCTTTTATAGCTGCTTTCACCTTACCTTCAAGATTCTATTCACACTGAAGATGGAAAACATCTGATCTTGTCAGTTAAGAGCACATTAGTCTCTGGTTTAGAAACTCTATGGTTGGTTCTCTCATTTCTCAAGAATTTTCCCTTCCCTCATTCCCAAGATGGCGTTCTGGTGAAGGAGAAAGCGTAGTATAATAGTATCCTCATGGCACTGGGTGAAGGGCATTTTATTCATTGTGTGACCCTCACTGAGTCCACCGCTCTGGACTTGGCACCCATGGTGACTGGGCGTTGTGCCCTGGTTCCAATGAAATGAGACTGTTTCTGTTGGGTTTTTTGAATGTCATCCCGGCAGCTGGATTGGACTTCATGGACCTTGCCTTTACATCTGGAGATATTCTGCAGATATCTCCTCTGTATTGCTCCAATGCCACATCGAATGCTGCCTGTGCAAAGAGGGGGCCATCATGCTAGGCAGTGAGGGTTATTAGTCAAAATGGTCACTGAGCCCTCAAAGCTACACAGTTGTTAGACTTTTTTCTCCTTTTGCACTTATCAAGGAGTTTTGAATCTTTGTAGTATAATATATTGGACATTTATATCTAATCCTTTCCCCCCTTCCCCACTTCCTTTGCCCCCCTTTCTCTGTTGTACCAGATATCTGGATGGGCCTATGTGACTTAAAAATATAAAACTGGAAAGAACAGGAGCCATGAATTGTGAATCATTAGGTAGGCACCTCTCCCTAAGATCAGAATGCCAGGGAAGAAAGAAATAGAGAACTGCCTAATAGCCCAGAGATGGTGTAGTTTGAAGCTGGCAAGTAATTTCAACCAATACCCTCTACTGGTCTACCTTGTACACAAACCTTTCTCACTTAATATGTTTATTATAAATCTTCCCTTTACATTTCATCAGCAAACATATGAACATAAGAAGTGACATATTTCTTCCCATGATGGGTAGTATAATTGCATTGTGCATTATGTATTAGATAGTGATGTATTTTAAAGGTTTACTTCGTATTTTGAATAAAGATGTTTAGAAGAGATCCCTAGGTATACTCAAGACTTCTTGTATGAATTGGTGTTAGAATTACTAAATGTATGTATGTTTTTTACTAGTGAAGTGTTTGTTTTATTTTCACGATTGTTGAATATAGCAGACAATATGAAAATCTGACATAGTGTTTGATAGCATAAGTTACTAGAGTTTATGTCATGTTTGGGCACAGTTCATCATTTGAGAAAAAAGTTAACCTGTTAGTACGTTAAACAACAAAACAGTACAAAATAACATAGGTAAACATTCTGATAACAATATAGTAGATATTTACTTGTTTATTCTGATATACAATCTATGGATAGTTTTTCTCCTTGATATCTTATGTCAAATATTTATATCTTCTGTTACTGATATTCACAGATTCCATTGAAAAAGACTGAGAATGTGCTAATATTCTTGTGAAATCAGGCTTAGATGGTCACAAGGATTTCTACATTGCCCACTTGGGAAGTGTCAGGATTGTTGACTGAAAGAGAATGGCGTTTAAAATTAGTTTTTTCAGATGAATTTAAGTGTTTCTTTTTAAATATATAATTTTCTAGTGTGTCCAGAGCACATTTTCATTAAATGAAAACCTTGAACGAGGCAATATAAACTTAGTTTCTTTGTTAGTATTTCACATTCCCCCCTATAATTTTAGTTAGGAGAATGGAAATTTGCCAGGCTAGAGTCAGACACCTGTAGTGCTGCTGAGAAAGCACCTCATCTGGTTTTCAAAACGAACTTGAATGCTGATATATATATCTGAATGAGAGCCCTACCATGAAAGAATAGCCCTGGTTTCTTAACCAACAATCATATACAATTATCAAGGATGATATGGGCTCTGGATTCAATGATTGCATTTACTCAAAACCCTAACCCCTTAGCCTCTATTTATTATACTGAAAAGGACAGAGGGCAGGGTATTTATCTGTTCAGATTTCCATAACAAAACACCGTGGGCTGGGGGGCTTAAACGACAGAAATTTATTTTTCACAGGTCTGGAGGCTAGAAGTCTTTGATCAAGGTGTCAGCATGGCCCTTTTCTGGTGAGAGCTCTCCTTTTGGGTTGCCAGTGGCTGCCTTTCCACTGTGTGAGTTCCCAGGGCCTTTCCGCGGGGTGTACAGGAGGTGTAGGGATGAAGAGAGCGCTCTACTGTCCTTGTAAGGACACTAATCCTGTGGGATCAGGGCTCCACTGTTACGGCCTTATTTACCCTTAACTCGTTCTTTGGAGGCCCTATCTCCAAATACAGCCCCCCAGGAGTTGGGGGGGTGGTAATGACTTCAATGTATGAATTTTGTTGGTGGGACACAAACATTCAGTACGTAACAGACAGGAACAGAAGATTCATAAATCTTATATAATGTTCTTATAAATTTCATCCTTCCATTGTCTGGAAACTGTTCCTTTTGAGCAGAGGATGATGTACTGGTTTTAATATATGGCCTCCAAATTTTGGGGCGGTTTTCCCGTTGACTAACTGTGTTCCCTCCATTTGAGTCTGGGCAGGCTTGGGGCTGTTTATCCACTTGGGTATGCTGGAAGTGATGCTGTTTGACCTCTGTGTCTGAGGTGCAAAAGTTGGTGCCACCTTCCCTTTGTTAGTTGGAACATTTGTGTTTGGAGTCCAGAGCCACTAAGTGGCTCTACTACTTCTGACTCCCTGGAGGCCACATGCTGTGAGGAAGCCAGTTCACATGGGGAGGCCATGTATAGGTGCTCTGGTTAGCAATCCTGGTCTTCAATCCTCCTTGCTCAGACACCAGACATGTGAGTAAATGAGTCGTAAGGTGATTTCAGCCCCCACTTGTTGAATCACCCCAGCTTTTGAGTTTTCACAGCTGAGATCCCATCCATCATGGACTTGATCAAAGTCATGCTTGCTGTGTCCTGTCTGAAGCCCCGACCCACAGAATCTATGAGCATAATTAAATGGTTTTTAAAAAGTAGCTAGGTTTTGGGGTGATTTGTTACACAGCTATCCCTTACCTCTCATTCTGTTTCATTCTCTGGAACTCATTGTTTATAATCAGCAAAATCGTTTATATCCTCAGCCTCTTTCATTAACCTCCCCTTCACCTTCTTGCTGTAATTAAACTCGATTCACCCTTAGGACATTGCTTCCTCTATGCCCTGTCAGGTGGTGGCAGTTTTCTTTCACCTACCCCTGGCGGAGGGATAGAAGGTCCTTTTTGTTTTTTGCTACTTCTGGACTATTCTCCTTTCTAAAACTCCCTGATTTTGAAACTACACAAACTACTGTTCCTCCTTGTTGCGGTTACTTCTGCCTATGGCCATTTTAACTCTTGGCTCACTACCACTTGTTCTAATACTACCTCTGTCATAATTCTTGGTGATTTCAATATTTACGTAACTGTCCCTGCTGTTTCTTGGTTTCTCAGTCCTGTGTCCTCCTCTCTTTTAATTGTTATATCCACCCCTGTACCTCAGCTTCCATGACTACACTCAGACCAGCAGTTATCAAAGTGAGGTCAAGTGGCCCCTGGGAATCCCTAAGATGCTTCCAGAGGGTCTATTAGGTAAAAACTATTTTCATAATAATAACGATGTTAAGACATTATTTGCCTTGTGAACTTTCATTCCTTTGTGAGTTCACATTGTAGTTTTCCTGGGGATACATAATGTCTGATGAATGTCTTCACTCTGGCAGCTAATGGAATGTGTACTTGCATATGCTTGTGTTTAAAATTTTCTGTTTTAATTTTAATATGGTAAATATTAATGGATATAACCCACCTAACCCAAAACTTTTTGGAGTCCTCACTAATTTTTAAGAATGGTGTAAATCCATCCTGAGACCACTGTGTTTGAGAACTGCTGTCCTAAACCTTGCGTTATCAATGACTGCAACCCACCTGTGTCTCATCTTCAAGCATCCTGCTCTTCAGTCAGCACCTATCTTGCTAACTCATTCTTGGTTATCCTGACTCTAGTAACCCTTCATTCCCACTAGGACCTGAAATCCATTGACCTTACCCCCCTTTGACTATTCCATACCCCTCTAGTGTCTTCATTTCCTTTCTTCCCAACAAAAATTTCTTCATATACCATATCATCAGTCTCTTGGGTATACTCTTAATTTCTTCTTTCCTCTCTCATTTTGTAGGACTCATCTGGAAAACCTGGTTAAACCCAACTCTCTACCACTCTAGTTTATGTCCGGGCAGTTGAATGTGGTTGGAGAAAAACACTGAGCCAAGCTGACTGTTTTCACTTTAATTTCATGATCACTAATCTCAAATGCGTCTTCGGTGCTGACAGGTTATCAGTCTACATTTCCTTGGTCAATTCAGTCATGCCTTTGACCTCCCAGATGACAGATACCTCCCACTCTCTCCTCGTCCTAAAATCATCAACACCTCCTCTTCCATTCTTACCTTTAGCTAAACACTTTGCTTCTTATTTCAACTAGAAAATAGAATCAATTAGAAGAGAAGTTCTGCTCAGATCTGTGCCCATGTATCCTGTGTGCTCTTATCAAGGCTAACACCCCACTGTACCCCAGATCCCATTCTCTCTTGCCCACTTCAGGATGTGACTCCAGCACATTCCCCTCTTTCTCCAGTATCATCAGTTTCCCCCTCTACTGGATCATTGCCATTCTGCGTACAACCATGATGTTATTTTACCTACTTAAAAAACAAACAAACAAAAAAACCCCTCTGTTGACTCCCACTGCCTCCAGTTAACCACTCCACTTGTCTGCTTACCGTTATAGTAAGAGCCCTTGGGAGATTTGTTTATATTCACTATGTAACAGTTCTCTTTTTACTCCCTCTTGAACCTAATCCAATCCAGTTTTTGTGCCCCATTCTATCTCTTTTTATCACCAACAACCCCCATGTTGTTAAAACTAGTAGCCAATTCTCAGTCACATATTTCTTGACCAGCCATAGGCATTTGAGATAATTAACTATCCCTCTTATGGAAACACTTTACTCACTTGGCCTCTAGGATATCACATCGTCCCACTTCTCCTCCTCCCTCATTAGCCACTCCTTCTTCCTCTCATTTGGTGGTTTTTCCTCAGGTCCCTATATCGAAATATTGTAGCTCACTAGAGTGTGGCTTTTGTGCCTCCTCTTCTTTCATGCTCTCATCCAGTCTCCTCAATACATTGACCTTCCAAACTTGTATGTCCAACCTAGTCCTCTTCCTGAACTCCAGGCGTCCCTAGTCTACCTGACTTTCAGTATCTCCGTGTGAACGTCTCACAGGCATGCATCTCACCTCACATCTGTAATCAAGCTACTGATTCTCTCCCTCAATCCTTCTTCTCTCTAGTGTTCCCCATCTTTGTAAATGACAAATCTGCTTGTTCATGTCAAAGCCCTTGGTGTCTTCCTGGGTTCCTCTATTTCTCTCGCACTCCACATGCAATCTGTCAGAAAATGTTGTTGATTCCACCTCCAAAATATATCTAGAATTTGATTATTGTCACCCACCTCCACCATGTCCAACTCAGTTCAAGCCACCATCATTTATGTGTACCAGGGTTATTGCATTTGCCTTCTAACTATTTTTTCTGTTTATCCCCTTGTCTTCTGTTTTCAACTCTTCTATAGAACAGCCAAAGTGATCGAATAAAAACATCTCAGATCCGCTCAAAACACCTTTTGCTTTTTTTTGTTTCTTCTTTTAAAATTTACTTAAAGATTTTTATTAAAATATAGCTGACATACAATATTATATTAGTTTCAGGGGTACACCATAATTATTCAACATTTATATACCTAAAGAAGTGATCACCATGATAAATCCAGCAACCATCTGACACTGTACCACACTATCACAGTATTATTGACTATAATCCTCATGGCTTATTTGTTTTATACCTGGAAATTTTGACCTCTTATTCCCTTTAACCTTCCCCCCCCTTTTAAATTTTACAATTACAGGTGACATTCAATATTATTTTTTATTAATTTCAGATGTACAGCATAGTGGTTAGACATTTATATAATTTAAGAAATGATCCCCCTGACTAGTCTAGTACCCACGTGGCCCTATATGTAGTTATTACCATATTATTGACTATATTCCCTATGCTTTACTTTACATCCCCATGACTATGTTGTAACTACCATTTTGTACTTCTTAATGCTTTCACCTTTTCACCCTGCCTCCCTCCCAACTATGGCCCCAACAAATTTAGTACCCATCTGACACCATAAATAGATATTACCATATTATTGACTACATCCCCATGATTACTGTGTAACAACCAATTTGTGCTTAATTCCTTCCCCTTTTTCACTTACCCCAACCCCCTCCCATCTGGCAACCATCAATATATTCTCTGTATCTATGAGTGTCTTTCTGTTTTGCTTGTTCATTTTGTTCTTTAGATCCCACATATAAGTTAAATCATATTGCATCTGTCTCTCTTGGTCTGACATACTCCACTCAGCAAAATAGCATCCAGGTCCATGCCACTGCAGATGGCAAGAACCCACTCCCTTCCCTGGTCAAGCAATATTACACCATATACGAGTATATGTACCACCTACTCTTTATCCATTCATCTATTGACAACACCCAGGCTTCCTCCACATCTTGGCCATTGTAAACAATGCTGCAGTGAACATATGGATGCACATGTCCCCTTGGAGTAGCATTTGGGATTCTTCAGAAGTGGGATTACCTTCTTTGTCTCTTGTTATAGCCTTTGTTTTAAAGCCTGTTTTGTCTGGTACAAATATTGCTGCCCCAGCTTTTTTTTGTTTTTGTTTTGTTTTTTCATTTCCATTTTCATGAAATACCTTTTTCCATCCCTTTACTTTCCATCTGTGTGTGTCTTTCAATCTGAAGTTGAGCCTTGGTTGCTATTGGCATGTCAGAGTGGGATTGACTCTCAGGCTGATTGACTGTGGGCTTTGGCCACATCCACGGCTTACAGGCTACTGTATGAGGGCCTTACCCCACTGAGTGGGATTCATCCTAGCAGGATCAGGTGCCTGTTGAGACCGCCGTTTGTGTGTGCTTCTTGTGGGGCTAATTGAGTGGTGCTCTGCTGTGGTCTGAAGCCAACCTCCAAGCATGTTGGTTCTGGGGCCTCTTGGGAGGGGCTCTGGTGCAGGCCCAGGTTGCCCACTGCCTGTGACTGGCTGGGGACTATCTCATTGGAGCTGCAAAGCTATCGGTGGTTGTATGCTGCCTGTGCTAACCCTGGAGACGCGTGGGAGAGGCCACGCTGGGAACTGAGGAATGCTCAGGCCTGGGGTAGCTCTGAAAAAAGCCAGGACACCTCAAGGCCTGCTGCCACCTGCTGGCTCCCTTAAGGTTCATCCCCTGATAAAGCCTTGTGCAGTACACGAGTTGGGTGAGGCAGAGTGTCAGGGAATCACTAGAGTGGGAAGAACTGTGCTCATCAGGTTAATGTGGACTCTGGTTCTGCCAGTGATGAGCTAGGAGCTACTCAGCAAAAGTCTCAGAGCACACCCAGACCAGTCGCTGCCCCACTTGGGGCTGGTGGACTCCAATAGTTTTTCAAGAAAGAGTGAAATGCAGTCTGGGCTGGCTGCTCGATGAGAAAGTGCTTCTGGCATTGGGAGAGTTGGGTAGTGTGGGATCCCAGTGAGTCAGCAGGATGGAGCAGCAGAGCTCATTAGAGATCAATCAGATTCAGATTTGGACGTAAGCGTAGGGGGCGGGCTCAACACATTAAAGATGGGAGTTGCCTGCCGGATGCATGGGAGCAGGATCTCACACAGGGAAAATACTGTTCTCCAGCTCTTGTGTCAAAGCCTTGCATCTCAGTCGGCCCCCTGTATGCCTCTGACACCCCCCCGAGTCACTGTCCCTCCGCTGGAGCCCAAGGTGAGTGTCTGAGAGCGAGTGAATCTGTGCATGGGCCCTTTAAGAGCACAGCTGGGTTTCTCGTAGCCTTCTGTCCCTCCTGAATGGTCAGAATCCCCACTGTTTTTTACAGCCAGATGCTGTGGGGGTCCTTTCCTGGCACCAGTACTCGGGGGTGGGATCCTGTTGTGGGGCTGGGATCTCGGTCCCCTGGACCAGGGGGGAGAGCCGCCATGTCCAAGATATCCCTCCCAGTTTTCAACCACCACACAGAGTTTTGGGACCTGTTTTGCGTCTCCGTCCCTTCTACCAGTCTTGACCTGGCTTCTTATTTATATCCTTAGTTATAAAACGACTGTTCAGCCAGACTTCAGGTGGTTCTCCAGGTTGATTGTTCTATAATTTAGTTGTAATTTTAATGTGTTCATGGAAGGAAGCAGCCAAAGTGTTTATCTACTTCGCCATCTTGGATCTCTCTCTATGTCTCAAAACACTGTAATGGCTTCCCATCTTACTCAAAGTGAAAGCCCAAGTATTAGGCCCTACATAACTAGGCTTACTGTTACCCACTTGTCCTTATTTTCCCATACTAACCCCCTCATTACTCTACTCCAGTCACACTGGTCTTAGAAACATCCAATTTGCTCCTGTCTCAGGGTCTTTCTTTGTACTTGTTCCTCCCTTTGCCTGTATGACTCACTCACTCTGTCCTCCTTGAAATCTGCATAAATATCACTTCCTTTTCCCTTACTATCTGAACTGAAATTACAAGCTCCCTAATACTACTTCTCTCTTTCTTGCATTAATTTTTTTCCATGTTTATTTTATTTACTTATTTGTATACTATTTATTTTGCTTACTTATTTGTATAGTGTGTCTGACTATTTTTATTGTTAATGGAAGCACTATGAAGGCAGGGATTTTTAATGTGTTTTGTTACTGCTCTGTTCCCAGCACACAGAAGAGTATTTGGCTCATAGTATCATGTTTCCCCGAAAATAAGACCTCACCAGAAAATAAGCCCTAGCATGATTTTTCAGGATGGCATCCCCTGAACATAAGCCCTAATGCGTCTTTTGGAGCAAAAATTAATATAGGATCCGGTCTTATTTTCAGGGAAACACAGTAGATGCTTGGTAAATATTTGTTGAGTGATTTGAGGCTCTAAGGCAGTGTTACTAAGAGAGCAAGAGAAATGGTTTTCAGGTGATGGAGTAGGTATGTTCACGTTTAGGTTTTCCATTGCTTTCAAGGTTTATGTTTGAGTTTTGGGCATCTTGATTCTATAGGAAGAAGAACCAGGAACACTTTCAGTACCATATCATTCCTGGTCTTCCCTCTGGGGTTGAAGAAGAATTGGGGAACTAAACAGACTGCTCTACCCCAAGAGAGGAAGATGGCATAATAGTTTATTATGCCATTTGAGCAGAAAATTCTCTTCCATTACTCGCAATCTATGGACTAGCCCTTCAAGAGTCTTCTTTAAATGTCTAAAGCTACAAGTATTTGCTGCTAAAATATAGCTCTGTTGATGTTATAGTTGATGTTTTAAAACAGAAAAATGATAGAGGAATGTTTTTCTTGATATTCAGTGGAAATCTTTTTATTGATATTATGAATCATGATTGTGGTGACAGTAGCTGTGTAATAGTCTTCTTATTTGTATCCACCAAGGTGCAAGGCATGGCATAGATACTTAATATTTGTTAAATGAATGAATATATGAGACAAAATGAAAAATTATGGTAGGGAAAAGATAAGCCTATGTTCTCCATCTAGAATCAAAAGCTATGTAGAAGTCAAGAGTAGAGCATAATTCCACCTAGTATCAGGACATACCACTGAATTGTATCATGCAATTGCTTTAACTGAAAAAATGTTTTGTTATGTGTGGCATTTAAAGAAGTACCAAGGACAACTTTTTTTTTTTTTAAATAATCTGAATAGTTTATATATTTCCTTATCTATACATTAAAAAAAATTTAATTCTTGATTCTTAGAGAAGAACTGAAGGCAGTGTCTTTCTAACAGCCTTCTTCTGGCCCTACATAAATTCAATAGGTTTTACCAGTGTATAATAACATGCCAGAAAAATGAAGATGAGTATGTTTTGTCCTAATTTTTCTAAGTCAATTCATTGTATTCTAATGGAGTGAAATAAAAAATGGCCTTTAATTGAATAATTTATTATGCCATGTGTTTTTTAATACTCAACACAGGAAATAGTACTTAATCAATTTCCTTGCTTATTACTGAAACCAAAGGGCTGCATAGTTATATGGCAAGCCCATTAGGGAAAGTTTATATATTTTTTTAGGAAAACATTTGTAATGTTATTATATAGCATCCTTCTTTGTTCTACAGCTGCATTGATATGTACATGCACTCTTAACTATATCATTTTTTGTTTAGATATGGTTGATTGCATGGTGGATAATCTCAAAACCAGCATAATCATGAATCATATTTAGATTAAGGCAATTGGTTTAATGCAATAGTTTTTCACCCCAAACACCTCTTTAACAACTAATTTTCCCAGGCTCCTATTACATGTAAACTGTCATTTTTTTGTGATTTAGTACTTCTTTATCCTCACAGCATCCCTAACTCTACTTTCTAAATTCTCAAGGTATCTGCTTGGTTCCCCACCCCCCTGCTCTGCAACCCCCAACATTGGAATATCAGAATAACAATCAGTTCTTCTATTCCACTGTGCTTTTTGTAATGCCTGGCCCCAAATTTTAGGCATTCAGTAAACACTTGTTGACTGATCGATCTAAACCCCAGCTCCTCCTGCCGACTGTTTAATCTGAGGAAGACTCCTGAATGAATCAAAGACCCTTCATGGACGCCTCATCATATCAGTTAGATTCGGACTGTATGCACGGGACAAGGAAAACGTGTTGAATGATCAAAATTTTACTTTTAATTATTGTGGGAAAGCAATTTAGGAAACTTGTTTTTCCTGCAGGCTAGTTAGAGATTTGGGCTTTTAGAGTCAGAGTTGGATTTGAATACTAACTCCTACACTAAGTGGCTCTATGGTGTTAGACAAACTATTTGACTTCTGTTTCTTCCTTTGTGAATGGACCATAACAATACCTACTCTGCAGGGTTGTAATTGATTTTAAGGGTATCTATAAAAGTCCCTGTCAGTGGTAAACCCTCAGTAATGGTAGCTATATATAAACTGTGAAATCTAGATGAGTATAATAATTACAAGATGATATAAAAGACAAAGTCCAGGTTGTCATGTTTTTGTTGGTGGTGCAATTGTCTGAGGATTGTTTAGAAGGTGGGTTCCAGGATGATTGGAAATCCCTGTGTCTCCTGAGGAGTAAAGAGGACATTCATAAATTTGTCATACTAAAATACATATTTGGTAACACAGTAACAATTAGTTAAGCTATATTTTAAAATAATTATGAACATAACCTAGAAACTTATCTTGGCTAATTTGTGTCAGATTTAAGGGCCCCACACTTGGAGAATTATCATATCTGGATAAAAGGATTGATCATAAAACCACATGCCTCCATTTATTTTATTGATGATACGTGGTCAACCTGACCTCAAGCTCTTGAATCACAATTTTCCAGTTCTCTTCCTATTAGTAACTTCACTTGAAGAATTGGTTTGTTCAGTGTGAGGCCTTCAGTATATGTTAAACCAAGACAATAAAATAACCGTACCAACAGAACTGTTATCTTTCAGTGTAGAGAACCTGCAAAGATGTGATGATTTATTAGGTTTTCTTTCAATACTTGAATTAATTAATGGCTTACATATAAAGAGAAAACAAAACAATGCAAAACCAGCAGAGTGCTCTCTGGCTTGAGGTTGTGGCTAACCTAACCTGGGATCTGAGGGGATTCCTTTGCCAGCCCAGACCCCTTCTGCCACTGGACCTTGCATTATACACAGCCATTTGGAGCCGCTCTACGGACATCTAGATAGACCTCTTGGAGCCCACTCTGTGCATTGTCTATCCCAGTCGAGTCTCCCAGGGCAACCCCTGCCTGGGAGGACTTCATTTGTTATTGAAGTCGGCGCAGATGGTTCCTTCCACTTTGTACTCAGTCTCAATCACAGTAGGATTAAGGATTCTGCTGCCAGGGTACCAGTCTAAATGGTTGCTGCATATCACTGGAATAAATCAGGAACATGGTGCTAGTAATTCAAGCCTTCACCCATAACTCCTTCTACCTCAGTGGACAAGTGAAATTTAAAAAAAATCTTTACAGAGGGCATTGGCCCTGCCCTTAGTAAATGAATATTATAGGAAAACTAGCCTGTCTGGGAAGCAAATGATTAGCATCCGTAGGGATCCCATCGCACATTGTGGCCCAGCCCAGATCTTGTTGGTTGGGGTTGACATTACTGCCCAGTCCTTCCATTCCATTTTTAGAATTTACCTGACTTCCTGCTTCCTGTTCCTGGTTCCGGGATGCTATTGTTTACATCTCGCTCACACCAGAAGGCATTCAAGGATGTTGGCTAAGTCCTGCCAACATCCTTGAATGCTTTCTACCTGGTCTGTGGCTTCTCCAGTCATTGGTCTTTTCCTGTATCTTAAGTATGTGCTTTGTCTAGTATCTTCCTGAATCCCAGAACACTGATTTTACTTTTTATTAGGACACATCATTTCCCTGGTTTCCTCCTTTCTGTCTGGGCATCCCATACAAATTCTGACCTTAGCTTCCTCTCTGTATCCTTTGAAAACTGGTACCTGCAGAATTTCTCAGTGTGTGTTTATGTGAAAGTTTATGGTGTCCCTGGTGTGTGGGTGAGTTGAGGTAAAGCAGTCTGCAGTGGTTGCCAAATTTATTTGATAATAGGACTTGCAATTGGAGCATCTTGGTGGGTTACATAGCTCAGAACACACTGAAATGCTGCTAAGTAGAATAGTTGCAATATTGGGGCCTTGAAAAAATGGTGAGAGTAGGTGTTATCCCCTCACCCACAGAAGCCCCATCAGTGCTGAAGAACGTTTGATTTTGAACTTTCTTGATGTTTTTTTTTTTGTTCTACTGTAATGTCACTCTAATTAAAATCTTTCCTCTTGATTCTGATTTTTGGTTACTGAGTTTACCCTTCCTGATTGCTCTTTTTTCTCTAGTCAGCAAATTCAGCGTTTGTTGAGAACCTACTACATGTCACATGCTGTGCGAGTTGCCAGAAACACAAACATGAATAAGTTAGGCCTGCTCTTGAAAAATGAATTATAGTGTAAAGCGAATATTTTATAAAGCTGGTTCTACATCAAGCCAATTATTTTGCTTTTCTTCATTTTAGGCCTAAGACTTTTTAAACAGGGCTTTATTTTCTTTCCACTCCAAATAATAAAGGATCCCCTTAGGGTTGAGAAGGGATTTTTGAGCATGTTACAAAAATAGAATGTAGAGTAAGTTGCATGAAAATTTAATATTTCTATAAATCAAATCTAGCATAAACAAAATTAAAAGGCAAGTAGTAAACTAGGAAGAACATTTGCAACATAAAAGACAAAAGTTTCCTATCCATTATAAAATGAACACATAGTAGCTTTTAATAAATTATTGTGGAAGGGAGAAAGGAAGGAAAGAAGGAAGGAAAGGAAGGAAAGGAAAGGAAAGGAAGGAAGGAAGGAAGGAAGGAAGGAAGGAAGGAAGGGAAGGGAGGAAGGGAGGAAGGAAGGAAAGAAGGAAGGAAAGGAAGGAAGGAAGGAAAGGAATGAAGGAAAGGAAGGAAGGAAGGAAGGAAAGAAAGGAAGGAAGGGAGGAAAGAAGGAAGGAAGGAAAGAAGGAAGGAAGGAAGGAAGGAAGGAAGGAAGGAAGGAAGGAAGGAAAGAAGGAAGGAAAGGAAGGAAAGGAAAGGAAAGGAAAGGAAGGAAGGAAGGAAGGAAGGAAGGAAGGAAGGAAGGAAGGGAAGGAAGGAAGGGAGGAAGGGAGGAAGGAAGGAAAGAAGGAAGGAAAGGAAGGAAGGAAGGAAAGGAATGAAGGAAAGGAAGGAAGGAAGGAAAGGAAGGAAGGAAAGAAGGAAAGAAGGAAGGAAGGAAAGAAGGAAGGAAAGGAAGGAAGGAAGGAAGGAAGGGGAGGAAGGAAGGAAGGAAAGGAAGGAAGGAAGGAAAAGAAGGAAAGGAAGGAAGGAAGGAAGGAAGGGAAGGAAAGGAAGGAAGGAAGGAAAGGAAGGAAGGAAGAAAAGGAAGGAAGGAAAGGAAGGAAGGAAGGGGAGGAAGGAGGGAAAAAAGGAAGGAAGGGAAGGAAGGAAAGGAAGGAAGGAAGGAAGGAAAGGAAGGAAGGAAGGAAGGAAAGAAGGAAGGAATTCAAAACAATAAGGAAAAAATATCACCCCAATAGAAAAAGGAAAAAGATGTAAACGTTTGGCATACCCCAAGCCCCCATCTCTCTCTCTCTCTCTCTCTCTGTTGGTAACAGGACCAACTTTTTTCCCAAAACAAGAATAAAGAGACAGCATAACGAGGGAATAGAAGAGTATTGCCACTAGTGTAGGGAATATAGAGTGAATAAATAAATTGATAAATGATATGACTAGGCAACTCAGAGAACAGAAAATATAAATGTCTAATACATATTTGGAGAAATAGTCAATATCAGTAATTAAATACTTACTAATAAAATCATCATGAGATAACATTTTTTACCTATAAGATCAAAAAAGCTTTCTTAAGAAGATGGCTGAAACAGGTACTACAAAGGTACTGGTTTGGAGAAAGCAATTTGATGATAAGTATCAGAAGTCTTAACATTATTTATACAAACCTTGACCCAATAATTCAGCTTCTGGAATTTTATCCCAAATAAAGAATCCTAAAGCTGAAAAATTTTATGCACAAAGATATTATTATTAGTAATAGTAAAAAACTGAAAACAACCTAAATGTGTGGTACTGTGGTCATGGGTAATACTTGATAAGATAAATAGTTTATTAATTAATTTATTAAATAAATATCTATTGATTGCCTAAACTGTGCCACGCAATGCTTCAGTGCCGAGGACACAGCAGTGAACAAAATCTTTTTCTCAAATAAATTTTTTAAAGAGAATTTGCATAACATGAGGAATGCTGACTTTGAAAATGTTAGGTCTAAAATGTAGGATATTAAATTACACACACACACACACACTCTGAGGGTACCAAAAATGTATACAAATGGACACTTTGGTCGTCGTTGCTCAAGCGGTAGTTTGCTGTAATCAGAAGTGTTTGGACGCTGATGGTAACCAGTTTGAGCACCTCTTGTAATTGCAGAAGTCAAACGTGACTTGTAGTCATCTTTTGTTATCGGTATATATTGAGTATTACAATTTTAATACAGTTTTCTCCTTAAAATGTGTATACATTTTTTTGGCACTGTGTGTGTGTGTGTGTGTGTGTGTGTGTGTATTAGGTTGGTGCAAAGTAATTGCGGTTTTTGCAATTATTTTAACCTTTTAAACCACAATTACCTAGCCAGACAATCAGCTCTAATGCATCTTTTGGAGCAAAAATTAATATGAGACTGGGTATTATATTATATTATATTATATTATATTATATTATATTATATTAGACCTGGTCTTTTTTACAGTAAAATAAGACCAGGTCTTATATTAATTTTTGCTCCAAAAGATGCATTAGAGCTGATTGGCTAGGTCTTATTTTCAGGGAAACACAGTATATACTGACCTTAACTCTGTGAAAAATAAATAGAAAAAAGCCTGAAAGGAAGTGCATGAAAATATTAACAATTATCTTGCGATTGGATTGTTGATGAATCTTCTTTATATTTTTTGCTCTGTGCCAGGTTTCTACAATAAAAATGTATTGCTTTTTTAAGTTAGAAAATAAATGTAAAACTTAATTGCCGTTATTTATTATGTTTGTAATATTCTCTTTAAATAGAAAAATAGGAACTTAGGTTCAAGTAATGATGGGACTTTAATAGCTCTAATTAAAACTACTAGAATTTGTGATTTTATTGAGCTCCTAAAACATCTTTGGTTTTACTGATATGTTTAAAAGCTTTTAAGATGTTACTTTCATTAAAACACTGTTGTAGTAAATGATAATTGTGTATTGAACAAATAAAAACTTACGTTCAACAGATCAAAAAGTCTATCACAGTGTCAATTTGATTAGGTAAATGCAAATTTAACAGCCTAGTAATTCTTTAGTCTTTTTATTTTACATGCCGTAAAGAGTTTAATAATATAATTAAAATTCTGAAAATGGCTATTTAGGATAATGGTGTGTTTTTTCCTTTTCCTCTTTTAAAGTAAGATGAGGGAATTTAAACTTCCACTCAAGCATTATTTTCTGTAGTGAAGGATCCCACTACTGTGATTCTAAGTAAACTTTAATTATGTTCCATACTTATATGTAAATTTATTTTGTGTAATTGGTTGGTGTTTTGAAATGTTTTAGATAGGTTCCCTTAAGTTTTGGAATTGTTTTTGTACTTTGTGTTTGAAAATTGGTTTGAATAAAAAATAAAGGTACCGTATTTTGCCGTGTATAATGCGCTCCCGTGTATAATGCACACCTATGTTTTTGGCCCGAACTTTCAGGGGAAAAAATGTTGTTTTAATTTTTTAATTCAAATTTTTAATTTGTTTACATTTAGGTGCTTATTTTTTTGTATTATAAAGAAATTTTTGCATTCATTTTTTAACATATTATAGTATAAGAAATTTTGTGAAAGAAATAATTACAAAACACAGGAACAGATTCGAAGTGCAAGAAATTTTATGTACCAGTAACAAATTTACAATATTTACGCATCATAGAAGGCCAAGAAGAACTCTTTGTTGTTGCAAGTTCATCATACATTCAGCAAAAATGATTATCATATCCCAGGGTATGATTTTGCATACAGATATTGTTGTTGATTTCCAGAGTTACACTTTCAACTCATAACGATAATTAAAAGAATTAAAAACATTTATATAGATATGGAATTATTCCTAATCACATGTAATGTGCATCCTTATTTTTCCCTCACAAATTTGGGCAAAAAAGGTACACATTATATACAGCAAAATACAGTATTTAAAATTTAGTTTAAAATTATGAAAGTGTTCAGTAACAGCTGAAAATGTTGAACATAGGTCAGGAAATTCTGTATTTTGGTCATATCAGAATTATTATGTCCTATGTAAATGTACCATAAGATTTAAAATTGAGGACTCAAAATTGTCAACAATAGCATAAATTCAGTCGAGTTAGAATTAGTAGTAAAGCAAAAAGCCTAGCTAGAGAACTGAAACAATGTCAAGAATGTTAGGTAGACCAGAACCCATGAGGATTAGATCCTGTCAGAATTGCTGTTTCATGTGAGATTCTATCATGGACATCCTTGGATTTTCCTAAGATCATGTGGCAGAGGGTGAGGAGAGCTGGGAATGGACCTCCTCTCTCTCCATTGCTACTGCTCTTTGCTACTCACATTTTTGTCCCTTTCAGTGGGGCCAGAGGTGAAACATGTTTTACATTGACTTTGAGGCTGAACTCAGTTGGAAAGTGGAGGTCAACTGATGATGGCTCAGGTGGTTTTCTTCCCAGTTTTATCAGGAAATAAAATGGCAGCTGCCCTCCTACTTCCATTTTTTCTCTGTGGGATGCTTTTCTCTCTAAAGAGTTTTTTTTTTTTTTTTTTTTTAACAGGACTTTATTGAAGAACAGTCTGTACTTCCAGGCCTTTTTTCCAAGTCAAGTTGTTGTCCTTTCAGTCTTAGTTGTGGAGGGCGCAGCTCAGCTCCAGGTCCAAAGACAGCCTCATGGCAGGAGTGCCCGTTATACACCAACATTTGTATCCCAGAACCGGGAAAGTTTGTTATAGTATGTGTTTCAGGTTAATTTTCTCCTTCTAAGAAGCCCATGCATTCAGGCCTGTACAGTCTCTTCCTCTAATTGGTGCTGGCTTTCTTTGCTGTGGTCCAAGTGCTGACAGCCCCGGCGCGGTCACCAGTGTTGGACAGGTGCTGGTGATCACGGACAAAGCTCTCAGCCAGGGTGAAGTTTAACAAGTGCAAGCCCAGCCTCCAAACAGAGTGGTCTGGACTGCTACACTGCCACTACAGTCTTCTTAACATAGCTACAACTGGGAGTTGAAATTTGAGACTAATTCCTTAGTGTGCTCAAAATTCCATTAGGTCTCACACTGCCTTACTCAGATGTTTACTTCCAGGGTAGTGTTTGCCTGCCTCAGACCCAGTCGGTGTGTCGGTGACTCCCTCTCACCTCCCAGAACTAATATAAGAGGACGCGGTATCCATAGTGGCCCTTACAGGAAAGCTGCGTCCTGTAACACAGCACAGAGACAATTTTCTCCAGTAATACAGCTTTTTTTTGTTAACTTATTTGGGCTCTAAGTAGTCAATTGATCAGGATTTTTCTGCTTCCTTAAAACTGTGCAAATGTTGATGTAGGACCCGTTTCTCTGTTTCTCTGTCTTCCTCTTCCTCTCTTTCTCTATTTCTACCCCTATCCCTCTTTCTCTCCCCTGACACGGAATCACCAGGATTTTGCTTGATAATTAAAGAAAAAAAAATCTGAGAATGGAATAGTATAGTTAGACATAGCTTGATTTTTTTTTTTTTTTTCTAAACAGCAGGTGTCATGCGGGGGACCCTGCAGGGTCTCTGGTCCCGCTCCCCACATAACACAGGATATGGTGAGGCCAAAAAGGAACACCCACGGATCCATAAGTAGGGGAGTCATACCACTATATTCTCTCTGGCGGCACTATACTCTCACTGGAGGCTGGATCCACACTGTCCGCAAACCGCCATCCACGCTTGCCAGCCCAGCCGACATCTTCTTGCTAGGCCCCCATTCTTTCTCTCTTCTCCTTCTCTCTGCTAGCATAGCCACAGCAGTTATATTGGCGGCTAATTGGCTAACTGGCTACAGCTGACGGCCAATCAGCCACAGCTGACGGCCATCTACTACCCGAGCCAGCACCCCTCCACGTGAGGCCGAGAGCCTGGAAACTACTTTCTGGGGCTCTGCCCCCACAGCAGGATTTTAAATCCCATCTCTGGGCTGTTTCATGTGCTTCATTGGCAAAGCTAAGGTAGGGTTGACAGACCCCGCCTTCATTCAAATCCTGATTCTGCCACTGAGTAGCTGTATGACCTTTGGCAAGTCTTTTAATGCCTCTGTGCCTCAGTTTGCTGGTGGTTAAAATGGAAATAATCGTCATACCTTCCTCATCTGGTTATTATGAAGATTAAATGAACTAATAGGCATAAAACTTTGTGCATAGCAAGTACTCAGCAAGAATTATTATGCTGCTGGTCAACTCAATGGCGTCTTCGGAATGAGTATGATGCAAAAAGCCTTTAAAAAAGTCTTCAGGGCATAGACTTTTGTTGTATACATTTTTGAAGGTTTTTTTTTTTAATGTAGACTAGTATATTACATGATTCTGGATTAGAATCTGTTTAAAGTCTGCAACAGAAACATTATGACAGTCACTAGAGGAGAATTGGAAATAGCTGGTGTCAGCTTGAACACAGCAGAATGAGATAAAGAGCAATTGTGATACATAACACATTCTAGGAATCAATAGGGATTTTACACTAATTATGATTATGAGAACAATTGTACTAGATTTTCACAGTAGCTTTTTATTTCAAAGATTTTGAAGGGAAATGTACAGCAACTTAGAGAAATCTGTATGAAAAAAAATTTAATCACTTTAATTTTCTGTAGAAGGTAAAATGTAAGCTAGAAAGTGGTTGAGTGGTTTCCCCAGGGAATAATGCCATATCGATAAGTGGTAAATCCAAGCAGCTTAGTTTCTTATTTACTTCTTTAGTATCTACAAATCCTAGTTTTCTCAAGACGGCGCAATTTGCATGTGAAATCTGGGGGGAAAAAATTCTTTGGATGAAATCCCTTAGCAGAATGTAGCATGATTTCTTTCTGCAAAGATATTTAACTGGTGGAAGAAATGCCTCTCTTTCCATACCCCTCCTCTCCCCCCAGAAACACACTGACGGATATAGCTCTTGGGAGAAATTGGAAGTACTGTTAGCTTTTCTCCAAGCATTAGTGTTTTTTCCCCCAGTTCTTTTAGAATTGAATATTCAGAATTCATAGGCAAATCTCTTAAGATTAAAACTCATCCCTCTATTATAAAAGGTTCTCTCAGGGTCAGTCTTAACCGTGGGTGGAGTGGGCCCAAAAGAAGTTTCAGTTCAGCAGTTCAGAAATTCCTTTGAATTCCATCCAAATAGCTTCTTTATTCACTATTTGAAATTCCACATTAGAAATTCTCCTTTTTTTTTTTTTTAAACTTCTAAGTTTCCTATCTTCTGCAAATGCAAATAGCACAGGCTTAACTAAATAATAGCTTGCTTAGCTCTACAGTAACATGTTAGTTTATAAACTGCCTTCTGGGTTATGGGGTTTCTGTTTGGCCTTATGTAGTACTGAGCAGGGAGCGAGCATCATGATTCTTGGTTGTTGGAAGAAAGCGTGGGAGAGTAAGAAGATGATGTCCCAACTGTGAAAATGGCGCGGGGGTACATAAAAGAAAAGCTGGGTATCTGCTTCTCTCTCTTGTTCTGGGCTAAGCCTTCATGTTTGATCTTTCAGTAATCAACAACAACAAAACCTTCTCACTTTGTGCCTCAGTACTTTTTGTTGTATCTTTAGGAGGGGCTGATATAGTTTGCTTTGGATTAAGAGCTTGGGATCGCTCTAGTTCTCTGAGAAGAAAGAGGACATGTGGGGACTGAACAATTACAGTTTTAGTGAGAGTGGGCAGATTTTCAGATTCTTCCCTAGTTCTCGTACGTAGTGGACTTTAGGATTTTTCCAGAGTTTAATCATTCCTGCTATTAGCAGGATGCAGAAGATAAGTCTGTGTAATATAGATGAATGCTTAAATTTGTGGCTCCTAAGAGGATGAAAACCAAAGGAAGAGTCTCTGCTATATCAATTTCAATGATGGCACTAGAACTGTTCCCCAGAGGACCTCCCCCTTGGCTGCAATTATTGGCACCTGCAGAGCCAGCCTTGGCTTCTCTGTCAGTGAGCAGCACACACCTGCTAGCCTTTATCTACCTGTGCTAGCAGGAAGTCCAGACAGCAGGCAGATGGCCCTGCCCTGGAATCCTTTGTCATTCCAAATTGTGCTGTCATGTGGACTTGAGTCTCTTGTTTCCTTGCAACTCACCTGAAAGATGTAGCCTGCTCCTGTCCATATCGTTGCCCTGGACACTGACCCTTTCCTTCTCACTCATACTTAGAGTCTGACCTTTCCTGCCTCCCTCTGTCCCACTCTCAGGACTTGCAGTCGTGGGACACCCCTTCCCCTCAGAACTGTCCTTCAGTCTTCAAACCCGGTGCCGTCCTAATTGTTCTCACCACTAAACTGGCCTCCTGACCAGTTGCAACCTGGCCCTCTCACAGAGTTTGTGTTTCTGATGAGTAAAGAAGATATTTCAAGCCAAAAACCAGGTAGGAAACTGGAAATTGAGGACACACCAGCTAGGAGACATGGACAAGGAAAGAAATGAAACGCTTGGCAGAGAAATAATGATATTTATTATCCTGTGTGTTGAAATAGAATGAAATGATGGGATTTGGGGATATCCTTTGACCCTCTGCTAAAGAAAAATATGAAAAGAGATTATGAAAAATTCCAACTTCAAAGGCATGAGGCTGATTTATTTTATTACCTTTCATAGAAAAAGGGGTTTTATTTTATGATAGTTTTATGAGCAAAACCCAGCTCTTAGAAGCATGTGCCTATCAGATCAGTAGGTAATAAATGTATAATCATTTATAACATTACTATAGGTTTTGCTAGAAAGATGTAGGCATTGTATGTGGTCTTAAGGAGCTTTCAGCATAATGTAAACGCAGCAATAAAACATATGCAACAATTGATTTACTAATTACACTAATTACAGGTCTTTTGCTGTGGCTTTTCTTCAATTTCTGATAAAAAAGAGACAAACATTAAAATTGTTAAATTTATTTGTAATATCTAAGAATGGGAAAGTGGCACTTTGATACCAAGCCATTCTTGCATGCTAGGTGAATTACGCTGGGATATTTACTGAGATGTCTGGTTTTACCGAGAATCATCCAGTCCTTTTTTGATTTGAAGAAGTTTGAAGAAATTGTCCTTTGTAGTTGAAATTAGAGATGACCAGTGAATTTGTTTTAATAGTGTGGTAATGCTGATGGTTATAAATAATTATAATCATAACTGAATTAGTCAGAGTTCTCTGTATATGTGTGGAGAGAAAGTGAGAGAGAGAGAGAGGGAGAGAAAGTGAGAGAGAGAGAGGGAGAGAGAGTGAGGAGGGAGGGAGGGAGGGGGGGAGAGAGAGAGAGAGAGAGAGAGAGAGAGAGAGAGAGAGAGAGAGATTGATTTTAAAGAATTGGGTCACATGATTGTAGAGGCTCAGGGAGTCCAAAATCTGGTGGCATAGACCAGGCTAGAGACTCAGGGAAGAGCTGCAGTTCCATCCAAAGGCAGTTCCACTGGCAGAATTCCCTCCTCCTTGGGGAGGTCAGTCTTTGTTCTACTCACGCCTTCAACTGATTGGATGTGGCCCACCCACACTAAGGATGCTAACCTACCTTACTGAAAATACACAAGGCCCACCAATTTAAATGTTTTATCAGTCAAAAAAAAACACCTTCATAGAAACATCCGGAATAATGTTTGACCACTTATTTGGGCACCTTGGCCCAGCCAATTTAAAACATAAAATTAACCATTGCAGTAACCAACCTTTCTTGAGCATATTCTGAATTCTAGGCCCTGTGTTAAGTTCTTTCCAAATATTAGTTCTCTTATTAACGCTATCAGTTGAGCGTCTCCATTCGACCACTGAGGAAACCTTAGGGAGTAAGTGGATGTGTTACCTGCTGAAGGTCACATAGGTAGTAAGTGGTTGAGCTGGAATTCATACTTCTTACCTTTAACCATGAAAATGACAGATGGGCCGAGAACTGTTGGGGGTCCCTTGAAGGGACATCTAGGTTGAGTTGCAAAGAACTCTCTGTGACTACAAACTGTTTATTCATTTACTGGGATTGTGGCTCTTTTTCATGATCGTGATCACAATAGAGATTTATGTCTTTGTGGGAAGGATTCTCCGTCAAGGCTCAGAAAGATCGCGTGAAAATGTTATTAACAGACTAAGAAGCATAAGGTTAAAAGGATATATTTTGTGTCTGAGGTTGGGGCTGATGCTTTCTCTAGTTCATATTGAGTCAAAGGCGATGTCAGCTTGGCAGAATAGGCACTGGCCACACATGATTGGCATTCACTCGTTACAACTTGCTGGAGAAGGGCGGGCCGTATGTGGGATAGAACCTACCTGGGCTGTAATTACGCTGCAATTGTCTGGAAGTCGGCTAATAACCAGAGAGGATGTGCAAAAGGCTCATAGATGCCGTAAAAATTACGGGATTGTAGCCTGGGCTTTGAGTTAGCCTGTTTGCCCTCACGTAAAACACTGATTGCTGAGGTTAGGTCAGTGTGAGAAGCTGTCCGTTAGAACTGGAGAAGAGAGGAAAGGCTTCGCAATGGGCAAACGGCTTGAGTGTAGTAAAAAATAATAGCTGGTTGATAAAACTGGGAGGAAGAGGGAAGCTTAATAAAAGCAAACACAAACCTAAAACATGCCACAGCCAGGGTCTGCATAATATAAATCAAAACATCCTTTCACACTAAAACCACTGGACACAATATAGGAATTGTCATTAATAATGAATCCACAGGAGTTCAAGTCAGGTTTTGAACATTCCAGTTTAGAAGGCCTAGAAGTGTGTAGTACATTCTAGATGGATCCCTTGGAAAATCCATAAGACATTTTAGTGCGTAAGGGAATAAGCCTTCATGTACGTATCTAGAAACAATTTTCTCCATAATGTTTCATGCTCCTACGGTTTTGGAATCCTATAAAACTAGGGTTTTGGAACCTTTATGAAACAGCAATCATTACTGTGAGACTGTTGAATTCCTTCTGTTGGTACAGAACCAGTGTTACTATGCTTTTTTAGAAATGGAGCTGTCGGCCGTAATTGACTTTTGACTAGCACCCATATTGGTTGTAGTTTAAACAGAGTTAGAGAGCCCAGCTGTGCAGAATTCATTTCCAACGTTAGAACTCAAATTCCTACTGACTCTGTAGCTAGTCTGTCTGCCTTTTATCCTGCCTGAAACACATTTAGTTTCATTTTACATGCCTGTAATGGAAGAGTCACTATTTAGAATTTTTTGTGTGTGTGCCCATGTCTGGTAGAAAGTGGCATGTAAAAGAGATCCAGGGCCTGTTTCTTTTTATGTAAACATGTTTCTAAGAAGAGAATAAGCATGATGTTTAAGCAGTAATAGAATTTGAATGGTGTATTTACCAGTTGTGCTTTGGAGAACTCCTCAAAAGTTAAAAATACAATATTGCGCCTGAGCCAACTGTGAGTCTTGTCTAACTCCTGATTTTCAGTAAGGTTTTTTATAACTTTAAGTTTTCAGGACCTCTGTTCTTCATTTTAAAATCATTTTGGGAAAAAGTGCTAGGAGTGTATATATGCATACGTGGTTCATGGCTTTTTCTTGTTACATATGTATAGAGATTTCGGCATGAGTTTGGTCATATTGCTGAGGTGCATATTAAGCCCTTGCCTACGACATCGGAATATACGTATAGCATTTATAGCGAGTACAGAGTCATGCTACATGATCGTATTGATCGATCATATTTTTAAAAGTCAGTAGTGGATCATTTAAGGTAAAGTGTATTTGTGGCAATTGAATTAATTCTGAGGGGGAAAACGACCATTTGATTTGTACAGAATCTACCCTTGCTAAGATGGAACAGGAAGAGAACTGTGTGATATTATTGCTGGGGTTTCTTCCTTAAACCTTTCTTTTTACAACCATGTTTTGAGGTAAATTTGAAATGCTTCGTTTGAGAAAATACACTGTATAAGTTTATATTAAGGTATCATTTTTTTTTTTTTTTTTTTTTGTCAAGATAGGCTCTGTGGGACACTGGCTTTTAAGGCTGTTAGTAGATATTATGGAAAAAAAAAGTTCTACTGGTGTGTTGTTTCAAAAATTCTGTGGAGTTTTTCATGCGTTGTGACACTCCAAGGAGAGCGGATACTCTTTTAATAGTTAAAAATGTTTATTCCAAGCCACAGACACCAATTGGAATGAAGTTTCAAAGCGAGAGAGAGAATTTATTATAAGGATTCAGAGATGTCTCATGGAAGGGGAAGGCAGGAATGGAGCTAGGTCACAAGAATGTTCTGGAAAACCTTCAGGATCCTCTTCCCATGTCCTTATTTCTGCTGCTCTCAGTGCCTCTGCTCAATTCTTCCCCTTTTCCATTGTTAGCTTTTTGTAGTGACTCTCCTTGGAACACCTGCTTTTAATAATAATATAGGAAGGTTTTAAAAAGTCATTGGTTAATGCTTCATTAGCTGGGTTAGTGCTGTTGGGTAGTCAGACAATGGTTATAGATATAAGATGGCCAGTGTGAACTGTATTGATGAGTTTATATTTGTCATCAACTTGACTGTTTACAGTTGATAACCAGCTTTTGCCAATTTCAGTTTATTTAGGATAGTGCATAATTTAAAGTAGCTTTAGCCGTACTAAATTCCCCTCTGCTGAGAAGTTATTTAAAGAAAAACCTGTGTGAAGTTGTGCAAGACCTAATATTTAGCAATCTAGATCAAACATGCGACAGCCCAGGTAAATGTCCCAGTGATGGACTGAAATATAATATGAAATAAAATACGTCACTAACAGTTTGCTTCAGACTGAAAGGTCGAATAAACTTTTCTGGTCATAACCTATGATAAATGCACTATAATGATGTAGAAACTAGATTTAGCCTTTTATGTGTAAAGAAATGGTAAATGTTTAATTTAGCTGTTTTTGCTTGAAATAGAGTTCATTTTCTTTATGTCTGCTTTTGCTTCATATGAAGAGTCCTCTTTGTCAAAATGCTGTAAAGTTCCATTAATTAAGAATCCAAGAACTTAAATAGTCATATTTTCTTTCTACAGTGATGTGTAGAGAGAATTTATGTTTAAAACAATGCCCTCCAGGCACTGCAAGAATTGGCTTCTGAATCTCCAAAGGAAAATTACATTATGTTGGTATAGCATTAGCGTTAATTTTATTCTTATTCATAGAGCATTGGTACATTATTTAACTATGTATTCATATCCCCCAAACCATACTGGCTTACGCACTTAGACTCTGCAGGGTTTTCATGCTTCCAGAAATATAGCGTTTATTTCTTGTGTTGGTATCTTTGGGTTCATGTTTTTGTAAAATTTGGAAAAAGTATAGGGGGCAGGAGTAAATAGGGAGACAACTTAGAAACCTTGTCAAGAAGTCAAAGCTTCAGGATTTGAAGTGATAAGTAGACAGGGTCTCGGAAGCTCTGGATTGGAAGGTTTAGTAATTTGGAGCTACAGGAGGGAGGGAGCATTCTAGAGGCCAGCAGTTTATGAGATTTAATTATGATGCCACAAATGAGAGTGCTGTGGAGGGACGAAAATGCCAGCATCTTTATTCTCTATTATGATTATACTCATTCAGTAGAATATAAGGTAAGTAGGAAAGAACACTAATGTATTCTTGTGATGGTTACTGTCACAGAGGTAAAAGTATAATGAAGTGCAAAGTTGGCTACTAAGCATTTCATCTGAGTCCAGGCTAATTAATTATAAGCCTTTGGACAAGTCTCTTAGCCAACCCAAGCCTCCGGTTCCAATGGTGAAAAGATGAGGTTGACCTTGGTGTCATTCAGCTGTATAATAAATCACTGATGTGAAAATTTTAGATGAAGAGAAATCATATTTACACCAGCTCTCCTCAGTGTATAATTCATTGTTATCCATTTATTTATTCAGCAAATATTTTTTTGAGACTCTAGTGTGTGGAGAGAAACTGAGCACTGTTCCAGCGTTGAAGATGTAATATGTCCCTGTTCTCTTAGAACTCAGGTTCTAGTGTAGAGGAAGGCATAACAGGCCTAAGTTCGAAACTCTACTAATACGTGTATTAGGGTGAGAGAAGCGAGCTATTTTAGATAGTGTAGTTAGGGAAATTAGTTCCAATCTCTGCGTGGAATCCGATGTATCTACTCTCTTTTGCTTCTGTGATATTTTTGATGTTCCCTTGGCAGTCTCACTTCCTTGCTAACCTCTCCACTCCCCGGGATCACATTTTCCAGCAAAAACACCATGAGCACTGATTTGAATGCCTACTCATTGGCAGAAATGCAGCTGTGTTCATCATTGTCAATTCTGATTTGTATGATGTTCCTATCCAAACATACCTCAGGGTACATTTGCACATCTAATTACAACATTAAGACTAATAATAGCTCGATAAAATACCACTCAGACAAATGTGGAAGCAAACAGCTGGCTGTCTCATTGTGTCCTGAAGGACTGGCAGATTCAGACTTTGTTCCCTAACTTGAGGGCCTGAATTCTAAAGTGCAAACCCTCCTCCCTGCACACCCTGCTGAGGGAAGGCTTCAGCAGGAAGTATCTCATTCAAAGGGATGTCCTTAGATAAAAGAGCCTGCATGAAACCAGAGCCTTATGGAATTACATAGAGGGAAAACGTGGTTTTCTTTCATTTTACCCAGAGGACGACTGCAACTAAATTCAAACTGGACCAAAACACAACAGAATATTGGTACAGGGTGTTATTAAAGTGCCCACCTGTCTACAGAACCCAGAAAGTTAATATTTAAAGTTTCTGAGGAAAGAAGGCTCAGGAATGACTTAATAATGCTTTTTCAATATTTGAAGGAGGCATGCTGTTATCACATGGAAACGACAAGCTCTATTTTCCACGAGTGACTGAGTTTATACTTCTACTGAGAGAGAGGAAATTTGGTAAAACTGGTTTTATCTTACTGGAACAGTAAGCCTTCCTATTAGTCAAACCGGGAAAGGTAGAATATTTTGGAAATAGAAATTAGTCTTTCTTCCATGGTAAGATTCAGTGCAGGAAGTAGGCTGTGAGGCTAATCCACTTACATAGTAGGGGATTCTTCCTCCAGAATTGACCGGGGTCCTTTGGCAGGTTCTGTTTGCCCAGGTAGATGGAAATGAATGATTAAGCTCTTTTGGTTCTTGAAACATTGACTGAAAAATGTGGACATGTAGGAAAACTTCGGATTATAAGAGTTGAACCTGATTGGAGTCCATTGAGGAGAGAGGTCTTAGGATCTTTTCCTTAACGCTTTGAAGTAAGAATTTAAATTTTCATCAACCTTGATAGATTAGGCGTAATACTCCTGAGGGGTACGAATGAACTAAAATAAATCTCCAAGTTGCTTCTTACCTTCTGATTGTATTATGTCTACCCTTCTCAGGTGCAACAAACATTTAGGATCCCAGGAACACTGATCTTTTCACATATATTAATTCATTTGAGGCAATTCTCACAAAAAATGTGCAACATAGCTGTCATTGGTTCTGTTATAGGTATAAAGAAACTGATGGTCCTGGAGGTGAAGTCCTTCACTGCAAACTGCACAGCTAGGAAGGGGTGGGAGGAGGGCTTGGAAGCAGGACTTTCAACTTGGATTCTGGTTTCAGTTCCATTCATGAGCTCCAAGTACTCAGGCTAATTTCTAGTCCTGTCTCGACCCTGGTTTCTTTCTTTATAGAGTGAAGGGGTTGGAATGGGAAGATTTGGAATAAGTTTCCCTGCCAACTCTGTGATGTATGACTCACTGGAAAGGAGAGCGATCAAGACTTAATGAACAGGTTTCCGTGCACACTGTGAGAACACCTTGTGTGGGGTGTACAGATATATGTTATATAATGATGTGGATATTATTTCTGGGTTGGGAATTTTGGGTGTGGAAAGCAAGTAAAAACTGATATCTCTGTATGACCTAATGATCAAATGCACTGAGCTGGTGAAATAGAAGCATTCTCGTACAGCCATTTCTTGATTTTCCATCCTTTTTTTTCTTTTTCTTTTTTTCATCTATCTTCTTATCCCAGATCCCCTATCATCGATCTCATTTGACATTTTCTGAGTATATGACTGATCTTGAACCTTGCTATATTTGATTATAGCTATGAATAATCAGGAGGGAAGAAAAGAGTAGATTTCTTTATGCTTCTTGAAAAATGAGTTCTCATCCTCGGGAAAACTCGCTGTGTTTGAGCTGTCCAATGCAGTAATCACTAGCCACATATGGCTGTGAAGTAAATGAAATGTGAAGAGTCTGAATGAATATGTGCTATACATATAAAATACATACTGGATTTCAAAGACTAATAAGAAAAAAAGAACAGTAAATATTTAGCTAATAACCTTTTTATGTTGATTGCATGTTGAAATGATAGTATTTTGAATATGTTGCTTTAAATAAAATATGTTACTAAAATTAATTTAATCTGTTGTTTTTTTTTTACTTTTAAATGTAGCTCCTGGAATATTTAAAATTATACTCGTAGCTTGCATTTGTAACTTTCATTGTATTTCTGTATGACAGGACTGGGTGAGGTAAGATAGACACTTACCTCACTCTCCAAGAAAGAATGGTCCAAAATGTCAGTAGTGCTGAGGGTGAGAACTTCTAGCATAGATGATTCGGAAAGGAGTAGAGAAAAAGACTGGGAAGTAAAACTGCTTTCTGGTTAATTTTATTTGAAATATTAGAATGAATAAGTATTTAGCAACATTAAAGAAGGATTATTATTGTAGGAAAGAGTAAGGAAATTGGAGATGGTTAGTGTGTAAGCATGAAAGCAACTGGTTTAGTTAGTTATTTTAACAAATATTTATTGAATGACTACAAATCCTTTTTGGAACAAGATGAAAGAAGTCTAAATATGTACACACAAACACACAAATATTGAATTTTGTTTGTACACAAAGCTTCTACAGGGAAACTAAAGATATAAAATATGATTCCTGCCTTCAAAAAGCCTGCAGACCTAGTAGGGAGTACCATAAGAAGTACATATAATGTCAGAAGAGAGATGGTGGGAAAAACAACAAAACAACAACAACAAAAGAAACTATGAGTTTCCAATGAAAATGAATCATGTTTGGTTGGGGAAATCAGGTAAGGCTTTATGGAGAAGGTCCTAGTTGAAATGTACCCCCAATGGGCAGGATAACAACCCATGGAGATGGTGGAAAAGCATACACTGCAGAGGGAACAGTGTGCCCTAAGGCTATGGGGAAGGAAAATATGGGGGCGTGTTTGGGGAATAGTCAATAATTAACTTAGAATCTCAGTGGGAAGCAGTTGGAAATGAGACTAAAAAATGAAAACCACAAACAAAAGAAATAAAAATAAACCAAACAGGTCACTTATAACAGATTGGCAAGGTGAAGTAAAAAGGAATGAGAGGGGCAAACTGTATAGGATTGGGCAATTCACTGGATGTGGGTCAAGGGGAGGAAGGAATCAAAGATGATCTCGGGGCTTGAAGCTTGGGTATCTGGGGACATTAATTGGAATAGAGGTCAGGAGGATGGATTGGTTCAACAAGAATGGAAAGATGATGAGTTCAGGATTGCCTTGTTGAATCTGAGGTAATGGTAAGTTATCTAGATGGTGGAAAGGTCGAGGAAGCTCTTCTCATTCAGATCTGGAGGCCAAGAGAGTAATGAGAACTGCAAATAGAGATTTTGGAATCATCTCAAGTAAAGTGATCATTGAAGTTTTGAGAATGGAGGCGATAACTGGAGGAAGGTGTTGTCCAGTGAGAAGGCTAGCACATGCTCTTAGATATGACAGGCTTTAGGTGACGTAATGAAGAAGAGAAGTCAGTGAAGGAAACCGAAGATGTGGCAGAAGATACAGAAACAGGATTTTGTGTAATTTAGCATCATAGACGTTAAGAGAAGTTTCAAATGGGAATGTTCCACAGTGTTAAACAGTACTAACAGAGGATGAAGCTGAGACAATGTTTAGGACTTGGATTTCACCACCAGAAGGCTATTGGTAGTCTTCTAGTAACGGGTGGAAAGCAGATGGAAGGGAACGAAGGAGGGGGCAACCTGCTTCTGTGGCCCCAGACTGTCCCAGAGCCTCTATTGGGAGAACAGGCACATGCTAATTTTGTGACACTTTTTTCTCTTGGGTCATTCATTCCTTCAACAGATATTCATTAAGCATGTTATTTATCATCTTACCTAACATGGGGTAGGTAATTAGGAAAACTGATATAATCTCCATCACTTCCACCTCTGGGCTCAAGAAAACAGGTGGAAGTGATCGAGATTATATCATCACCATTGCTTTAAAAAAAATGACAGAAGGAAATTTTTATTAAGTAGGCTCCTAAATCCTAGAACTTTGTAGTTGTCCATATTTCTTCTACATCACAGCTCTGACAGTCTTAAGTGTTGACATCTTAAGGGATCATGTCTAATTCTACTTGCCCTTAGCTTGGGGTAAGGATAATGTTTCTGGTAAAACAAACAGAATAGAAATGATGGAAAGAGTGGTCGTGTTAAAAATAAATAAGGAAACTCACCCCAGCAATTTCCTTTCCCTAGTTAGAAGTAAAGTAATTTGAATTTTTAATTTTATTGGCTGTTTTCAGAAGGTTGGCGAAAATAGGGTCCTGACTGCTTCATTTTAATATTTCTGACTGAGGGAGAGATGAGAAATAACCAAACAGATTTTTATGAATCAAAGAGAGAAAATAATACTTTTAAAGTATGGTTCCAAATTGGAAGCTGTTTGTGATTTGAATATTAAAAACAAAAACATGTTAAATGGCTATTTTTGGTGTTTTCAACATGTACCGCATTTCTAGAGTAATGGTACCACAGACATGAGTGTTACTCAATCTGAGCTGAATGGAGGATGTATTTATGTTTTTATTTTACCTTAAAGTTTATACCCCTGCGCATGTCGTTAGTGATGACAACTTTTACTTTCCTATAGCAATAATCTTTTGATGTCTTAAGGAATGTTTATAGGAAGACTCTAGATAAGATTTTTGAGTTTTGTCTATATTATTGTTGTTAGAAATAAGTACATAAAAACATGTAAACATGTTTTCACATTGGGAAAACTTGAATGTTTTAAAATACAAAAGTACAGAACCACACAAAAATAGAAACACGGTTGCTAGAAATTGTCAGCAGTATAAATAGTCAAGGTTTCAGTCAGCATGACTGACACACGTCAGTTCCTGCTTTTGAGGAACTTTTATTTTAAAAATAGATGGATGCGTCAAAGCCGTGTTACGTGGTTGCCAGAATTTTGGTTGGGTCATCCAAATGTATCAGCTTTACTTCTGGATCTGCTAAAAGTTTATTATTTGACCTTGGTTAAATTTTATGTCAACCTAGTTAACATTTAAGCCCAAGATTCCATGTTAATAAAATGAGAATATCAATGAATCGCATCATCCACTTCCCAGTCTGCAGTGCTGTCTTAGGTGCTGCAGTAAATAACACTTGTACAAATTTTGAGAAATTCTGTAACCAGTGTTTCCACAAATGGTATTTACTAATTTCAAAACTTGATTTGTAGAGTACTGGTACTATGAAACGTAAAATGTACATTTACTAGGACTGTGGTAAACAGTTACCACAGGGATTACTCAGCGTACTCCTTGCTCTCTGCTTTGGGGATATGTTACTTCTTAAGTTATTAACATTAAAAACATGGTATGGAGAAAAAGGGAGCGGGAGTCACAGCATGTAATCTTACTAGTAAACGACATTAGAGAGGTGGAAACTATTGAATAAAAAGTTCTTAAAAATATTCACAAATGCTTATCTGCCAAACTAGCTGTATTGTGCATTATAGTAGATAATATGGGGAGGGGGAATGCTTCTTTTTCCGGCAGTCTTTTCACAGTAATTTCTACCTACATGAATGCTGAAAATTGCTGATATAATTACAACCATCCATTTGATCCAAAATATACTTGTGAAGAGGCTACTAAAAATACAGCTGTTTAAAAGTGGTTCTGTTCAAATATGGTTCTTTATTGAAGGTTCAGTTTTCAGAAGGCAATAATTGAAACCTCTGGGTTTGGTGGTTGTTATGAGCACAGACCCCAGTACTGCCCGAATTCCTAGTGGAATAGCTGAAAGCATATAGAAATAGGGGGAAATCAGCATTAGAAGAGAAATCGGGGAAGGATACAGTCCCGAGTGGCAGAAAGTGAGGGGCATTTTTGTTAGCATTTCTTCGGTGGATCCAGATGGAAGGATGTCCCACAGGCCCTACCCCTCAGTGGGTCCAGAAAATAACCAGGTGACCTGAGTGATACAATGTGTGGAGGTAAGGGCAGGGTGAGGGGTGGCTGGTGAACATGTGACCACAGCACTTTGAGATTCAAATTGCCTCTGGGTGTCTCCCTACATCCATCTTACCCTCTTCCAATTCCTTCTCCTCACTGGACTTCCATGATCCTGTCAAGACGCAAGTCTGTCATATGATCTCTTTGCATAAATGCTTCCAGAGGTTTCAGCTGTGTGTAGGATCAAGGCAGGCATTCAGAATATGGACTTGTCCTGCCTCCTAGCGCTGTGTCCACCATGCTTTCCGTGCTGCAGCCACACTGACTCGTGGGCACCACTGGCCTTGGGTCTTTTTCCTGGCCCTGAACTACTTCCACTGCCTGGACATTCTTCTTGCTCATTTTTCCTTCTTAATTCCTAATCACCCTTCAGACCTTGGTTCCATCGTTACTTCCTTAGGGATCATTGGAGATCTATGCTCTCACGGCACTCTGCTTCTAATTGTACAGTCATTTTTATGATTATTTACTTGGTATATTTGTCTCTCATGTTAGGCTGGGACCGCTGCAAGGGCAGGATATACATGCATGGTTGTATCCCTAGCAGTTAGCGCGGTACTTGGCACATGTTATTCAGTAGCTATTTCTGGAATGAATGGATGGATAGAATGATTGGTGGATGGCAGCATTTAGATTTCAACAGCTACCTATGGTACATACCCCTGAACTTTGCTTCTGACACAGAAAACTGCCACAGCAAAGGACCAGGCACATGACAGGAAAGCTCTCCAGGTTGCTCTTGGTATGGCTGCCACATTCAGCAGAGGTTTTGGAAAACAAGACATTTCCCAAGGAATGGTATCCACATTGGAGGTCCAGAGATGTGTATTTTGGGTTCTTTACTGTCCCCATGGGCTGTTGGATGTCCTTACTGATAAAACACTCTTTTCCTTCTCTTCCTCCTTTGCTCTGAACCATTTTCCCTTCAATCCAAATAAGGAGTGTCTCTAAGAAGGATTTGGAATCCTCAACAAATCCTGCCAGAAAGCAATTTAACTCAGGAGGTTATTTTATCAGAAAATAAGGCTCTTGCATAGATTCTATTAAGAGAGTCTCTTATTCAAAAGAAAAGGATCTGTATTTTCTTAATGCTTCAGAGGTATTGTTTTTCTCTATAATAGATTGACCATGAGATTAGGAGATGATCTTAGAAAGTAGGGTGTTTTTTTTGCTTTCAGCAACACTATAGGGAATGTTGCATGTGTGAAACTACGGCCAGCTAAATAGGCCTTCAGGAAAATGAAGAGGAAGGATTACACAGAGTTGAAAAACATGAAAGCCAGCTTTGATAGAAGTAATGAGAAGAGCTAGCATTTATTGAGCACTTACGAGGGACCAGGCATTGTTCTAAAGGCCTACATGTTTTAACTCACTTAATCTTTATAACAAGCCTATGACGAACATACAATTATTAACACCATTTAGAAAACCTTTGTAGAAGAATCAATAGAAAATGGGACACTGCAAAATATCACTCGTAGTGAAGTAGAAAACAAACTTGAGGAAAAAAAAATCAAACATAGAGGAAGAGGGATGAAAATGTAGACCATGAGAACTATGGCGAAAAATCCCTTTTAATGGTATTATCTTCAGGTGATGAGATTACGGATGGTTTTTATTTTCTTCTTTGTACTTTTAAATATTTTCTAGCAGGAACTTTTAAAAAGATACCGGTCTTTTGACAAAGAGCCCAGTTGGCAGAAAGCGTCTGTTTTCCATAAATAATCTTAAGTCAGTAAAATTAAATTGCATTAGAGGTAGCGTTTAGGGATTTAGGCAAGAGCAGAGCAGCCCAGGTAGGAAGGACACCTCCTAATTGGGAAATTAGACCAATGAGGTTAATGTGGCTGAAGCAGCACTGTGACTGTACCCTCTTCCTACTGAAAAAATGCAAGGAAAAGAACAGCACTGGCTAGGTAAGGTTATTTTGAGAATTCAGATTAGAGTGCTGAGAAAGCACTTGTTATACATAATTAGGATTTAGTTAATAATTTATGCTTGTACTTTAAATTATTTATTTATTTTAGTAGTATGTGCATAATTGCCTAGATTACGTATTCTTTCTTTTATCTACACCTGGGGGTATAAACCTAGCCTACTGACCCTTATGGTTGTGACCCAAGATACCACCTGGTGACAGGTGTAGAAATTGCAAGTTAAAACCAGGGGAGAAATAAACCTATGAGGGCCCAGCCTTAGAAAGTCAAGTCCTTGAGGTGATACTAAAAGTAACCAACATTTGACCATGCTAGGACTGTGTTTGTAAGGTAGATTTATTCATTGTATCTCGTATTTCCATGGAAATAGAAAAGTATAAGCTTGCTTAGAAAAGAAAATAGTTATAAATCAAATGAATGTGGAATTTAAAATTCCATATTTTGTTCATTTCCAATAATAGCCGACTGTGTTTTGAATTGAAGAATTTTTTTCACAGGCTGTGTGATTGTTCTCTTTGATTATTCTTATAGAGGGCATTTTGTGCTTTCTGACAGTCAGGCAGAGATGGGCTCTTTCAGAAATTGGTATAGGTTCTCAAACACATCTTTTAGAGGAATGCCCTGGAAAAAATTAAAGAAAATGACAGTCATAAAAATGTCATAATTTAAAAAAATTGAGATAAGTTTATGAAAACTATTGATGGGAGAACCACTGACTAAGAATAATTATGACAAATGTTATGGTAAAGAGTTTTGGGTTAAAACACATGTGTACCCATTCATTTTCTTTCTTGGATTTTACCATGAATTAAGTAAAATGAAATATGGAAGAGTAGCCATTTGTATTTCTGATTCTTTGTAAGTTTTTAAGTGATATAGAGATTTTAAAAATTCCATATGTGTAGTGGTCAGGGTCATAATAGTTTTCCTCTCTACAATTTATAATTTAAACTTTGCACTTAGAACACAAATTAAATAAGATGGTAAGATTTTTCTTTTTATTGGCTATTTTATTACAGAGGCAGCCCCTGACTTACAAATAGGTCCCATGAATGGCCAAAGGGCTTTCAGGACTTAATGGACAAACCAGGAAGTCCCATCTCAGATGCGCTGCCCCTGCCAGCATCTCCTCCCCTTTCTCCTTCATTTCTCTTTCATTGATTTGGTTTCCACACACTCTCCTTTCTTTCCCAGTGGTTTTCGTTGCTCTCCGCACCTAGTGTCTACGGCTGCAGGTCTGTCCTTTTTCCTTTTATTCCTCCCCCTCGCTGTTACCATCATAGTCCCAGCCAGAAGTCCTCTGAGGTAGTGTCCTCCTCAGAAATGCAGGCGAATCTTTATTCCTTTCGGCCATCATGGTTTTCATCTTTTGTTGGTGTTTTATCTGTCTCCAGATTTGTGGGAACTATAGAAATGGAGTGTGATGAGTGATGGGAGGAAAACGTTGTTATTTTCGATGACTTGTTCAGATAAGACTGAAAGATCTCCAAATGTGGACACTCTCAAAAGGGTTTTTTGCTTGCTTCAGGGACCTGAGACTTGAGGAATGGCTGTGAAACTTTGTTTTCCAACCCTGGCTAGAAGGTGCTGGTGTTAACAGTAGAAAGGGAAGCGGGAGAGCTAATCTGTAATATGCTCATGGATGGAAGGAAGGAAGGAAGGAAGGAAGGAAGGAAGGAAGGAAGGAAGGAAGGAAGGAGAAAAACTTTTAAAGAAAGGAAAGCAAAGATAAAGGAGAGGAAAGGTGATACAGGGAACTATCTTTCGGTCCCCATGGAGATTTACTGGCAGGAGGCATCTTACCTTCTGGTTTGATCTCAGGCTCTCACCTCTAGTCCCTAGTCTACTACGGGTGTGAGGCTGAGAGATGGGGAGGGAGGAAAGGATGAGAGTGAAAGTTCTGGATTCCACTGCCTTAGACTACTTCTCCCCAACTGATCCATAGATCCAGTGAAATCTCAATCAAAATCCTAGCAGACATGTTTTTTGAAATTGAGAAATTGATTATAAAATTCCTATGGAAATGCAAAGGACTTAGAATACTAGCCAAAACAACTGGAAAAATAAAAAAGAACAAATTTGGATGACTTATTTAAGCACTTATTTTAAAGCCACAGCAATCAAGACAGTAATCAAACAACCCAATTTTTAAAAAACGGGCAAAAGATTTTAAGAGGCACTTAGGCAAAGAAGATACTTGGGTGGCAAAAGATTTTAAGAGACACTTAGGCAAAGAAGATACATGGGTGCAATTAAGCACATAAAAAGGTGCTCAACATAATTAGTCATTAGAGAGATGCAAATTAAACCCACCATGAGATACCTGTACATATCCATTAGAATTGTTAAAATTTAAAAGACTGACCATACCTAGTGTTGGAAAAGAAGTGGAAGAGCTAGAACTGTCATACACAGCTCATGGGAATGTAAAATGGTACAAACAATGAGGAACATGTTTTGGCAGTTTCTTAAAAAGTTGAAATTTGACCTACCAAACCATCAAGCTATTGCACTCCCAGGTGTTTGTGCACGAGAAATAAAAGCACGTGTATAGTCAAAGACTTGTACATGAATTTGCATATCAGCTTTATTTGATAAATCAAAACTGCAAACAAGCCAAATGTCTATCAACAAGTGAATGGGTAAATAAACTGTGGTATATCTACACAACAAACACTACTCAGTAATAAAAAGGAGTGAATTACTGATACATGCTACAACATGAATGAACCTCAAAATAATTCTGCTGAGTGAAAGAAGCCAGACACCCGTCTCACCCATTAGAGTGCATACTGGATGATCTCCTTCGTCTAAAATTTGGAAAAATGCAAACAGATTATTGTTTGCCTAGGGTCAGGAAGAGGGAACAATGGAAGACAGAGTGTGGCAAGAGGAAGAAACTAACAAACAGTCATGAGGAAACTCTCAGGGGTCATATATTTGTTTATCATGATGGTAGCCATGATTTTTTAGATGTATACAGAAGTCAACACTTACCAAAATGTATATTTTAAATGTATGTAGTTTACTGTATGTCAGTTATACTTTAATAAAGATGATAAAAGAAAACAAACTATATTAAATTTAACCCACTAATGTGGGTTTACTCTTATTGGTTTAAATGTGTTTTAAGCGTCTGCTCTTAGGTTAACGATGTCTGACAGTTTAAGATGACAGTTCCTTTAGCATTCGTGATATTTAAATGTTTTCAGACATTAAATGTTATGCACAGGGTTAAACTAACGCAAACATCAAAGGACCAAAATATCATGAGAAATACTGTGAAATAAATCAAGACTTATTATTTAGTAAATCAAAACTTTCCCCACACAACATTGTCGAAAGTGCAGTGCAGTGGAATGGCATGCTTTGTACTTGGGTTGAAAACTCTGTCTTCTACATTTATTTATTCATTCCTCAAGTATTTCTGTATTAAGTGCCTTTTGTTCATTTTATTCATAAAGTGCAAAATCAAAGAAGTCACAAAAAAGACTGATCTCTAGAGAGGTTCATATTTTCATTGTGAAGACGAGATTTATGTACATAAGCAAGTAACATTAAAGGAAGCCTTTAACTGAGGTGGACGTTTGTTTCCTATAATACCTACCTTTTCAGGTATTGCTTGAAAGATCCAATTTTATTCTGCAGAAAATAATGACACTTACTCATGTTTCAGGTCTTTGCATTAATCTTTCATGTGTATATATTTTATCATGAACCCCCTGCCTTTCTTTTAGTAATTACATCTAAGGGCTATAAGAGAATTGAATTCTACATTTATTCTCCTTTTTAACATATTTACCCGAGGCCTGATTTGAAAATTGCTAATGCCGTTGCTAGCCTAGTCACCCTCCCTTGAAATAATAGCAGTAACATTCTGTATTATTAGCATTTTTTTCTAGATGTTACCGCTCCAGCCATGAAGATATTTTTCCTTAGATGATTCATGTGATGCTTGGAAACTGCAGGTACTTTCTGGAGAAGCACTTACCTTTTTCTACTGCTCTTATTTTGAGTGGCTTTACAGTGGCCATTTTTCATGGTGTACATCTTTAACATACTTCCCTTTCCTTCATTCGTATTTTATCCTTTAAGTCTTACAGCTCTGTGTAATCCGGGCCAAGCTGATGCTGGGCTGCTTCGTGTCTGTCGCTGGCTCCCAGGCCAGCTGGTTGAGGAGGATGTGTCTGTATTTACGTCTTGTCATCACTCCGGGCCCCTGAGGTGCTTTCTGTGGTTGCTTGCATTGTGCAACTGCTAAGCAGATTTTTGGATTGCCTGTTTCTCCTGGAGAGGGGTGTGTGTGTGTATGAGTGTGTATATGTGTGTGTGTGTGCATGTATGTGTGCGTGTGTATGTGCATGCATGTATGTGTGTGTGTGCGTGTGTGTGCCAGCGGTGGGCAAAATTGTGAAGTAGGAAGTTTGCTTGTTGTGCCTGAACCATCATTTGTCCCCAACTCAGGGGCCCTTTTCTTTTCAGGATCAGTTTTTGTGCTCTGTTCTTATTCACATCTACTGTTAGGGGGAAAATATTCCCATTGTCAGCTCCATTTAATTTGAATTTAAGTCAACCACTCCTTGAAGTATTTGCATTTTACACTTTACCTCTGTATGTGCTGGGCAAGCTTTTCTCCCCTCTGAAGGATTTCAGGCTTTGGGGAACCATAGAGAGGAGGAGGATTGGGGAAGGGATCTCTTGATTGGTGCGTGTAATCGTGCTGTGGGTCAGTGGTTTTCTAGTTGTTTTTAGTCACCCGTCCCTTTCTACTGAAGTTCGGTATATACACTGTTTTTACAAATGGAGCTGACCGGCTGATTCAGCAACCGAGGGTTCAGAGGCCCACTTACTCACTCCCCCCTTCCTCCTGGGGCTGCACAGAGGCCTGCCTGTGGACCTCGAGTTCCCTGGATCACAGTTTACAAAGCAGCTGTGCATTTCTGGTTTCTACCAGGTATGTAGAAACTGACCCGAAAAATCATATTCGAAGTCATAACTTTTCTTGAACCCAGCAGAGAGCTGAGGTTGCAGGGCGACAACCAGCTTGAAACCCAAGGACAAACAGGTACCTCCAAGAAAAGACTGAATGGCAGGCCTGGGCTTATCTGTTGCAAGCTTGGGAGGGAGGAAAGCGAATCTGCCATAGAAGCAGGTAATCTGAATTCAGCTGACATTGTTAAGGAGTTCCCAAAGGCCAGGAGGAATAGCAGGGACCCATGTGGGTGGCAGACAGAAGCAGAGTGCACGTCCCCTTGAAGGCTCTCTCCACAGGATTCACTGGATGCTACTAGGAGAGATTGAGGGCAGGGCAGGAGACCTGAGGAAGTCTCCCTTGTTGGTGTAGGCCTGGAGGAAGAGTCAGGGAAACGGTCTTGGACCCAGACTTATGGGGCTTCTGCCACTGGAGGAGGGACAGAATCACTGAGAAAGCCTACCTCTGAGACATAGGGACACAGGGCTTTCCTGAGACTGAGGCTGGATGGACAGCACCCATCTTATGAACTGCACCTTAGCCAAGCTTAAATCCTCGTGTTCTACTCACTTAGTGTTGCAGCCACCTTAGAATTTGATGGCCTGACAATTTAGGATCTCTCAGAATTCTGCAGCCTGGGCAATCGGAGCAGTTGTTCTGCTCCACCTGGGGTCTGCTGGTGCTGAAACCGCCATAATGACTTCTCCATTTCTAAGCTGCACCTCAGTAGCATTGGCTGGAACTACTACAGGCTGGTTTGGGCGTGCTTTTTCCCCCTGTGTCTGTCTTTGGCTTTCTTGGTTGCTCCAAGAGCAAAAAGCAGAAGCTACCCAGCCTCTTACAGGCTAGACCTGGAGCTGGCTCCATGTTATTTCCAGTGCATTCAGGTCAAGGCAAATTAGGGGGCCAGCCCAGATTCAAGGGAAAGAGAGTCCATTTCTTGATGGGAGGAGCAGTATGTACATACAGTTGACCCTTGAACAACTCAGGGGTTCATGACACTGACCTCTTCCCTGTGCCATCGAAAATCTGAGTTTAACCTTTGACTCCCCCAGAACTTAACTACTAATAGCCAACTATTGACTGGAAGCCTTACAAATAATAAACAGTCAATTAACACGTATTTTTATGTAACATATTGTATACTATATTCTTACAATAAAATAAGAAAAGAAAATGATATTAAGAAAATCATAAGAGAAAATACATTTACAGTACTGTATGTGTTTTTTGAAAAAAACCTGCATTAAAGTGGACCTGTGCAGTTCACCCTTGTTCAAGGATCAACGGTATAAGGGAGGGAAAGAACCAATGGTGGCCAACTCTGTGGATTATTCACTATATTGAATTTGTCATGCTCCCCCCCCTCCCCACTTCTGTCTTTGGCTTTCTCGTTCCCTTCTTTTATTAATATTATTTCCCACAAATCTTCACCCATTAAAATATACTCCAAACTTCAAGGCCCAATCTACATTTCACTCCCTTCTTGAAAAAGTTGATCATATAATTTATCATACAAATTGGGACACTTTAGAGAGAGGAGGAGGCCTCTCAAAGGACAATAGCCATGAACTTGGATTGTTCCTGGCAAACTGGGACATAGAATCATTATTCCTGAGCCTCTTCCTGGTTGTTCTATTCACGAAGGATCTTTCCCTTCTGATGAATTTATTCATATCTTTGATGGGACACATTTCATTCGTCCTGGTATTTTGAGTGCAAATAAGTGTCAGTGCTCTTTTAAATTATAAATTCCTAGAAAGCAGATTCACTGTCTTTATTCATTTGCCTTTCCCAGAGCGTTTGGCACAGGGCTCTGCATACAATAAATACTCAATTGTGAATTGAAGAAGAGAGAGTGGAAGATGGAAAAATACCAACACTGCTATTCTTAGGTTATTAAAAGCATCTTACAGAATTGAATAGCCACCATCAGATCTAAGTTCTAGTAATTCGACTCCCTTCACCAACCTTTCATGTGACCCTGGGCAAGTGATTTAATATCCAGGTATCTACATTTCTCCATCTCAGAAATGGGGGAAATTATACCTGTGCTACATATTTTATAGGAATATTGTAAAGGCAAAGGAAATAATATATGTAAAAGCACTTTGAAATATTACACATGAAAGTACAGATACAAGGCGATGTTATTATTCCAATTTGTTTATTTGTTTCCACTGAAGTGGTCTAGGGAACCTCTTCATGTTAAGTTGTGTGTTTTTTTCCCAGTGGAAGTTTAGACATTAATTTCTTTTTGTCCAAAACTGTAAACTCTGTTCAAAATAAGGAGAAGGGGATAGCAGGTCAGGAGTGACCAGGTACAAGTCTCAGCTCAGCCATTCCCATCTACTGTTGAGCTTGTGAGCAAGTCACTTAGCCTCTCTGAGTCTGTTTCCATATTGTTAAAATGAAATCATGCCTACTCTGTCTAAAGGGATAGTGTGAAGATCAAATTAAATGAATATGAAAATCCTCCTAAATAAGTATAAAGGGTCATGATATTAGTAATTATTTCAGAATACTGCTTTGTTCTATGGTTTCTTGCCTTATGTTTGAATATCTATCTGTCTATCCATCCATCTTTGTATGTGTATGTGAGTTTGGAGTTATCAGATATTTGGCATTTTTGAGTGTCTTCATGTTTTAATTTCTCAAGTGTTTGGAATTTCTTCTATCTTCTTTAGAGAAAGGAACCATTTTAACCTAATTTCTTACATTTACACAAACACAATTACACAAAGCTATGAAGCACAGTTTTCCCTTCTTTTTCAAGGGATAGTATCATGTGCATCTTAAACAAATATATAGACAGTTAAAATTGTGGTTCAACTGGCATGAAGAACCTTAGACACCCCTCCCGCCACCCCCCATCTCCGATAACGCAGAGTTACATGGTTCCAGGTTTGAGTAAGATGTTACTGTGCCCTTAAATCCTTACTCCAGCCTCTTGAAAGGTCCACAGAAGCAAATATCAGCACTTGTGCTGGTGGAGTGGCCAATGGTAAACCACAGCTGCGATTTCTGGTGTCTAGAGCTCATTGTTATTAACCCGCGGGGTCATTTCTACTTTATGCTTTAGTCTAACGCCACTTTGTTGTTGCCTCTCATGTGGGAATGGTATTGTTTCTGAGGCCCCAGAGCATTTTCTGATTTTATGCCAACTGTTCTGTTGTCAGCTGCTATGAATTCTCCTGAACGATGTATCCTTCCTCCTGCAGAAATTGAAGGGAAGTTGCTCTCTCACCAGCACAAAGTGGTTGAAGCCCTTAAGCCAGGTTGTTTACACTCAATAGCCATCGAGGATTATTTGTTTCCTTCCTTGCAAGGCTTTTCATATTTGATGCTCTAGTCAAGCCCTGCATTCCTTCTCTCTCCTCACTCCCCTAATTTCAGACGCCCAACATGGAATTCCTGTCAGAAGTCTTTTTAGAGGGGTTCCCAAAAGCTCCGAGGATTTCCTGAATTATAAGAATTCGCCAGGCCCAAGTTGTAATGAAGATGCCAATCTGTCTGCTGTGAGCAAGATTCATTTTAGGGCATCTCTGAAGCTTTTTGTTGTATTCTACTCAGTGTCAAGAGAACCCCTCTTGGGGACAGTGAAATATGCCCTGGCACATTTCTTCTGAACACTTGTTTATATTTCAGCATGAAATAGCCCCCTATGCTTGCTAAGAATTTATCTAGTGAAGGTTGGCATTTCTCAAGTCCCTTGTAAAGTCATTATGGTTGATTTGACTTCTGGAATAATACACATCGTGAAATGCTAAAGAGTATCAGTTAGCATATTTCTTGATTTCTACTTAGACATAATTATGTGTATGTGTGCGTTTTCATAGCTGTTTTCTCTCCTAGCAAGTAGGACCTGTACCCTACAAAAAAGTCATAGCATCTTAGAAGGTACTATTTTAGTTACATAGTTGAGATTCTGTCATTCACCACTGTTACTTAAGTAGTCACTAGGGAAGGTGAGGTTTTATTTTTTCATTTATTTAATTACTTCACACTTAAGAATTTTAACCATTTTGTAAGGAGATCTTTCTAGAATATATTAAATACTTCTCAACTCTTTAAACCAAAGGCACTAACTGTAATCTGATGATTTTTTTTGATGATTCAGAGTCATTAATTACTGACTGCAGCTTTTCCCAAATTGCTGTCAGCATAAGAATTATCCACTGCATATTAATAGTATCTTAGGAAAACAATTCTCTGTGATCAAATACATTGGATAAATACTAGGTAAACAAAATCAAATAAGTTTCTTATTTTTCAGGATTACTCAGAGCAGTTACCATATTTATATGTATTTTAAGTCTCCAAGGGGACTTATAGAGTGGAGCTTTTCTCAAATATAATACACCAGAGGACCCCCTGTGTATCATATTTGTTATAGTTTCTGAAGAAAATCTTTAGAACTTTTGGGGGAAATGCTACTTCAGTGTGATAGCCTTCAAGGCTCTCAATATATATGGGATTATTTGCCTCTACGTTGAATGACTCCAGCCTGCTGCTGAATTTTATGTCGCCTTTTAAAATACATTTTCTGTGCATTTTTGTTTTTCAGTGTTTTCAGGTGTCACTGGGTTTCCGCCTCTCCTAACTGCCTGATATCCTCCCCTCACCCCACATCAGTTAAGACTTGGGTGCCTATATAATTGCTCATTCAAACCAGAATACTTTTGGATGTGAAAGGGAACTCTGTGAATAGTTACACTGGGACAAGAGCTGTAAAGTGACTCTCCAGGGCAAACCAAGATTGTTATGGTTAACACAAAATCCAATACAAACTAACTTAATTAAACAATAGAGGGGTTTTATTGGCTTATGTTACTGAACATCTCAGAGGCTAAAATGGCTTCTTTTGTGGCTTGATCAGAGACCTGACTTAATTTTCCTAGTTCCGTATGTTCGGTTTATCCTTGAGCTGGTCTGCATCATGGTGTAACATAATTGCAGTATTTTCAGGTTTTACATCTGGCATAGTTCACTATCAAAAGGAGAGCATCTTTGCCCAGAATTGTTCGTAGAAATCCTGAGCTTTGTGCTGATTGGACCAACTCCTGAACCAATCCCCAAGGAATTCTAAGTGCTTATTGGTTTGGATATGATGCAGCAATGAGTGTGACAAGGAGATGGGAATATTCTAATATTACCATGGCTATCAGAGAATATCCCTGGAGGTGGGACTCAATCCTACCCAGGTAGAATGGCTGTCACACGTTGGAGGCCAGATAGAACGGATGTTGGAGCATGACTGTGTTGTCTAATACATGTCCCTTCATATTTGATTCCCCAACTCTGTAGGAGATCTGTCAATCAGCTATCTAGGTTTATTAGAATTCCCTGGAAAATAATAAGAAGGGCCCCCAGAAGCCCTCCTGCAATGAATGTGCATGGATAGTGGATTTGTCACATCTACTTGGGCTGTTCAGAGATCTTTTCTGCTTTCTTCCTAATTCTTTGCTGTGTTCTAGGCCAAATATAGAGCATTAGATAGATGGAGTGTTTAGGAACAATTTGGTCAATAAATTACAGAAAATATTAAGAAACACATACTCTAGTCAGATTGTTTTGACCATTTTATTACACAACTAATATATGTTCATCATTAAAAATGTAGAAAAGATAAGCTATTTGAGGATAATAAAGAGCATTTGTAATCACATTGCTCTGATGTAAAAATCAGATTAAATTTTGACCTCTGTATGAAATAAAAATTGCCTATTTTTATGTAATCGTTTGCATGTGGACATGGAAAGTATACTCTGTCTTTGAAATCAGAGAAACCAATATTTATTCTGTGCTGCAGTTGATATTTTCTTTCCCCAACCAATGTTACCCAAATTATGTGATGTAGTAATTTATGATATTACCTGACTAATAACTTTAGCTACCTGTTTTCCCTTCTATGAAAAAGGTAGGTTTTTTCACAAAGGTGAAAATGTTTCTCTTGGACATAAATTATTTTCTATTTACTAAGCTGTTATATTTATTCAACATATCTCCAAGGAAAATGGTTTTCAAACATGACTGTTTCGAGACACACGTTTCTTCAACATTCTGTCAGACCCCTATCATGAGTTTGATGCGAACTGCTCTTTGAAGGGCTTATCTTTCAGTCCTGGACATATAGGGCTATGTTAGGAATTGTATGTCTGTAAATTTGGTGGTCTGAATGTGATGCTTGAAAAGGGTCTGCTGTGGCTGCATGAGGTTGGGTGTGCGTGGCAAAGAGTAAAGTCACCATCCTGGCTGCCTCCTGATCCTGGTTCTGCCCCTTTCCCTCCACATCTCCAAGTCTCAGCTTCCTATCTGCAAAATGATGATAGTGCCTTTTAAACTTGAAGGGTAGTTTCAAGAATTAAATAAACCACAGCACATAGAGCTCTTTTCACAAGGCAGAGACTTAGTAAATATGTTTTTGCTCTTAAAGGCCAGGTGCCAAGTGATGGCTTAGAAACTTCAAGTGGGAAGACATCTCGGAGGTCTTCAGGGTAGGGAGGTCCAACCTCCTTCCTACCAATGCAAAAATCTGTCCTAGAGTACTTCTGATAGACACGTCTTCAGGCTCTTATTAAATAACCCAGGACCCCACTGCCTCAGAGGGTAGCCTACACATGTTTTTGGTCAGCTATAATTCTTAGTGATAACAACATACATTTCGTTTGTAGCTTACAGCCATTGTTTTAGCTAATCTGCATGATAATTCTGTAAAAAATTAGGAAGGTTTTCCTTACATTGGATTCAAATCTACTCTCTCATAACTTTTACTCAGTTGCTCTGAGAGCTACATGGGGCAGATTTTATTTTGACAGTCTTTCAGATTGTATTCATTCCATGACTATTTATTGTGCAACTACTATATGCCGGGCACTTATAGGCAACGGAGATGCAGTAGTGAGAGTAACACAGTCTTGTTCCCGTCTCCTTGTAAGTTATAGTCTAGGGCAGAGGTCTGCAAACTACAGCTTTTAGTTCCAATCCAGCCCACTTCCTGTTTTTTGTAATAAAGCTTTATTAGAACACAGCCATATCTATTCTTTTAGATATTGTCTATAGCTGCTTTTGTGTAACAATGGCAAAGTTGATGATTGCAACAGACATCCTATGGACTGTAAAGCCTAAAATGTTTACTTTCTAGCTCTTTTCAGAAAAATTTTGCTGACTCCTGACCTGTGGATAAGGTTATATATTTATATGAATAAATATACAACTTCAAATTTCCATAGTGCAGGGTGCTATGAAAGAGATAACAGGAAGAACCAAATTTAGGTTGAATCGTAAGGCCTCCCTGAGAAAGTGCCATTTAAGCTGGGCCCCAAAGGATTAAAAAAAAAGCAGCTAGAAGATTACAACAGTTTGAGGAGCAAATTGGCAGAGGGACAACTTGTATGAAGTCCTGTAGAAGGAAAAGAACTTGGCATAAAGAACTAAAAGAAAGGTGGTGTAAACAGAGCTAAGTGAGGAGGGAAGGTGACTGGTTTGAGGTTCAGCTAGAGAGGGAGGCAGGGGCCTCCTAGAAATACTGTTCTTTTCCAGAGGGCACTGGGATATTACTGAAGGGTTTTCCATAGACTTGCATTGTAAAGCAATTACTCCGAGACAGAGAGCAATAGTTGGATTAGCTGTAGTTGACCCTTGAACAATGCAGGGGATAGAGGTGCCAATCCCCGCACAGTTGAAAATCCACATGTAACTTTTCACTCTCCCAAAACTTAATTGCTAATAGCCTACTGTGGTTCAGAAGGCTTACAAATAACATAAGCCGTCGATTAACACATATTTTGTGTGCTATATGTATTACATATTGTATTCTCACAAGAAATGAAGCTAAAAAAAGAACATGTTATTAAGAAAATCAAAAGGAAGAGAAAACACATTTACAGTACTGTACTGTATTTATTGATACTGTAAGTTTATGTCATCTATTTGAAAGATGAATCATCTGTCTGTCAGTATGTCCATCAATATTGTCTTATATGATACAAGACACTGTAGATGTTACTAACACTAGACATCATAAATGAAAAGATAATGTGAAAAAGAAATTCATATTTATTTACAGGTACAACGATTCATGAATTGATAATGAACAAGCAGCAATATGATTGCTTTATGGTAGCTTAGCCTATACACTAATGAATGAATCGTTATAAAATTTTTAGGGCATATGGTATCACAGTAATATTCATAATACACTGTTGGAAACATTGTTATATTTTTAAGAAACCGCTTACCGGTGAAGATAGGCTAATACACAGTTTCTCCAATTATGAGCGCGGCATACTGTATGGTACTGTAATTCTTTAAAAGCAAAGTTGTTGAACGGTAAGAAAACTACACCTTATCAATTTTATAATAAATATCACTCACTTTATGCCTATGTAAGGATAGGGTATACACACCTTGCACATGATGTTCTACACGATAATACTTAGGAGATGATGATAATGACACAAAAAGCCTCAGACAGTTCTTGCTGTACACTTATTAGGTTTTCACACGAAGGCACACACATATGCAACAGGTAAGTTTATTAACTGCAGGCCATGATGAGTATTTACTCTTCCCTAAGTGGAGGTGGATCTTCACAAGTTCTCCATCCTCGTTGCTTTCCTGTTGCATAGCCTGAGGAAGAGGAGGGTCTGGTCTTGCTGTCCAGGGGGTGGCAGAGGCAGGAGAGGTGAAGGAGAAGCAGGAGAGGCCGACACACTCGGTGTCACTTTACAGAAACACATCGTAATTTCTACCTGACTGTTTTGCATTTTCGTTTCTCTAAAACTGTTTCTGGGCAGTACCAATCCTTCTTCCTTTGTTTGCTTTAGCGTCAGAGTCAGCATCATGGAAGGGAGGAAGGGATCCAGGCTAACTCTACTGTTTCGTGCAAATGCAGTCGGGTTTATGATCAGGGCTGCGCTTATCTATAAACATGCTAACTCCCAGCCTTGAAGGCAGAAGGTAAACACCGGCTGCCCGTCTTTTGGTTGTATGACAAGAAGCCCTGGACCACGAGAAGCCTTAGAGGAACAGAACAGTGGCCTAGAAGAAGCCTGGGGAAATCATACTCCTCATACAAGCCCTGAAGTGCACAGCGTGCGAAAGACTAGACAGTGGCAGCAGACCTGAACCCTCTGGGGAGCCAGCTTTCAGTTAAGGAATGGAGATGAAGGCAAGGAAGAGAGAATCACTGTTCAGAAAAGAGGCTGTGGATATAGGGGAGGGATTCAGTGGTCTCTGGGGTTCCAGAGGCCACAATTGAGGGTAAAGGAGGGTGAGATAAGTGCTTATTGGCAGAGCAGAGAGCATCTGTGCAGCAGTCGGGGAGATGATACCCTGGTAGTCTGTACCATTAGTGACCCCAGTGAACCATGCCTCCCTGTATCACGCTTTTGTGTGATCCCTTGCCTTCAGTTTGGTCTGATGTGTGGTTTGCTTTAACCAATAGAACATGGCAATAGAGAGGCAGAGCCAGTTCGAGGACTAAGCTTTTACTCTCTTGCAAGCCCTTACATGCCGTTAAAGAAGTTTGGCTACCCTGCCGGAGAGACTGCACAGAGAGGCTCTGTGGAGAGAGAGAACCCCTAATGCTACATGGAGAGAGGGGCGCAGGGGAGATGCCCAAGTCATCTTAGCGGAACCCAGCCCTCTACCAATCTGCCAGCTGAATGCAGCCACTGAGCGACCACCAGCAGAGCGGGCCAGCTAAGCTGAGCCCAAATTGCACAATCATGAGGAAAAAAAAGAGATTGATTAAGCCCCTAATTTTGATGCTCCTCTAGAAGTGGGTGGACCCTAAGACATAACCTGATTCCGTGTGGTCTACACTAAAGGCCTAGAAGTTGTGGTGTGGGGTCCCATGTTTCTGTTTCTGCATCCAGCTCTTGTTAACAGCTCGTGGGTTAGCTACCATGAGGAGGTGAGCACACCACCACGGGCCTGCTCTTCCAAAGGTTTTTGTTTGTTTTTTGTTTTTTAAATCTGGTTAATATCTTAATTGCCTTCAATCCTTTCTCATGCCTGATTTGGAAACTCCTTAATGTTCTTGTCACCTTCCCCAAGTGTGTTCCAGCTTGTCAAAGGCTTTCTTTATTGTGGCACTCAGAACTGAACTCATCAATTCTTGGTGTGGTAATAGCGTTTATAGTAGAAGGACTATAGCATTTTCTTGTTTTAGGCACTTTTATTTTTTAATGTGATTTTAGATTGCTTTAGCTTATTTGGGCAGCTATAACACTGTTGACTCACATTTAGCTTGAAGGCAACTAAAACACCTATATCTTCTTATTCTTTTTAAACACAAATTGCTGTTAAGTCAAATCCTATACTTGTGCAATCAGTTTTTGAACCTAGGAATGGAGAATTAAATTTAGTCTGCTAGGTTTTGCCTCATTTGTCTAATCTGTCACCTGTACTCTTAGCTTTGCCTTATCCCATAAGTTTGATAAGTTTAAGACGGTATCATCTTAAACTTATCAAACTTATGGGATAAGGCAAAGCTAATGTATCAGATTAAACTTATCAAACTTATGGGATAATGCAGAGCTAAGAGTATATATATATATGTCTTCATCTGGATCACTGGTGAAAATTATGAGAAAGGAAGGTTTGGAGACAGACCTTTGGCAAACCTACGGCAATTTTATTAGGAAACATCCTGTGAGGTGGTGTCCATCTGCCTAGGAAGACCTCCCTATATTCATTACTCCTTTCCCTTTGCTAAAAGCTCAACGTGGAGATGTTATTTGAAAGGGCTACGACAAGTAACTGCTGTACTACCTGAAGGCATCGTAGCTATTGAAATCCTGTTCCAGGTGATGGGTCTGATATTTGTTCCTCCACTAGAGTGGATTTCTTTCGGATGGACTTAACGTTTAGACTAAATTATTTTCAAAAAGGGTAGCTTTCGGTTTTTCCTGATTATAGATCTGCCCTTTTGCTAGATGTACATTCAAAATGTACAGCCTGCGCAGTAGTGAGGAGTGAGTCCTGTAATCTGTCTTGTATGGGGATCTGTAAGATGTTCAGGAGCAATTAAGGACCTACACAACATCCAGTCCATCTGTGGTCAGTCTTTCATCCTCAAGCAGAACCATTGTGGGGTCAACGGTAATTCAGCATCAGTCACAAGCTGTTAATGCTTCTGAGGAGTCTGTGTTATATAAAACCATTCTGAAAAAGAGAGTGGGTAAGAATATGTTCTTTGTGGATCAAATTCCAATCCTCATTAATATAACACAGTTGCTGTCTTCTAGCCATCTTGACTTTTAACAGCACCAAATAAGTCCATCTAGCTTTTAGATGAGCTGCGTGCATGCCTTTCTGTCACAGTTAATTGAAAGATAAGCATCTTCAGCCATGTTGTTAGCAAGGCAGGTGAATCCAGTGGCTAATTACTCTCAAAAAGAAAGCAAAATAATCTCCTCTGTCAAAATCGTCAGCAATTAGATGAACAATATCACATAAATTACTTTTTTGCTTGATTCTCAGGGGAAACAATTTGCGGCTAATTCAGTCTGGGGACACAAGAGGATGCAGTTTTTAAAAATAGAAATCATGATTAAAATAGCCAGCTGGTCGTTCCTGCTCTTAAAATATTTTGGACCAAAGTCATTGCTGTCTGTCTCATGATATAAAACTCTAGTGTCTGAATTGCTTAGGCCCTTGAAACAAATGCAGAATTAATTCCGGAACCACTTTTTCTCTCCAGTTTGCAGGTTTTCTTATAAGCCACCTTTGTGTCAAGAAGAAATGACTTTTTTTCCTGGAGAAGGGAAGGGGTCAGGTTCGTAATGAAAGCATATAGAATTTTTTTTTTGCTTTTTAAAATAGTTAGCTAAGGACAACCTGGCAGTTTGAAGAGTCCTCTTCTAGAATCTTTTACGGTTATTAATTATGAAATTAACAGCATCTGTAGTTTCTTGAGCACATATTTTTTAACACTAGCATGGTGCTTGCACTTAGCATGTTGTATGTTATATGTTGTTTCACACAGCCCCCTAAGAGGTAGCTATTAGCGTTTTTGTTTTACAGGCAATAAAATGGAGGCTTAGGGATGTGGAAGGTAACTTGCTCAAGGTCACACAGCTACCAAGTTACAGTGATGGAGTTCAGATTCCATCCTCCCTATCTCCTGAGTCTGCGTTCATAACCATTGCACCAAACTGCCGTTTTTATCAGCTCTGATTTGATGTGTCTTTTATTGTACATGAAATCGAATTCCTTTTTGAAAGTCAGCAGAATGTAAATAATAATATATTGAGCGGCCTTCTGTTAATATGATTCCATAGCTTTATTTTTGGAAATCTTTAAGATAAATCTTTATATGCAATATGGTGAATAGACTTGAGAATTGCTTATCCAGACTCCACGTTCCCCCCCACCCTCCCCGTCCCAAAGGGCTGGGTATGTCTGCAGGTTTTCTTTTACTTTTGTATGTGTGTAAAACTGTGCTTAGATCATGAATGGGACGGTACCCCTTCTCCACCTCCCCCCAACAAACCCCCTACCGCACAAACCAAGAGGCAGTGGATGTTGTCAGCATTTACACTGGCAATATCTTTTCAATGAATACGGAAGGATTTGATGATAGTCTGTCATTTGTCAAAAAGAAAAGTTTAAATACATGCATATTATCCTATGTCATAGAAGCCTTTATTATGATTGATTGCTTCTGAGGCAGTATACTATGCAAATGTTTTATTCATGAATTGTTATTTCTGCAGAAACTCTGGGTTCCTATTTCATTTCCCTCAGCTGAATATGCCATGATTTGTTTTTTTGTTAAATTTATCCTTATATAGGCAATGTTATTTCTGAGATATTGGTGCACGTTGTAGAGCTGGAACACAGCTGTTTGCAAAACTTAATGATTGTTGACTGCCGTTAAATCCTCATGAGTTTAAAGTATAGATAGCGGAGGCATTGATAGGGCAAGAAAATTCTATCTTTGATTTACGTGGCATTAGAAATAAAAGGTGAGGTTAGTAATAGTAACAAGCAGAACAAGGGATGTGGAATAAACTTATCTGTTGTTTTAAATGCTGTATATTTATTAAAACAATTATTTTATAAGTCTGAACACCAATATCATATTTGCCAGTCATTTATTTTTCTTTCATTTGCCTCACCTTCCTCTCCTCCTCCTCCTCCTCCTCCTCCTCTTCCTCCTCCTCTTTCTCCTCCTCCTCCTTCTTTTTTACCTTACTTCCTGCCCATCTAAAAGATGCAGTGGGATATTGAAAACTATGAAAGAGGAAGATGGGTTGTATCTACTGGTCACACATATTTTGAATATTACTTTTCTAACTAAATGCTGAGCAGATGCCTTTTCTTCTCCCATATGAATCTTGTTGCCCTGAATTTTGGCAGAGGATTGTATTGACTACTAGTACAGACTGTCGTTTTGTACTTCTTGTGTATTTGTGTGTGTGTGTGTGATTATTACCTAGTTAGTAATTTAAAGCACTTTTTGCCCTACCCCTGCCCATCACCACTGTGCTCTCCCTACTAAGGTACTGTTTCCCATTCTAAACATTAAAGGGAAAATAAAAGGTGAGCAGTGATTGCCCTAACTTGATCCTAGCTCTGAATTCCTAAGAACTAGAGAAACTTTTTCCATGGATATACTTGGCTCTGCAAATCGAGGCAAGAGATTGTCTTTATGAATTTTCTCAGGGTAAATGGGAAAACAACAACAACAACACACACACACACACACACACACACACGCCCTTTTGGTTTACTTGTGGCTTATCTCTGCTTTGGACCAAATTATTTCCTCTGTTCCTCTCTTCGGAGTCTGCTGTCTTCTGTCTTTAGATTTATGCCAGCCAGCAGACTCATAGTTGTACCTGAAAGTCCCCTCAGATGAATGCTGACAGTGTGGCTTGTTTTTTTAATGCCACTGTCTACCTGACTGAACACAGCTGCACTGGGAAAGTGATTTTAGACTTCCTTTTATTGCTTGTATTATTTCTGACTTGTTAATGGATTCTTCCTTCTAGTCCTTCCCTTATATATACTTACCCTTAGAGCCTCAGGTCAACAGGAAACCTGGCACTGTTTCCTCATTAAGATGTATTAATTAGCATGCTACCTAATCCTCACCTTTGAAATGCTAGGGAATTGGCAGAGGGATGTTATGCATAGAAGTCAAGGGAGATGGAGGTTTAAAGCAGTCATCCTTCAACAGGCAGGTTAGATGACTAGATTCCCTTTCTGTCCTTGTTCAGAGAAAGTCTTACTAAATGTGACACAAGTCACTAATCTTTCCTATTCACGTGTTTGTCAAGTACGCAGCCTTTAGAATTTTCTTTGCTGTGTTTAAATGCTGATCTACCGTTTACTGACTGTGGGGCAAGTTACGTAATGTTTTGTGTGGCAGTTTCCTTAGCTGGAGTTAATACTAGTGCCCACCTACCAGAGAGGTTGGAAGGAGTACCTTCAAATGTGTGGGAGGTGCCTTGGGCAGTACCTGGCACAAAGAAAGCTCTCAGGCAGCGCTTGGTGCTATCACCCAACAGCGGCAATAGAGGAGAGTTCCACTCTGGATTTAGACTCTAGGCTTGAGTCCTGGCTCCACTACTTCTCGTCTTGGGATCTTGACGTCATGTTCCTTTGCTGCAAAATTTCCATGCAAATAGTAACTTCTTAAGATTTTTGTGAGGACTTAAAGAAATCATTTAAGATGGGGTACTGAGCACAGTGCCTGGCTGAAAGTAAATATTCAGTAAATGTCTGGTAATGTTATCATTGCAGTGGATTATTCCCTTACTGTCATTATATTTCAGGACTTTGCAATTCGTAGTTTTTGAGTTGTCAACACGATCTCTCTGATGGCTGGGAGATGTTATCACCAAACGGCTTTTCCTCTAGGCTGCAAAGTGTTGGAAACTTAGTGAAATATTTGAGTTTGTTTCCTGAGGTATTTGAATTTTATGAAGGGGAGAGGGCAGCAAGATGTTACGTGAACTTTTCAGGTGAGCTGAAGAATCTCTCTCCAGCTCCTACTTATGATAAGACTGCTTTGAGTGGATCTTCATAAAAAAGAAATTCTTCCTTTCATATTTGCTGTCCACAGTGGTGAAAGTAAATTAATACTTTATTTGTCTTCTTTTAAAGTTAATGCAACAAGGCCAGTTTATGACCTTTAAAAAATACTCTCATGGTTTCACATGAAGACAACTTTCTCCCATTGCTTTTAATCCTTAGATAATACATCACATTCCTTTCTTTTCCCAGAATGGACACATGGTAAATGTGTGTCTGTGTTCGTGTCCTATCTTAGATAAAGCTTGACCAAATTGGTCATACACTTTATGTTTTTTCAATTTTCTCCAAAATGAAGTCCATTGCCAATTCTATAATACTTGTATTCCTTCCCTTTAAGCTTAAAGATTAATTGTAGTAGCTTTTGCTGCCATGCAGTGCTCAACGTTAACTTGTGGGTTTTCATGTGGTATCCCAGAAATAATATCTCTTGTTTTTCATTTCCATCGAACCAGTGTTATGGGTGGATCACATTTCGACATATTGTATTTTTCTTTCCATAGCCAGGCTTGTTGGTTTTGTAACAATAGAACTTTATCCTATTCCTGGAGTGCCTTCCAAACTGGGTCCTCTGTCAAGTTCTGAGAGTTACAGTTTTGCCCATTGGATTATTTCTTAATTTAGTCCAAGTCACTTTGCCATCCAGGTGATTTTCCGGATTAACTGTCTTGAATTGTTCAGCTATTAAATGCTGAGGGTGAGTGACTGTTACAGCTAGGGCTTGTTTAGTAAGAATGTGGTATCCGCAATATGCTACATATATCACTGTACTCATAGGATAAATAAGGACCACCTGAAGATCTCAAGTCCTCATTTCTGTAATTTGTAATGTGACTCTATTTAGATAAAAGGCCTTTGTTGATGTAACTAAGTTACGGACCTTAAAATGGGGAGATTACCCTGGATTATCCAGGTGAGTCTTATTTGCCGTCACAACTGTCCTCATAAGAGAGCGCAGAAGGAGGTCACACGAACAGAGGAAAAGGTGATGGGAAGGAAGATGGAGGCAGCCTTTGGAATGATACAGCCACAAGACCAGGAATTCCAAGGCAGCCCGAGGGCTGGAAGAAGCAAGGAGGGATTCTCCCTTAGCACCCCAGGGATGTGGTCCTGCTGGATTTCCACCTTCTGGCCTCTAGAACTGTGAGAGAATACATTTCTGTTGTTTTAAGCTGCCATGTTTGTGGTAATTTGTTATAGCAGCTTCAGGAAACTAATGTACACCTGTCCCTCTCTCTCTTGATATTTTCATTCTAAAGTGCATGAGGGAAAGAGGAAAACAATGATAGGAATTATTATTTTTCAGATGTCAGTCTTTATTACAGAATTAGTAGTATATAGAATTGCATATTCAGGAAGTTAATTGGAACAGCACTACGATAAATAACAAAACATAATAAACTAAGTGCAATGTACCGATTCCTTGCTTTAGCAGTATTTTGCCACTTAGAATGTAAAACTGTTCAACCAAATTGCTGCGGTTGGGGTTGGGATGGAAAGGATGTGGAAGAGGAGGAAAAGAGAGTGAGATAATACATAAATCACTGAAAAATGGTGTTTCCACTGAGACGTTACTTTTCTTTAAGATGTATGTTTAGGGTTTTAGCACATTTCTTTAAGGGGGAAAGAAGGCAGGTGCTGCCTTTCCAGACTATGGCGGCCACATCATAGGAGGACATAGTCTGCAGAAGAATCAACACCTACCAGTACTCAGCCCCGGAGAACAGAAAGCAAACGGTAAGAAGAAGCCAGGGTGCTGATTGTAGAGACGTGAGTGATGACTGCCTCTCTTTCCCCCAAATATCCATCCCTGATGGCAAAAAGCGAACTGTAACTCTGATTTAACACTGATAGGAACAAAGGACTTTTGTTTTAGAGAAGTCTCTAAAGTTAAACATTAAAAGAAAAGGAAAGGGAAAAAAGGGAAAGACTAAAATAAAACAAAAAAACAACAAAAACAAAACCCTAATAAAAGGAAAGTAGAAAAACCACAATTCTGGTATAATTCTACAGGACACGGGTATGTCTGACTTCTCTTAAAAGTGATTTCATGACTATCTAAAAAAGAAAAAAGAAAATGGATACACATACTATGTCCTGAACCATGAACCTAATTAATCACACATGACTAGTTATAATAAGAGAAAATAATTGTTTCTTTAAACCAATTAGAAAATTTTACTTTGCTTTGCTATATGAATTGACTTGTGAAAAAGCCAGTATCATCTCCTGTCAGCACCTTGGATAACAGAAACTTTGAGAGTTTGCAAGTTTTGGAAGTTTGTTGAATAAATGTGAGGTAATGTACTACATACATTAGGATTCTGTGTTCCAGTCTGTTCTGTTACTGGTGTGCAGTGTTTGCTAATTATTTTGTTGGTATAATCTGTGGCAGTGTCTCATTTACATTCTTTGTAATATTCAGGTCAGTGAATTTCAACATGAAGATATGCTGATTTAAATGCTTTGCTTCAGGTTGTCTTCAATTTCTGACAGATGTACAACTTACAAACACTATGTTTTGAGTAGGAAAAAACAGTTGTGCTGCGGTTCTTTTGACTAAGGAGTACTGGTTACATTTATCATTGCTCTAGTAATAGTGAAAACACTGCATTTGTTCCAATTGAGTTTGAATGTAATACTGTTCATTTAATATGCAGTGCTTACAGGGTTCTAAACCTTACATTTCTCTCTTGATTTATAAGTTGGTACTTGTTTTCCTTAGGACATTTTGTCCTTATCTCATGGATAAAGCTCTGTATCTTCTGTGGTATTCAGCTTTATTTTATATCTGGATAAACATACTTTTCGGACCAAGTAAGACATCGTGGGAATGACTAGTGGGGACAGTGGAATGTGGGCATGTGCAAGGTGACAGGCTGAATTAACTCATGAAACCACTGCAGATGGAAAGCTGGAACCAAGGTATCTGGTAGTGTGGACCTGTAAAACCTGAAGACTTTGTCTGAGACGGTCACAGACTCCAAGGCAGCCATGTGTACAGTGGGATGCAGGTGAGACAGTCGTGAGTGGTGGGGTCTTTGCGGTTCTTGGGTGGCTCTTCAGCTCCAGTCTCTGAGCATCAGATAAAGATGCAGGCCCAGAGTTTCTGTGTCTTATTTTTCAATAGAAATCATAGAGAGAGTTTTTACATAGTATCCTGATTATTAAGTTTGGGTAATTAATCGAAAATTCTAAAAGAACACCAGAGAGGATTATACTGTGTGGGCCAAATGAAGCATGTCTGGGTCTGTGAGCTTGTGACCTCTGATTGACACTGATTGAATGTACTGAGCTGTATTCTACAAACCCAGGGTCTTACAGAAAATATTTATTGCCTCTCATCTGCTGTGTTCCTCTCCTCCGTGACTGGGGATGTGTCTTGATGATGATGATGATGATGATGATGATGATGATGATGATGATTTCCTTTCTATTTCACCCCTGGAGCCTGGGGAAAAGAACTTAGGTAGCTTGCAGGCCTTCAGTATAATTTATGTTGGGAACCAGTGTTGGAGACTTGGCTCTTTTAAAGCAAAGAGCTGAGCTAGAGCAAAATCTGAAGAGGTAATCAAAATTCATTTCAAAAAAGTCTAGTAGGAACTGAGCTAGGATAAGCAAGTAGTGTAAGAGAGAGATAGATTAGATTAGCCAGGAAGCATTTTTACAAAGATGCAGCTTTAGGCAGTGTGACATCAGTGCTAAGTGAAGATGGTTCCTGAAATATGGGAAGTCTGATTTCTGTCCTCTAGGGCAAAGTTGCCAGATACAGCACAGGACATCCAGTTAAATTTGAATTTCAGATAAACAACAACTAATGTTTTAGTATGAGTATGTCTTATGCAATATTAAAAAATATAAATACACCTCAAATATTGCTTGAGGCATCCTTGATATTAACACATTATTTGTTATTCGTCTAAAATTTAAATTCAGCCTGGCATCTTGGTTTTTCGTTTGTATTTGCTAAATCTGGGAACCCTATACCATGACCTTGGAAAGAATTCAAAGTCTAGAGCAGAATACTCAAAATTCACAAGCCAGAATACGTTGAAGAGTTGTAACAAATTCTTTCAACAATGTTTGGACTGATTGTCTGATGTTGAAGTGTTCTTATAAACTTGCTGAATTTTAAAATAACCGTGGCTAGAACTGTTGCAGGTGAGGAAGAGGCAGAGCAATCTGGAAAGCTATTGTGGAAGTTTATAGGAGAGTACGGTTCAGATGTTTGTACGTAATTGATTGAAGACTCTCCGAAGGGATGGCATTTTAAAGGATGCTTTGGAAACTGATGGTAATTGTTGGTTAGACATATTAGTAATACATCACTTTTGAGAGTATTGCCATCTTAACAATATTGTTTTCTGATTAATGAACATTGACTGTCTTTCCATTTATTTACGTTTTCATTTTTTTAACCATGTTTTATAGTTTTTGGAGTATACATTTTATACATCTTTTGTTAAATTTATTCCCAGGTAATTTATTCTTCTTGATGTTATTGTGAATGGAATTGTTTTCTTAATTTCATTTTCACATTGTTCACTGCAAGTGCATAGAAATGCAATTGAATTTGTATATTTATCTTGTATTCTGTCTCCTTGCTTAAATCACTTATTAGTTCTAATAGTTTTTTAGATGGATTCCTTAGGATTTTCTATATACAAAATTATGTCATGTACAAATAGAGAGAATTTACATTTTCCTTCCAATCTGGATGATGTTTATTTCATTTTCTTGCTTAATTGCCCTGGCACAATGCTGAATGGAATTAGTGAGAACACCATTCTTGTCTTGTTTCTGATCTTTGGGTGAAAACATCCAGTCTTTTGCCACTATGTATATTGTTAGCTATGGGTTTTTGTAGATGTGTTTTATCACATTGAGAAATTTCTCTCTATTCCTATTTTGTTGAGCGTTTTTATCACGAATGGTATATTATTTTGTCAAATAATTTTTCTGCATCTATTGAGATCATCATATGGTTTTGTCCTTTATTCTATTAAATAGTGTCTTGCACTATTTGATTTTTGGATATTGAATCAACATTGCATTCCTGGGATGGTATACAGTCTTCTCCATATGTTTCTAAATCCTGGTTGTAAGTGTTTTGTTGAGGATCTTGGATCTATATTCATAAAGGATATTGGTCTGAAATTTTTATTTGTTTACTTGTCTGGTTTTGGTGTCACGGTGATGACACCAGCCTCATAGAATGCATTAGGAAGTTTCTCTTCTTTTCAATTTTTGGTAAGGGTTTGTGAAGAATTCGTATTGACTCTTTAAATGTTTGGTGAAATTCACTAGTGAAGCCATTTGGGCCTGGGCTTTTGTTTGTGGGAGGTTTTAAAATTACTAATACAATCTGTGTGCTTGTTTTAAGTTTATTCAGATTTTTTATTTCTTTTTTAATCAATTTGGTAGTTTGTATATTTCTAAGAACTTGTCATTTTCATCTAGATTATCTAACTTGTTGGCATACAGTTTTTTATAGTATTCCTTTATAATAATTTTTATTTCTGTAAGGGTGGTAGTAATGGCCTTTCTTTCATTCTTGATTTTCAGTAATTTGAGTCTTTTTTTTTTTTCTTGTTTAATTTAGCAAAAGTTTGTAAATTTTGTTAATCTTTTCAAACATCCAACTTTTGGATTTGTTGATTTTTCTCTTTACTACTTTTTATTTTATTTATTTTTGCTCTAATCTTTATTATTTCCTTCCTTTTGCTTGCCATAGATTTAGTTTACTTTAATTTTTCCAGTGTCTTAAAGCGGGAGGCTAAGTTATTGATTTGAGATTTTTTTTTGATATAGATGTTTCCAGATATAAACATTCCTCTAAGTACTGATTTTGCTGCATCTTGTAAGTTTGATTATGTTGTATTTTTATTTTAGTTTATTTCAAATTGTTTTCTAATTTCCCTTCTGATTGCTTTTTTGACCTACTGGTTATTGTAGAAGTGTGTTTTAAAATTTATGCTTATTTGTGATTTTCCTAAATTTCTTTGTTATTGATTTTTAGTTTCATTCTACTGTGGCCAGAAAGCATACTTTGTATAATTTCAGTCATTTTAAATATATTTGTAGGCTTGTTTTATGGCCCACCATATGGTCTATCCTGAAGAATGTTCTATGTGCACGTGAGAAGAATGTATATTCTGCTGGTGTTGAGTGGAATGTTCTATAGAGGTGTATTAAGTCTAGTTAGTTAGTTAGTTTATAGCACATGTCTCATCTTGAACAAAAATATTTTAAACACCTTAAAATTATCATTAAGGGGGCAGGTGTTAAGCTTCCAGTGAGGGATATGGTTGTCAAATGCTGTCTGCTTATTCATTTTCTATTACTGAATTGTCTTAAAATCAATGGAATTATTGCTTCTCTAAGATTTGTGCAGCACACTGAGAATAAATTCACAGTTTTAGAAGAGGTTTGCAGATTTTGATGAATGATGTTTTAAGATTTGAACATGAATGATGTTTTAAGATTCTGCAGTTGTCCCTGTATATCTCCATTTACATTCCACAGCCCTTAGTGTGGATGGGATTCAAGATTCAACTGAGTGCAGCCTATGCCTATTAATAAAACATACCCACAACATTCTTGGAAATTTGAAGATGTTTGAAAGTATCTCGGCACTACTATAAAACTTCTGTCCATTAAGTCATGTTTTGAGAGGTTTATGAATGTGTCCTGTTCTGTGAAAGCATTTCTCTTTCATGAAACGGCTGAAATTGAGGCCAAGAGCTCCCATTAGTGTTGTTAATCCGGAATCCAAATTGAGACAGGCTGTAGCTGAATACATCCTGGAGAGTTAAAAAAAAAAATTGTTCAGGTTGACAAATACCAGTGTTCTCATTAGCATAATTAATATTGATTAAAAATATGTATTATCACTAAGTATATTTTTTGGTGGATTAAATTGTTTTTGCACCGCTTTTGTGTCACTATTAAATATCTAATTGGCTGTATTTCAATATTGTTATTAATAAATCATTTGGCTCTTACAATATGAATTTGTGAATGTTGCCCATTATTGAAAACATTGGTTGTGCACAAGCTGTATTCATGTTTTCTTATACTTATTCACTCAGAAATTAATATAATATTTTTGACTAATAAGTCCATATTTTAGATTCTCTTGACATTATTTTATATAACTTCTAGATTCCCTTTACTCAGCTACATAGAAGAAATATTTTTTTTCCATCGCCTGCCAGCTGTGACAATGCCATATTCTCCCTAACTTGGAATTGAAGCTACATCTATAATGACTAATAATCTTTTTTTTTTTCCTATTGCAGTTATCTGGTAGAGTCCACATACGTGAAAGGTGATTATTCATGAGCATAGTTTGTCTTTTATGCAACCCTTGCCTCCCAGACTGTTGTACGCGTATGGCATATTTAGATACATTGAGTAGTGGAAAGAAGAGATATAATGGTTTTAAATCCCACCTTAACCACTTTACTATGTGATCCTGGAAAAGATACCCATTTTCCTGAGTTTTAGTGAGCTCTGTGTGAAATGGGAGTAATGCTGGGAAAGTAATGTAACATGGGAATAATGGTCCAGGTTGTTGTATTAAATGAGCCCTTGGCTGCAAAACACCTAGTATAATGCTTGGTAGATAGAATACTCAATCCTTGTTAGCTTCCTTTTTCTTCCTGTCTCCCCTTGGCAGTGGTAGATGAGCTCCTTCATATTAATAGGTTTTTATTAATCACCTCTGTGTTTTTCAAACTTGGCCCAGACTGGAACCTAGTAAGAGTTAAATACCTTTTTTTTTTTTTTTTTTTTTTACAACTTTAACAACTTTTCCCCAGATATTCTAAACAAGTACCACCTCCCTAGGTTTCTAACGTTTTAGAATTTGAGGCAGTATTTCCTTCATCCTTATAATGGGCCATGCCTTTTAATGAAATATGTTTAATATATTGCTAGGCAGGAATAGGCACAATATAAGGAGCATAGAACTAAGAGTAATACTTCCACTTATTTTAATTCTGTGAAATCTTACCAAACAACATCTAGCTGCATATTTGCAGTTTTATCATTTTCCTTTGGAATTTCTAATTCCTTTTAAATCATTTACACTTTTCTTCCCTGCCTCCCACATGGCAACAATCAATAGAGCTGATTGTATTTATTTCTCTGGTTATAACTAAAATTCCATTAAAGGTTTTGGTGCTGTCAGCCAGATTGTGTTGGAGCCAGGGATTCCATTTCCCACTAACAAACTAATATCTTCCATTATTTTTCTTCCTTGTGTAGTAACAGCGTTTATTGTTGTTCCCAAGCCAATTTGAAGCTTAACTTCAGAAACATTCTATTTTAATCTGACCATATTAGGCTTAAAAAAAAGGTCTCTAAGCAAGAGATAAAGGTTTTCTGTTTAATGATGATTAATAACCTAGTTAGATGTATTCATCTGAGAAACTGAAGATAATTTTGCCATCAGGCCATTTGTATAAGGGTGCAAACAGATGGGTCTTATGCTGAACCCTGAAGGCGAACAGACCAGACACCCCTTTAATTGCTTGGGGAAGAAAATTTCTATGGTCATGGCTCTTTCCCAAGGACACACTGATCTTCACTGTGACAGCTCTCAGATTTGATACTTTCAGCATGGCAAAAACTGCATTCATTCAGTAAAATTCTCCCATACTGTAAGCAACTGGCTACTCGGAGTAACAACGAAGAAGAGACTGTCTAGTGACTAAGTTTGCATTTCAATTGCGAAGCTGCAGCGAGTTTACATACAAGAGTATCTGATGAACAGAAATTTAGGAAATTAGAATGTTGATTGGAAATTGCCTATGACCTTTGGGAATGATAGCTTTAGAGTCAGGAATTTGTGATGCTGTGTACAGTCATCTCCAACCTTTTGTCTCTTTTGTCACCTGTTCTGTGGGACTAAATACCTTTTCTTAGAGGGCAGTTTTTAACATGTAATATAAAGCACTAGTCCATAGGAAGTGCTCAACAAGTGGTAATTATGGTCACGTTTAGTTTTTGGAAACATTTGTAAATGAAGGTTCTGATCACCAGTTAGTTTTCCCACCTGTTATTCTAGTTCATAAAGTGAAACAAATCTCAAAAACTAAACATGTTCCGTTATAAAGTAGTCAAATCAATCCTTCTTATTGAGAGTTAATCAATAAACTCTTAGCTTCTTAACTAACTGTCACTTGAATAACTGGATAAAGGAACAAACCATACAATTTATAAGAATTTGGAACAAGAACCTAAAATTCCCATAACATGGATCAAAACTGAAGCAGATATCATTCATAAATACAACTTACGAAATAGATTAGTAGCACAACACAATGCATATAGTGAGTGCCTAGGAAATATCTGGTTATTTATTGGTTGAAGAAAAATAAGTGGCACCATTAGATTACAAAAACGAATTAACTAGCATCATTATTTTACACCATCAGAAAGATTATTATTTGGAGTCCTTTCTTCATTACTTACTGATTTGAAGAATTTGTGACTAGAAAAGATTGTTAAGTTTATTTATTCCTGACCCCTAGTTTTATAAGTGAAGAAGCTGAGGCCCTGGGGGTTAAGTGACTTGGCTGTGGGCAGGCCTGGAAATCAGGGCAGATTTACCGAGAGCATAAAAGAAGAACTAAATCCCATCTCTTGGCCTTGTGCACATACACTGCTATTAACTGGGCAAGAGTGGTCATCAAGACTAGCAGAGAAAAGGGGAGCTGAAAGAGCACGTTTTCTAAGAAGCAGAATTTAAATGAAGGAAAAACTTGTTCCTTACTAAGTTTCAGCAGGCCCAGCAAGACTGGAAGATGTGCGAGTATCACTCTTAGGTGACCACTCTGTGGCCTTTTGACCCTGCAAATGGAAAGTCAGTTCAACACGCTATTAAAAAGACCAGGCTCCAGGTAACTGCTGCTTTCCAGAAGATGGGCATACTTGCAGTTGGACTGGACCTTTTGTGTTTATGTGGAGAAATTTTCTCTCAGCAGATATTCCTTTCCATCTGTAATGGGGAGACACAATTCTGCGCTCTAGTTCTCCAGACAGGGGAGAAGATTAGCATCCTGTGCCAGTTGAGACCTGTGAGGAGGGCGGGGGGAGGTTGATAAGAGGTCAAAGACCTAAAGCACACGGTCTGCTATCAAAAGAGTAAAAGCATGGATTTCCATCTCTCATTGCAATTTATCTTGAGAATTATTACTATGTATCAATATCACTCATTCATTCAAGGACAGGTTGAGTATATGCTACCTGTCAGGTACTGTCCTAGATGCTGGAGGGTTTATAGTGAACAGACCAACAACCTTCCTTGTCTTCACAGAACTTACAGCCAGGTAGGGGGAGACAATAAACCATATTTTTCCCTTCTTTCACCTGGTCACCTTGATATCCTGCCCCCTAGGTTCTTATTCTTTATTCTTTCCTGGAAACACCCAGGAGTTCTGCTCTGTTCCATTTTTTTTTTTTTTTTCACCTTCCTCTGACCCCTTTTAAGCTTTTATCCTGTTAAGCCAGAAGGCTCAAGTACTCTCGCTGAACCCATTATTTGCCTAACAGACCCTAAGTAGGGAGAGCTCTAAGTAGGGAGAGTATAGTATCTCTTTGCTTTTACTGGTGTCTCTGAATGAGCTTCTTAGAATTTCCCTATGTCTCCAAATCATTTTCAGATAAGAATTTTGCTAATACAAGTGTTATCTCTTGCATGGACTGAAGACGTATAGTCAGAGGGAGCACAGAAATCAAGATCTGCCATTGAGTTATGTATAAAATTTAGGTCAGTTGGAGGAAGGGCGTGTCAGCCTGGAGAACAGTGTATCTCGGGGTAAAAGTGATGATGAAGAGATAAAGTAAGCAGCACATTTAAGAAGATGACCTTGAATTTTAGACATAAAAAATGCTGAGCTCGTGTAATCAGAATCAATAACTGCTGTTGATCATTGACCAGAGCCACATGAATTACGGTGATGGAGTTGTTTTCTAGTGTCCTCAGTGAAGGTCTACAAATGACATGACCTCTTGGGGAAAGTGGACTGAGACTTTGATTTACAGTGCTTTTATAGGGCAGGGTGAAATGTTTCAGAGGTAATAGGTATTACTGAAAAGGATACTTTATCTTTAAAAGTCTGAATGGCAGTGCTCATTTTTCCAGGTTAACAGGATGGTAGAAAAGTTCTAATCTTTCATGATAAACAGTCTTTACTTCCCTCACTATTTCCATTAGAAGGGTGATTTCACATCAAATGTGGTACCCAGAAAGTTGAAATTGGATCACGTACAATTAAGTTGTAAATTGAAATGTCTTGGAGCTCTGTAATAGAAGGAAATTTAAACAATGAAAAAAATTTAAGGAACTCATGAGGTTTTTAATTAGGATGTTGTTGATATCACTTATTTCAATTCTTTAATTTATTGTGTAGGTCCATTATCCTTAGCTTTTGCAAAGCTGTAATTGCTTTGCTGTGCCAGTTATATTTTCCAAAGAGGGCTGTCACAGTATGTCTCCTATTGCAGGCTGTACTAACATATGACATTGGCACTCTTTCCATTGAACAGTGAGGTCTATGTCTTCTTTGAACCTGAGCCGACTTTGTGATTGCCTTGACCAATAGTCAGAAGTGATACCATGTGACTAATGAAGCTAAGTCATGAAAATGCCATGCACTTCCACCTTATTGTTTGGGGATGTTTACTCTTAGAATCCAGCCGACATGCTGTGAGGAGATGTGCAGGTATGCCTGCTGCCCACACAAGCGGAGGTCCTACCTGGTAGTAGGCGATCAACTATATGAGTGAGTATGAGGGAGTTTTCAGATGATTCTAACCTGCAAGCATGGAATCACTTTCTGCCCCAACAAGCCTTTCAGCCACTCTGGTTGACACTGTGGAGCAAAGATATAGCTTGCCCAGATTGCAGATTCATGGGAGGAAAAATGATTGTTGTAGTTTTAAACCATTACGTTTGGGATAGTTTGAGATAGTTTATTTCACAGCAGTAGAGAACCAGAATACATGGCTAACATACCTAGATTTAAATGTCTTGATTCAATTTCTGTAACAGAGGCTGCTTACTTAGTTTGCCCACACTAGAGAATAGTAGCTTGGCTGTAACAGCGAGGTAGGGTCCATGTGATCTAGTCAACATAACAATATCTGGATGTAGTGGGTGAGCGTGAGACTATCTACACAGCTCTGTCACCTCCTAGTTTATGGGCAAGCTACTTAGTTTCTGCATATACTTAACTTACAGAGTTGTTGTGAGGATTAAATGAATTAGTATGAGTAAAGCACTTAGAACAACACTTGGCACATAGTAAGTACTCAATAAATGTTAAGTACTGTTAGCATCATTATAATTCTGATGCTTAATGAGGACAATTCAAAGATATGTTGAGTGCATTTGAACCCATAACTGGTTATGACTGTCTCATAGTTTTCTACGTGTTCTTACAGATGATAAATTGTATCTGCCATATAACGGAATTTTGATATTAGTCCCTGGTTTCTCTTCAGGAAGGAGCTCTGTTGAGTCTTTCACTAGCTGAGACATGGAAATAATTTTGGTTCAGATTAGAGCCTCCCTGGGCTTTTGCATCTGCCGAGATGTCTACTTTTGTTGTAGGCTCATAACTTTGTCTTCCTTTTTGCTTATACTCTTGAAATATAGTCTTTAAGTATAGACTAGAGGTTTGATTTATCTGTGGATTTCTAAGTGTGGCTTTGCTTCTCTTGAGTTTGTTCTGTAAATTGCTGGCTGTGGTCACGTAATGCTGTATCTCTAACCTGACCATCCCCATCTGTGTTTTCTTTGCTGTAATCAATGTCTTCTGTGTGCTGCAAAGATAGGAGGTGGGTTTTAAATCTCCCTTGGTGGGAAGATGTGCTTCCTGCCTGGAGTCTGATTTGAAAATAGATACCCCATTGTTCAAAACACAACTACCATGATACTTCCTGGGTAACACTATTAAGTATATCCTTGGTAGCAGCAGCCAAGGGCACACGTTTAATCATTTTATGCATAATACACTGTAAGTTACATTGATGATACTGGCTAATGAAGTATAGGTGTTGAATTTAATTTGCTACTTATGGGGCTTATATTTCATAATGTTTTGTGAATTATTTTGAAATCATATAGAGCATATGGGAGAGATTTAAAACTCTGTATTGGTTTTATTGTTGAGTTACATTAAATACAAAACTTTATTATAATATGATTATTAAAATAATCACCTACAAATAATTTACTTTAGTTTTCAAAAACTTATTAGTAAATTGGTTACTTTAAAATATTGCTGCAATTTAAAATTATTTAAGCATATCTATTCATTGTCAGTAATGTTATACTTGGTCTTGTCATTAAATATCAATAATAGTTTGAGTTCTTAAAATAGAAATAACAATAATGCTTTATATTTATATCACATTTTAAGAGAAAAAAAGCACTTCAACACACCTGTCTGGGTAGGATTGGCGATTGTTATTAACCTCCAATTTTATAGAGAAAACTGAACATCCAGCCAAAGCTGGAAAAGGAGTAACTTAGTTAGAATTTGCATTTGACTCTAAATAACACGACGCAAAGAAGGTTTCTTTTTTCTTTTGTAAGAAAATGTCAAGAGGAAGGCGGTCCAATGTTGGTGTGGCAGTTCCGTGAGTCCATAGGGATCCAGGTCCTTTCCCTCTTTTGCTCTGCCTTTCTTAGCCTGTAGATTTTGTGTTCATGGTTACAAGATGGTGGCTCCAACTTCAGGCATCACATCTACATTCCTGGAAGAAAGACCGGAAAGGGAAAATTGCCAAATGATCAAAATGGCTGAGCTTATCCCTTTTTATCAAGAAAACAGTAGCCTTTCCAGTAGTCCCATATGCTCATGGGGCTACTTATGCTTGTGTCTCATAGGTCCTGGAGCCCCACCAACTTAAAAAGAATGGTGTTCATTATCTATTGTTGCATAACAAATTTTCCTACCTTAGCAGCTGAAATCACTTTTATTATCTCATAGTTTCTGTGGGTCGGGATGGGGCTTAGCTGGGTACCTCTGTCTCAAAATGTCTCATAAGGCTGCAACTAAGGTGTCAGTTGGGGCTATGGTTCCATAGGAAGATTTGACTGGGGGACAGTCTACTTCCAAGCTCACTCATGTGATTGTTGGCGGGATCCAGTCCCTAATGGGTTGTTAGACTGATGGCCTGAGTTCCTTACTGGCTGTTGGCCAAAATTTCTCTTTTCTTGCCATGAGGACCTCTCCACAGGTCAGGTCACACTATGGCATTTGGCTTTCCTCATAGTGAACAAGGGAGTGAGAGAGGGTAGTCCAAAATGGAAGCCCCAGTCTTTTTTAACTTAATTTTGGAAGTGACATAACATCACTTCCTATTTGCCCTATTGTACTTATTAGAAATGTTACTAGGTCCAACCCACATTCATCGGGAGGGGATTATACAAGCCCAACAAGGTGAGAATCACTGGGAGTCATCTTAGAGGCTGCGTTCTTTTTAATTGTGATATTACCACTGAACAAAAAATTCAGGAAGAAGACGAGTGGATATTGGGTAGGCAGAGATCCTTTGCTACCACAAAGAGTAGATACAGAGTACAGAGTGTAGAGATAGAAGGAACTGGATTTGAGTCCCAGAACTGCCATCTATTACATGAATTAATTAAATCTTCGACCTTCTGTTTTCTCAACACAGTCACAGGGTTATTGTCTAAATTAAATGAAATAATGTAGCATAAAAGTATACCTTGTAAATTCTCAGTGAATGGTAGCTCTTTTCTATTTCTGTGTAGTGGAGCAGGAACTAGAATCCAGTTTCAAAGGTAAAAGGAGTGATTTCTCTCCAAATAGCACATGGCAGCCCAGACATATGAATTTTAAGATTGAGAGTTAGGAAGCCTAAAATCTGGGCATTTTTCTTCCTTATTTAGAAATTACAATCCTTATGGCTAGGCCGTCTCACCATCTAGATAAATATAAAGGACCTGTGTATAGCAGAGCTAAGTTCTTTCTGCACATGTGCTATTAGAATACCTGCACCAATTGAATTGCATACTTCCTTTATCTTGGAAAATTATAGTTTTTGGTTTATCCTTGTAAATAGAGTCTTTATCTTCTTATCCTGTCTTTGGTTGTATAAAGGTATCTCAGGACCTTGCTGTAAAGGTTAATTTTTTTCTTTTCTGTTTGTCAATCTTAAATCTAAGTTACAGTTTGTGTAACAGATAGAAACAGATTTTTGTGGTAAATTACCTTTGTGTCGCTTTCAGTGGATTGAATAATCAATTTATATCTAGAATTCAGCATATTATTATAGTAAGTCACTTATATAATGGTCGTTATATATTTATCCAGTTATTCATTCAACAGATGTGTTTTGAAGGACTGCTTTATGCAAGCACCAAGGAAGTTGACATTGGGGAGACACACATACAATATAGTTTTGACATCAAGGAATTTATAATGCAAAAAGGGAAGTAACACATGATCATAAATAATTATAGTTGAAGGCGGTTTCTGATAAACATCATAAGAAGCACTAAGTGTTAGGGGATTTAGAGAGGATGGGACCACTTCCAGCTTGTGGATCGTAGGGGAAACACTCGAGAGCATCGCCAGCTCCTGAGTAGAGATTATGCACCTTAAGTACGTGAAAGGAAGACTTGCTGACGTCGTCACCTTCTCTGTGTAAGTGCCTGGTTGACATAAATAGGAGCTTTGTTTACTCTAGTTCTGTTGGAATGGAAGGCCTTTTAAATCAAAATACTTCACCTCTCTGCCCTAGGAGGAGTAGGAAACAGCACATTTGCAGAACGAACCGAGACCTGCTCTGCATGGGTCCTTCATATTGCCTAGTGGTAATTTGGTCCATGCCCCAAATGAGGGAATAGAGAATTAAGGCAGGAAGAAGGGAGGAAGACAAAAGGCACTGAGTAGACACCGTCACATGGATAAGCTGAGTGGTGGAAACTTCATCCAGTAATAGACACACTAGTGCCGGCTAGTGAAGAAACGCTCTGACGTCAGACTGCCTGGGGTGTTAGACTGTGCTTCTGCTGCTTTCTAATTATGTGACCTTGGACAAGTCTGTTTTCTCATTTATGTAATAAGAATAATAACATCATTTCCTAGGGTTGTTGTTCTACTTAAATGAGTTAATACATATGAATGCTCAGAAGAGTGCCTGGCCCACAGTAAGCCCGCAGTGTATGTTAGCTGTCACTGCTGTTGGATGTGTGGTGAATTTCTAGAATGCCAATCACTCACTTTCAAATATAAACACAGAATAGTTTTTCAAAAGCAAATGAATGAACTGTTTTTAGTATTTCCTCTCATAGAGAACTGAGGATTGAGCAAAGTTAGTGAGTGATACTAGATTGTGACTATTTGATTGGCAGTCTGGAGTTTTGTAAAAGAAGGGGAAGTATAATAGAAGCCTCGCTGGTACTCTACTTAATGTACTCCTCAGAGCGTGAATTTTTTTCCTAGGGCTGCCGCAACAAAGCACTACCATCTGGGGTGACTTAAAACACATGAATTTATTCTCTTACACTTCTGGGGACTAGAAATCCAAAATCAAGGTGACAATAGGGCCCCCTCCCTCTGAGCATCTGGGTAGAATGCTTTCTTGCCTCTTTCTAGCTTCTGATGTTGGCTGTGGGTCCCTGGAGTCCCTTGGCTTTCTGCTGCGTCAATCCAGTCTTTACCTCTGTCATCACAGGACATTTTCCTCTTATAAGGACGCCAGTCGTATTGAGTTAGGACTCACCCTAATGACTTCATCTTAACTTGATTATGTCTGCTAAGACCTTATTTCCAAATCAGGACACATTCACATTCATAGCACAGGTACATATCTTTTGGGGAGATGTAATTCAACCCCTAACCAAAATTCGGTCCAATGCCAAAATTGAGACTTGGAGCCCTAAGAGGCATTGTGAGAAGTTTTGATGAGTTCATGAAGACAGGAGCTGTAGAGCTCTAACTTTTTAGGATTGCCTGCTATGAGCTATTGCCATATAAACTACATTATTAGCAAGTCACTTTCACTCTTGGATCCACTCATTGAGTTTCTTTCTACCTTCCGCAAATGTATGAATTAATATGAAAGTAATTCCTGAATTATTGTGGGGATGGTACCTGCAAGATGACAGGTTGTTCTTTTCGTTTGTTTGGTTTTGTTTTAGTTTTAAATAGAAGAGAAGCTTTGTGGCTTTGGATGTATTGTGTGAATCCTCAAGTAGGGTCATGGGGGTCAAATGTTTGTGATGTATTGCTGTGTACGGAGAGTAGCATATTTCTATTTAATTCCTTGGGAAGAGTCACACATGGGATCACAGTGGGTTTAGTAAATCATATACCCTGGGGTAGTAACCCAGATGGTGTGAAGTTACTGACCTAGCACAGAGCGTTGAGGCCTGCTGCCCAAGGCATAAAGCTTGGCCGACTTCTATGGGCTCAAGCGGTGGCCGTGTCAGGGTCTACCACTTTGCCCTTTGTCTCTGTCGATCCTGAAAGCTGCAGATAAAATTTTCAAAGGCTTAGTTGCCTATAATTTAAGAAGGAACTTGGTTAGAAGTCAGATCAAGTAAAAGAAAATGAAAATGTCATTGCACAAGAGAAAAATGAACAATCTGGTGGAAATGCAGTATTTTAAAAGTAGAGTGTTTTTTGTGTGTGTGTTTGTTTGTCTTTAGTTGTTTTGGTTTACTTTTTATTTCAGATTTTGAGGCGAATACTTCTCTTTTTGGCTTTAAACTAGTCACATTTAATGTCTTGGAAAAACTAGAAAACAGCTGGTCTGAGACAGATGAAAGAAAAGAAGGCTGAAATATGATGCATATGGCACCACCACTGAGGCAGTAGTGTTGCCTCCTTGGAAGAAATAGGACGAGTTTGAGGATGACTGGAGCTGTTAGCATAATTACCCAAGACACAGGCTGATGAGGGGGAGTGGTCATTTCAAATTACACACTCAGAGGGGTAGGTCAAAATTGCGTGATTTCAATATACGTGCACTGATTTGATCTGCAATTCAATACAACTTTTTTTTTCTGTAGAAGTTAAATTTTTTTAAGTTAAATTAAAGTTAAATTTAACTTTAATAAAGTTAAAGCTTTTAAGTTAAATTTTCAAAAATGTTAGTGTATTGTGCTTTATTATTACTTTTTTGGTGTAATAAAAGATAGTTCCCTTTCTGTATGTGTGAATTTACCCTATCAAAAAAATCATCCTAATACCCCGTAGGGTTGAATCTGTGTATTAACTCCCATTGAGATAATTTTTGCGTTAGGATTTAAAGTCTAAAATGTAAATCTTTATTAAAAGAAGAGCCCCAAATTCTGGAATGAATTATAGTGACTGAAAGAAGGCATTCTCTAGTGATATCTATATCTCTATATATCTATATAATTTTTATTAGTTTCAGGTGTACAAAGCAACATAATAGTTAGACATTTATACCCCTCACAAAGTGATAACCTCCCTCCCCCAAGCTACTACCCCTCTGACATCTTATATACCTGTTGTAATACCATTGACTATCTTCCTTATGCTGTACTCCACCTCCTGTGATTATATATATTTACTTATAGTTGTCATACAATATTATTCTACTTCAGCTTCAGTTGTACAGCACATAGGTCAGGCATCTACACAGTCTATGAAGTGATCCCCTTGATAAGTCCAGTGCCCATCTGGCACCTTACGTGATTATATATTACAAAACTTAGGTGCTTGGGCTATTATTGTTATACGAACCAACATAACTATGAGAAAAAGAAGCCACATACAAAGAAGTAGGTATTGGATGATCCCCATTTATGTAAAGTTCAATCATAGGCAAAATTAACATATAGTGCTAAAAGTCAGAATATATGTCCTTTGGGGAGAAGTAGTGCGTTAGAGTGGGCACGCTGGGGGCTTCCTAGATTCCGGACGTGCTGTTCCATACTCTGTGGGCTGATGACTTGACATTGTGCATTTTGTGAGAATTCATCAAGCTATATACTTCATCGTTTGTGTACTTTTCTGTTACATTTCTGTTACATTTTAAAAAGTTAAAAAGGAACGTTATCTAACTTAATGGACATTCAGATCTTTTCTTAAGGTAATTTTGTTCTGAATAAATTTAAATTTTGTAGGCTTGCTGATGGATTTTGATGAAAACTTGACCTAATCTTGAACATGGCAGATTTGGGAATGCTAATGTTTATATATATATTTTTTCACAATTGAACCAAAATTGAGGAATCTTTCTCTGGGAGCTGTCCATTGACATTCCTTGTAGTTAATGACTTGCATCTGTTTTTGAACTTTTGTCTTCAATCATATAAGTGTGTTCAAAGGCCTCTGTGGGGGTGAGAATTAGATGAATTTTATATTCAGTTCAAAAAAAATTTGTTTCTCAAGTTTCTCATTAGTTCCATGGTTCATAAATTTAAATGGATGCATATGTGTATGTGAGTTTTAGGAATCCAAGGATTGGACAAAAGGGAAAGACTAAGAAAATATGGAGGATGTACATAAGAGTTCGGGAAGAGTGGGGCTAAGTGAAAATAATAAAGGCATAAGTCTTCGGGTGTTCATTTCAAAGCTAGAGAATGGAATATTATTTTGGCAAGACACCTAACTCACCCAGTGAAGCATTCATATTTAACTCCTGTTGGTTGAATGGACTTAGCTGTTCAAACTGTAGAAGAAGTGGTGGTTGGTGGTGTTGGTTTAAGCAGTTTAGATTTTTGTTTTAAATATTGCTCATGTAAAATACTTTGGCTCTGTTAGGTGAATCATATAAAATATGAAATAAGATATATGATATAGTATGATATGTCTGCCTATCAAGAACTTATTCTGTAGTTGGAGAAACACAGCATTTAGTGCTCAAATGCTTATGTGACATACATGTGCAAGATACGAGGTATAAATACATACACAGTAACAATATTTGACACTCATTGAGCATTTATTTGTGCGCCAGTCAAGTGACAAAGACCAACTTTCTAATAGAAAAATGGCAACAGGTAGTCTATAAGGAAAGATTTCCAAATGGGCAATACAGGAATGGAAATATGTTCAGCATCACTAGTAATCAAAGATTCACAACTTAAAATTTCATTCATCGGATTGACCACATTTAGAAAAATGATAATAGCTAATATTGATGAAGTTTTAAGGAAACTAGGAGTATCAACTGGTATAATCTTTCCAATGGGAATTAGGCAGCCTGGTTTAAAACTTGAAATGTACCTGCTCTATGACCAGAGGCAGATAAATGGTCTGTGGAACTTGAGGTGTCAGCATTTTTTTGGGGGGGAGGGAGTCTTTTACAAAAAGATTCTAAAGTGTGAATAAAAAATTAGATAGGAAAGTAAATATGTAGTTTTAGTGAGAAGAAATAATAAGAAATTTTTGTGAATTGGTGAATACTACTACAAACATCACGAAATCCATCTCTAAATGGCAGACTTTCGGCAGTCTGGCTCCAGTCTGGCATCACAGCTTTGCTGTGACAGCCTCAGAATGCATTGCCGTATATATCTGTTGACTACTGGAGACCCAAATGCAACGGTTACTTCTCACCACTGCTTCTATTGTGACCTTTATCAACCTCTACTGTGTCCCTCCTGGAGCATTGGAATAGCCCCCGAACTGGTGTGTGTGTTTCACCTTTGAATGGAATGTACATATATTTAGTAACATTTTTAGTGTACTTCTGGGAATTTTTGTTTTTTTTCCCAAGTGAAGTTGTTGTACTTTCCGTCTTAGTTGTGGAGGGCGCAGCTCAGCTCCAGGTCCAGTTGCCGTTGCTAGTTGCAGGGGGCGCAGCCCACCATCCCTGGTGGGAGTTGAACTGGCAACCTTGTGGTTGAGAGCCCGCGTTCCAACCAACTGAGCCATCCAGGAGGCAGCTCAGCTCAAGGTGCTGTGTTCAATCTTAGTTGCAGGGGGCAGAGCCCACCATCCCTTGCGGGGCTTGAGGAATTGAACTGGCAACCTTGTGGTTGAGAGCCCACTGGCCCATGTGGGAATCGAACTGGCAGCCTTTGGAGTTAGGAGCATGGAGCTCTAACCGCCTGAGCCACCGGGCCAGCGTCGATTGTCTTTTTATATGACAGTGATTTTAGATTATTTCCCTATAAAGGCACAGGAGAGATAATTAAGTCTTCTAGCACGGTAGATGGAAACTTCTTTTTATTATTAATAGTTAGGATGCATAAAACTTGAAAGTTCACATGCACACTTATTTGCTGTTTGTTGGACTGCTTTGCTGTTTTTGTAATTTATAATTGAATATGCTTCATTACTGAATATAATCCTGACAGGGGATTACTTCCATTTAGTCTTCACACTGATGAGAATGGAATCGAATCTTTTGCTTACAATTTCAGACACCTGATGATGTCTATAGAATTTTCTACAGACTAGCTCCTGGCTCTATACATTTCAAATCTTGTTTCTCCCTTACTACCACCATACTCCTGTGCCAGGCTTGGCAAGAGGCATTCTCATTGTGATTTGACCTTTGCCCCTGGAGGGTGAGTTGAAATGATGGGCAGTAGGAATATTCCTGTCTATTTGTCTCTGGAATAGCTATCACTATCTTTGGAAGTGACCTCAAAAATCCATATGTAAAAGCCACTAAACGAAACTAAAATGCAATTTCCAACTCAATTTGCCCTTACCAGATTCTGAAAATGCCCATGCCTACTCCATTGCCACTTGTTATAGGGAGAAGCTTGATGAAAAGGAAATTGGAATGGAAGGCAACAGCAGTCATAACAGATGCAGTTAAAATATCTTATTTTTACAAAATTTGAAAAAACATATGGTCATGTGAATATATTTTGAGGACCCTTCTCATCTTGGAAGAGGCTCTAGCAAATGAGAGGCCACAAAGATTAAGGTTTATTAGGCAGTTAATATATATGCTTCTCTCTATGACCAGCAATTGCGCTTCCAAGAATTTATCCTGAGAAAGTGTGCAATAAACATCAATACTAGTAAACATTTGTTAAGTGCTTTTTATGCGTTAGACACCTTGCTGAGACTTCTTTTTGATTTTTTATGATGAACATTTTGGTGACTTTTTAACAAAAATTATATTTCTATTTTAAGAAACTCCAGAGTAATACCAGTATGTAAATGAGGATGTGAATGTAGACAGTGTTGAAATTATGGTCATTTTTTACTTTATCCTTTTCACTTCATCCTGGATATGTACCTGTTCATTAAATTTGTGCACCAACCAATCACTTATTGAATGCTAGGCAGTGTTCTAGATGTTCAAATTCCTGCCTTCATGAAACTTACATTCTAGATGGGAGAGATACTAGATAAATAAGTAAACAAATAAGATAAATAAATAAAATCTATAATATGTTAGTTATAATTACTAAGGAAAACCAGTACAGCAGGTGAGGAAGTAAGAAATGTGTGTGTGTTGGGAGTAGGAGTTGAGATTTAAATGGATCACTTCACGGAGAAGTTGACATTTGAGTCCTGAAGACCTGAAGGAATTAGCTTTGTGGCTCATGTAAGGATTTTCGCTTTTTCTTTGAGTGATACGGGAAGCATTTGGGACATGCTGAGGAGTAATATGATCTGACTTTTACGTTTTAAAAGTATCTCTCTGCCTGCTGGGTTGAGAGTAAAAAGAGGTCGAGAGTGGAATAGAGAGATGAGTTAGCAGAAATTCTGGTGATCTCGTAGGGGGGTCATGGGGATGGGGTCCAGGGAGGAAGTACTGTGGGTAACGAAATGGGGCCAGATTCTCTGTTTGGTCTTTAACAGTCAAGTAGATGTCTGAGTGGGGGGAGGGGTGGTTCTTAGGCATTCACAGCACAGTTCCTAAGAGTCAAATCCAGACTCCAGTTCTCACACTGATTCCAGGTTCTGCCACTCAAGAGGATCTGGAGAGACTTTTGTTCATATCCCATGGTAATTTCTTTCTTTAGAACTAGAAACACAAAAATAAATTTGGTCTAAAGCGCATGCATAAAGATCTAATTGCAAAGAGATAGATTCAAATTCTTCACTCTCTCTCTTCTTGTCAATTGCTATTATGTGGTAACCTTACAGGTACGGAATAATGTCAGGATGGAGTATTCTTTGTTATTTGTTTGTTTGCTTAGAATTTTTATACTGCAGCCACTGCAATTTCTTGTTTAATATTTAAAACATAGAGAAAAAGAAAGAATGCCTTCAAACCCTGGAGTCTAGGAAAACTGTAGACTTGAATATTCAATATGCCAAAGGGTCTTCTTATGTAATTTTAATGCCTACATTAAATTAGGATGATAGAGACTCCATGGCTGTCCAAGTAGATGATGCACTTTTACTTGATAATGACCTTGGAAAAGGCAATATGTTATCTACAGAATTATTTTAGTGTTATGTTACGCCAGGTCTTTTATTGAGTGGCATTGAAATGAATTGCTATTTAAGGGGTAATGGAATGATCTTTCCTGGAATTTTTAAAGAATAGTATGAACACTGGCATAGCTGTGATGTTTTGATTTAGGCCAGTAGGGGTTAGGTTACTTGACAGACTGTAAGTCCTGATTTAGTACAATAAATTTATTCAGAATTCAAAAATCTTTCCAGAAGACACCCTTCTACATGGAGGCAGAGGGATCTGAACCAAGGGAATTACAGATGTCTTTAACAGACTGCAAAAAGGGTTTTGAAGTGCATTTTCCTTTTTTTTTTTTAAGTTGTCACGTCAGTCAGAAAAAACAAAATTAAAAAATAAGTATCCAAAGACTCTGAATAAGCTAGATAGTGTATTTTTTTTCTTGTTTGGTGTTAAAGAATGTTTTTTAAAAAATACTTTCAACCATAGTTCTCCTGAAAATAATATAGCTTTATATGACACATAGACTTATTAAAATTGCATGTTACCATGTTTATAGAAGAAGAATGATGGACTGTGTTGAAAAAGAAATTGAAGCAAATTTTGTACGAAAATACGTAGGTAATTGTATTGAAATAGAAGTAAGACTGGGCACGAGGGGGTCCTAAGGTCTGCTTTCATCTCAGCTTCTTAGTAGTTATGTGATGTTTAATATTACCATGTGTCCCATTTTCTTTTATCTTCCCCTCTCACCCCAGCACCCCTTTGGGGGTCAGGGATTCCTGTGAGAATCTGAAGGCAGCCATGGAAGCTGCTGTCCCATCGAAAGTGCTCATATGTGCGCAACAGATTTACACGTCAATTCCATGTGTTTCATGGTTTCTGGAAACCATCCGTGGACTTCAACTGAGTGTGAGTGAGTTAGAATGTGTCAGTAAGAACATGGTGGGTTATAAAAGGTGCAATGTGAACATTAGTTAGAGCGTCACAGCGTGATTAGCTAGAAAAAAAAGCTTGGGAGACAAGCCAATAATGAACTGTCACATGTATTTGAGGAGCTGTCACATGGCAGGGATAAGTTTATTCTGGGTTGCTTAGAACTAAATGGTCCAATACTGTAGCTACTGGGCACATGTGGCCATTTAAGTTAAAATTGTAAAAAAATAAAAAATTCAGTTTTCCAGTGTTTGTAGCCACATTTCAAGTGCCTAGTGACTGCATGTGGCTAGTGATTACTGAATTGAGCAGTGCAGGTATAGAATACTTCATCATTGCAGAAAGATCTGTTGGACAAAGCTACTCTAGAGTCTTAAACTTTAAACAGAGCAGATCATGGAGAGGAAGATTTCAGCTCATTATGAATAAATGCATTCTATCACTTTAACTGCCTTTTCTGTTGAACTGGTTGCCTCACAGAATAGTGAGCTTTCTGTCATTTGATGGAATCACGTAGAGACTGGATTCCTACCATTTGGAATGATATAAAAAAGATTCCCACACAACACCTTAGAGTATTTAAATGGAAAGAGGATTCAGTGATTCAAAACACACACACACACACACACACACACACACACACACACACACACACACATTTATTTATTTAACTAAAGAGGAAAGATAGACTGAGAGCCAAGTGATTTTCTCCAAGGACCCAGGATGGCTAGTGGCAGAGGCTAGGTGTCCTTGTGAATTTTAGTATAGAGATTTTTTCCATTCTACTCACTGTCTAATATTTTAATAACAAGGTCCTCGTTCTTGTTGAACACCAGATTTCCGATTCTGGCGTTAGCCAATTTCTCCACTGTTCTTTCGCATTACTCCGTGACGAAAACTGCACTGTAGCCAAGCTGTATTGGAACACATTGTATCGTATTGGCTGTGCGGAAACACATTATTGTATCGTATTGGCTCTACTGGGACACAGTGTATCGTCTTGGCTCTCCTGGAACTCATTATTGTATCGTATTGGCTGTATTGGAACCTATTATTCTCATTTCTGCCTCTAACTCTTTGCCATTGCTGTGGCCTTTATCAAAGTGACATTTCTTCATGACTTTAGTTCTACCTGTTTTCTAACTTCTGCTCAAGCCCCAGAATACTTGAACTCGCAGCATTCCTTTTCTTGGCTGACCTACCTTATATAATATAGTCAAACATACATGCTTTTTATGACTATTACATTTTGTTTTGCCATTCTGATTAGCTTCTTAAAGGCCGAGGTTACTATTTTCATGTGTATATCTTTTTTCTGTCTCCTGCACTAGAATGTAAGTTCTATAAGGGCAGGGACCATAGCTGTCTCTTTCATCTCCATATCCCTAGTATATGGCACATGGCCCAGCATCATAATAGATGCTTAATGAATATTTGTCAAATGAATGAAGTTTATCTTCCAAAGTACCTGGTACTAAGCTAAACTTGTTATAAGTTCTCAATAAATACTTTGCAGGTCAACGTTTCTGTTCTCTATAAAAATAAATACTAAAAATATGAGTATGAAGAAACAATGTAAGGTACTTCAACATGTAAAGAGCTGGGAAGTCATCACTCTTATCCTTACAATAAGAAAAAGCTGAAGAAACTGAAAACCAGTGACTTTTCTTCAGCCCATCAGCAGTTGCAGGGCAAACACAACCCCAAACTATGGATAAATGGGTGAATCCAGGCAGTCACAACTAAGATTTGCTTACCCGAAGCTGAAGCAGTTGGAGCCATACACTGGGGGGGCCGGGGGGGGGGGAAGGACTACTTAAATAGTAATTTTGATGAATTGCTGGAGGCTGAGTGTAGTCTAGCTTGAAAGTGAGAAATTCCTGGGCACAGCAGTTTTAGAGGGGACCTCACTCTTTTCCAGGTTTTTGCCTCTAGGAACTCCACCTGGTTCTCACAATGAAGAGCCAAGAAAGATCCTTTCCTGGCTCTGGTAAGGGGAGGGGGGAAGTAAGCATTGTGAAATACTCCCAGAATGTTCTCTATAATAATGGTCTACTCTTTGGGGAAAATGATTTTAGCAGAGTCTTACACCACCAGGGGAAAGGACATTTCTCTGAGTCAAGCCCTGTCTAACTTTTCTGTGTCACTTAAGAGGGGAGGAGAAAAGCTAAGAAATGCTGGTAAAGGTCACAGTACAGCAGCGCAAGCCCCGCAAAAGACAGATTTAATCATAAGATTATGGAATGCTTGCCCTCCCCGACTCCTTATCACCACACCAACAGGCTCCCCTATAATATTAGATAATACTTGAGGAAGCTGTGGAATGCAGACTCTATCCGAGGCGAGGTTCTTGGGAAAGCCCAAAGATAACAGGGGAGACAAAACAAGGACACAAGAGAAATTTGAAGCTTCTGGCACCTGTATCTATAGCAAACAGTAAACACAGCCCAACTCCCAGCCAGGTTAACATAAAACCTCGCACTAAAGGCTTGTTTACCTTAGTTCCTATTATCCGATATATCATGTCTGACTTCCAACAAAAAAATTACAAGACATGATAAAAGCAAGAAAAACAGTCTGAAGAGACAAAGCAAGCATCAGGACCAGACTCAGGTATGATATAGATTTTGGAATGATGAGATGGAATTTAAAATATCTATGATTCAGAGTTAAGGACTCTAATAGAAAAAAAAATAGACAACATGTAAGAACAGGTGGGAAATGTAAGCAGAGCGATGAACAATGTAAGAAAGAATCAAAAGGCAATGCTAGAAATCAGAAACACAGTAATAAAATTGCTCAATTAAAATAATAGAAAGCAAAATAAGAGGGGAGGAAGAAACAAAGAGGAAAACACATAATGAGTCGAAAACAGTTATAAACATGGTAGACATTAATCGACCACTTTAAATGTGAATGGACTAAATATGCCAATTAACCAATTAAGTCAGACACTATCAGAGTCTGTAAAAAAAACAGACCCCACTCTATGTTGTCTATAAGAAACCCACTCTAAGTTTAAAGCCTCAGGTTAAAAATAAATTTAATTTAAAAAAGCAAAGGGAAGGAGAAACATATACCATGTTTCCTCGAAAATAAGACTTAGCTAGACAATCAGCTCTAATGCGTCTTTTGGAGTAAAAAATTAACATAAGACCCAGTCTTATTTTACTATAACATAAGGCAGGATATAATATAACATGACATAACATAACATAACATAACATAACATAACATAACATAACATAACATAACATAACACTGGATCTTATATTGATTTTTGCTGCAAAAGATGCATTAGAGCTGATTGTCTGGCTAGGTCTTAATTTTGGGGAAACACGGTACTATGTTAACACTAATCAAAAGAAAACTGGCATCACTGTCTTAATTTCAGACAGAGAAGACTTCAGCACAAGGAAAGGTATCGAGGTAAGGAAAGACATTTAAGAATAGTAAAGGGGTCAATTCACCAAGAACACATAACAATCCTAAAATGTATATGCACCTAATAACAGAGCATCAAAATACGTAAGGCAAAACTGATGAAACTGCAAAGAGAAATAGATAATCCACTATTGTAGCTGCAGACTTCAACATCCCCATTTCAGTAATTGATAGAGCAAGCAGGCAGAAGCCAGTCAGGATATAGTTGACATGAATAGCCCTATCAATCAGCTTAATCTAATGGTCATTTATAGAATACTGTATATAACAACGGCAGAATCCACATTCTTCATAGGCTTACATGGAACATTCACCAAGATAAACCACATCCTGGGCCGTAAACCATGCCTGAACAAATTTAAAAGAGTAGAAACTAGACAAAGTATGTCATGAGACTGTAATGGAGTTAAACTAGAAATCAATAACAGAAGGATATTCAGAAAATCCCAAGATGTTCAGAGATTAAACAACACTCTCCTAAATAACGTGGATCAAAGAAGTCAAAATACTTTGGGCAAAATGAAATTGAAAATACACTTATCAAAATTTGTGGGATATAAAGAAAGCAGTGACAAAAATTTAAGGCCTTAAATGCATATGTTAGAAAAGAAGAAACGGTGAAGCAACAAAGATGACTTTCAGTAGGTAAATGGATAAGCAAACTGGCTCAGCCATACAAAAAATAAGTAAATGGGGGAGATGAGATCATTTCCTCTGCAGAATTCCAAATAATTTATGTAGATATTTCACTCTCAAGAAGGTAGAAGATAACTCTCTACTCCTTAAGGGTGGGCTGTGCATCATGATTTTGTACCAATGAGTACAGTATAGAAAGGAGGAAATAAGTTACGATAGTTACAGTAGTTACAAACATACCTCAGCCAGATGATCAAGATTGACAACAACAATGACAAGTAGTGTTGATATTATGTACTTTTGACATGATATGATGGGAATGGCACTTTACCTCTCTGGTCTGCCCCCCCCCAAAAAAAACCCGTAACCCTAGTCTAATCATCAAAATAAGGGAAGCTTAAGAAATTCTGTGTTTCCCCAAAAACAAGACCTAGCTGGACCATCAGCTCTAATGCGTCTTTTGGAGCAAAAATTAATATAAGACCTGGTATTATATTATATTATATTATATTATATTATATTATATTATATTATATTATATTGACCCAGTCTTATATTACATGACATTATATAAGACCCAGTCTTATATTAAAATAATATCGGGTCTTATATTAATTTTTTTTCCAAAAGATGCATTAATGCTGATGGTTCAGCTAGGTCTTATTTTCGGGGAAACATGGTTGTTAGAGCCAGGAGGAGCCGAAGCAGACATGACAACTAAATGGAACATGTTATCTAAATAGAATCCAGGAATACAAAAGAATATTTGGTAAAAATGAAGAAAATCTGAATACATAGGGACTTTAGTTAATGATAATGTATTCATATTGGTTCATTAATTGTAGCAAAAGTAGTATATTAATAATATGAGGTCTGACAATTAAGTTCATGAACTCACCCTAGAAAAAGTGCTACATACCTCACTGCTGAATATCACTATGGTCACTTTTGAAGTACTCCCCTTGGGAAGCTATGCACCGATGCCAGAGCCTAGTCCACCCTTCAAAGCAATTTTGGAGCTCTTTTTAAGAAATGGCCATCAGATATCCTGAATGTCATCAAAATGTCTTCCTTTCAATATTTCCTTTATCTTTGGGTAAACAAAGAAGTCATTGGGGGCTAGATCAGGTGAGTAGGGAGGGTGTTCCAATACCATTATTTGTTTACTGGCTAAAAACTCCCTCACAGACAGTGCCATGTGAGCCGGTGCATTGTGATGCAAGAGCCATGGATTGTTGGCGAAAAGTTCAGGTGTTTTCATCTAACTTTTTCACATAGCCTTTTCAGCACTTCCAAATAGTAAACTTGGTAACTGTTTGTCCAGTTGGTACAAATTCATAATGAATCATTCCTCTGATATCAAAAAAGGTTAGCAACATCGTTGCAAAAAGTTTGTGAACTTAAATTGTCAGAACTTGTATGGGAAACTCTCTGGGGTTATAGGCACTCACTGTCTTTGCAATTTTTCTTTAAGTCTAAGACTGTTGTAAAAATAGATTTTATTTTTAAAAAAATCAATGTAAGTATAATTACATGTTTCATTTGTAAAATTCTTACCCCAGGCTATCTGTTCTAGTTTCAAGAATTTCTGTTGACTAAAACTCTTGGTATTTATGATATTCAGTATATTTCTGGAATATAGCAATTCTTTGATTTTCTCTTATAAACATTTTCAAGGACAAAATTGTCTTTTAGTGGTTAAAATCCTGTGTCTTCCAATATGTTTTTCAGTGCTTACGTTCTTCATTGTCATTTTATAACTTTTTGTTTAAGGATAAAATATGTAGAATTACAAATGAAAAATAAAGTCCATCTCTTTCATCTACTCCTTACTTTCTCATCACGTTATAAAGAGCCAATATGTAGAAGACATCACTTCAGAAGCAGACTGCCTGGCAGAAACTGCATTTTTGCAATGGTGTCATCCAAACTCTGGGGAGTTCTGTAATTCCGAAGCTGCCTCCCTGGTTCATTCATGCATTAAGAGGATGAGCCTTGCCGCTTTCTCATCCTGACAGAGGAGAATGTTGCCATGACAGCTGTTAGAAGAGGGGAGATGCTGTAAAGAGCATCCATAATGAAAAGAGAAAATAGTCTAGCTTCTTGGTTCTCACTGATAATTCATGGGGTAGCATGCATGGATTCTCAAAATGCACCTAGGAAATCTGTTGGCTTCATTTTAGGCATAATATGGTATAGACACACACGTGAACATCAACACCTAGTTCATTTTTCATGAACCTAAACAGTATGTAGAAAAATTAAACCAACTGAAACCACCCATGGATACCTCCTCTTTCATCTTCAGAGTGTAGGCTGAAGATCTACTATATTGAAGATTTAAAGAATTTCTTTGTTTTGTAAATGACTGTTATAAAGGGGAAAATGCCCCTGAAAGAGAAAATCTTTTGTTAAAAGAGCATTGCTCCTAAAACCCCAAAAAGATGTTAGCAAATAATGAGAGAACTAAGTAGGATTTATCTCTTTTGTCTCAGAGAGAAAAATATATTGTCTTTATAATATTTCTTGATTCAAAGATATGATATCTTCCATTTGCTTCAAAATAATATGGAAGTGGGGGAAGTGGTTGGGGCTATAGACAAAACAAGACCCATTATGAGTTGATGATAGAACATTGTTATGGGCTGGGTTGTGACCCCCCCACACACACAAATGTTGAAGCCCTACAGGGGTCTTGCTGTTTTCTCCTTTTTTTTTTTCAGATGGACCTTTATGCTAGTATCTTGAATATCTGAAATACTCCTACACCTTTATTGGTTCATTAAAGCGCGTGTTTGCATTTTTTGTTGTTGTTCATCTGCTGTTTTCTTTAATCGATATTTTGATGGCTTCCTATAGGGTAACGAGTTCTGCCTGTTTTCTGTTGAGAAGCTGCTTTCATTGTCTAACATCATGCTTTGGTCTAAATGGTACAGTTTAGCTCTAAGAAAAGCACGTTACAAAGGCCACATGCTTGAGTTCACTGTAAAATGCTCCCCAATGACTATCTTTTTCTAATCAGAAAAGTCCTTTCCACCTGACCCACTTTTTCTGTCTTAATTCTATTCCCTTTTGAAGTCCACTATGGAAGTTTCTTTGCATAAAATTGTTTACGATAATATATTAATCCTGTTAGTAGGTTTACATACGTTTCAAAAACTTGCCTCTCTGAATTTTCTTTTATTATTAAAGTAAATAGACTGTTTTCTCCTTAAATTTAAAATCTGTTTGTTAGCCTGGGCTATACTTGCCTCACCACTACCACAGTCATGACAAAAATAGATGTTTTAGTATCTGAAAGGAAGGAAGAAAAATATAACTATAAATATATATACATATATTTGAACGAGGCTGATCCCAAGGGTAGGTTCTCAAGACTGGCCTGTTTATGAGTGACCTTTCTGCCTCACAACATCATTCTTCATGCTGCCAGCCTATTTTTTAAAAAGTTTACATGGTAATTCTGCATAATAATTCACCCTCTGGAAATCATTGGGGTAAACAAACATTTTAAAAAATAGAAATATGTTCATTCATTTGCTCATCATTCATTCATTAATCAGTTATTTTATTTTTTGGATGCCAGGCAGTAATTATAGTTTCTTAGTCTTTAGTAGTAAATATTAAAGTTCTGACAATTAAGTTCGTAAACTTCTTGCAACAGTGTTGCTAACCATTTTTTATATCAGAGGGATTATTCATTATGAATTTGTACCAACTGGACAAACAGTTAAACAATTTTACTATTTGGAAGTGCTGAAAAGGCTGCATGAAAAAGTTAGACGATGTGAACTTTTCGCCAATTCATGGCTCTTTCATAACAACAATGCACCAGCTCACACGGCACTGTCTGTGAGGGTGTTTTAAGCCAGTAAACAAATAACTGTATTGGAACACCCTCCCTACTCACCTGATCTGGCCCCCAATGACTTCTTTCTGTACCCAAAGATAAAGGAAATATTGAAAGGAAGACATTTTGATGACATTCAGGATATCAAGGGTACTACGATGACATCTCTGATGGCCATTCCTTAAAGAGAGTTCCAAAATTGCTTTGAAGGGTGGACTAGGCTCTGGCATCGGTGCATAGCTTCCCAAGGGGAGTACTTCAAAGGTGACCATAGTGATATTCAGCAATGATGTATGTAGCACTTTTTCTAGGGTGAGTTTGCAAACTTACTTGTCAGACTTTGTAGAGTAGACATGGGGCTGGCTCTGAAGGAGTTTAGCATTCAGTGGGGAACGCAAACACTAAACAAATAGCTATATAAGTGCTCAGTAAATATTTCATGAACAAATGAGCTTTAAAATATCCAGGGTGTTCCTAAGAAAGGGGAAGGCAGTTGATTTTCTTCAAACTCTCCTGAACCTCCTAACCTCAGAGTCTTCTACAACTTCGGCTGTCATTATTATCAAAAGATATTACAGGGAAATCAAGCTTTTGTAGTTTTTCCTTAAATTTAACTACTTCTTAAAGCATTATCTCTGTGGAAAGATGCACAGGGATTCCAAATAACAAACTCTAAATGATCCTTTGGAGTGCTTCGTATTTCTGAATGAGGTTTGCTTTTTTCCTTGTAAAGTCATTTATCCTTTCTCCTACCTAAAATCCCTGCCTCTTTTCTGCCCTCCCAACTCTTACTCCTTCTAATACAGCAGTCAGCTCCCTCCTCTGTGGGGTAAGCATCTGAGAAATGGAGAAATTTAGGAGGGTGATCAAAGTTGGGGATTAATGAGAAGTGATGCAAAATTCCATCTCTCTTTCTATAAATGCATGGCTATTTTGTGGCCTGCTGAAAAATTGCATAGGTTTGAAAGTATTTTAGGGGAAATTATAAATAATATATTTTCTGTACGAATTAGACTCTGAACCAGTATATGCAATACTTCATTTTTGCAGTAGCAGCATTTGGCTCTCTTTGTTGCCTAGGTCTTCTTTGAAAACTCTCTTCCGTTTATGTTCATGGTACTGGACACTCCTGGCATTCCTCCCAGTTCTGTGATTGCTTTTTCTTAATCTCTGTGTGTGGCCCATCATGGTCTTCAGGTGGAATTCCTAAAAGTCCTCATTTCATCACACTTCTCCTCAAGCTCACCATCCTAGCTAATTCCTAGTGTGTGTGTGTGTGTGTGTGTGTGTGTGTGTGTAATACTTTTCTCTCCTTATTTGAACTTTTCCTGATGCTACTATAAAAAAGATGATTTCATCAATTCCATTTTTTTGTGTGTGTGCATGTTTCTTATTTTCAGAAAATTAGGGAAACATGAAGCATGACTATCCATGTTATATTATTTTATAAAAATGAGAAGAATATATTTATAAAATATGAAACAAGCATGAGAAAGAAGAAAATGGAGATCAAGTTAAATACATGTATATTTGAAATTGCTTTTAAAATTGATGTTTCCTATTTATCAATTTTTGGTGTGTATTTTTTTTTTTGTTATAATAAAATGTATCAAGATGTTTGAAAAATCGCTCTGGCAAGAAAATGTACTCTATCATAAAGATTCAAAAGAAGATAATTTGTGGCTACTGAGCCAGAAATGTGTATGAGTCATAAATTAAACCTGACAAACCTGTCATAAAATATAACTTTTAATAGTAGCATAATCTGTGCTTTCATGACTGTCAGAATCAATAATACATCATCAGCTCTTTTTTAGATCGGCTCACATAATGCAAAAATGTGAAAGTCAACACATTTTTTAATCCATGAGCAAAGTTGTAAAATGTAAATATGGTGTAGGAAAAAAAAAATCTGTAAATTAGTTTAAATTATAGACTATGGAATATGGAAAGTTATTGTTTAAAAAGAAATGGTGAGGCCATGAACCAAATTGGAAAACAAATAACAAACTGGTGGAAGATGTTTCAATATATATGTAACAGTCCAGGAGTTAATTTCTTTAATGTACTAGCACTGCACATATCAATTAAAAAATGTCTAACAGTAGAAAAGTGGGCAAAGTACTTGAATAGAAAAAAAAATTTTTTTTCAAATGAGATTTAAATGGCAAGTAATTATTTAAAACATTGATTCTGGTTAGGAATCAATTACAACTACAAAGAAAGTTTATCCATTAAATAGGAAATGATAAAAAATAATAATAATGATGTTCCAGAGTGTGTGGAACAATGGGTCGTCGTTCTCTGTGGCTGGGACTTTGAAAGGCTCTTCTATAACATGCATTGAAAGCCCTAAACTCACAATTTCTAATTTTAGAAGTTTATCCTAAGGTAATAATTAGTCACGAGTATGATGATTTTGATACCAGAAAGTTTATCTCAGCATTGTTTATAATATCAAAACGTCTAGAAACAGTATAAGTATCCATCAGTAGATGACATTATAGTTTATCCACACAGTGGAGTATTGTGTAGTTCAAAGTATGATAAGTTTGTATTCACATTGAAAACATATTTATGATAAATTATTAGGTCAAAAATGTAGGACACACCTAGTACCCAGATCTTGGTTCCTAATCCCATCCTCCAATAAAAGAAATGAGGGATCCTTGGAGAAATAGCTGATTCTAGGACTGGGTCAGGAAATGTACAAAATAAGTATAGAAGCATCGTGTAGTGCCAGAAAGTAAGGAACTGTTAAAGAAAAGACCCATAATAATGGGGCATTTCAAAGGGACACAGGAGCCAGCTGAAACAGCTCCCACATGGCCAAAGCTGGGACAATTTGAACAACAAAATAAATAGAGTGTTGGATTAGAATCCCAAGTGTGACATAAATATTCATGAGTGTACACTAATACAAATAAATGGCAATAAATGGAGAACAAGAGACAAATCTCTCATGTAGAAAAATTCCAAATAACTTATATAGCTGCTGCACCTGCAAGGAGTTGGATTGTAAATGCCCGCTCCTTAAGTGTGGTCTATATATAGTGATTCCCGTCCAAAGAGCAATATGGGAAGGGGGGACAACAGAGTGACTTTACAGTGGAGAAATGTGATAAACACTACCTCTGCCATGTGCTCAAGGTAAATATCAATAGTGATAAGTCATGTTGATTGTATGTATCCTTGATATAATGGGATGGAAATAGGGTTTTACCCCTGTGACCTTCTTTCCCCAAGCCCAAACCCCAGTCTAATCACGAGAACCTCATCAGACAAACACCAGTGAGGGACCTTCTACAACGTACCTGACTAGTAATCCTTTAAAAACTGTGAAGGTCATCAAAATCAAAGGAAGCCTAAGAAACTGTCACAGACAAAAGTGGCCTAAGGAGACATGACGAGTAAATGCAATGTGTTAAACTGGATGGAATTCTGGAATAGAAAAATGACATTAGGCTAAAACTAAGGAAATCTTAATAAAGTATGGACTTTACTTCATAATGAATCGATGTTGGTTTACTTACTAATAGTGAATCAATGTTGGTTATTTCATTGTAATTGCTAGAATTGTAAGATCAAGGTGTTGGCAGAGTTGATTCCTTCCAATGGCCACGAGAGAAGGATTTGTTCCAGGTCACTCTCCTTAGCTTGTAGATGGCTGTCTTCTCCCTGTGTCTTCACGTTATCTTCCTTCTGTACATATTTGTATTTAAATTTCCTCTTCTTATAAAGATACCAGTCAGATTGGATTAGGGCCCCTCCTAATGACCTCATTTTATTGAATTACCTCTTTAAAGACCCGATCTCCAAATATGCTTTTCATCTGAGGTGCTAGATGTTAGGACTTCAACATGCATGTTTGGGGGAACACAATTCAGTCCACCATACTAGGTTTCTCACTGTCAGAGGAAGAAGTTACAAATAAGCAACAAATGAAGGCTAGAATGAACCCTGTGGGGACAGATTAGAGACAAAGATATTAATGGGAATTTCTGTTAATTTAAATATATATACATATTGACACAGAAATAAATATAGATATGTTACACATTGGTTGGTAGATATGTACATGTTACATAACTCGTCTGCTGAGAGGTCCTGGAAGCAGTGACATTTCAATAGCAACAAACATACCTAACCCCTAAATAATTTCTAAATACTATTCTCTACTAAAAGGAGAAATAGCTGATTAGTCTGGGAGAAAAGTTAAGGAGAAATAGGATATGTACACAGCCTCAAACTATCTCCCCCACCTCAAATATTTATTAATTAATGTGGTGATTTTAACATATGTATACAAACTCTTTTATATGCCTCTGGCCAAGAGATGGAATTCAGTTCTCTTTTCTTTAAATGTGGACTTAGTGATTCACTTTCTAAAATTATGGAAGGAGAAAAACAGGAACTTTACAGTGAAGAAGCCTGGCAGACACTACCTTAACCAAGTGATCAAGTTCAACATCACCCGTGGTAAATCCTGTTAATATCATGTACCATCAATAGGATGAAATGAGGACACTTTACCTCGGTTACAGTCTTCCTCCCAAATCCATAAGCCCAGGTTATTCATTAAAAAACAAAACAAAACAAAACAAACAAACCAAAAAAACAAAAAAAACCCCAAAAAACTCAAATTGAAGGACATTCTATAAAATACCTGACCAGTTTGCTTCAAAAGTGTCAAGGTCATGAAAAACAAGAAATAACGGAGAAACTGTCACAGAGCAGAGGAGAATAAACAGGCATGACGACTAAACGTAGCATGCTCTCCTGGACTGGAAAAGAACATTAGTGGAAAAACTCTGAAACCTGAACAAAGTCTGAAGATTAGTTAATAGTATTATACCAGTGTTAATTTCTCAGTTTTGATACATGTTATTTAAATATTACATCATTAGGGAGGCTGCTGCTTAAAGGGTATGATGGCCATTCTTTATACTGTCTTTACAACCCTTCTGTGAACCTAAAATTATTGTAAAATAAAAAGTTTTAAAAATGTAGGATACATAATAGCATTAATTCACTCCATAGCTATTTATGAAGTGTTTAGAAGGTGCCAGGTGTTCTTCTCTGTGCTAAGAGTATTGCAGTGACGAAAGCAGAGAATATTCTTGCCTTTGTGGAGCTTGTATTGTATTACACATTAATCCTTTTTTTAAAAAAAACAGCATTTATTTGTAAATATGTAATCTATGTCCTAACAGCTATTTGGCTGTTAAGGTTTTAATTGGATGATAAGTGGGAACACTTGGATGGTGTTCTAATCCAAGTAGTAAGAACTGAATGAGTATTTGAAAGATCAAGTGTCTATTTGACGCCAGAATATGGACATTTGGAAATGAACAGGTCCTGCAGAGATTATCTCCTTCCTTTAAATCAGTGGATCTCGAAGTGTGCTCCACGAACCAGCAGCATTGGCCTGGCCTGAGAATTGATGAGAAGTGCAAATTCCCAGGCTGAGCCCCAGTTATACCAAATCCGAATCTTTGGTGGTTATGCTCAGCAATCTGTTACTTTCACAAGCCCTCCAGCTGATTCCACTGCTCCAAGTCACAATTTCCTTTTCTGTAAGTTGCAAACAATAAAACGACCAGCCTTTGGTTTTTATGTATAATGTGCGTGTGTATTGCAAACTGATGTAGCAATTTGCCTGGCACATTATAAGTGGTTCAGTAAAAGGTACCAATTAAAGCAAGACATAGCCACCCTCAGATATCTTCCTGGCTAACTCCTTCACCTCCTTTAGGCCTTTGTTTGAGTGGCTCTTTATCCAGGGGGCTTTCTTTATAGTTCCAACTTGACTATCCCTCTTGCCCCACTGTCTGGAACACCTAATCTGCTTTTCTATTCCCCTACTCCTCTCTCACCTAATAGCACTTATCACCTTCTAATAAATTATATGATTTATGCATACACTGTGTGCATTCTTAAATATCTTTTTCCCCATGCTAGCCTGTGACTCGTCTAGGGCAGGGGACCTTTGTTTTCGGTGGTGTAGCCTAAGTGCTAAAATCAGTGCCTGGCACATAGTAGGCACTTTAATATTTGTTTCTACAACGAATAGTTGATATCATTGTGTTATGAAAATGGGTTTCCAAGTATCCTTTAAGCACTTTAGGTGTTCTGAATGTTTGATTTGACTTATGAAAAGCTGCCATAATTAGGCTATGCTTTTGGCACTAGTTGATGGTCTCCACACCCCAAAACCACCCAGAGAGCGACTGGGCATGAGGCAGGAATGAGGTCCCAGTTTACTTGGCTGCCCCAGACATCCACCCTTCTCCTCGGGGTCTAGCCCTAAGGGGCTGGATTCTGGGAGAGATTTCCCTGACAAAAGGACTGTAGCTAAAAGAATTTGAAACTCATTTCTCTATGCCATTAAGTTAGAACTGGTTTGTTTCCCCAAATGTTGCTGAACTCTGCAGCCATTTTTTATTGGTGAAAATGGCAGATCCGAGCCACGAAGTTGTTCTGGCAGAAGGAACTGAGTAGAGATGTCCTGGGAAAGAATTAGGAGAAGGGAAGAGGTGAGACAGAGGGGATTTAAATGGACGAGGCCGATGTAGAGATAGAGGCAAATAAAGTAGGAAAGGTGATGAAGGTAAACCCCACGTGAGGGGGAGGGCTTGAACCCCGGGGAAGAGAAATGTGACCTTTGTGCAGGGGAATTAGCAGAGAATTCTGAGAGAGAAGTGGTGTGACAGCTGCAGAATAAATGAGGTTTGACAATATTTTTAAACAGATTGGGGGTCAGGAAGAAATAGTGTAATCTACGGAGCAAGAAACCAAATTTTGAGTGTGAAGTTTTATTACAGGAGCAGAGAAAGGCCACGTCCTCATTATCTAGGTTGTAGATGGCACGTGCGAGTGTGTGTGCGCGCGCGCGTATGTGTCACACTAGCTATTTCTTTGGTCTGTCATTTAGTGGCTGATACAGGATTACCTACTGTTATTCAGTTTTGTCTCTTTTTATTCTTGCCTCTCTATTTCTTTTTTACTTTTTTCTAATCTTGGATAGTACTGCCTCCTTAATCTGTCATCCTTGGGGTGAATGAAGAGTCTTCACAAGAAACCACTGAAAATCTTATGATTCACAAGAAAATCATAACCAGGTTTTAGTGATAACGTTTCTAAAAGCCTGCCTCCTCGATTACTTTGCTGAGCAGAGTTTACCTTTTCTTGATTCTCAAGGAGAATCAGCTGCGAGCATTGTGATTGATGCTAAAAACAAACAAACCAACAAAATCAAAACACATACGTGTTCATTTTCTTGTCTTACAATGGCAATAATGACATTACTATTCAATTCAGAGAATGGCTTTGAGGATTTGAGCATCAGTTCTTAGGGCGCAGTAGTAACTGAATGAGTGACAGCTGCTAGTGTCACCATCACCATCACCACCCTCCAGCCCTCAGACTGAGTCAGTTAGATCTGCCTGCCTCCTAGTCCTGTCCTTTGTAGTCTTGGCACGGTAGTAGTTTTCCTGTCACACGGAGCATGTCTGTCCTTTCACACCTGCAGCTTAGTGCTCAATAAATAGTAGACACTCAATAAATATTGACAAAACGAATCAATGATACATGATCATTTTAGATTTTTTTTAGACACAACATTGTACTAAATATCATTTTCCATTTGTTGCTGGCTGAATGATTTCTTTGTTGGAGACGTGTTAAAATTTCGATGCTTTGAAAATGTATTCTAGTATAACATTTCCTCTTCTGATTTGGATTACAACCATGCTCAACCAACTTTGGAATTTAAATTTCTACGTCTTGACTAAATTTCCATAGTCAAGCTATTCAGAATATTTATAAAAGTCCTCATATAACTCTAATCATAAACTTGAATAAGTTTGCACAATAAAAACGAGCTAAAAATGGCAGATGTTTACTCATCAGAATCAGGTTCCTTTCAGCATCTGGGGCCTGGATCATGTATGCAATTTATGAAATCATTCATCCAGCAGCAAAGAGAGAGTATTTTTAATGAATGTCAAATCAGATTGAATTGTGGTCATGAAAGATGTTGAATATATCGAGTCAGAGAAATTTGAACTCCATTGAGAGGAAACATTATGCTTTGTATTAAAATGATAAGTAAATGTTTGTCTGCCATTCATATATATATTTCAAGTCCTACTTTACCATAGCGAAGGGCAAGAGGATGTGATCAATCATGGAAAAAAAATGTTATTTATACTTTTATTATAAAAGGAGAGTGTTGTTTACTCTTTTATTAGGCCGCAATAATAGGCCATTTATAATAATACTGTATGTGCTTTTCACTCATAATCTCCAGCTTTGAAAAGCTCGACATTTGTAGAAAAGAAACTCAGTCAGTGCTTTAGTAATATAATCTCTTTCTTGATCACTAGGATATATGATTCCCTCCTTGTCCAAGATCTAAAGAATACTTCTCAGTCCTCATCTCGTTTAATCTCTAACAGCATTCTGCCTGGTGGTCACTGCCTCCTTCAAATTCTTTCTTCCTTTGATTTTGACATATAGTTTTCCTTCAGAATTTTTTTATACCTTATTTGTGTGTTTATTTGATTCATATTTGCTAGACTATAAGCTCCACGACAGCAGGAATCATGAATTTTTGTTCACCATTTTTGTCCCCATGCCTGTCATGGTGCCTGTGTAGATTAGTCTTGGTGAAATGCAGGTCTCATGGTTGAATGAAAGCCAAAGATAATCAAATATTTGCAAATTGCTCTTCCAGGTGCCAGCTGGTGAACCGGCGAATCTTTAGTTTCAACACATTAGAAGCAATTTCTTTAGAAACAGCTTCTTTCATCTTTCAGGATGAGCGTAGTGGCCAAACTAAACGTTGCACCCTATCACTAAGATATGGAAAGGAGTGAATGTCTACGAGTCAATATTCGATACTTTTTGTTAATAAATGTAAGATATTAAATACCAGCATATTTTAGAATGGTATTTTTCCAAAGTTTTTGGCCATGGCCTAGTTTATCTCATGATCTAGAATACACACACACACAAAATAGAACTTCAGCAATCAATATTTTCTATTGCTACATGTTTTATTAATTTTTATTCTGTTCTGTTCTTTTCTACTTTATGCTATGTCATTTTATTTATTTTTTACTATGAGTTTAAACTAACTTAACTGATTTCATACTTGGAAAAGTTTTTTTCGAAAATATTTTCTTTTTTAAAGCTTTTAATATACATGAAATGTTAAAATTAACAATAAATTGCTTAAGATTGAATATACATTTTATTTCAAATTGAGCAAGTTATTTTGACAAAAGAAAGGAAAATGTTTTTAAGGGTACAGAACACGATCTCATTTAAAATATAGGAGCATTAATATATCAAAATTGTTTCTCTGCTAGCATTTTTAAATATTAATTTTGAGAACTATTGATTGTTTTGGAATTCCCTTTACTTTTGTATCTAAAACCATGTAGTGCAAATGGGTATTAAATTTGGTTTTGAGTCCATAAGTCAGATGGGTCAGAAAGGGTTTGATAGTGTTTATGTGAAGTTTGGGATGGTGAAAGACAAACACGAGACAAGGAAAAGATAAAGGAAATTGAAACGCTTAACATTTGTTGCCAGTTCATGACCTGAGATTTATAGAGCCAACTTTTTTTCTTAATTAAAGTTTATTGGGTGATATATTGCAGAATTGCACACTTGAAACCTATGTAACTTTACTAACCATTGTAGAGCCAACTTTTAAGAGGTGCTTAAAACACCAGATTGGTCGTATGTCATGGCCAGTTAGAGAAGTAAGGATGGTTAGCATTAATGCACTTTTATTTCTTCCTTTTAGAATAAGATATACAATTTGGCATTAAGACAGTTTGACTTTAGTAAGACAAACATTCTCTTAGAATAGGTTTTAAAAGAAAGATACACATTCCATTCATCTTTAATTTATTGTTTATCAGTATACTGTCACCATGGGTTTGAGAAGTTCCCTCTTGGCCATAAATTTGCATTCACATCATGTAGGCTAACAGGGTTAATTGTACACAGACCTCTCATTTGACTTCTCAGTCTAGTTGCTCAGAGGAAAACAGGAGGAAAATGCTTTTACGATTCCTTCCCCTGATCAGAAGAATGTTTTTCCTTGGTTGTTCAGTTTTCTTTTTTTCTTTATAGGACAGTCTCAAGAATTTTCCTCTAGGAGCTAGGTGCAACTAGGTTAATATGCATACTTTTTTTTCTAACAGTTTCTTAATAATTAATAATTTTAAATTGTGGTTTATAAGGTGCTCATAGTTACGTCTTCAACTCGTTTTCTGAATGACCAAAAGCCCCCTATACAAAACATTTTTCAACAATATTTAAGCAATTGCTTTTTGATTAGCTTAAACTGAATCAGATTAATTTGGTGAAAGGATCGGAAATCATGCTGAATTGGAGGGAAGAGTATTCTCCCTTTCTTAAATTCTCTCTTAATTTTTCTTAATCTCTCCCATTCAGATTAGCTATGTGCTTCTAGTTTTTTCATTTATCCTTTTACCTGCAACAAGTCCTTAGTAATTTAAAACAGAGATTCCCTAGGATTGGCTAAAAATGGAAGTGAAAGTAGATATAAAATGAAACTGTACAATTCTAACTTTCTGTGATACGAGGTTAAGAATTTGTCCTTGATGCAAATTGAAGAAAAGATAGAACCTGAATGAGGCTCTTTTCCTTTCACTCCCTTTCTCTTCTTCCATTGCCCTCTGCATCCTTTGAAACCAAGCTCAGACAAAGCCTCCTTTTGAAGCCTTCTTTATATCCCTAGGAAGTTAGTCTCTCCTTACCTAGTGTTCCCAATGTACTATATTTATCTGTTTTCACACCATTTTACAGTTGTTCATCTAGTCACATTCTGTCTCTCCCCATGGACTCCGAGCTTATTCAGGATAGGTGCGATTACTTTTTCATCTTGGGCACCCATTAATATAACGCTGTCCTTAAGACAGTATCTGCCCAATAAAGTCTGATGATTGAGTAATACATTTCCATGTCAAGAGTTCTTAAGCATAGTCATGCTCCAACTCATTTAGCTAAACAAAGTAGAGAAGAAGAAAGAGAAGAACAAATAGACATTTAACAAGTGCAGTGTCTGAGAAACTGACTATTATCTAAGGACAGACCCTAAAAGTACACCCTCCCTCAGAAGGATATGTAATGAGAATTTGAAGCATTAAAATATTTCTAATACATAAGAAACATCAATTTTATAAAATAGTGTATTAATGTAGGTCTTTAAACCCCGGCCTTTGGAATGAAAACATCTTCTGATTTTTAGTTTTAAGCTTTCTCTGCTACAATGGGCATGGCTTGTATATCTTGATGTGATCTGTACTCTGCAGTGAACCCACTTTATAAAGGGGTTTTACTGGCCATTCTTTTTGTAAACAGTAAGGTCGTATGTCCTTAGAGATGGCTCTGAAAATAACTAAATATGTGACAAGAGGAGGCAGGAAAAAGATAGTACAGGAGGAACTCCCCTTTCTACACTAAACCACGAGGTGATTCTTTAATGTCAGTTACAAATATTGCTTACAGAGGCTGTCACTATGTGTGTGGCTTTGTGTCTTATACTTGGCTATTGATTAAGTTGGTAAATTTAAGGATTCCTGAAGACATAGCCTGTCTCAGGAGAAATCTCACTGGTGAAAAGATGCTGAACAGTTGATGCTGAACAGAAGCTAAAATTCTGGTTACGATTCTCATTTACAGTGCCTTGTCAGTGAGGCTGTGGGGGCAGCCATCACATCAAAGCGTCAATCCTTTCTATGCCAGAAGTCAGCCATCTGTCATCTGCTCAGAAGAGTACGAAAATTATTGTCACATCTGAAAGCTAAACATACGAAGGATCATGTACTCTATCAACTGTTTTTATCTCCTTCAAGCTTCTCACTCGTTACATATTCTCCCCCACCAGCATTGAGGAGTAATCAGCAACAATCATGGTGATTAAGGGGAAATTAAGGGGAGGGAAAATGAGCATCATCTTCTAAACAGTTTCACAGTTGTGATGTAAGGCCTGAGCACATCCTTAGAGCTGCTGTGATGACAGGGGTCTGGGAAGAATGATTAATATGCAGACCATACCAATGCTTGCTCCGTGGAACTTAAGGAAATAGAATAGAATCTGTGGGAACAAGATGATTCATCACCATATGTGGGTTGACAGGGGACAGGTGAAAGCGTTTGCTACCTACACCTTCAGCAGAAAGCTCCAGCCATTATGTTAGTCAAAGCCCTCTGCTGCTCTTCCTGCCCTTTTCACAGAACTTCTGTTAAAGCAGTGGTTCTTCAAGGGACAGAGTATTAGCTATGCCTGGAACATGTTGGAAGTGCAGATTTCCAAGTCTACTGAGACCAAAGCCCTGGAGAGGAGGCCCAGCAATCTGTGTTTTCCCAAGCCCTCCATATGGGTGCGTGCTGAAGTTTGAGAATAACTGTATTAAAATAAATAAAGGATAATATACTTTGGGTGCCACTTTGGGAAGTCATGGTAAAATATTTAGGCTAACTATTGTTTAGGATTGATGACCATTGTTTAGGGCATATATTTGAATATATTTGTAATGAAAAATGTCACTATTTAAAACCACAACTACTACCTAGGAATTGCCAATCATTTTAAAGTAAAGACTGCCATCTCAGGCTCTCTTCTAGGTGTGTATTATTCAAAGCTGGGCCTAGAATTGAGTTTATAAGACAGCCCTGGAGAGAAGTGAATTGCTCTAAGTAATAGTGATTATGTAGAATTTTCTTGGACATTGTGGGAAATAGAGGGGAGAGAGGAGCAAGCAAATAGTGAGGGACTTAGTAGAATGGCTCATGAGAATTTTTGGAGGGAAAGAAGTAGAAAGGTCTTTTAGGAAAAGGTGAAGTTGTTGACTGAGCAGTGCTGTGCAGTAACCCATCTCACTGGCCCACCATCTTTCTCTAAATGTTCTGCTAAGTACAAGAGCTGTGAATAATTGCATAGCAGGAAGAAGGGTGGGATGAAGGGGAGTTCCACATTTGGGTCTGTGCAGAGGTCAAGGAAAAGAATAATTTCAGGGTATTCAAGCAATGGATAATAATTCAACAGAAGTAGAAAATCAGAGCCAGAGCATGGAAGCCTCCAAAGTTTGCTAAACTATGGAGGAGGATATAGGATTATCTCATAGAATAGTTAGGAATAATACAATGGATTATTGACAGATTAATGAATCTATTAATCTGATGGATATTTGAGCCAAACATTTTTGGATGGTCGAAGTTGACATTTGGTATCCATTTTTATTACAATAGATGAGTGTTTTTGTAGTGACTCTTGTTATCCTGTGCGAGAGGATGACAACTCCATATTAAACACCTCCTGCATAATTTGACTTTAAAACTGTCGATGAGGAAAGAACACAAAATGGCTCAGTGGAGGCCTTTGGAGTGACATGTTGAGCCCTACAGTAATGGAGACAACAGTAGCTTTCCCTTTCTGACCCTCTGTGTCACTCTCCTGTCATTCCCTACCTCTGCTACCATCAGCTCCATCATCTTACCAGGCCGCAGGGCTTGCTCACACACACATCTTACAGCTCTCTAACTGCCCACTTACTCTCAGAGTTGCACTCCTCACCTTTCTCTTCATTGCTCAGAATGGACATACTGGCTTCTGTTCAGCAAAGTGCCCCACCAAACATGTACCGTGCTCTAACTAAAACCAGGCAGTACTCCTTTTTATGCACTTGAATTGCTAGCTGTATGTCGCATTTACTTAAAAGGACATGGCCTTTTCCTCTGGAAAGATAGATGGTTTATAATAGCCTTAGGCTCAGGCTATCTGTCATGCTCCAATCTGTAAAGGAGGAAACCAAGTCGTCCAAAAGTCACAGAATTATAGCATGTGAGAAGCTTTGAGATTGTATAGAGTCTAACCTCTTTATCTAAAAGCCTGAAGTGTAAATGAGTTGCCTCAGCTAAAGAGTGAATGCTGTTTCACAGCACAACAGTCTCTCAAGGTCCTTTCTGCCAATGCTGCAGAGAAAAGTATCAAATCAACCCTCCCACTGAAGTTCTACCTGGAAGAATTCATGGTAATGTGACATTAACCTGCAAAGCCTGGGAGTTAGAATTATTGATCATCTCAGGGTATCAGACAAGGACTGGAGACGATAGACTTTTGCAGTATTAGTTTTTGCTTTCAGATTTCCTGGGTCAAAGTGAACCTTTTAAATGCTGAACCTGTGAGGATATTGCATAAGATGCAGCTGCCTGCTTCAAACTCATGGAAAGGAAACTTAAAAACTAAGAATGAATATATATCACACACACACACACACACACACCGAATTAAGTTCTTACATTGTTTTAGTAGATTTTTAGTTGCATTGCATTTTTAGACTCCTTTCTAATTAAAAAACAAAAACAAAACACAAACTCAACAACTTTCTAAATATCATATGGTCCAAAGACTAAAAAGATGATTATGATATCTATCAAATGAAATTTCACAAGCCAAATAATCTGTAAATGTATTTACTGCAATACTACTTCCCTTTAAAAAGTTTAATCAGGGACATGCTTACTGCTTCTCTTTCCTTTTGCATTTGTGATGAACTGAAGCAATTTCTCAGAAAAGAGGAATATAGATAACATTAAACCCCAAATATTTGTAATGCTGTCTTTTCATTAAGGATGTCTTTAATACCTATAATGCTTAAATAGAGGAAATCAATTTAAGAATATCAGTATATAACTGACGTATATAGTGGTTCCTCATGTATATAACTGTTACATATATTGTGGTTCCTCATGACCCTTAAATATACTCTCATCAGAAAGTTCTTCCTTGACAATGCTCCCGCTCCGTCCTTTCCAACCTGGCACTTGTTCCTGGAATTCCCCCAAGCCACCCCATACATGCTCAGGCCTCTTGCTATGAAGGCCCTGACTACCTGTATTCAGCCCCATTCCCTCTCTGGGCTAACCCCTATTTGTCCTTCAGATGAGGCATTAACTAGTGAAATGCAGGATTAGTTTACTTTAGCTGTGCCAACACGGAAGATAGAAAGATTCTTCATAAGATTGGAAGACAAAATCATCAGCAAAGGAATCCTCGAAGTTTGACATTTGTGCCTCTTTACCAAAGCACACACCGTACAGCATGATCTGCCAATGAAGCCTTCCGTGTCATAGCACACACTGCTCATTCTGATCCTGCTGCTTACCAACTACTGGTGTTGCATGAAATGAAGGACGTTGGGCATGATTAATAACAGTTGCTCTGAAATAGTATATCCCCTTCCCCTGGCTACTTAGAATATATCTCATTGTTCAGTTCAAGTGTCAAGTCAAACTTGGGGTGCCCATCTGCTGACCTTGGCCATTTGTGTACACAGGAGAGGAAGTGGGTTAAAGAAAGGGAGAACAGATGCAGCAGTATTAATGCCTGGTGGTCATCTACATACGAATGTAAATTTGTGCATGAAGAAAACTCATAGTACTTAGCCTTAGCAAGGGCATTGGGCAGCCAGGAGCTAACGGAAATAAAACTTAAAGAGCAAAAAAGAAAAAAGAAGGGTGGGAAAAGAAAGAGAGGCTGGCAAATTCCCCAACCTCTCTGGGATCTAGTTTCCTCATCAGAAAATAGTGATCACAATAGAACCTACCTATGGTCGTCATGAGGAATTAGTGCCTGTAAAAAAGCACTTAGACACAGAGTAAATGCTCATTAAAAGTTATTTGATAATAATAATATTATTACTCCTTCTCAGAGTAGAAACTCCCATGGGTAGTGCTTGTCACAGCCTACCATAGGACATGGCATGTAGTTGGTGTTCAATAAATGCTTGTTGTGCAAACAATTGGATGAATTCTGCCTTTGAATGTGAAGGATGAGGAGATTTTATAACTCTATTGATTCTTACAGATACAGATTATAAATAATCCTCCACTAAACAGTGCTAGATATTTTGGGAAGGTCAATAATTTGGGAAGATCATGGTTATTACTAGTTGCCATTTAATTGTATGTTCTTTTACTTATCAGTCTATTTATGATTCTGTTTTAAATACCTCAGGGGTGATATTAAAGGAAAATCAAAAGGTGAGAAGAAATGGGAAGGTAGACGTGAGCAAGGGTTTTCAGACGTGGTACCTTGGTGGTGCCCATCACAGCATCTCATGGTAAACCATTTTGATGGAAGGAATGTTTAGCTATGAAGTACAAAGAGCTTTAGGAAACCAGGTCTTTTATGGAAAGGGGATTCGATTTATGCTGTGTAGCCAGGGTGGAAGGATAAAAATAACTAGGGAGAAGATTTAGATTTATTGTAAAGAAGACATTTCAGAAATGGCAACAGTGACCTTATAAAAGGAGTGAGTCTCTGGAACTGGGAAACAGGGACCAAATAACCACGTGTCAAGAATGTTATTGACAGGATTCCTGTGTGGCCTGGAAACCGAATAACCTCCATGAGGGTGTTCTGAACACTAAAATTATTAAAGGCCCCCAAATGAATCAGCTAATTTGGGTTCCAGTCCACTTAGGAAGCATGAACTTAGTTAAGTCACTCTCCCTCTCTGAGCCTCCTCACCCACAAAGTTGGTATAAAAATGTCTACCTGTCCTGCGTGGATTTTTAAAGAATCACCTGAATTAATGTATGGTCCTGTCGTAACATGTTGTTAAGACATACTTGCTTTTGCTGCTTATTTACTATTTCCTGCACAGTCATTCAGTGCCCTATTCACTGGAGACTGTACTCAGCATTGTGATTTATTTTAATCAAATGCATTATTGTTTTTCTTTAGAACTTTTTTGTGGACATTGTACTTATTCAAATAAAAAGGAGACTTTGATATCAAAATTGGAAAATTTTTATAACATAAAAAATTTAAATTTATGTCTTATTTCTTTCCCTAGAGGATTTAAGGAAGGTTATTTTTTCTGATAAAAACACACCCTCTTAGGGTTATTTTAAGATGTTATTCTTCTACTGAATTTTAGATTGTTGGAATTTAGTGGGTCAAGTTTATGAGCCTTTGTTCAAGCTGATAAGGAGAAGATTCTCATAACAACTTTCTATAATTTGCTTTTTAGCTTTCTAGAAACTGAATCAATAGTTTGCGATGGCCTTGATGATTTTCCTGTTCTTCAAGGACTATTCAATTAGCTTGGATTAATTTTGCTAGAAAGTCCTTAAGTAGTAAATTTTTAATAGAAATTAATGATGTTTTTATTCTGCAACTGTGTTCTGTCATTTTAATACACAGGACATGGTTGGCTGCTTTCACTGATGTACTGATGTACTAGTACCCCTAGGAGGACAATATCTGCTATGTCGATTAATGTAATTTTTTTCTTTCTTTTGGGGGTATGTGGCTATGACCAGGAGGGAAGGGGCAGTGGGGTTTGGAGGGAAGGAAAAGGATTACAGAAGTACCACTTACTGAGCACCTTCTGTTTTTCAGAATGTTCATTTAATTTTCACAATATGGGGTGTGTGTAGCCTATTAGCTCCATTATCTTGGTGATGAAATTGCAGTTCTGAGAAGTTGATTAATATTCTCAAGATTCTAAATTTAATCAGCTGTAAAGGTGAGATTTGGATCTAGGTTTCTCTGAACCTAATGCTCAATGCCTGTCTTCCTGCCATTGGCCTGTTCTGACAAGGGTAAACCCCAGACGTGATCAAGTCTTGCCACAAACACGTGCATGCGCACCGCGGGTACACTGCCGGCCCCAACCCCGGGGTTACCAGCAGTTCTCTTCCCCTTTAAGGCAGTGCCTCTGAAGAAATGAAGAGAACCAGAAAGGTATACACAGGTTGATTTGTTTCTATCAATGAGATTTTGCTGTTTCATATTATACCTCTTAGAACTAAATATACCAGCCAAACTGTATTACAGTTTTTGAAAAAAGAAAAACAAAATCAGAAAAATGAAAGAAATACTCTAGTATTCTCGTTTGTAACCATCTGGCATCTTAAAATAGTAAAAGCGAGTAGCAGTTATGTGCACATTTTGCTTTATATAAAGACACCTAAAATAATATTGCAGATAATAAGCGGGTATTTTAAAAGTTTTTGAATGCAGCATAGTGATTGTTTAAATGACAGAGAGTGGAATAATACATTGTAAATTACTTTACATTTACAAAAGTCTTATGGGGAATATGTTTTTTCCCAGACAAAAGCTTTAATGCTTTTAAGTAAAAGAAGACATGACCCTTTTGTATCTTGAGTTGAAATTGTGCTGAGTTGCCTATTTGTGTAGCCCATACCCCAGCTGACATAGCACATAGCACTTAAACTGTGTATATCTCACTCTTGGCTCTGACCTTGGGACCTAGGTTACACTCAATTACTGTATTTTCCAGGATATATATTGCAATTTATTTTTATATACGTGTTTCTCCCTCTAGCCTGAGAACACTTTGTGGGCAGGAACTTAGTCATTTTTAAATTCCTAGAGCCTAAGATACATAATGTCCTTAATAAATGTTTGTTGGCTGACAGTATTATAATTGGATGACTTATTCATCCTCCCGCAACTTCCCAAAGGAAGTTCATCTTGACTAAAGGAAATGCTCTCAGCTTTGGGACCAGCGTGGAGTAGATGAACTTCAGTGTCTACCTCTCCTGCGATTTGACCCACTACCCTGCCTCTGCTACCTGAACTATAACTTTTTCCCAAAGAACCATTTCACTTCCTCCCTGATGTTGAAACTCTGCTTTCCCTTGAAGACTCTCCTTCCATAGCAAATTTCTCTAATGGAGACTGCCTTCTCTCATTTCTCCAGATTCATAGGAGATGACATCAAACCTGCAGAATTCTTTATACACCCCTTGGATACTTCTAAACCAGCACTTACGATAGAAATATAATGCTAGCCCCCATATGGCATTTTAAATGTTCTGTTAGCCACGTTACAACAGTAAAAAGAAAGGTGAAATTAATTTTAATTATATATTTTATTTAGTCTGATATAGCCAAAAAATATTATTTTAATATGTAACTAATACCAACATTTTAAATAATATGTGTTACACTTTAAAATTTGTACTAAATCTTTGAAATCTGGCATTAACTTTATACCTTTAAATACATCTTCATTCAGAGTAGCCACATTTCAAGTGCTTAATAGCTTCTTGGGTCCAGCAGATACTGTATCAGATAGCAGGTTTAAACTATCGTTCCCCTGCAATTTATCAATATTTCAGAGCATTTTTCTTATACCACCTGTTTTTCATAATCTGCTGTGACTAATAAGATAATTTCTCACCTTTTCGAATTACAGTAGCACTGACTGCTATACAGTTTTTCCCCTATTCCTTTCCTTGTCTTCATCATTGAACATTCTAAGATGTATGGTCTTACTCTTTCCCAGTGTCTTATCTCATCAGTTTCACTCATTACCATCCTCTCTAGTCTTTAATCCTTGCTATCAACACAAAATTTCTTAACCTCCATAATTTCTCACTCTGACTACCATTCCTAGCATTCTGTTATTACCTATCATAACACTTTTTTCCTAGTCTTTTTGAATTGTGGGGGAATAATTTTTGCAGTTATTTCAGGTCTGAGCACTAAGCTGCTGTGCCTACATAGAAAAGCTAATCATGGATCCATTTGTGAAATATTTGTGAAGCACGTATTATTTATTTGTCATTTACCAAACGGCAAAGATCCCTGCCCTCACAGAGCTTACAATCTACTGAGGAAATATATGAGAAACAAGCCCTTGCCATATATAGTACATTAGTTAAAAATAAATGTTGGAGCCAAATAAAGCAGAGAAGGAGGTGGTCAAATGTTGAGTATGGGGGTTGAAACTGTAGATAACATGACCAGCAAGGATCAACAGGAAAATTATATTTGTGCAGAAAAACCTTGGAGAAAGTTAGGCAGTAAGTGACATAGACGTCTGGGGAAGGAGTGTTCCAGGTAGAGGGAACAGGAAGTGCAAAGTCCTCAAATCGATTAATATCTGCAAATCATTGCTAATAATAGAGGCCTATAGAAGAATTCTGTCCAGAGGAACCAGCGATCATTGGCTTCCCACCAAATTGAGGCCTAGTGGGAGCAGTATAAAGATGGGAAATGGCAGAAGCCCCTCTCATTTACTGTTGAGGAAAGAGACACTCAGAACAGTTATGTGGATTGCCCAAGATCATAGAGCTACTAAATGTAGGTTTGGACCTGGACCCAAGTCCCCTGACTCCAGGCCTGACGTTTTGTATTCATTCTGAGTAAGTATGATAATTGTGTGGTTCCCATGACAGAGCAGTGTAAATCTGTAATACAGTTTTGATGCTTGCCATCTCCTGGAGTTACAGGAGAGGTTAAAAGTCAGCGTCCCTAACAGGAATGCCCTCACATCAGATGCCAGCCACAAGTTTGCAGTATACTTTTGACTAACTGACTACAAATTCAGGAATTCCTACAATCTCTTGAAGTTTGATAATTCACTAGAATGACCCATAGAAGTGAAGAAAGCACTATGCTATGGTTACGTTTTTATTATAAAGGATACAAACAGAACCATCTGTGTGAAGACATGTAGGACTAGATCTGGAAGAGCCTTGAACACAGAGCTTTTGTGACTTCTCTCTTTAGAATTAGGACACGTTGCCTTCCAGAAATATCAATTTGTTCACCTATCAGGAAGCTCACCAGAGCCTCGGTGCCCAGAGTTTTTATTGGGGTTTCATTGTGTAGGCATGATTTATTGAATCATTGGCCATGTGACTGAACTCAATCCTTAGCCTTTTTTTCCTCCCCAGAGACTGAGCGGACATCATGTGATTTAAAGTCCCATCCCTCTCATCTCTCTAGCCTGGCCAGCCCCCATCCTGAAACTGTCTAAGGGCCCATCATGAGTCGCTTCATTAGCATAAATTCAGGTGTGGTCTGAGGACCTAGTGTGGGTAACAAAGACAGTCCTGTCACCTGTGCAATTCTGAATTTAGAGACTCCCTCCCAGGAACCCAGAACAAAGCCAGATACATTCTTTATTATACAATAGAAATTCAAAACTATTTAGCTTATGAATTTTACTACAAAAATAGCTGCTCCAGAGATAAGAAAGTAGCAAGTAACTGAGGCAAAAAAAAAAAAAAAAAAAGAAAAGAAAAAATCCTGACTATGAAGGGAAGCTCCACAGCCAAAGCTCAAGTTCATCTCTTTTTGAGAGGGGCAGCTGCCAAGAATGGTAAATTAAAACATGTTTAGCTCCTCTTTTTCATCTAGGCCTCATAGCATTCTAGACAGATTTAAATTGCTCAGGATAAAGTTGATGTCACCCACTCCTTGGCTTAAGGGCTCTGGCAATGTCCCTTTCATTACCTCATAGGTGAAGGGAGGTCTTTTCTAATGAAGTTCTTTCTGGTGTCTCCTGGGCAGAGGGTAAATCTCATAACAGATATTTGTTCAGTTGCTTACTATAGTTCCTCCATCAACTTCCATGATCCCTGTAGGATTTTTCAAGTTTATACATTTAATTTTATTTAATATCCAGTTAAAACAAAAAGCTACATAAATAGATATCTTGTATTGCAAAAGAAGAAGACCATTGGACTGAGTTAAGATACATATTTTGGTTTAGGGAACTTGGTAATTTCACAAGTTTTCGTTACTTGCTATTTTCAACTGTGAAAAATTTATTGAAGTGTGTTTTTTAAATTCATTCATGTGTTTATCCAACAACATGTTTTGTAGTATCTCCTATATGGAGGGCACTGTATGAGACACTGGTATACAGACGGGACCAGGACTTCATGTCCCCTTTCAGATCTGCTCCTTAGATGATTGCAGTACAGTGTGGGAAGCTCCGTTACTGTGGTTCTTCCTCATGTATTGTGCGAGCTGGGAGGAAGAGAACTTAAAGTACCCCCACGGAGCAGAGATACAGGGGCAGGGAAAGTTTCTTGGAGAAGATAATGTCGGAACTAAGTATTAAAGGTTGAAGAAGCATTTTGCCTGTTCTAGGCAGTGTGTAAAGCGTGAGCAAAGGCCTGGAGGTGAGATGGAGCTTGTGGTGACTGAGAAACGAAAGCAGTTCTGTGGAGTATACAGTGAGTTGCAAGACATGACCTGAAAAGATAAAGAAGTGATCACATTGTATGCCGCGTCAAGTAGGTCTTCAAGATCTTTGAAAAGATGAGATTAAGGACAAGAAGGTATCCTTCAAACCAAGGTGCTCTCACATGAGAATACAAACTGCATGAGAACGTTTTTTGTGTACGTTGGGAGAATGAGTCATGCTGCTGGGGGAGGTTGTTGGGGTTAAGAACGGAAAAAAAGAATGGAAAAAAAAAGAATCCTTTTATTAAAGGTAACTTGTGCAAGGGAGAGCAACCTGCTATAGGAAATTAAAAAAAAAAAGATAGAAAGCCCACAGAATATTATGTGAATATGCTAAGCTTTAGATCTGGGCTATAATAGTTTAATAGTGGTGCAGAAAAAAAGTTACTTAGTGACTTGTTTAGATACCTGATACTACTTAAATATTTACAAGTTTAAGACAGGAAGTAGATTTCACTGTGATGAATGAACATTACTGCACTGTGGATGCAGGTGGTACATTTATATATTCATCCACTAAAATGTAAGTTCTGTGATGGCAGAGATGTCACTTTCTTCATTTCATTTCATTGCGGTGTCCTCAGATGAGCCTATAACAGCAGCCAGTACACAGTAGACCCTCAATTAATTTTCGTTGAATGAACTAAATATGCAGAAACTAAGATGTACACCCTGTCTAAACTGTAAAGGAAGAGGTAATACATATTATGCGTTTAGTATGATAAATGAATTTCAAAATCAACAAAATGCTAAGCTGATTTTTTTCCTAAGACTAGGGTTATGTTTGGGGAAAATGTCAGCAGTCATTTCCATATAACATAAGACAGAATTTATTTTTAGTCTAACTACGTACAAGTGATCTCATCTTTTCTGGTAGATTTCTCTGGAGAATTAACATGTTGATGATCCCGAGCCCTTGTGCAGCTCCTAGGGGAAGAGGCACAGGCTCGGTCATGCCTTTATATTAGCTTAAGTCTTGAAAAAGTGGTGCCAGCCTCCATTGGTGTTGACTGTACTCAAGAGAAAGGTTAAATCAGATAATTAAAGCTTAACTTGCTTTGGAAACTTATGCGTAGCCAGTAAATCCACTCTCTAGGAGAAAAATTAGACGGAAGGCCAAAAGATGTCACACATAGGAAAGATTGTAAATAAAAATGGAAGTTGCCGCCCATAAGGTTAATGTCATCTCATGCTAAAGTCACTGCCATTAAACCACATTGGTAATCGCTGCGTTTTTCTTGCCTCTGATTTTAGCCCCTTGAGCCTACTGCCTTGAATGTTGGTTCTTTATATAATCTTTGTCCTGCTCACCTGACTAAAGAGTCAATTCCGTGTTGGCATCTAAGTGACCTATTCCCTTTAGTCTCAGACTCCTCAATAAACACTTGTTTGAGTGAGTCCCTTTTTAAATGTTCAAATATTTAAGCAGTTGGTGGGTAATCTGATGATTTTTTTTTTTCAGATGGGAATTAGTTTTTAGAGTGGGAGAGTTTCTAGGTCATGATCTTTCTTAAATGATTAATGAAGTAAGAACAATTTACTAATAGTTTCCCTGAAAATAAGACCTAGCCGGACCATCAGCTCTATTGTGTCTTTTGGAGCAAAAATTAAGATAATAAATATTAAAATAAGACTGGGTCTTATATAATGTAATATAATACCAGGTCTTTTATTAATTTTTGCTCCAAAAGACACATTAGAGCTGATGGTCTGGCTAGGTCTTATTTTCAGGGAAACACGGTATTTGGTGGTCTTGTGCTCCTGGGTCGAAGGAATCCTGGGTGAGATTCTCTTTGGGGCTGTAGATCAAAGCTGAGATACACAATACTTCTGATTCACGGGTTCCACTGCCTTCATCAAGTTTGCTTGAGGCCAGAAGCCTTTATGTTATGGCTTAGTCTCTCTGCATTGTGGTTGAAAATATTAGTTAGATCTTTGATACACTCAGTGTATAAGATATGAAAGAAAATACTTAATGACATTTTCTTACCTATAAAAATACATACATTTTTAATGCCATTCAAAAGAATTTCACTTTTCTTCTGCGATAATCTTCCTATCAATGAGTGTGATAATGTCTAGCCATCAAACCATACAAATTCACTGTTTTATTTATTTAGTTGTAAGAATCCTCTAGAGTTTGACACATACCCTGTGGTTGATATTGGAGCCATATAACAATTTAACAAAATATTAAAAAGAGAGGTCCAAAAATTTCATGGTGATTTAGCAGAGTTAAGGAGGAAATTTTTGGACTCAGTGTTAGAAAAGAAATCATGGAGCTTTTCCTCACTGGTATTTCATCTAATATTCTCTGATTTCTGGGCTTTAATTCTTCGCTCCTCATCCCACTTGTGCCCCTCTATTTTAAAATGGATGTGCCTAATGGTTACTCTCACTATTTTCCAAACCTGAGATGGTTTTCCCAAATGCAAGAAAGGGAATTATGTCAATTATTTTTACTTAGAGATTTAAGTAGTGCTTGTAGATTTTACCATCTCAAATATTAAAATAGGTGACTCCCACGTATTTCTCACCTCTATTTCACTGTTGATCTTCCTCAACAAGAATGTCCTGGTTTCCCTTTCTTCACCCTTCTCCTCATTGCTTAATCAGCTGCCAGAATGGTATTTTTTGTATCCTTCTGAAAATTCCAGTGACGTCGGGAGCCTGCGAATCGTGCAGTACTCATTCTTTTCCCTTGATGACATCATTGACATTGATGATCACCCCTGCTCAGTACTTCAACCCCCTCCCCCCAACTTTGCCTCAAGTTATCTCGGTAACACGGCATGGTTATAATTTAGCTTTGGACTACTTCTTTCTCTCTCTTCCTCCAGTTCTTAAATTTAGCAAGTTTCAGAGTTCGATTTTTGGTCCCTTGCTTTTTTCTTTTATTCAGTTTTCTGTGAAGAAGCTTTAATTGTGTTCTCTCAACTTTCAGTGTTCATTTAATGGCAGTACGTTCAGAAACACAGGACAGAACATAGTATAGAGGAGGACTGCATTGCATTTTAGGAAATCTTTTACCCTGGGCATGCTCATTTTTCCCATATCTTTGAACTCCATTAATCCACAGGCTTGAGAGAAGATCCCATCTAGGTCCACTAGACTTGCTCTGAATTAGGCTAGACTCGTGGAGGCAGGATAAACGGACGCACCCATGGTCCCTTTGCTTTACATCTGGGATTAGACCTGCTTCCTGGAAGACAGTGAGCAAGGCTGAGCTCTCCGAATCACCAGTTTGGTCAACACATGAGCCTGGATAGAACACCCTCCTTCTAGGATGAAAACAGAGGAACCCCTAAATTTGGAGTTCATAAAATAACAGTGCAGATTAAGGGAAAGAAGTATCAAGCTGAAAGATCAGAGGAAGAGATTACTTCTGGTTGTAATTGTTTTGTTTGTTTGTTTTTGTTTTTGGCAAGTGTTAAATGTTCTTTATTTGATATTATACATAAACCAAACTAAAATGCCTTTCATTAAGGAAAAGGCAACAATTTAGATACAGGAAATTTTAATTAAATTGGCATAGTTAGAACCGAAAAGATAAAGTGGACACTGAGACCTTATCTTCGGGCTTTGCCTTTTAACAGGCTAATTAACAGAACTTGAAACACAAGCGAGTCTTGCTGTACTATGAGACAGTGAGGGGATTTCCTCAGTATTTAAACCTGTAAATGTAACCAGTTATGTAATCTAAATAAAAGACCAATTTCCTTCAGGTTCTGAGATGACTTTTACCATCTCTGTGAAAAGTTGAACATGACTAATCACCTCCAATCATATCTTTAGAAGGGAAAACAGTGATAGCTCTTGCTGAACCAAATTATCATCCAAGTTGGAAAAGCTGATTATATCCATTTAACTAAAAGCCAATCTTATTTGAATCAGGACTGCCCCAAAGAAATCTTCTATCAGCCATTCATGATCTGAATTCTGGTATATGAGATCAATTTAAATATAGTACACTTTGAAAAAGTCATGAGATGTTGCTAGTTAGTAATAAATAAGGCAGTGGCCAAGCATGAGTCCTTAGTCGCCTTCTTGAGACACGCTGTCAAGTCTGCCCTTTCTTCCGTCTTCTTAATGACAGCAAAGGTCATTTTTGCTCTAGGGATATACTCCTTGGGATTCTCCAAATACTCCACCAGTGTCTCCTCCCCCCAGGTGATGCCCTTGTTCATATTGGCATTCGTGTAAGAAAACCCAGGGGCCTGACCTGTCTTTTGCCCAAACAGACCATAGAGATTTGGCCCCATCTGGTGTTTGCCTCCCTTTTCCATGGTAGGGCACTGGGCACACTTCTGAACAAAAATCTTCCTGCCCTTTTCAATATCATCCATTTTTAAATCGCTCTTTCTTCACGTGTGATACAGAGGCTCACACTTGCAAGCTGGACGTCCAGTTCTCTCTACGTATAAATATAATTTATAGCAGGAAACAGCAGGCTATTTTGAATAACTTAGGACTCCTACATTGACTACATAGAGGCAAAATCTCAATGAAAGTATATAAAACCCAAAGGAAAGATTGCCTTGAGGTAAAACATGGATGGAATTTGAGATGATTTTGCTAAGCGAAGTAAGTCAGATGGAAAAAGTCGAGAACCATATGATTTCACTGATACATGGGATATAAAACTGAAAACAACAAAGGAACAAGACAAACAAATGAAGAAACAAAAACTCATAGACACAGGTAATAGTTTAGTGGTTACCAGAGGGTGGGGGGGCGTGGAGTGGTAGATGAGGGTAAAGGGGATCAAATATATGGTGATGGAAGGAGAACTGACTCTGGGTGGTGAACACACAATGTGATTTATAGATGATGTATTACAGAATTGTACACCTGAAACCTATATAACTTTGCTAACCATTATTACCCCAATAAACTTTAATTAAAAATAAACAAACAAACAAACAAACAAACTTGGAAAAATAAAAGGGACCCTGGATGACATGAGCAAAAGATGGCAAGGGGAGATAAATTAAAATGACAGAATTAAAATTTGCATTGGAGTGTTTAAGAAACACAATTGGCATAATGGAAAACATAGTCAATCACAAGCAGGAAAACCTTTACATGGTCTTTTAGAACACAGAGTAAATGTGCACTGAGATGACAGCAGCAAAGAGCAAGTGACAGAAGTGACCAGGAGCAAAGGTCCACCTTATGTCAGGACCTGGGAATATACATGTGAATAAGGCAAGTTTCCTGTTTTCGGTGTTCTCCCAGGCAGGTCAGTAAGTAGGTCTACTGTGTTTTCCTGAAAGTAAGACCAGGTCTTATATTAATTTTTGTTCCATTAGGGCTTATTTTCAGGGAATGTCTTATTTTTTCATGTACAACAATCTACATTTATTCAAATGCAGTCATGTCATCTTCTGGAACATCATCATAACGTACTAAATGCATCCATCTGGCTGAGATCTTAATGGGCTTATTTTCGGGGTAGGTCTTATTTTGGGAGAAACATGGTAGGTGAAGCTTCCTAAAAGATGTAAGATTTGAGTTGTCCTTGGAATGGGTAATACTTGAGCAGGCAAATGTGAAGGAGGAAAGGCATTCGAGGAGAGTGGCAGCTTGGAAACAGAGATGAGAGAGTGTAGGGTTCTCGTTAATTATTAAAAAATAGTTTTGAAGCATCGTCGATTTTCGAACTTCCTGGTTTGGTGCGAGCAATGAACAAGACAGAAAAGGCCTATTCCTTCATGAAGCTTGTATTCAGGAGGGAGGGAACCAGACAATATACAAGGGAACAAATACATAAATAAGGTAATTTTATATGGTAATATGTCCTAGTAAGGAAACAAGCCATATGGATGTGGTCAGGCGTAGCTGGGGGTGGGAAGACCACTTTAGATAGGGTGGTCAGGGAGGTCCTCTTCTCTAGCCTGGTAACATCTGAGCTGAGACAGGAACGCTGGGCTGAAACCAGCCATGCATAGAGCCAGATGAGCCTTCTGGAGGAAACGCATAGCAAGTACAAAGGCACTGAGGCTGAGCATGTTCAAGATATGACCCATCGCCTCATGAAGTTGAGTAGAGCTGTAGCTGACCTTCTAGTGTGGGTGATTTTTATTTTCATACAAAGATTAAAAGAAACATTTGGAGAAATTACTGGTCTTGGAAGTTAGAATGAACTTGTTCTCAGCTCTGCCAGTAACTAACTTCAGAATTTGGGTAAGTGTATTTTAAACATCTCTTGTCCTCAGTTCTCTGATCTGTGGCATGAGGGAAATGGTCTATAGCTGTGCACTTGCGCTTGGGTAAACATACCATCTGTCCCTGGGGATTCACAGTGGTGTGCCAGTGAGGTCAACCCAAAGCCACAATATAGTTCTGTGCAACTTCCAGGGCTATTAATTTCCCTAAGAGTTTGGGAAAAAATAATATGTAAATAGTATTTTGCACTAGAAGGCAAAATTCCCTTGCATTTTTAAGATTAAAAAGTCAAATGTCAAATATATTTCATGCTTTTGACAGGCCATTTTAGGCACTATTTCTATACTCATGAAAACAGTTTCCTCATGCATTTCAGTGGAAAAGTTTGAAAAGCATTAATCTAGAGACTCTAAGGTTTTTCCAGCTGTGATTCTATGATCCATGATTCTTTTAAAAGTTCCTTATTCCTGGGTTATTTATTGTTAACCTTTTTTCCTCTATGAATGAAAGAATGATCCAATGTAGATTGTTTTATGTTGCTTTTAATTGAAAGGAACTCCTTTTCAATTCAAAGAAAGAACCTTAAAACCAGAGTACTTCTCAGTGTTCTGAACGTATTAAACACCAAGCTTAGACAGAAGTAAAAGAACCTTATAAATTGCTTGTGGTAAATATTGTTTTCACTTCACAACCATAATCACAGATGCCTCACTCTCCGTCTGGGTCTTAGAGGAGATATGTTCTCCTTCTGGTCAGAATTTGCCTTTAAAAATATTCTGAATATATAAAATATAAAAAGTATTCTAAAGCACATGTTTGTCTCTCCTAATTTTGAGTTCAACCAATAGTGTCCAGAGGATTATATCAAGATACTTTTAACTATATATAACGGAAAACCCCACTTAACCTGGCATAAACAGTAAACAGATAGGTTCTCACACATAACGGGAAGCCAGCAGTCAGGTTCCATTTTTATTTTTTAGGACCTCAGCTCTACTTTATTCTCTGTGTTTCTCTTTTTCTCAAGCTGGCTTTCACAAGATAATTGTCACCACTGGCAGCAATTGTCCCCAATTGTAGTGGAAGAAAGGGTTTGTTTTCCTTTCCTGCACTCTGAGTGGCTAACTTAGGTCATGTGCTCAACCCTGAATCATTAATACCACAGCCAATGAGATGATCGTGATAGAGTAGGCTATCGACTCATCCTTTGAGGATAGGTTCTACTTCCCCTGAGAACTATGGGCTGCATTAAGAGAGGCAAAAACCTGAACTAAATCATGGCTCCACTTGGAAAGAAGAAGGGGAAAATGGATGTTAGATAGCAACCACTCCTGTAAGGCAGGCGTCTGTAGAAATAACTAAAGAGGTTTTATTAGTGAATCCTAATCTGTTCTTTAATGGTGGCAGCCAAGTTTTAGGAGGAGCAGTTTCCTTCTTGTCACCACAAACAGAGAGGGACTGAAATTTTTCATTTATTGACTGGCTTCCTACTGTGTTTCAAGAACTGAAACCCACAGGGTAGTCACAAATGATACGAATAGTGACAGGAATGACCAAGAGCTTAGAGACAGGTCTGATGTATCTTATTCACCTTTAATCAATATCTGCTCAATGATAAGCTCTGTGGGAGTGGGGACTCTCCCACTGCTTTGTTCCCAATGTATCTCTAACATGTAACACACTGCCTGATACCTATTGAGCATGCGCGACATATTTACTGAAATAACATTTATTGGAGCCAGAATCGTTAATGATTTCTGATAAAGGATCATGGAATAATAGAGACATTACAACAGACGCTCAGTGACAGGCTTGAATAATTGGAAGGATCTGTAAGATAAAAATCTGAGGAGGTAAATTAATTCTTTCTCACTTGGAAGGTGTTAGCATATAATGAAGGACTTGTGATGTCAGAAAAGCTCTGACACCTTGATTTAATGTACGTTTGGGATATCTGTACCCTAGAATCTGTCTTTTTACTTGATGAGAATATTTAGCACAGCACCTAACACATAGTACACATTAATAAATAATTGATGAATGAAGGAATAAATGAATCAATGGTGAACTTTCTAATTAGATTTGCGAGAATATTATGATTAGCTTAAATAGTTCATATCCAACTGTGCCTTCATGCATTTATTTTTTTTCCTTTGCTTTGAGTGGTGTGATTTGTGACAATATTAGCGCTTTGCTATTTTAATGGAGAGCTATATTTCTAACGGAGAAATGCAGTCTGGTGAGATGTGCGTTGACTCAGTATTCCATGTCCAACAAAAGCCTGCTTATTTAAAGCACACAGGTATAGACCTTGCCCCTGACACAATTGCCTTCTCAGTGTCTGAGAGCAAATAACCTCAAGGCCTACCAACTAAGTGTGCTCACTGATGTTCAAAATCCTACAGAATAATTTGACAGCATATTTGAAAAGACTTGAAAGACCACCTAATCCAACCTCCTATTTCATAGATGGAAACATGAGATCAGACAAGCAGGGTGATGGCTGGATTGTTGAGTCCTGGTAAATGGTAGAGGCAGAACTCACACTCAGGTTGCTCAGCTGAACTGCAGTTACTTCAACCATGTGGGGAAGTGAAGGATAATTAGAGTAGCAGGCTTATTTGTAAAGTTTGATTTTAGGCAATAGCTCGCTTCGAGCCATGGGGGTCTTGCAAGTACTGAAGAGACCTTTATTTCACTAATGGGCTGTTTGGAATAAGGGAAAAAAGATTAAAGTCACCATCTCCTGAGGTAGTGGAGAACATTATTACATGTAAAAGACTGAAGTTATTGTCAGAGGGACTGGTAACACTCACTGGGAAACACTGAGAATTTAAAACAAACTCCTCAGTTACTCCTTCTGAAGTGCATTGTGGGGTAAACGACCTTGCTAACACTGAGAAGAGAGCATTCCTCTGAGAAGACTGTTTAGTTGCCTATGAGGAGTGTCGATCGATTCACCTCTTAGGATATCTGTTATCGTTATTCCTATATGAAAATGGCTAATCAAGTTAGTCAATTCATTAACTTGTAATGCATACTTTCATGCTATTTCTCTTTATTGTTCAGAAAATTGTTTAAACAGGTTTGATTATCATACATACGGTTTTTAGGGTGCCCTCCAGGTAGCTCTGACATTCTATATCCCCTAGACAAATAAAAACTGAACATATAGTCACTCGCTCTTCTATATAACGTTTAAGAGGGATATTATAGTATATTTCTCATAGGCCATACATTCTTGAAAATGCGTTGTAATTCCTTTTTCAAAATACTGATTATTGTCTGGTATGTGGTTACTGACTGAAGTCGTGGAAGGTTTGGGTGGTTTTCAGGCTGCTTGGCAGTTTCCTAACCCCATTTCATTGGTTACATTACATCTGTGTCACTGTAGACATTGGTGTGTATGTAGAGATCTTTACCTAGCTTTGTTATTTTAATCTCTGACTTTGTATATAGAAGTTGATTTAAACATTCTTTTGGCCTTGTTTCTTGAACTCATCTGAAGAGAGTCCTATGTACTTATTTACTTATATCTTCTGCATGTGAATCTTATCTTCCCACGAGCCCAGAATCTGCTAGAAAAGCCAAAGTCTCATCATTTCCTTTAAAACGACATATCACTAGTAATTAACTTTATTTATATTTTGAGTAAAAAGTTCTTGTCTCGCTGTATTGATTATTCTCTGGTTCTCTTATGAACTAGGCATCATTTGTTATGTGGTACCCCTTCAATGTTCTCTCAGTCCAATACAAGTCCAATACTATGAAAATCAGCCACACGCATTTCTGTACCAAGTTTTTATTCCCTAGAAACAAAAAGAATTCAGAGAATGTGATCATCTTTGTCAGCTGATGGCGCAACTCTGGATCAGTTACACAAACACACCTGTATTTCTATGGGTTTGGTCATATATATCAGTTTTCATTTGACAGGGATCTTCCCGAGATTTGAAATAGAATTTGTTTAATGTATAGTTCATTCAGCAAATATTTACCATGTGCTTCTTTTGTCAGGCCCTTTGCACTGTGGTGATTGTGACAGATATTGTGTCAGTATTTCTCGTGTTCTGGGTATTGTGTTAAAGTATGCTAAAATTTTATGTCATTTACTCCTTCCAAAAGCTCATGAAATGCAGCCACAACTATCATTCCCATTTCATAGATGAGGAATTGAAACTTAGGGTAAGGGGTCTTCCCCAGATTTCTCAGCAAGTGAATGAGATACCATCCAGGTCTTCCTGAATCCAGAGTGTGGGCTCCTAATTCCTCCTGACTGACAAATACGAGGGGGTCGTGGATTAGATGGAAGGAGCTGTGCTGGCCCTTATCTAATGGTTTCTACTCCCGCCTCCCCCCCAGAAGCAGAAGGTGAGGTCTTCTGCCAAGAGTTAAGTGGGATTAAAAAGAGCTTAGAGGTTTGTGGAAAGTTGAAGAGATTTGGAGGAACTCTTGTTGAGGGAGGAAGATGAAATGATGATGGAGACTGAGAGTGCCAGGCCCTTCCGGGGACTCAGTTGAGGCTGTGGACCATGAATTAGTGGGGTGTCAACCTGCCAAATAAAGTACAGTGTTGCAATACGGAGTTTTTCAGGAGCAAGTCAAATAACCTAATAGCTTTGTATCAATTGAGATTAGTTTCAGCTGCCAGAAAAGGAGACTCGAGATACGACTACGTTTCCCCAAAAATAAGACCTACCCCCAAAAATAAGCCCTAGTTAAGATCGTCAGACGAGCGCATTTAGTACGTTATGACGATGTTCCAGAAGATGACATGACTGTATTTGAATAAATGTAGATTGTTGTACATGTAAAAATAAGACATCCCCTGAAAATATGCTCTACTGCGTCTTTTGGAGCAAAAATTAATATAAGACCCGGTCTTATTTTTGGGGAAATACGGTATAAGACCCGGTCTTATTTTGGGGGAAACACGGTAGTAACTTAAGATAGAGGTTCATTTTTCTCTCATGTGAGAGACATCTTAGGGTTGGTAGTCAAGAACTTCTTTTATATTTATACAGTCATCAGTGGCTCAGCTGTTTCTGTCTTTTTGCTCCACTCTTTTTAGCCCAGCTGCTCAGCCTCAAGGTCACCTCATAGTCACAAAATAACTGCTGGAGTTCTGGCCATCATGCCCACATTCCAGATAGCAGGAGGGAGAAGAAGGGAAGGGCAAGGCTCTCAACTGAGTCAGCTCCCTTTGTAGCATTTTCCCAGAAGCCCGTCATTGGCTTCTGCTAAATCTTTAGATGCTCTTAAATGCAAGGGAGTTTGGGTAATATAGTTTCTTTCTTTTTTGTCTTTTAACCCAGGCACATTGCCACCTACACCAGTTTAAGCACCTGCTTTTAAAGAAAAAAAAAAGAAAACTGGATATTGAAAACAACAGCAGTCCTTGCAGCACTTTTCTGTTCCCAGAGCTTCTGCTGTACACCCAACACTTGGAAACTTTAGATGAAAATTAGACATTACATAGGTACATTGTGAAATCCTCTCACAAGCTTAGAATGTAAGTAGCTGCTGTTGTTTTCTACTTTAAAATGACATGAGAGCATGGAGTCATGATTTTACAGAGGGAACAAAAAGGGCAAAGAATGATGCTGCTTCTTGTTTTTTTCCCCCAGGCAAGTCTTGCACCATGTAGATGGTTTTGGGCTTACGGATGTGTTCTAGATGCAGGGAATCTGGATGTATATAAAAAGTGTTGGTTGCTGATTGTTCTGTGTATTTATTAATTGGTTTTCTCATTCTTTCCCAAAGAGAATTTCACAGTTGTTGGTTTGTCTTATGAACAGTTGGTTTCTAAATGAAATATAAACCAGCTACATACATCCTTTATAAAAAAGATAAGGTAAAACAAACACTTTTGAAACCAATGCAATTTATTTCATGTTAATAATTTTCTGGGTTTCTGTTCTTGGAAGCAGTGTTCCCTTTTTCTAATCCTCTTTCCTCTCAGATGGCAGGCAAGTGGGGAAATCAGCAGGAGCTCCGTAGCTACTTTATAGTGACAAAGGGAAGAAATTAAAGATGGCCTAATATAAGGACCTGTAAAGACAAACATTCAGAATGAAGGAAAAAATAATACCTCTAGATCTATAGAACTGATTCTTTAAACATTTAAGTGCCTCCTGACCAAGCTTCCAGTTTCTCTGAATGGTTTTAATCAGATTTTGATGGAACCGCTATTCCTGATTTGTTTCAGTCCCGGTTCTTTGATGGTTGATGTTTGACTCAGTGTTATGTCCTGGCCCTGGGTACAGATGAGTGACTGGGGGTGGTCAGTGGTGTGTGCTGGGGTCTTGAAGTGTGCTGGACTAAACAGCAGGCGTGCTCAGGAGAAATCAGTCCACAGGGCCAGAGGAGTGGGAAGGTGTGTTCAGCTGGGAATTAGAAATACAGAACAAGGTGAAGAAGGCAGCCCAGACATCTTCAAATGATCCAGATGGGGTTTTTGTTCTTATGTATTGATATGTCAGTATTCAGGAGCCAGGAGCCAGGAGCAATGAGCAATGCTCTTACTCAGTATTTCACGTGGAATCTTGCATGGAGCTTTAGGCAGTTGACACATCTTGGGTTTATGGAAAACAGTTTTCTTGGATATTTCATCTGTCTCCCAGGATGACAGATCAGGTTGGAGGCTATCATAGAATTTTCTTTGCTGTTATAAACAGTTCTCTGAGCTGAAAGGCTTCCGAACTCATCTATTATTTCCCTCTGGGTGGGAAGTGATATCTCATGATTGGTAACAAAGGCTCACATATCACCTGCCTTTAGTGGTAACATTAGGGCATCTCATTTCCTAGTAGTGTGACTTTAATTTCCTGTCATCTTGGATGGCTGTGTTCAGAGAATGGCTTGTGCCAGCCCAAATTAAAAGGACTGACAGGAAACAGTCTTGCCTCATGTTACAGGTTGCCAGAAGGTATTCAGAAGCGTCCTTTTATGCCTTCCTCCAAGTGAATGGGTCCCACTGTTGCATTCCCATTATTTGGGAGTGGGACAGGGGCATTGGGCAGGTAGAGAATGTTGAACTCAAAATAAGAAGGAGTCTCAGCTGGGCAGCATTTATGGTCCTCGTGGGCACTGGTAAGGTGTGAAAAGCAGTTGACAGGATCAGAATGCCCAGAAGTTAATTCTCAAGTAAAGAAAAGATCAGGCAGAAGCTGAGTAGAGATTTCCCCAAGGTTATGAAATTTTAAGGAAAGCTTTTTGGGGTCTGGGCCCAATGATGTTTGTTCATGTTTCCTAGGAACTGAAATATGTATGAATGATATAACTTTTTTTTTCTGGAGTCTTGAGAATATTGAGTAAGAGTGATCAACGATAGGGAGGTGATTCTGAACCAGACACCACAAGGGCTCTTGGCTTTCTTCCGTTATTTCCCAGGTAGTACTTTTCACTCCAGACAACTTTTTTTGGTAATGCTGAGAGTCACTAGGTTTTGCGAAGTGCTCCTTCCCTTGCCCCCCTTTTAAAATTAAATTTATTTGGGATAATATTGGTTAATAACATTATGTAAGTTTCAAGTGTACAACTTGATAATATGACATCAGTATACTCTAGTGTGTGTTTACCACCCGAGGTCTAGTCTCCTTCCATCACCATGTGTCTGACCCCTTTCACCCTTTTTGTCCTCCCCCCACTCTCCTTCCCCTCTGGTAACCACCGGTCTGTTGTCTGTATCGATGAGTTTGTTCTTTTGTTTGTTCGTCTGCTTGATTCGTTTGTTTATTTGTTGCTTTCTGTCTTACATCCCACATACAAGTGACATCATATGATTCTTGTCCTTTTTATGACAAGTAAGTCTGACTTTCTCCGCTTAGCATAATGCTCTCAGGATAACTTGTGCCTTGTCATGGTGATTGTGGGTTTTACTCTAGCTACATTCGCTGGTTGGGCGTTGCAAAATGGCACATAATCAATTGATTATAATGGGTATAATCAGCCAGTCGATCCCCCTGTTGAGGGAGAAGGACCAGAGGGGTGCAGGAGTGATTACAGTGGCGGGCCACGAGACGTGAAGCTGAGGAGGCGGGAGAGTGAAGACACGGGGAGGTGATGAGTAAACCCCGGACGTACTGCGTTAGTACAGGTGGGAGAGAACATTGCCTGACAGTGTGAGACGACTGAGATTTTAACATTTAACACAGATTCATCAAAATCTGGCATTTTGGGGTAGTTTAATTTTTTTCTTGCCTCATCCTAATTACTGATAATCCTTATGGGTTTTGTGATTCAAATTGGTTTATATCATCTCCATTGGATTTACAATATTGATAATTTTTGCTTTTCTAACATTTCTAGTTAATCTGCATTTCTTAAATAAACTTATGTATTACATTCAATGTATCAATACATATTCCCACCTAGAAATACTTTCACTGTACCGAAATAAAAATTTACTTAAGGTGTTTTTGTTTGTAAGCCAAAAAAAAACATCTGTAGTTTTGTTTTTTCTTGTCCCATCTATAGCTCTTTTCTTTATTCAAATGTCTACTTTATCCTACTTTGGTGGAGCAGTAGGTCAGCATTATATACTGTGACACATTTTTCTATACTTCACTGTTTTTATCCCTCTTATTGGAAATGGATAATGGAGGTAAATGTCTGGGGGACAAAATCAAGCCATAAACCAAATTCTTCGTTCATTTCATTGGTGTCATTGAAGTGCTTCCCTTTACATCATTAGAAAACAGACAGCAGTCTATTATGTAAGCTAAAATAAAGGAGAATGATGTAATGATGAGTGCAAATAAGTTCCTATGTCGTCTAGAAAAGAGAGTCGTAGAGAAAGAATTTGCAGTTTTTGCCCCTGTGCTGCCTATAGGGCAGGTGTTTGGATTATTAATGAGTCATCTTGCTCTTTACACAAAAATATCCCTAAGGTAGAGAAGGGTAGTTCATCGGGCTCCATAGTCCCAACTCCCTAAGGAGTGTTATAATTACTCCTCTCTTCTGTTCTCACCCAGCCAGCTGCCAGCTGCTAACTTTGCTTTCAGGTGAACACACTCCCCCGCCCCCAACCCCCAGGAATGGCACGTTCCCTACAGATGTGTCCCTAGTTCTTGGGTCAGACAACATCTCACACTTAAATAATGGATGATTTGAGATTTAAATAGGTTTCTTTTTCATTAGATTATTGTGAATCCGTTGCATTATCCCTATTGTAGCCTAGGAGAACCAAACGAAACTGCTTTTCTGAAACTGCAAAAAGTCAGCCTCTGAATTATGGTGATGACATAGTTACAGACCCCTGTGAGCCTAACCTTTTGAGGTCACCTAACCATCTGACCTCATCCACCTCTGAACCATTCACGAAGGATGTTCCATATAGGTGAATTACCTTTTCATGTACATTTTAAGGTTATTCCGCGGCACTGAAAAAAACTTAACATAAGATTCTGTGACATTTGTATTAATTTATTCATGTAGTCTTACTTTTCATTTTATAGTTTTATAAAATGTCTTTACCTTGTAGCAGCATTAATGATATTCTAGGAGTTTTGGGAGAAGTTGCCAAATGAAGATTGGTATTTAAATTTAGTCTTGACAATTTCTTTTAGTTTATCTTGCTATCACTATTTTATTGGGAGAGCTAACATAAATAATATAGAACTCTTATAAATATGAGAAGGAAAGAATCATTTTTCTGACTGAGAAGGAAACTTACTGCTGTTCCTAAGATTTTTCTGAATAATTTAGACTAATTGTTGTTTAAAAACATTTTAATCCTCTAAAACTCTGAAATTTGGGAGAATGAAGGGAAAGTACAGAATTTAAAAAAGTGCATTTGAAAGTATCATAGGTTGGTGTGCTGGTCAATTTTTTAATTTTTTTTTAAATTAAAGTTTCTTGGGGTGACAATTGTTAATAAAGTTACATAGATTTCAGGTGTACAATTCTGTATTACATCATCTATAAATCCCATTGTATGTTTACCACCCAGAGTCAGTTCTCTTTCAATCGCCATATAGTTGCCTCCCCTTTACCCTCATCTACCACCCTCCTCTCCCCTTCCCTCTGGTAGTGATGGTTAATTTTATGTGTCATAAAATGATCACATACAATTAATGCCACAGTGTGACCAGATATTTGGTCAAACATTAGTGTGGATGATTCTGTGAGGGTGTTTTGAATGAGATTAACGTTTAAATTGGTAAACAGAGTAAAGCAGATTGCCCTCCCTAATGTGGGTGGGTGGGCCCCATCAAATCAGTTGAAGGCCCTTCCCCAAGTAAGAGAGAATTCTTCCTGCATGACTGCCTTTGAAGTGGAACATGAGTTGTTGTCCTCCCCCCCACCCCACCTTTGGAATTGAATGGAAACTTTGGCTCTTCGTGCATCTCCATTCTGTCGCTGGCCTTTGGACTAGAACTATATCATTGGTTCTCCTGGTTCTCAGGCCTTCAGACTCAGCTTGGAACTACACCACCCACTCTCCTGGGTCTCTAGCTTGCTCTGACCCTTTGGATCTCAGAGCTTGTCAGCCTCCATAATTGCATATGCAAAGTCCTTATAATAAATGTCTTTCTATATGTATAATTGTCTGTCTATCTATCTGCATCCTGTTTGTTCTGATTCTCTGGAGAGCCCTGACTAATATAGTTGGACTAAGTAGTTTTGATTCCAAGATATAAAGGGAGAGATGAGTAATCATTTTTTAAATTATAAACACCAGAGGGAACATTATATAAAATGACTTAATTTGTCCAGTTCAACATTTTCTAGAATATCTGATTTAAAAAGAATGATGCTGAGAAAATGGGAAATTGGAATAATGTTTTTAAAGTGGTTGAGAACATTCTTTAAAATGTCTAGTGATTGAAATTAATGCAGTAAATTTCCCCTCTGGCATATTTTAGGTGTTGGATAAATAATGATTAAAATGAAGCACTACACTTGGCATGTGATAACAGGAAATCATGTCTTTATCTTCAGTTTCTCAATTAATGTCATACTTTAATTGTATTGTCATGAAAATACATAGTTATAAACCCTGATTTATGCTTAATATGCATTGTGACATCATTTTACTGTAAACAATTACAAATAGATCCTCTTTAATAGGATTTTTCCCCTCCCTTGTTCTGTTACTCAGCAGTTCGTTCCTGGATTAAGGAAAGTGCCTTCACAATGTTTGAAAAACAACCCTTTGCTTTGCAGGATGGACGACTGTGTTTGAAATAATGTATTAGGAGAGTGTAGATAGAGATTATTGGTTACGTAGTTTTGTTTTTGTTGTTGATCACAGTGGCAACATCTAACTGTCCTAACTTAGGTCTATGCTGGTAACAATATAGAAAGGTTAAAAATAAGCGTAGCTCAAACATGAGATGAAGAACTTAATTTTTTTCTTAAAATATGTAGGATGCAACTTTAAGGTTATGGTCGACTCTGAGAAAACCCTCTCAGCATTAATATTTTTTTAAATTAAAGTTATTGGGGTGACAATTGTTAGCAAAGTTACATAGATTTCAGGTGTACAATTCTGTAATACATCAGCTATATATCACATTGTGTGTTCACCACCCAGAGTCAGTTCTCTTTCCATCACCATATATTTGATCCCCTTTACCCTCATCTACCTCTAAACATGTTACAGATCACTGGAAAATAGATCTTAAAAGTTGAAATATTTGTAAGGAAAAAATGCTTTCTAGCTTTAACACATAAACCAACAAACAAAAATTAATTCTGATTTATTTTATAAACATCTATTCCTCATGCTATCTATCTTGTACTGAACAAAGTTAATTTTAACACAGCAACAGAAATACAAGTGATCTCTTTAGACTATCAGGCCTCTAGATAAAGTAAATGCCTTTTACTCCTAGCAAAAGGGCCTAGTATTAATACAAGAAACAGTCCCTTTTTTATGTCAAGAGTTTTCTTTTTGCTACGCAAATCTTCAGTTGCTAGATTTTTTTGACTGTTTTTCCTGATGGTCACTCCCTTAACATTTGTCCAAACAGAAAAAACAAACAAAAACAAACAAACAAGTAAGAAAGATTTAAATGTTCTTTTTTATTCCCTAAGATACTTGTGTGAGAATGTGAGAATTTGAGGTATGTGCATTTTGCTTCTTAAAAAACATAATGCTTCTAATACTTTTTTTTGAAAGGTTTTTTTTTGTGTGTGTTTGTGTGTGTGTGTGTGTGTGTGTGTGTGTGTGTGTGTGTGTGTGTGTTTAAACATGAAAGACGCTTGACAGTGCACTGGCAGCTCCTGAAGGGGTTACTGGAAGGGGAAGTGCTGAGACCGTTGTCTCTACAAAATCAGGACTTCTGGGGGAGTTGAGATCTACACGCCTAAACCAGATTAGGTATACATTGTGTGTGGGTGGTCGGGAGCGTGAACACAAGTGTCCTCTCTCGTGGATTCTCCAAATAGGAACGTCTCCGCCTCTCAGAGGCCCCTGTGGTAGACTTCAGCCTAAGAGGGCAGAGGTACAGATATCTCCTTGTTGTTTGTAGGGACCACAACCGTAATAAATAAAATATGATGTGAGACACTTAGTCATTTACATTGTGAATTTAAAAAGATAATTTTCTTTACCATGTTCTTTTTACTAGGCTTCCTGATAAAATCATTTCCTATGTAGGGAAGAGGTGGACATAACTGGAACTCATCGGGGCCCCACTATGCATTGTTTTGGGTGTGCACACATATGCAAGTGTACACATGCTCGCATGGACACGCCCAAGGTGCCACGGTGTTCTGCCAAAGCTTGGGGGGGTCCATAACCCACCCACCCTCACCCCCTACAAAGTTTGCCAGGTGCCTTCTGGCACTATCAGCTTCTCACAAAGGGTTCCTGTGAGAAGACTGTTCCGAGTGCTTCCTCTCACTTTGCTTCCAGTGTTGATTGAGTGTTAATAGGTGCAGAGCCACCTGAAGGTAGAACTATGTTTTATTCTTCGTCTCATCCACAGTACCTCGCCCAGTGTCTCGTCCACGCTTCTAGCTCATTCGACTTGTTTGGTGAGCAGCAGGAAATAATGCTGCAGAAAAGTCAGGCTTGAAACCTGGCACGTTCAAAGCCCAGCATACGTACCAGACACCGGCCCCACCGAATGCACCCCATTTAATATCTTTCTCATTAACTGAAAACCCCACATGGAGAAGCTTCACAGTTGGGAGATCTGTGCCATCGCTGCAACCTGCCTGATTGATGCTTGCAGTGACTGAAAACGGATAGAAGTATCCATTCTGTCACGCTGCTTGATCGCCACCCACATCTAGTGCCTGCTGAGAACAGAGACTGCATGATTCTTACCCTCTTTCCGCCTCACTCTCCTTTGTCACAAGATACTCCTTTCCTTTCCTAAAGCTGACTGTCTCCTTGTCTAGACAACCCCCTCTTCCTTCTCCAGATGGCTTTGTGTGCGGAGCCCAGAGACTTCCTCACTACCAAGAACTCCTTCGCCAGGATGCATTGGCAGTGAAGCTCGGCTAACTGCTGGTGTTACTCTTGTGAATAGGCATTTGCCACATAAGGAAGCCTTTGCCAAAAAGAAAACGACAGTACTTTTCCTCACATAGTGAGTTCTTTGGGATGTTTATTCCTTTCAGCGGTTTAAGATTCTTCACTTGCAGCATATCGAAGGGGCATCTCCATAGGAAGGTTCTAAGTCTGCTAAAGGTTGCCATCCGGCTTTATGGCGTTTGCCGGCAGGGGGCCTGCATTTTAGGAAATGAATTCCCTCAAGATCAGGTATATTGGAAGATACAAAACCCAACCATCCAGAGGTGAGATTTATGTCCATTAAAACAGGAAATCTTGCTTTTCTCTCAACATTAGTTTCATTTTTAATTCAGCTTCCTGATTAGACTCACCTGCAGTGTCTTCATATTGGTTTTTCTCCTGCCAAAGTGCGTGCAGAGTCTTTGGTTTCCAGGTCGCAGGGACATGATCTGTATGTACTCTGTGACCTGCCAAACCTCTCAGCAGGGAAAAGTTGGACTGGGCAGACCTCTCCCAAGGGCAGTATTTAATATATGCAGTTCTCACACACTACGACATGATACACCAGTAGATCGGTTCTGTAATACACTGGATACACTAACGAATCCCGGGATTTCTAATCATTTCCTTTTTTACATAAGCTAAAGTAGATTCCCTATAGTACTGCTCATTGCTTTATGATATCCTTACTTAGGTGGAAGAGAAGGGGTTAGACTTGAAACTAATGCACCAGACATTTCCAGTCGGCTGTGGTCATTGCTAATTTGCTAGTAAAAATTTTTATAATTGCCAATCATATTAATATCTTAAATCTCAGTTATTAGCCAAACAAAAGAAAAGATGATGATGCAAGTAAAGTTTGCAATAACATGATTACATTCATTACAATTTAAAAATCTATAAATTCTGTGTACTATAATTTGAAACAATAAAATAATACATTCTTATTCTTGTTTTCAATAATACATGTCTTTTGCTTAATTACCTTTCCCTATGGCATAGCATTTGGGAAAAGAGACTCACATTTAAAAAAGAATTATTTCAGATAAAAGTAACTATATTTATTCATTTTTTAGTCACGTAAACTGACAAAAATTTGAGGTCTTTTAAATTATGGCTTCCTGACCCATATGCCTATGAAATACTTTTATAAATACCATAACAGAAATTCTATTATGCTCTCAATTTATTTCATCACAGTTTGGTTTTGTCAGAAACACATTGGGTTTTGGGAATATATTACATGTGAACCTCATCTGTCAAATATGTTGTGGAAAAAATAAAGGTAAAAAATTACAGTTGTAGAGACTACCTGAGTAAATCAAAAGGAAAGTGCCTGTTCAAGAGTATTTCTAACCTTTACCAATACTGTTAAAAAACAAAACAAAAACAAAAACAAATAAACAACAAAAAACAAACAAAAAACACCAAAAGAATTAGGTAGCAAACCTAGAAAAATTTCTCTTGTCATTACTGGAGTCAGCCTTATTAATTATTTGCCTCCCACATTCTTTGAGTTAGATATTGTAGATCAAATTAAAAGCTGTTACGATCCCAGAGATTGCTATTTGCACAGTGAGAAAAGTGCTTAAAATTCAGAGATAAGGAGATTTCCTTATTTCTAATAGTATCTTGCCATAGTCCGTAGGCCATTCCTCAATGGTGAACATGGGTGGCAATGATACCAAACTCATAGGATTGTCATAAGAATTTAATGGCTTAAAGCATAACTAGTATTGGCTATTATTGTTTTCGAGCCCAGTGAGCCCAACCCATTTTTGAGCTGGTGATGATTCTTCAAAACTAGTTTTTAAATATGGTTTTGATGACAGGAATGAAAAGGATTTATCTACTAATAGACTAGATTTCCATATCAAATGGTATAAGCAGTATAAATTTAAATGTCCTTTCAGTTGAATTTATCTTACTATTACAGCTTTCAGAGTTATTACTTGAATGACTTCCTGACATACTTGAATAGAAAAATATTCCTCTTTAGGCTGAAGACATTGAACTTCCATCTCCAGCTTTAGAAAGCAGTGGATCTTGTTATCACAATACTGTCATAAGGAGCTGCTTTATATAAACGATGCCCTGGCTGTTGTTTTTGGTAATAATTCTTCAATAATCCTAAACAGTGCCTTCCTGAGACCTGATTGGTTCATTTGCTTGGGGGCATAATTTAAGATTAATTTCATATGAAAAATCTTTGAGGAGCCAGTGCTGCTGAAAATGAAACATTTTGCTGGAACAGCAGTGAGTGTCTTTTTCTTTTTGGCTGAGTTGATGATACCTGTTTCCTAGAAAGTATGGCTTATGGCATTTCTGGTGATATTTCCCAAACTATGTTCCATGGGACGTTAGTCTTAAAAGATGCTATGAGAAATGGTCATCGTGGTCAGATAAGTTTCCTGCCCATTCCTGTGGCCACTTTGGGAGGTCCACATTGCGTGTTAGCTCTTGCAAAGCTCTGAGAAGTCTTGGAGTAAGGAAATACTTGGAGAAACAATGCTCTTTGGTATGATATTTTGAAGTTTCAAACAAGCAACTTTTTCAGGTACTTGAGCAGGTCCAAAGCTTGAGGCCAATTTTGCCTTACGTGCTTCTGAGGCTGACTTATGTGGAGATGAGGTGACCCCTTTACCCCGGCGAGGATTATAAGCAGTTTTCAGCTTCTGTAATGGAATGTGAACTTTGCACTTTCACGTTCAGTACCTAAATTCTTTCTTTGGGCATGAACACAAGGTATCTCTGCCTTACAAGCTTTTTCCTTAGAGTTTACACTTGAGGTGACTTCCATCTATAATCTGTAACAGTCACACTGGAGGCAGAGAAAGAAAACAATGGTCATCTCTTTTCTATTAATTCAAGTTTCACTCATTAATTAATGATCACAGTTCATAAGATACCTATATTCCCTGGCTTCTTCAGGGTTGTTCTTCATAAAAACACCCTCATTAAATGACATTAATACTGTGCCCTCAAATTTTATAGAAGATCTGTGTAATACATAATATTTTTAGGCTTGTTTTCCAGTCTTCTGTTGTCTATTTTTGTTGAAGACATGGTATTGCTCAATATTCCTTGTTTAAATTCCTTTGATTAGTACCTCTTGATAAATTCTGTTTGGAACTTAGTAGAAAAATATATTTTTCCTTTAAAAAAATTGCATATTTTATTAGATGCATCAAGTATAATTAAGTGTTCTTTCATGTGTTCCCTTTTGCCTAGGCTGCCAGGAAGATCAAAGTCAAATTTAATACATGCCATAGTAATATCTACATATACTATATATAAATTAAAAAAACAACAGGCTTATATAGTACTTCAATTCTGTTGAAGTACTATATAATTCTGTAATATTACGTTATTATTGTTATTTTATTGTTTGATCTCCCTTGCTTACTCTTTCTAGAGTATGCTAAAAGTGCAGGTTTATTCAGTGAAGATTAGAAACAGTTATCTCAGGCAACATATCTCAGGTGCTTGTGCAGGCATGGATGGAAACTGTTCGCACAGTGTTTTCATCCCAGTTTTGAACAACATGTTGAACTATGCATTTTAATAAGGGACAACACAGTGAATCTATCATGTATTGTGATGTAATATCAATAAACCATTGTACCGTGTCTTCCTGAAAATAAGACCTAGTATTATATTACATTATATTATATTATATTATATTTAATATATTTAAATTATATGTTATATAATTTAATATATATATTTTAATATATATTAATTTTTATTAAAATATATTTTAAATTATATAATATATATTTAATTTTTGCTCTACACAACTCATCAGCTCTAATATATATTAAAATATGTAATAAATTATATAATATATATAATTTAAATATATTAAATTAATATGTATAGATTAAATATATTTAAATTGCATATATTATATAATTTAATATATATTTTAGTAAAAATTAATATATATTACATATATATTAAATTATATAATATATAATTTAAATATATATAATATAATAAATATATTATATTATATTATATTACATAAGACCCGGTCTTATATTAAAATAAGACTGGGTCTTATATAATATAATACAATATAATATAATATAATATAATATAATATAATATAATAATATAATATAAGACTGGGTCTTATATTAATTTTTGCTCCAAAAGACGCATTAGAGCTGATGGTCTGGCTAGGTCTTATTTTCGGGGAAACACAGTATGTATGTTCTTGTGTATTTTTGGCCACCACTCTTTAGATTTCCATTAATTTTGAAGGTTATGAAGAAAAATGAGTTTTAAAGCTCTGGAGTCACATTTTATTATGTCAAATTTCATATGTTTTTTACTTGTTTCCAGTATAGCATCAGGGCTGCTCTTACAATTATCTCCCCAAAAACAAAATTCTCACATAGAAGGAGACTTTTCTTTAAGTCTCTGTTCTCACACAATTCTCCCCCTTTTTGTCTTGGTTACATAAAATCATAAAATAATTGGTACAAATAAAGGCTGTAGCTTAGATAGTAGAAAGGCAAGGGAAGGGAATGATGACTGAACTCAAATCTTAAAAGGCAATCTTGTGAAAAAGGTTAATGGATCTGGTCTGTGTAGACTTAGAGCTAGAGACGATGGGTTGAAGCCATAAGATTTCAGCTCTAAAAAGAAAATTTTCTAATAATTACAAGTGTTAAAAATAGAATTAACTTCCCTGTAGAATTACCCACCACTGGATATGTTGAAGCAGAGTTTCAAAGACAGTTTCCAGATGTTAAAGCATTTGTTTTATGGAATCTCAACTTCCCCATTCTTCCCCCTGTTGTGGGCACCTGATGACATTCAGCTCCAGTTTTGCATCATTTGTCTGTCTCCCCATCTTCAGGAAGAGCCCCTTGAGGGCAGCAACTGTGGTTTACTTATTTTTGTTATCTCCATCCCTTAGCACGGTGCTTGGCACATAGCAGATGCTCAAACAAATGTTGGTTGAATGGATGAAGGCACGAATGGCTGCAGTTTTAAATAATGGTTTTTAAGCTTGTTTTATTCAAGCTGCAGAACCTGTTCTTCAAATTGCAGTCTGACATGGAGGTCTAGTATATAAAAGAGATAAAAATGGAACTGCTCTGATTAAGTGGAGTTAGGGCTCAGAGATCCACCCACTTAGTCCTTGAAGCACCTGTGAAGAACCTCTAGGAACTCTGAGAATTACTGATCTACAAAGTGGAACTTAGAAGACTTCTTTGGTTTTCTTTTTGATCTCTATATCTTTGATTCGTAATATCTTTATTTCAAGTTTTCTGTGTTACATTTTAGAACTTTTTCTTTTTGTGGTGCTTAAAATGTTTTCTGAGGTTAGGAGTCATAAACTAAGTAGGAGGGACACAGGCCTGTATTCACCCCCAGACCCAATTGCATAGGTTCTGAAGCTGGAAAGGCTGATTCTTCAGTTCCTGCTCAAACATTTTTGCTATGGTCTTTTGGTTTCACTACATTTTGGGTGGAAATGTCAGGTCCTCAGTATTCTGGCCTCTGACTCTAACTGTGGATGAACTGGGAACTTTGTCAGCCCATGGTCATTACCCAAATGTGAAGTTATCTTTTATAGAACCCGGGAGTAGAAAGGAAAGAGGAAGCCCAAACCTGAAGATGGAAATAGGTGACTTAAAGGCCATCAGCCTCACTTCGTCTTTTGCACTAAGACAGGGAGTGGGTAAGAAATGGAAACTAATGCTAGTGATGAACTCTGTCAGCAAACCGGCCAAAAAGACACAGGGAAGGGGACTAATAAATGGCAAGGAGAGAGGGGAGAGATGGCTTGGGCATTGCTTCCAAGCAAGGGCTATTTATAATTCCAGGGCTTCTATGTCTGGAATGCTATGTACTACCTGTACTAGTCACCCTAGTAACAGTGCCTTTCAACCGTGAGGATTCATTAAAGAAAGACTTTGATTAAATGCACTGACCGGGGGGAGAATACTGTGATTGATTATGATTTGCTAAGATGAGGTGAACAAACTGAGGTGGGGATGAGCTGTTTTGGGTGCTACAGTTTATGGAGCATCTTTGATCAATTTTTCGGAGATTTGACACTATTATGGAAATAACTTGGAACCATTTTATTGTGTTTGGTCAACTAACTAGAGATAGTATTTTAAATATATTAGAACGAAGCTAGTCTGGGGTAGAGCGAAAGAGGAAGCAGAGGAGGAGCTAAAGGACAAGAAAAGGAGCCAGAAGATGTTTTGGAAGAAGAACACCCTAAACCTTGTTCCCAGGTAGCCTGTAGCATCTACTTTATAGCAGCTTTCACATGCAATTACTCGTGTGACCAGATAGATGCATTCAGTAGGCACTTAGTAAATCCTAGTTGGATTAAGGCAAGAAAGAAGGAAAAGAGTAGAGTGTGGGGACATAACTGACCACTGTCAACAAGGTTGGGAATGATAAGCAGCCTTAAATTGACCCTGTGAGTTGATGATGAAACATCCCTATTGAAATGTTCTGTAAACAGGTTTTAGGTTGATACTGGTTTTGCATATGGAACAATTTTCAAAAAATCCTTATCAGTACTGAACAGGTGAATAACCTATTTGTCTGCAGCATCCTGGATTTAGCAATCACTGTTAAGCTGTGTGCTTCACGTCATCTCCCTGTCTCCCAGCAGATGACCTTCTCTGAGACTTCATAGAGGATATTGGAAGAGTACAGTGGCTGGTGTTAAAGAGGCTGTTTGAGGTGGAGGTGAGGGAACGATTTGGAGCTCATGTCACTAGGCGCCAATGCATCATAGCACACATTAACAGGGAAAATGGTGAAACAAAGAACATAGCAAAACCTTAGAGAAAGGTGCTAAAAAGGGAGAAGGGTGTTTAGTGCTGGGCTAAGTTAGCACCTCTGAAGTTTGAGGTCTAGTCAGCACCTGCATTGAGGGGCAGAGTTACTGTGTCAGAGGTAGTCTTGGCGGCACTGCCGGCTTCCTTTGGGTCTGCTTAAATCTGGGGATTGTTTCCGGAGGAGAAGTTCTAAATGGTCAGTATAGGGGCAGACATCTTGCATCCACTTCTCTTAGACCTGCAAGAAAGACATTTTCATAGCTGAAAATTACTGCAGCTGTCTTCCCTAGAGGAGCCCAGCAGATGTGCAGACCTCTGTCACCAAGATGCCTTTCCAGCTCCCTCCTCTGTGGCCTGGGAACATAATGTCCTCCATAAAAATACCTCCACCTTGCATTCAATGCGCTCTTATCTCTCTCTTTGGTCTCACGGACAATCTCTGTGGAAGGAAGTTTTCATTGCAAAGCAGTTTCTTCAGATCACATTCACTCCTCAACTTGTTTTAATACAATGTGTACACCATGACTATTCTGAAGCTGTTCTAACAAACATCCCCATGACACGGAACCTGCTAAGGGCCGGATTACAGAAATCATTTCAGTTTCACCTCTTCAGGAGAAGGGTGCCTCCTTGAAATGCTCTCCTTCCATGATTTTTGTGACCAGATTTTCCCCCAGACTTTTCATTATTCTCTGTCTAGACCTGCTTCAGATCTTCAGTGGCTTCTACTTGCCACTTACATCCTGCATACCGGTCTCTGACTGCCCTCCTGACACGTCGTGTTCTGCACTCTTTTATCCATGTCATGTTTGTGTGGGTTTTGATACTGAGTGTCATTAGGATCTATATTTTTAGCCAAGACCAGGACATTTAGAAGCCATAAATCCTGAAAAACCCATAGTTCCTGTGTGATGTAATTCAAAATAAAAAACACTACTCAGCTATTTAAATATCAGTTTAAGGAAGTTTAATATAATTCTTAGCATTTCCAAGATTTTGATGCCTTTTTTGGAAAATAATAAATCGCTTTATTTTTTTCAAAGTGTTGTTCTTCTGTTTGGTACCCTAATTTTGCTGATGCTCTAATTTTTTTCCTCTTGGAGCATAATCCAACATTGTTCTGGTCCTGAAGTATCTCTTGATCCTTTGTGTATGTTATTCTTATGTAGGCATGACCTTTCTCCCCTCTCTTTGCTCCAGCCATCCTTTCTCCAAATAACTCAGAAAATGAATGAAACTTGTTATGCATTTGATGTAGGAATCTCAATCTATTTTACTTTCCTACTCATGTTTCTTCATATTTCTTTGTTCTTGTTTGAAGTTTCTCATCTTATATGCAACTGGCAGTTCCTCTCTTTCTGATCTCATTTAGTATCTCTTGTTCACACCACTCCCCTCCATCATGTTTCAGTGATGCAGCATTTGAAGTTACAATACGATAAGTGCTCCTGACATTTACATATGCTGTTCCCACTTTGTGAAATGCTCTTGCCCTCTCTTCACCCGACTAAGCCCTGGTTAGATCTCAGCTTACTACCATTTCCTCCAGGGACTCTCCCCTCACCTCCTAGATGAGGTGAAGTCCATTTGCTGAATGTTACCAGTCCTCGTTACCTCCTCTTTGTAATTCTCAATGTATTTCTCATGACATGTTTAATACCTCATCAAATGCATCAGACGAGAGACCATTTCTCTCGTTCAAGGCTAGAATTGCAATGCCTAATATTCTCCCCTTTACTATCACTATATGTTGAACAGATGAGATATAAATAATGAATGAGCAAAGTCCCGCTTTATTTTTCCAGTCCCAGTTCAAATGTCTTTTTACCCCTAGGCAAAAACATAGTTCCTGCATAGAACTTACACATTCCATTATGATTGTGCAAAAGTCAACTAGCAAAAATGTCAAGGTCATGAAAAACAAGAAGACACTGAGGACCTGTCACAGAATAGAGAAGATTAGAGGCATGGTGACTAAATGCAATTAGGACCCTGCACTGGATCCTGGAGCAGAAGAAAAACATTAGTGGAAACACTGGTGATATACAAACAAGTGTTTTAGGTTCTTTAACAGTATTGTGCCAAGGTCAATTTTTTAGTTTTGATAATTGATAGGAAAATTATGTGAGATAGTGACAGTAAGACAAGCTGGGTAAAAGGTATATGCGAACCTTCTGTACAATTTTTAAGACTTTTCTCAAAGTTTGAAATATTTAGATTCCTAGCCCCTAACAGTGCCCGGCATAGTAGGTGCTCAGCAAATACCAAATTTACCCTTGCTTGCTCCCACTTTGGTTATTTGCAGTCTATGTTTTCTCCTTGCCCTTCCTGCCTCGCCTAGCAACAGCTTGGCGCCTTGAGGGAGGACTGGTCCCAGAGCGCACGTGCTCGAGAGGCCAGCATCCTGCCTTTTGGTGGCAATGGCTCTGTGCTACAGATACCCTGTGTGTTGGTACTTTGCTTTCATAGGATTGAGGATAATAAAAAAGAGGTGTCCTTGAGAAAAACAAAACAGAAATTGGCGATCTGGTCTCTTTGTATCTTGATTTTAAATTGTCTACATTTTAACTTTGAATTTAAAATTATTATTTGAACGTCAAGATCATCCAGTCAGATTCCTAATTGAGAATCTTCTTTTTTTTAATATGATTTAATACCTTCTCATTTCATTTTGTACATTGAGGACTGATCACCTTTTCACTAATAGCATCTCAACTCTAATTTTATAAAGAACATGTTTCTCTGAAATGTCTTAAACATATAAAAGGTTATCTTTATCCTAATACATTGTGATAGAAATACAAAACACGAGGGCTTTTAAGATAATTTATGAAGGTTGAAAAAAATCAGTTTAAAACCTCAGAAATTTTTCTAAAAACACCCCTGAGCATTCTAAACCTAATTCATTATTTAAAAATGACTGTATACTATGTGTTTCCCCGAAAATAAGACCTAGCTGGACAATCAGTTCTAATGCATCTTTTAGAGCAAAAATTAATATAAGATCCGGTCTTATTTTACTGTAAGGCGGGGTTTTATATAATATAATATAATATAATATAATATAATATAATAATATAATATAATATATGACTGGGTCTTATATAATATAATATAAGACCAGCTCTTATATTAGTTTTTGCACCATAAGACACATTAGAGTTGATTGTCCAGCAGCACATGTAATTAATAAGTGCTATCATAAGACCTTCTAATCAGCTGGAAATTTAAGAAAAGCTTTCTGAAGGTTGAATCCTGTATAGACATTTTCCTCTTGCTCACAAAACCTTTGATTTGTAATTGTTTTTTTATTGGAAACACATGGTACTCCACTGCAACCATAACTTCACTGTCATTTGCTCTCATACACTGCACATGACTAACAGCAGAGCTGAAATTGTCTCAGCAAAGAAAAGTCCCTGTTGTCTGTTTCTTGGCTTCCTCCCCTAGGGCTGGCTGCTTTGCACAGCTACCTACCTATGTACTTCTGCAGCATCTCTCATCCCTGTATCTAGGCACTCACGCCTTACAAACACAAACGTCCACAGATAGAAAGTGTGGGGCTTGTGGCAGAGGCTTCTCACAGTGACCACTTGTACAATGCAACAAGGCAACTTGCCGCACTTGTGTTCCTTTAGCATAAAATACAGGTAGCTGCGTGGGGGGCAATTTCAACTAGATTTCAAAAGAAAAATAAAGGGATAGCGAGCCCCCAGTTTTCAAACTACTTTGAAACATTTACTGAATACCCAAATGCTACCCACTTTGTGATGTACCACAAGTGCTTCTGCAGGGCCGACATGTGTAGAAACTCGGCAACATTTGTTGTATCTAAGGACCGTCACGGTGAAATCAGCTTTCTTGAGTACCTGTCGGAGTGGCCTATCTTCTAAACTCTCTTGCTTTTCTATTAGAAAGATGAACAAAACCAATCTTACATTTAACAAGCTCTCTATATTTAAGGGTGCTGCTTCCATACACAAAGAACTAAACATATGATGAAATCCCTAAATAGATATACTTTTAGGCACAATCTTAAATATAAATTTTCAGCTTTTTATATGGTTTCCTTACTTTTATTGTTTTAATGTAACATCAACCATCTCTCAGATCAACTGGTTTTCCATCTGAGATCCTTGCTCCTTATCATTAGGACTAATGCTTTCATGACTTCCTTTTTTTTTTCCATGCAATTTTATACAACAAAATAAGAAAATAGACTGAAATATTCAAATTAGCGCTGCTGCTCACTTCAAGATGATGTCACTGTCCAAACTTCCACGCTGGCCAGTAGGCAGCACCACTATGCAGTGGTTTGAAATATTTGTTCAGTAACTGATGCGTGCAAGTCTGCGTAAAGGTTGAAGACATATCTGTCTACTAAGATTATACCACAGTGCCCTCTAGCCTGTACAGCAGGAAGAAAAACGTTTCCCCTTCCTGCTGTTCATTTCTGGAGGTACATGATTTAGCAACAAACTTTTAGCTACAGGCAGGCTAAATATATTTGTTACATAAAGGTTATTAATCTGCTCCTAAGTACTCCCTAAAATGCTCTTTCTTATAGCAGACATTATCATGTCACTTTCTTGAAGAGCCAGTGCCTTCTTGCCAAAGAAATATCCAGTATTTTGAAGCGTCAACAGGTATAGAAACAGTGCTGCTGCGCCGAGGGGTTCTGTCGTTGGAACACTTTGCTTGATTGAATAAAAGCAGAGAAGACCTCCACTTCCCACCTCTCCTCCCGACCCCCAGGGAAAAGCAGCAATTTATACATTCTATCCTTGAGCATGGCAAAGGCAGGCATCCTTGGTGTTATCTAATTATCATTGATCCCTAGCTCATTATTGTCTATTACCCACATTCTCTCCATTCGTATCATTTTGGGAAAGGGAAAAAAAAATCTGTAGGTTTAAGTCTTCCTGTCTAGGTTGATTTAAGTTCAATAAACAGACTTTAAAGAGAAAACTTAGTATTTCCTAGAATCTTTCTTTAATTACTTGTTATCTCTGGTTTTCTTCCTAACCTCACCTTCAAAGAGAAACCTTGAAAAACTAAAACTGTATTTAACGTTTTATTAAACAATTTTATTAAGTGAAGCCCACAATATATATATTTTTAGATATTTTTTTTTTTAAAGTAAGGCATCTTTATCTTTAAAACCTCTGAATTGCGGAAGTAGGTAAACAGTAGAAAATAATTTATTCTGCTCTGTCACTACAGAACCTTGTTTTCTAAAAAGGCAGTCACTTTCCTGAATATAGAACACATTTAATGGGAAAAAGTACTCCTGAGGTTTGCAGTACATAGACTTTTTAACTTAAAATATATATACTTTAGCACATTTATACTCTGCCATAAAGTACTATAATGAATAATTAAAATAAAACTAGAGTTGTCAAAATAAATGATAACTATGGATAGTGATATGATACTCTTAATGTTTTTCAAGCTTTCTTTTTTCCTTTTCTTTTTTTTTTTTGCTTGTTGAGTTGCATACATACTAATGGGCAAAGGATTTCCTAGTCATTAAATGTGAATTAGCAAGAAAGAATTTTAATGGGTATTTTGGTCTCATTTTAGATTTTAGCCAGTTATTTAATTCTATACTGTCTTCTTGCATTTGCTCTAATAAGCATCTTAGTTATTTGTATAAATAATAAGTGTTTGATGATAAGCAGATGATAGCTCTATGGTTTTAAAAATAGAATTTAGCAATTAATTTTTCACATAGACGTGAAGATTTCCCTAATCTCAATTCTGAGCATTGGAAAAATGAGCAATTCAGACAGAACATGTATCTTTACTATTAAATAATTCAAAGGCAGTAAAAACAATATACATTTAGGGTCTTTATATTTTATTTTAATATATAAGCTCTTTCTTTTTATTAGTTTCAGGTTTACAAAGCAATATAATAGACGTTTACACCCCTCACAAAGTGATACCCTCCCGAATCTACTACCCCTCTGACATCTATAGCTGTTACAATATCACTGACTATATTCCCTATGCTGTACTTTACATCCTATATATATATGTGTGTGTGTGTGTGTGTGTGTGTGTGTGTGTGTATCTATATATCTATATATATATATATATGTGTGTGTGTGTGTGTGTGTGTGTATCTATCTATCTCTATATATATATATTTAATTATTATTGACATTCAATATTATTCTACTTCAGCTTCAGGTGTACAAGGCATCTACACAGTCTATGAAGTGATCCCCCTGATAAGTCCAGTACCATCAGGCACTCTACATAATCAATATATAAACTCTTAAAACAGGAACAGTATTTCTCTGTCTGTATCCAAATATATTAAATGCTTTCTAAATGAATTTTCCCAGAAGTCTATCATTGTTTCCTACATTAGGTCATTGGTGCTTAAAACTCCAGTTCACTCTTTCTCTCTCCTTGCATCTCTTTTGCCACATTCCGAAATTTCTTTACCTGGTGACCTTAACTTTGAGCTGATAAATGAAACTGGCAGTTCTCAACAGCTTATTGTCTAGTCCTGAAGCAAAGGGCTGGGTGACAGGTGAAGACCGCTGAATGCCATCTGGGAGCCTCTCAGGTGACCTGTGAAGCTGGTGTTGAGCTTTGAAGCAGGTCTTCTTATATCTCTATACCTTCCTAGAATCCTTGCTGAAGTCATGGCTCTGGCCAGCTCTTTCTTGGAGAACTTTGCCTGAGTTCACATTGTGAAGAAGCAGAAGTTTCTACCCATGGCTATGCAGTTACATGGACATCTTTATTGAACCTCCCAATGTATTAATATGATCAAGTTGTGCTAAATATGTAAACCTAAATTCAAAGCAATGAATTACAGAGGGGAAAGGGATAGAGCAGGGCGGTAAGGAGAAGGGGAGAGAAGCTAACATTTATTGGATATAACTTCTATGGGTCAGGTTCTTGATGTGTGTTGTCTCATTGAATCATTGCAACATCATAGTAGAGAAGTAAGGAACTTTCCCCCCAGTTTTGCATGTGAAAAATGTCAATTGCTTTCTTAGTGTTACCTTTGCCTAGTGAATCAGATTTGGGATTTCCAACCTGGTATTTTTAGCTCCAAAGCTCATGTTATCCCTACATGTGCCCATGTACAGGAAGATTATCTCAGGAAGAAATGCTTCATTTTTGTTGTTGTTGAATGCACTACCACTTTGAGAAGGGTTTGTGTATGACACTGCTCCCTAAACATTACAATACAATTGTGGCACTTGGTCCTTTGGTTCATTATTGAGATAATAAGGTAGCAAGGAAATACGAGCAGGTCTGCACCCTCTGGTTGCTCCTTTTTCTTGTCTGATACCAAGTTTTTGTCAGGCCAGCCATAAGACTTGGCCCTGTGGGTATCTGCAGGGTGATAATTACCCCAGGTAGAGTCTCAATGGCTGATTGTAAAGGTCAGTCCAAGTTTATTGAGTCTCGCGTACGTCCCAGCTTTCTGGAGATAGCCCTGAGTTCAAGTGCTTTTATTCTTTGCCGTAAAAGCAACCTCTTAAATGTGAGCCATCTTACCCTTGTGAGATTATTCCATACCTTGGCACAAAAGAAATAAATTCTGTCAAACCATATAACCTGATTTTTTAAATTCAGAGATTGCGCTTGCTATAGGCAGTGTCTCAGGAAGCATAAGGACAACCGAGTGAAACACATAGGACCTCCCTTTTCTCCAGATGTGTCACACACGTGACTGAGTGAAGGCTTCCTCTGTGTCAAGAGTGACAAGTCCTACACTCCATTCTGCTTTCACGTTTTTTGTCTAGTGCTTAAAATAACTGAGCTCTATATTCTTTTCCCTCATTATGTGCAATTGCAGATGTTTACTGGTTTCATTCTTTCTTTTGTTGAACTAACTCCCCTTCCAATGGATGTTTTTTGTTTTTAAAACAAAGCTCTATATTTGTTTGAATAGCTCTGTCTGATATGATACAGTTCTTCTATTTTACTTATGTAATCAACATTTTGTTTCATTTTAAAGTTAAAAATAATCTAAAAGATGTGAGTGATAAATTTCCATGCAACAGATTTAAATATCCTGGTTTGTTTTCATCCTTGAGTTTTTCTACTGTCCTGCGAGGAGTGTGGATTGTTGGGGAAATGGGGGTCCATATCCTTTTTGCTTTCAAAAAACATTCAGTTTACAAGTCAAGAGCAAAACTATTTTGTCTTAGCTTTTACTGTAGTAACTACTTGTTTCCTACCTAATACCCATTCTACTTTTACTCACAAAGACCTGATTTTCCCCCCCTAACTGGCACTGTGCCCAGATAAACATGCTTATTTTCCAGTTTCCCTTGGGTGGTCAATGAGGTGAAACTGAAGGTGTTGGGTGGGCTTTCAGGAAAGCCTTGTAAAGCTGACTGACTCAGCGGAGAGGCACACCTTTCAGGCCCTCCCCTTCTTCCTGCTCTTTCTGCCTGAAAATGTAATATCTCTATAGCTACCTTGGGCCACCAGGGTGAAAGCTGTGTAGAGAAATAGGATCCAGAGTTCCTGATGATTTTGGAGCTGACATGACATCATATACTGCCTACATCTCTACTTCTTTCATCTGAATAGGAAATAAACTTCTGTCTTGCTTAAGTTCCTTATTTGGGGTTTCTGTTATATGCAGACAAACCTAATCATTCCTGACAATGTATTCTTTAGCTTTCTCATGACTATAATGCAGAAATATCTATTCCTACTTCACGAATCTCTCCTTTCATCTCTAATTCTCTCCTTTTCTACTTATTACTAGCATTCAAGAGGACATTTTCAGACAGGAAGTACCCGTCTGAATGTGCAGACCCATGCTGCCCGAGAACGTACTCACAGCTGTTTCTGCGGTGCCTTCCTTTGTTCTCCTTTTAACGCAAAGAGGCATGGAGACTTTTCCCAGCCGCACTTACTGTAGTAGTAGTTGTGGGGTGGGGTGTGCAAGACAGGCCAATTGTTTGCATGCATAAGCCATTGAAGGCTTGGATCCAGCTTGTACCGTGTTTCCCCGAAAATAAGACCGGGTCTTATGTGAAGTTTTGCTCCAAAAGATGCATTAGGGCTTATGTTCAGGGATGTCATCCTGAAAAATCATGCTAGTGCTTATTTTCCGATTAGGTCTTATTTTTGGGGAAACACGGTAGCAAAAGGTGAGCTGAACAGCGTTAGTCTCACATGTGGCAGGAACATACCGTGTTTCCCTGAAAATAAAACTGGGTCTTATATTAATTTTTGCTCCAAAAAATGCATTAGGGCATGTTTTCAGGGGATGTCTTATGTTTCCATGTATAACAATCTACATTTATTCAAATACAGTCATGTCATCTTCTGGAACATCGTCATAACGTACTAAATGTATCTGTCTGACTGATGATGTTAACTGGGGCTTATTTTCGGGGTAGGGCATATTTTCCGGGAAACAGGGTAGTTTCTTTCCAATGATGTCTCCAGGAAGTAGATTTATGTCCTGCCAGACATACTGCACTGGGTGAGCATTTCCAGGATCAGACCGTAGAGAGCTCCTTTTAAGCCCTTACTGATCTGGGGTCTCCTACCTGCCTTCCTACAACTTTCTGTGGGATTACTAATGTCACAAAAGACAGAGGCTGCGTTCAGCCTGGGGTCAATTAAAGGAGTGATCCAGTGAAAAGAAAAGAAAACCTCAAGTAAGCAGTAGGACATAAATTTGGAAGGTGGAATGAGCTACTCAGACACAAGTACAAAGAGAGGTTTCGGAATTTAACAGAGAAACAAGACAGCCCGACCCCTTTCTATTTCACATGCCCCTGCGGAAGGGATGATGCTGTCACATGCATGCTGTATCATATTGCTGTCCTCCCTCCCCGCCCCCGCACCCCAGCCACTGTCAGAATGCTTGGTGTTGAGGCCTTACATAAACTTTCTTGCTCAGCAACCCAGGCCCTACCAGCGCAGGCTTTCCATGCTCTAGGCACTTAGCATTCTCAGACAGTAACTTCAAGGTAGGTTATAATCGTTGATAATAAACACGTTACCTTGGATCGAAGCTGGACAAGGAAAAAGTGTTGTGAAAAGAAGTCAGTGATGATAATGGATTTTAAGTTGATAATGGATATGCTAACAAGATAAAGCTTTTATGAAAACTATGAATCAGTCAATCTCTCTCTCGCTTCTCCCCACCCTCTGGAACCGGTAGGGATTCTTCCTGCTTTACTGCTCATAGGTTCTTCATTTTAAAAGGAGTGCATGTATTTATGTAATATACATGCATTTTGAGGGCAACGTCAAGGGTTGGGAAGGGGTCCAGAGAATAGCAAATGCAATTATCAAGTAGATTGGAAAATTAGACTTTTAACAAAAGGCTAAAGGAGTGGCAGCTATTTAGTCTGGAGTAGAGGTGATTTAATAATTGTTAAAGAGCAGTTATTCAGGGGGCCACTGACCAGCGTTCTCTCTCCCCATAGAAGATATAAATAAGAGGGACTGTTTAAAGCAGAGGAGAAGAAAAGGGATTTAGATTAAGTATTGGGAAGCATATCTCAAAAGTGAGCATCTTCAAAGGAAAAAAAAACATGTCATGAACTATATTTCATTACTGAGGAAGGCTGGGGAATGTGTGTCTCAAGATATTAGTGTGTCTCAAGATATTAGTGCAGTGGGCATAGAACAGGCTGTGCACTCAGACGTGGTTTTGAATCTTAGCTCTTGCCTTACCTAATGTGAATAAAATGATCTTAAAACATCCCCACTTGGTAAGATTTGGGGATTATAGAACACAGTATTTGGAGAGGCATGTAGGTGATAAAGGTGACAAATAAACATTCTTTTTCCCTCTGAACATCCGAACTATGATTTAAGATTTTGTAGCACAAGGGTTAGGCAACATATTTTTGTCGGTATTGATTGTTTTTCCTTTGTTTGCAAGGATTTAGCTTTTGTAGAACAAATGGATCATAGCGTTTTGTGGCAGGCAATTATTATTACTTGGTTTTATAAAGCCGTAACTGATGTGTGTATGTGTTTGGATTCATGCTTACACCATGAACAAAGCAATAGAAGAAAGGCATTTCAAAATCAAAGTCAAGAAAAATTAGATATTGTACGTCACAGAAAGAAATCACTGTTCTAAACACTATGTGACTGAGGCACAGTATTAATTTCCCATTTTGCCGTAACTGGATCTGTTCCTATTAATGGGCTTATGTTGTCATTTTGTCAACTCTTTGTGAAAATTTCTATATAGAGGAAACACTGCTGTGTTTGATCTCAGATGTCACCATCATTGGCTCCCTCCCTTGTATGCTGGTCCTTGAGGCCAAATGTTCTAACGCTGCTGCTTGCCTGCCTTGGCTGTAGTTTCAGGGTCTTCATCATTGAAAGAGAGTGCATTTTTCTTACCTATGTGGTATTTAAACATGTGCAGAGGTTGAACTGGTGTCAGTTTTCTGTATTCCTAGATGCTAAGAGGCAGAAATTCTAGAAGTTGTTCTGTCTCAAACCTCACCTCCATGGAAGGCTCCAAGAGATTGAGACCATGACCCCAACTTTCCTTGCTAAGTGGGTGAATGTGATTCCTAGCTCTCAGGTTGAGATTTTGAGTGCTTTCAGCGAGCTATTTCCTATAGATAGTAAAAAAGAGCAAACGCATATCAAGTGCCTTTTGGGTAAACTGGTGCCAATCTAAGTGCTTTCCATGTATTCACTCATGTCATTCTTCCAGTAGCACTGGGAATTTGTTACTATTTGGTGTTGTTCACATTTTACAGATAAGAAAATGGAGACAGAGGATATAAGTAGTATGCCAAGGAGCTTGCAGCCAGCAAAGTGGCTGAGCCAGCATTTGGATTCAAGCTAGCCAGCTCTGGAGCGCGCACGCTTAACCACCATGCTACACTGCCTGTCAGTTTAAACAGCTTCCTACTGCTGTTGAAGTAGGACTTTAGAAGAGTGTCTGGAAACTGTCCTGACACAGTCTAATTATTTGTTCTTTTACCGTGGGAATGTTTTTCAAATTCTGGAACCCGGAAACTGCCAAGCTCTCTTCTTATCCTTGTTCCGTGCCACTTAGCTTAGAATATGGAATTTATTATAGCTGGTTAACTTGGAACTCGCTTGTTCCTAAAAACAGCTTCCAGACATATTCCTCAGTCTGCCAAAGCTGTTCTTGGAGCAGTCTTTTAACCCCTTCCGGTCTTTCTTCATGTGACAAGGGCTTCAGTCTCTACCACAACCACCCCTTTGAGAAGGGGTGTCCATTCACATGCAAACACATATCACAGATAACAGTGTAGGAATCCTTCTTTGTTAGGATTCAAAAACACTGATGTAAGCCCGCTCTTCTATTTCCCCTGGGGAATCCAAGACTACCCGAAGACATTTCTCCCCTCAAATTCCTGAGAGATAATATTCTCACAGTCACATCTGGCATTGAATTTTATTCCCATTGAAATCTTGAGCTCCCTTACTGTTTACTTCCCTCTGCTCCATTTTGGTCCACACCTGGCTTTCACCGTTAAATTTCCTTGCAGGTTCCTCATACAAAGCATTTTTTAGGTGTAACAGACTTCGATGAATGTTTGGGGCAACAGGGTCAGTTAGCAGTTACCTCACCACAACACAAAACAGCCTAGAATTGAATATAGGCATTCCTTTTCCTAACTGGCTCTCTGCCACTCCATCACAGAGAATGTGCTCACAAGTCACCCTGAGAACAGGCTCCAGTCTCTTGCTCAACCTCACCCTACTCCACATCTCTCTACACTTCAAATTCTGTTTTTCTTTCTTTTTATGCAGAGTTGTCCAGCTACAACCCATTCTTTGGCTTCATGCCTTCCTTTGCCTGTCTAAGGATATATTAATATCTGGCTAAACAAATGGCCATTCATTCTTTATCAGTATAGCAGAACTGGCAGTAATTTTGGAGTTCCAGCCTTTTCCCGTCCGTCCCCATCTGCTCCCCTCTGCTCAAGTTCTGAACGTGGAAAAGATCAGCAGAGAAAACATATTTTTTCCTCAATGATATAATATTGACTTTCCTTTTAGATGGCAGAAGTGGCTCTAGTCAGTTTGAATATTAAATGCATTTATGATTTGGGCTAAACTAGTAACAAAGGACTATTAACATTACAATTAAGACACATAATAGATACTACAGGACATGTCTAACTTCTCTTCCTTCTGATAAATAAGCATTCATAGAAAGTAAACCATTAACATACTTATATTTACCGCAGAACGTAGGAGCTGGTCCAGGGCTACCTTTATTTTTGAGGACAGATCGGTGAAAAGGCAGTGATTGATAATCATACCTTGATTTTGCTTAGTACTGGTGCTCCTAGAGCATGCAATGACCTTAAGTCTTACAGAGCTCATACAGACACAAGGAGAGAGAACGGATTCAGACCAGGTGGGGCTGTGACAATTGGCTCTGCTGAAAGGGTACCTGAGCAATCCAAAGATGTGTCCAAAGGATGGGTATCCTGAGGCACTCATGGTCCCAAGGTTGACAGTCTGGCAGGTGAAATACACTGGGGGCTTCAGGTGGAGCACAGAGGGAAAAGTCAGGCTTGCCTGAGCCCCATCAGAAGATGCTGTGCCTTCACAGCAGAATCACAGCCACTGTCTGGAGGATGGCAGCAAGACTCTGAGGGAGGGGATTAGATAAGGTACAAGATCTGAGCCCCGCAGTGGGGTTGTATCCTAGAAGGAGCTAGGTTTGTGGACAGTCTATCCAGTAAGATTATGGAAAACAAAATGTCTCCACACAGTGGCTAGAAAAATTGCCGCTGGGAAGCCTCGCAGATGCCTCCTATTTGTCCCTTGTTGGGGCTGGTTGATAGCACAATTGAATTCCCAGGTATGTGTCTGGGAGGCAGTCTGTGTCTTCTGATCTAATTCTTGGCATTTTCACGATGAGCTCAGGAACTAGGGCAGGTGTGGGTCTATGAGGAACTGGGAAGGGAACTGCAGGGCTGTGTGTCTGGGCCAGCGATCACCGAGCACTATTCAGAGCACTGTGGAATACAGGAGGACCTTGCTTCCCTCCTGGGGTGTGCATAGCTGCAAAGAGCATCATTCTCATCCTTACAGTGAACACAATGGAAAAGCACATCAAACTGCAAGTTCATGTGTTTTCTCGAACTCATTGGAGATCTTGCTAGAAGGATAACCAACTGACCCAAGATCTAAGGAGAGTCTGGTACCTGCATAAAAGATAAGCTAGGAACACTGGCCGAGCTGTGGTAAACTCAGTGGGACACTGGTTGGTAAATTGGGGGAGGCTGTGTGGAGTAGTGAGAGAATGTGGAGGCCACGAAGGGTGGCAGAAATGGGGGCGTACACAGTCTCTTAAGGGTTTTTCTCCGTGACCCCAGTGGGCATCACAGAAAACACTGGAGGAGGACTTTTCAAAATATCCTCTTTGGATAAAATAAAGCAGGAAAGGGAGCTACTATAATTTTAAAGTCTGGGCCTTGCAGACGAGGCAGGAAGGCCCACGTACTTCTGAGGGATGAGCGGCCGTGCCAAGGAGGGGCAGGTTGGGAGTCACTTGGTGAAGGAGAGGACTAGGAAGGAGACGAGTGTGGCTGGAGCAGAACGAGCAAGGAGCAGAGCAATAGGAGATGCGCTTAGAGGTCATGGGGTGGGTGCAGATCATGGAAGGTCAAACTAACCGAAATGACTTTGGCTTTCACTGGAGTAACATGAGAAGCCTCTGGAGGGTTTTGAGCAAGAAGTGATATAACATGACCTTTGCTTTAAAATGATCCTGAAAATAGTTTGGCAATTCCCCATAAAGTTCACCATACACTTGCTATGTTACCCTGTGATCACACTCCTGGGTATTTAACTTAGAGAAATAGGAATGTACGTTTGCACAAAACCCTATCTATATAGTAATGGCTTTGCAGCTTTATTTGTAAAAGCCCCAAACCAGAAAAAAACCCAAATGTCCCCCAATGCTCAGTGGGTAGGTGGAAAAACAAACTTTGCTACATCCAGAAAATGAAATGCTCCTCAAGGATAAACAAGAAAGAACTATTAAATGCACATAACAACTTGGATGGATCTCCAGGACCATATACTGACCAATAAAAGCTAATCTGAAAAGGTTTTATACTGTATGTTTCCATGTATATAACATGTCCAAAATGGCAAGATTGCAGGGACAGAGGACAAATCAGTGGCTGCCGGGGGTGAGGGTTGGGGGAGGGTGTGACTGTGAAAGCACAGATACAGAATAGTTCTATATCTTGGTTGTGATGGTGGTTGCACAAATTTGTACATGTGATAACATGTCAGACAGTCAAAATTAAGTGCATGAAAATAGTGGTGAAATCTTAATTAAGATCTGTAGATGAGTTAATAGTAATGTGCCAATATTAGTTTTCCTTGTTTGAGAATATACTATGGGTATATAAGATGTTATTATTGGGGGAACTGGGTGAGGGGTACACACATCTCTATTATGTTTGCAACTTTCCTGTGAGTCTAAATTATTTCCAAAGAAAAACTTAAAAAAGGGTCTCTCTGGCATTTATATTGAGTCAAAAATGAAGGGGAAAAAGAGGGAGCAAGGAGCCCCCTTTGGGTGAGAAATCGTAGTGTCTGGGACCAGAGTGGGTTTGGTGATTAAGCTCCTACCTGGCTCTTCTGGACTGTGCAGTGCAGCAGCTTTCAGAAGAGCCAGACTCCCAGCCTGTCACTGTCCTTTCACCACGTGTGCTGCCATCTCCAGATCCAGTCTTTTACCCAGTGCCGATCTGAAGCTACTTTTGGCCATCAAGCTGCCCGTTGAGCCACACAGCTAGTGTGGGTGCCATTGCCCTAATGAGCCATGGACCCCCGCTGCTTTTTGCCACAATGGCCTGAGCCTTCGCAGGTTGTACACTTTTACCGTCTGAGCTGTATGTCCTCTGCCCAGCCGGTAGAGAGGAGACCACCACCTGCCCTGTGGAGCTTGAACTGGAATTTCCCCCTGTTCCCCACAAGAGGTGTAGCCTATTCTGCTCTTCCCACTCCTTCTTTCTCAGGAAAGGTGGTGGAATCCTCTCAATGGAGCTTCTAATTCCTTCTCCATATCCATGGAGGAAGAGTTCACCTTAGGGATATTTTCCTCATCTCTCAGCTCCCTCTCAAGATACGCTCCTCCTCAAGGAAGGAGAATCTCAGTGTCAAAGCATTTTCTTTCCTACTCATCCAATGTTACGGTATGTACCCTCACTCTCTCAGGAGGATGGCCAGCTCCAAGATCTGTGGGAAGTACCAAACACAGGTGCAGTCATCCCAATTTCTATCCCTGATGATGTGGGGGATGCAGCTGCCCCACATCTGTTTTTGGCAACCAGCCCTTCAGGCATCATTCTGATACCAGCACACTGGCCCACACCCTTCCAGGGCATCCTTCTGGCGGGAGATAAATCCTTCCTCATCGATTCCTCCTCCTAGAAGCGTATGCTGTTGGCTCTGTGGCCTCTCAGATATGAACACTTTTCAAGGGCTGGCAGCCCTGCCAGGTCCTTAATACACAAAATTTGCATTAAGTCCTTGAATGGTTCTGGACCATTGAGTCATAACTGCAGCCTATTTCTTAGTAAGGTTATGAGATGCCTTGTATGAATTTTGAAGCATCATTGGTATTATCTCAAAAAAAATGGTTGGGATATTTGCCAGTTGCCTTCCAAACATAGACTCAACCTTTATGCAGAAATATAAAAGCTTTAGCTTCCTTTGGGATTCTTCCACTTTTATTCCACGAAAATACAAATTTTATCAATAGGCATCCTATTACAACTATGAAATGGCTACTAGAAAAACAACTATATAATTTTTAGATCAACATTAAAATATAGCAACACTTTATTTGTTTCCCTATTCCTCCCCTCCCCCCAAATCCATATGTTCTCTCTGATGTTATTTAAATCTCTAAGAAATACGTCCATAAAGTCATGGAGCACCCACTGGTAATCCTGCGGAATGAAAGATCCACAGCCTTAGTTTCAATTTCTGCACTGATGCAATTCTTTCTAGACATTGCACATCTATTACCCGTAACATTCTCTGCCCTCCTACTAAAATTTATCTTTAGTCAGATCATTTATTTTTCAGATCTAAAGATCTAAAGACCCATTAACACGTATAATAAAATCATTTGTATTCCAGTTAAAATCACTGAATTATTTGCATTTAAAAATTTTTTCTCTATGCCTGCTTTTCTAATTTTATATTCCTGGTGCTCACTCTCAGGTACAGGACAGAGAATAGTATTTAGTTACAGGTGTGTCACTTCTGAACCCTGTGTCATCTTTCTCTGTCACTCAGACTAACAAGGAGGTTTTTTCAACAGTCTTACATTCAGGTTTTTTCACTGTGAATCTTTATCATCATCAGTATTTTCTCAATCAGTTGGAGTTTTTTCAACCTAAATTATACTTTCATTCAGTTTTATCCAAAAATCTTAATCTAATTTTATATTCAATAAAATCGAAGTTTGAATATCTCATATGATGATTTTAAGGAAGTATAAATTTGTGAATTGAGCATTGGCTTTGCAACAAAACTGATCTGGATTGGAATCCTTACTTGGCCACCAAATGGTTAGGGTTGTTAGCACTTTAAGTTCTCTAAGCCTCAGTCTACACGTCTATGAAATTTATATAATAAATGGAAAGGCTGTATGTGTAAAACACTTAGTATAATGCCTGATATATAATAGGCATTCAACAAATGGCAGTTATTGTTTTTACAATAGTATTTTACAATATACTTTTGTTATTGTTATATGTATACAATTTTATTGTTACAATATATTTTTGTTATTATTCTTCTATTGTTATTGATATGAAGAGTATAGTCCCAAATTCAATGATGAGAAATGTAATAGGTTAGCATATTATAATACGTGATGCCACTTATCATCATTCTCTGTCCAGGAACACAAGCCCAGACCCCATAAATGTCCCACATTTATGCTTTAAAATATTATATAAATAGTATGAAATTAAACTAATTACAAAATTAATAGTATGAAATTAACTAAGAAAATTAGTATTATTTTACATTAATTAAAATTAAGAAGCCAATTAACTATATCTATTCTGACCAGAAGCAAAGGATATATTTTAGCTTATATCACTAACCACTTAGTAATTTACTTTGACCTTTGTAGACATATTTAAAAATATTATAAAAGATAATGTGCAATATGAGATCACAGTTCTTCAAAATCTGTGAAACTGTAAAATAATTCAATTCTTATCTGCATGCAGACAAACAATTAGATTTACAATAGAAGAACTGTGTCAGGGTAGGAAGAAACAGGTTTGATACTGGTGTCTTATGCTGGCTTTATTCCCTTGGACAAATCATGTTCCTTTTCAGAGCTTCACTTTTCTCTAGCTAAACTATGTTTTCTAGCATTACTTCTTCATTAGCTTTCCATTGTGGTTAAAGAAGACCAGATTGTTTATTTAAATGTAGTCTTCAGACTTTTTAAGGGACCATTACTCAGATCAAAATGTGGCTTAATTTATTTAAATGTGTCTTCTGAAGTCTGACAATATAGCAACTGCGTTATTCAGTAGAAACACATCACAAGCTCACAAAATTTTAGTTTCTATTAGCAAAATAGGAACTTGGAAATCTAATTTTGGTCCATGATTGTCAACCCTGACTGAACATTCCTATAATATAAATAGACTTTAAAGTTTTTCCGTTGGGGCCCCACCCCTGACCAGTTGAATCAGAATTACCAGGGGTGAGACCTGGGCTCTGTGTTCCTTAAAAGCTCCCCACAACCCAGATGATTCTGATGCACACAGACAACAGAGTACTGCTGATTTAGGCCTATCCTTATCTTAATTAAATTTACTTTTAATTAAAGTAGCATTTTTTTTTCTTCTGATAGGGATGTATCTGGGAATAAATATCTTCACACACTCTTACTGGTAATTTTCTTTGGTTCAGGAGAAGCACTTTAATAATGTGAGCCACCCCTCTGTTTCTTTTAGTAAAGAGAATTGTTTAAATTCAAAAGTTGTTTAAAATTATCATAATCATATTTTAATGGTCAGTTTCTTAAGAGATTTTATATTCTTGAATAGCAATACCTACAAGTTGATAATCCAAACACACTGTCAAAACATATGTCTTAGCCATTCAAGGTGCTATAGCAAAAATACTACAGTCTGAGTGGCTTATAAATAATATAAATTTATTTTTTACATTTCTGGAGGCTGGGAAGTGCAAGATCAAGACACTGGCAGGTTTGGTGTCTTGGTGAGAGTCCATTGTTCATAGATGACTGTCTTCTCACTGTGTCCTCACACAGCAGAAGGAGCAGGGATCTCTTAGGAGTTTCTTTTATAAGGGCACTAACCCCATTCAAGAGGGCTCCACTTTCATGATTTAATCACCCCCAAGGCCCCACCTCCTAATACGGCCACATTGAGGGTTAGGATTTCAACATACGAATTTGGGGAGAAAACAAACATTCATCCTGTAGCAATGTATATAGAATTTTCAGATTAGTTAAAAGACAATTAAATATCAGATATAAATATCCTTGACATCCAGGAAAAAACAAACCAACCAACCAACCAACAAAGAAACAGACCTGGCTGAAGATATCTATAGTTTATTATTCTATCATTAGAAATGCTGACCTTACTAGCTAATATTAATGAGCTCCTGGTGTGCCAGACAGTATGCTAAGCACCTTAGGGCAAGATCTCATATAATCCTCACAAAAATCCATGAAGTACGGACCATATTGCCCCATTTACCCATGAGAATATTGAGACACACTGAGCAATCTTACATTTACAGTCAGCCTGCCATCTGCGGGTTGTGCGTCTGCAGATTCAACCAACTGTGAATTGAAAAGATTCGGGAAAAAAATCTTGTGTGGTTCCTGATGTGGACTATGTAGTGAAGCCTATGATGGCTGAATCTGTACTGAACATGTACAGACTTCTTTTTTCCTTGTTATTATTCTCTAAACAATGGCAAATAGCAGCTATTTATATAGCACTTGTTTTAAGTATTATAAGTAATCTAGAGATTATTTACAGTCTACAGGAGGATGTGTAGGTTATATGCAAATACTATGCCATTTTATATGAGGGACTTGAACATCCATAGATTTTGGCTTCAGTGGGGGTCCTGGAACGAATCCCCTGAGAATACTGGGGGCCGGTATAAATATTATGTCAATATTATCATTAGTAATTACATTGAATACTAAGCCTTCTTTCCCAAAAATTTCTAAACTTAGTAGTCCTTATTATTTCCAAGTATTGCTAGTATTTGGCATGCCAACCTTTATTAAACTATGTTTTACTCCTAAGGCAAAGCCAGAAGGCAAAGTCTTCAAAGCAGTTGAATCTCCTCTGCAGACACAGTTAAAGCCAGGAAAACAAAGGGTGAGGTCTGTTGGTTCATACACCACAGTTTTAATTGCTTTGCTTTCTCAAGTCCCCAACTTTAAAGATTTGAAATGTATTTAGTATCTAAAGAGTGATCCTGGGAGATAGTGAGATAAGTGGAAAGGGCGCAAGGAGACTTTGACTTTCAGTTGCAGCTCTCGCTTAGGGGTGTGGTCTTGCAAAACTCCCTGAATCTGTTGGGATTTCATGTATGTCTAATACTATGAAATAGATGGAACAATAGCGATAATGGCAGTAATTAACAACCACAACGTCTGCCATACCTTCTTCAAAGTATTGTTGTCATGATCAAATGAAGTATTTGTTGGAGAGTGCTTTTGGCTATATGGTCTGTTTGCCTTATTACTATTACCTTGTTATTATTGTTACTTTTATTACCTTATTATTTTTGCTTATTATTACCACAAACTGCAAGTGGTCCTGCCTTTCTAGAGTACATGGAGGATAGGATGAATGAGTGCTGGAGACAAGAGCCAAACTCGGAGTCTACCTTTGTAAGATCATTGGAAGATTTTAAGCTTTTTTAGGCTAGGGAACTTGAACATATTTTCCGCAGGGAAATCTCTTAGTTAGGTTTGTTTAAAAAAAAAAGAGAATTTTGACTGCAGAGGGAGAAAAATAAAAGGAGGTTGTAACTGGGCGTGAAAAGTAAGCAGAATTGAAAACTAGAAGCCATCCAATATGTAGATCATTGTGAATTTATCAATTCAACTGGACATTTTTTCACTTTTAAAACTAGTCATTTCACTCTATTTGTTATGAGCATTTTTACTTTAAAAGCTCTATTGTATGTGGTTTAAGGATAACCTCCTTTCTTTTCAAAGTTATTCTATATTGACTCCCATATTCAGTTACAAAATTAACTCTCTGCTTATTAATTTAGTTTTAAGTGAGTATTTTCCCTTGAGTTTGAATGATTGCATACTAAAATATTAATAATACGTTGTAATGCACTTACACAAGCTCGATATTTACTTAGAGTAGATAGCAAATGAACTCTAAACATTGCAGATAAATATAATCTTATTTCCAATATAAGCTTCACTATGATTTAGAACATTCAGTTTTTTTGGTATTATGAGATTTAGATTCTTGGCAAGCAGGCTCATAGCACACACTGTGAAGCACACACCAGAATTCTTTTTCTCAACCTTTTCTCTGTAATTTTCACGTGCTGACATCATTACGTTTGATTCTGCTTTCAACAAAAAGAGAGCCTGGGCTTTCAGGAGTCAGGAACAGCTGGGTTTGAACCCCAGTTTGGCCACTTGTCAGCTGTGTGACTTTGTACAAGTTCATTTACATCTGTGAACGTTGGACTCCTTCATAAAATGGGGGCATTAGTGCCCATGTCATGTCATGAGGTTGTGAGGATTGAATAAAGAGTGTATTGTTTTACCAGAGGTGTAGAAGGTCTTCAGTGTTATTTTAGCTACACTGTGCCCCCGCCACACCCCACAGTATTTTGTCTACATTTTTTCTTATAATTTCTTAGTTTAAATGGAGAGTTTTCCTAGGGAGGCAGAAGGAAGTAAATTTTGCTGTGTTAGATCTCAAATTATCTTTCCAGTGTTATCAAAAGTGACACTGCCACCAATTTAATTTTCCATAGATTGGACATAATGTATCAGATGATTTTTAATTGAGAGTCATATACGACAGCTTTATTTTTCTCTAACTGTGGTGCTTAAGGCTTCCTTTCCCCATTTCCTCATGATTTTGCCCTTTCAAGGTAGCAAGGCCAGTATTAGGTTAACTCACTATTCCGTGAAGTCTTAGTCTTTCAGAGTTCTCCTTTTCTCTCTGGTGGCCTCTAGATAACAGAGTGGGCTGTGGATTATGTGACCTCAAGGACTTGGAGGACAGGCGGTGGCTGGGTCATCAACTGTCTTCTGATTCTCTCTACCTTCTTTGAAATGTCTCATCCTACCTGGTCTTTGGGCATAGCCCCTATCCTCGCTGCATCTGCTACTGAAATGTCCCTGATCTTATCTTAGCACAATGAGTGCTAAGCACAAAGACCTGGAGACCTTTGTCTGCTGACTTTTTATCCCTTTGACTTTTCCCTGGCCCTGTTTTCTCTCTGCGATTCACCCACACCCACATAAAATCCTGACTCTTTTGTACCCACAGCCTTTGTACAGGTTCTCATTGTCTGGGACCACCTCAATAAGATAGCACATTCACCAGCAACTCATAGCCACTCTCTGTGCCCTTCTCGAGGGCCAATGGGAATTTTTCAGTTCCAAGGGGAACTGGTGTGGAGGACGAAGCAGGAGTGACTAGTGTTCTCTGTTGAAATGTGCCTGCTGGCATTTATATTACTTTGCAGCTCTCCTGAGTGGCATTGGTGCCATTGAGAGTTACCCTTGAAAAGGGACCATGAGTGGCTCCTGGTTTGAGATGCCAGGTCTCTCTGAAGCCTTCCTGTATATCCTTCTGGTAAGATCTCAGTGGCAAGATCTACTAAGCTCATCATAGAATTTTATACCCATTTGTTCCAGATAGTCTTGACATTTAAAGCATGTATTTGGAATCCAGGGAAAACCTCTTTCTAAGTACTCTGGTCTTAAAAGGGAAAATCGTTTTTTTTATGACTTGTTTTAATACGGATCCACTTGAAAGTCCAAGATGGGCAGTAGCTTCTTTTACTGCCTGGCCCTGCCCCCTCCACTAAGTGATAGGTGTCTCAACTTCAAATGGTAGAGGACTTTGAGGTAACAAGAATTGCCAAGAATGATGCATATTTTACATGATAGTTCAAATATTGTTCTACCAGCTCCATAAATAATGTTTTACTTCTTGTTCTTTTATGTTTTGCATTTAGTTTCTTTTTGCTTTACCTTTAGGTCTAAGAAATTATACATCATATATTCATTGGGCAAGTCTTATATTCAGGACTAAGCTTTATATATATGAAATTTGCAACTTCTCTTTTTATAATCAATTTACAATGTTTGTCTCTCAAAGCTTTTGTTTTTTATAACTTCTACATTTCATGATCATTCATTTCCATAGTTGGTGTCAACTCTGCTGAATAGTAATATTTTAAGCTGCATTAACTTTACTTTCTATTCCTATATTTTGATTCTTCCTCTAAAAGAAATGTATCATTTGTCATAAGAAGATTCTAGAGAGTGATAATCTCATTTTCTAGTCTTAGCCTTCTCTACCAATTATAGATCCTCAGTGATATGCTTTATATAATTATTAGAGGCTGGCGAGAGGCAATTTCTCAAACAGCTCTCTATTCCCTTGTGGCTGACAAGAGTCCTAACACAGCAGTGGGAGCTCTGGATCTCTGCTCCTTGTTGTAAGCAAAAGTGCAAAATGGTCTCACTAAAATTATTAACAATGTGCAAGGTCAAATGTGCAGTCTTTTGCCCTGCTTTTCCCTAATTTCTCTGCTCTTAAAAGTGTTATTGTCATGTTGTACAAAAGGCACTGATGAAGGTTCGAGTTAAAAACCTGAACACTTTGTTGCCAGAATGTTTTGGAGAGCTAACATTTAGTCATTGCAATTCTTCTGTTAACACGTGCAGGTGCCCTGGAGCGATCAACATCTCTAACTCGGTGATGATAGTAGCAGTTTTGAGCAATGTGCCAGGCATGATGCTAACCACTTTGTGTGCATTGTCTAATTTAGTCTTACCAATCCTTGGAAGTGCATACCCATTTTGCAGATGGAGAACCAGAAATCTAGGGAAGTTGACCAAGGTCACATAGCTGAAAGGTAACAGAACTCAAACCCAGCCTGCCCCTTTCTCCACCATGAAATAGAGCTATTTACACAGGGATGACAGTTATAAATCAGAGCTTTTCTGTACAGACCAAGATATATGTTCCCCCAAACTATAAGCCCTCTCAGTGCAGAGCTTATAATCATTGAGACAGAGAAGAAAGACTAGGATCCTTTCCAGCATCCTTTCCCCAAGATTGGGAAGTTCCTAGTCTCTAATCAGATTAAATGTTTACATAAAGGAGGCAATGCTCTATGACTGCCCACTGATTCAATACAATGGAGACATGGTCAGGACTGTAACCCTGTCCCTTTCTACTTGTATTATAGAGTTTCAGCTTATTTATTGGACATATTTTTGTGGAGCACTTACCATAGGTTGGGTATCTTGATGGGTACTAGGAAAATGAGGATACAAAGACATGGTCCACGCTCAGAAGGAATTTATAATCTAGTGTGGAGACAAGAGCCAACAATTCCAGAATAGGATGAACAGAGCTTGATAGGGCAGGAGGGGATGCACAGATGCCATGAGACCACTACTGGAGGAGTCGGTCAGGGGCAGATACGGGGAGCCCCTGAAGGAGAGTGATGTCGTAGGTTTTATGTGGAAAATGGCAGTGAAGGGCAGAGACCAGAGAGACAGGATGAACAGTAAGTGGTAGTTTTAATTATCTAAGTGAGAGATGATAAAGGCCAGGTCAGTGAGAATGGGCTGGAGAGAAGAGAAGTGAACTACAAGATAAAGGGGGTAGAATATACATAACTTAGTGATTAATGGTATGTGAGGGGTGAGGAGGGAAGACTCCTCCTCCCAGTTTTGGTTCCTCACCTTGCTTCTGTGTTTGTTTCCCTCACTTCTGGAACCAGAATCCACTAGAGGTGGTTCTCTATGACCATGCAGAGAATGGAAGAGTAGAGCAAGTGCTTAAGGCAGCTCAGACTCCTTGTCTGTGAAATAGAGTTCATCATCCTCCTGGCCTACACCGCTCTGGGAAGCCAAAATGAGAGCGTGAGGAAGGGGCTTTGGAAATGGAAAAGCAAAATATAAAACAAGCAGTACTACTATTATGTTTAATACTAATGATTATGACATTCATTCTAGACTTATCTTGAAATAAAGTGATGATGGAGGTGGTGATGATGGTATAATAGTTAATACTTTATTTGGCCCTTAATACATTCCTGACATTGTTCTCGATGCTTTAGATGTTTGACTAGTTTAATTCTCACAACTACGTTTTACAACAAGGAAACTGAGGCACAGAGAAGTTAGGCAATTATTCAAGGTCACAGCTATTTAGTGGCCTAAAATGGGTTTCGGTTCGGGTCTACTGGCTCCTCTTATTTTTATCTCCAATATGACATAGATCTCAAGTACAATATAGCCATTCGCTGGCATCCAGGTTTTCTCTGGTGATCTTGAAGGTTTCCCACGTGCGTACGCTGTCCTGCCTGCCAGCCTTCCAGCCATAATTCCCTTTTTCACTTATTATTAGCATTGTGTTGGCTCAGGTGCTCTAACACTTGTGTTGATAAAAGAGTGGGCTTTTAAGCGATGATCCAGGCAGTGCTGGAAAGTAGGCCCAGGGGTTTATTTAGGTCTCTGGTGAGTGTTCAACGACCAGGTCCAATCCTTGTTCTTTCCTTGTGGCCCCAGAGGGGCTAAGTGTTGCCCATGCATGTAATGGAAGGCATAAGAAAAGAATGAAGGGAGAAAGGGGGGAAGGAAATGTGGGCAAGTACATAGTAAAGAGAAAAATACAGAGAGAAAGACAAGGAAAAAGGGAAATAACAGGAAGCAGAAATAGAAATTAGATGCCGCCTGTCTGACTGAGTGGATGAATGAAGGAAAGGACAACATTTTTGAGTATGAGGCCCTCTATTCAGCCTTTTAATATTAATTATCTCAGTTAATCCTGACAGCGGCTCCACTCTCTGACCATTTTGTTATAGCTGTGGTCTTATGCACCTGTTACTTCTGACAGCCCACAGCCACACATTGTGATTTCAAGTTTTCCTTCTTGTTGGGTCCAAGCATTCTTAAATAGACAACTTTGCTGGGCATTTTCAAGTTGCTCAGCCTTCCACAGCTTGTGGTTGATCCTTTTTCCCTCCTTCGCAAAATTGTCTGTGAGTTTCATTTCTGCAACCCTTGGATCCTTTTAATAAGACCTTCAAAAGCTGTAAAGCTCAATGGATGGTGCAAGAAAGGTAGTAAAGAAAAAAAAAGTTCTCCATCCCTACCAGGTTCCACGAAGGGGAAAGTGTGAATAATGGGTTAAATAGAGCTCTTACTTTATTAAAGTCACAATTATATATGCATGTAATTTTTAGCACAGAGATTTATTAATTTGCATTCAGATCATCAGAGCCAATTAGCAGCTCCAGCTTCTCCAGCGGTGCTCTGTCTTTTACCCTTTACTTCCCTTTGTAAACCCCAGATCATTTTTCTACAGACTAGGGCCTACAATTGACCTCTCGTATTAGTGTTCGAAAAAAGGAAGTTCTGTACTGATGATGCCTTTCCCGGCTCCCATGCACAGAAGCTGCTTCTTTTTCTCTTTTTTTCTACCCATCGGGGCCTTTTTCTTTAAAGGACCTCTATTTACCAGTCATCAGATACAGCCCGTTTGGAGCAATGTCTACAGGAATTACTAAATGAGGAGAAAAGAAGCAAAAACTCTGTTTTGTACTCCCTTTCCTACTTATTGAGACACTTATTTTTCAGAAAAGAAAAAGAGCAGAAGCGTAACAAATTCTGCTTGAAAGCCTGACATCTAGTGTAAGGGCCCCAGGTGAGTGCTAGAGATATTTTCCTCATTCACCTCACCCCTTACTTGATGTCTGTAGAGAACACATATTAAATGAATCTTAAGAAACAGGAACAAAAGTCGAATTTTTAAGGGCTTGGCTATGTAGTGGTACAGGTCAGTTAATCAGTTCAACATGCTTTTGGAATTCATTGGCTCATCTTTGACTACTATAGATTGGTTATACATATGCTGTCATGTTCCCACTGTGTGTTGTCCGTGGCTGTTTTCTTACTGCTGCTTTTGTTCTATTCCAATTATATTATAAACCCTTGAGTTGGAAGCAATGTGGTCTATGTGTCTTATTATTAGCCACTGAAACCTTATAAATAATTTAAAAAATAGTCCAAGAATCCACCATGCCCACCCTGATGGTCTTTATTCCCTGGTTATTCCTGTACTCTTTCTGCTCCTCCTCCCGAATGGTGGAGAATGGTTAGGGATCTCCCAACGGTGAGGTTGACTGACGTGTGCACTGACCCATGAACTCACCGTCAAGGCACTTTCGCCTTCACCACAGCCTCAATTTTCTCATGATGTATTTACTTTGGATCCCTTGTTAATTTCCTGTCAGTTTAATTAACATGGCTATTTCTGACCTCTTTCCTAAAGCTTTGACCCTCCCCAACCTCCCTTTCTCTTAGTACACAATTATCCCTTACCCACAATTCTAGAAACTGTGAGGTTTTCAAACTTCACCTGCTCCCTCCCTGGCACACTAAATTTGGTCTGAATTACACCCATCGGTAGGTCCTTCCCACCTTTGCACGGCTGACCGTTCTGTCTCTGCCCTTCATGAGTCGGCCTCTGCTTACTGCTCCGGCTTCATCTTTTGCAAATTCTCACACTCCTCTCTTTCACCCCTGCCATACTCACCATTTGCATTTCTCTCAGTGAGTCTTAGTGTAAGCGCCTCCACCTCCAATGAACAGACACCTCAACCTTGGCTTAATTGATTTCACTCCTCCTCATCTGAACGTGGCTTTAAAGTCTGGGTTTTACATGTGCCACCCACGGCTCCCTTACCCTCCGTGCATGTCTTTATCACAGCACTAATCGCATGTATTCCACAGCCTGCAAAATGTCATATCCACTCTTATATTGGTGCATCTGGAATAGTGCCTGGTATATATCAAAAAATATGTGTTGTAAGTTGAATGAAAAAATGATGAATGAATGAATCTTATAACTAATTGCCACTCAATCTGTTCTGTCCTGACAGTTCCTTTTAACTCTATTGCTATCTTTGTCAACCCTCTTTCACTGTTCAATTTCCTACAACTCAAGCTTTTATTTATTTTTGGAGAGGCAGTTTGGTTCAGTGGTTTCAAGTATAGTCTTTGAAGCTTTGCTGCCTTAGTTTGGAGACTGTGACTTGGTTTGCTAGCTGTGTGACCTCATCCAAGTTACATAGTCTCTGTGACTCATTTATGTTTTTTCTTTATTACCTATAAATGAAAGATAATAATAATACCCACTTTCACAGGGCTGTTGTGTGCATTAATTGAGGTAGATCCTGTGTAGCACTTAATGCTTGGCACATAGTAAATGGTAATTACATATGAACTATTTTAATTATTCCTAGCTGCTACTTTTACACTTTATTTTTGTGAACTATTTCAGGCATGCAAATAACAATAGGGATTAATATAGGAAATACCTATGCACCCACTACTACTTTAAGAAAGATAGCAACAATGATAGTAAAAGCCACCTGAGGACACTTTCCTATATCACTTTCTCCTTCCTCCATCCCTCCTCTTCTTCCTTTCATCTCGGAGATAACCACTGCTTTAAATGAGATATTTATCATTTGCACGTATATTTTTATACATTGACTATGTAGCTAGGAATCATGAACACTACATGGTATGCAATGCATCGTGTTACTTCTCTATCTCCTTACTTCTGGTTACCAACCCCCAACTGCACCCCTCAGATCAGTAATCTGTATGGTTTCTAGAGTTGTCACCCCAGAATATAAATCTGATTTCTGTAAGTTGTTCATAGTATTTTCTTTCTTTTTTTTTTTTTTAAAAGATTTTGGTTTTTTGTGGTTTTTTTTTAAGAGAAATTTTGGTTTACAACAAAATTGAGAGGAAGGTACAGAGATTTTCCATATACCCCCTGCTCCCACTTACGTATAGAGTCCACCATTATTACCATCACTCACCAGAGTGGGCCCTTTCTTTTACTAAAGGATGACACACATTAAACATCATAATCATCCAAAGTCCGTAGTTTACCGTAGGGTTCACTCTTGCTGTTATATAGCCTATGAGTTTAGACAAACGTATAATGATATATATCTATCATTATAATATCATACAGAGTATTATCACTGCCTTAAAAATTCTCTGTGCTCTGCCTGTTCATCTTTGTTCCCTTAACCCCCACCAGCAATCACTGATCTTTTTTATTGTCTCCATAGTTTTGCCTTTCCCAGAATGCAATATATTAATAGTAGCCTTTTCAATTGGCTTCTTTTACTTAGTAATAATGCATTTAAGGTACCATTATGTCTTTTCATGGCTTGATAGCTCATATCTTTTTAGTGCTGGATAGTATTCCATTATCTGTATATCATAGTTTATTTATTCATTGCCTTACTGAAGGACATCTTGGTAGCTTCCAAGTTTTGGCAATTATGAATAAAGCTGCTATAAACATCCATGTGCAGGCTTACGTTTTCAACTCCTTTGAGTAAATACCAAGGAGCACAATTGTTGAATTGGATGGTAAGGTATGCTTAGTTTTGTAAAAATCTCCAAATTATCTTCCGAAGTGGCTGTTCTAGTTCGCATTCCCACCAGCAATGTACGTGATTTTCTGTTTCACATCCTCGTCAACATTTAGTGTTGTCAGGTTTCCGGTTTTAGGTCATCCTACTAGATGTGTAGTGGTCACAATCAATTCTTGAATCCCCATTACATACATTCTGATCGCCTGAAAGCTGCCGTTTGGATGCCACCTTCTCTGTGAGGACTTCCCTACACTTTCTAAAATGGCAACATCTCTAGTCCTCTTCCCTTCTTCACTTTTCTTCACAATACTTCTTATGCCATAAACATTATATATTTCTTTTTATCTTTTTATGTATTTCGCCACCTAAATATGTAAGCTCCAAGAGATCAGGGATTTTTGTCTGCCTCGTTTTCTGCTATATCCCTACTGCCTAAGACAGCATCAGATACATAGTAGGTGCTCTGTAATATTTAATGAATATTGAATATATGGAATATAGTACCAGTTCCTCAACTTGGATTTCAAGTTTATTTTAGCCCTCTCCAGCATCACTTCCCCACCCTACCACCATCACTCCAACTTGCCCTATCTTCTCCTCTCCCAGGCCTTGGTTCAAGCTCTTTCCTCTGTCTGGGTATCCCCCTCTCCCGTTCATTTCTGCTTATCAAAGCTTTTCTTCTCTTTCAAGCTCAGCTCAATTCCTACCTCCTCCAGGAAGCCTTCTCAGATTCCATCTTTCCCTCTCCTAGGCTGCTTTAGCACTTTGTACCTCTCATAACTTGTTTCATAGTTTTCCTTATTTCATATTTATTTCTATATGTGTGTCCTGCAGGAATATGGAAAGTAGGAATGTCATCATTTCCATTGCATTTCACAGTGGGTGCTCAGTAAATCTCTGTTTAATCAATTGAATCTGAGTGTGAGGAGGGACTTGCAAAAGGCCATTCATATATCCTTCTGACAAGAGTTCTGGACTCCTGTTTAATGATTGGCTAAGATCCCCCTCTAGATGGCAAAGCATTGAGGAGATTTTAAACTCTTTTTAAGTTAAAATTGTACTTCACCGTAATTCTGAGTGTTTTCATAATGTTGGCCCACAGTGCAGCGTAATCAAATTACTTTAATTCCACATCATTTCTCCCATTCGCCATTCATTGTTTCTATTGTTTCTCCTCTCACTCAGTTTTAAAATATTTTTTTCATTTAAAATTAATTCATAAGCTGGTCTCATTTAATTTTCTAATCTAGCTGACTTTCTGCCGGGTATGTTTTATGTGTGGGTTAAGAGGAAAGGATGACCCTGGGGGTGTATGTGGAATGCCATTTTTTGCCTCACAAACTAGGAAAGGTATTCCTCATTATTTAAAAAGTGAGCAAATTAGGGCATTTCGAGGAATTTAAGTGTGTGTTCTATGAGTGGTAATGCTAAAGAAGTGGGGGTGTGTAGTTTACTTTTGATTATGGCTATAGCCACTTTTGTAGAGAAAATCACTGATTATGGCTTTATTTAATAGGATAGAGTAGAATTTTAAAGCTGCATGAGACCTTAGCTATCACTTAGTCCAGAATTTCTTTATCCTGTCAGAACCAGTGCACCATTTTTTGACAAATATTTAGTAACAACGTCTTAATGGCTTAAAATAAATTTCACCAATAATATAATCAATACACAGGGACTTAAAAAAACACAAATATAATATTCTGGCTGAAATATAAAGGAAAAATTAAAAGAAAATAATGCATAATAAAATTGAATATATGTATATATAAATAAAATTAGGTGTAATTTGTATTTAAAATTGTATTTATAATATGTAAAAATCATGCAAATATACATGCATCAGTATCAATATATAAATGTTTGGCATAACTCCTCTGGAAGACTGAAGAAATAGTAAGATGCTTGTGCCTATATGTGCAATCACCATGAATGGAACAGCCACACATGCTGTCAGATACAAGTGTATTGTATTGGCAACTCCAGTGTCATACTTAGCCTTATGTCAATGGTATGATTTTCCCAGATGGTGAACTATCATTGAAAATATTCAGAAGGAAGCAAGTTCACTCATACACACACCGTCACCCACACAAACACACATTTGTAGCTGCATTCCTGGAAAACATCAGTGTGTATTAAAATAGCGCAAAACAAAAAAATACTTCGTGTTTACATGTGAAAAGGGAGTTAATGTGTAGGCTCAGACAGTTACAAAAAGGGCTTAGCTGATATCTGAATGGCTGGTGGAACGTTTGGAACGTCATACAGAACACAAGACAGTTTTTCCTGAATGGAAGTATCCGTCTCATCACAACCTCTCTGACTGACCCTTGCTCACCAAATGCCCACAAGAGTGGTCCACAGTCGTTGTGATCCTACCTTCCCAAAAAGGTCTAGATTGCTCCCTAGTGGTTGGTGCCACCCAGTTGCAAATCTGTAGCCTCGTGCTACCACCTCCTTGAAGAATTTGAGAACCAGAAAGTTTCAGTTGCCTGAAACCAGTCACGTGACTAGTTATGCTGCATGCGTCTGTAGGTAGTACTGTAACCAACAGACCTAGTTAACCTGTTTTAGCTTCTGTTTCTTCAATAGTAAACCACAGGTAACAATAGAAGCTAACACATAGCGCTATTTTGAGGATTAACTTAGAAAAGGTGAATAAAGTGCTTGTTATAGAGTAAACATTTGGTAAAGGGTCATGATGATGATAATGATGATGATGACGACATGACAGTGATAAAGAATGATACTTGAGATAAAATTTAAGTTCCTTGTTTTGGATTTTCTTTCTAACTTACTGAGAATTATATTCTTTAAACAGCTAGGTCGCCTAGTTTTTATTCCAGTTTGATCCTTATTATCACTCTTAGAGATTTCCCTGTTTTCAGTTAAATGCTCACTTTTTCTTTTAGCTTATATTATAATTTAAATTGCCGAACAGTTGAACTCTTTTCTTTGTTGACACACGGAAGATTTGCATACGTGACTTTAAATGAAGTTATACTCATAAAATCATTTTTACTTTAGTAGAGAGTAAATATCCAAATTTTATTGTGCCACTATTTTTGAAAAAGATAATCTCCCTTCACTTTTGCAGAGGCTCTATTCCCAGAACTTAGCTGCTGTAATGATTTCTTTAGTAGCACACAAATTCTATATGAATATCTCAGCAGTTTTCTCAGTTAAGTGTATTTTTATGGTTGGCAAGATTAGGGTTGTCTAGGAAAATTGGTTTTCTTTTCTTGCTACTTTTTCTGTTTAATTTGTAACCAGTTAAAAAATACCACAATATGATGGATGATTGATTCTAGTAAAACTGCAAAGTTAAGGGATAATTGGCAGACTTTGGTTAAGCAATGAAGTCTTCCACTACCTTTCAACAGCCTTTAAAACAACCTCATTATTAAAATGTACATACTAGCAAAATTATGGATGTGCCTGGAATTTAATTACTGACTAACTAGCAACGATGTCAGGGTTTTATTTTTATGGTGGATGTGTAATGTTTGTAAAGCAGCTTGTGGCATGGGTGCACTCTAGCAACCACAGAGGAGCTGGCATGAAAATGGAGTTTTGCAGCTAGATAACCACACCCTAGTCACTTCTGATTCACTTAACAGAACCACATTGGTGCAGGGTCTCAAATTGTTCAGTTCAGCAAAGAATCATTCCTGGTAATCTAGTTCAATGTATATATGTTGCTGGTGGATATTAAATCCTTTCTGATGATGATAGTACAGGATGTGAGCCAATTATTTCTTAAAGAAGCTGAGACCCCATTTTGTAATTACATGGATATTACCAACTATATTCTTAGGCTGTGTCTGGTTCATGAGACAATGAATGAATAAGACCAGGTGACTTACGATCCAAATGCCGTGTCATTCTTTCATTTATCTAATCAATGACTACGTCATTTTACAAATGTTTATTGAACACCTACTCTGTATGAGGCACTGTGCTAGGTGCAGGAAATACGGAAGATTAACATGGTTTCTACCCTCACACATCTTATTACCAATTCTGATGGATTTGACTAGGTAGCATACAGACAAGGTATATCTGTGTGAAGTGTAATATATCTTAGAATGTGAATATAATGACCATCTCATGGAATGTAAGCTACCAGAAGTTTAAAAATCTAAAATACTAGCCAAATATAAAAGAGTCAGCATTATTTATTTACGGTAATAATGTGTAATCATAAGATTCTTGTCAATAGACATTTGTTGAACAATCACTATATAAATGTACTGGACTGGGCATCAATGAATAAGACCTAAGCCCTGGCCTTGAAGTACAAATGCACATTCCATTAAAAAGATGCTGGATATATTTTCTTCTGCAAAGGATTGGTACCCTAAGAGTAATAGCTCTCAGGTGTTACCTTTGCAATCAGACAGTCCAAGCTCTTAAATTTACCAAGAGAATAACTGATGAGTCTGTATCTTGAAACAGCATATATCTCCCACAGATCACATACTGATGAGGAGAAATGTCCTTCAAGAATCTTAAGAAACTCTTCGTAGTAGAATCTGATTTTTTTTTTTTTTTTGCCTAGAAGGGAGTCAGGAAAGTTTCAGTGAATCTTTTGGCAGTGGTGTTAAAATGTAGAGAAATGTAATCGCATTTTTCAATGGCAATCTCAGCTGCAATGATCTGCTCAGTGAGTACGATATAAATTATCATGCCATTACAAACACCCTCTTCCATCTATAAAACTAGAGGAAATACATGAGCATCATAAAAAATCCTTTTATCATCAAAAGGATTTTATATTCATGACATTGCTCTGAAAGCAAACACAAGATTTTTCAAGAGATCTTTATCTGTTTTGTAGAGGAATCTTAGCATGAGGGACTTATGATAAGCTGGATGAAAACACAAACTATACATTAATTTGAACTATCACTGAGAGATTTTGGTATTCAGAATATAAGTAATCACCATATTCTTCTAGAGAGGTATTCCATAGTCAAATTATGTACTGATGGATGAAAATAGAAAGCTAAATTGAGAAAGTCAGCTTATCCTTTTGGGACCTATACCAGATGCAGTGTATTTATAATGGTACAGGCATACATCTCAGATGGTGTGCTTTTTACAAAGTGAAGGCAAGACCCTCCACCATCAAAAAGATTACAAGTCACTTTATTGTGTTACTCGCTTTATTGGTGGTCTGGAACTGAACCTGCAGTATTCCTGAGGTATGCCTGTATTAAGCCTCAAAGTACCCTGGCAGTCTAAATATCTGACTGTTACTCCTAGACATCTCTGGAATTAACATTTGGATTCTAAATCCATTGTGCCAGCATCGCTGTGGCAGATTTAATTTTCCAAAGATGGATGCAACAACACCGGCTTATCCTGCGTGCTCTTTGACAATGTGACTTTGTCACTTCTCCATGAGTAGATGGAGTCTCATTCCTCTCCACTTGAATATGGGCCAGATAGTGACTGCTTTTGTCAATAGGCTGTGCTGGAATGAACACTGTGTGACCTCCAAGATGGGTCCTGAAAGGCAATGCACCTCCCCCCTTGTTTATTGAAATACTTGAGCTGACAAGTAGCAAGTCTGATGACCCAGAGGCCACCATACTGTGAGGAAGCCAAGACACCTGTTGGTGTTCCAGTCAGTAGGTCTAGTCTTTGAGTCATAGCAGCCCAGGCAACAGAGATGATCAAGGAAGAAGAGGTTTCCAGATGATTACAACTCTCAGCCATGACTCGCCCTTCAGTTCTTCCCAGCTGAGGTCCCAGATCTTGGAACAGAAAAATGACATCTCCTCCATGCCCTATCCAAATTTCCAACCCACTGTACCTGTGAGCATAATAAAGCTGTTGTTTTAAGTCAGTAAGTGTTGGGGCAAAGGCCTAAACAAAGTCTTTCCTTCTCTGTAGAAGCAGTACTTATTGAAATATGTTGAAAAGAAATTTGCACGTTTAGGGTAGACATAATTATATCAGCTGCCATTTTTAAACACGAGGTATTCTGTGTGCATGTTACCAGCGCTGGTTGGTGCCCATACCGTCTTTACTAGTAGATGTAGCTCTTTCAGTCAGATGTTTTAGCTGGAAACAACACAAATCAACGTTGGCTGATTAACCAGAAAAGGATTTTATTATAAGGATATTAGGGAGCTCATGGAATTTTGCGGAGGAATCTACACATACAAGAACAGTTGAGTCTAAACTTGCAGGAACCATCCTAAACCATGCTGTGAACCGGCCTGAAGAGGAAATGGCAACTGCTGCTTTTGTCCACTGACCACCAAGAAAACCCCTCGGCTGGCTGCCCCTGGTTGTTGGATGCCTCTGCTGCCACCAAGGCCAGCAAAATCAACTCCCTCCAAAGTTTGTCTCCTCATGTTTCTTGTTTCCAAACCAAAGATTCAGGAGCATGTGACAAATTGGCAAAACCTACTTCAAATGTTTGTATCCCAGTTTCAAAGGAGTCTGGGAACTTGAATTTTCTGAATTTTCCCCTGATGAAGCCAGATCCATCGGGATGCAAATTTCCCAAACATAGTGAGGCTGTTTGTGTTTGAAAGGTTCTGGGTAGCTTGAAAACATGACAGTTATGTGCAAGATGGGATACATTACAAGAAGACAAACAGAATTTTGGCTGGCCGCAACTCAGAAGATTGTATTATTCTGGTGGTACCCAAACGCAACACCTAGAGACAGTTGCTGGCGTATTCAGGTCTACCTGCAGGCTAGGGTGTTAAATTTTGTACCAATGTATATAGGTCAAGAAAAAACCCTTGCCCCAGCAAGACACTGCTCAATCTTATTTTCATTTCAATCATTCTTGGCAACATCCTACCTGGCATAATATGAAGATGAAGGGAAATGTTCTCAGAAGGGGTATAGTAAATTGGTTTAACTCTGTAGTCTTGACACTTACCGCTGGTCATTGAGCTCCCATGCTCATCAGGTCCTGTGTCTTGGCCTAGTGTGGTCTTCAGAACAAAGGATAATGATGATGATGGTGATACCAGCACGTATTGTTTACTGTGTGCTAGGCACTCTTTTAAGTACTTTATAGGTCAATTCTTTTAAATCCTTACAACAACTGTATGAGGTAGGTAATATCTGATTTTACAGATAAGGAAACTGAGGCACAAAGAGCCCCCCCCTTCATAGATGATAAGTGGCAGTGCCAACAGTTTGACCCACTAGTTTGACTCTAGATCTGCTTTCTTAGGCACTGATAGATAAGGATTTTACTAGTTATCTTGGTGATTGTGCTTTTCCTCTTTCTGAGTGAATGCTAGGAATACAGTACTTGCATAACTTTAATATATCAGCTGGGGGAAAAGTAGAAATGCCTGTGCTTAGGGCCTTTGTTGCTTTCTTAAATTGTTATTAATGGCTCAGAGTCCATCATTCCGTATTATACTCCTGTATTTTAATCATTAGTTTCTATTTGTCTTCAATGAAGCACATCTGTCACTTTTTATTCCACTCAACTCTTTGCCATTTTTTTTTTAAACCACGTATGCTCATCAGCTTAACTTCTTATCTGCAATTTGGAACACTTTAGGGCTTCATCAGCCAGATGATTTACATTTTTTAAAAAGGTTAATTAAGGTCAGCTGCAACAGACACGTTGTTATTAATTCCTGTTCATTAGGAGAAATTATACTTGTGTCCTTTGTTCTTGTTTATAGTTTTGAACCAGTTTTCTTCCCTTGATAAAACATGTTCTCAGTCACCATGCAATTCAGTTGGAAAAATCTGTTCATGAGTTCTTGGCCACCAACTGAGGTCAATCACTTGAAGAAGTCTAGTGATCAGTGAAATAGTATTCCCCCAACAGAAACCACAGTTGTCTTTCCATCCAGGAGTTATGCTTACTGATGTGGTCAGGGGTTGATTCCATTAAATATTGAGTATCTATTAAGTACAGGTCAGTATGTCAGGCTGTTGGGGAATACAGGATGAATAAGAAATAGCCCTTGTTAAACAGCCTAAAGCCTTGTTACGGGTCGTAAGATACCTACATAAATAACTGGAATATATTCTAGAAAGAGATGTATGATTGGTGCAGAGTTTCCATAGTGCGTCTGAAGCATCATACTTGTAGAGTCTGCCTGCTACTCATGCATGAAAGTTCAAGTTACTGATCTAAAGCTCCGGAACCCACATTCTGTATTAGAATCATGCTGGCAGCCTTCCAGACTCCTCATATCAGGATAACTTTGTAAGTGACAAATTGTACATTTTGGCCCAGTGTTTTTCTGTTTCATCTGAAGTTCCTTGAGACCTTTAAAGTAAGTTACAATCACTCCTTGTGATTTATTTATGGCCAGTGTGTCAATTAGACTCAGAACATCTTGTATTCTTAACATGAATTTGACCTCTCTGTTTCAAAAGATGGTTTTAGCTTTCAGATCTCCCTAATAACTGCTGCAGTGAGGGCTCAAATAAAAATTTTGTTTAATTTCTGTATTCTTTAGTTTTACCATTTTTTGAATAGATGACTTCCCTCTCTTCCTTCTATCCCAACTGTATTTTGTAGACTGTTTTATTCTTGGGAATTACATGGTAGAAAAATTATAGCCTTTGAAATCAAATATATGTGGATTTACATCCCTGCTATAACTTTTGATCTTTTGGGGTAACTTTTCTAACTTCACAGAACTATGATTCCTTGTCTGTACAGACAGGATAGTAACATTTCATACTTTTGAGAAGATTAGTTGAGATGACATAAAATACTCGCCAAAAATGCCTCAGTGAGTCCTCTCCCCACCCGTTTATCTTCCTCACTTAGATAATATTTCTAAAGGGAACTCGCTCTCCTTCTCTGTCTCAGCAGTGACATCTGTTGCTTTACTGTTTACCAGCACAGATTTCCCCTCATCACTCCCTGCTCATTCCAATCAACAGCATAAATTGTTTCTTCTTGTCTCTGATAAGGTATGCTTAAAATAAGTGTTAACTAATTCCATATTTTACCATTTCTGTGGTCTGAATGTTTGTGTCCCTTCCTCCCCCCCAAATTCATGCGTCAAAATCCTAACCCCAAAAGGTGATGGTATTAGGAGGTGGGGCCTTTAGGAGGTGCTTAAGTCAGAAAGGGGGGAACCCTTATAAATTAGTGAGAGATAATTTATCAATGAGATCTCACAGCCTCCCTTGACCCTTCCATCACGTGAGGACACACTAAGGAATCTGCAGTCGGCAAACCGGAAGAGAGTCTTCACTGGAAACTGACCATGCTGGTATCCTGATCTTGGACTTACAGCCTCTAGGTCTGTGAGAAGTCAATTTCTGTTGTTTATAAGCGCCTCAGCCTTTGTTATTTTGTTATAGCAGCCTGAACAGACTAAGACAATCAGAGTTTGCTGAAGTGATCTGAACCCCATGTTGGATTTTTAAGCAGTTTTCCTTCTATAGCCCACATGTCAAGATTAATTATGTGATGCTTATTGTTATCCTATCTTTTAACAATCACTACTTCCTATTTCCTATTCCTATATATGAAAATAAACAATCATATCTTTCCTTTCGCAAGGATTTGAAAATGGAGTGTTGTCTAATACCAAACTTTGCTGCATGTCTTCCTATGGAAGATAATTATTTCCTGTTTAGCAATCTGTTTTTGACTTCAAGGACATTCACTGAGTACCTGCTGTGTTCAAAGCAATGTACTAAGTGCTTTTACGTTTATTATCGCACACTCTACAAAGCACTGTGAGTTATATTTATCATGAATAAAGTTCTTTAGCACCAGGTGTGGTTTTCTGGTGGATTTATTCTTATGTAAAAGGGTCCACAGACAACAGGTATATTTTCTGCCATTTTCTAAACAGATACTACTTGTATAAATCACAATTCTTTTCAAACGATAGGCTTTAATAATGTTGTTTTTACTACATACTAAATGTAGACAAGATAATTATAATATATGTGTCAGGTATTAAGAATAAAATAACAGTGTTATCCACCAATGTTTGTTTAAAACACAAATACAACAAGCACATTTGAAAGCTCCCATGTGCCCATCATCCACCCTTTGATTACTCTAACCCTGCCCAAAGATGACCTCTGGATACTTAAACTTTCTAGTTTTAAATCTGTCATGAAAACAATGATGATAACTCAATGTTTCAAGCTTGTCTGGTATTGAATCATTCCAGACAAGGAGCACCAGTGTCTGTCTAGGGAGGTCAAATTTTGGTTTTTAAACGCACAATATGAAATACCTACCTTTTCTTTTAAAAATCATTTAGGAGCAGATCTTTCTCTTATTTCTTATAGGTTTTTTCATATGGTTATAGATTATTTTATATGTTTTCTCTGGGCAAAGTGCTGGCACAAATGCCACCAAGTGAAAAGTCTGTTGGGGGCATCATTAAAGTCACAACCCCAAGAACGGGACCAGAAAGAAAGTCCAGCAAGGGGAGGCCTTGATTCCTTGTTCTTTTCTTGCTTTACACAGACCCCGAGCAAAAGTTATGAGATTCATTTAAGTTTTCTTCTGTGGGTTGGCAGAAATAAATGGCGAGTTACATACAGAAGAAAAAGATTAAATTTAGGGAAAGGAGAAAAGTGGGTTAGGGGAAAAGGCAGAAATAGAAAAATTGATGAAGAAATATGATCATCTAGGAATATCGGAAGATAAGCATAAAGATGCTTATGGGCTTTGTTACATCTAGAGCTTTGTTTTAAATCTTGAGGTATTGCATAGGGAAATATTTGTGTTTCACTCCAAAGTTCACAAAAAGGAGAGAGAGAGAGAGAGAGAGAGAGAGAGAGAGAGAGAGAGAGAGAGAGAGAGAGAGAGAGAGAGAAATGTGGGTGAGTGGGCAGATGGATGGATGGACGGATAGATGGATAGATAGATCAACAGATAGATAGATGTATATTATAATGAACTAGATAGATGGATAGTTGGATGGACAGATGTAGTAATGAATAAAGTATGCTGCTGGCTGCTGTAAATTGAGTGTTCATGTCTTGAAATCCTAACCTCCAAGGTGATGGTATTAGAAGGTGGGGCCTTTGGGAGGTGATTAGGTCATGAGGGTAGAACTCTCTGGAATGGCATTAGTGCCCTTATAAATGAGACCCCAGAGGGAGCCCTCATCCCTTCTGCCATATGAGGACACAACAAAAAGGTGCAATCTATAAAATAGGAAACAGGCTCTCTAGACACTGTCAGCACCTTGATCTTGGGCTTTCCAGCCTCCAGAACTGTAAGAAATAAATGTCTGTTGTTACAAGCCACCCACTCTGTGATATTTTGTTATAGCAACGTGAAAGGACTAAGACCTTTCAAAACTGCACTTGTGAGAGAAGGACCCTTTGCACATAGAAATGGATGAACGAGGTGTGATCAAACAATATGGTGAATGTTTAAATTTAAAAAAAAATTATAGCAGAAGACACATGGCCATTAATCCCCCTCAAAATACTCTCCATTGCTTTGAACACACTTATCTCATCATTCTTACCACTTTCTGAAGCAGTTCTGGAAGTCGTCTTTTGTGAATGCCATTAGTTGTGCTGTCATGGCTGCCTCGATGTCCTGAGTCATTTTGATTTTGGGGAAGAGCCAGAAGTTGCACGGTGCCAGATCCGGTGAAGAAGGTGGATGAGGACATACCGTAAAGTTTCTATTTGGCAGAAATTTCCATACCAGAAGCGATGTGTGACACGGAGCGTTGTCATGATGGAGGATGATTTATGGTATACTTTAAAACACACTTTCTCTCAACTGTAGCTCACAACCTACTGACTGCACTGAATAAGTTGAAACTTGTCATACACTGTTACTAAGGTTCAACCCACTGCTTCCTGTATTGAAGATCCCTGTCTTTCCGTTGGATGGCACTCGGCAGCAGCATTCATCATATTTTGTGATCATAACGGAAAGGCACCATGTCACACATCACTTCCAGAACAGCAGTTTCTGTCAAATAAAAACATTACGGTGTGTCCTCATCCACCTTCTTCACTGGATCTGGCACCGCGCGACTTCTGGCTCTTCCCCAAATGACCATGAAAGGTAAGTAAACATTTTAAATTGATTCAGGACTTCAAGGCAGCCACGACAATGCAACTAAAGACACTCACGAAAGAGGACTTTCAGAACTGCTTCAGAGAGTGGCAAGAATGATGTGATAAGTGTGTTCAAAGCGAGGTGGAGTGTTTTGAGGGGTATTAATGGCAATGTGTCTTTTACTGTAATAATTTTTTTATTTACACATTCACTGTATTGTTTGATCGCCTCTCATAGTTCAGTACAATAAAAGCTATGGCAAAAATCTGCTCTATTTTGGTAGTCCTTCTTACTGTGCTCCTGCTCTAAAGAAATGTTCCTCTTTTCTAAAGGAGAAAGTTGTAGTTTTGAGAAAAATGACATTCTGTGATTAGGAACTTTTTTTAAAATCAGGAATTTCATCGCAATAAACTGTGATTCAATCTAAACACACAAACACTCAAGATTGTACAGCCAAATCTGTTTCTGCTAGTAAAAAAAGTTAGCATTACCATGAGCTTTTTCATATTGGATTTTAGAGCAATAAACTTCTTGCCCTGCTTCTTTGAGCTGAAATATTGAAAGTTAAATTTTCAGTTTGTTGTTGGGCTTTTTATCTCATAGTCCCCTAATCCAGATGTTTAATTACTCTCTTACTCATTAAACACAGCGGATCATTACTTCTCATTTGAAAATTAACTATAGGTCTGGGATATATACAAACAATGCTGTTTCTTGGTCACCGACTTTTTAAGGCACCATTTAAATTCTTTAACTCTCCAGGTCAAATTGCATTACAACACATTTCATCAGCAGAGAGATCTATATAGCACTAAGATGGTAACAAGTTCCAGCCAATGGACCATGTATTTCAAGCAATAGGCCATAGAGAAGAGATTAGAACTACAAAAGTTTTGAACCAGTAATAATTTTATGGATTTAATCTGTACAGTAACAGGGAGCTTGAAAAATGTCACCACTTTTCTAAAGTGCTGTAAACAGGCCTTTAAAAAATTGTTTTATATAGTCAGATCATATTATTGATGACTAAATTTTATAGATCTAGTTTACAGCTTAATTCAAGAGCATGGATTGGCTGTCAGGTTAAAATAATAAGTATAAGATTTATAAAACAGTCTCTAAGACTATTTGTAGAAATGTGGCATGCACTAAAAATCTTAATATAGCATAGATGAATGCCATGAAGAATGTACCGAAAAAAGAAAAAATTCTCATTGAAAATGCTTACTTTTGGTGGGGTTGGAGGAGAAGCCATGACATCAGGTCAGTGTGCATAAAGGACTCCCAGCTGAATATGCTCTGTAAATGGTGGATATGGTTCATGTAACTGAGCGAGATCTTGACAGGTGTGGTAAGGGAAGGGCATTTCAGTCTGAAGGAACCGAGGTCTCTCTGATCAAAACCTTTGAGAGGTGGTGGTGCAGGTCCCTTAGAATAAAATTGAAAGCACTGACCCTGGCCAAGGAGGGGTCTGGGAGGAAACAGATGCAGAAGCTTCTATAGCAGTAGATATTGCTGTGACATTTTTATTGTATTCTATAAGATAATTGGTCTACAACGATGGGAAAAAACACACAAGTGGTTCTTTACTACAGAGCATTTGAGGGCCACTGCCATATAGGATCTTCCCACTGTGTCTTCTGGTCTCTTTTCCTTTCATTCTCACCCTTCTCACTAGTGCACCAGTGGGCCTCCGAGCTATTCCTTGAACGTACCAAGCAAACGGTCACATTTGCTTTTCCCTCTGCTTGGAACACTCGTACCTTTCTCTCTGTCTCTCCCTCTAGACCTCTTCAGATGTCACCTTATCAGAAATGCTTTTCCTATATAACAAAAGAACATTCTCCTTTTTCTGAGCCTTACCAGATGCCGTATCATCCTCCAGGATCCTTTTCCTAGCCAATTTTAATGTTTTGGTATTTCAGTCTTAGTACCGTATTTCATATTTTAATTTTCATCATCATACTATGTAGGGGTTTGCTCATAAAACTGGTTCCACGCCCAGGAACTGTAGCATATTGGAAATTCGTATGGATGCGGTGGGAAGAGAAGCGTAATGCTGCCTAACCGTTTGTAGAGATCGAATCAGGGTGCAGTCTCCCTTCCAATACAGCTGGGCCCTCAGGCAATGCTCAGTGCATGAAAAGTTATCATTGGAATTCATCCCTCTGAGGGTGATGGAGGCCTGGGGATAGGAGTGAGGCTTGGCAGTTGGAAAGAAAGGTCAGTTTTCCCAGGCTACTGAGGACCATTCCACAAGATGAGACAGGATAGCCAGATGAGAAATCCGTGCCCTCCTATGTGTTCCCAGCTCTACTGGTATATATTTGGTGTTTCCTTTCAAGGACCTTTCAGAGCACCTTGGGCTCATTAGGAGGAAACCAGTCCCATTTATGAGTAGTAAGGAAGCCATTTTCTCCTGTTGGAGTGGCCTGGTGTACAGATAATATACATAATTAATGTGCCCCAGAAAGCTGTTTAAATTAATTATGGGATTGTCCCCCAAGAAGTATTCCATAGGAAGAAGTGCTTTAAGCTGGGACCTGGGAGTCCCACGCTCTTTTTCCTCTCACCATTAGGACTTTGAGACCTCAGGCAATTCACTTAATGCTCCTCTAAAGTACCTATAAGATACTTTATTGATCCATATTTTATTCATACATTCCACTTCTGAATATTGGGAAAACCTCAGTAGAGCCTGAGGGTCAGTGAGGGAAAGCCAGTAATACCCTTTGAGATCCTCCATAGAAAATTGCCTGAAAGGGCCTGGTTCCACATACTGTTTTTTACATCCCGGACTGGATATTTCATAGAACTAATCATTACTTTTTAATATGTTAAACCCATACATATGCTTAATTCTTTCACATCAAAGGTGGCCTAAGACCTAAGTGATCAGCTCTTGCAACTAGACTGAGTGCATATTCAGATGGGAAGTTTTTAAACCTTTCGGGTTCAAAAGGAACCTGTGTTTCTGATGAACAAGATTAGGGATTTGTATTTTCTACTTAGTTATAGCTATTTCTTGTTTGTGAGGAATGCTGCAAAATAGTATGGACTATTATTTTATTGATTAAGAGTCAATAAACTCCAGATGTGCTCAGAAAATCAGGTTGGGTTCTTTGGGGGTGGAGGGGAGGAACAGTTCTTTCTCCATCATGGCCATATGGGATTTCTATATTTAGCCTTTAGCCCCCCAATCAATATACATATCTCTATAAAACAATGCTACTTTTCAAAAGAATAGAGCATAGATACTGTACAATATTCTTTCCAAATAAACCAGTCCAGAACTACAGGAAGTTGCTTTAGTTCGCATAAATCTCATTGAAAAGCTGCAGGAAATGTCATACTCCGGTTCCCATATTCTTGCATTTCTTCTGCTGCACGTCAGTAGCTGTCCAGCAGATGGCACTGTGTGGTAACCAGATAACAGCTTCCTTTTGCAAAGGTGGCTGTGTGCATTTCTGCCATGTATTATAAATATTCATTGTAAAATACAAGGTATTAAACGTCAGTTATTTACAAATTTGTATCTTATATTACTATGTAGTATTGCCCTCTAGAAATATAGTGAAATGTTTCTTGTCCCTTAAGGAGCTTTTTATTTTTCTAACGATTAACACTGGAGTTCACTTATAGTTTGTTATAATAGGTTAGAGATATATCAGCAAATAATTATCACTCTAATATTATCCTGGGTGCCCTGCCCTCTGTGTTTGTGTCAAGGAACAGACGTGGTTGGGCTGAGGGTGACAACCCTCAAAAGAGCTGCTCAGAAACACCTCTCTATTGCCACTTCATGGACTAGTATGTGGCCAAAAAGGAAGGAAAAGAAGGGAAATAGCACCCAGTTATTCAAAGCGTGGTTCGGAATCATGGGCCTACCTGGGTGCTTGTTAGAAATGCAGTATCTTGGGGCCCCCAAAGACTTCGTGAATCAGAATATGCTTTTCAACAAGATTCCCAGATGAATAATATAAACATTAAAGTTTGAAAAGCCCTGACTATTAAGTGCCTCCTCTTCCTTTAATGTAAAGCAGATGTTGAGAACCCACTGAGTGTCAAGCAGTGAATCCTGGGCGTGGGTTGCGAGATGATCAGGTCAGAACACAATCCATGAGGAGATCACAGTCAGGGGGTTAGAAAACAAACAGAAAAACCACCAACTCAGAAACGTAGGGGCTAAGACAGTGTCAAGTAAGAAACATCCAAACTGAAGACAAGTGTCGGGAAGCAAAATCTCAATGGATTAAGAAAATGCTCCAGAGAATGGCAGTTTTGCAGCTTATTTTATACATTAGAATCAAAGGAGGAGGCGTAAGGAAGGTTACATGAAATCCCTTGGTGGTAGATTAAGGTGGCAGGAGACAGCAAAGCAAGGAAATCTCTGGAATTGGATAAAAAGTAAAACAGAAAGACACATAGTTCTTTTACATTGGTGAATACAGGACAGTTAATAATTAACATTTACAGCACATAAAGATGGTATTCGGGGAAGAAGATAATAATGGGGGGTTCTGTGGTTTTGTCCTCTGGAGCTGTGGGCTGTGCGTTGAGGGGTCTGGAAAAGGACATTACTCTGACATTTCCAAAGTATTATTTGAGATTGTCAACTGGCAAAAATAACTCTCCAGAAAACCCACCAAAAGAGTGGTTTATTCGGGAAAAGAAAAAGAAACAAAAACCACCACTGTAGCATGGGAACGCACACCTCCAACACCAGGCTCCAGCCGGCTGCCCATGTGAAGAATAATCCCTGTTCCAAAATGGCTATGCTATTTATTAGCATCCCTCCCCTGGAAGCTACCACAAAGTCCAACAGGAAGTCAGGACCAGAGTGTCAACAAGGGGCCCAGCTCCACCCATAGTCCTCCCAGCTCTATGGTTAAGCACTTTAAGATGCCAGTTCACTTTTATCAAGATGCAAAAGACAATAGACAGGCTGACTTAAGGTATAGATTGACTTTTGTCAAGGAAGCTACAGGCCTATGATGTGACTACCCACCATGACCCACTTTAGTTAGGAATTTTTATGTTTAGACCATCTAGGATGAATGTGTCAGGTTTAGTATGTGACCCCTTTTTTGTCCACAGTACGTATGTACTAAGTGCAAGTGTGTGTTTGGTAGGCATTGGACTGCGATTCACATTTAATCTTGATAATAACTCTGAGAGATAGAAAATACTGTCCCAGAAGAGGAAACCATGCAAAGTCACTCATGCAGCCAGTCAAGGATAAGTTAAAGCTTAAGCCCAGCTCTGTCAGGGTTCAAAGCCCAAGCTTTTTCAATAAGCTGTATCTCAGAAGCCCAGGCTTTTCCAGTAAGTTATCTGTCCTTATAACCTCTGCTCTAGATCACAAAGGAAAGGGCTGATTGCCAGACCAAGGATCTGAGGACCTTACATTAAAATGTAAACTTTGGAAAGTTTATAAGTTAAGCACATCGGAGCACTTTCCCACATGGGGGCAGTGATCTCTAATACCTTGCATGTGGGTCCTCTGAGTTCGTACATTAGGACCCCTGGGATCTAATGGAGCCCTGCCATCCTGAGGAGGTAGGGACTAACTGCAGTCGGGTGGCGACAGGGAACCTTTAGGTGGAGGATCTTTCATAGAATGGGGCTGTATTAATGCTGAGCTCAGGAGAACTAAGAATCCAAGTGTTCTGTCCCAAATCCAACGAAGTGTCCTTTGCAAGTCAGCATTCATCAGGATGTTGAGTAACACTGAGCCCTTTGTCGCCCACACAGCATTATTTTTAGGAATTGATTGCCCAGATTGACACTGATTTCTTCAAAAACATTTTTAGGGGATAATATCATTGTAATTACTTACACTTATATGGTAGTGGTTGTTTCATCTAAGTTTCTTGATGAGTCTCCAACAGAGAATGGAATTTAATATCAGTAAGATAAGGAAGGCACATCTATTTTTTTTGTTATTGTATGTAGGAAGATTGTTGCTCAGTTCAAAAAAATTATTTCATTCAGAGCCTTTTTTCTTTTTGTATTACCATTTATTAATTCATGTATTGTACATACCGGTAAGCAGAACTGAATGTTAAATTTGAATAATGGTTTAGAAGCAGAATCATACAGAGCTGGCAAAACTGAAACTTGCTTCTCGTGAGGAAAGTATCATACAGTGATGCTAAAGGAACTGAATGGCCTATATCTTTGATGGCTAATATTGGTGTTTTTCAGGAAATGCAGGGCTTATTTATCCTACTCTTTCAAGCCCAGTTTTGTTATTTCCAGGCAATTTGTTGCCTTTAGTAACCTATAGTCAAAAACGGTTGTGCTTCTGGTTTGTCTGATATCGGTGGTGAATGTCCATTCCAAATATGGCTCGTATTCCCAAATACACAAAGTGGTGTAGGGTGTAGTAAAAATTGTCAGGGAAAAATATCTGCACAAATCCATAGGGATTGGGGAATAGATAGGAAAACTAGGTCAAAATGGTCCCTCGAGATGGGTACGGTGACAATTTGTCAATGAACAGCATTATCTCAGTCTTGAAAGAATTGCTCTGATAACATCACATTTCTCCATAACCAACATCAACAATAAAGACACCAAATTAGCTCTAAAGTACTAGATTGTTTTTCAGGGTTGAGCTCTTCCTCTATGTCAGCTAGTACTTTCCTCATACATCTCTCAACACCGCTAGCCCATTTTTCATTCTTAATTTTGTTTCAAGTCCATTTCTCCTTGGAGTAGAGGGTTTTGTTTTAAATGTAGAGAAAGAGGACAGAGGTGAGACGACAGCAACTGTGAAAGCAGCCTGTTGTGACCTATGTCTGATTATTGTCTCAAGACACTTTCAAAAGTGGGCTCCTGACCATTTCATTTTACCCTCACCTTTCCCCGTAAAAAAATGAAATGTTCCCCAGGAAAACAATAGACATTGTTGCCTAATAGTCCATCCATGGGAAAGCTGTAGTAGTTACAATCTACAAAAGAGGCAGATGCCAAGAAAAACAAGTCAATTTGAGCAATATAGAGTGACTTCTATTTTTAAGAGTGGTTCTGGAATGCGTCATAAAGTCATAAATTCATATTCATCTTAATTTCTTACACATACAAAACTCAGAGTCATGAAACTTATGATGGTGAAAATAAATTATCACAAGAAGCGGTATGAATGCCATATGTATTGTAAAATATGTTGAGCTTTGTTTCAGTTAAGAGCATATGAAAATTTTGAAAATTAGAATAAAAATTCTCTTTTGCATATAATAGCAATCCTCAATAACCATATTATTTAGTTATACAGAGCATCTATTCCTTCACCATGCTGAATAACTTCACAATACTGAAAGGGAAAAAATACATTTAGAAAACCCTAAAACAAACAGACAAAAAGCACGTGATGAAGATTGTTGAGAGGGTTGCCCTGGAAAATATGATCAAAGGAAAGGTGGAAAGTGTTCCCTCCATAATTCCTGTGCTCCAGCCAAGATGAGTTACTGAGAACCTTCTAAGGTGCTGTGCCATATCTCACTTCTATGTTCTACATTGATATTGCCTCTACCGGTAGTGTCAAGTTTGATACTCCGTCTTCTCTGCACACTTGACAAACTTGCTCGTATCCTGCAAGATTCAGATCAAATATCCTCTACTCTTTGAAGCTAGCTGATCACTCTTCTCCTCTTTCTGTTAGGGCCTCCTATTCTTGTTCCTGTCTCACTGTGTTGACATTATATGATGACATGCCTGGCCTCTCCCCACCCCCAGATGAGCTCTTTGAAGTCAGATAACCTCATTTTACTCATTTGTACATGCTCAGTGCCCAGTGCATGGATGGAAAATATATGGCACATATGTTTCCACTGTTCAATTTTGCATCTGTATCAGATATTATAAATCAATCCAGACACCTTTTCTCTTGAGACTGGGCATAGGCCCATAGTGTTTCTGAACACCGTACTTCAGGCAGCTACTTGCACAGTTTCACTGGGACTGTCACACAAGTTTCAACTTTCTTGCTACCACTGGCCTAGCAGAACACCTGGCTCATAGTAGGCAATCGTTATCACTTTTATGTGGAAGAACAATGGTGTTACATGAAAATCATATGAAATCCATGCTTTGGTTTGACTTTTGGTTAAATATTCTGATGAAGTTGAATCCAGAAATGTTATAAAACTTTCTGGTATCTCAATCACTGAGATTAACTCCCTCTGTTGTTCTACTTTTATTATTTTGAAATACTGAATTGAATTAAATAAGGTCAAACAGATCTCTTTCCATTACAAGACTTATGAAATCCTTTATATGCCAGAGGGGCCGGAGGAATTTGCATTAAGAGGATAAAATATTTAGTGTTTCACAGACTTCTTGAAACAAAGAAAGTGTTTTCTGGGACTAGTATTCTCCAGAACCCACTCTGGGGACGATGCTGTGGTAGATGCTTGAGAGTTCTGTTCCTGGCTTCAGCACGCTGTGTTATTCATGTATTTATATTTAGTTATTAGAATTGGGTAGAATGAGAACCACGGGCTTTCTTTTTGCTATTTTAGAATGACAATCTACAGTATCCTTGTAGAAACATGTCGAGATGATGGCTTCTTCTAACTCCTCGTTGATTTGTAGAGGCTTTGACCTTTGAAAATATTTTGTTAGTTTTTCTTTCTGAAGCATGAAGATAAAGCATTGAGTAATATGAGTCAATAGGCTTGGATTCAAGGATCCCAAGTCCGACATCCACAAAGCCTGTGAAAGCGTACTTATCATTCATGACCCGTAGTAGTGTTTTCACCTGTGAAGTGGGGACACTGAATGCCTCAAGTAGAAATACGGGCACAGAAGGAACAAGCAATGCCAAGATGTGTTTTGCTCTGCTTGATTCCATATGTAACACTCTTAAGGCTGTTTTTTTAACACCAACTTGCTTAGAGAGTAGTTTCATTTTCAGAAGATAGAGAGGTCCTTGAAAATGACTAACCACGTCTGACCAGTTATATAACATGCCTTGAGTGTACAATAGCAGCTGATTAAGCCTAATATTTCCATCTCAATCTTAATGACTTAGTAAGGCATTAAGATTGAGATGGAAATATTAGACTTATATGGAAATAATACTTTAAGACATTTGATTACCCATGTGACTTCTCCCCAGATACCAGGCTTCCTCCCCACTCCTGCCCTCACACATACAAAAAAAAAAAAAAAAAAAAAGCAGATGGGAAAGGACTAGCTTGACAATATCATTTCAAGTAGTGATGAGGTTGACAAAGATTGGTACTGTAATTTGAGAATAAGTAATTCATTTGAACAAAAGGCCATGGGACATAAAGACCATATTGAAAGCATTTGGGGTTTCTCCATGTTACCTGCCTTGTATGGATAGTTACAGTCCTGTCTTGGGCCCCATTTTACAGATTCCCCTCCTGGCATCAACGCTATCACTTCTGTTTTAATTTATAGCAGCATCCATATATTGGTCATGAAACAAGTCGCACATATGTTGTTCATTTTGCATTTTGTGCAACATGTTGCTGTAGTTGAAAAAATTGGGGGTTGCATACCAGGCAGCATTTTACCACCTGTGTGATCTTGCCAAACCATTTAATTTAGTCTTAGCCTCCTTTCCTCAGCTATGCAATAGAGATAATGATAATGAGCCTCACAACAACGTAGGATTGTTGTGAGATTCAACAAGGTAATATAAGTAAAGAAGCTGGTATATAATAGGTGCTTAATAAATGTTAATTCTCGCAAAGTCCTCCATACCTCTCCTTTTAGAGTAACTAACATCAAGTCTTAATCTGAATTCTTCTGTTTAAAAACCTTCAGTGACTCCTAGTGCTCTCAGGATCAACCCAAAAGTCCTTATTGAGTCATACGAGGCCCCTTTTGAGCTGACTTATTTCTAGCCCTATTTCCCATCATTCTCTTCTTCACAGTTTGGGACCAGTCCCCCTAAACTTGTCAGTTCTCCTCTGACCGTTATGCGTTGGCTTGTTCTCTCATGCATTTCCTTTCCTCCTCAGGCGGCCTTTTCTCTCTACCCCGTTTCCTACCACCTAGCATGAGCATCTCTCTTTTGTGCTATCTTGTACTTTTTCATTATAATACAATCTGTTTATCTGTTTGTTCCCTCACAAGATTGCACATTAAGGGTTCAACCTGTACCTTATTTATATTTGTATTCTCAGTGCACAATATCTGGCATACCGCAAATGATCAGTAAAGCTTTGCTTCATGGATTCTCCTTCGCCTTATTTTTTCCCTTATGTCACCCCCCCAAATAAAATGATTCATCATTATTTACCAATCCTAATAAAGCTAGACATATTTTAGTAATTTTTATATCAAAAAATAGTCTAGAATTTTTAGGATAGATTGGTGTTTGTGTGTGTGTGTTAAAAAAAGAACTCCAATGACAGGAACAATCATATTTATGAATTCACAGATTATGTTCTTATAGAATTCAGGGTAATTAAACTTGAGATATTCAAGTCTTTCTGCAGCTTCAACATGATATAATTCGGGAGTTCTATTATTAGAACGCATATCTCTAATTGTTGGTTCGAGAATTAATGAAAGGTACATTCCTGACTTGGGTGTTAACTTTGGCCCATGATTTATAAATGAATAAATGACAAAAGACATTTCAAAATTTTATATCTTCCTGGATGTGGTTGGTGTTAGAGGTGCGGAGAAGCAGCTCAGATTTGTTAGAATTAGGCTGACATTTATAAAGACATAAAACTCCCGTGTAGCAGGAACTTTAATTATTACTTAAGAGCAGAGTTGTTAAAATGGCTCCCTCAGATACTTGAACTTTTGCTTATGTAAGGAGAAAAAAAAGATAAATTTCAAAAATGAAGTTCAGTCAAACAGTTTGCACTGCCAGTTACTCTATAATTCATTTTGGGGATGACTTTTACATTTGGTCTAGGAAGGAAGCCAAATATCAAATACGTCACTTACTGCTGACAAGTAATGATAAAATCTTAAGGAAAAAAACTTGCCTCACATAAGAACGATTTGAGAATATTTACAGATGTATTGAAGCATCTTCAAAGCATATGAGCTCCACAGCTACTGAGAAATTTGAAATCCCTTTTTCTGTTATTCACATAAAGAAATTTGTCATGGTTACTTGAGAATTCTCCCATCAGAAGAAAAGTTCCCCACATTTGATCCATGAGACATGAATTCTAAACTAATAGCATCTTTATTAAGGGGAACTTTAACAAGGAGAGTAGTTGCTGGGATGGTTAAGATGCATTTTGCTAGCCTAGCATGTTTTAGTTACTCTTATACTTGCAATAAATGAAAGTTGGTCTGTGTTAGGATGTGAGTCTATTCTCCAAAGACATATATGCTGATAGAACTAATGATTTGCAATATTTAACAGTAAAACTATTTTACTTGCAGTGACTCCAGGCTGTGAATTATAAATGAAATCATTTTACATCTTTTGGCATTAGTTGAAATACATGGTAATTGGCCCAGATTTTCCATTAATAATGTATCAAATAAATGTTTCAAAATCATTAGAATCGATATCTCTATTTAATTGGTATTTGGAAAATACATTTTATTTATCAAAATATACATTTACAACATTCATACAAATCTATACTGATTTGAAAAATATCCAAATTAGTTTTAACAGATAGAACAGTATTACATATATACTATGTAATATTTATCTTTGTGTACTCGTATAAGCATTTTTTATTTATGTATTATTTGGGTTGATTAAAAATACTACCAAAACTCAGGAGGTAGTAAGAGATTGTTTTCTACTGTGGTCTCATTCTAAATGATCTTCCTTCCTTCCTTTCTTCCTTCCTTCCTTCCTTCCTTCCTTCCTTCCTTCCTTCCTTCCTTCCTTTCTTTTGTTTCAGGTGTACAAAACAACGTAATGATTAGACATCTACACCCCTCACAAAGTGATAACTCCAACAAGTCTACTACCCCTCTAACACTGTACATAGCTATTACAATTCCATTAACTATATTCCCTATGCTGTACTTTACATCCCGTGACTGTATTTTTTTAAATTATATTTGACATTTAATATTATTTTATATTAGTTTCAGGTGTACAGTGTAGTGGTTAGGCATTTATATAATTTATGAAGTGATCCTCCCGGTAAGTCTAGTACCCATCTGACACTATACATAGTTTTTATATTATTGACTATACTCCCCATACTGTATCTTATATCCCTGTGACTATTTTGTAATGACCAATTTGTACTTCCTAATCCCTTCACCTTTCTCACTGATCCACCAGACTGCCTCCCATCTAGCAACGATCAATTTGTTCTCTGTATCTATGAGTCTATTTGTATTTTCTTTGTTCATTTATTCTGTACTTTAGATTCCACACGTAAGTGAGATCATATGGTATTTGTCTCTCTCTGTCTGACTTATTTCACTTAGCATAATACTCTTTAAGTCCATCCATGTTACTGCAAATTGTAAGATTTCATTCTTTTTCATAGCAAAGTAATACTCCATTGTATAAATGAACCACAATTTCTTTATCCAGTCGTCTGTTGATGAGCATTTCAGTTGTTTCCATATCTTAGCTGTTGTGAATAGCGCTGCAGTACACATAGGGGTGCATATATTTTTCCAAAATAGTGTTTTGGGTTTCTTTGCATAAATACCCAGGAGTGGAATTGCTGGGTCCTAAGGTAGCTCTATTTTTAATTGGTTGAGATACCTCCATACTGTTTTCCATAGTGGCTGTACCAATTTGCAATCCCACTAACAGTGCACAGGATTCCCTTTTCTCCATATTCTCACCAACACTTGTTTGTTGATTGATGACGGCCATTCTGACAGGTCTGAAATAATAGCTCATTGTGATTTTTATTTGCATTTCTCTGATGATTAGTGACGTTGATCATCTTTTCATATGTCTATTGGCTACTTGTATGTCCTCTTTGGAGAAATGTCTATTCAGTTCCTCTACCCATTTTTTAATTGGATTATTTGTTTTCTTGGTGTTGAGTTATATGAGGTGTTTTTTTTTAAATATAAATTCTGGATATTAACCCCTTATCAGATGTATCATTGGCAAATATCTTCTCTGATTTAGTAGGATGTCTTTTCATTTTCTTGTTTTGTTTATTGTGCAAAAACTTTTTAGTTTGATATAGTACCATTTGTTTATTTTTTTCTTTTGTTTCCCTTGCCCAAGGAGATAAATCAGTAAAAAATATACTAAGGGTAATGTTTGAGTGTTTATGTCCTATATTTTCTTCTAAGAGTTTTATGGTTTCAGGTCTTACATTTAAGTTTTTAATCCGTTTTGACTTGTGTATGGCGTAAGAAGGTGGTCCAGTTTCATTTTTTTGCATGTACCTGTCCAGTTTTCCCAGTGCCATTTATTGAATACAGGGTCTGACAATTAAGTTCGTGAACTCATTGCAACTATGGTCCTAACCTCTTTTGATATCAGAGGGATTATTCATTATGAATTTGTACCAACTGGACAGTTAACCAAGTTTACTCTTTGGAGGTGCTGAAAAGGCTGCATGAAAAAATTAGACAAAAACGACCTGAACTCTTTGCCAACAATTCATGGCTCTTGCATCACAATGGTGCACCACGTCACACAGCACTATGAGGCAGTAATCAAATAACTGTATTGAAACACCCTCTCTACTCACCTGATCTGGCCCCCAATGACTTCTTTCTTTACCCAAAGATAAAGGAAATATTGAAAGGAAGATATTTTGATGACATTCAGGACATCAAGGGTAATACTACTATAGCTCTGATGGCCATTCCAGAAGAAGAGTTCCAAAATTGCTTTGAAGGGAGGACTAGGCACTGGCGTCAGTGCATAGCTTCCCAAGGGGAGAACTTTGAAGATGATCACAGTGATATTTAGCAATGAGGCAAGTAGCACTTTTTCTAGGATAGTTTGTGAACTTAATTGTCAAACCTCGTAGACAGTCTTTACCCCCAATATATATTCTTGCTTCCTTTGTCATGACCACATGGGTATGGATTTATTTCTGTGCTCTCTATTCTGTTCCATTGACCTATGTGTCTGTTTATATGCCAATACCATGCTGTTTTGATTAGTATGGCCTTATAGTATAATTTGATATCAGGTAGTGTGATACCTCCAGCTTTGTTCTTCTTTCTCAGTATTGCTGTGGCTATTCAGGGTCTTTTATGGTTCCATATAAATTTTAGGATTATTTTTTCTAGTTCTGTAAAAAATGCCATTGGTATTTTGATAGGGATTGCACAGAATCTGTATATTGCTTTGGGTAGTATACACATTTTAACTGTATTAATTCTTCATTTCCATGAGTATGGTATACGTTTCCATTTATTTGTATCCAATTTAATTTCTCTCTTCAATGTCTTAACATTTTCTGAGTACAGGTCTTTTACTTCTTTGGTTAAATTTATTTCTAGGCATTTTATTTCATTATTTTTTTAATGCAATTGTAAATCGGATTGTTTTCTTAATTTCTCTTTCTGATAGTTCATTATTGGTATATAAAAATGCAACTGATTTCTGAATATTAACTTTGTATCCTGCTCTTTTACTAAATTTATTTATCAGTTCGAAATAGTTTTTTGGTGGGGTCTTTGGTGTTCTCTCTGTATAGTATCATGTCATCTGCAAATAATGACAGTTTTACTTCTTCCTTTCCAATTTGGATGTCTTTTATTTCATTTTCTTGTCTTATTGCTGTGCTAGGACTTCCAGTACTATGTTGAATAAAAGTGGTGAAAGCGGACATTTTCTTGTCTTGTTCCTGATCTTAAGGAGAATGCTTATACTTTTCCCCATTGAGTAAGATATTAGCTATAGGTTTGTCATATGTGGCCTTTATTATGTTGAGATATGTTCTCTATGTTCCCACTTTGCTGAGAGTTTTTATCATAAATGGATGTTGGATGTTGTCAAACACTTTTTCTGCATCTATTGATAGAATCACATATTTTTTATTTTTCATTTTGTTTATGTGGTATATCAATTAATTGATTTGCAGATATTAAACCAACCTTGCATACCAGGAATGAATCCACTTGATCATTGTGTGTGATCTTAATGTATTGCTGAATTTGATTTGCAACTATTTTGTTGAGGATTTTTTCATCTATGTTCATTAGGAATATTGGCTTATAGTTTTCTTTTTTTGTAATGTCTTTGTCTAGTTTTGAAATCAGGGTCAGGGTAACCTCGTAAAATGAGCTTGGGAGCCTTCTCTCCTCTCGAATTTTTTGGAATAGTTTGAGAAGAATAGGTATTAATTCTTTTTTTGAATGTTTGGTAAAATTCACCTGAATAGCCAACTGGTCCAGCACTTTTGTTTGTTGGGAACTTTTGTTTGTTGGGAACTTTTGTTTGTTGGGATTCCTTATTCAGTTTCATTGGTAGTATTCGGTGTGTTGAGATTTTCTGTTTCTTCTTGATTCAGCTTTAGAAGATTATTTGCTTCTAGGAATTTATCCATTCCTTTCAGATTGTCCAATTTGTTGGCGTATAGTTGCTCATAGTATTTTCTTATTATTTATTTATTTATTTTGTATTTCTGTAGTGTTTGTTGTTACTTCTCCTTTTTCATTTCTGATTTATTTGGGTCCTCTCTCTTTTTTTCCTGATGAATCTGGCTAAAGGTTTGTCAATTTTGTTTATCTTTAAAAAACAAAACAGCTCTTGGTTTCATTGACCTTTTGTATTGTTTTATTAGCCTCTATTTTGTTTGTTTCCGCTCTGATCTTTATTATTTCCTTCATTGTACTCACTGTGGGCTTTGTTTGCTGTTCTTTTTCCAGTTCCCTTAGGTGTAAAGTTAGACTATTTATTTGAGATTTTCCTTGTTTGTTTAGGTAGGCCTACCTTGTTTCTGTAGGTGGGCCTACATTGCTATGAATTTCCCTCTCAGGACAGCTTTCACTGTGTCCCATAGATTTTGGGTCGTGTTTTCATTTTCATTTGTCTCAAGGTATCTTTTGATTTCTTCTTTGATCTCATTGTTGACCCATTCATTATTTAGTAGCAAGTTATTTATCCTCCATGTGTTTGTGTGTCTTTCGTGGGTTTTTTTTTTGTGTTTTCTAGTTTCATACCATTGTGGTTAGAGAAGGCGCTTTATATGATTTCAATCTTCTTAAATTTATTGAGACTTGTTTTGTGGCCTAATGTGTTGTCTATCTTCAAAAATGTTCCATGTGCATTTGAAAAGAATGTATATTCTATTACTTTGGGGTGAAATGCTCTAAAAATATTAATTTTACCATCTGGTCTAGTGTGTCATTTAAGGCCATTGTTTTCTTGTTGACATTCTGTTTGGAAGATCTGTCCATTTGTATTGGTGGGGTGTTAAAGTCCCCTACTATGATTGTGTTACTGTCAATCTCTGCCTTTATATCGATCAAAATTTGTTTTATATTTTTAGATTCTCCTATGTTTGGGTGCATAGATGTTTACTACGGTTTTAGCCTTTTGTTAGATTGATCCTTAAATCATTATGTAATGTTCTTTTGTGTCTATTAAACTTTTTGTTTTAAAGTCTGTTTTGTCTAATATAAGTATTGCTAACTCAGATTTTTTCTCATTTCCGTTTGTGTGAAATGTCTTTTTCCATCCCTTTACTTTCAGTCTATATATGTCTTTCTATCTGAGGTGGGTCTCTTATAGACAGCATATGCATGGGTTTTATTTTCTTACCCATTCAGCTGCCCTATGTCTTTTGATTGGAGAGTTTAATCCATTTACATGTAAAGTAATTGTTGATAGATACATAGTTACTGCCATTTTATCATTCGTATTTTTTATCTTCCTTTGTCCCCCACACCCCATTTTTAAAGAAGCCCTTTTAACATTTCTTGTAATACTGGCTTGATGGTAATGAATTATTTTAGCTTTTTCTTGTCTGGGAAGTTCTTTATCTCTCCTTCCATTTTAAAGGATAGCCTTTCTGGGAAGAGTAGTTGTGGTTGTAGGCTCTCATTTTTTTTATCACTTTTAATATTTCCTGCCATTTCTTTCTGGCCTGCAAAGCTTTTGTTGAAAAATCAGCTGATAGTCTTTTGGGAGCTCCCTTTTAGGATTCTCTCTTTGTCTTTAACCTTTGCCATTTTAATTATAATGTGTCATCGTGTGGGCCTCTTTAGGTTCATCTTATTTGGCACTCCCTGGGACACAGTGAGTTATCATTTTCATGAATAGGTACAAATGGAAGTGTTCAAAAATGGAAGAATGACCTTGTGTTTTTTATAGACAACTCTTTTCACAGACTTGACCCAGTCCTCCTCTACAAAATTTACTGGCTCTCTTTATAGAAGACTTTACTTCTGAAATATGACTGAATTGTTTATTTTGAAATTTTATTCCCTCTATTTATAGATTATGACTCTAATTCATGATGATTTGATGAGGGAAAAGAATATTAATCATGAAGTCTAAATTGTACATGGTGTGAACTGTCACAACATGTTGGCTTTTGATAAAGTTTTATGACTGTATATCTGTAAAGACAGAGCCAACTAAAACATTGCAAATCATTTGGGATTAAAGAAAGGATGCTTACTCCTTTAACACTTTGCTTGTTCACATGAAGAAGAAAAATCTTAAAAAGAAACTGAAATTCAGAGAATGAAGACAGAGAATGTAAGATCCCATTCTGCCGAGTACATCAGAGGCTGGGTGAAAATACTCAGTTTCTATGGTTAGGAAAGTAGCATTAATGACATTAATGGGATTTTGTTGCTGTAAAAGAACTTAAATTAGCCCATTTTACACATTGAGAAACTGAGCCCAGAGAAGTGACGTCGGCACACTTCAGCCTCATGTTCTGATTTCCATTGCACCATACTCACTTCAAGAATGGTCCAGCTGGTAAAATCTTACTGGCCAGCTGTGAGGCCTGCATGATGATGATTTCCTTAGCTGTATGCAGTATAAAAAGGCTATGTAAATTTCAAATGTAATTATAATAAAACTCCATATTTTGGCTTTGGCCTTCTGAGCTCTCAGACAGACAGCTGCTCTAGCCATGAAAACATCCTCCTGCCTAAAACTTCCTCTTTTATTATAGACAGAGACACTTGCCAATGTTCCTACTTTTCATTTGCAGCCTTCTGTTTCCATTTCCAGATGTCTTGTGAAAGAGTATTATTCTTTCAGATGGGGAAGCTTTTTGAAAAGATCAGCTATATCACTTACTAACATAGCCCCCATAGCCTCTATCCCCAAATTCCTCTTGATTTTCAGGTTATTCTGCCCTCTCAAGAAACTTAGGGGTAATTTAAATAGGGGAAGGAGGGGAAGAAAGTAACATTTATTCAAAACCTACTATTTGATGTGTCTATCTCAAATTGTTTTTGGAATAAAGTCAATATAAACAAATGAATAAATGAATAAATAAATATTCCTAGGTATCATTCTAGATTCTTTACCTACATTATTAAGGCTGAATTAATCAAGACTCAAAGATGCTCATAAGTCAGGGAAAGGAATTAAAAAGCTAAGAAGCCCAAAAGGAAAGACATCACCAGGAGAGAGGCCATGTTTCTCTTTCCTGATTCATAAAAAGAATATTTAAAAAATTGAAAGGGGAGAGAGAGAGAAACGGAAAATAATATAAATAATATGGTTACATGCTGCTGGTTGCTACCTATCTGAAAATAATAGATAAATATATTTACCTATGTTTTGTATCAGAAAGGTGTATTTTTTTTTTTTTAAAGAAAATGTGCTCTGAATGTCTTTGTCTACTATCTCTATTCAACGACCTTTGCAGGAGTGTTCTTGATGTCCTAGGCATAAAAGAGACACCTCTATACCTCTAGGTGATCCTGAGGCTACATTATGGTTTGACTAAAAATGTTTTCTTTTGTTTCTACTACATATATCACTTTCCTGCCCCAGCTAATATTGCGTCAAGGTCTGTGATTCCAAGATACACAGTTTGAAATCCATTCTTATGAAGTAGTAAAACAAAAATGAACAACAACAAAAAACAACTTTAAAACTTCGCAAACTGGAAATACAATCGAGTGATATTTTACTAAGTCTTCTAGTAGTTCCATCATTTGACAGAGGGCTGTTCTAACTGTAAATCCAGAACTGTTCGATGACTTTGAAAATTGGGCATTCACCTCCAGAACCCAGATCTGTATTCACAAGAACGGCTGGATGAAAGAATGAAAGTTTAAACTGCTTGGTGATTGCCTGGTGTTAGCTAACTTCTTAGAGTACTACATGTTCAAAGCATGAGCTGTTACCTCACCCTTACTGTAGTTTTCCAAATTGATTTTTGTCTTTTGAATTTGTAATATAATCCATCCCCTCTTTTGTCTCCCTCGCGCAGATGAGTGCCTCCCTCTTTTACCAATTACCCCTCTGCTGATGTGTATGTGTCATGGGTTGTAGAGTGTAAATATCTCCATATTAGATAGGGCTGGTAACACAAGGTGAGATGAGATGTTCTTTTTAGGGCCACTAAATGTCCTGGAGGCAGAGAAGTGATGTAAAGCAGAGCTTTAGGAAGATAAATCCCGGCAACAATGTGCTGGAGGGAGTTGGGAGAAACTGGGCGGGTAAGAGACAAGAGATAATGAAGACCTGCCTGCGCTAGGAAGATTCCGAGACTTAAAATGAGAATCCTGGGCTGGAAAGGCATTCATCAAATGTCGTCCCCTTGTTTGTACATTTCAGATGAGGCCTTGGAAGTTGAAGTGACCTCCTCAATATGACAGAAGTTAGTGAAGGAACTGGGTGTGGCCAGAATACTTATAATTAGACTCTCAGTCAGTGTTCTTTCTACTTACATTGAGATTTAATTGAAATGTCCATCTGACTAATTCCTTTATGCCATGGTTTAGAGGTCACTTTTTCAGAAAGCCTTCTGTGGCTCCTGGATTTAGTTTATTTTCCTCCCTATGTGCTTTCATAACCGTGCTAGGTGATAATTGCCAGTGGTTGGTCACTCCTTTGGACTGTGAGCTTCCCAATGACAGGACTATTTTCTGTCTTGTTCCCTGTTTCATCCATAGGGCCTAGTAGAGTATCTGTCACATATAATGTGCTCTGTAAGTTTTTGTTGAATAATTGAATAGCTGACTAGCTATAAGAATAGATTCATATTAGGAGAAGAGAGTGGAGGTGAGTGAGGGAGAGAGAGAGAAGAAGTGGGGGTCAAGAGGGGGAGGGAGGGAGGAAAAGGAGAAATGATTAAAGATTTAGAGACAAAAGAACTAATTTAGGGTTATTACAAAAGAACTTTGTTTTCAACTAGGCTTAATGTGTCTTTCGACAAAGCCCATTAATACTGATTTAATACGATGTTGGCATTCTGGCCTTTGAAAGTCATGTGATGCAAACCCTAACACTTATGACTGGTTCTGTCTCCCAGTGAATAAAAAATTTCAAGTTAGTAAGAGAAAGTATGACAAATCCAATGATCAAATAAACTGACTTTCTACCAATTAAATAAAGGTTTTATTTGAAACTATAATGCATCAATAAAACAGAAATTAAAACACATTCTCATATCCTATGTCTGCAATTTAAATGCTGTGGGAAAATTTCATTATGAAATGACTTTTTCACATGCTGTCATCGAATCTGGAGGATGTTTACGAATCTGATGGATTTGTCAGGCTCAGTCTGAAGCATAATTTGCGGCTATTTTAGCTCATAAAGTTCCTAGAAACAAGGATTTTCTGAACGTAATATTTTCATTGCAAGATTCAATAATCCAACTTAAGATGTCTACTTGAAACCTACTCTTTATATGGACACATTTCAACCATTTTACCTTCAGTGTTCATATTAATAATGCAGATAAGTATTATAATGGATAGCAATATCTGATTAAAGTGAAATAAAATTATTTAATTTGCCTAAGAAAAATAATTCATATAACTGGAATTGATATAAGAGGTTCATTAAATTTCTTGCAACTGCTATCTTCCAGCAGGAAGCACCTTTTTGTGCAGCAAATTGCAAGTTATATATATATATATATATATATATATATATATATATATATATATATATATACACACACACACACACACACACACACACACACACACACACACGGGCAAGAACTAAGTATATAGAGACCAGTTAGTTCCCTTTCTGGAGCAGCTGATCCAGACCACACCACCAACCACCTCCTTTATTGGGCTTGCACACTCTGGGGCACTATTCACCTACTTAGTCACCTCAGACTTAATGTCTGAGGGCCAGACATCAGACAGTGAAGCACAGCTCCTATGCCCTAGAGCCCGCCCTAAGCTGGTTTACATGGTCTTACCCATTCCTCCCCGTGGAAATGACAATAAAGGCCCTTGCCCACAGTTCCTCCCTTTCCCTCTGCCTCATAGCAGACCCAGGGTTTCCTTGTGTGGCCCCCTGTAGTGTGACATCTGCTCCCACTCTTGGGAACTTGAGTAGAATAAGCCATCTTTTCAGTGGCAGTTATCTCCGTATCTGTTGGCCTTACCATACCAAAGTAATAATTAAACCTCTTAAAACAATACTGGACTAGGCTGGTGATGGAGACAGCAAGAAGTTGATGAATGCAGAGATATTTAGGAGATAGCATCCACAGAATTGTGTGGTAGGTCCTTATTGAAGATGAGAGAAAAGTAGGTGATGAAGATGCCGCCTAGATTTCTGGCTGTGTAACAGGACATTCCTCAGGCCTGAGAAAACTGCAAGAGGCCCTCGTTGTGAGATAGTCTGGAATTCATTTTGGGACATACTGATATTGGGTTAACTCTGAGATATTGAAGTGAAAATGTCAAGGAAACCGTCTGCTCCACAGTTTAGAACTGGTGACTAGATCTGTTGAGAAAGGAGGACAGATGAATAATAGACTTTAAAAAATCCCAGCAAGTGAGAATTAGGGATGGGAGCAACCCCCAAAGGTGAAAGTCCCCAAAGGCGTTTTGTGAGGAGTGCTTCCTGTACTAGGGAGTGAGGTCTGAGAGGTTTGGGCTTGAAGCAAGAGGATGCTGAGCAGGAGAAATAGTTTGAACAAAGGTTCAGAATCCAAATGCGTGTTGCAAATTTGGACAACAATGAAGAGTCTACCTTAACAAAAGCAGACCGTTTGAATGGGGGAGGAGTAGGAGCAAAGGTTAGAGAACTACCTCGTATATACCAAATTATTCTGCCCGTAAAAGCCTGGAAGGTGAGGAGTTTATTAAGTACAAGGAGTCCTCTGGGCACTTCATTAAGAGAATTAAATTGGGTTTTTCTTGTTGAGGCTTTTGTGTCTTTTAGAATAGATGTTCCTTCAGGAAAGACATTCTCTTTTGCCTGCTGTTTATGCTCAGCTAGTGTACAGAGTATGAATGTTTGAGGCTCAAAATAAGATTCACCAAACATGATTCTGTTAGTAGTTATTTCAGTCAACTATCAAAGATTTATTATGAGTCTGCTGTGTGCCCAAATCATGGGACCCAGCCCATGATCCCATGGAAATTACAGTTTTGTTGGGGAGATAGACTTACACTTACACAGTGATTTGAAAAGAGAGAAGGGGAACCTAAAAATCAATGCTAGAAAGACTGCATCATGAAATATTTCTATATTTATCCTTAAACATTTTCTCTGTGTGTTTTTTTAATTGTGGTAAAATATATGTAACATCAATTTTACCATCTTTACCTTTTTGAAGTGTACAGCTCAGTCTTGTTAAGTACATTCACATTGTTGTGCAGCCAATCTTTAGAACTCTTCTCCTTCTGCAAAATGGAAACTCTACACCCAACAAACAATAGCTCCCCAACCCCCCTCCCTTTCCAGTTCCTGCAGCCACTATTGTGTTTTCCGTCTCTATGAATTTGACTACTCTATGTACCTTATATACGTGGGATCATATAATATTTGTCCTTTTGTGACGGGCTGTTTTAACTTAGCATCATGTCCTCAGGGTTAATCCATGTTGTAGTCTGTGTCAGAATTTTCTTCTGTTTTTTTTAAGGCTGAATAATATTCCATTATATCTATATACTGCATTTTGTTTATCTGCAACACTTGGGTTGCTTCCATCCTTTGGCCATTGTAAATAATGCTACTATGAATATGGACATACAGATATCTCTTCAAAATCCTCCTTTCAATTCTTTTGGGCATATACCCAGATGTGGCATTGCTGGATCCTGTGGTCATTCTATTTCTAATTTTTTGAGGAACCACCCTACTGTTTTCCCTAGTGACTATACCATTTTAAATTTCTACCAACAGTCCATAAGGATTTCAGTTTCTCTGCAGCCTCAACAAAACTTGTCATTTTGGGGGTGTCTTTGATAGTAGCCAACCTAATGGATGTGAGGTAATATTTCATTGAGGTTCTGATTTTCATTTCCCTAATGATTAGTGATATTTAGTATCTTTTCATATGTTTATTGGCCATTTGCAAATGTTCTTTTGAGAAATGTCTATTCAAGCCCTTTGCCCATTTTTTAAACAGGTTTTTTGTTGTTGCTGTTAAGTTGTAGCAGTTCTTTATATATTCTAGATACTAGCCTCTTAGCAGATATATGGTTTGCAAATATTTTCTCCCACTTTGTAAGTTAGTTTTTCACTGTGTTGATTGTGTCCTTTCATGCACAGAAGTTTTAAATTTTGAAGTAGTCCAATTTATTTACTTTTGCTTTTATTACCTGTGCTTTTGGAGGTATATCCAAGAAACCATGGCCAAATGAATATCATGAAGATTTTCCTCTATGTTTTCTTTTAAGAGTTTTATAGTTTTAGCTGTTATGTTTAGGTCTTTGATACATTTTGAGTTAATTTTTTTACATGGTGTATGGTAAGCATCCACCTTCATTCTTTTGCATGTGCATATTCCTAAGACCATGTGTTGAAAAGACTGTCCTTTCTCCATTGAATGGTCTAGGAACCCTTGTTGAAAATTATGTGGCCATATATGCAAGAGGTTTTTTTCTGGGCTGTCGATTCCATTAGTTTCTACATCTGTCTTCATGCTAGTACCACACAGTTTTGATTACTGTAGTTTTGTAATAAGTTTTGAAATCAGAAAATATGAAACCTCCAACTTTGTTCTTTTTCAAGATTATTTTGGCTATTGGGGGTGCCTTGAGATGCCATCTGAATTTTAGGATGGAAGTTTTATTTCTGCAAAAAATGCCATTGGGATTTTGATAGGGATTGCATTAAATTTGAACAACACTTTGGATAGTTTTGAAATCTTAACAATATTGTCTTCTAATTCATCAAACTGGATATCTTTCCATTTATTTGTGTCTTTAATTTCTTTCAGCAATATTTTTTATTTTTTAGTGTACAACTCTTTTGCCTCCTTAAGTTTATTCCTAACTATCTTATTCTTTTTGATGCTATTGTGAATGGAATCTTTTTTTTTTTTTAATCATTAAATGATTGGTCATTAATTTAGATATACTAGTTCACATTTCAGGAATTGGTTTATGAGGTTTTGTCCCCTATACCAGTCTATTTTACTTTTTTATCCCCCACTATTATTTGGTATTTTCTAAGGTTTTTATCAGGAAGGTTTTGGTTTTTTTGTTTTTTGTTTTTTTTACAATTTCAGTTTAAAACTCTTTCAATGAGATGCATGAATCTCTCTTTGCAAATACACATTTATGTGATTATTTTGACAAGTTTAACAACTGTCATTCTGTCATATCAAGAGTCCTACAGACCAAATCTTTTCTTTGATTCCAAGAAGCTGATGACTTTCTATATTTTATTATTATTTTTAGTTTCCATAGATACATTTTACATATGCAAACAAATTAAAATGAGACCCATGCCCCTAGACTTAAAGTATTGGTTCATAATTCATTGATTAATTCATAGAAAAGCATCAATTGAGTATCATTATGTGCCAAACATTGAAAATCTATACAAAGGTTATTTCTGATAGTATCAGAGAAATTTCCATGAGTCCTGCTGGAGTTTTATTTACACTCTCTAGTCTCTTATCCCCCAAAGATGTATAAAATAATTGTATCATAATTACAAAAATACTGATAGCTAACATTATTTAGCATTCATAATGTGTCGTATACTATATAAGTGCTATGTTTATTACTAACTCATGTGTGACTCATAACATCCAGAGGAAACCAAGGCAGGGAGTGCTGGTGGCCACACAACAGTAAGTGGAGGTACTGGGATCCAACACAGGAAGTCTTGCCCCAGAAACAGCTCTTACAAAAGTAGGCAAGTGATGAATCATATCATGGGACATCTTTTCAATATGACTTCACATATGTCATATATATTCAGTACTACATGTAAAAAATTTTATATAATATATCAAATTATATGTACAATAAGATCTCAATTACATAAGTTATGTATCTAAGAAAACTAATAGGAGATATGAAGATGTCATCAGCAAGTCTTCTAGATGGTCGGGGGTGTTGGGAGTAACTAATTTATTCATTACATTTTTTTTTCTAAAGTAGGCATGCATTTTTATTTTAGAAAAAGAATTTTTAAAATATGCCTCTTCTCAATGAGGGGACAAATATTAAAACACTTGAAATTAAGCTCCACGCTGGGAGTGGCATAGGGGCAAGAATAGAATCGTTGCTGATCTTATTTTGGCAAAAATAACCAGGCCTTTGGAGATGATAGGAAACTTTGATACTGTACATATTTTTAAAATAAAATCTTTTTTATTTTGACCATGTGTGTGTTTAATGATTTTGCCTGCTTTGCTGTCGTAAATGTGATTTGCAGAATAGGGAAATAGAACCCTTGTGCTTGGCATTTGTGAAAGGAGGATGTTTACCCCAACATGTTCCGCAGAAGTAATGAAGGCTTCTTTGGGCTGCTAGCATGGCCTCCCAGTTTCTCTGGACTGACGGCTTGTAATGTCAGTTATTTGTGGCCACCTTTTAAGGACATATTTAATGAAATCCCAGTTGAAATTTGAGATTTGAGCCCACCTGGCAAAGGTATGAAACTGAGCTGGTATACCTATAGAAAAGAATTTAGGGAATTGAAGGGTAAGTAAGCCTTAACATGTGTATTGAGAAATGTGATGAATAGAGAAAAAGCCCCATGTGATGCCCTGCTTTATGGCATGGCTTTTTAGAAGTGTTTTCAAGGATGTTTGCTTATTAGAGAAGGATGCATGTTTAACTACACTGTATCTCTCTCTCTTTCTAGAGGAAGTTGCTCCTAGCCTCCTCTTTGGCACTAGCACATGTTATCCTTTATTATGATACTGTATTTGTTTTATTAGTAGTACGCTCACTGAGGAGAAAGACATAAACTTCTTAGTTTTCCTTTAAGGCTTAGCAGGGGGGCAAGAAAAGAAGGGAAAAAGGAAGAAGGAACGAACACATGGGAAGCATCCACTAAATGCCCATCACTCAGATCTTTAGTTTCAGATCCTTTTTGCCTCCCACCCCATCCTGAGCATTTGCTTTATACCCTGGATGCTCAGTTCAACTTGAATTTCAGAAAAGCAGCAAATAATTTTTTTAATGGAAGTATATATCCTATGCAGTGTTTGGGATATACTTATACTAAAATATTATTTGCTGCTGTCTGATATTCAAATTTAAATGGGTGTCCTGTGTGTCCCCCCCCCGCCCCCAAGTCAAGTTGTTATCCTTTCAATCTTAGTTGTGGAGGGTGCTATTTAGCTTCAAGTTGTTGTCCTTTCAGTCTTAGTTGTGGAGGGCGCAGCTCAGTTCCAGGTCCAGTTGCCGTTGTTAGTTGCAGGGGGCACAGCCCACCATCCCTTGTGGGACTCGAGGAATTGAACTGGCAACCTTGTGGTTGAGAGCCCACTGGCCCATGTGTGAATCCAACCGGCAGCCTTCGGATTTAGGAGCATGGAGCTCTAACCACCTGAGCTACCGGGCCGGCCTGGTGTCCTGTGTTTTACCTGGCAACTCTTTAAATTTTTTAAAGGAATTTTAAATAGTTTAGCCAGTTGGGAAAGAAAAGTAGCTGAATGACCAGCCAGTTAAAATACAAAGGACTCCATGGGCTTGTGTGTGCACATGTGACAGTAGTGTCATCGGTCAAACACTGCAGGATCAGAGACTGACATAATTCTCCTATCCTTTTATGCCTCTCAGGCAGCCCAGGTGACCAGTTAGAGGGTCTGGGGGCTCTTGTTCTGCCAAGGCCGGCGCGTAGTGGGAGATCGATGGGCTGCAGTTTAAGCAGTGAGTTGTTCTGCAGTATGAAAAATCTTGGGTATCTCAGAGTTAACACCATGCCCTGGTGTTGTGAAGTGACTTCACTTTACAAGGTGAATAATAACATCACTGGCGAGAACAATGCCAGCCAATCAGCTAGGAAAAATTTTGCATACGCCTCATTAACGGCTCAGCCCTCGCTGTCATTGTCTAATGAGCTTGTTCCTTGCTCTTGTCGAGGACAAATATTCTTCCCTTTCAAGCTGCCTCTTGCATTGTTTGCTAGTCCTTTCCCTAGCAGATTAACATTAGGAAAATGTTGAGTTTTCACAATTTCATTAGTGATTAAAAGCCACCACCCCGCATGCATAGCTCATTACTGTTCCTTGATAAGGGTAACCTCTACTGCTCTATCCTTGAAACAGTAGCTGTGGAGATTGAATGCCCCTCAAGTTTGCTTTAGCTGGCAAGCCATACCAGAAGCTTATTAGTATTATTACTATTATTATTTCACATTCCCAAGGAGTAGAGGTTTTCCTTTAATTACACACGGAGGGGCAGTTTTAGCCTTGTACTTTGGGGTCGCTGCAGCTTCAGGCATTTATGGGCTGGAATGGGAGAGAATTTGTATGTCTAAACTATGAAACAGCAATGCAAGACCAAAGCCAGGAGAGACCAATATCTAAATTAATTTCCCATTTTGGTCATGGATTAAATTGTATCGAATTTGTAGCCTTATGGATTGTATTTGTTAGCTAGAGTATCTATGGAACACACTGTCAAATGTTAGTGGTGATAACACTGAGATAACAGAGGAGATTGGTACAGGGACCAATGAATGGGAATTCACCTGGCCCTCTGGACGTGAAGCACTTGGCAGAGAGCCTTGTACAAAGTGTGAAATTAACTCTTGTTGAGCTGAAAGGTTTGTCCCCCTCTCAGTGTGATCAGGTAGGATCCCCATTGTTCTAAGTAAGCTGTCACTTTGCAGACTACGACCTGTGCTATTTCAGGAATCCACCATGCCATGAATTCTTGTTTTCTTTTTTGCCCTTTGAAGCCCACGCTTGTTTCTTGGGGATATATCTCTCTCCTTAGTGTTTCTCATGCTACACAGCTGCTGAAACTGAGCTGACTGAGTTGAATTTTTCAGATGTTTCTCTTATGACTGTGAGTCTTCCTATGGTCTCATACATATATGGCTAGACTGAGGCATTGGTGTGTGTATGCAAATGTACACGGAAAACTAACTCACAGATGAATAGTACATGCGATTAATGGGCAGAATGAAATCCTTTTGAAAACTCTCATCCCATAGAATCGTGTCTATTACAGTTTGACCTCATAAGCAGGGGACATAGGAGAGAGTCACCTGGACCTGTGTACTTGCATTACGTGCCCACAATGGTCTCTAATGAGTTCATTAGGGACTCTGGAGTCACCGAGTCTACAATTCTGCCAACTAAGTGATTTACCTGTCCATCGTTTACCGGCAGTGAATGGGAGGATTCTTTCTGTTCAGTAAATGTAAGGTGTTTTGTTTTTTGTTTTTGTTTTTCATTTTTCTCTATGTTTCTTTTTCTATTTTTACATCAAATATGAGCATGTTGGGAGTTAGATACAAGTCAGTCTAATTTTCTTTCCTAGCAAGTCGTGTTACAGTAACGCTGGTTATGGCACAGCTCGCGCTCATTGTTCTGGTTTCGCTGCTGTTTGCTATAAAGTGTTCAAGTCTGTGCTCGAGTTCTTGTGGTAGCATTTGTGACCCAGGCACCTCATCGTTTCTGTCTTCACTCTGACTTGCCCTTTAAAATGTCTTATTCACTGCTAAGTCTAAAATGGCCTTTATACATAGGGAGCTGCCCTTCTCCATGACCCCAGTATTTTACTCTGACAATTCTGTTAGCATTAGGCCTCTTCTGCCATCCTTTCTTATTCAGTGGGCTTCTCTCTTTTTTAACCTCTCCCATTTTCTCATGTGCCCAATCACTGCTATTACCACACCAGAAAGAATTATCTGACTCACTCACCTATTTTTATCCACCCAAACCAATGTCCACCATGGCCCTCATCAGGTGATATTCTGTCCTTGCGCTTTCCTTTCCTGCTGTTTTAACCCAGGCACTGATCCCGAGCATTCCTAATCAAATTCTTTGGCTTTATTATGTCCAAGTTTATTTGTCCCCATGCATGAGTGAGTCTGTCACACCTCTGCTCCCGGCAGGAGTCCTGTCTGATCAGAGTTTGGCATCTCCTGTGTTTGCTCTTGGCAAGCACAATCCCCTCTTTAATGTAATCCTGATGTCCCAACATCTATCTATCTATCTATCTATCTATCTATCTATCTATCTATCTATCTATCTATCTCAACAATTTTACCCATTGCCCACTATGCTTTTTCACTTTCAAAAGCTTGAAGTATTTTTTAAAGTTTGTAGAATTAGTACTCTAAAAAAACACTGAAGCATAAATGGTACCTGGTAATGGATTAATGAGGAAGGAATATTTCTTAAACCTCATCTGTTCCTGTTCTAGAAAGAAGGAACTGATAGCCTTTCCCCCAAAACTGTTCTCCTGCTGGATTCTACATCCCCTTTTCTCAAAGAGCCCAGGCTTCACACCGGATCCTCATCCCGGGTGCTTTCCTCTGTATCCTGTCTCTACGTCTTACACATTTGACCTTTCTTTTTAACCCCTCCACTGCTGCCTTGGCTCACACACCCTCACCCTCTATGCCTGGACTGTTGCAATAGGTTTCTGACTATCTCCCTGCCCCCATTCGTCCGTCCACTCTCCCTACTGCAGCGTGAGTGGTTTTCCTAAAGCTCAAGTTGGCTTGTGGTTGGTTCTTCATTACTTACAAGGTCAAATATTAACTCTGTAATAGGTCCTTCCGTTACTTTGCCCTTGCCAGCATCTCCATTCTCATCTCACTTTTTCTGCACACTTACCACATTGGACTGATTCCAGGAGGCCCCTGGGCAGAGGTGCCTGTTGCTGCTGCTGTGGGAATGCCCTTTTCTGAAAGTTTACCAAGAGCACATCGATGGTTGGCCCACACCTCTTCTCCCCTCAGAAGCCTTCCTTGACCCACCCAAGTAGGGGCAATCACTTGCTTCTTTGTCCTTTCTCGGCATGTTTTCCATGACTTTGTGAATGCAAGTCCTTTCTAAATCTCTCTCTCCTTTAACTCTCATGTGAGAGTTTCAAGATTGGGACAATGTCCTACTTACCTTGGCATTCTGCAGGCCTGGTATGGCTCATCATAGGTACTCTGTAAATATGTGTTCAATTAATTTCAGTAAGAGAATAAAGGCATGCTAACTTGGAAAGAGAAACGCCATGAGTAATGTGAGCCTAGGGAAATAAATGGAAGGGACAGACTCCAGGGACTCAGTGCACAATGGAAATGATTTCATACGAGGTTGTGAGGTTGTTTGACAGCAATTATCATTTGGATAAAAGCATGCATTTCCTCCCCTGTAAACCCCATTGGGAAGATGGGCTTTGAAGAGAAAACAACATGACTGTACCCTTCTTTCCTTTGAATGCGCAGCGTGCTGCTTTGATGGTCAAGTTTCCCGACTGTGCGTAATAAACATCCTCCTCTTCAAATGAACTAATAATCATCCCTCATACTTTGGTGGGGCAGCCTGCTGCCAGCCTGCAAATGAGGCCTATTAATGATATTACTTATTTCAAGTCTGTAAGTGTGAACATAAGGAAAGGAGGACCCCAAGTCCTCCTGCTGGCTGTTCATCCATGTTATTAAGGGAGGCAGTTTGCTCAATGCTAGTCTCTCATCCTTCCAACGAAGGGATTCTCCTTATTTCATTGTTTACGTGTTAAAAGGTGTGTGTGCATTTAAAAATAGAAATGCATGAGCAGAAAAAAAAAAAAGATACTTGCTGTATTTTCTCTCCAAATTTAGTGAAATCAGTGTGGGGGAGGATGGTTGTGGGGATCCTTCTAAGGACATTTCCACTCCAAGACCGATGGCCTATTTTCAAAGATGTATTGAAGAGCATGCTAATGTAATTGCCACTATGTCACTGCCTGAAAGCTCCCAGGAAGTAGTAGCAAGCTTATATAAAAAGGCTGTGGATAAAGGTCCAGTGAGTCTGGAAGCCGGAGGTGTGGGGGAGGCAGACATCTTCTGAGAGAAGATGAGGTCTTGGGGCTCCCCAGCGTGGGCTCTTCTCCAAGCATTTAGAAATGTTGAGTTTTGTGTGATGTTATTCATAAGGAGTACTTACTCACTGTGTCTTAGATGGGCACAGAAATCTTAGACACATCAGGATAGTAAAGCTATCCTGTGTTGTATTTGGTATTTCATTACAGCCATAACTCCTTACCAGTAGAAGCAGCAGGTTTATATATAAGGGCTGTTTTTTGTTGTGGTTTTTTGTTTGTTTGTTTTTTGTTTTTTTACGTATACATACAGTCTAGCTGATTGTGTGCTTCTACTAAACTGATATAAGTCATCAACAAACCTCAAATACTTTAAAAGCCTATTGAGGCAAATACAGTGGAGAACAAGATATAAAGAAATGCTAACATCCTGCCTGCTAATTTGATTATTGCTAATTGCTGTTTAACTAAACCTTAGTTTTTCCTTGATCCTAAGGAAGATCTTTAATTTCATTTTTCCCTTGGGATTATAAGCCCGTATCTGGCTTTATCTTGTATCTGTGTTAATTCTGTCCTGCACGTGACAAGCTGTCAGTGAGGCATTAAAGGCCCTTGCTTAGTCATTTCCGAGACGCAATGCAGTGTAAGGGCTTGGATCCTGGTTCTGCTGCATATTAACTGTGTCACATGGAGGGATACAATGTCTCAAAGCGTCAGTGTGATCATTTATTAAATGGAGCTAGTAAGAGTAATTCCCAACTTATTGGCCTGTGTGGAAATTTAAATGGAGGAGGGGACACACGACTGTAGGTTATGAGTGAACTAGGGGAGAAAGGTGGTGAGGGGTGTAGAAGGAGAGGAAATGGGAGCCGCTTGGGCCCAATGGCATAGGAGAAAGATCTGTTTCCCCTGAAAGGGAGACCACATGGCAGAGTCTGAGTGATGTGAGGACCCTGTGGATCCGTATGGGGGAAAACATGTGGGTTTTGTGGGGTCCAGGAAAGAGTGGTTGACAATATGGTGATACTTCTTAAGAAAAGAAAAAGAAGCCCTGCTCTCATGCCAGAATAAAAAGGGTAGCAGGAGTTGAATGTTCCAGAAGGACCACCATGGAGTGCACACTTGCTTCAGAGCCATGATCAGGGGCCCCTGTAAAAGAGACAGGCTTGCCCCACCCTAGACTGACTCGAGCATCTTCCTTAACTCCTGTGCTTGTGGCAGCAGCCGGGAAAGTTGGCTGCATCGTGCAGCGAAGGACCTCAGGCTGAAGGAGCAAACTGGCTTCACGAAATTGAAAATTCCAGGGTCATATTCTGCCCCTTAGTTATCTGGGTCCTATCTCTATGTGTCTGTAAGCCAGGCACTACGAGAGCCACCACGAGTAACACATCTCAAAGCAAACTCGATTCTGCAGGGGTGGAAAGAGCTCAGAAAGTTGGGGTGCCTGTGGTCATGTGGTTAGGTTTGCAGGTCGGAGACTAACTTTCATGGCATCAAAGATCTTCCCCTGAGTACCACCTGTCACACAGTATTTTCGCCACTGATGCACTTTACTTAACATGCTTTCCCTTGATGGTTGCCGCATGACTGTAAAATAAACAGGATAGTTGTCATCATTCCTTTTCATGGGTTTGCCTAACGCTGGATAGACATGAAATGGAGAAGACTGATGTAGAATCTGTTTCCCCTTATTTCCAGTCTAGAGATTTTCTTTTTCTATTTTCTTTTTAAACACCTCACTACAGCCAGTTAAGTACTCCCTGTTGCTCCCCACCCACCCCCAACCAATTCGTTCCATTAACAGGACTCAGTTTGCAGTACATCGCTCCTTACCAAGTTCTGCAGTTCTAAGAGGAAAATAAATACATTTTTTAAATAAATAAATGACACCGTTTTTAACTTGAGATGACTGTTTTTAGTTCTAAGGAAGAATGGATTAAGCATTGATTTAGAAGGAAGGGTGTCAACTAAAGTTCAAGCAGCCCCTTTGTAAAACAGCCTGAGTCTCTACAGGAAGACTGTAGATTATATTTTATGTACTTCTGACCTCACACCCAAAGTGAAACACTAGCCACAGTGCTCATGGCTCTGACTCTATCCAAGTGTGACATTTGAATCAATTACCACAGGAAGCTATAAAATCCCTTTCTCTGGAGGTATTTCAAATCGAGGTAGATAATTTCAGAAGGGACCAGGCCACAACTTGATGATGAACTCAATGACCTCTTGATATTTTCTAAGCAGGAAACTAATTCAGTAGGAAGGTACAGGTCTTAAGTGTACACAAAGAGAGACTTAGCGGTAACTTGTCTCAATTCACAGCTTGTCCTGATCTTTTGCAGAGGCTAACATTCCTCCTTATATGACTCTGGATAAACCAAGCAGTGCAGAATGATAGAAGAAAGTCTAACTTATCATTTAAATCTATTAGTGAATAATAATAATGGTTAAAAATATGTACTGAACACCTTATTTTATTCCAGGGATTTTGCCAAGTGTTATACTTGTATTCACTTACTCCGTGTTCACTGTGGCCTGTGTGATACGTGGAAATTGAGGCTGGAGGTGTTAAGTAACTTGGCCAGTCAGAGGTAAATCTGGGTCTTAGCACACTCATTCCCAAAGGGCAACACCTGCCTCTGCAGTGTGACATCTAGAAAGAGGATGTGTCTTGGAGATGGACTGATGTGGGTGGAAATGCCAGTGTTGCTATTTTCCAGTCTCAGTTTCTTAAAACCATAAATGGAGGCTAAAATACTTGCCTTGAAGTGTTGTTTGTGAGGATACAAGAGCATATACTCTTAGTCATTATAATTGTGACACCTGTCCAGGGAACTTGGTTGCATCAACATACGACATTTTGGGAGGAGCTTGATTAGTCCTACCTTTCAACTTGGGTGACTGAGTCAACTCAGTCTTTCTCATCATTCTGGAGATAAATTGCTAATGTAAGCTATCCCTCAAAGTCCTTGAAAATATCAATGAGATTAACATAATGCTAACGTGAATAAATCAACATGAGCTAATTATCATTCCTGGAAATAGACCCAAGTGTCATCTTGTAGAGGGAAAACAGCCACTTCCTGTGCACTGCTAAACCTGGCTCCGTGGCCAGATCGAGCTCGTTGGTCCGGAATGAGATTCAGAAGTTCCTGCCGTAGCGAGAGATTGTCAGACGGTTCCTGAGGCCTCTGAAGGGGGTCCTGGGATGGGCGTAGAGGGCAGATGGGAAGTCAGGTTAGATGCACTCCCACCTGCCACTCCCCATCACCTCCCATCAGGACAAAATTGCTTTGATTTCTTTTGTATGTTGAGAATTCCATGTAAGATTTTGGAAAAATAATTCTTTTTTTTTTTTTAATAAGTTTGAAAATCACGCTTTAGTAAATACGCTGGGCTGTATTGCTTTAGAAGACGAATAAAGTTCTTGAAATAGTTTTATAAAATGAGTACTAGTAACCAATGGCAAAAGAAGGTGGTTGTCAGCCTACCACAGGGGCATAGGGAAAAGTAGGGGGAAGCTCTCTCTGAAATGGTGGAGAACCTTCAATGAGCGGCTAAATGTCAGATCATTGATACCCTTTGCCGAATACTTCCATGATGAAGACCGCTTTTATGAGGAATTATGGGAGCAATCCCAAACAACAACAACAAAACAAATGAAATCCCTTCTGTCGACAAAACCCCTTCATGTAGCAAATGAAATAAAACACCCACTTGAAAACAACCATTTCTGAGACACCGTAATACAGAGACCTTCCATGCGGAGAGCGTGTAAAGGCCGAGGGATGCGCCAGCAGTGCACAGGCCTCTCAGGAGGCTTCCTCACCTGAGGAATTGTGGGAGCAGAGTTTTGAAGAAAAGATATTAACATAATTTCCATTGCAAAAGAGAGATAAAACTCACTACGTGTAATAAAATGCAGACTACAAAGCGGTAGAGGCAAATCATACTCTCTTCCATTTTTACTTATCTAAAATGAGATACTAGTTATGAGCGTGTATTGAAAATGCAAAAGGCATAGGGATGTGAGGTGTTGCTTACTAATAAGGGCAGTGATCTCCAAATCGTATTACTTAAGTATTACACATCAGGAGGTTAGGAAATGGATGGTGTGGCCTTACATCTGAAAGGGTGAATTCAATGTCAAGAATTCCAAGTATCCCATCTACCTGTTAGTCCTTTTTAGCATAGCCTTTGACAATCTCTTTAACCTTACACTGTCACATATGGATGGCATTATCCATAATTGTGGTCATGTCATCTACAGTTGACAGGACTGTCTTAAACTTACTAAGGCCTGCAGAAAGACTGGTGTTGCATGAATGTTAAACTAAGATGAAGTAATTGTCTTCACAATGCTGGACGATTATGTCATCTTGGGACTAATATTTAGTCCATTTTGGACCTTGACGCATAGAAGTGCCAGATTTAGGGCATGTGCAGTGTATGACAGAGATGACTCTCTTTCCTGGTACAGACTGAAGTGTTTCCCAGTGAAAGATCCATGAAAAGACAGTGTCATATGTTCTTCTTAATGGCCTCCAACCAGGGAGCAAGCACTGAGAAAACTAGAACCCGACACATTTATTCTGTACTAGGCCAAATAAGTGAGATATGTTTTTATGAAAAGAAACCTATTTTTAAGTTTGAATTACAGGCAAATGTATATCTAGTTTTGACAACCGTTTCAAAGTAATACATCAAAAGAAATGACTCAATTAATGAGGGGGGGTAGTGATATGTGAAATGGAGACTTTTTTATTTAAAAATCAATATTTTCATTCTTCTCTTCCACTAAAAATGATTCTAAAGAGTATTAAAATAGATGAGTGCAGCAGACTCTTGAGGTAACCTCCATGCCCTTGACCCCTGGCACTCATGCGCTTGTGTGTCCCCTCCTCTGGAGTGTGCACAGAACCTGTGACTTGCTTTCAACCAATAGAACATGGCAATGTGATGGGATACAGTGATTACATGTATCTACTTATAGAGTTATGTGATTATGTTACATAAGTTTGTAGTGCCTGTGATGCTGGGTCTCCCTGCCTCCTTTCCTCCCTCACCGCTGGTTTTGAGGAGGCAAGCACCCACATTGGGGAACCCTGTGTAGCAAAGAACTGTAGGCAGCCCCTACCACCTGAGGGCAGTCTCCAGCCGACAGCAGGCAACTGCAAGGAACAGTTCCATCAATAACCTGAGTAAGCTTGGAAATGAACCCTCCCCCAGTTGAGTGTCATCTGAGAACCGAGCCACACTGGTTGCAGCCTTATGAGAACCCGAGCAGAGGACCCAGCTATGCATTGCCAAGACTCCGGACCCACAGAAACTGTCAGATAATAAATGGCTGCTGTGTTAAGCCAAGTTTGCGTAAGAGTATTACGTAGCAACAAATGCTGATCCAATGAATTTAGATTGTTCTCTCTCCATCCGAAAGTTTGCCTCAATGAGGAAAGAGATGAAGAAGTATGAGCCATTGGCTTTAAACAAGCTCCTAATCATTTTGGAAAATATAACACATATGTGTAGGATATATATTATTTATATATTGATTTACCTGTAACCATACTTTCATAGTCTTTTAAGCATTAAAGAAAACCAATCACTAAATATACCTAGTGAGTATTTGGAAAGAAAGAATTAAGCTTATGATATATTCATAACCTGAGAAATCTTCCCACCTTCACCTCAGTTTTAATTCAGTTTAATGGTATTTAAAATTTTGAGCTTTGGCGGAGAATCATTCCTTCCACACTTTTAAGTTATTTTTCATTGGATAGAATTTAATATATTGTATTTTTTTCTTTTCAGTGACTTTATTTTCATCTAATACTTGTAGGGCAGAGATTTTGCTAGATGATACTTTAAATCTCTAACTTCAGTAGCATTTGTGGTAATAGAACTGAGGACTTAGATTCAATAGTCATAAAATAACATTTTGCGAACTTTTCAGTTCAGTCTGCCTAATTCTTTATGAGTACTTTGGGATCATAAAAATTATGAATATTAGTTGAAGATTTAGTCCCTTAATCTTAATCAAAATTTTTATTCTATGAACATAAGCTGCTTTTTAACAATTTTAAATATAGTTTTTCCTTCAAAAGGAAAAAAAAAAGATTTGTTATTAGTCATCCAAAGGGCATCCCCATCATTTTATTACAACATCAGCGGCAGCAGAAAAGCAGATGGCATTGATTGGGTGCTAATTGCTAGCAGGATTCCTTATAAGCACTAGTGATGTAAGTACCATCATTATGCCCATTTTACAGATGAGAAACTGCGGGATAAAGAGGGGAAGTGCCTTACCTGAAGTCTCAGGTGTAGTAATTGGCCGAGTAAGATAGCAACCAAGCCAACTCCAAAACCTAAGATCTTACCATTTACTAATTCCTGAAAATAAAGATAGAGTCATTTCTATAGCAAACTAGCTTCCCCAGGAGAAAAGGTAACTAATGCCCTTTATACTAAATAATATAACCACCCCCCTTATAAGCAGACTCTGTATTTAACTTTTCATGCCCTGTGTGTAAAGTCACACAGGGAAAGGTAATAATTGTAATGCTACAAGAGTCCTTGCTAAATGAATTACAAGGCAAAAATTGTTATAATATGAAACAAATTTTCTCATGAACTGATCAATTTATAATGCATCCTTAGGAAAACATTCTTCCTATAGTTGCTATCTACTTTTGTCTTGCCATCTTTTTCAGTCCTTTTTAAAAGATACTATAAACATATGCTGGGACAGTTTACTCTTCTTGACAATGAAGAATAGTGTAAATTAAAAATCTTGCCAAAGTTTCATGAGATTGATAAAGAGATGTGGGCAAACTGCTCAAATCTAAAGATACAATTGCGCTAGTTAAAAATTAAATATGAAAAATAGACGTGAGTAGTGATAAGAGAGGCACTTGTAAAGGGAATGATTTGTGTATCAAGGGATTAAGAGAGGACTTTGGGAAAATTAACAAACCCCTAAAAACTTTTACAAAAAATGACCTGTTTCTTATGTTTGTTTGTTTGTTGGGTTTTTTTTTTTTTTTTTTTTTAGACTGGGCTGTGAAAGCCCAATGTGGAGTTCAATATGAAGTTAAATTTTGCTATCACACAATTTTGTGCTATTGCAAATTTTCAGTAAAATTTGAAAAATTTTATCCCCTGTAAAAATGGTAAAAGTTAATACTTGATCCTTTTGTTGTTGTTGTTGTTCATTTTCTGCTCTATACTATGAAATTTAGCTTCTGGTTTAAGTGGATTCACTTTGGCCTTTTCTTGGTACCAAATCTCCTTGAATAATGAGCCCCCTTGTGCTTTCTATAGACAAAGCACAGTTATTTACCTCAGATGAGTTTCTCATCATTGGACAAATTGAAGGAGAAACTGGACAACCACTTGTCCACATTATGCAGAGGAATTTAACTTGGAGGAGAGAAGGTAGTGTTTGGATTTCATGACCGTCAAGGTTACTCACTATGCCAAAGCTCTATGAAATCCTTTGATCTATGTCAAATCAATAAGTAAAACTGCCCAGTGCTGTTCAAGGAACGAGTAATTCTAGAGTAGAACTTCATCTGGGCCTGGGGCTTCAGCAGCATATGTTAGGTCTTCACTCATCTTTCCTTTCTCTGTCTTGCGTTATCTTTTAGCAACCCCACAACAACACTCTGAGAGAGCCTTTCAACCAACTCTTGCTTCCTTACCTCCTACCTGTGTGTGTGTCTGTATATCTGTGTCTGATTTTCTGGTCGATGATTAAAATGCTTTCTCCTTGCACCTCTTAGCGTTTAGGGATTGTGTTCCACCCACCTTTTAAAAAAATCCTGATACACTCAGGGTGCCTCTGCCATGGTTACATTATGCAAATCATTGCTAATGCTATTAACATTTGGAAACTTGTCAGGCTTATACATAGAATGAAACATTAGGTCCTGTGACAGCTGGAGCCCTTTTCTATGTGGTCTCCTGGAAAGGACAGAGCTATTAGCAGAATTAGAACTGGTTACAATGGGGGATCATCAGACTCCCTGTTTCAGAGTTGTGGATGGCATTGCCTTTTCTTTTCTACATATCATTTAACTGATAAGAAATTTAGGTCACAGATGGCAGTAAAAAGCATGTGGATATGTGTTGATGTTTGGGGCTAGGAAGGCAGGAAGGCTTTTTCTGTCTCCACAAAATCCTTTCAGAACTCTTTCCTGTGAGTCTGGCACTTCCTGAGTGCTGTAAATTGGTGCCCCCATTCCCTGGTCTAGGAAAACATTTGTACAGCAAAATGATCCCCTAGTATTACAGCTGATGTTTACTGAGCAAATACTTGATTTCCAGGATTGCTTCTAATAAATGTCCCTAATTTTGTGCAAAGTACAAAATCTTACTGTTTGCTAGAAGCGGTAGATGTATGTGGTTGTTAGGTGCCAGAGTACGTACTAAATACTGATGAAGGACAACGATGAGTCTTAATAGAGGTATAATTATCTCATAAACCAATACCTTAGCAAGAGAAGCTTTAAATGATCATCGATCATTTTTATCATGAAAATGTTAATGTACAAAGCACTTGACTAGACATTATTGAGTAATTAGCCAGATAGAAATCTAGAGATCTCCGTGCTCAACAAATTTTAATCTCCCAAAACAAACACAAATGCAGTAACTTGAGAAACATTAACATGTACAAAATAGCACATAATTGTAAAAAAAAACCAATTCTTTGCAAAAAACAATTCTCTCTAAATTTCCTAGGAAATTTTGATATTCAGGATGTTTCCATGCCTGAGGGTATATAATCACATAGTTATAGAATTTTAGAGGTGCCAAAATGTAAGCTATCATTTGTGCAATCACCGTTACTTTACAGGTGAGAAAACAAGTCTAGAGAGGTTAAGTCATTTACCCAAGGTCATGCAGTTAGTTATAAGGTTCTGCTGGAACTAGTAACCAGGTCTGTTTTCGGCAAGAGACCTATTTCTGCATCACTAGCTTTGGCATTATAAATGAAATGGCGTATTGACCTTTAGAACCTTTCACAGGTGTGCTGAGACGGTATATGGTTTTCTTAGCCACAAAGCATTATAGGTGAAAATAAGAAAATAGAATGATGGAACCACCTGCTACCAGGCATTCTGCTCCTAGGTATGTTGCAGTATGGCTTCTTGGCTTGTGTTAAGTCACTTACAGCCAGTCTAATGAATTTTTTTCTAGCCCACTTACATGTCTCAACTGCATGAGGATTTCTGAATACCAAGTATTTGAGAAGGAAATGAGGCACATTTATTTGGATGTGTGCCCCCATGCACAAAAGATAGACGTGGCACCATTACTTAGCTCCTGTTCTATCTCAGGTCTAATGTAAGAAATGCTTATCATCCAGGTTTTCTTTCTGTCATGAATGTCGTTGGCCAAGGATATGACATTCACAATCCCTCTTAGATCATGCACTGATTGCAGAGCCTCTACTTTCTGTTGCTTGCTGAGAAGTACACAGAGGTCCCCCTTATTCTCATGGGTGTCCAAATCTCATATTCAGTTCCACTCCTTTCCATGAGAAGCCATCTACTTCCATAGGACTACAGTCATGACTGCATAATGATGTTTCAGTCAGTGAAAGACTGCATATACAATGGTGGTCCTATAATATTACAATGGAGCGGAAAAATTTCTATTCTCTAGTGACGTTAGAGCTGTCCTAATGTCTTAGAGCAATGCATTCATTACTCATGAGTTTGTGGTGATGATGGTGTAAACAAACCTATGCTGTCAGTTGCATAAAAGTATAAAACATACAATGATGCACAGTACAGAATACTTGATAGTGATAAACGACTATGTTACTGGTTTCTGTATTTACTGCACTATACTTTTTATTATTATTTTAGAGTGTACTCTTTCTAGTGATAAAAAAAAGTTTACTGTAAAATGGTATGCCATTTTACATCTGCGGCAGCCACATACCTCTCGTGTCTACCACGTTTCTTGGTTGTATCATTTTCTCTTGTGCTTGATTCAATTTCTGTTCCATCAGGCCACTAAGTCTACAAAATCCACTGCTAATGTTGCCAGTAAGAGGCTGTGTCGAGTGGTTGGCCTGGACAAGAAATTAAAAATGATTAAGGACTATGAAGATGGAAAATCAGTGATGGTTATTGCTCACCAGTCAGGTATGTCCCAGTCCACCATGCCTATCACCTTGAAGAACAAGAACAAGGTGACAGAAGCTGTTATAAGATCTGCTTCATTGCAGGCAACAAGACTAACAAAAATATGAGAAGGGCATGTATCAGACATGGAGAAACTTCTGATGACCGGATTGAAGATGAGACACACAAGCATATCCCTCTCAGCACCATAATGGTCGCAGCCAAAGCAAAATGTGTGTTAGCAGTGATTAAAAAAAAAAAAAAGAAAAAAAAAAGTCTCGGCCCGCTATGATGTTAAATTTACTACTAGCTTTGGGTGGTTTAAACAATTGAAGAATCATTGTTCATTATGTAGTGTGAAAATGAGTGGTGAGTCTGTGAGTACTGATGTGAAGGCAGAAGAATTTTTGGAAACTCTAGATAAGCTGATTGTGGAGGAAAATTACATGCCAGAGCAAATATTCAATATGGATGAACCCTCCTTATTCTGGAAACAGATGCCTGGAAGGACTTTCATCCATAAGGAGGCCAACCCAATGCCAAGTTTCAAGGCTTTTAAGGGGAGGGAAGCAGTCTTGCTTGGGATCAGTGTTGCTACAGATCCTTTGGGATCTGGCACAGTGAGAACCTCGGGGCCTTCAAGCACACCAACAAGCACACACTGCCAGGGTACAGCAGGAGCAGTAAGAGGTCAGGGGTGACCCAGCTCCTCTTCCAAGATGCCCTCCTGAATGGCCATGCCAGCGAAACGATGTACTGTCTGGAGAATAACATACCTTTCAAGATTTCACTTATTGACGATAAAGCTCCTGGACATCCTCCTTTTATTGGGGATCTTCATCCCAATATCAGAGTGTTTCCCCCCCAAACACCGCCTCTTTGATCCAACCAATGGAGCAAGGAGTTTTAGCAGCTTTCGAGGCTTACTGCCTGAGGACCTCCTTTGCCCAGGCTCTGGCTGCAGCTGGGGAAGCAGTGATGCAGTTCTGGAAGGACTACAACATCGATGACGGCTTCAGGAACCTTGGCTGGGCTTGAGGTGACGTCACCCGGCAGTATATGAATGGCATCTGCGAGAAGACGCTCACGGGGTCTGTCTGTGACTTCAAAGGATTTGCCAAGGACGAGGAGGTTGCAAAAATCACCAAGGCTGTGGTTGAGACACGAACAACTTGAACCTGGGTGTGGTGAGAAGGACATTGAGGAGGTCCTAGGGCCGGTTCCTGAGGACCTGAGTAACGAGGAGAGGCTACTCGAACAGGATCGCATAGACGAAGAAGAGGCAAGAGAAAAGGAAATTGCACGAGAAGAAAAACCACCAACAAAATTCACAGTGAAGGGTTTAGCAGAAGCTTTTGCAGATTTCATCAAGATCTTTAAAATTTGAAAACATAGACCCCTAACACCAAAAGGTTTTCATTAATAGAGAGAAATGTTCATGGCACATTATCTGCTTACAAGCAAGTCTGTCATTGAAAAAAAAAAAAAAAAAAAGAAATGAACCGAGCAAACCACCATGGGCGTATTTCTGAAAAGTGTGACACCTCCTCAAGGAGAGCCTCAGGCAGGTCCTTCACGAGGGATTCCGGAAGAAGGTAGTGTTGTCATAGGAGACGACAGCTCCATGTGCTTTACAGGCCCTGAAGACAAGACACTGGGACAAGAGGTGGAGGTGGAGACAGTGATGGTGGTGATTCTGACCCTGTGTGGGCCTAGGCTCGTGTGTGTGTGTGTGTGTGTGTGTGCGCGCGCCTTAGTTCTTAACAAAAACATTTTTATTGTTAAAAAAAAAAAAAGAAATTCTTTAATAGAAAAAAGCTTGTAGAATAATGGCATAAAGAAAGAAAATATATTTATACAGCTGTTCAATGTGTTCATGTTTTAAGCTAAGTATTACTATAAGAAGTTAAACAAGTTAAAAAGTTTATAAATTAAAATGTTACAGTAAGCTAAGTTTACTTTGTTATTGAAGAAAGAAATTGTTTTACAAATGTAGTGTAGCCTAAGTGTAGTGTTTACAAAGTCTACAGCAGTGGATGGCAGTGCCCTCGGCCTTCACATTCACTCCCCACTCACTCGCTGACTCACCCAGAACAACTTCCAGTCCTGTAAGCTCCATTCGTGGTCAGGGCCCCATAAAGGCGCACCATTTTTTATCTTTTACTATATTTTTCTTATGTTCAGATATACAAACACTTACCGTTGTGTTACAGTTGCCAACAGTCATCACGCTATACAGGCGTATAGCTTAGGAGACATAGGCTGTACCATACAGCCCAGGTGTGTAGGAAGCTGTACCATCTAGGTTTGTGTAAGTGCTCTCTGTGAGGTTTGTACAATGAGGAAATTGGGTAATAACACATTTCTTGGAACATATTCCCATCGTTAAGAAGTGCATGACTATACTTAAGAAGAGAGGTTTGCTGATGACTTCAGTGATTTATTTTTTTACCAAAACCTAGAAGAATGAGTTTGTGTAAGAGAGGTGTCGAATTATCATTAGTTCAATTTCCCTAGGGAGACTAGTTAGCACCACTGAAAATTAAAACATAACTTGGGCTAAATTGTATTGACAAGGATAATGTTTTTATTTCTGTAGGCTGACATTTGGTTAACTTTTTCTCTACTTAAGTTAGGAAGTGACAAACAGAATCTAAACAAATATTCTGTGTTTCTTATGTCAGCAAGCAAGAAGTCAGGGAAGAACCACAATTACTCATGTCATAGGGCTCTGAATCAAGTACCCTGGCATCCATAAAGAAAAAGCAGTTATCATTGAATTTTATTCACTTATAACTTTCTATTGTTTGGTTGAGATGCAAAATATTTAGCACCATTTCTATAGTACTCATTATCGTAGAATAAATTTTAAAAACAATGTCAAGTAAAAGTTGTCACTAAATTTTACTTTTCTCTACCAACTTGATAATTTTACTATAAATGCTAGAATAGGATTAGTTTGAATTAAGTGACTTTTAAACATTATCAGTTTAGTTTGATATTTTTTACATAAAAATCTCAGAAACTACTTTGTACTGGCATTATAAAGAATAGTTTCAATATAGCAATGTCTGTTATTTAAAAGCTTCCTTTACTAAATGTTTTGCAATCCCCAGCTCAATTCCTGGGACATAATAGTTACTGAATTAATATTTGTTAGTTGTTAAGTGAATGGTTTAATTCACGTGTTTTTGCCATATTTTCTCTGTGAGATAACTAACATAAAAATAATGTAGTGTAGTTACTTACAGAAAGCAACATCTGAAAAGTTGGTTCATTAACATTTTTAATTATTAATGTCTCTTATTACAATTTAACATAACTACCACTGTATGCTATATATTGTTCTAGCTGATTTTTAAATTTTTAAAAAAATTTTCACCACCTGAGTTTATTGACTGAAAGTATTGCATTTGTAATCTTAGCTTTAAAATCACCAAAAGAAAAAGATTTTGATACATACATAACAGTTTGGATATAATCCTACAAAAGAAATGCACACACACACACACACACACACAGCTAATGGAGGTAAATCTGAGGTCACCAAGAACGGGGCTTCCTCTACCAATCCATCTGGAAACAGTTGTAGACAAAAATTTTGAATAAAAATTGTTTCTAATGAAATAAACTAAATACATGTAAAAGATATTAACTGAGTTGTTAGCATTTATACTGCTGAAATTATTAAGGCTTTAAATTACACTCAGATTTTAGGGAACTACTTCGTGAGGACTTGGAGCAAAAAATAAAAACGAAGGCTCTTTGTTTTTATTCAGAAGTGGTTCTATATAGCAGGGTTCTCAAAGTGTAGTCACGGAACCCTGGGGGGTCCATATTATTTGCTGTTACATAATGAGCACAACACTTTTGGAGGTTTAGCCCCCAGACAGCGGCAACACAGTAACAAAGTATACTAGTAGTCATTGTATTCTTCACCGCCACAGACTTGGGATAAAGCAGGTTTCACTTGAGTGTTTTTAATGAGATAATAAACATAGGTTTAATAGTCTATATTACAAAATGGGAAGTACTCTTTTTGTTGTAGCAGTTGGGGATCACAGTGGGTCCTGATGCGTTGGTGGGTTGTGATATGACGGCTGGAGCAATTGATCTTACAGGAAGAGGGAAACAAGACATGTATAACAGTGCTTTGAAACACCAAAAGAGCTATGTAGTAAGCACAGGGTGTCATTAAATGTCATCTATTGTCATGGTTATTGTTGTTCAAGTTGGGTCTCTTGACTACCCTAATATTCATGAACCTGAATCCATCTTCCTTCCTTGCTCACCTGTGGTTTCTGGTTCTAACCTTCAGGTTCCAATCTTGGTCCCTTCCCCTAAAACATGGAGAGGGCAGGTCTCAGGGGACCAAGTTCTTCACGATATTCCCCCTTTCTGATTGGGTGATATCAGGGCCTGGGGGATGGTAGCGGAAGTGTCTCCTTCTGGGCTGGTCAAAAGAGTCATTTTGTCCGATCCTAAATTTATAAACAGGGAAGGCATTCCTTGAGGCCAGAGAGCTGCTATGGAGAAAAAAAGCCCTCCGCTCCCAGAGGATATGTGGGTAGCGGTGGGAGCTAGGTAGCAGGCGGCAGAGAGAAGGCAGGAGAAAGAGAGGGGTGTACTCTTAAAGCACTTCTGTTGCATTTCAAAGTATTGGGGGAGCAGTTGCCCCTTATGACCTGAATCAGCCACTTTTCCCATGGAATAACATTTTATTGAAAGAACTGAGAGGCAAACTATGGCTGTTCACACTTTGGCATTTGGCAGACATTTTCTTGAATATGAATAAAACGAACCTATCATCTCCAAGATAGCAACGGATTGTATTTGTTGCCAAAGATAATATTCGAGTTTTAAAGTGAATATTTGAAGCCTGGGACACTTGTACCTACCGTCATGAGCTTGATGGCTTCCCAGTACTTACTGACTTTTCTGATAAGATGAATGGTGGTGATGAATGTGATGCTTGGATGTGGTGTAATGAAACAGGTCAACATTTGGAAGATCCGTGGAACTCATTGAACCAAAATTTTCCAAATGGCAATGCATGATGGTACAAAATCATGTGTAAAAACCTATTCAAAATGTAAGATAGACCAATGGATTTTAATGTAACAGAGTACAGAAAGTTCATCGACAAAATTTCAGATTCCACATTGCAAACTTTAACAAATAAATTAAGAAATTCAGTGATTGTTCAAAGAATAGGCTCAATTATCAGAAAAAACTATTAAAACACCCTTCCTTTTCCAACTTCCCTGTTTTCCTGAAAATAAGACCTAGCCAGACCATCAGCTGTAATGTGTCTTTTGCAGCAAAAATTAATATAAGACCTGGTCTTATTTTACTATAAGACCAGGTATAATATAATATAATATAGTATAGTATAGTATAGTATAGTATAGTATAATATAATATAAAATAATATAATACAATATAATACCCAGTCTTATATTAATTTTTGCTCCAAAAGACGCATTACAGCTGATGGTCTGGCTAGGTCTTATTTTCAGGGAAACACAGTACATATCTGTGTGAGTTTCGGTGTTTCTACGTATGCTTTGATTAAACTATACATTACAACAGATTGAATGCAAAATCTGACATGAAAATGCTTTTTCTTATTGAGCTACACATTAGATTTGTAAAAATATAAAACAGTGCTCATCTCACTATTTTTTTTGTTTTGGGAAATGTAGTTATTTTTTCATAAAATATGTTATATACCAGGGGTGCCAGAAAAATGTATACAAGTGGACACTTTTGTCAATGTTGCTCAAGCAGTAGTTCGTTGTAGTCAGAAGTGTCTGGATGCTGATGGTAACCACTTTGAGCACCTCTTATAATTGCAGAAGTCAAACGTGACTTGTATTCATCTTTTGCTATGGGTATATATTGAGGATTACAATTTTAATACAGTTTTCTCCTTACTTAAAATGTGTATACATTTTTGACACCTTTATTATCATGTAATGGTTTTATATTAATGTAATGTTATGTATACTAACATGTTATTTTAATTACTAATATATTTTAAAATTCTCAGTTTTATTTTTAATATGGTAAATATCAATAGATATAACTCATATAAGCAAAATCCCTTTGATGTCCTCAATAATTTTTAAGAGAGTAAAAAGTTCTTGAGACCAAAAAATTTAAGACCAAAGGATTATTTCACTGCTGTAGAGAGATAATCCATGGGAAAAACATATATGGCAGTAAAATAAGTTTCCTCCCTTTCAGACAGTCGCAATACACAGTGGCATAGAAGTGACACAGAAGCTGTAAAAAGCCCTGCACTTGAGAAACATGCTAAAATTTGTTTAACTTGAGTTTCTCAAACTCTTGCATAAAAGTCTATGTTTTTATCCCTAAGGAAAAAAGTATTTGTGAGGAATAATATTTTGCAAATATTGCTTCAATTACAACTCTCTTCAAAGATCTACTACTTTGCATTGGTTGAAATGCAAAACTTCATTCGTATTTAAGGCTGAATGACATTCCATCATATGTATACACAGCATTTTCTTTTTCCATTCGTGTGTTGATGGATATTTAAGCTGTTTCCACATCTTGTCTATTATAACTAGTGCTGCAGTGAACATGAGAGTGCTAATATCTCTTTAAGTTCCTGATTTCACTCCTTTTGGATAAAGACTCAGAAGTCAAATTGCTGGATTTTATGGTAGGTTTATTTTAAATTTTGGAGGAACCTCCATATTGGTTTCCATAAGGGCATCCTCACCAAGGTTCAGTTACACAAGATGAATAAGTTGTAAATATCTGCTGTACATCGTGCCTATAGTTAACAACATTGTATTGTAAATTTAGAAATCTGTTAAAGTGGTAGGTCACATGCTAAGTGTTTTTACCACAGTGAAATTAAAATTAAATGTTATTATAAACATCACAGCTCTTTAGTTTAGCATATAAAGGGTGAAAACCCTAAACATGAGGCAAATAATATAACAATATTTAACAAGTACATGTAGCTAAGTATCTAGTTTTTGTTGTATTCCAAATATTTTCCAGATGTGCGTAAGAAATTCAAAGTCTTTACCATCAGAATTCTTATTTCTTGTCATTCAGAAAATTTGCATTGGTATAAGATAAAAATAAGGCTGTTAATGTTACTATAATCGTCTGAAAATTCTGACACATTTCTAGCGTAAGGTTTGGAGGCTGCATTTTAAAGGAGTAGGCTCAAGTTTTGTTGTTTACTTTAAATGTTTCAGTGTGGTTTGTTGTGAAAGCAAGGGATTTGAGGAGTCATACCCATTTGGTTTCAAATGTTGAATTCATAACTTTTGTCTTTAATGGGTAAATTTATAAATATCAGCAGCTATGAAATGAGATTATCGCACCTACCTCACTAGGTTGTTTTAGAAAGAAAATGAAATTTCAGAAGAGCCCAGAGAAGTCAATACACAGGAACTGAGTGCCCGCTAGAGGCCAAGCTCCATGCTGGATACCAGGGAACCTGGGCGGACAGAACCCTGCCACTTGCTGAAACACACTTGGCAATCAGTCCCAGGAAACACCAAATCGGTCTCAATCACAGCAGGGAATAATAACCCCATGATAAAATAAGTGACGGGAGACAAATTGGTTATCCTTCAATACTTCTTCACCCACTCTTTATTAACAGAAACTCCCACGGGTTAGCTAGACACCTGGCCACGTGGCTGGAGAAAGCACATTTCCCCTTTCTTTGTGTGCGATAAGGTTTGGCCATATAACAAGGGCATTGAGGAGAAGTCATATGCACAACTTAATGGTTCTATTTTGATTTTTTTTAAAGAAGTGATCACCATGAAAAGTCCAACAACCATCTGACACTATACCACGCTATCACAATATTATTGACTATATTACCCATGCTGTACATTACATTCCCATGATTTATTTGTTTTATACCTGGAAACTTGGACCTCTTATTCCTCTTCACCTTTCCCCCCTTTTAAAGGTTTTACATTACAGTTGACATTCAATATTATTTTATATTAATTTCAGGTGTACAGCATAGTAGTTAGACATTGATATAATTTAAGAAGTGATCCTCCTGTCTAGTCTAGTACCCTGGCACTATGCATAGTTATTGCCATATTATTGACTATGTTCCCTTTGCTTTACTTTACATCCCCATGACTATTTTGTAACTACCAATTTGTAGTTCTTATCCCCTCATCTTTTTCGTGTTTCCCCAAACCACCTCCCATCTTTCACCTCAATAAACCTGGTACCCATCTGACACCATACATAGTTATTACAATATTATTGTCTATAATTCTTATGCTATACCCTACATCCCCATGACTACTTTTTATCAACCAATTTGTACTTCTTAATCCCTTTCCCTTTTATCACCCACACCCTCAAACCTCCTCATATTTGGCAATCATTAAAATGTCCTCTGTATCTATGAGCCTGTTTCTGTTTTGTTTGTTAATTTTGTTATTTAGATTCCATATATAAGCAAAATCACATTGCATCTGTCTTTCTCTGACACACTCCACACAGCACAATACCCTCCAGGTCTATCCATGCCACTGCACATGACAAGAACCCATTCCCTTCCATGGACGAGCAATATTCCATTGTATATATGTACAACCTCCTCTTTATCTATTCTTCCATCAACAAACACCCAGGCTGCCTCCCCATCTTGGCCATTGCAAACAATGCTGCAATGAACATATGGAAGCACATGTACCCTCAAAAGAGCGTTTTGGGTTTCTTCCAATAAATACCCTAAAGTGGGATTACTGGGTATTTCATTGTCTCTTCTTATAGCTTTTGTTTTAAAACCTATTTTGTCTGATATGAATATTGCTACCCCAGCTTTTGTTTGTTTCCATTTTCATGAAATATCTTTTCTCATCCCTTTACTTTCTGTGTGTCTTTCAATCCTAAGTGAGTCTCTTGTAGGCAGCATATGTAAGGGGTTTGTTTTCTTATCTATTCAGCCACCCTATGTCTTTTGATTGGAACATTTATTCCATTTACATTGAAAGTAATTGTTGATAGATATGTTGCCTTTTTTAATATTAAAGTTTATTTGGGTGACAATTGTAAGGCAGACAGAAAAAGTAGAGAACCATATGATTTCACTGATATGTGGTATATAGAACTGAAAACAACAAAAGAACAAGATAAACAAATGAAGAAACAAAAACTCATAGACACAGACAATAGTTTAGTGGTTACCAGAGGGTAATGGGGGAGGAGGTGGTAGATGAGGGTAAAGGGGATCAAATATATGGTGATGGAAAGAGAACTGACTCTGGGTGGTGAACACACAATGTGATATATAGATGATGTATTACAGACTTGTACACCTGAAATCTATGTAACTTTACTAACAATTGTCACCCCAATATGTTGTCATTTTATTATTCATAATTTTGATTATGTTTTCCTTTTATTATTCATAATTTTGATTAATTTTTTTCCATCTTAAAGAAATCCCACTAACATTCCTTGTAATACCGGTTTGGTGGCAATGAACTCCTTTAGCTTTTTCTTGTCTGGGAAGCTCTTTATCTGTCCTTCAATTTTAAGTGATAGCCTTGCTGGGTAGAGTAGCCCTGATTATAGTTCCTTGCTTTTCATCATGTTGAATTTTTTGTGCGTATCCCTTCTGGGCTGTAAAGTTTCCATTGAGAAATCAGCTGATAGTCTTATGGGAGCTCCCTTATATGTTACTGGTTGCCTTTCTCTGGCTGCCTTTAGGATTCTCTCTTTGTCTTTCACCATTGCCATTTTAATTATAATGTGCCTAGGTGTGGGCCTGTTTGAGTTCATCGTTTTGGGACTCTGCAATTCCTGGACTTGTGTCTATTTCCTTCACCAAGTTAGGAAAGTTTTCAGTTATTATTTTTTTCAAATAGGTCCTCAATCCCTTGCTTTCTCTCTTCTCCTTCTAGTACCCATACAATGTGAATTTTGTTATGCTTAATGTTGCCCAGAGGTCTCTTAAACTATGCTTATTTTTTTGGATTCTTTTTTCTTTTGCTGTTCCAATTGGGTGTTTTATGCTACCTTGTCTTCCAAATTGATGATTGGATCCCCTGCTTCATCTAGTCTGCCTGTGATTGTTTTCTAGTTCATTCTTTATTTCAGTTAGTGTATTCTTAACTTCTGACTGGTTCTTTTTATGGTTTCTATGTCCTATTTTATGCTTGCTATCTCTATGTTGAAGTTCTCACAGAGTACTTTCAGTATCATTATAACCATTGTTTTGAACTCTGTCTCTGGTAGATTACTTGCCTCCATTTTGTTTAGTTCTTTATCTGGATTTTTCTCCTGTTCTTTCATTTGGCATGCATTTCTTTGTTTTCTCATTTTGGCCTCCTTTTTATGTTTGTTCCTATGTATTAAGTATATCTGCTGTGTCTACCCGTCTTGGCCAGGTGGACTTATGAAGTAGGTGCCCTGTGGAGCCCTGGAACTGTCTCCATGGTCATCTGCACTAGGTGCTCCAGGAGTGTCCCCTGTGTGGGTTGTGTGTGCCTTCCTGTTATAGTTGAGCCTTGATTGCTATTTGCATGTCAGTTGCTAGGATTGAGTCTCAAGGTGATTGACTGTCAGGTTTGGCCACATCTATAGCTTATGGGCTGCTGTGCAGGGGTATTTGCCCCAGTACGATCTGGTGACTGTTGAGACCACCCTTTGTGTATGCTGCTTGTGGGGCTAATTGTGTGGTGTTTTGCTGTGGTCTGAAGCAACCTCTAAGTATGTTGGTTTTGGGGCCTCTTGAGTGGGGCTCTGGTGTGGGCCTAGGTCACCCACTGCCTGTGACCAGCTGGGGACTACCTGGCGGGAGCTGCAGAACAGTTGTTTGCTGCCTGTGCTAAACCTGGAGGCATGTGGGAGAGGTCACACTGGGAACCCAGGACGTCTGCCACCAACACCGGGCCTGGGGTAGCTCCAAATAAAGCCAGGACACTCTAAGGCCTGCTGATACCTGCCAGCTCCCTATAGGTTCAGCCACACTGACAGAGCCTTGTACATTCTGCAAGTTAGGTGAGGCAGGGTCTGAGGAAGTCACTAGAGTAGCACATTTTGTGGTGACCAGGATAATGTAAATTCTGATTTGGTGCCCTGCTGAGTCTGGAGTTACTCATCAAAAGTCCCCAAGCACACCAAGGCCAGTTGCCTCACTCCTGGGGACTGCCAGACTCTGATCGTTTTCCAAAAAAGAGTGCAATGTGGAAGGGGCTGGATGCTCAAGGAGAAACTGCCTCTGGCATTAGGGGAGTTGGGTGCAATGGGATCCCAGTGAGTCAGCAGGGTGGAGCAGTGGAGATCACCAGACCAACCAGATTCAGATTTGGCAGTAAGCATAGGGAGAGGGTGCTTCACAGGAAAGATGGCACCTGCCTGCTCACCGCACAGGAGAAGGAATCCTCACAGGGAAAATGCCAACTGTCCTCCAGCCCTTATTCTGGAACCACACACCTCAGTCTGCCCCCTGTATGCCTCTGATACCCCCTGAATCACCGAGCGCAGGGTGAGTGCCTGCGAATGAATGAGTCTGTGTGCGGGACATTTAAGAGGATGGCTGGGTTTCCCACAGCCTTCCATCCCACCCGGATGGTCAGAACACCCACTGTTTTTCACAGCAAGATTTTGTGGGGTCTCCTGTTCCCAGCAGCAGTGCTCCATGCAGGGGAGCTTTCTGTGGGGCTGGGGTCCCTTGCTCTTCTGGAGGGAACCTCCCTGGCTGAGATATCCCTCCTGGTAATTAACCACCACAGGGAGGTTTGGGGCCCATTGTGCGTCTCCACCCCTCCTACCTTAGTGGTTCTTTTTGCAGAAGGACCTGTATTATCTATTTTCCTCATCCTTTAGATTGGAACTTGGCCATGGCAGTGGTGAGCCACACTCATGAGTAGAAGGAACCCAGTTCCCTGTATGATTTTATTTAACAGTGCCACATAGTCTCTCCCAACCCCTCACTGCCATCTATCAGCTCTGACCTTAATATGAGAATGAAAGAAGCCTTCTGTCTTATTTAAGCACCGTTATTTATTTGTTAAAGCACCTGAATCAGTGTCCTAACTAGTAGAGTAAGATTAGGATGCTGTATGACTCCAAGCCTAGACCCCTTGGGAGGGATGGGGAGAGTGAGCATAAGGTTAGCCTTCCTCACGGAAGAAGTCCCTCCTGTGAGATTTGAAGGGTCAATTGTGAGTTGGAAAACACTCCTCCCCTGGTGATTCTGACACTGCCCTCTTATGAATCCCTCCCCCATGAGAATCACTGATGTGATACCTTATAATAAGATTTGATTCTTTTTTCTTTTTGAAATAAGATTTCAGTATAAGATCTAATTAAATACTAATGGCTTCATTCTTTAAACAAATTTATATGGAGCACTTACTATATACATATAAATAAAGGATATAAATATCTAATGTAGGTCTTCTTTCTTACTGATATTTATTTATTTAGTTTTTCTATAAACTATCATTCCCCTCCCTCTAGAATATAAGTTTTTTAAGGCTATAGTCATTGTCTGTTTTTTATTTTGTATGTTATCACCAGTACGCAATGCAGCTGGTCTCATAGTAAGCATTCAGTAACCTTTGTTGAAAAAACTAATGAACAAAGGGAAAAACATATGCTTAGGCATTCCACCTACAACAATGGAAAGGACAATTTTATCCTGTACTCACAGTTAAGTAAGTCGGTGATTATAAGTTTGTATAAAGAGCAGAGTTAAACTCTGACAGTCATTATTGCACAAAAATAATTGCATTTATTTCTTTAACAATGCATTACCAAGAGTCCTTAGATATCCTTGTCCATAGGTGGGCTTTGAACAGGAGTTCAATTTTAACTACATCACTAAAATAACGACATCACTTCTTGAGAGTTTGAAGTCACTAGGGTACTGCTATGGAAAGGAATTTACTCAGTGATGCACCAATGATATGAAAGAAAAAGTCAAAATGGATATGGATAATAACTTGCATCACCCACTAGCATTAGCTGCAAATTATGACTAAAATTAACATCTTGGGCTCTACAGGATTAAGCTTCCCTACTGGTGCATAGTGTTTGCAGCAACTCTAAAGAACATTTCTTTAGTTCATATCTGTCAGTTGTAACATTTGATTAGTCAAAATAACTTTCCTTGGTGTAAAATTAGCCTCAATAAATTGCCTTTTTAATAATTTGCATTTGAAAGTTGACACTGTATAACAATTTTTAAACTGAATAAGTAAAAATTGAATGGTTGCTTCTTACATACTAAGTGGAATCCTGGCATCAAGATTATAAAGTATGCAATGTTTTAATGTTACATGTTTATTACATTTACTGAGTAACTGATATATGCAGAATGACAAATGAATTGGCAGTATTACAAAACCAAACATGTTTAAGAAAGCTTTCTCTATATATAATGTAAAAATACAGGTAAATACATTAGTTATGTAACACTCTATAGCACTCAGTTCTCATTTCTCAGTTCTCAACACTCTATAGTCCCACAAACCCCTGTATAATCTGATGATTTCGTCAATGAAGGTATTTTCCTGCTTTCATTGAAATTGATGAAAACTGTTTAAAGAAATTTGCCTTCAACAAATGAAAGTGGAAGCAAGTGTCTAAAGAAATTTAAATGCAGAAAGAAATAATTATTTTTAGAAGAATTTTCCCTTGAATAATTCCTAATTGGGTCTCTAATTTGCTTCCATCTAATGACTAATTATTTGTGTTGTTTATTAAATCAGGCACAGAGCCACCTGCTCTATGTATTACATACAGTCTAAGTTTGCTAGTCTGCAAATTGATGAATAAACGAAGTCAATTCATCCGTCTGTGAAATATTTCAAGGTCGACCATCCATTGGTTACAAGATTTTGAGTTAAAAAGACAGTAGAGGACAGTGCTTACAGTTTGATAATGTTTGCTTACTAAGCGTGAAATGAAATTTAACTGTGGCATGTCTGCATTTGTAAATTTATTGTGGTTGTTTAGACTTCTTGCAAAATGAAATGTCAGGCAGCCATTCTGAGATTCAAAATATATTAGGCATCAAAGGGCTTGAATAACTGACATTACGCTTCCAGTTTTTAAAGATTTTTTTGTATTTTTTTCTACCATGGAAAATTAATTAATATAGTCAATCAATAACTAAGTTGGAATGAGCATAGGAAAATGAAAAATAATTTCCATATTTGAAATGCTAAATGTGCCATCTGAATATTATAGTTTTGAAAAATGTGCGAAATATTGAATTCATGTTTTACCTGAATATGTAATAGATCATAGATAAAAAGATTTAGACTAGAAAGTCTCTGCTAGCTGACAGATGTTATCTTTATGCAGCTAAGATGCTTTCAAGTAACGGGGGGAAATAGTGCTGATTATGAAGTCCTTTTACGACATTGTGAGACTTCACAGGATCTATTTAAGCTCTGTATTGATGGTTCTGAACAACATGTTGCCTAATGGTTTCTATTGCCTGGGAATTCATTCATACTTCCTTCCTCCCTCCCTCTCTTCCTTCCTCTCTCTCTCCTCCCCTTCCTCCCTCTATCTTTATCTCTCTCTCTTTCACTTGTCCTTCTAGGCTACTAGAGAGCAAGAACAATCTATTTTTAAATGGCACACATTTATTTGTTTATTTATGTTTCTTTGGTTGGTTGATTTATTTACCAAAGCACTGTGTTTCAAAAAGCTTGGGTTTTTTATTAATCGATTCATTTGGCTACAGAACATTTTCTTAGTATTTGAAATAGTTTCCTATAGACTCAATTTCGAGTAGTGATGACTAATCTAATTTAAATTTCTCTTCTTTTTTCGCTCTAAGTGCTTTGCCATATGGTTCATCTTGCCTTCTTGACCTTTTTCTCGTAAAGCCTTTTCTTAGACCCCAATTCTAGCTGTCATTTACAGGTACACTTGTCTGGTTTGCTATCGATATACTTAAGAGCTGTTGATTTTTTAGGAACTGTTTATCCAATTTGGTTAAACTTTGTTCATACCTCTCTTTTTAACTTTTATTATTGAACCATTGACTGGTTCATTTATTTATTTGTACATATATTCGCTCAATTGTATCCTATATACAAATTGCACAATCAATATTTATTTAGCAGTAGGTGTGTAACAGGAGAGAATTCTAAGCCATCTTTCTACTTGATATTAGCTTTAGTTACAAGCTTAGTGAAGAGTTTAAACCCATTAGCTTAAAAAGGCTTTTGGAATGTCTATAATTTTAAAGATTCATTTATTGACTCTATCAGATGTATTTAGTAATAATGAATGTCAACCATAATTTTATATAAATATATGTATATATATATCCACAAGAAGTGGAGTAAAGCATAAAAAATACAGACAGTGGAAATGTAATGGCTGCATGCGATGTCAGAGGGGTAGGAGATTGGGGAGGGGGGTTATCACTGTGTGAGGGGTATAAATGATAAATGTCTAACTATTACAGTGTTTTGTACACATGAAACTAATAACAAAAATTTTGAAAGAGAAAAAATAAATATATGTATTTAGCACCTGTGACATGCTCGATACTTAATCCAGACCAGCTCTGACCAAATTTTAGGACTAGCCCTATTTCATATGCTGGCTGGGTGATTTTGATTTTTACTAGACTTTTTAGAAAGCAAACTTTAAATGACCTTGTATAATTTAAATTGTATGTTTCCACAAATCACGAACAATATGTGCTTATCTCACACTAAATCTGATTCATTCCTTCAAGAAATGCTTCCTGTTTGTCTGTCTTGCCTGGCGCTGCTCACAACCCGAAGATAGATAGAGCAGTGTACATGCAAGTAAAGGTCCTTATTCTCAGGGAGGTCATATCCCAGAAGAGAAGAAACGGATAACATACAAATAAGCACATTGTCAAAGTAATTTCTGACAGTGCGAAGTGACAGGGTGATATGATGGAAAGAGTGTCTGTAGGGGCTATTTTATAGTGGGGGGGTCTGGCTTGGCCTCACCAGGAGACAACGTAATACAAAAAGATCCAGCTGTGCAAACATTTGAGGACAGTACATTTAATGCAGAATAAACAGGAAGGGCAACGACTCTGGGCTGGGCATTTGGCCGGGAATGGGAAGAAAGTCATCGTGAAGAGTAATATGAGAAGAAGCCAAAGAGGCAGGCAGGGACCAGCTCAGCTTGGGCTGTAAACACCTGGATAAGGGTTGTGGAGTTTTATTTTATGTGTATTAGCAGCACGTAGAACTCACTGCAGAGTTTTAATCAGGGAAGTGACATTATCTGATGTGTGTTTAATATGATCGTTCTGGTTGTTGTATGGAAAGTAAAGCAATAGTAGCAATATGGTGCCTAGTTAGAACAAATGCTGGCTGGGGTTGGGGTGGCAGTGGAGCATAGAAAAGTGGGTAGATTTGGGGTTTATTTTGAAGGTCTAGCTGATAGGTTGGATGTGGCTCTTCTGAAGGAGAGGAATCCAGGATGACACTGGTGGAAGGGTCATACTGTTTGCTAATATGGGCGCTGTGATGGGACGTGCAGGTTTGAGAGCTGTGCCTAGAATTTCTGACCTTGTTATCTTGGAGATGCCTGTAATGCGTCTCAGTAAGAAGTTAGGTTACATGAATCTGGAGTCCATTGGAGGCATAGTACGTGGGTGAGAATGGCATTCGCCTTTCATTTAATGACACAGTACCCATTATAAATCGCACTAAGATACTTTTCTATGTTTATTTAGTTTTGCATCATCCTCCATCAATGAGATACGTGAAAGGCATAATGTAGAACAAACCTGTTTAGTGTACCATAGACCCGTTTAGTAAAATCAGTGCAGAAAAAAACAAAAAAAAAAGGGAAGTACTGCATATTATGTATACTTATAAAGCTAATTCAGTTATTTTGAAAGACATAGCAACAAACTGAACACTTCATATTATTCTTGAAAAAAATAATCCAATAGTTTGCATTCTCTTTTCAGGTGTATTTAACCTTTGTACAAAAACAGAATATAGAGGTTAAAGTTGACTAACCGAAGGTACTCTTCAAATTCCAGCCTTTCCTGGTAACATTTTACATTTTATTCTCACCATAAGGCTAAATTTCCTGACAGAAACAATTTCCTGACTGAATCAATGAAACTTAAATAGGTAGAACAGAATTTCTTTCCTTGGATTGGCTTTTGGGCTAATAGGATTGTTTTCCCCATAATCCAGAATTCCAGAAACATCCAATTCTAGAACCATCTACCAGGGGTTAAAAATAAATAACACAGAGAAGGCACAAATGGGTTTTTTAATGTCTGAAAAAAATTAAAGAGTGTGTGTGTGTTTTCTTAAGAGAGAAGGGCAAGCCTAATTTATATTTTCTAACAAGCAGCCATTACTGACCCTCAAACTGAAGAGAATCTTTCCCATCCTGATCTTCATTTCTGGAGGGCCCAGATCAGATTCTCCTCACGGGTGCATTGTGTGTCAAAATGCGCATCCTTAGAAGAATGGGAACAATGATCAGTGGCAGTTGTGTTCTGGGACTATTTTCTAGACATTTCCTCGGCTGTCACTGGTCTGTTTCTTAGGTTCCCCAATGTGTATTTGAGCCTCCTTAGTGCCTAGGGGTGGATGCTCAAGTGGTTGCAATTTGTGCTGAAAGAAGCCTCAGAACTTACATAACACTTCATTCTTTTATCTATTCAGTCATCTTTAAACATGTATTGAACATCGACTTTGTGCCCAGTACTGTGCCAGAGACCAAAAGATCTAAAAGTCAATGATATGGCTCTTGTCCTGTGTATCTCCCAGCCTAGTAAGAAGGACATAAAAAGGTGCACATTTGTGACACTGCATGAACCGTGCTAGGCAAGTGTGCAGTGGTACCTTAGTCAGCATATAGTCATACATCTGCCTTATGAGCCCTGCCCTCAAATCCGGTGGTTTACAATAGCCATTTCTATTCTTCCGCTCACTGGTCTGCAGGGAGTTTGCAATTGGGCTAATCAAGGCTGGGCTCCCCCTGGCAGCTCCACTTCAGGCTGTAAGACATATAGGGTTGGTTGCAGGCTGTCTGGTTTAGGTCTGCTCCATGTACCTCACTCAGGTCCATCTCCACTTAAAAGGGTAGCAGCTTACTGGCTGTATTCTCTTGGAGCCTCACAAGAGTGCGTGACAGCCAGCCTACAATGGTGCCTTCCACACCTCCCCTCACCCCCGTACTTCTCCATGATCTGTTAGCCCAGTGGCACAGGACACAGCTATATTTTCACTATAAAAAAATCTCTCCCACTCTTAGTGAGCAATCACGGGCAAATCTTGTCTCTTCAATCGTCACTCAATCAATTATTCATTCATCCATTTATTCACTCTTCATTCCATCTTTCTGCTCTTCAGACTTTGAGCCTATAGTAACTTGTTCTCCTAGCTAAGGATACTAAAGTGAAAGGGAACCATCCCTACATTTAGGCAGTGGTCTCCAACTTTTTCCACTGAGAGAATTTGAAAAACAAATGCATTCCCCTCACAGATTTTTAACTTCACATCTAAAGTTTTTCATCATACATTTCATCATTTATATATTTGCAAAATAGATCATTTCTAGCGTGTTGTAAATTTTAAATAAACCCATTAGATCACTCACTCGAATGTATGCAATGACATCTAACATATAACAAATAACAATTTGTCATAATTATTTTTAAAATGCTGGTAAAGTAGAATAACTCGTTAAAGATAGCATAGCGTGACATTTAAGAGCATAAACTCTAAACTTCCTGGTTTATTATTAGGAGGTGGCTGTGCCTGCTTACCCACAGATATGTATGCCAGAGAAGAGTTTTAAAAAGTTTACTTTTACATGGAAAGTATTTTACTTCAGGCTCTGATGAGCCCTGTTTGGGGGGGTCTGGGGTGCTAGGAGTACTGAAAAGAGGAAGAAACTCTTACAAACTGAAAATTTGTCCTACATCTGTGCAACTTTCAAAAATCTATATGAATAAATTATTTCTGTAAATGAAAACTTTTTTATAATTATTTGATCCCAGAAGATAATGCTGTTATATACAGAGGCCTAAGGTGATTTTTTAGAATAGATTTTATTTTTTTTAGAGCAGTTTTATGTTCACTACGAAACTAAGCAGAAGGTACAGAGATTTCCCATATACCGCCCCCCACTCCCCGTCACACATGCATGGCCTCCTTCATTATCAACATCCATCCACAAGAGTGGTATATTTGTTACGATCCATGAACCTATATTGACAGTTATCACCCGGCGTCCATAGTTAACATTAGAATTTTTTCTTGGCGTTTTATGAATGTGGACAAGTGTATAATGACGTGTATCCACTATTACAGTATTATAAGAGTAGTCTCACTACCTTAAAAACCCTATGTGCTCTGCCTATTTCATCCCTCCTTCCCCCCAACTCCTAGCACCGCTGGTCTTTTTACTATCTCCATAGTTTTGCCTTTCCCAGAATGTCATATAGTTGGAATCATACAGTATGTAGCCTTTTTCAATTGGCTCCTTTCACTTGGTAATATGCATTTAAGTTTCCTCTATGTCTTTTCAGGGCTTGATAGCTCAATTCTCTGTAATGCTAAATAAGATTCCGTTATCTGATGTATCACAGTTTATTTACCCATTCACCTACTGAAGGACATCTTGGTTGCTTCCAAGTTTTGGCAATTATGAGTAAAGCTGTTATAAACATCCGAGTGCAGATTTTTGTGTGGACATAAGTTTTCAAAATCTTTTGGTAAATACCAAGGAGCTTAGTTAATGAATTGTATGGTAACAGTATGTTTAGTTTTGTAAGAAACCAACTGTCATCCAAAGTTGCTGTACTATTTTGCATCCCATCAGCAATGAAGGAAAATCCCTGTCGCTCCCCATCCTTGCCAGCATCTGATGTGGTCAGCGTTGAAGATTTTGGCCATTCTAATAGGTGTGTAGTGTATATCATTGTTGTTTTCATTCGCATTTCCCTGATGACATATGATGTGGAGCATCTTTTCACATGCTTATTTGCCATTTGTCTATCTTTTTTGGTGAAGTGTCTGTTAAAGTGTCTTCAGCCCATTTTTTTAATCAGGTGGGTTTGTTTTCTTATCGTTGAGTTTTAAGCATTCTTTTAGTATTTCTATATTTTGTTCTTTGTATATTTTAGACAACAGGCATTTATCAGATGTGACTTTTGCAAATATTTTCTCCTCGTCTGTGACTTCTTTTCATACTTTTGACTTGAGATATTTTTCACAGTTTTAATATAAATGAAGATACTAATTTTTACTGCATTGTCCGCCTGTGACTCTACCTTTTTATTTTGTCTATATTGTACGGAAAGGCTCCTGATCATCTCTGAAATTTGAAATTGCTTCTTAGAAGTAGGTGCAAGGATCTAACTATATCATCTGGTATGGTTGTATGCACAGATTTACCAATTTAATACATATTATTAAAATGCACTTAAATGTGTATTTTATTAAGGAATTTTGTGTTTAACTTATATATACATGAGTCACATGATCTATGAATTTCAGTTAGTAAAGGGAGATATTACAAATCATTCGCCACAGTAAAGTGGTGTTGGGTCTGACAGGGTTAAGAATGCTCTAATTGTCAGTCAGGGTCCAGAGTGTTTTCCCTTCATACTCTGCAACCCTCAGTATGTCAGTGTCGCTGCTCTTGGTATCACAGGCAAACACTGTGGGATCTAAATAAGGTCAGATTGATTCAGTATCTCAAAGATTTTTCTAATAAACTGTGTTCCCCACTGCTACTTAGAAACTACTGTAACTGTTAATCTAAATATACACATACGAGTCCTACTTACTCAGTGATCTAGGGAAGGTTGTAAATTGGAGATTTAATCTCAGTAGTTGGTCTATTTCTCTTTTCCAAAAGGGGATGGAGAATCGAATTCAGAAGAGTATGGAATCCATGTAAATGCTGTTCAGGAAATTGCTTACTTCCTAGAAAAAAAAAGAATTCGCTTTTCTTTTCATTTTTTTAGTATTTGCTATTCTTTATTGAAACACATTTTGTTGAATAATTCAACTTGCTTTATTTTGTCATATGAACAATTTTTTCTAAGAAATTTAATTTTATAGTTTAGTGAACATTTAGCACAACTAAAACCAATTTGTCATAATAATCTGTTTTCTTTACATGAAAATATAGGGGAACTGAAATTTCTCTTAAAGAAATTAGTGTTTTGGAACTGGCTCATCAGGACAGTACCTCAACCATGGTTTACAAACATAAATGCCTTCAGGGGGCAGGTGGTAATTGAATGAGAGAATGGGACCCAGGGGAGGGGACTGTGGCTAAGTGGAAAGTGCATGTTTATTTATGGGTGGCAGCCACCACTCATCTCTGATCAGTAGTTGCCATATTGGAATTGGGCCCAGAGTTGCCAGATCTTTTGATTTTTTTAAAGAAAAAATCAAATGTCTGATCTGTGAAATTCCTGACTTTTAATATTGGCGCAGCTTAAAAGAAAGACACAAATAAACAAAACAACACTTATGTGAGCCAAACCAAACACAATTATGGGAGATACTTGTTCTGTGAACTGCCACTTGCAACCTCTCAACTGGCCCATCTGTTCAGACTGAAGAGTACACTAACTGGTGAATGAGCACCACTTACCACTGTTTGTGCTGTGGGGAAACAGGGCGGTTCTCTACAGAAATGGTTGTAAACCTAACTGAATGGACTTGAACTTCACTCTCCTCATTTGTCAAGTATTATTGGGATATTAGCTAACTGTTGTATAACCACAAGGTATTTTAGATTTTAGATTGGTCCTCCATTGCTAATCATTGAGGATTTAGGATAGAAGATAGGAAAAAGTCAGAGGTGTGAACTCAGGAAATTAGATTAAAGGATCCAGCCTCCGGGAGAGAAGCAAGTGTCTTGCCTCCTCTTTTGGATTGTGACCCATACACACATGCTTCCTCTCCCTCGCATGGCACACGGCCACATTCTTTTATTCTTTGTGACCCAAGTAGACTTCCTCTAAACATCAAATTCCTTATTCCTTCTTCCCAACCATCTGTGATTGTTTTAACATGACTGTTACCTCCTCTACTGTACCTCTCCAAGTATATGGCTGAACTTTAAACTCTTCCCTAGCACTACCAAATGTCCTCTTATATAAACATGTTGTTATTATAATCAGATAGTGAAATGTTAACCTCCCAAATAAAATTCTTCAAAACTAGGAAAATAATAGAAAGGTGCTTTAAGCATAATCTCTGTTTACTTTTGAAAACAGTTTTGTATGTGGACAGTTTTACTTTGCATTAGTTCTTATTCAAAATAGTTGCTTATCACTAGCTGAGAAATTCTCAGGGTCTTTGAATACTGAAATTACAAATCAGTAAACTAAGCTTTGGTGGAATGTTTTAAGTTGGTCTATACACAAATGATCTTCTCCCTAATGAAGCATCATCTGTTCTAGCATGTCATTCCACTTAGATCAAATCCGGAGCTTAAAACTATAAAATTTAAATAATGTAGACTCCACAAATTTAGAAGCAGTAATAATTCAGAGGTAGTTGAGTGAAATTTGTTGCCTGCATAATCTCTGAGGACATGTGTACTTAACATATGACTCACATAAACCAGGATATATGCTTAGCCCAGTTAAAAATTATTATTTTTAAACTCCATTTCAATTGCAAACTCACATAGACAACAATGAATCACTGAATGCAAATAATTCTTAGGCAAGATAATCTCTGAATTTATATGAATAAATACCTGTAGTAGGGCATACTTGGCAATGTTACCTTTGTGATCTTGGACAAACCACTAAAACATCTTTAAACCTTCTTTTCTCATCTATAGAGGTAGCACCTCATTGTAAAGTTTGTTAGGAGAATTAAATGAAGAGGCTATGTATTAATTATTTTTTTTAGTGACCTATTCAAGTACTAGATTCCAGTTCTTCAACTAGAACTTCCAGATGTTCTAGTTTATTTTGGTTGAAGGAGTCAGAATAATAAAGAAAAGATTTGGAACCTAAGGACAAGGGAATTTTTGTTTAAAGATGTTTTTAAGACATTTTATAGTATCTTTTTGTCAATATCATTAAGTTTGTGTTTCTCTTCACAAACTCACTGGTAAGGCATAAAAAGGGGGGGGGGACTATAGAAATAGGGCGAATTCACTGAATCTAACTTTACACATTTCAGAGCTGAAATGTTCTTGGTTGATAAATATTTATCTCTTAAGTAAATGTCTCCCTACTCCATCATTAGTAATTAATACCTGCAAATAGAGAAATGCCTAAATCTACAAGAGAGACAAATTGCCTGTGAATCTAACAGACAGTGCTAAGTGCAATTGCTTCTTTTTGGGATGGTCCTATAAACTTGACATTACATAGATATTGAACGACTCATACAGTAAGTAGCTTTTAAAATAAAGTACATTTCTGGGACCATAGAGTTGCAGAATATTATTAATTTAGTAGGTAATATGCTGACATATTTGATTAATTATAGTGTAAACAAATTCAATTTTTCCTGATGTTAAAAAAAATGTATTTATTTAAAGACCTGAAGAAAGAAGCTGGAGAGGAAAAGATTATCCATTATTAACGCTGACCTGTCTAGATTTTGGAGTACCTCTTTGGTCTAGTCTGAAGTGTTTCTGATTGTAGTACTTAAAAAAAAAAAAAAAAAAAAAGAGTTCTGATTTTAGAGACAAAGGATGAACAGGGTGTGAGGATTTTTAGAAACGTCTCTCCCTCTCTCCATCTTCACCAAGAACTAAGTTTTATTTGCTATTTAGCCTGTTTGTTTTCATATTTTTAAAAAAATGTAACAACTCAGCTAGATTTTTGAGTTCGCTGTAAGCAGAATTGGATTATTTGTATTTCTTTTCCCAAACACCACGCAGTTTCCTTTATTTGCTGATTATGGTATGCTTTACTAAGCCTATGGGGAAGCCACTCTGTGAAGTGCATTTTAATATTTAGATCAAAAAGTGATTGGAATACATTAATGCCCAGTGGGTAAATGTGTCATTTGAAAGCAGCTGCTGAGCCTTCTCCCTGCTGCTCCAATTAACACATAGCGCACACTTTTGTCAGTAAGAGGCAGTGCATATGGATGAAACCACTTTGCTGCTCATTAGTATGATACGCCACAGAGCACAAAGGGTTAATCAGTCCGCCCCGTTGCAAAACAACAGCTTTTCAAGAAGTTCCCCCAAGCACTGCACTTTGCTACAACGGGTGCTTGAGGAGGGGGTGGGATTGGCAGGTAAGAAAAAGTCCGCTCAGTCTCCAGCTTTGGTTCAGTCCATTTACTAGCATATTTCCCCGCCCCTCTCTTCTACACCCGCGCCCCTGATGATGGAGATGTTGGATAGTGAAATTCTAGTGCTGGGACTTCTCCCCCCTCAGCTGAATCTCTTGTTGAACTTTGTTCTGTTTTGTTGTGAAGCTGTTTGAAGCCCAAAGCTTCGCTGTTTATTTTTTCTCTTAGTCTTCCTTTTCATTTCTCTCTCTCTCTCTCTCTCTCTCTCTCTCTCTTCTTTTTTAAATTGCACATTTGGACAGTGTACACTGAACAAAGTAAGAAATCTGGTCAAGACAAACCCATATCGCTCTTATTTTTACCCCCTCCCATGGCTAAAATCTCAGCGCTGATGGTAGCACAAGCAGATGGAAGGGTAGCGCTTCCCAACCCCAGGTTCAGTGTTGGCCATTCATGCTCCACCAGTTCCCCCAGCAGCTGAGCTGAGCCAGGCTGCACCGGGAGGGAGAGATGGACCGCTTCCTGGGTTTCGTCAAGCAAATAAGAAGATCTAGGAGAAGAAAGGGGAAAAAGTACCGACCAGAAGAGGATTACCACGAGGGCTATGAGGATGTCTATTACTACGCTTCAGAGCATTTTCGAAGTAAGCGCTTCCCTCCACCCTCCCGTTCCTTCTCTCTTGCTGGGGCTAACAATAAACCTTGTGTGGAGCTTTAATCTTAGATGCAAAAGGTTTCCAGATGGTGTTGTCGGTAAGCAGTCTGTAAGTACTGAATGCTGCATTTTGATGATGTCTTGCAAGCATAGCCATCAGATAGCATCTAGACAATATAACTAGGAGGTCTCTACACGTGATGAGTATTTCAGGTGCGATTAATGGATTATGTTATCATTTTTTAATGAGCCATTCACACATTTATCTTGCAAGCCAGTGTAGTATGTGGCTAAATGTAGTAGGTGGTTCTGTCCGAGTTGTGTTCAAGTAACTGCTTTTTTGTTCTTTCAGAAGAGGGAAGGCTAGCTTATTTGGAAGAAATACTTGTTTATGTTCAAGTTGATACTGCTCATTAATGCTCCTGATACAGATTTCCAGACAGTTATCTGTGATTAATCTTAGGTGTTGTTTGTACAAGGAAGTTCAAATGCGTTTCTCTGATGCATGTTCATAATTTTGTTATTAAATTAGGGAACTCTTATTCGCTGTCAGCTAGAGCAGTGATACCTGTCGAATAAAATAGTATATCCATATGAAGACATTTGTCAATTAGCTTCTAAATAGCAGAGAACTAGAATTTTCCTTGTTCTTGTCAGTCCTTTAAGTTTTGGTGAGGTTTAGACTTGTCATAGATTTTAAATGCCCAGAAATGCCTCAGGGTGCGGAGAGAAAGCAGTGACCTGCAGAGATCACTGAGTTTATGAGGTGCCCTAAAACGGGGGAACTGACAGTTATGTCTGATCTACATTTATAAAATTAAAAATTATTCTTAATCTTCTTCAATAGGGATCTTTATAAACTTGTATTTCAATTCTAATTCTCCATGGTGTTTTGATGTCTAATTATAATACATCCCATTTACAGCTTCTGAGTGGTGACTAATAAATAATTTAGAATTCATTTCTGTGGTATTGAAATACATGAGTATTAGGTCTAAATGCCAGAAATGCTGCTGTGATGGATGAAAATTGAGAGTTGAAAATCCTTGTGGTGGCAACAACACAACAATTCAAAATTATAATTCTTTGCTTCAATAATATGGCTATGTGGCTTTTACAGAGTAATCTGAGTTTTAGAGATGTTTCTTTTCTGCAATGAGTTTGACGCAAATAGTCTGCTCTAATGTAGTGACAGTCTGTGTTTCCTAAATTTAGTTTTCATAATATATTCAAGAATTTAAGATCTGTGTCACATCAAAAAATACTGTCAGCTTGCAAGCATAATTCTGAAAACCTGGAGATAAAAAAAAGAAACCTGGGAACTTTTAATTATGTTGATGTTTATTGTACAAATTTCTTACAACATATATATATATATATATATATATATATATATATAATGAATCAAATTCATATCTTCTTGCGTTTCCACTGTGATGTGTTTGTACAAATAGAATTTTTAAAAATCTCTCTCAAATGCTTGCACCCTACTAGTTTTGGTAAAAATTGAAAAACAACAGAGATACTTCATAAGGGTACAAAATGTGCCTAGAAGGAAAAATGTTTATGGAGCTATGTAAAGAAACATCCCCAAACTAGAGTTTGGAGAATGATACAGCTAAGGCACGAGTCTTTATACATCAAGGACAGTAACTTAAAGAGAGTCATGTCTTAATTTATCTGATTTGTCAAAGTCATGCTAAAGATAAAATGCTAACATCAAATGTTATTTCCTTTAGATGCAAAACTGACATGTTTTTCCCTGTGATTTATCAGAAAGCACCCATATGTAATATATAACTCTGTGGAGTTAGATACATGTTGAGTTGCCAACTTCAAACTGCTATATAGTAAACAGAGTATGTCACAATGGATGCAGGTACTTGGAATTTAGCATTTTATCAAGTGTTAAATAGCCAGGGCTTTTAAAGAAGACATGTAATATAATGACCTCTCAGTGCATCTTTTTGTTTCAGTTTCAGGGACTCGCTGAATTGGATAGGGGAGACATCCACTTATATTTTATGGCTGTAGAAAAGTATTAAAGGGTGAGACTGATCCTTAAAACCAATCCTCTCAAATGGGTACTATGGTTTAATTCAATTACATTTATGGCGGTGTATCTATTTAATTAGTCTTTGGCATAATTTGAACGTTTATGCTCTGTATTTCCCAGATGCCTTAGAAAAACTATTTACATTAAGGTTTAAAACTCGGTGGAATTTACTGATGACATTCACATCTTAGTTAATGGTGCTATTGATAACCAGAAGTGTCATTGCTCTTATTTTTCTCCCTACATTGTTTGTTTCTTGAAAGAAATTTAACTCTCTGTCTTGTCAGTTTATCCAGTGGTTCAGATTACCACAAGCACTTTATACATGTAACAATGAAAGACTGAGCTAGGAAGACCTCAGAAAATTCACCAATAAGTATGCCCTTCTTTTAGTACATTCTCAAGTGCTTACTGATATTTAATTTTATCTCTAAATAATGTCTCCTCTGTGGTGGGTTCTGATTTAGAAGTTCACCTTCATTTTCTTCATCGTAAATACAACATGCTTAATAATCTCAGGAAATGCCAAAGCCTGAATTAAAATGTCATTGGGTCTGAGCCTATGAAAGTGAAGTGCTTCTAAAAATGGATGATTTTTCAGTAACTCCATCAAAACCGAGTTTTAAACAGTGGTGATGATGGCAGACTGATTTTTAAATCTTCCCAGATTTTATATGGACTTGATGTATGTCACTGTGCGTGGGATGACTATTCTATTTGATTTTTCAAAAACCTGCTTACATCATTCATCTATCCTTTCATAGCTCTAGAGTTAGGGCTTAATTAAACTAGAGGACTGCTTTGGGCAAATTTCCAAACATTTCTGGGGTTTCACAGGAAATGAAATGAATTCGCAAGCTTTCAAACTTCTAGAACTATATCGTTTTAAACTTTGTTTTGTTTCTAAAACAATTAGATAAACATATTGGCTGAAGGATTTTAACTAGGATGTAAGCCAACATATTCACCTGGTTATCCAGAGGGAACTGTTTTTCTGTCAGGAATTGTCGGTAGGGAAATTTCTGTTCCTTTCTGATAATAATCTATCATTGAATATTAAGGAGTTTGGGAGGATGTTTATAAACCCATGAAATTCTGAACATGTTGGTAAATCCTAGACGTATCTTTTATGATGCTATCTGCCAAGAAGCACCATTTACTCTGAAATTCTCACATAGATGATTCAGTTGGTATTTTTCCTTAAGAAAATCTGGCACTGATTTACACAACGGATTCAAATGTAACAAAAAGCTCGAAAAGGATCCTGAAATTCAATTTTATTATGTTTGATGCTTTTACTTGTTTTTAACTAAATACTGTGTTATAGCCATGCCTTTTTAAAGATTCTGGCAGATCATATTTTGATTCATCTGTTACATAAAAAAAACAAAAACAAAAACAAAAAACCTCGCAACCCTGTTTTATGTATATTTTTATTTAGCCACACCTGATAATATTCAAGTTATAAAACAGATAATATACATTCTATAAGTGTTCTCTTAGCATTCTTTATATCTATGATGGAAATCCTGAGCTGCTATGGTCCATGCAGGGCTTTGAATTACTAAAAAAGGAGGAATATGTTTATCTCTTAGGAATAGGAATATGTGAGCTGCTTTCACGTAGGGTCCTGGCACCTTTTGCATATGTGGAATGGCATTGAATTAGGCATGGAGTTCCTCCATGCTAACCGCCCTTCTCAGTTTTCTTCCTGACTCACCTAGGTGAGAGGAAAGTTGTGGGGGAAAAGCTGCTAGGGCAGTCCTTAGTGACCCATTCTTTCACCTTTCCTACTGAAGTCCTTTCAGGGAAACTAGGGAAAGGGGGGAACGTGAATATATGGTTTAGACCTTTTGAGAAAAGGTCATTTGTATTTGCAAATTATTTTATTGTTCTGTTGCTTGCCTATTCTAATAGATAAGTGAGCAACAATTGTAATGTGTATGTTTAAAAACATCGTTAGCTAAGTTACTTTGTTAAACAATGCATGCATGTAAATCCCTAGTTAGCCAATTTAGGCTTTAAAGTGCCTGAGATGTTCAAATTGCATTTTAAGAGGGATGCTCACTTTCTTTTATTTCACTGAAAAATACCCTGCATTGTTCTTCTTGGAGAAGAAACAATTTGGTAGAAGGTGTGTGGAGTGTGAAAATTTTTAGGAATTTGGTGTGGGTAATTAGTTCAAGTAATTTCTTCTCACTAGTTCCTTTAACAACATTTTTTTTTTTTTTTTTTTTTTTTTGGTAAATTCATATAACCACATCCTCTCTACTTCCCAGAACTGACATCTAATTAGGATTTTTCTCTCTTGATAAGTGTGCCAAAAGGATACAGTGAGGACTTTTGCGTGTACTCTGGAGAGATGGTTATTCCCTGCTCCTATGTGTTCAAAAGCTTAACACACACAATCAAAGGGGCTATTTCCTTCCTGGAAGGAGGAGGAAGGAGAAGAGAGAAAGGGAAGGAGAGAGGGCAGGCTCATTTCAAAGGTTATCCTTACCCTCCAAGGTCTAATGGCATAAAAGCCATTTATTTCTATGTTTAAAACAGTGATCATCAAACTGACAGGTCTTGAATGTGAGATATTGGATGATTCAAACCTTACCTGTGCTTAGTTTGACTCCAGAAATCCCCCAAAGAATTAGAAGAAACACCAATTATGTAGAAACAGAGCAAACTTGCTTGTTTTATGACTACACTGCTTATTTTTTCTTCCTAAGAGTTGCTTTCCATCTCTAGTGTAGTCATTTTGACAATGGATTGGCTACCATGTTCCATTTGTCTGGGGTATTTTGTGTCATCAACTTTATTATCTCAAGCTGTATTTTTCCCACATTGAATAATTTAAAGAAATATTAAAGTTGAAAGTGACCTTAGAATCCACTTTATACAACCTGAATATATATATATATATTTTTTTTTTTTTTATTTTTTTTTTGGTTAGGTGAATAAGCTAGGATACAAACAAGTTAAACGACTTCTACAAGCCCCCACTAATCCTTGTGGAAGGTCCTGATGGGATCTGGTCCTCTGTCCCTTGTTCCACACTCACCTTTTAGTTCTTCAATGACTCTTCTCCTGGTATTTAAGGGCTGGGATCCATCTATGTATGAAATAGAACTGTTAATTTCCCCCCTAGGTGGCTTTGTTCTTTTGGGCAGTGGGTCATCTTAGCTTAAACTAAACTTTTGAACAAAACTAACTCCTGATATAGTATTACAAGTCAAATTAACATGGTGGCTTATTTATAGTTGATGTTAATGCCAGTTATTGTCAGGGATTCAAAAACCCAGCTAACAGTATTTCCTGTATCACCTCCCATTTGCTCTGTGGTTTGCAAATACAACCGCTTTTGGCAATGCGTACCCTTTCAGGGTACTTAGAATGGCATAATTCCATCAGAGAATGTTAGAATAAAGAGGAACCTTGGAGTTCAGTTAGGGAGGCCTGATGTTCAATATAGGAAGTCCTTTCTCAGCTTAAATGGACATCCAGCTTTTGTTTAAATCTTCCAGTGTGATCCCATCATTTGCAGACAAGGCAAGTCACTGAACAAACCTATGTCTCTTTTAAGCAAGTTCTAAATTATATGTACAATTGTTTTCATATGCCAATAAATAAAGTATATTCTCAACATTTTATCTAGACCCAAATAAACATAGACTTTATTAAATTTAATTTGCAATAAGTTGTTATGCCTCCTCTCTTTTCACATTATTCTTTTACTGACATAACATATGGTATGTGGAGGTGAGTAATTCCTTCAGTGATATTTTTGTTTTATCTATACAAATCCGGAAGAGCTCTATATTGGGCCCACGTCCATGTGATAATTTTTATTTTTTCTTTCTTTTTAAAAATGTATTTCTAAAAGATCACCAAACTGTCCATTTATTTAATGAAAAATACATTCTAGTGGTTTCTGTTTGCATGATGCAGTGGACATCTATATGTTTGCCCTGAAATTCTTTTTTTCCCTTGGGAAGAACAATCCTCATCTTTAAATACCCCTGTTTCCATTCCAATTCAGTCATTATTGATTGATCAAAACTGACATAATTATATTATACCTTTTGCCTTGGCTTTGGTGTTTGGTCCAGCAATGGATACATACACCAAGCTGGGTCGATCAAAGTGCTCCTGTGGGAGTTTGCAAATACAACTCAATGCCCTCTACCACATGGGGAAAAACAGTCTGGAAGGGGAGAGAAGCGAGTCAACGAGCAAAGGATAAAAGATAAACCCCTTACAGTTTTGTAGTCACTAGTTCCAATCCTTGCAGTGTCTCGAGCTGCCAAATTGAAGTTCACTAGAAAGGACCAGAACCTGGATTGAAGCTCAAATCAGCTAGTTTCTAGTTTGATAGTGTGGGCAATTTTTTTTTAATTTGGATAATATGATTATGTGGGTATTTTCATTTGATAGAAATAAGTGCCAGAGATGGAAACTAGACTTTTTCATTTAAATTTTCTACTCTCCAAAAATGTAATTTTCTTAATGAGACTAACGAACTGTGTGACTTCAGAGGACTCACTTGGCTCTCTATGCTTCTTTAGTTTCTTATTTATAAAATGAGGGCACGACCTCCCAGTGCAGAGTGCTGAAGACCCTGAGAGAGGAATCATTGACAGGTCTAATCAGTAGAGCTGAATCTCTCAGGGCCGCCCACAGCCAAAGCAGGCAGAGGAAGGAGCTGGTAGCCAGTAGGCACATTTGAGCAGAAGATTTCTCTTAGCAGCATAACTGCTGTGTATTTAACATCTTTTGCTCTCACTTTCCACTCAGAGTTAAATCTTGTTTTAGAGGGACCACACAACTTCCCCACCCACATTTCACCAGAGTTTTGCCACCAGTGTCTACAGCTGCATAAAAGAGGATTTGGATACATACAATTGTTTTTTTTTATCAGCATGTGCCCTGAAACTAAGTGCTTTGGAATACCAAGTATAGGACAGTGAGACCCTCAAAAGGATACGTATGTGTGTGTGTGTGTGCGCGCACACACGCACACACACACATACATACTCTGCACTTATCTACATATTCGTGAGATTAAAAACAGCACCTTTTCTTTTCTCTAAGGTGATATCTATTTCTACAGAGGCCGCTGTCTCATGGTGTTTAAGGACGTGGGACCTGGATGAGACTCCCTCAGTTGGAATCCTGGCTCTCTCCCTTAATAGATATGTGACCTTGGTAAATAAATCTGTCTGTGCCTCAGTTTCCTCATCTGTGAAATTGGGTCAATAACTGTCCACCTCATCCAGTTATTGTCAATTAAATAGCATAATATAACACTTATTGCTTGACACATGGTGAGCACTTAGTAAACGTTAATAGAAGAAAGCCTTATTCATAAAGGTATTAAGTAGAGCATATTGGATAGTTGTGACTGGCAGGCTAAGGAGCTTAAATTCATTGTATAATGAATTTAAGCACTGGGTCACTAGTGCAGGTGTTGTAGTGGAGGTATCGGAAAAGAACTGTATTTTATAAAGATTAGTGTGGTATTAGTGTATCAAAGGGATTAGAAGGAGAGACATAAATAAAAGAGCAGATATGGCAGTTGTGGGAAAATGCAGGTGTGAACAGAAGGAATATATTCAACATACTGAGTTTGAGTTGCCAAGAAGGTGGCCAAGGAGAATTGCTAGGAGGCAGCTTAAAATGTAGAAGCTGGAGTTATGGGGAAAGGATAGGGCTCATATATATTTGGAAGACATATATATGTATAGATTTGATGGATGAATCGGGGGACTAGATCAACTTGGTAAGGGAAATTTCTCACTCTGTCTTATACTGACTAATCTCGAGGCCAAACCAGGAAAACTGATGAAACATACAATTCTCATGATGTCAGAGAGGGTTTCAACAGATAGAGGAATCAATTCTGTGGATACCTTAATAAGGGAATTTGTAATGAGTTCACCCATTTGATTAATTTCTTATAATGATGATATAGCAGATTAAATGCAAGTTGATTGTGCAAAGGGAAGTGGAACTTAAAATAGGTGTTAGGATTTAAAAATTGGACTTTCATTAGCATTGTACTTTCAGTTGTGGTGGCCTAGAGATAAAGCTACTTCTAAAAGGTAGAGGGATAGGCAATCAGATGAATATGTGCAACTTTGTTTGTTTGTTTTGTTTTAATTTTTTAGCAGTTCTCAAGTGGGCAATCCGAGGTTTTTGTTTGTTTTGTGTTGTTGTTGTTTTTTCCTCCACTAAGGCATATCCTTAGCATTAGCTCAGTCAGGAAGTGTTTATTAAGTACCAACTCAGAAAAAAAAATCAAATGAAATGTGGAATACAGAACTATTCACCATAATGCCAGAGGGAAACACTCCCAGTGGTATTTTAGAATATATACTAACATTGATTTTATGCCTTTGTTATTTGATGTGTTAGAATTCTATTCTATCTCATTAACTGTTTCATGATTTTAGAACCAAAAAGCTTTTCTGAAACATTGAACCACAGAACTTAGTTCTTTGGATCTGTGCATTTAAACTAAATATCAGCAATTAGATCTATACATGTATTGAAATTGAGTTAAATTTCAGTTACTATACTAAACTTTCGAAGATCTCTGTTCTAGAAACTGAACCAACTTCAAAAAGTTATGAGATTATGGCTAAATAAATTCTTCATAATTAGTAATTATGTATTGAAATTCATTTTAATACAGTACTTGCGTTGATATCTTCTAAATGGGCTGTTTCCTTAAAGTCCATTTGTAAAATCAGTTGTTTGAAATTCCGAATGAATGAATGAATGAATGAATGGATTTCTTCTTAGGGAAATGTAGGTTCCAAGCCAGGCCTTGACCATAAAGACCTTTGCAATCTTTCACTAATAGGTAAAGTATGGCTGTGGACAAAGGAGGCATAGTTATTGGAGAAAACCTTTATTTTGCAGAGAAAAAAAATAGGGCTACGGTTGCCATTCATATACAGGAGCGTACTGGTCTGCCAAGTTAGGGGCTGCCTAAAGTGCAGTGGTGTTTTTGGGGAATGAGAAAAATACCACCTTTATATTAGTATGTCACAAACTTTACATTTGGGTTATAAACATCCACTGAGTTTAAATGGATGTGAGCTTGCCATGTAATCAGAGAATACTAAAATGTATGATTGCTTTATAGTTTCTTGTTTGTTTCCTGTGGGACAAAAATATATTACACTTCTCCCTCATCTTTGAAAATCATGTTATAGAGACTCTTAATGGCTTGTGCATTTTATAGGAAAGATTATATGTCAAAGACATTTTTTCCAGAGAGTGAGCAGAATTGTAGAGGGGCTCGGATTACAGTCCACTGCATTGCCATTCTCTGTGCTTTATGGAACATCGGACACTTTATATTTCTGTTGTTTATGACTAGTTTACTAGGGAACCAATAGATAACCAGGGAATTTTATACTGCTTGTTGGAATATTAAGTTATTTTCTAGATTAGTTACTGTTTGTTAAATATGGTTCTAAGGAGTAATCTTTTGTATGTAGAAATAAATCCAGGGTAAAATAAAAAAAAAAAGAAAAACAACAACTTTGTTTTCTGATGACTGTCCAAATTGCTTTCAGGAGATGCATCTAACCAACAAACTTTTAAAAATGATGCCCAATTTCAGTCTAGTGGCTTACATTTTGTGAAAACAGGTGCTTTTGAGTACTGCTGAGCTGGTCCTAGGTTTTCTCATTGCTCTTCTGCTGGCGGTGCTGTGTGATTCATGAATTTGCAGGTGCAGACAATAACATTTGATTTGTGAAGCCCCATTTTTGACATAAAACTAGGCACATGTCAAATGTGATGAGTAAAGAATGTGAAGCCAACAGTGGCATCTTGCTGAGTCTAAAAATTGGATGTAGGTTAACAAATAGCTTTACTCGAAGGTTTAGAAATGATTACAGTTGGGGTTAACACTTGTTTTTGTAAATTGTGATCATCATGTAAAAAAATTAATTTCTGCAAATGTTTGGAAGACATACGTATGAACTTACAGTGAGACAACACTTTGTTTGTTCAGTACATTTCAGCGTGCCTTGCGTCATGATCACTTTTAAGGGAGTAACTGTCAAAATTTAGGGTAAAACATACAGGTGGCTCAGCAGTTGGTTATAAATTTCCACTTAATGGGTACACAGTAGCCTTTCACTGTTGAAGTAGAGTTTGGGAATTCCCAGCCCCAGAAAACTGTGGTTTATGGCTAGTTTTACCAAGTTTTCACAATTTATAGGGACAAGCACCTCTTTCATTCTTAAAAATCCCAAAGCTTTTGTGTTTTTAGGAGCATTTGGAAGATGGTCAGGCATTCATGGAATCTTAGAGCTAAGAAAAACAATTAGGACCATCCAGTCTAGCTCTCTGATTTTACATATGATTTTTATCCTTAATAACATAGTAATTTGCTCAGTACTTGTTTCTAAGGCTTGAAGAGAGAAAATATCTCACTCAGGATTGCATAGTCAGTTAAGAATAGAACTTGCTATATTGCTAGTCTTATTTTCCCCAAAATCCTTTCCACTGCTTCAAAGACTGCTTACATGTGAAGTTTCCTCCCCCGTCCCAGGCCCAAGGATTATACCTGGGTTGTCTGTGTGCGTGAAGGATCCTTCACTTATTCCGTTATTTTGTGATTTCCTGTATGAATGTCTTTCCTGTAAGAATGCCACTTCCTCGCCTTTATGTTTCAGCACTTAGGACAGTGCCGGGCTGCCTGCCACACTGGACCATTGATTGATACATGTTTCTTGCTTGAAAATCTGTAGAGGCTGATCCCATGAGAAACCCACAGAAACTTATCTCATTACTCTTATAACTTATTTCATTACTTTATAGTCACCATTCACGTATCTGAAATGGTTAGGAAATTTAGAAAACAAACAATCCCCTTTAGCTGTAAGAATTTGTTTGCTATGTCCATAATTCTGATCCTGCCCCTCTCCTGCGACTCCAATGGCATAAGAGAATATAGCCTTTCAACAGATTTTTTCAGAGAATCTAAGTGCAAAGAAAACGCAAGGGGAAAGGAACTGTTTTTACTTTATAGACCTCTCTCTTATTTTTTTCAACACACACTTGTTACATAGTTCTTGATGCTTGGTCGTCTGAGATGAGTGCATACTGGGCCCTGTGCTAAACCTTTACATGGGTTATCTCACTTAATTCTCACAACTCTCTGAGACAGATAACATCATCTTTGTTTTCCATAAAACTGGGGACAAAAGAGCTTAATTAACTGTCATACAATTATCTGAGCTGTTAAAACTTATTAATGAATATTCATTAAGCACTTACTACGTGCTGTGCCAGCCAGGCCAAATGTGTCACATCTCCCAACTGCAATGCTGTATGTCTTCCTCCACTGTGTTGCTGTTCAAGGAGGCTGTCATGGTGGGAACCTCAAACATATGACAGGTTGATAAACCTCTGAGCCATCTTGGATATAATTCCATGTCTCCAAAGTAGAAAAAGCAGCAAAAGCAATTGCTGTTACAACTACACATTTTTGTAATGAGAACAATTTTCTCCTCAGCCCCCTTTATTCAACTATTTTGAATGCAGTTGTGCCTTGAGCATGATGTTTGCTTTACATTCTGGTGTAACTTTGTGTGGGGTGTGTGTGTGTGTGTGTGTGTGTGTGTGTGTGTGTGTGTGTATGTGTATGTATTTCTCCACTGAATCTGAAATTAGGAACGGATGTATATAATTCACAGCACATTTATTCTGGAAGAAATCTTATCACCAAGCCAAGTCAACAAATCCAGTCTAAGGTGGGGACCTTGACGTTATCCCTCAGCAACACAGAAGTGAGAGCAGGAGGGCAGTGACACATCCCGCCATCTGAATATGAATGCATGTTATGTCTGTGATATGTAAAACTCAATGTATTAACACTTAAACAGTATAAAACTAATGCATCTATATGAACAAAAATGTGAATATGGGTATAAGTCATAAAATAAAGAGTTTTCTTAAAGGTTCCAAATAAATCCTGGAATTTAAGAGCATCGGAAAATGATAGAGAAATTAGTTTTCTTTATTTATATTCTCTATTGCTAAGTCACATATGAATCATGCCCCCCAAATAAAATAAATGCCCACATATTAACTTTGGTGATAGGAATTATTTCTCAAGTAGAGTGAAATTATTTACTATAAGGTATAAAGTTAAAGAGTGAATATTATTCTGTTTTTTGGCAACAGTGGTCAAGCAACTCTTATACAAGTAGTGTCAGGTTATATCATTTATATCATCCAATTTGAGCTTGTCTTTGTCAAAATGTCTTACTGGGGGTTTTGTAATTGTCTCAAACAATTAGCTATTTATTCTTTTCTTTTTTTTAATTAAAGTTTATTAGGGAGACATCTGTTAGCAAAGTTACATAGATTTCAGGTGTACAATTCTGTATTACATCATCTATATAGCACATTGTGTATTTACCACCCAGAGTCAGTTCTCCTTCCATCACCATATATTTGACCCCTTTTCCCCTCATCTACGACCCCTCTCTCCCCTTACCCTCTGGTAACCACTGAACTATTGTCTATGTCTATGAGATTTTGTTTCTTCATTTGTTTGTCTTGTTCTTTAGTTGTTTTCAGTTTTGTATTCTTTTCAATTGGACACTATTTGTTTTTTATTTAAACATATTTTTCCTCTTTAAAGTTCAAAATTTCCCAAATAATCAGAAATTGCAATACTTTATTAACTTGACAGGAGTGTCTTAGTTTGACATGTAACAGCAAGCTTCAGACACACCATGATATTACTTGGAGTTATGCACTGTTAAAAGCAAAGTATAAATTTTAAGGTATATAAAGAAAAGGTAGAGTGAAGTGTATCATTTTTAAAATGTCTAATCAGTTTTCTTGCTTTGTTAAGACATTTGGTAACTTTCAATTTTAGCAGGTTTTCTCACTGTATTTTTATATCCTGTTTTCCTCAGAAATCTCATAAAATCATATTTTTATTCTCTCCCTTCCCAACAAATCCGAATATTAAACTCACAAGGCCCTTCAGTCCTCCACCCATCAGAATGACTTTTTATTCTGTCATTAGGCGTCCAGTTTCTGGCCTAATCACCAGGCACCTCAAGGCTTGTCGCCTGGACGTCAGCCTCGCTGCGCCTGCCAGTGCTGGTCTCAGTGCCCGGAACTGATTGGTCTTTCCTCCTGCTCTCAGGCACAACATGACTGGGGCGGGGGAGGCTGTGCAGCCATGAAGATTGACTGCATTACAAATTTATAAGTTCTAGCCTCCGCTGGGCTTTCAATGCTACTCGTTGGTCTCTGTCCTTACCTCTAGTCACTCTTGTCTTTTCCCTCAGCACTTATTCCCAGATGGTACCTACCTCTCTTCTGATGTCCCAACGTGCTCCTTAAATACACTCCCAACTCAAGACGTGAATGCTGACTCTGCTTCCCCACCTCCCCAATCTCCCAAATATCTTTTTACCAAAATAAATAAATGAATAAATAAATAAAAGTAAATCCATACATACAGCTATACTTTCCCATCCCTAAAGCACACGAGGGTGCTCAGTTAATATTAGACTGATGGAACAATGCCTCGTGACCCTCTGGATTCCACGCTTTCCACTCCACTGAAAGTGATCCAGCAAAGATCGCAGGGACCTCCTTTAAAACATCCTTCTGCAGCATTGCACGGTCTGTCACCAGTTTGGTCTTTGAGTCTTTTCTGTTTTGGCTTCCATGACCCATCTTCTTCCGGATTCTTCTCTCCTTTGCTGCTCGTTTTCTCTTTCTGCTCCTTCTTTAACTCTGGAATTCCCCAGAGTTCACTCCTGACTCGTTTGACTTCTCCCTCTGTAAACTCTTCCTGGACAATCGCTGCCTTCCTCTTCTTTGTAGTTTAGATGTCACAAATGAGCTCTAGATCCATGTGGACACCTGTGATCTGGATGTTCCATCACCTCAGATTTCAACATTTCCTAAACTGAACTCAGTACCTATCCCCCACCCCCAACATGTTCATTCTACCTTGCGTCTCTCTTTCAAAGGCATTGTCCTCTAGACTTTTGTCCAAACTAAGAACCTCAAAATCATTTCTTACCCAACTTTCTCAAAGTTTTTCATTTGTATTTCATCTACTTCATCCACTTTTTACATCATCTTTATATTCCGTCTTCACCTAGGCTAGCCCATAGTTAGAGTTTAATAAATGTTTTATTTCACAGAAAACTATAGATAGCTAGAATAGTGGGTTCCAAGGGATGTATCTGTCTTCAACTTTGATGTATATATTAATATTTAGGCCTACTGGAAAGGTATTTGGTAGTTTATGATGCCTTGAGGCTAAAAATTTTCTGAGGTAAAGTGTTCTATTAGTGTCATAGTATTTCAATTCATGATTTTGACCTTGTTCATTAAAATCAAAGTAGGCAACTGGAGGCTCAAAGACCTGCACCGCTGGAAATATTAGGTTGGAGTCTAAAATTCAATAACCATTGATTGCTCAGTCCAAAGCAGTTTATTGTTGATATCTTTTCCCTAAAATGGAATCAATTATTCTTGCCTATGCATTTTTATTAACCGACCTGCTATTTGGGCTACCATGATGAATTTCAGTAAAGTGTCATATTGAAACTATGAAAGTGTTTTTCAGGGACCTCAAAAATGTTGATCTAATTAAATCATGAAGTATATCAGAGGAAACTGAGTAGAGAAAGGCAGAAGGAGTAATGAGAACACTTTAATTCATTCTAAAGCGTAGCTCTAAGCATTGTTAAAAGTTAATATCAAAGAAAGTTTTGTCCCTTTTTTATAGGACAAACTTTTTTGCTTACAAAAGTTATTGAGATTGTTATGCTAAGTGAAATAAGTCAGACAGAAAAAGTTGAGAACTATATGATTTCACTGATATGTGGAATATAAAACTGAAAACTAAAGAGCAAGACAAACAAATGAAGAAACAAAAACTCATAGACACAGACAATAGTTTAGTGGTTACCAGAGGGTAAAAAGGGGGAGGGGTGGTAGATGAGGGTAAAAGGGATCAAATATATGGTGATGGAAGGAGAACTGACGCTGGGTGGTGAACACACAATGTGATACATAGATGATGTAATACAGAATTGTACACCTGAAACCTATGTAACTTTGCTAACAATTATCACCCCAATAAACTTTAATTTTAAAAAGTTATTAATTGACCAAAATGACTAGAATTTTTATGTTTTGTAACTTTTACTCAGTTTATTGACCAAAATGACTAGAATTTTTATGTTTTGTAACTTTTACTCAGTTTATCTTTCAGTTATTACTATAACTATTTTCTCATCGACAAGAAATTAAAATAAAAGTATGAGACTTTTTGCAGTCAGTAATTGAGATTGCATGGTTTTGAAAGGAACAATTAAGACTAAGCAACCTTTGGAATTTTCAATTTTGAAATTGTGCAAATTTCAAATGTAAGGACATATTTATATATTTCAGAGAAAAGCAATATCACATGCCAGCAGACAGCAACTTAATTATGAATTATTCTTATCTGTTTCTATAGTAACACCTGTACATTATAGTTTTGGTAATAACCATTGCAACAGTTGTAGTTTTATTTCATTTTATTTTATAATTTTAAAATGCTTTGTTTGTGTGTGCGTGAGTACCATGGTTTGTAAGTTTAAAAAGAAATTTGATTGCTTCATAGTATACCTGGAAATCAAGATAAAAGAATGAACATATGAAATAACAAAAACACGTAGGAATGAATAATAGTAAAGGACAATACTGGTGTAGTTAATACCTGATATCTGTAAGGCAAGATTCATCTCTCAGGTCAAGTTGTGAAGTGGACACATTTTTTTTATCTATAAATTTCCAAGTCACTTTTTGTTTCAATATATTTTTATTAAAATATAGCTAACATACAATATTATATTAGTTTCAGGTGTATACCATACTTATTCAGCATTTATATAAAGAAGTGATCACCATGGTAAGTCCAACAACCATCTGAAACCGTACCACACTATCACAATATTACTGATTATATTCCCTATGGAGTATATTACATCCCCATGACTTATTTGTTTTACACCTGGACATTTGAACCTCCTATTCCTCTGTACCTTTTTCCCCCTTTTAAAATTTTTTCAATTACAGGTGACATTCAGTATTATTTTATATTAATTTCAGGTGTACATGGTTAGATATTTATATAATTTAAGAAGTGATCCCACTGACTAGTCTAGTCCCCACCTGGCACTGTACATAGTGATTACCATATCATTGACTATATTCCGTACTTTACATCCCCATGACTATTTTGTAACTACCAATTTGTACTTCTTGATCCCTTCACCTTTTTTGCCCTGCCCACCATTGACTATCTCAGCAAATCTAGTACCAATCTGACACCGTACATAGTTTTTACAATATTATTGATTATATTCCTTATGCTATACCCTACATCACCATGACTACTGTGTAAAAACCCTTTTCTACTTTTTATTCCCTTCGCCTTTTTCAATCACCTCCCCACCATATACTAATCTCGCAATCATCAAAATGTTCTTTGTATCCAAGAGCCTGTTTCTGTTGTTTGTGTGTTAATTTTGTTCTTTACATTCCACATATAAGCAAAATCACATTGTATCTGTCTTTTTCTGCCTGATATACTACTCCACTCAGCACAATTCCTTCCAGGTCCATCCATGCCACCACAGGTGGCAAGAACCCATTTCCTTCCATGGCCAAGCAATAGTCCATTGTATATATGTACCACCTACTCTTCATCCATCCATCCATTGATGGACACCCAGGCTGCCTCCACATCTTGGCCACTGTAAACAATGCTGCAATGAACATATGGGTGTATTCGTCCCCTCGAAGTAGTATTTTGGATTTCTACAGATAAATACCCAGAAGTGGAATTACGAGGTCCCTCTTTGTCTCTTATTATAGCCTTTGTTTTAAAATCTTATTTTTTTAAAGATTTTATTGGGGAAGAGTAACAGGACTTTATTGGGGAACAGTGTGTACGTCCAGGACTTTTTCTAAGTCAAGTTGTTGGCCTATCAATCATAGTTGTGGAGGGCGCAGCTCAGCTCCAGGACCAATTGCTGTTGTTAGTTGCAGGGGGCACAGCCCACCATCCCTTGTGGGAGTCGAACCGGCAACCTTGTGGTTGAGAGCCCACTGGCCCATGTGGGAATCCAACCAGCAGCCTTCGGCACTAGGAGCATGGAGCTCCAACTGCCTGAGCCACCAGGCCGGCCCTAAAATCTATTTTCTCGAGAACTTTGTTCTGTTGTTTTATTTGGAACATGTTTCTTTGTGTCCCATTTTGGCTGCCTGCCTTTGTTTCTATGTATTAGGCAGGGCTGCTATGCTTCCCGGTCTTAGTAGAGTGACGTTACATAGTAGTTGTCCTGTGTAGCCCAGGGGTACAGTCTTCCTGAGCTGTACCACTGGGCCAGGTGATCCAGGTGTGTCCCTTGTGTGGATTGTATGTTCCCTCCTATTGTAGTTGAGCCTTAGGTGCTGTTTGCACAGCAGTGGGAGGGACTGACCCTTGAACTGATTGGTTGTGAAGACTGGAAGTGACTACAGTGGAGGAGCTGTGGCGCAGGGGCTGACTTTATGGAACAAGATTCACTTTAGCAACTCTCTGGTGCCTGCCCAGTCTACCCTTTGGGTATGTCATCCTTGGAGGTGTCCAGGTGGTGCTCCACCTCTATCAAAGCTGGCTATGAGGTTTGCCAGCTCCAGGGCCTCCTGTTAGATGACGCACTTCAGGCCAAGTTCAGTTGCAGCCTATGCCTGGCCCAGGGCCACCAGGCATGAGCCATAAAGCAATCTGCAGATGTCCGCTTTATGTGCTGAGTTGGGAGGTGCCTCCAGAAGCCAAGCTGCGAACCAAGGCTGGCGGTCACTAGTGCAGGACATACTAAAGCCAGATGCTGTTTGTTTTGAGTTATGTAAGTCTTTGAGAGATTTTAGGAAAATCTGCTGCATTAGGTGCGGCAGGCCATTTGTATGGAAAAGCCACTGAGTGGAACTTGGGTGGATCTGTAGGTTGGGTAGGGCATGGTCTCAGAATCACCAGGGCAGACAATGGTGTCAGCTATGTTGATGGAGACTCGCATATGATGGCTGACCACATCTGCACGCTGTGAAGGGTGAGGGCTCAACAAGGAACACATGGCTACACCAGCTCCTCCCTCCAGGGCAAAGCTGCCCCTCCAGCCCTCACTCTGCAGCCAGACACTTTAGTTTCTCCCTGTATCTCCCTGGCACATTTGAAGCTGCTTCCCCAGCACTGGAGCTCAGAAGGAGTGTGTCCATCAGTGAGAAAGTCAGTGCGTGGGCCATTTAAGAGTGCTGCTCAGGACTGCAGCCGCCCCCCATCTCACTCAGCCACAACCTTGGCTGGTTTTTACAGGCAGAAGTTAATGGGACTTCTCTTCCCCACCCTGGAACCCTGGGCTGTGGAACCTGGTGTTGGGCTGGGACCTCTAACTCCTCTGTGGGTGACCTTCAAAGCTGACATATCCCTCCCAATTTTTAATGGTCACATGTGAGTGTGGGAGCAGCCTGTTCTGCATCTCTGCCCCTCCTACTAGTCTCAAGGTGGCTTCTTCTGTGTGTCCTTAGTTGTAGGGCTTCGTTCCATTAGACTTCAGGTGATTCTCAATGATGGTTATTCTGTCGTTCAGTTGTAATTTTGATGTGATAGGGACAGGAGATAAGCACAGCATTTTGGAACTCCCACCAAAATGCTTTTATATACATTTTCCTCTGTGGTCCTCCTAGCAATCTTATAAGTTAATAAATCAGCAATAATTGTTATGACTTCCTCATTTTATAGATGAGGGGGAAAAACACTGAATAATTAAATGGCTTCTCCAGTGTCACACACCTAGTGAGTACTGGTACTCATCTTGATTCTTCTGTTTCCAAATCTTATGGTCTTTTCTCATTTCCTAAATAGACTTCGAGCTCTTTGAAACAGAAAACACTGTCCTATTTATCCTGCCATGCCTGGAACATAGCATGTGCACAAAGTTTATTTGTTGAATAGATTAGTCTACAGTGGAATGAAATTGCAGTTGTCAGTCTCTTAAAGAATCTTACTACTCAAATATGATATTTTATCAACCTAACAGAATTGTGCTGTGCACTTGAAAATATTGAAAATGCATTTTTAATGTCTTATAAATAATGTACTTTATATAAACTGAGAGTTGTCATGGGAAACATAATGAAGAGGCAAAAGATGAGTATTTTATTGTTAATCTATTTGGGGTTAATTCCATTCTATTTGTTGTCTATTGCTGCATGATAAATCACCCAAATATAGCAGGTTAAAAAAAACAAATATTTATTATATTGTAGTTTCTGTGTGTTGAAAATCATGGTGCAGCTTAGCTGGGTCCTCAGGCTCACTGTGTCGCATAGTCTTCATTCAGGTACAGGCTGGGGCTGCAGGCATCTCAAGGTATAGACTGGGCAAGGATCCCCTTGTAAGCTCATTCATGAGGCTGCAGTCTCAGGTCCTTGCTGGCTATTAGCTGGAGATGCCAGGTGTTTTTTTTCCACATGGGCCTCTCCATTAGGTAATGCAAACATGGCAGCTGGTTTCCCTAAGAGCAAGTGAGTCAAAAGAAGGTGAGGAAGGCATGATAGACAAAAGCTAGTCTCCTTGTAATTTAATCTTGGAACCGACAACCCATCACTCTGCCTTCTGTTCATTAGAAGAGAGTCACTGAATTAGCCTGTACTCAAAAGGATGGGATTTCACCATACTGTGAATACTAACAGGCCAGAATCATTGGGGCCGCATTTAGGCTGTGTACCACATTCATATTAAATGCTGTTGTTCAAATACAGTAAATTAGAAGACATAAAATTCCAAAAGACTGACCTCTACCATGTCCAGACTTTTTAAGGAAAAAGTTACAGAAATCCAATTCAAACTATCTTTACTCCTCCCCCCAAAGTAATGCATTTGTTTGTTTATTTAACAAGAAAGTCTTGGGGTTGTCTTGAGTTTAGGTCCAGCAGGATTCTGTTCTGTTCTTCCTCCATCACTTAACTCTGCTTTTCTTAAATAGTCCTGAGTGGATTTTATTGATGGGTCTTGTGCTTCACTTCCATCCCTGTGGCTAGGGTGAATGGAACTCCCCAATTGGCCAGTCCTCTGTTACCTACCCACGCCCTGGTACCTGGAGGACAGTGACAGGAGCTTAAATACTAAGTCATATGAACTGAGAGTGGGGGGAAAAATGACTTGCTGATAACCACAATAAGGGGTATTGGCTAATGCGCAGATAAATCACTTTTTCCCACTGCACCCGTCTGTTCCCCTTAAGGCCCTACCTGTTCTAATTCTTGTAGTTTACTGTGTTTTGTGTGGACCTAAAGATGTGCAGGATGACATCTTGTTTTGGTGTCAGGAATGAGAACTACCCTCCTGAATGAAGAGTGTATGCTAAGTGATTGTTTAAAATCAACAATAAAGGGTAATTCATAATTTTGCAGTGCAAGTGTGTCCTCTGGAAGCAAGGTATTTCCTAACATTTTTGTGTAACCTTTAATTGTTCACATCCTTAGGACTGAATTCAGTTTATCTATCTAGAATTTTAGCATGAACACAAAGTATGATTAATGTGTTGACTTGCAGAAAAAATACAGGTGTGCATGTGCCCGATAGTAATTGGGCTCAGCTGGTGCCATTTAGGGGTCAATTACTAGGTAGCTAAGGTCATTGGTGTGTAAAATTAATACAAATAAGTTGTAGTCACAGATTTATAGCAACTTGTTTTTTTGTTTTGGGTTTTCCTCCCCATACTTTCAGGTTTCTAAAAGATTATACCTGAAGGGTCATCTGTGGCTCTTTCTCAGAATTGTTAGACTGCCATTTTGATTAAATTAAATTGTGTGAGGTTAACACCAAAACCAAAGCTTTTTTTTTTTTGTCAGAACTTGGTATAGTTTGCACCCTGTGGTTCCACATAAACATTAGGATCTTGTTTGGCATAAGCATGACTGGGTCTCTTCCTGTTCCTAATCCCGTGAGGACCCCTGGGAGTCAGTGTATCCTGGAGAGCCAGCCAAACAAGGCTTTCACCACACTCTTTCCAGTGTTAGCACCTCTCAGGCCAGACATTTAGTGCACTAACTGTTCTAGCAACATTCTTCCTTGTGTGCTCATAATTAGCCGCTGTGTGAGGCACCGGGATGCTGAGAAAAACAGAACATGGACCATGTCCATGTGTGATGAGAGATAAATGGTATCTGTGCTTGGATTGCAGTGAAAAGAAAGCAGTAATTTAACTTGTCCTGGGTTGAATGGTCATGAAGGTTAACTTGCCTTCAGAAACTGTGCACGGCCCTCTTGCTGCCTGCTGGTTGCCGCATTGCTCACATGTTAATATTCCTTCCAGGCCTGTCCACCAACAAAATACTTATGGCCTCCTTGTAACTCAGATGTTTGGCTGCCTCCAAAGATGACACACCCAAAGGCAGACTAGGCAGGCACCAGAGCCCTGCTAATGTGAATCTTTGTCCATAGGATCAGCGCCTGCACCACAGCCCCTCCACTGTCACATTCAGTCCACACAACCAGTCAGCCTAAAGGTCAATCCCTCTCACTGATGTGCAAACACTAACCAAGGCTCAACTACAACAGGAGGGCACACAAGGGACACATTTGGACCACTTGGCTCTGCTGACCAGGGAGACTGCATCATTGGTTTCCACAGGATACCTATGACATAATGTAACTCTACTAAGACTAGGAGGAACAGCAGCCCTGACTAATACACAGAAACAAACACAGGGAGGCAGTCAAAAATGGGAGATGAAGAAATGTGTCCCTAATAAAAGAACAGAACAAAACTCCAGAAAAAGAACTAAACAAAATGAAGATAAGCAATCTACCAGACAGAGTTCAAAACACTGGTTATAAACATGCTCACTGATCTCAGGGAGAACTTCAACAAAGACATAGAAAACATAAAAATGGAGATAGAAAACAAAAAAGAACTAGTCAGAAATAAGGAGTGTAATAACTGAAGTGAATAATACATTCGAGGGAATCAACAGTAGGTTAGATGAAGCAGATGATCAAATCAGCAACTTAGAAGATAAGGGAGCAGAAAACACCCAAACAGAATAGCAAAAAGAAAAAAGAATACAATGTGAGATATAGATAATGTATTACAGAATTGTACACCTGAAATCTATGTAACTTTACTAACAATTGTCACCCCAATAAACCTTAATAAAAATAAATAAATAAATAAAATGAGGATAGTTTAAGAGGCTTTAGGGACAACATCAAGCATAGCAACATTCACATCATAGGGGTACCAGAAAAAGAAGAGAGAGAGTAAGGAATTGGAAACCCATTAAAAAAATAATGATGTAAAACTTCCCTAACCTGGCAAAGGAAACAGACATAAAAGTCCAGGAAGTGCAGAGAGTCCTGAATAAGGTGAACCTAAAGAGGCCCACACCAAGACACATCATAATTATGCCAAAGGTTAAAGACAAAGAATCTTAAAAGCAACAAGAGAGAAGCAATTATCTACAAGGGAGCTCCTATAAACTGTCAGCTGATTTCTCAACAGAAACTTCACAGGCCAGAAAGTATTGACAGGAAATATGCAAAGTGATGAAAAGCAAGAACCTACAACCAAGATTACTCTGCCCAGCAAAGCTATCATTTAGACTTGATGGACAGATAAAGAGCTTCCCAGACAAGAAAAGCTAAAGGAGTACATCACCACCAAACAAGAATTACAAGGAATCTTAGAGGGATTACTCTGATTTGAAAAAAAAAAGAAAGATCTAAAATACCATGTTTCCCTCAAAATAAGGCCTAGCCAGACAATCAGCTCTAATGCATCTTTTGGAGCAAAAATTAATATAAGACCTGGTATTATGTTATATTGTATTATGTAAGAACTGGTCTTATATTATAGTAAAATAAGACTGGATCTTATTTTAATTTTTGCTCTAAAGGAGGCATTAGAGCTGATTGTCTGGCTAGGTCTTATTTTGGGGGAAATACGGTATGCATAATAAAATGGCAATAACTGCATGTATATCAACAATCACTTTAAATGTAAATGGATTAAAAACTCCAATCAAAAGGTACAATGTCTGAATGAATTAGAAACGAAGACCCTTACATATGCTGCCTACAAAAGACTCACTTCATATCTAAAGACATGCAGAGACTGAAAGTACAAGGATGGGGGAAAGATATTTAATGGAAATGGAAATAAAAGTTAAAAAAAAGAAAGAAAGAAAAGCTGACATAGCAATACTTACACCAGACAAAATAGACTTTAAAACAAAGACTAAAACATGGGATAAAGAGGGATCCAGTAATCCCACTTCTGGGTATTTATCCATAGAAATTCAAAATGCTACTTCCAGGGGACGAATGTACCCATATGTTCATTGCAGCAGTGTTTACAGTGGCCAAGATGTGGAAGCAGCCTGGGTGTCCATCTATGGATGGATGGATGAAGAGTAGGTGGTACATATATACAATGGAACATTGCTTGGTCATGTAAGGAAATGGGTTCTTGCCACCTGTGGTGGCATGAATGGGCCTGATGGGTATTGTGCTAAGTATGTCAGGCAGTAAAAGACAGATACAATGTGATTTCACTAATGTGTGGAATCTAAAGAACAAAATTAACAAGCAAAACAGAAATAGGCTCATGGATACAGAGAACATTTTGATGGTTGTCAGATGGGAGGAAGGTTTGGGGGTATGAATGGAAAGGGATTAACAAGTGCAAATTGGTTGTTGCACAGTAGTCATAGAGATGTAGGATATGGCATAGGAAATATGGTCAGTGGTGTGGTAATGGCTGTGTATGGTGTCAGATGTGTGCTAGATTTGTTTGGGTGATAGATGGGAGGGTGTTGTGGGCAAGGTGAAAAAGCTCAAAGGATTAAGAAGTACAAGTTGGTAGTTACAAAATAGTCATGGGAATGTAAAGTACAGCATAGGGAATATAGTCAATGATATGGTAATAACTATGTGTAATGCCAGGTGGGTACTAGACTAGTCAGGGGGATCACTTCTTAAATTATATAAATATCTAACCACTATGCTTTACAAGTGAAATTAATATTGAATGTCAACTGTAATTGAAATATTAAAAAGGGAGAGAAAAATGTGAAGGGGAATATGAGGTTCAAATTTCCAGGTATAAAAGAAATAAATCATGGGGAGCTAGTGTACCCCATAGGGAAGATAGTCAATAATATTATGATAGTTTGCTATGGTTTCAGATGGTTGCTGGACTTATTATGGTCATCACTTCTTTAGGTATATAAATGTTGAATAACTATGGTGTACACCTGAAATTAATATAATATTGTATGTTATCTATATTTTAATAAAAATGTTTTTTAGAAAACCTTAAAGATGTTATCAATACCAAAACTTAGTTTCATTCCCTAACCAAATCACTGTCTTTTTAAAACTCACAACATGTGTGATTGTGTGGTAATCCACATTATTATGGATAAGTGTATTGTTTTGCTTTTTTTTTTTCTTATTAACCCCAATACCTCTTTAAATGAAGGGATTTCAGGCAAAGTAGGAGAGTGTTTTGGACTGAACTGCCTTTACTAAGTTTTGCTTCTGAGCATATTCTATTTCAATATGAGGACACCTTGGTGGGGGAATTTGCAAAATTCTGTCAAAATAGTTCCATCTCCTCATCCTTGTTATTTCCACCACTTCTTAACTTTCTTCTCCTTCCCTTTTCTCATAGCCAGCTTTTTCTTCTTGGAGTTTGAGGCTACTTGTGCTGACTTAGTGGCATATTAAGTAGTCAGCATGAGTCAGTGGAGCTATGAAGTTGGTTTACAAATCAGTCTTCACATGTGATAATGAAGAGAGCCAGCACGTGGAGGGTCGGGATAACCCTACTGTGCTGTTCTCTTGTCAGACATCACTAAAAATACTCTGTTTGCTTCAGGGAGATGTGGGTAAATGGAAGCACCACCAGGGAAGAATGACTAGACACATGAAAGACACATGTGGATGGCTGAAAGAATAAAAGGTGTTTACCTTAGTCAAGAGGAGACTTCCCAGAAAAATAGCAGAGAGGAGGTTGGAGGTATAATACAATAGTGCTACCATGTGCAACCCAAGATTTTGCTTTGTGTGGCCTTTAACAATAAGGGTAAAACCAATGAGTAGCTTTCAGGAAAGATTTTTTTTCCAGAAAAGAAAACTGAATCTTTTCTGTGACTACTATTAGCAATGCTACAGAAGGAATGGATGTATAGAGAACCGGATGACACATAGCTTATATATTATGAGCTAACTCCACTCACTTGATGGAGGCTGGCTGTAATACTGTCATGATTTTGAGCATGGACATTGGAGTAAAGTGCACCTGGCTTTGAACGCTAGTTCAGCTCTTTCCAACTGGATGACTTAACCTCTGATTCTCAGTGCCCACATCTGAAAAGGGGAATCATAGTAGTACCAGCCTCATTAGGGATATTGTGAGGCTCTGAAAAGAGATAATGCCTGTAAAGCAGTAGTACAGTGTCTCACACATAATAAGTGATAAGTGTTAGTGTTGAGAAAGATCGTGAGGTCAGAGAAAGAAAGATTATGAGATCGTGGTAAGTGGGAAAGCAAGCCCTGATCAATTACTGGTGTCTTCCATGGGAGTGAAAGAAAGTAGGCCATATATGTATCACCTTTGGGGTATATTTGAATGACATAATCATTTATATTCAGTCTTTGTATTTTATTTTTTAGGTTACATAGTTATCTACTTACAACATAAAAAATAAATTATAGGGAGCATTGGCTTAAGTTAGGGACCTTCTCCCACGCATATTTCCTTTTTTTCTCACCCTCTCTACTGGTGTATCCTAAGTTTAAAATTATGACAGTTATCTAAAAGGAAAATGCAGTTTTTGTTCTACTGTTCTATTAACCTTGCTAGTCTTGCAACATGAATGAATTGGAAGGAAATACACTTTACAATGCATAATAAATGAGCCTGTGCTCCTTAAATGTCTTAGTTCTACTACTTAGATTAGGCATTTAGAAAGAATGTGAGGAAAATCAAATCCTAAAGCAAACTATCTTTGGCCAAATCAAATATCTCTGATCTGCATATACTTTTCTTATATTTATATTAAACTCAAAACAGTGTTTTTAGCACTTCAGGGTATGAATAGACTCCACTTGAAGGACCTTGTCTTAAATACCCATGGATACTTAAAAAGCAAACTGTAAAATTGATGTGTTGGCCATGAAACTTTACCTTTGCCTAATGTATGTTGTCAAGAACATTGCTAAGGAAGTAAAATGTGTTATTAAAAGAGGTAATATCGCAACGTCATCTCTGGATGTTGAATAACTCCTAGAAAGTAAGCTAAGCATAGCCGATTCACTTAGAGATGGCTGTTAAGAGCAAAATGCTAGTACCTACTAAAGATAACCTTGGTCCAATGGATGTATTTTCCTCAGATATGAATAAGTGAGAACAACTGGATTGTAACATAGAAACAAATTACTTGGTTTTTTTTGTGACATAATGATCAAGAAATAACACATCTTTTTTCTCACTTACCCTTCTGCTTAGAAACATGGGGATATACTCCTCATTCAAAGAAGCAGTGTTGTTCCCTGGTTAAATCTCAGACTCTGGACTGAGAACTAATTGGGATCCTGGCTCCTGTACTTAATTGATTTTTGACCTTGTCAAAATACATGAACTTTTCTAAGCATCTTCAGTTTTCCTCTCTGTGAAATGGACATAACTGTGATACCTGTTGTCTCTTGTGGAGATTAAACTAGATCAATAGGAATGCTGTTACCACAGAGTAACTTTATTTTAACAGGAAAAATGGTTTATGTGTCAAGAGTCCTGGGGTCAGGATTCACCTTTAACATCAGATAGCTGTGTAATTTGGGGCAAATCCTATCCATTTTCTGGACCTTAGTTTTCTTAACTGTGAAGTGAAAGAAATCAACTAAATGATCTTGAATAGTACTTCCAACTCTCAAATTCTAGCCTGGTTAGCAGAAGCATTTAAAAACTCTAAAAGAAAAAGCCTCCACCATTTCTAAGCAGTACTTAATTATTTCAGTCTTTATTTACACATTCCGTTATGTGAGGGAAAGACTGTGTGCTTCTCCCTACCTCTATTTCCCTAGGAATTTTACTGCTTTTAGTTCAAGGGAAGGGTGTTAAAGAGAAAATTAACACCTTGTTGTTACGGTGTGAACACTAACTGCTCTTAATTGCTCTCTCTAAGATAGCTTTCTGTTAATGGGCTTGGAAATCCTATCTCAATCAGGATTCCTAATATTCCTCTAGCAAATAGAAATCTATCCATTTATAAGTAAGCTTTTTATTGAAGTCAACCGTTCATACAGAAAAGTGCACAAGTTAAAAATGTACAACTTGCTGAAACTTTATGGACACCCCCTGTTACCAGCACCCAGATCAAGCAGCGGCACATGGCCAGCACCGCCAGTTCTCCCTCATGCGCCCTTTCCAAAGGTAACTAGATCCTGTTCAAGGCTAACCACTGTCTTGATCTGTACTGTCATAGATTACTTGTGCATGTTTTTGAAGTTTAGGTGCATGGCGTCATATAGCAAGGAGTCCCTTCTATTCACTATATCGCTGGAGTGGAATTGCTAGGTCATAATGTATGCATATGTTCAGCTTGAAATGATACTGCCAGTTTCCGAAAACGGTTGCACCAATTTATACATCCTCCCCACTAGCCTGAGCAGGGAATGAGAGTGCCATCTGATTATCTATTTCAAAACTATGTTTGCTGTTTTTTTGTTTTCTTAAAGCAGGCTACTATTTTGAAGTGGGTTATACACATTTTTTCCCCAATACCTGTCCCCTCTACTACAGGTGATGACACACTCTGGTTTGCCCTGGACAGACCCTGGTTATACCAAGCACACTCTATGCTGTTCTTGCATAACACTTATTAGTGTTCCTTTCACTTTCAAATTGTCTTAGGTTAGAGGGAGTGAAAGTGTTCCAAAATTAAATTATACTGATGGTTGCCGAACTCTGACTATAATTCTTTAAAACGTTGAATTGTATACTTCGTATGGGTGAATTTTTTGTTATGTGAATTGTACTTCAATAAAGCTGTTTTGAAAAATTGTCCTAGCCTTGATGATAAATCATATGGTCATTCTACTTCATCCCATTTCTACCATTTGCAAGTAAGTTTTAAAATGAGAGATAGATTAAAAAAAAAAAAAAAAAGAAAACAAAAACAAAAAAACCAGAATGAGTGTAGCAGCTTTATTTGGAAAAAAACAAACCTCCCTGGCATGGTTTTTGAAGCATTTGCTAGCAAGAGATACAATTCAACGCAAAGGAAAACTGCTTATGTTACACCAATCCATTAAGCTACTCTTTTCAAAGGGGTTCCCTTTCATTGAGTTTATTTTATAATTTACTAAAAATAAAGGGACATTTAAAATAAACACGCCTTATACATTTTGCCATCAGATCACACATTTTCATTAAAACTGTGCTATCTCTGTTACTGTTGCTGGGTAACAAACCACTTTCGACCTCAGTGGTGAACATAACTGTATCATTGTGCTCTTGGATTCTGTGGGTCAGCGATTCGGATAGAGACAGCTGGGATAATTTGTCTACTCCAGAGTTTCTGGGACCTCAGCTCAGCTGTCCACTAGAATACCTATATGTGGCCTCTCCCAGTACGCTCGTTTGGGTTTCCTGACAATATGGCAGCTGGGTTCCAAGAGGGAGAGACCCAAGAGGGAGCATCCCAAGGGGTTAAGGGGGAAGTGCATGGCGTTGTTATGATCTAGCCCGGAAAGTCATATAGAGTCACTTTGGCCATACTCTGTTGATTAAGTTACTCATAAAATTCTGCCCCGATTTACAGGGCCGTGACATAGACCTAATCACTTGATAGGAACATGTAGAATGGGAGATAAGGTGGGGTGCAACTTTGGAAAATATGCCCCCCCTTTTATCTGGCTCTTCTCTTTCCTTCACCACTATTGTTCCTGTCCTGTTCAATTCTGATTCCACTCCTAGTAGTTACTCCTCAGTGTGGGGTTCCCAGTGTGGAAGGCAGTTCTGGCTGGGGCACATTCAAAAGCTCCCAGGGGCTAGACTGCTGCAGAGCTTCAGGCCTTGCTGTGGGACTCTTGCCCTCACTGGCTTTTGGGTTGGGCAGTTTCATCCGCTCCTTAGTGAGAGTGGTCATTTGGGGGTTCTGCTTTTCTCAGATCTGTCAGATACCTCTTTGCTTCACTCTGCTTTCTCCTGCACAGACATTGTGCTTCTTGGGGGTTTGTCCTCACCAGCTTAGAATTTGGAGTTTGTGAGCTACATTGTCTCTTAGTTTTGAGTAAATGTCCGTAGGGTTTTCACTTGGCTGTCTAGTTTCTCTGTTTTTATGTGGGGCAATGGGAAGAACAAAATGGTGCTGGCACTACCACCACCATTTTTATCAGAATTTACTCAGAGAGATCTTTTAAAAATGTGAAGCAGACCATGCCACTCCTGCTTCAAACTCTTCAGTGACATCCCATCGCAACCAGAATAAAATGCAAACACAGTGTATCAGGATGTCACTCCTCCTTTTCTGCCCTCATCTGCCACTCCTCTGTTGCCTGTGCTCGGCCACACGAGTCTTCTTTCTGTTCCTTGACTAGTTTGCTCTAGGGCCTTTCAACTGGCCTGGCATGTGCTTTCTGGATACAGGTGTATGGCTGACTGCTTATTACCATGAAAATATCTGTTTAAATGTCATCTTGTCAAACAGATTTGACCTCCTAGTTTATACTTATTGCCTAGTCATTCTCTACATTGTTCTATTTTATTTTCACCACAGTACTTATCATTAAATGACATTATTTTCTTGTTTGTTTATTGGGTCCCCCAATAACAGCCACTATGATATAAGAAATACTGTCTGTCTTACTAAACACTGAATTCTCTGTGCCTGACACAGTAGGTAGATGCTTAATAAATGTTAGTAGATTGAAAAATAGAGGAAGAAGGGAAACGGAAGGAAGGAAGGAAGGAAAGAGGGAGGGAGGGAGGGAGGGAGATGGCAATCCAGGTTCCCTGAATATATCATTATGATCTCTAAGCTGCTTTGTCTTATGGACCTCAGTTTACTGAAAAGCCTCACCACCTCTAATAACCTTTGGTACAGTAGACCTGTGACATTCAGGAGGCATATGCCCAAGGGGCACTCTTGTTTCCTCAAATTCACAAATATTATAACATAAAATTTCCTCCATAAAATGCAGTAAAGTGTAACTGAAAAATTTAAGTGACCTCTTAATGTTTCTTTGAGTACAGAACTAAAATCATCTATAAAGCCATTAAAATAAATTCGGCCACTAAAATAAATGCTATACTACATTACACAAGCTTTCTTATTTTCAAGAGGCTATTATTCCCCTCGAAGCCCCATGGTTTGGCAGATAGTGAAGTCCAGCTTAATTTGAAAACCTGCCATGTTGACCTGGACTAGGAAAGACAAACTGTCCTTGGGCTCCTTGAATCTGATATCACGTTTTCTCCTTGAAATTATATGTTAACAAAGGTGTTCTCTTTAAGTACAGCGCGTCATCTTCATTGAACAGGTGTTCTGGCTTCTCCCTCTTTTCCTCTGTGAATTCCTTTGTGTTGGGAGACATGTTTCCGAAGCCTAAGGTCAGCTGCTGTGCTGAACTATGAACCTCAGTAGAGCACTTCCTCGCCTTCCCAAACCCACGCTGGCTGGCGGTGAGGTCAGTGCAGACCCTGACCTCGCGTCTTGATTGTGTTGGTATGTGCTCCACAGCTTTTCATCAATTCTCATTTCTCTTTCTTGGTTCTGCTGAAGTTTTCACTGCTGAGCCAGTTTTGCATCTACTGAATACTGTGAAGCGATTTACACTGAAAAGTCAATCCTTTGTTCCTTCATTTATCTCCTGCTTATGTTTTTGTGCTTATGTTTCCCTTTCTTTGTTGGGTAGCTTTCTTTTCTTTTCCCATAGGTAATACCATCTGTACAGGCTTGCAAAAAAATGATGCTGCTCCATAGCTTGGTGGTAGGGCTCATGGTTTCATACCAGCCTTATGAACTATTTTCTCTGGAAAAAAATTCCAGCACTGTAGTATTTTTCTGATACATCCTCGCATACTGAGCACTTATGTACATTAATCTCATTTGATTTCTACCATAATCCTGCAGGGTAGGTGATCATACACCCATTTTACCGACAAAGGAAACCAAGGCTCAGAGAAGTGAAGTGAAAGCAAAGTTGGTTTTTATTCTGCATCTGTCTAACTCAGTCTCTTTATTATTCTTGTTAATAAGTGTGTATGTGAAGGGGCGTGTGTGTATAGATGTCTATTTTTTTATTTTTGTGAGAGAGAGCAGCACTGTCCATTAGAAATATAATATGAGCCACAAATGGAAGTCAATATAAAAATTGTTAGTGAGCTATTTTACATTCTGTGTTTTTTACAATTCTTCAAAATCCAATATGTATTTTACACTTACAATGTGTTTTGATGTGAATTAGCCACATTTCCAGTGCTCATTAGCTATGAGTCACTAGTGGCTACCGTACAGAGAGAAGGGAAGAAGGGAAAAAGACAGTAATAATGTACAAAAGTGTATACAGTGTGAAACAAACTCCCTATACTTCTAACCCTTAATTCCTCAGTCTTTATCTTCAAAGGCAAACACAAGGTTTTATGCACATTTCAGAGTTATTTATAAATCAGGTATGTTTTTCCTCTTTTTTCTGATACAAATAGTCATACTGTACATGTTTTGTATTTTAGTGGTTTTTTTTCACTTAAGACTGTATCTTGAAAGTCATTCCTTAGTGTAGTATAAGTATGTGTATGTGTGTGTGTATGTGTGTGTATAAATGTATGTGTGTACATATGTGTGTCCAGGTGTGTGCATGTGTGTTCAATTAAATTCAGTAATAATTTATTGACAACCTACTATGTGTCACACACGTTGCTGGGCACTTGTGCTGTATTAGTGAACAAAGCTGATAAATGCCCCTGCCTTTGGATGTTACATTTGACAGGAGAGAAATAGACATAAGTAAGTCACTTATATAGTATGTTAGAAGGTAGTAAGTACTATTTCTAAGAAAAGGAAAAATTGTGGGGGGCAGGAGTTTCCATTTCAAATAGGATACTCAGAGTAGACCTCACTAAGGTGAGGTTTGCTCAATACCTTGAAGGAGGTGAGGGGGTAAGTCTTGGGGGGTAGGGTGTTCCAAGCAGGGGAGGGCAGTGCCAAAGCCCAAGATGGAAGGTGCCTGGCACTTCTGAGGAACAGTGAGGAGGCCAGTGTTTCTGGAGTGACGTGAAAAGGGAGCAGTGGCGTGAGTGAGGTCAGATTGGAGAGGGTGGAGGGTCTTGTCAGCTTTGCAGGCTACTGTAACCACGGGGAATCTGCTGTAAGTGGAAGGGGTTCTGCCACGTTCTCATTAGTGCCACAAAGCATTCCCATGAATGGATGTGCCATAATTTATTTATCGGTCTTCTATTGAGAGGTGCACTTAGGCTGTTTCTGACCTGTTTTATATTCTAAACAACAACACAGCATTTATCCTTGAATCTGTATGTTTTTGTTTGTGTGTGTGAATTTCCATGTAGGATAAATTTCTGGCACTGGAATAGCTAGATGTGGGAAGCTTATTTTTAATTTTCCTAGATATTGCCAAATTGCTCTCTTAAAGAGGTTCAACAAATTCAGACCCCCATCCACAATATATGAGAGTGCTTGTTTCCATACTACTATAGCAGTTAATCCACAGTTTCATTTTTGCCAATTATATAAGTAAAAATGTTCTCATATTGGCATAATTTGGGGGCAATCACCCCTCCATTCTAAATCATATAATAATGTGGATTCTATTCCACCCCTTTTCCTTTTCTCAGGGCTCCCAAACTGCTTTGCACTTTACATCTATTATAACAACTATTGCTTTGTATTTTAATTTTTTATGTCCTGTGTTCCATTCTTTATTATAGGCTTCTCAAGAGTGGGGCTAACCTCTCATTTTTTATACCCTCTCCAATGACAACAATTTTGCTAGACACAATAAGCAGTTATCATATCTTTGTTGATTAATGACTTAATTCTGTTTGAATTATGCTATATAATCTTATACTTGTATTCTCTATTTAATAATTAAAATGACAGCAATACCTGTCAGTGGAACTCTTTGATTTATTAGATTACATGTTTTTGACTGCTAGCTGAGAACAATTTTGTATTCTATCTGTAGTGTTCAGGATGGAAATGGTCAATTTGTTATCTTATTTCTAATCCCTAAAGTAAGCATTTCTTTAAATATACAAAAACCTGAGTCTGGCTGAATTGGATACCTAAGTAATTGATAGTTAATACAGTTCAACCAGATTCCTGCAGCCTTGTCTGCTTCTATCTGATTCATCATCTTGAACCTGAGCAGCAATTTCTGGTCTCTAGCCTTGGGCATCTGGCTGCTGAGGTCATTAGGCCAATAGCTATACAGTCACTCAGTTTTGAGAATCTTGAAAATGTGATTTGAAAATGAATTTGGACAGAGGAGTGTGAGCTGGGTCAGGAAAATGGACTGGGTTTCCCTGTACACTTGGGTCCCTGGAGATAATAACAGATGTTCCATTTTGGAAATGTTATACTGAATCTCTCTCCTCAGTGCATATAAGCATATTAAGAGTTCTGAGAAACCCTCTGGTAAAGAAAATTCTTTATCCCAGCGTTTCTCAATTGATTTAACCACAGAAAAACTATTTTTTTCCTAGTAACGTTAATATATCATAGGGTACCAGTTTTCCACAGAGTAGAATTGAAGAAAAACAAGAGCAATTATTTTTCTCTGTTTTTCATTTTGTACCAATAGAGACAATTATTTAAATTTATGAATAATTATCATTAAATATATATAGAAAGTCAATTATTATTATTATATATAATTACGTATCATTAACTATATACATATATATAAAGTTCATTATATATATGTATGTATGTATGTATATATATATATAGGTTCCTAGCATGTATTCATTAGATGAATAGTTGGTATCTGGTATGGGCTTGTTTGTAGCCAGTTTACCACAGAAAGAAGCCACAAATGAACTGAACATTTTAATTTAGTGATCTAATCTTTTACTAGACTATATCCTAAGACTAATTAGAAACATTAAAACTAACCTGAGAGTTTAAGAACAGGGTTAAGCCTTAAAACGGACACATAAAGAAAATGATGATTTTTAAAAGTAAGCCTAAATATTAATTTCCCCTATGTAATGTTTTCAAATACCTGAAATGTTGTCAGAGGAATGCTTCTAAAACTTCCATTTGTATTGTCAAAAATGCTCTTGTTTGGATTTTTAAATTATGGAAATGTATTTAATGGGCACTGAGAACTTTACTCTGTGCACAGAAATTCTTAAATGGCCTCCGCCCCCCCCTTGTTACAGCTTGTGCTTTCAAGCTCTCTAATGCACTCACCTTGTTTCATCTTCTTATTTCTCTCTCTTTCCTCTCTGTGCTCCTTAAAAACATCCACTAGGCTGGCAATTAGGGGCTGAGCGCAGATGCATCCTTTAATTTAATTTCACATTCCATCATTTGAAACATGACCAAGTGTGTGCTGCTTTTGGCCTTCAGAGTGCTGGGAAATCAATATGTTAATTTACCTCCATCTTCTCAAATCATCTTTGAGAGAGAGCAAGCACCTCCTGTGAAATGAGAGGCTCCCAGTGGGGAGGGGTGGTTCTGTGTATGAGACATGGCCCACTTGTCCTCTCGTGCCCCACCCGCTTTGTGAATGAGTTGTGTCACAAAGTATGTTAGTAAATTGACTGGAACTTTGAGCACTTTTTTATAACAAATTCCTACTGAAAAATATTGTTCATGGTTATTATGATTCTAGATCAGCCCTTCGAAGCCCATTAACCCCTAGGGTGTCTAAATCATGCTACAAATAGTTAACTCGTGGAGACTGCCAGGGTGTAAGTGTATTTCCGGTTGAAGAGAAACAACAGCCCCTCTCTGTTCTACTGGAGTGATATTTCCATTAAGGCAGCTTATGGCTGCATTCCCTTTTTCGCAGCCAAATCTTACTGGTGACTCATAGTCAGCTTGTGGTACAATGAAACCTCTAAGGTTTTTCCTACATCAAATAGTCCAAGGTTAGGGCTGCAGTTCCCCACTTTTTTATACCTGTGCAGTTAAATGTTTTATATTAATGAAAGTATATCCCTGTTACATTCTGTCTCCTTTGGGTTTGTCTTATCGGTCATGCAGGTGGAATGCTTTATTAACCTTCATTTAGTCATTATTCAATACCGTAGCTTTAACTCAGTCATGTCACTTTCATACTGGTTTAGTTTTATTTCTATGCCTTTATGCAAACCGTGAATAGAAATGTGGGGCATGATAGCTTGAAGAGCTTCAGTTTTCAGAACATTTTCACAAGAAAATACGACGTCGCTGGAGCATCCCTCAAACTGCGGACTGAGCTAATGATCTTTATCTCCATTTCTGTGGATGGCAAAATAGAGGCAACAAGGATAAGAGTAAACAACGACTTAGAACCATATTCTATACATTCAGTTTTGTCCTTTTTCTACTTTATGACAATAGCTCACTGAATTTATTCTCAAATATACTCTTCTTTATTTTTGAATGTAGATGTATATACTCATATATATATATATATATATATATGTATATTTTACTCCCATCTCCTAGCACCATCCAAGTTTACCATGACTGTGTAGAGATTAACCACAGTAATTCTTGGATCACTAATCCAGTAACCACTACTGTGGATAATCTCCGCATAGTCATGGTAAACTTGAATGTAATATAAATGCAAAATAGGAGCTCGGTACTTCTGTTTACTTTTGATATTTTCTGAACATTACAGCAACAAAAACATCCCCTCACCAAAAACAAAAACAATGACCAACAATGAGTGTGTCCCTTTCTTTGTTCTTTCAAAGACCGGAGCTAATATAACCTACCTCAGCTTCCCAAGGTCCCGCTGACCTAAGCGTAAATGAGGGCCTCTGTAACTATTAAAATATCATTTCTAGGCTCTGCCTCTCATCACCAATGCCATTGTGTGTCCCCCACCACCGACAGAACTGCAGGAATTCCTTCTCGTCTCAAATCTCATCAAAATATCAGCTCTCCAACTCTATTTGGAGGTCTTTTTTTCACTTGGTGTAGAAAGTTCTATTTTCCCAGCTGTGTGTGTTGGGGTGGGTCTCCTCTCTCCTGGCCTTGTGGGTCTCCTCCCACTCCTAATGCTTTGAGGCGTGGTTACAAGCCTGTGCTCCAGCCCCGTTTGAGTTTCCCGTGGGCTTCAAGAGTCTGCTCAAATGGGAACAGCTCTTTCTCTCCCACTTGTACTATAGTTACATAGAATTTGAGCAGGCAGCTCTATGTTCTCCAAAGCCTAAGGGACTTTAAAGAAGCAGTGTTCTTCTATCTCCAGTCCCTGGAGCGCTGGCACAAGCCGACGGGGTGGGGTGACACACACTAATGACTCAGAATCAGGCACCCCTCTCACCTGATGCCATTATTCTTCCAGGCAAAGCCTTCATGAGGCTGCATGAGGCTTCTCTCTTAGGATATATTATTCCCTTGGTGGTTTCTCACTCCTTTCTTAAAGGCATACCCCATTAGCCCATCTGACTATGCAGCTGGGGCTGAAGCTTGGCGCTAACAGGATTTATACTCTCAATCTTGAACCTTATCAACAAAATATTCTTTGTGTCATTTTCAGTAATATTCCAAAGGATCCAGTGTATTCGGGGTTTTAGCTCTCTACACCATCCTTTGAAATCACCTTTTAATACTTTTTTTGATTATGTCCCAATTCTTCTATGTTGAATTATTTCTCTTTTTTTTTTATGTGTCACTTATATGTGTGGGTCCTGTTTTAATCAATTGAAGATTCTTCTATCATTTGTGGCACTTGCAATGTGTCTCCATGGATGTACCCTCCATAGTAGATCCAAGACTTGGCTCTATGTGGCCCAAACCCTAAGATCTTGGACTTTTTTTCCGAGCTAGAGAAGTAACTTTTTGTTTACTTCAGGCTTAATGAACTTCCTTTTTCCCCATACCAACAGGAGATTCTGACCTTGACATGACCTTTGTGTACAATAGCCCATGTAAAAGCCAGGCCAGTTGTATAACCCTCGAAGCAAATTTGAGTGAGTCTTACAACTGACCTGTACTTTGGGGCCACTCTGGCCTGAGATTGACTGATTACAGATTGTATCCAAAACTCTTTAGACCGAATGAACCCCAAATTAAATTCAGCCTTAACATACACTCCACAGATCTGTAGTAACAGACAATGAATAAGTAGGCCTTATTTTACGATGTACTTTATGGTTTGGGTAGGAGTGGCTGCATCTCTGCCTGTTATATGTGTGTGTGCAAGGTCTTGTATGCTTGTAGCCCAATGTATGCATTTAAATATGGATGAAGCTTAATGGTGCGTTGTGTTACAGTATTTTACATTTGTATCAGGTTGGAAAAATGGAATAATGAGGATAAAAAAGTATCATCGTCAACAATGAATTTTCTTTAAATAAGCATTTTCTGAGTTTAACTGGAAGATTAGGACTCCAAAAGATGAAATGGCCTGTGGTGTTCCATGTTTGGCATGTCTCTGAATAATAAACCACAACACAAGGCCAAATGCTTAGTTTTTAGTTTCAGTGGATTTGACTTATAAAATAAATCGGGGCTGCTGGTACCATGAGATAGCGAGTGTGGCTTGTTATATATATAAACATAAAGGGGAGAAAATTCCATAAAACAGAGTAAATTTAAAGCCAATCGCTGACCCACCCAGGTCACCCTTTGGAGCGTCATTGCCCGTATATACCTCTATCCCCGCTTCTCTCTGGCCCTCTTCCATTGCCCTGTCTCAGCTTCCCCAGGAGCTAAACCTCAGGACTTCACTGCCAGCCCTGCTGTGTGCCATTTTGTGTTGGTTAACTCTTTTCCCCATCGTATGCAAGGCCTTTTCTTTCCATTTTCTTGGCAAATGTAACTTACACAGAATAAACTTGGGCCTGACCCAGCTATAAAAAATAAATTTCATAGCACTTCTGTTAATGAATGTCCTACTGAATCAAACTCTCCATCCATGCCCTTATAAATTTTAGGTGCCCTGAGCAATAACTTAATCTGATTTTGAAGTTTGACAGCCCTAAAGGACTGCCTTTCCTATCATTCATTTGGTCAATCATTTGTTTATTCATTTATCCCATCCTTTATTCAGCATTTGCTGAGTGTCCACTATGTCATAATAAAAACATAGCTCCTGTTTATTGAATACTTACTATGTACTGAGCACTGTGTTAAGAGTTTTATATGCTTTAGTTCATTTCAATAATCCCATGAATTAAACATTATTATTAACTCCATTTTACAGGCAAGGAAATAGAGGCCCAGGGGGTTAAATAATTTCCCCCTAGTTCACCAGCTGGTGAGTGACAGATTTAGGATACAACCCAGTATTTAAATGGCTCCAACACCCATCCTTCAACAAATGTACCAGAATCATTTCAATTCTAAACAATTAAACTATTATCCAGTTCCTTTATTTCTTATTAATTAAAACTGATAGTGTCAGCAAGGTGGGATGGGGGAGGAAATACACTCCTTCCTTAACATTCTGTTATTTTTTGAGCTGAGGAGTGGATGCAGAGATAGGGATGGATGCAGCCAGGAAGACATAAAGAAGACATATTGCAAAAAAAAAAAAAAAATCATTGGTTGTTACAGTGAACTTGCTGGCGAGGAAGATTTTTTTCCTCCTACAGTCACAGGATTTGCAGCAATAAGAAAGATAATGAAGAATGCGTGCTCAGTACACCAAAGCCTTTTCTCTATGATGGAATCAATTTCTTAGACAGTGTGTTCTGATAATGGCACCTGTGTTTTTGACCCCTGGCCCACAGAATAATGGAAGGAAGAAGCTGTACCACAGAGAATTCATGCTTCCCTACTTCTCAGGTTAGGGCTCGGTGGCCTTCTCTTGCCCTATTTTGGTCATTAGAGGCACACCATTTCATACGCATACCGGATGAAGTAAAGACGTGGTTCTCACATTTTATTGAGCATAATCACAAGGGGGAGGGATGGGAAAATGATGTGTGGGGGGTCTCGTCCCTAGGAATTCTGGTCAAGTACATCCGGCATGGGTCCTAAGAATCTATGTTTCCAATCAGCACAGCAAGGATCCTGATGGCAGTGGTCTAAGGACCACATATACCGAAAGGCTAAGGTAAAAACATTTCTAGTCAGAGAATTATTCATGTGGTTGAATACACTGAATTGAGGCAGTGATCCTCAAAGTGTGGTCCCTGCACAGCAGGAGCATCACCTGGGAACTTGTTAGGAATGCCAATTCAGACCTTGTGAGCCAGAAAGTCTGGGGATGGGGCCCAGCAATCTGTGTTTTAACAAGGGCTCCAGGGGATGCTCAGGTGCTCTCAAGAGCAAGACCTGTTGGATTAAGGGAAGCAACGTGCTGTTGCAGGGTCCCATACCATTGGTTCACAGCCACTGGCTACACATTGGCATCCCTGGGGGAGGTTTAGAAACTGGGTCACAGTCCTCAAGATTCTAATTGCATTGGTCTGGGATGTGGGCTGGGTATTGGCCTTTGCCCAAAGGTCCCCAAGCTGCTCTAATGTGCAGAAAAGTTTGAGAACCACTGCCCTCTTGCTCTGGTTACCTGAGATTTCTTTCTCACTCTGTGATGTGAAAACTCTTCAATGCAAGCATTTCCTTTGTCCCCAGGCACCAATAATAAAATGCCACTGCAACAAGAAAAGGGTGGATGTTAGTATGTATAAACAGTACCTAGCTGACATGCTTATTTTCCATAATGTACCCTTACACTATAATCTGAGCATGGAAAATATATATTTTCCTCCAAGCCACTGGGAAAATCAGAGACGAGGATGAAATGAGAGCATAGTGTACCTACCTTCACTCCCCCAGCCTACTGGCCAGTCCATCGGGCCACACAACCTCTCACATTACTAACTTTCTCAATTCCCTCAGGTGCATTATCCCTGTGCTGGCAAATTCTCATTTTTATTACCATGGAAGCAACTGGCAAGGTTGCCAAGTCCCAACCACAAAGGTCTGTCGCATCCCCAGCGGCATGTGGCTGTTGTGAGTGTGCATTTGTAGACAAATGCTTCAGTGGTTGGTGATAATACAAAGTGTAATTTGGGGAAGTGGGTGCCTGCTACACCGAGGTTGTATAAAATATTATTTTTGGTGAAGTTCATCAGAAAGTGCCAGCAATTCGCAAATGACATTCCATAATGGAAGCCACCCTTACCTACTTTTTTCAGTGTTGCTCCTCTAAGCACGAGCAAGCAATATTAACGTGCTGCCCCACCTCCACCTTCAATAAAATATATAGCAAATAGAGCATTTAATCAGTGTCACTGGGTGTATAGTTCTGTGACTCAAGCATTTCTCAAAGTGCTTCTTCAAGGACATAGAAGTTATTACTCATTGCTGAAGTGAATTGATTCTACCTTTTATAAGCCTGCAGGATACAAACATTTGACAGGAATTGTGTTGCTTCTTAACCCTCTCTTCTTCCCATTATGAGGTCCGTGGTGGTTTTAACAAGGCACATCACAGATGAGTCATTGGGTCTCAATGGTGTTCCAAGGGAGAAACACTCCAGGCTATTATCTTGTTATAAGACATTACCTCACTATGGCACCAAAACATGTATGTTAGGTCTCTGGTGGATAAAGCTGAGGAGAGGCAAGCTGACATCCTAGCAGGGCTGCTCCATCTCAATTGACTCATGTATGAATTATTTGCTTGTCTTTTGCTTCAGTGATTATGTAATTTTCTCTCATCTTAGTTGCAATTTTTCAGCCTACTGTGAGAAACCAGGCCTGGTCGCCTATCAATCCCGTCAAAGGTCAGTTATACTGAGTGAAGTTATTTTTTAATGTAGAGACCAGCACTTGCTGGGAAGGCAAAAATGATGATGTGTAGCATTCTTCTTCGCTTGATTAGATACATCAGAAAACTCTAGTGCCTTTAATCCTGTCACAGACCTTTCAGTTGAAGTAACTCTTTAAACATCTAAGCATAGAAGATATAAATAATCAAAGTAGTTTTGTTGGTTTCTTTTTCCTTAAGTCCCTTATCCTTACATGTTGCTTCTCAGAATTCCTCCTCCCACCTTCCCCTCCTTCTCACGCTTCGTCCCCGGGAGGTTTGGCTTCTTCTGATGTGGAGTGATTCTGGAGATACCTTGTTGATGTGAAGTACTTTCCATGTAAACGCAATCTGGAATTTAAAGGTGCCTCTTGGTAACAATAAGAGTATTTTAAACTGAATTTTTAAAACAAATCAAATTAAAGCATTTATGTTCGAAAACCATACAGTGGCTTTCTGAGGTTTGAAGACGATTGACTTGGTAGCAGGCCTGATACAATGCACTGGAAATGTAAACATGACCAGGCTGCAGTCTCTGCCCCCAAGGAGCTCACAGTCTGGGGGGAGGCCACAGACATGGGAACTCAGAGTTAGAGTATATTAGGGTAAATGTATACCCTAATATACATTTGGGAGGTATGTGTGCTGTGTGCTAGTAGTATACATATGTGCTCCTAATATACATAATGGAGGTATGTGTGCTGTGTGCTAGTAAAACCTCAAAGAAGAGATAACGACTGCCTGGAATGCTGGCCCCTTCTCTGCTTTGTGGAGAAATCTGAAAAACCTCGATGAGTTGTTATACAAAGTCCCGAAAGGAAGCCCCAGGAATTGAGGCTGGTCTTGGAAATGACCATGGCCACTGACCCCCCAAATATCTCTGCCACTTGCCAGTTGATACACTAAATTCAAGACCTGGAGCTTTAGCACTCTAATGTAAGCGTTTAGTTCCTGTTCAAATATACTTTTGATGATGCTAATATTTCAAGTTGTCGTCAGACCTTTATATTTCAGCATGGATGAGCTTCAGGAGTTTTTCTGAGCATGTTTTCATATTTAAAGGAAGAAAATGAAAGCCACAGTGTAGTGAGACCTGGAGGAGGATGGGAAAAGGGGCTCATGAAGATGGATGGTGGTATCAGAACAGTCTTGGGTGGTCTGGAGTTCTGAAGATAACTGTGCCTATATACTCTTGTCCTAAGGATGTCCTATCTCTGCAGCCATTTTGTCCTCCTTGCTCATTTTTCTCCTCCACTTCCTCCTACCTCCTCTTTTCTCCTTCTGCCCCTTCTCTCAAATCCAATGTATAATTCTTTCTCTGAACTAGAGTGTGGGTAAGTGAGTTTTCACACCATTTATAAAATTTAAAAAAAAAAAAAGAACTGCTTCAGCTTTACTTACCAAGAGCTTCCTACTCAACATAAATCTTACATATTATTGGTTCCTAGTGTGTTTTCCCTAAGGCAGTGTGAAGGGATTTTAGCACGTTCAACAGAGAAGCCAGATGAAATATGGAGAGTAACTATCAGGAATGAGGATCAGATCTCCCAGCGCACAGATGGGGACCAGCCTCCTGCTAAAATCTGTAGTATCACTCTCTTGATTTTAGCTGAGATATTTCAAAAGAAAGGGGAAAAAAACAAAACAGCCATGACATTGCTTCTGACGATTTCAGTTACATAGAGTCACATTGCCAAGGAAGAAGTTCTTGGTTGACTAAAGAAGAGCCATTTCAAAGACTTGTCATGAACATGAATAAACATGAGAACTTTGGCAACTAGAGCTCTCCATCGACAAGCTAGGCTCTCTCTCTCTCTCTCTCTCTGAGGTGTTCAGATGGCCAGAAATCCATTCAAAAAGGATGATTCCCGCAGTGGCTTGAGCACTGCAGGACTCCATAAGTGAGTGCAAGGTCTTTTTCAACATGCGGTGATCACATCATAAGGTATATAAATGTCAAATCACTGTGTTGTACACCTGAATCTAATACAATATCGCATGCCAACTATACTTTAATAAGAAAGTAAGGATGAAAGGAAACAAGGAAGAGTGTTTAAGTCTGTGAAATATCATTATCAGATCAGATGAACAGACTGTAACCAAGGGCCATCTCTTTTCTAATCATGTACCCTATTGAAGTAGCAAGACGGTAACTTCTTTATAAATATATACATACATATTTCAATTTCTTATCTATCAAATAGGAATTATACTTCAGCCTACTTTGTAAGGTTTTGTAAGAATTAGGTAATTTACTTCACATAAATCACTTAGAACAATGTCTGGAACATAGGAAGCACTAAGTAAGTATGAGCTGTTATTGTTGTTATTGTTACATTCTGCGGTCTAATTAAGCTACTCTCCTCCTCATAGGTGGGGGACGTAGCAGTGGCTCCATAGACCAGGGAAGAGATGGAGGGCTTTGCTCAAATGCAAGTAGCATTCTTTATGTTTGGTGACACTTAATCCCAACAGGGAAGAACACAAAGAGAAAAGAAAGAAAACACAATCTGCTTTTCCACTCCTCATCCTTTTAAATAACTCTGAATGTTAATAGTCTTTAATAAATATAAACCTTCTAGAACTTATTATATATGACTAGATGGGGATTCAGTAGTTATAACCCATTCATTTGTTGTCAAGTGTAGGTGGACTATTTTTTTTAATTAAAGTTTATTGGGGTGACAATTATAAGTAAAGTTACATAGATTTCAGGTGTACAATTCTGTAATACATCACCTATGTCTCACATTGTGGGTTCACCACCCAGAGTCAGTTCTCCTTCCATCACCATATATTAGACTCCGTTTACCCTCTTCTAGAGCCCCCATCCCCCCTCTCTCCTTATCCTCTGTTAAGCCCTACACTATTGTCTATGTCTATGAGTTTTTGTTCCTTCATTTGTTAGTCTTGTTCTTTTGTTCTTTTCAGTTTTGTATGCCACATATCAGTGAAATCATGTGGTTCTCTACTTTTTCTGTCTGACTTATTTTGCTTAGCTTTATAATCTCAAGATCCATCCATGTTGTCACAAATGGTACTATTTCATCTTTCCTTACCACCAAATAGTATTCCATTGTGTATATATATCACAACTTTTTTATCCAGTCATTTGTTGAAGGACATTTTGGTTGTTTCCAAGCTTGGCCACCGTAAATAAAGCTGCAATGAACATTGGAGCACACATGTCTTTATGCATAAATGTTCTCAAATTTTGGGGGTAGATACCCAGGAGAGGGATTGCTGGGTCATATGGTAATTCTTTTCGTAAATTTTTGAGGAACCTCTACACTGCCTTCCATAACGGCTGCACCAGTCTGCATTCCCACCAACAGTGTATGAGGGTTCCTTTTTCTCCACAGCCTCTCCAACACTTGTTACTATTTGTCTTGTTGATGATAGCCATTCTAACTGGGGTGAGGTGATAGCTCATTGTGGTTTTTATTTGCATTTCTCTGATGATTACTGATGTTCGGCATTTTTTCATATGTCTATTTGCCGTTTGTATATCCTCTTTGGAAAAATGTCACTTTAGGTCGTCTGGCCATTTGTCAATTGGGTTGTTTTTTTGTTGTTGAGTTGTATGAGTTCCTTGTATATTTTGGATATTAACCTCATAACGGAGGTGCTGTTTGCAAAAATCTTCTCCCATTCAGTTGGTTGCCTCTTTATTTTTCGATGGTTTCTTTTGCTGTGGAGAAGCTTTTAAGTTTGATATAGTCCCATTCATTTATTTTAGCTTTTACTTCCCTTGCCTTTGGAGTCAAATTTATAAAATGCTCTTTGAACCCAAGGTCCATAAGTTTAGTACCTATGTTTTCTTCTGTGCAGTTTATTGTTTCAGGTCTTATGCTTAGGTCTTTGATCCATTTTGAATTAATTTTGGTACATGGTGACAGAGAGCAGTCTAGTTTTATTCTTTTGCACGTGGCTTTCCAATTCTCCCAGCACCATTTATTGAAGAGACTGTCTTTTCTCCATTGTATGTTTTTTGCTTCTTTGTCAAAAATTATCTGTTCATATTTATGTGGGTTTATTTCTGGCTTCTCAATTCTATTCCATTGGTCGGTGTGTCTGTTTTTCTGCCAATACCATGCTGTTTTGATTATTATTGCCCTGTAGTACAAGCCAAAGTCAGGAAGTGTGATACCTCCAGCATTGTTCTTTTTAATTAGGATTGCTTTGGCTATTCAGGGTCTTTTGTGGTTCCATACAAATCTGATGATTTTTTGTTCTGTTTCTTTAAAAAAAACAAAAAAAACGCCATTGGGATTTTGATGGGGATTGCGTTCAATCTGTATATTGCTTTGGGTAATACAGCCGTTTTAACTATGTTGATTCTTCCAATCCATGAGCATAGAATATCTTTCCATTTCTTTGTGTCTTCTTCAATTTCTTTTAAAAATGTCTCATAGTTTTCAGCATATAGGTCTTTCACATCCTTGGTTAAGTTTATTCCTAGGTATTTTATTGTTTCTGTTGCAATTGCAAAGGGAGGTTGTTGTTTTTTTCTTTTTCTCAGATTTCATTATAGGAATGCAATGGACTTTTGTACATCGATTTTGTAGCTGGCAACTTTACTGTATTCGTTTATTGTTTCTAATAGCTTTTTGGTGGAGTCTTTAGGGTTTTCTATATATAGCATCATGTCATCTGCAGAAAAGTGACAATTTCATTTCTTCATTCCTAATTTGGATACCTTTTATTTCTTTCTCTTGCCTGATTGCTCTGGCGAGGACTTCCAACACTATGTTGAAAAGCAGAGGTGATAGGGGACAGCCCTGTCGTGTTCCTGAACGTAGAGCAAAGGGTTCAGTTTTTCATCGTTAATTATGATATTGGCTGAGAGTTTGTCATGTATGGCTTTTATTATGTTGAGGTATTTTCCTTCTATACCCATTTTATTAAGTGTTTTAATCATAAATGGACATTATATCTTGTTAAACTCTTTCTGCATCAATCAATACAATCATATGATTTTTGTCCTTTATTTTGTTTATGTGATGTATCCCATTTATGGATTTGCATATGTTGAACCATCCTTGTGCTCTTGGGATAAACCCAACTTGGTCATGATGAATAATTTTTTTAATGCATTGTTGCATTCGATTTGCTAGAATTTTGTTTAGGATTTTTGCATCTGTATTCATCAGAGATATTGGTCTGTAGTTTTCTTTTCTTGTGTTATCCTCACCAGGTTTTGGTATCAGAGTAATGTTGGCCTCATAAAATGAGTTAGGGAGTATTGTCTCTTCTTCAATTTTTTGGAAGACTTTCAGTAGTACAGGTATTACATCCTGTTTGAAGGTTTGTTAGAATTCACTAGTTAAGCCATGTGGTCCTGGACTTTTGCTTTTGGGAAGGTTTTGGATGACTGATTCAATTTTCTTACTGGTGATCGGTCTATTTAGGTTTTCCAATTCTTCATGATTCAGCCTAGGAACGCTATATGTTTCTAAGAACTTGTCCATTTCTTCTAGGTTATTGAATTTGGTGACAATATAGTTCTTCATAGTACTCTTGGATGATCCTTTGTATTTCTGTGGTGTCCGTGATAACTTCCCCTCCTTCATTTCTGATTTTGTTTATTAATGTCTTTTCTCTTTTTATCTGAGTGAGTCTAGCCAAGGGTTTGTCAATTTTGTTAATCTTTTCAAAGATCCAGCTCTTTGTCACATTAATTTTTTCTATTGTGTTTTTGCTCTCTATTTCATTTAGTTCTGCTCTGATTTTTATTATTTCTTTTCTTCTGCTGACCTTGGGTTTCATTTGTTCTTCTTTTTCTAGATCTTCAAGGTGTAACGTGAGGTTATTTACCTGGGATTTTTCTTGTTTCTTGAAATAGGCCTGTAATGATATAAATCCCTTTTAAAACTGTTTTTGCTGCGTCCCAAAAATTTTGGTAAGATGTATTTTCATTCTCATTTGTTTCTATGGACCTTTTGATATCTCCTCTTATTTCTTCTTTGACCCAGTCGTTCTTTAAAAGTATGTTGTTTAATCTCCATGTATTTGTGTTTTTTCCTGCTTTCTTTTTGTAGTTGATATCCAATTTCAAAGCCTTGTGATCAGAGAATATGCTTGGCATGATTTCAATCTTCTTAAATTTGCTGAGGCTGATTTTATGTCCCAATATATGGTCTATCCTTGAGAATGTTCCACGTACACTAGAAAAGAATGTATAGTCTGATGTTTTAGGATGAAGTGCTGTATATATGTCAATTATGTCCATTTCATCTAATGTGTCATTTATGGCTGCTATATTGTTATTTTATTTTATTTTTTTTTCTGTTTGGATGATCTATCCATAACTGTCCATGATGTATTTAAGTCCCCTAGTATAATTGTGTTTTGGTCAATTTCTCCCTTTAGTTCTGTTAGTAGTTGCTTGGTATATTTCGGTGCTCCCTGATTGGGGGCATAAATATTGATGACTGTTAGGTCTTCTTATTGTATAGTCCCCTTTATCATTATGAAATGTCCATCTTTGTCTCTTGTTATCTTTTTTATCCTGAAGTCTGCTTCATCTGATATAGTATGGCTACACCTGATTTTCTCTGGATACCATTTGCTTGGAATATCAATTTCCACCCTTTCACTTTGAGTCTATGTTTGTCCTTGTAGCTGAGATGTGTCTCTTGGAGACAGCATATGGTTGGGTTTGGGTTTTTGATCCAATCTGCTACTCTGTGCCTTTTTATTGGTGAGTTCAGTCCATTTGCATTTAGGGTGATTATTGATATGTGAGGATTTCCTATCATTCTATCTTTAGATAGATAAGACTGTGTCTCCATTGTTTCTTTGCCTTTTTGTTGTTGTCTATTATTTCTGTATGGTGGTATTCTATGATTTTTCCCAGTTTCTTCTTTTATTACAGTATATATTTCAGTTCTGGATTTTTTCTGAGTGGTTACAATTAAGTTTATGTAAAAGAAAGTTTCATATTTAGAGTATTCCATTTTCTTCAGCATGCTTACTTACTCTATTCCCATATTCTGGTTCAGGCCTTTACTCTCCCACTTTTTATGTTTTGATTGTCACAAATTACCCCTTTTAATGCTGGTCGAATAGCCTCCTTCAGTATTTCTTGTAGTGCAGGTCATGTGTTAGAAAATTCCTTCACCTTCTGTATGTCTGGAAAGGTCTTTATTCCTCCTCCATATCTAAAGGATATCTTTGCTGGATATATTATTCTTGGCTCATAATTTCTCTCTTTTAATAGTTTGAATATTTGATTCCACTCCCTCCTGGATGTAGAGTTTCTGCTGAAAAATCTGATGATAATCTAATGGGCTTTCCTTTGTAGGTTACCGTCTTCTTTTCACTGACTACCTTGAGGAGTCTTTCTTTGTTGTTGATTTTTGACAGCTTCAGTACAGTATGTCTTGGAGAAAGCCTGTTGGGGTAGGTGTTCTATTTGCTTCTTGGATTCGAGGATCCAGTTCTTTCCACACGTTGGGAAGTTCTCATTGACTATTTCTTTGAATATATTCTCTGTGCCCTTCTCCCTCTGTCCTCCTTCTGGTATGTCCATTATTCTTATGTTGCTCTTTCTGATGGAGTCAGAAAGTTCTTGTAGAGTTCTTTCATTTCTTTTAAGTCTCAAGTCTCTTTCTTCTTCCATCTGTGTCAGTTCCAGATTTCTATCTTCGAAGTCACTGATTCTTTCCTCCATCTGGTCAATTCTACTACCTAAGCTTGCTATTTCATTGTTCATTTCCTTTATTGAATTCTTAATCTGCAGAAATTCTATTTGGTTCTTTTTTAAAGTTTCAATCTCTTTGGTAAAATGTACATTTTGTTCTTTGATTGTGTTTCTGAGTTCATTAAACTGCCTGTCTGCATTTTCTTGTATCTCGATTAGTTTTTTAAGAACTGCAATCTTGAATTCTCTGACATTTAAGTCACATATTTCCATGTCTTTAAGTTCATTTTCTGGAGATTTTTCATTTTCTTTCTGAGCTGCCTTGTTGCCTTGGTTATTCATGGCTATTAATTATTTATTATTTCTCTTCCTAGGCATCTACAGGAGTGGGTTCTGCAACAGGTTGATTGGAAGAGGTCTTTCTTTTGTTATCCAGTAGGTGTTGGTAGAATGTTTTATTTTCTCTCCGACGGCAGCCTTTTTTTCTCTCTCACACTGTAGTGTTATGTTTTCTGTGCACTATTCCAGCTTCTCACGCAATGGGGTGGGGGGAATTCCCTGGAAGGCAGGCTTCTCCTCCTCTGTTCTCCTCTGTGAACAGTTTGCCTGGGTCACAGGGCGCCACCTCCATGGGGGGTGTGGAGAGCTTCTGAAGTTCCAAAGCTCTTCCTGCACCAGATTCAGAGCCTGTATGTTTCAGCAGTTCTGTTTACTCCTGCTGGGATCTGCCCAGATAGGTGGGGAGAGGGCTGGGGTAGGTTGTGAGATGTGGCCCAGAGTAATGGCTGCAACCACCACCACAGGCAGGCCTGCTTCCACAGCTGCCTCCCCTTTCCTGGAACTAGTTGGGCTGCGAATCTGTGTCTGCGGACCACAGTTCTCAGAACTGCAAATATTCTGTTCTTTTGATCTGACACTGCTACTGTTCCACTTCTAGCACCAGGCAGGTGGGGGCGGGGCGAGCCCCGGAGTGTATGAAGGGGGCAGCCAGTCCCAGTGCCTAAGGCTTCCATTCTCTGCGGCAGTGAGGGCTTAAACTACCGTTTTCAGCCTTCTTCCCTCAGTCTTTTCTCCGAGGTCTGTGCCATGAGCATTGGGTTCAGCCATGTTATATGCTGTCCCCTCAGCCCTGTGGGCCATAATCGGAGCCCTAGCAGTCCGAGTTCTTCCCTCTCCCGCAGCTGCGGTAGTTCCGGGATGCAGTGAGCTCGGAGCACTGAGCTAGGTCTGCGTCCTGCACCCACACAGCCCTGTCTCTGCCCTTCTCTTTTCCGTCCTACCCCTCTCATGCAATTTGCCCACCTTTAGGTGATTTCAGTAGTGAGACTCTTCGTCTTGCCTGTCTGCTGCACAGGGCGTCCTTTGTGTAGTTACAGTTGTTTGATTTGTCTTAAATTCCAGGGGAGATTTCAAGAGACTCACCTCACGCTGCCATTTTTATGGTGCCCTGGACTTCTTGTTATGAAGGAAAGCACAGCCCTGAAAAGTTGAACTTAAATTACATTTTTGTCAAGGGTCTCAGTATAAATAAAGCAATAACTCTTAACAAAATTGTTTTGTCATTTATTGTTTTCCTAAGGCATACCTTGTGGTTACACAGGCTGATCTGAGTATTATGTTACTCTAGCTAACCACGTCAACCACATTAGTAGTGAAATCACTGTAGCCAAAAGCCAAGATAAAGGAATTCTAGCTCCTGTCATATTTAATACTCAAATGAGATCTTGCATTCTTTATATTGGTCAGCTATTGCCTTGTGATTCTTTCCTCCTTATGTGTCACTCCTTTCCCCATGCTTCTGTGGCCAGAAATACAAATGGAGCCTATTTTCCAAATGATTGTTGATACCCAGTTTTGATTTGGACAGCCAAATGGCCACTCTGCATGGCCCTCGTCACTCTTGCCTTTCTTGCTCACAGCTGCACTGTCCTCTTGGCACGTTGACTAGTACAGGGAAGCGTGATGTCCCATAGCTTCCCATGGCAGGATGCGTCGGCCTTGTTAAGTAGCGCGAAGTGCTTGCTGCACCACTTTGTAATTTGTGTCACTTGAATATAAGTGGGAAGACTCTTGGAGAATTTTCAGAGAGACATATAAAACAAACTCTTTGAAAATGGGAGAAAATAATACATGCTTAGCAGATAGCATTGTCATTGGTGAGCTGTGTATAATTATTCCTCGCTTTTAGACGCTACTTCAGCCCCTGGTCCAGGATGACAAGATTCATTTGTATGCATCATCATTATCCCGCCTGACATGTGCTTTGGTGACATTAATCTGTGTTTTATTTCCTGCAGCAGTAATGATGGGGTTGTCTTCTGTGGCTTTATTATGTTGTCATGTTTGTTTCAGTGATTGTCCTCACAGTACAAAAGAAATATCTCATGTGGGGATAAATTCCAAAATAGCTGACATTTAATAGTCACGCTGGCAGGCATCTAGTTTTCTTCCACTTCATTTTTTTCCTAGTCAAGCTGAGTCCTGGAGAATGATCATTGACTGTGGTCAGACCGATTGCTGTTTGTAATTTTATGTCAGTACACATTTCTGAGGTGGAGCTTGTTCCTAAAGACTAGATAGCTCGCACAGGGGTAGGCTAGATGAGACATCTGTTCAAGCCTGCAAATGAACAGCTGATTTGAGGGAAGTTTGGAAAAAAGGAGTGGATCGCCAGGGTGGCCAATTTGGAGAGCCCGCTGATAGTTGCAATTGCAGGCAGTGGCTTTTGGAGTTCAGGAGTCAATGTCAAAATCTGGTGATAGAAGCACAAAGGGAAGCAAATGGACCAGGGTCTGTTTTGAGAATAGCGAGGATTAGTTTATTGGTAGAGAGCTAATGATCCAATTTTAAAGCTACAATTTTTTTTTAAGTATCTCATACATACCACTTTTATTTGCATTTTGCAAGTAACAGAACAAATTATGTGAGCATGGCTTCTGTAAACAGAATATTCAAAAATATGATGATAGTGACTGTTCTTAGTATTTCAGTTCAATAGCCCCTGGTAACAGCCTCATATACAAAACACATTAAACACAGGGAATGATGAAATGAAATCGACCAGTATTGTTTATTAATTTGTTAGATGTTTTAATAAAGCCAATCCCCAGGGCAGAATCAATCTGTGTAACCATTCCACATTGTCTGTTCTCCTATTAAGGCATTTAACATATTACCTTACAGTTGTGTGTTTTCATGTCTGTCTCCTTCAAATAAATGGGGGTTTCTGGAGGGCAGGGAGCTTGCACCATTTCTGTGATTTCCCAGCATAAGTGCAGTAGCATGGAGTGGTGCTAGTGGGGTTTGGAGAATTGAACAAAATAGTGAACCAAATATTGTGTCTATTTGCTGAAAGATTTAAGCTACAAATTTTAAGTTGCACAGCACATGCTGTGAAATAAAAATAAGGGAAAGGAAGGAAGGGTATTAACAACAGGTAACAGGAAAATGCACTTGGGAAAGGAAGACTGCAGACACACTTCCAGCCCCCAGACCCTTTTCCTTCAGTGTCAGCAACTCTGGCCGAGGGGTCGACCGGGCTTCACCAAATGGTCTCCTCTGACCAGGGGAAATGAAATTGTTGACATAATTGTATGGCGGTGAGTTTCTTCCAGGCAGGGTAAACCACCTACAGTCTAGGATATCTCTGGTGACAGTTATGCCTTGACATTTAATGTTATGTCATGCTTGTACTAAGGAAATGTAGAAAGTTTCTCCAAGTCCACAAAACCATTATCTCAACATAGAAGTTGACTGTCACAAAAAGAGCAAAAACATGGAGACCCGGTTTTAATATTATATTAATGTATTATGTGTACGGCACTGAGCTAAGTGCTATACAAATATCAACTCACTTATTGTTCTTAATAACCCTCTTTGGTAGGCAATGTAATTATCCTTATTTTTTACATGAGGACACTAAGGCAAAGAGAAAGAAACTAACTTTCTCAAAGTCACATCATAGCGAGTATGTGGCAGAGCCAGGACTCAACCCCAGGCAGTCTGGCTGCAGAACCCGTACTCTTCCCTGCTGAACTATTGCCTGTCTTGTTTAGTTGTTTAATGGAACACAAAGATTTGAGGAAGCTGGGGCTTGAATCTTCTAGCTCTAGGATTCCTTCAAAATTCAGCCTACAAACACCAAAATCTCTTGAAATTGAAGTCTTAAACTCCTACTTCCATTTAAAATATATTGACTGAGCTGTGCTGTGTGTTAGACTCCAAAGGAAAAGCCAAGATAAATAGGACATACCTGTCCTTAGGAAGATTTCCACTGGGTAGGGAGATGGTACATGACAGTGTTAATTGGTTGTCATAGGAGTGGCCCAGTCCCAGTGTGGTGGGGATCAAAGTAAAGAAGGGGTCACAATTAGTTGAGGATGGGACATAAGGCTTTGTGGAGCCTGGAAGGTTGGAAGCAGACTCTGAAGGAATGGTCAAGGTTGTGGTTGAGACTGTAGGGGGTTCCATTTTAGGTACAAAGAAAAGATAAACTCAGATGCAGAAACAGGCCGAGCAGAAAACATAGTGGAAGAGCATGCCCCCAGCTCTGGCTGGAGAATATTGCAGCTGTGGCCTTGGGTGACAGAAGAAGCTGCAGGTGCTTAAATTGGAAGACAAAAAGAAGAATCCATGGAAAGTTTTGAATAGGGAAATGACTTGTGCTTCAGAAAAATGTATCTGTAACAATGCTTAGGACAAAGGGAAGGTAGGCACTAAGTAGAGATCTATCACAATGGTGTCGAGCAGGAAGGGCTAAGGTGGGGACAACTGGAAAGGAAACATGGCATGAAAGTAAGTGACTGCACTTACAAAGTACAAAGGCAAGATGGAATGGACCATTTTGCTAAGACAGTTGAAAGGTATGGACTAACGTGAAGCAATTGCAATGGTATATCCAGGGCCTCTTACACTGCGTGGTAATTCTGGAGATTGTATAGAGCTTGAAGCTTTCATGAAATTATGCCACCTATCTGGCCTCCTGGCCGAAATCATGGTAGCAGACAAAGGTGCCCCAGAGTAGTCTTGGGGAGCAAAGAAAGGATGCTCACTAACAAGGATGAAGCACTAACATTGAAACAAGTTCCAGATCAAGCTGAGTATGTATAAAATATTGATCATGTGTAACCTTTATTGTGTATGCATTTTTATCCCAGATTAATTTCACAATATTCTATTTTCAGAAATATGTCTTACTTTTTATTTTTCTAGACTAACTATACTTTGTATGTATTATTTATCACAGATTTCATAAATTTTCTGTTTTATTCCTACAAGAAAATATACGGGAAAGTTTTACTTTCTTCCTGTGTTTGGGGATAAATAATAAAGACGATTTTATGTGTCAATGAGGCCTTTTCATTTAATACAATCGTTTTGGAAGTACAATGACAAAAAGATGCACGTAAAGCATTAGCAAGTTCCTTGCACATAGGAGGACTCAGATTGATTGTGTCTGTTTGAAAGAGAGGCAGTATCTATGGCATACATGGTTAAGGGCCAGACTCTGAGGGCAGAGAAGCTGCGGTTCAAATCCCAGTTCTGCCACTTACTGACTGTGGCCTAAGACCAGTTCTCAGTTCCCCTGATAACCTCAGTTCTTCATCTGTCGTATGGAGATGATGAAATTTAAATCCTTGCGAAAGGATTAAAGGAGATGATGCATAGTACTCAGTAAAGGTTACCTATGTCTACTACCACATCTATGGGACAAGTTTCTAGACGAGTTCTGATATCCAAATCAAGGATCTGTTTTCAAGAGACAGGTTTACTGCTCCAATGGGTTAACTCTCAGTTATGCAGAACACTGTGTTCTAGAAGCAATTTTCTAGAGACTTGCCTGAGGCAAGGATGAAAGTACTATAATACTTTGAAATGTACCAATACAGGTCCGTGAAGGGAAGAAAAAGGGAAGGGAGTCACAACAAGACAAGTGAAGTATCTGAAGCAGTCAGACTCATAGAAACAGAAAGTAGAATGGTGGTTTACCAGAGGTTGTGGGGGGAGGGAGATGGGGCATTGTTCCGTGGGTACAGTTTCCGTTTTGCAAGATGAAAAAGTTCTAGAAATCTGTTACATGACAATGTGAGTCTACTTAGCGCTGCTGGCCTGTACATGTAAATATGGTTAAAGTGGTAAACTTTACCACAGTTTTAAAAAGCGGGAGAGGAGAGGGAGGCAAAGGAGGAGGCAGAACAATGCAAAGCGATGAATTCCAGTGCTGGTTCCTGCTTCCCTCGGCCACCAATAGGCACAGTCAGCTGCTTGGCAGCTGCTTCCACTTGGCATGTGGAACTTTTCTGGGCATGTTGGAAAAAAAAACTAGGCCTCAGAACAGTGCATAGGAGGGAGGCAAGGGCTGTTACCTACCCATCTCCCTCTCATCTCCCAGAGGTGAGACTGCGCCCCTTGGGGAGTTAACTCCCCCACATTTCCAGGTGGCACTGAGCCTCTCCAGCTGTTGTGTGGGATGCCAGCTCCCACATCTGTAGGTAGCAGAAGTCAGAAACTCCAGGTGGGTGACTGATGGGCCTGCCTGGGCAACAGCAGCCAAAAAGGAACATTCAACACTCCTAGGACAAGGGGTGCTGGTCGTGGAAACTGAGCTACCCAAGTAGGAGGACGCATGGCCAAGGGAATCTGAAGATGGGCAACCGTATCCCTTTTTGTGGTGGTGAAATAATTGCTACTGCACTCTACCTTTCCTTTTTTCTTTTTCTTTTATTCTGTTTTAATGACATAAGAACATTGCTATTAGTCAGTGTGTCTTATATGAGAAGCCAATGTATTGTTCTTACTTGGCTGGATGCAAAGCGTGATTTAAGATTGTTCCCCACATTTGCTGCCCTCTTTGCCTTTGGAAATCCAGTGAGTCCTAGCTACTATCCTAGTTACTTATTTATCACACAGTGCGATGAGAGATAGCACTTTCAAGATCTTTCGTATTTCTAAAAATGTTAAAGTCTTGATTGTTCACAGTGTTTTAAATGTTCTAAATACCAGCAACCATCACTAACAATTGTGTTCTCAATTCTGACTTGACTTTTTTTCCATAGGAAAGTTTCCTGATACAGATCACAGATTCCCTTATATTTTCTTTTAGCCCAACTTTTTTTTTTTTTCTGTTACTAGAATCAACACTGTTTGGGAAGTCAGATCAGTCAGTATTTCCTAAAAACAAATTAAGTGTAGTGGCATTTTAAAAGATGTGAAAATATTTCACGTTTAAAAAAATTCACATTTAGAAAAGGTGAAAATTATGCTCGTTTACCTCTTGGTAAATGGTGGCCGAGTTTCTTGTGCAGGTAAATGGATTTTTTATCATAGCCCTCAGACCAAACTCGTAGGAGAGACAACTAGATAACAAGATACCGGAATGAAGCATGCAGACTCCAGGAGTTGGCTTCCCAAAATGCTGGAATGCTAGAGTTGTTTTTAGGGGTATGTGGGCTTTTCACTCTTCACTCCATTTCCCATTAGCCCTATATGGAGATGGGGCCACTCTCAGGCTGACATTCGTTTGAGAACCAAGAGAACTCCATCTTTGTCTTACTTCTCCTGGAATGATAATCTAAGCCCTGAGATTTCTTTCTTTTTTCTTTTTTAAGATTTTTGTTAAAAATTTAGTAACATCCAACATTATATTAGTTTCAGGGGTACATCATAGTTCTTCAACATTTCTATACCTAAAGAAGAGCTCACCATGTAAGCCTAGCAACCATCTGACACTGTACCATGTTATCACAGTATTATTGACTGTATTCCTCATGCTGTACATTACATCCCTATGACTTATTTGTTTGATACCTGGAAATTTGGACCTCTTATTCCCCTTCACCTTTCCCTCTCTTTTTACTTTTATAAATTACAGTTGACATTCAATATTATTTTATATTAATTTCAGGTGTGCAGCATAGTGGTTAGCATTTATATAATTCAAGAAGTGACCACCCCACAATTGGTCTAGTACCCACCTGGCACTATACGTAATTATTGCCATATCATTGACTATACTCCCTATGCTTTATTTCACATCCCCATGACTGTTTTGTAACTACTGATATGTACTTCTTAATCCCTTCCCCTTTTCACCCAGCCCCCAACCCCCTCCCATCTCTCACCCTAACAAATCTAGTACCCATCTGACACCATACATAATTATTGTCATATTACTGACAATATCCCATATGCTATACCCTACATCCCCATAACTACTTTGTAATAACCAATTTGTACTTCTTAATCCCTTCCCCTTCTTTCACCTATACCCCCAATCCCCCTCCCATCTGGCAACCATCAAAATGTTTTCTGTATCTGTGAGTTTGTTTCTGTTTTGTTTGTTAATTTTGTTCTTATTCTACATATAAGTGAAATCACATTTCATCTTTCTTTCTCTGTCTGATACACTCCACTCAGGACAACACCCTCCAGGTCCATCTATTTTGCCACAGATGACAAGATCCCGTTCTCTTCCACAGCCAAGCAATATTCCATTGTATATATGTACCACCTACTCTTTTATCCATTCTTCCATCAACGGACACCCAGGTTACCTTACAAACAATGCTTCAATGAACATGTGGATGCCCATATCCCCTTGAATTAGCTTTTTGGGGTTCTTTGGATAAATACCCTGAAGTGGGATTACTGGGTCCTTCATTGTTTCTTCTTATAGCCTTTGTTTTAAAGTCTATTTGTCTGGTATATTCGTTCAGTATTGCTACCCCAGCTTTTTTGTGTGTTTTTCATTTCCATTTTCATGAAATGTCTTTCTCCATTCCTTTACTTTCAGAATGTGTGTCTCTTTCAATCTGAAGTGAGTTTCTTGTAGGCAGCATATGTAAGGGTTTTGTTTTCTTATTCTTTCAGCCACCCTGCCTTTTGTTTGGAGCATTTAATCATTTACATTGAAAGTAATTGTTGATAGATATGTAGCTATTGCCATTTTATTATTCATATATATATATATATATATATATATATATATATATATATATATATATATTTCCATCTTAAAGAAGTCCCACTAACAATCCTTGTAATACTGGTTTGGTGGTGATGAACTCTTTTAGCTTTTTCTTGTCTGGGAAGCTCTTTATCTGTCTTTCGATTTAAAATGGTAGCCTTGCTGGGTAGACTACCCTTGGTTGCAGGTCCTTGCTTTATATCACATTGAGTATTTTGTACCAACCCCTTCTGGGCTGAAAAGTTTCTGTTGAGAAAGCAGTTGAGAGTCTTATGGAAGCTCCCTTACCTGGTAGGAGCTACAAAGCCATCCGTGGTTGTTCGCCTTCTGTGCTTAACCTGGAGTTGCGTGGGAGAGGCCAGGATGCGATCTGAGGATGGCTGCCACCAGCACCAGGCCTGGGGTAACTCCACAAAAGGCTAGGACACCTGGAGGCCTATTCCCATCTCCCGTCTCCCTTATTATTCAGCCACTGATAAAGCCTCGTGCAGTATGCTAGTTGGGTGAGGCAGGGACTCAGGGATTCCCTAGAGTGGGAAGAGTTGTAGTCACAAGGTTATTGTAGACTCTGGTTTAGTGCCAGTACTTAGCCTGGAGTGACTCAGCAAAAGTCTCAGCATACCAAGGCCAGTCACCACCCACCTGGGGCCTGTAGACTCTGATAGTTTTCCAAGAAGAGTGCAATTTGGGAGGGGCTGACTGCTCACGGAGAAAGTGCCTCTGTGAATTTGAGAGTTGGGTAGAGCAGCATCCCAGCTGCGTCAGCAGGGCAGAGCAGTGAAGCTCACCGGGCCAATCAGATTTAGACTTGGCCTGTGGGGGCGGGCTCAACATAGGAAAGATGGCGCCTGCCTGCCTGTCTGCTGCAGGAGAGGAGGACTCCTCACAAGGCAAATGCTGACTGTCCTCCAACCCTCCTCCTGAAGTCACACACCTCAGTGTGCCCCCTGTATGTCTCCGAGGCCCCCTGATGTGCCCCCTGTATGTCTCCGAGGTCCCTCTCCTGCGAGCAAGTGAGTTTGTGTGCGGGCTGTTTAAAAGGACGGCTAGGTTTCCTGTAGCCTTCCATCCCCCCTGAATGGTCAGAATCCCAACTGGTTTTCTCACAGCTAGATGTTGTGGGGGCCCCTCTTCCTGGCACCAGTATTCCAGGCTGGAGTTTCTTGTTCTGGGGGGGTGGGGGGGCGGGGAACCTCTGCGGCCAACATATCTCTCCTGATTCTCAGCTGCCACAGAGAGATTTGGGGCCCATTTCACATCTCTGCACCTCCTACCAGTCTGGACGTGGCTTCTTCTGTACATTTGTATTTACAGCACTTCTGTTCAGCTAGACTTCAGATGGTTCTCTAGGTTCATTGTTCTATAATTTAGTTGTAATTTTTTTTTTAAAGATTTTATTGGGGAAGGGGAACAGGACTTTATTGGGGAACAGTGTGTACTTCCAGGACTTTCTTTCCAAGTCAACTTGTTGTCCTTTCAATCTTAGTTGTGGAGGGTACCATTCAGCTTCAAGTTGTTGTCCTTTCAGTCTTAGTTGTGGAGGGTGCCATTCAGCTTCAAGTTGTTGTCCTTTCAGTCTTAGTTGTGGAGGGCGCAGCTCAGCTCCAGGTCCAGTTGCTGTTTCTAGTTGCAGGGGGCACAGCCCACCATCCCTTGCGGGAGTCGAACTGGCAACCTTGTGGTTGAGAGGACATGCTCCAACCAACTGAGCCATCCGGGAGTTCAGTGGCAGCTCAGCTCAAGGTGCCGTGTTCAATTTTAGTTGCAGGGGGCGCTGCCCACCATCCCTTGCGGGACTCGAGGACTCGAACTGGCAACCTTGTGGTTGAGAGCCCACTGGCCCATGTGGGAATTGAACCGGCAGCCTTCAGAGTTAGGAGCACGGAGCTCTAACCACCTGAGCCACCGGGCCGGCCCCAATTTAGTTGTAATTTTAATGTGTTCACGGAAGGAGCAGTTACAGTGTTTACTCTGCCATCTTGGATGGCGGAGTAGATAAACCCTGAGTTTTAAATGGCAGTGATGTGGGAAGAACTATGCTCTTAGACACTATGAGACCCTACTCTGAGTGCGTAGTGTAGTATCAGCCTTTGCTAAGAGTCCTGAGGGACAATAGAAGCTGCGTGGATATATATATATATTTTAAAATGTGTATGTATTTTTTGTAGATATATATTTTGTGTATATATATATATATATATATATATATATATATATATGCACACATATACATATATTATATATAAATTTCATATACATTATTTTGTCTCTTTCATTAATTAAACCAGGGAAGTAATCCAGTTATATTCTGGGTTTGCATGTGTGTGAGTGTGCATGTGTGGTTCTCCATCCCATGTATAATCCCCAAGAAACCCTGCAGTGTGATAAGGCAGCTCAGGAAGAGAAGCAGGCACATAATACTTATGAACTTAGAAATGTATGGGTTTTGTTTGAATTTTTGATATTGTAGACTACAGTTGAACCTTTGCATATTTTCAGTTTTACGTCTCATTTGTTTTGCAGACCCTTTAACTTACTTCTGGTTAGATTATTCTCAAATAGACACCAGAGGTATCCTTCCCACCATCTGTTTGCCTTTGTCAAAAAGGAAAATAAAACTATTCTCAAAAATCACAAGAGATCATAATTATTTTCCATCAGGTTGTCACTTAAACCCTAATGGATTATTAAGATTTGGAGGAAGTGGAAAGGTATTTATGGTGGTTGCATTTGATGATTCGCATTGCTAGACATCATAAAAAGGAAGAATAAATAAACCATGTCTATCGAAAGCAATGCTATTGTTTAAGCATGACATTCTAGTGTAAGTGAACTATATTGCTGGGTCCAACAGTATTTTCTCAGTTACTGAAAACAAAGGTATTTTCTTTTGTATTCTAAATCAAGTTCATGTATAAGCATTCTAGTAAATTAATACAACTTCATTCTCAGATACCATCAGTCATTCAAGAGCTTTCAATAAACATTCACTGAGTACCTACTATGGGCTAAGTGAAGGATTTCCAGATGAATAAACAGTATCTACCCTCAGGGAGATCAGAAGCTAGTTGATGAATTAAACAGCAATAAATAATAAATATTCATAATAAATGCTCTGAGGACACAGTGAGGAGGGTGATTAATTCTGCCTGAGGGAGTGGAAAAGACTTTGCAGAAGAGGGATCTTTGATCTATGAGTAAAAGATAAGTAGATGTATTCATTAAGGTAAATAATGCTAGCTGCTATAACAGATAAACTCCCAAATCTCAGTGATTTATCACAATAAGTTTATTTCTTACTCATGTCACAAACCAACAGCCCAAAGCAAGTCAGCAGTGGTGGAAGGTGGCTCTGCTCCACAGAGTGATTTGGGGACCCTGGATCCCTCCCAACTTGCTATTTTACCTTCTTCCAGATCCTTGAAATAAGAGGTCTGCAGATGGAAGTTTATATAGGCCAGACCAAGAAGTGGCTTCCAGCACTTCCATTCGCATTCTGTTTTCTGGGACTCAGTTATATGGCCACATCTAACTGCAAGGAAAATGGAAAATGAATTTAACCATATGCCCAAATAGAAGAGGAAAGCACAGATATGAGTAAATATTAGTGATCTTGCTACAGTGAGGATTTTCTTTGTTGTTGTTGTTGTTTTTTTAGATTAAGAACTAAGGTTGGATTGCAACATAAACAGAAGAGAAGAACATGAGAAACACACAGTGATATGAAAGAGTTAGGGAGGAAGGGAGTATTCTATTTTGAGTCACTTCACAGCCTCGTGGTCAGGGATGTGTCCATGAGAAATAATACTAGAAAGGAGTTCAGGGCCAGATTATAAAAGATCATAAATAGTTTACTGAGAAGTGTAAAGAGTTATGTGCAGTTCTCCATTGTTGTTCTAAGGTTATAAATAAATATTAATTGATTGATTTGCTGGACTGAAATGTGTTTTTGAAATAGGTAGTATATTTATTACTTCAGATCTGGGGCATTATGTTTTAATAATGCAATCTTTTAAAATTTAAGCTTTGTTTTCTCAATGAGATTATAATCTTCTTGAAGGTAAGGGCCATGTTTATACTTCATATATTTCTGTACAGTTTCCCTAGATGACTGAGGTGCAAAAGTATTCACATTAGTCAGTGTTTAATTAATTAGCTGATAGTTTAATATTAACTTTACAGAAATTGGTTTTAATTAAAGAGGTATCAGAAAGCAATGTCATTAGCCAATGGTACTATATCTAAATAATTCAGGAGTTCATACTGACTAGTGACTAAGGGGCATCTGTGTTGTATCATTAAATCAAATATGTTAATTGCCCATATGTGCGAGGCTTTCATTTGGGACATAACAGCGAGAATGAATCCTTGTTCTCTAGGTATTTAAGATTTCAAGTTAAAAATGTATGACTGTCCTTGGAAAATCTTTATGATATTTTTGAATGTACTCTCTTTAGTTAGTCCTACATCAGAAACTTCGGTTTAGTTTACTTTAAAAATAAATGTCATTTTGTTTCAAATTAGAAAACATTTAAAATAGATACAGAATTTAGTCTCCCTGAAAATGGTACATTAAAGGAGCTCTCAGATGAAGGACCAGCAGGTGTGGGATATAAATATTCAACACTCCATCCAGTTCACTTTGTTCATTCCCCGCCATGGTCCTTATAAGCATAGTCTCAGTTATCTCCTAATGGAAGCTTCTAACCATAATAAATTGTTATGTCAAGCTTTGTTATGGTTTATAATACGGAGAAATATTTCCTCTATACAAGAAGCATTTTCATTAGTGACTTGTTGAAAAATTGAGGGCCTGCCAGGGAGAATGATAATCTAGTGTTTTCTTTCTCCGTGCCTATTGCATTGGTCTCTTGCATTGTGACATGCTTACCTTATTGATGGTTGCTCATTATGGCTCTGTGCTTTGCTTTTATTTGAAATTGCAGCAGGCTTCTTTCAGTCACTTTAGATTTCACTTCCCGCCGTTGGATCATAATGTAGACTTTCAGCTGGTGACACATGTTGTCAGCTCTTTCAGGTTACATGTGAAACTCAAAAGCAAATTTGCCAAATTTACAAGTGAGGTAAATTTAGTACAAAATCTAATTCTATTCATTTTAACTAAACAAACTGTGAATTGTTTTTCATTGGGGTTAATGGAAGCACCACTCCAAGTCTGTATTCTGATGCAACTCAATATTCTGTTTGGGGAGCGCCTGCTTGTGAGGCAGTCAAGAACACCAAGGAGAAATCCTAACTCCTTGTCATGCGGGAGACCCTGCTCGCTGCGCCATTTGTCGTGCGGGGAGGCCTGCGGGGTCTCTGCTCCCGCTCCCCATACAAGAACGCAGGATATGGTGAGGCCAAAAAGGAACACCCACGGAGCCATAGGTAGGGGAGTCATACCACTACGGTCTCACTGGAGGCTGGGTTCACTGGACGTGCGACCTGCTGTCCCTTTTGTCTGCAACCCACCGACGACTCTCTTTCACTCTCCTCTTCTCTCCTCCGTAGTCGCAGCAGTTATATTGGCGGCTAATTGGCTAACTGGCTACAGCTGACGGCCAATCAGCCACAGCTGATGGCCATCTACTACCCGAGCCAGCACTCCTCCACGTGAGGCCGAGAGCCTGTAAACTACTTTCTGGGGCTCTGCCCCCACACTCCTGCCCCGGCGGCTCTCACCCTGTGGAGATGGAATACCTCCTGGAGGAGGTGACTTTTGAGCCAGGTTAAAACGGAAATACACTAAACCAAGCACTCAGTAGTTGCTCTATGGTCTCCACCCTGCCCTTATGGGAGAAATAATCCTGAATATAGCTTTATCTTTCACTTCCGAAGTGTATGCACTAGGTTGGAGCTTTGGGTGGGTAGAGAATGCAGAATATAGGAAGAGAGAATAGTTTCCCAATTATGATGCTGATTAGTTCTTCTGTTCATACTTTGGTGTATCCGTAAACAGTCACCTCTCTCCTAGTTTTCCTGCTCTCCTTATTCCTCTACGTGCTTTACATTTCTTAGTCTTCTATTTTTCAGTTCTCCTTTTCTTCTCCATTAGAGTTGCTGATAGAGGTAAAATTGTTCCATCATTGAATGCATAGTACTATTGGGGGCAACTATTTCAATGTCCCTACCTTAAAGTCTAATAATAAGAACTCTGGAGATTTCCTTAAGCTGCATCTATAATTCTTACCCAATTTCTCATGTAGATAGTATTTTTAGTTTAACTTAAAACCTTTCTTTAATGAAAGCTATTCCCCCCAAAGCAGAATAGTATATTAAATATCTAAGATGAAAGAGAATGAAGTTACAGTAACCTTAGCATATTTTAGTCTTTATTGGTTTAAATCCATCTTCCTGTTACTTTAGGAGATGAATTACAGTTCATTGCCTATGCTCTTTTAATGATCACATGTAAAAATTTTATTTAAAATTCTCTTTGATATTTGTATGAGTAATTTGGTGACTTAACCCCTTTTTCACAGGTCTTCTGCTTATTCTAGGAAACTCTATTGCTATTACTGTGTATCATTTAAGACTGATTTTAGGATTGCATTCCTGTTACTCTCTGTAGACATTTTGGCACTCTGATCTGAGGTAACTGGCTTGTTTCAAGTTGTTATTCAAACCAGCTGTCTGTCCATAGAACTGTATAGGGAGTGTCAGCCCTGGGTTGACCCAGTTGGCTCTGGTTGACTAGACAACAAGCCCACTGGGGCAAGGTGGAGGCAAAGAGGCTGTCTCCTTCTCCCCGTAGGTTACACTCACTGAGGTCATACCTACGCTCAGCTTCCTACGGAACCTGTGGCTTCCTCCCTTTGATGGTGAACTTCAGTTTGGCTTTCTCTGACCGTTCGTATAAACAGCTGGCACCCTACACTGCAGCTGTGTGGCACTGAGCACTGACGAGGCTGCTTCCCATGCTTGTCCTATAAAATGGATGCACGTAGAGGAGCGAGATTCCTCCACTGGAACTCAAACTGTGGCAACAGCAGCACTCTGACCCAGAATGCTTCTCTGAGATGATGAAAGCATAAAAGGGACCCTTGGCTTATATACAATTTCCAAATAAAGCCCATTCTTTAACTCTTGCCATGTGATACTGTAGAATTCTCTCCAAATCCTGGTGCTTGACAGGTGGAATTCACCTAGTATGACAGTAATGGGCAAAAGAAAGTAAGCTGATATAATCACTTATTAAGAGAGGAAAAAAAAAAGCATGACCGTACTCTGTGGTATAGACAATAGACATATAAATTGTCATGCACGGTCTCTGGTTTGTTGGGTCTGCCTTTGTGGACAGGATGGAATCTAACTGTACCTGTACTGGTACTTGGTTGTCTGCATGAGAAATGAGAGGAGTGCGAGAGGGGTAACCCAATGAGACAATCTGCTTTTATATTAGTTAAGACATTAACTAAGGTAGAAATTTATTTCTCTCTCAGGTATCCATCTGGGCATAAGTAGTCAGTCCATGGTGACAGGGACCGAGGGTCCTTCTACTTTGCCGCTCTCTCATCCCCATGGCATTGTCTTTATCCAAGGTGTCGCTCCACCACGATATCTCAATTTCAGCCAGCAGGAGGGGCATCCAGAAGATGACCACATCGATTCTGCTCACGTTCAGTTGCTGCAGAGGAGGCTGGGAAATGAAGTCATCCCTCTTACCCTAGGTGCAAAATTGCCAAATTACCTCCACAGGAAGTCTGACTACTATATACTAGTTAATAAAAAGGATTATAGTTTTACAAAATTGACATCTAGGAAGAGTCAGTAAAACACAGCAGAAAGTATACAAATGGATAACACAAAACTTAGAGGACAGAAATAGCCTCATCAGTTTTCCCATAGGTAAACCATTGTCTAATATGTGGCTGAGAAAAGGCAAGTAATCTGGGGTGAATGACAAGGTAAGGACCATTGAGAATTGAGTTTGTTTCTTTCATCAAGTCTACTGACTATTCAATACAGAAAAATAGGTGGACCAATAAATGGTGTCATTGGCTCCAACATTTACCCTACACCTAGTAGGTGCCAAATATTGTGCTAGGAATTATGAAAAGGAAGTTGAAGGAGACATTGTTTTTGTTCTTCAGTAGCTCATATTCTAATGAAGCAAACAACATGTAATTAAAATGTTGTACTGGATATACCCAGATAAAATCAGGGGTTTTATGAAAGAAGGGGAGAATGGGAAGAATGGATATTGGTGGGCAACTATCAGTCTCTGATACAGTTGATATAGTAATTAATTTATTCAACAGTTTATTAAGTGTCTATTAGGTGTTAGTCCTGCTCTAGGACTATAGTAGTTATCTATTATCTATCTATCTATCTATCTATCTATCTATCTATCTATCTATCTATCATCTATCTATCTATCTATCTATCTATCTATCTATCTATCTATCTATCTATCTATCAGGTATGCACAGTGAAAAGTGTAGGGTTTATACATATAGAGTCTACAAGAATGGTCCCCTGTGGGGATGGGTGCACATCTGTACATGCTATAAATACTTTATAGCATGCAGGTCTTATCCATTTAGTTTTTGAAATTACTTTAACAATGGTAGTAGCAAACAAATTGGAGCAAAGAATATTGAAAGACCCAGGAGCATCTGGATAGGAAAACCACATTAAAAGTCCACACCACCAAGACACAGCAGACCATTTATAGGTTCAGGGCAGGTCACTGGACATTATGAAGTGAAGAAATTTTAATTTTCTGCACAACAAAGATAGAACTGGACCTTAAGTCTCTCAGGATCCTAAGGCTGCTAGGCTCATGCAGTGTTGTCAACACCACTTTTAGTTGGTTACTGATGGAACTTTGGGAAACATGCTGCTGCCCGTGAAGTAAAGAGAGTTACGAGGCAAACAGGCAAGAACAAATGCCATGGAAACATGTGAGATACAGGAATTACTATTACCCGTATTTTACAGGTGCGGAAAGGGAACCACAGAGAGTTAAATATGCTTTCTAAGATTGTACAATTATAAATAGTAATGCCAGCATTTGTACACAAACAATCTGGCTCTAGAGTCCTTATATGAGTAACAAATATTGATGGCCTAGAGCTGTGAAGTTGTACAATAAGACTGCAGGATCAAAAGAAAAAAGTATGTAGACAAGAAATGGATAGATACATACAAATACTTGTGTGTAAATATGTGTCCCTTCTCTTTTTCATAATTTTTTAACTTTTACTGATTATGAATTATAGCTTATTATAGTCCAAATATTATCGTTACCCATGTTTCCTTCTCTTTGGAATTAAACAAAAAATCAAATATTTATTGAAAGTTCCTGAGTGAGACTCTCTACACTTTCACCAAGTTCTCAAGAGAACCCTAAAAAACCAAAGTAGATATTGTTAAACCAATTTTTTTCAGATTAAGAAATCAAATCTTAGAAAGGTTAAGTAACTTGGCTCTTGCAGTGTATAAGCTTTTGCTTAAATCTAGACAAACTCATACCTGTATAGCGTTTCTCATTTTGTTTGCTATCCCATGCAATTTTCCATTCTCTATTGTCCAAAAATAAAATTCCTTTTGAAACTATTTTATTTTTCTCTTGAGCCCTGCCTATCTGTTTATACACCCAATGAGAAAGCATAGAAAGAAATGCTTCTTTTGACTCACATTTATCATGGATAATTTAAGTTTTGGACTCCTGCCAAGAACATATAACTTGCCTGATTTTAGAAGCTTCTACTGAAAGATATTTTTTTCATACACACAATTGCCTCTTGGATCATGTAGGCAGCAATGCTATGGTTATTATTCAAGTTAGAAATGCCTTTATTTGATGTCACACCCTTTTTTTCCTAGTTGCAATTTTTAAATAGCTTACACAGCCAAATAATCTGGGTATAACTTTATTTACCTTTTTATCCCTTATATTCTTTCTAGAGGTCATCTTAAAGCTTTTTTAATATAGAATTATGTAATTGGTTAATTTCCTTCTCAGTTCACATCCAACTAAATATGTTCTTTCAATTTTTGTAATCCTAAATCCAATTTACCGTTCTATCTATCCATGCCTTTTTTGTTTATCATAATATGTAATTTAATCTGAGCTAATCTGCTTAGCTTGTCATCACCATTATTTCCGTAACTCTGATGACTATAGTTTAATTTATTATATTTGGCCCATAAATGGATTCTAATAATTTATTGTTCTGCTACAGTAGGCAAGGACAATACATACCTGGAAGCCTTCCCAGTTCAGAAATTACTCTTTCCCATAAGACTACCAATTAGAAATTTATTTGGATGAACAAATCCATTAAAATGTCAATAATTGCTGAGAATGTTAATCCAATCAGCCTTTCACACTTTAGTGCTAGGGGCATTCCTTTAATGAGATAATCATATTTTTTTTCCTCTTAGTACCTAATTAAGTGCACTCATAGTGATGTAGGCCTGTTGGTAATGTGAGTATTCTGAGATACTCCCCCGAAGTGTCAGAGAGACCTACCGAATTTCAAACTAAGAGAGCCACAAGAGGGCGCTGAGGGCTAGAGGTGGAGAAGGGCGTGTTCTACTTAGTGCCTTAGCAATTGCAACATGGACGATTTCCCCAGTTTACAAAACAAGGCTTCTCAAACATCAGTGTGCGTTTTATGTAAGGAGAGTAATAAACTGCAGATTCTGATTCAACAGGTCTCGGGTGCAGTCTAAGATGCTGCATTTCTCACAAGCTTTCGGGCAATGCTGCTGCTGCTGTCTGAGAACCACATTTTGAGTAGCAAGGCCATATAAAATACTCAATGTGTCCATAAACAGTTATGGGAAAAAATGGCTTTTTGGATGTTCTTCCATTTCTAAATTTTCTTATAGCTCCTCTTACAGACATTCATTTCTCTTCAAAGTTCTCTCAGCAGCATTTTATTTTTCAAGCAACGAGATTTCTGATGTTTCCTTCGCTCTCTCTCTCTCTCTCTCTGTCTCTCTCTTTTTCTCTCTCTCTCTCTCTGTCTCTCTTTGTCTCTCTGTGTGTCTCTCTCTCTCTGTCTCTCTGTGTCTCTCTCTCTCTCTCTCTCTCTCTCTCTCTCTCTCTCTCTCTCTCTCTCTCTCTCTCTCTCTCTCTCTCTCTCTCGGTAGACATGACAGCTAGCAAATCCTGCCAGAGCAAAATTTGTCTTTTGTTATAGCCGGACTGGTCCTTCATATGATGTTTATTTTGTGAACTACTCTAAGCTTATACGTTTGAGAGCTAACTTCAAGTGAATAAACTTACCCTTCTTAAATTTTAAGCCTTCAATACTCGTCTATACTCTAGAGCAGCGGAAGTCCCACCTTGTCTCTGATTGGGTGTGGCTGAGTGATGGAGCCCGCGTCTCACTGGCACAACTTCTCTGCTTCTGACACTGATGTCCGCACTGTGCTCACTCACCGGCTCCTCTCATGGCTTCTGGGATGCCTCTGGGTCCCGCTCCTAACCGATCCTTTTCAGTGTATGTCATTACCTTTCCCTCCTTCCTTTGGTGTTTCCAAACTTGAATTGTCCCTGTACCTCGCTGCATGTCAAGTCTTTCTCCTTTTCCAGATAATGATTCAGAGGTTACTTCCACTTGCTCCATGCAGTTAGTCCCTTCTCTCTGCTTGGGAAAGGCCTTGCATAATTCTGCTATACCCCTTACCATCTATTATAGTGTTTTATTTGTGTGTTTGTCTTTGCACTGGAATGTGAGCTTCTCAAGAACAAAAACATTTTCTTCATCTTTATTTCTCTAACTTCTAGTGCAATATCTGGGACCTACTAAGCACAGAATAAATGTTGAATGAATGAATACATTTATCAATCAGCCTGTTTTCTTATCATTTACTCTGTATGATTCCTGATTTGTCATTTACCCCATATAACTTGCCTTTCCTCAGCTTTGATTAATCTACAGTCTTGGCCAAACCAATGAGGTCTTTCTGTTCTCTATATAAATTATCTACAAGTCATTTGTATGTTTTCTGCTGGGTTTTACTGACTATTCCTGTGTGCTGATTCTGCGAAACTGCAGTCCTTTTTACTGACTAGTTTATATATGTTGTAGTCAGACTTCCTGTAGAGGTAATTTGGCAGCTTTGCCACCTGGGAGCAATAGAGGCTTTTGATGTCCTTCACTATCTGCGGACCTCATGGGATGGAGCCATCCTTGCAGTAACAGCTGTCAGGCAATGCATGAAATACTTTGTCCCTCGCATTCAAGTGGCCCCTGCAATGCAATGCTTCCTACTTTTGCCTTTTATAGGACCAAAATGACTTTGTTAGAACTGGAAGCCCAATTCATTAATCTCCTGCTGGTGGTATATTCCAGCCATGCAGTACTCTGAATTTAGTCATGGTCAGCAGTACTAATAGAACTGTTTATGATATAATTGGGTGGAATTTTTGGTATGAAATTAATCATGATGGATGAGTTACTCAAAGGATGAGAGAAAGTAACCCTTAAATAACATCAGAGTCTGGGTGGTACTGGGTTGTCTATGCAGAATGAGGTGCTGAGACTGAAATACCAATGTCTGGGCTAAAGTGCAAAGACAGATGATACATAGGGTAGTGGGCCAGGCCTCAAGAGAGGCCTGGGAAGGAAGGGTGCACATCAAGGTCTGCAGTGAGTTCTAACAGTCCAGAGTGACTGCTTCACACTCAGGGACTCTCATTCCAACAAATCTTGGAGGTCAGAATACACTGTAGGATCCAAACCCAGCAAGACAGATAAGATGGTAAGAATCCTCCTGAGCCATCCAGGAGCAAGAGGAATCAGAAACTCAGCAAAAAGAAAACAAAAAATTGCATGGGAAAGATGGGGCCCCATGGTTTTGGATTTTCTCTCAGGCACCAATCCTCAAAAGGGGTAGGCCATGTACTGCAGAAAAAATGAAATGATTGGAGAAGGAATGATGGAGAAGGGAATGGACCTTTTGTTTTCAGGAGTAGAGGACCATCTTGCTCAAAGCATTGGTGGGGAATGAAAGAGAAAGAGGGACCTGAAGTAAGAATAGAGTTAAGCAATGTGTCATTTCTTTAATTTTTAGTGTTCGTATGTATTTATTTGTTTCTTCATATATTAATTTACTATGCTGCCTAATTTTGGTAACTTTTCACTGCCACTACCTGGAAGAATACGAGCTAGGTGGATCTCTAAAGAGCATGCTTATAGAATGAAGGTGATATTTTCATTATGACCCAGGAAGCAATAGAAAAGCACGGAAGGCACCAGAGAAAGAAACAACTATTATCATAGAAAAGGTAAGAGTAAGGAAGTCTAAACAGCTATAGTGTCTATATTTTTGACTAGAAGGTAAAAAGGCTATTGCTGATAAGAATATGCCTCCTTCCATTTAAACATATGTTTGGAAATAGGCCCTCCACAAAAATTGCAGTCTTTCCATACCTGCAGCCCTTGTGGTCAGCCATTGAGAACTGATGACTTACTTTGAATAGAACACAGATTAATTTGTTGGTACACTAATCTTACCATTAATGTGGTCTGGTTCTATTATGGAATGTTAACTTTCTCTCCCTCCCTGTTATCCCATACTTTGGGACTCTTGCACGACATCCTAGACACTCCAGGACAGGTTCTTTCTAGGTCTTGGTGAAGGTAAGAGGCTGATTACAGAAAAGTCTACATACACTGTGGATATCATTTACTCGGCTTGCCCTCCACACAGCATGGCCCCTGTGCCGGCTGGTGTGTTGACTTCTCCCAGGTCCCTGGGTCCCGATCCATGGATCTGGTTGGATCAGTCATGCCTTGGATTCTGTTAGAGTTCTGCCTCCTGGCCCCTACTCTGATTGGGATTCATAATAAACTTCTTTTTGGTCACACCAGCTCAGATAATAGCAGGGCTCCCATTGCCACTCAGTCTTAACCCTTCCACTTCTGGGGAGTTGCCACTAACCCAGTGGTTCTAAACTTTTTTTCTTCCCCAACATATTTGGGGATAGAAATATACCTCCCTGCAGCTATAGCCATTGCCAAAAAATATTTTCAACAAACATTTCAGGGGTACCTGCTATGTGCTAGGCATTATGCTAAGGCCTGAGGCCAGTAGCAGGTGAAGAAAATGCCGTCTCTGCATTCTGGCTTCAGACCAGTTCTTGTTTCACTTCTGTTTTGCATGTCTGCTGTCATCGTTACAGTGGGTTTTCGAGGGCGAGTGGTTTGCCTTCAGAAGTCTACATCTCTTATGGGCCTGTGTATTTGCAAAGTCTGACTGGGAAAGGCACTGGCACTGCGCTATGTTGAAAAGGTTCTGCATCACATGAGCATCAACTTTTCTGCTCATAGAAAGGGGCATACTGCTCTTGTTTCAATACGAAGTTAATGATTTTTCCTTAAATAATAAACATCTATTTCTCACAGTTCTGGAAGTCTCAGATCAGGGTGCCAGCATGGCCAGGTTTTGGTGAGGACCCTGTTTCTGGCTTGTAGCAGCCACCTTCTCAGTCTCCTCACATGACCAAGGGAGAGATCACCTCATTTGTGTGCCTTTTTTTCTGTCTTCCTTTCTTTCTTCCTTCCTTCTTTCCTTCCCTTCCTTCCTTCTTTACTTCCTTCCTTCCTTCTTTCCTTCTTCCCTTCTCTCTCTCTTTCTCTTTCTCTCTGTTTTTTGTAAACAAGTAGTAAGTATGTTTAACACATCCTGGTTTACTCTAAATATGCAGACATAATGTTTTAGGCAGCTTTAATGAATTTCATTCTTGACTATTTTACCTTCTACTTGTTTAGTCATTAACTGCCTTGAATTAACTGTTATTTTTAATTGTCAAAATATAGACAGTAAATTGGGCTGACATTCTCTCTTTATTTGTTTTATTGCCTCATCATGTTGCATTTGCCCTTTTCTTCTCTCGGCTTGCAGGCTCATATTGTCATCTGGGGAGGAAGCAGCCATTTGCTCAAATGTTATTGTTTTCTGTTTCCTATTCCATCTCTCACTTGAAAGTACTTTACGGTGCAATGCTTTTGGTATTTTTTTCAGTGAAATGTGTATGCTGTAATACACCAGATGTGAACACTGATCCATCTTATCCAAATAGTATAAATCTGTTTATCACCTCATTTTTCAGTTCACCTTTCTTCAGGATGATCTTGGAAATGCCCTGGTTATTCTTGACTTTCTAATTATCTTCCTGTAATAATATGTTCTACTTCCAGAGGGGCTGGTGGTTTTGTTGGGCTACCCTTCTGGGAGACATAGCTCCTTTAGGCAACTTCATACTGGTTCCTTGATTATAAGCAAACATTTCTGTCTGGTGTCAGTTTTTTACTTGGACATGCTCTTTCTCTGCTTCTGTCTGTCTGTCTCTGTCCCTGACTCCCCACCACTTCTGTTTTTCCTAAGGAAACTACTTTTTTAGGAGTTCATTGGTAACAAATATCCCAACTCCTTTGAAAGAAAAGATGTGTTGAGACAGCTTCCAGTAAAAATATAAATGGAACAGGACAGTTAATGCCAGAAAAAAAGACCAGACCTCTCATCGAGGGAACTCTTTTGGAGTTTTCAGTAGTAAACCTGTGGAGAACTGGCAGTCCTTATAAATCAAAGGCAAGATATATGAAAATAAAATGATACAAGAGCAGGGAAATAACCTAGGCACTGTATAAAGCAGAGGAAGAAGGATACAGCGGTGTATGATTTCTTCTGTATTGTAACCTGTTCCCAAAAAATTGCTTTCTCTAGTATGAACTGAGTAAAGACTAAGTAGGAAGAATGGGGAAAAAAGTGACAGGGAAAAGTGCCAGGAAAGGAAAGGGAGAGGAAAGAGCTAGCTATTCTCTGAAGATGGGAAGCCATGATGTTCTGGAAACTTGAATATTCAGATTTGTGACAATCTAGCTCTGTGCTGTCTAGTCCTATAGTCACTAACCACATGTGTCTATAGAGCACTTGAAATATGTTTGTCCAAATTAAGATGTGTTTTAGCATATATATATATAATATGATTTTAATAATCTCTAGTAAGACATGGAATATCTTATTAACTTCCAAATTGCTTATATGTTGACATAATAACTTTTTTACATATAGGATTAAATAAAATGTTATTAAAATTAATTTCACTCATTTTTTTATTTTTTTAAGGATGATTACAGAAAATTTTACATTATATATGTGGCCCACATTGTATTTCGTTCGGACAGCACTGGTCTAGCTCTGCACAGTGTTAGTGTGGCTACTTTCTATCTTGGGCATGTTAACCGTAGTTAACGTTCTTGTGTGCTTTCTCCTCACATTTTCCCTGTGAATTTGTGAATTCTTTTTTAACATAGTTGTTTTATATCTTTCGGAAATTTTATTTTTAAAATAGCAGGTAGATATGAGTAAAGAGAATGAACAACATAATTGGAAAATTATTTTTATGGACAGTCTCTGGAGACAATCCTCTGAAATAAAGGTTTTTTAAGTACTTCTTAAGTGAAAAGTCCTGTCCAATTTTCATTTTTGATAGATATACTACATAAAAAGCACCTAGGAGAATACATTGATTCAGAGTAATTCTCTTGTATTCCTATTAGAGGAGTAGGTGTTGCATTTTCTTTGAAAAAGATAACTGTGAACAGTTGTTGAGGAGATGGGAGCTGTTTTTCTGAGCATCGTTCTTCACCACCAAGCCTCTTTGTCTTAGATTCGAGAAGGCTTGGTCAAGTTGGCTGTGTTTTCTTCAATTACATATCTAACTGAAATATAAATTTGCATACATTTAAAACGTATGTCTGCATATCCATGTCTTCAGTACCTCTGGCTATGCTGAGAGAAAATATGAACCTTCCATCCCGGGTCCAGAATGATGATTTTGGTTGGCTCCTAACTGCATCACGTCCCAGCTTTTGATCGTAGGCAAGTTAGTTCATCTCTCCAAGCCTAATTTTTCTCAAATGTAGCATCAAAATAATTATAATAACTACTCATTGGATTGTTCTGAGAATTAAATGCGATCATTATTCAAAGCTTTTAACACAGCGTCTGGCACATTAGTACTTAATAAGTATGAACTGGTCTTATAATATAACTTTGACTATGGAAACATAGTCTTCATTTATCTCCCCATATAGTGGCCCTGCATTCTTCGAAAGGGAAGAATCAACAGAAGGCTAAGTGATTGTTCCATCTTTAATGAGTTCAAAGCACTCTTGGCATTAGAGCTCAAGTTTCAACCCTTCTATGCCCTGGGCCAGAATTCAGAAATGATTGCTGGCCACAGTTCAGATTCCGAAAGAAGCTGGGGTTACTCTGGTCCTAACATCCCTTTGTTGAAGTCAGGTACCTTCCATTGATCCTGACACTGTCGTTTGTATCGCTTATGCCTCATAAATACTGACAGGGCTGGGGATGACCCAGTTAAATTCAGATAGCTAGAGCAAGCTGAGAGAAACATGACCTGGGATTAGATATTTCCCATTCTAAGGTAGAGGTGAGGATAAGAATGGCAGGCAGAACACAAATCAGGGACTATAGCAGCAAGTAGACATATTCATTACCGGGAGTCTAATATATGTAACATCATAATAAGAACATCTGACTACCAGACCACACCCAGCCACCGGGGTTCTTGATACTGGCAATATTTGAGGATCTACTCAGTGTCCATCTGGGGCATCTGTTAGTAGAGCCGAGGTAAAAATACCAGGACTCAGTATTGTAGAGGAGAGTTAAAAAAAAAAAAAAAAAAAAAAAAAAAAAAAGGATTGCAGTCCTAGGAATACTGGGCTTGCTGCTAGGATAGAGGCTCAGGAAGGAATCTGTTTACTCGAATTCTTCTGTGAAGAAGATGGTGGCCCCAGTAACAGGTGGAGGCCAGTTCTGAGTGCTGAGCCTCAATAGACTTGGACCAAGATGACCTTGCTGCTGATTTTTCTCTAAAGAACCAAACTGATCTAATATTGTTCCTTAAATCTCACTTGCCTGAGTTCTAGAACCCAACATGAGGCTGCGTTTACAAATTGGAAAGAAAGAATTATATAGGGGACTATTGAATATTCCCTATCCCAGAAGAGAACAAATACAGACAAATAGTCAAATTATAATAATCTCAATAAGCAGTTCGACAAATATCGGTATCACCAGGAATGTGGGAAATTTCAATAATACCTTCCACTGGTATATGGAAATGAGAGCCAAAGATTCCTTTAGAAGATAAAGCCTCTTCTTGTGCACTTAGTTAGGGTGTCAGACTGCTGGCTCTACCATTCACTCTCTGTACCTTTGGGCCAATTACTTTGCTTTTCTAAGCCTCAGTCTACTCATCTGCAAAATGGAGATAAATTATAGGAGCCACTCCATAACAGTTCCGTGAGGTTTATATTACATAATCAACCTAGAATACCTGGCATATTTCTAAGTACTCAGTAGATGTTAATAATGATTATTATCGACTTCCTCATCTTAGTTCTCCTGTTGGCAGATGTTACAGTAGACAATGTATTTCCTTGATAACTTCAGTATCATGACCCTTTTAGGTCAGAAATTTATCGTGACCCAAGCAAATTGTAGATTCAGTGTTTGTAGTCACTGGAAAACATACTGACTTACTAACCGTGTCAATCTATGAACAAATATCTAAGGTTCTCTTGGTCAAGGATCAAAGTTCCCAAGGAACTTCTGAACAAAACAAGGGACAGAAGAACAATGAATGTGCAAAGGAGGAATTGGACAGGATGGGTTTCTAGCAGGAGTGAGGAAGCAATGTGGGAAAATAAGCTTCCATCTAGACAACAGTTAACACCTTCGTGTTATTGCAATAGGATAAACATGAAGGACATTTATTAGTAGTCTTTATTCTCCATAATTAGTATCTCTTCCTCCCACCCATTTCCATTCATTCTCACTGCTAGCACCCATTACCTCTCCTCTGGGCTACCACCATGGCCTCCTGGCTGGTCTCCCTGTGTCTTCTTCAGATCCATCTTCTCCATGTCACAGGAATGATCTTCCTCAAAACATACAACAGACCTTTTCTCTCCTTCCTGCTTAACATCCTCCAATGGCTTCTCATTGCTTTTGGAATAAAAATAAAATCAGATCTTTAACCTACAAGGCTCTCATTTTCTGACCCCTGCCTGCCTCACCAGCTCTTCTGCTCTACTCCCTCTCAAGCCATCTTGGTACTTCTTTCCAGTCCTCAAACATTTGTGCTTCTTTCTGCCTTGAGGCCTTCTAGGCACCAGAAATGGATTTTCTCCCACCCCTTTCCTTCTGTTTTTTCTCCCCAAAGTGATACTTTCCTTGAGTTTGTTGACCTGATCAGCTCCCATCTTTGCATTCTGCCCCTTCTTCATTGTAGTATATCATCACAAGTTTATTAAATAATCTCCTGTTGTGTGTCTGGCTTCTCAACATCATATTTGAGAATTTAAACATCATGAGGGCATAAAAGTGGTCTGTCTTGTTTCTTGTGATATCCTGAATGCATAACACGGCATCTGGAAAATGGTGGTTGGTGATTCAGTATTTGTTAAAGGATGGACAAAAGAGTAAAGAAATAAGCCCAAGACAGAGCAAAGAGATGTGGCAATATTGCTAACTTTTTAAAAATAGTCTTGAAAGGACACTAGGTTGAAGCGAGAGGAAGAGGGAGATAGAAGATTTGCTGGAAAGACTAGAGACATAACGAGTAATGAGGTGATTTTGAGGTGAGAGTGTGCAAAAGAGACAGACACAGAGTATCATGGGAATCACTAGAGGTGAAATAGAGGGCAATTTGCAGAACCTACGGAGAAAAGAGGCAGGCAGTCGTAGTGAACTGCAACCTAAGCAGACAAGCGGCTTGTGGAGCAGGTAATGACTTAGTAACCTTCTGGTACCATTGGGAAGGAAACTGACCGTTGTTTGTGCTTTATTTAACTGATTGGGATACACACATGACCACAGTCAACTTTTCAAAGATTAGTCTTCCTTGCTGCTTTGTAGGTGGTCCTGAAAATTCCTGATGTGTAGTTCTCAGTCTGCAAAGTTCTGTGAACAAGACTTGCAAAGCCACTGAATGCCAAATCAAGCACTGATATATATATATAGAAAATTCTAAGACTTCTTTCCCAGAAAAATGCCATGACAGATCCTTTCTAATTTGATGCATCTTTATGACACCAATTCATCTATGTAGCAAACCTCTTTCCCAATATCTCTTTAAATTTTTCATATAGCTTTTTTCCCCAGGGAGTTTTAGCAGCAAATAAGTATCAATTCAAATTCTTAGAATACTTGTACACCTTCTCTGTCCTGTTCCTGGGTGCCGCATTGCGTGCCTGTCCCAAGAATCTGCTTCTTACTTAACTGTGTCATATCCTAAGGCCCATCTTTGCCTACTGGTAAGGGGGAGTGGAAGGAGGAACCTGTAGTTACTGTTCAATGCTGACACATAATCCCTGGAGAGTGGATTCATGCTGAAATTGATAAGAAATGAGATTATGAAAAGATTTGTCTTCGTAATGATAGCTTTTGTATCTGAGCGTCCTGCCGCTTATGATCAATTGCCTCTCTCTTCCTGCAGCCCTCCTTATTTGGCCTATTTCCTCAGACAAATCTTGATGTGTTTTTTTTCCCCCTGACACCTTACTTTCCCCCTTCCTGCCACCTTTGTTCTCAGGTTTTCTCCTCTTTTGTCACCTCTATTCCTTTTCTTTTCCCTCCTGCTACCACTTCAACTTTTTATCTCCCTACCATGTTTGATCAGTTTTCCCTTTTTTGTCACAACGGAGTCTTAGAATGACTCCAGGCAATATGGAGTGAGGCAGAAATTTATGTCCAGTCTCTGGGCTTGTTATCCCTGCCAGGCTCCCCTGTCACCACTGCCACTGGACTACTGACAGTTTTTATTATTGACTCTGCAGTCTCTTTCAGTGGCTATAACTTGTCTTCACTCCAGAATTCTTTCTCCTTCCTAATCTTTTCTCTGTGCCTTAGAAAAGTCTTACTGTCATTTCAACATTACAGACGTACGGCTTATAGTTTCTGTATGAGTATCTTAAAATCTGCTTATCCTTCTGTCGTAAGACCGTAGAGCCTGTTATAATAAAGCTTACTATGCAATAGATTCATGCACCATCAGGGCCATCACGCTCCTTTACACAGTGTTAAGGAAAGCAGAGGCTCTATGTTTAACTGCCCATCTCTGCTCCAAGGACAGGTATTTGAACGTTTCTTTGTTTCAGTTTCCACATCTGTGAAATGGGAGTAATAAAAATACCTACCTCATGGGATTGTCATTAGTGTTAAATGAGCTCGTACATGTAAAATGTTATCAAAAGCCTGTCCACAGTTACTGCTCAGTAAATTTTAGTTATTATATTAATTGTACTATTATTATAATTGAAGCTTGACATAATATGCCGCCTTTAGTGTATTATCAGTCTTATAAAGAGATTTCATTTTTCTTTAAGCCTCAGTTTTCCTAGTGATACTTCTTTCTACTAATGAATCCCTGAATATTGCCTTTTTGCTGCATTTTTTATAACTCTCTTTCTACCATTCACAAAACCTAGGAGTTTACTCACATCCATCTAAGGAGAGTTCCATTTCTGAAGTACTGTTTTTCTCGGACTGATCAGAGTCTCTTGCTTATTTTATTCCTCACAAATCATTCCATAATAGATCTATGTACGGAGAAAATTAACACTTCAGTATCATGACTCTGGTTTCCCTCTTTCAAGTACAGTTCAGAGAGGTGATTTTAATTTTTAAGCACTAATCATGTTGAGCCTTTGTTACCGTAGAAACCACAGCTGTCATCCTGAACTGCGGCAGCAGTGATCACCCCTGACAGTTCACAGACCTGAATTTCAGACAGTCAAAGGCAACATAATTTGGAGGTCTGTGGGTTTAGAATTTTCTCTTTCACAATGTCAAGGAAGCCCAGCGCAGGCTCTCTTCTAATTTGTCAGGTGGAGAGCTGAATGCCTTCTTTCAGGCCACGGTGTCAGTCGCAAGCCCTTTTATTATTCTCTGGGAAATAAGGTTGTAAGAAAGTAATTGCTGACACAACCTTAATGATAGTACTTTAAGTATGCTGCTGTAATTAAAATAGGAATTTTATGATACTAGACCTCTGAGAGCCTAGCGTATATACTACTCAGATCTCAGGATTTACAAAGCAAGCAACTTTGAGTCCTGCTGTTTTTGCTGTGTTGGCCACATGCTTCCTTTGTGCCTCTCCTAGTTACAGCGTATGGAGAAAACCACCTCTCCTGGCAAAGGGTGGCAACATCTGTGTTTAGAACCATGCCCTGCAGCAGTGGTGCCCTGGCTTTCAGCACACTTACCTCTGAAATGTCTTAGAAGGAACTACTCTTTCTCCTTTGATTTCCCCTAGAATAAAATGTTTACATATTATACAGTGAGGTTAAAGTACTACAGCACATTTCAGTGAAAATTTGAAGAATGCTCTCTTCTTTCAATGGGATGCCATATCTATCTTATTCCTATTTTACCTGATAGATTAGTTAGAAATTAATTGGAAACTACTAATTAGAAACTAAATTAGTTAGAAACTACTACCATGTTTCCCAAAAAATAAGACCTAACCAGAAAATAACCCCTAGCATGATTTTTCAGGATGACATCCCAAGAACATAAGCCCTAATGCGTCTTTTGGAGCAAAACTTAATATAAGACCCGGTCTTCTTTTTGGGGAAACATGATAGTTATAGAGACCCAGAGATGACGCCTTCCAAAAATCAGGTGATTCTTTGTCTCCTGTGATGAGAATTTTAGAGGATGGTGGTCCACATGTGACAATGCCACAGATTTCAGTGAGATCCAGGCACCGTCCATTTTTCCTGCTTGGACATTCTTACCATGCAGGTATTGTCTGGGAGCCTCAAAATAGCTGCCAGAGTTTCAGTCGTCTCATCCAAGTCCCACGGAGGAAAAAAGGGAGGGGGAAGGGTCACATCCTACCTAAGTCATCCTTCTACTTAAAAGAATTTTCCCAAGAAGTCCCATCCAAAAACTTCCACTCACATCTTATTGGCCAGAACTTGGTCACATGGAACATATATCATTGAATATGTTGCCAGAATGTATTGCCATCTTTTAAAAAAAAAATCAGTGTTCTATATTAAGGAAGAAGGAGAGAAGGGATATTGGTTTGGCAATTAGCAGTCTTTGCAACACTGTCAATGTATGTAAACAAATATAAACAGCAGATTCCTCTACATGCTGAGTTGTTTTTCCATAGTAAATACTTATTCAGCATGTAAATAATCAGAAAGCTGCATTTTTGTTGTTGTTGTTGTTGATAGCAAAATTACTCTTCACCACAGTAAAATTGAGCCCCAGTACTATTCGTAATGACTTTTCTGAATCATCAAATATTCTATTTTTTACGTGTCATTTTCCTGTTACTTTAATGTTTTCAATTATTTGATAGTGGGCCATTTGGGTATGACACTTTGGGGACAAGCTGAAAAGAACAGTTCTCATTCACATTGCATTTCTCAATCTTTTGAATTAAAGCAAATTTGTGATAAACCAACAATCCAGGAATATGTATTTAACAAGTTAAATGTCAGGTCCTTTGTATATTTCATGCTGATATGAATAGCCACTGCCTCTGTAATTAGCCACCATTTTCATTTGATGTCCTGTGTCATGAGAAATTCTCTCAAGAATTTTTTTAAATTGTGGTAAAATATACATAACAAAACTTACTGTATTAACAATTTTTAAGTGTACAGTTCAGTAGCATTGAGTAGGTTCGTATTGTTGTGGAACTCCCCATTGTGTTTTTATTTCTTTCCTATGACCTAATTCTTTTCTTGTCCCATAGTACCTGGCACAAAGTAATGTTCTGTCAATGTTTGCTCATGCAGGTGTATTTTTAGGTAACAAGTAGTCGTGTTCCTATCATATTTATTTGGGATTACAGTAATTTAATAAGGCAGATATTATGTAAATGGCCACAAACAGGTCTAATTGGACACTATACTACTTAACAGTGAACTTTCTTATCCAATGCAGCACACAAGGGTTTTAGGCAGTTATATCACCTTTATCCCACAATCCCTAAAACTAAATTTAAGACACGTAGAATTCCAATGGCTAAGGTCATTTTTATGAAAGGGATAATTTAAAAGTCTCTTCTGAGTCCAATGCATTACAATACTAGCTTAATAATAGTCCAAAAAAGTTTCTCATTTTTCATCTTTTTTATGACAATTATAACAAAGACCTCTTTTCTTTTTAGATTCTAGTTCATTCTGTTTTGCTTTACTCTATAGAATCAATTCTTTTTTTCTTTGGCAATCCAATGGCTTTCCTCAAAATAATGAGATGCACCAGCAGAGAAAATAGCTCATGAGATCTCCGTAAGAAAATACACTTGTATGTGTATATGGAAGACCTCACGGGCCCTTTATGGCCTCAGAGCTAGGAGAGTGGGCTCACAGTCTCCCTTTGTCATTTAACCAAAAAGGAGAAAAACAACTTTAATTTTAACATTAATAGTCATGCTTTCCATACTTCATTAGTGCCTTTTGTTCCCAAGAGTAGAGAATATTCTATTTTTACATAAAATTTCAATGACAGGTAGGGCAACCAACCCATGACACATGACATATAGAAATTTTTTGGAAATTTGAAATAAGCCACTTTCTCTGCACACCAGTGCTGTGCTCTGGTACCTTTCCCCCTTATGCGACGTGCATGGGAAATACCACATATGGGTTATGTCTCTTCTTTGTTGATGACCTTTCTGGCGTCTATTCTTCAGCTAGCATGCAGGTAGGATCTGGGCCTTGTTAAGAACAAACATATTTTAGGTTGATAATTTGTGTCTTTGTTGGGTAATCTATTTTTGGAAAACAAATGTATAACTCACATATATTTTATATTGAAGTTTTTTTTAGACAGATAATTATAACTATTGTAAAATCAGGAGAGCGCTGTTGATGTTTAAGTTAGTAACAGACATTACTATGATCATAAGCAATAAATAATGCATTTTCCAATCACTGTTCCTGCTTCTAGAATGTTTTAGTAAACTATATATACATAGTTCAAATATTAAGACCTTCAGATTTATAGATATTTATGAAATAACTTGAAGTATTCTAAAAGCACTACTAAGCATTAGTGATAGATGATATTTTATAATAGAAATTTAGAGGGGTGGAATTGCATATGGTATTGGAAAATGTTTGTGATTTTTAACTGTCAATGTAAAACAAAATCCATTAGTATGATTTATATGTATTGTCTATTAAAGTATGTTAACTGTATTATGTATGATATATATCATCAAATATACATGAAAGTGGATTAAAAGTAAAACTAATAAGTGTAATAATTTCACATTTCATCCAATCATTCTACAACTATCCAGTGGCTATTATGTATGAGTCACTCTGCTTGTCACTGCTTTTGTGATGGATTAGAGATAGAATTTTCTGAATATTTATTTACCTGGAAGATGATGATAAGACAAAGAGAAAGTATAAAAAAAGGGTAAATATGTAATTATGTAGTTTTCTCCAAAATGTGTAACATTTTCCTTAAGATACGTACTATAATAAAGCAGTGGTTAAGCTTGAATCTTACAGTCAGCGACACTTAAATTTGTATCCTGGTTTCACTTTCCATCATTGAGTAACATGTAACTATGAGCTAATTACTTACCCACTTTGAATTTCTATTCTGTAAATTGGAAGATAGTATCTCCTTCTGGTTTTATTTTTGAAAAGGGAATTAAATGAAATAAGTAATGTCAGGTACATAGCATGGGGCCTGGGACGTAACAGGTATTCACTATAGGCTCACTGTTTCTCTTCATATTATTATTACAGTTAAGCCATATACTATTTATGGGGGGGGGGGGGAAGCTGCATATAATATGCATAAATAATTATGCACATTCAAAATAAATATCCTGCATGCAGGAAAAGATTAATGTCATCGTAGTTTATCTTAATGTTAACCAAAACCTTTCTGGATAAACTTAAATATCAGAAGGCAAAAGATAATATGTATCTCCTTTTCATCAAACTTAGGCCATTAATGCTAGTGATCAAGGTTAACATGTTTCCTCTGAAGAAAGCTTTCTCTCTCTCTCTCTCTCTCTCTCTCTCTCTCTCTCTGTTTTAGCTTAATTGAGGTATACTTGACATATAAAATTGTGAAGTATTTAAAGTGTACATTGAGGAGATTTGACATATGCATGCATTGTGAAAGTATTTTGCCCATCTAGTTAATTAACAAACCCATTGCCTCACATATTTATCTTGTTTTTTTTTTTCGTGAGAGCATTTGTTTTCTCTGAGCAAATTTCAATTTTACAATATAATGTTATCAACCACAGTCCCTATGTTTTACATTTGATCCTCATGTAGAAAGCTTTTCCTTAATCTAGTTAATCCATCATCCCTTTTTGCTCTGGATAATGTTAAAGATTAGTAGATTTGGGATTTCAATCAGCCTCACAGAAGAAAAGGAAGGAAGAAAGGAAAGTTTATAGATGTCACCTTTTTTGGATATGTTTTTATGTTTATGTTTTATGTATATTGGGATTCCATAGTTAATGTTGTTAGTGTTTCGTTTTGTTTTGGAAATGAAATGCTATTGTTTTATTTCTGTAAATTTCTTATCTTTGCTTGCCATAGTGATTTCGGGCAGGCTGTTGAAGAACTGCTTGTTTCTTGACTATATGTTGCACTCTTGACACAATAAAAATTGTAGCAGAGGTTACTGGTCCCCTACATCCATCCTACCCTTCTGCTTTAATAATAGAAACCAATTTCTCTTTTACCTGGATGAATTTCTTTAAAGCTACCCATAATCTAAGCTGTGGATAATGGCATAAGCTAAAATGTAACGTGGAACATCTGAGAAGTGCTCTACAGAAAAAGGCCATGATCTTCTTTATCTTGTTCTCTATTCTGCTTCCTAAATATGGATGTGATGGTTGGAGACCAGGAGGCCATCTTAGAACTTAAAGAGGAGCTATGTGCTGAGAATTGTGGATTAACAAAATAGAAAGGTCCTGGGCCTTTGGCATTACAACGAGCCATTCTAGCCCTATACATCTCATTTTCCTAACATGTGCACCCTCAAGGTGGATCTTTTTTATTGGCAGTGTGTCTATTGTGGTGTTTTTCTCTTTTAAGTGTGTAGTCTCTTCTATAAAGTCGTAACATCTATAAGTATTAATTAACCTCTTTGAATCAGAGAACTTAGGTCAAGATTTAGCATCATCAAGGACAGCACTGTTAAAAAAAATGAGATTTTTCTTATCTATGATCTTAGGCAAGCGAAAACCTTTCTCTTTATATAGAATTTTTTCTTTCTCTGAGTATATCAGCAGCTCCTCAGGATTTATATGCATATTTGTATACCCATTTCATCTATTTCAGCTTCTGCATTTTATCTTATATGTCTTCATAATATAACATCCTTAATTTCCGTGGCATTCCTATTCTTTTCTACCTTCTTTCAAGAGAAGCTAGATGTTTAAAGAATGGACAGTTTGTAAAAATAATGTTGGGAATAGATAAAACAAAGAGATTGTGTTTTTATGTTTTCTTCATTTGTACCAGTTAGGTTTTTCTCCATTATACAGCGTAATAGACAACCCCAAAATTTCAGTGCTTATGACAGCCTCTATTTTTCTCTCTCAAGTCTGTGGGGTGGCTGGGACATCTTTGCTTCTGATGCAAATTGAGTTCAGATCTGCTTCATTTGTCTCTCTTTCTGTAACTGGCAGCTACCCAGTTCATAGTCTTCTACTGGCAGATGGTGAAAGAGCAAGAAGTCTGAGTCTCTTCAGGCCTCACCTCAGAATGGTCATTCTATCATTTCTGCCAGATTCCACTGGCCAAAGTCAATGAGGCAGGGAGATCTCTTCCACCTGTTCTGTGAAGGGTGCAGATCTATAATCCTATTCCAGGAAACTGAACTATTGGAAGCAGTGCTTCATTCTACCATAGCACTGCGAGTGTGAATGTAAGCTTTCTCTTGATAATCACCATACACACATGCGTAGGTGCACACACACACACACATGCACAGACGCACGCATGCGAACACAGACGTGCGCACACACACGCACTCATCTAATTCTGACTTTAAGATCTAGATAAAGTCCAAAAAAGAGTAAATGTACTCTGGGAGGTCTGAGCTGTATATTAGAGTATTCTTTATTTTATAGTCTTTAGAAAGAGATTTTACATTTTATGCTACTATAATATAAATGGGTTGGTCAGTTAACTAAACTATGTACAGTATGTGTTTGATTCTAAAGATTAAAGCGCTCAGCCAAAGTCTTGAAGGGTCAATATCACATCAGGTCCTGTAAGGAAATTTGCTTTTGCTTCTGGTGACTGATGTCAGTTCATTTTAGAATCCAGCTGATTTTACTTAATGGGCAAAATGAAGATCGTGGCTAACTTTACTGCCTCAAATTCTTCCAGTTCAGTGATGCTTTGAGAACCGTGCTAAAAGTACCCTGCTCAACAGAGTATATTTCCTATATATGATTGCAATATACTTTGGGAACTCTGTGGACATAAAACATTATAGCTCCATGACAGACTGCTTCATTGGTTATTAGAGGTCAGACCAATTATAAATAGGTGCTTAAGCTTTTCAACATTTACTTTTCATGCCCTCAGGTCACAGTTTAAAAAATAGAAACACTAAACCCAATGATTTGTTGGGTAGTACGGTTTTATACTAGTGAAGCTGAGGAGTATGCATTAATACAGCTCATCGTAGTTTGTCGGTTTCTAACAGTTCGGCATTATTCCCTGAGGGAACAGAGACATTTACTCCTCATGGCATATTATGCTCCCTTACATTTTCTGTCTCTCTCGCAGTTGTTTAAGGCCAGTTACTGGATCTAGAAAATAAGCTGTGAGTAGACATTATTGTGATGCTGCTGGGACAATGCATTTGAGAGCCAGAAGCCACCCTCTAGCTCTCCTTCTCCTGCTGTATTGACCTGGGAGCCAGGTGGAGATGGTGGTACCACAGGATTGAGGCAGCCAGAACCATAGGAGTTACCACAGAAGGTACAGCAACTGTGGATTGTCACTCACGCTGCACTGGAGTTGACAAAACTAGAAATAAAGTTTCTTAGAGTTATGGCTTACATTCTTTCAGGGCCATAGGGCAGTCATTTCCATTTGACAGATAAAGAAACTAACTGAACTTCAAAAAGTCAAGATATTTGGCCAACCCATAGAGTGATGATGTCACATAGTCTTTAATGCTGTGGCTTAAAGTTCTTCTAACTACTGGCATGCCTGATAGCTTGATCTTTATTCAGTTGTGGGAATTTACTGGACCAGCTGCCCTGGAAAACTATAAAATGGGTGAGAAATTCAACTCATGAATCATAAATTAAATACTTATTTTTCTCATGAAAAATGTTGAACATTTTCGTACATATTTTGGAGCCTATGAGCTCCCCCACCATCTCCTCCACCACACACACACACACACACACACACACACACACACACACACACACACCTCTGTCTACCAATGGTTAGTGATTCAGAGTGAGTAGGAGGTACAGAGATGGTGTGCGACAGGAACAAGGTGATCTAATCCTGGTTTTGAAAATGTCGTTTATTCACGATGTGATCTTAGGGCATAACTTAATTTCTCTGAGCCTCAGAAGGGGTTTAATTAGGTGAGGTTTCCCCCCCGCCCAGAACTCTGAGTCACATCCCAGTAATAAGTTATAAATCTACAGAAGGTCTCTACCAGCACCTTTCAAGACTTTTTTTTTTTTTGGAGTAGTTTTAGGTTCCGGGCAAAATTAAGAGGAAGGGACAGAAATTTCTCATATACTCCCTGCTCCCACACATGCATAGTCCCCCCACTCCAACCTCCCCCACCAAAATTGTGCATTTGTTAAAACTGATGAACCTACATTAACACATCATAATCATCCAAAGTCCATAGTTTACATTGGGGTTCACTCTTGGTGTTGTGCATTCTATGCGTTTAGACAAATGTACAATGACACGTGCTCATCATTAGGATAGCATACACAGTGTTTTCACTGCCTTCAATCTCTTCTGTGCTCCACCTTTTCATCCCCCCTTCCAATCTGCAGAAACTACTGATCTTTTTACTGTCTCCATAGTTTTGCCTTGTCCAGAAGGTCATGTAATTGGAATCATATAGTATATAGCCTTCAGATTGGCTTCTTTCACTTAGTAATAGGCATTGAAGGGTCCTCCATGTCTCTTCACGACTTGATAGCTCATTTCTTTTTAGTGCGAATTGACATTCTACTGTCTGTACCACCGTTTATTTGTCTATTCACCTACTGAAGGACATCTTAGTTGGTACCATGTTTTGGCAGTTACGAGTAAAGCTGCTATAAAAATCTGAGTGAAGATTTTTGTGTGGACATAAGTTTTCAACTCCTTTGGGTAAGTACCAAGGAGTGCTGGATCCAGCTCGATTGCTGGATCGTATGGGAAAAGTATGTTTAGTTTTATAAGAAACTGCCAAAATGTCTCACAAAGAGGCTGTGCCATTTTACATCCCCACCAGCAATGAATCAGAGTTCCTGTTGCTCCACATCCTTGCCAGGTTTTGGTGTTGACAATGGCACTTTTTAAATATAATAAGAGTAAAACAGAAATTGTTGGAGTATTATTATTATATAGTAAGGGGGTTACATGCAACTTTGGTTTCTGTTGTACAGCAGAATATGTGTGTATATAGTCTGCGTGTGTATAACAAATATGAATGCATGTACTGAGCCACAACATAAAATGTATTTTTAGTTTAGGTGTAGTCAAAGTTTGAATAGATAGTCTCTTACATTTTTTCCAGCTCTAATATTCTATGATTCTGTAGTGATTTTAGTGATTGTAAAGAATATTCATAATATATGAAGTGAAAATATCTCATTCTGTAAAAGCAATACATATACATTTTGTGTGTATATATAGTCTAAAATGTGTATATTTATGTATAATAGAAAAAACTGTAACGTTAACACCAAGATTAGCTCTGACTGAGATTTAAATTTTTTTGTTAGTTTGCCTTTATTACATAATGTAATATGTATTCTGTTATTTTAAAATGTAGTTTTAAGAGATTCTCTCATTCTAAAAGGAAACTCTAGTTGGTGAGCTTTCATTTGGGTGACTCAGCGGAGCGAGATAAGGTGGGCAGTCTGGGGAAGAATTTCTTGCAGTTAGGGGTTTGGACCCGCCTGCTGTCAATGCCAGTGTGTCTCACGTAGGGTCAGCCCTTAGGTGGACTCTGCTTTGACAAGGTCCCTTCCACTTCCACAGGCAGAGGTTCTTTGAACTCCCCGGGTTTTTTCTCAGAGCAGCACATGGTGATATGGGAAACCCAGGGTGGCAATAGGTTTATTTATCTTCCCATTACAAGTGGCATCGAAACATAATATAACTTTTGTACAGAACACCTCTAAGACGGTGAGGCTACTTGTGCTTAGAATTGTCTCTGGAGTTTATTTTGAACATCAGATGACCAAAGCCACCTGACTGAAGCAGATGAGTTTTTGAGGTAAAAGAGCTGAAGGCTGGCTAACTTCTCACTGAAGTGTTCTATGATTAAATGACATGTGTGATGCTGGGTAATTAAGAAATAAGGAGCTGTGATGCAGCGAACTTCCCTTTGCCTTAGTATGTAAAACACACAGTATACAGCTCAATGCAGCTCAGTACCTCTGAGCCCCGCTGCCAGGCTCTGACCCAGAAAAAGTCACACTAGTGGTCAGTTCCTATGGGTATCAGTGACATCCTATCTGCTTCTCTCTCATGCAAGTATCATAGAGGCAGTTTTCTAAAAAGTGCTGATGTGTGTAAACGGGACTGCCAGCACCCTGTTCAGATACGTTAGAAACTTCTCACTGCGGGAGAACCAAAACAAGCTTTCCAAAAAGCTATTTCCAATTTAGCACTACTCACGTGTGAATTCCCAGAGTCTTGTAAAAGTACTTGTGAACTAATTCAAATCCAAAACTGTGATTTTGAACTGGAGGAATGATAAGGTGTGACGGCTTGAGAGCTTGATACTTTCCTACCCTACCATTTCTACAAGGCACCATTTCTGTGTTTTATTTTGTTTCGATTCCCTAACCCATCTCTCCCCTACCACTTCACTGCTTGCTCTATAACCCACTGACCTAATGAAAGAAATGCTCATTTCATTGAACCAGTGTGTTTTGTCCGTCAGATGTGTTTGCAAAATGACCCCAAAATGAGTAGCAGTGCTTGCATTCTCTGTGCTGAATCTATCTCAGATAATGTCTAATTCTGTACCTCTCCGACCTTTTCTTGGTATGAAGCATCTCACATTGTTTTGCACATGGACACCTTGCTATGGTGGGGCTTTTTAGTGCCTCAGAAAACTCCATGGTGAAGCCAGCCAGGTGTGTGTGCGTGCAGGACTTCTTGGTATTCTCAAACCAAAAAGCAAGTGAAAAATGTGTTTGATGGAGGGCTCCCCTGAGTAGAAATTCACCTGGATATATATTCTTTCATTTGTTTTCCGAAAAGATACCTACTGCATGCTCCCTGAAAACCTCGCTCTAGCCTCTGACTCCAGTGGCTTCCTGTAGGGTTAGTGAAGGCCTGAGGACAAACGGATTCTACAAATGTAGGGTTTTCTGTTTTGTTTTTTATAGATTTGACCGAAGTGCTTCAATACAATGCAATGTCGAAAATAGCTTTGGCAAAACAAAAAGTATTATAGGGGACAGGCAAACATAATGAAAATACTTTGTACTCAGCTTCAAGTGACATGAGTAGGGTTAGAATTCTGCTTCTTCCCATTCTTCCCATCTCAGCTGTTTGACCTGGGTCGTATCACTTACCTTCTTACCTGCAAAATGTGAGACTTTGATCCTATATTACTATATATCATTCGTTTAAAAATATTAAGGCTGAAATGATTAATTACTTCTCTGTTATATTTATTTTGAATTTCCTGTTCTAGAAACTAGAAAGATTAAGGATTTATTTCAGAAACCACATATATCACTACGCATCTTGGTAAAATTAGAGAACTCTGTCCCTTACAATGCCTGAAAATTCATCTTAATTTCTTAATATATTCTATTTTGTTATGTGAGAATAGGTAAAACACTTTTAACTTTCTGTACGTGTCTTATTCAGATTCATACCTAGATTATGATTTCAACTTAGTGAAGATATTCTATATCCCTCGGCCTGTGTCCTTATGAAGAAATGAACAAACTGAATTACAATGACCTGCAATGTTCCTTCCACTCTCCATTTGGTTCACCTACAAATTGTACCTAAGTCTAAACCTCCCAGTTCTTTAATTTTAGTATCACTGCCCCTGGAAATTTTCAGAGCATTAATTTTTACATAAATGCAATGGCCTCTTTGAGAACAAGGCCTGATGGCAAAGTATCCAGTGTGGTTAAACTGTGTAAACTCAGTTACTCAAGTTTGATGATGTTTCATTTGTCCGATAGTGTATTCATCATATGCCTTTGGGCAAATAGTTAATTGGAAAATGTTGGATTATAATACATTTTGAGTCTTCCCTTGAAGCAATCATGTTTATTTGAATTGAATTGTGGTAATGTGTCAGGGCTTTGTAATAAGTTCCTATTCATGCAATCATAGAATCATAAAAATAATAGTTGGCTCTTAGCCGTCATGTACTCCAAAGTCATGTAGCATCCCTCATTGGTCAACATCTAGCCTCTGTTTGAGTACCATTTCAGAGGGAGGGGGAATTACATCTTCCCGGCAGAATCCATTTCCTTTTTGGATGGATCTAATTGCCAGAAAGTTTCTTTTTGCATACTATAAAAATCTGCCTCCATATCATTTCCCCCTCCTGGTATTGTTGTTGTTGTTATTGACTTCTAGAGCAGCACAAAATAATACTCATCATTCTTAAATATTATAGCATTGAAGTTGGGGATCAGTATTATGGCTACCTTTCTGTTATCTAGCCCTCAAAATGTTTTGTTTTGTTTTATGCCTCTATCTCATGACCATACATCCCCAGGGCAGTCCCACTTTGTGTCTGTTTTCCCAGCATAAATATTAATGGCATTTTCTTTCACTCTCAAAATTTTCCCAATTGGGTAATAAATTACATAGTCACTCCATGCCTCTGTAATAGTGTCTACCAAACTTATTCTTGGGATTTCTAGATCTCAAGGATGCTCTATGAGAAAATAGAAAAAAAATGTTTAGGTAACATTTTTATCTACCATCACCCTTCCTGTAGATTCACAAAGAACATTAGTGAGAATTTCTGTAGGAAGGAAATCTGCTTTATTTTCTTTATCCTGTTTATCAAATGTAGTGATTGAAATACTGATTGTTCCAAGAAAAACAGCTTAGAATTCTCTTTTTTATAAAAATAACTTAAGTGAATTTTAATTCCAATTATTTTAAGATTTTTTTTCTCCCAAATTGTGAGAAAGATTACCCTAAATATTAACCACACTGGGTCCTTATTTTCTATCTGTCAAATGAGAGAATAAGGTGGGCTCCTAGGCTAAATAAATTGGAAGAAACCTTGGCAGCCATCTTAGAAGAAACTCCCCATCTTATTTCTCCAGTGTTGGTAACTCAGGATCGGCAGGACATTAGTGGTGGTGGAATCCTTTGGCCTTAATGAAGGACATCACTACAGCCTGGAGGACTGACCAGCTGTTGTGTGAATGGAGCTGGAAGGGTCTACAGCTGGAAACCAGTCAGAGGGTTTGAAGAGCAATGACTAAAGTATGATGTCAGAGGCAGATCTCCATGGAAACTGTTGTGATGACCCCACTAGCACACATCTGGTCAGTGCTCCTATCTCTAGGAACATATCTTCCCTGGAAACAGGGTGCCATCTACCAGTTAACCCTCCACAAGAGAACTCCGGATTTGTTGTTGTCTAGTCCAAGAGTAGCTGTGTTAACCAAAATACAAAAAAAGGGAAACAGGCTTCTTCTAGCACACCAAATAAGATTTAAAATCAGTGTCTTTTAATTTTGTTTCTCAGTTGGGTACATTGGATTTAAGTGCAATATCATGTATAATAAGAGAAAAGACCAACACAATTAACGTTCACTATGCATCACCGTTATAAAGCAGAGGCAGTCATACAGATCCAGAGTCAATTTTAAAATGATCTGCTGAAGATTACATTTTGAATTGTCTTTCAGCTGCACTAACATAAATCACTTTGGCAACACATTTCTTGGATTTGCATAATGACCAAGCCCAACAAGATCAGTTACCATTTTTAACTACTGAGTTTTGGCATGATGCTTGACATTGCATCTGTGTGTGTACCCTTTCCAAAGCCGCGATGACATCACATGTATGCATTTTCTGAACCCAAAAAATAAACACTTTCCTGGGTCACGTAGTGGGGATTTTTGTTGTTGTTATTTTACAGTGAGCAAAACGGCAGCCCACTATAAAGACTGAACAATATTTTGAAATGTAAAAGGACCATTACACAAAGATGTCTTAAAGAAAGCATTTTATGCAAAATTGGCACGTAGGCTTTTGCTTGCACAGTTGGCTTGTGCATGCTGCCCTCTGTCTACAAAATTCAAGAAAAAGAGATTTCTGTCAGAAGTTGTCTAGAAATAAAACCAGGCTGTTATAAATAAGTGTGTTCTGTAACTTACTAGACTTTTCTTTCTAGAATAACAGGTACAGTTTCCAATCTAAGAATAAGTTGTGTTTCTAAAGATCACTCTCAACTAAGGTTTTTGGAACTTGGAACATATTCTGTCATAACAACAGAGTTATATAAATAGCAATCAGGTTCTCAGCAATTTTATTAGTTTCTTGCCTGGGCTGTGTGTTTGTGAGAACGGTCAGGAGAGGAGACTATTAAAATAGCAGAATTAGACTACTCAAGGTGAGCCTGAGTTTCCTGTCTCAAGAGGTGGGACTATGGAATTTAGGAGGCTGTCACTTCTCTTCCACTCCTAAATGCCTCTGACCTGTGGCATCGCTCCCAGTCAAGCTCCCATAATTAAAGAGTCAAGAGTCGGGGAGGCGTGTTTTGCATCTAGATTTTAATTCAGTCTGTCCAGTGCCCAGATGTCTGTGTTCTTAACACATGCTTCCACTTTAAAGAACACCTTCTTAAAGTAAATGAACGTAAAGCATTGATTTTTCAACCTACCTGATTATTGGAGTTCCTGAGGGAGCTTAATTAACATCAGATTCCCCGGCTTCTCTCCTGGAGCCCCAGAATTCCTAGATCAGAGGTGGGATTGGGCATCTGTATGTCCCCAGGAACCTCTAATGAACAGCCAGGTCAGGGCACTGGTAACCAAATCATCTGAATCCCTTCTCTCCTAATCAAAAATTCAGTTTCATCAAATCAGCTAATCTCAATTAAGGACCAATATAAAATAAATGAATTCACATAAGCTGAGAATAAAAATAGTAAGTTAAATTTATTTGCTTTTTTATAGTCCTCAAAATTGTTTCACTTTATCACATTTGAACTTTGTAACAGAGCAAAAGGGAGATTACTATAACTGTTTAGATAAATTACCTGACCTTATGTATCAGCCACATCAAATCCTCCATAGCACAAAATGGGTAGAAATAAATCAAAAGCATCGTCAGTGAGAGAAATTACAGATGGGCGAGTGAAATATTCATGCCAGGTGAGCAATGCTTCTTTTGGTCAAAGGGGTACATAGCGAATGACTGTGCCAGATTGAATGTTTCACTGTGGAAAAACCTTCTTCAGTTATTCCAAATAGTCACACTTTCTTTCCTTCTAAAGTGTCTAAAGTGATGAAGATCTAAAGTGTCTTCCTCAAAGCTCTTACTGCAGAATCAGTGAGAACAGGAGAGAAGGACAGAGATGACGAGATGGAGTGAGGGAGGCAGCACCAATTCATGTATCTTAATTAACCTGTTTATAACTCTCCTGTATCCCCAGTTTTTACACATTTTAATGTTTTCATAGTTGCTGGCACAGCTCTGAGCAGGACCAGTCTTAGGCATAGGCAAAGTAGACAATTATTCATTTACTCAACATGTATCATGGCTGTCTTCCTTACACCAGGCACTTCTCTTGACACAGGGATAACAGAAATGAAAAGAAGTGTTCCTGTTCACAAGGTGTTTAATCTAGAAGGAAGATAGACACGAAAACACACAAACACAAATCAAGCTACAGTGAGAAGCTTGCTATAGTGGAATTATGCTTAAGATAAGATATAAAGGATAGATATAATAAGAGTTTGATATACAAAATAGCTAAGATATAATAGGACTATGTCAGTCAAATAAAGAGAAAGGTCTAGGAACAGGGATGGATAGCATGAACACTGCCTAAGGAGTGAGACCACAGGACAAGTTCTAGAAAGTACAAGTAGTACTGTGACTATTGACTAAAGGGTTAGAGCCAAATTTATATTTGGCCAGGGTGGCAGATGATAAAACACCTGAATATCTTATGGAAGAGTTCAGATTTTTATGCCTTTGGCAATAGAAAATAATGGAAGGCTTTCAGCTGGGAAGTAAGAAGAATCATTGGCCACAGCTGAGAAGGGAGAAGAAAAAAGCAGACATGAAGTCTTGCACTAGAGTAACAGAAAGTGGGCATAGGAAAGAGGAGAGAGATGTAAGAGACATACATGGAATATAATCTATGGGATTTTGATTTGACTGAAGGTGAGTGGATGGATGGATGGATGGATGGATGGATGGATGGATGGATGGATGGATAGGAAAGAATGTAGACTGACTCCTGATTTTCTGGCTTGACCACCTGGAAGATTTGGAACACCATTCATCAAGTGTATAGACAGGGTAACAGTTTTCAAGAAGTCATGTTAGCAAATGCTCATCAAATAAGAGTGATACAGTTTCTTTGTAGTATGCTGAGTAAGGCAATGTTCATTGTAAGCTGTGCATGAAAAAATGCAGTGATTATTTAATAATTATCTTTAAGTTCAAAACTATAAAAGGAGTAAACATTTTATGTTGGTCTCCTTTAAAGAGGTTTAGTACAATTACAGAAAAATTGCGAGTATATGATATATTTATTTTAGATATATTCTGACACAAATTTTTATAGTAATAGAATAGAAAGCAAAACATGTGGAGGACACATCTGGCAATCAAATTGATAAATAAGCCCGTTCACATTCTTTACTGATACTCTGTGCTTGTGTCTTTCCCTTAATTCTTGTCGTCTCTTACACGTGTATTTCAAGGAGTTAAATTATCATTTTCAATGAATATAGTGTGAATAGAAAATGTTTCCTTCAGATATGTCACATCCTGAATATACCAGATCCTTAAGTTATGAATTGGATTCTAGTTTTAGTTTCAAAAAAAAAAAAAAAAAGTCTTCATTAGATCTAAATTGGACCCAACAGATATGATAGGTAGATTTAGAGAGCAAAGTTTTTTGTGTTTTTTTTTACATTGGTTTAGAACTTAGAAATTACAACTAAAGACATTTTATAGGAAATTTGTGAAATAACAAAATTACATGGCTTGTCAAAAACCCTGTAGTTTGGGGAATTTTACTGTGTTCGGTCACTGAAGTGTCAGCAGATGAATTTAAATGATTTTTTTCATTCTTGAGTATCTCTGACTAAGGACATTCCCAACTTTATGTATCAAGGAGCTTTAATTTTTTTCCATATGTAATTTAGTAAATGTTTCCTGACCATCCACTGCATAGGTGCTCAGTGCTAGGTACCGGATTGCAGAGGTGAATGGGGCCCAGTTTCTGTTGACAGGGTCCCTGGAGCAGTAAGGGACACAGGTGTGTAACTCAATACATTACACAACAACATGGTAAGTTGGTCATCAGTAGAAATGCATACAAAGTAAACAAAAAGTCACAGAAAAAAGGAATTAACTTTTTAATGAACTCTATGGGGGATAGGGTTGATCCAGAAAAGTTGTAAGAGGAGGTAGCGTTGGAGTAGAACTGTGAAGGGGATAGGAAAGGTGATGGCGAGAGGGGGATATGTTTCAGACATGCAGCACAGAATGGATAATGACACTGAGAATGGGGGGTTCAGGAGACAAGCTAGCTGACTTCTGGGCCTGACAGCCAGAACTTCTAGTGTTATTATTCTGAGAGGGAACTGAAGAATCTACGTTTTTGACAAGTACCCCAGGTAATTTGTAGGGAGACCACAGTCTAGCTTAGAGCAGTCATTCTTCAATTTTAAATTCCTTGAGTAGAGATTGTTTTACTTACCATTGTATCAATACCTAGCCCTCTACCTGGCACATGATAGGTGATCAATAAACGTATTTTGAAGAATGAGACCACTTGCTGGACATTTGACTCATAAGACATAATTCTTGCTCAATTTCTTAGGTACTTTCTGCTTTAGCTGTGACTAGATGAGTTTATGACAGCCCCATCCCACTTTAAGAAAGTAGAAAGGTTGACTATAATACTTTAACCCAGTAATGAGTTATAAATCTACAGAAGGTCTCTACCAGTATCTTTCAAGACTTTGTGTTAGTTTGTTTTTTTTTGTAATAAAGACAAAAATTAGGGAAGGACACTTTTGATGGAAGGGCAGTAGGTTCTTTTAGTGGAAGCCAAAGTAGGCTGCTGGTTTATTTCTGTCGTTTCTGCCTCAAGAGCTTAAAGATACAAGAAGTAGTCAATGAAAGTACTTGGAACATTTTGATATGCAATGTTCATTTATCATGCTTTAGCCATCATTTTTTGGACTTGGTAATCTGTTGATACAGTCCTAGGAATATAGAGATGAAAAGACTGCCTTCAATGAGCACTCCACTTGGAGGTGAAGACAAACGAGCAAAACTCAGTTACTCTGCATGGTGATAAGTGCCAGCTAGATAGGTGGCAAGCTCTGGGTCAGGCACTTTCCATATGTTATCATGTCATTTAATCATAAGAGCCTTAGGAATTGCATATTCTACAGATGATGAAACTGTGTCTTAGGAGTTAAGTGATTCACCCCAGCTCACATTATAGCAATGGGTGAAACCGTAATTTGAACTCAATGTCAGTAAAACACATTATTATTACTCACTGCATTTATCCATCGGTATACTATCCTTGTCTTTACATTTGTCTTTATTTGTTCATGCTAAAACAATCATGAAATATAATTGAGTTGTATATGTAAGAGGCATTGACATCTTAAATGCCGTCAAAATTTATGTTCAAAATCGAAAGACATCCCAGGAATACCTGTGTTGTGTCAACATGCTATCTGATCTCAGCAAGTCATTCAGTGTCCCTATGTACAATGTCCTAACTTGTTTCCTGCTGAAAATTAAGGTTTTTGCCATTTTCCCAATTCTTCTGGGATCTTAAGAATATTAGTAGCTTTTATCCAGGAGTAATTCAATTCCTTTGACAAAAAGTACCATATTTCTGCATGATGATCTTATTAATATAAAATATATTTTTTCCAATTGATAAGTACCAAGGTTAACTTAAAATATGAAAGTGTAATTATGGTAAGAAATTAGACTGTTTGGGAACAGTACATTTCATTGCATGTTGAGCAAATGATGTAAAGGATTGTATTAAATTTCAAGATTTGAAAGCATCCATATTAAAAAAATTCTTTTTTAAGTATTGTCACTAACATAAAAAGCAAACTACACTTCTTAGATAGCTGAATTCAGTTCATTTTTCACTGACGTAGTAGTTTTACATGAATATTTGTCCTTAGAAATGATACTAGTCCTGAACGATTTGGTATTTTTTCTGTTCATGTCAACTAATGGTCCAGATCTGATTTACCCATTTAGGATCTCTGACTCAGAGTGTTCTGTGCAGCTTGGCAAACAAAGGTTGGGTGTTCTCAAACTCAGTCTGCAACTTGTAATGTTATTAGTCATGCTTTGTCATGTATAATTCATTGTGGCAGACCCAAACAGGCCAATTCTGAGTTTCAAAAAGATATTTTTGGTAAGTAGATGTTTAGTCTATCCATTACTTATATATTCATCCCCTTAGATTTACAGTTAGTTTATGAGACATATACATTTACCAAGGTTTGATTCAGTGTGAACTCAATTATTCTACTAAGAAAAATTTCAATGTTGAATATAAATATGTGTCATATACCTTTCATAGTTTAGGCTTTTTGATATCTAAGAGCACAATGAATTTTGTTTTGTTGATACATTACAAGGTTTAGGCAAAATTTAATTTTCTTGATGTTGAAAACTTTTGTTGATCTATGGTGACATCAGTGCTTTATTTTTTAATTTACAGTGATCAGAAAACTCTGCTCATGATTTAATTATGCTCACAAGTTCTTAGAAGTCTCTAGTTTTTTGTATAGAAACATTTAAACCTTTACCAAATTGTATTTCACGGGGACATGTATTTTCTAATGACAATTGAGGTGTATCAATTTTGAATCCATTTTTATGGAGTTTGTTTTTCATTTCTAAATGGAAGCTGTTAGGAATACCCTTTATTAATATCCCATGTTCTCGTTATTTTCCTGCTAAATACATTTTTAACCAAACATTTTGAAAATACTTTTCCTTAAAGGAGGAATTAGAACAAACAAGCTCTAAAGCAGGTTACCTATCTGATCTCCAAATCAGTGTCCAAAGCTATTTCTATAGTAGTCAGGTAAGTTATGTCACTCTGTTTGAGAATGAAGGAAAATATGTCCTCTATTAAAGTCACAACAGATTGCTTGAAAACAGGTCTACCATATCTGGGCCAAACACAGCATATTATCTACTATTTTCAGAAACTATGCTGAAGTGATCCATACAAACAGAAACTTGTGGAAGATTCTTCTTTAACTTCATTTCAGAGATACTCAACTCATTTATATATTGCATCCATTCCCCTTCAGAAACCTCAGTCTGAATTATAATTTGTAGTTTTATTTTTTAAAAGAATTGCATGAATATTTTAAATGCAATTTGGTGTACTATATTATTGATCATGCATTATTTATATTAAGATTCTCCTTAATCATAAGGCCTTGCAAAGTGTATGAGAGGAGAGTGGGTTGAATTTCTTCTTTGTGTTTGGGGTCATTAACTCAGGGGTTATAGGAACAATAAATTCTCAAGGTAAGTTGCATTCGTTTCTCTGCATTATGTTTATAGATGCGAAAAAGTTCATGTAAAGGTTTAGAAACAAATCAGTTGGGTTTGGAAATACCACACCAATGTACCACATTCATATGTTAACAAATAAATATTAACTTCCTTCAAGAATAAGACAGATTTGCAAAAGATGGAAAAAGCATAATGGCTGACCAGCTTATTATCAATGAAAAGAAAGACCATAGAGTACTTCTCAGTTAGAAATGTCTTAGAGAGTAAAACTCCAATTGTTTTTTAAAAGACCGTTTATTATTCTACTAGTTCCTACAATTAGTTTATAATCTCCCAAAGAGTAATGTATTTTGTTTATCTTATCAAATTATTTCTCTGCTCTCTTAAGACATAATTCTACACTCTTCTACTCATAAAACCATTCTAGAGAGGTGAAACATAACTCCCCTCTTTTTAAGGATGGTCTACACAGAGTGATTTCCATTGAAAGGTAATGGTATGGAAAGGGGAAAGAAAGTAACTTTATAGCGGAGAAGCCTGACAAACACCACGGCAGCCAGATGACGCTCAGCTGTGACAGGTCATGTGGCTAGTAGGCACCCTTCCTGTGATGTGCTGAGAAGGGCACTTCACCTCTTTGGTCTTCCTCCCAATGATATGTACCTCCAGTCTAATCATGGGAAAAACATCAGACAAATCCCAGTTAAGGAACATAAAAATTCCTGATCAGTGTTCCTCAAAACTATCAAGTTCATCAAAACCAAGGAAAGTCTGAGAAACTGTCACAGCCAAGAGAAGCCTAAGGAGACAGGACAGCTAAATGCAGTGCTTTATCTTGGGTGAGATCTTGACATAGAAAAAGGACATAAGGTAAAAACTAAGGAAATCTTAATAAAATCTAGACTTTAGTTAACAATAATTATCAACATTTGTTCATTAATGGTGACAAGTGTGCTACACTAATGTAAGATGTTAAAAGGGGAAACTGGATGTGGAGTACATTGAAACACTCTGTACTATCCTCATTATTTTTTTATAAAGCTAAAACTATTCTAAAATTAAAATTTTATACAAAAAACCCTAGTTGTGTACATGAATTTTCTACATTATAACCATTATATACCTGTAGGAATCATATTTGTATAGGGTTTATTGGGTTTTTCTCTCATTTTTAGAGAGCCATGTCTAGTTCTAGCTACTGAGAATCAGTACTCTGTGTAATATGACCCGCGTCATCCTTAGACGGTGATGCTGTCATCTCTGAGCCCTAGATTATACAAATGTGTATTTCTAGACCAAAAGGTAAAATCTTAGGACTCAACTCTTCTTATAGTGTGGCCTCAGGTATTAATTAGCCCTTCTGTTCTGCATAAAGAAGTGGAATTCAGCGCATGTTGTAAGGCAAGATTATTTTACTCAAATGCAGTGTGTTATACAGCAAGTCTGAGTAACCGTTTTCTACCATCCAATTGTATAGCATTAATTCAACCCGCATTGATTGAACATTTTTTTCTGTGCTAGCACTGGCCTAGATGCTCAGGATAAAAGGATGCCTGTCTTAAGGAGCTCGCCCTAGTGGTGAGGGACAAAGTACACAGTTATACAGTGTATAGAAGACAGACAAGAGTGTGGCTGCCCAGGAAGGGGCCACCACTGACAACAGACTCACTATTTCTCATTTCTTGTCAGCTCATTCATTCATTCCACAAACATTCAGTGAATAACTACTGTTGAACAGGCTGTGTTCTAATCACTTTGGTACATCAGTGAACAACACAGCCCAATGCCCTTGCCCTTGTAAAGCTTACAGTCTCTGAAAATTACAAAATTCTGCACCTTGAGCTGAAATCTGAATCCCAGTAGCTTCCATTCATTTATTTTTTCCACACAAAATTCTCATACTTAAGGATAACTGTTGCACCTTTAAATCCCACCACCTACCCCATCCCACCCCCAATTCCAGCTAATACTGTTTTCTGATAACACTTTCCCAGTTGCTTCCCAATATTCTCAACATGATTTAGATTCAAGTTCCTTCCCTATCTCTTTTGGGATGGTGGTATAGTTAGATATGTGCTACTGTAAAAGTCAGGAAGAATTGGGTTCAAATCCTGGGTCTACCATGCAAGAGCTGTGATCTTTGCATATCTCATTTGACCACAGTCAGCCTCAGTTTTCTCATCCATAAAATGAGAGTAATATTTTACTTTACACAATCATTGCAAAATTAGAGACAATTTATATAAAATGACTTGCAGAGAACTGGGCAAAGAGTAGGTGTTCAAAAAAATAGCAGCTGACTGTAAACTAACTAATCTCCTTTCATCATAATAAATATGCTGCTGGTAAACTAAATCTCTCTCTCTCTCCTTCTGCACTTGTGCTGATGCATTTTTGGTTTTCGATGTGTACGGACATTTACCCCTTTTAGTTTACTTTTCTGATAGATTCACCACCCCTTATTGGAAACCCATAAGGCAGATGTGTTTTGAACTATTAGCCTTTCAAAGGTAACACAGTGACCCCTATATTACCTGTTATGTTACAAAATATGTCCCCTGCCCCTATTATCCTAGATCAGCTCCCTGGTCTCAGACATATTAGTACTTCTGCAGTGAAATGTATGGATCGTCACACTAGGAGGGACTAATTAATACTTTGAAACCTCTTGTTAGCTCAGGTCTGGTTTTTGCCACAAAAAAGGGTTAAAAACAATCTTCAGTTTTTGGTTATTTTCACTTGGAGACTATAGATAAGGGATTAATTTTTGTCAATCCGTTTGTGCCAGTCTGCTAAGATCAGTTTGAGTCCTGCATTTGCTCACCAACAGTACATAAGTGTTCCCTTCACCTTCTGAGTGAACATCAACTTTTACAAATATACTTCAAAAATCTGTCAAGTCACTGATTAAAAATCAGTGAGCAGAAATGTTTTCTTCTCAGAGTTGACCAGATCCTGGGGTGTTTTGGTTTTCCAATCATTTAAAAAAATTGTTGTCCTTGAATGTGATTACCAAACAATCGGATGAGCCCTAAAATTTGTTTCAAAATGCTCTGTTTTGAGTATTTTCTTTGATGTATAGTAAATGCCCTGGGAGCTTCTTACTTATTTTTCATTCTATTGTAATTCACAATGGTATCTTTCCTTTTATATTAATTTACTTCTAGTTATGAAAACCTGTTGGATAATAATGTTATTAATTTATCAGATTTTACAAATGGTGTTTATTACATGTGTCAAAATCTTGACAAAAATGTGTTTTCACGAAAAATACCATTTTTAGCCAGTAGGTGGAGTCAACTACAACTAAATGTAGTCTACAACATTCACATAAAAAGAATTTGTGAATTTTAAAATATATGAGCTTATTATATTTAAGTATACAATCAATCAAAACATTAACTTAACGTAACTTCATGTATTTTCATTGTGGACAGACCGTAAGTCTATTTCATTTTTCATTTCCATAAACATTCAGCTATTATATATTATTCTGTTCTTCTATCTGGCATACTATTTTTTTTTAACTTTTATTTATTTAAGTGTGTTTTTCCAGGACCCATCAGCTCCAAGTTAAGTAGTTGTTTCAATCTAGTGGAGGGCGCAGCTCTCAGTGGCCCATGTGGGGATCGAACCCGCAACCTTGTTGTTAAGAACACCACGCTCTAACCTACTGAGCTAACCAGCCGCCCCTACCTGACATACTGTTTTAATTTTCTTTTAATATGAAGTGTAAAGAGGATATGAATATTACATGAACACATAAAACATGTGTTTATGTGTGAGAGCTACATAAAAACTAATTTCTCTTAATACTCTAAAGAGGTGAAAATATCATAGCCCTAAAATATAATTGCATCAAATTGTACCTTTGAACCTGATAATTTATCATTATCAAAGGAACTTTTAAAACTGTTGTAAAATCTTAAGGTAGTCACCAAAGTTACCGCAGTAAATTTGATTTTAAAAAAAAAAACAGTCTTCACGTGAAAAATGTATATTTTTGTCAGTTTTCCTCAGAAATCAGTCATGGGTCCTACACACCCAGTGTGCGCTCACTTCAGCCTGCTTCAGGAAGCACCTGCCTACTTATGTCTTCAGTGAGAAAAGCCAGCGGCTCTACAGCATTTTCTCACTGCCTCTTCGGTGCCCTCTGTTCTACCTGTCCCTTATTACATCAGAGGTCCCCTGAAGGTTAGTGCATCTTCCTTTGCTGCATTGATGGGGAGGTATATGCAGCAGTTTCATTATCACATTGGGTGATCAGAGAGGTGTAGGGACACATCCCTACTCAGTCAAAAATCTATCCCCTCCAGAGGAATGTGGGAAGTGAACACTATTAAATGTGTTCCAGTGCCTGCTCGCTCCATCTCTTAGCTCTTCAGTGTGGTGGGGCCTCTCCCTGACATACTGTTTTCATTATGGTCGCTATTGTTCGTTTCGTTTTGAAAACAAAAAGAAGACTGAGAAGTTGACTGAATGAGAGAATCACTGAGGGGTTGGTTTTACCTTGTGTTCTATTTTAGACATCATTTATGTCATCGTCATGGGTAAGCACTAGGTTAATGTTGATCTGCCAGAGCCTGAACTAAGCAAATAAGCAGCACAAATTTAAACTCCCTAATAGCGCGTACAAGTAAAGTAACAAAACATAACCCTGGTGTTGCAAACCTTTAGCATCACCTTGGATAAATACTCTTAAAAGGCACTTCTTTCATGACAGATGCCTAAAATGTAAACAAACAGAATTTTAGACAGGGGTTAGATTTTTCCATTCTTGTGTTTTTTGGTTTTTTTTCAATTACCTCTAACTTGCCATGCTTGATTCTGCAAGGAGCTATGTTTAGTACTGTTTCTCAAGGATTGATGTAAAAGAGCCTCATGAATGCTGTCATGCCATTCTTCCTGCTGTTGCATATGCTAAGTGTGCTGTATGTCCCAGCCCACATCCCAGGGCCGCTGAGGGCTTCAGAGAGGATATGGACCAGTTGTCCTTAAATATTCAAAAGGCAGTAGCAGGGGATCCTGAATATATGCTCTATTAGACTAGTAATAGCATTCTTAGAATAGAGACTGTTATAACAATACCCATTGCTTCTTTCTGTTTCTTTTTAAAAATTGTTAATAACCTCTCCCAAGCAAAATGGACTCTCAACTAACATTTAGTATTACACACAGTTAGAATAGACCTGTCTTATTTTATTTTAAACCTAGCATACTATAATATTTCAAATGTACTTTTAATTAGACTAGTAACTGTGTATTATTATTAATGTAGTATAACAGTAAAATATAACATGTGAAAACTGATGGAGGGCTGTTTCAGCAAAAACTCATGAATTTTCAGGGCATAGCATTACAGGGCACTGAAACAGAATTTTAGGAGTGGCTGAATTATGGGACTGTTCACCAGGTTCCAATTTTGAAAAGAAGGAATAAGTAGAAAGGAGGTGAAGGAAGGAAGACGCCACCATCTTTTCTCCCACTTTCAAAAAAAAAAACCCAAAACCTACCTCTTTTTGAAAGAAGTATTATTACTTGAAGTGCTCAGAGAGAATCCTTAAAGACGTAATCAGTGTCTCTAAATAGCCCAGGGCAAGTTTTTCCACATGGATTTTGTTTGTTTGTTTTGTTTTGGGGGGTGGTTTTGTTTTGTTTTGTTTTGGGGGGTTTTAATCAGTGTTTGGCACAGGCAGCAAAATCCCAAGACCTATCACTGTTACTCAGAGAAGGAAGATTGTGTTTACTGTTTTTTGTTTTTTTAATTGGGGAATATTAGTGAACAGTGTGTTTTTCCAGGACCCATCAGCTCCTAGTCAAGTCATTGTCTTCAATGTAATTGTGGAGGGCGCAGCTCCCTGGCCCATGTGGGAATCGAACCAGCGACCTTGGTGTTATGAGCACTGCGCTCTAACCAACTGAGCCACCCGGTGGCCCTGTGTTTATTATTTTTAATCAGACTTTAGAGACTTGAGTATAAGCAAGTTTTTATCCATGTTGCTTATTTACCTAGTATGTTTTAACCTATCAAAATGTATATATTTACAGTAGTAATAACTATTCCTTAGATCTCACAATCTAAAAGTCACATCCAGGAATCTCTCAGAACAGCAGCTACAGCATAGAAACCATGACATGAAGTCTCTAATGCCAAACATATCCAAGAACATGCGGACTTTGGTGACAGAGTGACGTTCTAGGAGTGCCCATAACTCGAACAGCCAGCCCGCAAGTAGAAAGGGGGTTTGGTTTGTTCTCATTTTTCTCCAACTGAAAATTTAAAGACAAATCTGAAAGGGATGTTCTTTATTGGTTTTAAATTCTACGTAGTAAACATTTCCCAGTTTATAGAGTGCTGACGTTTAATGCAATAGGTGAACTGTATGAGAGGATGATATTTTTAATAGATTTTATTGTAGCAATTCTGACTAGAAAGGTCATGTAAGATCATCTGTAAAGAAATCTTAGGGGGAAAAGGAAGAAGAAAAGTAAAAATGATTGCTGTTCTGTTTCTCAGCAATCATTCATTCATGCATGCGTTCACTCAACAAGTATTTTGTATTAAGGACTGTACTAGGTGATGAATATATAACAGAGAAGAAGACCTGCATGGAGCTTAGCATCTGGACAAGACATCTAAACAAGAGGACGGCAGCCAGTGGCAGCATAATGGTTGGCATTATGCTGGGGACTGCCGAATGCTATAGCAATGCATGGCAAGGACCGCAGTGTGCCCAGGGTTAGCAACTGGCTGCGACCGTGTGGAGAAGAAGGAATTATCTAGAGGAATAATGGGGGGGGAGGATGTCATAGGCAGAGAGATCCGCAAATCCTTTATTTTTAAGGAGAGAGAGAGAGAGAGAGAGAGAGACTGTGATGATAAGCAAAAATCTTGGCTTTATTCTGAATATTTCCTTAGAATAGAGCCCTACAGTGCAATTACTGGATCAAGGGGTGGGAGCATTTTTAAGGCCCTTGATACAAGTCAGCAGGGAGCTCTCAGAAACAGTTGTCTTCAATTCCTACCTGTGGGACATAGGCATACATATTCTGCAGAGGGCTTGCGAGCATTGGAGAACTCTTAATTTCATAGATGAAAATCACATCTCATTGTTCTGCTTTGCAGTTATGTGATTATATTGACACTGATGAGTTTTTCATAAATTTATTATACAGAGGGTGCCAAAAAAATGTATACACATTGTAAGAAAGGAAAAACTGTATTAAAATTGTAATACTCAATACATAACGATAACAAAAGACGAATACCAGTCATGTGTGTACATTTTCTTGGCTCCCCGGTATCTTTGCATTTGTCGTTTACTGCGCTGTTTCTTCACATCTTTTGTCTGTTTTTCTCTTTGGATCTTAGTGAACTTTTTATTGATCTCTGTGTGTTCTTCATGGAATAATATTAACCTTTTTCATATTTATGGCAAATTCTTTACAATTCTGATTTACCTTTTACTTTTTTAACATTAAGATTGTTCAAATATGAAAATGTGTTAGTTTTCTTTAAGTTCTTTCATTGCTTTAATGCTTTTAAAGTTCTTTCCTAACCACAGATCAAATATTTACTTAAATGTTTTTCTAGATATTTTATGTTCTTTGTTTACATGTTATGTTTATTGAACTGGAGTTTATTTTGATGTTTGTGCAGTGTATCTAAATTGACTATTTTGGAAGAGATAGCCAATTTCACCCTCTGTTTCCTCAGTTTTAATGTAGCCTTCCTTTGTCATCTACTGCATTTTTCTGAATGCTGGGATCTGCTTTAGATCTATCTATTCCCTTTCATTGACACATGTGTACTTTTCATACCTTTGTCAAATGATTTTTTTTTTTTTAATTGAGGAAGGGGAACAGTTCTTTATTGGGGAACAGTGTGTACTTCCACGACTTTTTTCCAAGTCAAGTTGTTGTCCTTTCAATCTTAGTTCAGCTTCAAGTTGTTGTCCTTTCAGTCTTAGTTGTGGAGGGCACAGCTCAGCTCCAGGTCAGGTTGCCATTGCTGGTTGCAGGGGGCACAGCCCACCATCCCTTGCGAGAGTCGAACTGGCAACCTTGTGGTTGAGAGGACGTGCTCCAACCAACTGAGCCATCCAGGAGCTCAGTGGCAGCTCAGCTCAAGGTGCGTGTTCAATCTTAGTTGCAGGGGGTGCTGCCCACCATCCTTTGTGGGACTGGAGGAATTGAACTGGCAACTTTGTGGTTGAGAGCCCACTGGCCCATGTGGGAATCGAACCGGCAGCCTTCGGAGTTAGGAGCATGGAGCTCTAACCGCCTGAGCCACCGGGCCGGCCCCTCAAATGATTTTTTTAATGTATCGTTTTAATCATTTTTAAAGTACACAGTTCAGTGGCATGAAATACACACGTTGTGTACCATCACCACTGTGCACCGTCAGAAACTTTTTCATCATCCTACAGAAACTCTGTACCTATTAAACAATAACTCTACATTCCCCTCTCCCCTGAAATGATTTTATAGTAGATTTGAATTGTATTTTAATGTCTGATAGATATAATGTCACCTAACCGGTAGCTTTCTTTTAAAGGTGATACTCGTAATTTTACATTGTATAGTATTGTTTGAAATGTTTCTCCAGGTTTATCTTCTATTCTGTGAGTGCCTCTACCTTCCAGCAGTCACCCAGGCTTGAAATCTGGGCATCATCCTAGGTTCTTCTTTCTTCCTCTTCCCCCGTGTCCATCAGTTACATGTCCTGTTCATCCTGTATCATTACTGTGCCTCCATTTCCACTTTCTTTCTCCCCTGTACCAGCTCTGCCCTAGTTCAAGTCCTCGTCACCTTCCACTGGGGTTATTGCCTCAGCCTCTCAGCAGCTCTTGCTTCCGCTCCCTTTGCCTTCTCCCATCCACCCTCCACACTGGAGCCAGCGGGTTGTCTTTTTAATACAAATATGATCTTGCCACTGCTCTGGCTTGAAATCTTTCTGGAGTTCATGGCTTTCAGGATAAAGTTCTGGTTCTTTGTCAAGGCCTTGGAAATCCACAACTCTTTCACTTGAACTCCACCTTCCCCACTGCATGCAGAGCATGCACACACACACACACACACACACACACACACACACACAGCAAACTTAATTGCATTCACACTCCAGGAGGCTCTATATCTCTCTGCTCATGCACAGAAACTTCACATGCTTTTCTCTTTCTCTCTTCTTCGTCTCCTCTCCATTCCCAACACTACATCAGGCTGTTAGTTCTTCTGCTGAGCTTCAAGCATGTTGCCAACTGTACGCTGGATGTCACAACACTGCTTTGTAATTAAGTCTCTACTCCCCAGAGGTCACAGATAGGACCTCCTTCTTTCCCCAGCACAGTTTACTGCACAATAATTATTTACAGAGCCAGACTGAGGGTGTAAGTATGTACCTGTGCTCACTTCATTTATTTCATGGTATTTCTTTAAAACTGGTTGGAGTTAGCAAGAATTGCCTGGAATAATTTTTCACAAGGTGACCGTGAGTCCTTTACTTCCTTGAATTCCAACTACTACTTCCTGTCGATTGCAGAAGATGCCCTTACTCTTTTCTATCCGATTGCAGAAGAGAGCCTTATTCTTTTCTATCCACCTCTTGCTAAACGGAATGATTCATTAACTTGTATGTGAAAGGAACTTCCTTTTTCTACCACCCACTCTATAGTTAGCTTCCGAATAAGCTATTCGTGTGCATTGCATTGTGTCTCTTTTTAGTTTTGTTGTGGTGACTTCTAATTGATGTGGTCCTCATTCCACTGCCTCTTATGGCCAGCGTTGTAACTAATTTCCTAGTAATTGAAAATGGACCTTCTCTGAAAGTGTAATTTTCTTTGGGCTCGTAAAAAGCACAGAGCAAGCCACACACATGAACCCTGTCATAGTGCTGTTGCTGTCATTAAAAATAAGGATCAAAAATTACTATCCTGAAAGCAGGACTCCAGATATTTAAACCATGACTGGAAGCTGTCAAGAGAACAAGAGAACTGAATTTAGCATAAGAAATCCCAAATTAGGGGAGGAAAGTATAATTCGAGAGCATTATTAAATGAAAACATCATCGAATCACAGTGAAAAGAAGCATTTAGTTGTTCCCTGACAGATTATCTGAGATTCATTCCCTTGAGGAGTAAATTAAATGAGCCTGGTGGTCTCCTTTTAATGGACTATCATTAGAGCAAACATTTAAAATTTAGCTCAACTGAGTATATACGCGTAGCCTCATGTACGTAGGTAGAAACAGCAGAAATACTGCCCTTGTGAGGGTCCTGCAGGATGAATCTGTACTCCCTTCTTGCCATCACTTAGAAAGCAGACTCTTCAAAGTGGAGCTGGAATTTGAGTTGCATGACCAGTTCTATGATTCCTGAACATCTTACGATTCAGATTTTTAAATGACTACATTCACTATAATGTCAGTATCTATAAAGATATTTTGTTCAACTACTTGTACAGAGTTCTAAAAAGAGATGGATGACCAATTAAGTGTGTAGCTATTGCAAAAGTAACCATGTAAAAGCCATGGGAATGGGTCCTTTAAAAGGTTTGCATGAAACACAGCATTTAAGCTAGCGTGAAGTTAATTCAAGAACATTTAATTAATCAGCGGGTATTTGTTGAGCACCTACTGTGTGTCTGATGCTCTGAGGTGTATGTAACAGCCATTGCCCTCAAGGAGACAAGGCTAATATTTATGAAGCAACTTGAAGTTAATTGTGTGTGAAACTCCAGGGCACTGCTCTGTGGTTAATAGAAGGAACCCAGGAGGAAGAGAGCAGTTAAGGCAGGAGTTGGAGCAAACATCCTATGGGCAGCCAAAGAGTATTATCTATTTATGCTTATATAAGTCTCGTATATCTTTCCAGAAGTAGCCTATCCACTGACACCAGTAGGTGCTTCTGGAGAAAGGATCTGGGGCAGAGCGTACGTTTTACAATATTCCCAATTAGATTGTTTGTATTTCTTACCTTGTATATACATTTCCTACTCACAAAATAAAGGTGTGTTTTTCTGTAATTAAAATGGGTAGCTCAGGGAGATACTCAATGGAAAAGCATCCGGGTAAGCAACCACCAAGAGGCAGCTCTGGAAAAGGAGGAAGGGGTGGAGGGAGGCAGAGGAGACCAGGGAGACGACTTTGGTGCCTGGATGGCAGGTAGAGGAGTAGGAACCTATGAGTGTGTGTAGAAAGGGGGAGAATCCATTTTGGTTAGTTGCCCAGGTTTGGGAGTCAGACGGCCTAGATATGAATTGCAACTGCCTCGTCTACTTACTGGTCTTTTCTGACTTAACCTCTCTGAACCTCAGTTTCCTCTTCTGCCAAACAGGCATTATTAGTACTCATGGGGTTAACCTGGCAGCCTGTGGAGGACCCAAAACGGGTTGGGAAAAGGTCAGCTTGGAAGCCAGGAGACTCAGACAGCAGTAAAGCATTTCCTAAGTTCTGCCAGCCATACCACCAGAATATTTTTTCAATCCATCATCTCCTCTTCGTCTTTGACACCATTTAAATCATCTGTATGTGTAAATGTTGTATCATAGAAACCATTGTTTTTGATAGTCTTTTCTTCATTCTACACATTGAAGATTTTTTTTCTAGTTCTAGGATCCAAGTGAATCTAGATGTATGGTTCAGATCAATAATTAGTAGATCAATAAGCCTTTATTCTTATTCCACTTCCTTTTACTGAAAGGGTCTCGATTTGCATTAGCTGATTAGAGCAATTTGTCTGCAGTGTTGACAAGAGAAATGTAGTTTGAATGGGGTCTGTACTGTTTAAAAGAGAACAAACAACCTACTTAAAATACCTTCCAAACCATTGCCTTGCATCTTCCTTATACCTTCTGTCCTGGAATTTAGTTCAAAATCAGGGCTTTTAGTGGACAGAGAACGATGAGTGATGGAGCCATCACTCGTCCATCATGAGTGAGCTGACCCCACTCAGCTCAATGCTGGCTGACAGCACACTTCCCAGCCCTTCACCACACATCCTAAAAGTAAGGTCTTAAGTTTTTGATTGCCCCAAAACTGAGCCCCAAGTGAATCTAAGGCTAAAGACCAGGTGGGTTGTTTTGTTGGCAGTTTTCCCTATTGCCATATAGCTCATTCCCTGTTCTAATTGAAGATATTTGAGATATCTTCAGAAATGATTTGTTTAAAGGTGCGACAGCTGTGTTTTCACAAGAAGGTTATAATAATGGAATTAATACCTGTAGTGGCCTTCTCCAAGGGATTCCAGAAGCTTTGCACATATTAACATATTTATCCTTCCCACATCCCTGTGAAATGAGGAGAAGGTCATTTTTATGCTTCCCTTGATGCAAGGAAAGTAAGATGTGGCAAAGGTGGAATTTCAGGTAGATCAGTAGAGAATGAAATTCGGTCTTTCTCTTCTTTCCTTTAGACTTCACTTTCTTATTTCTTGATTGGTAATGTTCAAACAGTTCTATGCTATTTATTAATATGTTTACTTATGCCTTAATTCACTCATGATCAAATATTTATAAAGCACCTGTTGTATGTCAAACTTGTTTTCTTAGCACTTTAAACCTTCATTGTTACACAGAAATCACATTGGGGTTTATAGAACCCAGAGCCCCCTCCAGGAGGCACAGGTGGTGCACCACAGAAGTAGAACAATCAGTCAGTCAGTCAGTCAAGTATTGTATGAGCATCTGCCATGTTCTAGTAGGTGCAGGCGGCCTAACATCCCTCCTACATCTAAATTTCTGTAACTATAATTATTGTTTAAAATTTCTTTTTCATCTTGAGTATATTCTGCCTTTTTCTGACTTATATTCTTTCTGGCCTCTGACTTTTATAACTATTGGGAATAAAGATAATAATGTTTAGATTAGTGTTCAACTGTAGGGTAGCAACTTCCTCGTCAGAGAACAAGTTTTGAAAAGACCAGGAGTATGCAAAGTTCCAAGTTTCTGTAGAGCTAGAGAGCTGGATGGGTTGTATGACTTATCTTTCTTTATTCCCACTGGGTTGAGAGACCATTCCTGAGACATGAAAGTACTCTAATTTGTAAAGGACCCCACAGCTGGGAAGTGTTGTTTGTTATGAGCTGTCCTCATAAGAAAATGAAGTTTTGATATAATAGTAACTTTGCTTATCATTAGCTTCGCTAGCATGCATTCAGATAAATTGTAATTTGATTTTCTCTTCACCTCTTCACCTGGTTCTTCCCATTTCTTTCAAGCTTTGTTCACATCTGCCCCATGCTGCATACTGTTTCTTCTGCCTGGAATAGTTGCCTCCCCCTCCGTGGACAAACTCCTACTTATCCTTCAAGACGCAATGCCAGTGCCACCTCCTCTGTGAAACTTTCCCATGGTTCCCTCACTCCCTCACTCTTTCATTCACCTCCATAATCTGCCCCCTTCTTTTTGCTTCTACAACATTCTATTCATAACACCAATATAACATGTCTCCCACTGAATTACTGTTACTTGTCTAAAGTGGTCCTGCATATGTAAATGACGTTGCAGAAAAGGCATTCAGTAAATGATATTTCCATTTCATTCTATCATCTTCACTAACCTCCTCCCCAAAGCTCCTTAAAGCAAGGGCCATGGTGCTCAGTTTGTACCGTTAACCCTTAGCCCCTACCCAGTGCTCGAAACATGTGCTGTTAGACAAGTTACAGCACAGACCGGTAGTAGCAGTTTGGGACAGAATAACTGCCTACATAATAGCAAGGTCTCTCAGATTTATGCCCATGGATCATTCCCATTAGCAGTGGCCGTGGACTAGAGCCAAGAGGCGTAGAGCCAACCGCTGACAAGAAGGCAGGATCCCCTGCCCCCTGTGGCCACCAACCTGTACTGTGTGTGCCAACCTCAGGCCAATCTGTCCTTTCTTAGAGCAGGTGTTCTCTCCTGCATACTGTTGCTGAGAACAGAGGGCAAGAGTTTGCCACCTGGTCAGAATCTATATAAACAGGTGCTGTAAAGAAAAAGCTTAGATTGCATGCTGTGTCAGCAGTCGAAGAGTGCTTGGAGCCAAGTGTCGTCTCTTCTAAGAGTAAGGCCCCCCTTCACACTTGCCCTGACCCCTTCTCCACCCCGAGGAGTCAGAGTCTATTGAAGGAGCCAAGGTCCTTCATACAGGTGCTCATTTCCTCTGCTGAAAATCTAACGCACCTCACTACCCTGGGAGCCTGGTGGTCCTATGACTTGATAGGGACAGATGACTTAGAATTGGGGAAGAAAAAGCCTTTCTCTCTTATTTTAAAAAGAAAGTTGGCTTTCCTTTCTGAAATCAAAACAATAATGGCACTCCAGAGTGGTGTCAACTCTCAGATCGGATACAAAAGCGGAAGGTCCCCATTAGTCACACCCTCAGCCTGGAGCTGGTTCTGCATATTTCCTGGTCATCGGGATGCCTAGTGTGGTCACCTAGGAACTCGTATGTCCCTCCTGGGATGTGTGAGTATCTCATTAGCAGTGATTACTTATGATTTGATACCTAGAAAACTAGGGTGACAGTATATCAAACAGCTATGGTCGGGGAAGAACATTAGACCACAGAGATAACGGTTCACATCACCCCTGATATCAACAACAATTAATATTACTGGATGTCAAGCGCTGTGCTAAATATGTGTAATTTACCATAATCCTTACACTAGATCGTTTCATTATCCTCATTTAGGGAAACCGCTGCTAGCCGATGATAATAACATATAATACATTTGAGCATTCACCATGTGGAGACTCTGTGCCCATCTGCCAAGGTCTTGTCAGAATTATGTCACACTCTGGCTTTTATGGCTCTAAAACCAAAACTTCTTGGAGAAGCCTGTGTGAGGGGCCTGTAGAAACTCTGTTCTATTTTTGCAGTTTCTTATGAAGTCTAAAAGTAGTTCCAAAGAGAAAGTTTTTTAAAAAACGGAAAACAAAGCGTGTAAACACTATTCTCTGCTGCCTCGTCCAGAAAACCAGCCTCCTGTAGTCACGGTCAATCCATCTTGGGGCCGCTTACAGCTCACATCCTGCTTGGACACTCTTGTGCAGCTCAGCACCTCTCAAGGACCCCGTGCGTAGGGACTGTCCTTCTCATCTTAGACATAATGAATACGTCAATGTGATGAGTGTGGCACTTTTCGTCCAGCAGATGGCGGTAAAATGTTTTGAGGAAGGGAGGCCGTTTTCTAATGCTCACAAATGGTAAGGTCTGGGCTAGCGGTGACCTGGGAGGAGATGTGGAGAAAAGGTCTTGTGTGGAGGAGTGTTTAAGAGGTAAAATGAGATAACAAGCCCAGATGATGTTTTTATTTAAAAGATGTCAAATTTCACTGAAACCAAATCAACCACTAACTTTATCATCAGTTCCAAGTATTTAATCTTCCTCAGCGTAGCCCTTCAGATCATGCAACGGCAGCGATTACCTTATTTTAATCACGTTCTCCCCCCTGCACTGTGGATTCCGTAGTCATCTAAGGAAGGTTGAGGATCACTGGAATTTTCTTGTTCACAAATAAACCCTTGAGTTTTTCAAGGGAGTTTTTTTTTTTTTTTCCATGAGGGGGCTTAGGGGATCCATGATCCCCTGGAATTATCATGTGCTGTGAGCATATGAATTTGTGTGCATTTTACTGGGGAGAATTTCCTTATTCTCAGAAGGGATCAGGGTCATAAAAAAAAAAAACCCACAAAAACCACATTCTGTCTGAGGGCATATCACCCAAAGAGGCCTAGAGTATATTTTGTGTGTGTGTGGGGGGGGGGGGGGTTGCCTACAAGGGTCCGGCAGATAACGTGGTGAATGAAGGAAACCCATGGGGACGGGGTGAGCTGCATAATGTACGCCCCACATGTCTAAAGTGGGAGTAGCCATGCAGGAGTGCAGGCCCAGTACGGGATGACCTCTGGGTTTTTTCAACAGAGGCCACAAATCCATAATTTTACGTGAACTATAGAAATTACTGAAAGGTACAACTAATTCGAACATTTCTAAACAGCTCAGGCAAAATAAACATAGCTACAGATCATGCGTAACCCTTCAGCTGTCAGTGTGGCAACCTGAGTTAAGATATCAGCCTGGGATGGATAAGCTCAAGACCCAGCTCTCTGGGGGTGGGGAGACATACACCACGTTAGGGGAGACTAGTGCTCCCACCAATTGTTGTTACGGTTATTTTAACAACATTCACGATAATCATGGCAGCACTTCAGCACCTGCTATGCACTAAGCACTGTTCTAGATATTTTATTCAGAATAACTCCGTCAACCACCTCAACAACCCTACGAGGGAGGTTACTACTGCTTTTGCAAACACTGACATAGTATTTACTGTGTGTCAGGCACTGTTCTGGAGGCTTTAGACACATGTCTTAACGCGTTTAATCCTGGTAACAGTCCTGTGAGTAGCCAGGGACACTGAGGCACAGAGCTATTTAGTAACTTGACCCAGCCCACCATAGATTCAGACCCTGGCAGTCTGGTCCTAGAGCCTGAACTCTTAACCGCTGTGGGTTCTGATTGCCTTTGCGGTGCTCTGGGTACTGGCGCTCTTCAGATACCTCTCAGCTGCAGCGCTAGTGGCCCCGGACAAACCCTGTCCACACAGGCATGGTGATGTGGCACTTCTCCCTGAGAGCTGTCAGCCCCAGGTCTTCCATAAAATCCATCTCCTTTTCAGGCATCACCAGAGATGCTTTATTCAATCTTTGTTGTTTTTGTTTTTTGTCTTCTCTGAAATGAGCAGATCATAAATCCTTTGCTGGACGTGATTTCCAAATAATGGTGATAAATGGCCTTGTCTTTTGTCTCTCAACAAGTTTGGCCCCGACTGTCATCACAGCAGTTGAAAGAGGTACATTCGAATAAGACAGCAGTGCCGAAAAACAAAGCGACAGCTTAGTGTTCCAGTCAAATTTCTTGTTTCATTTGAACGTTCTCAAATGAGTGAGACTTCCTAAAGATTTGCACAAAATAAGCTCCTGACACAAGTGAGAAATTACAGTTGTAATGACAGAGAATTGACTTAATTTGCAGCAGTGACATAGAATCTGTGTCTGGCAGACAGGAATGGGATTACGAAATGGGACTCTGCAGTGATTTCCAGGATGCACTTGCTTACAGTTCTGCCTAGTGGTGCCAATGCTGAAATCCAAACCCTGCTGAGAGATTGATAATGGAAAACAGGAGGGAGGGAGGGAAAGGACAGGGTGTGAATTTACTCCAAAGCTGTCATATGCCGTGAATTATATCAAATGGGTCTCTAATTTCCTACTTAGAAAATGCTCCGTATTGGGGGAGGAAAAAAGATTTCATTGTTACTTTACAGCTGTGCAGTTCCATCAGCTCTCCAGTTTATGACGCTTCCTGTAAGCAGTGAGTCTCAGAGGTTGGGGCATGGCCATTAGCATACACTTCTCAAAATAGTTCATCCTCCTGTGACTCCCTTTGGATTGATCAAGCCCTGGCCTGTCCCTCCCCAAACATATTCAGAGAGAGGATCTGTAGAAGACCTCTCTTCCTGGGGACTGATTTTAATGTCAGTTCTGAAAATAAAGCATTAGATGGGAAGGTAGCTTTGGAATTAAAAAGTGCCAGTAAATAGAAATCTTTTATTGACCACTGGGACTCACAACCCAAAATATGGAAGAATGAGTGAGCAAGGGCATTCTGAAGGCATTGTAGAATTCTGGATGGGTAATATAGCCAACCATTCAGAAAGCTATACAACAAGAGAGATCAAAGTTGATGGCTCTGTCTTTTGAAAGTGTAAGTATTTCATTAATATCTTATAAAAACTTGAAAGTAAACTTTTCTCCATTTTACTTTTAATTAAATGTTTTGACTTTTTTTTTTTTTCCTCTATGGAAGAAAAATCTTTTTCCATGTGCCTCATATATGAAGCTGATTTCCTGTTGTTCCCAGGATGTTTGAGCTCTCTGTGGTCAAACTGGTCTGGGTATATTTGGAATTTGCTGGCCCTTAAAGTTCTTCTGTGGCATTTTTCTGAAGCCAAGGGGTTTCTAAAACTTTCTAAGAAAACTCCCAAAAGACTGGAATCTGTACATTTGGGGAGAGGCGGAAAGCCAGATGAGGCGTCTGCAAGCACATGGAGAACTCAGAAATGGAGCTGCTTACAAGAGCCCTCATAGCCAGTGTCCCTCAAATGGTTCTGAAGCATCCTGACCCTTCAGGTGACCTCACACCTGAAATTTCGCCCAGCCTATTCCAGAATGGTGTATGCCACACACATGCAGTGCCCACCCCCCACGCCCCACAGCCAGCTCTTAGTTAATATAATGCTTCCTAAAATGCCTGTTTATTCAACTTCTCTAGTACAACAACAAGCCAAAGGAAAATAGGTCCAGAGGTAGTGAAGACCTCCTGCAAGTGAAAACAGCTGCCAGGACTCACTCCCTGGGGCCGAGGGTCTTCCATTAGTGTGGCTCTCTGGGCACACACGTCTGAGAGCTGCAGCTGTTTTGTGATTAGTCCTCAGCCCTTTATGTCCCAATGTTTATTAACTACCGGGAGTGCCAAAAGAAATGTATATACATGACTAGTATTCATCTTTGCTTATCGGTATATATTGAATATTACAATTTTAATACAGTTTTTTCCTTTCTTAAAATGTGCATACGTTTTTGGGAACATCCTCTGTATATACTTTGAAATAGCACATTCCTATTCCCCCCCTCCTTTCCTCCTATGCCTCATTCATTCATTCATTCATTCTTTCTTTCTTTCATGCAAGAAAAAAATGTGTCAAGAACCTACTGTTCTCCAAGTCCTAAGACCCCAAAATGAAGACTGCCTGTGTCCTTCAGAAGCTTTCAGGCCCCTGGGGACTTGACTATCATTGCTCCAAAGTACAATGGGCGATGAAGGATAGGAATGCCCTCAACCACAAAATAGGGTAATAATAGTCCCTCCTTCAATGAGGCTTAAACTATGCCTAGCACATAAGGAGTGCCATGTAAGTGCTAGCCATGTTGATGGTAATGGCAATGATGACAATGACAATGGAAAATTTGACAACAGTCATCTTGACCAATTGGCCTAATGAGTCCCCTGAATCCTGCCAGAACCCAGGTTCTCCTAAGCTCCTCCCACCATGCCTTCACTGTGGCTCCCCCTTCATGTTCTCCGATGCCCCTGGTTTCTTGTTGACCTGCCACTAGATACTCAGCTAAGTCCTTGCATTGCTGTCAGCAGAGTCTTTTTCATAAGCAATGTAAGAACTTTGAGGGGCCTCCTGTAAGTTAACCTTCCCTGTCCTGTGATGGGAGCCTGGACTGAGGTCTTCTCTAGCCCACTGGCCTTGGGTTGGTCACCTGGTCACCTCCAGACCCGCTGCCTGAGCCCTGCACTTTCATTTCTAATCTTTTCCACCCTCTCGCTAGTTGCTCCATTGAGCAGCCAGAACGCAAAAGCAATCCCATTCTTGCTGGATCTCAGGGAGCTCACGGGACTGCATCCTCAGAAGATGCCTGATGAGAGAGACAGACAGACCCAATTTAGAATGTCCCTTTACACTGACTTCTTTTTCCCCACCTCGATTTTTTTGTCAGAGTCAGTGATCAGTGATTGAAAGTGTTTGCTAAACATCCCCAAGGAGCCCTTTAATGTTATTTTCATGGGGAAAAAAGGTGAAAAATAATGGACACTATTTTTTTTCTTAAGTGAGCGAGAAGGACCCCTCTGGGGTGTGGTAATGAGCTTAGGAAGACAGGATATGGTTAGAAACCTGGGAGATTTGATAAAATGTGAATTTCCTACAAGAAAAGCACAGAAGGAGCAAGACCTTTCTCCCCCTTGTTTTCTGAGTGTCTTCTTGTATAACTGTATTATAAATGGGGTAGACTCTGGAGCCTCCTATTTTTTTTTTAGGATGCACATACCTGCACACACACTTTCACATATCCATACATATATATGTACATCTATATTTACACATATATGCACATACATATGTATTGGAATATTATCATTTTCGTAAGCCCCTATACTCTTTGTAAGGCACGTTAAAATTGACAAAGTGCTTTCCTCTTTTTTGTCTCATTTGTTCACCACAGCAACCCTGTGAGATTGGTGAATTCAGTATTGTAATAGAATGGCTGACCTATAAGGGATTTTAGAGAGACAACCTCCTTATTTTACAGATCAAGAATCTGAAACTTAGAAAGACTATTCGTCAAGACTCCTCTGATCCCAAGTGACAGAAACCCAACTCAAACGGAATCAGCAAAAGGGGGACAGTACAGACAAATATAACCAAAAAGTCCAGGGCTTTGTGGCTTCAGGAATGATCGATCTAGATGTTTCAACATCTCCGGGAATCTGCCATGCTCCATCTTTTGACTCTCTTTATGTCCATCTCGGCATGGTTCAAAGGCAGCTTCTCCCAAAATGGTGATAGGATGGCAGCTCCAGGCTTATAACCTACCACTCATGGTGGAACAAGAAGATCTTTCTACTTTGTAGTAGTTCTACCCCCCATCCTGGGACTGCCTCTCATCAGGCCATCTTTATGACTGCCAATTTCTAGACCAATCCTTGTGGCTAAAGGGATGCTACGCCCCGGTTGGTCAGACCTCATGTCCCTCCCTAGAGAGCAGCTGCAAGGAGCACCCGCCTTGCTCACACCACATGGACTGAGACAGGTACTCAAAAGAAAATCAAGGTGTTCGTATTCTTCAAAGGGGGAGGGGAGCCTTGAGGCTGCATAGGCAGAGCAACTTACAAGGCTACCTGGCGTTTTCTGTAAAGTGATTACACAGCTTGTTGGTTAGAATTGTGGATTATATGTATAATGTTCTAAGTTGCAACTTCCCCTACTAATGTGCTTTTCCAGGAAAGGCACTGGATCTTTTCACCTTTGCACCCACAGGGCCTGTTGTAGAGGCTGAGATAAAGGACGTTCTCAGAAACTTTTACCCAGGATCAAATGACCCGTCTGTAACTGCATCCGAACATTAATCTGGGGCTTCTGTCTCCTTAGGACATCTTTCAGTTCTGCCATCCTATTTCCCATGTGTAATTTTCCTTTTTCATATTTTCCACCATCATTTCAGTGTTACTTGATTAAAATACTCTAGTGGGTGGTGGCATTTGCCACCCAATTAATGTGTTCTTCATATTAAACACTTGAAAAAGTTTGTCCATTTCATTATATCAGCTATGATAATTATCTCACGACTTACCTTTCCCTCATTTTATTTAATTTCTTTAGATGTCCCTGTATCTATTGGGTACCTTAAAATATTGTCGATTCAGTTTTATTTGAGTGAGTAAAGCGTGTTAGAATCGAGGCTGTGTTGTGGTAGTTTGCTTGTTTTTAATGTATGCATTCTTACTATGGAAAGCTTAACTGCTATATTCGCAAAATGAAAAGCTGTCAAAATAACAGCTAAAAGAGTAACGAGGTCAATTTGGAGGCTAATTGTTATAGAACAAAGCCCCGTTGAAGATAAAATTACAAAGGTTTTTAGCCATATGTTACAGGATATAGAAACTTTTAAAAACAGACACATCCTGCTGGTACTTTGGAGATACATTGTATCCTTAACAGGCTATCCTTTTGCATTTTGGATCAGAATGCAACTATTTGCTACTTTGTCATTCACAGAGCCAATTGAAAGAAAGAATTCCTTTCAATTTTAGCATCTTTTCCTTTGCCTTTTCCGTTGTTGCTCTTGCTGCCTTTGACTGCAGTGAAAAACTGGCTAAGCCATGTGTCTCTTCAGATTTGGAGAACAGGGTCCTTATGAATCATCTTGTCAGAAGCACCAGGAATCAATCCAAAGTGTGCTCTGGAAAGGAGGGCACATGCACATTGCTTTTGTTTTCTTCCCCCTCCACAAACAGGCTGTTCTTGGAAAGGATTTGCTCTTAAAATGGCAGAGCTTTTTTCTTTTTTTTTTTTCAATAGTAATTTGCTAACTTCATTTTTTGTAGAAGAGCTTTAGAAATAGTATTGCTTCTCAAGCAAGTCCACTGGAAGGGGACCCTCCAAAACTTATATTTCAACAAAAAATATTGAACATGTGCTAGGTGCAGATCTAGGCAATGAACAAAAAAATAGACCCCAAAATCTTGCCCTCGTTAAAAAAAAACAAGCTTCAGGGGTGGGAAGGAGGCAGACAATAAACAACTAAAATAAATAGCATATTAGATGGTGTTGAGTGATCTAGGAGAAAATAAAGCAATAAAGGGAAATAGAATGGGTGTGGAGGGGGGCCGGAAATAACTACTTCATCCAACCCCCCTTTTCGAAATCTCATTTCTTCCCTTGATCTTACTCCATAAGGAGTACACCACCACCCCTTATGGTTGGGCTTTTGAATTGTTGTATTTCTTGCCTTCTCAGTAGCATATAACCCATAGATACATCTTGGGGGTGTGGGAAATGAACATTCCTTTAAGTCAGCTTATGCTCCTAGAGTTAGTCTTTTTTGAAATTTAATTTTAGTAACTGTAGCACGTCTCCTATGAGATGTCTCACTTTTCTTTATTCTTCATGTAACGTACTTTTCAGCAGATGATCTGCAAGTCGGTCACAGGTATTTGACATAACTTGGGCTGTGTCTTGTGCTAATGCATGAGATTATGTATATAAAAGTACTCTTTACTTTAGCTCTGAAAAGAACACAATTTGACTCGCTCTAAAACTTGAAAAGTAATGCTGCCCCCATAGAACTATTCAGATATTGATTTAAAAAAAAAGAAGAAGGAGGAGGAGGAGGAAGAAGAAGAGAAGAAATATTGGTCACTGATTCTGGGAGGAGTTCGCTGTACACCCAGTGTCCCAGTGCCTAGAACAAAACAACCCATAAATGTTTGTAAGAGAAAACTCCTGTGTCAGTGAGTTCATGGAGGGGGAACAGGCAAGATTTGGGGGATAAAATGAGGAGCTAGAATAGATTAGGTTCAAGGGTCGTTTGAGACGGTCATGAAGGGCATCCACAGACATGAGAATCAAAGGTGACTTGGAATAGAAACAAAGTTGAAGATTGAGATTTGGGAGTCAAAGCAGGGCGCTGATTGCTAGAGCCCTGGGAGTAGATAAAATACTGGAGAAGGAGGCCCAGGTGCTGTAACAGAACTTGGAATTCTATCATTTAGGAGTAAGAGAAAGAAGAGGCATAAGAGCAGAAACACGTTTCAGGAGTTGAAAAGGAGATCACTTCAAGCTGTTGCAATCATGGAAGACTTCACGGAGAAAGGATCATTTTGGTTGTTAATCCCAACCCCCTCCTTGAGAGTCTGGGCTCTGTAATCAAATGCCAAATTATATGATTCTGTTCCCTGCCAAATACATACCATGTTTCCCGAAAATAAGACCTAGCCGGACCATCAGCTCTAATGCGTCTTTTGGAACAAAAATTAATATAATATAATTAATTATTTTACCATAAGACCAGGTCTATAATATAATATAATATAATACGAGGTCTTCTATTAATTTTTGCTCCAAAAGACACATTAGAGCTGATGGTCCGGCTAGGTCTTATTTTCCAGGAAACATGGTAGTGACTATTAAAACCTTTGGTATTCTTTGTTTTAGGCACTTTACACAAATAACTCAGTTAATCATTGAAATAAGCCTAGAGATGATTTTTTACCATTTTACAAATGAAGAACAGAGACGTTAACAAACTCAGTCTAGGTCACACAGCCATTTCGTAGTAAAGGCAGGATTCAAAGTCAATCAGTTTGATTGAGAAGCCTGGGCTTTGGACCACAGCACCATCTTCTCTCTACGTAAAGCCTCAGTGAATCGTTAACTTGAACCTGGCATTTAGGGGGATGATTTCTGGTAGGGTTGCTCTTGTACTTCATTTCTCAGTTTCTAAATATCCCATTTCTTTACATTCCCCATCAGGTGCTTTTTGCTGAAGAAATGTCTCAGGTTCTTACCTTGGTGGGAGCATTCCTGGCTTTCTCATGTTAACTGGAGGCAACTTTTTCCCTTGGCACCGTGAAGGCCATTAGAGTCCTACTGGATAAGCAAATAACACATGGCGTGTGCATTTTGCCCACCCTTTTCTAGCCCAACACACCAGAGGCTCAGAGCCACTAAGTGCTTTTTAATCAGCCCCAATTTGTAAGAGGATGCCCTAATGACATTTCCTAAAGGGCATCATTACTTCTACAAAAATGTTTTCTCATAAAATATTTGTAAAAAAAAAAAAAATGCCTAATGAATCCTGTCTTGGGCAATTACACGAAATCTCCACACCTCTGTTAGTACGTTAGGTCTTGCTTTCCCTGCTTCTCATAGTGATGAGTTCTGTTGGCAGCTTGAGCCTCATGTGTGTGCTCACCTTGACACACCATTTGAAGTGGCAGTCAGTGGCCACAAGGATTATAACATGTTTGAGGCTTACAGTGGCTTTCAGCATCTTTGAAAAAGAAACTGAAAAACAGTTGATTATTATAAGCTAAGGATGAGTCAATGCAATTGTCCCTAAGGAGCTGAAAAGTGGTCCTGGGAATATAAGATCTTCATGAACATTGTGTTCTAAAATACCCTTAAGACTTGGGGCATACGTAACAGGTTTTAACTGTGAGGCGGGGAATCAGTATATTCAGTACTCGCCAATTCAGGATGTCCTGTGCTGTTTAAATAATGACCTAAACATGTTAAGTGTTTTGAGTCAACTGCATTCAATGAAAAAGATAGGTAAATAATCAAACAAATGGGATCTGGCAAGTGTATTTTGAAACTGATTTACAAAATCCGTTGAAATGAGGAAGAAGGTACAAATTATTTTAGTACTGTAATCAAATTGATTCTAATGATATAAAAATAGTGGAGGTGTTTGACTTGAAAGTAACCCCGATATTTTTATTTTTATTTTTTTAATTTTTAAATTTTTTTTATTGGGGAAGGGGAACAGGACTTTATTGGGGAACAGTGTGTACTTCCAGGACTTTTTTCCAAGTCAAGTTGTTGTCCTTTCAATCTTAGCTGTGGAGGGTGCTGTTCAGCTTCAAGTTGTTATCCTTTCAGTTTTGGTTGTGGAGAACGCAGCTCAGCACCAGGTCCAGTTGCCGTTTTCTAGTTGCAGGGGGCGCTGCCCACCATCCCTTGTGGGACTCGAGGCATTGAACTGGCAACCTTGTGGTTGAGAGCCCCCTGGCCCATGTGGGAATCGCACCGGCAGCCTTCAGAGATAGGAGCATGGAGCTCCAACCACCTGAGCCACCGGGCCGGCCTATTTTTATTTTTTAATGAATTCCCAGATGCAGGAAACTTGTGGTTTATGACGATGCTTTCTTCTTAAGAATCAGAAGAATCTACAAACAGCAGTGTTTATTTTGGGTAGGAGCTGTTATCCAGAAGAATGGATACAATGGAGGAAAATCAAGAAGATGAGAAAAATTAATAGACTACAGTAACTGGTGTGTGTTTGGCAGCGGGGGTTATTTCCTCCTGCTGATGGTGCTGTGGAATCGTTTTGAAAACGTAGTGGAATCCTTGAGCCAGTCTGAAGGGTTTTTGTTTCGTTTTGTTTTTTTGGTCTACATTCCCAGAACCCATCCTGTGATAAAATTAGTACCATACTGTTACTGGCAGTTATATGCCAAGTGTTTAAAACAAGCATGACAAAGACACCAACCCATCAGAATGGACAAGCTGTCCAGTCAGAAGGGACTCCTGCGGCAAAAACTTGATTCGTAACAGTCTGGTACCTCGAGGTACCTGTCTTAACTGCTTCCTGTTTCTGGTTCCTTCTGGTCACAGTGGTTCTGGACACATTCGCTGTGCTTCAGAGGGCCATGGACACAGACGGAGAGAAGAGGAAGTTGACGTGATCTACTCGACTCTAGATTTACTTCCTATCATAAAGAGTAACTGCACTTAGAGATTCTTGGCTAACATGTTGGAGGCTCAGAGTTGCTTTTGAATTTTTTTCGTGTAATTGGGACAATGTTTTCTCTCGGGGGGAAAAGAGACACAGTAAAAAAGCAAAGAGAAGAAAGAATACTCAGCCAGGGTAAGAAGCCCTGAATTCTTTCCTGTTGTTTACCACTTAGTACTACCTGAGTGACATTGATAGAAAATGCTCTCTAGAACCAGGGTCCTTATCTGAAACAAAAACCCGTAACAAAATGTCTCCAATGATGCATTATGTGTGAAAGTGCTTTGTAATTCCTTAAATTCGGTGTAAACATAGTATACTGGTACTATATCTTGGGGAAACAAATATTTTAAAGAAACCCTGAAATAGGAATTATCATTTTAAGGGAATAATCAGCCCTGAATCCAGCAAGCCCATGTTTTTATATGTTGAGCTTTTTGGAGTTTTTTGTTTTGTTTTGTTTTTGTTTTGTGGTTTTTGTTTGTTTGTTTGTTTGTTTGTTTTTGGAGAGAAACAAACCTCATGAACTAACTTTTCTCCAGATCACTTTGGCGCTTACTCAGATCTATAATCGTACCTTTAGACTCCATAGCCCACACTTGGTGATTCTCAAAAAACATGTTACAAAGTTTGAATTATCTCCAAAGCTGAGCTAACATAATTAACCTTGTAGATTACAGGGTCCCAAAGACACATGCTTGTAGTACATCTGGAGGCTGAGAAATGTAGGTTGCTGCCCAGTGGTGGCTTTGGTAGGGGACTGTGATCTGTTTCCACCAGTTGCCTTAGCCACTTGGGACCTTTGTCCTACAGGTCAGTAAATTTTGAGACAGAAAATCTTGCACTTCTGGAAGGCATTTGCCAGCACTAGAGTTCATGATCTGAAGCTCGGCTTGAATCAGGGGAAAGAAGGAAGAACTTAGGGCAAGAACTGAGCCGGGAATGGCTCCCACGGAAATCTCTGAGGACTGGAGAGGCCAACATGGAAGATGATAGGAACACACGGCAGATTCCTTCATTTCCTGGAAAAAGGCTACTCCAGGATGACTTTATTCCTGTAAGATTCCCCTAAGCCTGAGCTGGCTGACAGGATCTATCTGGGTTGGAAGCCACAATATCCAAAGAGAAAAAAAAAAAAATCCCTTAATTTGAGCCTCCTAGAACCTTTCAAAGGGCTCCAGGATGAGTTTTTTTCTTTTGCCAGAAAAATAGGACATTTTAGTAGTTCTAAAGATCTTTCTTAGAACCAGAAGACAAGCTTTTTAGAAAATTGAATGTTCTGGCAAAAGGGGAAATATTTGATCATTTTAGCCTTAAGGAAGAAGCAAATTAGATCTGAGTAGGCATAATACCAGGGGGTCAAGAGACTCCTGTATGATTTTGAGTTTTATTTGAATAGACATTAATATAATGGGCTGAAGTGGTGATATTCCATGGGCAAGATTTTACTAATGCTATATGACAGCTACATATTCCGAGTGCCTGCATTTGAAGATGTTAAATTCGGAGAAGGATCTTTAAAAGAGCCAACTATAAATACTCATCTCACTTTAGCTAATAACCCAATCTCTAGCACTAAGGTATATTTCTTTTAGAGCAAAAAGTATCAAGGAGGCTAAAATACTACAAAGGATGACCTAATAGAGATGCAAATGAGATGGGTTGAAATTCAAAACAGAGTTAGACTAATTGGAACAATTATAAAAATTTGATTCTGCAATATAATCCGTTTAATGTACTCTCCTATTGATCAGAGGTGGCTGACTGCTTTTGCTAAACCATCCTTTGTAAGGGAATTCTGTTCTTTTCAAAAATCTTGGAAGTAGATACTTATGATAGTCAGTTATTTGTCACCCAGAAAGTAATTTTCTATTGCACCCAAAATAGAAGACATATATGCATTTCACTATCAGTGGGTTGAAACTGTTTGACTTCATATGGAATTTATGAATGAAGAGGAGAAAGATTTACCGCTAAATGTGGAATATTGGACATTACATTAGAAACTAGCTTGAAAGGTTTTTGTACAACCTCAGAGTAAAGAATAAGACTCTGAATAATTCATAGAGCCCTAGAAATATTAATCCAATAATTTGAACAGTGATATAGCTTTTCATTTTGATTAATCGTGTTTTTTTTAAGTTCCTGACCAACTGTATTTTTTTTTTTGAATGTTTGTGTTAACTCTGTGGGAGATTCTTGGATTGTGATTAAAATTCTAACCCAAATGTTAGCTTGTATTCACTATATAGTGTAGACTGGTGCTGGCAGATGAAGAAATGTGTTCCGCTTTCTTGTCGTTTTGTGAATGGATTGTGAAGCGTTTGTTAATTTGTTCTTCCCTCCACTGGAGCAGATAACTCACAAATATCTGCTATGTCGCAAGACTGTTTTATTTGCGTGAGAAGAATGGTCTGGGGGAGGGTTGTTTGGGACATAGAATTAATAAGGTATGTTAAAAATGGAAATGCACGGCCTCGTTTGCTTTTATTCCTGGAATCTTTAGAAGCAGTTCTTGACTGTGTTGCTTTCCAACCAAGTCCTTTTTAGGAAAAGGTGATTAAAGGGGCTGGAACTCCATCTGCCTGGTCTTCCCAGAGCCCTTTCCCTTGGTCCCTCTTGCACTTCATCTCTAAGGCTAGACTTCCTCGAGCCCAGTAGCTTTATAAAGTACCACACAGGTCTGTCTTTCCAATGCTATCATAGGACTGCTTCCCTTCTATAGGCAAAAATAGTATTCTCTACTGAATCCCAAAGATAAACTGCCTCCCTCCTTTGCCTTTTTGCTGTTGTTGTTGTTAAAAGAACCTAGTAGTATATGATACACCCATTTCTTCCTAAAGTAAAGCATTCCACTTGCATTTCCAGTTAAATGAGACACATCAAGCACACGGACTCATGGGGACTTAATGCAGAGATGGAAAGGGGAGGGGGCGGCTGAACTGGCTGCAATACATAGCCCTTTGCCTAAAACGGAATGCATTGCTCAGTGCTTGGTGTTAGATTTATGGAATGACTCCTCTCCCAGCGCTGTCCCTGCTTTTCTCCAATGTGGTGCTTTGTTGCTATCGAAACAGCCTTACTTTCTAAGCCATTGTGATCGTGCAGGGGGAGGAGGCTGTGGTGGGCAGGGGTGACAGGAGTAGTGAATGACAGCTCTGCCCGGTGACATGTGGCGGACTTCTGCATCAGCCGAGAGGAATTAAGCTTTGTCACTCCCCACCGGGACTACCTTTCTTCTGGTATGTGCGTGAGGAATTCATATGCTGCTGCTGCAGCCACCCGAGCAGAGCCCTGAGTACACTTTGCCACAGGAAAGCAGTGAGCAAGAATGATAGCTGTCTCTTTTAAATGCCGCTGTCAAATTCTGAGGCGACTTACTAAAGGTACTGTGATTTCCTTGTTATTCACTCACCGAGTCGGGTGCAGTAGCCTGTAAACACAGTTAGATGGTTTTTACTCTCAAATATGACTGCTTTTTTCTCAATTAACTATCAGGCAACAAAGAACTCAGTGAAATATGTATGGGTGTATATGGACAGGTAGACTCGGTATTGCTTTCCTTCCTTACATCCTGGTTCTGTTCTCACTGAAATCATGAACCCGGCGTGTATGTTTTGTGTGTGTGTGTGTGTGTGTGTGTGTGTGTGTGTGTGTGTGTTGTTTTTTTCTTTTCTTTTCTTTTCTTACTGACTTCATTCATTGCTGAGGAGAAAATGTGTTTGGGTCCGGTGCTGAAGTTATTACGGGAAACCATGGTTTTGCTCACTGATGAACTGGGCAGGAGACATCCAATGTGTGTGACTGTCTTACCCGTGATACATGCACTAAAGGCAGCTGGCAGCTTCAGGACTCGCACAGCTGGTGAATCCACAGAATTATTGTTCCTTCTATTAATTTCCAACATCGCATGAGCTTTTCCCCAGGACGGCTTTAATTATTTATGTATGTATGTATGTATGTATGTATGTATGTATGTATTTTACATGTTAGAATTGCATGTTCAGAAATGTAGGTAATTGGAAGTGCTTTCCTCCTAGGTGTTATTGAGGAAGTTTATTTGAAAGTAAGAATGATTGCTCTGGACTTATCAAGGATTCCTGGCTTGAGATTGGCTCTCTTAGAACTCTAAAATATTAACTAAATCTCTCTGTAAAATATGCTTCCTTTTGAAATCACTCTACCTATGCCATCCCATTTACTTCCCGAGCCTCTATTCCAAAGTTAGTGAATGGTTGCTCACCTTAGGTGTGTATAGCTATGGGAGCCTTCTTGCCTCATTTCCTTTAGATTGAATCTTCTTTAGAGAGAAGTTATTATTTAAAAAAATTAGCAAAACTTGACTCTGCGTAAAAGTGTGTAGCTGCAGGCACCTTTCTTTTTTAGCCCGTAATATAGAGCACTGTCTAGTAATTAATGGATGTAATTATGCTCCAGAAGCTCTGAAACTATAAATATGTTAATGGATACTATCTCTATCAGTTTAACTTGACATATCAGAGTTCTTTGATCACTAGCAGTGCAGCTAAAAATGCAATTAATATTTTATTTGGCAGAGGAATGAGCACAAAGCAAATAGTGAGAAATAGATTTTGAGTCAATAACAGGAAAGAGAATACTATAGCCTAACTTACCGAATGCATTTGCAAGTTGTTTGGATAGCAGAGCAAGTCCTTTAAAGGGTATTTGCGGGGCGGGGGGTGGGGGGGTGGGGGGGGATATAGGAAAAACTATCCATTTTAAATTAGGCTGTTAACATGGAGCAGTAAATTCTGTTTTGACTTTATCTTCTGCAGTTGGTACAAATGTACAATTTCTGTTTATGAATCTCTATTAAAAGACTATTCTTTATGTGATGGCTTTGACCAAGACTTCTAAAGGTCTCTTATTCTATAAAGTTCTTAGCTGATTTTAGCATTTACTTATCTTGATGTTGAGACGTTCATACTTCTCTTACATTATAATCATGACACAATCAGTATTTTCTCTTCGTGTATATCAGAAATTCTTTTATAAATCTTACATACTAGGGTGAGAGGAAACCCAAGCAATTTTTAGTGCTTACAAATATTTTTAAACTTTTTCCAGTTTTCTGAGTCTTATGGAAACATCAGCCTCATGCAGTCAAAGGAAATTTATGTGTTTCCTAAGACAGTTGTTAAAAATCTAGATAAATGAGGACAGTATTGATACCTTCTTTGTAGTTGGTATTTCATATTTTCCCCCCCAAATCTTCATATCGGCTCTTTTCTGTTTGGTATTTAGCTAAAGACTGCCAGTTGATGACTAAAATAAAATCTCTACGTGAAATCCACTGGCTGTCTGTCACTTGGCTCCTCTCAGTGCTTGAGTGGATGTTCAAATGTTGGCCCGGATGTACCTGAGCAGGAGAACACCTTGCCTTGCCAGCCCCCTACAGGCCAGTCAGAGTCCAAGGCCCACCTGTTCCCAAGGGAAATCATTGAGTTCCAGCACCCCGCCCCCTACCAGTGGTGCTATTTTTCTTACGCTGTAATACTGAAACTAAGAAATATATGTACTTACAATCTTAAATGCCCCTTCTTTGTTTATTTGTTTGTTTGTTTTGGGGGGCCGGTAGTGTGGATGTGCATGTGGATGAAATTTGTTTCCTTTCCCACCCACCCTACCCACACAATTCACACCCCCTCACCCTCACCCCCAACAGGCATATTTCTGTATTTCTCATGCGCATGAGGGCTGCACCTACTACGTCTCCTCCAGATACTTAATCCGTTGCCCTGAACAGAGTAGTAGGTCCTCAGCAGCAGTCTACTGAAATGAATTGGATTGGCCTCATTGAAAGTGGTGGGTCTGTTGAAGTTTCTATGAGCTCTCAGCAAATCCTGCAAGTTCTTTATTAGACCCCTTATGGCTAGAACCTTACCCAGATCTTAGAGGAGTGTGTGTGTGCGGGGGAGGGGAGGGTGTGGCTTCATATTTCTGAGACTACTTGGTTGATGTCATCCGCAAGAAAAAGCAGTACGGCAATTGCTATATCTTTTTAATTCTCTGAAGGAGAAAAGGACGTAATTAAGGGGAAACTATTTTCTACATGCACCCACATTCTTAGCATTTTGCTTGTGTTTTAGGTTTCTTTATTCAGCTATTGCCCATTTAACAAATATCTATTGAGAACCTACTGTGTGTTCCAGGCAATGCCATTTTTGCACTGGAACGCTGGGCTGGAACATTTTATAGGGGTAGCAAGCATTTTAAAATCAATATATTTTTCACTATAAGTAAGTTCTTTATCTGGGAAATGATTTTCAAAGATCTATAAAATTTATATTTTATAGATAAATCCTCTGATCACCCCACATAGAAACACGACCCACAGTAATAGGACAGAACATACTTTAGGTGAACTTAGCACTTCTCACGCTTAGGAATTGCATCTTTTTTCTTATTAAGGCTTCAAGAACTGTTTCTATTTGTTTGCCTTATCAGCCCCCTACAAAGGTGGAACAAAAACAGGAAAGGAGCCTTTACTCAAAAGGCCTGCCCCTGCCATTAAGACAGGGACTTGGGGCCACTAACAGACCCAAACTCTCAAATGTATTCTTTTACTTCTAATATTGAAATCTACAGGAGGGATGTTACTTTCTGCCTCTGTTCTTCTTCCCTTCCTCCAGAATTAGACTGTCTACTGATTGCCTAGCCTTGGAGCCAAATCCAAAAATAACATTTTCTCAGCTTTCCAGCCACATCTGACAAAGGAATTTTCTTGAGTGAGTAAAATGAGACTTCTTGGCACCTCCCTTCATAGCTGCTTACCTTCCTTCATAGCTGCCCCTTCTCTGCCAGGGGCTACAGTAACTCAGCAGGAGTGAGTATGTTTTCCCAGAAGGGAATGTATTTCCATGGCTTTTACAGGTTTTGTTCTTTTTCTCATGTCATGATTGTGTCATTTCTTTTTCCTTGAGATTGGATGGCTTCATATGCAAAGAATCACTTTCTGTAGTGATAACAGGTGTCACTCTACTTCTTTCTCAGGTGACACTGTTTTTATTAATAGTTCAAAGATCTGAACTTTCGTGCTCCACGGGCAATGGCATTTTCCTTTCACAAGCTTTACTCTGTCTGCCAACATCAACATCAGCCAACAAATATTTACTGACATTCCATAGGGAGCATGAATGTGGCTACCTTTCACTCCTTTTGTTTTGTCCCCTGATTCACCTTATTTCCCTGTCTTCTCTCTACCAGCTCAAAAGTCGTGTCCAAAAATCTCTGTCTTCATTTTAGTATAGTTTTCAAAATTATTCATTAGAGCTGGTCTCCATGTCATTTTATTTTCTACTTGCCTTCTCTTCCTGTTTTTGTCCAAACACACATGTGGCATAGAATAGAATTAACTATCCCTGCCCCTTTCCCATCAGCTTACTACTGGCAGCTCTGTTGACCTGAGTTCCAATGGGGTATCTGAGTGAGATACCTGTGGCTGGCTTCTAGCAGCTCCCTGCGTGCATTCCTTCTTTCTCTCTGCCTCTCGTTCTCCTTCCTGGTTTTTTTCCTCCCAACCTCTATATCCTTCCTCTTTCCTGCTGCCTGGGCATTCAGGGGCTTTGCTTATCCACGGGCACTGAGCAGGTTTAAAAGGCTTTGTGTTGATCACAACCACATGCCCTCTCTTGCAGTCTTTGCTCCTCAAACTGCCCCCCATCATGGAATCATCATGCTTGAAAGGAAAGGTCAGACATTAATCTCGGACTTGTCTCCTGAGAGAACTGAAACGCAAGCATCTTAGACAGCCAGCAATCTTCATCTTAATTCTCTCCAACAGGAACAATCTCACAATGTGTCAGATAACCTTTCAAAGGGTTATTCAAGTAACCTCTGAGTCCCTTTAAACTCTTGGTCGCTCATCTGCGGTTTAAAACTTTTTCTATTCGGAAATTCATTTTCTATGTATAATCTCAGTCAACTTGAACAATGCATTTACACTTTTTTTTTTTTTTTTGTCTGAATGGAAGAGGAAGTGTATTTTCTGTCTCTTCCCTTGTGCGACATTCTTTTAAACCAAGGAATTCTGTGTCATCACTGAGGTCAATGTCATTGTTCTGAACACGATTGCTCCTCTTCTGATAGGTCTCTCTGCACTTTGCCATCCGTCTCTGTCTAGTCGCGCGGCTCCTCCAGCAGTCTCCTCTAATGGCGCCTCATCCACTCCGTGATATGATTCAGAATTGATTATCATCTGGGTTGAGAATGCTTTCTCTCTGCTGGACCTCATTTCTCCCGTCTCCCCATCCTCATTCCTTCCGCTAACCCTCACTGGTCTCCTCTGTCAGATCCTGCCATCTGGAACAGCTTGACTGTATATCTCCACCTCATTAACTTTCCATCCCTTTTCAAATCTCACCTGAAAACATATCCTTTCTCCTTTGCCTCTACCTCTTCATTTCATCCCATCAAAGCTAGTTTCTTTATCATTCCGGCTTATAAACTTTTAAAAATACCAGGCACTGAAGAGTTGTTTCACAAAATGTGCTTGTCTTATTTTGTTGGAGTTTGACGTATTGCTAGGGAATGGGGACTATGTCTCTCACAAATAGAGAGACCCCACCTGAATAGGGGATCGGTAACGGGATCTCAGGCAGGTTGGTGTTCTCCCACGAGCACAGCTGACGGTGACGGGGATGGAGTTCTCACTGCTCCTAGCCCAGTGCTCTGAGGGAGTTTACATTGAACTGGGGCTTGGAGCACGTTACTGCTAGTATTCTGAAGCTTTTGGAAAACTGCCGAGACTTATCAGAATTGCAGGTTTATTTCTCCCCCATCTTCTGGATGGGAATTCTGATGGACTATTTCGTTATCCCTCGTATAACCTCCTATGAACGAGAAGGCGTCCATACCCTTCTGATGGGACTGTGGCTGATCGGGAAGGAAAAGCTGGTTTGTTATTGGAAAAGGAAAGGCCACTTTAGGATAGATATGTTCATGTATTAACCCTTACACTTTGGGAAAATGAGACCCAGTATTTCATTTTTGCCACCCCTTTTTCTGAAGTAGGAGACGGGGATGGGAAGCATAGACCTGCCCAACCAAGGCGACACATCACTAGCCCCTGAAGAGTCCATCTGGTACAGGGGACATGAGAAGATGTCTGATCCTGTCTCATCCCTTCTGTTTGTCCAATTTTTTAAATCTTAGTAAATTCACTTTATTCTGGCAGAAAACTTATTTTTGGTAATTTCCCACAGTTTCAGAGAAGGTAAAATATGGTATTCTGGTTATTTCTAGGAATATAAGGGAACAGTCAATGTTTAGATCCTTCTTTCTTTTTTTCTTTTTTATGTAGTCTCTTGGCATTATTTTACTTACCTGAGAATTATATGTGAAACTAAAAATTAATAATCTGTGCCTTATTAACTCTACAGAAGAAAATGTTTTGTGCAAAATTTTATTTGTAATTACTTTGTTTAAGTTTTCATACCACGTATATCCAAAAGAAAAATCGTGCCCCAGATTTTTATCATTTTATGTGACTTCACCTTTAAAATGCAAGAGGATCTTTGACCTTGCCTTTACAACAGCAATAAAATAAAATGGTTTCATATTTCTTAGTCAATGGTAACCACCAAAATTCAGAAAAAGCTTCTTGGGTTATTAGAAAATGGGGGGAAATCTTCTTAATAATTCATACTAGATTATTAAATAGCTGAATAAATGAAAAAAGCACAATAGTTAATATTTGTACTAAGAAAATTTTCTCTCTGATTTTCAAAACAAAGGTGAATTAGGGGAAAAAGTAAAACTTCATGTCACTAAAGATATGTGTTATAATGGTGTTATAACGGAAACCATTGTGTTATAATGGAAACCATTGTGTGGGGGATGGGGCAGGAAACAAGTTGACTTACAATTGACTCTAGTCCTTTTTGGTAAGAGTTGAGGTTATACTATATATTCAATACATATTTTTGCCTTACATTTTCTTCTTAAAATTATACCCATTTGTGTACACACTTGCCATAGGAAAATGTTACTGTCTCCGTAGTATTCCACTACCATAGTTAACAATCTCCCTAGTTTTTTTCCAAATTTTCACTCTCCTCTCGTAAAGGATGCTTTTGAGCATCTGAAAGAATTTTTGTGTGTTTTAAATTGTTGCCTTAATGTTTTTTTACTTTAAAATCTCCTGATACTTATTTCCTGAGAATTTTGTTTAGGATACATAGCCTACACATTCTCTCATAGGCATTTCTAAGCTAACAAAAATGGCACAAAGAACAACAGTGAGGGAAGTAGCACTTGGATGCAGTAATATCCAAAAAGCAAAGCAAAGATGGTATTTCAAACGGGAGAAGGCACAGCCTTCAATGAGAAAGAGTGAGAAAGAAACAGCCGTTTGCTTTTGTAAATGGGTCATTGCTGACCATTGAGAAAACGGTTTCAGCAGAGTAGCCACGTCCACAACCAGATGATAAGCATTTTAGGCATACCTAGGTCCCACTCTTCTAAGGTGGACAGTGAAGTGAGGCTACAGCCGGGCAGTAGCCTCTGGGGACAGGCCGCAGGGACTAGGGAAGGGTATTATGGGATAGGAGACAGCTGAGCATGTTTTTTAGGTCTAGAGGAAAGAGCCAGCAGAGAGGTGAAACTGCAAGATGCAAACCAGAGAAGGGATGATTCCTAGAGCAAGGCCATGCAGGGTGCGAGGGGTGAGCACAGAATGCAGATGGCAGCCAGCCTGGACCGGCAAGAGGAACACTTCTGTCATAGAGGTGGGGAAGCATAGGAAGAAAGGGTTTTGAGGTAGACATTAAGGAAATTAACCTAACTTGACTTTCTTAGTAAATTAGAAAAAGATTCCAAAAACTCATATTCTTTTTTTTTAAAGATTTTATTGGGGAAGGGGAACAGGACTTTATTGGGGAACAGTGTGTACTTCCAGGACTTTTTTCCAAGTCAAGTTGTTGTCCTTTCAGTCTTAGTTGTGGAGGGTGCCATTCAGTTCCAGGTCCAGTTGCCGTTGCTAGTTGCAGGGGGCGCAGCCCACCATCCCTTGTGGGACTCGAGGAATTGAACTGGCAACCTTGTGGTTGAGAGCCCACTGGCCCATGTGGGAATCGAAACGGCAGCCTTCAGAGTGAGGAGCACGGAGCTCTAACCGCCTGAGCCACCGGGACGGCCTAAAAACTCATATTCTATGAGCTGCTAATCCAGGCAGGGCTTTCTAAATTTGTCTCCATATTGGAATCACCTGAGGAGCTTAAAACCTAATGGCAGCCCCAATGGTGTCAACCCCAGAAATTGTGATGTAATTGACTAGGGGTGTGGTCTATGCTTTGGAAATAAAAAAATAAAAATGAAAAATAAAAATTTCCGGATGATTCCACTGTGCAGATGATTTTAAGAACCACTGGCCTAACCATTTAGGAAGTTTCGTAGAGCCACCGCACTGGGTCTTTGGAATCAGATTTGTTTCAGCCAGAGACAAGCCCAGGAATTTTATTCAGCTGCTGGGAGGCAGAAATTGAGCAGATTAGCCTTCCTGCAACTTTGAAGGCAGAGCCCATCTCAACATGGAAATAGAGCCCAAAGAAAGAGACACCAGGTCCTAGTGTCGTCACTTGAGTTTCTGGTCAACAACTACCTTACGTGAACTCTGGGCTCTACACTTGGACTTCTTCAGTTATATTAGCCAATAATTTCCCTCAACACCTAAGCTAATGAGAGCCAGGTTTCTGTGAGTTGCAATCCAATGAAGCCAGATATGGGTTATAACACATTTAAGTGTACACATATTGATAAACGTTTTTAAGATATTGTTTAAGAATGGCAACTTACTCAACCACTCCCGAACTCCTGAACCACTCACATTGCAGTGAACACCAGGACAGCCTCAACTAATCCTGGCCCCACAACTCTGTGTTGACTTATGAGCACCACTAGTAATTTAGGATTTCCATTGGCTCATTTTGTTAGTGGACCATGGATCAAGTGCCCCTCCCCCACCTCCATTGGTGGTCTGCATCAGCATAAACTAGAAGGAATGTCTAGATAGGGACGGAAAGGAATGTTTTATTTCCATGTGATTTTCCTGCCCTGACTATTCCAGGAGCTAAGGGCGGACTCCTCCCTTCCCTTCCTGCCTAAGCAGAAGGTGCTTGTTTAAAGAGAGCATAGTGAAAAAGCAAGGTTAGAAAGTTGTGCTGCTTGGACTATATGGCGTGCACTGTTTCTCTGGGCGTCATCAGCTCTTCTCATTACTCCCTCTTTCCTTCTTATATTAGCTTCCTCCTTCCAATTTTAACTGGCATAAATCTACGTGTGGTAAAGGATCCCACCCTCATTTGTATCCTGCAAGAAGTCTGTCACCCCAGCTCCCAGTTAGGGGTAGATGCATGCTGGAACCAGCATGTAATGGCTTAAAAGAGCCAAGAGTTAATTTTTCAAGAATTTTGTGAACCAGTTGTTAAGCACATCTATTATTAACCATTATTGTATATAAATTTACAATTTAAAAATTACACTAAAAGGTGCATGACACTAAAAATTCATCACTTTCGAATTACTACTTATTATTTTACTACATTTTATTACCTATGCCCCTGAAGTCGGACGTACCTGTATGGTGGAAATACTATTATAATATATGAGTGTGCTACTTCACATTTCTTACCAATTCCACATTCAGTGACATCATATTAGTACCTTGAAATCAGCTATGTTTTGAGTATTTACACCGTGGAAATTGGCATATGCTATAAATCAGGGCTTCCCTCTAAACCCCAGAGAGTCCGTTGTTAAACATTTACCAACACATCACTGACTAGGTACCTCTGCTCTATGTATTCATAAAATCTGTGCAGATGTCTTCCATTATGCTTTCTAAATGAGATGGTGACTATCTATTTATCTGCATACAATCATCAGACAATGAATTCCTTGAAGTTAGTATATATCCTTTACTTATCATTATAGCACCAACAAGTACACAGTATTTGGTGCAAAGAAAATGCCATGTTGAATGAATAGTGTTAATTTCTTACGATCGCCTGGATGAACCAATCTCACCATGTTCCTTGTAGATTTGGAATGTTTCAAATAACTCCTTTTACCAGAGCTCTTGATTTTTGAAAATATTCTTTCAGGTTTTCATATCACCTGAGGAAGTAAACCCCAGGACGTTTCCAAGGCTCCTCAGCATCCTCTCACACCTGCTAATTTCCCAATTTCCTTTTTAACAAGAAGGGTGTTCCATGCTTCCTCCTTTCCCTCCTCCTCCAGAAGCCTGCTCAGGAGAGTCTGGAGGAAGGTCCTGGCAGGAGGCCAGGAATCACACCCTGGGAGTTTGGAGGCTGAAGGACAAACTCTGTTGTTAAATTCTGCATGACAAAATTCCCAATTGAATCCAATCTGGGTTATATCTAGGACCCCACAGAGTTTCTGATTGAATTGAGTCTTTCCCATTCTGTAAAGCTAAGTGACGTAATACCGATCAAAACTGAATTTCTTTTATTGCTTTTGTTTTCTAAATGGCTTGTTGGTAAGTTTGGTTCCTCTGCTGTGAAGAGTTAGCCAGTGATAAAGTCTCAGATCGAGACAGTTTCCAAGAGTGTTAATTCCTGATGATATTTGTGTGTAGATGATGTTTGTCTGTTTTGAACGTATGCCTCCCAAATGTTAAAATCTGTGTAAGGATTAGGGGCTCAAGGTGCACGGTCTAAAAGTTTTTCCCTCAGCTACATCCCAAATGTCAGCATGAATGTGAAAAAAGGCAAGTCTGAAAATGGGGGCAGTGGGTGGGTATCAAGAGACCAGAGATTTTCAGAAATTTCTGAAAGATGGAAAGTGGATAAACCAAAGCAGACAATACAGTCAGAGCAAATAAAAGAAAAGTGGATGGGGGAAGTCATGCTTCCTGGCAGTGGAGCCACAGACAGACTCCAAACTTGTGTTGGTTGGGGAGAGCAGGAAGAAGAAGGGGTAGAAAATAAGGTGATTTGTGGAAGGATGGGACATCTGGGAAAGTCAACTTGCCTCGCTTTTAGCCACCCTCCATTATAGTATTGTTCCCTAGTCTAAAACTAGAAAACCAATCTTTTAAGAAACTCATAGATCTGCAGTGATGTGGACCCTCAGAGTAAAGCCTTATCGTTTTGGCACGGAGTTAGTGAGGAATAGGTAGGTATAACATGCCTATAGGCCTTTGTATTCGTCACCACCTTTATTAGGCTGCAATTTATTAACCCAGTTACAATGATATAAGCTAAACACCAAGACACACAAAAGACATAAAACATTATTTACAGAAAAAAAGAAATTTTCAGCAACCCAGAATATTTTTGGGTTGCTTATTATATTAAGGCACATTTGAGTGTGAGCTCCCTAGGAGTCAAGGAGAGAAAATAAGCTGCTATTGTGTTTACACATTTCAATGCCTGTTAAAAAATAAACAAAAATAAAAAAATGCCTGGAAAGCTAATCAGTGGTGGCAATAAATTCTAGAAGGAATGTACAGTATAAATGTACATCTAATGTATGTTAGATGCTATAATTATGTTATGGCAAAAAAATAGAAAAGTTATTTTTAAAGCTCTTTCTTAATTTACTGACTCACTATAAAAGCCAAGGGCATGGTGTTATATTGTAATGCAGGAAAGTAATTTCAAAGTGCAGGTATTAGAGTCTGGATATATTGCTATCTGGAGCATTTCCCAACCTTTGTTCTTTAGAAAACTAATTATGCTAGATGTTAATAGTAGTTATGCCATCGAAAATGGGTTCAAGTTAAATTATCGTGGCAAATGCATCAAACTATAGTCTTCCTTTGTAGATTCAAAAACTATGTTAGCATATTAAAGGCCCTTACAAGTTCAGTAGGAAATAAAGCTAATTAATTTGAATTAACGCAGTATTTTCTCAATTCATTTTTGATCATGGGACATTTTTTTCAAGTAACACTAACACTGCAGAAAACAGATTTTGGAAAACAGGAGTTTATCTCAGTGCGGGTTGGAGTGAAGTGAACATAGAAGCACCAGTCATCAGTGATCAGATATGTAGAAGTTTGCCTCTTGGTACAAAAACTTAGGAATCTGACAAATTCTTTCCTCAGCATGCTCCTCCCATTTTCACACAGAAATATACTGCAGACACCTCTGCAGTTAGATTAGAACCCTCCCCCACCCTCCACACCTCCAAAGAGCAAAGCTATCTGCATTTTTTATCTGTCAAATCATTTCAAGTCAATTCTATGAAACCACTAAATTATGTGCCATGCAACACAAAAGAGATGATTTGAATTCATGGCATTTAAAAGGCAGCTGGTAGTGGTTGGCCACCTAATGATGAAAGAGGCAAATGAGCCTTATACACTGCCTGATTTTGAATACAACTACTTCCTGAGGAATCTGGCAATAAAGTTTTCTATGCCCTAATCCCAGGAAGCTTAGTGAGTACAATCTCTAATGACCTTCTCTAATATATAAATGACATTCTCTGATATATAAATGACAAACTACTCCCCTCCCCTGGTGGGGAGGTTTAGTTTGTCATTTATATATCAGAGAATGTCAGCAAATATAAACATTTATATCATAAGTATACTTGTGTCTTATGCTAAATTCTTTACAGCAATAATCTATACACCCTGATAATATGGTCATCTTTTAATTTGGTAGAATCTGTGGGCATAATTCCAATTGAGCTCAAAACAGTATCAAGTTATCTTGATAAAGGTTAACAAGTAGGGAATGCTACACCACTTAGAATTAGAATTTGATCTGTCAAACAAGCACTCTTATCCACAATGATTCTGACAGGAGTATTATGGCATACCCTTTGAAAAAGCGTTAATAGCCTGGGCTTTAATCCAAGATTGTACAGCTTGACTCCTAGTTCCTGTTTATGGAATCAAAGGCAAAAAAGATCAATGAACACGACAAAAAAAAAAATCTTACCTCATCTCAGTGTGATAAAGCGAGGAAGGGTAGAGCAGTAGTCAGCAGTGGAAAACTGGCTCCTTCAGCAAGAGAATAGATTGAAAGACCCAGGCTTACCATTTTTTGTTCTTATAAAGAAAATGAGTCCTAGTTTTGCACTTTGAAAGAAATGCCAGGTGGTTTCCCATTTTGAAAGGAGAGCCCACCATGAAGGAATTATGCTCCAAAAAAAGGCATTACTGTAAGTGGCCTAATAGGAAAGGCACAGTCACACGGAGCAGAATCTTAATAATTCTGGGAAGAACAGAGAGGTTCTTTTTCCTGAGATCTTTTTCAACATTTAGGTAAGTGATAGAAATACCTCAAAGAGGTGATTTTGGTTTTGTTTTGTTTGTGTTTTGTTTTCTTTTAATCAAATCCTAGGAAGAGAGGCAGGCCTGTAAACCATAACATGTGGGAAAAGCATCACGAAATAATTCACACAATCATCTAAAGAAAGTTTTGCTTCTACTCTTCCTCCGGGTGATGGTATAATTCAGGTGATAGTGCACAAGAATCTCAGCTCTTGTCAGCCAAAAGTGGTTCTCAGAAATTTATTAGAATGCTCCCGCTCCCAAAGGGATGTGTTACTTTGAAAAGATTTAAAGTTAAACAGTGTATGCACGTTTTCCTCCATACTGTGTTTAACTTGTGCAGACTTTTGGCTGGAGGGTGGAATGGGGAAATGGGGAAGGAATCTAGAGAGGAAGATGGAAGGGGAGAAAGCAGGATCCCTGACTGTAGCAGACGGTGAACTTGAAAACCGAAAAAGAAGCCATCAAGATAAATAGATATTAGCAATGGTGAAATGGATATTAGCCGTGGTTAGAAAGAAAACTCTCCAGAAGGAGATTTTGAATAGAGTAAATCTGGATCTTTCTCAGTTTGGTTCCTCATTTGAAACACAGGACACTGAAAGTGTTCTGAATGACTATTTTCTTAATTCTCCCAAGGATGACACACAATTACAGCCATTCTACATGCATAGGAGAATGGATAACTGAGAATATCAGCACTTAGTTCTCTCACCGAACCCAGAATGGGAAAAGCTGCAGTGTTCGTTATGGGAAGGAAAAGATCTTTGCTTTATCTAAATCTTATCTGGCTGAAATGTCACTGTTCAAAATATGGTGAATACTAAATGCTAAAGACTATTTTCAGGATGAATTCATCATTTTATTTAAAATATCTTACTTAAGGGCAGAGATGGAAAGAAAAATAGGTTGTAAATAATGTTAATAGGACACTAGCCATTGTAAAGTCCTGAGGAAATATTTCAGTAGTACTTAAAGTAAAACTAAATGAGGACTCAGAAAAATATTAGTTGAAGAAAAAGAAAATGTATAAATTATCCCATCTTTTCCATCACTTCAGTGAAATTTTAGACAACACTGAGTGTAAAATATATGTTATATAGAGTCTAATGCTCAAATGAGGTTCTTCCGATGTTTTAATACAGATTATGGTAAATTTTTTAGACAGGGCTGCTACCAAGTGAAATTGAAAATAGTAATAGGTATGGTTTGTTTTGGTTTCTTTCTCTCCTCCCTGATTCTTCCAGAATCAAACCAGGGTTTCATTTCCACAGGACCTTGTTCTCAGAGCTATTTTGTTTGGTTTGGGTTTGGGTTTGGGTTTGGGTTTGGGTTTGGGTTTGGGTTTGGGTTTTGGAGAGAAGTAATCTCTTCTTTGAGATTTTTAACTCATAGGGACTTTGGTTGACCTTTTTCATTGGGAATTCTAGATGAGCAAAAACTCCTCAAGAGTCAAATCTCCAGAGGCAGAATTTTAAACTATCTGGACCACTGATGTTCAGCACACAGAGTTCAAATCAGCTACACAGGTTGCTTCCTACACTTATGGACAATTGTGCTTTCAGATGACTGCAGAGAAGCCATTTTTCTCTCAAATATTACTCAATTTCTGTGAGGTCATGGATCTTGAATCACAGCTGGAAATTTGAGCATATTTCTGATGTTTCTAGGAAAGCCACCATATATCTGCATATTAAGCTTTTATTTTCTTAAAAATTATAACATTCATTCCAACTTCAATATTTGTATGTTTAGAATATAAGTAGTGGCATACATAGAGAGATCAGATGATATATGTGTATATAGTCTACAGCGTGTATATTTGTATATATGTAATACATATATGTATAATTTGTATTATGTATGAATACACACACACGCACACATATATGCACACACAAATTTATTGGATGCTTTGCAAAAATACATTTTGTCTTCCCATACCTAAATAGCCACTAATGTAATGGGTATGGCCCATGTGTTACTCTTCTCAGTCTCCCAGCACCTAGCAAAATGCCTAGAACATAGCAGGCTATCAGGAAATATAAATATATAAATAAGTAAAATGGAATTGATAATGAAATTAATAACTTTCTGTTCACACATCTCACCCCAAAACAGGAATGTGCTAGTAGCATATGGTTACCATATGAAATAGTGGACTGAAAATGGCTTATGAGAAATGTATGCACAAGCGCTTTGAAAATTTTATAGACATATTGGATAGTGTTATGTTCCCATAAAATACAAACATTTGAAATGTTATAATTTTACAGTGTAAGTATAGATTTAGTCATAGACCCTGGATTAATAATAACCAACTGATACCAGGTCATTAGCTGAGGAATAGGTTCTTGATTTGAAATATCAATAAGAGGATAATTCATGGAGTAAATCATTTTCCTCCTTGCCTCAAACAGCATTAAATATTTAGCAGTGACACAGGAACAATTTGATCAATATTCTAATACTAAGATATTGCCATTCATTTGAATATATAGGCCCATCATTGTAGTAGGTGGTATTTTATGTTATGATATTGATTTCAATATTTAATAGTTAGCTATTTTAGGGTATGAATGCTAGAGATCATTTTAACAGCAGACTTAAGACTTGAAGATATATGAAGAAAATTCTAATGAGGACACAATATTGATTCCTTAGCCTCACAGGTGGCCCAACAGTTCACCAGAGAATAGTTGAATCTTACGTAGTTTAGGCACCTACATGAGAATCATAGAAAACAATAGTTTACAATTTTTCTCTCCAGAAGAACATGAACATTGATTTATTTTGATGGCTATCTTTGTACAGCAAACAGAATCATTTAAATAGAAAAGCAATCCTTTGTTTATTTTGCGTGTAGAACCTGTGTGTTAGCTTGAGATAGATTTGGGGAATTTGTACTCTGTAAGACCATTTTTCTGGTTAAAAGCAAGGTAGAACTTTTTCTTTTCCACTAGAGAGAGTTTACAGGAGAATTGCATGGCAACAATTCACCAAGAGTTAACAGTTATTGAGCCTCTAGTGGGTATATGGTACAAAACTGGGTCCTTCAAGAAATATATCTTTTAAATGTCCATGTTTAGAGGACATGCTGGATACACTGTCAGAACGAGCAGCCACTTGAAAGGAAAAAGAATTGTTCTATTAGACTGAGCTCAGTGTACCTATGTAGTGAATGTTAAATTAGAATCTACACAGAGGCCAGTGTGTATTTTCTTTGTTAGGAGCCTATAAAATGGAAATAGTACGTGGACAGTCACATCCACAAGGGCTGTGTGGCACTGTATTACCTGCATGTGGAAATGTAGCTTTTAAATGTTCTGTTTTGAAAAAAAAAAAAAAAATGTTTTAGCAGGATCCCCCCCCCCCCACACACACACACACACAGACAGACACATAAAAAATATGTTTTGTTTTGAGGGAACTAAGACCAAGTTATTTTCAAAACGGAATGTACAATGACAGCTTCATTCGTTCATTTATTCACAGATATTTATTGAGCACCTACTACATGTGAGGTAAAGCTCTGGGAAGTTAGTAAATCAAACTAATTTCAGTTTTTAGAAATATACGAGATCAGACAATTAAGTTCACAAACTCATCCTAGAAAAAGTGCTACACACCTCATTGATGAATATCACTACGGTCACCTTCCAAGTACTCCCCTTGGGAACCTATGCACCAATGTCAGCACCTAGTCCACCCTTCAAAGCAATTTTGGAACTCTTTTCCTGTAATGGCCATCAGAGCTGTCATCGTATTACCCTGATGTCCTGAATGCCATCAAAATGTCTTCCTTTCAATATTTCCTTTATCCTTGGGTAAAGAAAGAAGTCACAGGGGGCCAGATTAGGTGAGTAGGGAGGGTGTTCCAATATAGTTATTTGTTTCCTGGCTAAAAACTCCCTCACAGACAGTGAGCTGGTGCATTGTCGTGATGCGAGAGCCATGAATTGGCGAAAAGTTCAGGTCATTTTTGTCTAACTTTTTCATGCAGCCTTTTCAACACTTCCAAATAGTAAACTTGGTTGACTGTTTGTCCAGTTAGTACAAATTCATAATGAATAATCCCTCTGATATCAAAAAAGGTTAACAACCTTGACACAAGTTTGCTAACTTAATTGTCAGGCCTCCATGTGCTGATAACAAGTTTGGCCAGAGTCATGATTGGCCCCATTGGGTCAATCTAATAGAAAAAATAGAGATTAGGAAGTTTTTCAGGTTATTAGAGAGAATTGTCCATTGGGAGGAAGACTCTGTAAAAATATACTCGTACGAGTATACTAAAAAGCTAAAGAGAAAGTTCCCTCTTTACAGTTCATGGAAATAGTGAATTCCCCAATGAATCTGAGTACGAAGAGTTGGATTACAAACTGAAATGCCGACAGGAGCCAAGCATTTAATATTTATTTAATAAATAAGCGTCATTCCCCCATGACCCAGACTGTCTGACCTGGACACACAGTTTGCATTTTAAACACCTAAGGATACAGCCTTGAATTTTGCAAAGAAATATATGTCCTCTCCAATTTTGCATGGCACAGAGAGGTCAGTCCATCTATATTTGTTTCCTCTTTCTTAGAGGCTAGGATACAATGAAATATTTCCTACCATAAGAAAAACAACAGTCAAGCAATAATCCATGATTGCTGACAATTGCCTTGGTGTCAGAACGGCAATGGGAAGTGGAGATGTCATCCTAGAAACATGCGGCCTGTTTAAAGGTGGTTGTAGCTACTCACTTTGCTTGTTGTCAGACAGAAGTACAAGCCCGTTATCGTCAGATATTTCGATTTTGGAATAAAAGCCAGGAAGCTGGTTTTTAAATGGGAAATCTCCCAATTTTAAAATGTTGATTCTATTGAGAAAATACTGCATTGGCTAGCAAAATTCATTTGTAGTTCAGATTTTACCTGTGGTTGCCAGTTTCCTGGCTGTGCTTTGCATATGCTACAGGGGAAAAAAGATGTTTATTCGTCCATTTATTTGTTCATTCATTTAACAAATACTTAGTGAGTATCACATCATGATCGGTGTTACAGGGCTTTCAACAATAAGGGTCGTTGCACTTGAAGAACTGAGTCTAGTGGATGCCTCAGTCTAGCCTAGAAAATAAATCCATACTCATCGTCCAGTTATTCTCTGTATGTTTATAGGTTTCAAATCAACATGTACAGTTCCACTGTCTCACCTGACCTTCTGTGTATCTAATTTCCTTCAAATATGATGTAGCAATAAAATAGATCTTCTTGCATCAACATGAATACAGGTTTAAAGCATAATAGTGCAAAAAAAGAAATTAAAAAGTTGCAAAAAATATGCAGAATGATTTTATGTGAATTTTTAAGGTACACAAAATAACACTATATATTATAGGAACATCCAGCTGTAGGAAAAATATAAAACCTCTACAGCCGAGTGACCCTTGAGGACAGTGGTTGCCTCTTGGGGAAGAGGGAGGGCATGAGATGGAGATGTTTCTCTGTAGTTGTATGTGCAACACTTTATTTCATTAAAAATATCTGATGCAACAGTGTAGTGATGCAACCACTATACAACGGTATAGTGGTTACCAGAGGGCAAGGGGGTCAAATATATGGTGATGGAAGGAGAACTGACTCTGGGTGGTGAGCACACAATGTGATATATGGATGATGTATTACAGAATTGTACACCTGAAATCTATGTAATTTTACTAACCATGGTCACCCCAATAAATTTAATTTAAAAAAATATCTGACTCCATTTTGACAAAATGTAAACATTTGTTAAATCTTGATGTTAGGTGCGTAGGCATCCCGTGCTTTTCCGTCTTCCTGTTTACAATATTTAAAATAGATCATAAAAATAAGAATATAAGAGAATAGCATGACTAAATTCAACTTTTTCCTTTATTCCTAAGGGAATGTCTTTTCTGATTTTTAACCATTAATTTAATGACACTAGACTCCCAGACTTGAAATATTGAAATTCTCCCTCTTGTTTGTCCCCAGCGGCTAACCTAATCTGTTACTTACGACATCTACCTTCAAACATCTCTTTCCATTTTTATTGCATCATTATGGCACAGACGTTATCATTTAACATCTGAACCACTCTCATCATCTCCAAAAGTGTCTAATGACCTCCACGTCCTCCTCTACTTCACCCCATGCAAGGCTGTTATCTCGCTCATCACGCCTCTGTCCCGCTCCCATTGTTCACAAATCAAATTCAGCTTCAGTGCCACTTTCAGCTCTCATGATTTTGCATATGATATTTCTCCTTCACAAAATGCCCCTTCCTTTTTCACCATTCCAAAACGTTTACCTTTCCAAAAGTCTGGTTCAAGGTCCACCTCTTCGGTAAGACTTGACCTATATTTGTGGTCGTTATATTTTTAGCACTGATTGTATTCACTTTGGTACTGTATATAGCTTTTTGTTTGCAAGTTCATCTTAGGTGGAAGTTTTGGTTTGGTTGTTTTTGTTGTTGCTTTGGGGGGGGTTGTTTTGATTTTTGAATTGTTTTTTTCTTTCGTTAAGATCACCTCCCCTTGTCCAAAATTTTTGGAGTTGTCTCTGGTGGGCCATTCCAGACGGCACCCTGTGGTGTGCATTGCAGTTCAAAATTTGATCCACAGATAATTATCTTGTTTTTTGTTTGTTTTGATTTTTTTTATTATTAGCTTCGGGTATACAAAACAATGTAATAGTTAGACATTATAGTTATGACTATATATATACATGTATATGTATACATATGTATATATATAGTATATGTATACATATATACTATATATATAGTCACAGGATGTGGAGTACAGCATAAGGAATAGAGATGTGGGGAAAATATATATATATATATTTTCCCCACATCTCTATTCCATATATATATATATATATATATAATTATAGTTGACATTCATTATTATTCAGCTTTAGGTGTACACTGCAGAGGTCAGGCACCTACACTATCCATGAAGTTATCTCCCTAACAAGACAAGTGTCCATCAGATACCCTATAAAATCTTTACAACATTGTTGATTACATTCCCCAAACTGTCTTTCGTATCCCCATGGCAATCTTGTGGTTACCGATTGTGCTTTCTAATCCCCTCACCTTCTCCCTTATCCCCACCCCACTCCCATCTAGCAACGCTCAGTTTTTTTCTATATCTCTGAGACTGTTTCTGATTAGTTTGTTCATTTATTCTATTCTTTAGATCCCACATATAAGTGAGATCATAGGGTATTTGTCTTTCTCAATCTGACTTATTTCTCTTAGCACAATGTTCTCTAGGTCCATCCGTATTGTTGCAAATGGTAAGATTTCCTTCTTCTTAACGGCCGAGTAATACTCCATTGGGTAAATGTACCACAGTTTCTTAGTCCAGTCATCTACTGATGGTCATTTCAGTTGTTTCCTCGTCTTGGCTTTTGTGAATAGTGCTGCAGTAAACGTAGGGGTACATAAATTTTTTCAAATTAGTGTTTTGGATTTCTCTGGATAGATACCTAGGAGTGGAATCGTTGGGTCATAAGGTAGTTCCATTTTCAGATTTTTGAGATACTTCCATACTGTTTTCCATAGTGGCTGCACAAATCTGCAATCCCACCAACAGTGCACAAAGGTTCCCTTTCTCCACGTCCTCGCTAGCACTTGTTGTTTGTTGATTTATTGATGATAGCCATTTTGACTGGGGTGAGGTGGTGGCTCATTGTGGTTTATATTTGCATTTGTCTAATGATTAGTGAGTTTGAGCATTTTTTCATATGTCTGTTTGCCATCTGTATGTCCTCTAGAAAAATGTTTCTTCATGTCCTCTGCCCATTTTTTAATTGGGATGTTTGTTTTTTTGGTGTTAAGTTGCATGAGTTTTTTATAAATTTTGGATATTAACCCCTTATCAGATATATCATTGACTAATATCTTCTCCCATTCAGTAGGATGCCTTTTTGTTTTATCGGTGGTTTCCTTTGCTGTGAAAAAACTTTTTAGTTTGACGTAATCCCATATGTTTATTTTTTTCTCTTACTTCCCTTGCCCAAAGGAATATATGAGTAAAAATATTACTAAGGGTAATGTCTGCAAACTTTCTTCCTATATTTCCTTGTAGGAGTTTTATGGTTTCAGATCTTACATTTAAGTCTTTAATCCATTTTGAATGTATTCTTATATATGGTGTAAGGAGGTGGTCCAGCTTCATTTTTTTGCATGTGTCTGTCCAGGTTTCCCAGCATCATTTATTGAATAGACCGTCTTTACCTCAATGTAAATTCTTGCTTCCGTTGTCATAGATTAAATGACCATATAGGTGTGGATTTATTTCTGGGCTCTTTATTCTGAATTATCTTGTTTTTCAGTGTGGTTATGCCCCCTTCATTTTGTTTCCTTTTTTTTTTTTTTGAAGTTTATTGGGGTGACAATAGTTAGTAAAGTTACATAGGCTTCAAGTGTACAATTCTGTAATATGTCATCTATATATCACATGAGCAGGAGGAATTTTGTGTGTATTCATGCCACAGTCCACTGAATTGCAATGATGTTTCAGGCAAGCAATTATCTTGGATGGGGTTTATGGTAGGTCTGACTCATTGTTTATTTGTTTGTTTGTTTGTTTGTTTGTTTGCATATTTATTTTTGCCTTTTGACCCCCTTCACCCATTTTTCCCACTCCCCTATCCCTCACCTTTGGCAACCATCAAGCTTGTTTTTTTGTTTGTTTTTCAGTTTCCACATATAAGAGAGATCATACGGTTTTTGTCTTTCTCTGTCTGACTTATTCCACTTAGCATAATGCCCTCCAAGTCCATCCATGTTGTTCCAAATGGCAAGATTTCATTCATTTCTATGGCTGAACATTACATTGTATGTGTATACCTTAATTTATTTATCCATTCATTCACTGATGTACACTTAGCTTGTTTCCATATCTTGGCTATCTATTGGAAATAGTGCTGCAATGAACATGGGGGTGCATATATCTTTTCAAGTTAATGTTTTCATTTTCTTCAGATTAATATCCAGAAGTGGAATTGCTGGATCATATGGTAGTTCTATTTTTCACTTTTTTGAGAAACTTCCATATTGTTTTCCATAGTGTCTGCATCAATTTACATTTCCACCAACAGTACACGAAGGTTCCCTTTTCTCCACCTGCTCACCAACACTTATTTCTTGTCTTTTTGATAACAGCTATTCTAACAGGTGTGAGGTGATAGCTCATTGTGGTTTTGATTTGTATTTCTCTGATGATTAGTGATGTTGAGCATCTTTTCATGTGTCTGTTGGCCATCTGTATGTCCCCTTTAGAAAAATGTCTATTCGCATCTTCTGCCCCTTTTTTAATTGGATTGTTTGATTTTTTTTTTTTTTTTTTGCTTTTGAATGTATGAGTTCTTTATATATTTTGAATACTAGCCCTTTATCAGATATATGACTTGCAAATATTTTCTTCTGTTCAGTAGGTTGCCTTTTTATTTTGTTGATGGTTTTCTTTGATGCAGAGAATCCTTTTAGTTCGATGTAGTCCCACTTGTTTATTTTTTGCTTTTCTTGCTTTTACTTTTGGTGTCAGATTCAAAAACTCACCAAGACCTGTATGAAACAGCTTACTACATATGTTTTCTTCTAGAATTTTTATGGACTGAAGTCTTAAGTTCAGTCCTAATTCATTTTGAGTTAATTTTTATGTATGGTGTAAGATAGTAGTCAAGTTTCATTCTTTTGCATGTGATTGTCTAGTTTCCCCAACACCATTTATTGAAGAGACTGTTCTCTTCCCGTTGTATATTCTTAGCTCCTTTGTCATAAATTAATTAAGCATATATGTGTGTTTATTTCTAGGCTCCCTATTCTGTTCCATTGATCTATGTGTCTGTTTTTATGTCAGTACCAGAATGGTTTAATTACTATAGCTTTGTAATAGCATTTGAAATCAGGAGCACGATGCCTCCAATTTTGTTCTTCTTTCTCAGATTGCTTTGGCTGTTTGGGATCTTCTGTGGTTCCATACACATTTTAGGATTTTTGCTCTATTTCTGTGAAAAACGCCATTGGAATTTTGATAGGGATTGCATTGACACTGTATATTGCCTTGGGTTGTATATTTTAGCAATATTAATTCTTCTAATCCATGAGCACAGAATACATTTCCATTCATTTGTGTCTTCTTCAATTTTTTTCCCTTAATGTCTTAGAGTTTTCAATATGCAGGTCTTTCACCTTCTTGGTTAAACTTATTCCTAGGTATTTTATTTGTTTTGACAAAATGGTAAATGGGATTTTTATAAAATTATTCTTTCTGATAGCTCACTATTAATGTATAGAAACACAACAATTTTTGAAAATTGATTTTGTATCCTGCAACATTACTAAATTCATTTATTAGTTCTAACAGTGTTTTGAGGAATCTTTAAGGTTTTCTATATATAATATGTCATCTGTAAATAGTGACAGTTTTACTTCTTTTCCACTTTGGATGCCTTTCATTTCTTTTTCTTCTAATTGCTTTGGCTCGGACTTCCAATACTATGTCGAATAAAGTGGTGAGACTGGGCATCCTTGTCTTATTCCTGATCTTAGAGCAACAGCTTTCAGCTTTTCGCCATTGGGTATAATGGTAGCTGTGGGTTTATCATATCTGGCCTTTATTATGTTGAGGCAAGTTCCCTCATACTCACTTAGTTGAAAGTTTCGATCAGAAGTCGATGTTGAATTTTGTCAGATTTTTTTTTTACATCTATTGATCATTTGATTTTTATCCTTCATTTTGTTAATGTGGTGTATCACATTGACTGATGTGTGGATATTGAACCAGCCTTGCATCCCTGAAATAAATACCACTTGATCATGGTGTATGATCCTTTTAATGTATTGTTGAATTTGGTTAGCTAGTATTTTGTTGAGGATGCTTGCATCTATGTTCATCAGGGATATTGGCCTGTAATTTTTTCTTTCTTTTTCTTTTATGTATGTGTGTATGTGTGTGTGTGTGTGGGGGGGGGTGACACATGTGTGTGTCCTTGTCTGATTTTGGTATCAGGGTACTGCTGGCTTTGGAAGAGTTTGAGAAGGATTGGTATTAAATCTTCTGTGAATATTCAGTAGAATTTACCAGTGAAAGCATCTGATACTGGACTTTTGTTTGTTAGGAGGTTTTGGATTAATGATTTAATCTCCTTATTAACACTTGGTCTGTTTGGATTTTGTATTTCTTCCTGATTCAGTCTTGGTAGGTTGTATGTTTCTAGAAATTTATCCACTTCTTCTAGGTTATCCGATTTGTTGGCATATAATTGCTCATAATATTTTCTTATTTTCCTTTTTATTTCTGTGAAAAAGTCTTTGTTTCATATTATTTGATTTTTTTCATTAAGAAAAATTTTCAGCTTCCCCAAAAGGTGGACTACTTCTCTTCCACTAAATTTAAACATACTACCTGAACCCATTTTGCTTCCTAGTATTTTAATTTTTCTCACAATAATTTCCAGATGCCACAACGCCTGTTGAGAAAACTCTTAAAATATGGTGTGCATTATAGTAGGAAATGGATCTGGGCCTTCCCGTGTGCTCCCCTCCTGATTCTAATATTTTTTCCTTAATAAAAACAATGTATTCAGAAATGATGGATGATATTATTTAGTTTAGAAAGAATGAGTAAAAGCTCTCCTCCCTCCTGCTTAGTATTATGTCCATAGAGATTTCTACCAAGCAAAGGAACATTTTTCCTCATTACCCAATATTCTCAAATTGTACTTAACATGTTGCCGATGGTGAACGGTTACAGGCCTACAGATATAATCCTGATATAATCCTAATATACTTGTTTGGTGTTTTCCCCCAATTAGTCATGGAGTATTAAAGTGAATAAAATCTTTTAAACTCTTTTGGCAGCTATGTATGCTGAAGTGCTCATATTCCACATTAAAAGAACAATAATTGTGAGGTTTCTGATTGGGAAATAAAGAGAAATTAGAAATGTTGAAGGGGAAGAAAGTTAAATGACATAGGGAGAAAAGCAGTCCCTAGAGCAGAACACAATACCTCTTAAAGCTTGAGATTTAGGAAATAATTTAAATTTTACTGATGCTTCTCCTCCAGCCTAAGGCTTTTTTAGGCTCTATAGAAGACTCTAGGATGTGAAATGAATCAAGTATCGATCCTGCTTTAGGATAATCCTTTCATGTATGGAATATGAATTTAAGGAGATTAATGGATACAATGAAAGAAATTCTAGTTTTCTTATTTTGATGCTTAATATTCCAGAGTTGCTACACACTGGTTGACGGGGCGTAGTGGAATCCCCTAAAATACATGCCGATGGGAAATTAATATCCTACCAGGAGGACTTAACACATGTAGGTAATACATGCTAACACATACTAGGCAATAATAATAACACCTACTAACTACATTTACTAAGCACCGTCCATGTATATTAGGCATTGTTCTAAGTGTTACCCATATTATCCCCTTGAATCCTTACCACAGTGTTATGAGTTGGGAATTATTACCATGCCCATTTTAGAGAAGAGGAAATTTAAGGAGAGAGAAATTAAATAGTTTGTCTAAAGTCATGCTGCTGGATTTGAAATTGGTCAGTGTGGTATCAGAGCCAGACTCCTGACCTACGCTCTGTATTACCTTTTTACACTTACAATAAATATTTCTTGAATAAATGAGGGGTTATAGTTTGAGGGAAGTGTTTAATCCTCAAGTATATTGGGATTGCCCGTTGGATTTGTAAAAAAAAATTTACACAACCCTGCAGTATTCCATTAATCTCAAATATTTACAGACCTAAAACTACAGAACACAAGGGTAGCCCCTATATATGTTTGTGCTCATGGCATACGATGTACCAAATTACTATCAGACAAATCTCAAGAGAGTATCTTTGATCTGTAATGTCCTATATGTTTCAAATATTGGTTTCTTCTCTAATTCTTTCTTGATAATTAAGATCAGCCTGTCATCTGAATAGTTAATAATAGTGACCAGGATGTGTAAGCTATCTTTCAAAGAAGTTATTACTCGTCATAGTGTCTGGTGATTGAGATAATGTGGGAAATATTTCCATTAGGTCCTTTCCACTGATGAAACGTAAGTCGCACTACTAAAATTCAAATTCCAAAGGATAGAATGTTCATAATGTGATGTTTAAGGGCTCAAAATTTCCTCAGAGTCAGACTGACAACAGATAATAGCTCTCTAGTAAAATATGCTTTATTTGCTAACTACGTTTCTTGGACAAAGCCCTCAAGATTAAGGAAGAAATCTGTCCTGATGCTTCTTGTTTCTCCCAAGCATCCTGAGAAATGGCTGGCTTAGATGGAGCTTGGCCAGCAAGGTATTCCATTGGCCAGATGACTCAAGTGGCCACTTAAAAGCATTATTCTTCCAGTGGATTAAATCGGGTATGGAGTTCTGGGAGCTGCACAGGTGGGTGGGATACTCTTACTTGAATTTGGAGCCAACCACCATGATGTACACAGAAGGAGTGGCTGGAGACCCCGTGCTTCCTTCACTCAGCTATTGTTGTGGGAAGATGAACAGAGAGTAAACACTGGGGTATGGTAGGAAGAAACTGAGCTTTGTAGCTTTCAGTCTCAGATCTATCACTCACCGGAGTATTCCCTTAGAGCACTTCAAAAGCTTTCTAAGGCTCGGTTTTCCTTTTCTGTAAAATAGATATAATACCTAGCCCTAAAACTCACCACTTTGGTCCATACAGTACAGAATACAATATTTCCAGTCTCTTCCCTCACTACCTGACAACCCAAGCCAATCACATATATTCCTCCATCTACGTATGTGTGTGGTTTTTCTATTTCAGTGTCGTTATGGTCTGTCTTCTTCCTAGCATATCCATTTTCCTCACTTTCATGTGTCTGAAACCTACCTCTTTTGCAACTTGTAATTTAAATGCTCTGTCTAAAGTTAAGCTTTCCCCAATTGCACCAAACAGAAGTACTTTCTCGTTTCTCTGTGTTCCAGCCACCCTTGGGGGTACTCAATGGGCATTCAGCATGCCCTTCCTTGGGTTACATTCATTTATATGCTGCTTTTGCTTTTCCTACTAGACTACAGATCCTTGGGAGGTAAATAATGTCTGGTCCATCACTGTATCCCTATGCAGTGCTTAGCATGGTTTCTTGCACATTGGCAGTCAATAATTGTGCGTTTAATTGAATTGAATAAGAGAAGGAAATCTCTGCAAATCTCTGAACCTCCCTCTCTGCTCAGGCTTGAGGGACTCAGCTTTTTTGATTGAGTCTGGTTTAACCAAAGGTGATAAGGGAGAGAGAGCGGATAACTTTCTCTGGTCCTCCTACTTGTAATGGTCTATATTCTTCAGGAATTGGTTGCCTCCTGGTAGATGGATGCACTCTGAGGATTTTATAGATTTAATACATTTTTTAAAATACTGTCAAGGAGAATTGAGCGAGACCAACTTCAAACATGAAATTACCAAGGGAAATATCCAAACGGTCTGCATTTAATCTGATTTACAGTTAGGAAATATATCGATTCTTTTTTCTTTTCTTAGTTATTGCATGAGGTCTTCTTGCTTTTTAAACAACACTCGTGTTCATTCCTTTTTTGCTTAGCCCCCAAACGTCTATATGGTGAAAAATGAAGCGAATGAATTTGCACATTGCCATGTATATGATAAAATCAAAGTCAAGATAAAGTTTATAAATACTGTTCATTTAGGGTCATTGACATATCTTATACATTGGTTTTTACCTCCATTTTGTTTTTAGAAATATTTAATTACCAAGTTTCCTTTACAGTGTTATTCATGCAATTAGGTGATACAGAAAATACCTTTAAATATCCAGTTAAAACTAGATGTTAAGCTGTGGAAACACATTGAACAGTTTGGTGCTAAAGATTTGCTGTAAGTGGACCTCAAAAATATTACTAATATGGGTGATAATCTCGTCAATTTTCTCCTCAACTTCTTGCTCTCTGCATTCAGCCCTTCTCTCACTAAATCCTGGACTTGAATACAATAGTCTAATTCCTTGCTTTGTTGCTTCTCAGCATCTACTAGTAAAGCCAAAGGACTTCATCTTTCACACTGGAATGCTGTATAGTGAAAGGAACATTTTAGCTGAAATTCAACAATATTGATCGAACAACTACCAGGGCTGGAAAGCCAGGGAATCCCATCCATTTCTTATTTTGTTTGAGCTTAGAGAGGAAAGAAGACACATACCCAGCTATCATATAGATCAAACCATGATAAAAATAAATAAGGAGCGGCAAAGCACTTAAGGATGAGATGAGGAAAGGAAAAGCATTACCACTTACTGCATACCATATCCTCTTAGAGATCATATTCAAAACATTTAACCATCTTTATGGCCAAGACACTGACCAGACAAAATGGACATTGGTCATAGCATGCAGCAGAGTCCTACAGAGCCAGACAGTTATCTACTAAGCTTCTGGGTGAAGTAGGTCAAGGCCAGGACAGCAAGAAGACAGCGTTGGGTTGGGGTGGGGTGTGAATGCACATGAAGGGCAGCAGCTTTTTCTGGCTGTTCTGAAAATACCTCAATATCTTACTCCTGATATATGGCCATCCTGGTGTAAAGCAGCAGCAGATCAAACAGAGCCCTCCCACCCCCCACCGTGAGTTAAGCATTATTAAGCAGAATTAAAAGTGAGGAAATCACATGTTAGGGTGGGAATTGAGGCACACAGCTAGTAAAAGACAGAACTGAGATTAACCCACGTCTCCCTCATTCCAAAGCCCATTGTGTGTAATAGGAACTAATTTGTACTGAGAAATCCAGAGATGGAGAAAGAGAAAGAGAATCGTGGTCATGATTTACAAAGAATGTGCCTTTTAAGCTGGGCCTTTAAAGTAAAAAGATATTTTATCATCGTATCTCCAAGAATTGGGATGTCAATTTTGTTTGTTCCATCCCTCATAGCTTACCATTCTTTTCCTAGCTAGGCTTCTTTCCCTTCCTTTCTTCCCACATCTATCACTTTCGTTAGACAAAAGTTCTGAATCTAAGATTCAGATGCAGAGGCTGTGAATGAGCTTCCAGAACCCTAGAACCCACTGCGTTTGTGTCTGCCAATGTGCGTTTTTGTGGGAAGATCATCCATAGTTTTCTTCCAGTTCTCAAAGGCCTCTGTGTAGCTCCATTACATTAGAGGAAACTAAAAAATATTCCACAGAGGGAAAAGTTAGGTATTATGATGTCATATAATGCAATATTCTGAAACTACAACATATCCATCTGAATTTCAAAAGACTGAAAAAGTAAGTACTGTTTCCTTGGCACTTACCTAGATATGATTATCAAATAAATGGCATTTCTCCTGCACGTACCAATACATATTCTAAGAATTTTAGAGAAATGAGAGACCACAGAACTTAGGCATCCAACCCTGGCAGGTGTTGCTGGCACATTAGCTGTGGTGACATTTAGAGATCACAGGTCATACGGGCAGTTCCAGCGCACAGGAGGCGGTGGTCTGATATTCGAGTAGTTTAAGCAGTTAAGTTCAAATTCAGGATCCATCTGCCTGGGGCTCAGCCTTGGCTGTTGCTTCCCTGCTCTATCACTTAGGACAAGTTATTTAATCTCCATGTGCCACCATGTTCTCATCTTGAAAATGAGAGTACTAGCAGTACCTGTGCTTTATAGTTAAGGTGGAGAGTAAGTAGTAGATGCAGAATGGGACTAAAAAGGTCCACAGCAACTGACCTCTTGCACTCTGTCAGAGTGGCAGAAGGTCAGGAGACCCAATGTCCCCCACTAAATTATACTCCTTTCAGCCCTCGCCTCATCTTGCTACCTGGTCTCTGTTTGCCATCACTTTTGTGCCAGGGTCCCCTGTTGTTGTCTTGTTTTCATATATGACTTTCCCTTCCCCATCAAAGGGATGGGAATAGGTGTAGAAATTGAAGGCTATGGCATGATGCTGGAGGCTTGTCCTGTTTTCATGTGGCAAATAAAATTATGTCAAGACTCTGGAACTACTCAGTTCATCAAGTAAAACTGAAAACGAAGGAAAGCAACACCTCTTTTATGCCTTTCCTGGCAGTGCTTATATTCTTGGCTTCCTAATATGTACCTAAAGTACAGTTGACACTTGTGGCCATGTCAGTGAAACTTTCAATCAACAAACATTGCTTGAGAGCTCAATATGCATAAAGCATAAAGGGGGATTAAAAAGTGATTTCATTGGTAGAAATTAAATACACAGGATGCAAAGACTAGCAAGGAGTCGGTGAGTATTATCATCCCTTCCTATTTAACTGAAATCTTGTACACCTTTTTTTTGTGTGTTTAGAGTTTTTTGAAAGATGAATGGACGTTGCAGCCCATTTTGAGAAAGCCATGGCAAAATCAGTTAAGAAACATCACGTTAGCACTTCTGAACCTTCTCTTCCAACCCTGAGCAGCATCTCCTTTAATATTGATGGTTCCATCCAATATAAAGAAAAGCCATATTCCTCTGCCTCTGAAGCCCTCGAAGCTTACATTGACGATTTTGATTTAAGCTGTGAGCTTCCTGATATTAATGATACAAAGGTTCACCTGAAGCAGACCCCTCTTGAGTTGCTTGCTAAACTAAACAGTGGTAAGCTTTCCTTATTCTCTGAGTATGTTTGTTCATTATGTAGAGAAAGCTGATGCTGTGAGAAGGTATATAATCTAAAAGACTTTTTTCCTTGGAAAAAAATTGTCATATAATTTGTGAATCTTTTTATAAGATTGTTACATAATTTTAAGTTTCCAAAACTTTCTCAGCAATGGATATCTTTGAATTGAGAGCTGATTACAGAAAACACATCCCAGCCTTGATTTCAGAGTGAGAAACCTCTGGCCTTGGGGCTAAAAGCCTTGGGCTTTGTACCTGAAAGTGTTATAAAGTCACTTCTCCAAGTGATAGCTACCATTTTAAAAAATGAGAATAATGATAATGCCTCACAGGATGTTTGTAGGAACTAAATGTGTGTGAAAGTACCCTGTAAATCCGTCCGGCTGTGGGGTCCTCAAGGTTCCCTCTGTAACACAGTAAGCATTGTCACAGAGGGAGGCGAGTTGAGGTCTGGCTCCCATTCTGCTAATGACAGTTGAGATGTGAGAAAAGTCACTTACTCTCCTTGAACTTTAGTTTCTTTGTCAATAAGATGAACAGACTGAACTTTTTGAGTTCCATAATTTTAAAATTCTATGTTATGTAGACCGCAGAACAATAAAATGGGTCAACTCCAGTATTTCTCTTAAAACAGTGTCATTTGTTGAAGCTGAAAAAATACTATCATGAAAGCAAAACTGGGTATGAATCTGAATTTGTGGGTGATTAAGCGTGAAACCCTTGGGGAAATAAACTCCTCAGATAGTAACTTTCTTGTCTACGTAAATAGGAATAATAGTAGTAATAGTAGTGGTAGTGGTAGTAGTAAAAATGTTTGCTCCTCTACTAAACATGGTCTTTTTAAGACTATATGTGAGGACAGAGTTCCAGAGAGCAGTTTCCAGGCTCTTGGCCTCACGTGGAAAGGTGCTGGCTCGGTTATTAGATGGCCATCAGCTCTTGCCAGTTAGCCATTGGTCACTAATATAACTGCCGTGGCTATGCTAGGGGGTTGGTTGGTGGTTGGTTGGTTTGGTTGGCAGAGAAGCAGACAGTGGATTGTGCGTCGTGTGGCTCCTGCTTCCTGTGTCTTCAACCCAGCCACCGGCGAGACTATAGTGGTATGAACCCCCCATCCATGGCTCCATGGGTGTTCCTTTTTGGCCTCACCATATCCTGCATTCTTATGGGGGAGCGGGACCAGAGACCCCACATGACAATACGTTAGTGTGCACAAAAGAATATCAGAAGATTATACATTAAAAAAGTAAGGTGCTATTCATTTTTGTTGAATTTAGATTATTATGAAAAAATTTAGCATATTATTGCATGCTATACTTAATATGCAAAGTTAGAGTTCCTGAAACAGCTTCTTCTTGTTTCATAAGTGAAAAAAAAAACAGTGGTATGAGGATTCATGCAAATGTGCCATAGTCCTACACAAGAGAAAAACGTGTTTCTTTAAGCTAAATTGTACCGGCTGTAATATTTGACATGGTTTGATAAATGGGCAGGCATGCTATAGGGATTAAGTGTGAAAGTGTGGTTTAAGTGTCTGTATTACCCACGCAATTGAAGTGCAAAATATATTGTAATTTATTCAGTAATACTGCTGGTTTTCCTGACAAGGATTTTCATTCTTTTTATGAGGTTCGGTGGTAGAAAGAGTTTTTCTGTGTCAATTTTTTGTTGTTGTTGAATCCAGAGAAGAGACTGTACAGCTGGCACTTGTGAATGATTTGAACTGTGGTACAGGCGCTTGCTCTTCTCGGTGTTCTTTTGAGTTCTTAACTCGACCATCGCTGTTACTCTTGGCACTGCTTTGTAAAGGGATGTAGAGTTTTTACTTTTTCATAACTATAAAAACAATCTGTATTCATGGCAAGAAAATACATAGGGAGGAAACAGAAACCAACCATAATCCCAACACCAGAGAAAATGACTGTTAATAGTTTTATATAAATTTCCCCTTTTTTCTATGCATATACATGAGTTGTAATATCCACAGTTTTATAACCTTGTTTTTTCACTTACTCATATATTGTGAAAATCTTTTCATGCCATTATAATAGTTCTGCATCTGTAAAGGGCTCTGTTGTATTTCGTTGTCTTTGTCAGGATAGTGTGGTTGTCACCGATACCTTTACTATTCAAAAAGTTGCAATCACCACCATTGTACACTCATGTTTGGGTAGTTGTCCAGTTATTTCCTCAGGATAAATTCCTAGGAAAGGAGTTTCTAGGTCAAACAGCATGCACATTTTCAAGTGTTTGATTTATATTATTAAATTGTCTTCCAGAAAGGACATTCCGATTTTATACATTTTCACTAATGGAGTAGAAGGATCCTACTTCCCTATAATCTCACTGCCCGTGAATATTATGAATGTTTTTTCATCCTTCCCAATCTTCTGGGTAAAAACTGGTATCTATCTTTATTGCACATTTGCTTTTCTTCTTTTGTAATTGCCTAGTAATGGTTTTTACCTGCTTTTATTTTGTACATTTAAATCTTTATCTAGAATTAATTTTATTGTTAGGTATGGTGAAAGTCTAATTATTTTTTAAAACAATTCCACTTGCCATCTTTATCATAACCTAAATTCCCATATATACTTATGCTAATTTCTTGACTTTTCCACTTACCTGTCTGCACTGTTTCTGCACAATTATTACTCTATTTTAATTACAGTAGTTTTAAAATGCATTTAATGTCTTCCTTAGTATAGAGGATGGAGGGCTGGGAAGGAGTCAGGTCTGTTCTCATTCATTCTTCCAAATGGACCTCAAAAACATTCTTCACAATTTCCAAATGCTAGTCTTTGGATTCTGTAGATTAGATTCTTAACGGTTCACCTGGGTCCTCCCTGATCCCTGCCAACCTGTCCCACCCTACAGCTAAAGGGATCTTCCTAAAGCACAGATCTGCTTGTCATTTGTGTGTTGCAAGCACTGCAGTGGCTCCTCACTGCACTTAACCCCAGGAAAAGTGGCTCCCCAACTTTATCCTGGATATATGGTTCAAACTGCTCAATATGGCCTCAAGGCCATTGGTGATCTGACTGCTACTACTGAGTAATCTGGCTTCAGCTTCTTATCTCCACTGCCACCCCCTGCCATTCCACGCCCCCACACACACACCCCCTTGGATGGAATGCCAACATTGTCTGTCTGCCCTTCACATGCTGTTTCCGCTAACTCCTCTCTCTTCCCCATCTTGCACCTCTGGTAAACGCTTCTTTCTAGCCTCAATTTACATGTCACTTTCCTCCCTCTCCATGTAAAGACCAATTTTGTTGCTCCTATTGTGTCTTCCCTTAGCACTTGTAACATGCCCTAGGATGGCGTTTAACACGATATTGTGAGAACCTTTTCACTGGCTTGTCTTTCCCACTGTACCACTGATAAGGTCATCTAAGTTCTCTGTCTTGTTTACCATTGTAATTCCCCTTGTAACTTGGCAGTCAATTTTTGTTGAAGAATGAAGCAGTGACTGAAACTGCTGCTATGGTCATATTGTGTATCTCTACGACACCGTGATCTTTCTTTTTTCCCCTCATTCTGGGCTACCCTGTCTGTTAACGAAATGGCTGTTATAGAGACTATTGCCCGCCCTGCGTCCTTTTTTCATTGCCAGTATAAGTGATGACTTACTTACTCCGACTAAAGCATGATAATACTTATTTCCCCTTCTCATCAGATAAACCTGGACATGCTCTGCACAGTGTCCCGGGCTGAGGATGCTGAGAACCTTGTATGTCTGAAGTGTGGGAGACAGATGACCGCACTTTAACACCGACATATTAACACCCATGGGAATCCTTTCAGGTCTTCACAAAATTCTCAATTGATGATGTCTTTGGGTCAGCTTCTCAGAGATCCACACCCATCACTATTTCACTTGATCGGACTCATTTAGGCCCATCCTGTGAGATTCATCTCAGCTGTTGCACATTAAGACTCATCTCAGATATTACAGTTTTCTCAGCGCCCCCACTAGCTGCTGCTCTGAGTGGTGGCAGCACCTCTGCAGATCACAAAGTTTGACTGCATGTGTCCGTTTCTGTGAGTTCTGTGAAGCATCCGTACTCTCTGTGACTACTATTTCCATGGAACCTGGCATTGTTAAGTGAACTGAACTAAGCTCACAAATGACCCGGAAGGATTACTGCCTTGATGTGTCAGATAAAGCTGTCTTTGCCTAGAATGAAAACAAAATGCCTATACCGACTAGGTGTACTTATACTCAGCCCACTCAGGCATATCTCAGACATTGCACAGAATTCTGGAGGACTGACATTTTTTGCATTGGATTTTCATTGTCTAATTCACTGTAATGTTCTTCTGTTCTTGTTGTATAGAGAATTTTTCTCCCCCTGTGGAATTTGCAAACTATCTCCAGGCAATATTTTGTCTGTTTTTGTCTTAAAAGTCAAGTGATTTTCCTTGGCGTGAAAATGTGCTTTGGGAGAATCAGAGAGATGATTCCCTTGAAAAATTATGGCAAACCCTGCATGGATTTTACTTGAAACATTAATCCCTTGAATACTCCTCTTTTAGTTTTTATGCTCAGATGTGGAGAAAATGATCCAGCAATGCTGTAACAGCCTATTTTGTGGGTGAGAGCATTGTTCTTTCACAATAATGAAAAATCATAACTATTGATTTGAAGGTGAACTGATCTGGAAACCAAATGAGAGTTTCAATGGACATAAGATAGAAAAAAATTCTTATACCACTCCTCAAAGCAACTTTGAGAGACATTGTCTGAGATTTCTCTCCTAGCTTGGGTATCGCTGGGGCATTTTGACATAGAATCTACTCACAGTTTTAAGGTGAGGAAATAAGAAATCTGATTTAAAATCATCTTGCTACTCTAAGGATGACAAATTTATTTTCCAAACTACTATTTAGTGCCAAATATATGCTAAATAATATGCTTGGAATTAGGGGGAGAGAGTCAAGCATGGTCACTGTTCTGAATAACCATGAACTCTACCTTCAAAGAGCCATAATTTATTGGTAATTCAAATAAGTGTAACACTAACAATTATACTGCCATGTATTTAGTGCTAAGATGGAAGCATGCATGAGGTCTGAGAATAAAGAACATGTACCGAAAGCAGGTTGGAGGACTGGAGAAAGCTCCCAGAGGAAATGACCCATCAACTGAATTTTGAAGGCCGAGTAGAATATTTCAGGCCAAAAAGAGGAGGGAGACAATTCTAGAGAGAGATATGGGTATGTGGAAAGGCACATCATAAATTCAAGAGGTTACTGGTTGTTCATTCAGGATAGATGGAAATAATGATGTTGTTTAATTCTGTCTCCTTAGAGTTTGTCTCCACTTCAGTTTTAATTCTGTTGTGTAACTTTGCTTGTCCTAAATTCATCCTGTTCATCATATGTGTCAAATGAGAAAATAGATTTTGCTCTTTCTCATGTGTGGCAATTTTTAATAGAAAAATGGCAATGAGGATATTTGATGTTTTCAATGACTTTTATATCTGAAATTTTAGACTTTCATACTAGAAAATACAAAAATTAAGTAAAGATTCAATCACAGTTTAAGTGGACATTATATGCTGGATTTTTTATCAATCTTGTCTGTGGTTCTAACTCTTAGAACAGTGACTTAATCGCTTCACTGTCTGCCTAACTGAAAGAATTGTTTCTCACTTGCTGCCCAGTCCCTTATGGACCCACTTTAATTTGAACCCCACGCCAACCACCTCGCTGTAATTGGTTCCGTGGTGCTGATGTCCTGCCCCACCAATCTACGCTATACATCGTGTTGTTTCATGCTGTGGGATTTCATTAATTCTATTTTCTCTTGCCTGAAAATGTCTCGCCCTCCCAGCATATATACCTTCTTTATATGTCTAACTCCTTCTCATTCTTCAAAACCCAGGTGAAGATCAGCTCCTTCCAGAAGGTCTTTGTAATCCTTTCCTGCCCGATGCCTTGCCTCCATGATATTGCCCCCCACAATCCCACTGCCTGGCACCTGAGTATACTAATGATAGTATACTCTAATAATACTAACAGTAATACCTAACATTTATTGTATATATAAGATACATACTTATATGTGCTACTGATAGTAATGCCTAACATTTATTAAGCTCCTATTATCTATCAGGAGCTATTAAATGCTTTATATGCATTATATCATTTAGTCATCACAACCACACTATATTATCCCCGTTTTACAAAGAAAGTAAGACACAGAGAGGTTATATAAAATGCCCAAGGGCACAGAGCTCTAAGTGTTGCCTCTGGGTTTGTACGCAGGCCCTGACGCTCCAACGTCCACATACCAGGCCAGCATGATACTGCGTGCACCTTCTGTGGGTTATAGGATGGATGGCTAAGAACAAAAGGGAAAAAAATGAAATCCTAAGACACATCTTAGACATGATGATCTCAGTTTTAAAGAAGAACCAAAATTGACAGACTCAGTTCCATATTTTATTTCCTTGGTTCATCTTAGTAAGAGTTGATCAATGAGCAGGAATATAACCAAAAGGTAGGAAAAGCACTTAAATTGGAGGGAGATGCAAAGAGCCTGACTGATTAGCTCTTGACTTCTTAATTACTTTTGCTGTCATTTACAAAAAAACTATTTATTTATTTACTTATTTAGTTTCAGGTGTACAAAACACTATAGTGATTAGACATTTATATACATCACAAAGTAATAAACCCAGTAAGTCTATTACCCATCTGACATTGTACATAATTATTAGAATATTATTGACTATGTCCCCAATGCTGTAGTATATATCCCCATGACTATTTTTTGTTTAATTATAGTTGACATTCAACATTATTTTAGTTTCAGGTGTACAATATAGTGGTTAGACATTTATGTAATTTGTGGAGTGATCCCCTCACTAAGTCTAGTACCCATCTGATGCTATATATAGTTTTTACAATATTATTGACCCATACAAAAAAAAAGAAAAACTGTTTTTTAACACAGTCATAAAGAAACAGTATTGTGTCCAAACCACTGGACTTTGAGTGAGAATTGAGGTTTGAATTCCAACACTCTCACTTACACACACTGGGCAGGTTATTTAATCTTTCTCTTACTCTCTCTTTTCATATATAAAATGGGAAAAGTAATGCCTATCAAGGATGATATATTGAGGATTAAATAAAACGATGTATATGAATGCGCCTAAAACAGTTATGTGTCACATCATCAGTGCCCCAGAATAATTTATTTACCCTGGAGGGATAAAATGTGAAATATGGCATTTCTTTGTGGTTTCGTTGTATTGTTTGTTTTTTTAACTCTTTGCTCTCACTCTAACTTCTTCTCACTGTTACTCCCTCCTCCAACCATACAAAATATACTGTATGTTTTCATATGAACAACTGCATACTTCCCCTGAGAGGAAAAATCTGTTGATGATTGTATGTATATCTAAATGGCTCTCAGACTTAGCGTACGTGATGTGAAGTTATGGTTGACAGCATACAAAAGATTTTTTACTGTCGCCAGTGCATTTGGTAGCCAGCATGGATTTTGCAGCACTTACAATGGTAAAATTGTGATTTATGTGGCCAACTCTGTTAAGTAGTTCAAGTAATTTATTATATTAGAATTTTGCTTGCTTAGTTATCTGTCCCAGTTATGCCCAGCAACTTGAAGTTTTATACACTATTTATTTATGCCTTGGGTATTGCAAATTGTCATTAATTTCATTTACTTAATTGTTAGTAAATACATATGTAAAATAAGAATATGCAGAATATATTATAGATATAATGTTTTATTTTTTATACATATATATATATATATATATATATATATATATATATATATATACATACATAATGTTTTAAATGATAGTAATAAGACATCCACGTGTCCACCACCCAGATTAAAATATAGAATATTGATGACCATATGAAGCTCCTGTACTCCCCTCAAGGATGTCATTGTTGTTATCTCTTTAGATGTTATGCCATCCTGTGCTTTTTATTATTCACCTATTTTTCTTTATAGTTTCTGTTCTCCTTTCAGTGTACATTTGGTATTTTCAGAGTTTGCTCATTCAAAAGCTGTCCCTGTTAACTTCCATGAACTTATCTCATGTTGTACACGTGCTAGTTTCTCAGTAGTGCACACCATGCACAGCAGTTGCTGGGTTGTGAGTGCACGCGGCTTCAGCCTTGCCAGACCAGACCAGACTGTCCCCACGTACAGGCCTCTCAGCAGCATATGGGCTCCTATTGCTCCCCTATTACTGTCTTAGTCTGCGTGGCTGCCGTAACAAAATACCACAGGCTGACTGGCTTAAACCACAGAAATTTATTTTCTTACTGTTCTGGAGACTGGAGAGTCCAAGGTCAAGTTTCCAGTAGGGTTTGGTATCTGCTGAGTGCTCTGTTCCTGGCTTGCAGACGGCCGCCTTCTCATTGTGTTCTCAGTGGTGGAGCCAACAAGCTCTGATATCTCTTCCTCTTTTAGAAGGACACCAATTCTATGGGATCAGGGCTCCACCATTATGAACCCATTTAACTTTAAGTACCTCGTTCAAGGCCCTATGTCCAATACAGTCACATGGGAGGGGTGTCAGGGCTTCAACATACGAATTTGGGGAGGGACACATTCCATCCAGAACAATCATAAATGCTTGCTATTGTCAGAAGTTTGTGTATGTATGTGTCAGTCTAGTGAGTATAAATTGATATTTCACTGTGGTTTTTCTCTTTATTGTGATAAAACATATACAAGGTATGACAATTAAGTTTGAGAACTTGTTGCAATGATATTGCTAACCTTTTTTTTTTTATATCAGAGGGATTATTCATTATCAATTTGTACCAACTGGACAAACAGTTAACCAAGTTAACTTACTATTTGGAAGTGCTGAAAAGGCTGCATGAAAAAGTTAGACGAAAACTACCTGAACTTTTTGCCAACAATTCATGGCTCTTGCATCATGACAATGCACCAGCTCACACGGCGCTGTCTGTGAGGGAACTTTTAGCCAGTAAACAAATAAGTGTATTGGAACACCCTCCCTACTCACCTGATCTGGCCCCCAATGACTTCTTTCATTACCCAAAGATAAAGGAAATATTGAAAGGAAGACATTTTGATGGCATTCAGGACACCAAGGGTAATACAACAACAGCTCTGATGGCCATTACAGAAAGAGTTCCAAAATTGATTTCAGTGGTGGACTAGGCGATGGCATCAGTGTGTAGCTTCCCAAGGGGAGTACTTCGAAGGTGACCGTAGTGATATTCAGCAATGAGGTGTGTAGCACTTTTTCTAGGATGAGTTCGCAAACTTAATTGTCTGACCTCGTATAACATAAAATTTACCATTTTAACCATTTTTAAATGTACAGTTCAGTGACATTAAGTACATTCATATTGTTGTGCAACCATCACCATAATCCATTTCCAGAAGTTTTTTTCATCTTCTCAAACTGAAACTCCCTAACTTTTAAACAATAATTCCCTATCCTCCCCTCTTCCCAGGTCTTGGCAACCACCATTCTACTTTCTGTCTCCATGAATTTGAAAACTGTATGTACCTTGTGGATCAGTATTTGACTTTTTTTGTCTGGCTTATTTAACTTAGCGTAATGTCTTCAAAGTCCAACCATGTTGTAGCATGTGTCAGAATTACCTTTCTTGTAAAGGCTGAATAGTATTCATTGTACGTATTCCATTTTTAAACAAAACATATTTTGTTTATCCACTCGTCTCTCAGTGAGCACTTAGTTGCTGCCACTTTTGGGGCTGCCATGAATAATGCTTTGTGAACAGGGATATACAAAGAGTATAAAAATGGGTGTACTGTGTGAGTCTCTGCTTCCTGTGCTTTTCAGTGTATATCATTGTGGTTTTTCATTTCCCTGATTACTAAAGAGCTTGAATATCAGTCTTATATTTTTTTTGTCATTATAGGCCACTATTAGCTATTTGTTTTTGCTCTTCTTTGAAATATAAGTTCCTATCTTTTACTATTTTTCTTAAATGGGTAAATTTTCTATTTTTATTTCTGGGAGTTATTTATATATTCTGGATACTAGTCTGTGTTTCTTACGTGTGTCGCAATTTTCTTCTCTTGATTTGTGACTTGTATTTACGATCAGAAGCCCTTAATTTTAATGTAACAGAATTTATTTTTCATAACTTATTTAAGAAGTCTTCTACCTTGAGTACATTAAGATATTTAATTTTTAAAAAATCCTAAATAACGCAAACATGGATATTGTAGGGAATAAAATATAGACTATAGGAGAATGTTTAAGGTTAAATTTGAAACTTTATCAAGTATTTATTGAGTCCTGCTATGTGCCAGCCACTATTAGAGGCTACAGATCGTTTGCCTTCATGGAGGAGAAAGACAATAGACAAATAAATGAATATGTAACATGATGCCAGGTTGTCATAAGTGCTATGAAGAAAGGCTAAGAGAAATTCCTGTCATTCGGGCCAGAAACCCCTCCCACCCATGTGAGCTATGTGAAAGGAACAAGGAGAAGAGTCCAATATTTGGAGCCAAGTGTGACCGAAAGGTACAATGGTGCCCGTAGACAGAGCTTCTAGTCCCAGTTCTATCACTATTTCTATATATTGGGTGAACTTGTCTTATTTGCCAATTAAATGTGTGGATTGAATCAGGTAATATGTATGACACCTTTTACCTTGAAAAATTTTCTAGGATTCTGAGAATCCAAAAAGTTTTTGCTTTATTAAACCTCCTTGGGATAAACTGTTTAGAAGGAAATAATATGTAAGTTTGAATTTTACTAAAGCTAAAAGAATGTAATTCATTTCCAATCCTGATTCTTAACTCTATATCCCAGGAAGAGTAATTCTTCATCATTTCCAATAAAACCAACATTAAATTCCAGCCGAAGCACTGTAAAAGGAGAACCATTTGTAAAGGGATTTCCCTATAATTAAGATGACTCTGCAGAGAAAGCTATAAAAGCAAGTCTTCCATGATTGGCTGCAAAAAGGAAAGCACTAAAATTGCTAAGTAATACCGTAATTTCAAAATTGATATGTATCTTTAGAGCTAGTCTCATAAAAAGAATGATTATTTAACATTCTAAATTCCTGAAAATGGTTTTCATAGTGGAAAGAAAAATGTAACACATACGGCCATACTTTTTTATCTATGGACATTAAAATGTAAATTTCACCTTGCAGTGTGTAGAAAATGTTTTCATGGAATGAATGCTAAATTAAGCATGACAGGTGATTGTGATTAATCACTATTTACTACCCGGAGAGGAAGAAGAGAGGCCTTTGTTGCCTAATGGAATATAATGCAATGCAAAAGAAAAATGCCAAGACAAACCATTTTTTAAGTAAAACATAAACCATCTCTTTGAAAAACTGACTGAAAGCATAGAATCTCATGTTTCCTTTCTATCTGAGTGTTACCCTGTACTCTGACTCTCTTGAAGGTCCAGAGTTCTTTCAAGATAATACTCTCAAGAGTGCTTATATTACTTGACTACTGTTGGCAACTTCAGTTGAAGACTTTGACAATAGAGGTGGATGAAGCCAGAAATTGCTTAGTCTGTGGCCAGCAGAGGGGATGAAAGCACAGCCTTTGGAACCCCACTTCCTTGTTCAAATTCTAGTTCTGTCCCTTATAGCTAAGAAAACTTGGGCAAGTTATTTAACCTCAGGTAATTTCTACCCTTTCATAAAATGGGCATAGTGATAACTTAAGGTACATCTTTACTGATTAAAAGAAGAAAATTATGGTCATCTTTAGATATTCAAAAATTATAACATACCCATTTTCTTCTTTTTCCACTCCTTCCTTTTTGATTGTTTGACTTTGGGATGCAATTTTTTATTTATGAGGTATCATCCTAAAAATTATAAACATTCTAATATCTGCTACAGCGACTCCTTATTCTGTCCCTTACTGGCCCTTGAACAGGTTAATTATCCTTGCTGAGCCTCATTTTTATTATTTATAAAATCAAAATGATACCAATTCATAAGGATCGACGGTCCTCCATGGACTCTGAGTGTTATACTTTATGAATATGTAATGGATCAGAACAGGAATATGCACATTTATCTCAAGAAATGGTTTTAAACCTTGGATTCAAGTATGGATTTTTAGGATTGTGGACGTAATTTGTATTTTTATATGTGCCTTTTTTGGGAGAGAAAGTCCTTACCTTTCAAAACATTCTTAAAGGAGTTTGTGACTCAAAACAATTTAAGAACCACTTTGTCAACATGAGACCCAAATAACTTCTTAAAATGGGAGACTTGACTATAACCTGACCAGATGTGTTAATATAAGTGCTTACGGAAAGTGTTCATCAGACTAGGATTTGGTCCTCATCAGAAGCATAGTAAAAGAGAAGTCACAGAAGTAAATTCTGACACCATCCAGGGAGAAGAGGACATCTTAGCTAATGGTCTCCAAGGGTTCCAAGCCCAACACCTAGATCACCCTGGCCACAAGACAGGGGAGTTGTTCTTGAGTTGTTCTTGTTGTAAAGGGTTCCTGTTACAACGGCATTGCCATCCCTGTACATATAGCTCCCTTTCTTTTTATTCCCTACTTACTAACAACCTTCTGATTCTATTTTGTCTCCCAGCACTACTCGCTGTAGTTCTTACAGCGTGTTCTTGTACTGGGACAACAAATTTCTCATCAGACATCAGTCTCAATATACCTCCATCTCCACAATTTGGTAATACATTTCTCACATCTGAGAAATGGGGGCACTCTGGGTATGCTAACAGTTCCAAGACCAAGGCAAAGGACTTGAAAAAGAATTGCAAGCGAGTTGAATGTCACCTCAGACGTGCTTATAGGAGACAAAAGATTGATATACTCTTGGCATATTCACTGCCCCTTTGCAGTACTTCCTATGTCATTTCCATGTTGAACTTTTGTAGGAAAGAATAACTACCTCATAAGGTTATACAAGAATTAAGTAGAATAATATATGTAAACTACTTAGGCAGCCTTGGCACATATTCAATGTTAATACATGTCTGTTCCATTTTTGCTCTACTTCTGTCACTTTAAAACACTCATCTTGTGACAATCTTCTGCATAGATAGAAATTTCTGTATCAATCAGCTCACCTGGTGGGGTTCCCATGCTACAATTTGTCACCAGCCTCCATAATAATGACAAGAGCAGTATTATTTGTCCTTTTCCCTTTGTTACGCAGAAAGTGAGATGGCCACAGGGGATGACACCATATTAAGAGAGAGAGAAAAATCTTGCCTCTTCCTAATGCTTACTAAATGGAGTAAAACAACAAAAACAGTGGCACACTATGTCTTTAGTATTGCTGTTGTAGTGATAAAAAAAAAAGTTGGGTATAGGTAGCATTTATTTCTCTCAATAAGTTTTCAGGTTCTGTTTGAATAATACCTTTAATATCCCTTTTATCTGAGCAGTAAGCAAAGTCAATGAATAAATACTTATTAAGCATGTATAATGTGCAAGTTACTGTGTAAGGAATAAAAATGAATAAGAAATAATCCCAGCTCCAACGATTTTCAATCAAGCCCATGCTCAAGGAAACACTAGCTTTCCCAATTATCTTCATGTCATTACAGTAATACAAAGTTTTACTTTCTTCATCTGCTATTCCCAAAGTTATCCCACTAAATTCAGCCACCATAGATGGAAACTTGGTTTGGCTAGATTTTTTTTTCTTTTTTTTTTTGGCGGTTTTTTCCTAGATGGAGCATTCCCAGGAAAATCCTGATGGTTGACATTTATTAAAATCCTGAGAGTTGACATTTATGCTTCAGTAGTGACTGTCATCTATTGGAGAATATCTTTCACTGTGTAGAAGTATAATGAGATGCGGAAGCACATATTGCTCTGTGATTCATGAGTGTAACCAGACCATTCTTAAAGGCTCTGCTGCCTGCCCTCATGGACTCTGCAGTCTCATAATGATAGAAAAGTTAAGTCTTGAATAAATAGGCTTAAAAAACACAGGAAGGTAGTCTCTGTTTCAAGATGCTTTTAACTAACTTCCCTAAGCCTTAACTTTTCTCACCTATCAAATAACATGCATTCTTTCACTCAGAAACATTTTTTTGTTTGTTTTTTGGGCACAAATTGAGCCCTAGAACCTGTATTTTTATGCCACATAGGAAAGTAAACACCTTGAGGGCAGAGAGCAGAGAAAAAACGTCCAGGGAGGCTCTGAGTTGGAATTTGAGGGCAAGGATTCCGAATTTTTACACCTTTAAGTACCTAACAAAAAGGGCCTTGCATATTGTAGTTGCCAAATAAACACACACACACACACACACACACACACACACACACACACACACACACAACATACGCCTAAAGGCCACCAAGTTCCCACCTGTATTTGATAGAGTGAGAGCCAGAGACTTACTCGGGGGGAAAGAAAAGCAAGCTTTTTTTGAGTGAAAATCAAGTTTGTATCATTTGAAACTAGAATCTTGAGGCATTTTATCATACAGAATTTCAGCAGGGAATTACAAAAATGAATACTTTGGCGTGCTTTCAAATGAAGGCTCTGTGTATATTCAACTAATTCACTGCCTCCTGAAGAAGGTAAACATCTCTGCATGAAAATAGGTCCAGTGTGCCTTTGTAACATGCTTTTAAGGCTGGTCTCTTCTATAAACTCATTGCTTTTTATTTTTATAAAGTAGTATATTTTTAGTACATTGTTTTTAGATTCAGTTTAATAATTAGCCACATCCTTTTCCCAGCGTTTTTGCATTGCAGCTTTCCCAGAAATTGACTTCTGAATAAAAATCACATATGAATCACACTTGAGTTAAAGGTGTAAAGCAAATAGTATGACTCAAGATTGTAATTAAAGGCTTTAGAGCTACTGGTGACTGAAGACACAGCTTAGTGGAAGCCAAGCTTATTGTTATTAGGTGGCAGATATGATGTCCAGGGGCTTCTATTATCATTTACTTCAGGGATGTTTTGATGATGCCCCTCTGATACCTCTGGGACATATGAGTCATCACACCTTTGGCTTCTTGCTATTTGGCCCTTGAGACTTGTTGTTCTAGCTGCAAAGTATGAGGTATTACTGCGCAGGCATTTAGAATCTTGTCAGCTTCCCCCTAATTTCCTAATACGTTAAAACTAACATTTTCACATGGAATGAAACCTCCTCGATTAAACCAAAATACAACCATACAACCAACAACTTCGGTTTCTAGAAAATGATAAATGAGGACAGAGAAGGAAATTTTGCTTGCTAACCTACATACTTGCAATAAAGGAGAAATGACTTGAATACTGTATTTGTTTCAGAGAGTAGATTTAACTTTTTTTTTTTTTTTTAAGACAACGTTTAACAAATGATTGCTGAGACCTTGCTATTTGTGAGTCTTTGGGAATAGAACGGCTCCAAACACACTTGGTCTCCGCGCTTTGGGAACTTACAGTGTAGTGGGGGAAAATACATTAATCAAATAATGACAAAAAAAATCGATCGGTAGTTCAAAACCATGAGGATTTATATGAGCTTCCAACCTCAGCATTACCGACATTTGGGCCCGATGATTCTTTGTTGTGGGGGGGCTGTCCTGTGCATTGTCGGGTGTTTAGCAGCATCCCTACCCCTGACCCACCTCATGTCAACCGCAACCCCCCGCCCAGTCATGACATCAAAAATGTCTCCAGATGTTGTCCGATGTCCTCAAGAAGAGAGAATAAAATCACCCCTGGTAGAGAAGCACTGATTTGTGTAAGGGAGAGAAATACAAGGCGTTTTTAGAATGTGTACCAGTTGGAAACTGGACCTAACTTAGCAAGATTTACTGATAAGTGACGTGGTGATATTTGTGTTAAGCTCTGATGGGGGTTCACTAGACTGGAGGCCTGAGGGAGGCAGAAAAGGACATGGGGAGAAAAAGGGGGAAAGGAGAGAGAGACCACATTATTTTAGGGCTTTTTCTGAAATCTCTGTATATGTTAGTTATCCCACTGAATTCCTTAAGGGCAGGACCAGTGTTCTGCTCCCTTCTGAACCCCCTGCAGTCACTGTAGGCCTGCTCCATAGAGGCACTCAAGGAATTTTCGTCAGAGGCCAATGTTATATATCCAATCTACAGGCACAGTGCTGAGCACGAGGAGATGGAAATGTGACCAAGCCGTGTTCTGAGGTGTCTGTGAGCTCCATCTATCGAGAACAGAGTAAAGGAAGCAAGTAATCCTTCTGGGGGAAAGAGAACAAGTCTTTTCTGGAAAGGTAATATTTGAAGAATAGTGAAGATAGACAGGAGCCAGGTGGATGTGCGTTTCCCCAGCTGCTCCAGGCGGAGCTGGTTGCTTCCTCCTCATTGTTCATTTTGTGGTTTGTCCATACTTCCATCATTGCCCCCAGAGCTTTGGCGCACACTTAGATCTAAATGCTGAAATGTTGGAATTAGCACTTCTTAGATAGATACAGATAGATAGATAGATAGATAGATAGATAGATAGATAGATAGATAGATACAGATAGATAGATAGATAGATAGATAGATAGATAGATAGATAGATAGATAGATAGATAGATAGATAGATAGATACAGATAGATAGATAGATAGATAGATAGATAGATAGATAGATAGACAGACAGACAGACAGACAGACAGACAGACAGATAGATAGATAGATAGATAGATAGATAGATAGATACACAGACAGATAGATATCTAGTTGTATATATCTATATCGGTCCAGTTCGTGTATCTCTGTATATGTGTGCTTCTCTCTCTGTCTCCCCCTCCAGCCCACCCTTAGGCTCCCCCTCAGCCTCTCTCCCTCCCTTCCATCCTCAGTCCCAGATAGGCAGTCTTCTTCCACTAGAGGCCTTACACCCTCTCAGCTCCACCTTTAGCAGTAGATGTTCTTTATCCTAACAGTTCCTACCAAAAGCACCAAGTGGAACCGTAATGAGTCCAACAGAATCACTCAGCGGTCCCTGAACCTCATTATGCCCAGGAGGATACAGGACTCTGATTGACTAGGACAAGATCTCAGCACCATCCCCCATATCTGCAGGAAGAAATAGCTCCCCCCCAAATGGCGTCAGTTCACAATCACGGAAAGATGCTTCTGCAGGTGAATCCAAGTACTGATGAGAGAAAAGGGAGAAATAGCTGCTATGTAGTCAAACCATCAAGTGTCCAGTACCTGATTTGTCCCTCCCTTACTACACTCTGAGCCCTGCTACAGTCACTTTAACACTTGTAAGGCATGTTCTTCACACGTGGACGATATTCAGTAAGTATTATGGACATTTGTTGTATTACTGAGTGAACGAGCAAGTGAACTGATATTTTCATTTTGTTTTACATGTAGAACTCTGAGGATTGAAGGAGAAGAGTCAGGGCAACCAGTTGGGAATCTGGGAGTCTGAGATAGAGATTTGGTAGACTTGGTCATTGTGTTGAATTACAGGGTTGCAATCTTCTTCCTAGTACAATAACATAACATCCTACGGTTAGACACTGTTCTCTGCCGCAAAGAAACCACCTGATGAAGAGCCAGTATTAATACAGTCTTCCTAAGGCGAGTGTCAAGCTGTCTTGACCGATAAGGAAGAACACCTAAGTATTCTTCATCAAAGGAAAGCGTGCAGCTGTCCTCATGCTCTGTGGGACAGATAATGGCTCAGCAGCCAGTGGCAGGTTGAGCCAGAGTTTGATCTGTAAGCACCTGCGGTTAGAAAATGGGAAGGCACAGTATGCAATGACATTTCTAGCTTAACATCCACGCAAATGAATTACTTGGACCAGGCAGAGATGGTCAGAGAGCGCAAGAGCATGAATCCTGGCAAAATAGCATCCGTGTCAAGTCCCTGGGTGTCCTAGCTCAGTGCCCTTTCTTCTATTCACCCGCAGAGTCACCTCTGGAGAAAGAAGCAGGCCTTGCTTTCATCAGGATACTATGCTCATTTCCTTGTGACACTAACAACACCTCTTTTTCACTGAGACAGTAAGGCCTTCTCACCTTCCCCAGCTTGCAACAGAGGGAGACAGAATATGAGAAACTGGCAGAAAGAGAGGCTAAAAGAAATAAGGCCCACACAGATTTATTAGGACAAACTATAAGCAAATGTTTTCAGGATACAAGCTATCCAGCCACACCTAGCTTCTGCTGGCTTATATTGAACATATTTGAGACATGTATCCTCCATTTTCTCTGTAGAAATACTATTTCTTTATATAAATATAAATTACATAATAAATATATACATCTGTGCATGTCTATATATATACATATTATTAGAACACAATATATGAGATACCTTAGTTATACATAGATGTATTAATTTGTAGTTGAACTTTTGTTTGGCTCTCACATTTGCTTTTTAAAATATACTATTACTGTGCTTTTGAGACTGATGTGCTTGCTCTTACCTCTGCCCGGAACCCTCTTTCCGGAGGTGGGGCTAGATCCTTTTCCTCATTTGGGTCTCAGCCCATGTCACCTCTGCAGAGAGGTATTCCCTATCTGATGGTGACGCCTTCTCCCCACTCAGGAAGTCTCAGTGTCTGTAATTCTTAGTGGGCATGAAATAAATATGTGTTGAATCCGATAAGGAAGACACTTGCAAATGGCTCTATATTCTCTTTATGCTATTTATAATTTTGGCAAACTTCTTATCTAAATAATCCCTGACTCCTTCAATTTGTTAGATTATCTTAAATGCATTCCTTTTTGGAAACTCCGTTTAAATTGTATGTGTGCAAAATTTTTCCACCTCAGTGATGTTGCCCATTAAACTCTAACACTTAAAAATCTACTTGTATTAACTCAAACTTCAAGGTTAATTCCATCATTTTGAATTTCTTCATTTTATGGATCTTGTCAGAGGGTAATTATCCAAAAAAATCACTAGTACCAATGATGGTTTTCCTTGTAGAATAGTATAAATGACTGTATTTCAATCTAAATTTGTAAATGTTTTATTACTTTATTGAGTCCCTTTAAAATTAATGTAGTAATTTGTAACATGATAAATACTCAGCAAAGAATGTCATAAGACCTACTTGTCATTGATTCATATGGGAAAATATACATGTGAAAATCTGCCCATTTGCAAGTAAGATGTGTGGGCCAAATTAGGGAGTTAGTTCAGTTTGGTCAAAGCATAATGTAAGCCATCCATAATGAAAAGCTTATAGAACATAAAAGACAAGATTTGAGCTGTACTGGTTAACAAAAAATGAAGCTAATATATGTGACTTAGAGAACACAGCCACCCATCTGGTCCTTGGAAGGCCTATCTTCAAATGACATATTTCTAAGTAGAGGTCACCACAGATGGTAACACATGTCCTCTCCTCCCTGAGACCTTTCTGCTTTGTGTTTTAACACGAAGAATGACATTACAAGCTTACCACCTACACCAAACTTATTTTCCTGGAAAAGGAACTGAAATACGTGATCTAAAAATAAAATACAGTCTTGTCTTGGTTTTCATTTGCATTTGGCTTTTAAACATGGCAAAAACCAATAATGGGTTTTCACTTTGAGCTATTTCTAAATGTTATGTTGGAAATTAGCTGCAAATGTTACATTCTCTGGAACAAGCTAAATTGGAAATATTGTCCATGCTAAATGAAATATACCCCCAGCATTCTTAACTATGCACAAGAATCCTAAAAGAAAAATGTACTTTTCACATAGCTTTTTAAGATTTACTACATTAAATGAGAAATTTCACATGGGGAATACCAAATAGTAACCACTGTCTTTCTTTGAGATATATTAAAAAGGACAAGAGCTATGAAAATAAATATATATGCTATTAAATATCAGCCTAGCACTTGCTGCAGAGAATAATTTTGATTATTTACTCTATGTCCTTAGCATAAATGATTATTTTACATGCTTTAATTCTTTAATACATTCAGAGAATCAATAAATTATATTTATGACCCAGATGCAAGAGAGGTTTGGTCATCTATCCCATGGTAAATTTCTAATATATAATATCTATCCTGCTTTAAAATTTTACTTAATTTCTATTTTTTTCTCTCTTTAGGGGGATTAACTCACAACTGTAGCTACTCTGCTTACTATGCAGTTTGACTTAAAGTTGTAAATCATCTTGTTACATGTTTCCATGTTTAAGGACAATGGGAAGCCAATATGAAGTCACCTATGCATCTTTTGCTCGTCAGGCTATCACACGACATTTATTTGGGATTTATTTTGGGCCAAGGTGACCTGTAGAGTAACCCAAGGGTGCTGCTTAATAATGGTATCAGGGGTTATTCAAAATGAAATCACTACAGTGATTTCTTGGGTATGACATCAAAAGCACAGGCATCAAAAGTAGTAATAATAATACATCGTATATAGTTGTTACAATACCATGGACTATATTCCCTAGATGTCAAAGGGGAAATAGACTTGGAGGGTATCACTTTGTGAAGGGTGTAAATGTCTAATCATTATGGTGTTTTGTACACCTGAAACTATTATACAAAAATTTAATTTAATTTTAAAATACCCTATCTCACAAGTTTGTTGTAAAATTGAAAGATACCTTAAGCACTTAGCATTATAAGGGGCACAAAGTAAATAAATAAATTCTAGCTATTAAAGCAGAAACACATAAAAAATAAATTTGTATAAAAATTAAACATTTTTGTGCATCAAAGGACATTATCAAGTGATACGGCAGCCCACAGAATGGAGAAAATGTTTGCCAGTCATATATTTGATAAGGGATTAATATATTCCAAAATATGTAAAGAGTGCTAAAAATTCAACAACAATAACAAACCGATTAAAAAATGAGCAAAGGGCTTGAATAGACATTTCTTCAAAGATACACAAATAACCTATAAGAAAAAGAAAAGATACTCAACATCCCTAGTCATTAGGGAAAGAAATTATAACCATAATGAGATACCATTTTATGCCCATTAGAATGGCTATTATTCAAAAACAACACAAAAAAATGGAAAATAATAAGTATCAAATATTGGCAAGGATGTGGAGAAATTGGAACCTTTGTGCATTACTAGTGGGAATATAAAATGGTGCAACCATTGTGGAAAGGACCTCTATGAGGATTCTTCATAAAGTTAAACATAGAATTGCTATATGATCCAGCAATTCTACTTGTAGGTTTATACCCATGAGAATTGAAAGTAGGGACTTGGAATGATACACCAACATTCAAGCAGCAGTGTTGACAGTAACCAAAAGGTGGACCCAACCATCAACAGATGAACAGATAAGCAAAATGAGGTATAACTATACAGTGAAATATTATTCAGCCATAAAAAAGAATGACATTCTGATAATATGCTGCAACATCGATGAACCTTGAAGACATTAAGTTAAGTGAACTTAGCCAGACACAAAGGGACAAATATTGTATGATTTCACTTATCTGAGGTATCTAGAATAAGCAAATTCACAGACAGAAAGTAGCGTAGAGGTGAGGAGAGGGTGGAGTGGGAAGATATTATTTAATGGGTATAGAGTTCAATTTGACAAGATGTAAAGAGTTATGGAGGTGGATAATGGTGTTAGTTGTACAACTTTATGAATGTATTTAATACCACTAAACTGTACAATTAAAAATGATTACGATAGTAAACTTTAGGTTTGTGTATATTTTACCACAATACAAAAAAAAAATTTTTAATGGAACTACTATGCCCTGAAATTTATAAAATATTTTCCTAAAATTAAGCTAAAACTTTTCTAAATATAATAATCTCTTTGAAATTTTAATTCACTCATTATCTGCTTGTCGCCTTTGTAATTTGGTGAGTGTGTAAATTTGAGCTAATTAGAACGATTTCGGGGGAAGAGATGTTCTGAGTGAATAATCTCATGCTCCAGCTTCCAGACTTCAAAAAAATTTCTACAATTCTACTCTAAATTTGTGATGAGGAAGAAGCCCCTTATACCAGCCTTCCCATCTGAAGACTCAAAGCTTTTGGTTGGTGTAGGGAGGGGAGGGGAGGGGTGAGGAGGGATCAGGGTAGGGGTGGAGTGCAGATGGGGAAAACCAAAATTATTTTTTAAAGCACTGATCTGAAGCTTCACGAACATCTTATTTTTGTTCTCACGCTCAAGAAAGGCACAATATCCTCAGAGAGCTATTACCTGGAGTATAAGATCAATCCTGCCAGCTCCTTAATTGTTTATTGTTCTTTGAACATCTCTAACTGTTAACATCTGTCTGGTATTGAAGTGGGATGTCCAGAAGGTGAGAGAGAAGCTTTCCCAGGTTTCCAGAGCAGCCTACTCAGGAATTCAAATCAAGGGAAAATCAGTTCCTGGCTCAACTGATCACTCAAAATTATATTGGCCTTCTGGATGCAGTTGGTGGTGGTGACAATGCATCAGTGTGTCTTTGTAACTAACCCTGAACCTGTTTTTGAGAGCTCCCTCAGCACACATTGGCACAATGTCCAAATACCTTTAGTCCCTGGCTGGTTATTCTAGAGGGAAACTGAACGCCTCATTTTTTAAAGACTACTACGTAGCATTACTTGTACATATTCTTGAGGTTTGGAGGAGCATAGAGCACAGAATCTATAGAGTCATAAACTAGGTTTGAATCTCTGCTCCACTACTTTCTACCTGTGCAACCTAGAGCAGGTAGTTTAATGCCTCTGAACTTTGGTCTTTATATACAGAGGGTGCCAAAAAAATGCACACACATTTTAAAAAAGGAAAAGTGTATTAAAATTGTAATACTCAATATGTACCGATAACAAAAGATGAATACAAGTCACGTTTGACTTCTATAATTACAAGAGGTGCTCAAAGCAGTTACCATCAGCGTCCAGACACTTCTGATTACGGCGAACTACTGCTTGAGCAACGTTGACGAAGTGTCCACTTGTATACATTTTTTTGGCACTCCCAGTATCATCTCAGTTACACAGATGATAATATAAGCTCATCAAATGAAAGAATGATGTAAAGCTGCACTGAAATTGTAAAGTGCTTTCTAAATATGAGTTGTTTCTATTAAGAGATTTGTTAAGAGGCAGTAGTTTTAAGCCCCCCGCCCCCCCGCCCCCATAATCAATTACTTTTACTCCTTCTTTAACTATCAAAACCATACAATGGTAAATCAGTATTTTTTAAAACTCTCATTCTTTTTTATCCTCTGTACATGAAGAATTCTCATTGGATGTTTGCTCTTTCACTGGAGGATAAAATTAGGCAGACAACATCTAGTCACCTGCTTTTTGTAACCATTTTGGAAAGGTTATTGCTTTGTAATTACCCTGAAATCTTTTTTTCTTTCTCCTTTTGGTTTTCTTGTACAGGGCAGATAAAAATGAAAAAGTTTAACATTTTGGCTATTTTATAATCTTCATTGATTTCACCTTCAGTGTTCATGTATTGCTCTCCTTTCTTTTACCCGATATGTGGCAAATGCTAGAAGCTTACTGAAATGGACCTGTAGTACAAATACTGTGAGCTGCTATTTTTGTCATAGATGCCACCAGGAATAAAGCAAAAATTCCCTAATGTGTACTGTTGATTCAGAGAGACCAAGGAAAATGACCCAGAATAGTTTCCTCTACTTATGTCCACTTTTTCCTGCTCTACATTCACCCCTGAGGCCCTATGATCTAGTACCTAGCTCTCAATGTACCATTTTAAAATTGTGAATTGTGAACATTATGTGCCACCTAAAAATACTTTATGTAAGTTTTTGGTTGCCTTTTAAAACAGAACTATAACTCTTGTATTGTAGTCCTACTTGCTCTGTGACTTCTGAAGTATTTCTCTATTCACTGTGTTGCCTTTGAATTTAATGTATACATTTTAGTTTATCTTATTTTGTCTTATACCTTGATGTTGCTACCTTGGGGTATTTTTTTTTCATGTTTAATTATCCAGGCAAGACCTCAAATAACTGCAACAGCAACAAAAAATGAACTTAGAAGACATGCCCTATCTATGAGTATTTTTATCTGAGTATTTTAAATATCTTTGGTTCATATCTGCCTGAACGTCATTCTTTAAAGTAATAAGAGTTTTAACTTCCCAGTATTAGAAACTTGTAAAAACATAAAATCAACAGATCCTTTCTTTATCTTGCCAAGATGATATGTGATAACTACTGAGCATCTCATTTTTTTGTCTTTTACTATAGAAGATGGTGGTGCTTTCTCTTTTTTTCAGCAGTCTTCATCTAAGAAGCTTTAGTTCCTAATTGTTTTACAAGTATGACATTTAATCAATGCTAATTTTCACAAAACTGAATTCACTACATGCATTACTGGATCTTTGTAAGTGTTTCATTATGCATAAACATTCGTGAAATATCTTTCAGTTGTTACCTTTTGATATTTATTAGACTTCCTTGGCAAAGAACACTGCCAGAGAAAATTTTAGGTGTATTCAGTAATATGTATGCAATATGTTTTTGGGAAATCCAGAAATTTGTGACATCCTAATCAATCCTGCTTTGTTTTTATTTATTTGTTTTTGAATAGGTAGATTCTGGTATAACCAGATGGTTCAGAACACAAAACATATAAAAAGGTATACAGTGAAAAGATTGTCTCTCTTCCATATCCCCCTGCCAGCGAGTTCCCAACACTATGTACACAACATGGAAATCACATTTATTCATTTCTTAGATTTCCTCCAGATGTTCTTTATGCAAATATAAGCAAATATGGATTCGTAGTCATAACTTTCCTTTTTAAAACGAAATATAGCACTCTATACACACCCTTCTGTATGTCACCGCTTTGTTTTCATTGAAAAATATGTCTTGGGGATTTTTCCATATTGACACAAAAAGTGGTTCATCCTTCTTTATTTATAGCTGCATGATATTCTTTGTATGGGTGCATTGTAATTTATTTAACAATCTCTCATTTGTGAGCATGTGAGTTTTTTCCGGTTTTTATTTATGAATATTTGAGTTGCTTCCAGTATTTTACTATTATGAAATTACTATAATGAATTTTCTTTTACATATATTATTTTATAAATGAGTAAGTATATCTGTAAGATAAATCACAGTAGTGGAAATCTGGGTCTATGCATTCATAATGTTGATAAATATTACCAAATTGCCCTCTTTGAAGACTATTCCTACCTACAATGTATGACAGTCCCTGTTTCCCCACAGCCTCACCAATATGTATGTTATCCAATTTGTAGGATTTTGCTAATCTGAGAAGTGATTCTTTTTCTGTTAATATCACAGAGCCTTTTTTCTACTGAAGGTTTTGGTTATGGTGTATTAAAATCAAGTACATATAAATATCCCAGATTTGGGCAAATTTTAGAAATGGGTCTCTAACCAAAACCAATTTTTCTGTGGCCTGTCAGTCTCTTGGAATATGCCCACTGTAGGTAGAAAAATGGGATATCCAGATCATCTCTGGGACTTCCACTTTTTTGGGGAAATGATTCTAATTAATATTGAGACAAATGAAAAGACAATGTGGTAAAGCACTCAGATTGCTAAATTAATTCACATAGTGATTCAAGTACTCTGATATCATTAGCTTCAATTAAACATCATTCATGTACAAACAATTAAGAGCTAAAGCTTATTAGATGGATAATGTCACTAGAAAAAAAAAGATGAATAGGGTGATCAATGCAGTAATTTACAAACATCTCCTTTTTTTCTTTGGCTGTATGGAGTTAAGAGCCAGACCTGATATGGGGTGTCTTCGGATAATTAAAGTTGAGTTATCTCCCAGTTCCACCAGAAAACTGATTTTCTGAAGTTGAAAAGGACTTCAGGTCTACCTCCTCTACACACACACACACACACACACACACACACACACACACACACACACACACACACACCCTATTGCTTGTCAAATTGCTCCCTAGCTCTTTAAGAAATGAGTGTGGTTCCCTTTCTTTGATGACTTACCCTCCAGAACCCAACAGACCTTTCAGAATGCACATCTGCAACTCCAATAAGGCCTTTTTGGATTTTTTCTAGTAAATGGATATTTTGATTTAATTTCAATTCATGCCTGAAATGCACATGGCAGGATTTGGCCGTGGGCAGAGCAGATTGTCCTCACTGGAGATTTGGCCACAGTAACTGTAAATCCTAAACAGTTACCCGTTTTTCCCCTGAGAATCATAGAGGCAGTGGGTCTATCAATTATACATATAACATCAATTATTGATACTTAGCTTGTTGATTGGTTTTCAAGTTCGGAGACCAGAAAGGTTCTGTTGCTCCCTCACTTTTTGTACACTCCATTTTAGCTACTTTTTGAGGCTAATGTCTCACCCATCTCCCGCCATCCTCTCCCCACACCACTTGCATGCCGTTGGAGAAGGTAGAAAGCAAAGCCAATCAGATACGCAAGGACTGTCCTGTGTGCTAGGAGGGCCACTTGGGTGAGATCTCACATTCATAAAGAGCCTTGAACTTAGACTTCTACCATAATTGTGTGCCCATGTCCCAGAGACTCTTGAACAATGTTGCAAGGAGTAGGTACTTCTCTTATAGTTTTACCATGTGTATCTTTGCAGTAGATCACGGAACCCCTCGTGCACAAAGAGTAAACATTTTTTTATAAATCCTATAACCATAACACACTCTTCTGGGGGTTAATAAGTTAATTCATCCAAAGTAAATATTTAAAGTAGTCCATAATTTTGATAACCCCATTTCAGTATTTCTTTATTAAAAAATATAAAACCAATTGTCTCAAAAATTTAAAGTAGCCTCAGCCTCCTTCAACTTCCAGGAAATCCCTTGGTACTCAAGAGGGTTGCATTATGTACGTCACTATGTCTCTTAACTAAAGCTACCCAGATAACGAGATGCAGCTGTGCAGATTTTTGGAAGTGATGTTTATGGAGACAAACTGTGTCAGTTAAAACTTTCCTGGTCATATTTTTAAGAGACGCGTGTCATTCAGTGGTCCCTGGAAAGGCATTCTAAATGATAATGCAAGCATGCTGTTAATTAAAAAGTTGCCATGCTTTATGAACACCAGCATATTCACTTCAGATAAATAAAATTTATGATGTAAAATTGTACTTTTACGTGCGATGCATAGTGAGTATGTACTTTGGTGCTGAATATGGACTTCTTTGTGTAGTCAGTGAGTTCTACATGATCGCCCACGTGTAATAAATATATAATAAGGAGCAACGAGCTGTAGTTAATGCTGCAATAAGGACCTGGCCAGGCTTGACGGCCTGTCTCTCACTTAGTGAACTGTCAGTGGCTCACTGCCCTTCTCTGAGCCTCAGGGCATTGTAAGATAAGGAGATTTCACTGTAATTTCTCAGGCCCTTCCCAGTCCTTGAACTCTATGACCAGGATCGTGATTTCATTATTTTAAATTATTATAAAGGATTTTAATTGTTATGTGTGACTTTATTATAGGGTATGTCTATATATCTTTACATATACAGAGGATGCCAAAAAAATGTGTACACATTTTAAGAAAGGAAAAAACTGTATTAAAATTGTAATACTCAATATACACTGATAACAAAAGATGAACACAAGTCACGTTTGACTTCTGCAATTACAAGAGGTGCTCAAAGTGGTTACCATCAGCATAGTTGTAATACAATTTTTTCCTTTCTTAAAATTTGTATACATGTTTTGGCACCCTCTGTATATGTTGGTCAGGAATGCATTCAGAACATTTATTCAACAAATACCTACTGAAAACCTACATGGACTAAGACACATAGACAATATATGCCAGGCCCCCCTGCTCTTAGTGGAGTTCGTTTTCTAGTGGAAGAGATAGGCTCTAGGCAAGCAAATAAATAGAAAGGTCAGGTAGTTTTGGATATTGGAAAGAAAAGAAAAGAAGTTAATAGAGAGAGAGAGAGTTACTTGGGAAGAGAGAACCAAATTGGAAAAGGATTCTCAGGGATGAAGAGATTACATTTTAGTAAGATCAGAATAAGAAGAGGTTGGTTGTGCAAAGGCCTGTGGAATAATGTTCTAGGGGGAAGGAATCGCAAGAGTAAAAGCTCTAAGGTGAGCATGACCCTAGCATGGTCAAGGAGCAGGAGGCAGGCCAGTGTGGCTGCAGTGTAGTGAATGGAAATGAGGAAGCCACAAGACAAGGGGAGAAAGATGGATAGGGGCCACGTTACACCTGGCACCATGGTCAGATGTCTGGATGTTACTCTAAGTATAATGGTCAGCCTCTGGAGAACTTTAAGCCAAAGAGTAATGTGATTTTGTTTGTTTGTTTGTTTGTTTGTTTGTTTGTTTGTTTTAAAAGATAACTTTGGCAGTCTTGTGGGCAGTAGATGGGCAAGTTCTGGAGTCTGTTTCAATAGTGCAGAGAGGTGATGTGGCTGAGATCAGGGTCATGGCAGTGTAGGTGGTGAAAGGTGAATGGATTGAGCATATAGTCTTAGAGCAAGCCAGCAGATCTTGCCTACTGATTCGAGGTAGAACGTAAGGGCAAGAGGTAATCCAAGATATCTCAGAGATTTTTAGCCTGAGTAACTGGTAATCAATCATTCTATTTTGGACATGTTAAGATTGAAATGCCTTTTTGATATTCAAGCAGAGATGCCAGATAGACAGCTGTATATCCTGTCTGGGGCTCGGAGGGAGGTCATGGCTGCAGAGATAAATATGGGGAAGTCATTAGCATTTAAAGGCATGGAGATGAATGAGATAAGGAAGGAGGTATACATGGAGAAGGAGGGACGTATTTGTATGTGAGGTAAGAAAGAGACAGAGGGAGGGGAAGATAGGAGGGCAACCCCAACCGAGGCTGAGAGGTGTTGTTGGTGAGGTAGGTGGGGCGCGGGACCATCTGGTATATCCAGAGCCAAAGGCACAGAGACATTGACTCGCTTCATTGCCAGAATGTGGAGAATAAAGAGATCAGGGAATTTTTTCTTTAATAACTTTAAAAATGATGTGTCTTAAGATATGATTTCTAGAAAATCTTCTGAGAAGAGTGTGGGCTTCCTAGACTGCATTTTAAGCGAGTGCTGTTTCTATAGTTTTAAGCTCCAGGATGTATAAGCATATTTTTTATGCTTGCACAGAATAAGCCTAAATCCAATGAAAAGTAATTGCACCCTAATAGTGATTCAGGAAAAGAGAACAAATCGGTGTGCCTTGGGCAGCCTTCCAACAGATCTCTTCCTAGCTGGGAGGTGATTTATAATACCCAACATTAATCGCCTTTTTTGCCATATTTCACTTTTTAAAATAAAATTTTGTAGCAAGAAATTAAAAAGTTCTTCTTTTTCATAATTGTTGCCAAAATGGATGATGATACCACCCCGTCCTATGTCATCATTTATCATGTAAAGCAAGGGGACTCGTGCATATTTATTATTTGGAAGGGGTGGCTGCCTTGTTATTCATTTGTTTCTCAATTTATCTAATTAAAATTCTGAACTGAACTGTAACATGTAGGAAACTTTCTATGTGTAGACAGAATGTGCATGTCAGTTGGGCTGTGTACAAAAGAATGTCACTGGAGATACTTAATGGAACAAATACAAACCAGAATTGTGCAATTAGTGATACTTATGCATAAAGGATCATATGAGCAAATCGTCGCCTTCATTCTAACCTGAAGCTCTACTAGGAGCGTTACTTCTAGGGCCAGCAGAACACTGTAAAAGTGGTTATGTAATAAACAATATCCTAGTATCATAAAAGAATAAGCATCTGCCCACCTTCTGTGTCTAGTTTAAGGGACTAAGTGATACATTTGGGAGGATTTACCTTATTTTAAAAATATGCTTTATACTTAATAGGTTTTATGTGTATTTTGGGGATTATTTAGCTATGCTTTTTAGGAGTCATTTTTAGCCTTCTCAGAACTCGTCTCTACTTAATTCAATTACATGTGAACAGCAGTGTTTTTGTTCTCTGTTGTTTGGGTTCTGTCATTGCCTCATAATAAAATAAAAACAAATGAAAAAGAAAAATTCTAGATTTTTAAAAATCTCCACTTGCATTATTTTTATTTCTACTAAATATGGTCAATTAACACGTATCAAATGCCCAAGAATTCCATGAAATCATACCAGGCCAAAGTGGCATCGAGAAGTTAGTATTATTGAGCCTGTGCTATATACCAGTGTCTCTACATTCATTTTCCCAGTTAATTCTCACAAGTTTGTAAAATAGATATTGTTATCCCCTTTAGAGAGAGGAGAAAATCGAAGCTTAGAGGACTTATGTAACTTGCCCAAAGTAAATGGAGAAACCCGGGTTCAAACATTTTATGAACGTAAAGCCTGTGTACTTTCCACATTACCATGTTAACTCTAAAAAAGAACCCATATCCCGACATTCAAATTGTTTGCAGTCAGATTAGCCAAGTAACAGTAGGCATTGCCTCAGTATAATATAAAGATAGTATGTGCATGCACTCTGTTGCTATAAACCTTAAGAAGAAAAGTTCTAGAAGAAAAATAGACTCATCTTCTCTCACCTGTTTCCAGTGGGTTTATCTTTGCTGACGGCAGAAAACACAAACGTGGTAAATGTATGCCGCCTTTATATTTATAAACTTTGTAGAAGGCCTACATGATTCACAGTCTAAATGAGAAGAGATCATTTAGTGCATGTACATCCATCCAATCCTTAAGTTTCATAAACATTACTCACTGAACAGCTCCCCCTCTAATGATTCTGAGGGCTCATAGAATGAGAGTTCAGCGTTTACATTATACTTCATCTCAATTACATACAAATATGCAATGCAAGAAGGAAGTTCTGGGGTCCAAAGAAAAAAGATAAATGAAATGGAAAAAGATGGTTGAATTATGCAAGTTGTTTGAGGCTTTCTGGTATTTCTCCACCAAATGTAACACTGTTTGTTTCAATTAAGTTTGTAGATATTTTACAGAGGTAGCAAAGCTTTCCACTTGGTTTAATAAAGAATTTGTTGACCTAATAGATTTTTAGCTAAACTCCCTCATAATTGGAATAAAAACAGTATCCCTTGAAATCGTTTCCTAGAGGAAAGATGCTGACAGGAGTAGCACAAGTGATGTTTACATATTTCAGTTTTATGGTCACTGTTTACATAAATGTGACATTTTTCAGATAATTTACAAATGCTTTTACTTATTTCAAGCAATACACATCCCTAATTGTCAAATAAGAAATATCTGAGCTTTATTGTACCCAGAATAACCATTATATGTTTACTCTTTCTATCACAATAAATATCTAAGCTTGTGTTAAACAAAATAGAAACCAATAAAGGCTGCAGTTATACCACAGTGGAGAAATGTAAAGGCGAGCTACACTTAAAAACAGAGCCCAGATTGCTCAAAAGATCTATGACACACACATAATATTTCTTACCTGCTTCTTTATGCAGTAGATGTGGAGACAGCACATGTCAAATGGTAATCATGCCCGCCTCTACAAGGTCTGCTGTACTGTACTTGAACTATTCACTGTGGACTACTGAGATAAATTCCTCACATAGCAGTCTGTTCTTCTATAAGCTGTGACCCTGCGTTACATGTTTATAGGCTGTCTCCAAGCTAAATTACAATTTCTTTTAAAGCATCTCTTGATACAATGTGGCAATCCTAGCTGTAGAATTCCAAAGTCTATGAACCATATACATTCATGCACAAAGTTGCATATAATAAAAGTTGAAGATTTTGAAAAATTATATAAGCTCTATACCTTTGTCTTGCCATTAGCCCTAAGCTCTTGGCCATTTTACTGAAGGGCTCAGTAAGAATTCACTGGGGTAAGGATAGTGGTCTCTAATGTCTGCCCATTGTATTTTGCCCTGCAAGGTAAAAGAGAAGGGATGTCTTAAGGTTAAGGGACCCTCGGAATTCTCTTATCCATATGTGTACTTTTTCCTAAAAGTGCTCACAAATAGATACATATGTATGGATGATTACATCTATGAAATAAATATGTACACATGATATATGTGTACACATGCATATGTGTATAGAAATAGATATAGATATAGTTATCTACCTTTCTGAATGTCTCGTACAGCATTGATACACCCTGATCTAGAAATTTTGAACAATGTTTACATTGACATATACAGTGCTTTGCCTGTCACTCAGTCAATATTGGATTTCATAAAAATCTAAGTTTTAAAATATACTGTGGCTCAGAGTTAAATGCTTTGCAATACCCTTCTAAAGCTTTGACAATGTAATTTTAAAATACCTTAAGGCAAATGATATGGCAGATGAGAATGAATCTGAGAAAGTTTCAGTTATCATAAATGAACCTCCTCTAAGGTGTTATTGCTAATAGAATCCAATAGTTTTACATGATTACTTTGTGATTCAAGTGTCCCAAAGCAGACGCAAAATTTAGTAATGAAACTGACAAACAGTGATGAAAGGAAAGGTTTCTTTTATTCTAGGTGTTTGTAAATGTCAGTAACTTGTTAATTGGAAAATTGGAAGAGTCCTGCTGAGTATAATGCTACAAAATTGTTCAAAATTAAACATTCACATTTTGTGGAGTTGAATTATAATTTCCTTGTTTTCCTAATTAACTATAAAAGCTGAATCTTTGTTCAGGCAAGATTTATGGGAAAAAGTACTGAAGTAGATGAAGCAGACATAACCCAAGGAGATTTAGACAAGCAAGTAATTCATGAGGAAATTATATTTCTGAATAATTTGTCTCAGAAGCAAATGAAGATAATTTGATAGTCTTTGGACTATTAAATCTAGGTACCTGGGTTTTAATTTTTGTTTTGCCACTGACAAATTGAGTCATAATAGACCATTTAATATCAGTGAATTTCCCAACTAAAAGCTCAGCAAATGATAGCTCATAGCCATGAAAAAAAGAAATGTCAAAAAAGAAATGCCTCTTTGTTATGATAGAAAGTAGGAGACAGGTTTGGGCAACACTCAGGTTGCTTTACAGTGGTCAGATAACAGACTTTCCTCTTGGTTAAGGGTTGTTTTGTTGTGGAAACTCTTTATTGAGGCAGTGCAGTAATATTGGGAAAAGAATGGTTGTTGGTGTCAAGCAGACCTGGGTTAGAATCTTGTCTCGGCCACTTAGCAGCTATCCAGCCTTAGATTTTGAACTTCCCTGAGCTTCAGTTTTCTCCTCTGTAAAAATGGGGATAATGATATCTATGACTATAAAAGTAAATCCCTGCTCAGAGGAGTTCATACTGTACAGATAAGCGGGTTGATGCTTACAACTTGATGTTTACAAGTTGATATAGTAAGTGCGATTATGGAAACGTATTTGTTGCCATGGGAGCCCCCCATCTATCACTTAGCTTCCTCATCCACCAGATAAAGGGATGGAACCATCAGCTCTTAAAGTCAGAGCAGTCCTGGTGTTTTATGGACACTTTTCCTCAATCCTCACAGCAATCCGATGAGGTAGGTTCTATTTCCACTTTATAGGTGAGAAAACTGAAGCTCAAGGGTAGGAAGTAACTTGTCCAAGGTCACACAGCTAGTAAGTGATAGACCAAGATGAACCGTGAAAGTGGCATGACAGTAAAACTCAAACGCTTTAAAAATAGGTTTAGTGTTTTCCATATAAAAATTACTTTTCGTCTAACACCCTTGTAAGGTATTGTCTGTGTGATCACTGCCTCTCACTCTAAAACCAGAGAATATCCAAAGCATAGCTTTAAATAATGAAAATCACAGACTCCCTGGATTCTGACAGCCACAATAAATCCCGCTTTAATCATGCATTCAAAACATATGTCATCTGTTTGATAAGCAGTCATCTGCTATGGCTTGACCTAGCAATGAATTAATAAAGCAAAATATGTGACAACCCCAGGAATATGTATAAAATATATTATCCCCAAGGGATCCACGTGTGATTCTCACCTCCACCCTACTGGCAAGAAGGTTTTGGTTCTAAAATGGTGTGTAATGAGACTGGCTCACACTTAGAAATTGGGCTTAAATTTGGTAATTTTCAAAACTAAAATCTATAAAAAGTGAGTTCAGAGATAGGTCCTGACGTGAACCAAGGCCAGAAAAGATGACAACCTTGCGGGGGAAAATATTCCTGTTAGGTCTGTTAACCACCTGGATTTCAAAAACTCCCTGTGAAATTTTTGAGTCTAGCAAAAAGTACTCAGCCATCTGCCCAGCAATTCTGACGCAGAGAATTCTGAGCCTGAAAGTTGACATTGCCCACCCCTACTCTGGAACCACACTATATGTAGAAACAGCCTTGGAGAGCCAGAGAGAGAAGAAAGACTCCATGATCTCTTTTGCCAACCACACAAGTCTCTCCACCATTTTCTTCGTTGCATTGCTAGATGTCGCCTGGTCCAAGATTTATTTTCTCCTTCCAGCTGCATGACGCTAATGAAAGGTTTGAAATATTGTACGCAGCAGGCTATGAGCGTGTTGTCTGGAATACTAAAGGAGAAATGAGAGTATCCCACTATTTATTCATTTTAAGATGATAAACCACTTGTAGGTACCAGTTCATAAATGCTCTATCAGTTGAGAATGTTGGCATAGAGTTTGAGTTAGAGAGATAAATTCACCCAGATTTCATCTGAAATGCTTAGAACTTCTTGGCTAAAAGGCATTCTTTCAAGTGATTTGTTTATGTGCCAGGAAAAACCTTGAATCTTATATCGTAAATTAAACCAAGAATTCATGACAAGGAAGTGAGATCTGAAAACTGGGAGAGGGGTGATTTTTTTTTTTTCTAACCTGAAATTCTAGGAGATCTTCAAATGTAGCGTCACATCCCTGTATCAGGGATTTGTAGTCACCCAGAATAAACCCAGTAGTGACTACTATGTGAAGGAGTGCCTCTCTTCACACACACACACACACACACACACACAACACACACACACACACACACACACGGTCCAAAAAAGTATGTGAATCTAATTTTAATAAATAGTATATATCCTGATGGTGAAGAGCAATGTCTAAAGGCATGTAAGTTAAAGCTTCATTTCTTCACTTTGCTTCCCAGGTACATTGAGGCACATCATTTCATCTCTATAAGCCTCGTATCCTCGTATTTCAAACAGTATAATTAATTGTAGCGATGCAATTACATTGCTGTGAGGAAGCCCAGTGCTAGGCATGCAATACACCCACCCTGCTCTAGGCTTCATTATCATATTAGTTCCTCTTAAATGCACCATGGTGAACAATGGCAAGTTCTTCCTTAAAGCCAGGACTCCTTTTGTAAAATGAATTTATCTTTTCCTGTTATTTTAAAATGTCTTAAGTTGTTGTGAGAAGAAATAAGAGTGCACATCTAAAAGACCTAGACTCATACTGGCCTATAATGTGTGCTCAATAAATGTGAGCTATAATTGTTACAGCGTGATAGTATTATTGACAGAAAGTCTTCTGGTTGACTCAAGTGTTCTTGAACTACTTGTTAATGTGCACACAAAGGCAGAAGTAAAGGTCTGTAAGAAAATGTTTGGATTACGTGTAGAGGAGACCAGTGACATTGACACATAATGAAAGAAGCATCTAAAATGTTATAAAATTATGATCAAACTAATTTTCTCTGCATAATTTACATCCCTTATGTACAACCAGGGGTTTAACCTGAAGATTACTTTCCTTCACCTACTCTGTGCTCTGATAACTTCTGACTCAATCCATTTTCTCCATTACCACAAAGTCTCATCTCTCGTTTCACTGTTTTGATTATTAACTAAAATAGACTCCTGGACAAAGCTTTGGTTTTCTTCAACATATTGGAAACATCCTCTCGAGCATCGTTTCTAAGGCCAGTACACACGTCAGCATGAAAGAGGGAGTTAGGAGTCACACAATGAGTCTTGGCACATATAGGCAGTCACATATGGTTTTTGTGCCTTGGTCCAATCAATGACACTAAGGACAATAGTCTGTGCTCTAGCTCCGAAATGTTACTCAAGGTTATAAATATACACTCTTCATTTTCCCCTTTCTATTACTCTGGGATGGTAGAGATAGAAACAGGTCTTCAATTTGTATATTGGAAACTGAGTCTGAACAGTGGTGGTAATACTTTTTTTTTTTCCAGTTTCATTTAGAAATTTGCCAGCAGTAGTGACTATCTGATCACTGATTTGTATAAATTTACTTGCCAGTAGTTGACGTTTGTTTCAGTTTACACTATACTTGGTTAACAGGGAAAAAGAAAAAAGAAAAAGAAGGAAAAATACTGAGCCACTGACTAGGTTTGAAAGTTGCCTAAGTTACAAGATTTCCTCGTGTCACTGACTATCAGAGCAACAGGTGAGGGCTTTAAAGGCTGTTTTCTCGATAGTCAAACCTAGACTGGAATGCTCCACCCCACAGGTATACGTGAATTTTTTTTTTTATAATGACATCTAGTGTTCATTCATACACCATAAAATTTAGAGCTCCTAAAGTCATCTTGATTGCATTTTGCTTCCTCTTATTTTTTAACCAATCTTGACTTTAGTGACTATTATACTAAAATCTTCGAAATATAGAAACCTTTGCAGTAATAGCATATAAAAGAAGGGTTCTTGGAGAGCCGTGATTTTACAGAAAGCTCCATCTTTTTCTCTCTAGCTTACAGTAGAAATGAAAAAATATATATATGTCCCAGACAAGGGTCAACAAAAGAAATTAATGATCACAGTTTTGAAGCTGTGACCACTGTTATAGGAATGTTAAAAAAGAAAACATTCTCAGTCTTTTCAATGAAGACATTTTTACATTTTGCTTCAGGAGTTATCTCAAAAAAACAAAACAAAAAACATCTATGTACTATTTAAGATTTCCCCCCCAAAATTTACTCCAGTAAATTGTTATCAATATGTATCACAGTGACTTCTTAATTCCATATTATTCATTGGTTAAACAAATTGGGGGGACCTTAATTTCTCTAAATGTCTTATTTATTTCTATTAATCTTACCATCCATCTCTAGTTACTACTACATGAAATCATTGATTCCTATGATTCTCCAAGAATACTTAGATATGGTCTCGCTTGTTGCTGCCCACATAAATGCAGACTTTTTCCCTGACAAAAGCTGCAGTTTTTAAAGAAGAATGAACAAATGTGGTTTTAAATAGCCGATACTCACTACCCTGAAGTAATTCATATTTTTCACCAGATTATTATTGTAACGTTAAGAACTCATTCTATGTATATTTCATAGCTGAGACACTGAGAACTTCAGCTGGCATAATCTAAGGGGTAAACCAAACATTTAAATGATGTGGCCCTCTTACATATAGAAAATGTAGAAGCTGTACTGAATTTAAGATTTTAATTTTTTAAATTAGGATCTGATATGGAAATGCAAGTGAGCTTTACATCATGGAGTCCATCCCTCTAGATATGTTCATTCTTGGTGATGAGGCCAGTCTATGACTGCTGTGACTCTTGCTCATCTGTTCTTGCTGGAAACAATACTAGGAAGAAGCATAGGAGTTTTCATTGTGATTCAGACACATGAGCAATAGGAATGCCAGAGGCAGAAAATGTGCAATTTCATGCTCATTAATTTCAGAGAGGATTTACAAATTAACCTGGCTCGAGAAATTACTTTTCCAAAAGGCCTGTAGGCACCACTGAGCAGCCCAGTTACCACAGAACACTTCCACAAGGTTGACCAGATGCTCAGGGATCACAGCAGTTTTATTTATCTGCGCATGAAGACCAAAGGTCAGGTTCTGTGCTGGAGACCTTCCTGGTTCCAAGAGAACTGCACAGATGCAAGGAAGACTCTACGTCTGAGGAAAGAGTGTAAGGAGATAGATAGTACTGTGGAAGGTTCTTCCCACATGTCCCTAACGTGAGGTAGAGCATAACTTTTCATTTTCAGTTGTCCTTTGCTAGCGAGGGAGTAATAATTCAATACTATTTCCTCTCTCCACCCTAAAGTACAAATTGGCTAATCAGTTATTATTGCAATTAATCAACCCCTCCAGGTAGCCTGACCTTAAGTTGTATCCAGTTATCCCCCATAAATAAGCCATTTTAGAATTGTTAAAGGATTTACAGTGGCTCAAGAGAATATGGAATTCACTCAAAACCATAATATTGCAACATTTTCATTTCCACTTGAAGAAATCATTCCATGAGCAATTCGAAACTTACAGTATTTGACTCCCGGGGGTAATATGGAAGCTATTCTGCCAGCTTCTTTGTGGGCTGCCACTGACACAATCAGGTGACAATCAGGACAGATGTAGCCTCATTACCTGTGCCATTGCTGTTGGTCAAATCAATTGGATCAGGGCTTTTCAAACTTTTATGTTCATACAAATTACCTGGAGGTCTTGTTAAATGTGGTCTCTGATTCCATAGGTGTGGGGTAGGGCCTGAGAATGTACATTTCTGGCAAGCTCCCAGGTGATGCCCATGCTGTTTGTCCATGAGCCACATTTTGAGTTGCAAGGAGCTAGGTCATGAAGCAATGAGGGAGGAAAATTTTCTTGCAAGACAGGCCTTTAACCATAGGAGCTGTATGGTTGACATTCTTTCTAGATGTAATATTTAATTGCTGAAATGGTTGTGTAAGTGTGATTAATATAATTTTTGAGGACATCTATCATTGTGAAGAAACCATTGTACATTTGTTTTAAAAATGAAGTTGTGGTTTGTTTGGATGATATATATTTTTTTAATGTTCAAAAGCAAAATACCGGATTCCCTTTAAGAATATAAAGCACCTCTGTGTCTATATTATAAAACTATAAGAAACCCTACAGAGTCAAGAATAGACATTTATGCCACGCAAACGCAAAACAAATAACAAGAGAGGAGGGAAAGTAGACCATTGGAGGGTGAAATCATCTCTTAATAGGAAAGAGACTATAATGGAGCTGCGTGCTGCCTCTGCCTCCTGCCATCAAGCTCAGATCATTCTCACTCCCTTCTCATTTAAAACTGGTTGTGTGGACCACTTTATCCCATTAGGAAAGGAGATGAAATTAATTCATTCTCAATGAGATCAGTTGTAAGCAGCTATCTGTCATAGCCTCTATATGCCAAAGTAATAGAGCTGAGATTATGTAGGACCGAGAAGCCTCTGATCCTAGGAAAGATTGAGGGTGCACTTTTTTTGTATGACTCTAGAGAAGGTGTTATTTTAACCTGGGATTCAGAACTGTTTTGGATTGAAGAGGAATCTTTGAGTTTGCATTTCTTTATATTATGCAGGACACTGTGCTTGTCGTTAGTTATACATTATTTTAACAAGAAGATAAAGACATACTTAAGTTCTATTATCAAAACCCTTTGACAGCTACCCTTCAGGAAATCTTGCTTAAATTTTGGTGTGTCATGAAACCATCAAGGCAGCAAACTGAACTGGAGATCTAGTGTCCACAGGATAGAAACAGCCAACCTACTATACATTCCTGCGGGGCTGAGATCAAATGTTCACACGACCTGAGTACAGAAAGGTTATGGTCCCACACCACACAAAACTTCCATGTTAGCTGAAAATTAAAATAGCCTGTTTCTTGATTTTTCTGATTGTAAAATTCTAGATAAATTCATTGCAGTAGAGCTCCCTTTCCCATCCTATGCCCCACCTCCACCAGTATCCCACGCCCATGTTCATTTTCCTCCTCAGCTAACGAAGCATGTGTTCCTGTCTCAAACCTATGGGCTAATAAGAATTCCTCAATCACCATTCTACTTAAAGTTTTATCTTTTATCCAAGTAATTCTTAGTTTGCACATAGTAGGCACTAAAATGTGTGGAATGTAATTGACCTCAAGGGACAGATTATTTCCTTCACAATGGATTTCATTTTGTTCATTCATGAAAAATAAGGGTTTTCTTCTGAGTTCATAATGACGTGCATGAACATTGTGGCATGAACTGCCTGTCTCCCCGCTGCTAGGAAGTGGTCATAACGTTTAATTGCACAAAATGCCTTTTATTTTTTCCCTAATCAAGAAGTTAAGGGATCTGCTGGCTTAGCAGGTGCCTCAATTGTGTGTAATTAGTTGCTAGGAATTGTTTAGCATCCGATGATTAGTCTCAGCCAAAGGAAATTAAATTTTTTTTCTTCAACGAAGCCCTGAACACAGCCAGAGATTCTTGAAACCACAGCCATATCTGGCTCCGCTGGGAAGCCCAGACTCTGGGAATGGGAGAGGCAGGAGATGGAGAGACGAGAGCCAGCCTGATTATACATGGAAGCTATGAGATGCCAGGCAGCCATTCGAGGTTATGACGTGAGGGGACCTGACTCCATTCCTCAAGATGTGATTCAGTGCTGACATGATGCAGAATGAAGCATTGCTCCTCAGGTGCCCGATGTTTGCTTTCCACGTTTATAACACCAGCTTCACTTGCAACATGTAATGAGAACAAATGATCTGTTTGCCCCTCCTGTGTTTGGCACATGAGGAGACTGGGCAAAATGGAGGAAATGAGAAGGACAGATGGTCCCCACCCCCCATTGTACTACTTCTGTTTCAAGTATATGCTTGACTAAGCCCTTTCTGTGCCTCTGTCAGTGTCAAGTCTCCATTTAATGGAGGGGATTTTCCCTTGCCTCATGGGATGTCACTGTAAAGGAGATCCGTGCTGTTCCTTGTTATGACCAATATGCACCCCCCTGTGACAGTGTGTGGCCATCATCGGTGACAGTGATTATCTATCTGCTAAGATGTCATTAGAAGAGGCCAATGGTTCTGATACCCTGAGATGCACCTAATGTTGGCTTGCAGCATTCCTTTCAGCGAGTACTAGCTCCCCAGCTGAATGTCTGCTTTGCCCCTAGAGTGAATTTCAATAAGGATCCCTTGTTCAGTGCTCCATCATCAAAACCAAGCCTGAGAGTCTGGTATGAAAAATCAGGATTCTTTTATTTAAAGGCATTATTTTAGGGGTTGTTCAATAAATTCTTCTGTAGTCTAAATGAAAGTTAAAGTAAATACATTTTAATGTGTAGTAGTTTTACAAAGAGTCAGATTTTTAACATTCCATAAGTCAATACTTAATAGCTGTTGGTTGATCATGTGACTTTAAAAGGGATAGACTATAAACCTAGAAAAAGAAAATAGGAGGGAGGGTAGCTCATAGCAAATGACTTTTTTCAGGTTGCTTCTTTACAATAAATGCTTTAGTTTGAAAAGTTGAATATAATTCATTCATCTATCAGCAACTATTCAATGAACACTACACAGTTTGAATCAAGAGATGATTTTGAGTAAATCACCTCCTGAGACTTGATATTCATTCTGTGACGGCTAGCTTTTTCTAAAAGGCCCCTGATGCCTCCTAGAGGTTTAAAATAAAGAGATGTTCCTAGGAAAAGTTTCTTGGAAAACAGACGTTAAATGTTGCCATGCTGCTGTGTTGCTATGCTCTCCTTCAATTGCATGATAAATGTTGCCAAGATCTGCCTCACTTACTTCCATCACGATTACCACTGTCACCCTGGTTGACCCTGGCAAGCTATTCTTAGAGAATATGGAAACTATTTCAGTCTGGTCCTTTGACCAATGTCACTTATGGCATCCAGATAATTGTCTCCTTTTGTGTATGTTCAGTAAGAACACTCTGAATACAGAGTGAAGGTGGGAGCTGGGGAATGGATATTACAGACCAGCCAGGTAGCCATCTCTAATTTAGTTTCAGCCTTTTAAGGGTGTGCCGAACTAGACTATCTCAGCTCTATTTCCAAATATGGAATAAATAGAAAGCCAGTTTTACCAGGGTTGACTACTTCTGTAATGCAAACTGGGTAAATTTCTGAAGAAACGTCTCCTTAAAATAGAGTATCAAGTGCAAAACACCTCAGTGTTTCCTGTGCAAATCTCTTATTGCCCTTTAAGAAATCTAACAGTAGATTTAACCCAGGATTTTAATTGGCTGGACTCTTGACAGGTTGAAAACTGAGGAAAACCTTTCCAGATTCTGTACCTAAAACTGGTTGTTAGGATTTGTATCTCCTTCTCAGTGGTCTGTACTCATAAATGTAGAGTATCAAAGTTTTGGGTAATAAAAGGAAATGCATTTTAATTGTTTTTATAAAGAATCTAGATTTGAACATATAGTAAATTTGTTTCAATAGCTACAATATATCTATAAAGCATATTGCCTGGTTATTAAATCAACACTGTGAGAAAAGCACTCAAATACTCACGTGAAAATGGTGGGGCAAATGGAGACTTCTGTAATGTAATGCTTACCTTTTGTTTTGTGGTTTGTGATTATATTCAAAATTGCATTTGCAAAGGGAACAGTCAAAGACCTAGGATACTGCTTCATAAGCAAAACTGGTGCTGTGATTGTATTGGTATCTGGAAGTTCGTAGTTTATGGTTGGAAGAATATAAAGAATTGTGTGACAAATGGAATATAAACATGAAACAGTGTGACTTCCATTTTTTAAGTTAATTGCCGTTTGCAGCAGTGTTAATCTTTCTTTTTTTGTCATTGCTTTTAAAGACCTTGTTAGTTTTATGAGGAAATCGTGAATCATTTCAACCAGAAGTACATGCTAGAGAGGAATCAAGTTCCTTAATTTTGAAACACAAACCACTTAGTTGGGAGATTTAATGTTTTCAGATGACAAAGCCTTGTTTCTGAATTAAATCCTTTTGCATTTAATAGTTCGCTATGCACAATATGATTCTTGAATGATTTCCTATTATAACAACAGTAACAAACCAACCTTATAGTGTGTCCAGAGGTAACATTTGGGTCATCTAGTTTGACTCTATATGCTAGACTATTATTTTACATTATATTTGCTCAGTCTGTGTACATCCTAATCTTGAAAATGTTTAAGTTTGTTACTCAGACATCTCTGTTACTTTACACCGATGTCCCCACGCAAACTAGGAAGAATTCTTCCTTTCTATTTACCCTAATGATTTCAACGCCAGATCATTACTCCTATATTCCAACCCTTTTCTAGATTAAAAAAAAGTTTATTTTACTTAGAACTTGATGGCTCCATCACCTCTATGATCTCGTCACCTAGTGTTTTGCTCATTCAGTCTCTTGCCTAACTCTCACAGATATATTGAACTTTAGTTCTTCTGTCTTTTCAGTTGCTTTTTTGTGGTTCTGCAGATTATTTTCATCTCTTTCTAAAACAGGGTGAATCAGCTCATTGCAGCATACCTCTTCCTTTGCCAAACCATCATGCCTTCCCTGTTCTTAACCTACCTTCATGGTCTTACACGGAATGTCCCTGTTCCCTCCCTTTGGTGTGGGATGCCAGTTCACTTTCAAGAAGCCACTAATTCTGTGTGTCTTTGTTTCCCTGCAATACTAATGTTCTGTCATCTGCTTATCTGAACTGTAACATTTCTCTTCATTTTCTTTGTTCTTCTCGCTGGTTATGCTTAGTGCCTACTGAGCCATTGTATTCCTTCTTTGTCTTCCTGTTACTGATATTCACTGATCTTTATCAATGAATGTAGGTGACAGGCGACTAACTTGCATACTCTATTTGCATACTTCTTACCATTGTGTGCCTTCCTGTGCATGATAGCTTGATCCTGACAATCCTTAAAAGGTGGATCTACTGACTCTACCTTGCATACCACCTCACCTCTCTCTGGCAGAAGGATGGCAATCCATTAACAGATCTTCACTGCGTTAGAAACTGGATGGAAATTAACCAAAGCCTTCATTGTACCTTTGCAGATGAGAGCCCCTACACTAAATCCGCCAGCCAGACAAAGCCGCCTGATGGAGCGTTGGCTGTGAGGAGACAGAGCATTCCAGGTTAGACCAGATTGTTGGATTTTTCAGCTGTTTTGCTTTTGAACCCTGTGATGTGGTGAGCCTAAATAATTCCACCTGGGTAATGAACATGGTGCTATTTCATAGGACGTAGACTGCATTCTACGCCACTTGGTCAAGCAATATTCATGAAAGTTAGACTTCAGGAAAACTTGCCAACTTGTGAGAATTCCACTTGTGTGCAAATTCTTTGTAAAATGACTTGAATTTACAGCAGCTCTCACTCATGTACTTGCTCTCACCTCTGTTTGCAGGGGATGACTCTCATAGCAGCATCTATTTCTTTACTGAGACATACCTGGCAGAACAAAAGGGTTCAGAATTGCTGTAGCAGATCATGTATGTGCTAAATAAAATTTATTCCTTTCTTCTTGTCTCTTTGAACCTGTATTTACTTCTATTGGAAAACTCTTGTAAAACTCCAGGACTTTGTTTCCTTAGGAAGCTGTGAGTAGGATTCTTGTAATACTTTAAGTGATGCTTGTTTTCTCAGCCAACGTTTTCAATAAATACCTTAAAATGTCTTTACCCCAAAACTTCAATATTTTGAAGTTTTGACTTTGAGAATGACCTAAGTTCTAAAATTAAATGAGGAAGGAAATTCAAAAGGTTATTTAAATTTCATCTGAACTAGGTATAATTCATGGAAAACCTCTTGTGGAAGCAACTGTACTTAAGAGAGGGTTAAACGTATTAATACATTTAGATATTTATCAAAAATAATGTCTTTATATATTTTATACAAGTCAATTAAGTACAGCTAAACCTTAGCTACAGGATTTTAGAGTATAGTATTTTTAGCAATTCCGGAGAAACAAAGCAGTGTTCTCAGCATTAAATTAAATGGTTTGGCAAATCTGTCAGTGAAAAGGAGAAATTTCCATTTGAATAAAGAGCAAGATGAGTTCAATTCTGAGCAGCCCTGTTCGTGATTATTATTTATTTGTATAAGAACGACGTGTGGTTATTTTTATTCTTATTCCGAAGGCTTAGCTTCATTATCAAAGTACAAGGCTTATAAAGAAGCGTATTGTGAATATATTATACATCGTTGTTTGTGCGCTTTGAAGAGTGTAAAGTAATTTGAATTCTGTAATTAGATGGCATCACCCAGTGTGGAGATATCTTCGATGCCCTTCTATCAAACATCAATCTTAGTGCTGGTCATGTTAAGGAAAGCTATTGCAGTCAGTTATGGGCTGCATGCTCTGCTTTTTCCTTGTCAGCAATAAGGAAGTACCCAAAGTTTGAGGTTCAAGAATGCTAGTTATCCATCAATTCCTTCCTGCCTTCTCTACATTAGCTGGTACGCAGTACGCCTCTGTTGGGAAGACTGAAGAGACTTCCCATGTCTGATACTAAACAAAAGCACTGTTATCATGTGTTCCTTTCATGGGTTCTTTAATGTTACATACTAAATTATAACACATGTGTGAGGGCCGGACTTTTCCTTAAGGTCATTAAGCAGTTCTTAAAATTACATGTTAGGTACATAGAAGTTGTTAATCATAATATTTCGTTTATGACAACCAAGAGATTCTTCATTATAGAATGTTTCCTTTTGTTCCTCCTTACGTCAATTTAAAAGTCACCAGAATCATGAACCGTTTTCTGTAGGCTTCATGACTTATTTTCCTGGAGTTTGAACACGGACAACCACCTTTTTGTTCATCTCTCATAAGATAGGGCCAGAAAGCTTGAGTGACTTCAAAATCTTCTTAGCTATTTAGAACAGTCCAAGAAAAAAAGACTTCACCAGCCAGAGGGCTAAGAAAACAAAGTGGTTACTATATGGTGATTATTATTTAGTATTATCTTCAGGAGAAAATCAGGGAACTTCTTGGAAACTGCTTCCTGAATGACTTCTGATATTTGGGAATTCCAAACCTTTACTGTCTTCCTTAACTACCTATTAATTCTTGTTCTGGTAAAAAGAAGAGAGTCTCCCCTGATCTTTGGCTCAGGAGTCGCTTAAATCAAAGAGAGATCTGGCCCAGCATCAAGAAGTCTTAACCACTCACCTACCATGTCTACCTGGACTCTTACTAAGGCCACGAGAGAGAAATGTGAAGAAGAAAAGGCCAGGAAAATGCATGCTCTTTATTTACTGGAGACTCAGCTGAAAAATCCCAGTGTTCTCCTGGACCACACGGAGTTATAAGAGCAAAATGCAAGTTTACAGGCTTTGATCCTTTCTCCTGTGCTTACCTCCCAGTCTTACTTCCCTCAAAGGTGTTATTACTACCCTGGTAGCAAGGAAAGATGTGTCTAGAGAAAAGTACACCATGGAAGTGAAATAAGGCCTAAAGGAGAGCTCGGCTCATCTACCAGCCCCAGAACCTTCCCATGCAAAGGCACCTCTCAGTGCAGAGGCAGCCCCAAGGCCATTTTGCTGAAACCTTAAAAGAGCTATGGCTTTTCCTCACATCTCCCCTCAATTCCACTCCCAATGATCCAAGGATGGTGACTGCAGTTGGCCATTCATGTAGGCACTTTCTCTGATGAAGGTGAGGGGGCAGTGTACAGTAGTGGAAGGCATTTTAAGCTTCTCTCTCCAAGTTCTATGAAATTTTAGGCTGTTCTCTGAAACTTATTCTACAAATGTAGACCGAGTACTTCCTGGAGAAAACATTAATACACATATACATAGATAAAATTTCTTAACATGGACTCCACTTTTTCCATAGTGTGATAATGAGTAACTTTTAATAATTCTGTTCCAAAGAGGTAACCTTGAATATTAACATAAATATAATTTGTTTTTCATTCATATCATAATCCATTAACCCTGTCTAAACTCAAAATTACTATAGCAATTATTTTATAATCACAAGTCAAATATGTGCCTTCATTAAATGAAAATTCTAACTGTAAATCCCTTCATTCTCCTCTGTTTCTCTTCTCAAAAAAAAAAAAAAAGGAATGGATTAAACATCTCTTAGGAGCAAAATTCATTTGCTTTGGATAAAGGGTCTGGGATGCATTATTTATGTTGTTTGGAAACTTGTCATTTTAATCATGTTTCTTATGGCATAAAAATATGTAAGAAAACAATTTTTTAGGCTTTCATAAGTTTATATAAATTTTTAAATAATGATTTAAAATGAAAAAGGACCTGAGTGTCCCTATGACACTGAAGTTAAAATTTAAAGTAAAGACATAACATTCCATTAAAATATATTAGGGATGAATATTTTCAATCTCTTTTATGCCCATTTTTTTCAAAGCGAAGATGAATTTCAAGTGCAAAGACATTTTTAGCTAACAGATTCTAATGCACATCTATGTTTATCAAAAATAATCTGTTGATTTGGTTCTCTTTTATTTGACAGATTACTGGTGAGTTGAATTTTGACCACTTGAAGGGTTTGTATGAATTATTAGAGGAAATTTCTATAGACTCTTGGTTTGACAGATTTTACAATAATTTGTGGCTTTTCCCACTTAGAAATGAGGCATTTAATCATGGCTGTCTAATGTTAGTGAAGGGAAGACAGAATACTACATGGGGCCTCAAAGCCTAGAATTTGTATATTATTTATTTGACTTGCCTCCTCTTTCCAGGTAGGATAGCTTTCTTTGCTTCTGCTAGTCTTGACAGAATTCGGGGCAATTCACAAATGCAGGCAGAGGTCAAGCACTCACATCTATTGCATTTTCAAACTTTGGTACCTTAGGAAAATTATCTTAACTCTGTAGCCAGAATGAGACCACAAAAGTTTGTGTGGGATTTTTTTTTTTTTTTCTCCTTCTAGACTATAAGAAAAGGCACTGATCAATTTGGTCATAATGGAATGAAGTTGATATGTATGAAGCCCTTCTTGCTTTTCACATTTGGCTGTTGTAGGTAAAAATACGAAGCTGAGAGTATGAAATGTCCATTACCCCAAGATGTATGCAATCAAGCTGTTTAGAATACATCCAGAAAGAGTCAACACGTACTGAAAAACCAGTCTTGAAAATAATACAACACCCTTGGCACCACAGAGAAGCTGGCAACCTTGTATTAAAGGGGAAAGGGCAGGAATTTTGAAGTTTTTGCCCTGTTGGGTTAGCATTTGCCTGTTTTGTTAGCACACAATTTGACGCTTCATTGGTCTAAATTTTCATTATTACAGCAGGTATATAGTGTGACATTTGCACCAGGCTTTTATAGCTATAACACACTTCGGGGTATGAAGGGCATGTACTCTGATTTTCGGGCCTGGTTCTGCTTCCTCTCTTTAAGTTCCACCACTGAGCCCCTCAAAACAGTGAGCGAGTCTCACAGGTGGGAAACCAAAGCCAGTTGAATCGAGCAAGTGTGAAATGTCACACAAAGAATGGTGCTGCACGACACACATGCATATCACCTCATCACGTTGTACACTTGAAATATCTTACATTGTTTAGTTACACCTCAAGAAAGCTAGAACAAAAGAGGTAAAGAGCTATTATACTTGCAATGTACTCTCAAGTAATTTAGAAAAAAAGAGATGTCTCTGTGTGTGTGGACAAAGGCGTTCTTTTTCATGCTCTTGCAACTCTCAGGTACTCCTCAGATTATTTCACAATAAACAGTTAGAAAAAAAGACTAGCGCTGCAGAGGCTGTCCAAAATGCCAAGTCAAGCTCGGCTATTAGCGAGGGAATGACCCACGTGGGAAAATACCAAGGGGCATGGACCTTCCCTACTCCCTTCGCTGTCCTGTATCCTCAAAAGCATCCCGTGGGCCACGGTGAGGATATCGGGGACGAAGGTCGAGGCCGGGCCCTACCAGAAGCCTTACAGTCAGCATTGAAACCCCAAAACAATGATGTTTACCTGTGTTATGATTACTGAATAGTTACACAATTAGCAAAACGGTATCACTTCCTTAGAGAGAAGTTTCTAAGATCATAAAGTGGAGACTCTTGGTAACGCTGCAAATACATCTGAGATTCTGCCCACACCCCAGTGTGTGTATTTGTTTGTGTTTTCCATAGTGCTTATCACTATCTAAAATTAACTGGTGCGTTGTTGTTTTTTTCTCGTTCCCCCACAAAAATGTAAGCTGCCCGAGAACAGGTACTTTCTCTGTCGTGTTTCCTATTGTATCTCCAGTGCCTAGAACTGCGTGTAACAAACGGTAGGCGTTCAATTGATGCTTGTGGAATGGATGAGCAGACGGAGCTCAGCCGGCAGGTTCTCTCTGTGTAGAGCCTGTTACCTTATGGCTAGCACACTGTCCTGCAAAAAAGCACAACACAGTCTCTGTTTATCATACGTTTTCTGCCTCGAATGCTGTGAGGCAGGTCCTCAGTCTGCACCAAATGTGACATTTCTAAGGAAATTGTCTGCTGCCCAACTCTAATGAATGAAATATAGGTCAGCTAGAAGCCTGAGAATTTTAAAGGCCAGAGGTCTCCCCCCAGCCTCGTTTGTTTCTATTTGAGCTGAAAATGTCTGTGCAGTCCTATAATAGCCGAAGACACAGGTTGAGCACAGTGTAACAATAAAAGTGACAAGATGAGAATGATTTACTCAAGTGCTCAGCGACAGAAAAAAGCTAAAAACTATGTGGAAATAGCTGGAGTCTATACATAGAACTTATTACTACTTATGGCAGGTACACGTAACAGATTTCCCCAGAGAACTGATCCACTTTGCTCTGTGGCTGGGTGAACGTGCCGAGTTCTCCAATAGCACTGGGGAATACGAGCCACTTGATTTGTGTGTTCGGTGCTGTGGCTTTCTTGAGTGATTCAGAGAAATGACAGCCTATTATGTTTGAACTTCTCTCACGCCTTAGTAAACATGGGTGAAATATACTAAAGTGGTACGTATGCAGCAAATAATTTTTAAGCCATAAGTCTTCCAGCATGCAATTTTAGGGGAAATTATGTTTCCCGAACCCCCTACGTGACAGGAGTGGTGGCATTTGACCGGTGTGCTCTGGGTACACACAGTAATCAGTTGGAGTGACTCTGACAATGGCCAGCACAGCCTCCTGGGGTCTAAAGAACATTGTACAAGGAGGCTCAAGGATACGTGCACAAAAGCTACAATGAGAAATTCTTTTCCCTCTGCTATTCTGTACTGGAGAAAAATTGATTCTCTACTCTCAGGGTTAGGCAGACCTTCAGTCCAGGGTTTTTAAATTAAGTGACCTTAGAAAATTAGGCGGGGTGAAAGTTGTATTGATTGATTGGTGTTGGGGAAAATGAAGAACCATCTTAACACAGCCTTTCTGTAGGATACAGCAGTTAGGCCCATTAATAATTCTTTCTTATTCATCGGGCTTATAGGACTTAGACCTGCTTCCCAGATTTCAGTCACTCACATGCCATGTTCATGTTGTTTGTTATATATCTGTGTTCTCTCTGTCGTATAATAATATGATTTTAAATAAACTTAAATCGATTCGCTTTTTCACTTAGCTTTATCCTAAGCTTTATTATCTGGGATTTGATATGCTAATTATATTTTTCTAATATAAATTTTAGAAATTTCTAACTCTGAAATTTAAAAAAAGGGTTTAGGTGTTCCCCCTCAAATACATCCATCAATGTTTATATACACCATAGTTTAGGAAACACTGGCTTGGAATGAGATTCTTCTCAGGAGAAATGACTTTGGGAACCACAATGCTGTCTGCTGTCAGTTTGTTGATAAATAGCTGTTGATGTATAGTGCAGAAGCGGTTTGTTTGAATGGGAGAGCAAGGCATATGGGGCTTCTGCAATAAAGTGAAAAGAAATACTAAAAGAGAAAGGGAGGCCGAACAATATTAACCCTAAGCCTAGGGAATAATAAGAACGTGATGATCACATGAATAACCTAATCTAGAAAGAGTGAGGAAGCTGTAGATAATTATAAAAAATACTGGCTGCCATTCATTTCATGCTATGTTCCCAGTACTGGATAAATCGCTTTGTTAAATACAGTTTTGTTTCTTCCTCATAACACCTCCAGGAAGTAAGTTTTGTTTATTCCCCTCTACCAAACTTAAGTTGAGAGCTAAAGTAAGCTGCCCAAGGTCACAGGGTTAGAAAGTAGTGGAGCGTGGATAAAGTATACACATCAGCATGTCTGTGTGCTAGTGTGGTTGATCTAATAGAGTGGGAGAAATTGACACAGGAGGGAGAGGCGATAAAAACAAAAGCAAAGTCTTAGAACAGACTAGACGGGGGCCATCCAGCATGCAATGGAGGTGGCAGCAGGCAGGAAAGCAGAGTCCAAGGGCACAAAGGCATGAGGATGGAAGATTTCCTGCTGAGAAGATACAGTCCTCTACTAGTTGCTCTATTGGTGAAATAAGAGGTGAGGTCCACACAGCGTAAGGAGGGGACGCTGTGATACGGGAAGAGGTGTCATTTCAAAGGTGGGGAGAGTGGATTGTCCCAGAATTACCCTGTAGCCCTCTAGATCCCTAACTAAACAGAAGCCCCCCCCCCATTCTCTTTTGCAAACTCTACCTCTGCAAATCAAAAAGGGATAAAATGAACTTAACACATCTCATGCTGACACCCCATGTTGTCCCCATATATCATAATCCATTTCCCCTGGGAGGTCTCCTGCAACTTCTCCCTTCCAGAATCATGTCTTTCTATCAGCACCCAGAATACTGTATGTCTTTATTAAATCTTTTGGCAATTTAGCTCATCCTGTTTCAAATTGCTCTGCAGTTCTTTTCCTGGGTTCTAGACTTATCTCCATTTTAAGGTTACAGTGTCTTAAATGCAAGAAATTATTTTTTATTAAAAATTCCCCCACAAAGTTTTGCCCAGCAGCGTTCGTAGCTGGGTGCAGTCCATGTCTGTTGTATAAAAGACTCTCTTCCCATCACCTACCTTAGGATCTGATCACAATTATGCATCAAACCTTGCAGCATAATGAGATGGAATGGAGGAATGCTACTTGTAGTTCTCTTACTGCTCTTTGTCTAATAAACACCTAAACCTACCACACACGCTCGCATGCATGCATACACATCATTCCCTCTTTCCATACGGGAAACTCCACATCTAACTTCTTCTGCTTCAATATTTTTAGAGACAGGAAGCGTACTATCTTACAAGGTAGCCCCCACTTTTTTACACGTCTGCCTGTTGGAAAATATTCCTCATGCCAATGAATGGAAGTTTCCCACCCTGTACCTCTACCTGTTGGCTCTTCTGATTCTTCTGAACTTCCCCCATAGTAAGGTTTTCAGGTACTTTAATGCCCCTGTCATCTCTTCCCTGAATCATCGTCGTCCCATCATCATTGTTGTTTTTAACCAGGTAAAGCATGTTCCTTCCTTCCACCTGGCCTTCTGTGACCTGTGTTCCTCACAATGATATCTTCCTGTAGCTTCTCAGTGCTCATTTGCCTGTGGCAGCTGAATCCTTCCACCAGCTGTGGTCTGAAGAGAACAGAGTACAGGAGAACCATTACCTTCCCTGATCTGGGGTTCCATTCAATCAATGCAGACTGAGACTATCTTTTTACATGACATAATGATGTTTATTTATGTCGAACTTGTCATCAACTACAATTTATAGGTCTCCTTCTCATGACTTGCTCTTAAGAAGTAGGCTTCCTCCCTTAAGCAGTAGCTCTTCGTACTATGCTGGACAACACTACACCCATTATTCAGTTTTCTGCACATTTATTTCTATTATATTCAGCTAGTAAACTTTGAGAAGAGGAGGGAAGGGAAGTTGCTAGCAATTGTGGGGCATCTGTCATTTACCAGGCTTGTTTGTTCAAATGATCCCATTATACAGAGGAAGAAATGAAGGCTCACAGAGGCTTAAGGAACTAGCCCAAGTTTATCCAACAACAGAGCTGGTTTTGAGTTTAGAATTATCTTAATCTTTCAGCTGTGTACCCAGCTTTCAAATGATTCAGCTCATATTTTCAACATGGTGGAAGGAATCTCTAATCCTGATTATCACATATATTTCCTACATTTTTTTAGCAGGGAACTAGCCAGAGATTTGATTGATCAGCATCTAAGAGTTAAGAATTGTGAGCATCGCAGTAGCAGGGACAGAGCTCTGCAGCAACCCCACCAGAAACTGGGACCCTCCCCCCGTAACACTGATTTGCATCCTTAATGAGCCCCATAGACTTTCAGCTCACAATGCTCTGTTCTAGCCACAAGTTATCATGAGAGATGTCTCTAAAAGCCCACTGAAATACTCAAGTATCGTATTTATGTTATAGTGTCATTATATAAAATGTGGGCTTGCATACCTTATTGTTCAGTGGTACAATAATTTTAAATTTGCCAAAACATGCCATCAGTCCCAGAGATCTAGGATTTCCAGAGCTCCTTATTGTAGAAATTGAGATGCACAGTATTGCCTTTGGCATATTTTTCATCTTTATATTTATTTCACAATCACATCTGCACATTCTTTTCATTCTCTGGGAGGTAATTTATCTAACTCTAGAAACTCACATATATTTTAAAGAGCTAAGGCATTCTTTACTATTACTTTACCTACCTTTGGCATAAGTTTCGTCTTACTTTGATCTTAAATTCTATCCTTTCTAGCTTAAGAGTATTCTCTTTAGGAGCCACCGGAGATGCATCATTAGAATTAAGGAGCTCAGCATTTCACGATGCTAAAAGTAACTTCATACCAGCAGATTTTTTTCCCCATGTTCTTTTTGTCCTGGCTTAGAGAGCTTGGGAAAATTCTTCTAGCTGTCCTAACATCTCCTGTTAGCGATAATTCTTGCATGATAAAGTTGTCCATAGTCTAATAAAGCGCATTCAGGAACTATTCAAGGCTAGATGAAGGAGGTAGTAATTATGATGACAAGAACTCCTCTTCTGCTCTCCAGACACAAGGAACAAAGGGAAGAAAATAGTAGGAGTTTGCAAAAAATGAAATGGCAAATATTAAAAATGCTCATTATATCAAGGGCTATCAAGGACACAGGATAGAAACACACATATATTGTTGGTAGGAATATCAATTTTTGCAAGACACTTCAGTAACATCAATCAAAATGTTAAAAAATGTATGCACTTTCCCCAACATTACAACAATACTCCCATTTGTGCACAAAAATGTAACCATACTTGCCTATTTGTAAGATATGGTACTTTTTGAGAATCATCCCAATCTAATAAAAAGAAATGCTTTGAACAAATATATAAGTAGCCCCCCACTGACCACTGTTACCACCACTTGCTGTCTCTGAGGCAAACATTGACTTGGAAGGAGAGTGGTTGTGGGGATTGAAAGGGATCTCTCCCAACTCCAGTACCATTGTTAAAACATAGTAACTGAGAGTCCCTTCAATCAGCCATGAGTGGACAGGTGTGTGTGTGGGGGGGGTATGGTTGAACATGAAAATGGGCAGGACTGGGAATAAAACGTGCCAGCAAATCAGTACCTACAGAGATGTTTCACTGAAGCATTCATTGCTTGTTAGTAAAATACTGGAAACAACCTAAGGTATCTATCAATTGAGGAATAGTCACACAAATTAGGGTGAGACCATTCTAAGAAAGATCACAATACTGTTCAAAAGTCTGAGGTAGATCTGTAGGCGATGTCATGAAAAGATCTCCAAGACATGTTGTTATGTTGAAAATATCATTTAATCTGACTTCGGTTAAATGTTAGTGTCTGAACAGAGAATGACAGGTCGGGCACAAACGTTGATGCTGGTTTCCTCCGAGATAGGAGGAGGAGCAGAGGGAGAGTGTGGAAGGGCGCTCTCAGGCTTTGCTCCATATACTGCTGTATCATTCGAGTCTTATACTAAAATGCGTTTGTGTAATACCTGGGTACCTTTTTTTAAATACTATAATAGCAAGAGAAATATTAGTGGATTGGAGCTACCTAGCAGAGTCATATCTTGGTAGGCATATGAGACCCAACCCTGCAGATGGAGAAAAAGACAGGGAGACATTCTTGCCAGCACACAGGGCCAAAACCTTTAAAATATTTATACATGTGTCAAGAAGACCATCTGTGAGAAAGAACAACAAAAGGGTGACAGAAGATTCAAAACAAAAACGATAACTGGTTTAAATGCTTTCAGTGCTATGGAAAAAGAATCAGTGTGTTCTCCATGATTTTAGAGGCGTAACTAGAACTCAGGTGTCACGGCCACCAACTAGCATCGTTCTACTGGCTGACGGCAGCCTGCACATGTGTTTGGCAAGCAAATGCCTTGAGGTAGCACCTGTTGCATTTCATCCTATTTCATGCCCACGCCCTACAGATCAGATTAAATAGAGCTTGCTTCATTTATTTAATGTGTCTGGTTAGCACCTGCATTTGGATTTTTGACCCATGCTATAAGGCTAAGTTATAGGGAGTGAGATTTGGAAGCAGCTTTCTAAGAAATAGAGAAAGGAGCAAACCTTACTGGCTAGGAACACAGGCTCTGGAATGCGCCTGTCTTGTTTGAATCCCAGCCCTACCACCTACTGCTATGTGGACTTAGGCTGGTTGCTTCATTTCATGCTTCATGTATCAGTTTTCCCATTGTCTGAAATGAGAGGGTAATTAGGACTAAATGAATAAATGCATATAAAGCATCTACAGTAGTCGCCCCCTTATCCATGGTTTTGCTTTCCACAGTTTCTGTTACTCATGATCAACCATGGTCCAAAAGTATTAAATGGAAAGTTCCAAAAATAAACAGTTCGTAAGTTTTAAATTGGGTGCCATTCTGAGTAGTATGATGAAATCTCACGATGTCCATCTCAGGCCCTCCCGGGACGTGACTCATCCCTTTGTCGGGTGTATCCACACTATGTACAGTCCCTACCTTTTAGTCACTTAGCAGTCTTCTCAGTTATCAGATCCACTGCCGTGGTATCACTGTGCTTATGTTCAAGTAACCCTCCTTTTACTTAATAATGGCCCCAAAGTGCAAGAGTAGTGATGGTGGCAATTCAGATATGCTAAAGAGAAGCTGTAAAGTGCTTCCTTTAAGTGAAAAGATAAATACAGTAGAATAAAATGTTTTGAGAGACAGAGATATGAGGTCAGACAATTAAGTTCACAAACATCCTAGACAAAGTGCTACATACTTCATTGCTGAATATCACTACAGTCACCTTCTAAGTACTCCCCTTGGGAAGCTATGCACCAATACCAGCACCTAGTCCACCCTTCAAAGCAATTTTGGAACTCTTCTTCTGGAATGGCCATCAGAGCTGTCATCGTATTATGCTTGATGTCCTGAATGTTATCCAAATGTCTTCCTTTCAATATTTCCTTTATCTTTGGGTAAAGAAAGAAGTCATTAGGGGCCAGATCAAGTGAGTAGGGAGGGTGTTCCAATACAGTTATTTGTTTACTGGCTAAAAACTCCCTCACAGACAGTGCCGTGTGAGCTGGTGCATTGTCGTGATGCAAGAGCCATGAATTGTTGGCGAAAAGTTCAGGTCGGCTAACTTTTTTCACGTAGCCTTTTCAGCACTTCCAAGTAGTAAACTTGGTTAACTGTTTGTCCGGTTGGTACAAATTCATAATGAATAATCCTTCTGGTCACAAAATAATGTTAGCAAAATCATGGCAACAGTTTGCGAACTTAATTGTCATGTCATACCTTGTACAGGTAGAGAGAACACGATATTCACATTGTACTATATTTTATTATAGTACATTGTTAATTTGCCTAATTTATAAATTGAACTTTATTGTAGGTATGTACACATAGGAAAAAATATAATATATGTTGGGTTCGGCACTGTCCACAGTTTCAGGCATCCACTGGGAGTCTTGGATCTCATCCCAGTGGCTAAGGCTGTGTAACAACATTACCAAAACTTAGCAGCTTAAAAGCAGTGCACATTTATTATCTCCTAGTTTCTGTGGGTCAGTAATCTAGACATGATTATCTGCTCCTCTGTTGAGGGTCTCACAAAGCTGCAGTCAAGGTATCAGCTGGAGCTGTGGTCTCATCTGACACTTGACTGGGGAAGGATCTGCTTACATGCTCACTCAGGTTGTTGGCAGAATCTCATTCAGAGCTTCAGTGTCTTGCTGGCTGTCAGCCAGAGGTGACCCTCTGCCCCAGCATGGCTGCCTTCTTCCTTAGAGCCCACAGGGACGGTAACGTCTCCAGCAAGCTAGGCACTACAATCTTACGTGTGTAATCCCATACACAGAATCACACACATACTAGCACCTTTGTCATATTCTGCTGGTGAGATACAAGTCACAGGTCACGTCCATACTCAAGAAAAGGGGCTAGTGATCAAGAGTTAGGGACCATGAAAGGACTACCTTAGATTCTGTCGGCCACAGCATATTTACACTCAGGCCTAGTGTAAATAAAGTGCTTAATAAATGGAATGATTGTTCATTAAAGCTGTCCAAAGAAGGCATAGGTAGTTTTCTGAGAGGATCACTTACTCAGACAGGAATTGAATGATGACTGCAGGTAGGCACATAACAAAAACCAACTGGAGGTAGGTCTGGAACCAGATGACCTTTAAGATCGTCTATGCTTTAATTCAGGCCCCAAGGTGAACAAACTGCCCTCCTCCTTCACAGTCTCCTCCAGCATCTTTCTGGGTTCATGGCTGCTTTTCTTCTTGCTTGCCATCTTTTCTATTTTTACCTGACTTCACCTCTGTAAATGGGCACTAGTGTATCCTACATGATTTTCTCTGAGAATTCCTGAAGTGGCTATGGTCCCTCTTACAACAGCCAAGCTTTGGGGGTCGGGGTGCAGGGGAAGGAAAGAAATACATTTTACCTTTACTAAGATTTGCAGGAGCCCAGGCCTTATTTTCAGCTTCTGTGTCTCTCAAAACCCTAATCAGGTTTGTATATCTAGACTGCACTCAATAAAGACTGTATATAACATTATTGAGTGTCTCCCAGAGGAGGGAAGAATGATGGATTGGACTTCTAGGCTCTCTCTAGATCTCGGGGCTGACAAACGAGAGTTTTTACCTTTCTGATCCATTCTCTGGCTCAGTCATGTGCCACTGCTGTTTGGCTTGGTAAATATAAACTTTTTGGGTTTTTTTTCATATCAGAGGGATTATTTATTATGCACTTGTACCAACTGGACAAACAGTTAACCAAGTTTACTATTTGGAAGTGCTGAAAAGGCTGCATGAAAAAGTTGATGACCTGAACTTTTCAGCAACAATTCATGGCTCTTGCATCACGACAATGTCCCAGCTCACACGACACTGTCTGTGAGAGAGTTTTTAGCCAGTAAACAAATAACTATATTGGAACACTCTCCCTACTTACCTGATCTGGCCCCAGTAACTTCTTTCTTTACCCGAAGATAAAGGAAATATTGAAAGGAAGACATTTTGATGACATTCAGGACATCAAGGGTAATACGACGACAGCTCTGATGGCCATTCCAGAAAAAGAGTTCCAAATTTGCTTTGAAGAGTGGACTAGGTGCTGGTGTCAGTGCATAGCTTTCCAAGGGGAGCACTTCGAAGGTGACTGTAGTGATATTCAGCAGTGAGATATGTAGCACATTTTCTAGGATGAGTTCACGAACTTAATTGTCTGAGCTTGTATGTTAGAAGGATTGTCAACAAATTGGCTATATCTGTGTTACCAGCACTCAGAACAAGAAATAGAACTCCCCAAATTCCCCTAGGCAGGGGTAACCACTACCCTGACTTCTAACAGAATAGATTAATTTTGCCAGTTCTTTGTACTTTATGTAAAAGAATCACACAGTGTGTACTCTTTTGTGTCTGACTTTCTTGGCTCAACATGTTTGTGAGATTCATCCATATTGTTGCTTATACCTATAGTTCATTCATTTGCACTCCTGTGGAGTATTCTGTTGTGTGAATATATCACAGCGTATTCAGGTAAATATAAACTTTTTGTTTAGTAGCCCAGCCTTAGAAGAGGACAGATAAGGCGGTTCCATTGGTAGCACAGAATCCAGAAATGTGCTTTTTATGCCTGAGAAGTTATTGACATAAGCTATACATAGCCTTGCATGTTGATTTCATCAGTGCATATATCAGCATTATTTTTGGATTCAGCCTCTGAAAAATGTGACCAAAGAACCATATTTACCACACATGCCAACACCCAAATATACCCTGAATTGTGCGCACACTAGCTCCTGGCTGTCTTGCACTGGGGATGGTAGATAAGAATGACTGAGGCACTCTACAGCCGTGCTAGTAACTAAATATTAGAAATATAATAACCATGAAGCATCGCTGTTATTTCTTTAATTTAAGCAATTTCCCAATAGAGTGTTGAGGTGTTAATTGCTTCTGCACTTCTTTAGTTGACAGATACGTCCCTTTTTCACCTAGGCAAGAGAAGCAATTATCGTAATGCTCTCATAGGCTTGGTGAGATACTCTTTAATGGATTTTAAAAGCATTGGTAGGGCATTGTGCTTTTAAAAAGAAATTGTCCTCTGCTCTGTTCATGCTTGATAACAAGGGTAGATATTGCATTCAAACCACATCATGAATCTATTAGAGGGAAATATGCATGGAAAAAAAAAAAGAAGTAATATATTTTTAGGAACTATATATCCAGATTCCAAATATGACAAAATATGTTCCTGTGTGTGCATATATTTCTGGGTTGAACAAAGATTAAACAGAAACAAACAAACAAAAAATGGGTAAGCCTTTTCTTTGGATGTTCAGAAGGGCATATTTCTCATGAATTCCATCACAAAGATGTTCTTTTCCAGAAGTGGTGCGGCCTTCCAAATGAGGGTTTGGCAGGCCAATAACTCAGTACAAACCAGTAAATATTGTTTTGCCCGTTGTGTGAAAGTGACTTTCACCATCCACTTGACCATAATTTTTTTTAATGTTTCATACTTACATTCAAGAAGTCAAAGAAAAATCGTCTTAGAACTTTTTATTAGAATTCGGAAAAAAATTTTTTTTTTTTTTTTTTTTTGTAAGAGTCACTTTGGCAACTTCTCAAGCCAAGACAACCCATGTTAACCAAAGTGATGCCATGGAAAGAAGATTGAATTTAGAGTTCAAGCACCTGGTTTTATGTTCTAGCAAAATGATTTGCCTGATACAGTGTCCTTATACAAGTCATCTAACCTTGAAAAGCTTCAGATTTTCCATGTTGAAGATCCAGGTTTCTGTGAGAATCAAATGAGAAAATGTATGTGACTCTACTAGGCAACTCAGTGCTATCCAAATGTAAAGTGGCATTATCGAAGGAAGATCTAGGTTTTGTGGCACCTGAAGCTTATACAATTTGAGGGGAGGCAGTTCCTTAAGAGCACAAACATATATTTTTCACATTTAAAAACCATGTGGCCATTTGGACACATTACTAAGACCTCTACCAAGGCTTTGGAAGAAGCCTGTGGCAGTGAAATTTCTGGAAATTTAAGAGTCTCCTGTGCATTATTATTTTTTTTTTTAAAGGCGGGCGCAGCTCCCAGTGGCCCATGTGGGGATCGAACCAGCAACCTTGGTGTTATTAGCACCATGCTCTAACCAACTGAGCTAACTGGCCACTCCTCCTGTGCGTTATTATTACAAATTTACAGAAAGCCGAGATAGGAAGGGCCATATCTGATATCTGAGGGATTCAAACCTGTTTTTTGGCAGCAGAAACTTCTTTGCAAACAAAATCTTACATGGAGGAACAAAAGAGAGAGCAGACAAGAGGAGTTGAAGATGGGTCAAGGAACTTAGAGCTATGCCGGCTTGGCCTCCCCCTTCCTTGGGTACCTTAAGAACTTCAGCTGAAAGTGGAATTTGAAGACACATACTATATTACATTTATTTGAAGATCCACTTCCCCCCTATATTTTAACACTGTGAAACAAGGATGCATCTTGCAGCTATTCTTGAACATGCTGTGGATGTGATGTCATCTTCCTGCCTGTGCATGCCCTTACTTGGTTGTAATTCCTGGCTAAATACAACTTCTTGACATTTCAGACAATAAACCATTTAAGAATCTTTTGAGGAAGAAACATGCATTGTCAGCTATTAGGTTGGTGCAAAAATAATTGCAGTTTTTGCAATTATTTTTAACCTTTTAAACTGCAATTACTTTTTTCACCAACCTAATAAAATGTTCTGTTGATACTTTTCGGTAAGATCAAGGAAGCACAAGTTTCAGAACTTGCCAAATGGGTCTCAGCATCTTGAAAGAAAGTCCGAGAGACAACAACAGAGCATTCTCTAAGAAATCTGCATCACCAGTGTTCTTGACGTCCAGAGGAGAATATCATGTGAAAAATATGGACATCAGTGACACTGGTTCAGAAAGTGAATGTGAAGAAGATGTGGAGGTACCTTATCCTATTTATTTAACATGTACGTTCCTTTCCATGTATGCACTTTGAGTACTTTATAAGTGAAAAATATAAAAACTTAGTGACAAGAAAGCATTATGCTGCAATTTAATTGGCAACATTTCTTAGTGGTAAATAAAACAATGTGACTTACAAGTGATGGCATCTTGAAGTCAATGAAATATGGTACTTTTAACACCATCTAGCTCAATTCTCTCATTTTGCAGTTCTGAGATTAATGGCCCAGGGAGAATTTAGTGACTTGCTGGAGGCAATATTGCTGGGTTTTCCAGGACAAAAAAAAAACAAGTTGCAAATATTTGTCAAGTAATTGTTCCCTAGTTAGCCCCATACTAAAACCCTTATCCTTTGTTTTGTTAATCATCACTAATTATATTTACTATGATTTTTAATTGTTTAAAATCTGTATTTCTTACTCAAATATAAATTACTTGAGAGCAGGAACTAAGTCTGTCTTGTTTAGCCCAAGATATCAAGGTACTTAGCATGTAGCAAATAATCAATAGATATTCAATGGAAGGATGGATGGATGGATGGATGGATAGAAAGGACTAACACTTCATATTCAGAGCAAGGCTAAAGATAATTGGGGAAGGTGATATTATATATGGTAACTGAGATACTAATCAAAGGACTGAACACAAAGGAAATGGTAATGACTCTGGTTTGTCTGCTAGTTCCCTCGCTGCCCCACCCTAATGGGTAGCCTTTCCCTTATGACAAGAATATAATTGTTTGTTATGTGGAGCAGAAGAAAAGAGGTGGGCCAGAAGAGCAGCCAGAACAGAAGGCTACCCTCTTTTCAGGACGGGGAAAGCTGAAAGTAGGATGTGGGAACTGGCCTTGACATGGGCAGCACAGCCTCCAACGGTTCTGAATTCCAAGTGAGATCTCAGTAAGGTTCTAATAAAACTTAAACTCACTGCAGCAGGCTGCCTGGCTTCTCCAGGGAGAGTGCACAGGGCTCCCTTGACGCCTTGCCTCTTGGTTATCTGCAGTGACTGCAGTATTAGTTTTCCATCTGTTCCTTTATTAGAAATGAATCAAATCTCATAAAATAAGAGAAAGTCAAATACGTGCCCCCGACATCTGTAACAAAATGAGGACCTATTTACTGATTTACTGTTACCCTAGGGCCTTGGATTCAGCCTGAGGCTGGCCTTATTCTTCAGCCTTTTTCTTAGTGGCATTTCATCTACACATTTATGTGTCCTTGGTTTAGCAATTACTTTATGATGAGTCTGACAGTGTTTAGCATTCAGTTATATGAGGCCATTTCCTGTACTTAAAACAGATCCAAAGTTCTGCTTACCGGACTGATTTTCTAGTCTTGGCTTCCTAATCTACAACATGGGAGTATTAGCTTCTTCACAGGAGTGTTCTGAAGGTTAAATTAGATCATGGATGTGAGAATATTTTAAAAAGTATTAACTGCTTTAAAATGATGGATAATCTTAAAAAGTATCAGGGCTTTCTTCATTTTATTTTCTCTCTTCAGTCAGGTTGTCCTGCTCATGCTAGACTCGTGGGTACATGTATCCATGGAAGGAGGAGGCCAAGAAAGTATAGCTCTTTACCCTGATCATTTAAGTCTGATTTCTTGTTGATTTATCCTCCCCCGCTTTCCTCTTTGGGCAGAATGGAACCCCAAGCATTGTTTTTTCAGTTATCTTTGAAGAAGCAACAGTCCCTAGGTGGTGTTTAGCCCCCTAACTTGGGCACTGGTGAAGCCACCTAGCTCACTGACGATTAGCTTTTACAAGCTGCTGGTGCAACATCGTTTGCTATCTGTCTCAGGGTCTTCCTTCACTTCCAGAGTGTTGCTTCCTTCTCACCCACCTGGACAAGACGTATCTCTCAAACCCTGTTCAGCTGGACTCCCACACCAGACCATCTGATCATTCTAATCCTAGCACAGTAGGTCTGTTTGTTCATATTTAAATAGTTATTCAATATAAGATATTAGCCAAAAGGATATCCAAAGAGACATGCAAAAATAAAAGATTCCCTGCCCCAACACTATCTCACTAATTTGCTCAGTAATTTAGTATTACACAGTCTCGCAGTAGTAGATGCTCAAAAAATATTTTTGGACCAAAAGAGTCCATAAGTAGCTGTAAGAATGGAGTTCGCTTCTCCAGGAGAACATTGAAGATCAGAGTATTTTCAAAGTCAGCCATGCCAATTGCTTAAGTTTACTTGAAGAGTGTAGTTTTCAACTATGTCAACAACTTTGAAAATGTGAATACAGCCACCTAGAAGTGAAAAATCACAGATGGAAAGTTTGCCCAAAGGAAAATTGCCTGGGGGCTCTTGAAGCCAGTGCAATTACTGCATCTCCTGCCCAGTGCCTTTTGCTGGTCCTGTGGATTCTCAGATGTAAAGGCCCACTACTCAGGCCATCCTGCTCAGGAAGAGGGAAAGTTTCACCAAGGTGAGTCACTTCCTGTTTCTGATATCTTGAATATGGTTTCATTTTGATTATTAGATGACTATGTAGGAACACGTGACTCTAGGCTTGGGCTTTGTTTGCTCTTCCACGACCCATACCTGACAAGCACACAGATTATAAAATGTCAGGCTAGCAGAGGATATTCTTTGATTTTTCACATTGCTCGAGTCTGATATGAATTAACATGTTCAGCATTTCTTAAATAAGGCACATAGATGAACTCCAGGGTATCCATGAATTCCCTTGAAATTGTATATAATATTTTTCCAGGGAGAGGGCCCATGGCTTTCATTGGGTTCTCAAAGAAGTCTATCATTTAACCCATGGTTAAATACTACTGCTAATTGTGTTGTCTTCTATTCATAACAATCAAAATACAGTAGAAGATTAGCAATCTGCATAGCTAGAATTCTCCACTATCCAAGTAATAATAACAAAAACAGTAATAATAATACCACCATAGCTAACATATATATAGCATGCTTACTATGTGGCAAGTACTACAGTAAGTTCCTTATAAGAATTTTATCACTTAATCGTCTCAGTACCCTAAGGGGAGGTACTGTTATTATCCCTATATTAGAGATAAGGAAACTATAACCCAGAAAAATTAAATAACCTGTTCATAAGTTGTAACACTGGGAAGCTTAATAGCAAATTTTGACAATTAAATCATTGGCTTTTGGAGAAGTAGACAACTGAAAGAATTTCAGTATTACTATATTTTAAAAGCAGTGATTTCTGTTTTCTTGATGCTTTAGGAAATATGGTATCTGAATCAGTTATACCAGGAGTCCACATTTCTGTTCTATATTTTTAATTCCTGATCTATGTATGATATACTTACAGTGGCTTCAGATTTTTATATTTGGTACTGCATATTTTATATTCTCTTTCTCTTGAGGTGCTGTAAGAAACATACAGGGGTGGCCAGTTAGCTCAGTTGGTTAGAGCGTGGTGCTGGGAGCACCAAGGCTGCCGGTTCAATCCCCGCATGGGCCACTGTGGGCTGCTCCCTCCTTAAATAAATAAATAAATAAATAAATAAATAAATAAATAAATAAGTTTTTTAAAAATAAAAATAAATAAATAAATAATAAATAAATTTTTAAAAAAGAAACATACAGGTATTAATCCAGTCCTCCCTATCACTGTGTGTGCTAAATACTGATCATAATTTTGTTTCACATAACTATTTGTGCAGGTAATATTTATGTGCTGTGCATCCCTGCCACTAATCTAACTTATGGTCAAAATTCCCAGGGGACGAGAGAAATTCTGATAGATCCCTCATGTCACTACACCAAGGTGGAAAGTGCCAGAAGACCTTGTCTGGGTGGCAAGAACTGAGACTGAAAACACAGCCATTCATCACAGAAACCCAGCTTTGATCCCGGCAGCTTTGCTGAACCAGGGGATGTAAGAAGGAACTTGAAATGAGTATTGGAAAAAGCATCTGTTTATTTCCTGAGGGGGATAAACTTCCTAGTGGCACCACTAAAAGCAATATACAGATAAAACTGTAGTGTGAGCAATAATTTTATCTCCAGAAGTAATACCCAGATATAGCTATAGTATTCTGGTGTAAGCCTGAATCCTCCTTACTAAAGCAATGGTAAAAAACAATCAACCAAGCAGGCTTAGGGAAATAACTTTGTCTGCTCCTGTTCAAATTCTGCTCCTTGATCATTTTTCTGCTGCATCATTCGGCAATAATTCTGTTTGCCACAAGCCAATGTCCATCTCCCAGTCATAATTCCCTGTATTGGGACTGATGTGCTCATTTGTCAGCAGTTGTCAGGAAGCGGCAGCTAATGTACAAGGCACTGTTCTAGGCATGGCACATACAGAAGGGAATAAGCACTGTCTCTATTACGAACATTTGCAAACTTGTGACTTACTGTATAGAGTTTTATCAATAGTTATTCCTATTTCACTACTTATGACATATATATTTTTTTAATCTATGTAATTAAGAAGTTTAAGAAGAACTTGAAGAAGTAAAGAGCATCACCAGTGCTACTTTGCTGAACGTGCCTATGGTGGTTGCTTTTACAATTAATTTTCTCTTTTTATGGTACAGTTTTTATGGGGTGAGGGTCGTGCAGACCACTCACTTTGGTGTGTGATGAAAACGATCCTACAACTAGGGTTTTCCCTGGTACTTAAATCTATTTTAGTTTCTCTCTATATGACATTCTATCACGGGACGGCCCCCTCACCAATCAGTCACAACAACACAAACCTCCTCTCATTTTCCAGGTTCCCTTTCTTAATGACAGATGTCAACGTCCCCCAGTCAAACCAATCGGAAAACTTCAGGTCCTCTTATCCCTCACAGGGCCTCACGCCCACACACTAATTTATATCTAACTCAGGGCAATTCTTCCTCAATATGTCTGGAGTCCACGCCATCAACATAGCTCCTGGGGGATTTCAGCCTCTCATGAGGTGCCTACCTGTCCCCAAAAGTCTATCCTGCCCTTCTTGCCTTGATATCTGTTGACGCTCCATTTCTTAGCCTTCCTTGCTGTTAGGTGCAAGTTCTTGCCTCTGGGATGTGAACAGGAGCAGGCCTATAAGTGGTGGCTTTTAAGAGAGTTCTCCTTGCCCTCCCCCCTGGTGAATGCAGGCACGATAAAGTCCTAGAGCAGAAGTCCAAGTTTACAGAACCCTGTGTGTCTCAGTAATCTTCTCACAGCACCTCTAAGTCAAAGGAAGTATCAATAGTTCTACTTAGTAAGTATTTAGGCCTAAACAACATAGTACATAGTGTGTCCTCACCACTTAGTCACCATTTGAAAACATAATACATATGAGTACATCTGACATAATGCATGAGTTCTGACAATTAAGTTTGCGAACTCATCCTAGAAAAAAATGCTACTTTATAACTAAGTGGGATGGTGATTAAGGAAAATGTCAAATCCAGAACCATTTTATTCCTCGCCAGTTGGACGTCATCTCTTCCCTGTGCTGCTTCCTGAATTGGAGAGGCTACAATCTTTGCTCCATGCTCCTCTTGATTGAGGGAGTGATATTTGCAATTTAAATCACAAAGGAAGAAATTGTCAGTAGTACGTATTGACTTGCCCATGTCCCACTGTTTCACTGCCGAGCTTGTTTAGTAAGCCTGGATATATAAGTGAACTCGTGCAAATGAATGCATCTGTCTTCATTTTTCTCTGCTATTAGGTCATTATGCAAACATTAAGCACCAGAAAAGACATAAAATGATTGATTAGTCTAGTGGAAGGTGCAGGTTAGCCGAAAGCAAACTCCAGAAGCACATTCCTCCCTCTCCAGACTGCTGCTTTTCTCCTACCCTCTTCAGAAATACTCATAAAAGATTGAGTCAGTCCTTCAGGGACTAGAGATACTTATTGGCAGTTAGCATTCTTGTGATTCGGTGCGTTTTCTTGCAACAATATTCTTTCTTTACTCTTGAGTTTTGTCTAATTTAGATTCCTCCTTTGGTCCGTTCTGCTTAGCTAATCCTGATCGATAAGTACAGACAGATTAGACAGAAGACAACAGTGTGACAGAAACGTTGCATTTGAAACAGCAAGCCTTCCATTTACATTGCTGCCAGGACCGGCTCCTCTGTGGCCTCTTGCCCACAATCTTTACTGTGGCAGGATAGTCTGTGACTCTGATAGCCTGGAAGCATCTGACACTTTTTCCATCTTTGGGTTTCATTGTCTGGCTCACAGTAGACACTCAATAAATGCTTGAATCAATGAATGCACAAATTACTCAGTTAACTGGTGCATGATTGTTTTCTGTCTTTCATGTTCTTAAAACTCTTGGGGAAAGACTTGAAATATTTTTAAACACGAGGGTAATTGACTGTTACCCATTTAAAAAGTAGCCCAGATGGATTTATATTTTAACAGAGATCAAATTAAACTAAAGGAATTGAGCTTTTCTAGATTTTTAGGATTCAGCCAGAAAGAGGCCTGGGAAAGACCTGGGTTCCTTTTGGAAAAAAATGCATTGTCCACATCCCATAAGGCAGCACCTGTGGACTGGTACACCATTTCATGCAGGAAGCATATTCTGGAAAACCCAAGTTGGAATGAAGTTTTTATAAATTGAAACTTGCTTCTCTCTTGCCTGCTATTACTATTTCAGAGTTGCTTCTTTGTGCATTTCTAGTTGACCTGTAAGATGAGCCCTTTAAAAACTATGCTTCCAACTCTTCAAGTTAGGATCATATAGTCCTGTATATTAAGTATAATATACAGGATCACTCTAACGTCATCTGTTATGTAATTTTCATCACTTTAATTATTAACTTTATTTTTAAAGTCGTTTATACCTACCTAGTCTTCCGCCAAGACGGACTTATAGAGGGGTTGTTTGTTAAGTTGATCTCTTCAAATATCAGTTGGTCCATGTATGTTTTTATGGGATGTATAAGGGATTATTTTCTTGTATTTTAAGAGAGCACAGGTGAAATGCATACCTTGATGGACTTCTGTTACAAATGCTTCTGGTAAATGATATAAAAGATCCTGTGCTTTTATGTACGTGGCAACAATTTTGATTCTTGAATTTCCATCATTATGTGGTCTCTAAATGCAGTAAATGAGGCTAACACATTCACACTCATAGACTGTTTCTGGGCTTCTACTCACATGTGCAATGTCATGAAGTAGCCATGACAAAGAAGGTGTGCCAGGGTAACTAAGATCACCGGCCCTGGCAATCTTGAAAGCCCTGCCTGGAATGACGTTCCGTACGTCACTGAGGAAAGCAGTAATCTGTCACCAACCAACCCTTGCCTTTCCCGTGGTACTCTGTTCTTCTTACTAGATCAGATGAGAGATTATTTCCTTCCCCAACATAATTTGATTCTTTTCATTGGCTAGTAGGATAGGATGCCAGCAAAAACAATTTAAAAACTTGTACCATAAACATTCATATAGATTTTTGAAATGATTAGCTCTATTGTATGTAATTAAGGAAAGGGCAGAGGTGTACAAATAACCCTTTTAGGTTTTTGACTTTGAAAAGGGAAGTCTGTTCTTGCATGTTAAACAGTGTCTTTGAAGTCCTAAAAGTTCATTACCTCTGAAATTCATAAGCTGATTCAGAAGGAGTTGGAAAACTGTCCACTTTGCCCATCCCTACTCAGGAAGCATATATGCAGAGGGACAATAACATCACAGAATTTTAAAGCAGTTTATCATAATTAGCCTCGGAATCGTGAACATTGACTCTACGCATTTTTATTTCTGAAAGGAAATATATTCTTTTTTATTTAGGAAGGATATTCTTAAAGTTTTCTTACCTTCAGTTGTGCCTACAATAAAAAGATTTAGGTTTCCTCTTGGTGTGTAGACATTATCCCTACAAGATCTATGAAATTTTACATTTTTATACATAGAGAATGAGGAATTTACAGCAATTGCCCAGGTTTCTGAGGACCAACCCTGCCTTACCATATTGTGACACGTTCTGTAAGAAGTGATGTGAGTTGTGACATGAAGCCATTATACTTTGTGTTCTGAAAAACAAACAAACAAAAATGTAGAGTCAAAACTATTTTTCTCGAACCTGTAGGAAGCTCTTTTCTCTTGTATCTGTTGTCTTCATCAGCCGAAATGTCACATGAACTTGGAGACTGCTGCTACACTGTATGCATTTGAATTATTATTTAAAATTCTGTTCTAGCCCCTTCTTTTACAACTCTCCATTGTTCCCGTTGGAGTTACAAGGAGAGAAACCAGAGAAAGTCACTTGAGAATGGCGGGAAACAAAGGGCAAATATTTTCGTTTGTACGTTAAGCCAAGTCGGACTGTTTATTGTGAACCTCGAGTGAACTGTCCCACTGGTACCCATTTTAATAACCTGTAATGGAATATCTGCCTGTAATCTTTATGAGATACTCTGCAAATTGCCATGAAAAGAGGTCACAGATCTTTTCTCATAAAAGAAAAAGTGGAAAGAGTTCATGGGGAGGCGTTCCTTCACCACACACAAAATACCTTGTGCTGCTAATCTCATTTAATAAGACCAATGCTTTTCTTTTGACAGAGGAATTCAAGGGCTCCACCATCGTTGAACTGATGAAGAAGGAAGGCACCACCCTTGGACTGACAGTGTCAGGTGGAATCGATAAGGATGGCAAGCCTCGGGTGTCTAATCTGCGGCAAGGAGGAATCGCTGCTAGGTAACTGCAGCTCGGGGAAATGTCAAAAAAGGGGCCCAGGGTGTAATTAATTCCAAAATTAAAGCTCCCTTAGAAAAGGTCACTAATAACTAAATGACAGCTGCCATCTGCAGTGGGGCATGTTTCAGAAGTGGGGCTTTTCTGCCCTGTGCTGACATCACCAAGGAACGCTTCTCAGGAGAACCCAGGGCCTCATAAGAGTTTCATTTTAAAATGCTTCTGTGGCTCAAGTCCCCAGATGTGCCACTGACCACAGACGGGCTGCAGTGGGAATGAGACACTTTGATCAATGCAACAGATGACCCATATAGTGTCGATGGCAGGGAAAGTGCCGTAGAAGGGCCTGGCTAGCCTCCAAAGGGGGAGGCCCAGGTCCAAGTTTCTAAGTAACAATTTTGCTTGTCCTGCATCGCCTTTACTTTTCTACCGGTGAGATTTTCCTTTTCGTGAAGACAAAGAGATGGTTTCTGAAAGGACGGGAGGCTTAGGTGAGGAGGTCTCATTTTGTCCTTGTTGGGATGAACTGCAAAATGTACTCTAGTTATTGCCGAAGGCAGAATGCGCTGGATGCTGGTGAGGGATACGCTTGCTTAATAGTCATACTCGGAATTTACCTCAAATAGAGGGGATGGAATGGTCAGGCTTCATTAAAAGTGAGCTTAATGTACTTGCAATACTCTTGTCCACATAATCACAAGTGAAGTTTTAGAGTCCTTGCCTTACAAAATGTCATTTGAAATAGTGATGATTAACCTGTTTGTACAATTAACTTATAAGTTTAATCCGATGCATTGCTGCATGATCCGGGTATTGTTTGTAAAACAGGCTGATGTCAACATGAGCATCTTCATTTCCTTTCGTCCGGCTTTCTACCCCCACAGCCTCCCATATTTCATAATAGATAAGGTCAATCCATGATGCTCAGGCGTCATATGTCTCCAGAGCTTCTTCATGTGAAGCAAGTGTGAACAGAGAGGAAATGTCATTTCCCACTGTCTTGGTCTGATTTAAAAGTAGTGCTGTGCCAGGTATACTGAGCATTATCAGTCACCCAATAGTTATTGTTTAAGGCACTGCCATTATAATTAAAGACAAGATCCCTGCCCTGGAGGTGGGGGGTAGGGGCTTACAATCTATTAGAGGAGGTAGGATATTAAAAACATGAAAAGTTTGGGAGCAGTGATTGTGCTGCATAACAGTAAAAAGTGGCAACAAAAGCATTGTCACAGAACATGAGGTGATTATGGGCAACTTACCTCTAAACCTGAGGTGAAGTAGGAGCATGTTCTGCAGGCTGAAGCAGGTTAGGAAGGTTTGCCGAAAGAGGAATGATTGGAGCTGGACGTACATAAAATAAATGAATTGGGTATTTCTATTTGGGGAGAAAATATTACGGAAGGTCCTTATCAGTGATAAAAACTTTAAGTCCTATCATTGCCTTGCTTCCAGCTCTTGGCTTAGAAGTAGAGTTTGTCTAAACCCCCAAAGTAGCCAAAGGTTTTATTATAATGGTGAAGAGAGAAGAAAATATTACTAAAACCCAATACTTTCATTGTACTTTCTTCTTCACCAATACGAATACCCTTCTTTACCAGTCCTGCTGTAAGCATTTAATGGCAAAATAAGCTGACCCTTTCCTTAGTCCTCGACAAACTCCTTTGAAGATATTGAAAGGTGTGAAATATCCAAAAGAGATGCAGCAGAAATGAGAGAGAATGAGAAGAAAGAAAAAGTCCTGGTGTGTCCAAGATCTGGCTAACCTACCCCCAAGGAACCAACCATTTATAGGCAAAGCAACTAACTCTTTATTTTGTTTTATGGTGCTTTTTAAAACTAAACGAGGCAAAGGGTAAGGGAAAAAATAAGAGCTAGAAGTAGACCCAGTGCAGGATTTCTAAGTGATAACAGACAGCATGAGTGAAAGGGATCCGTTGAGTCTCTCATCTGCCCTCGGCTGTAACCCCACTCTTAAGGGGCCAGCCATATCCCAGGAAGCAGTGACTTCTGCTATGTCAGCCTTCTGGGCTCACATGCATATTCATGAAGGGAAGGTGATAAATATGGTCAGATAGGCCCGTAGAGAGAATGGGTCCACTGAAGCGACATTCCCTGTTTTGCAGAAGTGATCAGCTGGATGTGGGTGACTACATCAAAGCAGTGAACGGGATCAACCTGGCCAAATTCCGCCATGATGAGATCATCAGTTTGCTGAAGAATGTTGGAGAAAGAGTGGTTCTTGAAGTTGAGTATGAGCTGCCGCCAGTCTGTAAGTAGTCGCAACCCAAGGGCAGAAGAGCTGCGCCATGTTTTTGCCTAAGACACTGGTGCTCAGTTTTTCTCCCTTTTGCCATTATTGTTTCGTTATAGGAATGGCAGAGCATAGTTTCTGGATACTGAAAAATTATTTTAATTGATAAACTTATAACCTGCTCAGGAAGAATTAAAAAGAGCATAGGTTAATAATGAAACTATATAGGACTCGTGTCCCATTAAGGTGATCTGTGAACATCGTGTTTACCACGTAAACGATTTTAATTTACTACTTAAACAACATCTTTATAAGTTCTGTGTATTAAGTTCCATCCAGGCTTTGTACTTAGTGACTAGGTTTAGGAAAAGCATGGTTAATGTGTTTTTTAGTGATTCTTACATAGTTATATTAATGTCTGTAGCAAGAAAATAGAGTCAGAACATGTTATTATGAAGTAATAATAACAGTAGTAATATAGCAAGAGCAGCCAACACATTCTGAGAACTTGCTAAATGTCTGAGATTATAAGGAGCCTGACTTGCACTAATAAGCTTAATTCTCACCACAAGGACAGTCAGCAGCGCAGAACTGAACTTTGGTGTCCACAGCCAGGTTCGGATCTCAGCTCTACATTTTCCTAGCTACATGGCTTTAAGAAAGTTACGGAAGCTTTCTGAGTCTCAGTTCCCACATCTGGAAAATGGGCATAATGTTAGTTCCCACTCATTGATCTGCTGTGAGGATTAAATGAGATAGTATTTGTAAAGCTCTTAGAACAATGCTTCCCAGTATCAAAGATTTTGATAAATAATAAATACACAAATTAATCAACACTGCAAGATAGACATTATTGTCATTATTATTCTCATTCTACAGAGGCTTTAAGTTAAGTATCTTTCCCACATTAGTGGGAAGCAAAGTCAGTATCTGAACCCAGGCCCCTGATTCCAAAGTCTATATGCTTCTTCATTGTAACGTATACCTGGTGCTATGTGTTCTGCTGTCCTGCATTTAAGCTGTGTTGTTCTAGAACCCCCTCTCTCATTATTAACCTGTTAACATGGATGCTACCCTAAGAAAGCTCTTTGCTTTTCTGTACTGGTGAGAACTCAGACTGAATATTAATAATCAATAATAATTTATCTGTTCAGCAATGACTTATTGAGCATTTCCTATGTTCTAGTCACCACTGTGTACATCCGTGGAGTTTACATCCTAACAGGGGAAGACACATAACAAAATACAACCACAGTAAATAAGTAAATTATATAACATCATACTATGGGTAAAAGAAAGAGCAAGGAGAGAGGTTGGGAGTGCTGGCAATTTTAAATAGAGTGGTTAGGAAGAGCTTCATTGAGAAAGTGACATTAGTCAAGGAGCTCAGAAAGTTGGCTGTATGGATTTCTGAGGGAAGAGAATTGCAGAAAGATGGAGCAGCCAGTGCTAAGATCAAAAGGCAGGACTATATCTGGGGTTGTTCTAGAAACATTAAGAAGGGCATTGTGACTGGACCACAGGGAGCATGAACAGAGGTGGGAGAGGAGGTCAGAAATGTAAAGGATAAGGTGTTTCTGTAGGCCATTGGAAGGACCTTTAATTTTGCTCTGAGTGATATAGGAAAGCATTATATGGTTTGGGGCCAAGGAGTGACATGATCTGATTTATATTTTCAATATAAATTGGCTACTGTGTTAGAATAGACTGCAGTGGCCAGGAGCTGGGAGATCAGCTGGGGGCTACCAAGGTGATCTGGGTGAGAGATGGAGGAGATGCTGAAAAGCAGTCACATTCTCAATCTGTTTTGAAGGCGGAGCCAACAGGATTTCCTGACAGACTTGGTGTGGGTTTTGCAGAAATAGGGGAGTCAAGGACACTCGAGGTGTTGAGCCTGGGCAGATGGAAAGATGGAGATGTCATTAATGCGGGTGGGTAAGAATGTGGGCAGAGATGACTTGTGAGGGGAAGATCAGAAGTTCACTGTTTGAAACGCTACACTTGAGGTGCCTATTTGTCATGCAAAGAGGAAATGGCAAGAGCTAGAGATCTGGCTTGGAGTTTGGGAGAAAGATCTGGACTGGAAAAATAAATTTAAGAGTAATGAGAATGTAGATGGTGTTTGACGCTTTGGAACCAGATGACAGCACTGAGGAGTGAACATCCATAAGCAATCATGAGTTCTGATTCATAACATAAAATCTAACATGGAAAATCTAATGCTGATTTTATAACAAAATCAATTGAAGTCTGTATTCAAAAACCTTGTTATAACATTTTTCATTTTCAGCAAGGGTAGGCAGTAAAATCGAGTGTTGAGAACTTGAATGTGTCACTAGTTAAATGTCGGTTTTGCCCCTTTCTAGCTCTGTGACCTTAAACATGTTATTAAATTCTCTGAGCCTTAGTTTGCTCATCTGTGTAGTGGCTATAATAGATGAATAATTTTTGTAAGAATTCAAGGCTATAATCATGTAAAGTATTTAGGTCATTATCAAGGACTCAGTAAGCCATAGTCCATGTTTCTCATTATTACCATTTTTATTATCATTACCCTGAAAGTGTTATGTTTTCTTGAACTTTAAAAGAGTCTGTTTGCTTTGAAATCATTTCCTCAAACCTTTGCCAAGGAGGTAAGAGAAGTCAGATATCTAGAGCCAATAATCTTTGATTAAGCACTTTTACTCCACTGGGGATATAAATATCAATAAAACACAAGCTCTGCCTTAAAGGAACTCTTAGTATAGCTTTCCAGGGGTAAAGACAATAGAGGAGATTTGCCAAGTTATGGGTGATCCAGACCTGGGGGTTTCTGGGAAGATTTGAAGGGAGTTATCCAGATCGAGGAGGGAGAGGAACTTTTTCGGCACAATGTAGAACAGCAAGAAGGTAAGAACTTAGCCCAGCGCACAGGCTGAACTACAAACGGACTAGAGGTGCTGGAGCCCACAGTGAAAACCACGGAGGCCAGGAGTGGGATCACAAGGTAAACAGGAACAAAACAAGCGGGACCTCGAAAGCCATATCGGGGGAGCTTGGATGGCATCAAGTGGGCAAGAAAGAGCCTTTAAAAGGCCTTTAAGGCCAAGGAACAGCATCACCAGATCTGCGTTTATAGGTTTACTGTTTTCAAGAAGCCAAATGGAGAATAGGTCAGAAGCTGTAAGCCTGAAGGCTGTTACAATTTTCTCAAAGAAAGAGGATATCCTGAATACATATAGCATTGGTAGAGTTAAAGGGGAGAATGGATATCAGATATATACAGGGGTGAAAACCTACCAGTTCTTCCTTCTTCATGCATAAATCTGTTGGGAAAATGGAAAAAAATATTTCTAAACACAAAAGTGTGAATTTTATAGTAGATATCGGATAGGAGAGGTCTATTCTCCAAGGACTATCTCTGTCTTTTTCTATTATGTTTGGATAAGTTAATAAGAGCTCTGCGCTCGGGGAAGTTGAAGGGATTAATAAGCCTCCCCTTCACTGAGCTCAGACAGCCAGAGCGGGAGCAGGCGGCCTGCCGTGAAGCTGTGGGGGCAGAGCTGGCTGCTGAAGACAGGCCGCCCAAGGCTGACTGGTAACTCTTTCAAGAATCACAGCAATTTGAGGCTCAGCCAACCCCAGAGTCTAGAAAGAAGAAAGGGAACGTGTGTGTGTGTGTGTGTGTGTGTGTGTGTGTGTGTGTGTGTTGTTCTGATAGATGAAAAATGCAACTTTCATCTTGTGCAAACCACTTTTCGAAGATTCGATTTCTTTATGAAAATCAAATGGTCGATCTATTATTTATGAGCTCTACATATCTTCTTGACTTTCAAATTTTGTGATGTTTTGAGACTGTATGTAGAAAGAATATTACCAAACAGTATCTTAGGTATTTATCTATTACGGTCTAGAGCAGTGCCTTCAAATTTTTTGGTCACATAACTCCTAAAGAATTTTGAAATATTATCCTCTTCCATTTTTTAGAAACATCTATAATTCTTCATCCATAGCTTAAATAGTTGGAAAGGATGTAATTTCTGGCATGATGTTTATTTAATATATCTTTATCGTTTTTATTCAAACCTTGGAGCTACATATTTACTTCATTTATTTTATGGAAAGTACCACAGAATTTAACTGGCAAAGGCAGTCCTTACTGTTAAACCATCAGCTAAATCAGACAAGCTTTCTATCAGAAGGGGTCCTTCTTCAATTCAGATAAATGTGGTAAAGCATGTCCCTGTGACAGCCTTCTTACTTCTCAATGCTAATTCTAAGGTACACAGATGATGATAATGAGATGATGAGATGGTGGTGGTGATGGTGATAGGATGGAGGGTGGGAGCCGTCTCAGGTCTCCTACACATGGTTCATTCTGGCATTCAGTCTGAAGGAGCAGCCACTACCCAGGGAAAGCTCTTCCTGTGACAATGGCAAAGGGAAAACAGGACACGCCCAACCACATGTGCACATTTCTAGCCTCTGCTTACATCTCTTAACATTCTGTTGGCCAAAGCAAGTCACGTGGGCAAGCCCAACCTAATGAGGTGGGGGAGCACATAACACCCATTCTCCTGTTGAGGTAAGAGTTGGAGGGCAGGGAAGAAGCATATACTTTAGAAAACTCTAATCTACCATAGTAAAACGTACTGCATGCATATTCATATGTAGAAACAAGAGACAACAGCAAAACTGAAATACTGAGGAAGAGTATTTCTGCACTGGGAAATGAGTTTCTACCTGGCCCTTCTACATTCCAGATTTGATCCTTTGGGGAAGCCCTTTAATTGGATCTTTATGTCCACATATACACATCTGAAGTAATGAATAAAATTCACGTGGCAATACAGGATATCTTCATGCTGAACATAAAAACCCAGTCACCAAGAGCCAGTAATGCAAATAAAAATTATAAAGACCAAATCTATTTAATTAAGTATATTAAGACGTAGTCAACATTCTCATTTATCTTTGTAAATAATGAACATCAATCATGTGGATAATCTAAAGCTGTAGATAATCCTGAAAGTTTTTATATTGATTTTAGCCTTGATTGTAAGATTTTTTGGTCAGCAAGATTTAGCTCAAGCAAAATTAAAATTTCAGTGCTTTGCATTCCCAGAACAGACACTCAGCCAACAAGGACAGGTGGCTCAGAATTAGAATTTGGTTGTATATAATTGAAAGTTGATGTAATGATTAAATGAAATAACATTTATAAACCCCTTTGCAGAGTTCCTGGCACACAGTAGATGCTCATTATTTCCCCCCATATTTTTTCCTTTCCTCCCTTACCAATAGAACAAAAAGATCATGTTCTTAAACCGGTTTCTTCATGTGGCTTGTTAGATCATGGAAATAAGAAAACATTTGGTTGGACCTCAATTTTTTTCATTTAATTAAAACTGTAGCTCAACAGTTTCAGCTATTTGTATGCACTGTTCCTAGCTAATTCAAATAAACTGAAATTCCCCTGATAGCAAGAATATGACATTTAATTAAATCAGCAGTGTACCAAAACATTTGGTCAGCTGTAGGTTTATGTTGTTTTTTAGCAGATCCAAGTTCTTATTGTTCTTTATGTCCCAGCCAGATGTGTGCAGTATTGTGAATTTAGTTGTGTACTTTTCATAGTCATGTCCATTCCTTTGAGAAATCAGAATTTCTGATAATTAAAAAAAATTGTAATTAATGCTTAATTAAAATTAAAATGGCAGGAAGTGGTCTTTTTAAAAATGTCTTTAAATTTTGTATTTCTTGTCTTTAGTTTTATATAATATAGCCTTTAAGATCTAGTAACAAATGTAAAAAATGTAATTGATATTGAACATGGCATTGGACAATTAGATATCATTGTACAAATTTAATACAAGGATATAAGACCATCAAATTCTACAGTTTGCAAACTCTTCTGTCTCCATGAATAAAAACATCCTTGTATCCATAATGATAAAATATTAATTTGTGGAATTTTTTTTTCTTTAATTCAGCAATAGTGTACTATATAACCAGTTTCTTGAAAACAGTCTTACACAATCATTTAGTGACTACACCCTCATACTGTGTGTAATATAATTAGATATTACAATGTGGCTATGCCATTTCACTTTGGGAAATGAGAGCAATAAACAAGCAAACACAGCATAAGCATGATGATATCAAGTAAAATTAAGTAGATCTTTATTAGTCAGTAGTAATATTTTGAATGTACTTAGATTTCTTTTGCCCTCCAAGTTTCATTTGGGTTGCTGTTGTCTTTGTTTAATTGCTTTTCAGCATCATGTCAGAAAATCCATATGCATCAGCCAAATGTATAAATTGCAATTTGAGAATAATGCTTTTTCTTCCTTTGCTAGCTGCAAAAATAAATATAAATACATTAATTGCTTCATAAGTTTTACAAAAATAAATATAAATATGCGAAAAATAAATAAATATAAAAATCATTAGTACAAATATATTTTTGTTTAATATAAATATAAACACATTAATTGTTTCATGTATTTTATGAAAATCATATTTTTTTGCATTTCACAAAGGGAAAACAATTCTATTTATCATATGAAGATTGTATTTCTTGTCATATAGCATTTAACAATGTGAATATTACCCTCTATCTACAAATTGGCTATGCAAGAGGAAAGGAAATACCTATAATTGTAATTCCACTTGAACCTATATGTCACTTATGCAGGTGACTCTTTTATGGTATCTGTATATCATTCCAATTATTTTTTCTAGCATTTTTGAAAAGAAATTATTGCTAGTTTATTACCCAAAACAAGAATTATTTGCAAGAGGAATCTGTAGTATTTTATGCCACATCAAAAAATGTAGAAATGTTGTTATGAATTAAGACTTATATTTCTCTCTTTCTTTTCTGCATTCAGCTGTTCAAGGATCGAGTGTTATTTTCCGAACAGTGGAGGTCACATTACATAAAGAAGGCAATACCTTTGGTTTTGTAATACGAGGTAGGTGATGGTTAAAAAATATGAACCATCAGATGTTCTTAGAGAATATGTCAATGAAATATTGGGAGTGAACCAAAAACATCTTCAAGAAAAAAACTGATATTTCCATCACATACAGTCACCTTGTAATATTTACACCCTCTTCTTTAAAGAAATACGGCAATGAGTGAGAATGAAAGTGGAATCCAAATGACCTAGCTTTATTTTCAATCTTTTAATACACAGCAAGAAGTCACTGTCTGTAAACCTTGTCTATTCACATTTATCTTACTGATGTCACTTTTCAGTAGTGACTTCCTTTTATATTTTTTGCCTTTCCTTTATATTTTTCTAGATCACTGGGTCAAAAATATTGATGAGTAATGGTTGCCAGAGTGAAGGGGTGTGGGAGGGTGGGTGAAAAAGGTGAAGGGGAATAAGAGGTACAAATTTCCAGTTATAAGGTAAATAAGTCATGGGGAGGTACTGGACAGCATAGAGAATAATGTTGTGGTAATGTCTATGGTGACAGATGGTTATATCCTGGTGATCACTTTGTTAGGTGTATAAATATTGAATAACTATGTTGTACACCTGAAACTAATATAATATTGTACGTTAACTATACTTTTAATAAAAATTTTTTTTTAAATAAAAAACATAAAAAAGATATTGTTGCCATAAATCCCTGAGTTCATGACCTAAATAGAGATTATTCCCTTGGGGGGGGGGGGGGGAATGTGGATAAGTATGGCTTGATTTGATTTAATACACTAGGATTAAGCAACTTTTATTCTCCTGAAATACATTTCATCATTGTAGCTTTCTAAAAATGAATTGGAGATAATCTAATCCCTTGGGCACCTATGTATAATACATCAGCTCAAGTCATCTTATTATGGGATAATGTTAATAATAAAGACTTCAGGTGACTCCAACTTGCCTATAAAACCATTAATTCTGAGCTGTAATTTTAGCTTTTAATATTCTGTTTTTCTTATTAGCAGTTTTATCCCTTAAATATATTAACAACTCATAATTCCTAATGTGACAGTGAGATTCAATAGGGAACTATACAGGAACCAGAAACATTTTACATTGCATATTTCTTGATGTTTTTCTTTTTGTCTATTATATTTTGTACTTCACCAGAGTCAAAATTCTACCAAAATTATTCAAACTTTAATTAAAATTAACTAGGTATCTTAATAAATATACGTAGATCAAGGAATAAAAGATGTGTTCACTCATATAGACTTGTCTTAAGCATTAGGTTTCATTCTGTGTCAAACATTTAACAAATCAATCAAATATTTATTAAGAATATGTCAACATGTCAGTATAGGTCCAAGCACTCTATAGTCAGAAGACAGGACCCCTATCTACAGTAAATTACAGTCCAGTTAATTTAAGACATAAGTTGATAAAGTATCCAAGAGAGAAAATGGGCAACAAGGAACTCATTGAGTGGTTTAGAGTTTTACACTCTTTTATTACACTTTTTGACCACGTCCTATTTTTCAGGTGGAGCAATAAGATCAATTTACCCTAACCATTTACCTTAACCATTTCCAAATTTCTGTGTAAAAGAACTAGATAAATATAATGAAAAGTCAGTGTACAAGTAATTTTAGCTTGTAAGATGGTATATACTAATCTATTTTTGCAATATAGGTATGAACGAGAGGCACTTGAATCACGTGCCTACAAGCTTAATTATTGGAAAGCTGTAGTAAAAAATACTGCTGGCCCAAGTATCTGTCACTAGTTGCTGTACGGTTAATCAATAACAAATCAAATTGCTAATGAAAGTGCTAAAGCTACAGTAATTTAGCATTAAAAACTAAAAAGGATAGAAACAATTGAAATCCACAACCACCTCAAGACAACTGATGATATAATGTTAACAAAATAGGCTTCCCACAATTTGCAGGAATTTCAGATATCTGTATAGGTGTGCATACATAGGAAGAGTCTTTTAATATGCCTAGAATGCTACTTGGTACATCATCGGCACTTGAGTAATGGATGAATAAATAATTGAATGTTGCCTAGATTTGTGTGGGCATCAGACTTCTTAGTATTATAATGATTTTAAAACCTTAGTAGTAATGCATCCATTTTACTTCATGAGTAACGCATTTTTGTAGGCTTTAATAACTCCTTAGTACATTGGTTGAACATAAAAGATTGTGGAATTTTGCATAATTTTTCAACAAGAATCAAGTAAAGTACTTATATATTTAGATCAGTTTAAGGACCATCTGGAGGGTCTTCCTTGCTTCAAAGGTGGTCCCACCCATCCCTTAAGAATCACTGGTTAATCACAAAAAGAATGTCAGAATGAGAAAGTACTGTGGGGAAATATTATCATGGCAGATAAGACATTATAGCAGTGTAGATAGGATTTTTGCTAAATTTAGATCGATGGAGAATACCAGGACATTCAGGAAGAAGGGGAAGATATTGCAGATGGATATTCATGTAGTACTGGAGAATTTCTTGTTAACCCATTAGAATTGGTCCTGGGACAATAAAACTGGTTTTTAGCTGATGAATGGAATTGTATTTCTAATGCTGTATGTCACAGGTTCTAAAACCCACACAATAGAACCTTGCACCCATAGAATGAAAAAGTATGTTCTGGCCTAAATCTTGGATAGTTAAATTTTAGTTTATCCCCTTCCCACCAAGCTAAGGGAGATGGTTTGGGCCAATAGGAAAATCACTCTGCCACTAAGTTCTTTTTCACTTTGGTCAAGGAAACTTTCTCTATCTAGTCATTCTTAACGATAGAATTGTAGGTGGATGTACTCATCTAACATATGAAGCCTGACATTCAGATTTGGTCTGCATTGCGGCCCTGCCTGGCACTAATATTTTTACCAAAGCATCCCAGGTGGGTAATGCTAATGTGCAGCCAGAACTGAGAATACCACTGGTCTCTGGGTGGTTTCTGGGTATTTTGTTTGTTTGTTTTTTGTTTTTGCTTTGCATCTCCAAACTTCTGGAAACTAAGTGAATCACAAACTAAATTTGGTTCATTATTTCAAATAATGATAAAATGTTATATACCATGAAATTTAGAGCTCTCTAACACTTTAGCATGCATTCACTGTTATATATTTAAATTTGGACATCAAAATTATGGAAAGGTTTCTCACTGTCTTCAGCCCCTATCTTTTCCTCTTTTCCTAAATTAATACCCTTCAGGGGAGAGCAAACCTATTTTTTTTTTATGATCACCTTGCAAAAGAGAAGTTACATAATAGTATTGTTTTCTTAGGCTGGGTTCTTTAAGTTGAACTTTCTACCTGTGTCAACTTTGGGAAATGTCAGTCTGTTTTACCAGGCAAGCCTTATGGAACTAATACTTGACAGTAACATTTGTTGTATTTGTCAAATGCTGGCAAACTAGACACCACCCAGATGGGCAGCCAGGATGTTGGTGTATGAGGAAGTCAGGTCACATGAAGAATAGTTAAGAAACTAGAAATGTTCAGCCTGAAGAAGATGACACTTACAAGGTATATAATTACTGTTATCAACCTTCAGAAAACCTTTCTTATAGGAGAGAGTATACAGTTTTGTTTTACTGCTCTAGATAATAGAACGAGGACCAGTGGATGAAAGTTGAAGAACGACAGATATAAGTCGAATGTTAAGAAGAACTGTCTTGGTGTCCATCCATATGTGGCTCAAATCTAATAAGTAAAACAACTGGTGGACCTCAAGTGGGTACTGGAGGAGCACAGATTAGAGAAGCTGTACCAAGGGGTCCTGGGTTAAAAAGAGAATTTATAACACATTACCTTCCATCTAGAAGCTTCTGTGTTTCTAAAAATTCTTGAGGAGAAATTTTTTTATACAAAATTGAAATTCCCATTTAAGCATTGCAATTGGTTTAACATAGTCTGCCAAATTTGTCCCCACCATTTTGAACACGCCGATTTTAATGGAGGCCACTTTAGCCACTTGAAGTTTTTTCTTTTAATACTTGGATTTTTTTCTTTTACTTTAGTTTTTTTACTTCCTATATATCATGTTGTAGATCTATTCAACTGTATAATAGCCCAGGTTAATTGGCACCCCGTATTTCCCCCCCCCCACCTTGCACTTTGTTTATAACTGGTAGCTGTTCTAATTGGGTTAGTACTTATTATACTGATAATTAGTTGATTCTCTTGTCACACTAATTGTTAAATATTTTATATGTCACCTGTGATTACAGTCATATATGTATTGTGAGGTAGAGAAATGATGACTTCAGAAACATATTCCATATAAAATGAATTCAAGATTTTTCAGGCTACTATATGCCAGAAGGAAAATTTTACGTGTTTTTCTCCACATGTCAATAAAATGTACTTCAGTCTCTCAGCAGGCATTTTGTAAGTAAACTGTTTTAATGAAAGAAGCTGTATTTCTTTTCTTTGCCAGGGGGAGCACATGATGATAGAAATAAATCTCGTCCGGTTGTGATAACATGTGTGCGTCCTGGAGGGCCTGCTGACAGGTAAACTTCATCTTTCTGTGTCACTATCCAAATCGATTACATAAAGCTTAGGGACATGGGCATAGAAGTTGATGAGTTATAAATTTCACAGTAAAAGATAGATATTAGGTAAATATGGTAGAATGTGAAAACTGAAATAGTTTAGGCTGCAGAATAAGAAGAAAGCAGGTTTGACTCCAGATGGACACTCACTAGCCTATGTCTTTGGCAAGTGGCTTTACAGTTCTGAGCTCAGTTTCCCCCATCGTCAAATGTAGATAATAATACCTACCTTTCAACATTTTCAGTTTTATCACAGATTGGAGATATATGGTGCCTTGCAGGGGACCTGTCATACTGTAGATACTTACTAAAAGGCAGCCGGCTCTGTGAAGGAAGGTACTCAAAATGCATCAACTCCGATTGCTAATCTCCTAACCTGGAAAGATAGGGGGTAGTGTTCTGAGTCTTAAAATTATCAACATCTTTATCCTTATTATTATTACCTTTTGATGATGGTCCTGTATGACACAATGGAAGTGACTTTTAGTAAAAGGGAAGGAATGCTGTTGGTCTCTAGAGCTTTCCCTTCCTTGCTAATTTGAATATCTAAAGGATAGCTCCTTCAGCTCTGGTATCATAAACTGGGAAGGGGGGCAAGTAAACACATAGCTAAGATGTCTCAAGAGATACTTATTTTTGTATTAACTTCCACAGCAAACGTTGACCCCATAATAGTGTACGAACACTACTCCAGCCATTTAGACATTGCTGAAGGGTAGGAGGAAAATACACTCACTACCCTTGACTCTGCACTGTTTCAGACCAGGATACATTTTTTTGTTTTTTTAATTGGGGAATATTGGGGAACAGTGTGCCTCTCCAGGGCCCATCAGCTCCAAGTCATTGTCTTTCAATCTAGTTGTGGAGGGCGCAACTCAGCTCCAAGTCCAGTCGCCATTTTCAATCTTTAGTTGCAGGGGGTGCAGCTCACCATCCCATGGAAATTGAACCGGCAACCTTGTTGTTCAGAGTTCGTGCTCTAACCAACTGAGCCATCTAGCCGCCCCAAGATCAGGATAAATTTTTAAAACCTTTTCTTAAGCAATAGAAATAATAATAAATACTACTTATTGAACTCTTGCCATGTGCCAGAAACTGTGCTAGGGATTGGCAGGCAGTATCTTATTTTATCCTCACAACCATCCACCAAATGAGGTATTTTTATCTACATTTACAGATGACAAAATTGAGTTCCACGATGGTTAAATGACTTGCCAGCTCGTACGTGGAAGAACCAGGATAGGAACTGAGGCTTCTTTTCCTTCAATGCTCATACTGTGAGCTCACTTTTTTAAAAAAGATGATTTTTGGTATAAAATAGAATATAAAGACACTGGTTTCTCACCTGTGCTAAAGTCTATTTGCCTTTGCAGAGGATTATGCAAAGTCAAAATTTCCAGGGAAATGTTGCGTTTTTCCCTTCTCATGCTTCTCTAGTGAATTATTCTTCCTGAAGCAAATAAGAATACTTTTATTTCTTATTAACATATGGAGTTGCAGTCAACAGAAACATCAGAAGCAGGCTGCTAGTTTGTGAGAGACATATTACTAAATTAATGTAGGACTAAAGGAAATCTAAGAATTTAAGAAAAAAAATCGAAGTCATAATACTTAGAGAGTTACCTAGGTAAAAGATATTTAAGAGATCCTTTTTCTTCTTCCCTAATCTGAAATGTGTCATTCCCCCATTTGATGTTCTCATTTCTGTGACCCTTCCCAAGGTGGGGGGGTTCTCATCCAGAAGCCTCCCTGGCTGTCCCCCAGTGGTGTCACTAAGGTCCTGAGGCATCTTTTCCCATTGCCTTGAGTGTCTGTGGTCACAGCAGGGAGAGTCCTATTTCCCTGCCTTTGCCAGTGAATGTGAGGCTGAATCCATTTAATGATCGCCAAATGGCCTTATAAATCAGTGGGAAAATTCACAGCCTATGAAAATTTTTCACCGGCGTTCCCTATCTTGCTTGGGTTCACTGGTAATAAATTGAATGGGACCAGCAGGCTTTTCTGCTCACCTGGCTTTAGGAAAATAGGTGAATGCTATTTCCTGGGCTCTAATAAATCAATTTTAGACATTTAGGGGAAAAAACCTAGAAAAGGGAAAGTGTGCCTTTAATACTTGTGCACCCCAGGAGTTAATTGTGGATAACTTGGTTATTTGCTAATGTGTAGTTATTTTCTTATTACCGATTATCACATTGCAGCAATTTTCTGTTCAGGGTTACTGCTCTACTCTCTTACTGTTGCACTTGATGCTTAAAAGGAAATGCAAATGGGATGGATGGCAGAATGTGTGTGAAAGAACCTCTGTGGCTAAGTGACTATGAATGCTACGTCCCATTATGCTAAATTAATAGAGACTGTTCCTTTATTCTCCCTTCAGAGAGGGCACAATCAAAGCTGGTGATAGGCTGCTCAGTGTGGATGGAATCCGGCTTCTTGGAAGCACGCATGCGGAAGCCATGAGTATTCTGAAACAGTGTGGGCAAGAAGCAGCGCTGCTGATAGAATATGATGTCTCAGTAATGGGTATGTCGGAGTCCTGAGATTGCTGTTGCTAAGCTTTAGGGCATGTCACCGTTCATCCCTGATAAACCCCTTTGGATTAAGAATGAACGGTTATGTCCTCCTGTAGCTGACAGAATTTCATCAATACTATCTCATTACCCAGTTTGGGTTCAGGAAGAGGTTAGTGGGTACTTTCAAGCAATTTAGAGGTCCTGGGTCAAAAGACTCTATACTAAGGTCTCGGGCTGTCAGCGTTTCACCTAGCAGTCAGCTCTTATATGAGGATTACCCTTTGGCAGGAAAGTATTTGTCCCCTCCAAATCACAAAAATAGTGTCATTAACTTAGGGGATGATACTTTTTCTTTTACTGCAGAAGGACTGGGAAAAGTACAGGATTATTTTCCTTCCTGTAACTTCACAATATGAAGCCAGCTAATCAGAATTAATAGAGATTAACCATTTTATCATCAGATGTAGGGACAAAGAAAGCAAATGGACATATGATATCATTGATTAAAATCCAAAGTTGAGGGCATTATTCTTTCTTTAAATAATGATTCCAAAAGAAAGTAACTCTATTCCCCCTACCCTCACAACTGTAGTAAAACTGGGAAGATATTCTCATGTGGCTTTTAAATGTGAATAGCGAGCCAAAGATTTGTGTCATGTTTACTAAGGCAGAAAAATTATGAAAGAATGAATTGAAATCTGAAATGGAAACTTAAATCATGTTGTAAGTACGTTCTACAATTATCAGACTTGATTGTGTAACCTGACTTTACCTGCAAGTTTTATGCTGGTGAAATGTAGCAGAGAAAAAGAGATGTATTCTATAACCGCAAACTCCTTTATTCCCCACGCTGTATGATTCACGTAGAACAGTGTTGCTTGAAAGTATTCTCAATCTGTCTTACTGGCGTGAAATGTCTTAGAGAGGTATGAGGTTTCTTAAAGGGCTTAAAGTGTGAGACTTAAAGAATTCTTAGCAGGATAAGTAATACGATATGCCCTTGACATTGAAAGTTCAGGAATGAATGGACTTTCCTCCCTCCGTTCTGCCTTTGTCTTGTCTTCCCTCCATCGCTCTTTTCTTTCTTTTTCCTTTTGTTATATGGTTTTTAAATTAGATTTTGAGTTAGATAGATGATTCGGGTTTTCACCGCTATTGATTTCTAACTATTAATTTGGACCATGTTACTTATTTCCCTGTGCCATAGTTACCTCATTTGTCAAATGGCAACTAGTAATGCCTATCTTAAAAGGCAGTTATGATGATAAAATAAAATTATACAAGTAAAATATATTTTAAATGATAATACAATGTATCATTACCATTAAAAATTGAAACAGATGTTTAACATACTTAACTCATTCATTCAGCCACAAATATTTATTGAGTTTAGTGGCAGGTACTAGGACGACAGAACGACAGACCTGGTCCCTGCCCTTATGAAGCTTGCAGTTGGCGGGGAGGACAGAGAGTAAACAAACACTCATAAAGTATGATCATACCATGAAGGGCATGAATGGGATTCTGTAACAGGGAATAAGGGCAGGCACAGATGAGGGTTGGCAGGTGCCAATAGGGTAGTCAGTGAAGAAGTGATAGGTACACTAAAACTTGCTGGCCTAGAAGGAACCAGCTCCCAAACGGAAGACAACACTAGTCTCTAAGGCCTGAGCAGTCTACCTCAGAAAGACAAGACCTCCCCTATGGCGATAGGCACCACTGCAGAGGAGAGTCCTTCATGTGTCATTATTGCCAGAGTCAGGGGTTGGGGTGTCCTGCCTATCTTCTTTCTCCCCAACTCACACTCACATTCTGAATGATGCCTGACAGTTCTCACACTCCAGAGTTCTCAGATACCCCCTAATGTAGGAGAAAGTGGGCCACCTCGAAGGAAACACATTAAAAGTTGCTATAAGTTGCTAGATATGAGATCAGTACACAAAAATCAGTTGCATTTCTCTATACCAGCCCAAAACAGAAAGTTAAAATTTTAAGATATCATTTATAGCAGCAGTAAAATAATGAATTTCTATAAGGCATAAATATCACAAAAGTTGTAAGAGCCCATTATGTAGAGATATAGATGTAGCTATATATAATTATATCTAATTAGATATATATGTAGATAGATAGATAGAAAGAAATATATGCATATATGAGTCCAGCAGGTGCTCAAATAATGTTTCTTCAATATTGTTATGACATTGACCAGATGCTCTAGGAACTTAACGCTTGTTTATATCAATTAGCCTATGGTAAAATTGATTTCATTATAAATCATTTCACTTAAAGTCACAGAACCTATCAATGACATGAAGTGAGGACTTACTGTACATAAAAGAAGACTTAAATAAATGAAGACCTGTATCATCTTCTTAGAGGGGAAGGCTTAATACCTAAAAGATGTCATTTCTCTCAAATGCATCTATAAATTCAATTCTATTCAAACTGTCAAAAATGTACTGGCAGGGGACCTAAATAAACTGTTTCTAAAATGTATATGGATTAAGAAAAGTGGAGAGGGAAAATAGCCAAGTTTTTCTTGAAACAATATGAAAGCAGAGAAACTTGTTCTACCCGGTATCAAGACTCATTCTAAAATTGTGCCATTAAGTCTGTGTAATAATAACATAGGGAAATAAAGAAACCAATGAAGAGAATGGAATACCTAGAAACAGACCTCTGTAGATATGTAAACAGATACAGTCTCACATCAGTGGGGAAAGGTGGAACTAGTCAGCATATGATGCTGGGTCAGTTAGTTAGCCACATGGGGAGAAAAATTCAATTAAATTCCTACTTATACTACACCCCAAAATAAATTCTGTGTTTACGTAACCATGTCCCAATAGGCTGCTATTGTAAATGACTGGAGTGAATATCCTTTTATCCATATCTTTGTCTGTATTTCTGATATCATTAAGTCAAAGGGCGTATTTCTTTTTTAAATATTTGATACGTAATTCCAAATTGTCCTCCAGAAAGGTTATAGTAATATATAGTATTATTTTATATTACTACCAGCAATGTTTTAAGTATACCTATCTCACTAGAACTTGTCAACATTGAATATTATTATTTTTAATCATTATGACTTGCTAAGTGAAAATTGCACTTACATTTCAGTTTACCTTTTTAAAAAATTTCTAGTACAAGTGAATATTTTTTCATATGAACACTAGCCATTTTCATTTTCTGTTGTCTGCTTATGTCCTCTATTCATTTATCTATTGGAGGTGCTCTTAATTCTTTTTTTCTTCTATTGGTTTGTATAAACTATTTATTTATTAAGGACATTAGTCCTTATCCATTTTTTTGGTAAAAACTTTTCCCAGTAATTTATTGCCCCTTTTTGACACATTGTAGTTTGTTTTTTGTTCTTGGATCTAGGATTTTTCTTAGGATTTAAATAATAATTTTTCTAAACAGTTACCTAATATCCCTGGATCATTTAATAAAGAATCTATCACATACCCACTGATTTGTAATTTTTTAAATCATACATTAAGTTTTTAAATATATTTGACTCTACCTCTGAAATAGTTCTTATCTCTGTATCTAGTTTCACAACAGAATTCAGAACAGGACTTTCGAATTAAAGTATTAGCTTCAGAACTCTTATTACCATAACGGGACACATTTATTTGTTTTTAATGATTTATCTATATACTGTTGTATTTTCCTAAGCTTTGTTAACTTTATATAGCAAGTGAACACACTTTGATTAGGACTTTTTATTTCTTTTAAATTCCTTTTTTCCTCCTCTTTTCACCTTTCGGGCTCACCCGCTTCCTCTAGTTCTCTCTCTCTCAACTTTTTCCTTTCTCACTCTGTTCCTCACTCTCTATCTCCCTTCTTCTCCTTCCCTTTCCAACCACCCAATTCTTTTGTAATATTCTGCTCTCAGTTTCTCACTTGTCAATATCCTTCTCTATTCTAATTGAATAACGTGGTTTTTTTCCCATTATTCCCCTACAGTCATACTCCTTTCTCTCGGTTTTGTCTTCCTTACTTTTTCCCATTCCTGTTGTCCTAATTTTTGAGGTAAAGATAGGATTCATTATAGATAAGGTCAAATAATTGAGACTAACAATTCAAGGAAAGTAAAGTAAAAATGGTACCTTAGAAAATTGGAATATAGGATACTTTCCATTAGAATTAGTGTTTATCAAATATTAACTAACCTTTCCTTTTCCTTTTATAACAAACAACACATTCCCCCCCTTTTTTTTTTTTTTTTTTGCAATTTTTGGAATTTTTTTCTCAAAGAGGGTAAAATGAGCTCTTTATACAATGCAGCCTACTAGTTACTCTGAGAAGCCCAATTGACATTTCTTTAATACTCTTTGGAAGTCAAATTCCCGTTAAAAATAAGTTACCACTTTTATTTTTTTTAAGTGGAAAAAATTCTAACAATTGTATAATTGATATTTGATAAACAAAGAAATAAAATCTGTAGAATTTCTTCATTTTCCTTAACTTTTAATGGGAATTTTAAAATGGGAAATATTTAGTAAGAGGATTTTTAGTGGATTTTCTTAATGGGAAAATATTCAGTAAACCAGAATTTTTATACCAAAGACACTGATATTTTATTTGCTGAATATACTAAGATTAAACATTGGTTTTATATTTCCCAGGAGTCTAGGTTAAGTGTTGGTCTAGAATTATCAATTCTCTTTCTATATAATATATTCATGAATCCTAATGGAAAATGTGTTAAGATAGCCATTAGATTATGGGGATTTCTGTTTTGTACCTTTTACTAACCTTCCTTGATATTACACTCAATGATTTCATTTCGTTGTGTCACCTTTTCCTTCCACAAAATAAGAATAATGATATTTACCCTATTCAACTCATTGTGATATGAAAATCCTCAATAATTAAACATTTTGAATAGAAAGCTATTCATCTTTAAAGAAAACCAGACATATTTAGAAGTACTAAGGAATTAAATTTATGAAAGAATGTTTAAAACTTAAAGTTTGTGGGCCTCCATTCAGACACCTTTCTATTCCTCTTAGATAAAGGTCAATAGATGCAAAAATTGCAATAAAAAACTTAAGGTCTAAATTGAGAAAATGAGAAATAATAGCTCAGTAGTGTACAAGGATGCCAGCAGGTTCAAATGGCAGAAACTTAATTCAGACAAGCTGAAGGAAGGAATGTATTAGCTTAGAGATATGGGGAGTCTAAGGTATCCTGGCTTGAGACACAAGTGCAGTAATGTCCTAGGCGTTCTGTCTCTTGGGTCTCCTTTCCTGGAAAAAGCTCTTCTTACAAGGTCAGACAACTAAGTTTGCGAACTCATCCGTAGAAAAAGCGCTAAATATCTTGTTGCTGAATATCACTATGGTCACCTTCGAAGTACTCCCCTTGGGAAGCTATGCACTGATGCCAGTGCCTAGTCTACCCTTCAAAACAATTTTGGAACTCTTCTTCTGGAATGGCCATCAGAGCTGTCGTCATATTACCCTTGATGTCCTGAATGTCGTCAAAATGTCTTCCTTTCAATATTTCCTTTATTTTCGGGTAAAGAAAAAAGTCACTAGAGGTCAGATCAGATGAGTCAGGAGGGTGTTCCAATACTGTTATTTGTTTACTGGCTAAAAACTCCCTCACAGACAGTGCTGTGTGAGCTGGTGCATTGTCGTGAAGCAAGAGCCATGAATTGTTGGCGAAAAGTTTGGGTCGTCTAACATTTCATGCAGCCTGTCAGCACTTCCAAATAGTAAACTTGGTTGACTGTTTATCCAGTTGGTACAAATTCATAATGAATAGTCCCTCTGAGATCAAAAAAGGTTAGCAACATCATTGCAACAAGTTTGCAAACTTAATTGTCATACCATGTATGTCATGGCGAGATGGCCCCAGCAGCCACAAGTCTACATCATCTTGATAGTTCATGGTGCCAGAGAAAGAAACAGGACTATATCTCCTCTAAAAGATTCTAAGTGACTTAGCTTGGAGCCAGTGCTGACTATTACATTAGTCTCTATGTCCAGGGATATAGTGCACTCTCTGCTCTTTTGGTTGGGGTGGCAGGAATGTATATCAAACAAACCCCACAGGATGAGACAGAAATGGCCCTTTGCCAAAGTAGATGATGTTGAGTTGAAAAATAAAGTAATAGATGCCCATTTGAGTGCATAATTAGTTGTTAAATATTATATGTCCACTAACACTATATGAGCATTTCCCTTGCTTTACATCCTTACCAGTATTTGGTATTCTGTCTCTTTCATGCTAACCATACTGATGGGTGTGTGGTGGTGTCCGCTTGTAAGTTTAATGCATGAATAACCACATGGAGCACCTTTTCATTTGCCAGTGAGACATACTTGTTGCATTGATTTTGCCTTTAATACTTTCATTAACTTACATGTTATTAAAATTATGACACATTATATCTTAGGAATGTATGTCTACAATCATAGATATAAATATTGATTTTATTTGTATACTATTGAACGTACACAAATTACTGTATTTCTTTGTGTGTGTGTGTGTGTGTGTGTGTGTGTGTACAACCATAGATGTTGATATCTTGACCTTAGACTCAGATATATTTCCAGTAAATCTCAGATCATAAATTTTAACAGATTCAGTAATTTCGAAAAGCTGTCGAAATTATCAACTTTATTAACTAAAGTAGAATTTAGTCTGTGTTAAAATTTTAAGGAAAATTTATTGAGATCAGGAAAAGTGGGAGGAATAAGTTTGGGGGGAAGCTAAGAGTTCAATTTTGGATGTGTTACATTTAAGGTTTTATATATGTATAATCTCCAAATCAAATCCTCCTCCCTGCCTGATTCTGCTCTTATTTGTCTTGCCCAATCTCTCTCTCATTTTCTCTCCCTTTTCAGCCCACGTAATACTTTCTTGTCAAGTCTTGGGGGGTTTCTATTCTGCCTTGTCTTAGTTATCTATGTGTTTTTCTGTTGTGCCGCTAGGCTGCATAGACTCCTCAGGGACACTAATTGAATCATCTTTTTTTGCTTATTTATATTGCAGCTCACACAGAGTCTTCAGACATACATAGGAGGCTCTTAATGATAATTGTGGATTGAACAATGCATTCACCCATAGATTAGCTGTTCTTATGACTAATCATCTTCAAGTGAGTGTATATAGAATATAGCTAAACATCAGTGTTTATGTTGTAGGTTTAAAATGAAGTTACTTTGTGATATCATCTTACATTGTAGAACGACCTTCCGAGTCTCTAAATGACAAAACCACTTCATCTATCTAAAGTGGTTTCTGAATTCCTGGAAGTCTCTGATTCTCCTCTTAGCTACCATTTTGTCTGCTCAGCTTCACAACTGTGCTTTTATTCTCCTGGAATAAATCAGCATGCAAAACCAAGGATACTGAGAAAAATGTTATCCTTTCCTTAGAAATGCCCATGTATATTACGTCTTTGCATTTTGCCCAGCTAGTGCCTACTTACAGTCAATCCTAAGCAAACACAAAATAGTAATTTTCAAGTAATCATTTTATCAGGGATGGGTTTAAATGTTATGTCTTCAGAAGAGGTGATTAGCCCCTTTACAATAAAAAACATACAGGTTTATTTGTGTTATCATAACTGGATTTTGGTTATACTTTACATTTCATATTTTTAAAATATCCAGATCAAGATATAAAACTTCTGCCAGACTCTTCAGTCACTGGTACCAAGAATAAATTGGCCACTATTTTCATTATCTAATCAGCGTCTTCTGGATGATCTCAATTTATTGGAAACTGAATTTTTCAAGGGCTCCTAGAAGTATTTACGATACACGTGCTTCCTGTGGTTCACCAGCATAACCTTCTCTTCTTTAAAGAACATAAGGAAGCCCAGACAGTTTCCTACATAAAAAAGTCTAATTTTTTAATGTTAACAGCCATTTGTTTAGAATGCTATTTTTCTAAAATAAAAGCTAGACTTTCTTCTCTTTTTTATCTCAAAAAATGAATTTGTTTAGAATACTCTTGTGCCCACCCACTCATTCTCTTTTACATATTCAAACTCACAGCCACTTGTCATATACTTGTAGAGATAAAAGAAGTAGGTGAAAAGAGGGTGACCCTAAAATAGAAATGGGTATGTTTTTTATTTTACATTACTAGATCGGAGTAGGATTATTTTAAATTTTACTTTTACATTGTTGTACAACACACAAATAGAAAAGTGCTGAAATATTTGTACAGGTTGTTGAATTTTCGCTTGTGTGTTCTCCACCCAGATCAAGGCATAGAACGTGACATTCATGAGCAAACACCCACCCATGCCTCCTCCCAACTGCTACCCAATCTCTTCCCCCAACATAATCTCTATCTTGACTTCCTAAACCATAGATTTATTTTTGAATTTTTTTTAACTATAAACAAATGGAATCATATAGTATATTTTTCTGGCTTCTGTTGCCCAACATTGTTTGTGAAATATACACATATTGTTGCTTGTAGCATTAGATCATTCTTTTTCACTGTTATTATATTATTCCATTGAATAATAGGTCAGAGCTTATCCCTTTCTTGTTGATGACTGTTCAAGTATTTTCCAGTTTGAGACTCTTATAAATAATGCTACTATGAGCATTCTGGTATACGAGTGTCTTTTGGTGAACAAGAAGGTCAGACAATTAAATTCGTGAACTCATCCTAGAAAAAGTGCTACATACCTCATTGTTGAATATCACTACGGTCACCTTCAAAGTACTCCCTTTTGGAAGCTATGCACTGATGCCAGCACCTAGTCCATGCTTCAAAGCAATTTTGGAACTCTTTTTCTGGTATGGCCATCAGAGTTGTCATCATATTACCCTTGATGTCCTGAATGTCACCAAAATGTCTTCCTTTCAATATTTCCTTTATCTTTGGGTAAAGAAAGAAGTCACTGGGGGCCAGATCAGGTGAGTAGGGAGGGTGTTCCAATAAAGTGATTTGTTTACTGGCTGAAAACTCCCTCACAGAAAGAGCTGGTGCATTGTCGTGATGCAAGAGCCATGAATGGTTGGCGAAAAGTTCTGGTCGTCTAACCTTTTCATGCAGCCTTTTCAGCTTACTATTTCAGTTTACTATTTCCAAATAGTAAACTTGGTTAACTGTCCAGTTGAAACAAAGTCATAATGAATAATCCCTCTGATATCAAAAAAAGTTTAGCAACATCGTTGCAACAAGTAACAAGTTCGCGAACTTAATTGTTAGACCTCGTGTATGTGCATTTCTAATAGGGTTATACCTAGAAGCAGAATTGCTAGGCCATAAGTTACATGTATGCTGAGCTCTATTAGACCTTGCCAAACAGTTTTTCCAAGTGATTGTACCAATTTGCACTCCCACTATCAGTTGCATTTCCTTCACATCTTCAACAGTACTTGCTATTATCAATCCTTTGCATTTTAATCATGCTGAGAGTGTGTAGAGGTATCTCTGCGGCTTTAATGTATATTTCCCAGATGAATAAGGACATTGGGTACCTTTTTATTATTGGCCACTTGGATATTCTCCTTTGTGATATGTCTGTTCAAGTATTTTGACCCATTTATTTTTCTGTTAGGCAATTCTATCATTATAGATTTATGTGAGTTATTTATACATTATATATCCAAGCCCTTTTTCTTTACATGTGTTACAAATTAATCCTAACTACTGAATGCAAAATTAATGTCAAAATTGGTAGATATAAGCTGTAACATTCCAATAGACTGTGTTTGGTTACTTTTTGGAAATTTCCTAAGATATAGACACACAGAAGCCTGGAAAAAGATGTAAAATTTCATCTACTTTGTTCTGGAATCTTCGGGCAGAGATTGCCATTGAATTTTCGTACTGTATTTCCTATTGCTATGTAGTAAAATATCATAAACTAGCAGCTTACCACAACACTCATTAATCATCTCCCATTTTCATAGGTCAGAAGTCCAGGCAGGCACTGCTGGCTTCTCTGCTTAACAGCTCTCAAGTCCCAAGGCAAGATGTCAGTTGGGCTAAGCTCTTAGCTGGTGGTTCTAGGAAAGAATCCACTTCCAAGCTTATTCACATTCTTTCTTGAGGCTTCAGGTCTGGGTCCTCATTTTCTTGCTGGCTATCATCTGGGGACTATTGTTTGCTCCTAGAGGCTGCCCGCTTCCCTTCTCACATGGCTTCCTCCATCTTGAGGCAGCAATGTTGTGCTGAGTCTTTCTAACATTTCAAATCTCTCTGACTTCCTCTTCTACCAACAGCCAGCGGAAGTTCTCCACTTTTAAGGACTCATTCAGTTATATTAGTCCCATCTAGATGATCCTTCTTTTTTAAGGTCAACTATGCTGTATGACATAACACAACCATTAGAGTGACATATCATCACATTCACAGGGTCCAGGGTTAGGGCGTGGACTCTTAGGCTGAGTGGAGAGAGAGGTCACAAATTCAGAAATTGCCTACCACAAAGACTATCCCCCAAAATCAAGAAGAGAAAGAGGAACAAACTGAAGAGAAACGTCAGCATTTAGAGATGGTCTAATTTAGCGGTGATCAACTAGACCAATCCCAGAGCCTCGTAAGGTGCCTAGCATAAAGTAGTAAACTTTCAGTAATATTTTTTGAACAATGAATGAGTGCTTTTGAGATTTTGTTTTATCCCGTATCTGTTCCATGTTATATCGTCTTTCTTTGAATGTTCTTGTAGAAGAAAACTGATAACAGTATCTCAAAACTATGCATTATCCACAAAGTTCAACTAGAGTAGGGAAAGGCAATAATTTTCCTTTTTTTTATGTCTTCTTTGATTAACTGGAGGTGGCTGTCTAACACCACTGTGTTAAGAAGGAGCTTGAAGTTTCACCAGGCTCAGTGGGAAAGAGCACTGTGATCCCTTACACCATCTACCTGAACACTACAGGTACCTATGATTACAAACACAGTCCGTTACTATAGCAGGCCCACTCAGAACTCTCAGTGATAATCTAGCCACTAGACCAGAGAGGTTGTCCAAACATAATTCAATTGTACAGAGTCTCCGTCTGATAAATATGAATAATAATACACTTTGTTATTATTATCTTTTCACTGTAACTGGAGGATTATCTGGTTCTTTCTACAACCGCACTCATTAATTCACTTTTTTGACCCTCCCTTGAAAGAGAGGCAACAAACTGGAAGACATTGAATGGAGCATGTATTCTCTGATCTGGACAGTGGTTTTGAAAAGTTGGAATTAGTTTTCAACATTTCAAAACAAGCACTTTTTATTTAAAATAACTCTAAGGGTCTGGCTGCTTTTAACAATTTGCCAACACTCAGCCAGCTTTCCTGCATGTAACCCACCATTGGTTTGAGTTGAGTCTTCTGCTGCCTCTTTGGGGATATTCGCTCCAGTTGGTCCAAATTGTTTCCTTGACAACAACACCTTAGAGCAAGCCCACATCATGCTTGTCTGCCACAGGCATTTGGGGTTGTGATTCTTGCTCTACACCGTGACGTTTCTGTTTCAGCCAGCCTCGCTCCAAGACAGTCTAGTTCGAGAAGGCTCTCAGAGAGAAGGTCCCCACTAGAAGTTCCTGTTCCAGGCATTCACTATTCTTCTCTAACTAACCTCACATTTTCCAAAATAGGTAGGTGAGAGCCCCTGGGAGGAATGTGGAGATTTTTGGCAGAGTATCAGCAATGAGAGCTGAGATGCTCAACCTAACGCATTCATTAGCATGGCCCACTCTCTTAGTCTCTCTCTTCTGAACCATTGTTGGCCCCAGTCTAGTCCCTGATGTGTCTGCTTCCTTGTGCTTGTTGCATACACCCTGATTGTTTCTTTGGGCTTGGGGGCAAATATGTACCTTGAAGGCTCGTCCCTAATAAACTAGTCATTAGTTTGTGAACTGATTTCAACAGTCTGGTTTTAGCATCAGAGGTACCCATTAACATTTTTAAATACCCGAGTAACACGAATGTAAGAATGTAAGAATATAAGATACTGCACAATATCATTCAGGAGCTCACACCTTCTAGAGGTTTAGCTGCTAAGGAGATGAGTAGTGTATCATAGGAGTAACATGTATTAGTAATGTAATATCTACTTTTCCCCTAAAGGCCTATTTGACTATATTTTCAGTGATATTTATTGGGATAGCATCAGAAGAGACTTTTAAATCTTTTGGAACACTATTCCTCACTTGTAATATATGAGAGGACCAGACTACATCATCTCAAAGGTCCTCCCAGTGCTAATATTCTGTGATTTTTGAATTTAGTAATGTTTCATAAAAGATTTGAGAAGTTATCAGTACTTCTGTTTTCATTGAGATACTCTAAAATACTATAAATAAAAATAGTTTAAAATAACATTTAACTGTAGTTCAGACTGAATGAAAATGGTTGCAGCTAAAACTTCTATCTAAAAAGGAAAATTGGTCATTTCCCTTGTCAATCACATCAAACCCAGTAGTCCCATTAACAGTTATAAATTTCCCAAGGATTATTTCCCAGCATTCCTATCATAGGCATACGGCCAACATGCTGCTGTGAAGCCGTTATCTGCAAGGACCTTGATCTTGGCATTCTGAGACATTTAATAAATTAATGGAGCATTGGTTAAAATTGCCTCAGATTGAATATTATGCTTCTAAAATTAAACGTGTCCCTTAAGGGAAAAATTAGCCCTTTAATTTTAGTGTACTTTAGAAAAATGAAAAACTGATGAACTCTGTCAGGGAGAATCTCCTTTTGCATGATAAGTTTCTTTGAGGTCATGTACATTTATTAGGTAGACTAGAATTGCTTTTCCTTTTGACAGGAGGAGCAGACAAGCACTTTTATTGATCGTAAGGTCAGTTCTTGACCATCTATTTAGAGTACTGCCAAAGTACTAATCAGGATTACTGTTCTCTGTAGTTGGATACTAATTTTATATTCCTCACTGACGTTTACAGTGCACTTCACAACCACTATCCCATTTTATCCATTACCTCTTAAGGAAACCAAGCTTTTTTTTTTTTTGAGAAAGCCTGAAGGGGTTATGCTGACCATGGGAGTCTGGCTCTTTCTGATAAATACAAGAATCCACATGACTTTTTCAACAATAGGTCAGTTTATACAAGGCTTAGTGAATTCATTTGCAACTTAAGTGAACAAATCCTATTTCCTAAATAAAACATGTTCTTAGAAAACATACAGGGTTTTACAGGCTTCATGGTTATCACACATTTAATGATTAATGTGGAAGATTACATTTCTAGAATGTTACATAAGAACTTTGGACTTCACATTTGAATATCTTAGGGAAGGTTTTTTTCCTTCTTAGTGAACATAGGCGAAACTGACCTTAAATAAGACTTTTCCCCCAACCTGTTTATTCTCTTCACTATGCTGTTTTTCAGAGTTCCTATGGTCTCGGACTATAAATATTCTGAATCTTCTCTTTCTTGTGGTACCAAAAAAAGAATTTTTCATTCCAAGGCTTCCTGGGACCTATAGCTTCAAGGTTACATTAAAGATGTTGAAGTCATAATTATTGTTTTTATATGCCTTGTGATGTAGGAAAGGAAGGTTTTAGGCTGTTTTAAAAATTAGAAATCTGAGGTAAATTATTTGCCTGGATGGCACAGTTTATAAATGTCAAAGTCAAAACTCAGTTATTTCTCTAATATAATATGCTGCTATTAACAATTTACAGTAATAGTAACTTCCATTACTAAGGACCTCTTATGTTCAAGGCCTTTTATAAACATTAGCTTATTGTATTCTTGCCTTAACAGACAGACAGATGTAGGTATCCCCATTTGAGGAATCAGAGAAAATAAAGCAGCATGCATAGCTGGAGAATAACAGAACCAGAATTCAAACTGTTATATCCGATTCCAGAACCTTTGCTTAAAAACACTTTAACCATCAGAGCCGTCTTAATGCAACAATTCTATAATTCTTAAAGCTCACTGTGTAGAACTGAACTCAAATTCTCTCCTTAGCCTATTTCTCTTCCCCATCTCAGGCTTTCGTGTCTCCATCAAAGCAATTCTCAAATCAAAAGTCTGGGTCATCCTTTATTTTTCCCGGTGCCACTTACACAGAATCCCACTCTTCTCTCTCCAGTCACCCTGCTTGTCTCTTGTCTTTGCTTTGCACACGCGTGTCCTTGCACCTCACAGACGCCACCCTCTCTCTCCCAGAGAACTGGAGTCACCTCCCAGCTCATGTCCATCTGTACTCTTCATGCCTACTTCCACTCAAATCCATGCTCACACGGAAGCGCAAGAGACCTTTATGTAGCATACGCTCAATCGTGCCCTCTCACTCAATGGCATCCCACTAAATCACGTAACATTAAACTCTATGCGGTACCTGTGAGTTCCTGCATGCTCTGTCCCCAGAGTGGCCTCCCACACCTCAACTTTCCAATTTCCCAGTTGCTCTGTTCTCTTTGAGTCCTGAGGCTTTCTGCTTAGCTCCACCTGCATACCAAGCTCCTATCGTCAGGGACTTCGCAAGTTCTGCTCACTCTGCCTCTGAAGTGATTCTCCAACCCTTGCGCGTATACAAACACACATTCTTAACCTAGCCATTTTGCATGAGTAGATATACTTTCATAGCTCAGCCTAAATGTGACTTCCTCAGACTTCCCTGACATCCTATCTAAATTAAGTCTCATTGTTTTATTTACCCAGAAAACCCTTACTTTTCTTTCACAATAATTATGACCATTGTACTTCTGATTTGTTGGTGAGCTAATCTCATATTCTTCACTAAACTGTAAGCACTGTGAGGCAGGGACATTGTATGTATTTTCACTACTTTCTGCATAGTATATGCCTGACGCACACACACAAAAAGTGCATATTAAATACTTGCTGAATGAATGAAATACAGACAGCTTAAAAGCAGTGCATACACTGTGCTTCACTAAATTGAGAATAAATATGTATTCTTCTCTGAATAACACCAAACTTGGAACAAAAGCTGAAGTAACCAATTTGTGTTCATATTCTGATATTCTTATCCGTTCCGTCTTTCCTTCCCTCTCCTCTCTTCCCCTTTCCCTTCCTTCATTCCTTTCTCCTTCCTTCACTCCCACCTTTTGCTCTCCTTCACTTCCCTTCCAAAAGCATTTTCTCCAGGCTATAGGTGAAAGCATCATGGTGCCTGAAGCCCAGAGAGCTACATGGAAGGCTTTTCCATGACTCATTGGCCCACACTCATAGTTGATTTCATGCCCAAATGTTTGTTAGCTGATTCAAGTGATTCAGGAACACCATCGCTCCAAAATCTTACAGTAAATGTTAGTCTGGAGATCCAGACTTTGAAAAAATATATTAGACTCCCCAATGAAGGTATATAAGGAACAAATTATTTCTTTCCAGTTCTTTGTAGATTGGGAAGTACTGCGATCAGAGTATAAAGTGACCTATGTCACCCTGTATCCAGCCTTCCAATTTTGGAAGAACCTTGATTTAGCAAAAGAGCAAATATGAGTCCCTAGGAATGTGGCTTTTGAAAGATGCCCTGCTGTAGTGTCTTGGCTGCTTGAAAGCTCTGTTCGTCATCTGAGCATCCCCAGCTTCAATTTAGTTACAGTTATTGCTGCTAATCAGGAGTGTAAATCTATTGTATCATCCATACTCATTGCCCAACCCCCGTCGTATTCCGCATCTTCCACAGAGGCCTGTGCCTTGTAGGCACAGGTAAAAGGAAAATTCTCTTCGTCACTCCTAGGTGTGGTTTCAGATAAGCATCATGTGTGTGAACAAGCAGAGTATTGAAACCTGACATTTTGACCCACTGGAGACTTTCATTGTGGGATGTTTAAGTTTGTGACTCTGTGATAAAACAACAGCAATAACAACGGAGGCACACACATTGTCTCACAGGGTAGGAAGGGTTGGTTATCATCGCTTCACAAGAACTGGGCCCAACACTCAAATATCATTTCAGCTGCATTCATGTGAAATCCCACTGGCCTGTTTGCTCGTGCATTTTGGTTCATCACTGTTGGTTGCCTGTTTCTTAGACTCCTTTGAGGTTTTGTCACAGACTCTACTAGGATGTCTCACACTACATGAGACATGCTTTGGGTACTCCAGGACCTCTTACTTCTCAGAGGTGATTTCCTTCACTTGAACACTTCTGCTGAGTTCCTCAAAAGACAGTGTTGTTCTGAGTGGTACATTCACCTTGCAAAATCTGCTTCACCAAAGTCTCACTATCCAAACAGAATTATAGTGAAAGCTTGGCATCACTTCCAGCAGAATTCTCACCCTTTGGAGGGGATATGGGTAGGGGACGGCTCTAAGATAGGTTTTAGTTTGGTCCGTCAAGCTGAAGATATCATTTGGAAGAAATATTAAATATGCCACCTGAGCAAAAAGTTAATTTACTTTTCATAATTTATGTAGGCTCCACATGTAGATATTTTTTGAACACCTTGTCCAAGATATGAATTCATTAGTTATAGATTATAAAACTCAACCTATAGCAGTGTAGATAATCTGAAATTGCAGAGAGAGTAATATTGAAATCATCTACAACACTTAAAGCTAAGTAAGTGAAACGACACATAAAAATCTAACTAATGATACCCTAGAATGCTATCTATCTAGGTCCCCCATCCTGCCCTCCTTTCTCTATCCGTTATAACTTTCTCAGGAGGACAATATCACTGCATCTTACATAGAGGCAAACACTCACTGAAAGTGCTGGGGCAGATAAATGATAACTTCATTTTTTTGACTTGAGTCTTTCTAGCTTTCTCTGGCCAAGTAAAGAAAGTAATTTTTCACATCAGCTAGGAAATTGAGCAGCATTGACGTGCCCTGGGTGTAACCCAAGAAGTAGTAGAGAAAAAGAAAACTAACAATTTGTGTGGGTAATTTCTCCAAACATTGTGCAAGGTACTTTATGCATTTTATTAACTCTAATTGTCATAGCAACCTTGTGGCTTATACAAATACATGATTATCCTTATTTTTCACAGATGAAATAACTATATTGAAAAGGTGACATAAATTGCCCCATCTCACACACATCTTATTGTGTTAAAGCTAGGATTAAACCCAGATTGACTTCATAAATCTGATAATATACCCACAGAAGATTGAGAGTAATTATAGCCAATATATGAAATAAGAAATGTTTTAAGCATGGATGAAAGTTTGGAAAGTAGAAAAAGTAAGTTCTACTCATAAGATTCTGAACTTGAAATGAAAGACTCAGGCAGTTAATAGTCTTTCAAAAATAAAAGTCTTACAGGGAATACTTAAAAATAAAACTGAAATCTTATCATTTAAAATATAATTGTTTTAGGCCTAAGTGCATTATTGAGCAAGAAAAAAAATCCCAGAACATCAAATATTTAACGTTAAGTACCTAAGAGGGTTCTGAATAAGAGGAAAGAAAATGAGACAATGAATTAATTATCTACTGGTGTTTAATCACTCAGGCATTTTTATTGATTCAAATTATGGTAAAGCTAAGGGAGTGAATAATAATTTTCCAGGAACCCTTCTACCTCTTTTTTCTATACTCTCTTATTATCTCGAGTCTACCCAAAGATATCGTCACAGTTTCCCAAGCACAGTATTTGCAGCTCAGATTTCTGTAATGAACTGGAAGTATTAGACTCCAGCTTGTCTCCAAAGAGAGGAGAGGACTAGATAACCCAGGGAAAGGACCACAGGTGTACTCCTAAATAGGGCCTGTGTTCACTTCTTAACATAATACAGACCTCGTGAGTGATATTATAGCACCATCATCAAAATCAAGGTTCCATAAATGAAGAGTTTTAAATGGAATGGTCTGTTAACTCTTGTCTTTGGCAAAGGTACTCGCCATTCTTCCTTAATTCTACAAACGTGCAAAATGAACTTGCTTCTGAAGGAAGGTGAGGCTCCCAGCAATGGAGTTCTCCACAGTCAGTAACACACCACAATAAGTGAGTGTCAGCATCACCTACTTGTGCCACTATCTGCCACTGGGACCCCTTCCTCACCAAGCTCTATTTGAACACCTCTAATAACAGACAGCTTCCGGCCAACCAAGCCTACAGCCTAAAAACAAGCAGGAGCCCACCCCCACCCCCACCCTCACTGCACATTGGAATCACCTGGAGAGCATTTAAAATGCCCAGGCCCCTCCCAGAGGTTTGTTGTCACAAAGAGAACAAGCTGTTGTACGTGTAAACACTTTGCAAGCTATAACTCACAGTGAAAATGTGAGGCATATCATCATTTATCCTATTAAATAATAATTTCTAAATATTCTCCATCATTCAACTTGTCTCAGCTTTTTTTAGATCCTAATTCTGACATTTTGTATCCCTTCTAGCTATGTCAAATTTTTCTAATTAGAAATTTCATTTATTTTATGATTTATAAATGAGTATTTATTGAGGACCCACAGGATTCAAGACACTGGACTGTGTGCTTATTATTCCTACCCAGTGCTTATATGGGCCCATGCTGGGGCGGGGGTCTCATTGCGTTTGCTCTGGCCAGACTTCTTTTCTTCTTCATTAACAAGGTATTGGTGGGTTAATACATAGTAGTCAAGTGGTTTTTCCTTCTTTTTCATCTAGCCATGTCTGTAGACTTGTACATTTGTCCAGTGTTTTTTTGCTATTTTTTTTAGATATTGTGTTTACCTCCTGTAAAAACCCAAGATCGGTCAGAGATGCTTTAAATATTTCTAAATATATTTTTGACAACTTACAAGTAAATTGGCTTTTAGGATATCTGCACGGTTGTTATTCATGTGTCTTATTTCAGATCTGGTTCCTAGAGAACGAGGATATTTTTTTTATTTATTTATTTATTTTAACTTTACACATAAAGCCAAATCTCGCACAGGATGCCAGAGAGAGTCTGCATTTGCTATTGAGCCATTAACGCTTCCTAACCGACTGGGCCTCCCAGTCTTGGCAGGTTAAGAAGCTTGAGTAGTAAGAATTCTTTTTCAGGCTGGCAGACACTCACTCCTACTTAAGTAGTTTGTCCACCTCAGCAGAACCTGATGGAGGTTCACTCCATTTTCTGTGTGGATCACTTATCCAGCTCAGAAAAAACCTGACAGTGACTATCTTTAGACTGAGGAGGAATCAGACTTTCTGGAGAATGATGATATGGAATACGATGATTATGCAGTAGCCCTGCATCTATGCCAAATCTTTTTCACAGCCAGGGCAAAAGATTTTTCACTTTGTGGCTGAAATATTTCTACTTTCCCATTGCTATTGGTCACTTAAATGCCAGGCTTATTTGGCTGCTTACACTTTTGAAGGCAAGGGGAACACAAATTTTATGAGTTTTCTGAAAGCTTGCTCTTGGGAGACAAACTTATGCCCTTTTTCAAAAGTCTTTACATTAGAACTGACTGTGAAAATGGAAGCTTCCAGAGCTTGTGTGGCAAGGGACATGGCGTTGTCTAGAGTGTGCCCCAGGTCACTAGGTCTGAGCTCAGAAACTTCTTTAAGAAATTTTGTGATCCTAATTTGTTTCATCTTCTCTGTTAAAAGTTTAAAAACTCTTTATCATTTATCTACATGGAACAAGATTAGAGCCCTAGAATTTAAGTTGAAAGATTTTTATTAGCATTCTATAAAATATGTCTAAATATCTATAGATACCATGTCAGTCTTATCAAATTAAATACTGAAACCTGTCATGTAAATTCTAACATGATTATTTTATATATCATATATTATTATTCCTTTAGCCAGGGACCTAAACTCCTTCACTTATTTAGTTACTGGGTTCTAGCTTTCTCTGAACAAGACACACAGTCAAACATCACTCTGCAAAGGACCAAGAAAAGCCAAGGCAGCCTTGGAGGACAGCAAAACCAGCGAACTCACACTACCAGATGTCAAGATCTGTTAAAAAGCTAAAGTAACTAAGACGGAGAGGTACTGTCATGAGAACAGCAGATAGATTGACCAATGGAACAGAACAGAGTGTCCAGAAATAGAACTATACATATGTAATAATCTCATTTATGACATAGGTGATATTAAAATGCAGTGAGGAAAGAATGGTCTTTTTCAAAAAATGATGATGGGTAACACAGATTTTCTCCATATCCATATGACACATCAGACATAGAAATAATTTCAGATGGACTATGGATCTAAATGTGAAAATTAATAATAAAGCCTGTAGAAAAAACATAGGACAACATCATCATGACTTTATAGTAAGCAAAGATTTCTTAAACAGAATACATAAACTAACCATAAAAAATAATAATAATTAAGAACTTTTCTTCATCAAAAGACACCATTAAGAGTTTTAAATTATAAGCCACAGAGCAGCTTGAAAATATATCTGATATTTTCAAAGGGCGGGGGTATGTTTGTTTGTTTTTTAATTCCCACAAATCAGTAAACCAGACAACCTAATAGAAAGTTGCGGGGAAAGACTTCCTTTACACTTTATAAAAGAAAACATCCAAATGGCCAGTAAGCCATGAAAGATTGTTCAACACCTTAGCCATCAGGGAAACGCAAGTTGAAACCACAATGCGACACCAGTACATACCCACTTGAATGCTACAGTGGAAAAGGCTGACTACAGCAAAAGGTGACAAACACGTAAAGCAACTGGAACTCTCATTTCCTGCTAGTAAGAAGGAAAATTCATACAACTCTTTTGGAAAACTTTGACAGTATCTACTTAAGCTCAATATATTCATATCCTACAGCCCAACAATTCCACTCCTGTTCATGACTCCCACAGAAATGCATACCTGTGTTCACCAAAAGACAACCTAGAATATTCATAGAAAGAATATTTGTATCCGCTGAAAACCGGAATACAACTAAATAGTAGAATGGATAAATTATGGTACATTCACCCAATGGAATATTATATAGCAATGAGAATGAATGATCTAAAATCCCCAACGATATGCACAAATCTCACAAACATAATGTTGAGCAAAAGAAGCCAGATACAGAAGAGTACAATCTATTTTTTAAAAAGCACAAGAGTAATTCTATTCTTAAATAACCCAGCAATCCCTCTCCTGGGTATCTACCCAAAATATCTGAAAACATTTATCCATAAAGACATATGTGTGCCAATGTTCACTGCAGCTTTATTTACGGTGGCCAAGACAAAGTGTCCTTCGATAGATGAATGGATAAAGAAGTTGTGGTATATATACACAATGGAATACTATTCTGCCATAAAAAAGATGAAATAGTACTATTTGAGACAACATGGATGGATCTTGAGATTATAATGCTAAATGAAATAAGTCAGACAGAAAAAGTTGAGAACCATATGATTTCACTGATATGTCACTGGTATATAAAACTGAAAACAACAAAAGAACAAGACAAACAAATGAAGAAACAAAAACTCATAGACACAGACAATAGTTAGTGGTTACCAGAGGGGAAGGAGGCAGGAGGGTGGTAGATGAGGGTAAAGGGGATCAAATATATGGTGATGGAAAGAGAACTTACTCTGTGTGGTGAACACACAATGTGATATATAGATGATGTATTGCAGAATTGTACACCTGAAATCTGTGTAACTTTACTAACAATTGTTACCCCAATAAGCTTTAATTAAATTTTTTAAAAAGCACAAGAGTAAGTAATACTAACCTATGCTGTTAGAAGTCAAAATAGTCGTTACCCGTGAGGCAGGGAAGTGATTTAAAGAAGTATATAGTGGGGGGATTCTTTGATGCTAGTAATGTTCTCTTTCTAGGTGTGGGTGTGGTAACACAGATTAGTTTATGTTTAGTTTAGACATGTTTAGTTTATGAGAATTTGTCAACAGCAAACTTTTGATTTATGTATTTTTCTGTATGTTTATTTTATTTCAATTAAAGAGTTCAAAACACACCATAACTCAATAAGCAGGCTACAAGGAAGAAAAAGCAATCATGTAAAATGGATGGGGGGGAGGGTCAAGATATTCCAAAGTTAATAAAAATGACTAGTGAGCCTGCTGCAGAGAATGAAAGTCAATTACCAATTATGCTTTAGCCAAACTCAGGTTAACATGAGATGTATTATTGAGTTTCACTTGCTTTGGACTCTTCTTATAATACAGTAACTGTTCAAGTTGTCTCTTTTAACTCCCCAGGAAAAATTTAAGATTTAAGATAAACTCACTTGAACATGGAAGGTACACTTTTTTTTGCATCAGAATATTTCCCAAGTAGAGTATTTCAATGGACAAAAATAAATCGGCAATTTTTTTAAGTTAAAAAATGTGTATCCGAGTTTAGCTCATCTGAAAAGGGTTGAAATTATTAGTAGCATTATTTGAATAGACTATCACTAATAAAAATACTTTTAACTAATGGGTAAGTTGAAAAGCTCCCCCAAGGGTACTTTTTATCTGTTGGAATGTGAGATAGACAAAGCTAATATGACCATGCACAGTCTTTCTGTCACCCCCTGGGAGGTTCTAATCAAGCCTTGTGCTCTGATTGAAATGCAGGGCTCAGGGTGAGAAAACTGATTAACACAATATAAAAATTCAGAGTGTTTCCCAGGCAAACAGTCATCAGCGTATCTTATGTAATTATGTAGCCCATAAATCAACACAGCATGCAAGGGCTTCAGTCACGGTGCAAATATCTTAATGACGGAGACATCTTTAACTATGAATAATTTATATCTGCATGTTCCATTTTTCTCAACCATGCTTCACTTCGGCGGGATAAACTAATCTGTCAGGGGATGGGCTCTTGATTATTTCTTCCTGATTTTTCTTCTGTTTAGTTTTCTCATTTTGACACACTCCATTTTTTTTTCTCTTGCACTTTCTTAAATAAGAATGCCCCATTCATCCACCCTGCCTGCTTGCTTTTTCTTTTCCTATGCATCTTATTAGACATCTTGGAAAAAAAGCCAGGGCTTATGGACTCCTACTTTTCCTAAGGCCCTCTGTGAATGGAATTGGGTGGCAGCTAGGGAAATAGGCTTAATACCATGAGGCTGTATGAGCATCTTGATGTTGTTGTGGGGAAACATTTATTATGGAAAGCAATTGCCAGCAAAGGCTAATGACCAATTAAAATGTTAGCATTTGTAGATTCCCTTCTGTGATGCAGAAAGTAACTGCCACATGGGTAATGCTGAAAAGCAATACTTGCTGAAATAGTTTAGTTGTTTTCCTAGATCCCATTAAAATAAAGGCAGCTGAGACATTCAGCTCAAATTCTGTTTCCAGATCAAATTCTATCTCATCTAATATACTCATCCCAACCATCCCAGCTCACCATTCTCAGCCTCCTCATATCCCCACAGATCTCACTGTCACCGCCATTCCCTTGACATGTGCCAAAGAGATTTGGTAATTACCATTGCCTTTCTATAGACAGTCCCAATAGGCAGGGAGCTTCAGTCACCTTCTGTGGATCTTTCACCATGCTTCAGTAATTTTCCTAGAAACACGGAAATCACATCCTATTAGATAATGCGATATTTTTTATAAGCACTTTGACTCTACTATATCAAACATGTCATGGGATTGGGGGAGAATGGCAAACATGTGTCCTGCAGTTTAAGAAAAAAAAGTAACTTCATGAGGTTAAACAGAGTATGTTTTCCTAGTGAAAGAGTCCTATCCTGCTGCCTCACCTTCTTGGCAAGGGCTCCCAAGGGGTTGCTAGAAGGAAGGGATAATACATTTTCATCTTGGGGTCCCCAGGACCTTGTGATGTCCCTGGCAGATAGTTAGCATTCAATAAAAGTGTTTTTTAAATCAGTGTTGTTGCAGGAATGATGACTCAGCCTAGTGACTTGGAAAGCCCAGTACAGTGGGAATGTGAGGTGGATGATCTTCTGTCCTGTTAGGCTTCTCCGGCGTCCTGAGTGTATGTTAATCCTGCCACGGATTCATCTGAAGTCCAAAACTTTTCGATCTGGTCTCAGTCGTGTATATAAAATGCCAGCATACCAGGGTGTCCTCCCAGAGGACCCTCTTCCGTTGTCTAATACCCAGCTTCTGTTGGAAACCTAAGTGAGGGAAAAGATTGATATCTAGGAAAGAGCCCCAGAGGGGCATCCAGTCTGTCTACCCAAGGATCTGTCTTCAGATCAAGTTGATCGTCACCTTAGCTTGTCCCGTTATGGAGACACCATCATGAATTTGCTCTTTAATCTTATGCCTCAACCTTGAGAAAAGAACAGCCTTTGGAAACCACCTCTGTATCCTATTATAAAAATGTGTAGAGGATATTACCCATTATATCAGTCAGCACCATCTATATATAAAACCCATGGGAGAGATATCGTTTAGAACTCTCTGCTAAAAGAGTCTTTATCTCCACTGTAGGAACTACTAGACTTTCTCCTTTCCAACAGTGACAACTGCACATTTGACCATGTTTCCTTTATCATCCTGGTTTCCACTTCAGAGTCATATTTTTTTTTCAATTGCAGCTAAATTCACATAACATATAATTAGCCACTTTAACGTGTACAGGTCAGTATCATTTAGTACATTTACAATGTTCTGCAACCATCACTTCTGTCTAGTTCCAAAACTTAAGTATTCTCCTCTGCCCCCAACCCCTGGCAACTACTAATCTACTTTCTATCTCTGTGGATTTACCTATAGTTCAGTCTTGTTTTTTTTCCCTCCGATTCTCTATTAACCCTTGTGGACAAGGTATTTGTAGGCTCTTTTTCTTCTTCCTTATTATTTCCTTACATATTTTGTTTAAAGCAAACAATATCTAGATGTTTGTGGAAAGAAGTAGAGTGGAGATATATACAAATAAGGATATCCTTCTTTTTATCTCCAGAGCCCCTCTCCACCCTTCTCCGCTACTCTGTGCTGTGACCTGTATGGCATGCATTACAGGCTCGCATACCATCTGGCTCCATTTGGGTTTAGTTAATAGGGATTCATGGCAGGAGATCAAAGGAAGGGAGATCAACGATGCCGGGTGTTATTCCCTGGCTTTCTCTCCGTGGATTCACTGGGGCTGGCTGCATACTTTGATTAAAGGTCCCATCTCCTGTCAGGTAGCCCTTTCCACATAGCGCTTTCTGAATCCTGACTCCACTAACTGCTCTATCTTTTGCCTCTCCGGGCCTAGGAGGGCATGGTACCCTGTTGCTTCTGGCCCCAGAGTATTACATCATCCCTTATGATTTCCCTTTCTAAATAGCCCCCTTATTAAACACTCCTCAAATTATCCTTATTTGAGTGAACCATATGTTTCTTGGTAGGACCCTGACTTAAATAAGCATGTTTACTCCACGGTTCTCTTCAGGTGTCAGTCAACATGGTTTGCTCAGAGTCCTCTGCAGATAAACCAGTCTAGCAGACTCTTCTAGGGACAGACAGTGTCTTCCCCCAGGGCATTCTTATCTCTTCATGGTTTTAAGATGCAGGATTTTTGCTTATTTCTTGGGAAATAAAACAATCTCTAGAGATATGGTTTCAGAAACCTATGTTTTCTCTATGTTGTGGTTCCATGACCTTGTCTGCATGGTTGAAGATGGCTTACCAGTTCTGGACCCACTTTGCTGCAGCAAGAAGTGGCAAATGATGTAGAGGGGGCCAAAGCCATTCTCATTAAGAGCACATCCAGAACGGGTCACATCTTACTTTCACTCATTTCCCTTTGGCTGGAACTTAGTCACACGGCTGCACCTCACTGCTAAGGAGGCTGGGAAATGTTGTCCTTCCCTGGGCAGCCGCTTGCTCAGCCAAAACTTAGGAAGCTTACTACTGAAGAAAGAAGGGAATATGGGCTGACAAGGAACAGCGATCAGTTTCTGTCATTTGTAAGAGATTAGGTTAATAAATAATACAGAATATTACTTTTCTGTATTAAGACAAATAAATTTGTCTTTAGACATGAAGAAACTATGTGGAAGAATATATGCGATTGTCATGTCACAAACCTATCTATTAAAATACAACAAGTGTATGGGAATTGATTTGGGAAATTAGTGCTTCTAAAGTTCTATAAAGATAGTGTGAGAAAACACTCTGCAAGGCCAGAGTTCATGTGAAGTTCGACCTGAGCATGAGGAGAGGCTGCTAATGAGCATGCTCAATGAAGAGAAGGACAGCAGACTTCTGGGAGGGAGCGAAAGACCTCAGATCATGTATACTTGGGTTAGCAGCAGAACTTGGACTATTGGAGTTGAGAGGTAGGCAGAACCACCTACCCTTGTGAAGGAAGGACAACTAAGACGGGCTGCAGGAACTGACCGGAATTCTTTCCAGGGGTTCCCCCATTGAGGCAGATGAGGAAAAGACCACTGCAGATGGCCCCCGGGACCAATGACTCTACACCTCTAGGAGAGGGTGAGGCAGGACCCAAGCAGCAGAAAGACCAACTGAGGCACTGGAGAGAAACAAAGTGGGAATTGGGGGGAGAAGGAAGAATGGAAGTTAGGATGTTGTCAATGGCCCTAGATCAGGAAAACAAAAACAGCAGGGTGAGTACAACCAAACAGTAGCAGCCACTGTAGAGTTAGGTTGAGAACAAACTCTGGGAAGTTAGTGATAATATAATAGGAAAATTATAGCCATAAAACTGCAGGACCAAAATGTCCTCTTAGTAGGCTAAGACCTTTGGCTCTTCCCAACTATTATTGAAACTCTGCCCTGGAATTGACCAAGAGAGATACACACACAGATCTTAACCTTTGTTAGGACTAAATTATTTCAATATCACCAGTCATGTAAGAGACATAGCACATACAAGAATCCTTAGCACTGAAATATGAATGTTGCTGGCATGAATGTTTTCTCTTTACCTTATTTAAGAAATATGTTATTTAATCTCAAACTGAAAATGACTCTCCCATGGAACTCCCATCTTCATGAGTCAGTGCAGCCTGCCTGAGCTTCAGCACTAGGAATGCAGATTTCCTAGTTCACTACGAGTATCTCTGCGTGGTGCCTTGATGATAAAGATATACTTGCAGAAAGACAACGTTGTATTAATGAATTAAGAAACACCGGAACAGTAGAAAGTCAGAAAAATATTATAGAGCAATATACAGTCTTGAAAAATGAGATGGCTCAAAGGCTTAAGGTCATAATATATCAATAATAATAATAATAGCGTTCTAGACAGCAAATTACAAAATGTTTAACTGCACAGTGATTTCGTTGTAAAGAATGCTGAGGAAAAGATACCATCTTATAAGTAAGCAAGCAGACTTAGAAAGTTTTAGTAACTTGCATAAGGTACCATGACCAAAATATTGTGAAAAGAAGAAATAAATGCAGGTGATTTAACTCTATCTCCACGGCTCTTTCACGTATGAACCCTGTCTTTTCTGAGCTTCAGGCGATCTCATGAGTTTTTCTCATTTGTTCACGCATTCATTCAACAACTATGTATTGCATACCTCCTGTGTGCCAGTCATTATCCCAGGCACTCAGGATGCTATTACCAACAGGACATAGTCTCTGCCGTCACGGCAAGCCTGTAGTCTGACAAAGAACAGAGGCATGTAATCCAAACTGGCCATTATGAAACAGATAGGGGTGCTACAATAGCAGGAATATAGCAGACTATGGGCGCACAGGAGAAAGACATCTCACCAAACCGGGAATCAGGAGAGGCTTCCCAGAAGAATGTTTACACTGAGTCCCCAAAGGTAGTAGGATTTGAAAGAACTAAGAGTGTTCCAAAGCAAAAATAAAGCATGTGAGGGAGAGGTGACCTTAAATCAGGTCCAGTATAAGGAAAGTCCCAATGGATTTACAAATTCAACTTAGTATGCACATTACTACCGTGTTTACCTGAAAATAAGGCCTAGCCAGACAATCAGCTCTAATGCATCTTTTGGAGCAAAAATTAATATAAGACATGGTCTTATTTTACTATAAGACCAGGTATAATATATAATATAATATAATATAATATAATATAATATAATATAATATAATATAATATAATATAATGTAATACCAGATCTTATATTAATTTTTGCTCCAAAAATGCATTAGAGCTGATTGTCCGACAAGTCTTATTTTGGGGGAAACACAGTACTATTTGGCTAATTAGTGACATCATCCATTCATCCATCCATCCTTCCATCCATTCTTCCAGCCAGCCATCCAACCACCATAGTAGGTGCTAAGATGTTTATTGAATTAATTAATTTAAAAAATATTTATTGAGAGACCTATAATAGTATGTGCTGGGCACTGTACCAAGTGACAGAGAGGGCATAAAGATACAGAGACATCCAACTGACATGAAGCTTAAAATTTAATTAAAGAGATAAACCTGTGCACATATTGCTGAACACAATCTGGATAGAACAGGTGTCCTAAGAGATGCCCTAAGAAGTTATCACTGGCTATGGGGATGTTATGCAGAGGAAAATCTAAGTTTCAGTGATAGAATCAATAGGCCAGTATTTACAGAACGTATCCATTTTTTTCTTCTCTGATTGCTTATTTGTATTATTTTGTTTTGTTTTCTGAAATTTGTTCTTCTATAGATTCTGTGGCAACAGCATCCGGGCCACTGCTAGTTGAAGTTGCCAAAACTCCTGGTGCCAGCCTTGGGGTTGCCCTAACTACCTCGATGTGCTGTAACAAACAGGTCATTGTCATAGACAAAATCAAATCTGCAAGTATTGCAGACAGGTGAGTGTCAAAGGAAGTGCGAACTTCTCAAAACTGCATGTGTGTTAAACACACACACACATATATACTTGTATATGTTTATATATACACACATATAATACATACCCATATACACACCATACACACACAATAAATGAGCGGCTCTCCTGCCAATTTACACAAGTTTCAACTAGAAAACAAGTTACAGTACTGTTCTAGGGCTTAAAAATTCACTTACGTTATCAACCACCCCGTGATATATGTCACTTATTCCAGATGTTTGGTGTGCCTTTAGAAATGGAAAATACAAGGTCAAGCAACTGACAAGTTTCCCTACTGTGTCCTAGGGAAATGGGCTGTTCTTGGTGTAGGGTAGCTAAGCAGATCTTTATTATGCTCCATGCAGAGAAGTCGTGCTTTTCCTGAGTTGTCAACAATTAAATCCTGCCACCATAAAATTCCTTTTTTCTTAAATAAATAAAACAATATTTTTTTTAAATTATGCAATCTTTAAAGAAAGGTCCTACTGTTATAGAACGTTAATCTTAGGGTTTCACAATCTTCCAAGGTCCCTATAAACATTATTCATTTCCTATGACAATAAAAACCCAAGTCCTTTTTCCTCATTCCTTTTCCTAATCAATGTTTTAGACTTACAAGTTAGAAGGGGGATAAAAATAAAGACGACCTTACCACCTAATGAATTATGTTATAGCTCCTGGTAGGAAAACCCCTGCCTCCCATAGCTGAAGCACTCCAAGTGCATCCGCGTGGAATTATATGTTCAGATGGAAGGGATGACTTGAAATGCTTTTGTCTTGAGAAACAAACTACTCTCACTGTGGAAATTTTTAGCTATACTAGAATACCCAGTCTGCCCTGCATGTCACCAGGCCCTTCTTCATACGCCCTGGCCATGCCTGGTGAACCTCCGACTGGGATCAGTAACCTGCAGCAGCCCCTGTAGTCGTCAGTCTACAGCTCCACCATGGTCTTACCCTACATTCAGTCCTTTAATGGTGGCCGCCATTGATCCAGGGGTGTTCTCCAGTTCAACAGTGCAGGATGCTTTAATTTTCTCCCTCTGTTTTTCTTCCCATTCCGCAGGGGGTAACCAGTTTAAGGAGCTGTCCACTTGACTGGTATGTCGGGGATGCTGACTGCTCTGTTTGCTTTTCTCAACTCATCCAGTAGTCAGTCTTTTGAGCTCAGCAAGGTGTAGTAGCTAGCCCTTCCCCACCCCGAGCTTTCCCTTCTCTCACCACGCAGGCCTCGTTTTATTACTCATTTGCCTCCTGCATAATTTCCATCATCATCGAGAGCTTTTGTACTAATAAATTTAACTCCAGAATAACAAAATAAAACAGTAATAACTGGTGATCATGGAGCTTGTATGAAAGAATTCTGGGACAGGATTAGCTGAATCTCCCTCCAAGTTACTCCCATTCACACATAAAATAGTTATAAATGACCCTATTCCAACTTTGTCAGTCACATCTTGACATTCTGAATATTTACCAACTCATATTTATAAATATAAAACCATAGGAGGAAAAAAAATCACAGAAAAAAATCAAGGGGAAACATTTTCCTGTTCTTCCCACCCCTCCTGTTCATTTCCCGTCAATGTTTTGCACCATTGCCCCCAAAATAAACATTTCCTTGAATTTTTCTGTATTTTCTACAAGGTTTTACATTCCTCTTCATAGGTACTTAACATTTGACAAACGGTGTTTCCTATAATACTCAAACTTTTTCTTTTTTTAAGTTAATGAAAACTGTTTGAAATGTTAGCTCTGAAGGACATGAAAGTCGTTATTTCAAAGAGAAAGTCCTTTCATGGCACTGAGCATTTGTCGCCCCCTAGATGTGGTGCGCTGCACGTGGGAGATCACATCCTGTCCATCGATGGAACCAGCATGGAGTACTGTACCCTCGCGGAAGCAACCCAGTTCCTGGCAAACACCACAGACCAGGTCAAGCTTGAGATTCTTCCCCATCATCAGACTCGCCTGGCTCTGAAGGGACCTGACCACGGTGAGAGGCTCTGTCTGGATAAATCTGTCTTCTTGCTGGTTACTTCCTCCAGCAGAATGAGAAAGCAGAAAGGATTTAGTTCTGCCTGTATCATTTCTTTTCAAAACAACAGATGATCTTTGTTTTGCTCTTGTTCGTCTTCAAAATCCTTTGTGCCAAGCCACATATCATTTACTGGAAACCCCCAAGCTGAGGAAAGAAACATTGTTTGAGAATGTTTCAGAGAAATTTCAGGCTAGAACTATTTGATATTTAAAAAGAAAACAAAAAAAAACCTTTGGTGCAAATTTCTTCCTTAAGAAAGAAGGGAAATAATTTGACTTCCTGTTAATTCATAATGGATTTCCACTCTACTTGAAGGACAGTGAAGGCAAATAGTAAAACTTTCACTTGTCTTAAATAGTTGGAAAGTTGTCATTAATAGCAGATCCTTCAAATATTGGGGCGGGGGTTGGGGGGATAGTCGTATAAAGGGTTAACTTTCCCTATATTTTGCCTGTTTGACAGAGTAGTGTGTTTCTTAAGGTGGAGAACAACCTTTCTGACCAGATATCTTCCCTGAGAGAATCAAAATATTTGATTACATTTATTCTATAGCAAGTGTCAGCTGAGGGAATCTCCATTTTTACTGTCTTGAGCTCACAGTTGTGTTTGCTGAGTATATACATACCAGCCACCTAGGCATGTGTAAACAAAGCCTGGTGCAAGAAAACATATTTTGAGCCCAAAATCAAATGAAGAAAGATTCTCCCGTGGGGTCTTTGTTCCAACTCCTCCTTCCTTTTCCTTAAGCCAAGTGCCCTCTTTTTTTATTCCTCGAAGTCCCACTGGTGCTGACAAAGTGCCTTAGAGGTGAAGAACACATTTCCGTAGATTTAGAGACAGAGAACAATTTTTTCTGGCATTGAAGTCGTGCGTATGAGAAGGTCATTTGTATAACGGTGTCTCTCACCTTCAAAAACACACTGCACTTTTCCACAGTTTGGGGGAAAAAAAGAGGGACCAGATAATTTCCATACTGAATGAGTCAGCTGGATGCAGCCTTTTTTAATTAAATGGAGCTTAGAGAGCCTTGGAACTAATGAAAATCTCTAGTATAGCATTACTTTTATCAGATTTTAATTTTACACATTGGGGTGGAGAAATCATGCAGCCTAGGCAGGTTATGAAAAGAAATTCTGCCTCATTTGAATAGAAATGATAAGGCGCTCCAGGAGGGTGCAGACCATGAGATTACATACCATCCCTGTCAGAGGCCCCATGGGACCTTCCTGTCCTCACACTGGCTAAGAGGAGAGATTTCTAGAACTGTAAGTTTCTTCTAAATTGATCTGAAGTCATCATTGGATGTGGAGCGCAGTAGGTGTAAGAATGCACACTGTGCATTGCTTTCTCAGCGTGAGATTTTGCTTGGTCAATTCTGGTGTCAGTGAATCAGAAATGTTTACCAGACCCTTTGTAAAAACGTCATTGTGTTTCGCAAGCTCATTTTTCTGCTTTTTATTTGCCCTGTATACAAATTATAAATAGTTCAAAGAATTTCCAATTCATGAAATAATAAGTATTTTTACCTGCCAAGACAATTTGAGAACATGACTTTATATGCTGAAATGTATGGAGACCAAGAACAAATATTTTTCCCTCACTGTGGAAAACATGAGTGATGTCATTTATGTGGGTTTTTTTTCAGGGAACTGATAATTTAAGTAATTCTAACGTCTGACCCCATCATCCACTTTTGCTGAAAATTGTTCACCACCTTTCTTTTCTAACATACAGATATCTCCCTGCATATTACATTAAAATCAGATTTGCATTTCTAAGAGGAAACGAATATTGGCTCTTAAACATAATTAAATCAGAGTTAAGAAGGGAAAAAATGCAAAAACAAAAAAAAAATTGCATGGTGTTTATAATTCTCAGACTTCTGTTTTTTATGTAGTAGAGAGTTGTCTTACATGGTTTTATACTTTTTCCATAAGGAAGTTCGGTTATTTTTTTCCCAAGATCTCTGATGCCTGAAGAGTGTGTCTCGCATCTCATGGGTGGATAGAAATACATTTCCCAAATTTTGCTTAGCAACAAAGCATTCACCACAGTGTTTTCATGAAATATAGAAATGGGCATCGACTAGGAATAAGAGATTAACGGTGCCTTTTGCTGGTGAATAGCAGTATTAAAAAAAAAACAAAACAAGGATGAGTTTTAAATGAGCTTAGAAGTTGTTGCCACTGAGGGTGTTTAGGAGACATAATCATAACTGAAGGAAACTGAGACATTGGAATAGAAAATGTGAGCAGAATCATGAGGTCTGATACATTCAGCATCAGGAGGATTTCCCTTTGTGAGCTCCAGGAGGACCCACCTGAGTTGCTGTTGCATTCACCTTTGGGCATCCTGGACAGAGCAACAGGGTACAAGTAGAGAGGAGAACAAACAAAAGTACCCTCCATGCCAGATGCCTTTTAAGACTTCAGCAGTGATACCACCATGGAATGATGGGGAAAGCATCATATTTTAACTTGATGCTTAGTTTACCTGTAACAAAAGACTTAGGAACACCCATAGGAAGAAGCAATGTAGTGTGATGGCTGAAGCCACAGCCTCTAGAGTTAGATGTCCAGAGCTTCAACCAAATAGTGGTTCCACCATTTGGGACCTTAAACAAGTTATCCAACTTTTCTATACCTCAGTTTCTTCATCTGTATAATGGGCATTATAATATCTACCTCATAGGTATATTGGGAACATTATTTGAGATAATTCATGCAAAAAGCACATAGCCCATTGTTCGGTTTATAGCAAGTACTCAGTACAAGTTGGCTATTGTTTTGGGGACCACTAAAGGTGAGAATGTATCTGAATGTTCTTTACAAAATGAAAGAGTGTGCCAAAAATGTAGCATCTTATTTTTAAACTCCTGAAATACTTGCCTAATAGGTGAGTATCAAGTACCCCATCATAAAACAGAATAGATTTGGAGTATACATTCCAAAAATAGGCAGTAGCTGTCCTCTCTGGCTTACATTATTTGTTGAACACCCTTTATAGTCATTATTCATGGCATGCAATTTTGTGCATTATGTTTATATCATTTTTGTCTCAATTATTTCACATGTATGAATACTTAATCCTCAATAATACTTCAAAGTCAGGGTAAAGGGGGTAATGAGCTACATTTAACCTGCCTGCAGTAATTGGCACCATGCTGGGCATATAATAGGTGATCAAGAGTATCTTCCTTATCGATTTATTAATTGGGCTTGACAGTCCCCCCAAAAATGCCCAGTAATTTTGAAAGCACTCCACAAAGAACTGGATCAAAAAGTAAGTGTGCAGTTCTGAAGTCCACTCACTATACTTCATTTGAAATACAAACAGACAATACTTTACTAAGAGTATGGTAGAGTGGCTGTGGGTATAGATTAGGCAGACACAGCAATGATGGCATCTTGCTATAGAAAGTCTTCTTGTGCACCCCAAAGTACAATGAGGATGGTGAAAGAGAATCCATTAGAAACTTACTTTGCAACACTCTTTATCACAAGGAAAATGCTGCTGCAGTGTGGATGAGGACACTCTGGGTGATAGTCCTATTCATTCATGAAATTATCCATTCATTCATTCATTCATTCATCTATCAGTCATTATGTACCAGGCACTATTCAAGTTGCTACAATACACCTGATGAGAAAGACAGCAAAATAGATACCTATTCTCATGGAATTCTAGTCTAAAGAGACAAACACTGAAGATATATTAAATAAATGACATTTCAGACAATACTAATTGCTATGAAGAATATAAAACAGTAATGGGATAGTGTGGGGGAGAGGGCAGCTACTTCAGCCACACAGGTCAGTGACAACTTCTCTGAGGAGCTGGCACCTGAGCTGAGACCTGAGTGCTGAGAGAGCCAGCCATGCAAACAGCTGGGGGAAGAATATTAGAGGCAGAAAGAATAGCAAATGCAAATGCCCTGAGGCAGGAAGGAGCCTGGCTTGTGTTAAGAACAAACTTAAGTGTGGCTGAGAGAGATAATGATGGGGTGAGTGATAGGAATGAAGCTGGAGAGATAAGTGGGGGTCACATTTGATTCTCTTGGCAATTGTAACCCATTGAAGTAGCTTAAATGGGAGTGACATAATCTAACTTACATATCTAAAAGATCACCCTAACTATATTGTAGATACCCAAAGGTAGGTACGTAGGAGATGAATCAGGGAGCCAAGTCTGAAGGTGTGGCAGTGGTCTAGGTGAAGGAGATATGGTAGCTGGAAACCAGAACGGGGGTGAAGGATATAAACTCCAAACTAGAAACAGCAGTGGCATAGAAGGTTTCCAGAAGGTTTAGACCTACAAAATTATGGTGACTGTGAAAGTATTCTGCAAATTTCTGAGATAGTCTCTAAATGTAAGTGTTCAGTGTGTGAAATTTGTTGAGTGAGAGATATACATCTTCTTCCTTGAACAGAAAATTGTTTGGCAAGTAGATAGAAAGTAGGCAGAATCAATATTATTAGTAATAGCACATTTGGGTGTATTCTGTGTACCAGCACCATGCTAACTAAGCTCCTGTGTGCCTGATTCTCACAGTTGTCCTGTGGGGCACATGGTTTCATTGATCTCCATTTGACGTATGAGGAAACTGAGGTTTAGAGAGGCTGAGTAACTGCCCAAGGTCATATAGAGAAGAAGGGCTGGAGCCATCATGGAAACCAAGGTCAGCCTCTGCCTACAGTGATCTACCTATGCTAGTACTTTTGTTCCATGTACTGTCTCACTCCAGAAAAGCTACGAAGTGGCCAATGAGGCTGATACCGCAGATGCTAAAGCCAGCTCTGATCTAAATGATCCTCCTTTAACTACTGACAGAGTATTTGACCTCCCTACATGAGTAAACACTGTGAAGTAGCTCGCATGTAAGGCATGTAACAGTAGAAGCATGACACTAGGACATACAAGTTCCTATGTTATTTTTAACTCTTTAAGATTGTTAAATGAAAATTTTCATATCAGACATAGTAACAAACATAATATTGGTCATACTATAGAACACTGGGTAGGAAATCAAATTTCAACAATACTGAAATTAGCATGGGAACACACTATACATTTTTAAAAATAAAGATGATGCCAAAGTTTTAAGATAAACTTTATTAAAATTTTATGGCATCTTAAGGAACTATAAGAGCATGTGAAATATTTTAAGAATGAGTTATTTCTTTCAAATGTAAATACATTCTTTCAAAAATACAAAAAAATTAAATATGTTGAGACTTTTTATCTTCTCCTTGTTAGGATATAGATACGGTTCTGATATTGATAGATGAGTAGAATGGTTTACTGTTGAGAAAAATCAAGTCCAAGTGATGGATCGTAGTGTAATTAAAATGTCAAAGCAGTAAGTTGTGATGTGTGACCAGTAAACCACTTGAATCATGAGCCCATGTGATTTATTGTTTCTTCTTTTCTTTTTCTCAAAACAAGTGCTACTAACTAGCCAAGATTTGCAAATCTTTAATTACTGATCGTGTGCCATAAATCTTCATGGAGTTAACTTTTAGGTTTTAAAAAATATTTTTAATCTCTGCTGTGAAGCACAGAGGGAGATTAGAAATTGATTCAATAGGCATCTTAAAAGGGGCGGGGGAATGGGCGGTGGAAAGACATGCATTATTCTTGGGAAGATGAAAGTTAATCATCTGTTTTGCTGACCACTAAGAAAAGGACAGAGCCAGTAAGATTCCCTTCTTTTTTTTTTTTTTTTCAAGCTGCTTTCATTTTTTTGTTATACTTTTTAGTTGTGCAATTCAGTTACTTTTTCCTCTTTTTTGGCTCTTTGTTTGTCTGTTTGTTTTTCTTATTTCCCATCATCACTTCATATGGGCAGTGAAAATTCAGAGGAGCGACAGGCAACTTCCCTGGGATTCCTTGGCCAGCAAGCCCTGCAGCCTTCATACCTACCATCACTATAATATGCACCACCCTGACCATTGCAGAGTACCAGCCCTGACATTCCCGAAAGCGCCTCCTCCAAGCAGCCCTCGTAATGTTCCAGGCTTTCTCCTCCTTGTCTTTTATTTACATTGTAGTTTGCTCCCTCCTTCCTCATCTAATTCATAATGCTGTATTTGGCTCCATGGGTGTTGTGTGCTTTTTCTGTAGTAGCAGCTTATCATTTCTGACATCTCCAAAGTCTTTTCCTTTTCCATCAGAAAGCATTTGTCTTTAGGGAAGGATGTAAATGTTCAGAATGCTTTATGTGTGGACAGGAAATAACAATTCAGAATCTTATACAGAGTACAATGTCCTCAGCAGTTCCTTGTGTGTCTGGAATTACTTGTGAAATTCATGCCAGAAAATACCTATGAAAATGAGGTTATGTATTTGATGAATTGCGTTGTTTATAGAGAAACATGTTTTAATGTTTGGAGTTGGGTTTTTTTTGTTGTTGTTGTTGTTTTTGTTTGTTTGGGTTTTTTTTGTTGTTGTTTTTTGTCTAAAGCAAAATTCCTAGAGCTTCTCTGTGCTGCATTGTGCTTATGAGGGTCATGCTCCTTCTCAGGCATTTATAGGCTCTTGTAACTCAGACTCTAACTCACTGTCTCCATGGTTTCTGCGGCCTGGGCTCTGTCTGGTTGGGGAACTTACTAGCCATTGCTGTGCATCATGTATGTCTTTCTGGATTGTTCCTGGTTGGCAAGTGTGGCAGGCTCCCAGCCACCTGAGAATGCTCTGTGCCAAGTCTTCACTCTCTTACAGCAGCTTTGGTGTCTTCATCCTTCTCTCCTACCTCCATGAGTGCGTACAGCCTGAGTTCCCTGAACATGGGGACTTTACCTCGAAGCCTCTACTCTACTAGCCCACGTGGAACCATGATGAGGAGAAGACTGAAAAAGAAAGACTTCAAAAGCTCACGTAAGTGAAATGGTAGCCAATGTCATTTGGCCTGGAGAACACATGTGGGCAGGTTAGAGTCTTTCATACACAGCCAATGGGAAGAGCATTTACAGAGCGTATGTGCTCAGGTAGATGCTAAGTCGCTACAGCTGTGTGCCAAAGACCATTGAAATTATATCCATTACCTATACGATAATGATTCCAGGGAATGCAGTTTCAGACTGAATTAGTTAGTTTATACTATACTTTGCCTGTGACTTTTTACTTGAAACTTTTTCTTGCTCCTTTGACCTAATGAAATAACCAAAGATGTCATTTTTCCTTTAAAATCCCTTCCTTATATTCTGGGTAGCTTTGGACAGGAAATCTTTGTTCTTAGTTTCTTATTCTCTCGAAAGCAATTTTTTGAAAACGATGTCCCCTTTTTGATAAATAGAAGAATCTCATGCATTTGTTTAATTAACATTACTATAAATTTCATATTAAATTATATTTCAGGACCCTTCCCCCTCCAAAGAGTAGTGATAAGTGTGAACATGGCTTTTCGAACTCTATCTCATTCACCAAGATTCCAGTGCTTTCCCCAGGAGCCTATCCCATCGAGCATCATGGCTCTAGCGTGTATTTCTGTTGCCCACTCCAGCCATAGGCAAGTTGGAAGGATACTCACATTTACAGCAAGCATCTCAAAGCCTGGGAATTTCAACTATGATTCTTGGAGCTATGGGACGGCCAAGCACAATATAGACTAAGCAAGACTAGGAAGATGTGATTGGCTACTTGTTTTTGGATAGCTGGTTGTGCATAAAAGTGGGGAAAGAGGTAAATGAATGTGTTAACAGGGAAGAAATACAAATCACTCCTAATTTTTTCTTTTCTGTTGGGGATCATAATTTCTCATCATCACGTTAAGTTTTGGAGGAAAGGAACACGTACCTCACTTTCCACCCAGATCTAATCGTAGTGCAGAGTGTGAGTGTTTTTTGCCCTATAGGTCCCTGTTGGTGGCTCAAAGGAAATGAGGTCTCTTCCCGTATTTACCGTGAGAATGAAGTAAGGAACACCTTTACGTTACCTAAATAAAGCCAAACCCAGATACTTCAAGGCTGGTAGTGAAGAGAGAAAGTTCTTGTGAGAAAAACTGGTTGAACCTGTTGGCTCCTCTGCTTATTTGCCAGAGATTCATGTTTGCAGGTATATCTGTCACCAACCCCACCAGTGCCACCATCAGTGTAGGAGACTAGCTGTCAGCCACACCGGCAAATGGTCTCTTCCTGTCACTGCAGCCTGAAGGTTTTCTCACAAAGAAAACCACTGCAAAAGTTAGGGCCACTCCTGTGGTGTATTTGTGATTTGACTTGCATATCCTTTCAAATATAAGGAGATTTGTCATCTTTAGTATACGTACATGACAATAAATTTGAAATTAGGAAAGTAGAAGGAAGATTGAGTTTAGTCAAAATGAGAACAAGGAGCTTCTAGAATCTCGCATGTTTCTTAGCTGACACTTGAGTAAATTATTTACTCTTGGAAGAAACTAGTTGAAGGCAGTATAGTGAACTGGATACAAGCACAGACTCTGGAATCAGCCTGCCTGGGTTCTCATCTCAGCATCATTAGTTTCTAATGGGACCTTGAGCAAGTTTCTTAAGCTGTCTATGATTTGGTTTTCTTAGCTAAAAAATGGAGATAATTATAGAAGTTAGTTAATTGGGTAATTGTGAAGATTATATGAGTAATGAATATATACTATATTTATATATTCTTACCACCACAGGGACACACGGCAAGAAATGCACTGTATACTATGAAATTAGTACTATAATTATACATATACACTAGAACCCGGTAAATTATAAGCACTATTTAATTGTTAGCTACTTTAAATAGTTTAAGGGTTAGCTATTATTGTGCCTGAATCTGAATTGTCATGTGTGAAACTGTTGACATTACTCTCAAATTTATGTGTTTTTCACAGTGGTTACACTTTGGCATAATACATAGGTCTCGAGTCTTCCATGTAATGCCTCCAGGGTTGGTTGTGGATTTTATATATGATTTTTTTTTACGTGTAATAGCTTCCCATGCAACTTCCCACTGACAGAAACAGGCTAACAGCCCTCAGCAGGGACAAGCAATTAAAATGAATTCATTAATATTTGTACTTCTGCTTCAGTGGCTAAACATTTATTTGTGTTAAGGTAAGACTTGCTATGTTGATTAAGGACATTAGTGACTACAAATGACTGATCATATGTTTGCCTCTCTCAGGTTGCTATTTACACATCTTGAATTTTATAATAGGAAACAAAGCTGAAGCCACACCATCACTGATACCTATAGCCAACTCATAAATTCTCTCTTGAATCAGTACATTATTTTCCAACACAATAGAAATATAAACACAAACCTGACTGAAGAGATTTCTAGTTATTTGTGTTTGCTGTAGACATTAGCCACTGACGCACCACTGACCATTTACCTACCAGAATGTTTATCAATGTGTCTCAGGAGATCATATATTTTATAGTTTAGTCAAACAATTAGGTTCAAAAAGCTATGAACTTTTATCTCAACTTCAAAAAGACCAAAAAAAAGAAAGAAAGAAAGAAATCAAAAACAAGAAAAATGAGATTTTAGTTATTTAGTTATTTTTTTTTTTTTGCTTAAGCTCGGAATGGTCACATTAAATAAAGGTTTTCCCAAGTAACTGATAATAAAAGTTTTATTGCCACTCTCACTATACCATGGTTTATTTCCACCATTTTATTTATGTCTTTATTCTGTGCCACCATTTGCTGCCCCTTTTCTCATACTTATGTTTCTATAGCAACCGTGCCATTTGTATGGATGGCGAATCATGGCAAAGTCACAAATATGATAAAAAGTCTCTTTACTGTGTTGGTGATGAGTTGAGGCCAGAACCTGCAAAACAAAAAGAATTCTCACGTATGTTTCTAGTATCAAGGAAGGACATGGCCAAAAGAGAATAAAATCTTCTCGTATAAATATTAAAACATTCTGCACCATTGACCAGAGGGGTAAATACAGGAAGTCTGTGACAACATGTTACGAGGATTAAAACAGGAAAGTGCTGTGTTTCTTTCACAGGACAGGATGAGTGTCCCCAGCACTAGACTTTAAGGAGTGTCACAAAGCCCTGGGAGGGCTGCAAAGCCATGTGACAGAGGGAATCCTCTTGTCACCTCTTCCAGAATCTTACTGACTTTCCCCCCCACAGCAGGAACTGCCCCTGTTTCTGCTGTAGAGGCCAAGTCTTTTTCCAATACCCCTAATCCCCCTGTGCTGGTGGCATGCCTGAGCAGTGGATCTGGCTGGCTCCCCCTGCTTTTTGCTTCCTGCTCCTGTACGGGGAGCCAGTGTAGAGACTCTGCCTGTTCCCCGTCTGCCTGAGTTGCAACAAAGAGTATCAGTTAGAACATATTCCCAGAATGCTCTCTGCCTCTTTCGTCATCATCACTTACTACTAGGGAGGGCAACCTTGAAAAAAACTAAAAAGAAGAGAAAGAGAAAACCTAACAACTTTTATTCCTTCCACCAACCCCTGAAAAAAGAACAGAAGACAGAGGCAGCTAGTGGTAAGCTTTTATGTGACCATGCATGAGGCTGTTATAGGGAAGAGCTTAAGATCTGCCCCCCACCAGTCCCCATGAGAGAAGGGAGCTGTTTGCTACCCCCACTGAGTTCCTGAACTGGATGACATGGTACACAATATGTTGGATCCATAGCAGGTCGACTGTAAACGTGGAACACTTTAGCGAGATCGAGGTCTTAAATTATAGGAGCAAAGGACAAGCATGGTGTATTCATAAATCTTGGAGGTCCTTGCTTTCTATACTTTTCAATGCTTTTTATACTGACAGTAAATCTCACTGCCTTCTAAATAAATTAAGGAAACATCTGGCTGAGTTTTTTTTAAAGATTTTATTGGGGAAGGGGAACAGGACTTAACTGGGGAACAGTGTGTACTTCCAGGACTTCCTTTTTTTCCCCAAGTCAAGTTGTTGTCCTTTCAATCTTAGTTATGGAGGGTGCCGTTCAGCTTCAAGTTGTTGTCCTTTCAGTCTTAGTTGTGGAGGGCGCAGCTCAGCTCCAGGTCCAGTTGCTGTTTTTAGTTGCAAGGGGCGCAGCCCACCATCCCTTGTGGGAGTCGAACCGGCAACCTTGTGGTTGAGAGCCCACTGGCCCATGTGGGAATCAAACCAGCAGCCTTCGGAGTTAGGAGCATGGAGCTCTAACTGCCTGAGTCACCAGCCCGGCCCTCTGACTGAGTTTTAAACGTTAGGAGTTAAAGAGCTGTCTTTGGTTTTCCTCCCTTGTTTACATTAGGAAAGACAAGAATTGACAAAAACACAGGGGCATTTCTGGAAGGGTTGTGAACAAACCCCTCCAAAGGTGAATGTGAACAGGACAGAGCAGATGCGGGTCCTGAACACAACGATGGCGCACACCAGTTAGCAGTATTCAAACAGAGCGTAGCAGTGTAGTCATGCCATCCTCACCAATGAATAGTAGTGGGCACATCTCAGGCCAGAGCCAGTGCCTTGCAGGCGCATTTGCCACTGGACAGAGAATTCGCTATACAAAATTTTAAACTATAGGATTATAATTCATAAATCACCGTTATATTCTCCTGCTGGTTGACCGCATTAATGAAGCCAGATAATCAAGCTCACCTTTTTCTCATCCAAGTAATATTGGTTGTTTTTCCTCTGGCTCATCATCTTGAAGTCTACAATTTATCTTTCTCACATCTGGCAATAACGTCCAAGGCCTCAATGCCTGTGAGTAATCAGTATGTACAATTTCAAATGAAATTTCACTGTTTCAAAGAACATATTCCAATATGTCAGAGGACTCTCAGAGTTCATTGTAAAATCCTAGATTATTTAATGTAATCCTATATTTATTAGGTAAATTATAACCTTACATAATTATAAAACCAATGTTTAATACATTTTAATCCTGAATTAAATTTCCTACTGATTTCTATCACCTCAACTTGCCTCTAGCTAGAACTTATAAAGTGAATGATACTCACAGTGAATTAGTACTGATTTCTGTGCTCCAAACCTTCTACAGAAAATGTTTTCATCCTCCCTAACTATTCCAAGAAATATAACAAGGCTCTTTTTTGAGAAGGTCTTCACTATATCTAACCAAATCTCTCTTGTTACTATTAAATTGTCCGTTTCTTCTTGATTCTTTCTTAGCGGAGATGGTAGTCAGCTGACCTGAAAGTTCAACAACAGTGTTGAACTCCAATTAAGCAGTTCAAAAATCCATACCAAATAGAGATTTCCAAAGGAAAACAATATATGTTCATGTGAACCTACAGAAAGATTCACAGAAAGTATTCTTGTTGAAGCCCAAACAGCTTCACCTGGAAATGGAAGTGATCTGCAAATAGGTGACGTTCTGATATTGTATTCCTGCTTGCTGTGAGCACTAACTGGAAAGAAATCAATGGTCCAGATCCTAACTGCCAGGAACTGCTATCTTCTACTGGTTGTGTGCCTCCAGTAACAAAACATACGGTCTGGAGAGCAAGCAAAGGACTGCCGACATCAACAAAGACCCCTAGAAAACGCGAGACAGATAATCCATGCATCAGACTTTGCAATTGTAGTCACCACCTGGGAAAAGCTTAGGGTTGGAAGCTGCCTTCCCTCCCCACTGCAGGCTGCTTTAATCTCATTGCCGTTCATCGTGCTGAGATAGAACATGGTGGTGCATCTTTACAAGTAGTACATTTTTCTTTACTGCTTCTAGACATATGATCCACCCCACGATCCTCTGCCATGTCAGCTGCAGAGCTGGGATGATCTACACCGTGGAAAACTTTGGGTCCCACAAGATGACTTCTAGTTCCTTAACTTAGCAGAATCTACACGAGACGTTGGTTCCAAAAAGCAAAATGCAGATGAAATCACAAAATGTAATTCATTCCTCATTTATTTAGCATTGCACTGAATGTTCCAGGCACTGGGATTTCAGAGATGAAAAGATCTCGTCCCAAACTTTAAAGAACTCGGAGTCAAGGGGAGAGACAGGCAGGCAAATAAAAATCTGATAAATGCTGAAATAGGACGATGTATCAGAAATCTGGAAATGTAGAAACATAAGTACATAATGCTGCCTGGATAAGGCACGGAAAGGGACATCGAAAACCCAGGGTAAGAACGAAAGGGGCAGAGGGCACAATATATTTGAAGACACAGAGGTATGAAAGCAGTGCTGGAGCACATGGCTCATGAAGGGAGCTCAGAAGAACATGAGACTGGATGGGCAGGAGAAAGTGAATTCATGAAGGGCTCTGTGTGCTCTGCTAAGATTGGACGATGTTGTTCTATGGGAAATAAGGAACCACTGAAAGAGCCTAAACTGGGGATGGTCTCTGGCAGCAATATGCATGCTGTTAGCATAAGACAAGAGCAGGGACATGGTTGGAATTCTAAATAGAAATCTATACTAGCAAGGATGAGGCTCTACTCCAGGGAAGTAGATAAATTGGGACCTCATCGTGAAGAGAAAGTTAATCTGGCCATTATCTGTTGAAAGCATTGGGCATTAGCGAACAAAGAAACACATATTAGAATAATTAATGTAAAAAGTAATGAATTAAGGCATTGACAGTAAGAATGGAAAAGGTGATTTATACAAAATTGATTGAATTTTAGACAACGGGGAGTTGTGAGTCAAAGGCTACTTTGAGATTTCAAGCCTGAGCACCATAAGTATGATAGTCCCATAGAAATAGTAGTGGCCATGAGAAAGAGGTGATTGACTCAGTTTTGAAAGTGTTGAGTTTGAGGAATCAATGAGATATCACTGTGGTTGACATATCCATCATGCCAGAAAATTTGTCACTGTAGAGACACCACAGAGGTAAATTTGAGAAGATACATGCAGAAGTTATATTTTAGAAGTGGATGAAGGCAAGAATGAGAGTAAAAAAGTCAGGACAGAACCATGGGCAACTCTGTGTTTGGAGTGCAGAGAAGGCAAAAGAGCTGGTAGAGGCTGAAAAAGTAGGAAACTAAGAACCAAGCTTCATTGAAACCAAGAGAGCAATTTCAGAAAGAAAGGGATAATTCCCAAACCCAGTTTCTGCAAAGTGGTTAGAGCGGATGGGGCCATTCATTTTGGCAATCAGGAAGTCATCAGTAAGGAAGTCATCAGTAGTTTCAGTAAAGGGTGAAGGGAGAAGCCGAATGGTAAGCAGTTTCAGAATCAGTACAAATCATCGAGAGAAGCCAGAAAGCTAGGGAAGTGAGTAGGAAAGTTGGAAAAAGTGGCAAGAAAGTTTTTTTATGGCACAAAATCACAGAAGGAGTAGAAAGGGATAGTATTAAAAATACAGAGAAATCAAGGTTGAAAACAATGTTGTTTAAGGATCGCTTGTCATATGGTTGGATCTTTTCAGTCTTGTAAGAAGTGAAGTAAAGAGTAAAGCTTGACCATGGTAAGGGTAGAAACGTTTGAGACATCCTGTGAGGAATCCAATAAATTGCCAAAATATTACACAGCAAAGGATTCTAGGGCCTCATAGAGAATAATGTTACTTTGTCATGACTTGCTCTAACACCACTCAGCAACTTAATAACAGCAGTGGAGTCAACTGGGTATTACAGAACACTGGAGCACAGAAAATCATGCAGTTTAAGAATCTGATACTAGCAGATGTATCATTGAAGTGGTCGCCAGGGGTCCAGGTAGAGTATGGAGGGAAATGGTGCTAGTAAAAGGCAATGGATAAAGATGGCGGTTTTCAAACTGCATTCACCAGATTGCCCCATGAAGAAGGAGGAGGCTTTTGGGGGCTCCCATTTCTACCTCAACTGCAGTAGCTCTGTTTTTATTGGAAATATAAAGGCATCCTTTATATGCTTTCGTTTTAAGGAGGGGAAATCTGTTGCTAAATATATTGTTTGAAAACCGCTCTACTAGAAGACAAATGAGAGGATATGGGATTAGAAGTCTTAAAGAGGAGCAAACTAGGTCACTGGAACTGGGAGAGTTGGCTAATAAGGATATATGATCAACAAAGAGGATTCGGATATTGTGATCTTGGAGATCCACCCATTTTGAAGGAAGGTGAGGTCCAGCTTAGAGCTCTGCAGGCAGAGGGTTGAAGTAGGGTGGAATTGCTAGTAAGCAGCATTGAGAGAGCTGAAGAGCCATAAATCCAGCACATTAGAACATCACCATGTTAAAATGCTAGGGGCAAGGAAAAGCTACATGATAGCGGAGATAGATTAAGAGCCAAGTCCTGACCTCAGTGAGAAAAAGGGGGAAGAGATTGTAAATATAGAAAACTATGGTTTTCAAGATAAGACAACACAAAAGTAAGTACAGAATATGCAACTTTAAATAAGAGTGGTTTGAGGTAAAAGGAAAGAAGGAAGAACTGGAGGGAGGGAGGAAAGGAGGGAGAGAGAGAGGGAAGGAGGAAGGAAGGAAAGAAGGAAGGAAGGAAGGAAGGAAGGAAGGAAGGAAGGAAGGAAGGAAGGAAGGAAGGAAGAAAGGAAGGAAGACAGAACTGCGTATGGTGAGCAAGGACTCTTAGAAACCCTTGTCTCTCCTTGGCCCTTGCAGGGAGAATGAAAGAAAATATTTTCTGGTTGGAGAGGGTTTTGAGGTATATGGTGTCATCAGGTTTCAATTAAAAAGTAAGGGAACCGGAAGGCCCTTTTTTGGAGGAAGTGACAGTCCAGGTGGGACTCTGCACGCAGAACTCTTAACAGAAAGCAAAGGAGGCACAGGTCCCAGTGGGCAGCCCTGAGAGAAGGGCATCCAGGAGTGGAGCAGCACTTTCACGACCTGGGTTGGGAATGGAAACAAGACAGAGATGTGTGCATGGGGGCTTACAGGAGTATCAGAGGAATGGATGAAGTAAGAGATAACAAAGTAGACTGGAGACGCAGTGGGAGAGAACAAGGCCTGAAAAGACCACATATGGGAGGAGGAGGGATGTAGCATTTAAACGACTTCATGCCAACCCAATGCTAGATGAAGGGCGATGACCAGCATATCCTCACCACTCCAAGAGCCAGACTTCGATCGTTTCCTCCAAGCTGGGGGCCAGATTGTTTGAAAAAAGCTTAAAGCTTTGGCAGAGATGGCTAATGTGGAAAAAACATTAGCCCCGCCTACTCTTTCCTAGCTAGGAAAGAGATTGACTTACTCTAAGGTCACCCAGCTGGTTGCTGAGTGGTAGAACCAGGACGGGAACCCAAATACCCTGTCCCCAAGTCCTCTTCCTTCAGCTCCCACAACTGTCCCCAATAGGAGGGGTGGGGGTTGGTAGAGGAAGGAGGCTACACTGAACTGTGACAAGTACGGGGAGATTGATTCCTCTTGTTCAGCTCTGGCTAAACTTTTTGCTAGACGACCGAAATATAACCTTCCACCATTGCCAATGAGCTTTTTCTCAGAGACGTGATCTGTTTCAGAAATGCTGCTATTCCTGATGCTTGCTTCCAGCTAAACTTATTCTGTTTTGTGTTTCTTCCTCCAGTGTCTTTAGCCTCCAGCACAGTGGGCTTGGCTGGACAGGTTGTTCACACAGAAACCACAGAGGTTGTGCTGACAGCAGATCCTGTGACAGGGTTTGGGATCCAACTGCAGGGCAGTGTGTTTGCCACGGAGACTCTCTCTTCTCCACCTCTGATTTCTTATATTGAAGCTGACAGCCCGGCTGAGAGGTGAGGTGCTTTCTTTCACCAGCATCTTTTCCTGCTCTGCATTTCTTGTGCTGGCTAACTTTGCACAGCTAATAAATTATGGAACAGGGCTCGGTGCAGGAAATGTAAGATGTAATGAACTCTCTGTTCTGACAATAAAATTTTATGTTCTTGATCAGTTTTGAGCAGAATAACGAGCATGAATGTTTTTATCTAGCAGGTTTTTGTCTATCGGGGATTAGAGGCTGTATTAATTAAAAGGGGGGAAAATCTATTTAAAAATCTCTAAGTTCAAATTTTAATAATTTCTCTGCCATGGGGGGAATGTACATTCATCCTTACGATATATCAGTTCAGATCAGATTATAACAATACCATGGTGCTGAATTATTAATTACCTCTCTGGGATACTTCAAGATTCCCTTGTTCCCATGTGTAACCATGAGATGCGAGCGTGCCAGAGCTTGCAGTTGACCTGCTATGAGTCCCACAGCATTGAATAAACAAGACCAAATGATTCTTTCATTTTGCAAGAATCAAACAAAGCAGATAACTATTTACTCTAGCTACAACGTCTAACGTGTGGTTCCAAATTCAGATGTGGGGTGCTACAGATTGGAGACAGAGTGATGGCCATTAATGGGATTCCAACTGAAGACAGCACCTTCGAGGAAGCCAATCAGCTCCTCCGAGACTCTTCAATCACGAGCAAGGTCACCTTGGAAATTGAATTTGATGTTGCAGGTATGATCATAGAATCGCTGTTTGCTGCAGAGTCAGGAGTGGACAGCATGTGAATGATGTGGATTATGTGGCAGGAGGGAAACTTTTTTTTTAATATACTGAACACGTTTTTGTTTAGGAGATTTGGGGTGTCCTTTTGAGTTGAGCATTGTTGTATTATTCATTAACACATCACCACCAGAACAGTTGAAAATAAAGGTGACAACATAAATAAGTAATAGCCACTATAAAGGGGATAAAAAGAAGTAATGTCGCTTTCATTCTCCCTGACTTTCCCCTATATGCCAGAGAAACCATATTCTTCAGTCACACAGACAAGAAAAGCCTCCCTTGGACCCTTTGCACTGCACAGAACATAAGAAGGTTTGGAGGGGAACAATGAAAATTTGTTAGCTGGATTTATACAAGCCCAGCAGGTAACTTTTTGGTCTTTGGTGTTAAAGAGAAATTGCACCAGACACTTGTTAACAATGACAAGGAAGGCTTTATTCGAGACCATTGCAAGAGAGATCAAGACTTACATTAGGGAAGAGAGATTGAACTCAACTCCAAAACAGGAAAGACAGCCAGGAATTTATAGCTACCAGGCAAGATGATGGTGAGGGAGTCATCAGATGGAAAATTACTAAGAGGAGCTTGATTTGGAGGGATGAGGAATTTGATTATATTTTCAGGGTGGAGGGATTCTCAATACATTGATTTAGCAAGAAGCTTGTTAAAATGGCTCAGCTCAGCAGGCCAAGGAACAAGGTGAAGGACAAGTCCTTGTCAGGAAGAGGGCCCAGAGGAGCCTCACTTATGTGTGGTCATGAAGGGAGCTAACTGTTGTGCGGGTTTTAGATGTTGGTACTAGTTCCCGTTTGAGCAAATTATCTTTACACAGGGAAGTACTACCTCACAGAGCCAAAACACCTTTACCAGTCAGTGTAGATATGTCTTCAGACCTAGAGATAGCACTACCCAACACACATTTGCTGAGTGTTTACTGGGGGCCAATTCCTCTTCTGTGCAACGGAGGTGCAACCGTAGACAGCAAAGGAAAACAAGATCCCTGTCTTAATGAAGCTCATATTATAGCAGTACAGAAAGTTAAGTTTTAAATTAACAAATATAAACGGGGACTAATAAGTGCTCTGAGGAAAATAAAGGAGAATGGGAATTAGAGAACGGGGGAACTATTTTCTTAGGATGATTCTCTAAGGAAGTGGCATTTGAGCAGAGGTTTGAAGGTTCAGAAGGAACCAGCCAAGTGAGAATCTGGGAGGAGAGCATTTCAGGCAGAGGGAGCAGCCAGTGTAAAACACATGAGCTTGATGGATTTGAGAAACAACAAACAAGGCTCTTGCTGCAGCATATAAGGGAGTTGGGATGAGAATCCTATTTGGATTTGGAGAAGGCGGGGGAGAGGTTGGAAGGGGCCCAGTAATAAAGTACCTTGGTAAAGAGTTTAGATTATATTCGAAGTCAGGGAGCATTTTGTGGAGGGAGTGAGAGAACCTGATGAATGTTTTAGAGAGTCCCTTCTGAAATGAGGTGGGACAATAGCAGAAGCAGAAAAGCCAGTTATAGGAGGAATGGTGGACAGGTAAGGAGTAATGGTGGCTTGGACAAGGTGGGAGTGCTAGAAATGGTGACAAATAGTGAAAGTTAGGACACGGCTTGAAGCAGGGCTAACAGAACCTGCTTATGGATTGGATACGGAAGATGAGAGAAGATGAAGATTATGGATGACTCCTGAGGTGTAAGGGTCGGGAGCAAATAGCTATGCCTTTAACTGGGAGGAAAACTTGAAGAGTGGAAATTTGGCGATAACAGGAAGTTCTATTCTAGACATGAGCAGGTATCCACTGCCAATACTAGGAGGTAAAGGACAGCACATTCATTCCTTAATTCAAAATACAATCATCGAGCACCAGTTACTAAGCACTAGGCACTGTGCTACATTCAGATCATTGAAAGAGAAAATAGAAAGGATCAATATCTTCTAGGAGCTCGTAGCCGATTAGACAAGATCAAGAACTGCTGGACGAGAAGAATAGACTTATTGAATGTGTGTTGCCACTGAAATGCTAACGGAAGTGCCCAGGAGACTGCAGGCAGTAGCTCTTGGGGTCCAGCATCAGGTCTGGGCTAGAGAGCAGGACTGAGGACATACTCCCACGTTAGTGATTGTGAATGTCATTGTAATAAAGGAGACCTCTGGGGAGAGAGTGGGAGAAAGAAGGGGACCTCTGAGGGGATTCTGCCTAAGGAATACTAAAATTTAAAGGGAAAGGATGCTAGCAAAGGAGATAACAAAGATGCACTATTAGAAGTGGGAGGAAAGTCCAAACAGGTAGTGTTTTGGAAGCCGAAGCAAGAGTTTCAAGGCAAAAGTCATGGTTAATAACATAAAGGTGCGGTGGAGGACTCAAGTAATACAAGACAGGAAATGTCCACTGGACCTGCCAATGAGAAAGAAAGATGTTACAGAGTAGTTTCGGGGAACTGAGAGACGGAAGTCAGAGTGCAGTGAGATCTGAGGAGTGAGGGAAATGTGGAGACGTACAGATAAACTTTGCTTGCTGTCTGCCAAGGCATTGAGTTTTGGAAGAGGGTTTGGCAGGAAAAATGCAGTGAAAGGATAAAAGGGACTGGAGGCCACTATAGACTCCTCTTTTTAGAACTTCTACAGCATTTAGTTATATACTCAGTGCTCTATTTATATAATGCCTTATCTTTGAATCAGTGGTTCTCAACTAAGATCGGGTTTGCCCCAGGGGACATTTGGCAATGCCAAGAAATTTTGCTGTAGATGAAAGAAAATGGGACAACAGATAGAGGGTGATTCAGGGATCTGAGGGGTGTTATTTTGTTTCGTTGTTTTGTTTTGCTTAGTTTTGTTTTGTTAATATTGGAGAGATTTGAGCATGTTTTGGGCCTGAAATGAATGAGGGAGAAAAGATAATTGGTGGAATTGGGTCCTGAAAGGCATGAGAGATGAAGATATCTAGAATATAGATAACTAGTCTAACACAGAAAGTGCAAGACTTCTTTCTATGAGATTGAAGAGAAGGATGGGAGAATATAAATACATTTTTAGCTGCATTTAGGAAGTTCAAGTAAGAACTGTCAAGTGAGGGTGAAAGTGTCAGCGTGTTGAAAAGATTTGAAAAGAATGATGAAGGTTTATACTAGCTAGTGGGGAAATCAGTGAGAAAACCAACCAGACTTGTATAAAAGGATTTTCAAGCTGAGTGGTAAAACAAGCAGAGTCTGGAAGCTCTGAGTTTATAGCAATATCAAACTGTCTGGTCAAGTTGTTTGTTTTTGTTTGTTTGTTTGTTTGTTTGTTTTTAATTTCAACATATATTCCAACTATACATTTTTTTTTAATTGGGGAACAGTGTCCTTCTCCAGGGCCCACCAGCTCCAAGTCATTGTACTTCAATCTTAGTTGTGGAGGGCGCAGCTCAGCTCCAAGTCTAGTTGTCGTTTTCAATCTTTAGTTGCAGGGGGCCCAGCCCACCATCCCATGTGGCAACCCTGTTGTTCAGAGTTCGCGCTCTAACCAACTGAGCCATCCAGCCGCCCCTCCAGAAGCTCAGCAGTAGCTCATTGTCTTCAATCTAGTTGCAGAGGGCGCAGCTCACTGACTCATGTAGGAATCGAACCAGCAACCCTGTTGTTCAGAGCTCATGCTCTAACCAACTGAGCCATTTGGCCTACCCACTGAAGTTGTTTTATGGCAAGAGACCTCTGCTGCCAAGGAATATGAGCAGAGATGGTAGATGATTAGATTGAACCAGAGACTGAGACTGAGATTTCCTGAGAAGTTTCAACAGAAGGAAAATTTAAGTCACAGAGGTTTATATTGTTGCAGGAAGAGCAGATGAATGCTTCTGATAATAGCTTCAAAATGATAATGATAATATTTATCCAATGCTTACTCTATGGCATGACACTTTTCTAAGTACTGTGTGTGTATCAGCTCACTTAACCCTTATAACAACAATGGAGAAGTTTACTGTTATTATGTCCACAGAAAACAGGTCCATGTTATTAATGGTAGGGCTGAGAGTTTAACCCAGGCAGTCTGGCTCCAAAGGCCACACTCTAACCATTACACATACTGCCTGTGAAAAAGTCTAGATTAGTGAGGGATGGAAAGTACTAAAGGATAAGCCTGAGAAGAAAGGGAGGACTTAAGTAACCGGGGGTCTTCAGGGAGAAACGTGTGTAGTGAGGGAAAGCTGATGAGGGAGCTAACTGCTGGGAGATTGCGGTCAAGTGGCATGTTAGAGCAAAAGTGAGTGTTATTCTCTCAGGTCTGGAGTTGGGAATGCAGTACGATGGAAGGACCATCCACACACTGAACTCTCTCTGAAGGAAGATAGGACTTAGACTGAGAAAGGGCACATGTTCTAGCTGCTCTTGCCATATCAGCGTGATCCCGTCTCTGCAGTAGCGGCGTCCTCGGCCTGGGGAGCTCGGGTGGTTTGCTCCCTTCATTCAGGTCTTTGTTCAAATGTCACTTGCTCAGAGAAGCCTTCCTTGACTGTCTGTCACTCTGTCTCCTTGCCCACATTTATGGTCCTTAGCCCTTCTCAGGCTCTGAGGTTGTGTAGTATATGTATGTATTTATTATCTTGTCTTTTTCAATAGAAAAATCCGTGATGTCAGGGATGTCGTACCCTTTGTTCACTGGTGTGCCCCCAAATAGTACTTGGAATGCAGGAGGCTCTCAGCCAGCACTTGCTGAATGAATGAATGAATGAGCAAACGAATACCGTTCAGTTGGCCCTTCTGAAGGACGCGCATCAGGAGCTTCAATGTGCATGAAGAACTGATTTCATACCCATTGTTTCTCTAGGGTTCCCGCTCTCCGGATCCTCCTTGTTTCTGCACATCTGCTCTATTTGCCTCTGAACAAGTTTTCTCTGACTTAATTGCACGATTGTTCCCTCTTTGCTAAAGCGTCCAGGTAGTAGCAGCCAGTTCTGATTTCTAATTCCCAAGAGAAAGAATCTAATAGGCCCAACTTAGGTTTGGTACCTTCCCCTTTTAGTTGGCTGAGGCCAAGCAGGAGTCCAGTAGAAGGAACCTAGAAGCATCAGTCAGATGGTGGTGAGGGCATGGTTTTCAAAGAAGACTGTCCAGTGGCCTCAGAGTGTACATTACTATAGTCACAGAACATTAGCGCTGAAAGGACTCTTAGAATCCAGTACTTTCATTTACTTATAAATGGGGAAACTGAGGTACAGGTGAGGAAACTCAAGGTCATACAGCAAAGTGAATGGTGGATCCCAGATCTGTTGACTGACATCTGTCTTTTCTTTTATTTATATAAGATGTTTCTTTTCTTTTTCTTTTTTTCTTTTTCAATTACAGTTGACATCCAACATTATTTTACATTAGTCTGAAGTATACAGCACAGTGGTTGGACCTCCACATAATTTACAAAGTGATTCCCCCTATCAGCTCACCTGACACTATACATAGTGATTACAATATTATTGACTATATTCTCTATGCTGTACTTTACATCCCCATGACTATCTTGTAACTACCAATTTGTATTTCTTAGACCTTTAACCTCTTTCACCCAGCCCTCCAACACCCCCTCTTCCTCCGGCAACCATCACTTTGTTCTCTCTAAGTCTGTTTCTGTTTTGTTTGTTCAGTTATCCTATTCTTTAGATTCCACATGTAAGTGAGATCATATGCTATTTGTGTTTCTCAGTTTGACTTATTTCACTCAGCATACTATCCTCTAGGTCCATCCATGTTGTCACAGATGGTAAGATTTCATTCTTTTTTATGGTCAAGTAATATTCCATTGTATATATATATGTACCACAATTTCTTTATCCAATAGACTATTGATGGACACTTACTACACCACTTTCTTATACTGTATACAAGAAGAATAAACTCAAAATGGATTAAAGACTTAAATGTAGGACCCAAAACCATAAAACTCCTAGAAGGAAGGATAGGCAGTAAACTCTCTGACGTTGCTCTTAGTAATATTTTTTTCTGATATATTGCCTTGGGCAAGGAAAACAATTGAAAAAATAAGCAAATGGGCCTATACCTGTCTTTTCCATATCATATTACACTGCCTCTTCAAAGACATATTAGAGTTTCTCAGGCATGAAACAGCTGGATTTCTGAATCTCTGCCCTAGTGACATTGCTGATTGAGGGGAGGTGGCTCTCCTGTGCACTGTAGGGCATTGAGCAGCGTTTGCTCACTATGTCGCAGTAGTGGAATGGCCAGCACAATTTGACCTTTCCATAAGCAGTATCTAAGTATTTACTTGTGCTATAAATGCATGTTTATTGCATGTGTATCCTCGATATTTGTTCATTGTTTAATCCATACTTAATATATATGTATACTTTATGTACCTTTTGATTAAATACTTTAATATCTTAGGTTTAAGCTCCTGAAAAAATAGATACTATGTCTATTAAACCCACATTGTTCCAAGCTTGCTTGAATAAAGGACAGGAAAAAGGGACCTAAGGGCATGTGCCCCTGTCCTCCATTGTTCCTGAAATAACCCATTTCTAGTGAATAGAAATAACTAGGAGACGACCAGAAAAAATGTGCTTCCATCCTATCATTGCTCTTCCCTTGCTCATGGCAGACATCACTAATTGATGTCAATGCCTCCTGCTGAGCCCAGATACAGCATCAGAATCCTCAATAAAACACTCGGGTTAGTCATTACGAATCTACTGGAATCTGTTAGAAACTGCTGGAAATCTCAATCTCTGGCTCAATTTAATCATCTACTGCCTCTGCTCTTATTCCTCAACAGCTGAGGCCTCTTGACAAGAAACTATTTGAGCATGCAGGTGGACACTGCTATGAACTTCGAGCTTTCAAACTCTGCTTGGTTCACACCCAGCTTGAAAATCCCTTTACATGAGTCTGGTCGTTTCTCTCACTGATTTTACCATTAACTAGTCTGAACCTTCATTATTCTTTTCAACTCCCCAAAATGCCATTAGAGAACTTAGAACATTGGTAAGAAATCTCTGGACATGAGCTATTTCAAGATTGCCCTGTCCTTCTGGATTCACTCCTAATTGCGGGGATGTCAGCCATCCGTTTCCAAAATTCTTCCTCAGAAATATATTATACCCAGATAGTAATTCCCGAACTATTGCGTATTGAAGATAAGCTATCTCTATTTTATAAACATTTTAAGTGACATAGAGAGTGGTTAAGAAGCTTGACTGTGAGTACACTTGTGCATAAATCTATCTCTTTAAATGGGTGCTACTGTACAAACAACATTATAGTTACATTATGGAAATTTTTTATATTGCTTTACCATCTTTTACCATATATAATTTTATAAAGCTATAGTCATAACATACGCACAATTTACATTTTGCCTTTTTCCAATACTCTCCTTTAAATACCAATCTACAATATTGTGAATACTGGAAGTTTCTACTTTAAACTCTGAAGTTATTTTGTTGGAAATAAATACCACTTTGTTCTGGAAAGACGTCCTAGTGAAAATCCTATAAAACGATGTTTGCCATCATTACTAGCACCCCAGTGCTTTTCTCTGAGTGGATGGGAGTTAAACATTTACATTCATCCTCCTTAGAATCCTTTAATTTTTTTCAAATCTCACAAGGGTGTCCAGGTTGATGAATTAAGATGTGGTGGTTATGTGTCACTGTGCCAACAATGACTGCTTCAGGCAGAAAAAGCAGACCAGTTGGAAAGAAGGAGGTCTTTGTTTACCCAAATGTGTTTTTAATTATAGTATTAACAAAGATAAAGAAAAACCAGGGAAGCGCAAAATAATCACTTGGGAATCTAACAAAATAGACATTCTATTTACTTATTCTAAACCTATTGTTTCTCCAAATATTGAATCTATTTTCTCTTTACTAGCATTTCTTTAAGAAACCCTAAATTAAATGCGCCTTGGCTTTAACCACCAAATAATTTGTAGAGGGAAAAATATTACCAAATACAAAATAAATCATGTTGGCATTTAAAGATTAAAATGAAGCCACAGCTTGATCAAAGAGATTTATTTGTTGATATTTGTTCATCATTATGAATATTTCAAATCTTATGTAGTCAAAAGTGATCCATTACTGTTTTCCAGGAAGTGATAATATCTCCTCCACTGTCATTAACAATGTTAATCTTGGTCAAGTTTCCATGCATTAAAAATTTAAAAAAGCAAAACGTTGCCATAGTAACTATTCTACATCAGTGTTTCCTGGCCCTTATGATTCAAAGACCTCACTTGTATAAGCATAGCATCCCAGGCACGATGTTAAATACTTACATGGAAACATATATACATATATGTTTGTATACATATAATATGCTGCCCTCCCCTTTCACAGCAAACTTTTTCTTAAAACAGATACCACTAAAACATACATGAAATGAGTTCCATAAATAGGGAAGCCATTTGTTCTTCTATAGCAGGGGTGTCCAAAATTTTTTCAACGTTTTTCACCAAGGGCCATATGCAGTAAAATACACAAACAGCTGGGCCACTCACTCGAGGTGAAGTACGTATTGCCTCACCTGGTTTATTTAAGTAAACTAAATATGTTTTTGGAATTTGCTGAGGGCCAATTAACAATGGATCACAGGCCGCAGTTGGCCCGTGGGCCGCAGTTGGCCTGTGGGCCGCAGTTTGGACACCCCTGTTCTATAGCTTCTTCTGCATTTACCTGGGAACACTTGCATGCTTTATCTGAGTAATCAAACAATTTCTTCCTGCTACAGCTGTGAACACTTGCGTGGGGGCTTTCTGCTTAGCTCCATCCCATTTCCTTTACTGGATCAATGTGTTCATCAGAGATCTTTCAGTTGCAAGCAACAGAAATACACACAAGCTAGTTTTAGACAGAGAAGAGGCATTTACTGGAAGCACACAGCCCTTGAGGATAGGAAATGTAGGCAGCCCCAGGAAATACTAGAACCAGATGTCAAGGACTAAAGAGCCAAACACAGGCTCTCGGCAGGACCTCACATGCACTCCTCGTGTACACTTGTTTCTTTCTCCCGTCTCTGCACACTGGCTGTTGGGAAAAACATGGCCGCTTCCAAATGTCCTCTCTGTCCCCTGTCTGCATGCTCATTCCAAATTCTTAAGCTGTCATTCACTTTAGGGGTGAGAAGAAGGTGGCAATTGGCATTCCATTATTGGAACAGGGAATGAAGAAGACTCAGGAGAGAGATGGAGGGAAGGCATGGATTTGAGAAATGTTTTGGAAATAAATATTTTTGACACTTACAGTACCTGAAATAAGAAAGTAAAGCACACCTATGTGTTTCTTACTTGCCTCATTTCTCTTTTTCGGCCCCCAATATATCAAAATTTGTTAGCCTTTTTTAAATCTACTGGGGGAAAGAAATAATTTTATGTAGCTCAAATCCTACTGGGAAATGAGGAGGGTACAAATGCTGAATGAATGAAGAAAGAAAAAGAGGAAGGGAAGGAAGGAAGGAAGGAAGGAGGGAAGGAGGGAAGGAAGGAAGGAAGGAAGGAAGGAAGGAAGGAAGGAAGGAAGGAAGGAAGGGAAGGAAGGGAAGGGAAGGGAAGGGAAGGGAAGGGAAGGGAAGGGAAGGGAAGGGAAGGGAAGGGAAGGGAAGGGAAGGAAGGAAAGAAAAGACAGAAAAAAAGATCCTTCCTGGAACATCCGAGTGTAAGTTGAGGACAACAGTGAAACCAAAGGTATCATCTCACAGTCTGTGACCCTCACTTCGCCACACCTGACAGGACTGGAGAGTTAAAAGAGTGGGAGGAGTTGGAGAAGGCAACAGATTCCCTCACTCCCCTGGGAATGAAAACTGGAATCCATTATTTACAGGTGGAGTTCTAGAGGTCTTAGGGATCCTTTTTAATATATGGTATTACAGGTGAAGGGCCCAGTATAATCCAAATTTTATTGTGTTCTGCAGTTTAATACTCAGTGGAGAATCTACTGACTTGGAAGATCAGATTCAGGTCTTGTAGGAAAGTGCAAAAGGCCAGGAAGAACAAGTTAAGGCAGAACAAGGAAGGGAGTAGTACTCTAACTCTGTTTCCATGAGGCCATCCCAACTCTCACCCTGCTTTGCAGACTCAAAAGGTTAAATATAGGATTAACAAAGTGGGTTACAGGCCTAAGGGCCTATAGTTCTTTGTGTGAAGGTTGGGGATCTGGTCTTGAGCAAAACCAAGGGTTTAGCTCAGCCATCTCACAGTCCTCCCTTTAGGCTGAAGTTTCCCTTGCTTCTTTTTTTTTTTTTTAGTTTTTAGGTGTACAAAACAATGTAATAGACATTTATCATTTATATCCCTCACACAGTGATAACCCCCGTACCCCCATCTACTACCCCTCTGACATCGCACACAGTCATTACATTTCCAGTCTCTTTTCCTAATGCTGTACTCCACTTCTTGTAAATATATATATATATGAAATTGTAGTTGACATTCATTATTGTTCAGCTTCAACTTCAGGTGTACAGTGCAGTGATCAGGCATCTACATCATCCCTGAAGCGATCTCCCTAATAAGACAAGTGTCCATCGGATATCCTACAAAACCTTTACAACATTATTGATCACATTCCTGAAATTGACTTTTGTATCCCCATGGCAATCTTGTGGTTACCGATTGTGCTTTCTAATCCCCTAACCTTCCCCCTTATCCCCACCGTCCTTCCCATCTAGCAACCCTCAGTCTTTCCTCTATGTCTCTGAGACTCTTACCATTTGCAACAATATGGATGGACCTAGAGAACATTATGCTAAGTGAAATAAGTCAGACAGGGAAAGACAAATACCATATGATCTCACTTATATGTGGAATTTAAAGAAAAGAATAAATAAATCCCTTGCTTCTTGCAGCCTCTTTCTTCTAGCCCTTCCCAAAATCTTCAAGAAAGGATTAGAGTCATTAGCAATTTAGGGTGAATAGATGTTATCTCCTCAGAGGATGTTTCCGTTTTACCTTATCTCTAATTGAATGTCTCCCTGACTGTGAAAGGAATTTTAAGAAGCGTATATTTAAGAATATGCAGCAATTCCTTCCTTTCTAAAATACTAGTCAGGCCCTGGTAAAATCAACCTAGCTCCATCCAGGGTGCAGATTCAACTGGGGCACACTGGTTGTCTCTCTGTGGCTACTATATTAGCTTGTTTCTGTACTGGTTGGCCAATATCTGAGCTTACCTTCACCCTGTTCCAGTGTTCCCTCTCCTCCTGCTCCTCTCTGGGACCTTCTGGAGATCCCCATGATCCAGAAACTAAAGGTGTATCCGTGGTGCCCTTGGGGCTTCCTGGGCCCCTGTGTTCCAAACCATCCTCAGCATCCAGTCTGATTGGCTGTGGGCAGTACCGTTCTGGTTGTGAAATGTTTTGAATATCACTCCTGCTTCTACCTCCTTAAGTGTACTTTTTCACTGTTTACATTACAAATTAAGGCCCCTTCCATTTCCTTTCCCCCAAATCAACAACCACTGCACCAAACTGAAATCTTTCCTAAAATCTATTTCCCCTAGTATCTTCAAACAACGGTTGAAAAAAAGAATTGCTGAATAGTAAACTCTGAGAAAATACGATTGGGGAGAAAAAAAATATAACCATGCCTGTGGTTCTTAAACTGTACTATGCCTGAAAAATCACCTGGAGAACATGTTTAAAATGCAGATTTCTAGGCTTCATCTTCAGAGATTTTGATTCCATAGATCTGGGATGATTCAGGAACCTCAATTTTTAACTTGCATCACCAGTAAATCTGATGCACATGTTGCCTGAATTATACTTAAATGCTGAACACAACTGTTGCCATGAATTATGTACAGTTGCTATGGGTAAGACATATTCCTCACCAGGACCTTAGTTTATCAGGATTTTACAGGCATTCACCTTACTTCCGTGCCTACAGCTTTAACTAAAGAAGATTATGATGCAAGTTTTCCTGATGCATTTTCATTGATCGGTGCTCCATTCTTTCTGATCTTCTGTAAATAAACTTCTTTTTTTTTGTTTGTTTTGAAATTACAGAGTCTGTCATCCCAAGTAGTGGAACATTTCATGTAAAGCTCCCTAAGAAGCACAATGTGGAACTTGGAATAACGATAAGTTGTGAGTAGAAGTAATTTCTTTTAAAATGTAGAATTTAAAAAATACATTAGAAAATTATATTGTCGAATTTTATAGGTGTGGCAAATATTTTAAGTGTCATTGCCAAGTTTCTATGTAATGATACAAAACTGTGGAGCCAATCACACCTCCAGCATTTACCAGTTGTGTGAACAGTGCAAGGTACTTAAATGCTCTCTGATCTTATGTTTCTTCATCTGTAGGACAGAAATAGGGAAATCTACAAAATATAGAGTTATATTAAATAAAATAACATTTATACATCTAGTATAGTCCCTGGCAAGTACTGAATAAATGTCTCTCACCACCTTCCATGAATAATTAGGTGAGCATATAAATGCATATAGGTTCTCTACATTTCAGTATATTGTGGATTAAGTTTTCTCAATAATCTATTTTAACAAAAATTACATTTATTTACCTTTAAGACTATCTTCCCGTCTGGCCACTATGCATCTATAATCCATTTTGCAAGACTAAAACCATGTTCTTACTTTAGTAACTTCCTAAATTCTGTCATGGTACAAGGGTGTCTGGGTAACCAATCAAAAAAGAAAAGAAAAGCAGAACATATAAATGTGTTTAATTCCCTCCTTTTGTCGGGTTCTAGATTTATAACTGCTTTGGTAAAACAACTTTGAAAATTTCAGCTCCAATGGAGTTTTATAGAAAGGAAATTGAGGTTTCTGTGTTTTTAATATCCATAAACTAACTTTATCCATAAATGCTCCCAAGAAAATGAAGTAAATGATTAATGTGTAAGACCAAAGGAGACATAGACGCAATGTTTGTGACCAAGGGGTGGTCCCTTCAAGAAAGAGTGATGAGGCTGCATAAAAATGCCTCACTCCACTCTCTTGGTTAGCATTTACATCCGTGGAGAAGGCAAACATAAAGAGTTCTCAACTGGGCAGGATGAAATGGGGACAGCCCTACTTCACTGTGGACCATATAAATTTAACACTGAAAATGAAATTTTATTTATGACCAATAAATCACACATACTAGTGCAACACTTAAAATAGTGGAACTACAATACAGAATAAATATTAAGCACAAGAAGCCATATGGATGAGAGAACCTGTAACCCGCCCACCAAACCCCAGCGTGGCCTACAGGGAGGAAAGCAGGGAAGCTGTGCCTCATTTGCCTCAATATAGTAAGTTGAAATTGGATTTTGGAGACTCCAGACCTATCCTACGTGCTACTAAAGTCCTGTATACCTTTAATTGGCTCACTTAGCCTCTCAATGTGTTCATTATGAAGCAAAGATGATATGCCATTTTTCTGTCAACAGCTATAGTTATTGAAATTGAGAGAGAGCTTATCAGAACTTGCTATTCTAAAAATATTTGGAGCTCAAAATAGCTTCTGCAACCCCATGTCCCTTTAAGGCTGCTCTCATTTATTCTGTTTATTCCATCCTGTTCGTTTAGTCCATCAGAATTGGCTGTGACAGTGGTACCTCTTGGAGTTCTGCAGTGCGTCACCTGCTGCCTGCACACAGAGGCCCTGCCTTCCACTCCATTCTTTCTTCCTTTTGTCTTCATTTAATAAAGATATCCTGAGTGCCCACCCTGCCTCGGCCCCTATGCTAAGTTTTGAGAATACACTACCTGCCTTAGGGATGCTTACAGCCAGTGAATATACTGAAGACACGTACTCCTCAGAAACTTCTATTGCCACACAGTTATTTTCCTCTCAAATTTTAATTAGGAAAAAGGTCTTTTTTGTGGGGTTGGGTTTTTTTTGTATAACAGATTTATTCTTAAAAATTGATATGTATAAAAATATAATTTAACTATAAGGGAGAATATCCATGTAAAAACTAACCCTGTGATATATTCCTTTTTCAAAGTCAATATTTTATATGTTCAATTTGTTTGAGGTGTGGTCATGTACACACAACTATGAAATACTTTATTCCCATCATTTAAATGGGAATCATTTAAAATGATGCTTTATGATGCTGTTCTATATGCACCGAGTATTACCTCTAAAACTGATTTTAATACCAACAATGGAAACTACCCAACCACCCCCACCAGAATGGCTTGAATTTTAGCCAGCCATAAGCTAAAGCTATTCATGGAAACTAGAAGTGTTCTGCTATTCCTCGATGGAGAAATGATACACGAGCTTGTCAAATATGCTTGTCAGCCCTTGTAACGCTGCAGCGCCATTTACACAACGAATCATCACCATCCTGAGTTTGTGTCTCCTCGTGGAAAATATTCATATTTTGCCAGTTGAGAAAGAAGAATTTGCTAAAAGAAAAAAAAAATCCAGGATCCATTTTCATTATTATGACACAGTCAACCCCTGAGGCCTAGCATAGTTCCTGACACATACCAGGTGCTTATTTAATCCTGTCTCTGCTGAGTGAATGCATAGGAGTCTATCATAAACAATCCTCTACTAACCACTGTGCGTTCTAGGACATGGGCCTCTGAAGGAGAAGAGGAATGTAGATGTTTGTGCAAAGGCTGTTGCATCAACTGAACAATCATTAACATGGAAAATGAGCAAGGACTCAGAGCCCAGACTGCCTCACTCCCCGACTTTCTTGACTTCTCTGTACCCAGTTTCCTGTCTATAAAATGGTGTACTTCTTGACTCCTTTATAGTATAGTTGAGGAGATTAAATGTAAATTATATGTAAAGTACCTGGAACACATTAGACACATACACACACACGCACACACACAGGGTGCCAAAAAGATGTATACACATTTTAAGAAAGGAAGAAAACCGTGTTAAAATTATGCTGATGGTCACCACTTTGAGCACCTCTTGTAATTGCAGACGTCAAATGTGACTTGTAGTCATCTTTTGTTATCGGTATATACTGAGGATTACAATTTTAATACGGATTTTTTCCTTTTTTACAATGTATATACATATTTTGGCACCCTCTGTATGTATGTCTTACAAATGTTTGTTGTTATGATGATGATTATTTTATACATAATAGAGCCCTGTACAATATTTTAATCAAAGCTCTACCCCACAAAATGTAGTGCCACCCGCAATTATACTACTTAAGTAGGAAATCAAGGGGCCCTCTTCTCAAATACACACAGGTACTGTCAGTGAAACCAAGGTACTGCAAGGGTTTATTGATGTTTCTCCCTATATTTCTACAAACTCCTCTTTCTGTCTTCTTCACCCTGTGAAAACTTTGAGTGGTAAAGAAATGGGCCTCCATCTCTGGAAGACACCATCAGAGCCTTTCACATTTGACTTCAGGCTCACTCTTCATACCTAATTGACTGAGAAATGAGTCCCTCTGATTTTGGATGTGGTGAGCAGTTTTAGACTAATTTTCTTAAGTTCCTAATGAGATATTCATAGTGCATTAGCATTAGGCATTACTTTTATTGATGTTACTGCTATAATATGGAGTAATTTATTATAGCAAATAAAGTAGAATGACCTAGCAAAAGGATGCAGTTTGGGGACTGACAGTAGCATCCTGAAGCTTTGACACTTCAGCCAATTAGAAACCAGAGCACATACCCCCCGGCACAGTCCACCTGCCTTTCAAGTAAGAGAATTCCGGTTGTCTCTGTCATGTGCGGTTGTCAGGAAAGTCCTTTTAATATTGCTGTTTCCTTGTGTGGTTTTATTAAGGAAATTTATATCTACTTTGTACCAAGCATGGCTCTAAGTAATGTTTTCTTACTTAATTCTCCAAGTGACATATATGCCCATTTTCTAGAGAGGAAAGTAAGGCTCAGCTGGATAACCTGCCCAAAGACTTACAACTTTAAAGGTTAAACAGGGATTCAAACCCATTCTGTCTGACTTCCGTTTGGCTTATCTGTCATGTTACCACTCATCCCTGTCTCCATCTGATTGATGAACCTTCCCAGATCCTATAGCAGAAAAGCAAATACAGCATTTTGTTGACTTTCTTTTTTAGTTGTGACTGAATTCTTTGCAGGAACAAAGCTTTGCTTTTTTCCTACGTAAAATCATTAAGCAGTCTTCATGAGAAGCACAACAAATCTGTCATTTTCCCTGAAGTCTTAAGCGTATTTAGGGTAGACTGTTTCAAGTTTTTTTGCCTGTTCTGCAATAAAAACTCTACTCATTGCTCCATTTTAAATCAAATAACTTCTTTGACCCGTCAAGTATTATGTATATGTTTGCAATTAAAGTAAAACTGAATGTGCGTGTGCTATTCTAACGAAGATTGGACACTTATCAGGCCCTTTGAGCAAAGTACTTTGACTATCAGAGTAAGGGCCATGAATGGCGACGTATTATAGAATGTTCCTGGAATACTTTGTTGATTCACTTTAATTCGCTTCAAAATAAAATGATTTCTCTTGCCTTCTAATACCAAGTTATTTTTAAACAAAGGCTAGAGACTGTCATTTTCTACCTCCTCCATCATCTACTGAGAGTGTCGCCAATTCAAGGCCAACATAACCCCTAATTTAGGGTGCAGTGAAGAAGGAAACTTTATTCAGTGCAAACAGCTCAATTGTGATACAGCACGGCTGAGGACAGCACGGCTGTGGACCAACTCAATAGTGTTACAGCTCAGTTATGAAGCAGCACATCTGTGGAACAACAGGGCTTTGAGGCAGCCCTGAGGTGAGCACCCCTCTGGCCAGACACCTCTGCTCTGCTCAGCCTGCTCTGCTTTGCTCCAGTGAGATGCCGTCAATGTTTCAGCTCCAACTAGGGAAACTCAGTCTTCATTCTTTGGTGGAAAGGGAAAGTATGCTGTCAGAACCAGAAGGGAGCTGACCTACATAGAGAGAAGTCTCTGTGCCTGGTCCCTGATTGGTCCATCCTCATGTAAAGAAGGACTCCAAATCCTCACAGTTTGGTCCAAAGAGCACTGTCCTGATTGGGCAGAGTGGAGCTTGTCTGATTGGTCAATTACTATGCTAACGGAGATATAATTGCATCTGATCGGTCGGGGAAAGTCTCAGTCCTATTGGTTGAAATAGGATTTCAGTAACTTCTTTATAAGGGTCCGCTAAGATGGCAGGAACACAGTGCAGGCAGGCAGTTGAGTGCGGATGGCAGGCAGTTTAGTGTAGGCTTCTCCCTGAAGTGCGACTTGCATGACAGTCCACAGTTTAACAACAGCTACTAGGCTCTGGTTGTAAATGTGAGCCCAGTTAGCCACCAGGAACACTTCTTGGTAGGTATCTTCTTTCTCAGGGCCAACTCGAGAAAAAGAATCCAGGTTTAGTTTAAGAACCAATTTCTGATAGCAGAGTTGACTAGTGATGTTAAAATTTTAGGAGTCAAAGATGAAAACTTGCACACATGCATTTACCTCTGCTCCCACCGTATACCCCATTTTAATATGACAGGATAAGATTTTTCAAAAGGCAAAAACCTCTAAGAAGAGGAAAGGGAAAGTAGACAGCAGCAACCAAATTTGGAAGTGGCAAAGAAGATGGAGAAAGATGAATTTAAATAAGCAGAAGGGAAAGCTGACAATTGACCTGATTTATATCCTAAATTCCCAACAGGCTTAGAAATTGGTGGGATCTGAAACGCTGGCAGTGAGAGTGATGGTAGAGATAAGACAGAAGGATTGTTGGGAAGTCTGTCCAGAATGAGTTAGTCCCTTAGACACCTTCTCTCACACAACACAGCCAGTCACCCCTCCCCTCCCTGGCAGAGGCCTACTTTTATTCTCCAGAACACATGAAATGGAGAGTCTCTGGACTGGGCGAGCACAGCTCAGAGTAGCGGTACTGCTCTAAAAACACATTAGGTGAAAGTTTTCCTACTGAATATTGTGACTGCTAGTGTTCTTCCTTCAATAAGCTCAAAGAAGCCAGGTAGCCAGGCTTCATCTCCTGCAAGCGGGAGAAAGAATCAGAGCCATCCGACCTAAAGAGACAGCCTGGCCTGGACTATAATGAAGACCAAAGTCCCCAAGCCCCACTCAGGTGCACCACGCTTTCCAACAGCTTACTAGGACCACACTCACAAAAAGAGCTAAGAAAAAAAAATACACTTGTGCAAGACTATCACCAAAAACAAAGAAGAAAACAAGGAACAGCACATGCAGGAAAAAGAAAACTTTAGGGGAAAAAAAGAATCTATAACTCTATTAGCAATGTAAGATACATTTCATTATTTGCATGAAAGGGAGAAAATGAATACTATTACAAAAATGACATACAGAGGGGAACAAAGAGCTCTTGAAACTTAAAAATATGGCAGAAATGAAAAAAATCAATAAAAATACTGGAAAATAAAGTTGAGGAAAAATTCCAGAAATAAGAATAAAACAAATAAATGAGGAATCTAGGATAGGAATGATACAGGATGCATCCAAATGACAATATCCAAATAATGGCCATTAGAGAAAAGCATCAAATAATTTCATAAAATTTCCTGTAATTAATGGGTATTAATTCTTCCTCAGGAAGCTACTGGAGAATGTGGGCCACTAAGAGAAAGTAGAGCCAGAAAAGAGGAGAGTTGGATTTAGGGTACAACGGCTTCAAGGATGCAAGAGAGCAGTCTTAAAAGATAAACTGAGGCATTTAAAAAGAGTTTTAAGAGTTTAATTGAGCAAAAATAGATTCAAATCAGGCAGTGCCAAGCCGGAAATGGGTGGGAGCCCTCCGCCCACAGGAGCCAGGGCAAAGACTCAGAGAAAGAATGGAAGCAAAGATGGGAAATCATTTGGTTGGCTGTAGCTTAAAGACTAGTTGGCTGTGATTGGTTGTCCTTAGCATTTTAATTTCATAACCTTCAGGCATTTACAGACTTAGATTTTGGTTTGCTTCCAGAGGTCATCATGGCATTAGAGCCACCTCAATCTCATGGCGTCCTTGTTCAATTAATTTAACAGAGGTGAAGAAAAACTCTGATTTCCCAGAGACTATGGGAAATTCCCAACATCTGTGTAGCAACCCTAGAAATCAAACAGTCAAGACAGGTTGTAAACCTCTGATAGAATTGCTGATACAATTTAACATACTGAGAGGAGATTTGCATAACCTGGGAAATCTGAGGACTTGAATTCATGATAAACAAGAAAACTAAGCAGACAAAGACAACCGATAACTACAGAGAAAATATATCCTGCAGGCTACATGACCTGTCTGTGAATACTATTTACAATGATACTGAAGTAAATACCAAATACTGATCTTACAAAAAATTAAGACAAAACTGTATTGAAAGAACGGGGGGTGCGTGGGGGACAAGAAACATATATGGATGTGGTAGTAGTGCTGGTGGAAAAGAACTAACTCCTCATCTTTCATAATAGAAAGTAAATAACTAACAGTGAAAAATAAGTAGTAATAGTTGTATGTTATTTAGCGATATAGAAGCAGCCAAAAGTTGCATCTGGGTTGGGAAATAAAGGACTGCTCTTATACAACTTTTGACTCTTTAAATTATATGCATGTATAATTTTTATATAAATAAAAAGTAAATTTTAAAAAGAAACAGAGTAAGTAATGAGGATCAAGAATGTATACCTATGGGCAGCATGAAAAATAAGATTATTATAATGTTATTCAAATGGGTACTTGTGATTTGGGATAATATTTCCAATGATACCATTGTGCTGGATTGCAAAAAAGCTATAAAAGTCATGACAATGATAAGTTTTCAAAAGCTCGTAGATGATTCAAAAAAATCATCTCTAGTAACAACAAAAACAACTGACATTGGAGATACAAGTAACGAGTTTGAATTAAAATTATTTTATGAACTGTGAATGGGGAAAAGGCAGTATTGTAAATTTATTATATATCATATACCATGGGATATTGCACGATTGCTCTTTCTCTGTTGTCAGGCTATCAGTTCTGTATGTTGCGCCAATTTATATTGAGATTTCAAGTGGCTATGGTTATTTTTCCTGTGTTGTTCAGAACTTAAAAACCTTTTGTTGCCCTACTTTTCAGCCACATTCTTGACCCATTTAGTGTAACCTCCTCCCCATGTGACAGGTTTGTGTGGCCGCCTCGTTGGAATCACTTCTCAGAAGAGAGGAAACTATTTCATTCCTAATGAAAAGTGAGATTTAACCAGCCCTGCCTCTCTTTTTCATCCAACTTCTCCGGTGTTTCATGGCCATTGCGCAGAGCAGAGGTGTCTAGCTCATAGTTGGAGTGCAATAAATACATGTTAAAGGGATGAGTCTGTGGAGAATTCCGGTCACATTGGAAACACGGAGTGAGTGCTCATGTATTCTCTCACTCAAAGGGTCACAAGCTCAGAAGCCCTCAGGGGGTGAGGCAAGTTAGGAGCGAGATCCTTCCAATCAGAACAATGACAGATGGGAGACAGAAGCTCCATCTAAAGGGAGGAGTGGGAAAGTGGCCCAATGATGCTGGACAAGCATAATATCAATAAACACTATGTTGTGCATGCTGTGTGCACTAGTCCGACCACTTTACCTGTAAAAACTCAGTCCTTACGTCTGAAATTCTATGAGATGAGCATTATTGTTATCTTCATCACTGTTGTGCAGATGAGGAAACTAAATTGCCTAAAGACGACGTGCTCAAGCGCACAGACTAATAAGTGGCAGAGCCAGGATTTTGACCCCAAACATTCTGGCTGCTGAGTCCTGGTTCTTAATCACAATACCATATTGCCTCTCTCGTGTTTTTGAAAGAAGCTATATGTGTGTATGAAATCTACCAATTTTGATACATTGGCAACTAATTTAATTTTGTAAGTACTACAATCCAAGCAAAGCATGCTCGATTTGTGACTTTTTCTCAGGTAATGGATAGTTTAAACGTGGTGCTAGGGTGTGTAAACCATGACTGAGTCCCCAAAGCACGCATTGCCACATTTAACCTGCCTGGTAGGTACGGTGCTGACATTGTCAGGAGCATGTACAGATTTGGACCTACTTCTGGGTTCACATTCATCGTTCCAACGGGCATCCACCTGCTGAACCTTTCAAGCCTTAGGTATGGACTTGGCTAAAGGAGAAAGAGAAGGATCTACTAAATGTGACAATGGCCACCATACTTGTCCTTAGACCATACAAATTTCAAACCTCTCTGCAAACCTGTGCAGGTTGGTCCAAGAGGTCACAGTGCTATTTTCCCTGTTGCAAAGATAACAGAGATAGGTTTGGTGTATTTTGCTGCCTCTGGTATTGTTCTTTTTCAGACCATTTCAGTGGAACATGGATTTTTTCTTTTTAAACAAAGGGAAACATTGAGTGTTTTGTGATGGTTACTTCAGCTTGGCAAAATATTGTGTAAATTCATTGGCAGATGCTAGAAAAGTTGTACTTGCTTGTAACAATAAAGTTTTTACTTTTGTTTCCTATGCCTAAAACAATTTGCAGTTCTGAAATATGACATGAGTAAAAATGCTAGATGTTTATATTTCTCTAGAGGAATTATTTCAGATCATTGAGTGGAGGTATAAATTATGAATTAATTGTAGTGAATAGAATGTTTTACATTGTTTGCTAGAAGCCAAGAATAATGATTGAATAAAGTCCCATTAACATTTACTATGGACTAATTTAGACAGTGGGTAGCGTATTAGTATGTGTGTTTGCTTTTTCTTTCAATGTTGTGTTGAGATATTAAACCATCTGTTCTTGTGCATAAACATTTTTCTGGGATTCAGAAGGGATTATGGGCTATGATATGCTTCTATGATTATTATGGGATGATCAGACTGTTCATAAGAAAATCTTCCTTTAGGGGCTTTTTAATGATCACTACCGGCTTAGGTTGGAAAAACATCTCCTTTTGGAGGCAAATTGTTTTCTAAGAATGTTGATATAGTTAATTTTAAGTATCAGACTCCTAAATTAAATGATATTTCTAAATTCCTAAATTCCTGGCTGGTGAGCACACAATGCGATACATAGAGGATGTTGAAACCTATGTAATTTTACTAACCATTGTCATTCCAATAAATTTAGAAAGAAAGAAAGAAAGAAAGAAAGAAAGAAAGAAAGAAAGAAAGAAAGAAAGAAAGAAAGAAAGAAAAGCTTCCTATGTTAAGATGATATTTTTGTACTTATTTGGACTATAGTTCATTTTCAAAATTAATTCCAAGGAGTCTCATTACTAATTGCTTTTCCTTCTCATCAAATGGAAATATTCCTAAGAAAAGTTATAAAGCTCAAAACTGATCACTGTGCAGGATAATAGTTTCATCTGTAAACTCAATAAAAGTTATATCTATATGCTTAGAATATGAATATATATATATATATATATATATATATATATATATATATATATATATAAAATTAAGTAGTACCAAATATTTACTATTGTCAATAAAGTAAAATAGTCATGTTCTAAAACATTTTAGAGCATTCTAGGTAGGATGAACAAAATTTAAAGATTTACAGTATATCTAGCAAAAGATTTCCTTTTGGGGAAAAAATAAATAAATAAATCAGTGATTCTCATACACTTTCCCACCCAGGACACTTGGTAGTATGGCACATTCCCATAAATAATGGGTCCCTTCCCTCGAAAGGAGTGAAAGAAGTGGTGGGGGAAGGGATCACGCATGAGTACCACTAACAGGAGCCCCCAACTGCTTTTAATACTCACTCACCTTTCACCTCCCTCTCTTGAGAATCACAGATTAAAAATAGATTTAAAGCTGATGGGCAGCTCTCCAATTGCTTTCTGTAAGTACAGATTTAAGGTGACCTTGCTTTACTTTTAAAGTTTATAAAAACTTTAATGGAAACGCATTTTTACATCAAGATGTGTGCACATTTTCTAATTCCTTTGTTCATCATCTTTGCTTTACATACAAACTGTACTTTCATCAACAGTTGTTATAAAACGGGGAAGATGTATAGTAATCAGTGAATCATGGCTACAAAGATGTGACTATTCTATCTTCTTTATTACAGCACCATCCAGTAGAAAACCAGGAGACCCCCTTGTCATTTCCGATATCAAAAAAGGCAGTGTGGCACACAGGTAAAGAAAATGGATTTTCTGGTTCATTCCAAGACATTTCTTAATTAAGGCAGATATGACCCCTGATACACTCTAGGCAGACCTTGCTAATGGATCATGGTATTCTCAATATTTTCCAGGCAGCCACTATTAATCGATCACTTTTTTTTTTTTTTTTTTAAGATTTTAATGGGGAAGGGAACAGGACTTTATTGGGGAAGTCAAGTTGTTGTCCTTTCAATCTTAGTTGCAGAGGGCGCAGCCCACCATCCCCTGAAGGAGATGAACTCGCAACCCTGTGGTTGAGAGGATGCGCTCCAACCAACTGAGCCATCCATGAGCTCAGCTGCAGCTCAGCTCAAGGTGCCGTGTTCAATCTTAGTTGCAGGGGGCGCTGCCCACCATCCCTTGCGGGACTCGAGGAGTTGAACTGGCAACCTTGTGATTGAGAGCCCACTGGCCCATGTGGGAATCGAACTGGCAGCCCTCAGAGCTAGGAGCATAGAGCTCCAACCGCCTGGGCCACCGTGCCGGCCCCAATCGATCACATTTAACATCCTGCATGTCTATGGCTATTGTAGATCTTGCCCCTCATGTCAATTTATTTCTGCATGCAAGGCAGACAACACCTGAAAATGTTTTTTAGGGTCTTTCATGAGTCCAACATAGGCTCTCCTTCATTGATCATATCCACCTTTCATTTCCCTGCTAAAACACTGAAAGTGGCCCCGATGATAACAGACACCCCACATGGAGATGAAAACTTATGGGAGAGCTTTGCTAGATGTCAGAATGTCCTCCCCGGCCAAGCCGGATCCTCAAGTCTTAATGTTAAATCTCCCGTTTGGTCCATGTACCCTCAAAATCAGGAAATCTCAAACTTTTGGTTTCACAGGTCAAAATCTTTTTTTAAATGATTGGGGAATACTGATGTAAGACTGTTAACCTTCTTTTCATTTTCCAGTTAAGGACTTTAAGAAAATACCATCTATTATTGCAGTCATTTCATTAAAGAAACAGTTTAATACTTAAAAAGTAGTCAGGACATTGTATGAGTTCAGTGTAAGTACAGGCTCAGATGCTGTGACAAAGAGACTCATAAATAGAGTGAATCAAACAAGACAGATGTTTGTCCCTCATACATACCGTGTTTCCCTGAAAATAAGACCTAACCAGAAAATAAGCCCTATCATGATTTTTTAGGATGATGTCCCCTGAAAAGAAGCCCTAATGCATCCTTTGAAGCAAAAATTAATATAAAACCCAGTCTTATTTTTAGGGAAACATGGTATTACAGCTGAGAGGTAGGCAGACTGTGCAGGGCTGGGGAAGGAGCTCTGCCATCCTCACCAGCTTGCTCAGCATTGCAACTTTCTAGCTCCAGAAGGGAGGTGGGGATGGCACCCACGCAGTCTGTGACATGCCTCTTTAGGAAGTGATCCCAAAGAAAGATGGATGCTAGGAAGCAATAAGCAATCACTGTCACAGATGTAATGCAAAAAGGGTGGTTCTTACTAAAATATAACCTTTTTACAAATATGTGTGTATACATATATGCACAAACACATATACATTCTTAGTATTTTTCTAATTTCATGATGGACCTTAAAAGCTTTCAACAGACCTGCAGCGGTCCACAGCTAGTATGAGACTCTCAGTGGCCACCCTCCAGATAGGTGGCTTCGGAGTCACCTTTTCTCACTATTGCAGCCACAGTGAGTTTCCCTGTGCAGGCAGATGGGGCAGAGGCCCCAAGTCTCAGACCTCCATGAAGCCCATCCCACCTTCACTTCCCTCACCCCTCAACCTTCTCCTAGTATCTGGACTGCCAAGGTTCAAAAGTGGCACACAGTATGGAGAAGCATAAGGACACCCAGTCTCCGTAGACCCCGGACATTACATCCCTTCCTGGCAACCTTAGATCCTGAGTGAAGCTTATAATGTTTCCCTGCTCTGATAGAAGAAAGCATAAGAAAAAAAATGTTTTTACTACTTTGCAATTTAATATGATGGCAATCATCCAAAGTAAGACTGGGAAAAAAAGGGGGTAGTTGTCACTAAAATTCAATTTAAAAACAATGGAAGAACCTCTTTTTCCTCTAAAGACTACTGTAATGCTGCATTACGTTAATGCCCCTTAAATGCCTGCTGACGTGCTCATCGTTACTCTGGTGTTGCTGTTTATGTGCTACCAGAACCGGAACCCTGGAACTTGGGGATAAATTACTTGCAATAGATAACATCCGGCTGGACAACTGTTCCATGGAAGATGCGGTTCAGATCCTCCAGCAATGTGAAGACCTGGTGAAGCTCAAAATCCGCAAAGATGAAGATAATTCGGGTATTGATAGCTTCCTTTGTTAAGACTGATTTCGCTAACCGCCCATCTATCACAAAGATATTAGCTCTTGATGTTGTACATACGACCACTGCCTAGTGACACTGCAGCAGAGTTTTATTTAGTTATTAGGTTGGTGCAACAGTCATTGCGGTTTTTACATTACTTTTAACCTTTTAAAGCACAATGAGTGTTGCACCAACCTAATACAAAGGTCTTTAAATTGCACGCTGAGAGTGTAGCGTCAATTTTAAGTAATGCTGCTTTTAAATGACATAATTAAGATATTTTTATTACATGAACATTATTACAACTGTATTAAAATAATTTAATTTTTAAAGATGAAAACTAAATCATCACCCAGTACCATCCTAATACAATGGAGCACGTCATTTTCAAGTTGATATTTCCGTTACATAATTATAACCATAGTGCATGTTACATTTTTACTTAATTTTATAAACACGTTACCATTTTACAAACCCTTAATATCTGTTATGTTTATTTACTGCCTGTAATTTATTTACCATTCTTCCGTTCTTACTTAGATTGCTTTCAATTGTTTATTATTTAGACGGTACAGTTATGAATATCTTTATGCACAGATATCTTTATTTAACTTTCCTTCTTTTGAATTATTTCCTTAGGAAGTATTCCTAGAAGTAGAATTGCTGAGTCAGGTTAAACAGGAAATGTTATGATTCCTGATGAATCTTGTACCTCATTGCTTTGTAAAAGGGCTATATCCATTTTTGGTGCTTCCAGCAATGTGTGACTATAGTGGAGCAGTGCTTCTCAAACTTTAGTGAGCCTCAGAATCACCTGAAGAGCTCATTAAGACAGTTCCTGGGCACTGCCCCCAGAAGGGGCCTGACATTCTGCATTTCTAACAAACTTCCTGGCCATGCCACTGTGATTCAGGGGTTGCACTCCGAGTAGCTTTGCAGGAAAAAGCCCTTCTATCTGTTTATAAGAACCTAGAGCTAAATGAAAAAAGCCCATTAATTGAAACAGTCAGCTAATGTGGGGAATTATAGAAAGAAAAAAAAAGAAAAAAAAAATATATATATAAGTATATATAGTTATTTGTATATATTCATAATATAAATGTTTAATTTAAAATTTTGCTGGTCTTGTGGATGAAGCCCAGGCCTTTCTTAGGAATATTATGCTGATTATAGTTGCAAGTCTTTTTACTTGTTTGTTTGCCTAAACCATACCCATAATATATAGTTTATGATTTCCAGTTTGGGAATTTTTATTTGTTTTAATACAGTGAGAATTTTAAAAATTTAAAGTAATCTGAATGCTTACTCCATCTAGATTTTTATCTTCCCCAGTGTTTTCAAGTTTTTCCTCTACATAATGAACAGTAGGTTTTTACTTAATGACCCCCCTCATTGAATCTTCCCAAAGCATTTGATTTTATTTTCGTAGAACCACTATACTCCTATTTCCTAGATTATGTAAGATTCATTCAATTACATAGTTACAATAACAAGTAAAACTGGCATGAAACAGGCTTAGGAATAAACATAATTGACTCTAAATTTTTAAGCTTACAACTCAAGCAGCTGCAGGAGCAGAAACACACAGGGGTACTAGAGAGAGAAACCTATTAATCTGGAGCATTCCATGGCATTGGTCAATATATTTTACAGACGATGGAGAGCCACAATTAATCCAGTGTATTGGTTAATTGGAGTTTGGTTAAGAGAGCTTCTCCTGTGTATAATTTCATCCAAGCCAATAATGAGTTATTGTCCAAGATCTGGAATCACCTGTAAACAAACCGTCTAGAGCTAGAGTTCATGGTCATGTCAAGCAATCCGTTTATGATTCCTATTCAAAGGCAAAACTAGTCAGTAGTTACATCCATCAGTACAGCTGGAAATGATGATTATGTCCAAATATATTTTATAACCAACCGTTTAAAATATGTATAGGTTTCTACTCATTATTTTCCAAGCAACTGATTTTCTGGTACCAACATTTGTATTTCTCTCCTTACAAACATGCTTCAATTGCATTTCCTTGTTGGGATTTGTTTCAAAAGAAGGATAAAACCTCCAGCATCATTCTGGGTTCTGTCCTAGAGAAGAGACAAAAATCCTGTGGAGAACCCCATTCTGCATGATTTGCCAAGCTAAGCAGATCACAGCTACTACCTTCCTTGCAAAGTGAAAAAGCCATGCCAGAGATAAATATGTTTGGAGCTCGCTGTTGGTGATGCTCCAATTCCAAAGCCAGGCTGAGCAGACACATTGGGAGGAGTTTCAGAAACAACAACTGAGCATTTAGAGAGCCGGATCATACTTTTAGTTGTTGCTTCCCCTCAGCTCATTTTTTCCCCTTTAGATCTTTCCCTCAATGGTCCCTGTGCCTAACATTATGGTAATTATCATGCTTATTAATTTTTTTTAATGTTTAAGAGGCCCTATGTTTTTACAATCCTAAGTCCTTCCATGGTAAACCATGCACCTACCCAAAATAAGATTGTAAGTGTGAGAGCCATATTGTATAGATCAGTTCACGGCAGACTATGTAGTCATGAGAAGCACATGCTTTCAAATCAGACCTAAGTTTAAAGTCCAGCTCAACCACATCTGAGCTGTGTGTGTTTGGGCAAATTACTTAACCTGTGTGAGATTCAATTCCATTTTCAGTAATGTGCACCTGATACTATCCATATCTGAGAGCTGTTGTAGCTTGTACTATTTTTATTATTATCACATCCTGAAATGCCTCTCCCCCCATTTGTTCTGATCCTTCATCAAGATATAAATGAGTGGAAAATGAGCATTAATCATTACGACAGTCACTGATTTGGGAAGTTTGATACTATGCTTAATCTGAAATTAAGCTAGTGATTTGGGTTGTTGCCATCCTTTGTCTCAACATTTTGGAATGGGAATATTCAGCATATGTTCTCCACTCCCTGAAATATTGCTCATACTAATACTGGACTTTCTGAACTCCAGGAGTCTTCCAGTTCTTTCCTTAACTGTGTGCCCCTCTCCATCCTTGGTGCTCTCATCAGTTACAGGAAGCTTATAACCATACTGGCATAACTTGGTTTCCTAAGCGAGCAATACTGCAGTTGGGTTTAACAGATGTTGCTTCAAAATGTTAGCATCTTCCAGCTGTCCCAGTTGCATTGCTCTGCCTTGCACACTACCCAAGGAGATGGTAGAACTATTCCCAAACACGGTTCAAGTCTTTGTGATTCAGTCATCTAATCAGCATTTATTTAATGTCTGTGAGGTGCAAGGTACTGTACTAGGAACTGCCAATTCTTAGGGTAAGAAGGACACAATGCGTGCCCTTAAATCACCTTATAGCAGAAATAGAAGAAAATCAATAATGAACACCATGACGGATTTCTAGCGGTAAGCTCAAAATGTTAAGAGAATGTAGAGGTAGCCATTGGTACCAGGGGAGCTCCAGGAAATGCTTTCACAACCTTGGTCTCGAAAGTGTTTGGGAGACGTTGCTAGAATTTAATCAGAGGAAGGATATGAGCCAAAGCAGGAGGCCAGAGAGCATGGCACATCCTAGTAGCAGGTGTAGTTGAAGCAAAAGGGATATGTAAGGACTTGGTAGTAGATGAGTGGAAAGATGTACTGAAGCCAGATCGTCATGTCCCTTCTAAACCATATTAAGACATTTGAATTTACTCCAGAAGCCAATGGGGAGGACTGATGGCAGGGGAGTGAGGCTACAGCATTTGGTCAGTGACCGCACAGGTTGCAGTTATTTACTGAAGTATTGAATGAGGCATTCAAGAGAGCCTGAATCCACTCCGTTTGTAGCCCAGGCTGGGGGAAGCAGTGGGATAAAATGCTAACAACACTAGACTGGCTTCACACCTGACAAGCTGGGAAATGGGAAAACTAAATTCTGTGAGCATGAGTTTCCTCATCTATAAATGTCCGATTAATGCCTATGTCACATGGCTATTTTAAGGATCAAAGGAGGTCATATATTGAAGTACTCAGAACTGATGTGTGGCACCTACCTAGTAAGGCATGGTGAATGCTATCGACAGCCATTCTTAGGGTGTTCTTAAGCTAATTTTTGCATTATTTTACAATGGCCAGGTCTTTTGGAACACTTGGGACTACAGGGATTTCTCTCCCACTTGATTCAGAGACCATTCTGCCTTTAAGAGCTTTTGCAGTTGTTATCTCTCATTACCCCAGAAACATAAATCAAATAGAGCCAAACCGTTCCTGCCTGGGTCCAGCTTCCAAAAACAATGGCTATTACTCAAGCCCCAGGTCCCCAAAGATAAAAAGAGCCCTCTTGAAATAATATCTGTTGTTTTGCCTTGATTGCATCTCCAGCCGGTGTAAATGAAGAGGGGAGAGTTTGGAGATCCAAGAAGGAACCTTGAAGCAAAACAGTAGAGAATTTGGGGAAATTGTGGGAAGAAATAAATTGAGGCTTCCAAATCTGTCCCAAATATTTTCTAAGGGTCTGCTTAAACCACACAATAGTAAGGAAGCTGTCGGGGGGGTGGGGGGGGAGTATTGTTCAAAATGGCTTGTTTTCTCAGGTCTGCCCCCCTCCCAGAAATGCAGCCTAATCTGAAATGCATTCCATCACTTTTAGTTGAAATGAACTTTGATTAACCTGTACATTTATGCATTCCAAAGGCTCACTCCCAAATCCAAGCCTCCTATTTGGCCACAGAAGCAGCTGCCGTTATGGACTCAAGCCAAATAGTGCTCATTCTGTTAAACAGGCGTCACTCAAGAAGCCCGAAAATAACATTGCAGATAAGTAATGCTGCAATTTTACATCTGTTCGGTGGTCCCATTAATTTTCTTAACTAGAGCTGAGCAGAACAAACGAGGAGGCTGGCCCTCTTTCAAGTCTTTCACTAATAGTTGTAAACCTTCTGTTGTCATATAAAAGCTGCTTATAATATCATTAACATCTGGTTAGGTTCACTTTGCAACTTACCAGTGATCCCTGTATTTTTCCTTTTCAGGAAGTTTCTGTTGTTAAACACTCCAGTTGCTCCTTTCTAAGCTTTCTAAGCTGGAGCAGCCTCAAGGAGAGAATGTCTTGGAGTGCTTCCACCTCCAAAATGGTCTGAGCATAACTGGCAGTTACCATCCTCATCTGAAGCTGCAGGGCCTTCCACGTGCCAATTGGGCTAAAGCCCGAGAAGGCAGATGGAATTGGAAGCGCGGCCTAAAGCTGACTCTTCTGCTCTTGGGACTGTGCAGGGAGAATGTTCTAAGTTTGCTGATTCCCACAGTGGCAGCCTAGGTCTTATTCTCACACTTTGAATGAACCATATTGGGTTTGCATCACTTTGGAGAAGGAAACCAGACCTTGGAGTAGCAGGGAGAATGACTCTCTTTGAAACCTCTTTCTTCCCTTAGAACCAGTGACTGCTTGCTAACATTAACCTTCATTCATCCTTTCACTCATCTGTTCAGGTATTTACTGACATGTCCTTGGGGCCAGACATAGTGGTAGGTTCTGGGGAGATGAAGATAAAACATCTTTGTTTGCAAGGTGATCCTATTCTAATGGAGGAGACAAGTACAGAGATAATGAAAACATCTAAGGATAAGTATATACCAGGACGTGCCTTCTCTATGGGGGCAAAACATTGGTTCTCAGGGAGCAAGGAATCTTAGATATGACATTACAATGGTTTGTGGCCCTCCGGAGCTCAACTCTACCTGACTGAACCTTATTCTTTCATATTTAGTTTCTCTTATTAGGGAGAATTTAATTTAATTTGTTTTTTCTCCTTGGCGGGAGGGGCGGGGGCAAGAATTAAAATAAGAAGGTAAGAGACACTAGAAGAACACACAGAAGCTGGAGGACCTCTTAGGAAAGGCCTCTAGGCCCAGCGGAGGAGCCAAGAAGCCTTCCTGAAGGGCAAGACATCTGAGCCAAGTGTTATAAAGTAAGAGTAAAAATTCTCCAGGGGAAGAAAGATGTTTGTGCACAGACAGTAACATGTGCAAGGTTAAAGATGTTAGAAAAGTGTTTCTTTTAAGGAACTGCAGATTGTTCAGTGGGGAAGAACTTAGGGAATTACATTGGGATGGGAGGATGGTGCGACCTTCTGGAAACACAGAGACTCCCACTCAGCTCATGCAAAGGAAGGGGTTGTAGTTTATTCTTAAGGAATTGGGGAACCAATGAAAAGCATCAAGCAAGAGGGTAACGTAATCAAATTTATGTCTTAAAATATCCAAGAAAGTAAAGAAAAGGAATTACTTGTTGGCAGCAGTGGTGAAAATAAATGTGAGGGAGAGGGGCAGAGGCTGGGTCCCTAGCAGGAAAAAAAAATTAGGACGAAACCATTGTTATGAAAAACTGGGCAGAGCTGAGATGGGGGCCTCCTCTAGAGCAAGTGGCAGTGGGATGCTCTGGGACCTCACCTCAAGGGGTCCCATAGGGATCTTGATGACACAGTGTATGGACAGCCGCCACCACGATCATCTATGGAAAGTAAGGAAGCCAAACTAATTAAATATCTGTTTAATCAAGGCAGCCGCGCAGCATTTTCTGAGGGAATTAATATTTTTATTAAATATTTAGTATTATAAATATTATCAATTTATTCAATTAAGTATTTTAATAAAATAATATTTTATTAATTTTTTAAATGTTATAAAAACTTCAAGTATATTAAAAAATAGAGAAAATGGTGTAATGGATCATCATGTATCACTAGCAGTAACAATTATTAACATGATAAATCTTGCTTTATCTATACTCCCACCCTAATTTAAGACTTCCAAAATACATAACTAAATACCATCACAGTTTAAAATATTAGCAATAATTCTTAATATCATTAAATATTCACTCAATGTTCCCATTTGCCTGATTTTCACATAGATAGATAGATAGATAGATAGATAGATAGATAGATAGATAGATAGATAGACAGATTTTTAGAAATACTTAATTTGGATTAAGATCCAAAAAGACCAACTGATTGCTTTTGCTTGTAATGTCTCTTACATCTCCCCTTTCTGTTTTCTCTTTCTGGCAGTTGATTTGATGAAGAAGTTAGAAATCAGCTTCCATTTCTGTCATAACCTAAATACAACGCCACTTCTTTCTGTTTCCACCCCAATGAAGTCACAGAAATTTTTCCTTCATTAAGATGCTGCCATTTTTTTTATTTGCATCCCCATCACTGTTTAAACTTGTTAAGGACCCTAACAATTGCCTGCTGGTTATAGTGAGGCCTCAGTGACTAACTAAAGTGTCCCCACATCAGGTGGCCTGCAACTAATTGTCCTAAACCCAGTTACTTCATCTCCAATGTTACTTAGTCCTCTTCCTGATGCAAGGTGCAGAATTATCCAAAAATACTATGGGAGACTCAGCCTGGGTTGCCTGAAGAAGGAGCCAATGATCACCAGGTTCTCCCCCTTTGCCCAGTGAGTGGGTCTGCACCCAAGCTCCCCTCCCGATAGCCCCATGGTTGTTTTCATCTGGACTGAAGTTTCAACTGAAACTTCTCACAGGTTTCGGGGTTCTGGGCTGCTGGGTTCCAGATCCTGGGCAGCTGCCATTTCCCACAATTCCCATAAAGAGCTGATGGCCAAATCCAGAATGCTTGGGGCCCATTGACCGAGTCTCCTCATGCTTGCTCTAAGGGAGAACGATAAAGGGTCAGCGTCTTCTCCCTGGACTACACACCTACACTGAATGGCCAACAGACTGCCCAATGGTAACTGATATTTTTAACTATGCCGGAGTTTACTGATCAGATCACTCACCTATACTTTTATCCAGAGCGTAGGTGCCGCAGGCTGCAAAGTACATGCATTATACGCAATGATGCCCTATTCATCTATGTCAAAGCCAGCTGTGAAAGATAATTATATGATATATCGTAGTGTATAATAATGTAGACTTTTGCCCTCTGCCTCTATTTTTTGATTGCCCTGTATCCTGGTGCCTCTCTGAGGCCTTCCTTAGCAGGCCATCATTAGCCTGTTGGCCACAGGCTAGGTAGAAACCTGGAAGAAGTTTGTGAGCCATCAAACAGAGCTATTGAGGGCTTGATATAGAGGATTCTCGGCTGCCGATATAAATTTGAATCTAATATTGACGGTATTTGTAACCTAAGTTGTTGATTTAAACATTGCAGTGTGTGGTAATTGGTCTTTAGTTCTCTATGTATGGAGCAGATTAGGGGTAGAGCACTGAGGACGGAGAGGTGATAGGTACATTCCAGAATTCCCATTCTATGGCCAGAAGTGAAGTTAGTGCTGGTGGGAGAGGATACATCACTTCCTGTGTTACTCTATTGGCCTTTCACTTTATCTTCATTGTAATTCTTCGCTGCACACACAGATAAATAAATTGTTAATTCAAGCTTTTCTTTCCCTCCTTATTTTAGGGTTTCATATCATAAATGAACAGCTGTTTATTGCAGAAATGTGACTGTTAATGTTACACCATGATACAGTCTGACTGTAAAAGCTGACTGTTTTATGAAAGTAGCTACTGGACCATTTCATTGCATCCTTAAGTACAGATATGAAACAGTTCCTTTACCATTTGCAGCTCCCAGGACCAAGGAATAAAACAAGAGACACTCAAAAACTTAGGCATGTCATACGCAAATAAGACCCTTTGAATTCTGAGACTTCATATTTGCAACTCTGATACAGTCAAAAAACACACCTGAGTTGGAGGCGTCCCATGACATCTTTCAGCTCAATAATTTAAGCAGACCACATTCACAAATGTTTTCCTTCATACTAGCGTTAAATAGAAGAATTTAATTTGTGACAGTGTGGCAGCCTGGTATCTTCTACTGAAGCATAATTTTAATCTCATAATTTTCATCTCATAATTTTAATCTGAAACTGGCTGTTAATCTCAAGAACAGACAAGTGATAATGATTCAAGCCTCTGCTTTAATATCCATGAATTCAACAGGAGTCACGTTTTTAAGACATTGTTAGTAGAATGATATGTAAGAGATTCTAGATTTCCAAGCCAACCTCCCTAAGCCCCACTTAACCATGTATATGTTAACGTTTGCTCCAACCCTGAGTAAAAACAACGTTTCTATACTGAAAGTTAGCTTGCTTATAAAGCCTGAGATGGGAATGTCATGGCCTGATCGCGTTGTCACTGCACGACTCCCTCCCCCCATATTGCCTCCTCAGCCAAGTGTTCATTCCACAGGTATTTGTGGCACATTTACCAAATGCTGGGCAAGCACTGTACTAGCCATGACACAGTCTAATGGGCCTGAAGTGCCAGCTGGTACCTCACTCACAGATTTAAAACATAAGCCATTAGGTAGTGAACTGACTATCTCCATGTGTTAGAATGTAATATCCTACTAAGGAAATGCTACTTCCCAAAATAATTATTTCCAGAGACATAATGCTTCGATGATGATGTTTTAAATTTCTTATTCTATGTCTGAATATATGTGTCTTACTACTTCGCTTTTTCCGAAGAAACCAATTATGACTACTTGGTATTTATTGCAGATGAGCAAGAAAGTTCCGGAGCAATTATTTACACCGTGGAGCTTAAGCGCTATGGGGGGCCCCTTGGCATCACGATTTCGGGAACCGAAGAGCCATTTGATCCTATAATCATTTCCAGCCTCACTAAAGGGGGATTAGCTGAAAGGTAAAAGTTGAAGAAACTGTTAGTTACCTCTGTCTGAGATGGGTTTCCTCCCTCATCTGAACACATGGTCCCTTCCCTCTCCTGCCTGGTTAGCTGTTGACTTTTTCAAATCTGCACAAAAGATTGATTTTAGAGCTTGAGAACTCTCAGGCAGAACTCTGACTTGACTTTGAGGGGCATCTTACAGGCGGCGAAAGGTGTCATGGGCTTAACATTGATATTAGCGTCTAAAAGTGTATAAACCAACCATAATTGACTGGAGGTAGATTTATATTGTGTCCATTTTGAGAGAAGGAGACTAAAGTTCAGGGAGGTTAAAAGGCTTGTCCAATTCAATTCAGCAAACATTTACTGAGCCCCTTATTACCTGACCGGTACTGGCCTTAGCTGCCATGTTTTCGGGAGAGGATGACATAGGCTTCGTCTTCAAAGATTTCAGGAAGCAAAGATATCTTAATGATATCTTGTAATTTGAAATGTCCACCTGTTCCTTCAGCAATTTGTTTTCATTAGCATGCACTTCCAACCCACCCCACCCCCTCTCTGTTAAACTGCATTTCTTTCTGAACATGTTGTAGAGATAGTCCAACCCTCCTAACCATATCTGTCCTCCGGTGACCCAGCTCAGGAATGCACACACATCATTCATGTTGACCCTTGAAGACAATGGTTTGCAAAATAGAGATGCGGCATTGCAGAATTTTGGAGCTGCAAGGTACCTTAGAAAGCAGCTCATCTAACATCTTCATCTGTCAGATGAGGGCACAGAGGCTGCTCAAAAAGGGTTAAACTGTTGGAATTTTGTATATGGATGTTAACAGAGACACCTATGATACGATATTTTGTAGGCTTCCTCCTGACCGAGGTATCTCTGTTAGGGAGAAAACAAGGAAAAATTAATATTTATCTGGGTTAGCAAGCTGCTGGTCAAGTGTTGTATGACATACAACATAGATCTTTTATAAATTAGAGATTCTTCAGAATAGAATGAAGTGATGTGTTGTTGTTTTTTTCAGGGAAAAAAATTCTTTGAGAGCAGATGCATTGGGGGACTTGTTAAGCAGCCCCTGGTGACCTGTAGGACCCAGGGTCACTTCTGTTGCCCCAGTTGCTACTGCCAGGCACAGCTGCCCGCTGGCCCAGAAGCAAGCGGTGGTCAGAGCACTGAGTGACAAGCAGCCCTTGGAGTTGGGCTCCTTCTCTCACTGTAGTTAAAAAGTGAGCGGAACTACCGGAAGGTAGCACATGGAATTCCCGCTCTGTAGCCTTCAACCAGGCTGGAGAGATCTGAGTTTTTCCACCATTCTGGAGCTTGCCTGCTATGCGTCTACTTCTTCCCCACCCAGTGCTTCCAAAGATAAATATGCTGAACATCAGAATTATAAATTCTAATCTGCTAGTTCAGAATTGGGTGAGGATGAGAAGAGAAAGAAAAAGGCCCAAGGTTGATTAGTTTATTGATCAATGCATTCATTTTCTTCTTCCACGTTTCAAAGAGCATGCGAGGCCCTTTGCATATGTTTTCCTATTTAATCTTCAGGGCTCCCCTGTAGAGATGATTACCCCATGTAATGATGAGGAAGCTGACACCTAGAAACATTAACAGAAGGTTCCCAGGTCCCGCGACTGGTAGGTGGCAGAGTTGGCTTCAAACATAGCATTAAAGTTATGAGCTGCATAATGAGATTTCGGTCACGATGGACCATATATACAAGGATGGTCCCCTAAGATTATCACAGAGCTGCTAAAAATGTCCTATCACCTAGTGACATCGTAGCCACAGTGACATCATACTGCAAGGCATGACGTGTCTGTGGTGATGCAAACTAGGTGTACACAAACCTAGCGCACTGCCAGTCGTATAAAAGTATAGCACAGACAATTCTGTACAGTACAGAAGAATTGAGAATAAAGAATGACTACGTGGCTGGTTTATCTATTTACTATACTATGCTTTTTATGGTTAGAGTATACTCGCTCTACTTAATAAAAATGTTTGTTGTAAAATAGCATATCATGTTAGGCCTGCAGCGGCCTCACACGTCTGTGTTTACTGAGTCTCTTGATTGCATCATTTTCTCTTATACTTGGTGTAATCTCGTGGTGTTTTGTACAGTAAGACTGTACAGGTTTGCAGCCTAGGAGAGATAGACGGTACCATACAGCCTAGGTTGTGGCAGGCTGTACCATCTAAGTTTGCGTAAGTGCACTCGGTGATGTTTGCACAACGACAAAATCACCTAATAACACATTTCTCAGAACATAGGCCAGTTGTTATGTGTGCGTGAGTGTAACTGATTCCTGAGATGGGCCCTTTCCAATCCTTGGCATCGCCAGCAGGGGACCCTGCCACACCAGGACCTGGTGTAGGTCGCCATGCTCTCTGAGCCTCACTTCCCTTGCAAGGAGCTGGAGTAATAATTATGTTCAATACTTTAAAACTGTAGAAAGAAGGAATGCCCCGTGCTAAATAAACATCACTACGTTTATTGTCCAGCATTGTTCATTTCCTTGGAATTTGTAAGAGGGTTACCAAATGACTCAGCTTTCCTGGAATTTAAAAAGCACAGAAGTCCATTTGAAATACTAATTAAAACAATTTTTCTAATTTTATTTGAAACTGAAAAGTAATTCGCAACAGATGCAGTTATCCTGTAACATTGCCCACGAGAAAACTAGAAGTGGCTTCTAGAGACCGTTGCCAAGTCTTTATTATTATGAATACATAAAGTATGTTGGAGCATTTATATTCAGTAGCACAGTAGCATGCTGAATGCTGAAAGTAGGAATTCTTTCTATCTCTCCTATTACTATTTGGTGTTTCAGAACTGGCGCAATCCACATAGGAGACCGAATCCTAGCCATCAACAGCAGCAGCTTGAAAGGGAAGCCTCTGAGTGAAGCCATCCATTTGCTACAGATGGCAGGAGAGACTGTCACCTTGAAAATTAAGAAACAGACAGATGGTGAGTGGGTTGAGAGCCACGGTGAAGGATTTCCAGTGCATTTCCTTCCCAAAAAGAATGTGCAAATGTCTATGTGTGTATTTCTAGGAAAATGACTCTCTAGCCAGGAAGAATTTGAGATCTTTTTATTGAAACTTTTTTCCTATCTTTAAAGCCCAGTCAGCATCCAGTCCCAAGAAATTCCCCATTGCCAGCCACTTGAGTGACCTGGGAGATGTGGAGGAAGATGCTTCTGCAGCACAGAAACCAGGCAAACTCACTGACATGTACCCCTCCACTGTGCCCAGTGTGGACAGTGCTGTGGAGTCCTGGGATGGCTCTGCAATTGATGCCAGTTATGGGAATCAAGGTATGTCTTCTCCCTGGAGACCAGAGGATTTGTCATTGGTGAAGCCCATGTTTCTCAAAGATCCGCTCTCTGATCCATGAAAAGCATACCTTACTTGTGTCCACATCAGTGTAACCATATTGAACGTGTTGGCTATAGTGGCCTTCCAGTTCCTTCTTCTTAATGCTGCTAAGTTGTGGACATTTGTCAAACACTAGCAGGCCCCCATTAGACCCTCTGATGTGCAAGTGTTCAATCCAGCATAGGTTAGTAGGAGGCTAACCATACAATAAAGTGGTTCACTGTAGACAGGCCCCTTTGTCTTACCTTTTTAGCAACCTTTCCACAAAGATGGACTGGGGAATGCTGATGATGTACATAAGAGAATGATTTGTGAGCCCATTTGTTCCTGCCTCCTCCTGACTTTGATTAGAAACTTGTAGGGGTTTCTCCGAAACTCATCACTAGAGTTGTAATCACAATATACAAAAGTATATGGTAGATTTTTCTTCACAGACATCATCTTCATGTGGATAAGTATAACCTCCATTAAAAGTTAAATCTTATTAGCAGAACATAAGCACAGAAGGTGTTAGACTGAATACAGGGTATAAACTAAAAGCTTCTTTTAAAAATCTGTTTCCTTCTCAGTGATACGTAGCATCAAAAGAGAGGTATATCAAAAATTCTTTGTATTTCTCCTTATCTGAGCCTTACTTTCTCTCAATTGCCTTGTATAAGTTCCAGCCTCCAAATCCTTCTGCCCTGGATTTCAGTCAGTCAGAGAATAAACTACATGAATAGTTCAGAGAACACACGTTTGGGTGTGACAGTTGTTTTGTGACTTAGTTAACGAATTTTTAGGAAAGTCTGTCTAGCTTGCTCTCTTTCTGGTTCCCCACTTTTCTTCTCTCCGCTTGTTTTTGCTTATGTCACACTCTCTGTGAAATGTCCTGACAGGTGGAGAAACAGGAAGAGAAATATTTCTAAGCTATCAAGTCATGACTTGTTAGAGATGATATTGTAGTTGGTGGAGAAGATATTTTGAATACCCGAAATAGAATTGGGATTTTATTTCTCTGGAAATTAATTTTTCCAAGTCATAATACCTTGTAGCGAGTGAAGTGTGCAACCAAATAACACAAATAACAGATATTCTCATTGTCTGATAGTTGATGGTCCACCAGAGGTCACTCTGGATAAAAACTAAGTCAAATTCTGTCAGCATGAATAATAATGAGTGCCAACTATAATTTAATAGATGTATATAGTCACAGGATGTGGAGTACAGCATAGGGAATAGAGTCAGTGGAATTGTAACAGCTATATACGATGTCAGAGGGGCAATAGATTGGGAGAGGGAGGTTATCACTTTGGTGAGGGGTGTAGATGTCTAACTATTACATTGTTTTGCACACCTGAAACTAATTTAAAAAAATAAATAAAGGAATAAAACGTCATAATAATAAATTATTTTTAAATCCTATCAGCATAGACTCTGAGGGGTATTTATTAGTATGTTTGTTTGTTTATTGTTTATCAATATGGAGACTTTTTTGTTATGTAGTTTTTTGTGAGGATGCTGTTGATTTTAATGAATTCTGCTCCACCAGGTGGCAGGTTACACACAGGGTCAGGACCATTCGAAGCATTCTAGAGGGCCTTTCCCTCATCAGTGACAAGGGAAGAATCATTTATTATTAATGAAGCAATTTTGAAATTTTGAAATCCTGGACAGGGAATAATGGTCATAAGAATATTAAATTTGGCATTTACAAATTAGAAATCTTTATGAGGTGGAAGAGAGATTAGCGCTATGTAAGAGAAAATGGCAATTGGGACAGAACTAAAGTTTTCCAAGGTGATGAGAAAATGGTACCGATACCTTATATTTGTAAAACACGTTCAGATTTCCAAAGCATTTTCACAAAACTAATCTCAAATGATTCTCATAACGAATGTGTGTCAGTCAAAAGGCTGGTGGATCACAGGATTTCAATGTCAGGAGAGAATTTAGAAGTCAGCTAGTCTGACATCCACTGCCACCCCAGATGCCCTGTCTGGCCTCCCTGCACGCGGTCATGCTGTGTGGGCCTGAGCGTTTGCAGTGACAGGCAGCTCCCTAGCTGCTGAGGCAGCTCTCCCATCTTCGTGAGCATAGCTCTGGCAGCTCAAAGTCCTCACTTGTATGGAGTGCAAATCTGTCTGCCTGGAGCTTCTGCCTGTTAGTGTTAGTTCTACCCTCATGGTCATTTGGAACTAAAGCTTCTTCCACTTGACAGCCCTTCTGATGCTCAGACAGTTATCTTGCCTCTTTTGAGCCTTTCCTTCTCTAAGTAAAATAGCCCCAGTTCCTTTAACTGTTCCTCACATACAAAACTTACTTTTGAATATCTGTATCATCCTTGGCGCATCTCTTCTGAATAGGTTCAAATTTAACCCTGTACTTATTAAAGCGTAGCACTCAGGACAGTCGTACAATAGTCTGCTAGCCCAGAGCAATTCAAGCCCGTCGGCTCCATCACTGAAGACTGTAGAGACTTTCAATGCAGCCTATCTCAACAAAAGAATTGTGATGCTCACGTCCTATCTGTCACTCATTTTGAGCCTATTGTTTACCAATATCTCAAAGTCTGGTTTTATTTCTTTACTTGTGATATTGGGTTAAACCGGATCGCTCCAGATTGTGCTTGTTAGGTTGACTTTTTAAAAGCGAGGCACAGAACCATACTTTTTTCCTGTTAACCATCATGTTGTGAGAGACAGATTATCTCTCCAACCTGTCCCTCCAGCCTCTCAGCAGACTCTATAGCATTTCCCAGGAAGATTTTGCACACTCTCACTGCATCTGTAGGTCTACAATAATTGTCCCATTCCTGATAGGATGCTGCACCACCATGAGGCACATTTTCCTCCTGGAGCCAGAAATCGGTGGTTCTGCAGCCACATTCCTTACTGTTCTGTGCTTCTTGTCCAAATGTCAAGCTTTCCTCATTCATTCATTCATTCAGCAAATGTGTAATGGCTGGCACAATATGAGGCCAGTGTACGATGGGCATACACTGTTGGACAAAAGACACAGGGTCCTTATTTTTATGGAACAGGTTCCCCAGCTGAAGGGCCAGACAGTTAACCAATGGTGCAGCATATTACCTAGTTATTGAAAAGGGGAAAAGGATGGAGTAATCAAAGCTGGTAAATAAAGAAGGAATGTGTTCAAAGTTTCACAATGGGATGGATGACTCAATTCTATTGTATAGCCCTAGGATGCAAACTTCTTCCAGTCTGCCTCTGAGTCAGCTTCTTCCATTCCCCATGCTCTATATTCACGCCCTTCTGGCTTATCAAAATCTATGCTTTTGGCCAACCTTGTCTTATGCATTCCTCCTTCTAACTCTGAGAAAGCCCTATGATTGCTTCCTTAGCGTTAGCATAGGTCAATCGATACAAGAGGAGACTTACAAATTGGTGGTACCTGGACTCTGTCATTCTCATGGACAGTGAGGGTCTTGTGATGGCTGTAATTCTTGACTCTCAACTCAGGTAGCTATGTTTTTTTCTTATCCCATCAAAATCCTTAGATAGTTCTCTATTTTCAGTTCATTTTTTCAGCTTTATTGAGGTATAGTTCACAAATAAAATTACATGTATTCAAAATGTATACTGTGATGGTTTGATATACGTATATATTGTGAATTGATTACCACCACCTAGTTGATTGGTGCATCCATCAGCTCCCAGAGTGACCATTTGTGTATGGATGTGTGATGAGAATGCTTCAGATCTGCTTTCGTAGCAAATTTCAAGTATACAATACAGTATTATTAACTATTGTTGTCATGGGGTACATTGGATCTCCAGAACTTAGTCATCTATGAAAGTTTGTACCCTGAGATTAATGTCTCTCCATTTCTCCCATTCCCCAGCCCCCACTAACCACATTTTACTCTCTGTTCCTATGAGTTTGACTTCTTTTTTTATAGGTTCCACATATAATTGAACTCATATAGTATCTATATTTCTCTCTCCATTTCACTTAGTATTAGATTGGTGCAAAAGTAATTGGGTTTAGAAGGTTAAAAGTAATTGCAAAAACCGCAATTACTTGTGCACCAACCTAATATATTGTCCTCCAGGGTCATATTGCAAATGGCAGGATTTCTGTTTTATTTTTTGGCTAAATAATTTTCATATATATATATATATATATATATATATATATATATATATATATATCTTATATATATATACTATAGATATAGATAGATAAAACATATAATATAATAGATATATAATTATCTATCTATATATATGTGTGTGTGTGTGTGTGTGTGTGTATACTATATTTTTATCTGTTCAACTGTTGACAGATACCAGACACTTAGGTCATTTCCATGTTTTGTCTATTGTAAGTAATGCTGCAATGACATGGAAGTGAAGACATCTCTTCAAGATATCAATTTTGTTTCTTTAGATATATACCCAGAAGTAGGATTGCTGGATCCTTTTTGAGGTCATTTTGATCATTTGTATTCGCTCAGGAAAAAAAAAATCCAGGTTTTCACATGTATTTGCACACAATTAAGTAACCTCTTGTTTGAGTCTTTTTATTTTCTAGGTTTCTATAATTGTATCCCCAATATTGTTCCATATTTGGTATATTTGTGTTTTTATTCTTTTTCCCATGATTATATTGGTAACAGTTTATTTTTATTTAGTATTTTTCCCAAAGAACTCATTCTTGCATTTATTTATTAGTTCCACTCTGGTTTTTTAAAATAAATTTTTGCTTTTAATTTGATTAACTTTATTTTGTGGTTCTTAGATTTTGTTCTGTTTGACTTGAACTGGATGTATAATTCATTTGTTTCCATGCTTCCGTGTATTTCTCATAAAGATGATGATGACTGACAAAAGACACCAACATGTACAGTCAGAGAGTCCAACTGTTCTTTCATGTATTTAGGGAACACAACATAGTACATACAGAGAGTAGCACAGAGTGGGAGACTCAGCAGTATTCTCCCCGTTAGGGGGCTTTTTATTCCATTTCTGTTTTATTTCTATATACAAGCTTATATTTCATCTGCTTCTATCATCTTGTCTTGCACAGTTTTCCTTGAGCTCTCATATCTCTGCTTTGATCTCTTACTTTATGGAGATGATGGTTTCAGTTTGTATTTTTTTAAATTTTGAGAAGACGTATTGGATTATATTTATCATTTGTTCCATGGCAGCCTTTTTCTCATAAGTATCCTTCATCTGCTGTTGCTTAGTTTTTGTTCCTTCTCTCTCTTATTTTTGATATTAACTTGATGTAGATTAGATATGGATATAGATATAGCTACAGATATAGATATCTTATGCGGGTTCCTTTTAAATTATTGCTTATCTTTGAATCAGATTATTTCTTCCTGAATTGGAAGTTTGCAGTAGGTTCTGAGACAGAAAAGCCCAAGCTGTGTTCCAGGCTAGCAAAACTTACCGTGTTCACAGTACCTGCCTGATGAGTGCATGCTTCCTCAGCCAGCAGAAATCAGCAATTACAGGCTACCAACGCTGCAGCATTCCTCTCTGCTAGCCTGCCTCACTGACAGATGGCTTCCTGCAGTCTGTGGCATATCTGTAGGTGTTGTCGTTCAGCCCACTTCACTGGCTTTACCCTCATGCCAAGCTGGGTACTTCCTGCCATGAGTCTATGCAATTCATTCTAGTGTACCAAGCAAAGCATTGTTGTTTTGCCTCATGCCATGGCCCCTGATTTAGAGGACTGGTCCCTCTCTGAAATCTCTGGCCATAGGTATCTCCTCTTGACTTCTTATTGGAACCCCCACCTTACCCCATTTGATTTTCATAGAATTTGGTAACTTTCCTTACGTATAATGGTTTGAGACTCTAGTTTTGCCAAAGATGGAGTTTGCATTCTATTGTTTTGTCATCACTTTTTGTTTTGAGGTGATTTCTGAGAGAAGGTAGAACTACTCTGACATTATAAAACTACGATCTTATCTAAACACCTTGAACATTTCTTGGCAAGAACAATTAGAAAAGTTACAAAAACATAGGATTTGATTTTCTGATTCTCAACAGAATTGGGTTCTTAGGAAACAAATTTGGCAGAGAATTATCTGACTTGCTTTCTTAGACTAAAACTGGCTTCCAAAAATGAAAATAATGGCAGGAGCTACAGTCCCAAAATTGTAAAGTTGAAGATTCCATTCCAAAATCATTATCTCACTTCAAACTTCATATGTGAACCAACATTGTTTAGTTCCCTTTTCTAAATTAGTACTGAGTGTAAATTAAGAGCTACAAATGGAAAATATTAATCTACATGATATTGTGATACTGAAAACCAAGTAGTACAATGTTGGAGTATCAGAATTTTACAAAAATCTGAGGTGTAGTTACCCTTAAAAAAAACATTATCATACCAATATTCCATCAACTTTCAGAAGTACCTACAGTACCTATTTTCCATTATGTAAATGTATAAAACATAACATTACTCTCAGTGAAGGGAATCTAGACCGAATCTTATACCTTGTGTCAGTTTGTTTGGGCTGCTATAGCAGAATACCACAGACTGAGTGGCTAAAAGAACAAAATTGATTCTCATACAGTTCAGGAAGCTAGAAGTCCAAGTTCAAGGTATTGGCAGGTTTGGTTTCTCCCGAGGCTTCTCTCTCCTCAGTTTGCAGATATCCATCTTATTCTCACTGTGTCCTCACATGGCCTTTCCTCTGTGTGCACATGTCCCTGGTGTCTCCTGTTTGTGTGTGTCTACATTCTTCTTATGAGGAAATCAACCAGATTGGACTATGGCCCCACACTATGACCTAATTTAACTTAATTACCTCGTGAGTGGCCCTATCTCCAAATACAGTCACATTGGAGGTTAGGGCTTCAACATATAAATTTTGGAGGGGACACAATTCAGTCCATAGCATGTCTAATATTATGATACAAGGTATAAGACCAGACATTAAAACCTAGGTAGGCAGGTAGGAAGGGAGGAAGGAAGGAAGGAAGGAAGGAAGGAAGGAAGGAAGGAAGGAAGGAAGGAAAGAAGGAAGGAAGGAGAAAAAAAAAGGAAATAAAGAAGGGAGGAAGGAAAAGAGAAAGGTAGGTTTCCAGTTCTAAATAAAAAGAGTAATTACTTAGGAAATAAAATTTTTTAAACTATTTCTAGCTTTCAATTTTTTAAATCAATTTTGTATGTAGAATCTAGTTTCCAATATCATACCTGTATTTTAATTTTCTGTGTTTGTACATCATTCAGTAAAAACAAAGTCTGTATTTCTGGCAGTTGATTTTTCTCACACCTGGGCTGCCTCATTAGTTCCATTCCTTCTGTGGCTTTTAAGTTTGGCTCCTGGGGTTTTTCAGAGCCTGTTAACCTCTTCTCAACTATGGCAACCAGATTGCCTTTACCTGAACTTAATTTCCACCAAATATTTCCTATTTTAAATCATAATAGCATCATCCACCTGCATCAGTTAAGGGTTGAATTCACCTACATATAAAAGAAAATCCAAATGATGGTGTTTAAACAAGGTAGAGGGTTGTTTTTCTCCCACTGTTGTAAAGAGGCTGGAAGCAGCAGGGAGCCCCAGACTGTCATCAGGACCAGGCTTTCTCCTACAGCCTCAGAAGTTAGTCTCCTATGGCTCTCCATTGCTACTGCCTTTGTTATAAAACCCCATGAGGTCTGAAATATTTACTTCCTCGCTCATCTCCTTACTTTGAGTATCTTACCACTCCACATTACTCTCGGTGACCTTTAGAAAACTCAGTCTAATTTTGCCACTCCCTCTAAGAAAAACTCTCTTAATGGTTCTCTATTGCTATAGGATTAAAGTCAAAGGTCCTTAGTTTAAAACACAGAGTTCTCGGTAATCTCACCTCCACCTACTCTATCAGTCTCTTCTCCTGACACTTCATTGCGATACCTTTTACTCCACACTACCTGAACTTCTCACTGTTCTCTAAGCAAGATTTGGTCCCTGGTACCTTGATAGCAGTGGGTGTTTTAATATATTAGTCCATCTCTTCCTTTATAGATCTAAAACAGTTGAAAAATAGCAATTGGAGTCAGCTATGGATTAAAATATCAACATTTATTTGTTTGTTTGTTTGTTTGTGTGTGTATGTATTCATTCATTCATTTTTGCTAGGAAAGCTGGATTGGCGATTCAGCCAGAATCAAGATTGTTATTTCCCTACCCCCAACCCACGTCTAGAAATTAAGACATAAATGAGGAAGATGTCAGCTCTACAAAGCAAACTGTAACACAGCATATCTGTTGAATTTGAATTTGGTTCAGCTGAATAGAACTTAAAATCCTAATATTAGTGTCTTAAATCATAAAGAAGTAGGCAGGTCGGGTATCAAACTTCACAGCATCAGAAGAGACCCTGCTCTTACATACTTATTCTCTACTATGCTTAGCACTTGGTTTCCATCCTTGCGATTTGGTCCAAGGATCCATCACAGGGTCCAAGATAGTTACTGTGGCTCCAGCTGTTTTCATCGACATTCCAGGCAGCAGGAAAGAGGGTTGTAAGGAGCCTTCCAGAAAATCTATTTACATATCATTAGCCAGAACTTTTTACATAGTTAACATTTAACTTTGGGAAAAGATAAGAGATACAGTCTTGTCCTGACAAGTAATATGTCCACCCCCAAACCTGGTATTCCAGTACTAAGGATAAAGAGAAAAATGGATATTTTGATAGACTGCAGTCAGCTAACTGCACGGTCTTGATCTCCTTGCCCTCTTTGAGCTCAGAGAACCCCAAGAGTGGGACCCAGTTTTACTTATCTCAGTGCAGCAGCAGTGGGAGAGAATGGATCCAGAGAAAGCCAAGAAGGGGCCAATTGTAGGTACCCAGTATTCATTTCTAAAACTCAACAACTACGTAAATCACTGCTCCTTCTGTGGGAAGGAATAAGCACCATGTGGGAAGAAGGACCAGAATGTTCCCAGAATGCTGCTCCTTCCGTAGATGTGAAGAAGCAACCCACTGAGGACAGAGCACTGTTTACCCCGACCATGCCTTTCCCAGCCTCTCCTGCTAGGCGTCCATTGCCTCACCCAACACCTCTACTAACAGAGGCCCATTTACCCTCGAAATCCAAGCTGACATGTCGCCTTTCCTTTGGCACCTTTCATGACCCACATTCTGACCCCCAAACAGGTCTCTCTTCTTCCGTATCAGTGTGCTCAGACTAAAAAGATAACACTCTCCCCTGCTATTAGAATGCTCTCTCTTTATGACTGTTTTTCCTCTCCTCTCTCCCATACATAGATACTAAATTATGCAGTTTTGGAGGACAGGAATATACTTTTATCTTTGCATTCCAGCTCCTCCTGTAATACAGAGGTGCTCCAGTGCTTACTGAATCAATAATGTTGAGGCTTTTCTCCTTCCCTACTCTCCCAATTTTATAATAAGGGACCGGAGATCTTACGAAGTCGAATAGCTTAGTGAATAATCAAAGTAATGGACGTCAGTTGTTCATTGAAACCTCCTTGAGGTCTAGGCAGGTTCTTAAGTGTTTGTGTACATCACTCTCCTTAGTCCCCATGTCAATCTGATGAGACGGGTATCATCCTCCCTATTTTACACTGAGGCACATTGGCCGAGGCTAACCAAGTGAGGAAGTGGCAAAGCTGGGATTTCAACCTGTGACTTTTTCTTACGTCAGTCCCATGAGAGCATAGCATGGACCAGGCCCAGGTCTTCTGAGTCTATGAGTCGATAGCTGACCCAAAGATGTTTTAATTGTATCCCCTTTTCATGTGCTGCTTTGTTGTGATTCAATAGTCACATAGCACTGCTTGTTAAAACCAGGCATGCGTGGTATAGCTAGACATGCCATTCAAGAGTGGCATTTTTTTAGTAACAATGCTGCACATCGGTCAAGCCCATCTGCCCACGTCACCAAGACCTACCTGCAAACAAAAGTTGGAAGGAAAATCAGAAAGTTAATCTGTCCAGTTTAAAACATGTTGGAATTTCTCCCAGGAGCTGAATGGTCATGTGAGTGAATGCTTATCAGAAAATGTTACCCCCAAGAGGACCCCACCATTTAGCATTTGGCTCTTAGCAGGTTCAAAGCCAGTTAAGGAAAGTGAGGATCAGGCTTCCCTTAACTCTTTTTGTGTCGCAAAACGTGAGACCTCGTATTTGGGGGTTGGTTGGTTTGGTTCAGGAGAAAATGGATAGCCTGTCAGAAGGGCCAGGAGAGATGCAGTGTTACCCCGTCACTCTCCGAGAGACTCGTGCGTGTTCCCTTAATTCACCACTTTTGACAGAAAACTGCACATTCATCATTCAAGACTTCTTCCCAAATGGCTAGCCACACTCCCACTCCCTGGAAAGAAAATGAGATATTGAACTGTAAATATTTCCTCTGCTCCAAAGACTTCTAATCCTTGGTATCCTAACACAGAAGGTTCATAGAGTATTTCCATCATGCAGCTGTAGGCATTCCAGGGCATTCTTGAAATCAAATCCTTTTGATTAGAGCATTATCCTTTATACATCCTGCTTTCTCTGGGCTGTAACTAATAGTAAAGATGGCGTGATAGAATCTAACAAGTCAGGGGAGCGTGAACGAGGAAGACAAAGCAGGGGTGCCATGGAGACAGTCATCGTATGTGATCCGAGCATTTAATTGTCTGTCAAAATGGGCACCTAGGCCTGTTTGCTAATTGTTTTTAAACACAGTAAGAAATATATCTTATATTGCAACCCAGTACTCACATGTAAACACACACACACACACACACACACACACACACACACACACGGAAAATGGGTCACAACCTGAAGTCGTAGATAGGGCTGTGTATGGTGGTTACAGCACAAGCTATAGAGTCAGACCTGCAACAAGGCCCTGCTCTCCCATTTGAACCCCCTCAAAAGAATTTTGGAAAACTGTATATACTCCACTCACACATTTAAAGTTGTCATCTAACTGTTTTTCTTCCAAAACTTAATTACTTGCCAAGACCTTAGAATTTCCAGCTTGTTGTAAATATGCTTTAAGTATATCTTTGTCAAAACATGAAGCCAAGGATTTAGCTCAGTGTCGTAAGAAATGTCCATTACATAACCTAATTGCCAAAGCCATCCCTCACTGTCTCACCTGTCAAGCTAATCAGACTTAACTCCCTGTCAGAAAGGAAGTCAGTCTTCATTTTGCTATTCAAACAAACAAAACGAAGTGCCCACCTCCCAGTACTTCTGCATTCTAATTCTGAGATGCAGAGAGGTAGATGGATGGGAGAGGGTAACAGCCTTGCCGTGAGTCTGTACCAGGTTGAAATAAAGCGCTGCTCCTCAGAGATCTTCCCTCAGGAGTGAGACTTTCCCAAATTATCCCTTGATTTGGCACCTGCTAGTTTTTATATCCCAGGGCCACCTTTTTTTTAAAGGTTTGAGATGGATGAGAAATGTCTTTCATTTGCAAAGTGGCAGAAAACAATTGTGAAAGGGGAAGTGTGAGGGAGAACTGACAGATCTCAGACTCCTGGTACTTTATCGGCCAGGTCGGTTTGGGGAAGACGTGCGTATGGAACTTGAGGATGTGGAAACTGATTCTCCTACATTTATGACTGGAACTGCAAGGAAGTCTGCAAATGCCCCCTAGGTACTTGAACCCCTGTTGTAAATAAGCCTTTAGTATCTGCATCTGTAAAATGAAAATAGTAAGAGTAGCTACTTTGAAAGACATGTATACAGAACATAACTAAGGCTTACAAATAAGCACTTGATGAAATTCTGGGTGCATAGTAAGTACCCAGTATGTGGTCACTATTGTTACCATTGTTGCTGTTATCCAACCCCTCTGCTTGCTAGCAATGCCGTTTCTCACTGGCCTGAGTGGTCCTCAGGCCCATCCCTAGCATGTACGGCCCCAGCCCGCATATCCAAGCTCGGTCCACATCCCTGCCACCACAGCCCCTTGGCCACTTCTAGAGCCTGGAACCCACATCTGGTGGCAAATTCCACTCTCAGAAGACACTTGGGTAAGAAGCTTTCACACAGCTTGGAAGTGGACACAGGGCTGTCTGGGCAGGAAATTCAGGACTCTGACTTTCTGGAACTTGCTCTAAAGGGGCTGGATGCAGGTCTGCTGGGCACATCTCCATGGCCCAGTAGATTTCTTGCCTGGAAAGAGTAGGGCAGGAGCCATATAAAGCACAGACCCAGTGCAGTGCCCCCTCCTGCTTAGGTCTAAAAGTCTTACCTCAGAGTTGTCGTTCAGATTGATTGGGATAAGATGTGTGTGGATGTGTTTTGAATGCAGGACCCATTTTATCTTGATGGCCTTTATGGTCCCAAATTCAGTTTAAGTCATCTGCCTTCCACAAACTAATGGAAACCACAGAAAAATGCAAGTTACTGAACAGACCTCTCTTGAGATAGTCTCGGAAACAGAATACAATGCCTTGTTTTATGTTTGTGTGTTTGTTTCAGGCACCAGCTTTCAAGCCTCAGGATACAATTTTAACACCTATGACTGGAGGACTCCGAAACACAGAGGCAGCTTGTCCCCAGTTACTAAGCCTCGAAGTCAGACTTACCCAGATGTGGGGCTGAGTAATGAAGACTGGGACAGGTCCACAGTCAGTGGGTAAGGTTCTGGAATCCAGCAGCATTGGCTGTGTTCCAACTGCTTCATGGTCTTTGGGGCAGATCTGAACGTTTCTACATCCCATGGCACATACTGCTACCATTGGCTTCCTAAAGCTGTTGTAATTGTCCATGCTGGCCCCATGGCAGGGTTTCAAGCCTTGTGCCAGCCCAGTGGGAGCTGAGGCCCCACCACAGAAGAGGACAAGAGCTAAGTGTCCGCTAATGAGAACCGTGGTAGCATGTGGGGGAAAGTCTACTTCTAAAAACTGTGTCCTCACTCTGTGACTAGTTCCCTCTTCTTTCCTTTAAAAAGTAGTAGTTTCATATTAACTTACATTCAAAAAAATAGAATAAAATAAAAAATACATCTAGGGTCCCATATTTTTAACTAAGAGATATATTTCAGAGTTTTGTTCCTTCCCAAAATATTTGAAGAAAATTCCTAAAATGTGATAGCACTTTACTGATCTATACTGATGTTTATAATAGGGTGGGGAAAACATATTTCTCTCTCTCAGAGAAAAGTTTGATTTCTCTTTCCCTTTAGTCACTGAAAGACATTCCCACACAAATGCCACGTCAGTGCTGCTCCTTCAGCAGTAGCCGTGAGGGCTCTGAAGTTCAGTTAGTCAGACCAGGGTCGTTTTCCAACACACTTCGTGTTTCCTAAAGCAGCCTTACCTTGGAGTTGGCCTTACTTTGAGGCCACAGTTGGAAGGAAGCCAGACCCAAAATGGATATTTTTTTGTATGAGATGAAGGAGTTTCTGGATACAAAAAAAAAAAAGTATGTCTAACAAGTTCTTAACTAAGACTGTTTTTGGTGACAGTTTTACAGGGGCTCCTGACAGTACAGAGGCCGAGCAAGAAGAGAACTTCTGGTCCCAAGCGCTGGAGGATTTAGAGACCTGTGGACAATCGGGGATCCTGCGAGAACTTGAGGTAACCTCCGTCCTGCTATTTACTTTGATTGTTTTCTACAGTCATTTTTCTTTCTTTCTTTCTTTCTTTTTTTTTTAATTTGGTCCTTTTGAGTTTGCATTTATCACACCAGTTCATTTAAAAGCTTTAACCCCTTTCCACAGGAGAAAGCTGACAAGCGTGTGTCTTTGAGAAACATGACTCTCTTGGTAGCTACCCTTTATGTTTATATTTTTGCTTGTGAAGCTGCCTCCCCTGCCCCCTTGCCTTCTGGACAGCAATTTGATTTGATACAATGCAGTTGAAAGTATTTCTTTCCCCATTTTCACCCCCACCCCAAGCTGACTGACTTGTGGCTTCTGCCATCGCTCCCTGCTAACCCTGACTGTATCTGTTTGCCACCAAATCGCTAAGGAGCCAGCTAAGTCCCCCAGCAGTGGCACATTTCATTCCCTTAGTTGCTTTAGAAAGGTTTCTTTGGCATGTTTTCATTTGTACCTGGTACAGAAATTAATTTGATCGTGAAGAGGAACATAAGAGGAAATTTTATTTTATTTTGTTTTGCCCTTTAAAATAGATAACAATGCAGCTGGTGCAAAAGGCCAGTCTGTGGGTTAAGCAGCCAAAATGCTACACAGTGCTTTGCTGTTAATTGCAAATCCTGATTCCATATAACTTAGTGTGAACTTGAGGAGTCACCGTGAGATGGAGTGTAATAGCCGAACTCCTGGTGAGTTCTTTAATCAAAGCCATGAATTTGCTGACGGTATTCACACTTTGGTCTGGGAAGTCCTGGACTGTTTCCTTTTATGTTCTTTTAAATTTTCTGAGCTGTAAAAAATAAAGTGGCAAAAGTCTCATTTTTATTTTGACGTCATACGAGGTCCCCAAGTCACCATAAGGAATGTGAATGGCATAACTGGGTGAACTCTTGCAATTCTAAAATGATTATTCATCTTTATATTATTTTGCTTCTCAATTGCATGTGTGGATATTTTGTGTGATTCTGACGTTTGTGAATCTGCAAAGAGAGTTATAAAAAAATATATTAGTTTGACATTGTAACATCGTAGTATTACCTGGCATGAATTTCAGCTTCAGAGCATAGTTAAAGGACCTGGAGATGGATAATCCTATAAAACTTGAATAAATTAAAATGGTAGCAATTGATTCCTTTTTATGCAACTTTCAAAAAGTGTCAAATGCTTAAGCATCAGCTGCCTTATTTAAACTTTTACCACTTCCTGTCTGTAGAATGATCAGCGAAAGGGGCCCAACATGAATCATGAACTCAGTCCACAATTCTTCAACATACTCCTACTTTTCAAAGCATATTTGGCTCATATGCCTTTTTCATTTTGCACTTTGATATTTCTTTTTTGAAGAAGCAGCTGTTTTTCTAATAGTTCCTTTTACATTATGTTGAAACGAAGGTGATGTAAAAAGTAATGCGATGAGGAGTTTTCACCCAGAAATTGAGTTATCTAATGAAAACAACATCATGAGCATATAAGTTATATTGCAACAGCCTATAAATCTTTTCTAACATAGCTTCAGGCAGGTGTGACCCTTGAAATTATAAATCCAGAAAGGAAATGGGTTGAATTTATAAGTCAAAGAGAAATTGAAGTCTTTAACTAGGAAAAATGATTGGCAAATCCATAAATTGGAGCTTTATTTACTCTTTCATCACAAAGAATGTTTATTTATTAGTTTAAATGAACTCTGATCCCTTGATTACAAATGCTACTATGCAAAAGATATTTTTCGAGCTAGGTTCCGGCATAGAAAATTTACATCCAGTACTAGAAGTCAAAGTGTATTCCAACTAATAAATGTAGATTAGCTAAAATGAAAAAAGACTACAACTGAAATGAAAGTGAAAATTATACTAGTGGTTTTCCCCATTGTTAGCAATAATTAGTTTTCAACTTAAGCACTGAAAAATGTACAGTTTTAGCAAAAGAGAAAAATTCTAACTATGACTTTGGACAAATTACTACATCTCTTTCAGATATATCTCCTTTAAAATATGGTGTTTATAAGGAGCTAATGCTTATATGGCACTTAACACAGAACATGGCACTTCATAAATGTTCAATAGAAATTATTATTATTTTTGCCATTTGCTTTATTAATGAACACTTCTTTACCTATTTTTTGTTCAATGTAGGAAGAAGGTTTAAATGTCAAATAGAGAGCTCTGAACATACCCCTTCTAAGATGTATGTATGTCAATTATCTCATTGATAATTTAGAAAAAGAAAATCATAATTATAAGTTATGAATTGTGCAAAATAAACATGGGCAATAGATTCTCTTGGAGCCAAAACAAATCCTAGATAATTTAAAATATTTTTTTAACTTTTTATTGTAGTTTTTATATTTGTTTTAATTTTCATATTTCTTTGAAGATGGCAGTAAGTCAATTAAAGTTCACTTTAAACAAAGCAATCAAGCCATCCATTGAAAACTTGAACTATAGTTCTTTTGAGAATATGTCATTGCTTCCATCAGAACCCTTTCTAGGTTAGTTTGTAACTTTTGTCGTGGCTAAGGCTTATCAAAGCAGAACTGTTTTCTCCCAGTTGTAGTGATTAAGTATTTTACTTCCAAGGTGTTTCCTGCTGGTCCCATGAAAAATGAATATAAAAAATAGGTGTTAACAAAGCAAATAGCTAGTCTAAGTAGGAAAAAACAATACGTGGATGGTCACCACAGCAAGAAAACAATCATTGGGTGCTATCTGTTATAGTACATTAAACAAAGAAATGATATATGTGAGTTAAGTGTCATAAAATAAAAGGATGTCCCATGATAATAACAAAGCTAGTAATGGAAAGGTTTCCATTGTAAAAGGGCATTTATATGAAATAAACCAAAATACGAATAATCCACACTGGTTTAAATGTAAAGATTTTTTTTTAATCTACTAAAAAGTCAGTTTCATATGTATCAACCTCATATTTGACTGAGAAGCAAATCAATACAGCCTGGTAGTCAAGAATAAGGGTTCTAGAGTCAGATCATTAATGTTTCAATCCCAGACTCTTGGGCAAGTTGCTTATCTTACCCAGGCATCCCTTTTCTTAACTGAATAGAGAGGTATAATAATTATAATACCTACCATATAAGCTATCATAAGTATTAAATGATATTCTCAGACACACGTGTATATGTGGTACTTAGCACATGTTAATGCTCAATGATCAGGAAAGTTTGTTTGGTTTATTTTTTTTTTACAATGTTCTTTTTCAAAACTATCATTAAAAAAAGAAAACTGATCAAGTTAGGATATTGAAAATTTTACTTGTCTTGTTTCTTTTTCAACAGAGATGTACATATATGTACATGTGCGCCAATACTTGGCTGTCATTCAAAGATCTTGTTAGTGGTATACTATGTATCACTGAACACCAGGTGAATCTTGGAAATATAAGATCTTAGATAATAAGTGGAAACTCTACTCACTTTGCAGGGCTCCATCCTGATCAATAATTTCAGGTAGTGCCCTTGGCTCATTTGATACCTATGTGACCTTGAGGAAATCAACCTCTTTGTGCCTCAGTTTCCTCATTGTAAATAGTGCCTATTTCATAAAGTTGCTGTGAGGCTTAAATGGTTAAATACAATTCAGAGGATTCAACAAGTTACACTTCTGTTTCTTTTAGCATTGATATTAATATAAACCAGGAAATCCCGCTGTAGCCAGTAGTACTGCATGGGGACTTGTTTCTGTTCCCATGATTTTCAGGCAGATTCACCAATGGGAGTTGACCTTTAGAGAATCATCATATCGAAGAGAGCAGGAATATTTTCAGAAGTTCAGCATCCTGTAACCATGAGACATGAACATCCCCAACATGATATTGGTTTTAAATGCTCTTTTTGTTCCACTGCTGAGACTCTGTCATATGTGGGATTTGATCTTGCCATGCCTTGTGTATTATGCAGAACATATTTGAAACTGAACAAACTTCCCAATTCACTGGTAAAATCCTATCCAGTTCTAAAAGCTTGTGAGCAAAGGGCTGAATCTGGTAGCATAATAAATGATTATTCTTTAACCTCTCTCAAGATCTTACACAAGGGACATTTCTAAGAAACACTGACATACGCCAAGTGATGTGGCGACCTAGTTTGTCTCTGAGCTTCCAGGACAGGACCACGTGGCCAAAGGAAACTGGGTGGAAGCCCCTGCCGTTGTATCAATAACCTCATTTCAGCCCCTTGTTACCTCTAGTTGGCGCTGGAGGCAGCATTGCAAAGAGAGGCAGCCTGGTCCCCACTGAGAAGTTCTTAGCTCATCTCTGTAAGATTTATCAAAAGATTGCCTCATGAATCCCTTCTTTAGAGTTCACTCCATGGAAAGTTAATGCTTACAATGTAGTTTACAGTAAGCAAATGTTAGAGCTTTTCAATTTGCCTCAGAACTGCCAGGGGTGGTATTTGATTAAATAAACTCAACAGCTTAAGTACTTAAATTGGATTTGAGATGTGCATTACAAATGGCCCTTGCAAAGCATTTTTCCAGATTTTCATCATTCTGTGACTATATCCATTTTCCAGCCTTTGGTTATGCCCTGAAGAGACTGTATTTTGACTGGGCTGAAGGAGAAATGTGCTTAATGTTGAGCAACCAAACCCTTTTCTTCGTCTATGGCTTAATTGTTTCTGAAAATTGTCAATGCCACAGGCAACAATCATGTCGGGGAGCACGATGAGTTTGAATCATGAGGCCCCAACACCTCGCAATCAGCTGGGGCGACAGGCGAGCTTCCAGGAACGGAGCAGCTCACGGCCACACTATAGCCAGACAACTCGGAGCAACACCCTGCCCTCAGATGTGGGCAGAAAATCTGTCACCCTGAGGAAAATGAAACAGGAAATAAAGGAGATCATGTCCCCAACTCCTGTGGAGCTGCACAAGGTCAGGAAGCTTTCTTCGCTTGCCTTAGGGTCACATTTGGTAGCCACTGGGCACAGCCTGAGTGCCTGATGCAAGCATGACAATGACAGTCTACTGTGGGCTCAGCCAAGGGGAGAAGCCAGAGCTTAAAGGCAGATCATCTGAGACTTTGTTCTCTAAACATGTCCTTTAGCAGGTTGTCCTGTAAAACAGGGAAAATTGGCTTTCAAGCAATGAATTTATCAAAAATGGTATTTGTGGCCATAATCGTCTTGCAAAACTTTGAGTCTCCAGTGTCACACGGAGCTTTGATGAATTGGTCTGTTATTCCAGTTTCATTGGAAATGAAGGAGGGAAGGATTTCCCAAATGATTTCCCAATAGCTTCACCGGGAAGAGGTTTCAGGTGTAATGTGGAAAGGCTTAGTCCTTAATTACAGACTTATCAGTAGATGGTTATATTATTTAGGGGGACATGAACTTCTCTTTGAGACGTAGTTGAGATGTCTTGGGTCAGGACATCGTAAGTCCTGGTTATGTTCCGTCTCTACTTCGGTTGTTGCCTCACTTGACTTCATAGAGGAAAACCCACGATTGCACACAGACCTGCTGGCACAGTTTCAACAAGGCATGTCTAAGTGACAGTGTTTGTGGAAACTTGGGCCAAGGAGACCAGTGGTAGGGAGGTGTCTCTGATTTTCTTTTGTAGAACAAATGCTTTTGTTGTTATTGTTGTTAATACATAAGGATAGTAACAATCTCACTCCACTTTTCTTGAGAGCCAAGACCTTCTCTGTAGTTAATAATCTATTAACTTGAGATTAGTTATTTGTCTTACCTAGAAGAGCAAATAAATGTCAGATGGAGGGGAGGCGACAGGCCAGCTACCCTCCTTGTCCTCCAAAGACTTCAGTTTCCCTAACCATCTATTAAAACTAGCCATTTATTTTGCAGCTGACAAAAGATATGGTGAAAGAGAGGCTAGTGAGGAAAGTTGGGTTCTGAACTTTGTATTCCAGTTCTGGGTTCATTCTTTCGTCACTTCATGCATGCATGCATTCATTCATTCATTCATTCATTCAATACATATACTGTGTATTCATTCACTTAAAGAATGTGTTATGAATCCCCAGGGAGCACATAGCCTCAGGGGATATAGGCTGGGAAATAATGGAAAGGTCGTGGGAGAAGTATGATAGAGGTAAGACTAAGATGCCTTGGGGGCAGAGGGTGGACCCCACCCCTATAGAGGAAAAGAAAAGACCTTCCGAGAAGCAGATGTTGGCTCTGCAGGAAAGCAGAGGACGGGAAGGCATTCCAAGCACAGAAAGAAGGATGAACAAAGGGATGTCAAAGATTGTGGTGTAGTGAAGGAATACAAGTATTCCAACATGACCAAAGCCTTGAGGTGAAGGAATTACATTAAGAGGAATTACAGACTTTCCAGAAAAGCAAAGAAGTTTCTGACATTTTAGGGTGAGGACCCAGGTTTAGCCTCATGCCTCAAATTAGCTTGTTACCTTGAATTGATGTGTCTTGTCTGTTTGGTAAACACCAGCCGTCACCCCCTCACACAGATCCTGATATGCTAATTGACAAACCAGTAGGAGGCTGTAGGGACTCCCATGGTGATTAGATTGCGGCAGCTGCCTAGTCAAGGCCAATTCTGCTGTGCCAAGAAGAGGACTGCCCTCTTCTGATTCCCTCGGGGGCCTAGGAACACCCCCTCTTCTCTAAAACTGCTGCCAGGCAGACAAGAGCATGTTTGAGAACCCACCCTCCTCCTACACCAACATGCATGGAGTGCATACTACGTGCTATATTCTTTCAAGTTTTAGCCCTCACAGTAGCCCTTCTTAGCAGATATTTATCACCCCCAGCTACAAGATAGGGAAATAACAAGTAAAAAATAGAGTCATTTTTCTTTCTGGAGTAAAGCAGTCTCCGCAAAGGAAAATTATTGATAGCCCAGCAATAGAAAGGTCTGTCTCCCCTTTCCTCCTGCACTGAAAGCATTTAGCACAGATAATGATGGTGAATTGAATATGCAAATTGTTTCAGCTGAGGTTAAAAAGAGGGGATGGGGAACTGTGCTGAAAATAGATCATGTTTAAAAAAAAAAGTATCACCCACTTTCCAGCACATTGAGTGGCAGAAGACAGACTGGCTGGAACATTTGTTTGGCAGTGTATGAGTGGGGAAGCCACAGGACTGCAGACACCCATGTGCCAACTTGACCTAATAAATGGGATGCTTCTTTTTCCTTCACTTCAGTCATTTCCCCTCAATGGTGGCGATAAGTGTGTTTCCCACATAGCTTCCCTTTTCTTCAGAATTGATCCCAAACGAAATAAGACTCTCAAAAGCAGATGATGTCCTAAGCATTTTAAGACACCTGAAATGATCTAGTTAAGTGAAAATGTAGTAGAGGAGCCCGTTGGAGTGGGTTTTGCTCATACCTCAGGTATCTTTTCTTTTTCAAGTGACTTCAGTTACCCTGCTAGGCCATCCACATGTCTGTTGTTAAGCACCCTCTCCAATTGTGAAGTGCTTGAGGAGAAATGGTCATGAGAAAAGTCACGTTGCTCAGAGCAAAGACTGGTTTTGCACGTAGGTGTCTTTTGAACACTGGACAGTTACCTGACACCATAAAAAAGCACAGAGACTTGATAGAATTGACTTATCCTTCCATTGGGGTGCTACCAGTCTGTACTAAATCGTTGCTAACATTAGAAAAAGGTACTCTTTTGGATGGTGGCATGAAGAAGGGGCCAGGGAATCAGGAAACATCCCTTCCTCAAGTTGAAGATAACCCCAGGACAGAGTGCAAAGCTTGACACGTGGAATGAGGGTGGGTTTTCAGTTCCTTGAGCCCCTTGGGTGGACCTTTCTATATGGATCTAGTGGAGACATTCCCAAGGGGCTGCAAAGACCAGAGAGGAGTGGCTTGATGAAGTAAATAGCATAACCTTCCGTACACACTTGGTATTATTTTCCGGTTGCCATCTTTCTCATGGCTGTTGGCCAATTGGTGAAAGCTGGCTCCATAAGAACAAGCTGTGGACCTGTTCATGTCAGCACCTAGAAATTCTTACTATCACTAGAAGCTGGATCAAGAGGCTATGAACGAATGGGCAAGTATCCATCTCCTGATGATGGGTTACTAACATCATCTTCACACATAAAGAATGAAGGACGGGGCTTATTCAATTTCCTGGGTTTTAACTTACTCTCCATTATTTGGCCCCATTTTCCACCCACTCCTCCTCGCCATTCCTTCTCTTCCTTCAGACTTTCAGAAATCCCGAGCTCAGGTCAGAGCCCAAATGGTTTCCGTTCATTTTGCATCAGCTGCTGTGTGAGTCTCTGCTGGATCCCGGCAGGTCTTCCTTTAAGTTACCCACATTCATTCCTGAACCCAGAAAGCTAGCTGTCCTTCCTGGTACTTGAGAACAAACATAAAAAATGAAGCTTCACTTCCTTGTTTGGCCACGTGGATGAGGTAGGAAGTTGGAGCTGGACAGATAATTTAGTACTTAGTTGGGGGGGAGGGGCTGTGAGGGGGTGACAGGGGAGCGAAGTACATGTCCCCTTAGGCCACTGCCGCTCCAACTTCCTTGTCTGAGTCACACAAAATACATTTATTTCAAGTGTCAGTACACACATACACCCACACTCATATGTGAATTAATCCAAAAATGGTACACTAACTTTTTCTAGTTTTTGTTTCTTTTTGTTTTGTTTCTTTTTAAATGTGATCACATTAACCCATTTTCAAGTCTTACCAATGGGTTTCAACCAAAAGTTTGTGGACTACACCCTCAGACAATAGTTTGGCATGGTAACTATTACTGGGACTATATGGAGTGCTTGTTAAAATGCAGGCTCCTAAAACCCACCCAAACTTACCTGGTCAGCATTTTCTGGGAGTACAGGCCAAGAGTCTACATTTTAGCAACCTCTTAAGTGAATTCCTTTGCCCCCTGAAGATGGGAGTATCATTCCCTTAGGTTTTGCTAACTGGAGGTGATTATTCTGTTTCAGTGAAAGCATAGGCAACAGCTGGGTGGCAGGGTAGAGAAATGAGGTTATATCTTTGGCCCTGGAACTTCTGAATTTTATCTTTTAAATGAATTCTTGTTCATCCTATAGCTTATCACAGATTCTTTCTCTTTGCAAGCAAGGAGCCTGTGGTCTTAGCTAACCCTTTGTTCACTTCTGAAACTTAAATATCCTTTGGTGTCCATTTAATCTATTTCTGAGATGAATTCTAGCTTCACTTCTTTGCATACTTTAAGGAAAACAAAAATTCAGGAGAGTAGAAAGTTCCCTACATTGAGAGCATTTGGGCTTTTAAAACAAATCATATTGACATTTCCTTGTGCCCTGTCATTTGTGTTTTTCAGTTAAATTATATTCCTTATTTGTATGCACCTATTTTTATGTATCTTTTTACAGAAATCTTTTAAAAATAATTTTTCAGCATCTACTTTTATTAATGGCCGCTGGTGGCACAACCCCTTGAACACTTGAGTCACTCACAAGGAATCCCTGCATTTCTTGTCACCACGTTTGCTGCCATCAGCTTTCCCCCCAGCTAAGTTCACTTTGAATTTTCCATAGGTTTGAGTGTTTTGAGAGGGGACCTTTGTTCTTCCTGATACGACTAAGTTGTTTACTCCTTGGAAGGAGTGCCATTTTTGGTGTTTAATGGCAGCTTCTTTTGCAATATCCTCCCAGGGTCAGGCACGGGCTCAGCCCCTAGAAGGAAACATGAAATGAACATACGTATCTTATTAGGCATATGCCTCTTTCTTCACCAGATATTTGGAGTTGCTACTCAAGATCAAACAAGTCCTCACTCCAGGCCTAGACGTTTTCCTAAGAGCTAATGTAGAATTGTCTTACTGTGGAAGTCACTAGAAGCTAAAACAATAAACTGAGTGTATACACCTTTTGCTTTTGCCTACCACTCTGCTGGATCCAATTTCTCTTTCTTCAGGCAAGGAGTGATAAATTAGAGAGAACACAGCCTTCGTTGTCAGGCAGACTGAGGTTTGGTCCCAATCTGCCAGTCATTAGCCAGGTCACTTCTGGGAACCTCAGTTTGCTCCCTTAACAAACAAGGGTCAGAATCATTATCAGGGGAAGAGACTTTACAAATAGCATTTTCCCTGGTGAAGTAAGTCACCATCATTCAGAGTCTTGCCAAAGTCATCCAGCATCAGAAACCCAGAAAATGAGATCTCCTCAGGATCCCAGACTTCAAGAAGATTCAGCCAGCTGCCTTAGAGCTTCCAGAGATGGAGATGTAAACCTTCAGAATGAGATCCATTTACAAAGAGAAATCGCCATGTGTCTGGTTACTAGTCATTACATCAGTCTGACGAGTATATTCTTTCCCTGTGAAACCAGGGGCAGCTAACAATCAGGACATTGTTAGTGGACTTGTAGAACAAGGGTTGGAATTTAAAGCAAAGGTTGTACATTTCATATGACTAATGGTATTCAACCCTGACAGTCTTCAAAATTTATAATTTCCAACAGCTTTCCCTGTCTATGTTTCTATTGAAACAACTTTTCAAAATGTAAAAAAACAATTCTCATGCAAATGATTGGCTCATGTCAAAAAAATTTTTAACTCATTAATAAGGAATAACAGCAAGATGACAAAGCTTATTCAAATGGGGATAAAGACACTTTATATGTATCTCAATCAAAGGGATAAAGAAAAAAAAGTGCCAGTGTAAGATTTCCAAGTTAGAATTAAAGCTGCTCACTGACTTATAGGGAAATAAAAGCAAAGCCTTTGAGGTTATCTTTTCTAATGGACAGAAATAATTTGTATCTCTACCAGACAGAACTCATTTCACATCTTATCACTTTTCTATAAGTTGCCATCCACCTTTGCAGACTCTGAGCTCCGCTCTGAGCAATTGAAATGGTAAGTCAAACAAAATTGCAGTCCCCTAGACAGGTATGACCCTGAGGCAGGCTTGTTAGTGTTCCACTGTGCCTTATTTCTCACTTTTTGATCACCTGTGTTATCGTTTCTGTCATGGATCCACCACCATCCCTCTTCAGAAATGTTCATCGCTTCCTTTAAGTCTAGTTCCGGTCTGGGGATCATTCCTCTCCTCCTGACGTCTTTATGCCTGTTGTGATCAAATATGTTTATAAGTTGTAAGATATTCTATTATCTATAGGATGTTCACTGACAAAGGTTGGAGCTCTCTGAGGGTCACTGTCTTCCTAAGGTCCAGGTCCTTGGAGAGACGCCTCCCGGACCGCTTCTTCCACCATCATTCTGCCCTATTGCTTGTCTGGCAGTGCTGTGACAAGGACATTGATAAAGAGCCAGCCCAGGGCTTGTTTCTTTCTTCCTCTTAAGTGGGGTCAGAGTTCTTTCCTTGTTTGAGAATCTTTGTAGTGCCAGACCACGGCAATCCCACAGGAATGAGGAAATAAATGAAGACTGTTAGTGCTCAGTAGCGGGGGTTTGGTCAGGGAAGTCCACTGTAATATAGTGATTTGTAATAAGAAATATATATTTGGTCTGTGCCCTCCTTGCAGGCACAGAGCTCCTACGACCCTTGGAATTTCCTAAGTATTGAGAGCTATAACGGTGTCTTTTGTTGTGTGAATCAAGTGACTTTTGGACCACACCTAAAAATGAAGGAGGGGAGAGGGCTTGGAGGTTGACTCAATCACAAAAAGGCCAGTGATTTAATCAATCATGCCTATGTAATGACGCTTCCATAAAAACTCAAAAGGACAGGGTTCAGAGAACTCCCGGGTTGGTGAACACCTGTTGATTTGGGGAGAGTAATGCACTCAGAGAGGGCTTGAGGCTCCCTGCCCTCTCCCCATATCTTGCCCTATGTATCTCTTCCATCTGGCTGTTCCTGAGTTATATTCTTTTATAATAAACCAGTAATCAAGTAAGTGAAATGTTTCCCTGAGTTCTGTGAACCCAAGGAGAGGGTCGTTGGAACCTCTGATCTACTATATAGCCAGTCAGTCTGAGTCCCAGGTGATAACCCAGACCTGCAATTGGCATCTGAAGGGGTTCAGGAGTGGGGACAGTCTTGTTTGAATTAGCCCTTAACCTGTGGGATCTGATGCTATCTCCAGGGAGACAGAGTCAGAATTGAGTTGAATTGTAGGACACCCAGCTGGTGTTGCAGAATTGCTTGGTCATGAAGGGAAACGCCCCCAACCGCCTACACACACGTTGGAATTCTGATCATGACATTTTTACCCACGTAGGCCAAAGGGGAATGGAGGTCAGTAAGATACAGAGGGAATCAGGAAAGGTCAAGAGCTGGAGGAGAGCTGGGCCAGAGCACACCCAGGCACGGATAGCAGAGGCGGAAGCAGAGGGCCAGGTGCTGAGAAGAACCAGCAGGAAGTTCTGGGCAAAGGTGCTGGAACAGAGACTGCTCTGCTGGCTGATGTGCTGGTGGCTAGGGCGAATGGAAGGGGCCAGTGGCAGAGCTGACAATAATTAGGTGTCGGTCAGCTGCTCAGGGCTTGGTTTGATCTCCTGGAGAATGTGGAGCATGATCTAGCGCTTTCCTCTTTGATACGATGTGAAATGATACACGTCATGGTGCTGTGAGATGAATTGGGAAAGCAGCACGTAAAATCTGCCGCAGACCTTAAAAGCCATCACGCTCCCTTGGTTGGGACTCTGTTTTCCAAGGGCCATGTCACCCCCTGACTTGCTCATATTTGGAGTCCAAATCCAAGCGACTGATTCTGTCATCGTTGAGCCCCCGTTTTTCAAGTCCATGGTGCCGCACGTTTGCCAGGAAGCACCAGGAGGCAGTATTTGAAGCAGCTGTCCCCTTCTCGCCTCGGCCAAGGAGACTCCCCAGGCAGGACGGCAGCAGCTGCCTTTCCTGACCCCATCTGTCTCGAAAGCCAGGAGTTTGAGTGGCATAAACTGACATCGCTTCCTCTTGGGATACATGCAGTTGGGAAGGCCATACTTTATTTTTCCCTTCCAGACCCACAGGTAGAATCATTTTCAAAACTGACGTTACTGGAATTGTCAGGTTTAAAGGAACAAGGCTACTACCCCAGCAGTGTCTGCAAGGATAAACCCAAATGCTGGTGATTTATGGGAAAACCAGTACCATCTCTGAGAAGTAGGAGTCAGTTTGGTCCTTAAGGCCATCAGACAAGGCTCTGAGCCATAGGGAGGGTGCCAGCACTTAAGAATTGCTTCTGGGGATGGCTGTCACTCAAAGTGACTTGCTCAAGATAGCAGACACAACTGCCCTTAAAATCTAAGTGAGGCGAGTTGGCCCTGCTGCTAATGGCTTTTCACATGTGTCAAAACTGAAAACACAAGCATTGGGTTTCTGACCTTTACCTCCAGCACATTGTTCAGACATGTGGATAGACTTGCTTAGAAATATAAAACAAGGCTCAACTTGAATCATGGTGAACCCCTGTGCCTCCTGCTAGCGCTCTGTTCTCGGAAGGCTTAGAAGCAATTGCAGAATACACTGCTGAATAGTTAGAATGGAACTGAGCTTTGGAGAGCTGTATCCTTGCCCGGAGTGTTATGTTACAAGGGGCGCTTTGGCCCTTTTAGAATAGAAAAATCTAGCACTGTGTTCACAGTCCAGGTTCCCTGGCAGCATCCTCTGGTCAGTGCAGAATAGAGACCTTGCAGGATAAATCTTGATCCCTGTGGGCTAGGGTAGAGCACAGAGAGCTCTAGGAGCAGGAAGCAGGAGTCTGTGCATGGAAAGCCACAGAAGGACTCGAGGAGAAAAAAGGCAGCAGACATGATACATTATGCATCTTCAGTTGGTTGGGCAGTTGGAAATGGATAAAGGCTGCCTGACCAGCTAGGAGATTATACGGGGTCTGACAATTAAGATCACGAACTCATCCTAGAAAAAGTGCTACACACCTCATTGCTGAATATCACTACGGTCACCTTTGAAGTACTCCCCTTGGGAAGCTATGCACCGATTCCAGTGCCTAGTCCACCCTTCAAAGCAATTTTGAAACTCTTTCTGGAATGGCCATCAGAGCTGTTGTCATATTACCCTGATGTCCTGAATGTCATCAAAATCTCTTCCTTTCAATATTTCCTTTATCTTTGGGTAAAGGAAGAAGTCACTGGGGGCAGGATCAGGTGAGTAGGGAGGGTGTTCCAACACAGTTATTTGTTTACTGGCTAAAAACTCCCTCACAGACAGGGCACTGTGAGCTGGTGCATTGTCGTGATGCAAGAGCCAGGAATTGTTGGAGAAAAATTCAGGTCAAACTTTCTCACACAGCCTTTTCAGCACTTCCAAATAGTACACTTGGTTAACTGTTTGTCCAGTTGATACAAACTCATAATGAATAATCTCTGTGATGTCAAAAAACGTTAGCAGCCTCGTTGCAACAAGGTCGCGAATTTAGTCAGACTTCGTATGTCCAGAAAACAAAAAGAATCGTGACTTGACGAACAGAGCTAATGAGGTCAGATATTTTAGTACTGAATCCTGGGGCTTATACATTCTAACTGGACAAGTCTGTCCATCAACTTCTTCAAGAGTCAGTGTCCCCATTAGAAGGGAATGATTTTGTTACACAGAGTTGTTGGGAGATCAAAAGCAATCATGGGTAGGAAAGTGCCTGGATAAGGGATGCATCTGTGCAAAAAAAATCAAACAAAAGTAACTTAACTCTTGGAATCCTCAGAACTATTTTTGGACAGGAAATAAATCAGAAGTAACCACTACCAGTCTCCAGGCAAACAGGAGGGCAGCAGCTACATGGCACAATTTATTCTTGCTGTTTTGCGAGCAGCCAGCTGTGCTACCCATTTTTGTGAATTTTTTATTTCTAGGATCTTTTGTGTTGTTTTAAAATGATTTTATGTTTGTGATGTGCTATTTCCAAGCTATTTCCAGGAGAACCACTGAGCTGGCTATTAAATTCAGTCTCCTCTAACCTGGGGAAAGCTTTCTAGAGAAACTGATTACTTTCCAATTTAAACCATTTCTTAGCCTCTTATTCTGAAGAGTTTACCACAGGGCTACTGTCCAGTGTAAGGCCCAGGAGAGCCAAGCCTCTTGGCCAATAGCTGTGACCTTCATGAGCTAATCTGCTAACCTGCTCTGGTTAACATCCACCTCTAATGTTTTGTGTAACGTATTACCACTGACTTGTAGTGGCATTATTTGGTGCCACCATTCTTCTGCCCTCCTGGGTTCTCACTCTGGAGCAGACATCCAAGAACCACAGGCCCACTGAGCAATGAAGAACTTCACTATTATTGGAGCCCACAAAAAATACTCCCCCAAATACAAGGATTTGGGTTCATTGTGTTGGAAAACGTGCCTCAGAGCTAAGACAGAAGTGGGCTTCCTAATGCCCCTGGCAAGCTCAGATTTTGCTGCCCTCACAGTCAGGTGTGCCTACATACTGCACCCTCGCCTGTAGCTAGTTACAAGTGGAACTGAGATAACGAGGACGCACCACCCTCCGGGATCGGTGGTGATGGTCCCTGCCGCAGGTGTGCTGCTTGTCAATGGAGAGAACATGGTTAGGAATAAAGATGGAAAACAGGCAAAAGGACAAGAGATCCCATAGACAAGGCACAGACAAGCCAGGGGGGCACATAGGCAGGGACTTGAGCAGAGAGATTTCATCTACCAGGAAACGGTCCCAAAGAACGGCCTGCTGTCGCCAATCTTATTAGCTGCTCACCTCCTCCTCCTCTTCCTTTTTGCCCTTTCCCCTATTCCTGTTCTTCCTCTCTTTGAGAAAGGAGCATGGGGATTGGAGGAAAGGGACTGGCATATGCCCCAGAAACGTTTCCTCCAGTCAAGGCTCCTTGGAGGAATAGCTGTTTTCAGATTGGGTGCAGGAAATATTCATAATGAGTCTGTGATATCTACTTCCGGAAAGCAAAGTAGTTATAATAAATGGGTCATATTGAAAGGACATAGAAGTCAACATAAAGGACTCTCCTTGGCCAAAGATGAGAACATTTGAGCATCCAAAACAACTATGATACAATTGATTTTCATAGGTTTACGAGTATATTAACATTTTACTTTACAAAAGTTATCCATCCCGACAAAAAACCCTCACTGGGACACCATTGGAAGTATGTAGTGCCCTAATTTCCTAGTCTAAGAATGAAAGGAAAGAATTAGCATTCATTCTACCTACTTCAGAAATAACCAAACAGCACTAATTAAAGAAAAGAGAATTTGTCTTTACAAAAGAATTCCAGCTAAAAAATATATAAGATATAGAATTAGAAAAATATTATCATTTTCCAGCCCCTAATGAAATTATTGATTCAGACAAAGGTCATCAATGGATGAAAACACTAGATTACAGGTGGATGGGGAACCTTACAATGGGGAGATTAAGCTGTCATCCCCTGAACCCATCCAAAGTGGAACTAGACATTGATTGATGTGTCATAGGAAGCACACTGTGCCACTGTGAGGAATATTCAGATCCCTCCTCCCCAAAGCTGACCCTGACTACAATTAAGCATCCAGAACTAACTTCCACTTAGAGGAAATATGGGGGATAGAATAACATGCTCCAGGACAAATGACGTTTCCACAATAAATCAGTAGCATAGGGGGAAAAAGATAGGGGCATACTCTAGATAAGAGGACATTTAAGATACCTAAAGCAAAGGTAATGTGTGGACCTTGTTGGATCCTAATTTGAACCAACAAACTCTAAAAACCACTTTTGAGGCAATCAGGGAAATTTGATTATGGACCAGGTATTAGAGCATATCGAGTAAAAGTTGATTTTGCAAATGAATTAATGACATTGAGTTTACGTAAGAAGCAATTGTATTTCTTAGAGTTCATACTGAGGCATGTAAGAGGGAAATGGCATGAGGGCTGGCATTTGCTTTCAAGAGACTCCCTCAGAAATGAAAAAAGAAAGGTGGATACGTGCGGCCAGCTATTGATGGTTGTTGGGTCTGTGTGTTGAGTATGTGGGAATTCATTGTTCTAGCCACTCTACTCTTGAATGTTTGAAGCGTTTTCTTAAAATATATCTTTCTCCTAACTAAACTTTCTGTGGTACTCATTTCACAATATATGTATGTCAAGTCATCATCCAGTAATACCTTAAACTTATACAGAACTGTATGTCAATTATATCTCAGTAAAAATAGTCTTGTCCAATAATCACCCTCCCCACCTTAGGAAAGAGGGTCAGAACTTTCCTGTCCTATGGCCGAAGGCAAAATTATAATTACAGAGGGACCTAATAATTCTCTGCGATGAATATTTGTTACACAACCACATGCCAGGTAAAGACGTAGTGTGTGCCATGGAAAGACCAGAGCTTCCCAATCAGAACCACCTGAAGTTGAACCACTTCTCTGTTGCTTGCTATCTGTTTTACCTTGGGCAAGTTTCTAACCCTCTCTGAACTTTCATTTCCCTGTCTGTGTGATCTGCTCCACAAACGTGGCAGAGATCGTAGCATCCTGTTTGCTTTTAAATCTACTCTTTCAAGTCCCACAAGCCTTATCAGCGAGAAGTCCAGCATCTCCCACTGGAGACACTCCATCCTCCCTGTGGAGGAGTGGGCCTTGCTCAGCTCATTAGCGGGGAAGGCCTGGCTCCTAAGTCAAAAGTGCTCTCACCGCTCATGACCACAAGGTGTCGCCATTGACCTTTGCCCAGCCCAGCCCAGCCCAGCCCAGCCCAGCCCAGCCCAGCCCAGCCCAGCCCAGCCCGAGCCACGCCAACCACCCCCATGCTGCAGCTTTGCCAATTTCCAGCACTGCCCTTGGGGAAAAAAAGGGGATGAGGAGCCTGGCTTGAACCCCAGAATTAAATCCCTCTTAGTTCACACTCACAGTACATCGTGGCCAATTCTGACTGACTTCCAAACTCAACCATGTCAGAACTAGTCGTTTCATTTATCGTTTCATTTATTCAACAAAACACAAAGGGATTTGGGATATATGAATGAGTAAAACAAAGATCCTTGTTCCCCTCCAGCACCTTGATGGGGCATCTTCCACGTACTCCCCTAAGGCCTTTACCTGAGCCCAGGTGGCCAAGAAAGACTTCTCTTTCCCTCCTGATGAGTTTGGTGTTGAGGGGTACCGTCACATTCACATAGTTGAACCTACTTCTCTCCATGCATCAAAAGGTTGTGTGTCACATGGGGTGCTGGATTTTACTAAGCCACACACGCGCATGTGCACACACACACACACACACACACACCCCTTCTGTGGTAAAGTAGCGCTTACTATTCTATACTTACATAACCAAGTGCCACAAAAGTGATCCTTCCATGAAAATCAGGTCATTTCAGATTTTAAAACTTCATATGTACTACCTGATTTAAAACTGAGACTCTTACTCATTTGGCAGGATTATTAGGGGGGTTAAATCAGGTATCTTCACGGAACTGTAAACTCATGAAGTCTGTATTTTGTTCACTGCTATGTAGTTTTGTTGTTGTTGTTTTACTATATCCTCAGTCCTCAAAACAGTGCCTGGCACATAGTAGGGTCCAATGGCACATAGTAGGGTCCAATGCGGGTGCAGGAACCACATACGCAAGCGCGCACGCGCATACACGGTGATGGAATCAGACCACACAGACCGTCAGCTTATTAAACATGAGTTCCCTTGCTTCCTTTTCCAGAACATGTAACAGCCCCTCTGGGTTGTGGAGTACCACGCAGAGAAAAGTTCAACGTGCTCATAAATCACTAGCGATTTACAGATGCCGACTCAGTCTGGGACAGGGTCTGAGGTTCTGCATTTCCACAAACTCCTGAGATGTCGGTGCTTCTGGCCAGCACACATTTTCAGTGGCGAGGCACCTTTTTTTTCCTCTTAAAGATGCAATCAAATTCTGCCCTTTTTCCTTCTAGTGTACTAATATGGACAAGGCAGATGGGTGGTATATGTTGATATACTTTATATCATAACATCTAAAATGCCACCAATTATAAAATGCAGCCTGATTTCTGAGATTTCAAAATATGAAAAAAAATGTGCATCTTAGAATCTATGGAATAAGGCATTTTGAGCAGCAGTGAAATAATGGGAAAGTTCTTGGTGTTTGGAGTCCGACAGACACGGCCCCACCATTTGTTACCTTTGTGACCTTGGGCGAGTAAACCACATAAATTTGAATTTTCTCACTGCTAATATGGCAATCACTGGTAGGGCTGCCTGATAACCAGTACTGACCCAGACAAATTGATGATTTAGCTCTCTACCCAGTGAAATAAAAATCTACAGACTGACCACTTTTGCATTTCTTTCCATATTCCCTACCTCTCTGAAGTAAAATAACTGGGCAACAAGACATAAACCTGTTCTAAAAGTGTTAATCTTCACATTTTGCCCTGGATAGCTCTGAATTTTTGACTCTTTTACAAGAACGTGTTCATGTATTCTTATGTAAAAACAAAATGAATAAAAGATACATTTTTAAACCATTAGAGTGAAAAAGTAAACCCAAATCATTGCTTGAAGTGTGCATGAGATTTGCAGAGGACGTTCGGCAAACCTTATTAAAAGCAGGTCACCTTACAGCATTAAATGAGTGTGGAGTGCCAAGTATAGGACCTTGCAGTGTCCAGCACTGTGGGTGCTCAGAGAATATTTCATATTAACGTGTTTGCCTCTGGAAGCAGGCTCTTCTCTCATTGACTGCTGTTTGCCAGCACCCAGAACCCTGCTTAGAACATGGGGGGGCCTCAGAACACGTCTGATGGAAGTATGAGTGGTGTAATGAATGAATGAACCTCAGACTAACTCTTGCAGGTTGATCAGGTGGAGGAATGAGGATTGGAGGAAGCGTTAGCTGGTGGTAGCTGGTCTTAGGTGCTGAGAAGGGTGAATGCCTTGAATTGCTCAACCATATCCTGGAGGTGTTCAAGCCAGGCCCCAGAACACAGTTTTGTTACAGGAACACTTTCAGGTCTTTTAGGTGGGTTTTGCCAGAAGTCCTAAAGAAGTGATTGGGGTACCATAGCAAATAAAATGGTGGACTTTGTGGCTCTTGCTAAAAGGGGGGAGGAGAGAGAGAGAGAGAGAGAGAGAGAGAGAGAGAGAGAGAGAGAGAGAGAGAGGGGAGGACTAGGGACTAGGACTCTCAAGTACGTCTCCTTTTTTTTTTCTTTTCTTTTTTTTTTAGTTCTGAGAGGAATTTTACTAATTCCAAGAATATTTTTGGAGAAGGGGGAAAGCTGCAGGGTTGGGGGTAGCTGTTTATGTTATTGAAGTTAGTTTGAAAAGATTGTATGTCAGAGGATTCACAGGCAAAGTTTTCAACCCAGCTAAACGTCCCCTTCACATTTTCTCACTTTCCAGGTGACCTTGTACAAGAGTTCCGACATGGAGGACTTTGGGTTCAGTGTAGCAGATGGCTTGCTGGAGAAAGGAGTGTATGTCAAAAATATCCGCCCAGCTGGCCCAGGAGATCTTGGTGGCTTAAAGCCCTATGACAGGCTCTTACAGGTAAGACTGCAGGTGGAATTGAATTAATTTAGTTCTTTTAAGTCTTACTTGACCAGTACCCACCCATGCTCCTTTGCGTCAAGACTAGATTAGGGCCCCTCCCATATAGGACAGAAGCAGCTTTTTTGTCAGTAGAATTTACCGGTTATTGAAATTGCCTGTTTCCCTGTATGTACCTCCCACACATTAGAAACTTCCTGAGAATGGAGCCAGTGCCTTATTCTCCCATTTGTCCTTGTACAGTGCTTGACATCTCAGTATCTCATACAGTATCTGAAACCAAAAAGCTGAGCCTTGTTTACTTAATGGAGTCCTAGCATGGTCAGGTGTAGTGTCACTGAGCAAAGCAAATTCCTGACCTCATGTACAGTTTTTAGGGAGAAAACTTTGCAAGAAAAGGAGAGGGTTGACATTCTTAAAAATGTGTTCAACTGGAACGAGTCTGTCACCAAATAGTGAGCTTTCCAAGAACAAGGCTGCATTGACTCGTGTTCACTGAGGCAAGTTGTTGTCTCTGATCACCTAGTTTTAAAACCAGCTCTGCTGATCATTTTCACCATGGCCATGGAACATTCAGTCTTGTCCTAGAAGTATGGGACACTTTTATTTTCCATGGGTACTTTAATATTCGATGCATGACTAACTGTCATGCAGGGTGTCATGCGGGGTCTCTGGTCCCACTCCCCACATAAGAACGCAGGATATGGTGAGGCCGAAAAGGAACACCCACGGAGCCATAGGTAGGGGAGTTATACCACTATAGTCTCGCTGGTGGCTGGGTTGGAGACACAGGAAGCAGGAGCCACACGATCCGCAACCTGCCGTCCACTTCTCTGCCAACCAACCTCACTTGCTAACTGCAATCAACCTCTCTGCAATCCGCAACCCACAATCCACGCTTGCTAGCTCAGCCACCATCCGCTACTAGCGTAGCCACAGCAGTTATATTAGTGGCCAAAGTCTCACTGGTTACAGCTGATGGCCAATTAGCCACAGCTGATGGCCATCCAATCACAGGCGATGGCCATTTACTACCCAAGCCAGCACCTTTCCACGTGGGGCCGAGAACCTGGAAACTGCACTCCTGGCTCTGACCCCATACTAACTATGGGCGAGTCACTTAACCTCTAAGAGTGTCTTTTTAATCCATAAATTGGAGCTATACATACTTTCATGCAAGATGAGCCTCTAAAAGTAAATGATTCAGATTGTGAGGGGCTTTGAATGTGATGATAAAGCTCTTGGACGTTATTCTGGAGGCATATTAATTTCTGCAGCAGAATGACCTAATTTGTAATTTAGAAAGACAATACAACATTATCATGGGTCACTGAGGTAGGGGGGGGCAGGGGAAGATCCCAGGAAAGGAGACTAGGTATGTAAGGGCAAGACACCTGCATCAGACCTGAGTCCTTAATACCTTCAGCACATCCTGGTAGAGCTGTCAGGGAGGCCGCTGGCAGTTTGGATTTGTTGCTCAGGAGAGATGTTAGACCCAGAGCTAAAGATTTAGGATACTGAAGGCATGGGTTTGGATGAAGTTGCCTATGGTGGACTTATAGTAAGAAAGAGGAGAGAACCAAGAATAGAATTCTAAGAAAAACGAAATTTGAAGGACAGGAAGAGGCAGGAGAGGACTGAAAGTGAGCAGTTAAAATGGCAGGAGGATCAAAACAAAGTGATGTCCTAGGAGCCAAGGAAAGAGAGTTTTAAGGATCAGCAGGCGAATGGCAAAGTCCAAAGGGGATGAGAAGCCCGTACATCATTCCCATATTGGACACGTGGAGTCATTTGTACAATATGAGGGTCAGGTCCCAGACCTGGGAAGATTGAAGGGAGAATGGAAAGTCAAGGAATGGAAGCAGCATGTAGATGATTTTTAAAACTTTTTTGGGGTAAAGAATAAGGAGAAATGCAAGATGAGCACACGTACAGCTGAGGAGGGGATGGGCTCACTTAAGAGGGATAGTTCAGCACCATGGGTAAGAGCACGCGCTTTGGAATCAGCCAGACTGCCTGGGATCATGTCCTAGCTCGACCACTCACCAACTGCAGCTCAGGCAACTCTCTTAACAATTTTGTGCTTCACTTTCCTCATCTGTAAATTGGGGGTAATATTCAGCCTTTAGAGCACCTGCCATGAGCTGGTCCATCTGTTTGGCATGGGCATGTTGGGATGTGTCCTTGTTCCCAGCTCTCAAGGGCATTACAATTTAGTGGCAGAGAACAAGTAAGCCAATGAGCGCCTTGTGGTCAGAAGAGAGACCTCTGTACAGGTGCTGGTTTAAGCACCTTCCAGACAACTTGTTACACCTGAAGTGCTACTTTGGGTTTGAGGAATTCCGACTGTAACAATAATGCAAAACGACTCTTCTTGACCTTTCAGGTTAATCACGTCCGAACCAGAGACTTCGACTGCTGCCTGGTGGTGCCCCTCATAGCAGAATCTGGTAATAAGCTGGACCTGGTTATTAGTAGAAACCCGCTGGCTGCACAGAAATCAATAGAACAGACTCTGCCAGGAGAATGGAGTGAACAGAACAGTGCTTTTTTCCAACAGCCTAGCCATGGTGGTAATTTGGAGATTCGAGAACCCACTAATACATTATAGCAACGCTTTTTACAAAGCAGAACAAAAGACTATCTACATGGTGCTAAAAAAAAAAAAAAAAAAAAAAAAATCCCTTTACGATTTCTGTGGCATTTGAAGCACAGATAATCACGTGGCATTATTGGCAAGCACAGGGCTGTTTTAAATCTCTCTCATGGCTCATGTTCACTTCCCTTTGCAAGTCGAAGACGTTTCATTTTTCGCGACCACTATGGTATATGGCAGTTGATTCCCTGCCAAGCCCAATGGTAGAGAAGAAGTAGGCCCCCCCATCACGATTGACGTCAGAGGAAATTTTTCACAATCTCACCTTCTTATCACTTTTTAAAAAGAGAAATGTCTGTTCGAAAATATTCTCTATGACAATTTCCTTAATTCATTTTGAAATCAGTTTCTTACTATAAAGTCATTCATGTAAGAACTGGACCGACACGGCTTTTCATAAAGCTGGCTCGACTGGGGGAACTAGAGTTTGGCCAACTGCTGGGACTGCTGCTATGGGAGGGATACAGGTATAAAATTATCTTCAAATGTTTCAGCAACGATGCACGTAGGCGATCATAGTAGGTGGTGGTATATGTTCTGCCCAAATATAGGAATGATTTTAACTAAGATGTATGCTATTCCCTATGCAACAAATTATCAAACAGGATATGTCTTGTGACCTGTTTTTGTTTTTTTTTGTTTTTTGACATATTTTTAATAGCTGCAAATCTCTTCTAATAAATTAGTGTTTAGTAACACTGAGAGTTAAGTATCTTATTTTTTAAATTCAAGACTAAGAAGTTAAGAGAGAATGAAGAAGTCTATTAAAATGAGGTTTATCTTAATGATAAGCAAATCAAACTCTTACTGCTTGACATGTTTTAAAAACTGGTTATATCGAGGGGTGTACAGTACATGTACTTAAAATTGACACTGGACTATCTTTTGTTCTGAGCCATGCCACTTAACTGAAATTGTAAATACATTTTTCACAAAATGCATTGCCAATTATTTCCATCCCTCAAAGCAATAAATTTGTGACAGTTGCTTTTAATGTTTGTCAGCAACTGTTTTCATTTGTTCAGATATTTTGAATAGTTACACTAATAACTGTTATTTGGTGAATATAAAAAAAATAGATCTGTATATTGATTGTAGACTCTCCATATTGAAATGATTATTTTCCAAACATTTTCATTTTGGTCAATAATTCGAATAACTGCTTGGATGAAGCATTTGAACACTGTGTCCTTTGTTTAAGGAAAAAGTTCACCTTTCTTTTTGCACAAAGAAATATATTATTTCAAACACATTTCAGGACCGCCAGGGCAAGAAAGTATAAAGCAGAATCATGTTAAGGAAAAAAAAAGATCATGAGTCACTTAAATATGTATTTTTATTTGTAACAAACAAGTATTAAACTGTAAAGTATTTTTGTACAAATTTAATACTTTAATAGCATGGTATTTATCGTCTATGTATGGTTTTGGGGAATTCAAAATTGTTGCAAATATTTGTATGGAAAAAAAAAACCCTCTACCAAATGGAATAAACAGTGATTTTAAAAAGCCAAAAGAAATGACATGCAATTTGAATGTATTTTCATGTGCTAGACTGAGCCCTACACAATGCTTATTGTTACATAATTATTTAAAAGGGGATGGTTTTGCCATAAACTTGAAAAGCAGCATGGAAGAGTGGGAAGAGTATAGGTTTTGAAATCCAATCTGAGTTTGAATTCCAGCTCACTGGTGGTTTGAAATTTACTTATTGGGGGTCAGTGTCCCCGCAGTGATGCCGAAGGTCAGATGTGTACTTCAGCACTGTCGTGAGGTAAGGCGTGTGACACAAGTGGAAGTGCTGAAACCGCCAGCACACAGGAACACCCCGAGATTAACAGTGCATTGATTTTAGGTGACAAAGATCACAACATCAGCCCTCAGAGACCATTACAGGTAGCCTATGAAGTAAATTGACAGACGCTATTAAAATGTACAAATTCTAATTATGCTATCTTCAAATAAAGCAAAGCACACCGATCGTCCCAAGTTTTCATTGTGCAGATTGCCTTGCACACCTTGTAAAGTCACAGGGACAAGACAAGGATGTCCATTCTCGCCACTTCTATTTAACAGTGTCCTGGAGGTGCCAGCCAGGGCGATAAGACAAGAAAATGAAATAAAAGGCATCCAGTTTGGAAAAGAAGAAGTAAAACTATCTCTGTTTACAGATGATATAAAAACTTGTGCTTCAGAGGACAGCATGAAGAAAGGGCAAAGCCACAAAATGGGAAAAAATTTTGCAAATGCTGTTTTTAATAAGGGACTTGTATGTAGATATATAAAGAACTTAGATCTCCATAATAATAATAAAAAAAATTTTTTAATTGGGCAAAAGATCTGAACAGACATTTCTCCTAAGAGGACACACAAACGGTTCATAAACTCATGAAAAGATACTCAACATCATCAGCCCATAGGGAAACGTAAATCCAAACCACAATGAAATATCACTTGATACCCACTACATGATTATAATCAAAAAGTCAGATAATAACAGGTGTTGGGGAGAATGTGGAGAAATTGGAACGTTCACACACTGCTGGTGTAAATATGGAAACTTTGGAAAACAGTCTGTCACTTCCTCAAAAGGGGAAATAGTGTTACAACATGACTCAGCAACTGCACTCCTAGGGATATACCTAAAAGGAATGAAAATATATGGCCACACCACAACTTGTACACAGATGTTCACAGCTGTGTTAGTTATAACAGCCAATATGTGGAAACAACCCAGATGTCCATCAACTGATGAATGGATAAATTCAATGTGCTCTACCCGTACTGTGGAATATTACTTGGTAATAAAAGAGATTAATGCCTTTTGCATCATGGCATCTCTGAGAGCAAGGTGGGTCACCTGCAGCTCTACTGCAGCCACCCACAAAAATTCAGCCAGTGTTCATGGCCTTGCCACATCAGCTCAAACCATCACGGCCTGATCTGGAAATCTGGCCTCAATATATACAGCCAGTTTTCCCATCATTGCGTGAAGCTAGCTCTTTGTACATAATTTTTAAAAACCTTTTGAAAGAGAGAGAGATAAAGCAGTGAGAGATACATGCTACCACACATGGATGAAATCTGAAAATATTATGCTAAGTCGAAAAAGTCAGTGACAAAGGACCATGTATCCTATGACTCCATTTATGTGAAATGTCTGGAACAGACAAATCAATAGAGACAAAGTAGATCAGTAGTTACCTAGGGCTGGAGGGGATGAGAGGATTACAGCTAAGAGGTAGAGGATTTCTTTTGGGGGTTCTATAAAAATATTCTAAAACTAATTGTAATGCTGGTAGCGCAATTCTGAATACACTAAAAGCCACTCACTTGTGTGAACGGGTGACTTGTATGCAAATTCTATCTCAATAGGCTATTTTTAAAACATTGGGATAACAGGTAAATTTGTCCTCTTAACTTATTCTTTCACCATTTAACAATAAATACTCTAAAAAAAAGTAAAATAAAATCACCCTGAGAGAAAATAATTTTTCAAAAGTAGAGTATCTTCAAAACAATGTGCTCCCCTCTCCAAAATGGTAATGGCGTGACATGACAAACGGGTTAGCTAATGCTACAGTGATAATCATATTGCAATACTAAGTATCCAATCAACAGTGTATATCTTAAACTTACGCAATGTTACATGTCAATTATATCTCAAATTAAGAAAAACAAAACAAAACAGAAAACAAAGAAAACAATGAGCTTCCCAACTCAAAAGGAATTTCCAGGAAAAAGCTCCAGATGTGGTGGAGGCAGGAAGCAGGGATGGAGAAAAGGGCAGCCTGGAGAGACGACCACTTTGCTGAAGATCCAACGTCCTGGAATTGGCGTCAGTAAGCAATGCAATTACAGTTTATCTTGACCATCGCTTCATCCCTTTGGCAATGATCGTGGAAGTTAATAAGGCATTATCCTAGAAAGTAAACACTTTTTAAAGTATAAAATTAAACAATTATATGTAAAACATCTTTTCCTTTCATTTCTATCCAGTGCTACCAGTTCTCATGATGACAGATACTGAAATCATTAAGGTTTTCTTTGATCAAGTGAATTTAAAACATCTGCTGACACCTGCAAATAAAACTCCAGTGATAGACGTCCTCTTTTATCTTGATACTTTGAAGCGAGGATGTTCATTTTGTGTTGAATGGAAAAAAATAAGACAGTTATCTGAGCAATCGGAAATAAAATCAGGTTTCTTGATTATGTGTGGATTTGAAAAGTTGCCTGGGGGTTAAACTATTCAGTCTCAAATCCCGAAGTTTGGAAGATACTTGTGGAGATGATTCTTCCACCTGTTAGAACAACAATAAAAATAAAGTTAATTTTGTAAAAATGTAGTCAGTCTACCCTATGTACTTCTTTTCCCTCTGACTGCTTCTGCATAAGACCCAGTACCTTTTCCCCACCCTTTGGAAGACTTAAGCAAACCAGAGCAATGAGCTCTCGGATCTTTGTGGGGCTGTGTCTGCTTTTGCTCACTGGGACCCCCAGCACCCAGCTCTGGGACTGGCACATAGAAGTGACCGTTTGCTGAATGCATACATCTAATTGCTAAAAATGTGAACAAGGCCTACTACATATTTAGGCAGCCCAGTACTAAATTAAAATGAGGAATCCCCAGAAATGAGGGATGTGATGCCAATATCAGTAGGATATATGATAATAAAGCAAGGGATTTGTCTGTTTTCCTCCTTCGGATGCTTAGATCAGTGACTAGCAGAAGACCTAAATTTTTTTCAGGGCCGGCCCGGTGGCTCAGGCGGTTAGAGCTCCGTGCTCCTAACGCCAAAGGCTGCCGGCTCGATTCCCACATGTGCCAGTGGGCTCTCAACCACAAAGTTGCCAGTTCGATTCCTCGACTCCCGCAAGGGATGGTGGGCTCAGCCCCCTGCAACTAGCAACTGCAACTGGACCTGGAGCGGAGCTGCGCCCTCTACAACTAAGACTGAAAGGACAGCAACTTGAAGCTGAACGGCATGGCACCCTTCACAACTAAGATTGAAAGGACAATAACTTGACTTGGGAAAAAAAAATTTTTTTCAAATGCCAAATGAGGTGAGGCAGAGAGAAGAAGGCATCCAAATCAAGTGTACAACAAAAGCCAAAAGGGAGACATGAGCATCAGTTTGGCTCATTTTAGTGAATGAAGAGACTAGCTTGACGAAAGTAGAAAAAAGAATAGTTAGACATGATAATGGGAAAGCTGGACTCCAACTATGAAAGGTCTCAAATGCCTGATAGTCTAGCATTTATGTTGTAGGCACTAGAGTGACACTGAAGGCTCTTAGACCCAGGAATGAGCTAAATACTGACGGGGGTTACTGGTACCAGTGTGTCGGGTGTATTAGGAGAATGGAAATAAGACAGTAAGGTAGCCAGGTCGGCAATCATCCAAGAAGATGAGATCAGGATCTAAAACAGCCCAGACGAAATGGGATGAAAGAAATTCCTGAGAGACATATTTTGCAATAAATCTAGCAACTAACTAGAGGCAGAGGGTGAAAGCAATGTGAGTCTAAGGTGACACCAAAATTTTAAGCTTGTGTAGTTGGGAGAATGGTGTCTGAAATGGAGAAATCAGAAAAGAGAGTTTCAGAAAGTCAATCTCTAGGAACAAAGACACAGATGGGGGAGTTGGTTCATGACCTTCTGTTCAGTGTTAAGAGTATTCAGTGACGCACCAAGTTACTTACTAGCCTGTGTGTCTCCACCATGGGCCGACCATCAGCGCATGACTGGGAACTGTCACTTACCTTTGCATTGCTAATGCCTGAAATGCAGTAGACGGGTGAAAACTATTTGTTGAACAAATCATCAGTGCAAAAGTGATGGCTGAGATTTAGAGAACAGGATCACTTCTCAAAGGAAAAAAGAACTGAGCCTTGGGGAGATGTCTCCAGTCAGTGGATGGGAAGAAGTGAAGAAACGAAGGGAGGCTGAGACGGTGAGGAAGGGCAAGTGTTAGATAAGGCTCGCTGGAAACCAAGGGAAGGAAACATTGAAACAGCAGCCACAGTGAAAACTGCTGAAAATTGCAAAATTGAAAATTGACTGCTGAAAAGAGTCAAGTTGACAAGATGATTGGAAGCAGCTGCTTCAGGGGAGCTGTGGGGATAAAAGTGAGATTAGGGCCCACAGAAGGGAGGGGAGGGTGATGAGGAAGGTATGCAGGAAGAAGGTGCAAGATGACAAACTATTGCTTCCGGCAAGCCAATGGATGGAGGCTCCCTCGAATGCCAGCCGCGGGCAGAGTGAGAAAGACTGCCAGGCTCAGCTGGGCATAGGAGAGAGGAAACTGGACAGAGATGAGAGAACCCTGGTTTTTACTTCCTACAGCACCATGCAACACTAATACAATTACATCGTACTTGAGTACAGATAAGCACACCGAGGTTAGCAATATCTCAATAAAACTTGAGCGCATGAGCCCACCACGCCTACCATAAGAATTTTGTTTGGACTTTCATGATCATCCAGGCCACAGGTTCTCTTGGGCCCTCGAGATTTGGATGGATCTTCATCTGTATCCGCTTCATCAGGTGGAGGTAATTTCCAATCTCCACCAAAGGCGACTGTCTTATCATCAACCGCAGAGGCCTGGCTTCTGGGGACATTGTTTGTCACAACCTCAGCTGTGCCTGCAGGGAGTGGTGACGTGGACAGTTGTGTGCTGGGGCCTCCGCTATCTCCAGAGCTCTTTGACGGGGACGCAAAATCTGCTGGCGATGCAGAGCTAGTAGAGAGCTTGTTTTGCAAGAAATGTTTTAAACGAGTGTTTCTGGGCATACTGCTGTTCGAAATTGAGCTCCGGAGCTGAGATTCTTCTGCAATGACGTACACTCTGCAGCGGCCCCTGGTCACCGCGGTGTAAACGTGCTGCCAGTGCTGGCGACCCGCCTTCCCAACGACGTAGACGACTGTCTGCTCCTCAGACCCCTGAGAGGGAACAATGCATTCAGGAGACTTAGTAGTGTGTAAGGGGTTCATGTCTTCAAAAAGTCAGTCTACAGAGGTAGAAAAGAGACAGGTCCTCCCAAGCACCTACAACCTGGCCACAGGAATCATATAAATCCATCTTAGGAGGTCCATTTTCTTAATTATCCAAGAACTCATGTTTTCTAATTACACTGCTAAGTTCAGGTCTCATAGATCCACGACTGGCTTGTAGAAACCCAGCAATACATTTTAAAGACTGCGCAGTGCCAAATAATAAAATCACTTGAAATGATTGCATGGGCTTTTATGCATAAATGTATCATCCCACTGTTACTTTATAGTAACAAAAAAAACAGGCACCTTAAATATCCAATGATGGGAGAGTATATATATGTATTTATTTATATATTTATATAAAGTATCTATATATAGATATCGTACATTTTACAAACATCAAAAATGCTTTAAAATTTAACAAAATTTTAAAAACGGTACATACCACGGGTGCCAAAAAAAAAGTACACATTGTAAGAGATGTTATCTATGTGTTGCTTTTCGAAGTTGAATTGAGTTACGGCAGCAATGTGTAGTATGACATTTGCTCAAACGATGGCATTAATCAAATGAATGCTACCATCATTCATTGTATTACAATTTTAATACAGCTTTTTCCTTTCTTTAAATGTATACATATTTTTTGCCATCCTCTGTATATATAAAAAATGATCACAACTATGTAACACAAAATAAAATTACTCTGACCCAAAAAAATTACATACAAAATGAACATAAATATGTAATGAAACAAATCACAAAAAGGCAATTGATTCAAAATGATGACTGTCTTCAAAATGGAAGGCCTCTGGATGATTTTTTTTCTTCTATTTTTCTGTATTTTCCCACTATTGAACCATTTATTACTTTTTTCCAGATAAACAAACCAAGAGAACGATAAACCTCTGCTTTTTAAGTTTAGCAAGCCAAGAACTGTATAGGCAACAAAAATGCCCGATGTCACCACGTAACTGTGAGAAATGTTTCAAGTTTTGTGGCTATTCTTAGTCCCTGTATTTTCTATGCCAATGTAAACTAAGAAGTGGTCTGAACTTCTCGCTAATGTTCCCACATTACCCCAGCCAAAAGAAGGATTGTGGGGAGACAAATGACAAGATGGGCATGTAGAAACTACAGAGCCACAGTTTAAAAAAACAAAACAAAAAAATCCAAACACTTCTATCTCCCTAGACACAGAGAGTTTGAACCCACTCTTCAGATGATAAAAGTTTGACAAACACTTCCTTCCAATGCTGCTGAGTCTCAGAAATTGACTTAAATGATACTTGATTATACAAATGCTAAATACAGATACACCATTTCTCCCCTTAGGCTTTCTATTGTGTATTCCTAACCAGGAAAACGTCTACCTAACCTTAGCTAACCGAGTTCTTACTCATCGGTGAAAGTGACACTGAAAAAAATGTAACAGCCTCAGACTCAGTCTCCCCGTACTCACATACTCACACTTGCTACAGTCCACTGTCCTCATAGCAGCTATAGTGATATTTGTCAAATGCAAATTCATTCACATCAGATTCTGCTTAGAACCCAGTAGTGGCTCCCAGGCTCTCAACATAAAGTCCTGGCTCCTTAATATGGCCCGTTTGGTCCTTCAAGAACCAGCCTCGGCCCTGCTCCTTCCATCCTTCTTTCCTCAATCCTCCCCATGAGCCATGCTCGCTCCAGCACAAGGAAACTCTCTGTGGTCCTTCCCAGTCTGTGGTCTCCATCTGGCCCACTTCTAAGGCGCTGCCCCATCCAGGTACTTTCCAGCATCCTGTACTTCCTCTGTAACACGATTTTTACCAGGCTGGCATGTAACTATCTGCTTTAAGTGTAATCCTCACTGGACTGTAAGCTCTGTGAAGGCAGGACCACATCTGACTTGCTCACTGCTGTTTATCCAGCATCTCCCTGAATGATGATAAGAATTAAAACAACATGCCAAAGGTGTGCTCAGAAAACGGGACATGGACACCTAACTTCACCTCAATAACCTGCTAGAAATCATTTGTCCATTTTTTTAAATCTTCCTTCAATCATTAACACGATCAGACGTCTTGAGGCACGTTTTATACCTTTACTGTGAATTACGTATATTTCTAGTCTCCAAATTTGTTCTAAAACTTACAACTTATATGAAGAGACACAAACCATTAATACCCTTCATGATTTTATAGACTTAGAACCTGAAAGTCTATATAAACTTCAGAGTGGAGTCAAGAAATTTTTTCTGTAATGGGTCGAAGAATAAATATTTAGGGCTTGCAGGCCAGATGGTCTCTACGCCAACTACTCAGCTCTTCGGGTATGGTACAAAAGCAGTCATAGCCAATATGTAAATGAATGTGACTGCGTTCCAATAAAAGTTTATTTATTTAAAAAAAGTTTATGTATTTTTTAAAAAGTTTATTTATTAACAAAAAAAGTTTCTTTACATTGGATAATGTATAGTCCTAGAAGGCCCTAGGAGGTGACCTGGCCCCCGATCCTTCTACCCCCTTACCTTGCGTTACTTCTCTGACCTTATGTGCTGTCACTCCCACACTGGCCTCCATGCTGTTCCTGTTCTTCAAATATGCCAGACAGGCACCCACCTAAGAACCCCGACCTTGTCTCTTCCCTCTACCTAGAATGCTCTTCTCCCAGACACCCACAAGGTTAAATTCTTTACCTCTTTCAAGTCTTTATTCAAATGCCACCTTCTCAATGAGGCCTATGCTGACCACCTATTTAAAATTACAACTGCACCCCATTCCCAACCCGTTTCCACTGCTTTACCAACTTCTAACATAATATGTAGTTTACTTATTTTTTTTTTAACAGTTGTGTATATCTCTATCCTCTTCCCCACCAAATGTAACCTCCCAATGGCAGGCATCTTTGTTTCACAAACTGATCTATACCAAACACCCAGAACAGAATTTGACTCAATAAACATTTGAACTAAACTCAGAAGGAACAAACTATGCTAATGATACAAAATAACAATCAGGAATATTCTCAGAGGTAAGAAATGCTAAATATTTCAACCAGGAAATAAGAGCCAGATTCAATAAAAAGGAACATTTAGATATTTACTCCAACCTCAACCCAGAAATAATAAAGACCCCTTCACTCTTCATTATTCCAGAAATGCAACAGAAAACTGGATTATAAATTTGAGGAAATGGCTCAGAAAATACAACAAAATGACAACAAGATGGGAAATAGAAGAGATTGATAAGAAATTTAGATAGCCATTTCTGGATGTCCAACATAAGAGAGGTTCTAGAAAGACAAAACAAAGAAGAACTCAGAACAAGAAATCTTAACGAAATTATTTAAGAAAACTTCACAGAATTGAATGATATGAGTTTCCAGAATTTCAGAGACCCTTGCTTAGGATGTAATATTTAAGAGGATGCCAAGAAACTCGACAATCAAGATATATATGTTAATATATCAAAATTTAAACCAAAATCAAAATTTTTAATTCAAAATTTAAACTGAAAATTCCAAGATGAACACACTATCAAAATTTTAAATAAAGACAAGATCAGAAACAGTGCCCTACACTGGAGACTGAAGCAAGGGGCAAATTCAGTCTCCTGGTCCTGACCTTCTACCCCTGGTTGGAGGGAAGACCTGAAGGGTGAGGCTTTAACTATAATCTTAGTTTCTGAAAAAAGAGCGCTCTGAAGCAAAACAGAGCAAAAGGTTAATGTCTACATAGTATTTTCTGTACGTCTGTGCATTTTGTTTCCTAATGTAAAAAACAAGGCAATAAAAATTAGGAAGAAAATAATGCAAAGTATTCTATGGCTTGGCAAGCTATTTAAACAGCTTCATAAAGGTCAATCTTACCTGAAAAGTGTGAATGGTTCTTGCCCATGCATGTCTTATGTGACAATTTTGCATTAGTTTCCCAAAATCCACAGTTACTTCCAAGCCAGCCATATTATCAATGGTCAAATATCTTCTCTTTCCAATAGTTACATCAGTTATATCCTGTCACCAAAACAAAGAGCTATTCTGTACATTTTCAAATATACTGTAAAGGTATTTTATTTTTGGACATAAAATGCAAGCACCTTATAAGAAAAATGGCATGTACATTCATTACAATTGTTAAGAATTTCCAAATGCTTAAAATCCATGCTTGAGCACAAACTAAATATATACACACCCAAATATTTTAATAAACACAAATGGAAGTTTTTGGTCCTTGAAACTTAACCAGATGTGACTTTCTGGAAAACAGGCTGTGTTGTCTTTCTTATTTTGATGTCTATACATTTTATTTCTTGTGCGTACGTCTGTATATACTCTTTGCAAAGAGTACTTTTTCTCACAGACTTTAAAGAATAAACTTATATGTTTAAGAGGGTGTTTATACAATGAGAACAAATTTAAGGTAACCACTTCTGCAGTTTCTGTAATATATTTAAGCAGCTAACAAGGAAATGACGCTTTGTAAAATATAATAGGTGTTTCTTGTCCCTTGTTTTTGTTACTCAAGAACTTCAAACTTACTAAAAGTTTGTTTCTTCACAGAGTCTTTCCGAAAAATATAAAAGAAAGGAACACTTCCCAGCTCATTTCAGGAAGCCAGCATTCCTCTGACACCAAAACCAGATAGGACATGACTGGAAAAGTACAAGCCAATATCTCTCACAAACATGTATGCAAAAATCCTTCACAAAAAATTATGGAAGAAGAAGGTCAACTCTGATATGACTGAATTCTGAATCAATCCTAGGGCAATTAAAAAACCAAATTTCTAATAAGTAAAAAGGTACTATTTTTGTTACCACTTACACGTGTTATGAAAAATATTTCTCCATTGCAGAGTCTAATACCACTTTCAAAGCCATGCTTATTTTTAGCAAAACCACGGGGCGCTCCATTAAAGTCTTCACCACTGGCCTCTAGTTCATTATTTTGCTGATGGTTGGAGTTATTCCCAGGCAGTAAATCTGAGAGATATGCATTCCTGGTACAGCAAATTTTATCACCAACTCCAAATAGAAATCTATTCTTATGATCCCTGGATTAGAAAATAATAATCATCATCAAAGTTTGGAAAACCTTAATTTCATTTTGTTTAAACATTAATTACCTGGGTGGTGAACACACAATGGGATTTATAGATGATGTAATACAGAATTGTACACCTGAAATCTACATACCTTTACTAACAATTGTCACCCTAATAAACTTTAATTAAAAAAATAAATAAATAAACATTAACTATCACTCAGATCTGATCCAATCTCAAAATAATTTCCACACTTTCTTTACTTCACCTTTGTTCTCCAAAAAAAATCTTATAGCACTTATACATTATTTTTATTATAATAATTACATTAAAATAATAGCAGTAAATTGAATAAATGCTGGAGATATAGCAGTTCCTGCAATAAGTGTTTTAGGTATATTATTTCATTTCATCCTTACCACAAATCTGAGGGAAATTCTATATAAGTAGCCTCTTCCACATACATGGAAAGGTGCAATTACCTGCCAAAGATCACAGTCACTGGCACCCAGATTGCATGGCCCCAGTAGTGTGCTTTTTAACCCTTTGTTAAGCTACCTAATATGGTTTTTCGGTGTGTCTTTCTTAAACATGCAGAGAGCTCCTCCTGTAACTTACACATCTCTGGGTTTTTCTGCACTTAATAGTAAGTGTTGATAAAAGCAAGAGACATGACTTAATTTTTCCTGTGTGTCAACAGAGTGGCTTTTCTATGCTCTATTTCTCTGAAAGATATTCACTAAGTAAGGTGTTCTCTGCAGGGAGCCGAAGGTTCTCGGACACACTACACACATGTCATAATATGAAAAAGTCTCCTGAATTGCCCACACTCATCTGGGAGAAGCTGGAGGGTGCCAACCTGGAAACTACAGGAAAATTTTATTCCTTGTTTTTCTTATTACATTGATTATCAAAAAGTCAATTCCTAAGGACATACATTATATTTAACTGAAGAGATCATTTTACTTCACAAATAAGAAAATAAAAAAGATGTATAAATTTGTGGCTGCAGTGATAAATGGCAGAACAGGGAATCAAGGAAGGACTGTCTCAAGTTTTGGTCCTTTTGTGCTCACTTGATTAGGTGGCCTGCATAGTGACTGCAACAGCAGGCATTGATGACATCACAGTCTTGCCTGAAACACATGAAAATGCAAGGGTTACCTTAATAGTATCTGTTCTGTGCTTATTTCTGTTATCAACAATTATGACATACTAGATACTATAAAAAGTCCCCAGGACTTTCTCCAGGAAAAAATATTTTATAAATTTTATCTTAGAATTAACCTGTGTTCCATTCAGGTTTCCACTGAGTTTCTTAATATAATATTTAGTATAAACAGCCCTGTTTAGAAATTGCCCTCTTCCATGTCTAACAAAAAATACCTCAAAATAAGAGAGAATTAACAGTGATGCTATGAGAGTCTCCCAAACACTATATTAATAAGTCATAGTACTTAATTACTATATTAATTACTTATTACTATACTAATTAGTAATGAGGGAGGGTTAGAAGCTAGATTAAAAACATTAAAATATTGTAAATGCTTTACCTTCGAAATGCAATAAATTGTGACGTTTTTGCACTTTGTAGGTCTTTTTCTTTGAGTAAAGTTCTAACGGCAGAATATAAATCTGATAATTCAGGAGAAAAAAGTTAACATGGAAAAGCACCAAATTACAATATTGTTTCTATGGAGAAACAAATTTAGAATGCCTGCTAACGGGCCTGGGAAAACATGTCACCAAATGGAATACAAGCCCACTGGATCACCAGCCTCATTTGTTGCATCAGCCAGAGCAACAGAGGAGAGAATGGAGGAGACAGAGGCTCCAGGCACCCTATCCTCCAGAGAGGCCAGCCACTACTGTGTTTCGCCAAAAATAAGACCTAGCCAGACAATCAACTCTAATGCATCTTTTGGAGCAAAAATTAATATAAGACCCGGTCTTATATAAGATCTGATATTATATTATATTACATCATATCATCTATCATATCATATCAAAGACCTGGTCTTGTATTATATAAGACCAGGTATCATATATCATATCATATCATATCATAAGACCCAGTCTTATATTATAGTAAAATAAGACCGGGTCTTATATTAATTTTTGCTCCAAAAGATGCATTAGAGCTGATTGTCCGGCTAGCTCTTATTTTCAGGGAAACACGACAGACAGGGCAGCTCATAATCCGTAATATAATCACTGCATATTCACTGATAGTTTGTGAATGCTGAACTTAAAATATGGGCAAGAGGACAAAATATGTAATAGAATTACTAATATAGCCTTCTTTCTGTTTTAGTTCTGGTTGTACTAGTGGTGATAAGTTATAATTTGAGAATTGCTCTGCATGATGTCATTTCAGTTAATTTCATCTTCACAACTCTCATCTGAGGCAGGTACTATAACATCCAAGGCTCATATTTAGCTGATACAAACCAGTATAAAAATATTGAGATACTTCTATAATGGCTGGAAAATAGCTAGTACTCCCCAAACACACGGCCCGACCTCCACCCCAACCATTTCTTTCCAGCCCCAAGAACACCCCAGACCACCCATGATTCAGCAACTAAGAGTTTAACCCTGGCACAGTAGGGGTATCCATTCCAAGAGTGACTGTATACTCCCAGCTAGTAAATAGTTTGACTATCACACTGATTACATCATAGTTACACAAAGGTGAAACTGAGACTCTTGGAAGTCATATTTTCCAAATGGGGGAGGGTGGCTGGCCTCCATTTTTAGAGTTCAGATCACTGATAATGATGAAATCCACTGACAACTTATCCTTTCTCAGAGCACTGAGAAGCAGGCTTCCTCTCATCTCTCTTACCAATATTATAATACAAAACAGCAAACATTTCTCATGAGAGAGAGAAGATACAAAAATTTGGGTAAGAATGTTCCAGGCTTTTGTGCCTTTCCCTCACAGCAGATGAATCACAGGGGAACAAAAAAGCCCAGGCCTTGCGATGCCCGCCTGGAGGACGATTAAAGTAGCTGCTCACCGAGCTCTTCCTTTTTCAGATGAAGGGAGGATTATCTCTGAAACACGGGCAACACTCAGCTCACCCCCAGCCGACCCCTGGCTTGCCAGAGCAGGAATTTCCAAAGGCCTCACAAAATACGGTTTTCTTTCACACGTACAGAATCATGCTGCTCTGCTGCTTGCTTTTCTCACTCTCTCTACCTCGTGCATATTATTATGTACAGTATTGCAACATGTACACTGCATTTCATTTATTCTAAGGTAAATATTTTTCTCACATTTTAACATCTCTAAAATTCTAGCTCTGCTATGAAGCCTGTCTTAGGTCTTCGTACGCTGCAATAATGGGGATAATTTACTCAATAACTTAATTAATTATTAATGAAAATTACTATCCACCTCTCTAAGGAATATTTATTCAATTCTCTTAAAGAAGGGAATCATTTTCCAGCTGAAGTTTGTAATTAAGCTAGAAAAACAGCATCAGTTAAACTCTGCAACCATTCTGAAACAGACAACTTCTTTTTAAATTACATTCTCATTAATGTAAAGAGTGGGTGCCAGAAATAAAACTAAGCATCCACATACAATGGCAAAGAGGCCAAGTTACTTTACCATCTGAGACTCATTTTCTTCATCTGTTCTAGTACCTACAATTAACTAAGCTGTTGTGAGAATATTTTCTATCCATTATTCACAATATATTTAATTTTTTAAAAATCACAAACCAATATGCAGCTTATAATCCAATTATGTAAAACTAAAATAAATGTGTTTGTGTATGGATATAATAAGGTTTAAAAGGATAAACACCAACCTCTTATTATGTGTGACTTTTATGGGATTGTCTTGAGGGAAAAGGCAAAAGGAAAACTACAGGGAAATATTAATTTTTACTGCAAACACTTCTGTATCATTTGACTTTTTTTAAGGAATATAAATTAGCTCTAAAACCAAAAAGGCACTTATGGAATATTATGTATTAATTTCATAGGCGTCCATTTAAAAAGAAAAAAGAACATTACAACATGTGAATGAACACTAATCCAAGGAAACTGAGATGGGTGACACACACAAAGGAGGAAAGGCTTACAGATGTCACTAACTTCACACACAGAGTGAAAGTAGCTAAGTAGGAAGGATAGACCCTTAAGAACTGTGGCAAGTATAGTAAATCCTCAGTAATAATCATTTAAATCTTTGCTAATTCAATTTTGAATAAACCATTACACTATTTTAAAAAGTTTATAGTAGAAATAAATATCAATAGGATCAATCTATTCAAATAAATTCACCTGCAGTAGATACTTTAACATCTATTATTCATAAAAAACTGACATTTACACAGCACCCCAAAACGGCAGAATGCCCCCGATCCTCACAACAGCTCCACGGGCGCTATGATTCCCATCTCACAAATGGTTAAGTCATGGGACACAGGTCCTGTACAGAAGGGAGAAGATCTCCTATCCCATCCTCTTTCTCAACCCTGTCATGGTGTCAACCTAACACCCGTAATTCGAAGCAATACTTGTCTGTTTGATAAGAAATAGAACTATTAGGACTCAACTTGGCAATAGTTTGACAGCCATTTTGTTTCACAAATATACTCAAAATAACCAATGTATTTACTTTCCCAATTGCTGTAAAAGAAAAACTTCATTTAAGACATGCTTTCTCCTGAATGAACTTGGATTCCTGGGGCTTTGCTTTAGTTGAAACTCATCATCTACATCCATTTATTCACTCAACAAATATTTACGAAGCCCTTAGCGTGTATGTGACCAGGGCTTATTTCTTTATAGAATTCTAGAGTAATCTGCTTTTGATGATTAATAAATCAGTTTATTTCCAAACCTAATTTTTACTAGCAATATTTATCTTCACCATGAAATAAAATTATAACTAGCTATTTAATAACTATATTACAAACAGAAATACTTAACCCACCCAACAGAAACGCTTATACTTACGAGAGTGAAAATCACTTTTCGATAACTGAGAACTGGGATCCTCTTCTGGGAGTCTGACAAAAATAAATGTTTTATCTTGTATTGAGACAGGGAACGTTGGATTATCAGAGATATTCAGCTCTGCATCAAATTTTGGAAATTGGCGTTTTGAGATTCTTAAAGACAAAATAATACACCAAAAACTTTAGTATCCAAAATATATCTTCAGATCACAAATAATGTCATTACAATAATGAATATCTGTTAATAGATAAATAGGGTAAAAAGGCTACTCATGTACCCATTATAAATAGTGAGTTTTAAAATAGAATTAGCAAGACCATGTCACATTTAACAATCAATCCCCCACCCGAAGCAAATTAAAAGATTAGGAAAAATAGGGAATTTACTAAGCACCATTCTCAGAACTTGACCTACTTTTATCCAGACCACAAAAGAACCACACGAGGTAGGTATTATCCTCATTTCACAGGTGAGAAACGGGAGGCTTAGTCAACGACAGTGGCCCAAAGCACAGAGGTAGAAAGCAGGGGAGCTCGGTGGCAAATCTGGGCCCCTTTGGCTCCCTATCACTTTCTATTTAAATTAATTTGGACTCTTTGGAGCTTATCCGTATGTTTACATCATATTCTTTCTTTTCTCCTTTCTTCTGCGTATATCACATATATGGCCTCATTTTCCCAGTTGACTCAAGTATCCACATCTTCTCTTTGCTTCTAGTCCCTCTTCCTCCCTCTTTTGTTCTTATATTTCCCAAGACTAGCAAATAATATTAGAAAACAGAGTAAGGGGAAGGTGCCTTGCCGTAAGTCTCTCCCTGGTTATTTGGAAGAAAACCGACTCCCTGAAAAGGCCTAACAGGCTGTCAAAGGGAGGAAAGGAGAAGGAAAAAGGCTAGACATATCACAGATTTAATTACTGGGGGGGCTGAGAATCATCATGAATTTCCTGTTTTGCTTTTGACCCAGGACATGTCACATATTTCTGTCTCTAGGAGCTTTTCATTGGTCTCCTTCTGTCATTAAATATTTGGTGATGGAGATTAAGAAGAAATGATGAAAGGAGCACAGCTCAGCCCCAATTATATCAAAAGGATTACTAAAATCAACTCCTGAGATTCAGGGAAAACTGAGTTCTAAGAAATATAATGGGCTTTAGATTCTCCTTCGATTTTTAGACTCCCAACATCTCCAACAGGAGATAGCCTTTAGGTAGGAGCAGAAGGGTTATAGGATAAGAATATTACATACCCACCTGAATTCTTTTTCTTAATGTCTTAATACAGACCTACCTCATCTACCCTATTCTTGTCAATTCTTCCCGTATTCCCACTGTCTTATCCAGGACAGACAGGGGAATAAAGAAAGGAGGTTTTAATGTTCTAGCTTCTGCTAACATCCAACCAAGGAAACGTTCAAGCAATAAAAACAACACCTTGTAAAAGAGAGTTAAAACAAAGATACATTTTGGCCAATGAATAAAACAGTCTGTTAATATTCTGAGGTCCCATTACATCCATTAGGAAAGATCACTCTAAAGACTTACACAAAGACTAAAAAAGAGAAGGGTTCTCTTCTGCTTCAAGGAAAGTAATATGCCATGAGTGCCACCAAGATTTATCAAGGAGTGACATACCATTGTTCATGTTTTTGCTTTGGGCCCTCTTACAAAAATTACTACAGGAAATTTCTTCCCCAATTCTCCCTTGAGCTCTACTGAACTCAGTAGTAAATGTAGTGTACTGACTCACCCTGATTCAAAAGCTAATACGTATTTTCTAATCTTTTATTTCTAATACAACAGAGAGATAATGCAAAATTGTAGCTCTATTATACCTTGTAGCATTGTTCACAATTAGCTCAGATTCTGTTCTATGATTTGTCTTTAGTTCGATAGCACAATTTCTTGACTTAAGCGTCTCAAAAAGATCTTTCAGCAAGTTACCAGGTTCAATGCTGGGTAACTGTCTAATATCACCTATAAGGGGAAAAAATAGACACATTAGGTTTTAGGTAACGGGGACCCTTAAATTTAGAAATTATTTTTATTTCTCCCTATTGACATATGCTTTAATTATGAAGACTTATTCTGAGGAAAAAAAGCCCAAAAAACTTTGTTTAAAACTACTTGAGAACATTAAGTCTTTAAAAATATTTAATAAACAAAAAAACCCCATTCAAATTAAACAATGTAAGATATAAAAAGCAGTTATAACACAATAAGGTAAAATTTGAATGAACTTCTTTCATACCTATAAACACAGGCAAACTGTGTAGGGGCATATACTTCAACCAACACGTAAAGAAAAACCAGGCCTTAGGTATCTAGTATTTAGCCACTTATTCAATCTTGCTCAATGTCTTACTAAACATGGAAGACTCTATGGCCTCAAATAAATAAAGTAAACATTTTATTGTAAACAAATAAACATATAAAAAGCAAAATAAACAAACCTAATGCATTTGATAACAGATAAATTCCATTAATGTAATGGTAATGTTTTGCTGTATTAAAAATCTTTTTACTTTAAACAAAAACAAACCCTAGAGATAAGAAAAACTATTTTCTGGGTGGAAGATGGGAGAATGCTTAGCCATTAGTAGAATCAACTACTTACAAAATATCCTCAAATACCTAAAAACATTACTTACATACAATTTAAGTCTCATACTGCAATTCTATTTTTTTCTCCATTAAATCATATAGTCTACGTATCGGTACTACCGAATAGAATCTAACTGAATCTCACCAGAATTGGAAAGGACTTAAGAGGCTGGTGAGATCTAATTTTAAACCAACCATTTAAAATCATAAAATTACTTTTAAGTGAGCTATCATTCAAACATTTTATTATTTCCAAATAAACCTACAGCCTGATTTACTGTGCTATTTTTACCATTTTAATAGTCACCATTTGGGTGATCAATAGTAACCATCCCGGCCTTGCCTGTATCCTGGCCAAAACCAAGAACCACCCAGCTGCTGAAGAGAATGGTCAGATTGAACTCAGTGTAGCTTTCGTGTGGGCTCTGACAAATGGCTTCCCACATGTCAGATAGGGAGATTAAAGCACTGAAATGGTATAAACAGTCACTTAACCACAAGGTTTTGAACTAAACAATTAAAAATCCAACAATATTTTAACTTACCAAGGATAATAAGCTTAGAAAGTTTGGAGTGTGCAAGTAATAAATTTAAAACGGATCTGAAGATTCCTACAGATACCAAACTCCCTTCATCCACAACCAGAACTCTAACCGAAGAAAACTTCCATGGACTGTCCTTGGCGGTTTTTTTATCCCAGATATAGAAGCTATAATTAACCTACAAGCAAAGTATGGCATTTCAAAGTTACAAAAACAAAATTATTCTTACAACAAGTTATTTTAAAAACAAAACTCTTAAATTGGGGAGGGCTAGGTAAAATAATGGAAAAAAGCTAAAGAAATAGAGAACACAAAAGTTAGAGAGATAAATACACAGAGAAATCAGACCAAATAAATCTAAGAACAAAGATCAAATCGGTCAGAAGAGTGCTTCGTAATGACTACTCAGTGTGTTTAACAAGCCTCGTACACATTACTACTCCACTGCAAAAATCTCGACCCTTCTGTTATCCCTCTGGATGAGAGAAAGCTCCTATTCTTTTCCATCCCCAAATAACCTTCTCTTGGCCTTCTGAGCTGGCCCAATCACTTCGGCCTTCTTCTCCCAATTGTAACACTCCATCCTGGAAATAAAGGGTTGTCTTCCCAACCTAATTGAAAATACTTTTTTCCCTAATATTCTAAACTCCCTTACTTCCCCAACATTTAAAAACCACCACCCAAGACAACAAAACAATTAAAAAGTGATTTATTACAGAGGTAAAAATATTTACGATTTAAATGAGGGAAGAAATTTATAAAATTATAGCCCAGTAATGTTAAATATGTTGGTCTCTATCATTCCAGAAATGTTTCTATATTGTAAGTATGCATATACTGTACATACAGATTTTTAAAATGGTATCATATTTTTATTCAAGTTTTCTACCGAAACTAGATTTAACATGTCTATTAAGTAAAAGCCTTCATATTTCCTATCCAGATGCATCAATTCCCTTTAAAAAAAACAAAAGAAAGAAGAACAATTCTCAGTGGCCTTGTCTCACAAAAGAATATTTGGAATCACTGCTAATTGTGTACTTGCTCTTATTTTATGTAGTCAGTTATTTTTGAAATGCCTGATTAACACTTCCCACTGTATTTCTCGTGCTACCAATTCAATACACGCCCCATCGATGAGCACCTAGATTACTCCAATAACCTTACAGCCAGGTTCCCCTACACACTGACCCAACGTGAGAGTGCCAGATAAAATACAGGACACCCCGCTAAATTTGAACTTTGGATAAATAATAAATTACTTTTTAGTATAAGTGTGTTCAATGCAACATTTGGTACATACTTAAAAATGATTTGTATTTTTATCGGCTAAATCAGGTAACCCCAGCCCAAGTATGATAAATCAGTGACCTGAGTGACACCTCAGTGCTCTTCCTGTGCCCTTACACGCTCTCCTGAGCCTAAACGTGACTTCAGAAATGTTCTCCCAGCATCCCCAGCGGATATTAAGATATGACCAGCTCATTAGAGTTGGAACATAAGATGAAACCTAGTAATGATGCCTCTCTGGCCTCTCCTCTTCTAATTCAAACCCTCAGACTACGAAGGAGTAATAGAAAAAACCATAAACTGATCAGAAGACCCTTCCACCAATGAGCTACACTGAACTTCTCTAAGTCTATGTTCACTCAAGTGACAAAGTAGTGGGCAAAGTAATTTCTGAGATGGCTCGTGGCTCTATAATTCTACATAATCTTCCTGAAAACTGCTTTCTTCTTTTTACTCCCTAGCTTACCAACCCAGTAATGGCTCCCAGTAAATCAGCGCCACGTTTCTTTGTTAGGTTTTAAGGTCTACAGTAAATGGTCTACATATCTTAACTATGGCACCGTGGAAAGTGCCACTAGCTGAGAAGTCAGAAATCTGAATTCAAGTGCTAGTTCTGCACCTGGTTAAGATCCTGGGCATGTCACTTAACGCCCCCAAATTTCAACTGGCTCTCCTGTAAAACAGAGATAGCATCCTTTACCCACTCCACTGGCTTAGTAAGGATTTAATGAGATGTCAAAATGCTTTACCAACTTTAAACCTCAAATTCCTAGTCTAAACCAAGTTTAATTTCCATTATTTTGCAATACACAGATTTCATTCCAATCAATGCAATCACCTAAAAACCCTCAATACACACAATGACCATTCTCATGCCTTTGGAAAGGCCTTTCCCCTAAATATTGTTTCCTTCAGAAATCTTCCAACGACTAAGTTCCTTGATCTATAAAATTGTGGCCAGGGCTAGCGGAACCTCTACCACTCTTTACAAGTTCAACCTCATGGCTTTTAACCATACAGTCAAACTGTTGCTTTGCACGCATATTAATTTATTTGAAATTTTTATTATATGACTACTATTTGCCAGGCACTGATGTAGCTGAAGGAGATAAACCAGATGATCAAAGCCCTCACTTAACGGAACTTTCATTCTACAAAATACAGTATAAACTTTTTCCTTCCAACTCCAGTGCTCCTCAAAATATGGTCTGTGGACTATGGTTTGTTTTTAACTAGTCCCAATGAGAAATAGAGCTTGTGCCATACTCTGAACTATTATAACTACGTCATTGGGCATACACTTTAGTTTAACTGACTTTGTTTCATTAGACTTTCTCAATGAAAGAAGCAGTGTGCATTGAATTACTTTCCGCACTCGCGCCTATCTCACTGCAAACCATGAACAATATACAGACTGGTTATTTTGAATGGGACTGACCCTTTATCTTTACAATTAGCTACTACAAGGCAAGGATCCAGAAGACAGTCAATAAACACCTACCGATTGTTGTCAGGAAGAAATGAAAAATAAACTCATTAAATAAAACGTGTCTTTAAGGCCAATGGTCTCGCTAGAGGAAAAAGGTAAAAGGTTTTACCTGACATAACGTGTAAGCGCTAAAACCAGTTTTCTGTCTCAGTAAACCAGCGGCTTTCCCGGTAGGTGCTGTAAGTAAAACTTCTATCACCTTGTCTGTCTTCAGTAGACTTTGCTCAGTAAAGGTCATCCATTCTTCTGGTACATCCTGGTCTTGTTCAAAGTCCTCAGAAGCCTTTTTTACTTCTCTTTCTTCCAACAGCTGTATATGTTTAAAAAGATGACTGACAATTGTGGTCTTCCCACAACCACCTTTCCCACTTATGACCGTTACAGCATTGGAGCAAATCATTTGCAAAGCAGCCACCTGATCCTGATCCAGTTGATCTTCACTTATTTCTGCATCATCTTCACTTTCACCATTTTCCCAAATACGGTCACCACTGTCCTGTGTGGTCAGAATATCCACAGAAGTTTCCAAGCTTGTTTCCTCAGGTTTACTTTCACTCACTGTGTCATCACTTCTTGAATTCTCAGGTTTTCTGGTATGAATAGTCGCAAGCACCTTTTTGACATTGACATGGAGACGCCATGGAGGCCTCATCATCAGATCAGCTATTGAAGAGGCCACGTCTCTTTCAGCCTGGTAAAGGTTGTAAGGAAAGACACAGGAGTTCTTATATGTCACCACCTCGATATCTTTCAAAAACTTCAGAGACTGCCAAACATCATGAAAAGACATCTGATTTGACAACTGCAAAGTTAAGTCAGCTTCTTTTACGTACGTGTGCCCATATTCTCTACATATCTCCTTCAGTTTAGAATAGATTATTAACGCATTCTTCTCTAAATCAGTCATCAACTCGAGGAGAGATGTGCATTGACAAAATGCTGTCCAGCTTGCCTCACATTGCAAAAGCTTCAGTTCTCTGTAGGTTATCTTTAAGAAAATAAAGTTCAAGTTGTTTTATAAACATTATAAATGTTGATGAGTATTACTGGAATCACAGTGAAAACAATGCTATTTGTTAATAATATTTTAAGTCCCAGAAGACATGGATTGCAACTAAATTCGGAGAAAAAACTATGTACCTAATATATCACTATTTTCTTCATTGACTGTCCTATGAGTAGATAGCTGTAATTTTTAAATTAAATTTTAGATGTTCTCAAAGTAATACATGTAATTTTAAAAGTCAAACAACACTATGAGATTTATCACTAAAAGTAGGAATCCCCTGACTTACGCTTTCCAGGCCTTCTGAAGGCAACACCTTCAACACTTTCAGGTATTTCTTCCAGAACGTATCTCTGCATTTCTAAGTACTGTTTACACTGTTCGTTAATTTTAATTTTAATTTTAGATAGCTTATATTAACTCCCTACTATAGAAAGTTTCTCTACACAAGATCTCTGTCTTTTATGCCATCACCTCCACACTTGCTTCTCCCTCTCCCACCTTTGAAAAAAGTTACAGTATACCGATTTGTTAACTGATTTTGGTTAAATCAGTATAAATAAGAGTCACAGCTGAGCAACATAACATACCGTGATTACAATAACTTAGTGTTGAGCTCGGCGTGTGTACTGTGAAGCTAATGACTGCCTTATTTTCTTGGCTTTAGTTTTCTATGTGACTATCAACAATTCTGCCCAAACTCTACAGAAGAAGCACAGAACTTCCTTCACCAGGATCCACTCAGGTCATCCACCAGCTCCATTTTTTTTTTTTTTTTTCATGGAGACATCCCTCCTAGAGCCCTCCATACATTTTTATGGGCTGAATTGTGCACTTCCCGTCCCCCCACCAAAAAAAATTCATAGGTTGAAGTCCTAATTCCCAGCACCTCAGAACGTAACCATATTTGCAAATAGTGTTCTTAAAGATGTAATTAAGTTAAAATGAGGTGACTGGGGTGGGCCCTAATCCAATATGACTGGTGTCCCTCACAGATAAGAGAGATGACCACGTGAGGACACAGAGTGAAGGCAGTTGTCAGCAAGCCAAGACGAGGCCTCAGAAGAAGTCAACCTTGTCACCACCCTGATTTGGGACTTGTAGCCTCCAGAACTGTCAGAAAATAAATTTCTGTTGTTTAAGCCACCCAGTCTATGGTATTTGTTACAGCAGTCCTAGCAAAGTAATACAATGCCACAGTAAAAGTCTTCATGCTGGATGGTAGTTGACATACTGAACAGTAAAACTTCAAACCTCCTTTCCCCAATTGAGTCCCAGAATGCTCATTTCTTTGCCTCTCTTCTCTACTGAATAAATGTGTGTGTGTGTGTATATATATATATATATATATATATATATATATATATACACACACATACATATATATACATATATATATATATACATACATATAAAATAATCTAATGTTCCAGAATCTTATTTTTCAAAGCATACTGAAATCATAGTCATTTTATGTAGAGAACAAATTCATTAGTCCAGTATTCCTCAAACTAGGCCAGGAGGGGTGTCTGTAAACATTCTTGGGGATCCAAAAATTATCGCAGAATTTTTCAATTGTATTTTCATTTGGAAAACCACCTTTAACCAAATGAAATGCCAAAATGGAAGTGCCACATTTGGTTTCCAAAACCACTGGAGTCTCACAGCGTCACTTTACTGCACCTGCTCTCTAATAATAGCAGCAGTGAAGTCGTTTGTAAATGACAGTATTGTATGAAATAAAAAAATCAAATGACATCGTGCTAAACCATGTGAATTGTGAAAGTTTTCAAAAGTTCAAATAGCAAAGTGGGGGACTAAGAGGCAGAGCAAATGGATTTGCCAAACTCAAAATAACTCATGTCTTCGATAGATTTGTACTCAAGTTTCAAACAGCAATTAAGATACCAAAAATTTTGTCATATTAAATTATGTAACTACCTGATTCCCCGAAAATAAGACCTAGCCAGATCACCAGCTCTAATGTGTTTTTTGGAGAAAAAAATTAATATAACACCTGGTCTTATTTTACTATAAGACTTGGTATAATGTAATATAAGACAGGGTCTTATATTAATTTTTGCTCCAAAAGACGCATTAGAGCTGATGGTCCAGCTAGGTTTTATTTTCAGGGAAACATGGTAAACTTTGAATGTCATTTATTTTGTTATTTTGTTTTGCTTTATTAATTTATTGCATAAGAGCTACAGGCATAAAAAGTTTACATTTAGTTGTAACACTCAAAGGAAAATAAATCAACATTGAGGTCCATACAAATTTTTTTCCTTTGAAAGAGATGAAAGATTACTCAATGCTAAGCAAATGTTTTACTTACTTTACTAAATGCAAGTTTCCATGGATGCGTACCTAACATCTCTTCTATCTTTTCAAACACCTCTTTAGAATCTGAGCTTATTAGGCTTTTAAAGTGTCGAGGCAGAAGAACAGGAAGGAATTCCATCACTTTTGGAAACTGCAACGCTGTCATTACACTTATAAATGGAACTAAAGGATATCAGAAAAGAACAAATCAAAACATACAAATGAGCTCATGGAACAATGGATTTGATGGACGTTCTTATTTAGCACAACCAGTTCAAGAAATCCAAATCAAAGAGAGATTAACAAGTTTAACTAGAAAGAAAACGGAGACTATAACAATTTTTTTTGTATCAAGATGGTTTTCATTGTGTTTTACACCAAAATTTAGGTTCTTTAAAAGCTTAGATAACTACTTCTTGGCCTTTCATTTCCTCTTGCTTGCAAATAATTAGAATAAAATTCTTGACTCAAAATAAATATAAATTCAAAGAGCAACATAAAAAATAAATCATTTACGTAATAGCCTTTATAATCATTTTTCTGACTGTAATCATGATCCTTTTGTCATTGAAGTCATTCAATGGTATTGTGCCAAATTTATTTGCTATGACCAAGAAATGAAATGTTCCATATATGTGAATGTCCAAATAACAAACCATATTTAAAAAATTATTTTAAATCATTTTGCACTGAAATTTTTCCAAGATGGATTTCTCATATTCTTGCCTTTCTCCTCTGCCTTCTTAAATAGAATAATTGACAACTGAACTTTTTCTTAATGACTCAAGGTAATCCTATGGACACAAAAGTTAGAGAGAGAGAGAGAGAGAGAGAGAGAGAATCCCAGTTTGAGATGGAAAGGAACCGAAAGGAGCGTAAAGATCATCTCATCCATTTCTTCACATTAAAGATGAGGAACCTGGAATGTCAATGACATACTCCAAAAGTAATATAAACAAATTTTCATCAAACCTATTTTAGAAAGAATACTATGCCAAGATACCATAGTGGCAATATTTTAAAACACACTAGTCATTAAGCATCTCAATTACACAAAAACTCTAAAAATCACACCTACCTGTGTATTCCACAGGCAGGCGTATTTTGTAATCTGGTAGGGACTCTTCCTGTTCAGTCTGTGTAGGTTGCTTTTGACCCTTCCTCCCAAATTCCTTGTAGAAAATTCTTAATGTCTCCCTAAGATTTTCAAAGTTGAGGTCTTCATAGCTTGATACTTTATTTACCCATGCTAAAAATGCAGTTATAATATCATTGGAGACATCACAGTCTTTAAGAAAGAGGGAACAGATATTTTTTTGACTTGGTGGTGACATATCGGACTGTAAAAAGTAAGATGGAAATCCGTGAACTTGATAGTTCCTCGAGCCCATAGGCTTGACCTCTACCTTCACTCGCCACCAAGGACCCGTTAATGGAAAACGTCCAAACACGTCATACGTCTCTTGAGTGTTTTCATCAGAAATTCTAACTTTAAAAAAGAAATGTTAATTTAGTATATTTAAAAACCTCTCTCCCAATATTTTATCAAATCCACCATTCTCTTAACACCCCCACCCCCAAAGAGCACCTTGTACAAACGTCTACTAGGGTGTCTATATTCCATTTGCCTGTCACCTGCCTCCCTCTACTATGCTGTAAGCTCTCTAAAATAGGAAAATATTTGTCTTTGTATTCCAAGAGGTAAGCATGGTACATGGTAAAAGTCTGCTGTTCCTCTTCTTTTTTTTTTTTAATTAAAGTTCACTGGGGTGACAATTGTTAGCAAAGTTACGTAGATTTCAGGTGTACAATTCTGTAATACATCACCTTGTGTGTGCACCACCCAGACTCAGTTCTCTTTCCATCACCATATATTTGACCCCCTTTACCTTCATCTATCACCTCCCTCCCCACTACCCTCTGGTAACCACTAAACCATTGTCTGTGTCGATGAGTTTCGTTTCTTCATTTGTTCCTCTGCTAAAAGCAGTCTTCTCTCTGCTACTCTGACCTCAGGCAACACTGACCTTCATGCAGTTTCTAAAAATGCCAGGGTCACTCCATCACAGGGCCCTTGCATAAGCTGTTCCATCTGCCTTAAATGTTCCCCTCCTTACTATTTGTCCCATTTACTACAGAGCTCAGGTTAATTGTCACTTCCTCGGGAAAGCCTTTCCTGAATGTCATAAATATAAACTCTCATAGCACTAAGGACCTACTAGTCCTTCCAAGCACTAAGTAATATTACAGTTATTTCTTTGATTATTTTCAGAATGTCTGTTTAATTCACTAGAGGGTAAGCTCCAGTAAGACAGCAACCTCTTCATCTTATCCCTACAGGGGACCCCAGCAGCAAACACGCTGCTTGGAATATGGTGGCCAGTCACTAATACTCTCAAGATAAATGACTCAACCCTCCACAAATACTTGAACACTTTCTGTCTACATCTGTGCTATCCACTCATGTGACTATTTAAATTTACACTAACTAGAATTAATTAAATTTAGAACTCTGCTACTTAGTTGCACTAGCTGCATTTCAAGTTCTCAATAGCCACATGTGGCTAGCGGCTATTATACTGTACACTGCAAATACAGAACAATGCCATCATCACAGAAAATTCTACTGGCCAGCACCAGTCTGAACATTCAAATACTCTTTAATCTCAGTTACAACATCCACAGAACAGGTGTCATGTACAGCACAGAAAAGTACACAGGGTAAACACAGATACCAAGATTATTAACACACGATTAATGACTCAATAATGCCTTGAGGTGTTTCTTGAGTGTGCATGTTTTCTAAGTAGCAGAAAAATAACCACATCTTTCACTCCACGCAGGATACAGAAATAGATAAAAGCCCCAATTCTGGGTGTGAATAAAGGCTCAACATCCACTGTTATACACATCCTCGACTATAAAAACACCTCCACGAGCTGTGAACCTTAAATGAGATAATACAGGCAAAGCAGATGCTTCACACATAGCATTTGCTCAAGTCACTGCTGTTATAATATTAGTATTATTTTATCCTAAGTAGGAAAAAACTGGCAGGCCATCCCAAAGGAAGTCTGTTAACAGCGATGGGGTGCCTTACTAGAGACAAGGTCACAATGGGAAACAACAGGTCATTCATCCTCCAATCCCATCCCCCAGGGGCAGGGGGCTTCCTCACCCCAGAGGCGCCCAGGGAGGCCGCCCGCCTTCAGGCCTCCTCTGCAGAGCTCCTCGGCATCGACAAACACCGGGTCTTCGTCGTCCTCCACGTCCTCCTTCAGACAATTGTCGCTCTCCTCCACCAGGTCCTTGAGCGGGAGCAGAGGCCCCTTCAGTTGGCGCAATCGCGGATTCAAGGGGGCCATGCTCCGTTCTTTAAAGTTCTACTCAAATCCGGAAAACCTTGGTCGTGCACCGCTGCCATCAGCCAATCAGCTGCACCGCTGCGAGACTGTCAACTTCCTCGAACGCAGGCCCACGGGGAGGGGCGGGAGGCGGCGAAGTCCCGCCCCTAAGCCACCAGCCGGGGAGCGGAGATACCGTTTCCCCAAAAACAAGACCTAGCAGGACCATCAGCTTTAGTTAGTCTTTTCCAGCAAAAATTAATATAAGACCCAGCCTTATTTTACTATAAGGCGGATTCTTATGTAAGATCTGGTCTCATTTTACTATAAGACCCGGTCTTATGATATGAAATGGTAGGATATGATAGATCATGTAAGACTGGGTCTTATATTAACTTTTGCTCCAAAAGATGCATTAGAGCTGATTGTCCGGCTAGGTCTTATTTTTGGGGAGACACGGTAGGACGCAGGGGAGGCGGACCGCCAGTGGGAAGCTGGCGGTAAGCGAGCGGAGGCGCTGTCGCCGCTGCGCCTCGCAAACCTGAGGGCGCACCAGGTGCCTGGATGAAACCAGCGCGCTGGGCAGTGGCAGGTGTGGCTCCTGCTGAACGTCTAGCCCAGGACGTCTCCTGCGGAGAGAGAGTCGCGGGGCAAGGCCACATGTAATGAGCCCAGAGCGCCCAGGAAAGCAAGCCCTCTCCAACACCCCAAAACGGAAACCTAGATGCTACCGGACGGCTGGCCACCAGCCAAGGCACAAAACAGCGAATCTCCAACGCAGAGATCGTCTGTCTAGTCGTGGCTGCTTTGGGCCTTCGTTTCCTTAAGGAGTGGAACTATCATCAAAGGCATTTATTCAACGTAGACATCTCTAGTCCCCCTTCCATACCATTGTATCGAAATCTATCTAGGGCAGGGAATCAGGGTTCTGTCTTTTTAACGCACTGTCCCAGGTTGTCCATTTTGATACTCAGCCAGGTTCGAAAAGCGCTGCATTTGTAGGAAACATTCACAGTCCTTTTCAACTTTTCCTCGGTGACTATACCCTGCCCTTCCATATTTCTTCAGCTGCTACGTGCTCACAGTGGGGCAAAAAAAGTGGTTTAAAAAGTTATTCTGGAGCCGTGATTCTTATAGTTGATGGGGATACTATTTGAAAATTATGGTGCTCTTTGAGGAACACCATAAAATATATTACTGCATTACAATTTTGATGCTATTTATATTGAAATTACTCCATTAATAATACCCCTAAAATCACTAAGCATACACTGTTTGCTAAATCCTAAAGCATTTTATGCTAGATTCTAATATAAACAACAGCCAGCACCAAAGATTTCAGAAAAATTTATGGGAGAAAAATACTAAAATTGATTTTTCCCTCTCTTTGGGTACAAATGGCCACTTCTGTTTCTTTTATTGTGTTTCCCCGAAAATAAGACCGCGCAGGACAATCAGCTCTAATGTGTCTTTCGGAGCAAAAATTAATATAAGACCCAGTCTTATTTTACTATACTATAAGACCAAGTATAATATAATATAATTAATATAATATAATACCAGGTATAATATAATACAATACCAGGTCTTATATAAGTCCGGGTTTTATAATATGTAATATTATATTATATAAGACCCAATCTTATATTAACTTTTGCTCCAAAAGACGCATTAGAGCTGATTGTCCGGCTAGGTCTTATTTTCGGGGAAACACCATAGTAGAAAAAGTCTCTGCTGCAGCTGACACAATACCAGTGTTTCCAAGGACGTCTATATGAGGTTGAGCTCCTTCCTTAATACTCACAATGGCTACTGTTTCCACCACAACATTGAATCCGCTCTGACAAAAGTCACACACTACTGGTTTCTTTGTTGCTAAATCCAATGGATACCTTTTAGCCTTTGTCTTACTTAACCTCTCACCAGTATTTGACACTGATAACTATTTTCTACTTGGAACACTCTGCTCCCCGGGCTTTAATAACTTGTCTCCTCAGGTCTTCCTCTTCCTTCTCTGGCCATTTATACTTTCCTTGGGCTCCTATACTGGCTTTTCCCAGGGTTCCATCAAGCACCTTCTCACTCTATAATCCTTCCATCAGTCATCTTTCACTTACTCTTACTAAGTTGTATTCTGAGAACAAAAGATCTACAAAGAAATCTTAAACTTCACCATTTGTTAGTTGTAATATTGTAATTTTGAAATTATGTAATACAGGATAAAGAATATAAGTAAAGGTCTTTATGTTTTATCAAATGAAGGTTTTTAATGTACATGGAAAGAAATACAAACCAAAAATGAAGAAAAACTCCTATACTATTAAACTTGAACTGGAAATTCCAATATGAGCTTGTGATTTCTTAATATTTTCTAGCTCTGTCTACTGAAAGGGGCAAAAGCAATATCACCCCATAACTCTGATCATGTCTACCACCATAATCTTGGTATTGGAATATCGTTTCTTGTTAAAAGAAACGACTTCTTAAGAAATGGCTTTCTGGAATGGGGATAGGACAAGGTAGATGGGGACTTCTTGTCACAGAAGACAAGGAAACACTCAAAAACGAATGAGGTTATAATAAAAGGATTCAGGCACCAACTTGAAGGGCCTCCCACTAACAAAATTTAGGGAGATTTGCGTATCAAAAAGAATAATAATTGCACTTGATTGCAACACTCTGAGTAAGTGAAAATTGATGTGTCCATTGTGACACTAAAAAAAAAATTTTTAAGGAAGAAAAAAAATGAAAGGAAGAAAAGAATGCCAGTTAAAAAATTTAAGAAATTTTTAAAATATAAAACATCAGTTTGTAATCCCCAATGAAATAACTGATTCACGCAAGCATCATCAAAGGATACTGAAACCATTAAGTGAAAAGTCAATGGTAACTGAGTCTCATGGCTATAATAGATTACGAATTGTAAAGGGGAAAATATACCTTTACAATGGAGATATGTACTTATCAGTCACCCTTTAATCAAGTTGTCAAACTTAGTGTCAATACGGGACAAACTAATGTTGTAGGTCTCATGCTGTGGTACCATATGATGTACATAAGATCAGTTATGAAGTATTCTTGCCAAAAATATTCAACCTGATTTTAATCAAGGCTCTAGACCAGTAATGTTCAATGGAAATAAAATGTGAGCCACATATGTAATTTAAATGTTTCTAATAGCCACATTTAAAAAAGAAATAGGTGACATTCATTTTAATGATGCATTTTATTTAATTCAATATAGCCAAAATATTATTATTCCAAAGTGATAATCAATATAAAAAGCATTAAGGAAATATTTTATACTCTTTTCATCCTATTTCTTTGACATCTGGAGTGTATTTTACCCTTATAGCACACCTTAATTTTAACTCGCGACATTTCAAGTATCCAATAGCTACATGTGACTGGTAGCTATTGGACACATTGGACAGCACTGTTCTAGATCTGCCCAAAATCCAAGAAACTGAGGTACAAACTGAAAATACCATGAAGAAACAAAGATCTAGAACAGAGGTCAGAAAAGTATTTTTTTGGAAGGCTAGATAGTAAATATTGTAGGCTTTGGAGGCCGCCATTCTCTGTTATCATATCATTCTCTTCATCTCCCTTCTTTTTTCTCTTCTTTTTTTACAACTCTTTAAAAACGTAAAACTATTCGTAGCCCTAGGGCTGTACAAAATATGCCGTAATTTGCTCCCGTATGGGACATTCTACAAGACAGCTGACTTGGATTTTCCAAAAAGCCAACGTCATGGGGAAAATGTGGAAAAGAACACGAGGGATTCCAGAACTGACTGAGAGGCCAGTAGCTGAAGCCAAGTCTATGAGGACTGGGTGTAGGATGCGGCTAGAGGGAGACGTGGGCTGGAGCTGGAACTTGTAGTGTCTGGGAGACCACAGTAATGTCTGCAATGGCAGTAAACAGTAATGACTGTAAACAGAAGCTTCACCAATTTCCTCTGTAAACATGGATGTTCATCTCACAGAAACCAAGTTTTCATTTCAATATCCCCTTAAAATCTATTCTAAAAGATGCTTATTAAATAAATAAATCTGAATTATGAAGGAAAGAATTTCAGTACCTCATTCATAATGCTTCTCATGTGGAAGTTTTATCCTAAGTTATATGTAACGTGTTTCCTGGTTGTATTTGAAATATGTTTGTTTTCGTGTGCCTGGATGGTAACAAGGCAGGTAACACTCTGAAGTCATCATTAGTAAAATCTAAACATTGTATTGGGAGAGTGGGGCCAGAATAAGGTTTAGTGACCTATTTAATGCATGTGATGAGGTAAAGCACGCAATTGATGTATAGTCATGATAGTGATGGCTTCCCAGTTATGTGAAAGCAGGTCAAATTAATGTATCCTGACAAATGTTTAAATTATCATTTGTCTTTTTTGTTTGTTAAAATGGGGTTCCAAGGGGTATAGTAGAATTAAAACAAGAAATGAGTTCAATAATAGGATTGCCAAAGAGATTGACAATTATATACAGAGCAGAAATTATAACAAAAATATGTTATATGTTATTCAGTAAACAGATATGCATGTGTGTGGAAGGTAGGACTATTGTCCACTGATATCTGGTATCCCTCTCTTTTTCCATATATGTGAAGTTAGTCACAGCCGTCTGATATGCTTTGGCCAGTAAAATAAGAGCAACGTGTCACTTCAGGGTGGAAGCATTTAACTGTATCTCTCAAGTCTCCACTGCTGATTATTCCTTGCCTTTGGTGGTTGTGGGAGTTTGAGGTGCAAGAATGAGCCATCCTATGATGGACAAATGCCCTGTAGAGTTACAGGGCCCTGCAGTGAACTTGGAATAAATGAGAATAAATCTTTATTGTGTTAATCCACTAAGATGGTAGCGTTGTTCCTCATGTCTGCAGAACCTAGGGTCGCCTTCCTGACACAATACTGATCATGTACCAGATGGTTGTATTGGGTGGGTTGTGAGAGACATAAGGAAACAATAATGACCCTTGCCAAAACGTTCTGTAATTAAAGTATGTAGATTGGGAGTTAATGGGACAAGGGGCTGGAAAACTGCGCCGGGGGCCTGATGCAGAGGGGGCTTTGAATGACAGAACACTGGGTTAGTGCTGGGCAGTAGCAAAGGGAAGTTAAGGAAGCATAAAGCCTACCCACCCACAAAAAGCTAACGTCTAGTTCCATAATTCCCGAAACAGGAATCTAGACTCCTACTAGGTAAGTGGTGATGTACTAGAAAGGAACGAAAAGACTCAGATAAAAGGTTTTTTGGCGAGTCAATTTGACTCATGTTATATTACTTAATAAGTTGTTTTTATATTTAAAAAATGAGGATGTATTGTACAGAATGAAAAATCAACTTGAATTTTTAAGCATTTTATGAAAATTATTGATTTTATACAATAAGTGAAAAAAACAACTGAAGTTTGGAAAGTATTAGTAAGAAGGATCAAATGATTACAACTCACTTATTCAGTTACTATATATTTTGCAGGACAATTGCTGTTCTGAATAACATTAAATTTTTAATGTAAAAGATGAAACTTCAAAGTGCTTTCACCTTTGAGGGCACAGGTTGGGCAAGACCCCAGGAGGCAACCATACCCTCTTCTTTGCCATGTGGGTGCTTCAGTCAGCATGTTGATGTAATTAATTGGCTTTAATGTTAAGCTCTTTTTTCTAAATATTACAAAGTAATGGTCTCAATCACCTCAATTGCAATTCAATTTGAATTATTTCCTAAGTTTTTATTCAAGCTAAAATATTTATAAGGCTAAATCCTCGCCCTTTATTTCTGTTTTAGTATGTGAGTTTTTAAGTTGTGAGAAAGTATGTTGATAAAAAAAAATTATTTTCTCCTTAACTATATTTTCTAGAAGCTCCTTTCCTAACAAACATGCCTTGATCAAGTTAAGCTCCAAACCAAAATCACATCAGCTCTGCTACCTTAGATAGATGGTGCTGGGATAGATCCCTCGTTAGCCAGATTGGGCTTAATTTTTAGGCATTTTATGAAAATTATTAATTTTATTTTATATGATAAATGAAAAAAAGCAGCAGAAGTTGGAAAGTATTAGTAGGAAGAAGCAAATAATTACAACTCATTTATTAATTTTATTTTATACAATAAGTGAAAAAAGCAGCGGAAGTTGGAAAGTATTTGTAGGAAGAAGCAAATAATTACAACTCATTTATTCAGTATCTATTGCAGGACAGTTACATCTCTGAGTACTGAAGAAGAACAGTAAATAAAACAAACCAAATCCTTGCATAGAAAAAAACATAGGCTCTGGGTGATGAACACACAATGGGATTTATAGATGATGTAATACAGAATTGTACACCTGAGATCTATGTAATTTTGCTAACAATTGTCACCCCAATAAATGTAATTAAAAAAATCGAAAAAAACATAGGTATTAAACTTATGGACCTTGGGTTCAAAGAGCATTTTATGAATTTGACTCCAAAGGCAAGGGAAGTAAAAGCTAAAATAAATGAGTGGGACTATGTCAAACTCAAAAGCTTCTGCACAGCAAAAGAAACCATCGACAAAATAAAGAGGACACCTACTGAATGGGAGAAGATTTTTGCAAACAGTGCCTCCAATAAGGGGCTAATATCCAAAATATACAAGGAACTCATGAAACTCAACAACAAAAAAACAAACAAACCAATTGAAAAACGGGCAGAGGACCTGAAGAGACTTTTCTCCAAAGAGGATGTACTAATGGCAAATAGACATATGAAAAAATGCTCAACATCACTAATCATCAGAGAAATGCAAATAAAAACCACAATGAGATATCACCTCACCCCAGTCAGAATGGCTATCTTCAACAAGACAAATAGTAACAAGTGTTGGAGAGACTGTGGAGAAAAAGGAACCCTCATACACTGTTGGTGGGAATGCAGACTGGTGCAGCCACTATGGAAGGCAGGGAGGAGGTTCCTCAAAAATTACGAATAGAATTACCATATGACCCAGCAATCCCTCACCTGGGTATCTACCCAAAAAATCTGAAAACATTTATCCATAAAGACATGTGTGCTCCAATGTTCATTGCAGCTTTGTTTACGGTGGCCAAGACATGGAAACAACCAAAATGTCCTTCAATAGATGAATGGATAAAGAAGTTGTGGTATATATACACAATGGAATACTATTCGGTGGTAAGATGACATAGGAACATTTGTGACAACATGGATGGATCTTGAGATTATAATGCTAAGCGAAATAAGTCAGACAGAAAATGCAGAGAACCATATGATTTCACTGATATGTGGTATATAAACCAAAAACAACAAAAGAACAAGAGAAACAAATTAAAAACAAAAGCTCATAGACACAGACAATAGTTTAGTGGTTACCAGAGGGTAAGGGGGGAGGCGGGTGGTAGATGAGGGTAAAGGGGATCAAATATATGGTGATGGAAGGAGAACTGATTCTGGGTGGTGAACACACAATGGGATTTATAGATGATGTAATACAGAATTGTATACCTGAAATCTATGTAACTTTACTAACTTTAATTAAATAAAAAATAAAAATAATAAAAATACAAAAACAAATCCTGAACCTTCTAGTGGGAGGAGACAAAGAGCAAGTAAATGCAAATATCAAGTAAGGATGAGAACTAGGAACAAAAGCGACATTAAAGGGACAAACAGTGTAGATGCCTGACCACTGCACTGTACACCTGAAGCTGAAGCTGAATAGTGATGAATGTCAACTATAATTTTATATATCTATAGTCACAGGAAGTGGAGTACAGCATAAGGAATAGAGTCAGTGTAACTGTAACAGCTAAATACGATGTCAGAGGGTAGCAGATTGGGGGAGGGGTGTAAATGACTAACTATTACATTGTTTTGTACACCTGAAATTAATAATAATAATAATAAAAGAAAACAAAAGGGACAAAGAATGACTGGAGTGGAGATTTCTTTCAGATATGGTGATCAATATAAACCAGCAGAGACGTTATTACGTTGACATTGATAAGATAGTGCGTTATATGGCTATGGGATGAATTATTGAACAGAAGGAAAGCAAATCAGGGAACAAGTGAAAAGCGCTGTGCTTATGCAAGCCATAATCAGCAGTAGATGAAGACAGACTTCATGGCACAGAACATGCGTTTGAGTGTTCCGTGGGATCCGCCTGGTTGCAGAAGTCAAACTGCCTTCAGATTAGCAGCTACTATGTTCTCCTGGGGTTATTCTAAATGGCTAGAAAATTCCCTCCACTTGTGAGAGGTTTCCACATACAACATCTTCATCTGCTCAAGGGAGAAAAAAAGCCATCTAACTTCTGAAGCACTGGAGAAAAGTAAAATATAAAGAATGGGTTGGAATGATAAGGAGCAACAAAGATAAAGAACGACTGACAGAGAGACAAGAAGTAGAATGCAGGAAGAGAATTACCCCGGGGTTAAAGGAAGCAGATGCACAGCAGTAGAGAAAAGGATTGGAAAATCCTCCTGGAAAAAAAAAAAATTGCCATAACACTGTGATAATAGCTCATTTTACCCAACGGCAGATTTCATTAAGAAATATAAAATCTCTAAAATGCCATTTTTGATGCAAGCAAACAGAATTTGGGGAGTGCATAAGAAAATGTTTTCATATTCAAAAAATAAACTATTTGTGTATTTTTATCTTTCTTTAAGTATATAAACAATGATAATGGCTACTTTTGAGTCTTTGTAATGTGCAACCATAAAGTGTTTTTTATGAATTAACTCACTCTTCACAGTACATCTATGATGTGGGTACCAGTAAAATGCCCATTTTACTTATGAGCGCATTGCTACTTGCTTGAGGTTGGAAGTGGCCGAGCCAGGCTTGAACCCAGGGAGTCTGGCTCCAGTGGACATATTCTTTGCTGCTACCCATTCAGGCACAGCTCTGTGTTCTCCATTTCTGTGCATGCACCCAGGATATACTGGGTTGTGTGGGACTCATATTGCACCAAATGAAACTCCTTGATTTGTTGCCTCTTTCTTGTTTGTTTGAGATGTGTAACACACACACACACACACACACACACACACACACACACACTTCTTTGAGATCTTAGAGTAGATTATAAAGATACCCACAACATGAGGTCATCAATAAGTGATAAATAACTCAAATTATATGGGGGTTATGTATTTTTCACGTAGCTACTGGATGTAAGAACTCTATTCTCAGGTGTCTAAGATTAATAGTACTTGTGGGAGAAATGAATGCTCTTTACCTCTTTCCAGGCTGGCTCTGTTTGGGGGAGATTATTGTTGGCTGACACCTTCCCCATAATATTTGACCATGACTCCATATTTTGAGAAAAATGACTTCCTTCCAGCTCCCACACTGCTCTTCAAAAAACTCCGCCTGCTATCTCTTTGCTAAATCACATCACTGCCAACTGATCAGGGTAAACACAGGGTTTGAGGAATTTCTGTAGTGGGGGAATTCACCTAAAAAGATGGCTCTCAGATATCAGCACATCTACTTAATCCCAAAGTTGTGTCTATTCTTCCCTTTCCTTTAAAATCTCTCTCTGATTGCCCCTTCATTACTATGTCACATTTAGGGCCCTCCTTAGGCCCCAAGCAAATATTTTTTTGCAGGGTCCTTATCTATATAAACAATTTAAGTCACCCTAAATCAGCATGCCAGTATCAATTTGGCAGACCAATCTCACACAATTCTTTGAATAAAAAAATAATAATACTGTGTTGCCCAGGGGACATGATTGGTTTGCTAGGTCACTCTCCCCAAACCAGGACCTAGCCACAGCCCAGGATGACTGACTGAATAAGCATGAATCATGAAGCAGCTTGGGACATCTGGTCAACTCCACTCATTAGACAGCAGGTGGTAAAGCACCCCATGATAGAGAAATTGGAACTGAGCCCACTTGGCGCCCCAGTCTGAGATTGCAGTGCCCCATACAGATGGATGCCAATCAAATCTCAGCTGGTCCCAGGTACCAAAGAGGGTCATAAAAGATTTGAGGAAATCACATCAATGAGTTAGACCCCCTGGGGCCCTTGGTAGGAGCCCTGATTGCCCAAGTCTAAGAGTCACACCAACACCTTATTCTATACCCTTCTCACCTAACTTATTACAACTTCCTCCTGGCTGGCCTCTCAACCTCCACTTTCTCTCCTTTTGTATCCATTGCCCTCATAGTGCAAACGTACAAGTTCTGACAATTAAGTTTGTGAACTAGTTGCAATGATATTGCTAACCTTTTTTTATATCAGAGGGATTATTCATTATGAATTTGTACCAACTGGACAAACAGTTAATCACGTTTACTATTTGGAAGTGCTGAAAAGGCTGCATGGAAAAGTTAGATGACCTGAACTTTTTGCCAACAATTCATGGCTCTTGCATCACAACAATGCACCAGCTCACACAGCACTGTGTGTGAGGGAGTTTTTAGCCAGTAAACAAATAACTGTATTGGAACACCCTCCTTACTCACCTGATCTGGCCCCCAATGACTTCTTTCTGTACCCGAAGATAAAAGAAATATTGAAAGGAAGACATTTTGATGACATTCAGGACATCAAGGGTAACACAACGACAGCTCTTATGGCCATTCCAGAAAAAGAGTTCCAAAATTGCTTTGAAGGATGGACTAGACACTGGCATTGGTGCACAGCTTCCCAAGGGGAGGACTTCAAACATTACTGTAGTGATATTTAGCAGTGACGTATGTAGCACTTTTCCTAGGATGAGGTCATGAACTTAATTGTCTGGCCTTGTATTATGAATATTTTACTGCTTTACTTTGCACTATGTTCCTTTTCATTGATTTTATGAAATATGAACTTAGCTGTAGTCCTCATTTAGATGTGGTCTAGATCCAATCCCCTCTCATCTACTGAAGAATATCACTCCAGCAATTCTCCCCTCTTGCCAAACTCTTTGGATTCATATCTGACTCCTCTCTGTCTCATAGATCCCATATCCAATGCATCAGCAAGTCCCATTGACTCTACCTTCAAAATACGTATACCCAGAATTAATCACTTCTCACCATTCCCACTGCTCTCACCCTAGTCTCATCTCTGCTTTCCTCTCTGTGCTATCTTATTGCAATAATCTTCTAACTGGTCTCCTGCTTCCAGTTTTGCTACCAATAGCCCTTTTTTCAACATAGCAGCCATAGTGATCCTTCTAAAACAGATCTCAGTATGTTGCTCCTTTGCTGAAACCCCTGCAACAGCTCCACATCACACTCATGGTGAAAGCAAAAGCCCACAAGTTCCTATATGCTCTGTCCTCCCATCGTTTTCACCAACCTTCTTACCTCCTACTTTCCCCTCTGCTCATTCTGCTTCAGCGACACTGGCCCCTTTTTTGTTCCTTGAACATGTCAGACATGCTTCTGCCTTAGGGCCTTGCACTGTCTGTTCTCTCTGTCTGGAATAGTTCTGCCCAACGCTCTGGTGGCTACCTCCCTCACCATCTTTGAGTCTTTGTTCAAATATCTTTTCCATGGGACATTCCCTGTCCTCTGTGCCAAAGGCTGTTGATGGGGATAGGAATTACCCACATTTTGAGATGTCACCCATTCTCTTTCAACTGTTACCGTCTGATTTACCCACCATGTACCTTCCCTGTCTAATTCCTTCCAAGTGGTTCCTGATAAAGACCAAGGCCACTTCTTCAACATGTTTCATGTGCAATGGCACTTGTTAGAGTTAACAGGTAAAATACAGGACACCTAGTTAATTTGAATTTCAGATAAACAATGAATAGAGTGCCCTGTATTTTTATTAGCTAAATCAGACAACCCTGCGCTTTGTATAACATGATGTTTCAGTTTTTGATATTTCTGCCTTTGACTTGGTTGCCGCACTTCAGCCATCCGCTCCAGGGCCAGAGCTTTTGCTCCTCTGCTGCCCTCTACTGGTCACAGTTGGCAACTGGAGCCAGAGGGAAAATCCTGAGAGCTTGAATCTAAAAGAATGTAATGGGAATGGGAATGATGTCCATTCATCAGCAAACATTCATGTAGCATAATCTTACACTACCAGGCACTGTTTTGAGCTAGATAGCTGTTCCATACCTTCAAGGAGCTCTCAGACTAGAAAAAGAGAGAGATTTGTATGGAAAGTATACTGGATTGGAAGTCAGAATTCTCAGAAAAAAATATTCTGACCTAAAATCTATCACTGACAAGCTATGCAACTTTGACATTACTTAGTCTTTGAGACTTTTGTTTTCTCATGAAAATAGAATACAAACAGCAAGTGAGGAAAATTATTTGAAAAACGCGGCAGAGTTCATCTTGAAGAGATAACAGCTTTTGGGAAACTCTGGGCTATGCAAAACCAATAGTCAGTCTAACAAGGGTGAGAAAAATTAACAAGAGTAAGTGAAACTGTTGTAGATAAAATGGAAAAATGGCATTGTCCTTGGAGGACTTCTTTAGATGACAACTGATTTGTGGAAGGGGCTGGAGACAGAAGGTTGGGGTCTCAAAGAGTGGAGAATTGGGGAGCAAGATGAGGAAATTTATTGCAAGTGAGAGCACTTTAAGCAACTCAGCAGCCAGCCAGGCCAAGAAGCTGGCCTGTAGCACAAGTGGGAGGAAGGAAAAGTCTGATATCTGAGTCTAAAGTTTATTTTGCTTAGTAATCCCACTCTGTTTCCTTCCAGCTTTTTATAAAGCAAGTTACAAACCTCAGTGCTGGGCTCATAGGGTCTTAGAAATGAAAGGCTGGGGCTGTGTGGCCAAAAGAGAGTGAAGTGACAAAGAGAGAGCTGGAGCATCAAGGGAAGACAAAGAGGTGATGGACCAAGGCGATTAAAGAGAAGTCAGGAGCATTGGTGGTTATAGGTGACAATAAGCCATGTCAACATCCTCCTACGGTATGAATACCCACACGTGACTGGTGGTGACCGTATTTCCTGCAGTTACACAGCTATTTTACTTGTGTAGAGGACCGCAGAAGGCTGGACAACCTTGAGGCTCATATAAAGTGAGGTTATTGTGACTCGGTGCAATCATGTGCAGCTCTCACAGTCTACGGTTCTAACGTGCATTCCGACAGAAAGGGAAATGCATACTAAACGAGCACAGAGAAATGGGTGGACATGTCCACTGCTGGGATGATGGAGGGATTTCATGGCATGTATACCACACCTGGCCCTCGTCCACTAGTCCATGGAACTAGTTACATTTCCAAATGTTTCCTAAACAAAGGACCTTCAACTCTAGAGTCAGGAGCTTTGCCTTTAAAGAACTGCCAGAAAGTTTGAAGATAGAGTTTTTCTCCAAGCAAGGCTTAAAGTCAGAGGACTCCTGCTTACCTCCCCCGCCACAATTCTCTCTGAGGAAAAAGGCTAGCATACATTTATTGTCCCCTTTTCCAGAATAATCCATCAGTGTTGCAGTTTTTTTAAAACATCATTCATTCATTCTTTGGAAAATGCATATCTGCATTTATTTATTCAACAAATCTTTATTGAATGCTTATTTTGTGCCAGAGATTCTGCGAGGTGATGGTGAGCAAAGACATACCTGGAGTTCTCCTGGAGGCTTCAGCTGAATTCTGGGAGCCAGTAATTAAATAATTACCAGTGTTAAAGTAGTTAAACAAGGAGGCCATTAGATTGAAGTGATGCTAATATACTGTAGCAGCCTACATAAGCAAACAAAAATCTAAAACCTGTAAGTGCCTCAAAGTTACAAAATTGAAACCTGAGGACAGCCAATCACAAACAGCCAATTGGACTTGAAGTGATAGCCAATCAATAATGTCCTTACTTTGCTTCTACGTTTTCTCTATCAAAGTGTCTCCCTAAGCTCCTGTAAGGGAAGCACTCCTAACCACTCCCATTTTATCCTTGTCTGATTCCAATGAATTTTTGCTCCCGTTAACACTTAGATTTTAAAACATATACTTAACAGCAGAAAAACAATGCAAAATTGCAATAGAGACAAATATGGCAAAAGAGGAATATTTAGAGCTGAAACAGAACTTCAGAGGTTTGACCTCATCCGAAAGGTCAGAGAAGGTTTTCTGCAAGGAAAAAAGATTGAACCAAAACCTGGAATCAACCTTCTGTGAATGTCCAGAGGAAGAAGAGGCGGTCACTCCATTTCGGGCAGGTAGAGTGTTCCAGGCAGAGGATATAGAAATTGCTTCTCCTTGTGTGAGAAAATACATGGCTTCAGGGGTTCAGAGTACAGCTGGTGAGAGGCTCTCATGTAGGCCAGATTTCTCCAAATTTTCTTTCCAGAATTGGCTCAGGGATGGGCAAAAGCCAAGCTGAAGAAGCAAGGTCTTCCTCCATCCAGTTCAATGGCTGTTGAGGATTTTGCAGAGTGGTGTAACTATCCCTAATATCAAAACCCCTGAGCAATTGTGCACAGCTGACAAAAGGGGTTTAAAGGGCATCACTGCAAGACCTTTGCTCACCCTTCATCTTAGGACCCGCCTGTTAGACACCTGCTTTCACTGCATGATGGATCCTCCCTCTTCGAGGAGGGTCTTGGGGTTACCCTGACAAGAACAGGTGAGTGTAGAACAAGCGTCACGTTTCTCTTAGGCCCTGAAGTAGGTGATGTGCACATCATTAAAGTGGTTTATCGAAGAGAAAAAATAAACACAAAAAACCCTATGCTTTTTGCTCACACACACGCTAAGTTTGCTGAATATAAACACAGTTTCCCTGACACTATGGAGGCATACCCCACATCTACATGCAGTCATTATGGGGGAATGGAGACATTTTATGGACTTTCTGTTAGGGGATGGAGACATTTTATGGACTTTCTGTTAGGGGATGGAGACATTTTATGGACTTTCCCAAAGCTGACTGGAAATGCTCCTTTCAGCCCATCCGATCAAGTGCTGGCCCTGTCACTAATCCCTCCCTTGTGCTCCCACAGTGCTTGCTGCGTGTTCTGTTGACGCACTTGCCCAATGACATTTAATCGTTGGTTGATGTCTCTATGTTTCCTAGGTTGACAGCGAGTACAACCTCAGTATTTAATCATTAGCTGTTCTATTACGTTTTCAGTGTTACTAAGAACAATATTTTCCCTTAAAAACAGAATCTTGATACTATGGCTGCTTTGGAGGCCCATCAAGAATATCAAAGCACTATGTCTATGATAAGTGTATTTGTACCGCATTTAAGTGGCTATTAATTGCCAGTAAAATCAACGTCTCCCCCTTTTGCTCCCTTTATTAAAATCTCTTCGGTATTAGGCAGGTCAAGATGATTAGTGGGAATACACCATTAATTTTGCAACTGAAGTTAAATGAGAAAAAGTGTGGTAAAGAAATAAAGGTCTTTGGGATAATATATGAGCATATTTGAAATGAACTAATTAAATAGTAACCTTATTTAAGGATATTAACCTAAAACTATGGCAGAAACTTTCATATAAATTCAGTGATCTGAATTCTTAATGTGCAAAATTAAATGCCATGTTCAATTTTGTTTTTTTTTACAGGAATGTGAATATTAACATTATCTGTAAGAACCAGAAAGAGCTGGCAATCATACAGCGCTTCAAGGCTTGTACAGCATGGCAGAATTTCCAGTTTCCATTAAACAAACAACAAATGACTTTAAAAATTAAACACACAACTGAATTTTTCATAAAGAAATGATTTACTAAGTGCCTGCACTGTTTCTTCCTGAAATGTAGAGAAAGTGACACCTAGTGGAATTCTGATGAAGCATTTTTCCCGTGTTTTTCTTTTTTTAGTAAATTTATTGGGGTGACATTGGTTAGTAAAATGATATAGGTTTAAAGTGTATATTTCCATGATAACAGCATATGTATATCACAGAGTGTGTTCACCACCCAGAGTCAGTTCTCTTCCTGTTGTCACACAACAGCCTAGCCAATTCCTGACCCCACCCCCCACCCCCTGTGTCTTCCCTTGAGGAGAGAAAAGTCTGTAAGACTGTGCCTCTTTGGGACTTGGCTTGTCTCGGTGTTTTGCACCTCATGTCTCTCTCTGTCTGGTCCCCAAAAGAGGGTTTGCAGCCAATAACGAGTGAGATTCCCCACAGGGGTGACATCTCAAGCCAGGCAGAATCCGTGGAGTCACCCATGAGCTGCCTTAGAAAGATTTGGGAAGGGGCCTTGTCTCCCCTTCCCCCTGCCTGAGAAAAGCCGCTGCTACTCTGGCTTTCCCCTCTCACTTAATTGTGAGAAGAGTCTTTAGAGCGATAAGATTAAGCTGTCTCTGCTCAGCTCTGTAAAACAATTTCAACATGTGATATTTGTCCCTCAAGAGAGTCACATACCTCTCCTCAAGGACTTTCTGCTTCGGCTGTTTGAAGATCAACATAATTTGTTTGGGTTATTTCTATAACGTGATAAACGAGTCTCACAGACCATGTTAAAAAACAATAACATTCCCTTGTGTACTTACCAATAAAAACCACCAGTTGGCTTCATTCTGGGCTCCAGTCTTTCAAGACTAGAGGCCCCCCGGCCCTCTGAGATTTAAACCGCATTAAGTCTCTGTTTGTTTCTTTCTTAAAAACTTAACCCAAAGCCGCCCCTTCTCGCACCCTGACTGCCCATGTTGCGCTGGACGCGACATCTTCCCATCACCATATACTTGACCCCTTCATTGTTTTTGATTGACCTGTTCAATCGCTGTGTAGACCCTAAACGTCTGCTATGTGCCAGGCATTGGGCTAGGCTCTGGGGAGAAAGATATGACTGAAAAGTGAAGTTCAATATATTTGAGAGGCAAACATTTATAGAAAAGGTTGATCAACAGAGCAGAAGTAGCTGACTTGGCGAAGGTCCAGGGGAGAAATGGTGAGGGGTGTCTGCACAGAGGAGGGGAGAGTGGAGACAGATGTTTCAGATGGAGAAACTGGAGCAGCATGTCACCTGCTGGGAAGTGTCAGTGGCTTCATTTGGTGAGGCCTGTGCACTTACAGGAGAGTAGATAAAGTAGAAGAGTAGGCAAGGACCAGGCCTTTATCCTATGGGGTAGTGTCCCCCAGACAGTTTTCCTTAGATAGTAGCAGAATTATAACAAATACGGCACAAAAACACACTGAGAATGTGAATATTAACGAGGACTTACATAGGGGTGGGAGAGGGCTTTAAAGCAGGATCCTTTAAGTTTGCAGACCTCAGAAGGCCAGATCAGGGAGAACAGAAGCTTATTCAAGTCGCGAAGTAAAGACGGGACTGCCTGGGAAGCAGGTTAGACATGAGACAAAGAAGAGAACATGCAACAGTTCAAAATGTTATGATTATGGGAAGAAAGACGTGCCAGTGGGTAAAAAAAAAAAAAGAAAAAGAAAAGTTTCCAGAGTTAATATTACCAGCGGATGGGATGGAACACGTGTAGGTGAGATTTTTCAAATACCCAGCAGTTACATAGCAGCTACCTGTCAACAGCATCGTCATTGGCAGCAGCAGGATCGCTCCCATTTATTGAGTCATTTATATGTGCAAGGAACTGTGCCTTTGCTGCCTTAGTTTAATCCTCACAACAAGCCCATATGATCTATATTAGTCTCAGTGTACAAATGAGGAAACTGAGACGTGCATAGGTTGACCTAAGTCCATTCAGCTCAACCGGCCATGCTCCCCTGGTCCAGTGGGCTTGGAGCGCTGCACTGTAGCAGTCATCAGAAAAGAGAGGGTGGTTAAAGCCACAAGAGCAAATGAATTCAGCAAGGGAGGCTGTGACAGTAAAAAGAGAAGAGGGGCAGAGGTGGAAGCCCAGAGAATGGCAACCTCTGAAGGAACAGCAGAGGAGGAGGTGAAGAAGGCAGAGAAGGAGAGAGAGGGAGGGGTCAGAGCGGTAGAAATACAACTTGAGAGCCACATCCTTGAAGGAGGGAGGGAGGGAGGGAGGGAGAGGGAGAAAAGGAGAGAGGAAAAAAAGAGAAAGAGAGAGTGAGAGAGCGATCCTTTCTAGTTAGGAGGTTATTCAAAGTCTCAGAGACAGAAATTCTAGTGGAATGGAGAGCAAACTCTAATTAAAGGAGCTGAGGGACAAACAGGAAGTGAAAGAAGAGAGTGAGCCAATGTGACCCTTTAGCAGAGGGTACATTGCCCTTTAGCAAAGAGCAAGGCTGAGAAAAATACTGAAGTTAAGTAAGATACGATTAAAGGGATCTCCTCCATAAATATTGAAAAAGATGTAATCAGGTTTCTATGTTGAGGAGAAGCAGACATGCAAAATGAGTAAAGGCAAAGTAGAAAGGATGACTGACTGAGTCAAGGAAAAGGGATTCAGCGCATACAAGGTGAAAGCCAAGAAGACAGATGGGGGGAGTGAGGGAAGGAGGGGAAAACACGCGACAGGTGGGTCTGTCCATAAGCAGAAGATGGAATGAAGAGTCAAGCCTAGTGCTGCGTCTTCCCACTAGAGTAGAAACAGGGGCAGGGGCTCAGAGTTCAAGGATAGAAAAGGAAAGGAGGCTTGAAGAGAAACCTTCTAACAACTGCTGTTGGGTAGGGAGGTGACAGGTGACCTGAGACCAGTAGAAAGACTGCTAAGCGGCAGTGAGGGGATGGCTAAAGTGGGGACCACAGCTGCGTAGACACGAGTCAACACAGCAGTGACTTCACAGAGCTCAGGTACAGGAACAGAGCACGCAGATGGCAGGGAACTAGAGAAGAACTAGACATTTTTTTGCAGATCAGAGATGGCAGAAAAGAAACCGAGGGTGCTGCCAAGATTTTCAAAAGGGGGAAGTGAAGCCTGGGGATGTGGTAGTGGTGGGGTGGGGGGTGTCCTGATAGAAAAGAGAGAAATCGGGAGTCCAGAGCTCTTGGTGTTGGGAGCCAGTTTTGATGGGAGTAAGAAGGGGAGAGCTGGAGGGATAGGCAGTTGTGATCCAAGGGGAAACATTCAGTGGGAACGCCCGTGTGCCAAACGTCATGCTAAGCGCGTCCTATATACCATTTTACCAAACCTGACAGCAGGTGAAGAAACTGTGGCTCCAAGAGAGCAGCGAACTTGTCCAGTGTCACATAACTGGTTGATTTGTCCCACAGTGTGTGCAGTAAATCGCGGTGTTGGGGTTGAGAGGTGGAGCTGTTGGCTAATGTAAAGGAGGGTGAGCCACAGGCGTGCATTGTTCTCGACTGAATCTGAAGGTCTGTGAAAGAGAGCTAGATGTACATGGGTCCAACACAAGTGATGAATTACCACCCCATGAGGGCTGGGAGTGGGGGTGAATATATTAGTAAAGAGATCAATTGTATGCGTGCAAAAGTACTGGGGACAGAGGGTGAAATAGCCAGATTGTATAAACTCTAAAAGTGGTAACATTTTTGTATGGGGCTGGATGCAGCTGGCTATATAATAATTTGTGGGGCCCAGTGCAAAACGAAAATGTAGGTGTCTTTGTTCAAATATAATGCTGCTAAAGGTACTAAAATGAAAAAAATAAAATAAAATAAAATAAAAAGACTTTTCTTTTTTCTGCAGTCTCTCTCTCTTGACCTGTCATAGTATTTTTATTTGCTATCTCATGGTGTGGTCCCTTTGACATGGGCATACTTGCAGAGTGAGTGCAGACCCTCTTTGGCGCCCAGTGGGGGCTCTGTCTATGCATGGCTCACTGGCTTCTGATTTCTAACTCTCCTGATATGGTGCACCCCTGCCGGACACAAAGAAATCAATCTTCCCTTCCCAAAGCCCATCACCCCAAAACAGAGCAGAAGGGTCGCTACCGAGGAGTGGTAACCACCGGGACATACTTGGTACTTGGATCAGAGTGGGTGATAGACTAACCCCTGCCAAATGCCCACCAATCACATGCCGTGGCCCTGCCAGCCTGGAGCAGAGATGGCGCTGCCGTGCCCTAGTTGAAGCTGTCACAGGTGATGTTCACCCAAGCTCAATCCTACCTGCACCTGCACCCAGTCTCCCACCAGGGGCAGAGCACAATGACGGGACCTAGGAGGCCTGGGAGATCAGCGGTGTAGGAGCAGCAATGCAGATGGAGCTGGAAATATCAGACCTCCTCCTCCAGGCCTACAAGTGTCCGATTCGTGGAAGAATAAGCACCCTTTACTGGATAGAATTGTTAAGACAACAGGAAGGGTGAAAATATCTTTAAGCAGGTTAAGAATGAAGTGACGTTTCTTTGCAAGCAAATGAATATTTCATTGGACAGGGAAGAAATGTCTGGCAGGGAGGTCAGCAGTGAGCGAATCAACCCTGGAGGGAAGAGAAGTGTTGAGGACGAGGACATGAGACAGACGACGCGCACGTAGCCGAGGACTTTACATCCCATTACCTTTAACTCTGCTGGCTTTAAATTCCTTGAATTTAGAAATTAAATTAAAGTTTAATTGAATTCTAATTAAATATTAACATTCCTTGATTCAACTGCTGCTGCACCTCACATACAAACATCGTGACCAGTAGGGGGATATTTCATGCTGATCTACCCTCGTTCTCGTGTGGTCTCCATTCCCATCAACACCTTGGCAAAGGACGGAGTATGAAGAGGTACATTCTGCAGCTTTAGTAGACAGCTGACTCTCCCACACTATAAGCAAAATCATAAATGTTACCGCATCACTGTAGTGCTCTAACAAATGAAGCTTAGTCCCTTGACTATTTGCTTGGCAGCCATTCTCCTCACTGTCTTATAATAGCTTCTCCCAGAGAACAACAAAAAGCCTTGTCTGTATTTATATGAAAGAAATACAGGCGATTAATACGTTTAAAGAGCTATTAGAGTGGAATATCACTACAGGAAATTAATAACACGTGAAGAACAAAGATAAAGGCAGCTTTTTTATGCAGAGAGCTACATAATGAAAATACTGATGTGTTGTTACATATAGTTTTTATTTTCTGTTGAAATCCCATCAAATAGTGCAAACATTAATTTGCAATAATGATTGCAATCATTTATAAATTAAAGTAATACATGATTATTGTACAAAAGTTATAAAATATAAGCAAAAATGAAGGGAGACACCATGGTAATCCTAACACCCAGTTTCTTTTTGATATTTTTGTTTATTTTCATCTAGTCCTTTTTCTACAATTATATATCCATATACTTTTTGCAAAAAGTAGAGTCCCATTTTACATAATACTTAGTAATCTTTTACCACTTAATGTAGATGAACATTCTTGTATAACATTGCGTTAATGAGTACATTGAATTATAATTCACAGATTTCCTGTTGTTGAACATTTAGATTCTTTTCAGCTATTTACTATTATAAATACTGTAGCAAAGAACACCTTTCTAGCTATATTTGTTTGCACGTCCATGACTATTTCCATAGGATAGATTCATAGAAGTGTCAACAATGTGTCAAAGTTTATAAACTTTTGGGGGGAAAAATATTTTTAATCAGGTAGAAAAGGCTAAGAACCAGTCTGCTTGAATAAATATTAGGTATTTCTATGTGTAACGGACAAGTATAACCAGATTAGGGCAACAAGACCAGGGTTGAAGTTCTGCTGCTTCCACTGACAAGCTATAAGACCTTGATGAACTACTCAGCCCTTTTAGATCTTGTTGTCATTAAACAGGGTTGGCATTGAGGTAGAAACACGGGTGTCCTTCGAATTAAATTAGTTGAATCCACATACAATAAATGTAAACAGGAACAAGCCAGGAGGGGACCCATGAATATAGAAATGGAAAGAATAGGAACTCAAATACAAATATAACTCAGTCACCAGCCATTTAGTGAAATTTCTTTAAGTCCTGTTTGTGCAGAGAGATGTTGGTTGACCACAGCTGCCCAGGAAATGGAGTGTTAGCTGCCCACTTGAAGGTGTTTCCCCAGGCCCTGCCCAGAGAGTGGCCGTCTTGGCTAAGCAACCTCAAACGTCGTAGTTTTCTTGGAGAGACCATTTCTCTAGTGCAAGAGACAATCTCAAACTTCCTTCATTGAGAAATACACATGATCAACTAATTCCCCTATGCCATATCGTACTGCTTCGTATTTAATTTGCCTACGAGGAGACAAAGCACTAATAGATTGACTTGAAGATTTGTCTGTTGACTTGTAACTCCATTCTTGTCCTTCTGTACGTTTCTCTGTAGCTCAGAGAGAACTGGATTTCCTAGATGCCCTTGACAGCTAACTGCTCATTATGGAAGTAAGGGAGAAGCTTTATCTTTCTCTACTTAGTGGCCCCCAGCAGTGACCATAGCAGCTGCACAGGTGGTACAGCCCACATTCCCGCTTTCCTGCAGGAAAGCGCAGCACCGTTCCAGAAGGATCTGCAGCAGCTTCTCAGCAGCCTCAGTAGGGCAGTAGTCATGGGCTCTCAGTTATACTTTTCCCTTTTTACTCCTTCATCCACAAAAGTAAGAATGGCTTCCTATAGCTCTTAATCTCTGGATAACTTCACATGTTCCTTTTTTTTTGTTCTTCTAGTCTCTCCAACCTTTTGATAACCAATTCCCAATATTAAATTCCATCTGTTTGAAATACCTAGTAAGGGTTCTACTTCTCCATAAGGAAAATCACTCATTGTCCTTGATGCAGATGAACCCATGGCCTCGCTTCCACGAAGAAAAACCTGGAGTAAGATGATGGGGGAGGAAGAAGACGGCCATTGATAGGCCAGGAAATAAATGGAGGGATCAGATAATAGAATGTCGTTATAAAGTCAGGGACAACATGTTATGATTTCTGATGTTAGCAGTCTCAGGTGATGACAGGGTCCAGAGTGCAGCCGTGGAAATAGCGGCTGAAGTGAAACGGAAGTGTAGTTTCACTGTAATTGATGAGATCTTTTAACCGGGATGCAATGATGCTACTAGGTTCACTCAAATAACTGTTGAAAGAAGGAAAGATGATGCCAGGATGTGAGATAGGGAGAAAGATGAGGACGTGTCAGACTATGTATTCTAAAATACGGTAATAATGTTTTACTAGAGAAATACATTTTAATGGTCAAGGCAGGATACTAGTAATGACACGAATCATTTCCCCCTAATGAAAATGTCAGAGATCGCTCTGCTCCTGTCTCAGGCAATAGCCTTAGAGTTGGCGGCAGTGAGCTGATATAAACAGGCATCTTTGGCTTTGTAAGCGTACTGGGATCTTTCATTTTTCTCTGGGGTATATAAGATAAACACAAAAAAAGGTCAGAGGTTAATATTTGCCCTTGACTGAAGTCATTGCAGCTCTTTTTAAGAAAATCCTGTGTTATAAACATAAAAGAAAAAGAAATATCACAAGGCCCAATGTTTAATGGCTTAGCAAGTGCTGTACAATTAGCCTGTGCACTCTCAGAATGACATGAAATTATCCATAGTGAATAATGGGATTAAGGAGATTAAGAAGACCACCAGAAGTTATTTATACCTCACTCCAATGTAAAATGGAGTCAGAATAACTCCAGTTTACACTGTTTGTGTATTAGGTTCCTTAACTTTTCTTTTGCTGAAATCTTGGCAGTGGTACCATTGGTATTACCTGGCATTTGCCTTCCAGAAAACACAAAAATAGCACCACTACATTCATTTGGTATCAAAAGAACAACAATCTGTGGCTGTGTCATGCTCTTAAGAAGCCAGCACTAATTTATCTTTTAGCCAGATTGGCCTAGGAAGTGTTTTTATTGTATTTACATCCTGTGTAACTTAGTTATGTCCACAAAACAGTCCCTCCAGATAGAATTCATTGGAGTTGGTATCTCACCCTGGAGTACACTTTGCTATTTCTCTTTGTAATTAATGCATCATTGTGGATTCCATTAGCATTGTTACATAGGCTCCATTTCTGCCTGCCAGAGAAAAGCACTGTATCCAGTCACACTTCCTCTGCACTGTTGCAAATTTAATTTTCAACTGATAAATATAGCCCAAAGTCTACTAAATTCAGCAAGTTAAAAATCTCATGTAGGCTAAAAAGCGAGAATGGGGCACAAGTCTGGGGAATGAGTACTTCATGGTGTAAATGTTATCTCCCCAAAGGTTTTTAAATTTAACCGCAGGTTACTCTTTGAAGTACTGATTTGTAAGTATAGACATTAAGGGTAATTTTAAAAGACTAATATTTAATTACAAAGTCTTCTCAGTTGGTCACTGTAATCTATTCTCTATTCTTATATTTCAGTTTGTCTGGTTTTGTCTCTTGGATTGCTTCACGATAAGCCCTCTCAAAACGTGTTACTCAGGGGATGCCAGACAATCTATATGGGCGCTTCAGTCACTCAGTTTGGAAGACTGAAACAACAGAGGGCAATGGAATAGAAATGTTATTACTAGATGCCAGTGGAAACCAAAGGCACAACTCAGCAAAGAGCCAGGCAAATATAGAAATATAGAGGATATGTTTTTTTCCAAAATAAAAATAGTTTTATTATTTTCAGATAATAAAAATGATACATGCTCATTATAAGAATTTCAAATACACAAAAATCTAAAGAAAGTAAAGATCGCCCAAATACCACAGCCCAGGAAAAAATCATCATTAACCTTTTGGCAAAGACCTCTCTATGAAACATATATTATTTTAAAATATCCAGTGTTATGCATGGGCCCATATGAAACATGCTATTCTGGAGTCTGATTTTTCATTCAATAATATTTCAGGGACAAATTTCCATAATAGTAAACATAGATCTAACTAATCTTTCATGACTGTTGCATACAACTCAATTGTATGTATGAGCTATAATTTATTCAACCCATCTTGAAGGACATCTAGGCTGTTTCCAATGTTCTCATATCATAACATCATAAAATACATCTTGGCCATCTTGTTTACACTTGTGTAATTTTTATTCACTAGGATAAATTCCTAAACAAATTGCTGGGTAGAAGAGCATCATTTACATTTTTGATACCTATTGCCAAATTTGATACATATCACCTCAGAAAGGTTGTGCCAATTTTCACTCCTGCCAACAGTGGACAAGAACGCCCATTTGCCCATATTCTTGTCCGTCAGTTCAATACCTGCCAATCTGAGAGAATATAAATTGGTACTAATAAAATAATAAACTCACATATTTATTTAGCTGCTTTCATTTTCAAATAGAAGATACTTTTAATTTTTAAGTTGTCCCTTTTCAGAGCAGATATTGCCTGGATTTGAATAAAGAGTTTTCAGTTCGAACCTCCATTCCAACATCAGTGTGATTCAGGATAAGAGTCAACTTCTTTAAGGTCACTTCCCTTGATCTTATAGTCATCGAATCCAGCTCAATAGGTGTTTAAAGCTCAAAGGTGTGAATGCGCCTAGCTCACTATGAGACACGTCAATGTTAACTGAGTCTGAATCTCCTGCAAGGAAGCTCTTTCTACCTCCATATCCTCTGTTCTACTCAATGTTGGTCCATGAGAAAACTTTAAAATTAAGGAGCAAATAAACAACTTTGGAAATATTTATAGAAATAGTGCTACTTCTAGAGACGACCACAAAGTTTGCTGTGAGGCCGCATCAATCAGAAGGCTCTTACTTGATGGATTCGTAGGCAATGTAGACACTGGGAATCAAAATGGCTCCCAAGAACACATGTGCATGTCAAGTCCAACGGGCCATCAACTAGCTTTAAATGATTTGAGACAGAAAGATGGAAACAAAATACAACAAACACCAGCTTAGTCCCTGTCAAAATGTTGGTTATCATTGCTTAGACATGGTTTGGGAACATTTTCTACTATGAAGCAAATTTATAAGCAATGTACACAATGTCTAATTCCTCTTTTCAAAGATATCTCAGATGTTGATATTTGAAATTAATAATTTTTACCCAAGAATGGTGAGATGGAATCATTTAAGCAATGGACTGATGATAGTATGGACATTAGAAAGACCAACTTTGGGTGCAATCAGATAATGGTCTTGATACACTAGATATCAATGATTTTGATATTTTAAAGGACTGATTTATTCATTTTACAAATATTTACTGTGCCATATTATATACTAGGTAGTGTGCTAGCTATTAGGAACACAAAAATGGGCAGGATATAACCCCTGCCCCCAGGTAAGTTTCAATTTTGTGGAATAGAAGAGAGAAGTCAATAGGCAATTCCAGTATGCAGTGATAGTGAGGTGAGGCATGTGTAGAGGCTTCAGATTTCTTAGAAGATGCCTGCTGAAGATGCTTTCAGTAGCCAGATAAATGCCCTGAAGAATCATAGGTCAGTGGAAGAATAGGATCTGTCACAGTTGCCACAAAGCATGCCATAGACTGCTTAGTGAACACTAATAGCAAAGTGATGGACTACCATGGAGACATCAACTATACAACAGGACTAGGAGAAAACCTCTCTGAAACCCTACGAATGGAGATGGCAGAGAAGCCAGGGTCTACGTCGGACAACATTCTGAGATGGCTCCGTGCAGCTGATCTCAATGAGAGTGGCCAGTTAGTGTTAGAACTGAGATTAAAACTCTCCCATGGCATTTCCGCTCATTCATTTATGCACTCAAATGCAAGCTCCATGAGGGCACAGGTTTTTATGAGGTTTGATCTTTACCATATTCCCAGCTCCTAGAACAGTGCCCGACACAAAGGAGGCTATTGATAAATATTTATTCAATGAATGGATGGATGGATGGCTGGATGGCTGGATGAATTCACTGAACTCACATCAAATGACAGCAGAGGTGGGTAACTGCAACAGAGGAGCAGGATAATGACAAAGGCAGAAAACATGACTTGTGTGCCTACTGAAAATACCTGGAATCAATAAACGACTTGTGGGGGCGGAGCCCCAGAGAGTAGTTTCCAGGCTCTCGGCCTCACATAGACAGGTGCTGGCTCAGGTAGTAAATGGCCAATTGTGATTGCATGGCCATCAGCTGTGGCTAGTTGGCCGTCAGCTGTAACCAGTGAGCCATTGGCCACAATATAACTGCTGTGGCTACGAGGAGGAGAGAAGGAGAGAGAGGAGGAGAGAGAAGAAAATGGGGGCTAGCAAGAAGATGGTGGCTGGGCTGGCAAGCGCGGATTGCAGTTAGGATGGCTGGTTGCGGACAGTGTGGATCCAGCCTCCAGTGAGAGTATAGTGCCGCCGGCGAGAATATACTAAGTATGACTCCCCTATCTATGGCTCCTTGTGTGTTCCTTTTTGGCCTCACCATATCCTGCGTTCTTGTATGGGGAGCGGGAGCAGAGACCGAGCAGGGTCTCCCGCATGACAAATGGCGCTGTGAGCAGGATCTCCCGCACGACACGACTTCACATCCATCCATTTTCATAGGAGCTGGAATCTACAGTGGCTTCTTTGCGCAATATTGAGTATAAGAAAGAGGGGCTTTGAAGTCAGACAGTATTGGATTCAAATCCTGGCTCTTCCAGATCTGGGAAGACCTCAGATCTCCTTAACCTCCCTGAGTCAATTTCCTATTGTATAAAATGGGATTCATACCTTCAGAGTGGCTGTGAGGCTTAAATGGGGGGCGGGGGGGGAAGAGCATGCAAAGCTCTGGACCCAGTTTCCTTCGCCTTCACCCCAATCTTCTAACAAAGATGGGTTGTACAGAGCTCTGGTAGAGCTGTGGGCCCCCAATTCCCTGGATAGCCATCCTGGAGTGCTTCTTGGGTACACTTTTCTATTTCTCTTGCTCCCTTCTCTCTTTCCAGCAAGCTTCTCTTACCTTCTTGAAAGTACACAGTAATTTCTGCCTCCTCCTCACCCTTTCAGCCTTTATGTTCAGTTCCATCAGTTTGTGGTTCAAATAACAGATATCACCAAACTCTTAAATGGGGTAGATGCCTTTTCTTCCTTACTTGGTATCCTCGTAGCTGATACAGTGCTTTGCTTCTGAAAGAAGCTTAACAAATGCTACTCAGAATAACCCTCACTTCCTATGCTCACTGTACCTTGGGCCGTAAAAGTTGTTTTACACAGGCTGATGCCTCTGCATGAAAACCACACTACTACGCCATGAGTCACGGGTCATTATAGCAATTCTCAAGAAGTTAATTAAAATTGATTATGTCAGAAATCTCACACCTACTTTCAAAAACAACAAAGTATTTTCTCCACGTTTATAAAATGGGACAAACACCCTAACAAGTAAATAGGACCTGCCTGGAGGATGGCCCACGGTGCCTTACAAGGATGAAGACGAGTGAAATTCTTTAGTAATTCATGTTTGCTGACCAGAGGGAACACGTGAAGGTTCATTATTGACTTCTTCACGTGTCTTAGTTTACACCTCATGAAGCCACGAGGTATCTATCTCTTATTGCCCATAGTGGAATGGAAGATTTAATTCCTATAAATTAACATTTATTAGCACACCCACTAGAAGGCACATCTAGTCAGGAGGACTGGGTCACTCAGCAGACAATTAGTCATATCCAGCCACAGTGATATCTGCTCACCCTATCCTTAGTCAGGTAATTGTCAGCTAATCTGACTTGGCCCTTTGGATGTCCAAAATCGTCACCCCCTAGCAAGGTGATCCAGTCAAAGCGATCACTGAGTAACAAGATTTCTAGAGGTTCTACTGTACGCTAAGCAAAATGCTGCCAGGTAACATGGTAAATATATAATAAAAGAATGAAAAGAAATGATACTTCTTTCAAAAACCATACACCCTAGATGGAAAGATAGAACCCACTAATCTAGAACAATCTGAGAACACTTGAGGTTCTGAGGGGCCTGCATAGAACCCGCATCAGCACCAGCTGGGAACTGGCTCAAAACCAGACTCCTGACCCTAGACCTACTGCATCAGAAAGTGGGTGGGCCGAGCAACGTGTGTTTTTAACAAGCCTTCCACTTTATTCTGGTGCACATTAAAGTCTGAAAAACACTGCTTTAAGTCCAAGAAGCAAGTTCAAATCAACATCAAACCAACGGATTACACATGTGCTCGGTAATGGAGCAGGCCTGGGATTAATCAGAGATTCCTTAAGGACCTGGCATTGAAAGTACTGGGGGTCCAGATTCAAAGTGAAAAGCAGTTGAACATAGAGTCAATTCTTGATTATCTTGATTACCTCATTTGAATTATTAGTGGCAGCTTCACTCGATTCCAGGCTAATTTGCCCAATTCAGGCCAAACACATTCAGACTACATCTCTTAAATAAGCTAAATCAGCCTCGGAATGGTTTGTTATATATAAAGCCACATGCCAAAGATTTTTGCTGCTTGTTTTCATTAACATGTATAATAAGAGTTGCCAACTAGGATAGGTCACAAGAATTAAAATGATATGAGCTCAAGTCCAACCCTTTCCCCCAACCTGTCTTAGCACAAGGACAGTTTGGGAACATTGCGAACACACATGTCAGGATCAGATCTGGTAGATAGCACTGGACAGCCAAGCCCCCTGCAGATCAGCCTGTGAGCGCGGCCCCTCCCTACTGCTTACCTGGGGCCTTTTCTGGGCCTGTCAATCAGACTAAGGCTTATTGTGTTTTGCACCTCACTTCCTGCCATGAGATCCTTTTTCCCAGAATTGTAGCTCCATGTTTCTAACCTTGGTCTGCTAACCTGACCCTGATTCCTGATGACTTTCTTCTTTGATTAATGGTTCTTAAATCTGAATTCTAATGCAACTATGAGTAACCCAACCATACTGACTCACCAAAAAAAAAAAAAAAAAAGGCATGTGTCTATTCTTCTGATGCACAGAAAGCTAGAGGTCTACCCTGTAAATCCTCTGGAAATGGTTTTTTGGAGTGTTTCTATGCATCATCGTAAAGACAGTCATTATCCCCACTTCACTAATTTACTCAACAATGTTTACTGTAGTTGAATTTTTGATTGTGGGGGTTCATAGAGATAATTTAATTCAACTTAATTTATAAGGAAACACCTGACCTGTAGAGGCTAACATGCTAGGCCCTGAAGAGATGGCCCCCACACACTCAGGGAATGTGACAGAGTAATGGTCCCCCAAAGATGTCCATGTCCCAATCCCAGAAACCTGTGAATATATCATTTTACAGGAGAAAAAGGACATTGCAAATGTGATCAAATGAAGGCTCTTGAGATGTAGAGATTTTTCCTGGATTATCTTGTAGGCCCAATGCAATTCAAAGTATCCTTATGAGAAAGAGGCAAGAGGGCCAAAGTATGAGAAAGAGGTGATGAAAGAGAGGTCAGAGAGAAAGAGAGAGACCTAGACTCGAAGATGCTACATTGCTGGCTTTGAGGGTGAAGGAAGAGGCCATCAGGCAACGAATGCAGGTGGCCTTTAGAAGCTTGAATAGGTAAAGGAATGAATTGTCTCCCTTAAAGCCTCCAGAGGAATGCCAAGGACTTCTGACTTCCACAACTGTAAATTAATTAATTTATATTGTTTTAACACCCTAAATTTGTGATAATTTGTTACAGTGACAGTAGGAAACTAATACAGTAGTTTAGTTAGAGAAGACAGCATGAGCGACTTTGATATAATTCAGAAAGTGACTAGTATAAAATACAAAAACAATTCTATGGAAATACTAATGAAGTGAGTACATCAGGCTGGAGAGATTAGGGAAGCTTCCAGGAGGACGGCAGATCTTCTGGGCTTTGAAGGATTGGGCAAGATTTCAAAAGGGGGGAGATCCAGGAGCAAAGGCCCAGCGCTGGAATGTAGAGAATCAAACAAAAAGCTGACCTAGGCTCTTATGACCAGCCACTTTCTCACAACAAAAATTGCTTGATTAAAATTTTATACACTCTAGTCAGGATATAATAGGTCTCTAAGTTTGTAAAAAAAGAAAATGCACAACGGTCAACAACCATATATGTGTGATAAAGTATCCTAAGAGTTTAAATACAGAATACAGATCTTGGGCAAGAATCTCCTCTCTACATAGAACAGGCATAGCCAGGGGTAAACCTGGCTCATTTTCAGCCAGGCAGGCTTCACAGGGATGAACAGAAAAATACCAAAGGTCAATCAAAATATATGAAATATATGAAATATATGAAAAGGACATTCTTTTTAAAAGGGCATCTGTTACTATTTACAAATTAGACGCTTCCTACAACCTTCTCAAGCAACCTAAACCAAACAACAGAATCCAACTGAACTGAACGTACTTAGCTGACTAGAGATTCTGAAGACTCATAACAATGTTAATGAAGAAGCCATTAGAATCCAGGCTCTTCTTGGTAGGTTTTGATTGTTTTGTTTGTCTGTGGTCAGAGCCCATGATCTCAAGTAATTTTGAATGGCTACACTTTAGTTTACGTTTGATCACGAGGCAATGACCCAATAAAACAAATTTTAAAGCCACTCGGTGTTGCGAGTGGGAAAAAAAGAATAGGATTGTCCAGATTGTTGCTCTGCATTACCCGAACTCACCACTGACCGTCCTCTTGGCATTACTTACAAAGACAAAGTCTTCCCAAGATGGCCCCTGTACTCAGGTGCCTGGGTAATACCTGCCGTCTTCTTTATCTTCTGGTGAAATTTTTTCCTTTGTGTACTGTTCATATTCATTCCAGAAAAATTTGGAGGAGCAGCTCGCCTCCGCTCGCCTGCTCCTGCAGGAATGGCCTGGAGTTTCTGCAGAAGGGTCCACATTCATGCCACAGGCCCTCGAGTCCCAGAATGGAGCTGCATGCTCTGGAGACCGACATTCTTCACAAGAAGAACCGGGTATTCTGCAAGCATCCTCATTTCTCTGACTTCCTGTTTTGTTCTCCAAGCCCAGAAATGTAACCTCAGACTGGCTGCATTCAAAGGGAGTTTTCTGAGTTAGCCTGTCTTTTCTCAAATGTTTATCGTGAGGCGGTGAATGATGATTCTGCCTTTCATCATCTTCCACTGGAATACTTGGTACGTTATCCAGGAAGAGAGGAGAAGGACACCTGAAGGACTTCAGTGAGGTGGGAGGGTCTTCAGCAAAATGTAAGCTGGCTTGAGTACTCTCAAGAGTCGTTAGGACCTAATTCACCAAGAAGCAAACGGACAGTGAGTCAAGCTTGAATAACCTTTCCTGTTACCTTTTTTTTTTTTTGGTCTGCCTCTTCAGGCATATTCTCTTATGTCCATGAAATAAGTTCTACTATAGAATTTTGTATGAAAAGGGATTCAAGATTAGCTAAGCCCCTTCATTTTAATGAGTAAATTAATTCACCTGAAGCAAAGAATAAAAGAAACTGCACTGAATTAAATACCAAGAGACCTGACTTTAGGCTTAGATTTGCCACTGGCTACCGTGTGACCTTGGGTGAATCTCTTATCATTTTTTACTTCAATCTTAATACGTGGAGGACTGGAAGGGGTCGGGGGACATGGACCCAATCCGCAGTTCTCAAATGCCAGATTTACGGAGGGGATCATTCTTAAAATACAGATCCCTTAGCCCTAACCACCTAAACATTGTCAGTCAAAAAATATGGAGGTGGGAGCCCAGGAATCTGCATTTTAAAAGCTTCCCAGTTTATTTGGATGCACAGCCCAAATTGAGAACCGCTGAACTGATATGAAATAACATATACCGTGTTTCCAGAAAATAAGACCTAACCAGAAAATGAGCACCAGCATAATTTTTCAGGATGACATTCCCTGAACATAAGCCCTAATGCGTGTTTTGGAGCAAAAATTAATATAAGTCCCGGTCTTATTTTCAGGGAAACATGGTACCTTCTCATACACGTGTAATTGTAACAAATGCATACAGTGACCATTACGATGTACAAAGTGCTTTCACAAACATCACCTCCTTTAATCTGCACAAAAAGCATGGTTCTTCTCACTTTATGGATAAGAAAGCTGAGGCTCAGAAAAGAGAATCAATATCACTAGTCAGTAAGGGGCAGACCTGTGCTTGACCCCAGATCTCTGGCTCCCAGTTCCACGCCCCCTCTGCTGTATGCCTCCTAGCTCCTTTCTGGGACCAAGCTTCCAGGTCACACAGCTTTTACTGGTGGCCTAGAACACAGCTCTCCTGATGCCCAGGCTAGTGCTTTTTATACTCTGATTATATCAACTCATGTTTAAAACCCTTCCACTGCTCTACAATAGACTCAGGATAAAATCCAAACTCCTAGAATAGAATTCATGCCTCTGTCTCACCCGGAACTTTCTCTTAAAACCACCCCACCTTTTCCCTCACCATCATCCCACTTCCACGATACAGAACTACCTGTAGTCCTATCGACTTGAAATCCATCCCCTATGAGCCTTTGCAGGTGTGTATATTCTCTCTGCCTAGAACATCTTCCATCCTTAAGGCTACCTAAATCCAACCTGTTCTTCAGGTCATAGCTCAGCCATCACCTCCACCAAGAAGCTTCCTCACTTCCACAGGCTAGAGTGTATCCTGACTCTGTGGTCCCCTCTATAGTTACCCTTATCTTTCCGTACGGAAATTCTGTTTACTGATCTGACTCTCCCTTTGGACTGTGGGCTTCTGAGCAGTAACTGTATATTGATTACTGTTGTATCTCAGCACCCAGCACAAAGTCTGGCACGTGCAAAGTAGGCTCTACATAAATATTTGTTTATTGTAAACAAATGAATGGATGATTAAATCGATGGACCCATGAATAAAATCCCATAAGAAAAAAACCCAATAAGGGAAATACATACTGCATTTTTTAATGGCCAGATGTCTTAGTGAAGGTTGAATAAAATATTCTCTCCAACTTACTCACATGTCTTTTCATTACTTTTTTTGTGGTGCCCTGGTTTGACCCAATAATGACCTCTGCCAGGGTACCAAATGATGCAACTTTTTCACCTGGAAAAGCTATCTATTAGATTAGAATTCTCTTTGGGGGGCTGGATTTGTCTCATTGATAAAGATTTCACTTAGATACACAGTGTATCCAATTTAGATTTTCCCTGGTTCTATGGGTTCCATGTTTAATAAAACCATGTGTATACGCACTTCATCCATCGACGGCCTCAATTTTGCCCGTGTTGCCGCACACTGGCCCGCCAACGAGAAGAGCTTGGCAGAAAAATTCCGAGGACAAGGAAGCACTTTCTTGTCTAGAAAGGAGAAACATGAATCGAGGCCTCTTTTTTCCAACAATTCCAGCAGGAGATCCCTCTAGGAAGAGAAGAAGACAACCGCGTTTAGAACGCTCTCAGAAAAAGGACGCAGAGCTAGGGGCAGAGAACACAGTGCTTACCAGCTGGGTATGCTTTGGCTCATCTAACACCACTTTACAACCGGTCAGCACTTCCATTATTACCTACAAACAATATATAGGAAGTCAGCTCCATACATTGAAGTATATACAACATAATCGGTTGCTATTATTAACCGTAACAATGACTATAGTTGATGCCAATTAATGACTTTGTATTTTATTACTGATGGATTACACAAAACTAACGTATAAGACAATCAGTAACAGGAAATCAATAGATCTAAAAGTTAAAGCCTTTATAAAATAGAATGTAGAGCATTCTTGGTGATAAACTCTTCTCCTTTGTTGAGCTGGTGGTTGGTACTTACTATTCCAAAGCTGTAGACATCTGTTTTGGTAGAAAGTTTGCCCTGTCTGATATACTCCTCTGGCATGTACCACAAATGATTACTGCTACCGCTGGTCACACTTATGGTGGAGCTCTGAGGCTCTAGGTGGGGTCGGAAGTGAGCCACGGCAAAATCAGTCAGTTTGGGTTGAAACTGGTCATCCAGAAGTATGTTTGCACTAAAATTGTGATGGAGGACAAACAAGACAAAAACATCATAAAGGCGTTTCTGTGAACAACAGTGTGACAAGTTCGCCTTGCGGTCGGTTCATTCCAAACCCTGACAAAGCCATACATAATTTTCCATAAACTAGAGGAAAATTTCTCGTTTTTCTTAAAGTAGAAATCCAAGTGTTGTATAAAACCGAAAACAAAACCCTGATCTGGGAACCGTGGGCATTTCGAATGTGCAGGTATAGCTATGGAGTAGGGGGCTCGTCAGTGGGAGAAACGAAAGTGAACCAAAGCAGCTTTCTTTGTGCTCTCACATGTGCTCGTCTTACATGTGATGAGAACATTAACTGGGTTTTAAGCAGCTAAGTATTGTCTGCTTTGTGCATAGAGCTATGCTGTGGAATGCTCTGTTTACAGCCACTACCCTGAGATGACCCGAGGAATCTTAAGCCTCTGCCTTAAGGAGAACCCTACTCCATGGTCCCATCTCTACGGCTTCTTCGTCTTTGAATCTTATTTAAAATATAAAAACATCTGCAGAGGCAAAGTGCTTGGAGTCCGTTTTAGCTGTTCCTCACGTAAAAACCTTCATAATCACTCAACATCTAGGCTGAGAGTAAGCATTAGCTGGTTTTACCTTTGGAGGGCTGTCACAGCAGGGATGAGAAATGGTAAGCCAAAGGGAGGGGCATTCCACATGGCCCACACCTGGGGTGAGTCCCAAGTCTGCCTTTCCCTGGCTCTGTGCCTGCACCCCGCTAAGCCTCAATGTTGTTGTTCATCACAAGTGAAAAGAGGAAAACAATAGAACTCACAGAACTCATGTGGGGCATATAAATAGCTCACTGCTTGGCATACTGTAATGTTCAATAAATGGTCGCTAAGAGGAAGATGAGTAATTCCTCATAAGACAGCAGACGGAAATTGATAAAAAGAGGTGGGCTGGCCAAGAGAAAGTTATCTACTTTTCAACTTTGCTTAGGGCTTATTTGGAGCTTGTTTTTGGTCCAGAAAACAAAGTGTCTAATAGTAGGCCTGCCCATCCACAAGGTCACGTGGTGTATTTGGAGTACTACACACTGACGTTAAAAGGGGTAATAGGGTACCTACAGGAGAATAAGAAATTCTTAATCTTGAACAAGTATTGGATCTTATATATGGAAATTCCATTAGTCCTTGCTATCCCTGTACAAGTAGGCAGACAGGCAGACCCTAGTTCCACAGGTGCGAAATGCAGGCATTGTCACGAATCTCGGTATTTGGAGTCCTCCTTCTATTTACAGGATTTGAAGCTAAGGCCTCAAGAATTCTAGTCCAGACTGTCTAGCACTGAGTTGAAAGCAGACAAAACGACAGGACTCCCCGGGGACCTTTAAGGAGCGAGATAAGCACTCTTTAAACTTGCTTTCACTCTTCCTCCTGTAAGCGTAACAAGAGAATTGCAAAAATCCGAAGAGCCCGCCTTAGGCATCAGCCCTGGCGCCCTTACGTGTTGTGTGACATTTGCATTTATGAGGAGGAGGTCACGGAGGACACTTGGAGCAACAAACACAGCGCTCATTTTTCTCCCCTGATATTTCTCTCCAGATATTTCAAACCTGGCAGCTTCTAAGACCAGCCTGGGTCTGTCACTCCTCATCCAGTCTTTGATTTTCTTGTGTGGAAAACGGTATTAAGTATCCCAACATACCTCTGAAGATGAGGACTATACTACTGCCAGATCCCACCTTCTCCCCAGCTCTAGACAAGAACAGATATTTGGTTCAAAATTGTTTCTTCCATAGGTATACTCTTGACTTGTTAAGATCAAGGCTGGGGCTTCTGGAGATGCCCTGCTCATGTCACAGTGCTGGGGTGTCTAATGCAGGAGTTAGCTGGTGTGCCAGGAGGTGAAGCGGGCAGAGAGGGTCACTGACTGGCGTTACCAGGACCAACCTTCTGCCCTTCCAGCCTCTGTTGCACTGAGAGTCTGGCTCTCTCTTCTGTACCCCACCCTGTTGCATTTCAGCCTAGGAAGACGATAACAAAGCTCTGAATGCCAGAGTTTCAATGTCAAACATTTACCCTTCTTCTTCCTCCACGCCAGCTCTAAAGATGGTATAAAATCGTAACTTAAAATGCCAGAACCATGAGAAGGCGAAAAGCTGAATCTGTGGAACACTTAAGACTCCCTGAAGGATGGTAGGTCTTTTCTAAGTACAAGAGAAAAAAGAAAAAAGCAACAGCAACAACAAAACCCATAATCGAACCTTTGTATTTGACCCAGCCAAACTGTTGGGAAGCTTTCGGCAACTGGTGAATCACGTTTCTGTAAGAGTTAGGCAGAACTAAGCCGCGTAACCACATGTGTTACACAATAAAACCCACAGAGGACTTTGGGTCAGTGAGAGACCATCAATAAGAAAATGAAACTGTTCTAGGGCACTGCATTTACACTTTGAATGATATTTGGTGAAAAGACAAGTTGTTTACCAGGACATTTTAGTGTATAACATAAATTTTGAATCCAGTGATTTACTCTGTTCTAAATAAAGGTTAATGGTAGCTGAGGAAGAAGGAAGTTCTGTTTTAGGAGAGTGGGAATTGCAAGAGGCCCTTCAACAGTCAATTCTGCCCTAATTCTTCCCCCTGCTTCAACCTTAGATAGAATGTTCAAACATAAAGTGCCTTCAGCTGCCATGCAGGCCAACTGAATATGTTTATCCTATAGGGGTAAAAACAGACTAACAAAATAAAGACAACAGAAAATAACTACAATCATGTAACAATATAATGTAATAAAAGGGCAGCTTGCTGGCTATTGCGGCTATCGAAGACACAAATGAGAACCATCCACTGGCCCAAACCCTTAATTTAGTGTTTCTACAACCTGTTTCTTCTGTTCTTTCCACAAGACTATTTACTGTAACTCAGAGACATCACTTCTCTGAATAATTCTTTCAGCCGAGGGATCAGAGGTAGTACACTGAGGAGATGGGGGACAAGCCTACACAAGGAAGTGAATTTATATCCTGACTCTGGGGACATTACTTAGTCTCCTTATTGCTAGGGGTCTCTAAGACAATTCTTTTTGGGGACCTGAACCCCTCAAAGGCTACAAAAATTGCTTTCTTTGCTCACCAGTTTGCCTCTAATTTAGTTGAAGCCTGTGGGCCATAAATACAAAGCAAGATGATACACCCTGATTATAATGCAGGATTTGAATTTAAATGGCAATGCCAATGTTTGCTATGTAAATGCACAATTGATTTTTAAAGATATACATATTTTAAAGGATTTTAGGGTGAGTTATTGGTGTCCAGGAGCTGAGAACCTGACAACTCTCAGGAAAAATCCAGACTCCACTCAGTTGGCCCTAGAGATAAAGACGATGCACTGGCCTCTGTGACAGCCTGAGTCAACAGGATATCTTGCTCTCTGTCACTGCAGTTGCAACACCAAGATACCCTTCACCAAATGAGGCAAGACCCAGTTTGTTCCTAGTCACTGCAGGTCACTAGGAAAGGGCTTGCACACACCCTCCCCCATTGCAGCACGCAGTGACTCTGAGCTGAAATGAAACAAAGCTGAAAACCTTTATTTCCCCTTGGATTATGCCTTTCTCTTTCTCACTGAACCCAGGTAGGACTCAGTGACAGTATTAAAGTGTGTTTTTGCTTTACTGGAGCTTTATGAGTCCTAAGCTCTCTGGAAAGGCTCAGTCTGTAAGGAGTATTCTTCCTGTAATTGTGAAATTTCATCTCTAATTTCATCTCTTATTTTCTCCCGAAAATAAGACCTAGCTGGACAATCAGCTCTAATGCGTTTTTTGGAGCAAAAATTAATATAAGACCCGGTCTTATTTTACTATGACACCGGGTATAATATGATATGATACGAGATGATATGATATGATATGATATGAGACCAGGTCTTATATTAATTTTGCTCCAAAAGACGCATTAGAGCTGATTGTCCAGCTAGGTCTTATTTTCGGGGAAACACGGTAGCACAACTTCCCAAAGCCTCAGTTTCCTTGTAGGTAAAAAGATCTGATAATGCTCACCTCACAGGGTTGTTACAAGGATTAATTGAGAAATGTAAGCAGAGTGCTTGATACATAGAGAGGGACTCAAAATACACTTTAAAGGAGGTAGGTTGGCCATTGTCTGTCCTACACCCACCACCTTATCCCAGGGAACTTGGTTGAGTATCTCTAGAAATTCCAGCACACCAATTTGAAGTAATAAAAGTACAGGGGGGTTGCAGAATGATCCTGGAGATCTGAGGGCTCTTAGGTTAGTAATTAGTCTCAAGGCATCGGCTGAGTTTCCAAATAGTTTCAGAGAAGTTTTGGAAGAACCTGACTAAATTAACATTTTTAGGTATTTTAAGACCATGGAGAGATGGAGAGACAAAAAAAAAAAAATTAAAAAATAAATAAATATATATATATAGAGAGAGAGAGTTTGGTACATATGTGTGCATGTGTACATACATATATGTATCCATGTATGTAAATAAATGAATGTTGGGGTTTAGAGACAGTGATGGGAAATACAATAGGGAAAATTTTGATTTAGGTAATATTCCATTGTTTTGGCATCCCTTAGGGGAAAAAATGAACATTTTTGGATATTTTTGAATCAAAGAGGCCCTAGGGGAAACGGGGAGGTCTGAGTTTACATCTAAAATGTTTCTGAAAAACAAAAGTAGGTTTTTTGGGGGGAGAGGGAGGAGGAGACTGGTTAATGAATTCCCTTCAGGCTTTGCCGTCCTTCCTAAACTCTGAGCTCCAGTCCCACCTTACCGCACACAACTGGTCTGGGAGTGAGGGAAGATGGGACAGGCTTGGGGCCTCAGGCAAGGGCGGCCTGGTTGCAGGAAGGGCCAATCTGTGGCTTCCTGCCCTCCTTCCCAACCACTCCGTCTTTCTGGTCCCTCACAAAGGAAATTCCCCATGCACTTAACTATGACCAAAGTCCATATTTTAAAAAAATCATTTTTAAGCAAATGGCTTCTTCCCTTCTTTCCTAGACCACCTCCCTTGTACGATAGACTGTTTCACTTGGCAGGAGACATAGGGCAACACGGATGAGAGAACATAATCTTATAGGAAACATTAGAAGTGTTCACCAAGATTATCTCCTCGCTTTGGACACTAACAGGAAAGAATGTTTGGGACGAAAAATGCCAAGGATAAAATGCATCTGAGTTAAGATCGTTCTTAAATGTGAAAACAATTAAGCTTGCTAAGGGATAAGATGGAAAGAGCAAGGACGTTTACTGCTTTCAGATGCTTTTATGTAATCCCGTAATTCAAAAACATATTCATTTCCCAAATAAAAATGTGAGGGTCCTTTGTCAAGAAAAGAGACGGCAACTCTTCAAGATTCTTTTCTTTATTTAAATCCTTTTCCTCAAATTCCACCATCTGGAAATAAATTTTTGTTTTTATACCATTCTCTTTGAAGAGTTCAAATTACTAAGACATTTTTGGGCAAACGAAACCACCAGCCTTCTTAAAAATACCATTGAAATGTGGGCTAACTTCCTCCTTAGGTGTCCTGCACTGGAGTCCTTGCCAGTGAGTGTCTCCTTAGAAGGCTATTTACTCTCACTGCTTGAATAGGGTGAAGACTCTGAATGCATTGCTCCAGGCCAGATTTCCACCTCCAAGTCCACTGCCTACTGCCATTTTCACCAGGAGTCCAATGTCAACACTTCCAAATTGGCACATATTATGTTTCCCTGAAAATAAGACCTAGCCGGACAATCAGTTCTAATGCGTGTTTTGGAGCAAAAATTAAGATAATACCCAGACTTATTTTAATATAATATAAGACCAGGTCTTTAATATAATATAATATAATATAATATAATATAATATAATATAATACAATATAATATACCAGGTCTAATATAATACCGAGTCTTATATTAATTTTTGCTCCAAAAGACGCATTAGAGCTGATGGTCTGGCTGGGTCTTATTTTCGGGGAAACATGGTACTAATTTTGTTCTCCTCTCCTGTCCAATTTTCATGTCTCTGCCCGATGAAGCCAAAATGCTCTCAGGAATCCCAGGTAGGAACCCTTAATTACCTGCAAAAGCATGATTGTTGGACCCACACAAACTTGGAACCTTACCTCCCTTCCCCATCTACAGATGTGTGACACAGACAGGTTACTAACCTTTAGAAGTCAGCTTTCTCCTCGGTCAAACTGAGATAAGACCAATGATACCAAGATTCAGAGTTGATGGAAGGACTACTCAGTTATTCAGTGGGCTTTCAGGCCAGGTCTAAAATCTCTCGCTTTCACCGACCTCCCTAATCTGTCTGCAGCCTATCAACTCCTCTGATGTAGTATTAGCACTTCCAATGTAGGCAGGATAGACTGCCCTTATTGATGTTTGGGGTGGAGGGGCTTTCTTTCTGTTTTTAAATTTTTTAATTGAGGTAAATTTTTAATTGACCAAAATCTAGTTTCCATATGTTACCATACATTTGACCCCCCCCACCCACTTTGCCCTTGCCCCACTCCTCTTCCATGGGGGCTATCTTTCTACTGTTCCCCTCACCTGCAAAGTACTGCCCCCGCCCTTATTTTCATCCAAATTCTCTATGCAGCCTAAGATTCACTTCCTCCATGAAGCTTTCACTCAACTGCTCTGAATTCCCGTGGTCCTCTTTTCTCCAAGTTCCTACTGTACAGCCTGCACTATACTATTTGACTCCTACTCAGAGACCAGCTTATGTTTTTTAACATAAGCACAATGTTGAGTCTGTAGACTATAGTAAGCAAACATTCGTTGATATAATCAGTTAATTAAGAGCCTTAGACCACTCTGCATATGGTAAATATGTGATCCAAATGTTGCCCAAACATCCTCCCACATTCTTGGCAGACATCACTAATTGCATTCAGAAAGCAAACACCCCAGGTTCCCTTTCAACACTGCCCATGGGAAGTCACTGCCAATCAATCAGAGATGGAATGTGAGATGAAACTGATCTGTCATCGTTGCTATAGTATAATCACTCCTTTTTCAGATGAGGTAAATGCAGCCCACATGGTTGAAATGATTGTTCTATGCAAAATAGCTTTTTAATGGTCGAGCCGGGACCGAAGCTTAGCCCTCCTTTGTCTGTGTTCAGTGCTCGTTCGATTTACTACAATTAACTGAAAGAAATATCTTTTTATTCAGCTACTCATAAAAGATTAAGTAAGTGCTGATTACAAAGCAAAAATGAAATGAACTTCTATTTCCTCTTTTCTGTAGGTGTATATAGATAATTCCAGTGGCAAAATAGTGGCTGAGCGAGTCAGCCGAAGACAGATTTCAGCTCAATATAAAGGAAGTTTTAATCAGTAGAGCTGCACCCACGTAACAACGTGCTGTGCACGGGTCCAGGACAGGTCGGATGAGACAATTAGGAGGTAGAAGAGGTAGTCTCCAGTAGATGGGAGGAGTTACAGTTTATTGCCAGGCTCTGGGCGGTGCTTTATATGATTTATCTCACTTCATCCCCTCAACCCCAGGAGGAGGGGAGTAGTAGCCTGCCCAGTTCCAGATAAGGAGACTGAGCTGGAGGGAATTTAAGTAACTTACCAAAGGTAGAGCAGGGATTTGAACGAGATCTTCTGACCCCAAAGGCCATACACTTAACCAGTGACAAGATGCAGGGACATCCACGACATCATTGGGGTGGTTGTGGAACAAGGGGAAGGACCGAGAAAAGACTGGGGCGAGGTGTTTCTGGGAAACAGGCAATTCAGGACTTCGCCTAACCTGTGCTAAGGTGAGCAGGTCTCTGGAGGTACCTCGCTAAACATATCTGAGCTCATCATCACTCCGAAGGTGATCGGGTAAAGCTTGGCCAGGATTTTTAAAAATGTAGTGTCACATATTTCTCCTGTCCCAATCCCTCGATGTGTGGGGAGAGAACACAGGACAAAAGCAGGCAGGTACAAGGTCACAGAATTAGAAAGCAAGAAGCGGTCCAACTTGAGGTCATCCAGTTGGCTCTGAAGGTATAAGTGAGAAGAAAACTGTGTCTTGCGAGAGTGAGGAAGGAGCCGGTCTTGAACCCAGACTCCCTGTGCTCTTTCTGTGTGGTGTCTGGCGATAGTGCAGACACCACTTCATTTTGCTGAGACAAAGGTGTGGCTCACACTTTGGGCTGCAGGCTGCTGAATAATGACCTTGCAATCTTCACTTCTTAAACTATGTGAAAAGCCACAAAGGTGTAAGATTGTCCAACTTCTTTGTAGATGGAATTAATTTGAGAATGAATGAAATAAACTTTTAGATATCATTTAGTACTTAGGGATTCCCCCTTGGAATGTCTTTGAATTACTTTGTGATAGACAGGTCTGATGCCAAGTTATTTTCTTCTAATAAATTGTTTTTATTATAAGCATAGACTATAATCCTTAAATAAAAAATTAAAAACAACGTAGAAGTATAAACTAAGTCATTAAATAAAAAGCTACGTCTCTATGTTGAAATAAAGCCTTATTTATATTGTGGTATATCTTACTTTTAATCTATTTTTTTTAATTCATAAATTTGTAGTACTACAAATTTATAATCGTGTACGCTATACCACTTCAATTTGACTCTTTTCACTTAATCTCACTTTATGCACATTATTCCACATGATTTCATATTATTAAAAACATTATTTAATAATGTCAAATAACATATGATAAACTCTTCTGAGATTCATCAGTCTGAGGCCCAGAAGCGGAAAAGAAAAGAGAGGTATTAATATCTCCATTTATCACACCAACAAAAATAGAGCCCCGACTTACTCATCAAAAAGTCAGTGTTTAACACATTTTGAAAAGCCCTTTTTTGAGCCAATTATCAGGGCTGTGCAACAAAATGACATTCCTCCTAGAATTACAAAGAATTAGAAAATTAATATGCCAAAGGCAGAAGAGTTGGGATTTCAGACCTTCCTAAAAGCACGAGCTGTACGTGGAAGGAACAAGAATCAGACAGGCCCAAGTTTAGAGCAAAGCGAAGGATTCCTTTAAGAGAGATCCAGGAGGGTAATGTAAGTCAGCCAATTCATGTTTGGCCTCGACTGCTGGGGACTGAATGTCATTACCAGCTGACAGATGCTCGGTGCCTTGAATGAAATGAATTGGTCTCATTCCAGTTCCTAGAGAACAGGTGTGCACATCACCAAAGGAAAGGGGGAAAAACCCACTGATATTACTGGCAGTAATTAGCATCTTTGCTGGCAGACTCAGAAGAAAGGCCAAGAACTCAGCGGCTTGTGGAAGAGGCTGATTTGCTCTGGAACAGAGAGGAACACAATTGAGGAACACAAATGAGCACTTGTGAAACCACAATTCTCAAATAAATGCCCGCAGCCCCGGAACTCTTCACCCTGACACATGCCTGTGTGTGGGCACAGTCTATGCATGGCTATGCTGAGTCCTTAAACCCTCTGGAAAGCCCAGAAACGCAACCCCTTCACCAACTAAAATAATATGTTGCTAGCTGCACTCCCAGTTTAAACCCTGCCTCTTCCACGGAATTCTCCCCATCTCTGATCAGACCTCTTTGGTATTCTGTATTTACATTACCCGCCAGACACTCATCGAGAAGTGTTATTTAGACGATTTTAGAGTTTGGCACATCCAGACAAGCACCTGGGATACTGGCCTGGAAGAAAGGGCCCAGTTTTAAATTGTGAGACCACCTACGAGACTACAGAAGCTTCCTGTTCCCACTTACACCCCAGAGAAGCCTCAGAGTCCCTCAAGAGAGCTTTGCTTATCAGATCTGGGTCCCCAGCCAGGCTAGCATTTAAGGCTCCATCCAAACCCCTACCCACCACATTCCTCACTCCTCTCCAGTCCTGTCCTCCCTCCTTCCAACCTCGTCCTTTCCTCTCCCATCAACCAATCTGTCTGGCTCTCATTATACCCTTGGCAATTCTTCACTCTGTTCCCTTGAACAAATTGTTGCCTCCACCAGGCATATTTTCTTCCATTCTTTCAACCAATCCATTACCATTGACCCATCTCCTCAAAGACTTGGCTTGGAACTATCTAATTGGAAGAAAAGTCTCCTCAGACCAATCGTGCATTGATTGGGCAGAGTTAGTGTTGTACTATGTATTTTCTGTGTTGGTGTTATTTCTCTGAACACCAGGTTGAGGCCTCAAGGACAAGCCTGATCACTGCATGTCCACACTGTGGTCCTAATACAATGGTCTGCACACAACAGACGTTCCATAAATATTTGTGAACTAAAAGGAATGTGATTTTTAAATTTTTTCAATAAACGTATGTTAACCCAGAAGTGATTTTTCTTAAAATAGAGCTTACTTTCCAAACACAATAAATTGATGATGAAGGTAAGACGCTCTTGACTGAATGTTTGTGTCTCCCCAAAATTCATACGTTGAAATCCCAAACCCCAAAGTGATGGTATCAGGAGGTGGGGCGTTTGGGAGGTAATTAGCCCATGAGGGTGGAGCCTGCATGAACAAGATTAGTGCCCTATAAGGAGGCCTTAGAGAGATCTCTCGTCCCTTTGGCCATGTGAGAACACAGAGGAAAAAGATGGTATCTATAAACCAGAAAGTGAACTCTCACAGACAAAGACGAGGCCAGCACCATGACCTTGGACTTCCCAGCCTGCACAGCTGTGAGAAATAAATGTGTGTTGTTGATTGGCCACCCACTTTGTAGTATTTTGGTTATAGCATCCTGAATGAATTAAGACAGTAAGTAAAAGAGTGAGAAGTAAAGAGATTGAATGGCCATCAGTATCTCAGCCTCCGCCACTGCGATTCCTGCCACTTCTTGACCAATTATAACAGGAGGCATCATTTGATGAGTGGGTACTCTTTGCCAAGCACCATACGTACTTTATGTCATTTAACCCTGTGAGATGGAAGCTGTTATTCTTTTGTTAGCGTTTTGCAGAGGGGAAAACTGAGGCTTTGATAAGTTAAGCAATTTTCTCTGAATCACATTTTAAGTGGAACGTCAGCTTCTATTGAACTAAGAGGAAAGGATGGGAAGGAAAGTACAGGAAAAAGCAGCATTTGGTCACATTTTGCAGAGTGTCATCCAGTCAAATCTTCCTTCATAACGGTGGTGGCTGCAGTGGTGTGGCCCAGATCCCTCCTTCAGGACCCAGGGAGGCACTCCTTCCCCGCCAGCGAGGGGTGGCTGCTGATGACTCACAGCTAAGCCCCAACCTGGGATCTGTCCTTGGAGGAAGGGAGTGGCCTCAGCCCAGGTGCAGCACCACTGAGGGCTGGTCGGACAGAGGGATACAAAAACCTGAGCACTTTGCCTCACTTTGGGTTATTTTTGAAGGGCCACCCCAGCATCAGCGGTCCCCATGGCATCGGCCAAGGCCTCAATGACAATATTCCAGCTCAGCTTCTCCAACTGCCAAAGTCTGCCTACCTCCTGCCTCCCTGACATTTGTTGTTCCTGAGAGCAGGCCCTTAAAAGCTTCCTGCGGGCAAATCTCTGAGCCTATTTCCTGGGAATCTGCCTGAAGACAGTAGTGGGAAAGCAGAAATCAGGGTCCAGGGCCTGTATTCTAACCGAAACCCAGAAGAGAGATGCCAAAAGGGCACATCCAAAGCTCCTCACCTACTGTTAGCTGTGGAAAATCCCATGACCCAGGCAGAACCTGGAAGTATAGCCCTCCACCCGGATGACCCCTTTCCTCTAGGTGATGGCCTTCCCTGTCCCCATCCCATCAAGTACCAGGACCTGGACACCCTCTCCCGTCTCACCCCTTTCCTGAAAGCTCTGCTTTCAGGAGAGGATTTGATGAACTTAGTCACACAAAAAGAAAATGAATAATGTAGTACTGCGTGGGATTGAAAATAAGCTCATGCTCACCTTAAGTTTAAACTAAAGGAAGAACATATACAGCAAAATCCCAGATAGTTATTGGTTTGTTTACTTAGTGAAAATATATATTTGAACACCTCCTATGCTGAGCTGGTTGTGCGTTGGGTGGAACTGGGACTGTTTTACGTTGGGGTGGCCACCTCAGCCCTTTGGAACAGACCTCAATGGTTGACTCTACCAACCTCCAACACCTCTGCTTTCCATCTATGTCCTCGTGCTGTGAGAGTGCACCAATTTCATGCTGATTTATGGAGTCACTAGCGGTTGAGGAACTACCATACTACAACAGGGACAGACATCTATGGGTGGTTCCCCCCATTCCTCTCAGACTAAATGAAAATCTAGGTTTTCCATATGGAGTTCATTTCACCAGAAGAACAAAGAAGTAAGCAATCATTCCTTCTCTGTCAACTCAAAAGCACACTAAAAGCTTTTTTCAAGATACTAGGAAATGGTTCAGAAGAGGGAGCAGCTTTTTAAATTGAGTCTTCCCTGCTATTCAGCAAAGGCATATTTACCTACTTTTAGACAGGCTGAAGATGAAGGGCACATAGGAAAAATTCATCGGGGGCAGAAGGGGCTGCTACAGGCTACCTACTCTATGAATGATTCTTACGTCTACTGAAGAAGACGAAAGATGGAGATGTTTCTATCTAATTTTCTCATATCTCAAAAATGAACACAGGCGTTGCTGCTCGCCTCATCACAGGTGAATATATACAGCTATGAGGCAGCAAGCTTAGTGGAATGAGCAAGACACTGGAGACTCAAGGACAAAGAATTTTAATTGCCATTTACTACTGTTATCTTGCTAGGAATTCTCATATAAGTAAGTCACTTAACCGTTCCTGTAACCTCAATTAAAAAAAAAAAGTGAGATTAATACAGGTTCAGTTCACAGTTTGCTATCAGGTATAATTAATAAAGTACACAAAACCATCTAGCCTACATTATTCATTAATAATTCCCAAAGAGAATATAAACTCTCCCTTTGGCAACATAAATGTAGCTTTTTTTAATTGGCAGATATGTTTTCATTAATAAAAAGGTAAGATTTAAAATACTTAGATGAGCATTTTTAACACACACACACACACACGCCAGGGAAACTACCATGTTTCCCCAAAAATAAGACCTAACTGGAAAATAAGCCCTAGCATGATTTTTTAGGATGACATCCCCTGAACATAAGCCCTAATATGTCTTTTGGAGCAAAAATTAATATAAGACGTGGTCTTATTTTCGAGGCAACACGATATAGACTGAAAATAGTGTGAAGTCTGACTCACCTGTGATGATGAAAGGGGGCTTTCAGGTGCAACCTAAAGCTCTGGGATAATTTACCTTGATACACTGCCACAGATGACGGAGCATGGATCCGTATTGTGCAAGTACTGGACGGCTCTGGCTGTTCCTATTAGTACATTGATGCGAATGTGCCAAGAGAGTGGGTCTGTGTTCCCCTAAAAAGACAACAGTAGTTGGTTTATTCGCGCTTTCTGAGTAAAAACCATGTATGTAGTCATCACATAGACGTATGCCAGAATCGAAGCTGATGGGGAGGGGGAGTGTGGTAGGTTTACCATAATCTATTTTTTATTCAAAATAGGTTTCTCTCTACTCTCAATGATGGTTCTAGACCTCTGTAGCCAATGAAAATACCCAATAATTTAGTAACACCTTAATCAAAATATGGCTTATAAGGTATTTATGTTTAAAAGCACACTAAATAAGATTTTTAATTATTTGTGGCATAATAGTGTGGGTAATTGAGAATAATCTGGTTTTATTTTCATCTTAATTGAAACATAACCTACCTATTTGAATCCATTTGTAAACTTATCTTTCAAAAACATCTTATAAAAAACGATGGCATTTATTCAACCTCCTTCTCTTTAAGGAGTCGGCATCACTTTTTTTTTTTTTTAAGGAGGGTGAATCTCACAGTGGCCCATGCAGAGATGGAACCGGCAACCTTGGTGTTCTTAGCACCAGGCTCTAACCAACTGAGCTAACTGGCCACCCCTTGTATCGCTTTTATATCTATTTGAATGGTACCTTGTGTAAAGTTATACAAATAAAAAATATCTGGGCGATAAGGGTAGTTGATGTCAATTCATTTGAGATACAGAACCAATAAGGAGTAAGGACCCAGCAAATCTTTTGGTTGCCATGTTGCACAACACACAATGACTCAGGAATTTACGCAGCCTTCTAAGAGTAAGAAACTAATTCATGGACAAGTCCTCAACTTCCTTGGGAAACCCATTGTTGGCTGTCCCACATGCGCACACACTGGCCTCCCAGTTCTCACCAAAGATTTCAGCAGCTGCCCAGGGGTTTCAGAGGGTCAGAGTAGCAGGCAGAGTAATGGATATGACTTACTACGCACTGTAATCTGTCAAAAAGTGATCCATGTCTCATATATGGATAAACCAGGCAGAACTTCTCACTCTCTGTAAAATAGGCAGCCAACTCCAGTATATTTGGATGATGAAATCTTGAAACAAAAGGTTTTTAAATTCATCAAATTGTTTATTCAAATAAGAAATGGACAACACTCTGGTTTGGGGATGGGGACTAGGTCTGAAACAGAATATAAATTTGGCCAAGGGAGAAGTAGTTTCCTTGGACACACGACACAGATTTACTCTCCAAATTGGTCTAAAGCATTCTAACAAATATTAGCCACTCGCTGATTGATTGTGACCATGCAAATATAAGTAAAATATCCAAACATATGACATAAAATTTAAGCAATTGAAGAGTTCTTAAGATGTGGGGTGTTGGGAACTTTAAAACAAACAGACAACAGTATTGTATATTATTTCTATCAACATGAAACCCAGTATGACTTATTTATTAAATAAAGATAATGCAACTGAAATTATCCACTCCACTGTTTTAGGTAGATACATGCAAGTGAAGTCATCAAAATGGAAGAGCACAGACGCTTGTTTTCATTCGTCCATTTATTGAGCGTTACTATGTCAGGTCCTGTACTAGGTATCAGTGACCCAGCTAAAAGAGCTATCCAGTGTCTTCACCAAGTTTGTATTGCTACCTAAAATCCACGTGCCTAGGAAAGTTTGATGATGAAAAATATATTACTGATTTTTAAATCATAGACTTCTATGTCAGTGTAATATATATTTTACACTTTTTTTTCAGGCACCTCTCCTTAAAAACTCTGTCTTGAGTGCATGTGTCATCACTTGGAAAACCAGTGAAACCCAGGTAACAACTATGAAATATAAATCATGTGAGATTCACACATACTGTGAACTTGGAAAGACTTTTATTTTTAAATATGTCAAAAACTTCTGTGACACAAGATCCCTGCACCTATTATGATCCAGATCATATCTACACAATGAAAAGCAATGGACTGAAAAAGAACTGAGCGAGTGTATTTGCCTGCTTAAACCACTGCTCTATGCCACTAGCTGGTTGATTTCTCCTACAATTTAAAATAATTTACAGAAACAGAAACCTTTTGAAAAGCAGTAGATATAAGACCTCGTATAGACACAGCCATGGCTTTCCTCGCTCGCGCACAGGACAGAAATGACCATTTGCTTATTTTTAAATATTACTGATCTAGCAGAAAAATGGACACTTGAGAAGTTATCGAGGTATGGAACATGGAGGTGCCATATGGAATGATTGCTGGTTTTAATGCTCTGGACCCATCTCACCCATCATTTCACTAAAAATTTTTAAGTCAGTGGGATTTTAGAGTATCTGGATCCGAAGATCAGCAGATCTGATACCTTTTCAAATCAATTCAACAAGTATTTCTCAGTGCCTACTGCAGATAAAACATGCAAGGTACCACAATGTGGTACAGCAGACAGACTTGAATGACAGACAAACCTGGGTTTGAATATCTGGCTTTGTTTTTATCAGCTGTGTAAAGTTGGGTAAATTATTTAATCTCTATGATCCGAATTGTGTCCTCCCAAAATCCTTATGTTGAAGCCCTAACCCCCAGTGTGATGATGTTTGAAGATGAGGTCTTTGGGAGATAATGAGGGTTAGGTGGGGTCATGAGGGTGGGGCCCTCATGATGGAATTAGTGTCCTTATAAGAAGTAACACCAGAGTTTGCTCCCTCGCTCTCCACCATGTGACGACACAACAAGAATGCGGTCATCTGCAAGCCAGGAAGAGACCCCTCATCAGGAATCAACTCTGCCTTGATTTTGGACTTCCCACTCTCCGGAACTATGAGCAAATACATTTCTGTTGTTTCAGCTAGCCAATCTATGGACATAGGTAAAATATAGTACCTACTTCCCGAGATTCTTATGAAAATTAAAGATTAAACATTTAGCCAAGTGCCAGATCCCCAGAAATTATTAGCTCTTTTCTCTTCTCTTGAGGAGAGAGGAAAAAGGAATCAGAGGCCACATTCTAAGGAGTTTACAATTCTATTTAAAGCACAAGGATTAAGTAGTTCCCTTAATATTAAATTAAGAAAACTCATCCTCAGGTCTCAGTTTAGCTGTTACTTTTTCCAAGAAGCCTACACTGCTACCGCCCCCAAGTTACCATTTCCTCTTCTACGGTGCTCTGTATATCCTCATCTTATCATTTAATTTACTGAAATTACCTATTTACTCATGTACTTCTCTCTTAATCCTACTCCAAACATCTCAGACACTATATTCTAAAAGGAGAAGGCTGCATCTGATGTATTCATTACTAAATGTCTGAGGAGGGGGCAACTGAAGATGATTTAGGAAATAAGTTGGATCTTGTACAAAAAGGTAGGATCTACGTCAGTTTCCGCATCTGTAAAATGGGGACAATAGCAGTACTTGCCTCATAGGATTGTAGATTACCACATAGGTAATCCTATGGTTACCTCATAGGGTTAAAAAGTTAATACATGTAAAGTTCTTGATATAGGGACTAGAACTAAATAAATATTAGCAATATAAATGATAATGATGGCATACCTGGAATATTCAACATCACAGAGTTGTGAATTCTCTCTAACTTAATATATAAATATCTCACCAGAATAAATCCAATTGAATCAGATACATAAATATGAAATCATAAATGAAATCATAAAAGTACTTGGGAAAAAATGGCAATATTATTTTATAACCTCTCAGTGGGAAGGCCTTTTTAAACTATGATATAAAACCCAGAATCTGTGAAAGAAAATATAGATTAAATTCAACTGCACAAAAACCATTTCCACATGGCAAAACTAGAATAGTCAAAGACAAATGACAATCTGATAAAAATTGTTTGTATCTCACAACATAAAAATAGGGCTAATTTTTTCTAATATATAAAATGCTCTTACAAACCATTAAGAAAATTACTCAACAGCCTAATAAAAAAATGGGCAAAAGATATTATCAGCTATTTCATAGAAAAGGAAATATGTCTCTTAATGTGTGAAAAGATTCACTCATAATAGAAAAAGAAATTTAACTATACTGAGAAACCATTTCCACCTAACAGATTGGTGGAAATTAAAAGTTAAGAATAAACACTGTATTGGCAAGAATGCAAGGAACCAGGCACTCTTACATATGAGTGATATAAGTGTAAATTGGTGTAACTTCTGTTGGAGGACACTGGTAATATGTAATACACATAATCATTTGACCCTATAATTTTACTTATGTAAAATTATCTTATACTCAAACAGGTATGAAATAATGTATGTACAAGGTTTTCTTGGAACATTATTTTAAAAAAATAAAAGATTAGAAAATAATCTAAAAGCCATCAATAAGAGAATGTTTAATTAAATTACAGTAAAGCAGACAATGGAATACTAAAATAAGCAAAGTGAACTAAGTATTTATGCTACCTCTTGTACACAAAGAAGAAAATAAGAAAACAAAATACATATATGCTTACACATAAAATATCTCTGGAGAGATACACAAGAACCCGGTAACTTGGTTGCCTTTGGGAAAATCAGCTGGGTGGTTGGATGATAATAGTGGCAGAAAGTATTTTCTTGGTTTACCCTTTGCACTTTTGCAATTTTGAAATGTTTGAATTTAGTACTTACAGTATTCATAAGCAAATAAATAAAGCTTAAATATAAAAACCTTATTGCACTTTTAGTTTTTTGTTGACTAAATGATATATGTTAAGTTTTTATGAGTAATGTCTAACATTCTGATTTCTGGTCCTGGGTATAAAAGAAGAAGGATTTACACCCCTCCCCCCAGTCACATATTGGTTTAGAAAACATCTGAAAAGAACATTTTCTATTTGTAAAAGGTGATGGGTGAACTCTATAGGGTTAGGGGCCTTCGATGAGGCAGGCTGCACAGCTGCAGATATGAATATATATGAAAATGAAGTCATTTTAGTTCGTCTCCAAGGACTGACTCTCAGGCTCATGAATGAATTTCCAGAAAATAACAGGCACATCAAAAGTACTTGATTCCTTTGTCTAAATCTCTCTTCCTAAACAGGGTTATCCTGATAAAATAGTTTCTTGACTGAATGTCTCTAAGGAAGGGAGAAATGGTAAAATGTATACAATTCTAATCTTCTAAGAACTATTTTACACTCAGCCATGTTAGTCACACATGATTTAGCTCACTCCCCTGCGACAGTTTCTTGCTAAAATATGTTGAAGTGAATTATGCAAATGGCCTATTTTAAAATGTATTCTAAGATATATACGAAAGCAGATGTCAAAAATGTACCCGATATTCTAACATCCAACTCACATTTATTAAATGCCAACTATGTCAAGCTCTGTGCTGCAGAATCAAAGATGAACAAAGATGAAAACCAGGCAGAAAGGGAGAAATTCCAGGCAAAATATACTCACAGTAGTAAGACTTCAAGCTCAGATAAAAATCTCTTCCACTGTTTCTTACATTGCATTTTTTTCTCCTAAATATCATACAGAAAAACAAGAAAACAATTAAGGAAAGGATTTCTGTTTCTGGCATTCTTAACCCAGGGTCTACAGTCTCCCAAAAAGATGAACTTTTTTTTTTTTTTTTAAGGAGGGTGCAGCTCACAGTGGCCCAGGCGGGGATCAGACCAGCAACCCTGGTGTTATCAGCAACGCACTCTAACCAACTGAGCTAACTGGCTACCCCAAAGATGAACTTTTTGGTAGAAATGCAAATGAACATTTTTCTGGGGACAGGAGCCTTAGATTCAATCAGAGTTTCAAAAATCCATTAACCCCAAAACAGATTTCGAACCACTGCTCTTGAATTAAGTTTTTCATACAATGTATCATGTTGCCATATTTTATATTCAAACTCACCATATTTTGTACAATTTACATAAATTAAAAAATATTATATGCATTCAAAGACAATCCCATGATGGTTCAAAATTTACCCACTTGATCTCATAAAAAAAAATTCAGTCTGTGATAACCATATTCTAGTTAGAAGTGATTTCACTAATTTGGCATTTATGACTTCGATCATTTGAATCTATTGGTTCACGTTTACCTTTGTATTAATTTTGTAAAGATGGGCTTACTAAGCAAATGAAAAATATAACTCCTTACTTCAAAGAGGCTTCAGAAACTGGCCCAGTGCCTGACATAAATATTTACTGAATAAATTAATGAATTTGATAATATTGTACGGAACACCTGCTCTATACCTGGCACTGTTCTCAATGGCTTCACACACCTTGCATCATTGCATGTCTCTGAATCTCAGGCTCCTAACTTCTAGAAAGAAAGAGTTAAATTAAGTGTGCTCCTGGGTGCCATCAGCTGTAAGTTCTATCATTTGCAAATTCCTAGACAGGGCAGAGTGTTTAGAGCTCTCCATCCTTAAGGAATAAAAGGAAAGAAATCCAGCAAGGATTCTGGAAGCTGTTTTCCACGTTAACCGAGGAAGTCAGAAACAATAAACTAGGCTGACATATCACGTTTGAGGACATCTTCATGAGAATTTATATTTAAAAAAAACAACAACAACCCTTGTTGTGGGATCCAAGTGGATTGGGTCTCACGCCCTCTCACTATTTGTGACTTTTTGTCACATAATTTCCCTGAGGTCATAGTTTTCTTAATCTGAAAAATGAAGGGGTGAGTTTTGTGTTCATGCTAACCTAGCACTCTTCCTGCTCAAGTGTTGTCTGTGCACGAGGAACATCAGTGTCACGGGGAGCTGGTGATACATGCTGAATCTCAGGTCCCTGCCCAGATGTGCTGAATCAGGATCTTCATGGTAAGATGGCCTGGTGACTTGGTTGCACCTATGTAACCCATCTAGTACATTTCCCTACCTCAGTCTCTCTAAGAAAGGTTATGGAAGTTAATGTCCAATTTTACAAAACCACATTTCTTTTAAAAAATGCTCTGAGGCTAAAGCTTCATTAAATTATCTCACCTTTCCTGATAACTGTGTGGGTAGGTATGAGTGCGTGAGTGTGTGTAGGACTCTGTACAATTTTTAGGCCTTTGGTAAATTTGTTATCTCCTGTCTTTTTACACCTAGAGATTAGCAACTAACTTTATGAAAAGGGCATATGTGCTTTATTCAGTTCATCCAACAAACATTTATTGAGCAACTACTATGGACCAGGCCCTGTAATAAGGACTGGGATACAAAGATACCATGTTTCCCCAAAAATAAGACCTAGCCAGACAATCAGCTCTACTTTCTCTTTTGGAGCAAAAATTAATATAAGACCCAGTCTTATTTTACTATAATATAAGACCAGGTCTTATAATATAATATATAATATAATATAATATAATATAATATAATATAATATAATATAATATAAAATAAAATATAATACCGGGTCTTATATGAACTTTTGCTCCAAAAGATGCATTAGAGCTGATGGTCTGGCTAGGTCTTATTTTTGGGGAAAAAGGGTAAATAAGAACTCTTTAAAGAAAACCACCTAGTCTGTTGGGAGAGGCAGACGAAGAAATCAATACCATGAGATAATGCTATGATGCTGTGGTTACACATAGGAGGGTCACCAAAACCATCTGGAGGAGTCAGAGGCAATCAAGGAAATGATGCTTGTCTCTGGGACAGAAGGGGAAGGAGATCTAGAGGCAATGATACCTCACGCTGAAGCCAGACTCCCGGGAAGAAACCTCCCAAAAGGGAGTATGAGTTGGTGGTAGCTGCAGAGAGAGGAGGAGGTAGATGGATGGAGCCTTTAGAGACGTGGCCCTGGGGCGCAACCAAAAGAGAAAGTGCAAATGGTGCCAGGGACACACTGGCCCTGAGAAACAGGCTTGGGTTAAGCCACCTCTAGGACACCCACATTCTCTTTGTTGGAATAGCTTTCACCAGTACTTAGCTTCATTTTTTTTATTAGACCATTCAACTTATCAGGAACCTTGAGATTCAGGAATCAGAACTAGTGGGCAGAACACAACTGGAGGAAATGGAGAAATCAGGTAATTTTTTTTAAAAAGTCCCTGTAATCTAAGCTGCAAAGTAGGATTCACCTTAGATCCCTCCTTCTCCCCTATTTCCCCAGGCCTGCCCAACGTATCCCTATATTTGGTCCATGTCATCTCATCTCTTAGACATACCTTCTCCTTGTTGTCCCCTTTGCCTCTGCCCCACCTTACAGCAGTGGTTCTCAACACTGGCTGTACCGAGGAGCCACCTGGAAAGCCTTTTAAAATACTGATGCCACCACCACCACCACTATCTGACCTAACCAGAGGCTAAAAGGCTCATTTTTCACAAGTTCCCTAAGTGATTCTAACATTAGGGTTGAGAACATTGGGTTAAGCCCTCCCCATTTCTTCGTGTACAGATCTGAAACATCCTCCTGCCAGGTCTTTTCACCTCCAGTCTAAATTCTCGCCATCTTTCCTCCAATGCCCCTGCCAAGTTCCAGTCCATCCTCTAACCTGTAATCCAAGTTATTTTTCAAAAACACAAATCTAGTCTTTTCACTCGCCCTCTTCAAAACCATCCACGGACTTAACCTGTCTTTCCAGTATCATCATCAGCCACTGCCTTCTGACCCTCACAGTAAACTCTGCTCCACCGAGTGATGTGTTACTCACGCGTAAGATGCAGGCTTCCATGCCTGGGCCTCTAGGCCTTTGCACCCACTATGTATTCCACCCCCGAAGACACTTCCCCTCCCTCGCTGCCTGCCAAAATTCCACTCATCCTTCAAAATCCAGCTGAAAGGTCATTTCCTTTCATCTACTTTTCCATTTGTTTATTGCAGAAATGTTTATTGAGTGGTTCTTCTGTGCCAGGAACTCTTCTGGGTGCTGGATGCGCCTCTCCTCTGGCTATATTTTATGTGCTCCCATGACCTTTTGGACAAACCTCCGCTAAAGTACTTCTTACACTGCCATTTAATCTTTTCCTTAGTTGGCTGTTTCCCCCTATAAGATGATGAACTCCTTACAGATGGAACTATGGCCTTATTCCTCTTTGCAAGCTCAGTGCCCAGCACATAGGAGTTCAGAAAATGTTTACTGACTGTTGATTGACAGTGAAGAACATGAGCAGCTTTTTTGTGTGTGTGGTGTGTACCTGTCTCTTCCTGATTCCTGAGTTAGATCCCTCGATACCCTTTTTGCTTCACTGGCTGCAGTCTCTCAGCTGTCTCCTAATCTCCTACTCTGATCATTACCTTGCTGCTCCTATTTGAAGCCTCCTCTTTTTCACCCTCCTGAACTATGATAGAAGGCAATTTATAAAGTTGCACGGAACGCCAATCTGTGGCTTAGCCTGTGAAGTTGCCTAGAGAGGGCACTGTCCATCCTAAAAAAATCCATGACAACTGGAACAGCCCAGCGCACTCTGACCATCTTAAGCAAGGCTTTTCAGAAAAGTCTTCCTCATACAATACATCTGGGGATGGGAGGAATTAAACTTCCACATTCCTGCAAGACAGGCATTCATTTCTCTACTCACCTGAGGTCATATATCTTATTTCCATGTATGAAATTTTATTTTCAAATATACCTCTTTTAAATGGTGATGAAAAATGACACATTGTAATATGAAATATGAGCAAATAAATGGAATTGATATCCTGTGGTAGTAATTCTTTCCATACCTGTTTCAATACTTTAACGGCATATGTTCCATTTTGGATCTCCGCTCTGTATACTTCAAAAATCTCCCCTTCTCCAATTAGGAAGTCTTTGTGGAAGTTTTTGGTTCCTTCTATGACATTTTCAAAGCTGATAGAGGATTTAAGCAACATTCCTTAGGAAGGAAAGTAGGGAGAAGATAAGTTACCTTTTCTCTTTTTAAGAATCAATGCCACCATTATAAAGACAGGACTTTCGTATTAGAAACACATCAGAACCCAGTGGAAAGTCAGTCAGGTAAGGCCCAGACACCAAACTGAAGCCCATCACGTGCTCTGTGCACATCTACTCAGGTCTGGCTCCCACCATTCCACGGAGCAAATGGCTTTTTAGTTATATGAACAATAGCGCTATGATTCTATCGCCTTTCCAAAGAGATCAGCCAAAGAGCTTAGTTGGGAAACTTTTCCAAGATTCTATTTGTTAGTCATTAGAACTATGAACCTAAAACCAGTTAAAAATAAAAAACTACATTAGTGAAAATCTTGTTATGACTGAAAAACTTTCTCTAAGCATGACTGATGGAAACATGTTGCATGAGCCAAATTCTCTTATCAGAGCCTAACTTTGTCTATTTTTCCACATTCAATGTTTGATTGAGACTTTATTGTTAAACCTTAAATAACCAAAACTTTGCTATTCTCTTCTGAACCACATAGCGGCAGAGATTAGGAAAGGCAGCCTTAATAGCCATTAAAGTTTATCTGAATGATTCCCAGGTGGAACTAAACTATTTTCCCTACTAATAAAGTAGGAAAGTGGACATGGAAAACAAATGGATTTTCATAGTGGCTTTCAGAACTGCTCTACAAACATCTCTAAAGATCTCTGCCAAGTGATATGCAAATTTCTAAAACAATATAAAACCCAACATAATTTTTTAAATGTTTGCCTATGACACATAAAAATATCAAATTTCACTAACAGAAAATAAGAAATACCCCTAAGTGAAGAGAACACAATTAAGTTCTTCATTGGCCAATGGATTGTGAATATAACAAAAACATATCATCCATCAGAACTGTGTCAGTCAAAATCGGAAATATTTCAATATATATGAAAATTTTATTCTGAATCTGCATATTAATGAACAGTTATTGGGTATTTCTCCCTCTGAATTCACTTAAAGGAAAGCATGATTTAAAAAGAAGTTAGGGTGTTAAAGGTATTTTTTACCTTTTTTATTATGTTCAGGAATAAGAACATTATCCACTGTGACTTTGGCTGTTCCCTAAGAGAAGAAATACATATTACAGTGATTGCACGTCATAAGTCTAGAAAGAACATAACCTCAACAGAAATCCAAAGCTCCCTCTGGGACTATACAGTTCAATGGAGTGAAATCTAATTTGGAGAAAAGCTAGTAGAAAGCAAAGTTGTTTTATTTTATTGTATTCAACAGTATTCATTGCCATATATATTTAAGGCTTCCAGATCAACTGTAAAAACTTAAGTATCAATGTCATAGTCAGTTACAGTCAATTTTAAGTGACTGCTATTGCTATAAAAATGATCACTGCTAATTTGCTTTAATAAAAACTAACAGCAACATGCAAAACACCAACTATAACAGGAAAATTAAAAGCTGAGTTAAGACAAATGCATAACTCACAGCACTCTTAGTAATTCTAAGTCTCATCTCTGACAGATCACTAAAAGGAAAAAACTCTTAACTCCAAACATTTACATGTCTCTAATTTTCTGCATCTCCAACTAACCAAAGAATAATGAGAGAGTTAAGGCTTTTCTACTTTAAAAAAATGTACCTGCAAGTCCAGCATTTTTCTGTCTCATAATTTCATTCCTTATGCTCAATTATATATGCAACAGAGTTCTAAGATGATTATCTATGCACATATACTCTACCTTGGAGAATATGTTTGGAAATCCATCTCCCTGATGACTTCGCTCTGAAGGATTCAAGACTGCTCCTGAAAGAGAAATAAGGGAAACTAGATACAAAACCATTTTCTGTTTCTAACAAACTTTTTTTTTCCTTTCTTAGACTGTGAAAATAAATGCCTTGATAGTAATGTTCATTTCTAAAGCTCAGTTTCATTCCCATTGAATAGTTACAAATTTATACGTGTGAATAGCTTTCTAATGATCAAATATTATACAAGCATACTTTGGTTCACTTAATCTTAAATTATTATTACACATTATTAAAAATATTAAAGTATGAAGTAGAAAATTGAAAGGAAAAAGTAACATTGTTATCTTTTTGCACACATATTTTAAAACTTTTTACAATTATGGGATTATATCTCCCTGGGTTAGTTTATTTTTTATCCCATCTTGTGCCATAAGGTATTAGAAGTATACGTGTGTGTGTGTGTGTGTGTGTGTGTGTGTGTGTGTGTGTGTGTGTGTGTATCTACCACAAACACCTACCACCCCTCCCAAATTGTAGACTATAACTTCTGTCTGTTATAGTTCTGTCTGAACTGAGGTAGTCTAGGTCCAAAAGATTCCTACAAAAGACTAAAACCCTGAAAGTCACTTCCGACATTTTGATCCAGACTTTAAAAACTTCTTATTTTATCCTCTAATTTTTCTTAGATTGTGTTCTAGTATTTCTTAAATTATTTTGCTTAGAAGACTGGCAACAAAACACAATCAACTGATAACAAATATCCTTGAACGTTATAAACCAATTAGACCTAACAGACACCTATAGAACATTCCATCCCAAAACAGAAGAATATAGTTCACAAGTGCACATTGAATATGCTCCAAAATAGACCATATATTAGGTAATAAAATGAGCCTCAGTAATTTGGAAGGGTTGAAATCCCTCAAAGCATTTTCTCTGACCACACCAGAATTAAGGTAGAAATCAGTAACAGGAGGAAATTTGGGAAATCCACAAATACATGGAAATTAAACAACACACTTATAAATAACCAATGGATCAAGTAAGAAATCACAAGGGAAATTAGAGGATACTTTGAGATAAATGAAAATCAAAACACAACATTTCAAAACTTATGGAATGCAGCAAAAGCACTGCTTAAAGGGAAATTTATAGCTGTAAATGCCTACCTTAAAACAGAAGAAATGTCTCAAATCAATAACCTAAACTTACACCTTAAGGAACTAGAAAAAGAAGAATAAACTAAACTGAAGGAAGCAGAAGGAAGAAAAGAATTAAGGTTAGCATGGAAATAAATGAAACAAAGACTAGAAAAACAAAAGAAAAACAAAATCAGTGAAACCAAAGTGGATTCTTTGAAAATATCACAAAATTGACAATCCTTAAGTTAAACTGACCAAGAAAAAAGGAAGGCTCAAGTTACTAAAACCAAAAACAAAAGCGGAGACATAACTATCAACCTTGCTGAAATAAAAAGAATTATAATGGAATACTATGAACAACTACATGTAAAAAAAAATAGCTAACTTAGATGGCATAAACAGATTTCTGGAAAAACAAATTACTGAAACTAACTCAAGAAGAAATGAACTATCTAAATGGACCTATTACAAGAAAAGAGATTAAATTAATATTTTAAAACTTCCCACAAAGAAAAGTACAGGTCTGGATGGCTTCATAGGTGAATTCTACCATTAAAGAAGATTTAATACCAGTTCTTGACAAATTCTTCCAAAATAGAAGAGGAGGTAACAATTCCCAAATCATTCTATGTGGCCAATATTTTCCTAATACCAATGCCAGACAAAACATAACAAGAAAAACTACAGACCAATATCCCTTATGTATAAATGCAAAAATCCTTAACAAAATATCAGCAAACCAAATCCAGAAACATATAAGGATTACATAACATGATCAAGTGGGAAATCTAATATTGGCTTAATAATCTGAAAATCAATCAGTGGAATACAACATATTAATAGAATGAAGAACAAAACTTGTAAAATCCTATAACCTATCAGGGTAACAACCATTGGAATAGAAGAGAATTTCCTTAATTCGATAAAGGGCATCTGCGAAAAGCCCACAGATAACATCATACATAATTGTGAAAGACTAAATGTTTTCCCCTTTAGATAAGGAATAAGAAAAAAACAAAAATACCTGGTCTTGCCACCTCTAGTCAACATTAAACTAGAAATTCTAGCCAGAAATTAGGCAAGAAAAAGAAAGAAACATCCTGAATAAGATAATGTTGCATAGAACAAAAGTTAAGTTTGGGGGTTGAAAGGACACTAAAAGTCATTGTCCTTTCGTTGCTCATAAAAAGAGAGGACAATACTTCATTGTCATATAAAATGGAAGATTCAAACGGGTCTCCTAAGAAGCCAGTGGAAAGCTATGGATTTCATGTCAAAACTAAAAAGCAATTGCTGATCGCTGAAATATAAATGCAAATTGTGGTAGGCAAGGACATGCAAGCCAGAAATAGGATGACAGCACCCAAGTTTGGATGCTTTTGAAGATTCACAATAAAGTGTTGGGTTTTCCTAAAAAAAACAATGACAGCAAAGTAAGGATTCTGGTTTCTTGAACAACTTGGTTATGTCCTGGTATCTGAGGGAAGGTTTCAAGGATGTGAAGAAACTATATAGTGGCAGCCACCAGAATTACAGAAATAATGACTAGAAGGAAACACAAGGCATTTCTCAGTAGGGCTTGTAAGAAAATCCAAGTCTACAAAGTGGTGTCCGGAGGTTGGCAAATGAAAGGTAAAAAAATTTCTCTAAAATGAAAACAATCCCACCAAACTGAACAATTTTAAGAAAAGGTAGGCAAAAATGGGTATTTGTTTGGATAACTGATAACTCTGTCCATGGGAGCAACAAAGAAAAACTAAATATTTTTATGCATTTTCAATTAGGAGCTCCAACTCCTAAATCAGTAAGTAGCTATCATAGGAGACATCTATCTGTTCAGCAGGTCACACTTAATGTTTCCAATAAATCAACACAATGTTGTTTTTTACAGGCGATACAATTAACATTTTCAAGATAATTCAAAGCATCCACTCAATAAATTGCAATTATGTAAGGCTATTTTCCTCAACAAAGGACTCAAGCAAATCGCTATCCTCCTCTTCATCTCAGATCTACCTATCTCCTGGTACTAAGGCAGTAAATAATTGTCTTTTCACCACTCCGTTAATCTCCCATTTTAAAAAATGAAATCAATTTTGCATGTGCAACAGACTAGGAATCAGCCAAGAATGTGGAATTTTTGTCCACTCACAGTCCAGATCATTTTCTGTTGCATAAACAAATAACATAGAGAGTGAAAGATGCCCTGAAATCTATTCCAGAACACTGAAGTATAAAACATACCCATGTGTCCTATCAAAATGGTGTGAGTTTATATTGTGAACAGTAAGTCATGTGGGTGGTTTCAGCGGCTGAAAAAGGCTCAGATAATGAAAAGGCATTGAATTTATAGTTCCCAGGGACTCATTGCGTTTGACTTGATCGGTCAGCTTCATAGTGAAGCATTGTGCTGTATAAAACTAAGTGAAGAAATAGTGTGCAAAAGACAGAAGGGATTAGCCAAGTTCTACAGATAATATCATGGTGGAAGCCTACTGGAAACTGTCTAACATTCCATTAACATGGAAAACCAACAAAATATAAGTCAATCTGAAGCCACCTACAGTTTTCTGGTACAAATCTCTCAGGATTTCTCTGTCTGTGCAAAGCTTCTTTGGGTAATAAGGTAGAGGCTCAAGTGTACTAAGTATATTATCAAAGAGCATGTGCGCAAATATACAGAACTAAAAATATGCCCGAATGAAAAAGGCAAAGAATAAGGATGTTGATTCAAAAGAGTTTCCAACCTGAGAGCCCTGAGTCTATAACGTAAGACCCAAGATCACTCAAGATCATTCTTGTTGAAGTGAATAAATGTAAAGTGAAATAACAGAACAGGTGACATTCGGAGATTATTTTATTGACCAAGATTGAATGGACAAAACTTCATGAGCTTTACTTCTCAGGCTACTCTAAATGTAAGGCATGACATAACAGGAGAAACAAACAAGACAGAGGGATGAATTAGGCCACCATGGAGTGGATGGTAAACAGACAGGGCAGAGTTAGAGACCACGGGATAAAAAGAGCAGTGTGAATAAAAGAGAAAGCCCAGGGTTATTCTGGAGGTATCATTTGCATTAAAATACAGGGGGGAAATCCAATCGTATTTTAAATTTCTAATCATACGATAAAACAAATTATAGCATTATCTATATTTTACTCATATTGTGATTCTGACTATGTTTATAAGTCAAAGAGTTTTAGAGTTTTGGATCAAGAGAGCTGATTCGCTTAGCTAAGAATGTAACATTTAAAAGACTGTAGTTTGTGGGTGAAAAAATTTTTTTTTAAACCCTAAACTATAATGTGGTAGAAAGGAATGTCTTGTATAAGTTAGGTAATAAAGAGTCACCAAAAAAATAATAAATAAACTAAAAATGGGAAGCTGTATGGACCCCTTCATAAAAGCCACAAGTAAGGAATCAGCGGCATATAGAAAGATCTGTCAATATCTTGGATAAAATGCAATATTTACATTTACAAATTACAATTTCCTATAAAATAAAGCAAGAGCCACATTGTAAAATTCAGTGTTTACCATGGTTTGCAATTAAATGGATAACTCGATGATGCCCCATCTCCTGGAGAATCTGTAAAAGGTCACCGATGGTCTTGTTTTTCTGAGCCCAGGACCAAAGTATTTCTCTTGTTCCGCTTTTACCTTGGTCTACATATTTTTCAATGTGACGGACGTCCAGCCAGCTGCTTGCAAGTCGCTCCGCTGTGGAAATTGCAAAAGGAAGAACCAAAGAACAGTTTATTTTATTGGAATACTTGTTTTGGTGCACCTTATGTGTTTTATTTCATTTTGTTGACAATTTTTTATTGTGAATTAATTTTAACATATAATCCTCACTCAACTTCCCCTAATGTTAACATCTTATATAGCCACAATACAATTATCAGAACCAATGATGACTAAACTGCAGACCTTATTTTAATTTCACCAGTTTTTCCACTGTCGTTTCTTTCTTCTAATATCCCATTCAGTTTCCCGCATTGCAATTAGTTGTGATTTCTTAATCTCCTCCAATCTGATATTCCTTGCCTTTCAGGACAGTGAAATGCTATTGCATCCTTCTCGGTGTGTAATATAAGACAGTATCAAGTGTCTTATCAATGGTGATATTACTCTTGATTGCTTGGTGAAGGTGGTGTCTGCAAGGTTCCTCCACTATGAAATGAGTTTTCCTTTATAATTAATAACTTTGTTGGGGGAGTTTGCGCAATGGTGGCTTTCTATTTTTCCTCTCTCCTTCTATGTTCACTAACTGTAATTCTTCTTTATGAAAGTGCTATCCCTTCTTCCCCATTTGTTTAATTAATTTAAGTATTTACATTAGTATGGACTTGCGGATATTTATTTAATTCTGTAAGTTAAAATCCAATGCTATTATTATTAATTTTGTTGCTAACATTGTTCCAGATTTGTCCACTTAGGTTGGCTCCTGTGTTCTTTTGACAAGCCCCATCATTCTGGGGAGACTTCCTTATTTTCTGGCTGCCAAGATGCTACAGGCCCATTTTGTATTTCCCCTGTCCCAGCCCTGTAATTAATTACTTTTCCAAGGAGACCTTGTTCCGTTTATTGGATAATGGAGTTTAGAAGGCAGGATCTAGGTGCCAGATGTGCTTATTTTTGCCAGGGTTCCATTGCTTCTAAGTCCTCCAGACAGATATAGCTAGGAAATATTGTATGTGCACTAATCCACATATCTACATTTCTGTCTGTATGCCTATTAAAAAACCACGATTTTATTTCAATATCTCTGATTCCAGGTCAACACCATATGGTACTTTTTCATCTTTCTTCATTTATAATTTCATTCTTGAACAGGGAGAAATTTTGCTCTCGTCTAAATAAAATATATTTACGTTTTTTCAATTCTACCACGTACAGAACGTACTTTCAGAATTGCAAACCCATACCCCTGTGAGAAACACACGAACTAACCAAATTACAACATTTTTGTACCATTCGTTTCGTCCTCAGCCTACAAGTGTTCAGGTAAAAGCCTGCTTTCCAGAGTTGCTTAGGGGAGTTTTTCCTCACTCCCTTCAGTGTGGTTACTCATCTGTAATACAGTGAGGTTCGTTGGTTGAAGTTTTTACGGAAAGCTGTTTTAAATTTTTGTTCTATGCTATCTTGCTGCGGAACATTTTAATCACTTAAAAGCTAGTATCTGGATAGGATCAAGGAGGTGTTCTATTGGGATACTAGGCTTTTAATTGTTCAATAACAGTGTTTATGACTTATTTATGGTATAAACATAAATATCTTAAAGCTGTCCTGAAATTAAATGACTTTTTATGGTGCCCTGAGTCAATACGATTCTTCAGATAAAAAATTATACTGCCATTCTGCATATCTCCCACCTTTTAAAGTGTATTTTAAGACAAATGAGGGAGAAAGATAACACAGGCCAGATAGAAGCGTGGCTTTCTTGTGCTTGGAACAATACCCCCAGATTAGCCACGCACTAAAATGAGCAACATTCTTTGGAGCTAGTGATGGTGATGGCAGCATTGTCTCAGGCCTTTACCCTCCAGTCTGAAAAATGTAGGAAGCCAGACTCAGGTCTATGTATAAAACCCCACTGTCACCTGAGAGTGGTTGTGGGGACCCCCAACACATCAGCAATAATCAGGAACGGGAATCAGTCTCCTCTCCCTCTGCCACACACAAATTTGGAAGCTAACCTCCAGCCATAGCCATGGCAACCTCACTAAAAAATTCACCTATCCACCAATGACACTGTCCAAAAGCTGATGTTTTTTTAAAAGACGAACAGGTGCTCAGATCTGAAAAGAGCAATAAACCCTAGGGAACTATCTCCTGTTCAGTCTGTTGCAGACACCAAACTCTTTATTTATTTATTTATTTATTTATTTATTTATTTATTTATTTATTTTTCATTCTTACGAGCTGCTATCCAGTTTTCATGCAATTGAAACAAGACATCAGAAAGGCAAACATCTTCTGCTTTATATGGCACCCCACCCCCTACATTTTCTGTCCTGCAAAGATTTCCTGGACTATTCAGTTTCCTTCCACTTTATATTCCTGCTGACATAAGTAAATGCTTCAATTTTGGCAGAGATCACAATATGAGACCATTACTGCCCCTCTTTCTGTGAGCCCAAACTTGACTTGGTAGACAGTACTAGCACCCATCAATATTTGCGGTCCTCTACCCGTCAGAGAGGATTAGGTTTTCCTGCCCTTTAAGGTTAGTTATACTTATGTGTTTCTTCCAGCCAGAAAGTGAAGAGCCACAGTCCAGTTCACTAGGCTCCCATTCCTGCCACAGCAATGGCAGAAGCACATGTTGATATGGGGGTGCCTCAAGAGCAAGGCAGCCTGAGATGCTGGGCCACCACATGGAGGTCAGCTGTCCTGGACTCTCAGTGATTTTACCATGAGCAAGAAATAAACCTCTGCTATGTTAACCGCTGAGATTTTGGTGGTGTTTGTTACTTAGTCTATCCTGACTACTACACATGGTTTTATCTTGAATTTTCTGTTATTTCAGTCACATCTTATGCCAGAAGAGAGTGAAAGGGAGTGGCAGCTTTTCTGAGTCCATAACAAACAAGGGAGAATAAAGTTGAGGCATTCAATTTGAAAGTATGCTTACTTAAGCCACAGGGGAAAAAACAGCTACAATAAAAGGTCTGACATCATTAAGTTGAAATGTCTTTGTCCTTCATGTTTTAAGCTCTGGCAAGAGTATATTCATTCTTCATCTCTTTGAGGATATGATGTCTCATAAAGGGACAAAGACTATCCAAATGCCAACATATGAAAAAGGAACCCTCATACACTGCTGGTGGGAATTTAAATTGGTACAGTCACTATGAAAAACAGTATGGAGGTTCCTCAAAAAAATTAGAATAGAGTTACCATATGACCCAGAAATCCCTCTTCTGAGTATATACCCCTAAAATTTGATAACATTTATTCATAAAGATATATGTACCCTTATGTTCATTGCAGCACGATTCACATTGGTCAAGACATGGAAACAACCGAAATGTCCTTCGATAGATAATTGGGTAAAGAAGATGTGGTACATACTCGTATATATATACTCATATGTTTTAGATAACTTATCACTAAAAAAAAAAAAAAGGGGGGGACCTTCAGAGCAAAAACATTTACAAGACATAGTAACTCTAATGTATTTCTTTTTGATGATATAATCTGCCTATTTAGGTGAGGCACATTTTTCATAAACATTAACTATTTCTAGAAGTTCTTGGAGGAAATACTGCAAATCAGTGTAGTTCAAACACTTGTTGAGTATATACTGTGAGGCAGCAGTATAGTAATTGCAGACATCCATTGTGAGTGGAGCATGAAAAGGGGTCCCACACTGAAGATGGGGTATCATGGGGGGCTTCTAGAGGAGAGGTTTCTGGAGCCTGAGCCAAGTTTAAAACTATTGAGTCTTTTTAAAGAGAGGCCAATTCTTAAGGAATTTCAGTTTGAAAACAAGACAAAAGGATGAACTCTGAGCCTCGTGGAGTCTACTGTATTCTAAGGAAAAAAGCTGCCAGTCAAGACATGTTGGGTTGGTAGTGGCTCTGCCATTGACCTATGGTACAAGTGCAGGCCAGACACAGCCTCGCTGAGCAATCTCAAACTTCTCACTAGTAAATGTCTTTTGAAGCAAAGCTTCCCAAAACATGTAGTAAATTTGGTTGCCCTTCCCTGACCTGCTCATTATATGAGCACTGACTTTAAAACCCCTCCAGTCTTTAAAATACTTCTTAGTCTCAAAATCAACATTCCAGTGAGGCAGTGCTAAATAGCAAATTTCAGTAAAGGGAAAGTTTAGGTTTCTACTTTTTCTATTAATACATTAATTGGCTAATATTTATAGAGTACTAAGCATAATGTACCATAAAAATGAATAATTAATATTTATGTAACATACAACAGGATTTTCTTTTCCTTCCTTCCTTCCTTCCTTCCTTCCTTCCTTCCTTCCTTCCTTCCTTCCTTTCCTCCCTCTTTCTAGATAAAACCGTTCCCTCTACTCTTTGAATCTTTGGGATAAGACATGCACATAATTTAACAGGGATGAAGAAACATGATGTCCTTACGAGCTACCACAGCCAGAGAAGGAGCATCAAGGTGATGGGACATCAGCAGGCTTTGCAATGGGTGGTCTGGGGCAGGTTTAAGTAGGCTGAGGAAGAGGGAGGAGCCTATCAAATGGGGAATTGTTCCAGAAATGAAGAAAAGGACAGGAGGGGGCAGAGGAGACCAGCATGCTTAGGGCAGAGAGCTCATGTTGAAGAAAAGGTGAACAGCTCCAGGAAGTCTCCAAGTTGCCTTTGCAGGAATGCGCTTAGCACATTACTTATTTGCTGAATGGCAGAGAGGGGCCCTGAGTGTTTGTTGTTAGCACAAGAAGCGAAATTTTACTGTGCAGGTAGTTGGGCCAATCTAAGATTTCTGAGAAGGTGATATAAAAATGGAAGCTTTACTTTTTGGAAGATCCAATATTTGCACATAAAAAGGTATAAACATTTTATAGCTCACAATTCTCACAGTAGGAAGGGAATGGTTCATAAGTACCAAGGAAATTTGGAGTTAACTTTTCAACCCCTAGGGGATGTCCATTTCCCACATAATTTGATTCCCCGTGTTTGTTTTGCTTTTTTTTAATTTCTGAATTTCCCTTTTAAAAGTGCAACAAGCCATGATTCAGTGCTCTCTGTGGCTGAGAAATTGCTAATGTACGGTGCTCTCCCTTGAGCACATTTCTGAGATTTAGCTGGAGGGTGAATAAACAGTTGCCAAAAGAGCTGGGGTTTTTACTTCCCTAATGCTGACCAGGGCAAAGGGTTCTGAGTCTGCACTAGCTCTAAGCAAAGCTACGTCAGGCAAAGGCACTTTTCTAATGGTAATAGTTCACGGTGTGAAACTGATTGGGTTGAGTTAAAATGGATACTGCACGCCCCATCGCTCACAGGACTAGAAATGAAATGTGTTTTCTCTTTCTCTAACTGGTGACTCACCGCACAACCTGAATAGTTTTTCTCCAGTGATGATGCATTCTGAATAGAAACACCACTAAAGAGTATTGTTAGCATCCATACAATGTGTAATTGATTTAGATCAAATTCTATAAAATAATAGCTTCAATTTGATGCAAAAGGAGGCACACTCTTGATCTCAATTCCCCAATAGTCATAGTTTTCTCTTAGCCTTCCTAATTTTTTCCCTTCCAGAACACAGAACTTTGTTTATTCACAGAACTAAGCAAAGAAAGAGTAAGCTTCTCAATGACTGACTGGACTGTGTTGTTAAAGTTAAGAGCATTCTACATGAAAAGATAAATTAAGAAAAATATGTTGTAACAAAGCATTGTTTAAAACTACTTTATGGAAGGCAAATCTTTTGCTTGAAAGGCATCTTGGCAAAATGTAAGCCAAAAAGTCGACCTGAGTTCATAGATTAGTTTATCTGACGATACGGATTGCTTAATAATCTTTCAACGTTCAAAGGTGCTCAGAGGCTCTGTTTTGAGAGGCAGGACTCTAGGTAGTGTAAACCGCTGGGGAATTCAGCTGCAGAAATCACGCTCCATATGCAAATATGTGTCTGAAGGGGTTTTTTAGAATAACGCAAGACACCCCTATTTGGAATCTTTTTATTTGCATTTAACCACATGCTAAAACCCTTAGGAAATGAAAATTTCAGTCTCACAAAATTTGTTTTGAGATAACATAATGGGGACAAGAAAATATGCCTCTCTTCTTTCTTCTTACAAATGCCAAGAAATTAGGCATTTTTGAAAAAAAAAGAGCATTTAAGATTGAAGATATTTTAAATTCCCAAAAAACTAAAACAAATTTCAAAAGTGAAAGTTAGTTCAACTCCTTTTGCCACACTATAGCATCAATATCCACTAAGAAATTTTCCAAGAAATAATGCTTATCCGTACTTAGGCGTATGCGTACTTGTCACCCATACCTCTGTAGGACTCATATTCCATAAATAGGAAGGGGTGTGAGTGATTTTTCAGGTATTCCCTCACCTGCCCTGCTCTCTCAATCCCAGACCCAGGTGAGGACCTAACTACCTCTAACAAAGAATTTAAGAACAGTTCACCCCCAACACCAATGTTTCAGTCTGGAACTCAAAGCTGTGTAATTCCATACCCTGGTAATGACCAGTACTATTTCCCCACGCTACTGTCCCTTGTTAACTTTTTTATAGCATCTGTATAGCTCTGTTGCCTACATTAAATTGGAAAAGCCTTACAAGCAGGGACCATGATGTTGTATCTTGTACAATGCTTTGCCTAGAGTTCTGACCAAGAGGGTTTTGGATGTTTCACAGACATCTGTTCATTCATTAATTCACTCAATCAACAGATATTTACTGAATACCTACTTTGAGCCGCGTACAATTTTAGATGCTAGAGGAACAAGCAGAAAACAAGCAAACAAAAATTCCCTGCCCTCCCTGGATATGAAGCTTATATCCAGATGGACAATAAACAAATAAACAAAGATAGATAAAATGTGTGGGGAATGGTTAAGTGACATGGAGAAAAATAAAGCAGGAAAGGGGCGTAATATAGCGTAGGGGTGTCGATTTTAAAGGAGTGGTCAGGGTAGGTAACAGTTAATAAAAAACATGAAGGACGTGAGGAAGTAAGCCTCAAGATTACCTGCAAGAAAAAACTTCCTTGCACGTCCAAGGAGACAAATGTCACTGGCTAAAGTCAAGCAAACAAGAAGGAAGTGAGAAAAGCGATGTATGGCTTTGGCATTTACTGTGAGATAGGAAGTGACTGAAAGGTTCTGGATAGGATAATGATACAATATACTTTCCATGCATACTTTACTCATGGACTGCGGTGTTGAAAAGAGACTGGAAAAGAGCAAGGGCAGTAGCAGGGAGCCCAGACGGGAGACTGCTAAAATTATCCAGGTGGGATCTGATGGTGGTTTGTACTAGGGTGGCTGTGGTGGCAGTGGTGGCTGTGGTTAGATAGATCCTGAAGGCAGAGTCAACAGCATTTACTGAGAGACAGGATGTGGTTTGCGAAAGCAAGAAGTCACAGAAGACGAATATTTTTGGCCTGAACAAATGAAGGATGGGACTGCCATCAACTGGGATGTGGAAAAACTTTTGGGGAGGGGAGCATATTGAGTTGGTGTTGTCTGTCAAACAGGCAAGTAGATGGATAGTGCCAGAGAGAGACCCAGGCTAGAAAATTTGGAGTTATTAACACATAGATGGAATTAACAAGACTGGGCATAGTAGATAAACAGAAGAAAAGGGGTCCATGGGGGCAATCCTAGAGGCACTCGAAGAGATCAGAGAGGTGAAGAGGAAATTGCAAGAAGAGAAGAACATGAAGAGAGTGTAATGTTCTAGAAGTCAGGAAAGTGCTTCAAGGGGGAAGGAGTGGTCAACTGCATCAAATACGATGAAGACTGAGAACTGACCATTGGATTTAGCCACAGTGACCTTGGCCGAGAGGAATTTCAGTGGAGCAGTGGTGGGTGAAAACCTCATTGGAGTAGGTTCAAGGGAGAATGGATAAAATGGAGCATAAATAGCCCCTTTGAGGAATTTTACCGTAAAGGAGAACAGAAAAATGGGCAGTAACTTAGAGTAGAAGTGAGATCCAAACAGAACATTGTAAGATGGTAGAAATAACATGGCGGTCAAAAGAACATAAGCTCTACTGCACTCAGGGAGGGGAAGCATAACTCTCTATTCCTTAAGTGTGGGCTGCACATAGTAACTTCCTTCCAGAGAGTGTAGATAACATGGAAAGAGGGGAGGGAAAGAGTAATTTAAAGTGTAGAAACCTGACAGACGCTACCTCAGCTATGATTAACATCGACAGTGGTAAGTCAACAGTGACATCATGTACACCTGATGTGATGTAATGAAAATAGTCCTTTACCTCTGTAGTCTACCTTCCCTAAAATCCATAACCTCAGTCTAATCATGAGAAAAATATCAGAAAAATTTCAGTCAAGGGACATTCTACAAACTAGTAAACCAGTACTGACCAGTACACCTCAAAACGGTCAAAGTCACCACAAATTAGAAAAGTCTGAGAAGCTATCACAGGCAAGAAGAGCTGAAGGATACATGATGACTAAATATAATGTGGTATCCTGGATGGGATCCTGGAAGAGATAAGTGACAATAGGTAAACATGAAGGACATCTCAAAGAATGGACTTTATTTAATAAAAATGTGTCAATATTGTAACAAACGTACCATACTAATGTAAGATGTCAATAACGGGAAAACGAGTGCGGAGTATGTGGGAAAGTTACAGAGTATAGAGGAACTCTTTGTACTATCTTCTAAATACTTCTGTAATTTAAAATTGTTCTAAATAATAAAGTGTAGTTAAACATTTTTTTAAAAAACAACAACATAGGCTCTGGAGTCTGACCATCTGGTTAGAATCCTAATCTGCGATTTACTGAGGTAAGTTACTTTGAGGTAAGTTACTTAAATTCTCTGAGAGTCAGTTTCACTGTCTAGAAGATGGAATTTGTAAGAGTACTGACGTCATAGAATTTTGGGGATAAATAAATGAGAAAATCCATGTAAAGTGCTTAGCACAGAGTGTATGACAAATAGGAAGCACTCAGTAGATGACAGCCATTATTATTATTATTATTACTACTACTATTTTAAATCTTTATTAAATAGTCAAATATACATTTAATGGGATTTTTCATTTAATTTGTATTAAAGTGATTAATAATTTCTATAATTTTCTTCTCTTTCTTAAGGGGAAGAAAATTGAATACAATCCATTACATAGTATCTGTCAAAAGAGTTTCCTTCTCAGTGCAGCATAAAAGTTGAGAGCTTACAGTGTGAACTGCTCCAAACAATTTAATTTAAATGCCACTTTGCGGCTTAAGCTCCTACTTTCATTATAAAGTCATAAAACGATCAACATCAAACGGAGAACATAGTACCTTGTGATTAAACTGTTTTTAATAACAATATTGATAAAAATGATTTGAAGATCAATGTAGAATTTGTTTAAAGATACAAAGAATTAGTGGAGTAGTGAAAGAGTGTGGTAAAATAACTATTACAGTAAGATACTATTAAAGAAAAGAATTTGGACTAAGCAGTGGCCCCCAAACCAGGCTCTACATCAGACTCACCTGTAGAGCTTGGTAAAAAACAGAAAGGTGTTGGCCCCTCTGTGCAGATTTACTCTATCAACAGCTCCAGATGTGGGGCCTGGGCCTTTGCCTGGGCACAGGTGATTCCAGTTTGTGAACAACCAGTCTTCTACCTTATTGTATACACACTGATCATATCATATAGGCTGCCATATGATCTGTCATTGTTGGAGCCGCCTTTGTAAATACGGGCTGATACCGTATTCACCACCATCAAGAATCATGATCATGATCAGCTAGAGAGACTCTCACCTATTACTATTACAGTTGTGTTTGATATGGAATTTGGGTCCTTCCGTATCTTCAGGCTCAGCTGTCTGAGCATAAAGGGGACTATCTCCTTGATTCTGTGCTCTCACACCCTCTCCTCCTCTTTCTGAGGTCAAGTCTTTCTTTTCGGTATCTCTTCCCCTCTTTCTCCTTTCACGACGCCAACAGAGAAACTCAGCATATTTAACACAGGCAGTTGCCCTCAACTACCCTGAACTGAGCTAACCTTCCCTTCTTGCTGAGCCAACAATTCAGGAAGCAGCTGGGGTGTTCCAGGTCTCCTTTCAGAGCTATGTGGCCCAAGCAGTCATTAGGCACAACCCTTTGCACAATGAACTGTAGCTGGAGAATCAAGAAGTAGACATTTTACATTCTTCCCCAATGAGAAGATAAATATGCAAATGGCAATGGCCAGACTATATGTAAAAATGGAATTCTGGCCCATAACGTGCATCAGCCAGCCCAGGAAGCCAACCTACCATCTACAAGAACTGGTCTGGGAAGTCAAATTACTATCTGTAGAAACTAGCCCAGGGAGCCAATCTACTATCTATAGTAACTAGTCCAGGAAGTCAAATTAATATCTGTAACAACCAGTAACAAATTTCAATAATAACCACTGTAACAATCGGCCCCAAACGGTCTGAACTTGATTAATATCTGACGGCTTCCCTAATTTTTGCCCCTGCTTCCAACTTAGGGCCAACTGGAGAAAGCCAAATATGCACCCCTGAACAATCACACAGAATCCCCCACTTTTAGTTAGCCCTTCTACAGTTTTCTCATGCCAATAGCCTACAACCAGGGCATACCTGAAGCTGCCTCTTTTTTCCACTATAAAGCTTTTCTACTCTTCTGCCTGCCTTTGTGTCTTTGTCAAATGCAAGTAATGGTGGCTGACTCCCTTGCTTTGAATGAACAGCCTTTGCTTGTTCTCTTTTGGGTGGCCTTCAATTATTTCCATAACTAGGAAAATGGGGCTGCATGTTTTAAATGGCTCACTGAATCGTTGTCATGGCAGAAATGGCTGTACCTTAGGGAGGCTGTAAGATGTAGCAGACAGAGCACAGCAGTACTTGTAACTCTGAGGAAATCATGGTTAGGAAGTGGGAAGTATAGAGGGGCTGTAGGTAAGGGCACAGGCCCTAGATCCAGACTGCCATGGCTCAAGTACTGGCTCTAGCTGTGCCAATTTGGGCAAATTACTTAACTCATCTGCACCACAGTTTCCTCACCTGTTAAAACATTGGTGATGATAATAGCACCTGTCTCACAGGGCAATTGGAAGGGTTATATGTAACAACCCATGTAAAGTATGAGTATCTGGATTGCAATGGGGAGAGAGAGAGAGCAGGGGAGGGGATAGGAAAGGAGGGGACAGGAGGGGACAGGAGGGGACAGGAGGGGAGGGTAGAGGAGAAGGGAGAAGAGATTCAGGAACACTGGGCTAAACTTCCTGTAAAGCAACAGTGACACGGAACTGAGTACTATGTAACTGCATACTACGTAACTGCCCCTTTTAGATGAGACATATCTTCTCCCATTTTCAAAGTGTCCACCAACCTGCTTCACTCATTTATACCTCCCCGGTCCCATTTGCTACCCAATAGACTAGGCTAAAAACATTTTCTCTCACAAATGGAGGGAAACCAATGGGTGCGAAAACTGCCAATGCCATTATCCATTTCAAAAAGATCAGGTGTGGGAGGGATCTTATCCCTCAAATGCATCCTGGAAATCTCTATGTTTTCCAGAAATCAAAGACTCAAGTATCCTTTTCTGAGGGTTTTACTTAAGGGTCATAATTTTAAAATTATAGGGCTTATATAAACAATTTTTATATAACTAGAAGCCAAACGCCACATTCCAGAAAGTGTGACCATATTTAACAACAAACAAAACTTTCCTCATAGGTCTTCTGCTATTCTTGGTAAGATAAATAGCTATTTCAGAGAATTAAGGCTAAGTTGTTTTGACACAATTGTGTTTATTTTCAACTAAAATTCAATGTGGCATCATGGAGTATCAAATCTCACCCAAAACGCCTGTACTTAACATGACAAAGATTTCTGTCTGAATCATTTCTGGTGATCACACTCAACACTTCCAACAAGCAGTTGCACAACCTTCCAATGACTGCATACAATGGAATTCTGACGCCAACTTTGGATTGAAACAAAAAGCCATTCTCTAGCATAGATCTTCATTCCATCAAATTGGATGACTATGATACATTTAATTAAGAAAACTGGGAGCCACGTTAAATACAAATAGTATTTTACTTCAGCATTTCACCCAAAATTTAGTTAAGGTGGGCACTTGGGAGTGCACTGAAAACACCAAAGGATAAATATTAAAGTTATAAAAATGTTATAATATGAAAATTATATTCTAGGGTAATTTAGCAATGACAAGATATCACATCGCCTTTCGGATTTTAAATACTCTGAACCAGGGAAGGCAGAAATAATTGATAAACATTAGATGGTTTTACTACGTAGGGTAACTTTTGCCCAAGCATCCTCTCACTTTATCTTCCAGCGCTAACCAAAGTTTCTTTGAAAGAGAAGGGAGGGCTCCTGGGAGGCTCTCTGAGAGTTTTGTGTCCTTCCCAAAACAAGGAAAGGGCAGTTAGCCCGCGGGAATCCCCCGGGGGGCGCGCCGCTGGGGTGCGCGCTCCCCGCTGTCCGGGACCGCGCAGAGCTGCCCGGCCGCGCGGGCTGCAGGTCGGACAGAGCGTGCGCGCGGAGGCCCCCACCACCCCTCGCCGGGCCGCGCCCGCCGTCGCCGACCGCACTCACCCAGGCCGCGCCAGCCCAGCGCGCCGTCGCAGCTGTCCAGGACTGCGCAGACCTGGCCCAGCAGTGCGGGCGGCAGATCGAACAGGAGCGTGTGTACCGAGAGCGCGCCGCTGGCCCCGCAGTTCCCCGCCGCCGCCGCCCAGGCCATGGCTCGGTTGCCGGAGACCAGGGGCCCGGCGGAGGCGGGATGCGGAGCCCCGGTCTCTGCGCGCCCGCGAGGTGCCGTTACACAACCGCGGAAATCCTGCTTCCACGACCGGGGCCAAGACGGCAGAACACGCCGAGCCGAGGCCCTGGAAGGGGCGGGCCCCGCATGACGCAAAGCACCACTCCCCAGAGATGTCCACGGGGACGCCCAGCCTTGCCTTGGGGTCTCCCTGCCTCGCTGATTCCTTCACGTTGGCTTTAAATTTGGGGCAGTCCTTTCATTCCTCTGGCATTGGGACGTGACTGACGACACAAAGCAACGAGTGAGAGCTGGAGAAAGACCAGATGCAGAACTAATGGAGAGTCTGCCACCCCCTCTGCCTGCCTGCCCTGGCCTGACCGTGTCTTGGAGTGGATGGACATGAAAGCTGCCATTACTTCTTTAAAAAGTTTATTTCGTTTTATTTTGGTCAGAAACCCAATACATTAAGGAACACTTGGAAAAAACAGAAAAATTAAGAAGAAAATAATCACTCATAGCCCCACTCAGCCAAAGACAACCAACAACCACTCTAAACGTTTTGGCATATTTTCCTTCCAACTTCTACTGGATTTAAACAGATACATGTGCATGTATGAAGTGACTAATGGAAAAGATGAACACGAGAGAACAAAGCAAAATAAAATTGTGGTCATTTTCTTCACGAAGCTGCTGCCCATTCTACATACTGCTATTTGGTTTTACTGTGTTCTCTTCTCTCTGGGATTTACTGATGAAACATTGTTAGACCACCTTTTCCTTCTTCATTTTGCTTTCAACATGGAGGTTAGGTAAAACTGGCCATTGTTTTGAAATCTTCTACCGTGTATGCTGTAATATCCACCCCCCGCAGGCATGAAACAGATGTTCTGATAAAAAAGAGGAGATGCTTTGAAAGTGGTGAGAAAAATCCCAACCTTAAAGCCTGGAAGGCTGTACAGTGACTATTCACTGAAAAACATCAACACCTATTTGAAACTTCAAATTTGTAGTCTTTGGGAATGACGCCCCCTAGAGATCAACCGTGATGGTATGCTATCATTTAGTGCTCTTCCGGAATTTCCCAGTTGTTCTCAGCTAAAGTATTCCACAACATATATTTGACAATTGGTAAAGGCAATACTGTTTGGGCAAGAGTTTCTATATCCCTTTGTTCAAATGGCTAAGATTTTAGTGTCAATCTGTACACGCTTAAGAAGCTCTATACCTCTCAAAGGGATTACCTGAATAAAGTGAGAAATGGAGGCAAGATACGATTAAGTAATAATAGGTAGCTTTTGAATTGCTAGGACAGAGGAACCAAGGTCAGATACAGCAGCCAGGAAATCATTATGGGAGAGTGAAGCAGTCAGCAAGACCAGATTTTTCTGATTTACAAAGAAGCCAGAATTTTATGTGAAAGCCAGATTATATGAACTCTATATAGATTATGTGAAATCTCTTGTATTTTCAGTGTTGGTAGTTAGTGCCAGACCATGCTCTCTCCCTATTCCCTAAAACTGCCTCTGAGTGTTGAATTCTATGTCATCACCCTGTGTCACTCACTACACTTCGCTGTTGCTGTCATTCTCTGCTCCCCCTCCACCTCAGTTCCTTCTCCTCAATTTTAGACTATGTAGCTCCTTCTTACTATAATTCTTTTCGATACTAATCCTGTCTTAATTCTTGGTGATTAACAATATATGTAGAATAGATGATCTTTGCAATCCCCTGGACTCTCAGTACCTTAACTCCTGTCCTCCAGTGATCTTATCCTCCACCCTATTTCAATCACTCATGCCCAGGATCATCCCCTGGAACTTGTCATTATCAATAACTGCACCTCATCCATACTTTCTGTTTTATATTATGAATCCACTCTCCTACCACACCTCCTGTATTTGCAGTGGATTCCCTCTAGTACTCTGACCTCAACAATCACCCCGCCTCTCCAAGATACCAAATCCAAAATCTTGCCACCTCATCTCTGGTCCCACCCTCTTGATGTCCTCACTTGTCTCCTTATCTATAAAGTCCAGACTCTATTATAATCCCTCCCTTGCATCTGCTCATTCTCCTGCTCATCTCTCACTTTGTTGAACTGTCTTGACAAATCTACCATCCTGATTAAATCCAAATTTCCAATTTGGGGCTCTGCACTCATACACTTGAGTGTAGCTGGAGTGAAAAAAACAAAATCTTGTTAATTTGACTAATTTAAAATCAAAGCTATGACTCTCAAGTGGGTCCTTTATGCTGCCAGGCAGTTACACTATGTGCCTTTAGTCCACTTACTCTTTTGGTCTCCTTGACAACTGTTTTATGCCTTCTCTTTTCTCCTCAATTCCCATCCTCTTCTCCCCAATCTTCATGCTCTGCTGATGACCATTAGAATGTTTATTGAGAATACTGATGCTTCAGGAGAAAACTTCCACAGAATCTCACTACCATGTTGACCTACCTACCAGCGTCTGTACCAACGTAACACTGCCCGCTATTCCATAGCTGTATTATCTAGGCTCCAATCTAAACCTAATCTCTTCACTTGTGCACTGGATCCTATTTCCTGTCCCCTACTCAAAAACATCAATGGCAGCTGTTCTCCTTGCTCTCGGCACTCTCATCAATTTCTCACTCTTTACTGATCAATTCGATAACTATACAAATGTGATGTTATTTCTTCTCACCTTAAAACAAAAAAATAACTTCTTTGATACCACTTCCCCCTTCTATCAACCACCCAATTTCTTAGCTCCCTTTTGTAGTAAAGTGTTGAATATTCTTACAGTCTCCAATTTTTTTCCTCTTCTCTTAAACCCACTCTAGTTAGAACCACCCCTCCTACCTGACACCACTGAAATTGCTGTCTTCAGAGTCACCTGTGTTCCCATCATTGCTAAATGTAATATCCTCATTTTATTTGACCTGTCAATAGTTTTTGACAAGTTGATCACTACGTCCTTCTTGGACACTTTCTTCATTTGTCTTCTACAATTTCTTACATTTTCACTTACTTCACTAGGCACTCTTCAGCTTTCTTTGGTGTCCCTCCTCTTCTCCCTTAACTCTTAAGGTTGGAGTGCCCCAGGGCTCAGTCCATGATTCTTCTCTCTGTCTACACCCACTCCCTTGGTAATCTGGACCAGTGTTGAGCCTCTAAAACCACTACTTAGGACTGCCATATACGAGGTGTGACAATTAAGTTCGCAAACTTGTTGCGATGATGTTGCTAACCTTTTTTGATATCAGAGGGATTACTCATCATGAATTTGTGCCAACTGGACAAACAGTTAACCAACTTACTATTTGGAAGTGCTGAAAAGGCTGCGTGTAATGGTTAGACGACTTGAACTTTTCAATAACAATTCATGGCTCTTGCATCACGACAATGCACCAGCTCACACGGCACTGTTTGTGAGGGAGTTTTTAGCCAGTAAACAAATAATTGTATTGGAATACCCTCCCTACTCACCTGATCTGGCCCCCAGTGAGACAAAAGAAAGAAGATAAAGGAAATATTGAAAGGAAGACATTTGATGACATTCAGAGCATCAAGGGTAATATGATGACAGCCCTTATGGCCATTCCAGAAAAAGAGTTCCAAAATTGCTTTGAAGGGTGGAGTAGGCACTGGTGTCGGTGCATAGCTTCCCAAGGGGAACACTTCAAAGGTGACCATAGTGATATTCAGCAGTGAGGTATGTAGCACTTTTTCTAGGATGAGTTCATGAACATAATTGTCCAACCTTGTATGTTTAACCCAGACCTCTCTCTCTCTCTCTCTCAAACTCCAGACTCATGTTCAAAATTGAACTCTTGATCATGCCTCCCAAACCTACTCTTACATTTTCCTTGTCTAGGTTACTCAATCCTTCCAGTTACTCGAACCAAAAGCTATAGAGTCATCTTTGACTCCGTTTGTCCACAGCCCACGTTCAATCCACCAGCAAATCCTGTTGACTGTATTCAGACTATATCTAGAATTTCACACTTTTTTCAATCTCCCCTGCCACCCTAGGTTTGAGTCATCATCATATCTTGTCTGAAGTACTATAGTTGTCCCCTCACTAAAAGCTTTCACTATTGCTTCCTAAAGGCTTTCCTCAAAACTGCATCCAGATTGATCTTTGAAATCAAATGTGAGTTTGTCTCTCCTCTGTTCAAAAGTCAGAGTAAAAGTCAAACTCTTTATACTGTCTGAATTCTCTCTTCCCCTTCCACTCCCGCTGCCCCTCTGCTCTGTTACCCTGTGGTATTGTTTCCTTGTTCATTCTGCATTAGCCACACTGTCTCCTTGCTGGTCCTTGAACACACCAGGAGAGTCCCACATTGGAGCCTTTGCCCCTGCTATTCCCTTGCTTGGTATGCTCTTCCCACTTGGCTAAGGTCTACCCTGCCTCCAAATTTAAAATTGCAGTGGTCTATGCTTTGAGATTCAGGCTGGCATGTGACTGAAAATGGCAATAACACATGGCTTGACAGGGACCAAGTTTCATTCGGATGTCTCTTTCTCTGGCTCTGAATAGGAACAGTTGGCAGTTCTGGCCGTCTCTGGAACCACTTTGCAGCCACATGCAGATCAGTATTAGAATGAAGTGATCCCCACGCATGATCTAGTGAGAGAAAAAAACAGATTCGTGATAACATCATTAAGTAGCTCATTGATTCTTTGCATGGAGAATGTCTTGCTTGTGGACTTAAATGACATAAATTACCTTATTAAGCCAGTTTTTAAGCCAGAAATCTCGTTATTTTCAGCCAACCACATCCTAAGTGATACAGTGAACATATATTTGGTGATATTCCCTGATTTGTCGAGGGCCTATAAAACCTATGGGAAGGAAACTAAACTCTGTTGAAAACTGGAGTTCAAATGTATACAACTATATCTGTGGACTGTGAGATGGGCATGGAAACTGGATTGCAGAGAGAGGCAACTGAGCCCCTGAGAGAAGTAAGTGTTAGTAGAGAATGATTCTAGTAGCATGGTCAGAAACAGTGTGAAGTTCCAGATGATCCTGAGCCTGTACTAGAATCCACAACCTACCCTGCACCCTACCCACCCACTCCCAGCATACATGCTTTCTGGCAAAGAGAGGGCTGTGGTTAAACCTCAAAACTGTTTCACTATGTGACCTAGTCTTTTGCCATGGAATCCTCTCCAATTGCAATCCCCCCCACACACACCCAAATTTTGGATACGAGAAGAAAAAAGTGTTTCCATCCCATCTGGAGGGAAGAGAATTATGAACTGCAAAGATTAACAAATGGAGATGCTGGGGAAACACTGAAGGCTATCTGGTGACAATGGCACAGGTCTACAGTATTATTAGTGGCCAAGCACAGGCTAAGCACAGGCATCAAAATCTCGGAAATCTGAACAAGTAAGAGAGAAAACAGGTGAGGCAGATAACAGCTCTGAATACATATGGGACAACTATCTTGGTGGCAGCTATTTAGCCAGCATCCATAAGGATGAATGTGCAAAGGACACCCTGGTTTGTGGGATGTAGATTTTTTGGTTTTAAAAATAATTTTCAAAACAAAGATCACTAACCTATCCTATCATTAAGCCTCATCCTACCCCTGAGCCATACCATAGAGGGTCATAGGTGCCCTGGGGTTCAGGGATAAGGTAAAGATCAGTAATGGGGTGAGAACATTTGTAGTGCATATTACTTGGTAATTTAAAAAAGTGAAAATTGGATGGTTTCCTAGGCGTTCATCAAAATGACCTCATGAAAATAACATACAATAATTATTCCTCCAGTTCGCTCTCTCTCTCTGTATGTGTTTTAAAGAATATTAGGCTTCCATTGTCTTGTAACTCAACTGCTACCCATTTAAGATATAAACACATTTTTCTAAAAATCTATTATTTTACAACATGATATATACTAAAATTTTAATTATTCTTTTAGGGTTGATGAAAAGGATTATTGGTGATTTTATTTTCTTACTTTGTGTTTTCCAAACTTTCTGAAGTTGACATGTATTGTCTCTGATTAGAAAAGCCTCAACTATAGAAAATAATTTGTTCCAACACTTTCATGGTTGATCCCATTTGACTGTTTCCTTTTAAAATCATTTTCATGGCCCTTTTCACCTCAGGTGTGTTGCTATAATAACTTTTGCATAGCTCTCATTGACTTTAAAAGTCTGATTTTTGTAATTGAATCATTTTCAGCCAAGAGCTTTCATGCTAATTTCAATATTAGTTCTATTTCTTGAAACGAACATTTATTTACCCCTAGAAGAACCCAAACATGTGAAAAACTGAGAACATGGCAAAATTTCTTCTCTTGCAGTAAAATATTTATTCAGATTGTTTGCAATTTGAGACTGAAAAGGGGCTTAGAAATCTTAGTCTAATTTCTGCATTTTCACAGATGACAAAACTGTTACTGACTATAACTCAGGAGCTCGATTCCTGGAAGGTTCTTGGATTTGGTGAGGCCGAAAAAAGACAACGGAACCACAGGTAAGGGGTTCATACCACAGGTATATTCTCAAGGCGGACAGTCGAGATACGGGAACAGCATCAGTGCTCACTGGAGCAACCCCGACAGTTAAATAGCAGGCAGAACAAAGGTGGCTTACAGCCAGCTGTTTACATAAGAGGGAGGCATCTAGATGGTCTGAGCGGGCATGGGAACAAGGTGAGCTGGTAGTTTCCCACAGGAACCCATTCCTATGCAAGGCTGAGAGCCTGGCTCTATTTCTCTCCAGGCGCTTCCATACACTGACCTTAAGAACTCTGGATGCAATATTTGTTGAAAAAATATTTACAAAAAAATGCTTACAAAAAAACTCATTGTTGGGGCAGCCGGATGGCTTAGTTGGTTAGAGAATGAGCTCTTAATAACAAGGTTGCTGGTTCAATTCGCACATAGAATGGTGGGCTACGCCCCCTCCAAGTAAAATTGAGAACAATCACTGGAGTTGGAGCTGAGCTGTGCCCTCCACAACTAGATTGAAGGGCAGCGGCTTGACTTGGAGCTGATGGGTCCTGGAAAACACACTGTTCCCCAGTGAACAAAAACAAAAACAAAAAAGCAAAAGAAACAAAAACAAAAACTCATTGTCATGTCATATTATAAGCACAAATCTTGTGTATTTTCCCTCTCAAAGACTTGGCTCTCTTTTCCTAGCTATTAATTAAATATACCCAATAAATCCTGTACTAGTGAGTTCAGGATGACATAAACTATCCCAGACTGTGTGATTTAAATAATAGAAATGTATTTTCTCACTGTTTTGGAGGCTACAAGTTCAAGATCAAGATGTCAGCAGGGTTCAGTTTCTGGTGAGAGGTCTTTTCCTGGCTTGTAGATGGCCTTTCCTGAGTAGGTGCACACACACTGAGGGACAGAGAGGTGGAGAGGAGAGGGAGAGAATGTACTATTGAGTTTTTTCTTATAAGGACACTAATCCTATCTGATCAGGGCCCCACCCTTAGGACCTCATTTAACCTTAATTATTTCCTTAGAAGTCCCATCTCCAAAAACAGCCAAACTGAGGATAGGGATTCAACATGTGAAATTTGGGAGGGACACAAACTCTAGTCCATAACACAACCTATGCACATAAATTCCAGCAATGATATCATAACATCAGGTTTCATAGTTCACGTCCTAAAAACACTTGGTAATTATTTATCCACATCTTCTGGCCTTTCATAGTGGTCATAGTTCTTCTTGATTTTCTTGTACTGAATTTATTCCATTGTTTTGAACTCTTGAAAGAAAAAAAGCTTGGATTTTAATCTGATGCCTTGATAATGGCATAGAGCAACAAATTTACATATGAAAATGTTCAGCATATTTGGGTGTAAAAATAATAATAATTTTTTCCGATCAAATAGTTTAAGTCTTAGTGTTAGTCCCTCATCACACCATCTTTCTTGAATTTTTGCACTTTTTTTGTCCTCTCTGATGATACTCAGTATTTTCATTATACATTGCTGATTGTTTCTTCTGTTTTCTTAACTGACTCTTTTTCTGGTTTATACTGTGCACCCACAGGCTGAATTCTTTGATTTTTGTTTTACTCCAGATCTTGGAGATTTCATATAATGTCATTCTTCATCTATTATCTCTACATGGACCACTGTCATATTTGTGTCCTCAGCCCTAACTTGCCCTATACATTACTTTCTCAACTTTGTCTCTGTCTCTAGTATTTATTGAACAATTTTATTTCAATTTCTTGCTTTCATCTCAAATCAGCATGTCCCAAACTGAACATTTTCTATAAAATCAACTTTCCTTCTTTCTGGTCACATGGGCCAAGGGAACTCTTAGTAACTGGGAATGCTTGATTAATATATTCAGGAAAATTTACTGAGCACCTACTGTGGCAGACATTGTGCTAGGTTCCCATATCCAATAAGTCACCAAATCTTATTCTTCTGTAATATCTTGCATATGTGTCTGGGTCTTTTCCAATTTGTCTGTATTATTTCATGTTTGGATTGTTTTAGTATCTCCTGCCTAGTAAAGTTATTCCTTAAGACAAAATTAAAAGTCACCACCTGTGTTCTGGGTTGACTTGTGTACCCCCCCCCCCCCCGCAAATATATGTTTAAGTCCTAACCCCTGGTATATTTGAATGTAACCTTAATTGGAAATAAAGTCTTTGCAGATGCAGTCAAGTTGAGATGGGGTCATACTGGATTAGGGTGGACCCTAATCTGATGACTAGTATCCTGATAGGAAAAGGTAAATTTGAACACAGAAACACAGAGGGAAGAAGGCCTAGTGATGATGAAGGCAGAGATTGGAGTGATGTAGCCACAAGCCAAGGAAATTCAAGGATTATTGGCAACCACCAGGAGCTACCACACAGACATGGAACAGATTATCCCTAAGAGCCTCCAGAAGGAACGAGCCCTACTGAGACCTTGATTTCAGACGTTTGGCTTCCAGAACTGTGAGAGAAATGTCTGTTGTTTTAAGCCACCCAGTTGGCAGTAATTTGTTATGGCAGCCCTAGCAAACTAAAACTCTGTGAAACTATTTACAATTTCCCAAAGTTAATTATTTCTTTCTTGGTTCCAAAACACTCAATACTTATTTCTGTCATAATTCCCCCCCCCCTTTTAAAAAAATTTCCCCAGGAGCTTGTTGAGGATTGGGGTATGGTGGGGGTCATAGTCATCTTTGTATCAATCATGATGCAAGGTACTATATCATCTCAATGTTTTTTTGTTTTGTCTTTCACATTTCACAATCCATCTGGAATTTATTGTTTTGGAATTGGTAAGACGCAAACTTTGCTAATGCTGTTTTTAGTCAATAAAAAGATGGGTTCCCAGTTCAACTCTAGTTTGTCTTATATAATAAATTCTATGGTTATGACTTTATATTGAAGTAATATGCTTGTAAAATGTCTGTAAAATCATAAAAGTAATATTTTTTGGCTCATATTTATGGAAGTGAAGTTAGTTCTTTGGACAAAAGCTTCCAATAACATCAAGCTTAAAGGTTTAGTTTCAAGACATAGAGGAAAAACGGAGGGTTGCTAGATGGGAGGGGTGATGGGGATGAGGGGGAAGATGAGGGGATTAGAAAGCATAATCGGTAACTACAAGATTGCCACAGGGATCTGAAAGTCAATTTGGGGAATGTAATCAATAATGTAAAGATTTTGTAGGGTATCCCGTGGAAACTTGTCTCATTCAGGAGACCACCTCAGGGATGATATAGATGCCTGATCATTGCACTGTACACCTGAAGCTGAAGCTGAACAATAATGAATATCAACTATAATTTTACATATATATGTATATTTACAAGAAGGGGAGTACAGCATTGAGGAATACAGACAGTGGAAATGTAATGGCTGTGTGCGATGTCAGAGGGGTAGTAGATTTGGGAGGGGGGTTATCACTTTTTGAGGGATATAAATGATAAATGTCTAACTAGTACATTGTTTTATACACCTGAAACTAATAAAAAAATAGTTTCAAAATAGACAGTTCCACAGCTACTCTGAGTTCCATTTACTAAGTGTTTTGATTAAAGTGGGGACTGGGCAAATATGGATTGATCAAAGTAAACTCATCCAAAAAATTACAACAGACCCCGGGATGACATTACTCTGGTTATATTTACAACTCAACTAGAACGACAACAATATTATGAATATTTACTAATCCATAGGATTTGCCATCATTTCCTTTAGATTAATACAATATCCCCTTCCCTGCCTTTGGTCAGGACACTCTCTAATGTATTCTAAATTTGGCATAAAGTGATCTAGCCTTTGTTTATCTGGCTAGCATCTTCTTTGCCATCTGTATCTTACTCCCACTGAGCTTTGCTTCCCCCTCCCCCTTTGCAAATGTTGGTCCCTTGGGAATCTACCCACATCATTCCACTCTTCTCTGGTTGGCTTCTAATTAGCTTTCATGATTAAGCATTCTCATTCAGAAGGCGCAGTTTATAAAAAGTGCTCACTAAATGTAAGGATTATCGATATTGTTTTTTAAAATTGCATAAAAATGTAACCCGTGTGATTATTGAAGTATATGAAGTTTTGTAGAACGGATGGATAGATGGGACTTTGCTTCTTTCGCTTTTAGTGACTCTCCAAGCAGTAAGTTTTAAAAAGCTTGTTGAAGAAAATCTGAGAAAAGTTTCACTTCAGGTGATGCTGAGAACATAATTCACCAGCGCTCCTACCCTAACCGGAAGTAATCTTTTTTCTCAGCCTAACTTTATTTCTGAGCAGAGATCATCGATGAGCTTGGCTTCGCTCCGCGTAAGTAGTTCGGCTAGTTCCGGCTGCGTTGCTTTATGCGGAAGTGGGCTGAACGCCGTTGAGATCTGTGTCGTCGTTCTCCTTCGGCAGGGGAACTGGGGTTTCGGTTGCCGACATGGCCGACTCTGACCCCCGCTATCCCCGCTCTTCGATCGAGGACGACTTCAATTATGGCAGCTGCGTGGCCTCTGCCAGCTTGCACATCCGAATGGGTATGTCGTCCCAGCCACTCCGGCTGGGCCCTGCCGCGCTCGGCCCCGGGAGGCGGATTTCCGGCTTCAGAGGGAGGGCACCTTCCGGGCGGGGCTCGGAGTGATAGCGCGGGTCTTCTGGGGTAGACCCACCTCGTCTCCTTCCGTCTCCTCCCCACTATCCGGGCTCCGGGGAAGAGCGCCTTCCTTCGGGAGTTTGGAGAAAGCGCGCCCTCCCCTCCGCAGGGACTCAGAGGGCGAGCGCCGCTGCCGCGAGGCCTGGTGGTCTCCTAGCTCTGCGCTCGGCAATCGAAACTGGAGCCCCTACTGCTCTAACTGTCGTCTGCGGTGTAGGAAGGGACCGATGAAAACCTTAGCTGCCTTAATTTGGCATCTTTAAATAAAAAGGAACTAAGGGTTGTTTTTTCGGTGAAAATAAGTTTGTGTGACTATTGTGACGTACAGTTAAATACTTGGATGTTTCTGCTTTAGGGCGTGTGAACGCATTTTAATTTTCTGTTTACTTGTCTCCTTTGCTGAATTGTGAGACTTGTAAGGGCAAGGATTCTATCTTGCTCACTATTCTCTCTCTGCAGGACCTGGAACTCAACATAGGTTTGCGTATTATTGAAGCAGTTGCTGGAAATGGACGCTAAGTCAATCAGAATGCCCTATTTTAAGTTATTATGCAATATCCAGTGGGCAGAAATTACTCAGAATTTAAAATACTCAGTTTCACATAAGTGGAACGCTCCAGTTCAACCAGTTGATCACAGAAGCTGCCCCACATTTTCACCGTGGCTGGGCAGCTGGAACTTGATCTGGAAAAGTAATTAGGAAGATCTGATGCACTAAGAATCTTGATCTCTAGCATCTATATTTCTGGAATTGAATTTTAGAATTATTTTACCCAGTGAGCTGTTTTTGTTTTGAATTTTAAAAAATTTAAATTGTGGTAAGATACACATTAACACAAAATTTACCATCTTAACCATATTTAAGGATACTACAGTCGTGTTAAGTATTTTCACATTATTGTGCAGCCAGCCTCCAGAATTTTTTCATCTTGCCCAGCTGAAACTCTATACCCATCAAACCACTTTCCATTTCCCCTTCCCTCCAACCCCTGGCAACTATCTTTCTACCTTCTGTTTCTATGAATTTGGCCATTCCAGATACCTCATATAACTGGAATCACACAGTATTTCTCTTTGTGTGACTGGCTGTTTAAATTAGCATATTTCCAGGGTCGATTCGTGTTGTGGAATGTGTCAGTATTTCCTTCCTTTTTAAGGCTGAATAATATTCCATTGTACCCTATTTCCCCCAAAATAAGACATAGCTGGACAATCAGCTCTAATGTGTCTTTTGGAGCAAAAATTAATGTAAGACCGATCTTATATTAAAATAAGAATGGGTCTTATATTAATTTTTGTTCCAAAAGATGCATTAGAGCTGATGGCCTGACTAGGTCTTATTTTGGGGGAAACACGGTATAAGTGAGAAATAAAAATAGGTGAGTGAAAGTAAGTTTATATATCGTTTGCCTTTTAAGGGGGAGTTTCATTTTAGGGAAATATTTGCACTACTTGGAAATTAAGATTTCTTTTTAAATTTATATGTAACTATATGCTTTCTATTCCTGCATCTCAGTTTCAAGATAGAGTCATTCTTTAAAAATGTTCTGTTTTTAATCTTTTTTTGTATGCTGCTGTTTTCAAAGATGCACTTAGTACTTTATTTTTATTTTGATGAAAACATTTACATTTTGACTCATTAACTTAATTTTTTTTTAAGTTCATACTTCTTGGAAGATAGTTACCACTTACAAATTTTTATTTCTTTGGAAGCATTCTGTTTTTTTACATTCTAGTTACAGATTACATAATTTGGATTAAGATTTAAGAAATAATATATATAAAATTTAGTATTTCTAAGATGAAATTTGATCTTGCTGGTCTATAATAAATGCTTAAGAAAATAGTCATGTGTAAATTTTTTCTCTTTTATTTAGCCTTTCTAAGAAAAGTCTACAGCATCCTTTCTCTGCAAGTTCTCTTAACTACAATGACAACTGCATTTGTTTTATACTTTGAGTCTATACGGACATTTGTACATGGAAGGTAAGATGATTCTGAATCATTTTCAGTCACTGCATATGATCAAAAGGACATATAATAAGCAAAGTTTTTTCTATTAACTTTTGATTGAGAATGTAAAAAGATTCATTATTAACTCATAAATAAGATTAGTTTTGTTTTGATAATGAAAATGTTCTACAACATGCTATTTATCTCTGAACTTTTTAGCTTACAGTTTATCTCCTACAAGAGTATGAAGAATTTTTACTGTATGCAGTTTTAGTAAACCTTAAACTTTTTTGCTTTTATTAGACTTATGCCCTGTCCCCAAAGCCTAAGAGAGTGCTTGAAAATAAAGGTACTTAACACGTTGCGTACGGAGGGGTTTAAATCCCTCGTGAAGATTCTCGTGATCCGTACGCAACGTGTTAATAAATGTGTGTTAAATTTATCTTAGTATAGGCTCATGATCAGGATAATTTTACTGAAGTTTTCAGAAGAACTCCATATAATTCATCCCACATTTGTTTAAGATCTGACCTCCAAAATAATTATTTCCATGACTGAAAGTAATGTAGATTCTTTATATTAAGAAAAGGAAAAATAATGAATATTTTCTGAGGAGTAGACAATTTCTATCTTCCCTCTCCCTGCAGAAGGGGAGTCTTGAACTATTAGTTTGCTATTTGGGTCTTTAATTTAAATTACAGCTATATAGTAAATACCTTAAAAAAGTAGTTAGGTATAAATTTCTTTTTATTATTTAATAGCTTTTCTTTATTGTATTTTAGTTAAAAAGCAGTATGCTAATTGCAAAACTTATTCAAATATGATAGATGTTCATGAAGTAAAAAAGGAAAAGTCTTCCCCATTCATTGTGGTCTCTTTTCTTTGTCCTGCTGCTCCTCCTCAAATTTCCCAGGTGGAAAAATAATTTCTTTTGACAGTATGGTCTGGGTCCTTCTAGATTTTATTTTTCTGTACTTTCATAAACACATAAAATAGACAAATTTTATTAAACTGAATAATACTGTTTATGCTATTTTTAAACTTGAAACTGCTTTTAATTTTATGTCTTTCAGTCCTGCCTTAATTTTGGTGTTTGCCATGGGATCTTTGGGTTTCCTTTTAGCGTTGACTTTAAACAGACATAAGCATCCCCTTAACCTGTACCTGCTTTTTGGATTTGTGAGTACTTTGACAATGTCTATTTCTTTAACATTTATTCCCGAGTTGTATTTATTTAATTGAATGTATATAATATAACTGAAAAAAAAATTGAGCTTTTTTAAAAAAATTGAATATTTTAGGAAATTATTTGTAATCTACTCTAAGAATTTTTAAACTTTGTCAGTTTCAAAGTTTTTTCTGTCAATATTATACAGTGGAAAAAATAATGAATTGGAATCACATGACCTGGCTTTGCCACTGTCTGGTAATGTGTCATTTGGCAGGGCATTTAGCTTTTCTGTACCTACGTTTTCTCATATGTAAAATGAAAATATTAAAGTAGATTATCCCTGTGATACTTTCTACTCCTGATATTCTGTGCTTTTCTTGGGAAAAAATTATATTGTGGCCTTAATTTCATAGGCCTTAAATTGAAATGTTTATGATTAACTTCTGAGTGTTATTTTTATCTTAAGACTCTGTTCTTTTAAAGGACCATTTTGTCCAATTGATGTGCTTTATGCTTTACTAATTTGTTTCAAAATCATAGTTGGGAGAACTCAACTTTAAGTCATGTTTGTTGAGATGTTTGTGAAAATTAAAACCCAAACTACTACCTATAAAAACTCAGTCTTAGAATATGACCAGAATGAGTTGGTAAGGCTCAAGTTATATGTTTTATAAATTATTTTTCCCATTCTCATATCCAGTATGATTTGGGTTCTGACCTGAAAATTTACTTCAAAACATTCCAAAATAATATTAACAATATTTATAGTCAAATAAGATTGAAAATGCTATTTATCAGATTAAAATGCTTTAAAGTTTATGAATTCTGAAAATAAGTTCATGTTAATATGATGAAAGAAAAGCTCATGACTTTGGAAGTTTCAATTATAGGAAAAATTATTCATTTAAATCTTAGGTTCTTCTGTTTGCCAGGTATTAACACCCTACCCGAAGTTATCTCAAGTAGCAGTTTATTTTAAGGATATGAGCTTTAGAACCCACCAACTCAAACCTACCAGGCCTCAAGAAGAAAGTGAACTAGAGGAAGATTCTAGAAATGATGCTATATAAGGAAATTTAACAGCACGAGTTTGTGGTCTCCTCTCCCTTTCATTACATCTCCTCCACCTCACAGCTGTCCTTACACATAGTTTTCCCCTTTGCTGTCTTCGGTTTTTATATGGCCCATTGTGGACCTCAGATGGTTCATTAACCTCTTAGCTTTAGCTCCTGCTACCATTGCTTCATTCTCTGAGTTTAGATTTCTAAGTGAGAAAGAATCTGATTGACACCGCTAATTAATGGCACAGGTCATTGTAAATTGTAGATTGGATAGCCAATATATGGGTTGGCAACCTTTAGTTAGATGTCAACTTCTGTCCCAGTCAGCTGTGTCCTAGAAGAGAAGGAGGAAGTACAAAAGGAAACAGCGTCAACTCTATATAGCAAGTCTCCTTTCAGAAAGACTAGTTGATTTCTGTGTGGGAAGACAGTATGGACCAGCAGGGAGAGGATGCACAAGAAAAGCATCAGCCATATACTTATGGGCAAGATGGTCACTTACTACTACAACGATTGATCATGCGCATACCTAAAAATGGTTTAACAAATAAGGAAGTGTGTAAAATGCATTTTAGATTATTCAGAGATCTCTGATACTAGGTTATTTTGTCCTACTCCACCAAAATTAGAAAGGAGATGGATCTTACCTTGCCCTAGGCGACCTGTATGTGCATGCGTGTGTGTATACACACATTTAAAGGGGGCATTATTTGGGGGTGGTATTACATTTTCCTAGTCTTACCATTTCTCCTGTTTATACTGTTCTTTTTCCTTCAGATATTTGAGTATGGGGTAGGATTTCTTACCTAAAATCATGTCACAAATATCAGGAATGTAGTATAATTCTATTGTTCAGAAAAAATATTTCCATCATCTTATGCTACCATCTCCCTGACACTACCAACAATAATATGATAAAATGTGGCAGTGGCTTCAGTGCCTCTGTATGTATAATTTCTAGTACCATTTTTGCTCTGGTTCTGATGATTTGTTGGTTTCAGGTAGGGGAGGTTTATAGGAAGTACTTCTACCAGGAGTATGATTATACAGCCACTGCTGTTACTTCTGGCTTTGCTTTTATGATATGGTCCATCAGATCGTTGATAAAATCTAGAGTAACCATATAAAACAAAATAAAGATATATAATTAAGGGGAAAGAGAAGCTGAAGGATAAAGCTCACTATCCCTAAACCTTTTGTTTAGGGTATGAGTTCAGCTACTTGTGACATGGTTTAAACAATGACAAAATAACAATGGCTTAAACAAGATGGTTTACTTCTCTTTCATGTAAAAAATGACATATAATGAAGTTGTTAAGGGCCCAGGCACCTGCTGTGTTCAGACATTCCTAAAGTGTTGCATGGTGTAAGATGCTCACCACTATTTCCAGTTATTTTTAAACAATGCAAAGAGAAACGGGAGAGCACACCTCTTTGCTTGAAGAAGTGATACACATCTCTGCTCACATTCTATTGGCTAAAATATAGTCCTATGGCCAGATCTAACGGCAAGGGATACTAAAAAATGTAATGTTTATCTGAGCAGTTATTTGTCCAGGTAAAAATTCTGTACTAGGGAAGAGAGATTAAATATTGGGAGACAGTTTCAGGACTCTGCCATACCAAAGTATTATCTAAATGTTTAATATTAAACTAATAATTAGTAATTCAAAATAAATATTTAATATTCCTGTGTGAGATATTTAGGTTTTTATAAATGTGCACATGATTTGCAATTTCATTTTTATTTACATTATACAGTGAGAAAAATAGAATTTTCTGTATCATTTCTATAATATTCCTGTTACAGATATGAAAAATCTAGTTAGAGTTTAAGGAGGACTTATCTTTCCATGTATTTTTCACAAGGCTGCTCTGAAGCTAAAATGAGATCATGCATATGGAATCACATTGAATTTGTAGAAATTAGAACATGTATACATAGTATAAATTGAATGTGCATCTATGTAATATCAATTTCTTTTTCCTAGACATTGTCGGAAGCTCTCAGTGTGGCCTTTGTTGGTAAGCCTTAATTGTGCTTCTATATGTTACAGTTACTTTTTGATGTGGATAAATATTCTGGGTAAAAAGGTGTTTGGGACTAAAGCTTAACATCATGGAATGTCTTATTTCAAAAATATGGCATAGAATAAAGAATTTCTAAAAATATAAGCAAAACTTAAATGTTTATACTTTACATAGTTCAACTGAGTTTAGAGGAAGTGGAAAAGAATTAGAAAAACAATAGGAAGGGAGAACAACACTCATTTGTGTTTATTTGTAAAAATAAGACAACCATAGCTAATTTTTTCCCTAATTTTAATGGATCTTAAAGGAGCTGATAACATATGTTTTGAGCCATGTACTTTAATGACGAACTCAGTCTCTTGAACACCTGCATTGAACTATGCTTTATTATTATATCCTCATATTTTATCAAATGGCCCCACAAGAAACAGTAGGAATTCCTGTTTTGTATTTGGTGTTAAATATGTGTTTGAAAGGAAGTGTCTGTTATAATTACTTGATGTACCTTATGTAATGCCTCAGGTAAAACATTTCATGATTTATTAACAATCAAAATTCTGATTTTCTCAAAATGATTAATCTGGGGTATCGAAAAGGTCAGCATTAGCTATTACATTTAATAGGAAATTGTTAATCCTTATGGTTAATATATTTATCTCTTTCTATTCTGTCAGTACTTTTTAAATCTTTCTGTGCCAGTTTTGTTGAATCTATGCATTGTTTGGTAATCCACCTCTTCCTTTTATAAAAGAATCAGTATATAAGTAAACAATAACTACTAAAATAAATAGGATTGACATTTCTTAACATAGGAATGAAGTATCACTGATATTTACTTATTGTTAGTATTATCTATTAATATTACTTACTATTAACGTTATTATCAAGTCCATCTCTGCCCGCCGCTGCTCCCACCATTTGTAAGGATGTAGGAGAGAGATTTATTTCAGAGTTATTGGAAGTAAAAATACATAGATGGGATAATCTGAGAACATCATTTTCCTCATTAATTATCTTTTCCACCTAATCTGATTGATTCCACCTAATTACTGACAAGCAAAAGTGATTTCATGTCATATCTTTTCTGCATTCACCTTCCCAATCCTGTAATGGCATAAATAGAGAAATTCCAATCATGTAGCATTTAGGAATAGAAAGATCTTGGATTCCTTAAAAATCACTTACTTGGTTTTGGGTTCAAAGCATTTAACTTCTTTTAAAGACATTATAATTCATCATTGTCTTAAAACGTAATAGCCATAGTCAGTCTGGAAGGTAATTTTAAAATAATGGAAGGGAATTTGGTATATATTTGGTAAAACCCCAATAATGTACACCAAGGGTTGGTGAATGGCAGACAACACCAGACAGCCCCAGTATTTTTCTTGCCCAATTTCTTTGATTTGGGCTGATGAACTGGGTGCAGTTAACTAGGTGATTACTATAATCACTGCGTACTATCCAGGACTTCTCAGCTAGCCACAGGACTGATTCATCCCTATTGATATTTCAGCCATAATGGACAGTCACCACAAATGGTGATACACTGCAGCTGGTTACAGGGATTAGGTGAGAATCATTTCACCATATCCCCAAAACTCCTAACTGGCTAGCTGTGTTTTATCTCTCCAGTCAGTTCTTTAACTTCATAATAATGTGACCTCCTTATTTTGTATGAATGAATATTTTGGAGCCTATTTATTGCATTGTGGATGTGGTTTTACTATGGCACTATTCAAGGCTGAATAAGGAGTCTTTTCATAACTGTTTTTATTGGCAAGTAGTATAGGAGAGAATAAAGCATTGCTGTTAAATCCTAGAAAAAACCTGTTTTATATTGAGTATATTTATATGCATTTTTAATCCTTTTAATTTTACAGTTACTTTCTATGATGTATATATTATTCTGCAAGCTTTTGTACTGACTACTGCAGTATTCCTTGGTTTGACTGTATATACGCTACAATCTAAGAGAGATTTCAGCAAATTTGGAGCAGGGTAAGTTATATATTCCTGGCTATGATCGATATCTTAATATTATAGGTAGTTTTAAGAGCTGTACTATTAGCTTTGGATACTTCCTTTTAAAGTGGGTAATGAAAAATCATCTCTTTGAGTTCTAGTGCCAGGCCTTACTCTCCTAGAACAAGGAGATAGAAAGTGCCTTTGAGTCATTTGCTTCCCCTCTATATTGAAAGGGAAGTGAATGCCACAAAAATAAAAAAAATAAGAGTTTTTAGCGAGGCTAGGCTTGGACACTTTATGAATGGTATGGAATTTGCCTAAATTACTTAGGTCTTTGTCGTAACATAAATGTTACCAAGACCATCCACATCTTGGTAGTGAAAGCAAGGTGTTGGTGATGTCTGCATGAACCTTAAAGCCTTTTTGATCTATCTAGGATTCTTCAAACTAATAAGCACATGGAATGATCCTTTTTTATATCAGGATAATGGTACTGTGTTACCCTCACCTGATAAGAATGCATAGACTCTTTTCTAAGCTCACAGTGGCTGCTTATTGGTACATAATCACCCAACCACTTTCTGTTTTTCTTGTTACAACATTAAAAATTTACAAAAGTCTACTCTTGCAAAATTTTCTTTCCTCTTTTTTTTTTCTGGTAATCTTGATTACCAGATATCTCTATTGGGATAAAATATAGTTGGTTAGTCAACACTGATAATTGTGCAAGATGCATAAATAGTTTTATTAGAATGCTGTTTGATTTAGGAAGAGCTAACATTTTTTTTCCATTTCCTTATTTGGGGGTGGGGGAAGTGTTCCATACATATTTGTGTGGTATATATGAAGATTTACTCTTTGCTGCTTCTTCCCATCCCAGTCTCAAACTGCTCCCTTTCCCATTCATCTTTTATTGGATAATAGCTATCGATTTTTAAAATAGAGGTTGCTCTAGGTTTTATGGCATATGTGTTTTAATTATCATAGTCTATCTTCAAATAATAAATTTCATGTATAGTACACTTGTATGTACTCTCCCCTACCTTTGTACCATAACTTTTAGTTCTACATGTTATAAACCTCATAATACAGTGTTGCTAATTTTGCGTTAAACATTAAATTACCTTTTAAAGAGATTTAAAAAATAGATCATCTTATGTTCGTCCACATATTTACCATTTCTGTTGTTCTACATTTCTTTGTGTTGACCTAAATTTCCATCTAATATTTTCCTTCTGCCTGAGGGATTTTCTTTTAAAATTTCTTGAAGTGCTGGTCTGTTGGTTTCTATGTTTGAAAAAAATCTTTACCTTTGTTTTTGAAAGTTATTTTAGCTGGGTATAGGATTCTAGGTTTGGGGTTTTTTCCCTTGCTTTTAGTACTTTAAAAGATGTGACTCCACTGCATTCGGCTTGTGTAGTTTCTGACAAAAAGTCTGCTATCTTATCATTGTTCCTCTGTACATAATATGTCTTTTATCCCCTAGCTAACTGTAACATTTTCTCAATTATTTGATTATCAGTTTCAGTAATTTGATTATGATATTCCTTGTTTTTTTTATGTTTCTTCTGATTCATGGATATGTCAGTTTAAAGTTTTCATCAAATTTGAGACATTTTTGGCCATTATTTCTTAAAATTTTTTGTGTTTTCCCCTTTCTCCTCTCCGTTGAGACTCCAATTACATATATGTTAGATTTCTTGACGTTTTTCCAGTTCACTGATGCTTTGTCCATTTTTTTCTTCTGTCTTTTTCTCTGTGTGATTCATTTTGTTTAGTTTCTGCTGCTATTTTCAAGTTCAGTAATTGTTTTCTTTTGTAATGTCTAATCTGTTATTTCTTATTTAACATTTTTTATCTATGGAAATTCAGTTCAATTTCTGTCTTTTAAAAATATATGTATTTCTGGGAGGAAGTGAGAGCTGGGTGAAAAGGTGAAGAGAGGAAGAAGTACAATTGGTAGTTACAAAATAGTCACAGGGATATAAAGTGCAGCATAGTCAGTAATTGTAGTAACTATGTATGGTGCTAGGTGGGTACTAGATTTATCAGAAGGATCACTTTGTAAAGTTACATAAATGTGTAACCACTATGCTGTACACCTGAAACATATTAATATAAAATAATATTGAATGTCAACTCTGAAAAATAAATACCGTGTATGTATGTATGTATATATATATATATATATACACACACACACACACATATATCACTTTCATTTCTCTCCTCTGATGATGCTTTGTTCTACCTCCTTGAACATATGGAATATATTTCTAAATGTCATTGTTTACTAATTCTATTTCTGTGTCATTTCTGAATTAGTTTCTATTGCATTTTTTCTTTTCCTTTAAATATTTTGGCTTTCTTCTAGGAAGTAGCTAAGTTCCTTGCAGGCTTATTTTTAAGCGCTGTTAGGCGGATCCAGAATAATTTTTAGTTTAAGGTTAATTTGGCCCCACTACTATGATAGTACCCTTCTCAGGACTACTCAAAAGCTTTCATGTCTAAGGAGGTCTTTCCACTCTGCTGGTGTGAATGTGAACTATTCCTGGCCCTGTGTGACCTGAGGATTGTATGGCCTGCTTCTCTATGGTGGTTCTTTCTCAGCCTTTGTCACGTCCTCACATGTATGCATTGATCAATACTCAGCTAAAGACTTGAGGGAAACCTTCTGCATGTCATCAGAGCTACTAGCTCTCTGTATAGCTCTCTTCTCTCTGGACCTATGCCCTGCAAAGGAACTTCGGCCTCTCCCAACTCTGAATTTTTATCTCCTCAGACTCAGGGAGACTACAAGGCTCCACACGGGTTCCTGTCCCTACTCTGTAGCCTAGAAACACTCTCTAGCCGGATTAGTTGTTGAGTTCACCTCCTTTGTTTCCCTTATCTCAGGAATCACTGTTCTGTGCTGCTTGCTCTCCGTATCTGAAAACTATTGTTTCATTCATATATTGTCTGGTTTTTATTTAAGTTGGGAGCGTAAATTTGGCTCCTGTAATTGTGTCCTAAAGCAGCAGGTATTCAGGCTCCCAAGTTTCATATTTGATAACAAAGGACTGACTTCTTAGGTGCCTTTTGTCATATAATTATACGTGTGTGTGTGTTCACGTTATGAATGAATGGTAACTGATAGAATTATAGCAATGGCAAATATATGTATATAATTTCTATAACATATCAGAATAAAATACAGTACTTTTATCAATATTTTCAATGTATTCCAATTGAAAACTTCAAAAATGACACTCAACTAGTTTTGTACACCTAGTCTTTCAATTTCTGGGTATTTTACGGTATTCATTGTATGTTTATAAATTCTTACATTTCAATTATTCTTTGACAACTATTAGGATGGATTTTTATTTCTTCAGAAAATGTTGGATGGGTTCACAAAGGTTTTTGTAAGGAACAATATTCTAAATTATTAACACTTTGTTTTTATAGACTATTTGCTGTTTTATGGATTTTGTGCTTGTCAGGAATCTTGAAGGTGAGTTATTTTTGAATGAAAACTTGAAATATAATTCTGGCCATGTCTATATAAATAATCTCAAAAAGCTGTAAGAGGTGTACTCTTCTGATAGAACACTTAGTTATAATTAACAACATTTGTATATAGAATAATTATAAAATTATCTTTTGAAAAAGCAAGGTTTTATGTTAATCAATATTATTGATTCAAAGAAAGATGAATTAATAAATGAGTTAGATAAATTACACAGAAAGAGGAGGTCCTCATTTATAATTGCTAATATCAAAGTGGCACATATAATTCTGAAAAAAATTTTTTTAAGTAGTTTATATTTGGAATGCTACTGTTCAAAGTCAAGTGGATAATTTAATAGAAAGGGAGATAGCCATTGACTCATCCTTTCATCCAACAGAAATGAGGGTGGACCTGCTTTGCCTTTTTCTGCTTTTAATATTTGTATTCAGAGTTGTACAGCATTATTAAGTATGTAGCTTAGCATATGTAACTTAAGAGAAAGTAACTTAATTATTCTTAATACTGTTCTTAAATATAAACTTGTTACTTTAATCTCTTGCATACAGTTATTTTTTTACAGTGAGACAATGGAATTGGTCGTGGCTGCTGTAGGAGCCCTTCTTTTCTGTGGATTCATTATCTATGACACACACTCACTGATGCATAGGCTCTCACCTGAAGAGTATGTATTAGCCGCCATTAACCTCTACCTGGATATCATCAATCTATTCCTTCACCTGTTGCGGTTTTTGGAAGCAGCAAGTAAAAAGTGATTAAAAGGAGCATATAGTCCTTCTAGGAAGAGGGCCTTTACCAGATGTCAAATCTGCTGACATCTTCATGTTGGGCTTTCCAGCCTTCAGTGTGAAAAATAAATTTCTGTTATGTATAGATTACCCAGTGTCTAGTATTTTGTTATGGCAGCCTGAATAGACTAAGGTACACTTTATCATATGAATTTTTGGGGGGACACAACGCAGTCCATAACACTCATTAAGCATCACTTTTTCCCAACTACTAAGTTGAAATAAATTATTAGCATAGATTTAGTCTCTGGTGAGTTTTAGATGTAAATTTGAGTTCATCATTATCAATTCATTGTTGAATACCGAATTGTGTGATGCTATACTCAAGTTTAATACAGCGTGGTGAGTAAGAGCATCTTGGTTAGAATCATCACTATGTAATCAACCAGTTATGTGGTGGTCTTTGGCAAGTTACTTATCCTTCCTTCCTTCACTCTCTTACATCATCTTTATAATCGTATAATAATAATACTTACCTCATTGGGATGTTATAAGGATTAAATGAGAGGATATAGCATATAAACTATGTGCTTAGTTAATGTCATCTGCCATTAATTTTTTTCAGTCCAAAGACAGAATGTACTGAATTGTGACTACAGATACTAAAGAAGCAAAAGCAGATTTGACATTTTAAAAAACATGCAAAAAATGCCATTGTTTTCAGTAAATTATATTTTGATTTGGGAAATAGTTTTTTTAAAATAAAAATAATGTAGACGTAATTAATCTTTTTATAGTGACAAACTTTTTTAAAAAATTGTTTTAATTTCTGATATGACAAATACTGTAATTTCTAAGAGTGTAAGGGGATCACAAGACTAAGAAGTTTGAAAAACACTGGTGTACAGTATTATATTTCATAAATGAACCAGTTATTCATACATTCTTCTGTCATTGAATTTTATATGGTTGTTCCTTTTTGCCATCCCAGTTAGTCCTGTTATGTACATCCTTCTATGTTTCCCAGCATGCAAAAATAAGAGAGTTTACCCAAGCAGGGAATATACCTAGAAGCAGAATTTCTGGGTAAAAGGGCATGTGCAACTTCAGGTTTTACATCAAGCAAAGGTGAAATATGCATAGTCTAGTAATACTTAAAAAGTAGAATTAGCCGGACTTGGACAGAGTGACAGGCAATTCCATGTGCAGGGTACAAAATGCAGTCAGAGAGATAGGAGGAAAACTAGGAAAGAGCAGTATCTGAGAACTGTTTTTATTGAGTGTAATTTGGGGAAAGGGGATCAGTAGGCCCTGTCTACCTTCATGTCTTTTTTGCACACTTGGCTTCAATTCACTTGATGCACTTCTGGGGATTATTCATAACAGCAGCCAGCTGTGGGCTTTTTTTTTTTGAGCAGCTGGGAACTTACGTTCTTTTGCTTGTTCCTTTCATCTTTGTCTTAAAAGTTCCCACTATTTAGGGGCTGGGCAACATGGGGTCAACCATCTGAATCCCAGAAGTCTTCGTAGTCCTTACTGATTATGGAGATCAGGGGTTCCGTGAGAGGCCTGAATGCAGGGGCCCCACTGGATGGTGTCCATAGTGTAGTATGCCTGTGAGATGGAGAAGCAGCCTGCTTTCTGTCAGGTATTCAGTGGTATCCACTGTGCCTCCAGTTCCACAGGCTCCTTCCAGCTCTGTGAGGGCGCAGAAGCAATGTCCAGTTTAACTCGTAAGCCTTGTCCCTCCATCAAGGGTTAAAGTTTCCTGAACTCTGTAGTTTGGTTTCATTTATGCTTGTATACTGAGCACAGCGCCTATCATAGAGGGCACACTCGAATGTATGAATGTGAGAATGAATTAAGGATTTTTAAATATACCAAAGTCATTTAACTATTCTGTTAGAACTGCTTTTATACAAATTCGTAACTTAGGTTAAAAAGGTTTTCTCAATGCAGTTTATGATTCACCTTTCTAAAGCATTAGTAATGCTAAGTTATGGCATAACAAGACATTTTCGTAAGTTTTTTTTGTCTTTTCTGGTGCCAGGTGTCTATTCAAAGGCCTTGGCCTGGTATGTTGGGGAAGATGCAGTCAATTTGGACTAGCTGAAAGTGAGCTTTTCTCTAATTTAAAATACGGTGTGAATATGTATTTTTGGGAGAGGGGGCAAAGTTCTAATACATGGTTAACTTATAAAATAGAAATTCACTTGCTCTCTAAGAATTTAATCTATTTAAAGAAGGCAGGTCTCGCAGGCATGCTTTTTTATATACCACATGTCAGTTTTTTTCAGGTTCTGTTTAAAAATTGGTACAGTCTGAGTTTAGTAATTTCCATATGATGCAGGGTTTCTTGGGTTTCTTAAAGGACACACATTAAAGGAAAAGGGTAACCACAGATTGTCTCGGAAAGAACTGTCCTTTACTAGGAACCAGACAGGAATTTACTAGGCCATCATTAGACAATTCGTGGGTTTTTTTCAGTATATGCTGTTAAGCCTAAAAAGTACTGCTGACAAATACTACTGTGGTTTGTTTGAAATAAATGATAAGAGCTACCATCTATTGAGCTTGTACTACCTACCTAGAGTCAGTTAGGTTGTATTAGCTTTATTTCTCGACAAGGAAATCCAGGATTTGAGACATTAATTCACCAATGTCTCTCAGAAGGAAGTGTTGGAACCAAAAATACAGCACATACCTGTCTGGTTCCACAGCCTCTGCTATTAGGTACATATTAAAATAAAATCTGACCATCTCCTAAGACGGATGTCCTAAGCTTAGCCTTGTGTCTGGCATACATTAATTAGCCAGGTAAACAGTGGATGAACTGAATTAGTTTGATCCTTTTACCCTTTGAACTTGTCTTTGGGATAAGAAAGGCTTTTTTGTCTTCGGTAAGAACGTTGAGGTATAACTGACATATACAACAAGTTGCACATACATAAAAGTGTACTATTTGGTAAGTTTTAACAGATGTATGTATACATCCGTGAGACCCCCCACTTGGGATGGGAAAATTTAAGGGCTACAAATACAGATGATCTCAATTCGGCCTCTAGAAGGGTGATTCAGTCAAAGGAAATCCATTAATAGTGTGTGAACGTGAGAGCCTAAGGTCGGCTCTGAGTGTCCTACCTGACAGGCAGGGTCAGCTGGCCAGTTTCACTCCTTGGGTTAAAAAATCTCAGGGCTACCCCGGCCACGCTCGGGAAGCGGGCCTAGTGGGCGTCCCAACCACGACCGGGATTCTCTTCAGCCTTGTCCAAACCTCACTTCGGACCCTATTTGGAAGGAGCTAGGCTCCAAGGCCTGCACTCACAGCAAAGGCAGGAAGCGCGTCGGCGCCCAACTCCCAAACTCCAGAAGACCCCGCCTCTTCAGGTCTTCCGGGACATTTTGGTTCCCGGCGTGCAATGCGCCCGCCCGTGGGCGGGGATAGTGGAGAGGGCGGCCGGGAAAGCGGAAGTGCGAGGACTTCGGTCGTCGTGAGCGTGCGGACTGCGTGAGCTTCTTCAGGTATGTTCGGTGCCTCTTGTGTTCAGTGGAGTGTGGGAGTGAGTACTCAGTTCTCCTTCTCGTAGAGAAAAGCCCGGTCTGCCTCGGCACGGTGGAGCCCGGCCGGGAGACACAAGCCTCCGTCAAGGGCCTGGGTCTCTCGTGGTCTTGGTGGCGGCCGTCGGGCTTCCCCGTGCTCTGTGTGAATTTGCGTCCTTGGTCGTTCAGTCTCGCTCAGGTTAACCTCGGCCCTCAAGGTTGTTTACCGCAATCCTTCTGTCCCCACCTGGTGCAGCGTTTGGGTTATTGTACATAAGGGAGTGTCACCGCAGGGTGCAAGCGGTGCGCGTCCGAGCCAAAAGAAAACACGAGCAGGATTTTGCAGGGAAGAAAGTAAAGGTTTATTTAAGGGGTTGGCGCCAAGCCCGGAGACACAGGTGAGCTAATGCTCTTAAAAACCTGGCTCCCGGATGGCCTCTAGTGTTTAGATTGATAAGGGAAAAGTCGTTAATCATGGTTATTATGGGAGTTGGGGTCCTGGGCTCCATTGATGGGCCGGGGCTACAGTCATGGCTTCAGGTCCTGGTGTCAGTCACGGCATTGTTCAGTCCGGTTCCCAGGGGATGCCGTTGGTGAGGCCGTTCTGCGTTGGGTCTGGTTTCCGAGGGATGCAGTCCGTGGGGCCGTTCTGCTTTCATGAGTCTGCAGCTGAAACAACTGAGGCCAAGATGTTACCTTTGTTGGACTAAAACCTTATTCTAGTTTGAAGTTTGGTTATTGTATCTTGGTAATAGTTGATAGACCTGAAGCTTTATTCTTAAATGAACTTGGTGTTTACCAGAACCTCGTAGGGCTTAATGATTAAAAGGAGTGGGCATACAGTATATGTACAGGGAGGAGGATCTGGGGAAAGAATGCAAGTGAGTTACGGTTCTGTCAGGATAAACAAAGTGAGCTTGGATTAATTCAGTATGCATGCTAAAGAAATGAATTTCATGTACGGTCACAGGAACAGAGTGAGTTTGGGATTCCTGGCGTCAAAAAATGTTACTCCACTAGTCCTTAATTCAACGATGTTTTATTTAACCGTTACTATGTGCAGAGAGCTGTGTGTTGGGGATCTAATGGTGAATGAGACCTATTTAACCCGACATGTGGAGCTCACAGACCACTGGGGATGACAGTAAATAAACTAAATAATTTCAGACTGTAACATGTATTAAAAAGGAAGGAAAAAGATGATATAACGGAATAAAAAGAGGGGAGCTACAGGGTCAGAGAAGCCCTTTCTGAGGTACTGAAATGAAGGAGCAAGGCTTGAGAACATCAGTTCTGAGGTGTGGGAAAGCAAAGTAAAGGTACTGCAGTGGACATAGTTTGGACTTTTTAAAAAAAAATTATATTGGGGAACAGTGTTTCTCCAGGGCCCATCAGCTCCAAGTTGTCCTTCATTCTAGTGGAGGGCGCAGCTCAGCTCCAAGTCCAGTTGCCAGTTTTCAATCTTTAGTTGCAATCTTTAGTGCAGCCCACCATTCCATGTGGGACTTGAACTGGCAACATTGTTTTTAAGAGGTCACTGCTCTAACCAACTGAGCCATCCGGCTGCCCCCGGACTTTTTTTATTCCCCCAAAATCATGTCTTCGTGATTTATATAACTGCTTTATTGATGTGTAATTAACAGTAAGTTCCACGTGTTTAAAGTGTGTAATGTCAGCTTTGACGTGTATACAAACATAAATATCAGCAAAATCAAGATGATGTTGTAAACCACTCCCAAAGGTTTCCTTCTAAATGCTTTATAATCCCTGTAAGCACTCCTTCCCTTCCCTCATCACATCCCCACACTGTCCCTATGTCACTGATTAGACTTTTTTCAAATGTAGTTGGTACTTGAGGCTGAGATAGAGCTGATGGTGGCAGGGGTCAGGTCACAAATAACCTGGTAGATCTTGAATATGGGAGGTAAGAAGTCCTCAAAGAATTACAAGAAAGGCAAGCTTGTGCTCTTAAGTTTTTAAAAGCTCATACTAAGCACTTTGTGGAGGGTTTAGGACTGGGACTAAGGGGTGGAGAGAAAGCAAGAGTGGAAATAGACAAGTTTAAAATAGCTAGATTGACTTGAGGTGGTGGGTAATGAAGACGGGGGTGGGATTGAGGGAACTCAAGATAAAAGGTATTTATAAAAGCATTTTGTAATTTGTAAGTTGTCGCATAAATGCTCTTTGCATTTTGAGGGATTAAATTTCTGCATCTTGTATGGAAACTCCAGGAACTTTTAGAATTAGCTTGACTTACAGTTTGCCAGTGACCACTGGGAGCTTGATTTGGTGTTCTTAATTATTTAATGACTCTATATGCCATGTTGATCATAAGTTGCACATTACACCATCATAAATCATGAACAGAGTGAAGAGTTTTCCGTTTGTTCGTGTTTTGTAGAGATAACCTTTTGATCCAGTTTTCCAAGTATTTGCCCCTTTTTGATAGTAAATATTGGCTTTTGAATATGTATCTTTGTTAACTTTTCAGATAAAAAATGGCTAAAAGCTTACGGAGTAAGTGGAAAAGGAAGATGCGTGCTGAAAAGAGAAAAAAGAATGCCCCAAAGGAGCTTAGTAGACTTAAAAGTATTCTTAAACTAGATAGTGACGTTTTAATGAAAGATGTTCAAGAGATAGCAACTGTGGTGGTCCCCAAACATTGTGAAGAGAAAACCCAATGTGTGGTGAAAGATGAAAAAGGTGAGAGTTTATGTGCTTTGTTTAAAAAAAAAAAAAAAGCAATTCTGTCAGTTTCTTTTTATGACTTTTTCCCTTCCCAACTGTCTTTCATTCATTCCCTCACATGTTTCCCACAAACGTCCTGCCAACCCACATTCTTTGAAGGCTTTTAATGCTACTAGAGAGTCTATGGTAAACTATTGTAAAGCCCGTTCATGTCAATAGGCATGTTTTGGACATTAAGAGTGGCCTCTGATGCTTATACAATAGCGTCTCACAAATAGTATGACAGAAGTAGACCAACCCGGACACAACCCTCGTTAGAATTCAGTAGGGGACTAGGCAGGATAAAAGGAGGTCTTTCTTCATTTTACCCTTTGCAAGGTCTAGCTCCCATTCTAAGAGTCCTATGCCCTTAAGTTATTATCCTGAAAGTCACAGTTTCCCAGTATTTGAATTTCACAGAGTCTAGTGACCTCTAGGTCTTAGTCATAGTCTCAAGTCTGTATGTAATGCTATATGTCATGCTATATGTAATGCTAGTTTCAGCACAGGAAAAGACTCATTGGTTTTCATGTTCCTGATACACCACTTGGGCAGCAAACTAAATGAAGCACTCACAACACCCAGGCTCTTAAAATAGAAGTATATTTATGTGGTGTCCAGTGGTCAAGGAAGAGAGCAGCAATCCTAGAAGTTTCCCATTCTTGAAAATGATCATTTCTTATTCTCCCTTCCTATTCCACCCCTCTTCCAGCCCCTATGAATGAAAATTACAAGAAACTTTTTACTTCACCGTCTTTGAAAAATAGTGGCAATCAACAGAAAACCCCTAATCTTCCTACTATCCAAGTCTATAAGAATTTGAATGTATAGTCCATTTTTCCTCTTTTATTAATGCGCTCTCAAAGGCCAGTTTTTCCACTTGTGTTCTGAATCCTCTCCATTCTCGGGCTGTGCTCATGCATCCTGCTTATCGATCTCTTCTCTGCTGGATCACATTATAAATGTGTCCTGGGATGTGCCTTCTCAAAAAGAAAGAAAAATCCCTCCCTTGATCTCACATTTCTCTCAATCTGCTTTATTTCAGTTCTCCTTGCAACTTTTAAATAAACACCTACGGTCTCTATTTCCTCACACGCACACCACCCCTGCCCATTCACTCTTTTTGTCGTTGAGGTAAAAATCACATAACATAAAATTTACCATTTTAAAGTGTACAATGCAGTAGCATTTAGTACATTGATGAAGATGTCCAACTGTCACCTCTATTTCCAAAACATTTTCATCACCCTAAAAGGGAACCTCGTACCCATCAAGCAGTCTCTCCCTCTTCACCCTCCCCATAGCCTCTGGCAACCACTAATGTGCTTTCTGCCTCTCGATTTACCAATTTTGGATATTTGCATATAAATTAAATCATACGTGACCTTTTGTGTCTGAAGTTTTTTTCACTTAGCATAATGTTTTTGAGATTCATCCACGTATTACCTAGTATGAATACTTTTTTTAAGCTGAATAACAGCCCATTTTATGCATGTACTATATTTTGTTCATTCATTTATTGCTTGATGGACTTTTGGGTTGCTTCCCGCCTTCTGATTATTTCGAATAGTGTTACTGTGAACATTTGTGTACAAAGTTTTGTTTTCAGTTCTTTTGGGTATAGACTTATGAGTGGAATTGCTAGGTCATATGATAATTCTGTTTACTGTTTTCTGTATCAGTCCCATTTTACATCCCAACCGGCAATGTATGAGGGTTCCAATTCTTTCACATTCTTGCCAGTAGTTATTTCCCTTTCTTTTTTTAAATTTTTGCCCCATCCTAGTGGGTGTGAAGTGGTATCTCATTATTGTTGAGCGTCTTTTTATATGCTTATTGGTCATTTGTGTATTATCTTTGGAGAATGCTATTCAAGTCCTTTGCCCCTTTTTAAATTGGATTGTTTGTCTTTTTGTTGTTGGCTTGTCAGAGTTTTTTTTTTTTTTTTTTTTTTTAAGTTTCAGAACCTTAATTTTATTGCAGTAAGTTAATCAAAACATTTTTAATAATGTACAATCTCAAGATTATATATTCTGGATTCACTCTTGAGTCTCTTGGATTTATCCTCTAATTTCTCTCGCTTTCTTTTGTTATACTGTCTAATTTTCTCAACCTTATCGTTTAGTTCTTGTGTTGAATTATTGTTTTCCTGTATGTTTTTAATTTCCAAGATTTTTTCTTTTACTGTTCCTTTTTTATAGGCTGAGGTTCTTAATGGGTGTATACCTTCTGTGATCTTGTTGTGGGTATTCATTACGATTTTCTTTTAGAAAGTTTGATCTACTCTGTGCATTGTTTATTATCTTTCCTCTTGGGTTATCCTCCATTCCATTCCTTTTTTTTTTTTTTTTTGTCTCTCTTTCATGTTAGAGACTTCTCCAGTGTCCAATGTCCAGTGATCAGTAGTTGTTTACAATTAAAAGTGAGACATGCAAATGATGGTTGGAAGCCTGTGGGGCGGGAACACAGTGTGGAGGAGGGCTTACCAACTGCTAGACTTGCAGAATGCTTGAATTGGCGCTTGGAGATTTCGTTGTGGGAGATCTCTTATTGCAGAACTTGCAGATCTGTTCTCTTTCATCTTCAGAGAGGAATCCTCTCATCTCTTGCCTTTGAGAATGTCTGGCTCCCCTCATTTTTGGAGTATTTCAGGAGCTAATTGAGGGTGCTGGAGTCTCCCCCTTTAGTAATCTACCTGTTCTGAGTATGGTTCCTCATTTCTGCCATCAAGTTCATGTTTCCCCTTATTTCTACTACTTCAGGTACCCATCCAGTTTCTTACGCCGCAAACCTAGTGGGGTACCCTTATCTCCCATATCTGTATCATTAGCACATCTTGAGTATCTCCAAAATACATCAGGAACCTCTTCATTTTCCTCCTGCTTTTATGCTTTCACTTTAAATAACCATCATCTCTCTCTCTCTCTTTTTTTTTTTTAAGATTTTATTGGGGAAGGGGACAGTGTGTACTTCCAGGCCTTTTTTTTTAAGTCAAGTTGATGTCCTTTCAATCTTAGTTGTGGAGGGCGCAGCTCAGCTCCAGGTCCAGTTGCCGTTTTCTAGTTGCAGGGGGCGCAGCCCACCATCCCTTGTGGGACTCGAAGAATCGAACTGGCAACCCTGTGGTTGAGAGGATGCACTCCAACCAACTGAGCCATCTGGGAGGCAGCTCAGCTCAAGGTGCCATGTTCAATCTTAGTTGCAGGGGGCGCTGCCCACCATCCCTTGCGGGACTCAAGAATGGAACCTGCAACCTTGTGGTTGAGAGGCCACTGGCCCATGTGGGATTTGAACCGGCAGCCTTCGGAGTTAGGAGCACGGAGCTCTAACCGCCTGAGCCACCGGGCTGGCCCCTAAATAACCATCATCTCTTGTCTGAACCTCGATAGTCGCCTTTTCACTTCTCGTTTCAGCTCTTATTCCCATCTGATTCATTTCCAACCTATCAACCCTGATATTTTTAGTATGTAAATCAAATTATATAATTCTTATGCTTAAAACACCTCATTGTCTTTCCATGAGCTTACCACAGTCACCAGGTCTGATTTAATCTGGTCCTGGCCCCTCTCTTTAAAAAGCTGCTCACCACAGATCCAAGTTTACTTTGTTATTTATACCTCAGCCCAACATTGTAAACTCCATGACAGCAAGGAGCTTATTTGGACCACTATATCCCCAGAACCTAAAATAGCACATAAAATTATCATTCAACAAGTTACTGAATGGCTAATGTATACCAGGCACTCTTCTGTGTACTGTGGAAACAGTAATAAATATCAGAGAAATGGCCTTCATCTGAAAGGGATTTACATTGTATTGGAGGAGACAAAAAGTAAACCAGATAAATGAATTAGTACAATGATAGGTAGCAGACATCATGGAAGACCTTGCTACCCTGGTTAAGTTCCCAGGGAGGGGCATTCTGGGTATATGTCCTTCACAATAGACATATGTGTTTCTTACTGGCTCAGCTACATTATTTAGCTCAAGAAGGCACTTAATTTGATAAATTTTAGAACTCCTATTTGCTCAGAACCATACACCTATTCCCAATTCAGTAACTCAAAGCCATACATCCTAATCCTAAATGTCTCCTATTTAACCTTTACTATTCCAAAGGACAATCATGACAACATTATTTAGAAAGTTTCCAGGGACTAAAAATGATGTCTTTCGTTGTCACAAATGTCTTTCATGGTTGTGGGAAGACATGGCAGCACGTGCATGATTCCATTGAATGTGTTGTAAGGGGTTTTCAGAGTGTTAGTCAAAGAGCAATCCACAGATAAGGTATGTTTTTCTTTTGTAGTTTCAGACCACTTTCAGTTCTGATGTTCTCATACATCAATATACTTTTTCACAGGGTTGTTTTTTTATTTGTGAGTATTAATAGTTTTTCCATGTTTTATTCAGATGACATGAAAATGGAGACTGATATTAAGAGAAACAAAAAGACTCTTCTAGACCAACACGGACAGTACCCTGTATGGATGAACCAGAGGCAGAGAAAAAGGCTGAAGGCAAAGCGAGAGAAAGGGAAGGGGAAAAGCAAAGCAAAAGCAGTGAAGGCAGCGAAGGGCCTGGCCTGGTAGACTCTAAAAAACCTGAAAAATGCCACATGGGACAGATCTGTGATTAGAAGGTACACACTGACTTCACCTTCCACCAAATGAAAACTTTGTTTCCATATTCGAACTTGGCCTTTTTCTTCAGTTCAAACCCAACATAACTCCTCAAATTCATTTTGGGAACTTTAATAAAATTTTATTTGTTGAATGAAAGCTATGTTGATATTTTTATTGGATGCTGTCCAATTTGCAGCATCCGAATTCAGAATTCTGTCAAGTATTAATATGGTTGTGATTGTTTGATCTTAGTAGAGATTATACTGACAAATTTGAGCTAACTCAGATTTAAAGAAAACTGTTATGCTATTTAAAAATATGTCGGTGGATTTTATAATCAGTATTTGGAGTTTTGATTTTGTATAATTCAGAATAAAAGTTATCTTGTCTAGATCTGAAACATATTTTCTTTCATATATTCATAAGGTTTTCTAGTAGTAGAGAAGACCATATTCTTTTAAGTTTTTAGGTAGAATCTTAACATGTACAAAATAGTATGCTCCATCTATTGAGATTAGGATATCCTGGGAACTAGTTAAACGTTTATCAGTTTTTATATTATGTAGCCTAATATAACATGCAACATTTCCCAGAGCATGTTTCTCAGAATCAGTTTTTCCAGATGCATGGTGAAAAAGTATATTTTGTGGTCATGTCAATTTGGATAATGCTACATACTTGAAGATTCACAAAAAATATTAGCTGAGTATTAGTATAATCGTACAGAGATCTAGCAATAAAGGAACCTGTTTAACTTTGACTCTTTGAAACTAGTGTTCTGAGGAATAGAATATACTATTGGAAATGCTGGTATAATGAAATGATTTTTGTTAAATCTGTCTTGCTACCATTTATTAATTTCACTCTTATTTAAGTTTACTTTTCATTAAGCAATTTAAACTTAGCATTCTCTCTGAAATTTCATATTAATCATAATGTAATCATATTAGTGATCATTATATGTTCACTGGAACAACAAATATTTATTGAGTGCCTACTGTGTGCCAGGGACTTTGCCAGGTGCTAGGGACACAGGGAACAAGACAAGGTGTCTGCTCTTTGGGGTTTCTACTCAGAAGAGGCTGTTAACTTCAGAGGAAAACCAAGTTAAAAGTGAGATCAATTAGAATAAGGTCACTGGGTCATCAGGACACAAATTTTGTGCCAGGCCCACTTACTAGGCTGAAACACACTCTAGAGATAAATAGGACATGATCCAAATCTTTTAGGAGCTTTGAATCTATAAAACTTAGTGCCAGTAGAATCTTAAAATTATGTAATAGACTTTTCTCAATTTGCTCTGGTTAGTTCACCGAAAAGTCAGTGGATAAGTTTTAAATACTTAAAATAAGTTTCCTCAAAGAAACTAATAGAAGATGTGAGTTGGAAAGTAAATGTCATTCATGACCTTTTTTGTATTTTGGTATCGTTATGAACAATAGTTTTGGGAAAAAGTAAATACATAAATGTTTTTATGAAGTGAAAAGTTGCTAACATTGTCCAATTAAGGCACTGACAATATCAGCTTAAATATGCTACCTAAATTGTTGTTTTTTTCCGTAGGAATTGTATACATCAGTGATGTTACACACTTGGTGATGATGTAAATTTTGGTAGCAAAAAAAAGTATTTTTTAGCTGGATTTTCTTTAAGGTGAGGTCAGAGGCCATTGCCGGGGATATTTTCATGTTTTCTGTTACTGATAACCTCTCATTTGACTCCAGTGGTAGTAGCTTTGAGCTTTCATCTGGGGCCTCTCAGTGACATGAGTATGTTCACTTAAGTTTGTCCAGTCAGGATTTATCTTAAAAGTTAACAGAATCAAAAATCAAAAAACACTGCTATCAAAACGTATTTGGGAAACATGTTCTCCAGTGTCCTATGGCCTCTGTAAAGAGAAATCGTCTTGTCCTAGGTTGTGATTGGGGTCTCTAAGGCACTGAGTTCATGACTGCACTGCCAGCAAGATTCCGCCCACCTCCACATTTTCCTGGGAATTTTAGACTGGCATTCCAACATGAGTGCAGGGGTGTGATCACTTTGTTGCTCTCTGCCTAAAGATTATAAACTAAGTATCGCAGAGTCTTTTAAACTTTTAAAGGAGTTATTTATTTATTTATTTTTTAATTTGTCATCTTTTTATTAGGTTCTGATGTTTTCCAGGGAATTGCTGTAAAACCACCAGATGGAGCTCAAGTTAAGCACCAAATCACTTTTGGAATTAGACTGAGTGGGTTATATTGCATTAGGAATAGAATGTAACATACTTTTTCCTAAGAAATTTAAAATTAAAATATTTAAGGATTATCAAAATTGCTTTCATTTATAGGTTGCTTAGTATGTCAGGCCTTGATCTAACTTATTTAATCCTAAACTCTTCAAATCAGTGTATTAATTCACTTTATCTTCCTAGTAGTCCTATGAGTTTGGTACTAAATATTATCTCTATTACACATGGGGAAACTGAGCCACACAGGCTATATAACAAACCAGGAGAGCTGGGATTCAACTTCAGACAGGCTCCAGAGCCTACTTGTATATTCTTACAATGCCATTCTGCCTCTAAAGGATGTGCAAACTTGCTGAGAGCTGCAAGTTCAGGATCAGATAAAGAGTACGTTTCAGTAGGGAGATGATTTATAGAGCCCTTCTCAAATCTCAGGGCCTAAACCAGACTGGAGTTCTCTAGGCAGTGCTCCCTTAGAATGGGCTGACCCAATCCCAGAGGGTCGGTGGTGCCGAAGCTACTAGCCAGAGAAGAATGAACTGCAGTTGAAGCTCTAGGTAGCATTAAGGAGTGGTTTTGACCATATCTTTTTCTAATGTCACATTGATGTAGGTACATTTCCACCTCCTCACTAGTTCACATACTGTCTAGCATAAATATGTAGCAGAATTTATTTGCTGATTTGGAAATTTGGGTATTTTCAAAATTTGAATCTATATATCTGGGCTATGATTTTTAGGAGTTGGAAAAGGAAAAATAACGGTTATAAATGACTTGATTTCAATATCTGAAATGGATTGGGTAATGATGGTGAGGGGTAGTGGTGTGTGGTGTAGACTAGTGGAATGCTAGCCACAAAAATCAGATAAATAGGAGAAATCAGAGGCTTCAGGAATTCCCAGATTTATAAACACTACAATTGAGATGCAGATGCTGGGCTGTTGACTAAGCTTCCCAGCTAAGGGACTGACTGCTGATGCCACCTGGTAGAGTGATTCAAATTCATGTAAGGCACAAAGTAAAATGATTCTTCCTTGTATTTCCCAGCATATAAAAATAACCATTGCAGCAGACATACACCAGTTTTACAAGGAGATACTGGTTTGGGGGGTGGGGGGAGCTGTTAAGTACTCATGCCAGGTCAGAGGGCACTCGCTATCCCAGGGCTGTGTCAGGCAGCAGAGAAGGCAGGGCAGGTTTGTGCCTGCTTACCAAAACCTCCATTTTACATAGTTGAATGCCAATGGTCTTCACCCAGTTTAGAGCAGGAGAAAAATATAAAGTGATGTCAAATCAGACTCATTTAGTACAGTAACAGTAATAACTACCAACATTTAGAGAATGCATACCGTGTTAAATCGTGTTAAATGCTTCACCTATATTATTTCACTTAATCCTTAATGCTGTGGGGTCAATACTGTTAATTCCTGTTTTCAGATGAAACAGTTTTTTGTTTGTTTGTTTTTTTAATTGGGGAATATTGGTGAACAGTGTGTTTCTCCAGGGCCCATCAGCTCCAAGTCGTCGTCCTTCAATCTAGTAGTGGAGGGCGCAGTTCAGCTCCAAGTCCAGTCGCCGTTTTCAATCTTAGTTGCAGAAGGCGCAGCCCACCATCCCATGTGGGAATCGAACAAGCAACCTTGTAGTTGAGAGCTCGCATTCTAATCAACTGAGCCATTTGACCACCCCCAGATGAGGAAACAGTTTTGAAGAGGTAAGTCATCTTGCCCAAATTCATGCAACTGTTAAATAGTGAGCACGGCTGTTTCAGAATATAGAATGAATGCCTCTGATGGGAGGCTTCAGACAGACTTTGATTGAATCTAAGGAAGAACCTTCTGATCAAGATGTTGGGAAGTGGGACAGGCAGCCTTGGGAGTATGACCCTGTTAAGCTAAGGCTAGACAGCCACTGGTTGGAATGTAGCAGAATGTATTCAAACATTGTACAGTTGTCTCCCCTCATCCCCCCTATACCAGTGGGTATAGTCCAACACCCCTAGTGGATGCTTGAAACAGGATGGTACTGAAGCACCTATATATACTATGGTGTTTCCCCGAAAATAAGACCAGGTCTTATATTAATTTTTGTCCCAAAAGATGCATTAGGGCTTATGTTCAGGGGATGTTATCCTGAAAAATCATGCTAGGGCTTATTTTCCGTTAGGTCTTATTTTTGGGGAAATACGGTATGTTTTTTCCTATGCATACTGTGATTTTCCCGAAAATAAGACCTAGCTGGACCATCAGCTCTAATGCATCTTTTGGAGCAAAAGTTAATATAAGACCGGGTCTTACATTAAAATAAGAATGGGTCTTATATTAATTTTTGCTCCAAGAGATTCATTAGAGCTGGTGGTCCAGCTAGGTCTTATTTTCAGGGAAACATGGTACATACCTATGATAAGTTTCGTTTATAAATTAGGGACAATAGAGATTAACAATAATAATAGAACCATTATAATAATACGGTTGACCCTTGAACAGCATGGATTTGAACTCCAATGGTCTACTTATATGCAGATTTTTTTCAATAAATATACAGTCAGTCCTCCTTATCCCTGAGCTTCCCATCTGTGGATTCAACCAACCACCCATCAAAAACAGTAGTTTTTGATTTGCAGTTGTGAATACAAAGATGGAGAGGGCCAACTCGATCTCTTGTTCTACACTATTTTGTATAAGGGACTTGAGCATCTGCAGCTTTTGGTACCGTGTAGTGTCCTGGAACCAAGCCCCTCACATACCAAGGGACAAACATAGTTAAGTTTGTGGGGAGTCAAGTTATATGGATTTTTGCATGGGGGAGGGGTGGGCCCCTAACCTCCACATTGTTCAGGGGTCTAGTGTATACTCTACATGTATGTGGTCTCTCAAAACATCTTGTGCGATATGTACAGTGGAGACGCGCTGTACAGGGGGACTTTCATGTCCCGGGCGGGATGGAGCGAGACAGCTTGAGATTTCATCACACTACTCAGGATAGCATGAATTGTTTCTTTCTAGAATTTTCCACTTAATATTTTTGAACTGCAGTTGACCGTGGGTAACTGAAACCGAAGAAAGTGAAACCTCGGATAAGGGGGTCTCCTATATTGAAATTTGGGTTGAAAGTTGCTAAAGTTCTTTCCAGCCAAGAAACAACTTGCAGGAAGTTGTCATGTCGGACATGCACTGTGCATGTTTTGCGCTATATAGTGTTTTGGCACTACATGATTGCAAACTTGAGTATCTTTTTGGTGGAAATAAAATCTGAAATCTCCTTAAATCTGTTAATGTTCAGTCTGGATTTCATTCCACTAAGTTCCACTTTAAAGTATGGAAAAATGTTATAAACATCTGCTTTAAACAATGAATGGGGTAGAGTCCTCTGCATTTTAATTTAAAAAATGGCACAGTTTTATAATACATTAAGTTTATAATATGCAGAATGTATTTAATTTCCTAAAGCGATGACTTATCTTGGCATTATGCTATCTTATGAAACACTTTCTCGCTCACATTGTGTCTTTATAGTTTTCAATATCAGCAAAACCTTTAAATAGTCTTAGTTGGGTGTTGTGTGTCATTATACAGTAACTGCTAGTACATATGGTATTTCTGATCCGTGTAATAAAGTACATTTGTCATGTATCTTGTGATCTGCGTACCTTTCAGCTGTTACTTCATAAATCTCTTCCATCGGAGAACTGCTTTGTACAGCAATGCTTGAAGCTGCTTTTAATAAACTAATATTTTGTGTCTCATATGTAATCAACAGGGAGTATTATAGACTTGTGCCTCTGTGGAGAAACATTCCATTCAACTTCTTTTCTCTTGACAATAATGTAAAAAAAATAGCTTGGGAAAAACACAGATGTTCGAGAACATATGTTGTTTGCTCCTAAAAGTCAGCTGAAGATCTTTTGTATGGCTCCAGGTCTTTTTTTTTTTTTTTTTTTAAATGCTTTAGAGAAGAAACAGTTTTGAGATATGTGATGGGGAGAAGACAGAGTTACAAATTTCAGTGCGAGACCAACATTGGTGCTATTTGTCAAAATTCTAAAATGCCTCACCTTGCTTGCATAAAGAGGTGATATTCCTGAGCAGAGCTGTAGGCAGTTGGCCAAACATTGGCCATTCCCACATGCTTCCCTACTCAGACATAAGCGTTTTGCTCGTTTTAGTGTTTGTTCTGTCCCAAACTTCAGTGTCTTCAAAAAAGCACAGGCATTTAATAATTCAGGTAATCCCTCGAGTAATTGCATAGAGGTTATTGTTTTTCTTCCGCTGTAGAAATTTACTCAATGAGTCAGCTCTCCACAGACTAGCCAATTGGTTATTGATAACTGTATAGGAAAAGATTCTTGGAAAATGCTTAAGAAAAGGAAGCTGTATGCCTTCGGTGAAGTTGGTATGGATGTCCTTTATAAGCCTATGAATCTTTAAGAAGAGTTGCCATAAAGAGAATGGGAACCAGCTGTTCCAAATCTCCACTGAGGAAATGGGTTTTAACTGTAGCAGAAGGGATTTGGGTTAAATGTAAAGAAGAACTTCCTGAATGTGAGTGTTATTTAAAGCCAAGTATGGATTGAAAAGAGACTGTTGAATAATCTCTGGAGGAGAGAGGAAGTGCAAAAGAAAGAAATAGAAGTGGGTGGAGCGTGGGAGACCCCCACTTAGATGGTTTACATGTAATTCTGCCCAATAGTTATGAGTTCTTTATTCTCTTTTCTCACACTTACATCTCAGGTTACAAGGTTTAAAAGGTCAGACCCGAAGAGTACTTTGGTCATTAGAACTAAAGTGCCAGAGGACCCGTAGGTCTGGTGTCTTTTTGGTGTACTTCTTAATTGAAAGGAAATGCTAAGGAGTGACCAATTGTCATGCAGGGTCTCTGGTCCCGCTCCCGGCATAAGAACGCAGGACATGGTGAGGCCAAAAAGGAACTACAACAGAGCCATAGATAGGGGAGTCATACCACTATATTCTCACTGGTGCCTGGGTTGGAAATACAGGAAGCAGGCTCCACATGAAGTGCAATCTGCCATCCGCTTCTCTGCCAACCAACCCACACCTCCCTAGCATAGCCACGGCAGTTATATTAGAGGCTCATGGCTAACCAGAAACAGCTGATGGCCACCCTGCCACAGAGGACGGCCATCTGATTACAGCTGATGGCCATCTAATAACTGAGCCAGCACCTTTCCACGTGAGGCCGCGAGCCTGGAAACTGCTCTCCTGCCTCTGTCCCCACACCAATGGATGAGGAAATTGACCCATGGTTAATTTTCCACCCTTGTCATTAAAGACTGTGTATCCACTGAGCTCCCAGTGCCAGGGAGGAGTTTGACATTGAGCAGTTTCTGAAAGTCAAGCAGTAGGCTGAGGCTGCTTAGACTTGGGTTGAAGGGCTGGAACATGGGTATGGCCATGGGACTGCTGGGCATGTGCCAGCTGAATATTTTGACCAGGAAATCTCCAGCAAGACCAAAGGGTTGCAGGTCAGACTTGGCACTTTGAATTCCAGAGAGCAGAGACTGAAAGGACAGGGAAAATTGACGCTTTCTTTTTTCTTCCCTCCTGGCTGTCACTACCCTGCTTTGGCCCCCATTTGGTACACTCTTTTGCGTCTCCCTTTTCTTTGCATCCCTTCACTTTTAGTCTTCCTTCAGTCTGTTTTTCTTGCCTATTACTTTTTAAAAATTGTTTTGTTTTTTATAAATAAAAACTTAAAGCTGTGTGTCAAACATTTTAAATTTATGGGGAAAACCCCTCACATTTAGTTTTAAGTGCATTTTGTTTATAAATGATCCCCAATGTTTATCTTTGTGGCCCAGTGACAATAGTAGAAATAGGTTTCCTGCTTCTAGGTTGTTTCTCTTCATCACTTTTTCCTCCTCTGTTTTCCCCCTCCCCGCCCCCCACCCTCCTTTAACACTGGCCTCTTCTGTGTGGGTATTACTTTAATTTCCTCCGTGTGCTCAAATCACTACCTTTCTTGAATTCTCTACCTCCTCACTTGGCTCTTTCCCTTTCATCTCAGGCTTTCCGCTCATTGTTTTTCCTCCTTTTCCTTTTCATCCCCTGTCTCCTAACCTTAACTGGATGCATGAATAGAAAATATGCTTTGCAACAGGGGCTGGCAAAAGGGCTGGCCATCTGGTTTTGTAAATAAAGTTTATTGGAACATAGCCACGCCCATTTGTTCATGTATTATATATGGCTGCGTTTGTGCTACAAAGACAGAGTTAGTAGTTGTGACAAAGACCCTTCTCTGGCCTGCAAACCCGAAAATACCTACTATCTGGCCTTTTAAGAAAAAGTTTGCTGCCTCTGGCCTTAAATATTTTCTGTGTTTGTTAAATGAATGCCTGTGTTCTTTACTTGGAAATTCAGGTGAGTTGGATCTGTTTTATGTCTCCCATCCCTAGTTAATGAAATTAGGTTGCATTTTATATTTGCAGGTTTCCTCCCTAATTTCTTACTTGAAGGCAATTGTATCCAAAAGAAAAAAGACAAACTCACCCCCCCCAAGTATCAAAGCAAGGCAGGTGACATCAGAAGGTTGTCATTTGGGGTGTGTGTGCGCGTGTGTTGACGTGTTCCCCACCTTCAACCTCTGACTGGGCTTCTTTTAGTTTTTGGACAAAAAAAAAAAAAAAAATCATTCCATTATTAAGGCTTTTCAAAAATCTCATAGCTAACTTTTCCTGTAAGTCTATGAATCAGTTTTGGAAATGTTAGATGCTGAAGAAAGGACTCTGTTTTAATTTAATATGGCACCTAGAATACTGGCACATATGAAAACATTCCAATTTTGTTTGATTTGGGTGGGTGGTCTAGCTGTTTTGCCCAAATACACTTACAGGTTGGTTTCATTAACATGAAATTAATATGGACTAAAATAGTCGTAGGATTTAAGACTGAAAAGTGTTTTGGAGATCACCTATATTATTAACCCTGTGTTTTTTAACAGATGAGGAAACGGAGGTCCCAATTTTCCCAAGGTATTAGGAGTTCATGACAGAGTCTAGGAGCCCAGGTCTCTACTCTCAGGCCACTGTTTTTCTAAATCATAACACTGTGACAACTAGTCACATAAACGGTAACATTCTGACAAATGTGAAGATTATTATTCTATTCCTTTCCTTTCCATAAAAAGGGGTTTCTACATGAAACTATGGTGTGTGTACCAGTGGCCTTCCGCAGGTCTATTTCTGCTGTGGTTAATCACCAAAATGTTTCCATTGGTGGCTGTTCTTTGCCTCAGAGGCAGTATAACATCTTTTAGTTAAAATAAAACAACAAACCCACTTCCCCTGTATCCCCCATGAAAGACCAGATTGGTTTTTTGTCTCTACTGTCTTATTTTCTCTCTCTCTCTCTCTCTCTCTCTCTCTCTCTCTCTCTCTAACTCTAACTCTAACTCCTAATTTTACCCTGTGTAGTTATTAATTTATTTTTCTTATTGTAACTTTTATTTTTTTCATAAAAGTAACACATATTTTGCAGAAAATTAGAAAACCCATAAAGTCTAAATGAAATACAATCATTCATAATCCAATCACCCAGATAATATGTATATGTATGTATATTTTTGTGTTTGTCTTAACACTGTATGATTCTATATCCTGCTTTCTTAAGTTTATATCATGAGGATTTCCCTCATGCCACTGAAAAGTCTTCTAAAGTGTTGTTTGATATGTGCCCTCTTATTCTGTCTTGTGGGTCAATTATAAATTTTCTTATTTGCCTATTTTGAGACATTTAAATTTTTTTCCAAAATATTTTTTTTGCTATCCAAATATTTTCCTGTAATATTAATGACCTTACATGTAAATCCTTACCTGATTATATTCTTGTAGAAGAATCCTAGAAGAGTATGCACTTTTCTTAAATAGACTCCTGATCCATATTGCCAAACTGCTTTCCCAAAAGACTGATACAATCCTTCCAGGAGTGTGTGAGTGCCCGTCTGGGGCACACTTGGAGGGCTGTAAAATAAGCCCTTTAAAACACTCCTTTCAGTAAGTCAGTCTCCAGCTAGGAAACTTCCCATGGCTGTAAGATCAGATCTACGCTTCTAAGTGTACACTCTTCCATTTGTCTACTTCCAACTGATTTCTCAACCACTGCAATCTGTCATCTCCCCCCATCTGCCTGGAGGCATCAATGAAACAGCACTGGCTGGACTGTGTCAGGAAACTAGGGTTCAAATCCCAGCCCTGCCACTTAGTCGTATGTGACCTTGGGCAAGTGACTTAATTTCTCTGAGTCTGTTTCCAAAACTTTAAAATGGAAATAATAAAGCAGATCTTGATTTGTGGGACTCCTGTGAGGTAGTCTTATGTACATAATGTTTTTTATCTGCAGAACACTCGGTAAACATTAAGGGATGCATTGTTATTGAGAGTACTCATGGGAGGTAGTGTGAGAATTATTAGCACTGTCTACCAAATATTTCTGATTCCCTTTAAGCCCGACGTAGAATTTCACTTCCCCACCCCTTTCATTTGGATGTGGCCAGGTGACTGACTTTGGCCAATGCGATATGAGTGGAAGTGAATGTGTATTTCCATGTAAAATCTTTTAAGAGCTAGGCTTTAGCCATTCTCCCCTCCTCTCCCACGTGAAGGGCAGGGCTGCACATGGTTGCTCCATGAGCCTGGGTCGTGGGAAAGAACATCAGTGTGGGAGGAATCGCTGGCCAACCAGTGAAGGACGTGTATCTGGAGCAGGAGTTACACTTTGCTTTTCTAAAGCCCGGGGTTTGGGCTTCTACCCTAGTAGCCCGTGCCTAGCCTCAGTCCTTCTTTCTCCTTAGCATTATCGGTGACATTCTTGAAACCCTCTTTTCCTTGGACGTGGTGTCCTTTTGGTGTGTGTTTACCTTTGCCCGCTTTGTTTACTCTCACAGCTTTAAATATTATGTTTCTTTCACCCTGTGTTTGAAAAAGGTTTCCGGTGGGGAACATTGGTGTCTACATCTTTTTCTAATGCTTTGAGGGCAGGGACTCGAGGCTGGAAACAGACAGCTCTTCTACTTACCCACCTACGAGACACTTCACCTCTCTGTGCTCCCATTTCTGCATCTACACCACGGGGATAATTGTAGTTCCTACCTCGTAGGTGGTTGTGAGGATTAAATAAGAGAAGACGTTTAACACGCTTCCGGTGCCTACCTAACACACAGGAGCTCACTGTACACGGTGGTGGTGTTTTTGTGGCGTGCAGCTTCTTATCTCCCTCCTTCACTGGCCACGTTCTACCGGTTTCTGGTAAACGGTGCTTAGAAGGAGAAGGCCCATGATAAGTATTCTGTGGTAGGTCTAACATCACATTGATGTTGAATATCAGGAGTGAAAAATTGGTGCCCTAGCTGTGAAGATACTTTGTACAGTGTTTGTTTTCTGATTGAAGTATTGCCTTTAGGGGGATCAGGTGCTTCTCAGTCCTCGTGTTAATCCCCGTGCTCTACCGTTTTATACACAGTCACCCGACTGACCCTGGGAGGAAATCTGCCTTCTGCAAACCTGCTCTGCCCACACTCACTAATCCCTTCCCTGCGTACCCAGGTCTGTCATTGCCAGGGCGTCTTGGCTTCCTTCCACTGCCGTGTCCCCTGAGAATATTAAGAGTCTCTCTTTCTGGTGTGTATTTTTTATTATGGTAAATATGCTTAACACAAAATTTAGTATTAACCATTGTTAAGTGTACAACTCAGTGTCATGAAGTGCATTCGTAATGTTGTGCAGCCATCACACTGTCCGTTTCTAACACTTTCACCGTCTCAGACAGAAACTGTGTACCCATTAAATAATAACTGCCTGTTCCCCGCTCTGCCCAGCCTCTAATAATTGTTACTCTACTTTCTGTCTCTATGAATTGGCCTATTCTGACTATACCTCACAATAGTGGAATCACACACTATTTGTCCTTCTGTGTCTGGCTTCTTTCACTTAGCATAATGTTTTCCAGGTTTATCCATGTGGTGACATGTGTCAGAATTTCATTCATTTTCATGGCTGAATAATATTCTACTGTATAGTTTATATCACGTTTTGCTTATCCATTTATCTATTGATGGACACTTTGTGTTGTTCTGCTGAGAATGTCTGGAGGCCTATGGTGCCGGCTCATCCAAGTTCTCCATTCTCAGAAAACCTTCCCTTCTTGAAACTCCTTTGTATGTACTCCTTGCCTGCCTCAAAGTCATATACTGAGTGACAAAAACATCAGGGAAGGGGGTTGGGAAGGAGCAGACGGAGAGTTCACCTACTATATGAATGTGAGAGTGATAGACTTATTTTTGCAAAAAATACGTGATTTTAAAAATAATCTTGGTTAACAATTAAAATCATGTAGGTTTCACAGATTTTGGTAGCTGATTTCTTGTGTTTTTCAGTACTTTTTGACTGCCACAAATAGCTTTTTTTTTTTCATTTGGAAAGTTGGTAGTGGCAGATAAACAGAGCCCCTCAATGTACTTATGCTGACTTATGACTTCTATTATTTTCTTTGGTGATTTAACTTCTGCATTTGGGGGGTTGTATAGCTCGTGTCTTTGGCACTGGATTTTAAGTTTCTCCAGGGAGACCATTCTGTGCTTTGGTATATCCAGATAAAAAACATACATTTCTTAAAGGATTTGATGCATATTTGGCACTCCTTTAAACAGTTCCTTTTACTTTCTGTTTCTTCCAGCAACATCCAACACAATATCATGCAGATAGTAGGCTTGCTATAGTTTACTATTTAACAAATTGGGTAGTCTATTGATTCCAGCTTTCCAAAGTGCCTGCTTTCCTTTTTCTTTCTTTTCTTTTCTTTTTTGGACACTAGAATATTTGAAATACAGTCATCTTCCCTTATAACCACTGACATTTGAATTAGGAGACATTCAATACTGATCTTGAGCTATAATACAAACTATCAGTTTATATCAGCCGTGCAGATAGGAAAAAAAAAAAAATCGGGCAGAGAATGATTTCCTTGCTAGATTTTATCTTTTGCTGTGGGCCTGTGCTAGTTTGCATCCCTGGTTTACGTAGTAAAATATTTTAGTCATTATTACAGTATCTTATCTCCAAGATTTACCAAGGAAAAATATGATCTTAATATTGTATTTTATTTCACAGGTTTGCTTCATAACCTCAATATTTGCGATTCTGTTTCCTTTTAAAAGTGTTAATAAAATGCTTGCATTAAGATTGGCTTGACTCCAGAATCTGATATGGTCATTCTTCAAGTAAGTGATAAAACTCGTGACGATCTAGCACTTGGAGATCTGTGGATGCGCCCTAACTGTACAAGTGGGGAAACTCTTAGTTCCTTATAGAGTTAAATTAAGGTCAGACCTGGTTTCCGACACGAAGTTCAGATGTATTGGCAGAGCCCCATGCTTGCATTTATTATACTGTAATTTGGGGCTTAAAGAGTTATATCCAGTCCATCCCCAACATCTGGATAGTGTTTATAACGATCACATTTGATCCTAATGTAATTTTGTTGGGGAATTCACTAGAATTCCTCTGTTGGCTACATTACAGCTGAACATGAGATCTGCTAAAATATTACCGAAAAATAGTGACTGTCCATAGAGAATACAAAAATAGATAGATTTCATCCCCCATCCCACCCCCCTGCCACTAACACATCGTGTCCATCTAGCTGAGCTTCCTTGTCTCCATTGATAAAAATGGGGGTGACACTTTCACCGCAGCCAACATTTGTCAAGGGTTTGGAACCTTGAAAAGTAGAGCAGGCACAAACATCTTTCAAGGGCGATTAGAGTACACGTGCGACCACAATGCCAGTGTCAGATTCAACAGATAATGGATGACAGGAGCTTGATGGAGACTTTTCCTTTCATTTTCAGTTTGATTGAGATGCTGCTGTTCCTTAGGGTTAGAAAAACACCACTTGGAAAAGAGAGCCAAAGGTTATAACCGCCCTCCCTTCATCCATGGAAGGCCCAAATGAATCAAGTTGAACCTTTTAAGGGCTTTAAAGGGAACCTTTAATTATGTGAGGGGGACCAGGGTGAGGGCACATGGCGAGTTTGGCAATGCAGTTTGAGGACCTCCCAGCCCTGCCAGCAGGAAGATGATTAGCGTATTTCACGTAACTTGTGCATAGCTGTGTACCCTTCCCATGAAATAATTTTAACATTCAAAACGACACAGATGGGGGGAAAAACAGAGAGAGAGAAGGACAGACTGTAACAGTCTTTCGAGAGGGAAAATTATTTCATTAAATCTGAACAGCATATGCTTTTCTGATGTATAGCATATGCAAGTCTATGCAAATTATTTAATAGCAGTGCACTCAGAGTAATTTCCATTTCCTCCCTCGCTTGTGATGGGAATATTCCTTTTAATCAGATTAGATGACATCCTCTGCAAACTTTTGGGGGTTTCAGCTTAATTTACCATGCTAAGTAGTTAGGGTAATTTGAAATAAAGCAATCAGTGGGCTGAAAGGAACGAAGCCAAACCTCATTTCTGTCTTTGAGATGAGGAGCTGGCCGGCGGTGTGAGCCCCTCAGGACTTCTTATTTCTCGTCTCCTCTCCCAGCTCCCCAGCACCGAGACCTCAGCAGAGTTTCCAATGGCCGGTTGCCTTGTTTTGATGGCATCTAGTCAGATCTGTTTCCCATTCGCAGAGCTTGCCTGCGATGCTGCATTCCATTCAATCTCGCCTGACTGTCAAATTTATGATGCTGCCTCAAGCAATGATGGAAAGATGAATCCACACTCGTTAAAAACTTTTTCACCTGGGGAGGTCATGGACCCCTGAAGGGGTCTTTGAAATGGCCCTGCAGATATTCTATTCTAGAGGTTCTGAGGAAAGGGCGCAGCATCCAGTCCAGTACCACGAAGGGGTAAGAGACGTTCTTGCAGAAAGGAATTCATGGAGGACACACACCTGAAAGTGACAGCTATTTATCAGCGGTGCCTGTGCAGCAAGAGTAGTGCCAGTTCTTGGCAAAGCTGTGAAGCTTGTTTTGGGGTGTTGCTCACAGTTGTGCGAGCTTCGTGTTGCACAATTCTAGGGGGTGCCATTGTCTTGTAGTCCTGGGGCAAGCTGTACAGTTGATACCTCCAATCCTCCAGCAGATGGCAGTAAAGGGTCTTGAGAGTGTTCTGGAAAAAAAAACGGCATCAAGTTGCAGTTGGAGCTAGAGACTGGTTGGCCTCCCCTTTCACTGTCCTCTGTTTTATGGGTGGTGGTGTTTAGGGAAGGGAAAGATTTTAATTGCTTAAACTAATCCCCTGCAAAGTGTTAGCAGATGAGGTTTAAATATCATTTATACTAAGGCTGCTAGGGATTTACTAGCCACCAAAATATAAAAGAGAGAAATTTAATGGTGAAATTTTATGTACCAAGACAAGTAGTAAAACTTTCTTTCCCTCTTTTTCTTCAAACCCACCTTCCCCCACAAAGCAATGCCTCAAGCAGGATCTTGGTTTTGAGGCACCAAGATCTCCCTGTGGCATAGCATAGCGAGGTACTTCTTATCAAAGGTTTGTTTACGGCCTTTGGATGTGACAGAGATGGAAACGAACAGGCTGTAATCAATTAACTCTTTAAAAATGATTAAGGACATCATATAACCAAAGTCGCCCCCTTCCTCCATGCAGGGAGGAAATCAGGACTGCGGTTTTCTGAGTGCCTACTGTTTTTCCATTCATTGCTTTCCTTAATCCCTGAGGCAAGCACTTAAGGTAGTTATCATTTCTCCCACTTTACATAGAAGAGGATGAACATTCAGGAAAGTTAAGGGACACAAATAAAGTCCTCAGTTAACATGTGGATTCAAATCTTAACCTGCTTGACCCCAAAGCCCAGTAGTGTTCTGCCATGTGACTTTTAAAAATGGGATGGAGGGAGACTTCTTTCTTATTATTTTGCTTTTTTTGTTGAGTAGGTAAAACATATGAATGATAAATTCAAATAGGTTTCTGTCTTTCCATGCCTGCTCTTCATCCCACCACACTTCCACTGGCAACCATAGTTAAAGTTTCCTATGTATGCTTTCAGAAATATTTTGTGCTTTTATAAATGTATACATATATATTCTTTGTTCCCCTCAAACGATAGGACACTACACATGCTGTTGCGTCTTTTTTCACTTGATAGTGTATCGTGGAGGTGAGCTAAGTAATTCTTTTTAACAGCTGCAGAGTTTCGAATACTTTCCATTGTGCATATGTACCATAATTGTATTTAGCTGGAATTGAATTATTTAGCTCGTATATTTATTTCACTGAGATCGATGAACCTAACAGAGATTATATTGTCAGATGACTATATTCCTGTCAATATAGCCAGCCTTAAATACCTCGATGTCTCAAAATTGGAATAAGCATATAGCCTCCCAGAATGCCTGAATAGCTGGTACATTTTTGGAGAAAGTTGTCTTATGTTTTAAGAATATATTATCTAAAGAACAAAATAAATAAACCAACAAAAGAGAAGCAAACTCATAGATTCATAGAGCGTGTTGATAGTTGCCAGATGGGAGGGGGTTTGGGGAGTTGGGTGAAAAAGGGGAAGGGATTAAGAAGTACAAATTGGTGGTTACAAAACAGTCACAGGGATGTAAAGTACAGCATAGGGAATGTAGTCAATAATATGATAATAACTATGTATGGTGTCAGATGGGTACTAGATTGATTGGGGTGATCACTTCGTAAGTTACATAAATGTATAATCACCATGTTGTACACCTGGAACTAATATATTGTATGTCAACTATAATTGAAAAATAAAAATTATTTAAAAAATATTATCACCTCTAACATATGCCTATACACACACGCACACATACCATTTGAACTAGAATTAGTTACTGAAGAAAGATACCAGCATCTAAAAATGTTCAAGAAAAATACCATTATTTACAGGATCCTTACGCCTCTTTTACAATAGTTAGACAATGAAGCATAGTCTGGTCTGTCTAAATCTCAACTGTCTTTCTTTGGAATAGAATGAGATGGATCAGTAAGAAAAATGTAGGAATAAATCAGTCTTCCAAGAAAGAAAGAGAAGGAAATAATGACAAAAGAAGGAATTCTATCATCTCTAAAGATAAAGAGGGAAATTCTTTTCTAATCCAGTAAACTTCAGTCTCTTTGATAGACAGAATTCCTTCAGGGCTGATGTGAATACTGGTCTGCTTTCTATGTTGACACCTTATTAGGTGAATTAGAATTTTAAAAGTGCTCAGAGTTCTTCAAAAGGTGGAATTTATATCCCATTAACTTTGAATGCTCCCCGCAAGATATAGGGAGCTTGGACAGAGAGAGAGAGAGGGAGAGAGAGAGAGAGAGGGGGAGAGAGAGAGGGGGGGAGAGAGAGAGAGAGAAAGAGAGAGAGAGAGAGAGATAGTAATTTTCCCAGTATTCACCTACATTTAAGGTCAGGCCCTGTCTAGGAATTTCCAGGGTATCAATGGAACATCTATGATGATGAGCCTTTCAAAGATTCTATACATATTTTCATTTTTCCTCTGTCTCAGGTGTTCTATTCAAATGGCAAATCTACGAAGTATCTGTTAAGTATTAATACCGACCCAGTGTTTCCAGCATGGTACTTTCATTTCCACATCTGTGCTATTAATGGAATTCTGCCCTCTTCCCAGACCTCCTCCCAATGCCTTGCAAGCAGCTGTTTGATCTGGAAGTCCAGGGCTATGGCGGCTGGCATCCTGCAGCACCACCGTCTTCCTCCCCCCAACACCATGCAGTAACCCCCCAACACCCTCACCGCATTCCACCCCTTAGCTGTATCATCTCCCCCATCTCAAGGCTGTGATATGAGCCTCTGGTAAGGTGGGGCCCTCTTGCATTTGCTGGTTGCAAAGGGCCTCAGAACTAATGATGCTAAAGCACCTGGGCCGAGAGCGACCTCCTCTTGACTTAAAGCAGAAGCTGCCAGAATAGAGGAGCTACATGTGACACAGGACAAATGGCGTGAGTGGGATTCGGTAGAGCCATGAAATTGCAGATTTGGAAGAAACCTTAGAGGTCATCTAGTGTAGTGGTTCCTGAGCCTGGCTGTGAGCATCCACTGAGAAATATCACACACACGCACACACGCACGCACGCACTAGCAGGAATGACTTTACATCACATCATGTAGGTGCAAGAACTGTCACATCATTTATGTAAATCAAATGAAGGCATTTCTGCCAAGGTAGGGGGACTCCCCTTCTCTTTGGGCTGTGTAAGTGTTCCTGGGGACTGTTGTGTGATTACAATAGTCAGCTATTGCTGCAGTGACGTTGTATCTCAAGCCCAGTGACTTACAACAATACATTTGTCTCTTATGCTCCCAGGTCTGCAAGTGAGATAGGGCAGAGCTGCTCAGGCTATAGGTTCGGTGCAGGTCTTTTATTTTCCTTCGACCATCAATTGTCCAGAACATGTTCTTATGGAAAATGCCAAGGAATGCCAGGGAGAAAACAAACCATGCAAGTCCATTTCAAGCCTCCGTTTCATTCACACCCACCAAAGGAAGTCACGTGCCCAAGCCCACACACAGTAGGAGGGCACTGCAAAGTTATGTGGCACGTGGTGTGGATGTCCTGTTATTGATGAGTGAAGAATTGGACCCCAAATCCCTATCTTTGTCTGGCTTCCAAGACATCTTGCTCATGGTTTTCTGCTTGCCTTACTGGACGTTCCTTCTAAGTTTCTTTGGTGGAGGCTTCTCTCCCCAAACATTCCACATTGGATTCCAGGGCTCATTCCTTTGCGTTCTTCTCTGTTTGCTTGTATTCCCTTGTTCATTACATTGTAGACTCATGGCTGGAACTACGGAGACACCCACATGTTCTCCAGCCAGTTCGGAGCAGCAGGTACATATCCCCTCCTGGATGCCTACTAAGCATCTCCAAGTCAGTACGTCTTTCTTTCAGTGATTGGAAAATCTATCTTCCAATCATTCAGGCCAACAACCTTGGAGTCGTCAATGAGTCTCTCTTTCACAGCCTTATCCGATCTCCAGGCAAATCCAATCAGCTCTACCTTCAAAATAGACCCAGAATCTTATCACGTCTTCCCACCCTCACTACCTCCTTTGTCTGCGCCATCCTCCTCTCTTCCCTGGAGCACTAAGATAGCCTCCTAAAAGGTCTCCCTGCTTCTGTTTTTGCCATCTACAGTCTATTCAGAGTAATTCTTTTGAAATGTAATTCACATCAAGTTACTCTTTTGCTCAAAACCCCATTTCACCCAAACTAAAAGCCCAATTCCTTGCTGTGCCCTACAACACCATAGATATCTATTCTCCACTCTTCCTTCCCTGGCAGTCATCTCCTACCATTCTCTTCCTCTCTTCCTCTGCTCTAACCATTCTGATCTCCTTGTTGATCCTTGAACACACCAGGCATACTGCTGCCTTAGGGAATTGGCTTTCTCTTTCTCAAATCCTCTTCTTCAAGATAGCTGCTTCTCTCACACATCTGTCTCAGACATCTCCCTCGCCTCTATCTAGTCTTTGCTCAAATGTTACCTTCTCAGCGGGACCAATTCTGGCCAATATGTTTAATACTGAGCCTCATGCCTCTTCCCAATCCTGATCCAGTTCTTCTGATTCCCCTTAACCCGCTCTACTTTTTCTTTTTCCATAACACTTATGACCCTGTAACAGTATGTCATTTACTAATTTATTCTGATTATTGTTTATAGTGGGACAGTTTGGAGGTAAGATGTCTTGCGGAAGGGACTTTTTTTTTTTTGTATTCACGCAAGGGTTTCATATTTGCTAGCAGTAGCCTTCACTTGGTGCAAATTCATAAATTACTTATAGGATACACTTCTCATTACCCATGAAAATAAAAGGAGGATTATTTGGTTTCCAAGCATTTGTAAACACAATTATAAATGTGGTCTCTGAAATTACAAAAACAATTGCAAACACAGACACTGATGTCGCTCAATTAACCATAATCATGCTGATAAGATTATATTAATTTTTATTTTAATTTAAATGAAAACACACAAAAATAGCTGCAGAAACTCTCTGGACCTCCCAGAACACATCTGTGGACGCTGATTTTGGAAACACTGCCCTGTGGAATGATAGTTCCCAAGCAGATTATAAGGCCACCCAAAGTAAAGCACTGAGCTTGAAGTTTCTGGGATAGTTTGTTACTTGTTCACCTTGTAAAACAAAGCATAAGTCATGCTACTCACCCTCTCCCCCCATTCCCCGACAGATCAAGTTCAAAGCATTAGATAAGCGGGTTGAAAAGAAAAAAGGAAACTAGTATTTATTGATCACCTAATAAATGCCAGGTGTTTCTGTATGCACCAAATCATTTATTGTCGCCATGGAACTACTAAATTATTTTCCCACTTTTAGAGAACAAAACGCAAACTCAGGGAAGTTCAATGACTTGCCCAAAGTCACATGGAAAATGGTTGGATTTTTTTAAAAATATTTTTTATTTGACAAGTTTCAAACTTAAAAGTTGCGAGAATGGTATGAAGAAATCTATATTTTTCACCCAGAGACCCTATTCAAATTTTGCCAATTGTCCCAGTAATGTTCTTTATGGTAAGGAATCTAATCCAAGGACATATGTTGCCCTCCATTGTTCATCTCTAGTCTCTTTATTCTGGAACAGGTCCTCAGTCATTTCATGACCTTGACATTTTTGAAGATTATCCACCTGTCATTCTGTAGGATGTCCTTCAATTTGTGTTTTTGTCATGTTTTCCCATGGTTAGACCCTGGTACATTTTTGGCTAAGATATCATGGATGCTGTGTTCTTTTCTTTCATTTTATTGAGAGGCATGTGATGTCTACTTGTCTTGTTACTGGTGGTGTTAACTTTCATTTCTTAGTTAAGATTATGATACCTACCTTGTTTCTCTATTGTAGAGTTTTTCCCCCCCCTTGTTATTAATAAATATTTTGTGGGGAGTTACTTTGAGACTATATAAAATCTCATTCCTCACTCCACTTTCACTCACTAATTTTAGCAAGAGTTTATTATTACTAGAGTGATGGCCACCACAGTATTTTTTCTAATTCTATCACTGTTTCTTAATTTACTGGCTGGCTTTCTACTTTAAGGATGAGCTTTATCTTCTTTACATTCATTTTCTTCATTCATTCATTCATAGTGTGGACTCATGAATTCCTACTTATCAAATGGGTTATAATCCGTTACTGTCATTATTTATTTTGATGCTCAAATTGTTTCATATTTAGACAGTGGAAGCTCCTTCAAATTGGTTTTGAATCCTTGTTTTCTAGATCTGGAGTTTCTTTCATTATAACTCTATTTACATTAAATTAAATAGAGATAAAGGAGAAATAAAAGCAAAATTAGAAAAGCAATGAAGTAGGGATAGTGCATACATAGCATAGGCTTTGTACTCAGGCTTTCAAATCACCAAAATCTTGGTAACATTCTGGCTTTATCTTGTCTTACATGAATGATATTGGGCAAATTGTGTGCCTGCCCTTATTTACTTATTTGTAAAGTGGAAGGTGAGATTTATCTTGCAGGTTGAAAGGATCACAAGAGATAAGGTGCTGTATTTAAGAAAGGTGACAAGTGCATGGTACACAATTACTATGCAGTAAGTGGTAGCTACGATGAATAACTGTGAGCCACACTATTCTTCCTTTAAAATGGGACCAAAAATCCACCTCACAGAATCATTAAAAAGATTAGCTGAAGTAGCATCTGTAAAACCATGTGGCACATATACTCACAAATGTAACTATTATTCTCTGAGTTTCCATTTCTTCATCTTTATAAGGGCAACACGATCTACGGACAGATTTGTTGTGAAAATTAAAGGAAATAGACAATAATCCCAGCCCAGTGCCCGGCACTTGGAATGTACACCATAAATAGGAAGTTTTGTTCTTGCAAAGCAGATTTAAGAGCACCAAGAGAGGTTTTACACAGGGAGAGTACCACTTACCTGCGGAACATCATGCATGCTTGTGTGTGGGGTGTGAGAGAGAGAGAGAGAGAGAGAGAGAGAGAGAGAGAGAGAGAGAGAGCGCGTGAGCCAATGACCACTGTTTACCACTGTTGCAATGTGTGTCTCCTTTCTGCTGGGTCACTGCTCACTCCTCTGGGTGGAAGGGGAAGGCATACTTATATGTAATTGGTTTGGTCAAGTGCAGTGATTTAGAGATGCACTCACATTCCCTAATCTCATTTTTATTCACTTGCCTTTAACAGGGATTCTAATCAGCCTCCCCACTGATTTACTTCACTTCCTGTAATAAAAGAGCCCTGAGAAGTGACATGAAAGACGCAGAGGCAGTCATGAGAGATTAGCACCTCGGCTGAAATAGATATAAAGCTATTTTAATAGGAAAAGCAACAGATCAGCACTAACGTTTGTAAGTCAGTAAGTCTTGCTTTCAGTTTAAATTTTCCGTTTTCCTTTCAAAACAAATAGCACTCGGTAGGTCTGCAGCCAAACAAGTCAAATGCCAAATTAAGTTTATCTTTCATTACAAAGACTGGTGACATTAGACATTTAGGGTCTCAAACCATAGGTAAACTAGTGCTTGGAAAGCCTCACAGAGTGGTTGCCTCAGAGAGCGAAGAGAGGTTTAAGTGGCTCGATGCCAGCCTAGTACTATCCCGTCTCATTCATTCATAATCAATGCCAAAGGCATTTCATAATCAGGCATTGTACAAGAATGAAATATCGTCAGTCCAAGGCTTTAAACGCAGCTGGGTGGCACGGAAACTCAGTCCAGCAAGGAACCCAAAAAGCCTTTTGGCATGGCTGGCACTGTGCTCAACACACTACACGGATTATTTTATTTAATTCTCACAACAATATGGGACGGTAAATACTGCTATTATCTCAGGTTACGGAACAAGAAACTGAGGTAAAGAACAGGCTTTAGTAAGGTCAGTGGGTGGATTCGCGTGGTGCAGCCTGACCCTAGGGTTCATTCTCTAGCCCCCTTTAAATACCAGCGGGATTAGAGTTTTATTATTATTGCTCTTTTGTTTCTGATACTTCTATTTGATTATGGAGCTGTGGGCCGCACTGGGAATTCGCTTGAGTGGAGTACTGACATCAGATGATGCTGAATCACGGTCGTTTCTGCCTGGGCCCTGGGTACAGGCCAACTCCGGCTACTCTATTGCGGTCCCATTTCTCAGACTAGCCCAACGTCAATCGGGGGGGCGGGGGTGCTGCTCAGCATTTTATTATCGAGAAGCTGCTGCTAAGTGCATATTTGTTTTGTTTCTAGGGCTTTTTTTTTTTTTTTTTTTAACAGTGATAGCTGGCTTTCGTTTAGTTATCTAATCTCCCTGGTCCTCTCTTTCTGAATCTGTATTCTGAATGTTTTGGACGAAATGTTGTATAATTATTCCTTCCAGCTCCACCGACTGAGTTTCTATGTGGCTGGCAAGTATTTTATTATCTCTGTTCCTCCACTTCTCCAGGAATCTGTCACACCCCCCCCGGCCCCACCTTCTTTTACTCTCATCCCCACCTTGTAATGTTTTGCTTCCTTTCTCTCTCTTTTCTATCCTTTCTCACTGTTCTCATGTCGTATGCCCTCCTGAGCTCCCTCCCTCTCCTCTTTCCTTCCCCCTTCCTTTGATTTCCTTTCTCACCCCTTTCACTCTCTTGCCCTCACCACCCTCGTTCGCTCTCATCTCTCTTTTTCTCCTCTTTTCTTCCTCTCTCTTTGAATGGTCTCTTCTTTCCCCCTCTTCCTCACCTTTTCCTTTTTTCTTTCTTTCACTGAATCCTTATTTGTCCTTTGCTGCACTGTTTAGATACAAGTAGATCCTTGGAAAGGAACAGAAGGATTGATCAAAGGAAACTCAGAATAGGTGACACATTTCTTTCAAAAAAGAGAAATGAACATTTGGGATAGTTAGAAGTTTGGGCACTGAAAATACATTATCTTAGTTTCTCTGTGCTGCACAGGTAATCTAATCACCACAAATGTGATTTGGGTTCCAATTCAGTAGAAGCTGTGTTTCTTGGGTGTGCCATGTTTTGGGTGCTCTTCTAGAATAAGCTGAGCTCCTTAGCTATAGTAAAAATAGCACTTAGAAATTGGTAGTGTTATTTAGAAAACTTGAAACAAGAGAATGATAGACGACTCGCACTAAAACCTATACTAGTCAGGGGAATCACTGCCTAAATTATATAAATGTCTAACCACTATGCTACACACTTGAAACTAATATAAAATAATATTGAATGTCAACTCTAATTGAAAAATTTAAAAAGGGGGCAAAGATCAATAATACTGTGATAGCATGGCACAGTGTCAGATGGTTGCTGGACTTATCATGGTGATCACATCTTTAGCATAGGGAATATAATCCATCATGTGGTAATAACCCTGTATAGTGTTAGGTGAGTACGTTGCATAACTATGATGTACACCTGAAAATAATATAATATTGTATGTTAGCTACATTTTAATTAAAAAAATTGAAATAAAATAAAACCCTATATCTCTGTTAGTATATCGAGTTGAAAATTCTCAAATTCTATCAGCTGGATTTGGGTCTTGAATGGACACTGTTGATGATGTTAATATTTTGTCTTGCATTCTTTTTCTGCACCTCACAAATCTATTTTGTATCCCTTCGTTTTTAATTAAATTATTGAAGACTTATCCTTTTCTGGAAGACTTCTTTTATAGCTCAACTATCCTGGGGAGAAAAACTACTTTTTTATTTTGGGTTCTGAATCCTCCCTTTACACAGGCATTAGTTGGATTTTAGCAGAGTGTCTGGGGTTGCATGCTCTTTCAGGAAGCAACCTTCTTTTTCCCCTGTGCTAACTGAAGTGAGATTGGTCTTTTAAGATAAAAACAATGTTTGGGTACAAACGTTATTTTTAAAATCATTCATTCTTATAGAACCTGTTGTTTAAAATTCCTGTTATGGTCTAGGACTTTATACTTCGTGCTCTTATAAACATTTACATCCTTTCAAGGTTTCCATCCTTGTTTCTCAGGAGGACAGGTTGAATGCTAAAATCATCAAATATGCATTCAATCTTGTAACATAAGGCACACTGATATTTTTAAGGACATGCAGATAGACCTGGGTTTGATGCGAAGGGGTCAAGGAATTGTCTTTGATTATTCCTAATTTTGACCAAATTTTTCACACAATCTTTTTTAGAGATCTTAGATAGTCTTAGCATTTTAAAGGGGTTTGGTTGATATTTGGTTCAAGAGGGCACCTACCTTCCTCTCAGAATCTTGGATTCTATCCTCAAAATACTTATCAGCTTTGGAATTTAATTTAATTCTTGGAAAATAATTTCTTCATAGTTTTTTCCCCCCCAAAAAAAGAGATTTCAGAAGTCTAATCAGGTGGTCTCCACACAGAGACCTACAGAACACTTTCTGATTTGTGCACAAACCTTGTTCAAAAGGACCATGGCTGCTGAGTCCCAGGTTTAAGCAACAGCCGGGCTGGCTCCGAAAGCCCCCTGCTGTGGCTGATGTGGGCTTACATTCAAGACTGTCCAGGCCTGAGAGATCTAAACTCAGAGTAGCTCCACAGGGGGCCAGGAGGATGATAAATGGGCTAGTTATTCATGTGTGGAATACCCACAAAGGCCTCTTGCACCTGAGACACCGAAAGCATTAAATGGGAGAACAAACTTAGCTTCTGAAAGACGAATGAAAGTACAACGTGCCATGAAAAGAGCATGCACTCAGTAGGGAGATGACATTGCTCTCGAGGACGGGATGACAAGAGTGAACTGGCTCAGAAAGTCACTGGGAAAGCGAGCCATCTCCTGCAGGCTACAGTAACCTCACGGCTTCTGCAGGGGAAGACAAATTCTGTTAACTGCTGTCTTTACAGAGAGATGAGCGTTTTAGCACCAACACCAGACACCTCCCCTCTTTTCTCATCAGCTTCACTCTAGTGGGAACATTCTGTGCTCCTGAGATGGCATTTCCACGATGACACACAGTTGGCCAGATCTGCGTCCCCTTCTCGTTCAGATGCTGAGGCAAAGCAAGGCATCTTGTTCGAGGGCAATCTGTGGTTCCTGGTGCAGAATGGAGTAACTTAGGCTTTGTATTATTACAAACATTGCTGTTCAAAAATGAGATGTCTTAGTTTGGGGAATGTAATCAATAATGTTGTAAAGATTTTGTGGGGTATCTGATGGACACTTGTCTTATTAGGGAGACCACTTTATGGATGGTGTAGATGCCTGATCACTGCACTGTACACCTGAAGCTGAAGCTGAATGATAATGAATGGCAACTATAATTTAATATATATCTATAGTTACAGGATGTGGAGTACAGCATAGGGAATAGAGACAATGGAATTGTAACAGCTCTATACCATGTCAGAGGGGAGTAGACTGGGGGAGGGGGGTTATCACGTTGTGGGGGGTGTGAATGTCTATTACATTGTTTTGTACACCTGAAATTAATTTTTTTTAAATGAGATGTCTTATAATTCGGATGAAATTCAACAATTTAGATGTATTTTTGTTAAAATCGGGCCCCCATTGGAGCTGTGGATGTATGACAACACGGAGTTTGCTCTGCACTGAAAACACAACTTCACAAATCCAGGTCTCTCACTGAAGACTCATTGAACAATGGCCAGTAGATGGCGCCATTAGCATCTGCTATCAGATCCCAGACTAAGAATATTTATCTTCTCAAAGCTCTTCTCAAAATATTAAGCAAAACTTTGACTGAAACGCAACTGTATTTGGACAAGGAGGTTTATTTTACTTTGGTGCTTTGTTATTAGAAACATGCATATGTGTGTGTATATATTTTACTATGAAACCCTAAAGTTATGGAAAGTATCCTTGATAGTTAGGATGGACTGTAAACTTTTATAGAATTATTTGCGGGCAAAATTTTCAATTTCTTATTTGAGCTAATTTTTTCTTAATATGAGGTTTAGTGGTTATGTGTCATATTATTGCTCAATAAAACTCAGGAGAATATTTTTCATGGTCTAACTATCTCTGTAAAGGAAACTCACTCACATAGGAAGAAGCAGAAATGCAGTGTAACATATTGTATGTGTGTGTTTTTAAAAGAACAGCATAAATAAATGTCTTTGTTCCAATGAATATCTCTATATGGAGATATTCACACAAGCACATACAACTCTTGACCAGTATTAACAAATCTATGGATATGGTTTAATATAAGAATGCCACCTCCATCTCAGATTTCACTCCACCCCCAAACCTTAAGGTTGTAGAGTAGGAAGTGACGCTTACAAAGCACTTGTAGATACAGCATTTGGAAGAGATGCTATCCCTTAAATAAGCAAGCCACCACCCAATGGAAGTCTGAACGAAAGCCATCATCACTTTATGGACATACTCCTGGCTGAGTGAGCAGTCAAACAAGACGTGGTAGAGTACAAACAAAAGCCACAGGGCAGATTGGAGGGTCAGAGACTGATGTCAAATACCCAAACTGTATTTGGAACAGAAGCAAAGTCAGGGGCCAATAGTCAGAAGTATATTAATGAGAGACACCGAAGTTCCAGAGACACGTGTAACAGGAGAAACCAGGGGAGCACTTAGGACTCAAGACAAAGGTGCACACGTGGTGACTAGAATTTTTAAGCAGGTGTATGAGATTAGCTTCCTGGGATGAACTTTGTTTGCTTGTCCTTTCATTCCATGTGAAGATGCAAGATCTGCCCTCAAGGATGCCTCTTTGTCCTTAATGGCACTTTTTAATTTCTCTGTATGTAGTATCTGTCAGACTTACCGATCTCTTTTTTAATCACAAACATTGATTAAATCACCAATTCAGAGTTTAATTTCTAGCTTTGCCACAGAGTTATAACTTACATAAAATAAAGCCATCATTCTTTGAGTTAACCTGGTATTGAAGAGGGGGAAGCATCTTGGGGCCGTCCAGAGAAGGTGAGTTGGTGTTGGGTTCCTGTGGGGATGTCAATCATTTGGGTTACCAGTTGGCTTGGGGAGATCCCTCAGCAAGGTCAGTGGGAGAGGAGGGCAGGCAGGAACTGGAGGAGGAGAGCAATCCTAGTCAAAGGCACCCATGCCTGTGGTTTGCTCTTAGCAGTGATGGAGGTCTCAAATGCCACCAGGAACACCGACCTACTGGGGGAAAGTGCATGTGGCATTTGGAAGCCAACTCAAAGGCAGTTGGCTTTAGGAGTCTTTGTATCATGCTTCCCTGAGGCAGGCATGTTTTCATGAGCTCAAGATCTTGGTGTACAGGGATGAAAATAATAAAAGGGAAGCCAAGAGCAAAGCCATGTTGACTTCAGTTGAATTCGAAATATGAGGAGAAAGAAACATTAGAGTTTACCAAATGGAAACAGAAACTAGTCTGTGGAAACATCAGTTTTATTTTCAGTCTCCCAAATAGATATTTCAAATGGCAAACCATAAAAAGTAATACGAAGACTGTTGAATTGCTTGAAACACATGAAAAGGGACCAGGACATTGTTCCAGCAAACAGTTAATCATGAGAGCAATATTGCTTTAGTGTCCACAGGAATGTTTCAGACTTTTTAGGGGAGGAAACACTGAGAGAAAATACACCTAATTACTTCTAAATGAGCTAATTCTGATTCTTTCCATATCACCGGGGACCTAGGGATATTTGGACATCTGGGAGCTTATTCAGTTCATTTCACAAAGAAGTATTGTGTGGTTCTAGCTTTGGTATCGGGTCTGGTTTTGAGTTGATGCTCCAACACATCCTGTGTGATTTTCAGCAAATTGCTTAACTTCTCTGAGCCTTTGTTTGACAATCAGATCTATTTCAAAGATTAAATGAAAGCATATTAGCAATGAATGTAGAAATACTACCATTCATATAAATCAATATGTATTGACTGCCTACTATATTCTAAACACAGCTCATCCATTTAAAATTTATTTTCATAATTATTTATGCCCTAGGTGTTGGTTCAGGACTTTCGTCATGGGGGAGAAGCTGTTTTCCCCAAAGACTGAAAAAGCTAATGTGCAAGAGCTAATTTGCAAGCTCCACTGAAGACAGAGCTTTTTCTTCCCTCAGCAAAAACATAGGGATGGAAAGCATTATTATTATTTTAAAGAGAAAGAAAAGCATAGATATATTGTTGGGTTTCCCTTGTATGTTTTCATTGTTACTCTTTCTAAATTTTCTTCTGGACCCACTTCTGCTATATCCTGAAATAAAATGTCATATGGACACAAGTAGTTAGGGGGCACTTTTGCCCAACATCCTGTAATGGAAATGCTCCTTAAAATGACTGTGTAATTGGAGGTTCTACTCACAGGTCAGATCAAGGGTCTGGACTTGGCTTTCTCCTCTAGTCAACAGAAATAATTCAGAGAGAGAGAGAGAGAGAGATCCAAACTAAAGGAAGTTACAGTGTTGCTATTCAGCAGAGCACATTTCGTATTTGCACGTGGGGAGTTTTTCTCTCATGTGGCTGGGCTGTGCACTAATTATCAATAATCATTACAACAATTAAACAAATTCTCTTGGCTGCAAGAATTATTACTGTGGAAACCTGTTAACTTGGAGGAAGGGTAATACCAGAGTCTGTCCTGCATCTGATACAGATAGTTTCTTATGTTTGTCTAAAATCTTGATTTTGCATATGTTTACTATTGGCATTCTTAGTGGTAGAATTAATATTTGGCTCTGTTTAAAATCTGCTCTGTCACTTTTTATAGTTCCCAGTTCCCCAATGAAATTTTCAGGCATATTCTTCCCATGGCAGAAGTCAGAAACTCCAAGAAGGGTGAGTGGACGCAAGTGATGAATTCTAAGGCCTAAGCTAGGAACTGGTGCCCTGTCACTTCAGCCCACATTCCACTGACAAAAGCCAATTGGATGTCCAAGCCCAGCATTGGTAGGGTGGGGAGGAAATCTGCAAAATAATTTGCCATAGTAGGTGTTCCAATTAACTGTCAGATGCCATGAGGTTATGGTGTTTACAGATTAGCAACTATTTGGTACAGATTTAGTGATATAAAACCATGCTGTCAATGAATTTGAAATTCAGTGAGCTTGTTTCTATAAGTCCTTTGAAAGCCCTATGTACTGAGGGTAATTGGACATTTAAAGCTTTTCCACATCCTTTCGTACTTGCTAACAAGTATCTCAAAATGACGCGATAATTATTTAATAAACATTTCCAAAGTATTCCATAGCCTAATAGACATGATAAATAGTTAATAGGATCTTAATAATGTTGAAAAAATTTAAATGTAATGTAATTCTTTCAATTTAGTTTTTAGTTCTGCTTTTATATATATTAATGTATAAATTTTCTTTTTTTATTCTCTGGCCATTCTTTCTTTAGAATGAATGTTAGGAAAGAAAGTTAGAAAGAATAGGAATCCACACAAGTAGATTCCTATTCTTGGTCATAAATGCTTCATCGTTATTAGGATATCAGTGACAATTTTTGACATTTTTTTTCCTACTTCATAACCATTCTCTCTATTTTCTTCTTTCTATTTGATTGGACCTCTGTATTTTAAATCAAAGGATTTTTCCAAATTCCTGGTGATCCTTATTGTCTGCTCATATGTAATATTTGAACTTTAAAAAGTTGATTGGAACTTTGTATATATAGGAAGGGCTTGACGTATATGGACTGTTAGCTGGGTGGGCCATCTAATTGAGGGTTTTCCTATTAGGCTAATCACACGACAGAGAAGACTCTTTCAATCTCCTGTCTAGATATCAGTGTTCTGGAAGCTAAATGGAAGAAGAAGGCTGGGTGTCTCAACATAAAGAATGTCACTTTTCACTTAATACCTACATTTTCAACGTGATACCTTTGCCTCCAGTCTACAGACTCCCCATCCTCTATAGAAATGGAGCCTGCTGTCTTCTGCTGAGATGGAAGAGCAAACGACCAACTGCAAGGAGTGAGCCAGAGGGATCTGTCTGTTTAAGTATGTTCTCAGACTTTCAACAGATCCTTCTGTTTTTAGCTCCATCCTCATCGCTACTACAGAGGCACTGTGCCACTAATATTTGAAACTTTTGTGGGTCTCCCGTGTAATCCATGTTGTTTGTCAGCATTCTTCGTTGCTAGCTTAAGATTTAGGTCTTAAATTTATGAAATGCATTTCCCTTTGTCCATCAGCTTTCTAGTTTCCAAAATGTTGTTTTCTCTCATTCTCTTTACACTTGTAGGTATACGCTTTTTAATATTTTTCTTTATGGTTGTTTTAATTGGGTTTTGGAAGAAAGCAGAGGCTATTGCCATCTTTAACCAGAAGTCTACTTTACTTTTCTAGATGAAGTTTATTTTACTTCAACCTAGAACATGTTTGACTGGTCATGAATTTGTCCGTAGGAGGCTTCTTCTTCCACGCTGTGTTATCAGACAGGATTCCTGGCTTTAAGTAGTGACAGAAAGTGGGCCCAGGCAGCAGTCTGAGAAACTCTTCACCCTTATTGTTGCCCAATGCAGTTGCCTCTACTAGTCTCTGCCCTATGTTTCTTCAGCTCTGGCCGGGCTTAGAGATGCTTCTCCCAGAAATCCGCCCCTGACCACAGACTCAGCATCTCATAGCCACCCCTCTGTGTAAAGGAATGCTACATCAGCCACTTTGTCCCCCCTCCGTTCCCCAATCTCAGGGAAACTCAACCACCCCAAGTGCTCAACTCCATCATCTTCACCTCAAGTTTAATCTTCAGTGTGCATAAGCTACAGAAACTACTGCTTATTCCCCATCCTGAGCGAGGACTGCTGGTAGTAGTGTTGGAGAGTCGGTAATATAAGTATAGTTGCTTTGCTTAGAAAATATCAATTTCTCTTTCTGGGATGGTGATCAGCAAAGAAGACATTAATGCTATGTATTTTTAAGTTAATATTAATTCATATTATTATATTCTGCTTGGAAGCCCTTGGTCTCCCTCTTCCTGTGGATTTGACTTCTCCCATTTCTTGCTCATTCCACTGGGGTTTTTATTTACTGAATCCTCTCCTATGTCTCACCTGAGTCCCAAACACTGACTGTATGTGAAGAGAGGCTCTTTGAGGTTGGGGCCATCCATGGTTCTGGGCAGTTGTTACCCATTTCTGTCCCTGGGTCAGGGGATGGATGGGTCTATCAATCATTCTGTCAGCAAATGTTAATGAGCCTTTTGTCTTTCATTGCACACGGTCCTCTCCACCACTCTGGTACCTGATCACTTGCCGGCTTTCACTGCAGCTGTGGGGTTAGGGGGTAGAATTAAGCCTCTATGTTGATGACAAGTAGAGTGAGTATACTATTGAGGTCCCACATGAGGGGGATCTACTCTGCATATACCCATCCCTCTAGCCTGTTTCTCAGTGCTCCAATCATATAGACTTTGCAAAGGTAGAAAACAAGGCTGATGAAAATTGTGAGTATTGGTATTTTAAACCTTCAATACAACTATATTGAAGTATATATATATATATATATATATATATATATATATATATATATATATATATATATTACCAAAAATGTATACACATTTTAAGAAAGGAAAACTGTATGAAAATTGTAATAATATATACCACTAACAAAAGATGAATGCAAGTCACGTCTGACTTCTACAATGACAAGAGGTAGTCAAAGTGGTTACCATCAGCATAATTTTAACACAGATTTTTCCTTTCTTAAAGTGTGTATACATTTTTTTTGGCACTGTGTGTGTGTGTGTGTGTGTGTGTGTGTGTGTGTGTGTGGCATTGGAAATTCTTAGTTAAATGAGGTAAATCGCCCAAGAGACTTATTCACACCATCTCTTTTCCAATTATAGTTTAAACCTCCAAGGGATATGGTCCTCAGGTAGAAAAACTCGGCCATAAAATGTCACTGTCATGAATGAGATACATTGCATCCCTCAGGTATTTCAGGTTAGAAAAATCTTGACAACCACTAATTGCAATTGACTCACTTATTGCGATTTGAGAAGGTACTGTCCTTTGAGTTCAGAACAATTTGGTTTTAAAACACATGGGTAAGGTTTCATTTATTTAAGTGATCAGATAAGTTCCCATTAAAATAGACTTGCAGTACCATTCTAAATTCACAAATATTTTACAAATGTAAGAAAACTACCCAGAATACTGTGCAGATTAGTAAAATTTTTAGGAAACAATATGACACAATATCATCACGACTCATAGGACAACAATCCCAATATTAACTATAATTTCGGAGGTTTTTGCTGAGTGTCCACCACTGTGCTAAATACTTCACATGAATTACGCCATATGCTGTTCTCCATAACCCTAAGACAATAGCTATCTTCGTCCCCATTGTGTAGGTAGGAAACACATTCAGAAAGGCTGGGTGATGTGTCTCAGGTCACATGTGAAGCGACAGAGCTGGGATTTGAACTCAGGGATATCTGATTTCAAAGCCCATGTTTTCAACCCTCACTGTGTACTTTAATTTTCGTACCAGTAAAATCCTACTCTAGGAAATGTAACCTAAGGAAGCAATTCTTTAGAAAGAAGCTACATATACAGATGTATGTTGCAGTGGATTGTGTAATAGTAAATACTTGGAAACTACCTTCATTTCTCCTAACAGGAGTGCGGTAAAGAGATTTGCTCAATGGAATATTATGCAATCACTGAACCAGATCATTAGGTTGTTTTTGTAAAAACACAGAAAGATGTTTATAATTATATAACCTTTAAATGATTGAATGCAAAACATTGTTTACCACCGGGATTTCAACTATGAAAATATATGAATGCATAAAAACAAGGACCAAAAGTTACAAAAAAAGAAAATAGTTTTCAGGCATGGGGTTATGTGTATTTTTCCCCCCAAAATTAAAACAGTTTCTCATTATTGAATTGGGCACAAAGAGATGAGTTTTAGTTTTTCTGCCTCAAGTAGTAATTCATAAAAATAGCAGTGAAGTAAAATACACTCTTGGTAATAAGTACTGCACAGACGTACTTTGGGAAATATTAAGAACTGAAGGATTTCACAAGATTGATAATTCTCTCTTCATATGTATATCTCCTTCACCAGACTTTTGGCTTCTGGAGGAAGGAGAAGCCTATCTTTGCAGTGGATATATGTTTTTGTTTCATTCAGTCAAACTCTATTCTCCTTTTTCCTGATAACAGTACCCTAATTTCCAATCTCCATTCTGACTCCATGTATTACAACAGTCTCATAAATAGAGTTAGGAAGTACAGATTGTGAGGAGCTAACTCCACTCTTAGCTTCAGGGATAGGCAAGTGGCCAGGCCTAACCAGTCAGAACATTGCACTACTTTGATCATAGTGAATGCTGTAGGTGGGGCTATGGAGCGCAGTCAGATTTATAAACCTTAACTTCAGAACTTCCACCAAATCAGCTTTAAGAGAAAACTCCCCCTTTCTACTGAGGTTGTAGAGTAGATGGGCTGTATGCCAGGAGTACTGGCAGCTGTCTTGCCATCATGAGAACAGAGTTTGCATGCAAATAAAGGTAGCACTGAGGAAAATAGAGTCAAAAGATAGAAAGAACAAATCCTAATGATATTATGAAAGTTCCTGGACTCAAATATGTCTGATGATAGAATATTCTTCACTTTCTTCATGAACCAATGAAACGTCTTTCCTTTTTCTTAAGCTAATGAGCGAGTTTCTGTCTTTTGAATCTGAGAGATTTACACAATGTCATTCATCAGATTTCCTTTTAGGAAAATGGAAGCACAGAAGGGTGAGGAAAACAAGGAAGCGTGGAGTAAAGGGTTGAGGTTAGGATGTAAAGACAAGTTTGGAAAGGTATACTGGGACCAGATTCTAGATTCAATCTGTGGCTAGGGTGTCTAGCTTCAAAAGGCCAAAGTGATGTTTCTACGGCTTCACCTTTCGCTCAGGTCCATTGTAAAGCAATCCATGGGAAGCCAGTGACCTGGGGTGATTCTTGGCATAGCTGTTAGCCTAAGCGCGCTCTCTCAGAACTCCCTCAGCGCTCTCCTGGAACCAAAGTTTACCAGATTGCTAATAGTTTGGGTTCTCTTTGAACTTGCCCTATATTCAAATTAAAGAGTTAATCACTCTAAGCGGTTGATGGAGTTGGTGGTGGCTCTTTGAACGTCATTTGCTTTAGTGCACGCAGGCTGAGTTGATCAGGAAGCCTTCTGGAAGAGCACTTGAGAACCTCCAACATAGTGCTGCTGGCTGAGATTGTCAGCGGTGACCTCCCTGACCTTGGCTCCCCAGCCCTGCCACCAGTTGGGGAAGCCTCTTAAAAAAGCTCTCCCTGCTTGGAATACATAGAGTGGCTTCCGTTTTCCTGATCAAACCCTAACTGAAATGGGCATCCTAGTATGCTGAGCACTAAACTTGGAATCCGAACACCTTATATATTATGGTCATTCCATATCAGCTCATATTGACCTACATTTTTCTTTTTAAAGCAACTTTTGATTTCCCATTTTGTGGATGTATCATAATTCATTTAATCATATTCCCCTGTGGAAAGACACTCAGCCAGTTTCCCATTTCTAGTTTTTGTCTGTTACAGCATCAGCGAACATCCTCGTACCTGTACTTGGCACACGTGTGTGAGCATATCTATAGGATAAAGTCCTAGAAGTGAGATTGTTGCATCTCAAAATTGTTGTAGCAGTTCCAACAACAATGTATGGTTTTTCGTTTTGTTCTTCAGAAACCATCTGCGTGATGGGATAAATTCATTAAATAACCTGAATGTCGCTTTCTCTGTCAGAAACTCTCTGACTCTCTAAGAAAGATGTTATTTATATCCAAGGCATTCATAATAATTGTGAGAATACAGATATTGAAATCCATTTTCTTTCTAGAGGATGCATTTAGAAACATTATGGAAATATTTTCCACATTTTATATTTTAAAAATGTATATCATTTCAGGGTAGTTAATTGGGCTTTCAATAAAATCAATCAGGAAGGATTCTGTTACCATATGTTAGCTGGGAAACAAAAAGGCTATGAGGTGAGACCTTGTTTCATGCCTCCTTCTTTCTGCAATGCCAGGACCACGTGGAAGGATCAGGTTTCCATTTGTGGCCGGATATATATTTGTGTGGGAAGCAAGAAATGCTTGGAGCATTATTATCAAGTTCAGAAGTTTTGTGTTGTTCTTTCTTGCAACTAGTATCAACACATATAGCTTCCATGATAAAAATGTGTCCCTTTTTCCTGGAACGGCTAACTAATGATTTATATTACTGGATATTTTATTATATTACTGGATAAGGAAATATATACCTTAATGCTAGGATCATATTTCTAGTTAGGGAGGTCAGGGTTCCTATACCTTTGTTTATTTCAGATCTCAATTATGAGGCTAAATTGCAAGATTGATGGTGTCTAATCCATAATCAGTACTCAAAAGTATTTGTTAAAAGAATGAATGGATAGTGCATTGCATCGTATCATTTCGTTAAACACTATTTGTGTCACCTTGAAGGAAACATTGTCATTGCCTTTGTATTCTCAGCTGAAAAGAAAGAGAGCCCCCCATGATCAAGTGCAGTAAAACATAACATTTTGGGGTTGAAATTTTTCAGAAATACCAGAAGATATGCTAGCTATTTTTTCTAATGAGATGTTGTTGCACCTTCATTTTCAAGCAGGACAAAGTATCTTTAGCATGGCCAAAGAAGTGAAGGAAGAGCCTTGATCGAGTAGAGAAGGTGGGATTAAATGGATTCCCCTCTGTCCACTTTTCCCTCATCCCTGGATCTGGTTTGTGGATCACTTTGTTTGGGGAATGGTTTGCTGGTACTGAGTTGGGAAGAGATGAGAAGAATTAAAATGGCTGCTTGAGGATAAGCCATGTGAAGCCTCTCGTATGGTTTAAGGTGTGAGCCATTCCGAAAATGGAATTACATATGGAACTTTAACATGGAAACCCAGGATTGATGGGAAATCAACACAGAAAAAAATGTGTTGTGACTGAAAACAACAACAACAATTGGGCTTGGAAGCCAGATCTATCTCAACTTTCGCATTTTACAAATTTTCTGACTTTAGGCAAATTGGTTTCCTCATCTTTACAACAAGGTGATAATACCATCCTCACAGGGATGCTAAGAGACTGAAATGAGGTAAGACAGATAGTTTGCAATAAATAAATCCTAACGTCTTCTCCTTTCATCATCACTGAATAGTTTTACATGTTCAAGGACCCCCAGAAGGAATGGATTTTTATATACCAATGCCTCTTGCATCAGAATTTGTAGTAAGCAGATCAAAAAAACATAGGTTGAAAGAATCAACCCTTAAGATTATAGAAGTTGTCTTGTAACTAATTTATTTCTTATAATAGAGCTTAAATTTTTTTCTCTTACATTTTCAATGTTTCTCATCTGTAAAGTGAAGGTGTTGGCATAAGAGGACCTTCCAGCCTGCCAGTGCCTCTCTAAGAGGAACCTTACACAGCGGGTCATGTGTGAGTTCTGGTACAAGGCCGATCACAGCTTTGGGTTGTTTTTCCTCCTGATCTTGAACCCTCTTTGAAGGACCCTTATTCTATGTCAGCCACCTTCTCTTCTATTGAAAAAAAAAAAATGTAGTGAGATTGTATCTTTGGATTATTGAAAATATCCTGAAAACAAGGGAGCTGCAAAATCATATTCTTGGAATTTAGACGTAGTAATTTGCCAAATCACTGGCAATCACAAGTCACAATTTATGCCAAAAAAGTAGAAAGGCTTGTTGAGTTCACTCAATTCATTTTTTTAAACCTTGGTGTTGGAAGTGAAATAAATATAAAGACTGTAAAGCTGGTAAAATGTTATACATTGTGGTCTCCTCAAAGAGCTAAATTCTTACCCACCTGATGTGGAGACGGCACTATTTGCAAAGGAAAAGTCTCTGGGCCCAAGAGTAGCACAAAGTAGAGAGACTGGCACCCCCTACCATGCCCTTTCTTCCTCCTTCTCTATTCTAACTTCTGACACTATAGCTGTCTCTAAGGGGCTTGCTACTCTTGTTCTTTCCTCACCAAATTCCCTAAAGAAATGGTCCTGTGGAATGACTCAGAGATAAGGTGTTCCACTGAGGAAAGAGCAATCTTGGAGCTAAGCCCAGCAATGAAAGAGAGAGTCTACTTCCCCCAGTACACACCCTACCCCTACTTGGGTACTGTCCTTCACCTATTAACCTGAGCTTCTGCTGTGGATCATGTCATAAAGACAGAGAGAGAAAGGGTTGGAAAATTCATCAAAACTTGGTAGGGTTGAGCTCACCACCCTTAACTTAGTTCCCCGGGTGTACCGCACAGTGAGTCTGTCGTGGGTGTGTGTGTGGTGGGGGGGAGGTATGGCAGGACAGTAGTCTGGGCAAGCTACTCACAGAAGGTCAGGATGGTGACCCAGCTTGGTCACCTACAACAGGGCGAAAGAGGTAGATGAGAAGGTTGCAGATTGGAGTAAGGTGATGAGCATATGGTAACTTGGGGACATTCATTCATTAGGTGCTTACTTTGAGCCAAGTGCATGGATTATTTTCATTCTCATAACAACTCTGTGAGGAAGGTTGCCACCCCAATTTTACCAAATAGGAAACTGAGGCTTAGAGGTTACATACTTGCTTATGATGACATAGCTAGGAAGTGGTGGCGTCTGGGGCTTTGGTCATCATGCCTGTTGTACCTACAATGTCATCATCGTCGTCATCATCATCATGAACACAAATGTTTCCCACTTGTCCACTCCGAACACTCCTTTGGAGATACATGCATCTCCATCTGCCTCTTTGAAACACGTCTCCAGAACTGCACCTCCTGCGGTGCTAGGCAGGTAGCCGTGCTTGTGTTTACCACTTCTGTTTTCTTCCAGCAGCTTTAACCTGATCATATGACCAGGTTCACTGTCAGCCTCATCCCACAGAGTCAATCTCATGTCACACTTGGTATCAACTTGTACTCCCTGGTTCCCTAATAATCAGATCCCCACCCAGATCAACCCTTACTGTCTCTTCAGTGCACTCTCAGGGTGCAGTGCACTGCTAAGAAAAACCATAAGCCAGGGTTTATTGTTTGTGTTTCAGTTTCGATGTATACAATATCGTTAGGATAATTTCCCAGGGTCACTTACTGGTGCTCAGCATTTTAAAATCTATCTCTTGTTGATTCTGTTTTTATCACACACTTTATGGCAGTTTTTCTAAATCTCCTAGACTCTAAATATTTATGTTTGATCCCATTCCTACTCTTCTCTGAGAGGCTGCACCTGAAATCTACTCTTGCAGGTCACCCGTGACCTTCTAATAATCAAGTCATATGACATTATTTTCATGTCTGAACTCTGTACAGCAGATGGCTTGGCTGACAGCCTCCCCTTTTGGAGAATTCTTCTTTTTCTACATACTTTGTCCCATGGCACATGCCCCATCTAGGTGGAGGCAGTAGGTATATCACTGTGTCCTTTTTCCTGGGGGCCAGTATTGCATTTCCAACTGCATCTAGGAATCTTCACCTGGATTCAGCACAAGTTCCTAAACTTAATATGTGACAAACTAAATTATTTTCCCATGGAAACCAGGTCCTTTTCCTTATTTCTTTATTTCTTTTTGTTTGTTTGTTTAAATCTAGTTTTCAATTTAGAGAACTCGTTTCATATCCCCATGACAAACTTGAAGTTTTGTGAAATCAATCTCTATTTCCTTTGCTCTTCCCTCTTCCCCGCCTCTTTAGCAAGGTAGCCCACTCCTTGGTTACACCTGTAATTATCTTGACCTGGACTCCAGCCTTCAGCCCTCTAATCCACCAAACACATCCCGATCACATCAACATCCTAAAGCATGTCTCATCTTGATATTCCCCATTGAAAACAAAAATATAATCTTCAATAGTCAGCTGTTATTTACTGAGTTAAGTATTAATTTCTCAGGGTTCTCCAAATATATATTTCCAACTAGCCTTTCCTTTTGTTTCCTTCTCCTCTCCTAACTTATATTCTCTATTTTAAGAAACACCTTTACAGAGTTCCAAGAAATTACTCCATGTTTTCCTATTGCCAGGCTTTTGCTTCTAAGGTTCCTGTAAAATGTTTCTCCCTGACACTTTGGCCTATTAAAAAGGACTTCTTTCTTCAAGGGCCACCTCAAATACCTTTTTTCCATGAAAATTTTTCCTGAACCTTTCAATTTGATATTTTCCCCATTATTTTATTTATTTCTTTTAAAAATGATTTATGCCGTACAGTGGGAGGTCACTCTCATGGTAGGTTTATCTTATTCACCTTTGTGTACCCAGCAACATGTACTAGTTTCTTAATAAATAGCTATTGTGAAGAACTGAGGTAAATGTACTTTGCTCACCACCATTGCAGATACAAAGTGTAATGCATGATTCCTCCTCTAATAAATCTTAGAGACATATTGATAAGAAGAAAGAGTCAGAGTTAATGAGCTATCCATTGAGAGCTTGTGATAGGACCAGATTAGTGCTACAGACGCTAAGTACTGAGTGAGTGTGGTATAAGATGAGTTCTTGGTGAAATGAACTTCATCTCATGATAGACTTGAATTTAGTCTTGGTGAATGGATAAGAGTTGAATTGATGCCAAAAGCGGTGGGAAAAGATATTTCAGGCTAAAGCTGGGAGGAAAGGGTTTTCTCTGCCTCTCTCTGACTTTCAGCCACTGGTCCTGATTCTGTTCTGTGGGGCTGCAAAGTATATTTGGTCTTCGAATTTCAGTTTCCTCCCTCCCTCCCACCCTTCATTCCTTCCTTCATTCGTTCCTTCCTTCCTTTCCTTACTTTTTGATTAGACATCCTCAGTTCCTTTAAGCATGTCCCTGATATGACATCATTCCTAGCCTCTCCATCATTCTGGTGGCTTCAGAAGACATGCTGTATTAGATGAAGTGCCTTTGTTAAACACATCTCCAGAATTGAACGCACTGCCTCAAATATGATATTTCCAGGATGGAGGGCAGTGAGACTCTAACTGTACCTCTCTTGTCTTGAATTTTTACTTCTATTAAAGTGGCCTAATAGCCCACTGGCTGCTGTGTCTTACGGACAAATGAGCATGTGACTATTTTTCCACTTGTCGTACTAGGAGCACTTTTAAAGGAAGGTTCTCCACATAGTTTTATGAACACTAATTAATTAAACATCACCACACCTTGGTGAGGACTAGGGAATCACTTCTCCCAGCATGGAATTACCGTCTGTGCCTACATGGAATGTTAACCACCATGCCTAGCAACGCTGTGAGATGGAGGGTTGAGACTATCGTATTCAATTGAAACTGCAGGGGGAATTTTAGGAAGGCAGAATGTAATTACTTTAGTTGGACTTGGGCCAGGATTCCTGAGTTAACACAACTGCTCTTAGAAAGTCTGCCATAAGATCTCTGGTGACCACAAATGGTTAGGTCTGTGGTTTTAGGTTTCATCCAAAAGGTAAACAGCTCAGTACAACACAGTGCCCCCAACACCACGCAGGGCATCGATTCACACGGACCCGGAGAGGAGAGGCCACCTACTGAATGAGAAACACCATTTCCTGAAGTACCTACTTGTTCCTGGGAGGTCTCCCATCCTCACACAAAAGCAAGCCAGCCCTTACTTAGCTAGTAAGAACTGACAGGCTCACAGCACAAAGTGGTATGGCTGCCAGACCAAATTATGTGCTTGTCATTTTTCCCCATGTTGTCCAAGATTCCAGCAACAAAACAGTAGGGAACTCCCCATACACATTTTTGCTCAAAACACATTCGTTTCTCCTCTCTGTAAAGTTCCTGGATCCCACAGTCCAAGTTAAACACAACTGGAATTTCCCTATAAGTCAAAAACAATATTAATTCTGAGCCCACATATTTTTCTTCTTGTAGGGTATGTACACATTTAAACACAGCACATGTTGCAGACAATCTGCAAATGGTAAAAAGCTCTGGAGGAAAAAAAACAAAAAAAGGGAGAAATGCAAGGGAACATGTTTTTAACAAGAGAGCAGAGGAGATGTGGTGGGGTGTCTGACCCAGCAGTGAGAATTTTCCTCTGTGGTCTGTTGAAAGAAGATTGGAGGCTGGCATCATGCCGTGGGCCGACGGTTGGAGGTTTCTATACCACACAAATCTTCAATGAGGGGAGCTTCTTGGTGGGAAGCAAAGAAATTCTTGCAGAATAGTGGCGTGGCACACAGCTGAACTCGTGTGTCCCTGACTCAGGCTGTACAGGAGACATTGAAGTCCCCATTTATCTGAAGTCTCGAGATTACCATGGTCATCTTTTTCAAATTAAAATGGCAATGTAAAGTTTTGTAAATGTTAGTTCTTCTAATTGATGGTGGCTTGTCTAATTCAAATAAAGTCACTAATATTTTCTCTTTCTTTTTTTTAATCATTGAAAGTTCATTTTTCACTAACTCAGACAAGGTCTTCATTTTTATGAAGACCCACGCTGACCCCTAAAAATCTGATTTTTTTTTTTTCAGTTAATGTTTGTGCCCATCTGGTTTGAATTTAACATTCTTATGAGTCATTTCACTGTGATAGGAACACTCTGCTATAGAAAACTTCTGTTAATATTTTAACATTTTAAATCAAACACCGTATAGAGCATTACCTAAGCCTCCTTGCAATTATGGAAAACCGTGCCCTCTATTTGTTCATGGTTCCTGCCTTCACATTTATTTTCTTTAAATTGAACATAGTACATGGTAAATAAGTGTGTTCAAATACTTCACCGTTTTTGGGCCAATACATCCTTTTGCAGCTTAAGAGCCTTTTGGAGGCAGCATTTGCCTGAGGAAGGATGAAGAATGCTGTAGGAAGTCAGACGGTCTTCACTTCTCAGGGCTGACACTTAACCCATTTAAAAGAGCTCAATTTATTTTCCGATCAACATTGACTTTATAACTTACATTTTTACTACCCAAATTTCCTGATTTTGAAGCTTGAACTCATTTTCCTTTACTGCTGGGCAACATTTCTCAAGGTAGTCTTTAAGGCAAAATGAAGGAGGAAAAAAATGCCAGGAATCTCTTTAAGAAAATATAGCAGTGTCTCCTCTACCTTCTTAAGCAAATGGATGGTTCCCAGGGAGGCTAGATTTGGTTGTGTACTTAGTCAGTAAATTGAATTTGCACATGGGGTGGACATAATTTAACTTAAAAAAATAAAAAGAGGGGTTTGAAGTATTATTTGTCTATATTAAAAGTGAAGTAAGTATGCCTTAACAAGCCAAGCCATTTTGTCCTTTGTTATATTTAAAATATTTCATCTTAATTTTAGAAGAAAAAGAAGACCAGTTGTTTAAATCAAGTGCTTCGGTTAGGAGCAGGCCATTTTTAAGGTATGTATGAACTGCACACTTCAAGGATACAAATGAACTCCTGCTCTGAATGAATAATAGGGTTTCACTCCCCTGTTCCCCCATTAAAGTTTCTTGAGTTTATTTCCTAATCTGCAGGAATAAAGCTTAACAAAACAAAGACCCTTACCTGGGCTCTGAGCACCAATTCCTTAAGATAACTTTGTTCTAATTCTCATTACATTTTAGTTCACTGATGGCGCTTGGAGAGGTTTAAATCAAAATAGGAAAAATAATAACCATTGACTCACAGAGGTGGGGCCCAGTTTCTTCGTCTTTGTTCGGGCAAAACATGTGTTGGAGGCTATGAAAGCTTTGCAAAATCCAAATCTGGGGATTTTAGCAGCCACACGCCATAACTGCAGATCCCACGCTCTGGGCATGACGAATATGTTTGTACTTCCCGTTAGCCATATTGTTGTGACTGAATATAAAATGTAGTCTTTTTCACACAATTTAATTAGAAGTACCAGATGTGGTGTTGTATGACTGATGTCAAAATACGACACTTTTATGTAAACACTTTAACTTAATCAATCAAGTAAATAGCTTTCACTATTTTAAAGTATTTCAAATCTGCTTGGTACAAATACATTATTTTTTGTGTTATGCTAAATAGATCATGGCCAGCTGCAGCATTATTAAGAGATTAAGGGAATAAAGTTAGATTTTACTATATTATTTTTCAAGGGCCGGCCTTTACAATTTCCTCCTCTGGGAAAGACGAAAAGACGACCGGGTTAAAAAATCCTTTAATTTTGTGGTGCCGGAGAAAGTTCTCCTTGAAAAAATGTTCTTTCTCCACCCCCATCAAATATTATTATTAAATGTATCTTTGCATTCCCCAACGCTTCCGGAGCAAATTGTTTTTCTCTGGTTCCCTATACAGTAAGCAGCCCATTGCTGAGGCAGTGCACCTTCACCAGCATATTAAGTATCCTCGAAGTTTGATACTCCCGGGAGTACAGCCTGGGAACTGTATATTCAAAAGCCAAGCCATTCATTCCCAAGCACCTTTCCTTATCCTGCCTCGTTTGAATTCTTTGTTAAGTTCAAATTGCCCTGTATCACTAGGGTCAATTTAACTTTATCAGTAAAAGTTGTGCTGCTGCCTAGAGATGTTCCTCTTTGAACAGCAAAAGCTTAGGGGAAATAGGAAACTAAGTGATGTGAGAAGCTCAAGGCTTCAACTGTGAAATGAACTGCAGTTACATGCGCTGAGAGTTGTGTGAATTTTGTGTGATGTTTGCAGCGAGGGTGGCTGAAATGGCACTCCGTGGACATACTTCATTTTAAAAAGATGCAAAAAAGGAATGGCGGTTAGGCTCCTGCGGGCCAAGAGTGGCTTGGCAGGATGACTGAATGTGTATTTCTAATAAACCTGCTTCTCACTTGCTCTTGCTTCCTCTTGTCCTCTCCTCTCCTCTTCCCTTGCGTGGACATGTGTGATAAAAAGAATCATTTCAGAGAGTGGTTGGGAGAAGCACTGTGTAAATGTAGAAGCTTATGTTCTGGCTAATGTTCTAGAATATTCTGCAACCCCTGACTTCCACAGCTGGAATGGTTCTTCCATGTTGTGCCATTCATTCTATGGTTGACAAGAACGGGGGCCTCCCTGCAGTTGGACAATGTAGGAGGTTTGGCTCTAAGTCTTGGAGAAACTTGTAGAAACACATGGAGGACAAAATGAAAATGGCAGTGTTACCCTCGAGGCTCTGGCTTTTCTTGCTTTAAGAACTAGTGACAGAGAGGATATCTTCTGAAGAAGAGAGAATTTGATCTATAGTATGTGTACATGTATATATATATATATATGCACATATATATTGATTATTTTTTTCCCCTTGGTAACATTTATTTTGCTCAATTCAAAACATTTTCCTTTGTTTGAAACAAAGAGATTGCTTTAAGACTCAAAACATAACTTTCGGATAAGCTGAAACAGTCCACAGTTTGTTCAGAATTCCCTTTTAAAAGCCAGTCATGAACGGTGAGTGATTCTGTGTAGAGAGGTGGCAAGATCAAATCCCGCCTGGCCCCCTGAAAAAGGTTTGATTGTTGAAAGGCCCATGTCTGCTGGGAGGCACTTACCCCATTTCCATGCCAAATGTGGACTGTTTTAGTCAGAGTGGTCTCTAGAGATTCAAAATTAGGAAAACACGGAATAATCTGTGATTGAGCTTTCTGTTCATTTATAAAAATTTAGTAACTTTAAGCTCTATGCTACGCCATCCATACCTTAAGAGTACACTCACTCATTTGAAGGCTCTGATCGGACTTTTCTTTGGGTCCCAGGGTAATGGAGGCCTCTTCTGCCTCCACTCTGCACCTCCCTCCGCCCTCTCCTTGCCCATGTTTCCTGTACTTTATCAAGAGCTACTTACTTTACTGATCCTACTTAGGTTGCAGGCATTACCTGGAGAAAACAATGAGTGAGGAAACCAAATGACCTTGCAAAGAAGAGGTGTGGGCTTTGTCCTCCAAATGGATTGATTTTCTGGACCACACACCATGAATGCAATCAGTTGGTGTAGCTGCTTTTTAGGCCACTTAAGCTTGGTGACCCGGGTGTTGTGCGCTTTGAAAAGCTACAGGAGTCAGGTTGGCATTCAGATAGTTTTGCTGTGTGAATCCCAAGGTGCAAGAAGTCCTGAAGGGATTTCTTTTCTTCCTTGCTCCCCCCCCCCCCCCGCCTTCCCTCTTCTTATTTTTATTTTTTTAAAGACATCTCTGTTTACTTTGGCAGATGCATAAGTCTAAGTTAAAGGTGGGTGGAGGCATTCAGGGAAGGAAGTGTGTGGGGGAAGAAATGGAAGTACAGCGGGGCCAGCTGCTACCCTGTTTTGCTTTGCTGGAAGAGCTGAATAAGCATCAGATGAATGTTTTGGAAGAGGTTCTCTCTCTCTCTCTCTCTCTGTTTCTGTCTGTCTGTCTGTCTGCCTCTTTCTCCTTCTCTGTCCCCCCCCCCCCCATACTGTATGGTGGGAGATGGGGCAGACAGAGCCTGAGAGAGGCAATAGGATCTTCTCGGTAGACTCATGAACTCTTCAGAGGTTCCTCCCAGAGGAAATAGTTCTAAAGAATTTCCTACACCACGGCCGATGGTGTGATTGTGTATGGTTTGAATACTTTTTTTGGTCTGTCTTGCAGTATCCTATTTTCTAGTACTCAGCTTACATGGCATTTTCTAGAAGATATTGCTCTATTGCCAACCAATAAAGTATTAATTATTTAATAATTAGAATGAGCACCCATACTGCATCCAGCTCCTTCCTGCTGCATGGTCCTTATCCATGCTGTCACAAGCTGTTCCCTCTGCATGGAACATTTTTTAACCTGTTACCCCTCCATCTCCCCTGCATCCTTCCATTCATTTTTCGTATTTTCTATTCAGGTCTCAGCTTAGACATCTTATCAGTGATGTTTAACTTCCTGACTCCTCCAGGTTTACAAGTACTACCGCTGCATTCGTCGTGTATGATGTATCTCTTCTTGATAGCATGTATCTTGATTGTAATTGGTTAACTATTTGGGCAATTACTTGTTTACCTCTAGGCTTCCCGGATGGACTGTAAGGTGATGAAAGCAAGACTGTGTCTGGTTTGCCACCATGTGCCCAGAGCCTGGCATACACTAGATGTTCTGGGAATATTTGTAGAATGAATGAATGAACAAATGAATGCTTGGATTGCTACTAGATGGCTGCTACTAGAAGAGGAAGGAGGTTGCTACCATTTATTAGAGACTAATAAAGTGTTAGCTCCAAAAAAAAAAAAAAAAAAAAAACCAAACCCAAACCAAACAAAAACCCCAGGAATAATGATAATGGTTATTCAGAATAGTAAAAAGCCAGTTAAAGCATATTTATGGGAAATTCAATTTAAAAAAAAAAAGATGGTGAGGACGAGAGTGTGTGATCATCGTTATGTCTCTCTGCAGTAGCAATAATGCTTCTTCCCAACCGTGTTCAGCAATCCTAGTAACTTTCAAAGTTCCTCAGCCTCTTTTGGTGTCCTTTCCCTTCAGTTCTGGTAATATGTGCATACCTAGTGAGTCTCTGTGTTGGGAAACTAGACTCCTACTTTGAAATACATTCACTTCATTTTTTCATCCAAATACATACTGAGTATTGATTATGTAAGTCACAATTGCCAATGGGTGACATTGGGTAAAATACTTCACCTCTGTGTGCCTCAGGTTTCTTACATGTAAAATAGGGTTCTTAGGATTAACCGAGATAGTACGAGTACTTGTAGTCAAATTTTTAGCACAGTGCCTGACAGACAGTAAGCTTTCAACAATGTCAGTGATTATCATTATTTTTGTATGTCAGGGACTGTGTTGAACTCTGGCCACCCAAAGATTGAAAAGAGGGGGTCCTCGCTCTCATGAGTTCATCATGGCTTGTGTCTGATTGGCACTGTAATGCTCAGGAGTATCTTTCCCTCTCTACAACCAGCCAAATTGATAAGATGACCATCAACAGGAGTTTCTCATTGCATTCACTCTAAGGGACGGCTCCAAGCTTTTCCAATGTTTCAGCAAAGCTACAGTCGGTTCACGGTGCACCACTGCCAGCAGCATTTGGTTTTCCTCCTTTGTGGACAAGTGCCACAAGGGATCCTCTTCTCCAGACCCTAGGGCATTCAAGTGGTAGGGCAGAGGGTGTGTTGGCCATTTGCTGTCCTGCTCAGATTACACTGAGCTTGGGTGCTGCTGGATACATGACTGAAGGTTTAGAGAAAATTGTTCACAATCTGTGAAGCATGTGAATTATATTCTTGTGACATATAAAAAATTCTTGGCAGAGGGAGAAGTGTTGAGTGAAAGATAATAATCTGCTCTTATCTTTCCCTTGATTTGACTGCTGTAAGAAATCTGTTAGGAAATCTGATGAATTAGACTCATCATCGTGCTTCCCATTTGTTAGATAGACTCTTCCTGCTTCTGTACCACTTCCCACTGGCACCATGCGATTAAAAAATGCTTTTTACAGAGGTATGCAATTGATGTTTGGGTCCCCAAGAGTCACTGATTAACACAATGGGTTCCAAGTGAAATTGAGAACAAGTTTTAGCCATTACTTTTATAGATGGAAATGTCTCATAAGTGACTGCTGTTTCTTTAAAAATGCCACCTCAGTCTTGTTGGAGATTGATTTTTGTTTATGACAAAGTTTGACAATATGGAAGTCTCCACTCATATTTCCTGAAGACTTTCACCCGCATGTAAGAGAAAAAAGGAAAGAAAACTCCAAAACTGTAACTTAGAACCATAAATGCATTTGCATAGAATATCTAAGTTTTCTAAAACATTGTTCACAATGCTGTTTGGCAATTGTCCTTTCTTCCTGTTAGATTTCTTTCATTTGTATCTTTATACTGACTGTATTTATGAATACAGTTAATACTTAGAATTTACTATGTATTGGGCATTACTCTAAGAACTTTATGTGGATTATTTTATTGGCACCTTACACCAACCATATGATAGATTAGTATTATTATCCTCACCTATAGGCAAGGAAAGAGGCAAAAAGAACTAAAATAAGTCACCCAAGGTTATAAATTAGTAAGTAGGTGAGCTGGGATTTGAACCCAACCAGTCTGGCTCCAGCCCGTAACTATTATGTTCCATTGCCATTCAAGCCCTAGTTTCTGCAAAGGGAACCACAGAGAAGGCCTATCTAGCTCAAACCCAAGGACTGTACAAGTTATTGGAGGACCTTGCAAGGCAACACATAGCCTCTGGGTCTTAGTGTTGGAGAACAATCTGCTGATGTGCCCCCTTCACTAGAGGCCGTTCGTTGCTTTGCTACTTAAAGTAATAAACCCTTAAAGATTAATTCAATCTTATCAAAAAGGTTGTTCACAGTAAAATAATATGAAAGCTTTCTTCTCAGCAGTGGTTCCATCGAAGAAAATGAAGCCTAGTTGTGTTTAAAACATATAATCTCTTTTTTAGGCTCACAAATATGGACTTTGTAAGTTAAACCATATAGATGCATGCTTCTTTCTCCTTTTTCTGATTGATATTAATTAAAAGTATTCTGTGTCGTAACTCTTGTTTTTAATATTAAATATTGCCTCTAAGAGAAAACATAATAGTAAAAATGATTTCTAGGATGAGTCCATTCAAGCTGAGCCTAGAATCAGCCAATTCTATTATTTGTCTTTTTATGTTTGTTTGCCTTCTCCTGTTTGTTTGAAGGAATTCAATTTCTTATACACCTATTTGGTCCAGTGGGATGATGTGATGTGTTAGACACAGACTGAGTTTACTGACCTCAACATGTGTTTTCAGAAATCTTAGCACTTCTCACCTTTAGTTGGAAGCTGCTAACTTCTACCCCAAGAACGAGGTAAACTTTGAGCAGTTAGGGTGAAGAGTTTACCAGGCCCTCTTAAACGTTCATACCTTTTATGTCTTCCTGAGCAGAGCTCTGGGGATAGAGCAATGTGGTCTCGGCTATTAAAGATAGTGGGCCAGGAACACCTGGTCACAATAAATATAGGTTCCTTCTTTCAGCCTTCTCTGTGGTCTTAAAATGAATCTACAAATTTTAAAATTTGTCATTTCCAGGCTTATGATAATCCTAGGTAATGAGACATTTTCACAAGTCCCACATTGTAAATCTGACACTTGCTTGTTTAAAAGGCCATGTCCAAAAAAGATTGAATTTTGTTAATTGTACAGTTTCCTGGATTCAAGTCATACTAACAACAGATAAACTTAAAAATCAAGAATATTTACAAGACATCTAATTATTAAAATCATTAAAGCAAATAAATTTCATCGAATGTTAGTTTAAGAAATTGACAACAACACTGAAAACAGCTAGGTAAATTCCCAGAATATAGAAATAAATTTGGGTGAAGCCTAAATATCTGTGGGCTTCAGCGAGTCTAAAATCTTCTTTATAAATAATAACATTTATTGGTATGTTTCTAATTATAGAAGTTATTCATGCTTATTTTAGAAAACTTGAAGGGAAAAAAGAAGAAAACTAAACCATCTTCAATCTTACTCATGCCTGAAAGAAGAAAGGCAATTGTGTAGTCTATCGAGGGTCTTTTTTCAAAGTGACTACATTTTGAACTTAGTACGCACTTGAATTTAAAATAAAGTAAGAGTGTCTGATAAAAACACCAATTACAATGGCTCTATAGCCTATTTTCTAATGGTAGGGCACCCCAATTTAAGATGCACTTTTCCTTATTGTTTTTTTGAAGTTACTTTTTCCGATTATGAAAGTAACACTTTAATTATGGAAAATTTGGAGAACATAAAACAAAAGATCACTCTTAATTATCCCTACTTCTCTTAAGACAAGCACTGATAATCGGTGTATTTACGTCTAGTCCCAAAGGTTTTGTTTCTCACTTCAGCAGGTGCTTTCATAGAAATGGATTGGCTCAGGACCTCTCAAAAAGGCAGGCAAATAATGAACGTCAACTATAATTATATATATATATATATATATAGTGACAAGAAGTGGAGTACAGCATTAGGAATAGAGACAATGGAAATGTAACAGCTGTATGCGATGTCAGAGGGGTAGTGGATAGGGGAGGGGGGTTATCACTGTGTGAGGGATATAAATGGTAAACATCTAACTATTACATTGTTTTGTACACCTGAAACTAATAATTTTTTTAAAAAGTTAGGCAAATTTGACAATGTCAGGCCATGGGCCATGGTTGGGCAGACTACAACTGTGTAAGGGAAGAGTTTCCAACAACTGTGCAATCTGGGCAGGAATTGGTGGGTGGGTGTCTAGGAAGGGAAAAGAAAATGATCTGTTCCATGAAAGCAAATGCAACTGTATTGGGGCTGTTCTGTTCCATAAAAGCAAATGCAAATGCTGAATGATGTGTCTATCCGCTGCCCAGATTGGCTCCTAGTAACTCTTCTTTGGTGGAGGGAAATGGTGCCTTGTCCTTATTCCAACTTGTGTTCCACCACAATGTGGTTTTTATTCTCTCATCATTTTGTGAAAACAACTAACCCAGTTTAATAGGATTGGGAACATAGTAGGTCCTATATAAATGCTTATTGAATGCAACTGAAGAAAACTAAACTTATCATCTGAATTGCAATCTCACTTAAGAATATCCAATTGTTTTTATGAAAGATCTAATTTGAACTTAGCTAAGGGATATATCTTTTACGTGAAAGTGGACATAATTTACTATGCACCGAATGAAGGTGATGATGATAGGCAAAAGGGGAAAAGTGTGAAGGCCAGGAAGAATTATTTTCTCAACAAAGCATTATGCTTATGTCAAAGAATTTATAAAAATACATGTCTCTAAGTACATACGTACAAATGAAAGTTTTTATAAAAATATCTTGGACTGTGGTGTTGATGGGCCTATTTTTAGGAAAAAAATTAAGAGGAACTTTCATGCCCCAAGATAGAGAATGTCAGATACCATTCTATGTTAAAGAAATAGAAAACCATAATGAGAAAAATGTTACATTTATACATTAGCAGAAATCTTATTTTTGCTTTCATGAATTTTAAAGCTGCATTGATTTGACTAAACCAATTTCATTAGCATCTCATTTCTGCTTATGACTTTGAATGATATGCAAATGATATGTTTGAAATGAAGGCCAGTAACCCACATGTTTGAAGAATTGTTTTTTTATTCCTTAAAAAAAATTCCTTTAGGGCAGCCGGATGGCTCAGTTGGTTAGAGCTCAAGCTCTGAACAACAGGGTTGCCGTTTCGATTCCCACATGGGCCAGTGAGCTGCGCCCTCCACAACTAGATTGAAGACAACAAGCTGCCACTGAACTGCCGGAGGGGCAGCCGGATGGCTCAGTTGGTTAGAGCGCGAGCTCTCAACAACAAGGCTGCCGGTTCAATTCCCTCATGGGATGGTGGGCTGTGCCCCCTGCAACTAAGATTGAAAACAGCGACTGGACTTGGAGCTGAGTTGCGCCCTCCACAACTAGACTGAAGGACAACTACTTGGAGTTGGTGGGCCATGGAGAAGCACACTGTCCCCCAATATTCCCCAATAAAGTTAAAAAAAAATTCCTTTAATGTTTGGAAAGTGTCAACTGTAAATGCTATCAACTCTCAACAACTGTCAGCCTTGAAAATTGAGTCAGTGAACATTCCTCTGCTTCAATAGATGTTCTTTGTATAATCTCTGAGGTCCTCAGACTCAGAGGGTCTGTGTTTCTGAAAGGGTGGCCCAGAAGCCACATATGTCAGAATCACCTGGGCATTGATTAATATGCGTATTCCTGGGTCCCACCCCAGATCTACTGACGGAGCACATTTAGATATGGGCCCCAGAAATCTAGGTGATGTTTATGCTATCAGAGTTTGAAAACCTGGTGTAGGGTAATTGTTAGGCGGTATTTGTTTAAAGATTTAGTTAAGCCCAGAAAAGAAGGATGGACTACACAGGTTCTTTTACCAACAGAGGTCACTCACTCTTTAGTCTTGAATTCCATTCTAGCAAACTAAGAGATAGATAACAAAATCCACATGAGGAGCGTGAACTGATATTCAACAGAGGAGAAAACCAGGAGGTCTTTTGTCCAGAGGATGAATCAGTTTTTCGGGCAATGTAATAACGATGATGATAAATGCCATCTTTTGATTACTTCTTTGTGTTCGGAGCTTTTCACATGCAACAATAGCAAGTCTCATTGATCCTCTCAATAAGTCAGTGATATTGGCCCATCTTTATTCTATTGATGGGGCTCTTGAGGCTCAGAGAGATTAAATAACTTGGACTGGGTCTTCCTTCTAAAAATTGTGGATATAGTATCTCTGATTCCAGATCCTGGGATCTTAGTCCCCAAACCACAGTGCTTTCACGACTTTTATAAACATCAGCTTTGAGGGCACCTCCCAGGGGAAGAGCATTAATTGAAATGTTTTCCTCCTCTTCTATGCTTTCCTTGAATCTGGCTTAACAGTTGGTGTCACACATCCCACGTTGGGACCAAGTAACTCTGTCAAAACCACAAGCAGGGAGTACTCAGTGCTGGCTGTTGTCATTTCCTAGTGCTTTCCAGCTTCAGGGATTCACTGTTCTTTCAAATCATGATATAGGGCAAGATCTAAGTGCCCACTGTGGGTAAAGATACATCACTAGGTTAAAGAAAAATCTGTGAGTGTTAAAAGTGTTCTGTTTCTTGATCCGGGTTCTTGTTACATGTGTAAGTCCCGTTTGTGAAAATCAGCAAACTGTGCACTCATGAAATATGCACTTTTCTGCATGTACATCACACATAGTTTAAAAAATAAAATTGTAGTCTTATATCAAATTATGTGACTTAGAGGCTGTAACTCACCTCCTCTCTGCCATCTTCCACTGGTCTCTGCTCCCCCTTTCATTTCCAAATCAACAGTTTTCTGGTGAGAATGTGGTAAGGTAATTGTTCCAACAACTGTATATAGAATTATTTGTTAGACCGAAAACTCAGAGTAGGAGTTAACCCTGATGAGGGAAATGGTCTGTTTCCTTGTTGATTCCTTGTCATCTCTTGGTTTCAGTAATGTTAAAAGTTTAACACATTTTTCTATTATGTTAACACATTGTGTACTGAACTGGCAGACACAAAGCATCTTGAATGTGCTTTACAATTTTTGCTTAAGTTACCTCACAAGATTCCCACATTCTTTAGTTCTGCCTGTATTGAGAATCAGCAGTTACTTTTAAGTTTTAATAAGTTTCACATGTTTTGTAGTGAAACCGTGTTTGGTTAATTCCAACCTTTAATTAGTAGGCTCTGGATTGGTGTATACCAGACACGGGGATGTTATTAGTGGGAACCGAAAGTGATGTGTGTTACTCCATAACAGATCAAAACAAACCTTGTGTGCTCTGACAGCATTAAACCCCACTGAGACCTGACCAGGATATGGTTTTCAGTTGTAAAAGAAAATTGTAATTCACAAGTCCTTGCCAGATGTTGTACCCCCGTACCTCAACTTCATTACATCTACCCAGAGTAGGTGGTCATGGGAGGTTCAGCCAAAAAGACATGGTTTGGTTTTTTAATCATTTAAATATTAGATTTAGTCAAAATCTTTAGCAAGCATATTGGTGCATCTTGCTTTTTTGGTGCTTTTTTTTTTTTTTTTAAATTGGGGATGTATGTTCTCTGGGATGTAAATAATACTTTCCAATTTAGGAGGCAGCTTCAAAATCCTCACACCTAATGGAAGTTCTAGCTCTTGACAATGTTACAGCAAGAAGAAATGTTCATTTATAAACAGTAAAAAGATTCTAAGATAAAATAACCGGAAATGTGCAAACCTGAATGAAAACACAGGTTTAGGAGCTGGGGTCTGGTTTAAGGAGTAAACAAATGAGTTTTGAGACTTTCTTATCTCAAACCTAAACAAACACTGTGGATGTCACCAAGTGCAAATTTAAAAGAAACTTTCCTAGGTTGACCAAGAAACAAGAGCCAATGCATTTTTAAAAACTAGTATGATTGGCAGTGGCTTTTGAAGTGTTGAAATGTATTAGATAAAGTTCAAATGCTAATGCACATGGTGTGTTTACAATTGACTCACACAGTCTTTCCTGGACAGGGAGACTACCCATCTAGGAGCTTAATGCAGGACTCTCAACTCCTGGACTTTTAGGCAATTTGCACTCTCTTTCCCCGGTCGTTGTGTTATATGACTTTAGCAAAATACACATTTTATAACTTACATTTCTCATATCCTTTTTTAAACTGTTAGATTTGTGAATGTTTTCTTTGGTTAGACAATTGGTGTTATTCTAATACTTATTTCAATATAATTTCACAGTAATATATAATGCAGATGGTAGGGCATAGTAGTAGCTTTCACCTTACAAGCAAATCATATTTTATCTGGCTATAACTATAAAACATTATTCTTGAGGGAATGTTGTAGCAAGATTATTTTTTTCAATGAGATTTTACTGTAGTAAAGGTCACTGTTAAATCCCACTGATTTAAAATGTAAATTATTGTATTATTTTTTTCCCTATAAAGGAGTAACTACCGAAAGCAACTCCAAGGTATTCTGGTTATGTACATAATTTGACACTAAGTTCCCTGTTGACTAATTTGAAAGATACCATTATATTTCGTTGCTTTTAGAAGCCCCTGATTGCCCATCATTGACGAAAGAGCCGCATTTTAAAGAGTGGTAGAAGGAAGTTCTTTTAAAGAAAATCCCCTCTCTCTTTTCACACATTTTGCACTTGTGAGGAGACAAATAATCACATTTTTGAGAAAGAGTGTTTTCTTTCATCAACACCAGGAGCATAAGATTTTTTTTTTTTAAGCTGGCTCTTAGGATCTTCAGCGCTAATTTGTGTGTGTCAACTAAGCCATAAAACCACATGGGCAAATCTGATCTAGGCTCTGAGGTTGGAGAATAAGTTTGAACCTTCTTTGGAATTTTTCCTTTCGACTTGTTTTCCTCTACAGATACAAACCACAGAAGTGGTTTGCTCTCCGTGCTGTGTATAAATTATTGTTGGCACCGACTTTTTGAATGATATTATTCTCCAAACATCTTTCGGAGGGCTAATTTTTTACTCTTTCCTCTCCATTTTCAATGTAAAAATTTCAACTCCAAGAGCTGACAGGATCCTAGGGTCTCTTGGTTCATTATCTTTTCCAAGTTTTCATTAACAATTCATTTTGGAAAAATTTCTCTTTTCCACATTAAAACAGGTAGATAATAAATTGTTCCCCTTTTTGCCTACAGTGAAAAAAAAATTTAAATCATTATCTATAATTTTAAAGAATCTCCAGTCTTTGAAAGGTTGTTAAATAGACAAACTAAGAAAAATGTGTCTTATCCTCAGTAAAACCTTAACATTTTATGAGGACTGATAAATGATTCTTTTGGCTTTTACTATTAGGCTTGTAAACAGTTTTAATCACTCAGTTTCTGAAAAAAAAAAAAAATTAACATATTTTAATTCCAATTATCATTTTATTATCACAAAGATAGATAGTAATACCTCATTTGTTGGGTGTATGTGCATATACGTTTGTGTGAAGCAAACTTTCCATCACCTCTCTTTTCATCTATTTGGAGTAAAAATGGCACAATAATAATAGCAAAGGATTTGAAACCAGAACATCTGGCTGCCTGTCTTCACTCTGCCTCATATTAGCTGTATGACTTTAGGTAAGTCCTTCAATTTCTTTGAGCCTCAATGGACTCAGCTCTAAAAAAGAGGAATTGGTAACACCTATCTCAAGGGTTGTTAGAGATTACATGTTCTAACATATGTAGAAACATGTGGTACACTGTAAGATGATCTGTTACCATATTATAAACCAGTGGTAAGTGTCTGGTAATAAGTATATTACCTAAGACAACGGGGGCAGAGGAGATAGTGGCTAAGAAACAAGTCTTTGGCATTAGAGGTTCTTGAGTTCAAAACCTGGCTCTGCGTGTTGTTAACTCTAGTACACTTTCACAAATGTCTTTCTCTGACTCCCAGATTCCTCACCTATGAAAAATGGGATTAAAAAAAACTGACCTCGGTCACTAAGAGGGTTAAATGAGATAATATTAGGTTGGTGCAAAAGTCATTGCGATTTACGAGGTTAAAAATAATTGCAAAAACTTCAATGACTTTTGCACCAACCTAATACATACATTAAGCACTTAGGCGAGTGCCTGGTACTGAGTAATTGCTCCATACATGTAATATTATTATATTTTTGTCTTTGCTCGTGGTAATCGCTGTACATTCTTCTTGGGTAATTATAATCATTACTTCTTTTTAAAACGATAAGCATATATATCTGACAGTGTTTGCACAAAGGAAGCAAATCAGTAAAGATTTGCTGAGTGAATGTACATAACCTTCCCCAATATGGATCTTTTAAAACGTGCTTTGCGTTACCTAGAAAATGCTCAGCCTTTTAAAAATATTTTCATAGGACAGTTATCAATCAAGTCTTATCTACATAAGCGTCCAACGATTATTTCACCACAAAACTTCAAACAAAGATACTTACAACTGTATTTTGTTCAAGGCCTTTAGCCTAAGGTAGATCATTAGCCACACATAACTATCTTTGTGTACTATCTTCCCATGCTGATAATGTCAAAACCACTCTCTACTTGCTAGAGTCACTTCTCTTAGGACTCATTCAGCAGAAGTACAGCCATCCAACAACTTCGGAGACTAGCTAAAAATGGTTTTCATCAAAAATCACCATAAAAGAATATTTTGACAGTAATGTTAATTTTCCATAAAATAAAACAAGTAGCTTGATTTTCTGTGAAATGGATCAAACTGAAAACAGAAAATCCACAGATCATTTCCAAATCTTATGGCAATCCTCTGTTAACTTTGATCACCATAAGAAGTAACAGTAGCAGAAAGAGTGGACTCACACCACCAACTGTGTGCATAAATGCCAACAGTGAAATCGCCCAATGGTAAACAACGGAAGGACAGGCATCGGAGGCATGGCCAATCTACACCTTAGGCAACCGTGTCCTGGAATTTTGACTAACAAATTATTGTTTGAGGAAGCACTTTTATTTTTATCTGGTCTGCTCATTGGTGGAGCTCAAGATCTTTCTTTACGTGCTTGAGAAGTTAGGAGCAGACACTACCGTTGTTTGACAGAGGAAGAAGGTGAGACAGGAGAGAAATTGGGCATGTCTCAGGGACTATGGCTGGGTGGGAGAAGATACTGGCAGCAGATTTCATTAGCTGAAGCAATCTGGTGTCTGACCCGGCTCACCGGGCAAATCTCCCTATAGACACTGCCCCACATCTTAACCTTCTCAGGAGGTTTTCTCTTAAAAACCCCCAGGAGACTCCCAAATCTGTTTTTTAGCCTTCGGGCATGCTTCTCCTTTTACCTGGTAAAATCCCCACCTTCCTCTTGGGGACCTTCTGTTCTTTGAGAACCACTCAAACATGATTTCCTCTATAAAGTCTTCCTTCACTGGGCACTCGCCACCCCATGCACCCACGTGGTAGTATGGCTGGTCTCTAGGCACTCATGGTATATAGTATGTTGTAGGTATGTCAGCCAGCATTCAGCAGACTGCACTGCAATCTCTGGCTTACCTGTCTCTCTCCCACTGTACTCTGGAGTCAGGTTCATGTTTGATCCCTTTATGCTCAACACGAAGCAGAGCACTGGGCAGTTGGGAGGCCCCAATTTAACCTAAACTTATAGAATGTAAATGTAAAGCAAACAGTTTTTGTTCACATTTAATTATGTAATTGTTTTATAAGGGAGCGTAAGTACAAGACTGTTAGGAAATTCTAAACCTGAATATAGATTGGGAGATTAAAAAAATAATTTTCAAATGTGAAGTACTAATTATAGTAGCATTATTAGGTGTTTTTGAAAAAAAGAGTTTTTCAGGATTCATAAAATTAAAGAAATATAGGGCTTTGCAAAATTAAAAATAACATGTATTTAAATCCCAGGTTTTACCAGGGCCTAGTATATTGTTTTGTTTCCTTACCTAAATTTTAAATTCCTTAGAGGGAGAAAGAATATTTGTATTTCTATTTTCCAACAAGTAGGCACAATGCTTGATGTGTAGTTAATTCTCAAGAAATGCCTAATGGACATTACGCGCACACACACACACACACACACACACACACACACACACTTCGCCAACTCCCACAAACACCCACATCTTGCAAACTAACTGATAACCTGGTGTTATTTTTGGTTAAGACACATGTAAGAAGATATCAGCTTTCAACTGAATGCCATCAAATATATAGTTAACTCATGAATAAGGGCATTAAGGGTCATAGTCTGTGAATGATTAAGGGTCGTCCCAAATTCTTGACAGCCCAGTGACTACGATTAGAGAAACACAACCTCGATGGTGCTTTCCCAATACGGAGCTTACTTTTGTTTTTATTTTGTATTTTAAAAATTCGATAGCTGCTGTTGTCCCCAAAAGCTGGCATGATGTGAATGTGCCTCTAGTTGCAGGAATGATGTCAGCTGTGAGAATTTCTCCAGACAACCTGTTTTCTCTATTTGCATGAGGAAAAGCAAGAGCAAACACAAGAATTTCTCTCGTGCAATATGCACTTCCTGTGAGGCCCCAGAGAAGCCATTCCAACACTCTTCCTTAGTTCCTCCAGCTGTAAAATGGAACTAATAATGACTAATAATGTGTTTCACAAGGTAACTGTAAGGATTAAGTAGTGAGGGTTTCAAGGTGGTAGACCCTGAGTATGAAATATTTCTACAATGTGAAACTCTGTTGGACCTATTTTTCCTGGCCGAGCATTAATGTTTTCTATTAGATTGGGTTTTCAAATTCCCTAAGTTCATTTAAATACGCAATTCAAATGACTTGCAAGCAAGGTGGTTTATTTCCCTGTTAAGAGTTCCATTTTGTGACAAAGACATTTCTAGAAAACAATAGCACTTAGCATTAAGATAACATGAATTCCTATCCCAGCTGTATTGCAACTGTGGGCCGCCCCAACATTTCTTTGCTCCTCTGTTTCCTTTCAGGTCCTGAAGCAAAGTATGTGTGCCTGACTTACAGGACTGTGAGAAGTAAAGAGGCAACATATGGTGAAATGCTTTAAGCTCTGTGGTAAAGATGCCAGAGACTATTATTCTACAGATTTCAAAACTGAGTCCCAGAGAGGCAAACAGACTTGCCTTAAATCGTGACAAGTGAACATCAGGATACAGCACTCGATGTTAATAACGGAGTCACAACCAGTTATTCTGGCCTTATCGCTTCCTAAGGGATCAAGAACCTACAGAGGTAGAGATTTCTCTCAGAGGAAGCTCCCTCCCGACTTTGACGATAGTTAGCTTTCTTTCACCTGTTGAGCTACCTTTTGCCTCCTTCTGAAAATGGAGCACTTCTTTTTTTTTGGTTTTTCTGCTGAGTTGTCTGTCTCTCTTTTACAGGACACAAGAGGTGGCTGCTAGAACTTGTTGCCAAGGAAAGGAGCCTGGTTAGAATGTCCAATTGAAGACTTATTATTGGCTGCAGAGAATACTGTTATGTGGCTTGTAGAAATCAAATAAAATCTTGAGAGGAGGCCAGAAAGTCAAAGAAATGCTGTTAAATCTCAAGTCCTGTATGATGAAGAATAAGTAAAGGGAATATATAGGGTGTAAATTGAGTTGTAATTCCAACCAAGTCAATGCCGTCAGTTGTGATGGCCAAACAACAGATGCATAAAGGCTTAAGGACCCCAAATGTTACAGACTCTGGCTGCTACCCAAATGCCCTTGCAGCTGAAATAAAAGAGTCCAGTATTCTTGCACAGACAAAGCCTTCAAGATAAAACAGCAGACCCTCTTGACTAAAAGGGTTTGCAATGGATATATTGCTAGTAATCTTAAACTTGCTCAGCAGAGACGGGGCAAGTTTGGGAAGCAAACAGGTTTTGTAAAATGATGGGTTTTGTATAATTCCTAACATGTTCTTGGCATCCAATGGCCTGATTATTATTCCTGTGAATATTAGTTATGTAGCACAATGTTATACGGACACAGGACTCCCTAGGGAGGGAAGACAGGAAGCTGGCACAATTCCTTCAATTCTTCCCCGGTCCCATTTCTTTGGGCTTGGGCTGGAAGAAGGAGAAGGAAAAAAGCAAAAATACATAATAGCTGGCATTTTTTTAAAATTGAAGAATATTAGGGAACAGTGTGCCTCTCCAGGGCCCATCAGCTCCAAATCGTTGTCCTTCAAATTAGTTGAGGAGGGCACAGCTCAGCTCTAAGTCCATTCGCCGTTTTGCACTGTCAACCTTGTTGTTGAGAGCTCGCGCTTTAACCAACTGAGCCATCCGGCTGCCCAATAGCTGGCATTTTTGATTATTTATTATGCCCCAGGTCCTGTGCTCAGTATATATACAATATCTCATTTAACTACTGTAATAAATCTATGAGGTTTATGATCTACATTTTTTTTTTAAGATGAGGAAATAGGGGCTTAGATAGGTGAAAGGTAGTGTAGTCGTTAAAAGCTTGTGTTCTGGACCCTGACTGGATCTGAATTCCAGGTCGTCTACTTGTGAGATGCATGATATTGGGCAACTGACATAATTGCAGTCTCACCTACAAAGTGGTGTGAAAATAGTACCTACTACCATTGTGATGATTCACTAAAGCAATAGACACAAAGCATTGAGAAGAATATCCGGCGCATAGTAGGGACTTTATGAATGTTCCTTATATTTATTACTGCCCGAGGTTATGAGCACAACCATAAACAATGTGGTCGCAGAGCCGAGTCTAGATTGCAGGTCTCTCTGAAGACTGAGGGACCTTTCCCTTCACCATCTCACTCTGCTGCCTGTATCAGAAAAGAGGATGTGGCCAGGAAAGGTAGAAGCAATATTCTGGAGCAGGTTTTAGCTGCTTAGCAATGGGGTAGCACCAGCAAGCGATCTCCTTCCACTCTCTACCCCCCGCCACTCTTACTACCACCAACTGTATTTCTTTTATTTTTATTAGTTCCAATTGCTACCACTGACAGCCAAAAATCAGAGTAGCACAACAGCCCATATTTACTTTTGTGCTGTCTTACGAACGTTGTCCCCTACTGATTCTTGCTTGTCCTTTGCATCCACTGCTTCTTGCAAACAAGAGAAAAGAGAGATGGTTTTCCTGGTGTTCCATATGAACTTAGAACAAATAGCTTCAGGGGGAAACATCATCAATTCTATTCAGTGTTTTAAAGGCACGGGAGTTTAGATGTTGAAAGGGTACTGTCTAATGTGATTTCCTTGACATAACCCTTTGGTCTTGGCTTTGGTTTTGATGAAACGCAATGAAAGCTCTCATCATCGGCTTGGACACATACTGCTTCCCTCGCAGCCCTGCAGTGTTGTCTGCACAGGGAAAGGAGGATGAATTGCGTCCTCTTCTGCTCGCAGCTGCCAGTCGTGCTCTGGTGGCAGCAAAGTGCAAGGCTCTTGGCAGGTCTTAGATTACAAGTAGGATTTGGAGATCCTGCAGTTATGACAGAGTGAGTTGTAAAACTTACACTACTGCTTTAGTGGAATAAGGCTATTATTAGGTTTTTTGACTTCATTTTTTTTTTTTTCAAACATTAGGACCATAAGAAAGTGTTCACATGAGCTTATGCAGAGGGATTTCAAGTTTTAAGCTGGGAAATTTGAATTGATTAGGTCCTGCTGTCAGGACTATCTGATTCTCTAATAGGAGCTGAGAACCAGCGCTGTGGGAGTCTGGCTGTGAAAATGACCCAGGCAGGCAGTGGCCGGACCAGCAGTGGCTGGGACATCACGTCTGGAGCTGCAGTGTTGTAGTGCTCTGCTGTAGGTAGACATTGCTTTGCCTCCAACTTTGCTAGGTTAGAGACCCAGCGAAGACCTCCCACTTATTGAGCGGGATGGATACCTCCACGGAGCCCAGGAATTTGGAGTTCGCCAGCAGACCACAGAGAGCACCAAGAGAAGCTGCAGCACAGTTTCTGGAGGTGTCTAGACCCCAACAAGTCCCCTGCCCCCCTGTAGTGAATGTTCCCTGGAACACACACAGGAGCTGCGTGATGTTTTCACTTCAGAAGGGAAATCTTGTCAGAAGTTATCTCAGGGCTCTAGTTCAGGATCTGGCTTTGTCTTCCGGTGGATTTGCTCATTAGCAAATTCAGCATATGTTATCCAATATCCAGAATCATTTAGTCCAAACTCCTGCCCGATGGAGAGCCCCTGCTACAATACTGGCACTGAATATGCTCCGGGACAGAGCACTCAGTACTCTCAGAGTTCCACAGAATAAAGAATCTTTACAGTGGGTCAAAAGCTCCTTACATGAAAAATGATAGAAATGTAAGGTCGATCAGCTATTATTCTGGGCTAATATCCAATTTCCTATTATGTTGGATGTGGCTCCCTTCTGCTGTTTTTGTTAGTTCTGCCACCTTGGAGCTGGGGGCGGGTGTGGACCAATATGTTAATTTTCATATTTTATAGTAAGCTTGATCAAAGAGTTTTGTTTGTTTGAGGGAAGTTGAAACTAATACCGAAATGAAACAATAGAGCCATCTATGCATTTTTCTCATCCGTACTGTTTTTACTGCCAGTTTTGTGCAGGGGTGGGGGTGGGAATCTGTGATCAGAGGCTATTAGGAAAGCAACTTCTTCCCCAACTTTTTCTACTAGAAGTGTAAAAAGTCACTTCACATGCTGCTGAAAAATGCCTATTTGTCCTTTGGAGAAGCTCCCAGAAGCCTGTTACCTGCGAGATAATCAAGACTTGTCTCAGGTTAAATTGCTTCCTGTAAAGCGTTTTGCTTCCTATCAGAGACTTACATAGTGAGACACACTTGTGCTCATTGGCTTCTCATCTGCCTAGATCTTTTAAGTACTCATCCCTGAGTTAGATGTTGGTGATTCCCATACTGAAAGAAAATGTTTTAAAATTCTTTTTCTTATCAATGGGTGATTCATCATGTAGCCCCTTTAGCCGTGAGCCTAGTGCTGCTAGTCAAAGTTTCTCTTTGTTCCAGATTTTTCATGTTAACGTGGTCTGCGTAGTAAAATCCTTGCCGGTAAAGGGAGAGCCAGATTTGTGGCATGGCCCATAACACACGTACATTACTGAGACCACACACAGATCAAAAAGATAAAGGCACACATTGCTTTTGAGCAATGACCCATGTGCCAAAAATGAGGTTTCACCTACAATAGACCAGAAGAATGTAAGAGTTTGGTCTCAGGGTACCAAGAGTTTCCTTTTTTGTTACGTTTTAAAAGGATGGTAGGTCAATATTTTTAACCCTTTTGATTATCTTAGTTTCACTATTTACAACTAAAAAGAAATAAAGAACATTTCTCTCCTACCAGCAACTGTTGCAAAGAGAGAAGCTGCCGGACCTATGGCTCTGGAGCCAGACTGTTTGGCCTCAGTTTTGGATAGCCCACTGTGTAACTTTGGGCTTCAGTTTTCCATAAAACAGGAATAATACCTGTACCGACCTCATGAGATTGTTTTGAGATTGAACCAAGATAATACGAGTAGAATGTTCAGCATGGAACCTAGACCCTACAAGGTTTCAATTGTTTGCTATGAGTACATTAAATCTTGCCCTAATCAATATGCTTCCAAAATTAAATTGCATAAATTAGGGGGTGAATTTACTCCAACATTAATAAGTAATATATTTTCAGTTGATCTGTACTGTTGTAAAAAGCACAAGCAGATAGTACAATTGACCATTTGTTGAACTAAGGAGGTCAGTGAAGAGGTCACCTTCTGAATGCACATTCTTCCAGAAAATTAAAGCTTTACCCACCCACCTACCTCCCAGCCCTTTAAAGGGTTGGGCTGTAGTACAGGTGTCAACACAGTGTGTCCAAATTTGTGTCCTGAGAGAGGGGAAATAGTACTGAAGACATTACTTGTTATTTATTGAGTGGATATCTCAAACTTGTTTTAGCCTTTCTAATAGGTTGGTTCTTGACCCTGGGTGCACATTATAATCCCCCGAGGAGCTTTAAAGGCATGCTGATGGCTGGGCCCAGGATAGAAGCAGCAAATGCAATTACCCAGACTTAGTTCCGATCCTGTCTCTACCATTTTTAGTTATGTGAACTTCGACAAGCTATTCACCTCTCTCTTTCCTAATCAGCAAGTTTGGTTCTTATAAGGAGTATAGACAATGTATTTAAAACTCTGAGCATAAATCTTGGCAGGTAGTTAATAGGTGATCAATAAACACTTTTCATTCATAACCTATTTTCTCTAAAGATTCCAGCCTGAAGCGTCGTCTACCTCCACTGAGCTCAATTATAGAAATATTGTCTTGAAATATAATCTTGGATAAGAACTGGTGAAGGCCACTTTTACAATTGATTTTACAAATGAGAAGACGAAAGCCCCCCAAAAATTGCTCTAGGTTACACAGCTAATAATAGGCTGTAACTTGAACCCAGGTCTCCTAATTCTTTGTGCATTGTCTTTTTCCTGTTCCACTGTGCTCAATCACATGATCTCTGAGGCCCCAAATTCTGGCCCTAGGCCCAGCTCCAGTCTCACATTTTGCCATTCCCTTCCTGCCTTTAACTTTATGGTGCAACACCAAATTATTACTTCCTGATACTCATGATTGCTGTTTCTCACCTATTTGCCTTGACTTATGTCATCATTCTTGTCTGAAATGCTCTCTGTGTCTTCACTTTCTACTAACTACGCTAACTCTTGCTTCTGCCCATGAATGATTAATTACTAAAGCAATTGCCATCCCACTGTGAACAATGAGAAATCAGGCAAAATGTCAGATTTGGACAAGGTTTTATTCCTGTGAGTAGGAAAGCAAATGAGGTGAGCCATGTGATCGCTGCAGCTTACTGCTTAAAGGCAGTTTCCAGGCTACTTCCTAGGGTGTGGGAACCAAATCAGAGCCTAGTGGTCTCACTGAGTTGAAGAGACAGAGATCAAAGTCTGGGAAGAGGTTAGAATTTGCAAGGCATATTTCCAGAACAGAGGGTACTAAATGGAAAGGGAACTCCAGGAATCTGTAGAGTTCACCCCATGTGTTTGGCTGAATATTATTATCTGCACATGCATGTGAAGAAATTATAAGCCTGGGGAAAGAACTACAAGAATGCACTGAGCTGAACAATACCTCTAGCTCACACCAGACTGGGAAGGGTTTGTGTTTCCACCAGCCTGAGTAAAGGGCATTGAGTAGAGTCCTCAGAAGGGTCATGCCTTAGTAGTAGGGTTATATTAGTGCTAGGATAAAAGCTGCTGTGGATCCACCATCAAAAGCTTAAAAGCAAGCCTTTCATGGATCAAACTGATCTGCCCTAAAATTCAAGGTTCTTTAAAGAAAAGCAATAAAATCTAACATCCAACAAAATAAACTTCACAGTATGTGACATTCAAAAAATGATTACTAGACATTCCGAGAAGTATGAAACTATGATTTATAACAAGCAAAAAATGATTCAATTTTGAAAGATTAAGAAATGACAGATTGTTGGGCGGCTGGATGGCTCAGTGGGTTGAGCGTGAGCTCTTAACAACAAGGTTGCTGATTCAATTCCCACATGGGCCAGTGAACTGTACCCTCCACAACTAGATTGAAAAAAACAGCTTGAGCTTGGAGCTGAGCAGCTGGTGGGTGACCGGTTTGCTCAGTGGTTGGAGCGTGGTGCTCATAACACCAAGATTGCTGGTTTGATTCCCACATGGGCCAGTGAGCTGCACCCCCCACAACTAGATGGAAAGAAAAAAAAAAGAAATGCCAGATTGAGAAATGGCAGAGGTAATAGAATTAGTAGATAAGGACCTTAATAATACTATTACAAAGCTTATTCTTATGCTAAGGATATAAAAGAAAACAAACATGATGAAAAGATAATGAAAGATATAAAAAGACTCAAATGTAACTTTAGAGATGAAAATATATGAAATGAAAAAATAGACTAGTTAGGATTACCAGCATATTACACGATGCAGAAGAAAAGATCGCCATACCTGAAGACATAGCAACCAAGCAACATAGCAACAAGACCAAAATTAAGCACAGGTTAAGAAAAAATAAATAGACTAAAAACAAAGCTAAAACAAACACACACAAACAGAGATGCAGTGAACTCTGGAATCATATAAAGCCATGCAATGTATGTGCAATTGGAGTCCTAGAAATGTGGTGTCAGGGAAATGAAAACACCATCTGAAGAGGTAATGACTGAAATTATCCAAATTTCATGAAAAATGTAAACACACAGATCCAAGCTCAACAAACTCCAAATAGAAACAACATAAAGAAAACCACTACAAGACACATCATAATTTCTGACACCAATGCCAAAGAGAAAAATTAAGTAGCACCCAGAGGAAAAAAGACACATTATGTACAAAAGAACAAAGATAAGAATTACAGTGCACTTCTTGTCATAAACTATGCAGGCCTAAAGACAATAGAATGCTACCTTTTTAAGTGCTGAAAGTAAAGATTGCTAACCTAGAATTCTATACCCAGCAAAGATATTTTTCAAAAATCAGGGCAAAATAAAAACATTTCAGGTCAATAAAAGGTAAGAGAACTTCACTGTAAGAAATATTAAAAGAAGTTCTTTCACCAGAGAGAAAATGACACCAGATGGGAACTTGGATTTACAGAAAGTGATACAGTGCAACACAAATGATAAATATGTACATAAATATCAAAAAACATGTTATTTTTCATCTCATCCTTTGAGGAAGAAATTATATCCTTCTTTACCATCTCTCCTTAGGTCAAACTCAATAACTTATATAGGCCAAATTGATAAGGTAAATGAATGAAGCCTATGTGTGATTATAGGAAATAGTGGGGACGGGTAAACTGGAGAATGTGTATCTCATCTAAAAGGAACATCTATTACTCACCTTCAGCTGATTGTTGCTAGGAGGGAATTGAGCATGACTCTTCCCTTTTTTCAATGTAGTTAACGAATTAAACTCAACCAAAACCAAAAAAAACCTCTCTATGTTTTGTACTCATGGGCTACTAAGACACAACTACTATTTTAGATATTTTTCACTGTACTTTCATTATATTCAGAGAGTATCTCTGTTATACTTAGTAAAATGTATTTTAATTTTTGCTGATATATATATATATATATACATATATACATACATATATGTATATATATATACATACATAAACATATATATGTATATATATATATGTGTGTGTATGTATATATAATCTTCCCAACTAGATTAAAACTATTCATGGGAAAAAGCCATGTCTTATTTATTTTTATATGCCAAGTGATAGTACATAGATTAGCCTAGAATAGGAAGCAGTCAACAAATGCTTATTAAATTGGAGGTCATTTTAACATATTCTTTTCAGAAATGAGCTCATACTATTTATACCTCAGGGAACTGGAGAAAGTTTTAGGAGTTAAGCACTTGACAAAAATTTTGGTTGAGTACTCTGGGAATGCATCAGAATAATTTGGTGTACTATCTTTCATTCAGTTGATAAGTCTATTCCTATGGTGGAAATGATCTGTGAGAATCACAAGTATGAGAGTTAAAGCAATGTGGTATTTTGGTAGCTGAAGCCTTACTTCAATGTTTTTATTTTCAAAATAAAAGAAAAATAAAGAAACCACAAAGCTTGCCCCTCATCTTCTCCAGGAAATACCTCTCCTAATGTAATGTAATGTTACAGAGATACATTTGTTACTGGGCTAATTTCCATCTAAGCATTAATGGAGTTATACCGTGTTCCCCCCAAAATACGACCTAACCGGAAAATAAGCCCTAGCATGATTTTTCAGGATGACATCCCCTGAACATAAGCCCTAATGTGTCTTTTGAAGCAAAAATTAATATAAGACCCGGTCTTATTTTTGGGGAAACACGGTAGGCGTAATCTCACATTTTATTCCTTTTTGAGTTTACATTTCAGCTCACCTTCTCCACCTCACCCTCCACACACACAAACACATTTCACCTTATCCTACACACCCTGGTCTCACCATTGAAAAAAACAAGTTCAAATTGGGCATCAATTTTTGGAAGCTGTCCCAAGGCTCAGAGCTGTAAAAATAAAATACTGATGGTAGTGAATGCATTGAGTCTTTATTGTATGCCGTATTATATGCTGTGTCATTGAGGACTCACATTAATCCGGCATGATAGTACTTAATCTCCATTTCACAGAGAATTTTTCAAAAATTCTTCTTTCAAAAAAGAAGACTGAAGTCCAAGGTTTTATAGCTCATATATCCTGAAATCGGATTTTGTGTTCTGACTTTCTAAACCCTTGCCCCTCAAAGCATCATCACCCTAATATATGTTGGAAATGTAGCATCTCAGGTCCCACTCCAGACCTACTGAGTCAGGACCTGCATTTTAGCAGGAGCCCACCTGATTCATATGCACCTTTAAGTTTGAGAAACAGTGGTCCACACAATACCACTTCCTGTTGGGTACATACTTCCTGACAGTGCCCATATTGTCTGGGGCTGGAAGCCCCACCAGACTTCCCAGTGAGTCAAACTTTCTCTTCAGGAGTGATCTAAGCAACAAGATTTTTGCTCATAGAATTCCATCGTATTGATATAAATACTCAACCCAAGATCTCTCTCTTCCTCTCACCCATCATCAAGTTTCAGTTTTCATTTTTGGACCCCGTTCACAGATGTGAGCAAGAAGGGGCCAGAGGTTTGCAGAGAATTGGGTGAGCCATGGGGCTTGCTTGTGGCACCGGTGCCCTAAACAATATGGCTTCAACTTCTGATTGACTCTGGAGGGTCACCTGACTGATAATTTCTCCCAGTGCTGCTTCTGTCCCTGTGCAGGCTATAGGGAAGTGCTATGGATGAGAGAGCAGGGGAACTTTTGCAGGAAACACCCATCAAGCAAGAATCTTGGTAGAATTGGAGGCATGGAAGTGGTTATGGGTACAGGCATGTGGATTCTGCTAACATTATTAAAGGTTATTTTTACATCGATACCACTCACAAGTAAAAGTCCAACCACTATTTACACATTTTATGGAGTCCAGAAGACTGTGGAACTGATTTATTGTAAAAGTGGGCTCTTAAAACACTATATGAGGTCAAAGTTGTTGGATGGTCAATAAAAATTAATTTTTCCAGTCCAAGTATTTCATACACATTTGCTTTGGTACAGCACTAGTGACAAAGGGTGCTTTATGACATTCTTCTAAGGACCATTATGATGTTAATAAATAAATAATTTATTCTCTTCTTTCCAAGAGCTAGAGTGTCTCCAAGCTTTTCATTTGCCAGTTCTGTCTGGGGAAACCTTTTGTCTTCATCACCACCTGTCTGTAGGGGTCTGAGTTAAGCAGAATGGGCTGCTGTAGAGTGATGGGAGGAATTCTTTCCTCCCGAGATGTGGTTGGGGCAGAATGCTGGGACAGAAGCCAAGTTTTCTGCCAATAGTGTAGAGCATGAAACTGTAGCATACTCATTAATGTCGCTGTATCTTTCTTTTCCACGTTGAATGAACAGAAACACTTCATAGAAATAATATTTTGTAGAAGCAGTGCGATGTAGCTGACCAGAGCCCTATCTCTGGGCACTCATTCACCTGGGCAGCAAAGGGACATTTTTTCACAGGGTTCCTGCATTCACAAGATTAGAAAGTTATGGGAACATCTTTATCATAGAATCAAAGTACTCAAAGGGGGCGCTGTAAGATCATTTTATACATTTTCTTCTTCAAAGATAGGCAGACATCCAAATTTTTACAGAGATGAGAGGCAGTGAGATATAATGAAAAGAACAAGGCTGTAGGTTGATGCAAATCTTGGAATAAATCTTAGTTCTATTATTTATTAACATGACTTTAAGGAAATTGTTCAACCTCTCTGGTTTTTAATTTTCTCATATTCAAAAATGAGGAAATAGGTGCTTTTGTACTTTTGATCCTTAAAACATGGCTGCAAGTTGATTGTTAAGATAGTGAAACAGTCAATTTAATGGGTGAGAAATCTTGTTTCCATATAAGCTATGCTTTTTAGACACAATATTTGATTAATTTAAATTCTAATATCTCTCCCATGTTAATTTTTCTTTGCAATTGAACATGTGGTTAGACTGTTTGAAAATCCGGCTGAGGTTAAAAATTTATCATTTTTAATGTGCCTAGTAATTATCATCTTTTTCTTGATTATATTCATTTGGTGATACTAGTAAGAGAACTTACTAGTATGTATACTTTTCTTTTTCTATTGTCCATTCTTTTAATGGAAAATAGTAAGTTGCAATAAAATATTCAAATAACTGCACAAATATTGAATTTTGGATTGCTTTATCCACAGAAGTTATTTATTGGGGTGGTTACTGTTAGCTGTTGCTAAAAATCACCTCCAAATCTCAGTGGCTTAGTTTATTTTTTTGCTCACCTAGAGTCCAAGGGGGCTGAACTTGCTTGGGCAGCTCTTCTCCATGATGGGACTGAGGGGTCCTGGCATCTTCCCTGGGTGGCTCTGCCATCCATTAGGGCCTTGTTGGGAGGCCTCTCCTGCATCTGCTACATTCAGCCAGCTGATAAGTAGAGAGAGAATGATGAGAATCTCATGGATCCTTTTAAGGACCAGGATTGTAAATATGCACAATGACATCTGCTCATATTCCATCCTATTTAGATGCAAAAGGACTGAAAGATGTCGTTTTCCTGTTTGCCCAGGAAAGAAAGAAAAAATGGTTCCGTGAACCCCTCACCCTGTCTGTGCATGACCACATTGCTGTCCAAACCAAATAGAGAAAGCCACCATGGGGGCTTTCTCACGAAGTTTGTTCATCAACTGATGTACAAAAGGGTGGGTTTAGTGTATAGTAAGCAGTATATACCTGTCCACACATGACATATGAAAATTGAATATATGAAAGTTGTGGAATTTTTATATATCAATCTCTCAGATTTACACCTACTTCTGAGTTGTTGCAAAAGAGTGAGTGAGATATTTAGGTGACAATATCCAGCACAGAATTACCAGTGACCAGTGATTTCAGAGAGTGGCAACCACACCGGCATCCTTGGCTTCACCTGAGAACTTTTCAGAAATACAAATTCTTGGGTTTCACCCCAGACCCCCTGAATCAGAAACTCTCGGGGTGGGGCTGACAACCTGTGTTTTAACAAGTCCTTCCAGGTGATTCTGATACAATGAGGTTTGAGAACTACCGCAACAGATATTGGTTTTATTCTTTTCTTTAAAGGAAGGAGACTATTCTTTTCAAAGAAAATAGATTCTTCCACAGTCTCCTTTAGTAAACTTTTCTAGTGATAAATGGGTTCCAGCTAGTCTGAGATTTCTTAGATGTTGCCAAACTTGATTTTCTACAGTTTAATCATTTTCATTTTGAATTGTCCTCATAGAAATAGAAAAACATCTGATCACCACTCTTCCTATACTTCTCCATCAATGTCAAGACCATTCGACCATCTGTAAGTCTTTTCTTCTGTTGGCTCTCTTAAAACGTTTTTTTGTTTGTTTGTTTTTTTTTTTTTTTAAAGAACTGACTTCTTCTTTTTTTTTTTTTTTTTAATTTGTGTTGGGGAATATTGGGGAACAGTGTGTTTTTCCAGGCCCCATTAGCTCCAAGTCAAGTCGTTTTCAATCTAGTTGTGGAGGGTGCCGCTCACTGGCCCATGTGGGAATCGAACCGGCTACCTGGGTGTTATGAGCACTGCGCTCTAACCAACGGAGACAACCGGCCACCCTCACTTAAAACTTTTTAAAATATGTGTACCAGTTTTCAAACATGACTCAAAGTACGTTAACTGCTATTTTCTTGTGACTTTTTGTGTGTGAAAAATGAAGCTTTACGATAATTTCATACCTGGGAAAGTTTCCATTGACTTTTGTTTCTCCAATGCTCTTTGTCAAATAAGATTGTGTATTATATTGGAATACCTCAGGAAAATAAGTATTTCTTTACAAAACTCAGAATATCAATTTATCCCAAATAGGCTACTAATGGTATTATCTGAAAATTATCTGAAAATTATCTGAAAATTGTCAGGCATACAACCGCAACCAATATTTTCTATCAAGAACATATGAGTGATTCTTGCTATTGTGATCAGAATGCTTTTAAAAGAAGTGAGTCCTGATGAATTCAGTAACTTGAAAGGTGTTTGATTTGAGTGAAAAATTGCTAAGTCATACAATAAATCACAATTATTTAACCAACTCAAACATTAGAGTTGTTCTTCTGGACTGATAGTGAGATTGCCTCCCTTTACTTCATCTGGTAGAGAGAAAAGGAAGAGAATAATCTCATGGGTGCATTTATAAAAGGCACTTAAAAAACGCTAATGAATAACAAAGAAATATAACCCCAGAAAGAAGGTGACTTGGAACACTGGCTTGGGTATAGGGCAGACCCTCTGGGAATAGCTTGACGAGATTTTCACCTTGTTCTTTCCTTTAATTTGTCTGCATCTCAAAAGTAGAACTTTCTAAAACCTACCATCTTCTGGGAATGAATCAGAATTTGTCCTGGGTCTTCCTGACAGGTGTGCCCCTAGGATTCAGGCCTCACAAATGAGCAGCCACCTTATAATGTGGGCCCTCAAGAGTGTAGCAGAGATTATGTTCTCCCTGTCTGACTTGAATCTGGGAGGACTGACTTGTCCAGTTTCAGAAGGGTGGTGACCCAGAGACATGGGAGCCGTATTTACCCCGCTTCCTTACCAACTCACTTATCAGTTTCCTGCCCAACTCTCTTCTTTTGCTTAGTAGGTTTCTGGGTAATTTCCTTTAATTATGTTTTAAAATGCCATTTCTGATGAATTACTCATTTACACATCCAAATTAGGATTTTTATTTGCCAGTTTCATCACAACTGGCTTAATTAACAATGTCAAGTTTTAAAACTATATTGTGACATTTAAACTTGTTATGCTTTTGCTTGTGGACATAATTAAGACAGTGTGTTTGGTATCAGTTTATTCTTAAAAAGCAAAGTAAAAGCAGATGAGGTGTATTTATAGACTCATCAGCCAATGAACGGATGAAAGAGAAAAAGAAATTAATGGGGAAATGTCAGCCAGAATGGAGGAGGGACCCACTGCGAAGTTCATTTCCAGACCAACTATTTGGAATTTTTTCCAAAGACAGCTGTCTCTTGAATTACAGTAGAGAGGTCAGGGGAGGGGGTGACATTCTAAGACTGCTGGGCCTCAAGTTAAGAAGCGGGCAAAGAGTAATATAATTCAAATAAACTTCTGCAGTCAGGGTGGGGGCCCAAGCACAATACTTATAGTCAAAACCCCACCTGGAGACATGCCTCCCATAAAGATTGGAGCTTAGGAAAATCTGGGAAAGAAGGAAAATCTCTAGGAAAATGCAGGAGCTTTGGAGCTTGGTCCAGGGCAGTTGAAAGCTGTTTTGATTTGGACTCAATGACCCCATTGATTTGGACTCAGAGAGAGGGTAGAAGACAAAATTCTAGTATAAAACTCCAACCCAAGTTACTCAGTTTTCAGCATAGACAAAAGGGAAAAATGAATTGCAAAGCTTAAATAAAGGATAGAAATTCATTTCTCTGTGTTTTCTCGTGGGCCTGGGCAGTACATTCCTTGACTGTGAAATGAAATACAAAGGTTGTCAGAGATTCTTGAGCAAGTGTCTAACATAAGACACAGGTGAAACAGAACAAATCTGCATTGTTTTGAGTACATGTAAAGGGACTGCGTAGTGGGAGGAAAGATGGTTGTTTTGGCCTTCTGTTTTAACCATCCGTATTTCAGAGACTAGGAGGAACGACTCGGGCCTGATGAAAGTCCCGTGCTCTACAGCAGCTCGTCTGACGTTGGGCAGGGGTGGTGGTGGTGGGTGGGAGCAGCAGAGGAAATGGCTTCACCGATTCTCTTCCTAAAAGGGTCTAAAGGAAGGTTCATTAATGACTTAGAAGACATTTTGGGGGGATTTTCATGGGTGAACAACCAAGAGGAGTTCTTCAAAAAAATCAGATTAAAAATTCCTTTTCTAGGTGATTATAATGTGTCAATAAAAGGTAACAATTCAGAAAAGAAAAAGCCCCTCTGGGAATTCATGAAAGAATGCTTCTTTTGTTTCTTGTGGATGATCTTCTCTAGGTCCTAATGTACCCACATTATGGATTTTCATTATCCATAGCTTTGTTTCTGTATATCCCTTCCTGCACCTCAGTGAATTTTGTTGATGTATTTTATTGATGTGTGTGTGTTTGTGTGTGTGTGTGTACATGGGATTTTGTATTCTTTAAAGAGAAGGAACATGATACTGCCTGCATAGAAAAAAAAGGAGGCAGGGAGGAAGGAAGGAGGTAAGAAAGGAATAAAAGGGATCAAAGCATAACAAATCCAGTTGTTTAATCATCTAAAAACCTTTCCTGTTCTGAACAATCTCCTCAGCTTGATACATCTGGAGAGACTGAGGAAATGAGTTCACAGAACTTCAAGCGTTGTTTTTGCTGAGTTGATTTTTCTGTTATATAGATAAGACCTGTGTACAAGTATATATTTTTAAAAATGTATGTATGTACGTGTGTACACACACACACACACACACACACACACACACGAGGTCTGACAATTAAGTTGGAGAACTTGTTGCAACGATATTGCTAACATTTTTTGATATCAGAGGGATTATTCATTACGAATTTGTACTAACTGGACAGTTAACCAAGTTTACTATTTGGAAGTGCTGTAAAGGCTGCGTGAAAAGGACGACCTGAACTTTTCGCCAATAATTCATGGCTCTTGCATCACGACAATGCACCAGCTCACACGACACTGTCTGTGAGGGAGCTTTTAGCCAGTAAACAAATAACAGTATTGGAACACGCTCCCTACTCACCTGATCTGGCCCCCAGTGACTTCTTTCTTTACCCAACGATAAAGGGAATACTGAAAGGAAGACATTTTGATGATGTTCAGGACATCAAGGATAATATGACAACAGCTCTGATGGCCATTCCAGAAACAGTGTTTCAAAATTGCTTTGAAGGATGGACTAGGTGCTGGGCTTGGTGCATAGCTTCCCAAGGGGAGGACTTCAAAAGTGACTGTAGTGATATTCAGCAATGAGGTATGTAGCACTTTTTCTAGGATGAGTTTGCAAACTTAATTGTCCGACCTCATGTGTGTATATATATGGTCAGAATACACACACACACACACACACACACATACACACACACACACACACACATATATACACATATGTATATATATGTTGCTGTACATTTAATTCACAAAACAGTTACCTGTGTCGATCAAAACTACCTGTGACAAAGATCCATTTAAAAAATTTCCAGTGAGTCATGACTGATATTTTTGTAAAATGTAACAAAAAATTATTATAAGAAAAATTAAATTAAAAAACATCTCAAATCATGCAACATGCAAGCCTCTAATGTTTAATATTAAAGATGCAAAAAAAATTACCTGTCAAATTACCAATTTGTAAATGCTTATTTCAGTTTCTGTGCTAATTCACTGCAGTGCAGTGGCTGTCAGCGCAGGGGCCAGCACTGTCCATTTACTATCCTTTGAGTAGCAGCGGTTTAGATGGTCTCTGTGCTGAGGAACAAAAGGAAGAGGATAATAGTTTGGAGTAAGTTCAGAGCCATTAATGTACTATTGAAATATAGACAGTGAGATCAATGCTGGTATTTTTCAGATAATTTGGCTTCATTATATATTCTTTTCTTTTGAAAGGAAATATTTAATTGCCTGGGCACTGTTGATTTATAAAAATCACTGAAATGTTTGCTTAAGTAAAATAAACTATATATATGGAGTATCTCTGGTATCATATGGGCCCTATTTGTACTCAAACATTGGAAGAATGAATCTATTTTAACATTGAAATAGTTTTAAGAATGAAACAGTTTCTAAAATGTAAATAAGGGTATGGTATTCTGAAATAACATATACTGCTAACTGACATGATATACACACTCATGTATGCCATGTTGTTTTTTTCAATTGACCTTTCTTTACCGAAATATAATGAATGAATGTGGACCACTGCGTCATCCAGCGCTGACTGAAGTAGTATGAATTCATATACTGGGTTGGAGTGGCTGGGAATATTGTGGAGAGCCGAAAAGATTCTAAAGTGAATTGTATGTTTCCCTCTTAAAACTTTAAGACATTTACCAATTTCCACCGATCCCAAGCTGCCCTATCGAACTTTCCACGAATAGGCTAATAGAATGTGTGTCCATAAAAACAGTAAGTTAAAGAAATGGATGCTGAAGTCACAAAGACAGTCTCTTGCTATAAATTTATTATTTGTGAGGAAGAATTTCTTTTTTAACAACAAATGCAGAGCAGAACTATGGTTTATCATCCCCACATGGAGCAAGTGGTGAAAGGACTGTGGCGTTGTGGAAATTATATTTATTGTTATCATGTGTTTTCCTTAGCTGTGGCCATACCTTTTTGGGAAGGTATCATTTACAATACCCTATTGTTTAACATCTAACTTTATGATTCTGTTTCAATAGTAGTTTATTACCATCACATCGTGTGTTTTCTTTCTTTCTTTGTAGGTTTAGCTTTCGGTAAACGTTGCACTCCAGTAATGAGATTTTAAGAATTACTCAGTCATTGAACCATGTGAATTCAATGGTTGGTAAGTCTGGGATCTTAAGAAATTACTGAACAAGTAAATTCTGGGTGGTGAGCATAAAAGGAGTTCAAATAAATATGTAATTTAAAAATGGAACTAAAACCCACTGAACACCAACAAACTGACATGCGTTAGCTTTGGGACCGCCGGCGAGAGGAGCTGGCTCTCCAAAGGCTGAATTAGAGGCAGGGACAGAATGTCAGCGCTGGGTGGGGGTCTTTGTGGGTCTGAGTGCACTAAGGCTTGGGGTGTGACTTTTGACTCTGAACTTTGGACATCTCAGGCTGCTGAAACCTCTTAAAAGTTGCCTTATTTAAATTGTTCGCCTCCCTTCTGGGATCCTCCCAGTGTTCCTGGATGGCTAGAAATATCCAGTTTTGTCAAAATCGGAGGGGTTCTGTGTTCTGTGAGAGCGTGCTTCCTGGAGAAGACCATCATTCTCTCTGTGCCTCAGTTGCCTCCATTTTGATCCCACGGTGTGAATTGCCTTGTTTTGGCACATCCTGGGTGTCGGTCTTCCTTGTCCACTCCCTTGTGCTTGCTAATATACATCCCCAGCTGGGTGTTCTCTAAGTGCCAGTTATGATTCATATTTCCACAGTGATGACACTGGCTGGTTTGACTTTGGGAACTGTCAGAAATAGCCACGAGCCTAGAGGAAGCGAGCAGGGACTAGCCCTGAGTAATTGCTAAACGATGGTGGGTTTGTGAGCTTCATTTTCCTTTTCCCTCCTGGAAAATGCAGACCTACAAAGTGAACCCTGACCAGGTTGATTCCAGACGAACCTGGAAGGATGACCGTAAATTCTGATGCCTCACCTTTTCTCTACAGACTCAATATTAGCGTGTTTTAGGAGGCTCGGGATCAGGTTATGTACTCTGACTCTGGCCAATCTTCAGATAGAAAAACAAGGGGAGAATAGAGCCCATTATCTTCATAACTTTCTTACAAGGTATTAAGTAATATCATCTTTAGACCATTTTGAAGAAGATGGGGGAACTCATTTTTCAAGGCCAGCGTGGCTGGTTGCTATGAGCAGGCCTATGTCAGCACATGAGACCCTGCTCTGCTTGACCTCTGGAGTTTCCAGATGGTGAAAACCTTTTCCATAATCAGACAAGAGGCGTTGAGGGGAGAGGGGGTCCCTAGATTAAGGAGATGCTGGTTATGGTAACAGCGACCAATCAGTTCATAAAATACTCATTGAACATCCCTACTTTGTGACAGGCCAGGTGCTGAGCGGTAGTGTCACTTCATTGCATTCTGAACTCTTTAAAATATTTTTTGTTATTTTATTTTATTTATAAGTTGACCTCTAGGGAACTTGGTCAAAGAATTCCGGAGAACCTCCCCCAGGGGGCAAAATCTTGATCTGACTAATGATCTACTGCCTCTGTCTCTGTGTCTCTTTCTCTCTCTGTTTTCTCTTTCACACACTCTCCTTATTCTAAGTATTTATTGAGGTTGCAGTGGGAGGGACAACAGTATAGTATTCCCATTACTTGAGTGAAATTTAGTTTATGATTTTCGAGGCCTCTTCACTGCATGTTCAGATAAGCAGAAATATTTTAGCTAGGCTTGGTTGAAGTAATGTTTCAAGGTGGTAAATACTGGTTATTCCTTTCAGAAGAAGTAATAAAGAACACATTGCATTTTACTGCCGAGGCGTGTGAGATGTAGAATCATAGAAACCCAAAGAAGGAAATATCTTGAAGGGAAGTTCTCCATGAAAACCTATCAAGCTATGAATTTGAAGAGTGCTAAGAGGCTTCTGGTAAAGCCACATCATTAAAAAGGTTTATCACTTAACAATGTTAGCACATGGAATGCTGTAATTCTGTGGTAACCGCAGCCAACACCTCCCAGGTTTTGTAGACGACTACACAACTGTTTTCTTTTAGTGTGATATTTAACGTATTCTATCTTCATTCAGAAGGGTTTTCTCATGCCTCCACATCTGAAACAATTCAATGCTATCTTTGCTTGAAGTCTCTCCTGATTAGCGAGCTGGCTCTTGGTGATGTATCACGTACAGTGGGTTCTGTGATGTGGTTTGCTGACCACGGCAAGATGAATGAAGATCACAGTCACGTTAAGTTGAGGACTATGGTCAGACTTAAACCATTATCCTTGAGGTGTGTGGCTGTTGATTTATCAATGTCTCGTTTTTAAGAATGAAATCTTCTCAAGGTTGTCGTACACTCTGTGGATATATGTCAAACAAAGTATAATGTTATATTCTCTCATAACTTCATAAATAAGAATGTATTGCTTTGAGGATGAAATAAAACGACAAGCTGTATTTGGCAGCGATATATTAAAAAGGTCATGAAGAGATTAATGGTTGTTGGCAGCTGGTCAAATTTCTTTGATGTCCACTATTTTTTTCCACTGGAATTCTGCATTTGTCACTCTCTGAATGAATTGCCCACACATTTATGTACATAAATTATGGTGCCTTTATTACATCACTTTCAACCTATCTGGATAAAAGCATGGTGGGCTTTTTTTTTTTTCCCTGTGTGTAATTTCCATTTTGGTGGCATTTCTGCTTCCTAATAAATTCCAGACAAAGTATATACCCAAAGCCTGTTTTTTATGTATTTCAGCTTTCTGTGTTCAGCCACACTTTGTTTGGGAGATGTCCTGCTAGGAAGTTATTTAGATTTATGAATATTTGGAGAACTATTTGCAGAAATGGGGGTCTGGAGATTCTTATAATCCCATTGTATATTGTAGCTCTTTCCTTTTTTGTTTTTTAACTGTTAAAACTTTTCTTTGGGGGGGGTAATTTAGATGAGATGTTTAATAAACTACCAGCTTAATTTGATTATTTACTTACAGTTTCAACTTTGATCTCTTTCTAAACGATTATCAGAAGGATGTACAAAAAATTCCAAAATGAACAGATATAAAAGGTGCCTCCTGTATTCATATGGTTTTCTGGTCTTCAAAGACAGGCCAGTATTTTAACTACCACCATTTCTCTGGCATGAAATGTAAAGATTCCCAAATGCCCACAAATGGTCTCAGGTCACACTCACCTCTTTCTGTTCATTTTTTTTTTTCTTCATTTTTCTACATTCTAGATGTAGAAGTTGCCTTTTTCTGTTACTTAAAACCAGTGTCTAAAGGACAAGTGTTTATTTTCATTTTGTTTTTTTGGTGTTCTTTTTTAAACGTGTTAATACTAACGCACCACTGAATAAATATTTCCTGGCAAATGAAAATTGAAACAAATACCAAATTGATAAAACCAGTTTATTGATTTTGCTTAAACAACAAACAAAGCAGGAAACACATTAAAATCTACACCTACAGTCTCTCAAAGTAAAAAATATGAAATTGTTATATTCAACATATTAAGGATTTAGTAATATAAATTCTATTAGATTTACTGAGAATCTACTCTACCCTCTGCAAAGATGTATATAACCGACCATATTACTCTTATTCTGCTCAGTGGGTTAGAGCCCCAGGTTCATGGGAATCTCCAGAGAAATATCAGAGTATATTTCTGGTCAATAGTTTTGAATGTCAACCCCATATAATTTTGCCTACCTGGACTTAGGCTGACTGGTTGTATTACTCTTTGGTGGAGCTGTTCATGAGCATATTCAGAGGCCAGCAGTGGGTGGGGTTGGGGAATGGGTGTGAAGAGAATAAAAGCTCCTAAACCAACAGACAGGCAATTATCTGAAAACTGAGTATGATGTACGCAACACAACCAATTTCAATATTAAACTCTCTAAGAAAATTACGTGAGACATTATCTCACATCTGTTAGAATAACTACTATCAAAAAGACAAGAAATAACAAGTGTTGGCGAGGATGTGGAGAGAAGGGAATCTTTGTTTACTGCAAATTGGTGCAGCCACTATGGAAAACAGAATGAAGGCTTCTCAAAAAATTAAAATGCAACTACCATCTGATCCAGCAATTCCACTTCTAGGCATTTACCTGAAGGAAATGTAATCACTAACACAGAAAAGATATCTGCACTCTCATGTCCATTGCAGCATTATTTACAAGAAACAAGGCATCGAAACAACCAAAGTGTCCATCAATGGATGAATGAGCAAAGAAAATGTGGTATGAATATACAATGGAATTCGAGCATTCAGCCATAAAAAAGAAGGAAATCCTGCCATTTATGACAACATGGATGGACATTGGGGGCATTATGCTAAGTGAAATAAGTCAGCCAGAAAAAGACAAATACTGTATGATATCACTTATATGTAGAACCTGAAAAAAAAATAAAATAAAATAAAAACCCCCAAACTCTTAGATACAGAGAATTGATTGGTGGTTGCCAGAGGTGGGAGGATCCAGGTGGGCAAAATGGGTGGAGGGAGTGAAAATGTACAAACTTCCAGTTACAAAATACATAAATCCTGTGGATTCAATGTACAGCATAATTACTATAGTTAACAATAGTGTATTTTACATTTGAAAGTTGCTAAGAGAGTAGATCTTAGAAGTTCTCATGACAGGCACAAAAATAATTTGTAACTATTTGTGGCGATGACTGGTAACTAAATGTATTGTGGTGGTCATTTCACAATATATACATGTATCAAATCATTATGTTGTGCACCTAAAATTAATACAATGTTATACGTAGATTATTTCAATTAAAAAAAATCACTTACATAAAACAACCACATCAAAAAATAAGCCAACAAACAAAGAAAAACTTCCCCAATCCTCAGGATTAATTAAGGGACAATAACTTGCACGTAAAGTTCTTGTTTTGCACAGGCTCTTTCTGAATCTTTTGTTTATTTAATTCAGTAACCTCTATTGTACTAAAAAATTGTTGACTCAATAAAACTTGGAAAAAGCAAAACAATTAAATTAAAAATTAAAATCTCAAAAGAATAGTTTACTTAAAAAGTTTTAGAACAAGGTTTGGGTAGAGATACTTTGTGTGTCTTATATAGAATGTGAAATGTATATTGTGGAATGCTATTACTACATTTTGTGGCAATGTTTTCCCATCCGACCATGTAAGAAATTCTGAATTTTCTTAGTTTCTAAGGTGAAAATAGAATGTGTTGGTATGTGACCGATTTGAACATTATACTGAAAGACAAGTGGAATAAAAAAAGCTCATTTACTGAGATAAATCTTAAGATACCTTATAATGGGCTATACAGAAGAATTTTAGATTTTCCACTATGTGAAAACTCATTTCATTAATACCATAAATATTTACTGAGCATGATCTCCAAGCCATGCATTTTTCTAGGCACTTCAGCACCCTGCTCTGCCTGACCTGTGAAGTTTTCAGATGATGCAAAACTTTTCCATAATCGGACCATAGTAGTTGAGGAGTCACTAGATTATGGTTGTGGCAGCAATGATTATTGGAGCCAACAAGTAATTACTGAATATCTGCTTTGTAACAGGCCCTCTGCCAGGTGTTTGACAAGAGTACCTCTTCATTACATTTTGAACTCTTTATATTTTATTTATTTTATTTTATTATTTCATTTTATTTGCATTTGTAAGTTGACATCTAGGGAACTTTGTTAATGAACTCAATAGAACTTCCCCCAGTGGGTAAAATCTTGATCTGACTAATGTTTCTCTCTCTCTCTCTCTCTCTCTCTCTCTCTCTCTCTCTCTCTCTCTTTCCTCCCTCTTTTCTCTTATTCACACACAAACACATCCATACACTCCCCATTCTATCCCCATTTAGCAGAATACAAAACAGCCAACCATCCTTGCCCTCATGAAGCTTACATAACAGTGGGAAGGGGCAGGCAATACATCCAAATAAGTATGTTGATTATCTATTATATTGGCAGGTGATAGAGTGCTGTGAAGAAACATAAAGCAGAGAAATGCCATGAGCCATGGGGGAGGGGATGTGTCATAATTTTCAATAGAGATTGTCAGAGCGGGTGTCACTGTGAAGGGACATCTCAGCAAAGCACTGAAGGAGGAGAGGAAGAGCACCATGTGGATATCTGGGCAGGGGAGCATGTCAAACACAAGGAACAGGAAGACTATGTTCCCTATGCTGCACTTTACATCCCCATAATATCCTTTATTTCTTGGTTTGTTGTTCACTGCCTGACCCTTCTAGAATCTGCACTCCAAAAGAACGGTCTTTGTCTTGTTCGCCACTGTGTCCCCAGCATCTAGAATGGTGCCTGACCCATAGGAAGTACTCCATAAGTATTTGTCAAATGCATGAAAGAATAAGAGAAAAAAACACGGAGACCTGGTTATATAGCTCACCAAGAGATATGGACTGTGCAAGGGGAAAGAAATCCCTTCTGCGTAGTGCCATGTTGAAGGCGGACAGTGGGCCACACAGTAGACAAAGGGTTGGGCAGATTTCAGGGCTAGAAGGTATTTCTCATGGTTTATGTGCAGTTCTCAGAGTCAAGAGATTGGGGGTTCACATCGGCTCACTCTCCAACTCACAGAGTGACTACAAGACAAATCATTAACTTCTGCAAGCGGTAGTTTCTGCATCTGTGTGGCATTAATGGCTAGTTTAAACATTTAGAAACCTTAATTGGCAAATATGACTCTATTTATGCTGTTTCTTTCAGGAGACTGAGTGCTTTGGGAAAGCAGGCCCTGTTTTCCCCTTTGGTTCCTGAACTACAGCTCCTTGGCAGGCAAGGTGATTAATTGCCCTGGATTCCTCTTCTCCTGCTCTTTTTCCCAGCCTCTCCCCAACAGTGTCTTCATTCAGTGAGGCTGCATGACTTAGATGGGGAGGGAAAGGCCTTGATCCCCTTAAGACATGCTTTGGGGTGTCATTCTCTGCCTTCATTTCTCTTTTCTTGACCAGCCCAGCTTGATGAATCCACCAGTTTTCCACCACCCAGCTATGTCAGCCTTGCTCAGTGCTGGAAGGAGGCCTGTAGCGTTTATTCATCTCCCACTTCATGGAGTGAAGTAATTAAGTCTTGTGACTCAACCCAAGAGGATGTCCCTGCATCTCCCATTTATTCTTTCTTTCCCACCAGACCTACTTTGCTAGGAGGAGACCTCGGCCCTCTGAGCATTCATTGAATGACTTCTTTCTCAATGTCACTGCATTCTCCTAAGAATCAAGTCTCTCTCTAGGATAGGCTTTGGGATCTCTCCTTGGCCCTACTGAGGAGAAACATTGGACATGGCAGTTATGAGCATAAGCTTTAGACTCAGCCAGACCTGGTTTAAAATCCTAGCTACACTACTAACTGTGAGCTTGGACAAGTTACTCAACCTCTCTGAGCCTCAATTCCCTCATCTGTAAAATGAAGATGAGGAGTTGTTAAGAATTAAAAGATGATATAGGCCAAGAAGTCAGCATGGATACTGGCACACAAGTCTCACAGGTGCTATTATCAATTACCAATGCCCTATTATCAATTACTAATGCGCACTCATATTCTTGGTTCCAAGGGTTGTTATTGAGGTTTTAACATTTTCAGTTTAAAAAAGTTAATCTTCAGCTTTTTGAGATCTCTAATTCGTGCAGTTAGATAAGCAACTGATTTTCACCCTAGCTGTTATCTACTCATCACTTCGTCTCTGATGGCTAGTGTTGCTGGTGCTCAGAAATGTCTCACTTCATCCTTTCAATAATGACTCTGAAAAAAAGAAAGTGTTCTAACTCTGTGTCTACACAGACAGAATCAAGCAGAAGTTCATGTAATTTCATGGAGAATAGGATCGTAGAGACAGCCAATCTGGATGATTACAATTGGATTACAACATGTTCGTGTTTTGTAGATTGCTTAACTTTTCTTCAAATGCTTGACATTAGCAATATTGTAAAAAAATAATAATTTTATCCTGAAACTGACCTTATCTAATTTTTTCCCATGCAATGAATGCAGTACTGGCTTCACATACAGCCTAGATTGATGACATATTTGCTTAGTCCCATGGATGGAATTTGTTTCCTCTAAAAGGAAAATCTCAATAGGGGCATTTAGTATACATTTTCCAACTTATCAAGTGGTGCAGCAGGTTTTCTTGAATGGCATGTAATGTTATATTCTGGTTTTAAGTTCTAATTTATCCTGTAGGGTTAGAGCAGTGAAGTGGGCCAGAATCTGCTGGTGTGAATAAGTCAGCCGAGAGAGAGAGAGAGAGAGAGAGAGAGAGAGAGAGAGAGAGAGAGAGAGAGAGAGAGAGAGAGAGAACAATGGGAGCATTGTAAGAAATATTTAGAAGTCAAATATTTGAGAAAAACCCCAAACCAAAACCTATTTCAAAAAATGTTGGAGGAAATGGTATATCTTTTTATGTGCTTAAGAAAACAGTTAAAAAAGAACTTCACAGCATCAGGTCTATTAAGTACATTTATTCCAGTGATTTCCCAGATATTTCCAAGTTCCATTTAAAACAGAAGTCTCCTATCAAGCAATCCTTTGAAATTATTTACTCTTTTATGGTTGTAAAGTATGGAAACATAATACTTTTAATGGAAACCCTAATAAACGGCACATGCTACAAAGTGTCTACTGATGTGCTTTATAGGTTGGGATTCTTAGTCACACGAACTTGCCAGTCTACACTTCTGATCCCAATAAATGCCCCAGTGATGTGGAAGAGGATAGCTGGAAGGATAAAGCCATGCAAGAATGGCACAGGCCATTCATGCTCCCCAGAAATGTATGGCAGCCAGAATCCATCTGACAGGAAGCAAACCATGCCAGCAGGCAGAAACAGAATTATTTAGATTAAGGACTTTGTTTTGTTTGACGGATGATGACTTGGTGAGCACCGTAACTTGAAAAAACGTTTTTCATATATTCAATGAGAAAGGAATGTTTTGTAAAAATCTGGTTGTGAATCCCCAGAATAAAACAGTATGTAATATTTTTGGCACATATTTAATTGGCCACAGAAATACTAAAAGCACTTGACTTATAATGTTAAAGTGGGATTCTGGTTAAAATCAACTCCTAATCAAAAAAAATTTAATGTGTTTCACCAAGTGCATATTTTCAAACAAAACAACTATATTTTAAAGTTGTATATCCTTAATTTAATGCTTAAATAGGACTAGCAGTTTACACATGGATTCCCCCTTCCACGCACACATACAAATTATTTTTCATTGAAATGTTTTCAAAGCATTCTTCTCACTTGGGTATGCTTTGATTAAACAATCCAAGCATTCTATACTAAATAGTAATTGATTTATTGACATTTGATGGATTCATACTCATGTTCCTTGGTTTAAAAATCTTGTTAAAGTGTTATGAATAATCTGTGGGTATATTATTTCAAATAATTGTCATTAAACTTAGAATCACTGTTGTTAATAGAAAGAATTAAATTTAATAGGCTAGTTACTATATGTGTAAATACCAATGGATGCTTAGAATCAGATTAATTGTAGATTTAATCATGGTTGGATAGATTCACATTCTTCCAGCAAATATATTCATTTTATTTCTTTTGCCTTATTGTTCTATTTTAAAGTAAATGTTTAGTAAGCACTTAAATTGGTTGTGGGTCAAAGGCTAAAGCATCAATTAATTAGCATGTAAAAAATACAGAATACATTATACTGCTCAACACAACTCCAGCCTATATACATTAATCCTTTATGAACCTGAAAAAGTCTACCCTTTACAGAAAGACTCATAGAAGCCCAGAGAAGAATGGCTGTTGGGAATAGAAGGGTAGGAAATTCACCTGAGTTTGTTCATAATTTGCCACTTGGGGAAAGAGTGGTCTAACCATTTAAAAAATATCTTTGCTACTATGGGTGAAATATCAAAGACTGATACTTTTAACAACATTGTTCAGAAATGTCAGTTTGATACACTTAGGCTATCATGTTTTAGTTTTGTTTTATTTTGAAATAACAAGACATATCTCCCAAACTATCTGGGGAGATTGGTTTCTTTTCACCGGCCTTCAGCCAACCCTATCCCAAGTTTGAAGCATTTTGTTAGATCTCTTTGATCTTCTGTTTGACTTCTGCTTCATGGAAAAATGCTCATAAACCTTCAGAGAAAAACTTTCTTTACTTTCAGCTTTATTCAAGAATTATAAACAGTGGACAGATCTATAGCAAAACTATTTTAAGAGCACTTAGGACCCACATGCTAATTTATTTGCTCACCACCAAAAAGAGGCTTGTTTGGTAAAAAGAAGTTTAAAAAGTTCAACTTTGCTTAGTGAAAAAAGAATTCCACTTTTAAGTGGCTAGAAGGATTGCATTTCATTTTTTAAAAAAATATTAAAATCTCTGAAGCAACCGTCTTTTTAAAGATGTTATGTGCAAGGATTGGCATGACATTTGAAATGGCTTCAAGAGTCCTGTTACTCCTGACATGCTGGCAAACACGTCACAGATGTGCTTTCTCACTGCAGCCACAGTCAAGAGAGAACACAAAACCTGCGACTACAAACAAGTCCCCACATGTCTCAATGCGAGGGTGAGAGGAGGCTAGAAGGCGTTATAGGGTGAGAGCACCCTGTTCGCGTTAATCCATCATGACTTCAGACTTACAGTCGCTTCTCCACAAATGACGGGATCTACTGCTGCAGCTCTACATTCTTACATGTTGGATAACGACTGTAGTTTCAGATAGACAAAATTAGAAATCATTGCCATTTGGCATTCTGCAATTCTAAAAGTGCCTTTCAGTCTAGAAAGTGAAAAAGGATGAAAGATTGTGCATGCTACTGTTTTGTAAACATGGTTTGCTAAAACTCTATAGGAGTTGCAAACCGATGTCTCCTGGGCTGAATCAGTACTGCGAGAGTATTGTTCCATTAAAAAAAAAAAAAAAGGCAAAAAAAAAAGGAACAAAATATCAATGTATTTGGAAAATCACTTGATTTCATGTACAAACTGCAGCTTCAGACTGCAGCTTCTTTTGAAAAATCAGATCTGACCACACTGACATTTTCTCCGGCAGCATTTATGGCAAATGGTAGTGGCTGCACATTTTATAGAGAGTTTAATTTTTTTTTAAATAATTTCCTCCACCCTTTTGCCATGCCACTGGGATTTTTGACTCATTTGCCTATGGCTTTTAGTTGGCATTTGGATTGCCTGACCATTTGCAGATATTATTTGGCCCTCTTCATGTTGCCTTGTGGAAATTGGGGTTAGAGTTACCAGCACAAAAAATGCTGATATTCTGGTGACTGCTATTGCTGTAATAAAATCCTTTTCTCTGACACAGAAATCTTGTGCCCTCTGTCAGCATCCACAAAACTGGGGCAGGTTAACTTGTTATTTTGTAAAGAGGGTAAAATATCAGACTCTTTATATAGTTCTTGACCAGTCTGTTTCTTCCTTTCCAACGTATCTTACTTCTTTTTCTTGCCATATATCACTGGCTAGGATTTCTAGCATCATGTTGAATAGGAGTGATAGGAGGAAAAATCCTTGCCTTGCTCCCAATCTTGGGGGGGGGGCATTCAGTTTCTTACCGTTAAATATGATATAAGCTATTTTTGGTAGACACCCTGTTCAGGTTGTAGAGGTTCCGTTTTATTCTTAATTTGCTCAGATTTGCTGAGGATTTTTTTCCATCTTTGTTCAAGAGGGATATTGGTCTGTGCTTTCCCTGTAACATCTTATTCTGGTTTTGGTATCATGGTAATGCTGGCTTTATTCAATGCATTGGGAATTTTTTCCATCTATTTTATATTTTGGAAGAGTTTGTATAAAGCGCTTACGTTTTCTTTCTTAAACATTTGATAGAACTTGCCATGAAATCACTGGGGACTGGAATTTTCTTTTTTGGGAATGTTTTTCATTAGAAATTCAATTTCTTTAAAATATATTGGACTTTCAGTTTATCGATTTCGTCTGGAGGGAATTTCTTCAGGGATCTTATGGTCCCTGTCTGAGTGCTCTAACATCTCTCTTATTTGAATGTGATTCTGTGGATTGCTTTGCATCTTAATAGTATACTATTTTTATTTGCTGCTTTGTGTGTCTTGCAATTTTTTGGTTGAAAACTGAACGTCTTTTGTAGAATAGTATAGACCGAGGTAAATAATATTTATGCCTGTTAAAGGTTATGCCTCTTACTTTTGCTAGGCCTTTAAGTGTGTGGGTTTTTCAATCTAGACAGTAGGGCTGGGTTTGGGTTATTTTCTTGCTATGGTTGCCCTCACTGTACCAACTTCTAGCAGTACCTTTTGTTTAAGGTGGGGAGTGGCTTCTCAGGACATTTTTCTCAATGTCTGCTTCACTTTCACAGTTAGGCCTTCCCTTTCTGCCTATGCCTTAGAAAGGTCTCTCTCCATACTTTTGAAGACTGCTTACTTGTTTCTTGAGCTTTCTAGCCTGATGTTGGGAAGTGGAATGGAGGTGATTTTTTTTGTTCTGCTTCAGTCCCAGTCTTAGATGGCTGCTCCATTCCCTGGGTCTTAGAGCTGGGGACTTCTCAGTAATCCTTCTGCTCATCCAACAGTAAGGGATCTCGAATGGTCTGAGCCTTGGAGTATTCCTGCCCTTTCCCAGAGGTTTTTCTGTTTCTTTCTCCAACTGCAGTGTGCCTTCACCTGTACCCCAAGGGTGACAGGGTTCAGTGCCTTTCCTCCAGTGGGCTAAGGCTTTTATTCTGTAGGAGATATAGGAGAGAAGGACCTGGGCAGGTCTTTACCTGAGCGGATGCTCTTCCCTTCCTCAGGTCTGCACCACCAATGATGCTTCTGCAGACTCTCATCCTGTCTCCAGTTTTCTCATGCATACTCTGTGAGGAGTGCAGGAGGGGCACCTGCAAGTGGATGTACATTTCTCTTATGTTTGTGGCTTTCGGCTGTTTTATATTCTCACTCTAAACGCTATGCCTTATAGTCTCACAGTTGGCCTTTAAGAATTTGTCTAAAATTTTAACCAGGTTTTTCTTACCAGCTCATATAGCATCTGGTGTTTGATGCAGCTAAAATACCTCCCCGTGGAGGCATCTTTCTTTGCATTTCTTAAGTTAATTGTTTGCCCTGTTACCACAGCTCTGTGACAGATTCAAGAAAAATTCCAATTTGTAAATTATTTAGCTTTTTCGGGGGGTTATAAATGTGGGGCAATATTCTTTCCTGCTTCCTCCCATAGTGAAGCCAGAAACCCTATTTTTTGACTTATAAGAAAATTCATTTCTAGGTATTCAAACTATCTACAGGCCAATTTTATTTTATAGGCCAAATGTCAGTTAGGTCATTTTGTACCTCAAGTAACAGAAAATCTATCCCACAATATCTAAACCAAAAGTTATTTATTATCTCATTTGAAGAGAAACGTGGAGATGTAAGATTTAGTTAAATCCAGTCAACAATTTTGTTAGGGTTCCAGGTTCTTTCTGTTTTCCACTCGGCTATTCACAGGATATTGTTGTATCTACTTAGGGTAACTTCCTGCAGTGTCTCAAGATGGCTACCACAGTTCTGGACATCACATCACAGAGAGAAACAAAACCAAAACCACACATAAAAATATAAATAAAATTAATGGCCATTTTATATCCTATTTTTTAAGAGAAAGAAAAATATCTCAAGAAGTTTCCCATCAGACTTCCTACATGTCTTATTCAACAGGATTAGATCAGATACTCATTGCTCAATTGTTTGCTAGAATAGGAACAGAACTACCATATTAGATTTAACACCACAATTCACCTCTGGTCTGGGAAGGAAACAAATTCCTCTGAAGCATATGGCCACCTGAGAGCTGAACAAAATCAGGATTCTATGATGAGCAAAGAAGAACATGGAGAATAGCTGTTCAGTGAGCAACTAATGGTACCTGGCAGCATTCACAGCACATAAAGAGGCCAGGCTGTGGAGTCAGTTGTATCTGAGTTCAAATCTGGGCCCTTTAAACTTTCGAAAGTACAAAGGGGGTGCTATTTTGTAAACACTAAACATTTGATATTTGTCTTTCTCCCTCATTAACTCATGTTCCTTGCATTCATATCAGTATTATAGCCCAAAAGGGGGGCATGGAGAATGCCACCTCAGGAGGATAGAGGAGATGATTTAGATATTGTAGATGCTCAGAATGCGGTAGCTATTGTTATCCCACAAATAAATTGTCATAATACATTTAGCTAATGGCTTTTTAAAGTACCGGCCCTTTATTACAACTGTATTTTCCACTTTGAAGGAAGATAGAGAAGAGTTTTCTAGCTCAGATGCAGAGTGACAAGCCTTTAGCTGACCACCTATTAAGTAAGGCACAGGGGCATATGGCAGAAATGGCAATAAGGCTCTCCCATTAAGGGGGAAGGTCCTATATTTTTCTCTGATCCACGTGAGCCATAGCTATGAGTGTGTAGGGACAGAGAGGTACAATAAAATAAGACAGCCTTCAGGGAATGGCATTTATCTTTTCATCCACAGCCATGGGACTCTGCAATGAATGACAAAAGTAATAGCACTGGACAAGTAATGAATAGTTTGGCTAAATCTAGAAGGACTCCTATTTATCTTTCACTATAACGTAAGACACAAAGTGCAATGTGTTTAAAACAGGACGAAAAACCCAAATGAGTCTTTTTGGCACATCATTCACTAAAGAAGTTGTTTTGCTTTAGTTTTTCTGAAATTTATATTTAGTCTTATTAATCTCTCAACCTATATATTTTCCCAAGGCCCGTAGATCCGGGTAGTTCCTTCTTAATCCTAGAATAGTCTTCTTAAATTGAAAGTATTATAGTCATCTTCTAAAAATTGGATGGACCCCCACCCTTAATTTGGTTCCAATGTAGAGACACCCCAAGGAGGTATGAAAGGGTTTATTACTTACTTAATTGAGCATTTTCCAGGGAGAGCAGGGTGGGAACACCAAGCAGGTCTGAAAATGGTTTGAGAGAACAAGAAAAGGACAATGGCTTGGGGTTTTTACGGTGTTTATGGGTGGGTCTAGTCTGAGGGTTGCTGTGCATGAGTGGAAACTTGTATGGTTTGAATCTCCCAGAAGAGCCAAAGGAGGGAGCACCCTGGCTTTCTTATCAGCTTGCCCAGATGTGGGGCAAAGGGAAGGAGAGAGAGGTGAGGCTTAAAAGCTGTCAGCAGCCAAACATCAAAAAATTGAGTTAGAATCCTATCAAAGTATGATACCTAGAAATGTATATCCTTGAGAAGTCCTATTGAACATGACGATCCAGCTATTTGAGCCTCTTGAGAGCTGAGTGGGAAAGTTGCAGGAAGCGGGATGAAAAGAGAAGAAGGGAACAAATATTCTTGCAAGATCTTTTGCTAGTATTACTAGTTACTTATTCTGGTTCTCCATAAAATTCAGACTTACTGCTTTTGCCTGCCTCCCCTTCATGACCAAGTTCCTGCCTTCCTGCCTTCTCAGTCTCTTTGCCCCATTGGCCTTTTAGTTTTTAAAATCCTGTACAATTATGAAATGTTTTATGCATACAAAAAAGTCTTGTACTTTTTACAAACTATTCAGAAAAATGTGTTTCCATATCCACAACTCAGATTTTAAATATACAGTCAATTCTTGGTATTCATAGCAGTTATGTTCTCTAAAGTCTCAGAAGCACTGAGTTAATGAATAGTGAACCATTGCTCTTAGAAGGAATATCGGGTTAGATTTCTGTGAGCCTCTGGTCACAATATTTTCATTAACTGATTAACACATAACCTTGTTTTATGTGTTAACGGCGCCTTACTTAATATCTATTGCTGATTTATTGACCTTGAACTCACAGGAAAAACACTATAACCCATACCTGAATGAAGATTAACATATGTTTTGTCAAACTTCTTAATTTTTGCCAAATTACTTGGCATAAAGTGTTAGCTCACTTTTGCTTAATTTGCATTTTCCTAATTACTAGGGAAGTTGAAAATCTTTCAGTGTGGTTACTTGCCATTTGGTTTCCTTTTGTTGTGAATGATCTCTTTATATCATTTACCCAAGTTTCTATTTGATGGTCTTTTTATTAATTTATGGAATTTTGAAATGTACATTCCGTACACTAATATTTTCTTGATTATAGCTTCCACATCTCCAATTGTGTGTCTGTGCCTTTTGTTTAGCAGGTCTTTGCCATACAGAAAATATAATTACTTTAATATGGTACATTTTGTGTTGCTTTAAGAAATTCTCCTCTACTTAAAGGTCAAAAAGATCTTACTATATAATGATATTTTTCACATTGTCCTCTCATAATTTTAAAGTTTTGCTTTTCACAATTAGAACTTTAATTAACCTGGAATTCACAAAGGGATGGAAAGGACTAGACTTGTCTTGTATTAGAGGACTTACAGCGGCCTAAAAACATTTACAAGGAGCCTTCAAATGGTAGGGGACTAGGTACTTGACATCTTTTCTACTTTCCTATTTTCTAAATGGTTTTTTATTAGGTATAGTGAAATTACTATTTTTATATATGGTTTCTCTATATAGAAGCACTGAGTTAATGAATAGTGAGCCATTGCTTGGTTCACTATTCTTGGATGAGCTCTTGGATGAGCTCTCATTAATGTTATTAAGTGTGGATTATCTATTTCATATGTTGATAACCCTGTCATTGGCTAATATTGACCATACTGTTACACTTTTCCAGTTCCTATTCCTCTCTCTTTTTTCCTGCTTCTGGATTTCTATCCTGAAGAGAACCAGTAATAATTAGCACCCTTGCTTTGTCCCTGGCTTTAAAAGTAATGCTTCTGATGTTTCCCATTTAGTATGATACTTGCTTTAGGTTGTTGGTAGGTACCTACATCAAGTTAAGACATTTAAAAAAAGATTTTTATTAAAATATAGCTAACATCCAACATTATATTAGTTTCAGGTGTATACCATAGTTAGTCAACATTTACGTACCTAAAGAAGTGATCACCATGACAAGTCCAGCAACCATCTGACTATGCTGTCACAATGTTATTGACTATATTTCTTATGCTGTACCCCATCCCCATGACTACTGTGTAACAACCAATTTGTACGTCTTAATCCCTTTCCCCTTTTCACTCACACCCAACCCCCTTCCCATCTGGCAACCATCAAAATGTTCTCTGTATCTATGAGTTTGTTTCTGTTTTGTTTGTGTATTTTGTTCTTTAGATTCCATACAGAAGTGAAATCTCATTGCATCTGTCTTTCTCTGTCTGATACTCCCCTCAGTACAGTTCCCTCCAGGTCCATCCATGCCACTGCAGATGGCAAGAAACCATTTCCTTCCCTGGCTGTGTATATATGTATCACATACTCTTTATCCATTCATCCATTAAGACACTCAGACTGCCTTCACATCTTTGCCACTGTAAATAATGCTGCAATGAACATATGGATGCACATGTCCCATTGAAGTAGCATTTGGGTTTCTTCAGATAAATACCCTGAAGTGAGATTACCAAGACCTTCTTTGTCTCTTGTTATAGCCTTTGTTTTAAAGTCCGTTTTGCCTAGTATAAGTATTGCTACGCCAGCTTTTTTTGTTTGTTTGTTTTTTTCATTTCCATTTTCATGAGATATCATTTTCCATCTCTCTACTTTCCATCCGTGTGTGTCTTTTAATCTGAAGTGAGTCTCTTGTAGGCAGCATATGTAAGGGTCTAGTGTCTTATCCATTCAGCCCTCCTAAGTCTTTTGAGTGGCGCATTTAATACATTTACATTGAAAGTAATTGTTGATAAATATGTAGCTATTGCCATTCTATTATTCATAATTTTGATTTTTTTTTTCATCTTAAAGAAGACCCTCTAACATTCCCTGTAATACTGGTTGGGTGATGATGAACTCCTTTAGCTTTTTCTTGTCTGGGAAGCTCTTTATCTGTCCATGGATTATAAATGATAGTTTTGCTGGGTAGAGTAATCTCATATATTACTCTGGGTAGAGTAATTTCACATATTAAATGAATATAAATTAAAATTTAATATTTAATACCTACTTTCCTCACAGTTGAGGGAGCAGCTGTATTACAACTAGTTTTGTAATTGCTCTAGTTTTCCATTTAGAAACCATATCATCCTTCTCTGGGAGTTTAAAAACTCCCAGGTGATCTCAACGTATTGAGAAATACAGACCTAGCCTTCTGACTGATTCTCAGAGAAACTTACTCCTTTGCTTCTCCTTTCTCTCCAGTGCTCATTGGGGTGATCTGGAAATCACCTTACTGTGGGGTTAGGACCTATTGCAAACATGAAGACCAATGGAGCTCTACGTGAAAACAAGCTTTTATACCTTTCTAGTTGACTACTACCCATCCTCAATGGTCTCTGAATAAACTTCACCCATAGATAAGGGAAGATAGTTCTGGTTCTGATAAAATACTGTCAAGCATTATTATAAGCCATTAATTCATGTCAAAATAAAAAAGTAGAGAAGATCTCAAGTACCCAGTCACTTACCATTTGAAGGCTCCTTGTAAATGTTTTTAGGCTGTGGTAAGTCTAATATAAGGCAAGTCCAGTCCTTTCTTTTCCTTTGTGAGATCTGGAACTAACTATGACATTTCTGATCTGCTTAGGTGCCCTTTCTTCCATCAGGGGCCTTGAGAACTTTGACCTTCTAGAGATGAAACCACCATGGACAGCACACAGTCCCCACACACTGGGACTTTTTCCCATCAATCAGGGAGTAATGGGCTTTATCAAGCTATTGAAAAGAAAGTTCACTTGATGCTTCGTTTTTATTTCTGAGCTTTATTTTCCCTTCACCTTCACCTTTATTCCCTGAACTCAGTATTGCCTAGAGATTCTTCCCACCACAATTATGCTGCTTTCCCAGAAGCTCTGGAGCTGGCAGGCAAGAGCCATCCCAGCCCACACCCAGGTTCCTGCATGCCACCATCCTTAATCACAGCTCCTGTGGGTTTTTCCAAGACAGAGAAGATTCAAAACACACTCTATAAGGCAAAATGGCCCCAGGAGGAGATTCATGCTAACATAACAGAGTCTGACAAGGAATACAGCTCATTCCGACCCCTCACTCATATCAGGATGAATATTTGAGAAGAATTGCCAAGTACTCAGTAGAAAAATCATACAACTTCATTCTTGTGGTTTTTGTACCCCTATTTCAGACAGGCTTGGGCAAATTCTACTAATTCTATTGCTAAAGGATGACTCTGAAGGCATTTCCAGCAACTCAAGGGAGAAAGGAGACAGGGAGGGAGGAAGAGAGGAAGGATGGGGGAAATAAGCCCGAGGAGCCTTGGTGGGGCCACCCAAACTGCTGTGAGAAGCTGTTGCACTCACCTTACAAATCTTTTGAAACTTTGCTCCTGTTGAGGTAGAGTTTGGCTGGCATTGGAGGGCACACGGTGAAGAAGAAAGAAGGTGTAGCCCCTTTTGCAAGATGATGTCTGCTCTGTTCTGCAATCCTGTGTGGAATAGCTCTTGTGCACAAATACCCACCTGCTGGCCAAACTAGGGGATAAGACTACAGCTTTGGTCATTGTCCAGGTACCAGGATTGATCAATCAAAGCAGGCCCAAGATTGTAAGTTTTTGGTGTTCAAAGAAAGTCTGGAGCTGGAAACTTGGATGGGACTAAAATATTAAGCCCAAGCTTAATGTTTTAGAAAAAGTGAAAAAAACAACAACTAAGAGTTGTAAGAAGAGTGAGCAACTGGGTCTGGAACAGATTTAGGAGGCAAGGCCTAGAAAAATCCCTCAGGCAATGCCTTTGAAGGAGACATCACAATGACCCCATGGTGTGGGAAGAGCTGTAGGTCCCAGCTTGGATCAGAGAAGTGAATCACAGGTTTTATCCTCAGAGAATGAACACATCAGAAGAGGAGACAGCCACAGAAACAGATAAATGCACACCATGGCATAGCCACAATCATGGATGGAACCTCTGAAATGCTAAGGTGAAAGAGAGACGAGCTTCACTCGGTCTGTTGTGGGGTCAGAGTCATGGAAAGTTTTGCAGAGGAGGCCATGATTAAGCAGGGCTTAAAGTGATGCTGGTAGATAAGGATGTGGGAAAGGCCAAGAGAATGGCGTGTGTAAAGACATGGAGGCGTCCAACAACATTGTGTGTGGGGACCCAAATAGAGGGGGATCATTCTGCAGGGGAGGAGGGAAGGGTGAAGGTGAGACTCAGGACTGGAAAGGAAGACGTAAGGGCTGGCATAATGATGGAGGGCCTCGGAAAACATGCTAGGGAGTTGGGTTTGTTTTGTTTTGCATTAAGGGGTGTGGAGCCGCTGTGTTATAACCAAAACTGTGTGACTTCAGTTTTGAGTTTTTGAAGAATCAGTTCTTGGAGGGAGTAGATACAGCATAGAAGATTCATTTGGGCAACAAGAAGGAAAAGACGTGGCCAATTAGAAAGCCACTGTAATGGTTCAGGTCAACATTAATAAAGCTGGAACCAAAGTAGGGCAGTAGTGTAGGGGCAGGGAGTGGAGAACAGATCCAAGATGTAATTAAGACTTGATCGTGAGTTAGGTATAAGAGGTGAGGTAAAGATAAAGTCAAAGATGACCAGCTCAAATGCCATTTGTCCATCTGCTATCATCTGTCACACTTCTAACTTTCCATTGTACTTAACCTTTACATATAAAACATGTGAACCACAAAGCCCTCCTCATCTGCAATCCCCCACTCGCCTTTCCAAATTCATTTCCTACCACTGCCCTCCTTGCTCATTGTGCTTTGGCCACACTGGTCATATCAAACACTCCAAGCATGCTCATACCTTAGGACTTTTGCCTGCTCCATCCTTCTGTAATGCTTTTCATCTTGATATCCTTGTGTCTGGCACTTTGATTTCTTTCAGGTCTGTGACCAAATATCAATTTATCAGAGAAGATTCCCCTAACCACTGTATTTGAAATAGAAACCAGTCCTCCCATATTATTCTTAAAAATATGCTTAACGCTGCTTGACTTTTCTACAGAGTACTTAATCATCCCCTCTTTCTGGAAAAGTTCTGACTATTCTGTGGTAACTGGTCATCCTCAAATGTTAGTGGCCAAACATAGCAAAAATGTGTCTTGCTCATGCAACATGTCCACTGAAGGCCAACAGGGGGGCTTTCCTGGTGGTAATCACTCACTGTCTCAGAATGATGAGACATCATTGACATGTTTCTTCCACAAGTTTGTGCACTGGCTCTTAAAGCTTCTCCTGGCAAGTGACATATATAATCTCTATTCCTGTGTCATTGGCCATAACACGTCACATGACCACACCTAACATCAAAAGGGAAAGGGAGAGTGATGTCACCATGTGCCCAGTAGGCAGACAACCAGCAATATTTAGTGGCTAGCACTAAGTTGGTACTATAATAGCAGACACATTGTATAGGTATTTCTTTGTTGTCAGTCTCCCTCCTCCAGAATTTGAGCTGCATGATAGCAAAGCAATGTCTTTAGTTTGTTCCCTGGAGTTTCTCTGATGTTTAGAACATGCTTGGCATGTAGTAAGCACTTAATAAACATTTGTTGAATGGTTGGACACATGTGTAAGTTCTTCTTCTGGACTGAAACTCCTTGAGGGCACGATCGATGCTCATTTATCTTTGTGTCTCCTTTGACTTCTGAAGAGTGTGTTGGACCTATGAAACATTCATTAAACATTTTCCCAGTAAAAAAGAACCTATCTATGGCTTAAGGCCATGCCTTCTGTTTTTCAGAACTCAAAAATAAAATATTTTTCAGCTAAGAGAATATTGGAAACAGAAGGAAATAATGAAGGGAAAGAGAGAAAGAGAGAGAAGGCGGGAAACTTTAGACAAAATATGGTGTGCCAGGCCTGTGTTAGGCTATCCCAGAATTCTCAAAGATCACAGTGGTCCACTGAGTCCAAATTTTTTTAAATAAATAATATTAATTACCTGCTTTTTATTCTAATCTAGTTCCCCACCCTCCAAAGCCTTCAGCACATAGTCTACCACTCTTCTCTCTGATTTTGACTGGAAAAATTTTGAAACTTAGACAGTTGCACAGCTCTCTGAGCATAAATCCAATCAGCAGACAGTGACCCTTTTTAAAAAGTTACTATTCTTTTTGTCTGTTGGTTTTGAGTTTATCAATGAGTTGAAAACTCCTTGACAGTGGGAAAACTCTGCAGTTGTGGCATTCCAGGGACAAGCCTTAGTGGGAAAGCAAACTAAACAAATGACCATGAGGCACCCAAGGCTTTGATTGAGAGAAAAATGATATTTGTGATACTGGCAATTGACTCAGATTACAATTTGGCTCCTGGATACTTGGTGTCAGCCCCTCTGAAATGTGGGATGAGTGGATGAATGAACATTCGGTTTTGTTCAGAAAGTGAGCATTTACATCTGTCCTAGCTTTCTAATTCATGAATAAAAATATTGTAGATGTATGTACAAAGAAACCTGTGTGGACCGAGACATGAAGATCTTTGAGGCCTTTCCAAAAAATGAAAATTATGAACATTGCCTCCTATCTTCACCTTCCTGGATACAGGCATAGCAGTGGGTTCTGTGCTTGCAGAAGAGCTGTTTTTTTTGTGTTTTTTTTTGCTTGTTTTTGTTTCTTTTTAGTCTCCTAAAGAGAAAAAGAGCAATGTTTATGGGACAAAAATAGTGCTGACAGAAACAAATAACCCAGAAGTGAGCCCCAGAGAGACCCTGGGGAAGGGACTATCCCTGAGGACCTTACCATCCAGGTACCCTTGCTGCCGTGTGGCGCGGGTAGGTGGCACCAAACAACTCCAGCAAGAATGGTTCCTTAGTGCGAGCAGACTTTTTGGAAACAAAGGCAGGATTTCTGACAAGTGAAAATGAAGCTGAAAGGCAAAGTCCTTTGCAAGGTCTCTTTCCCAAGCTAGAGATAGGACTTGATTCTGGCACCCAACTTCTACCTGTGCTTTGGGATGCTGGGGATACCCATCTGCTTCTCCTGACCCTTTGGGACCATGTGACCAGGAAACTAGAGTAATATTAAATATTCATGTGTCAGACACAATGTCAGGATGCATGCATTACCTCATTTAATCTTCAGAGCAATCCTGTGAGATTATAAACTCATTTTTACAGGAAAGGAGCGATTAAGGAACTTGCCCACTGAGCGGGTAAGTGAATGGGAAGGTATTTAAACCACTTCTGCTTGACTCTGGAGCAGCACCATCCAAGAGAAGTATAATGCAGGCCACATATGTAATTTTAAGATTTCTTGTAGTGACATTTAAAAAGTAAAAAGAAATGGGTGAAATTAATTTTAATAATATATTTTCTCTAACCCAACATATTAGATCATCATTTTAACATGTAATCAATATAAAAATTATTAATGAATGCTTTACATTGTTTCATATGACGTCTTCAAAATCTGATGTGTATTTTGCATTTATAGAACGTCTGAGTTTGTATCAGCCACATTCTATGTGATCAAAAGCCCTATGTGGCTCGTGGCTACTGGACTGGATAGTGCAGGGCTGGAGTCTACCACTCCATTTAATCTCTCTAATGCTCCAAATTGTGGGAGAGGTTTGGAAAAATGGAAATGAACCCCCAGTGTCACCCCTAGCACCCTTCCAGTGGAAGGAGGCTAGGGCAGGGCTGCCACTAGTATATTTGGTGAGTATATACAGATTTGAACAAAGTTCCCCTTCTGGGCAGACACAACCCTGCACCAGGGGGCATGCTATGGCAAGCAGAATGCTCGCTAGGTTTTAGTCTCACTTGCCACCTCAGCTGGGTACCCATATGCAGTGAACAACCTGCAGAGCCGTACATGGTGGTACGGCTCCTTTGTTTTTCTTCAGTAAACTCTCCCAACATTGTCTGGCTCTTAGCAGCTAAAATTCATCTGTACAGAAAACTCTTCATCAAGCTTTTATATCCTGAGAAGTAATTCTTTCCCTTCTCTTAATATTTACATTCTTCTAAACATTTCTAATAGAAGGAAATGCATCTAGTTTGCAAGAAACAGTGTGTCTCTCAACTGGTTGCTTGATGGGGCAAATAGAGTGTCACTAACAGGACTTAGAATCCCAGCAAAATGAAACTCTTGTCTCTTAGCTCTGTTAATTGAGGAACTGTGTTTCCTTATTGGCTGGAGAGTCCCTTAACCCGCCATAGAAACTCCAGAACCAATCTACTGAGATGAGCATGTTTTAGAGACGGACCAGATGGAAAGAGTCCATGCCCCATCTGTTTATCATATAGATGTGGCCATTGTCCAGATCGTGTAAAATCATCAGGAGAGAAAAAAAACACCAGACGGTGCATTTTGAGGGTGATCACAGCTCTTTGGACTATTTTAAAAGCACTGCCTGTTCCGTGTGTGTGTGTGTGTGTGTGTGTGTGTGTGTGTGTGTGTGTGTGTGTGTGACCCCTTCCATGTCTCTCTACTTGTGGGTAGACCTGGGTTTGAACTTCTGGTCTGTCTCTTATTAGTTGTATCAGGGCAGGTTAATTAATTTTGCTACCCTTTAGTATCTCCATCTATGTCACAGGGTCGGTGTAAGAATTAAGAGATCATAGATTGTTCAGACAGAGCACTTAACATAGCGATCAGCACATACTAAATGATTGAAAAATGGCAGCTATTATTACTGACAATAATAATTTCTTATGATTAATTTTTATTAATATTTCATGGCTTGCAAGGCTTCAACTCTCTCACTGCATTTCTAACAATGAGCTAATAGATTCCCAGCATCCTTCAGACTTGAGACCTGGGGAAATACGAAGGTAGGACAATTAAGTTCACGAACTCATCCTAGAAAAAGTGCTATATACCTCATTGCTGAATATCACTATGGTCCCTTTGAATTACTTCTCTTGGGATGCTATGCACCGAGGCCAGCACCTAGTCCACCCTTCAGAGCAATTTTGGAACTTTTTCTGGAATGGCCATCAGAGCTGTCGTCATATTACCTTTGATGTCCTGAATGTCATCAAAGTGTCTTCCTTTCAATATTTCCTTTGGGTGGCCAGTTAGCTCAGTAGGTTAGAGCCTGGTGCTAATAACACCAAGGTTGCTGGTTCGATCCCCACAGGGGTCACTGAGCTGCACACTCCTTAAAAAAAAAAAAAAAAAAAAAAAGACTTTCAATATTTCCTTTATCTTCAGGCAAAGAAAGAAGTCATTGGGGGCCAGATCAGGTGAGTAGGGAGGGTGTTCCAATACAGTTATTTGTTTACTGGCTAAAAACTTCCTCACAGACAGTGCCGTGTGAGCTGGTGCATTGTTGTGATGCAAGAGCCATGAATTGTTGGCGAAAAGTTCAGGTCATCTAACTTTTTCACACAGCCTTTTTAGCACTTCCAAATAGTAAACATGGTTAACTGTTTGTCCAGTTGGTACAAATTCATAAAGAATAATCTCTCTGATAGCAAAAAAGGTTAGCAGTATCATTGCAACAGTTCGCAAAATTAATTGTCAGACCTCATAATTCACAAATGTGCTTGCTGCAATGTAGCCTTAAGAATAAATTCAGGCCGGCCTGGTGGCTCAGGTGGTTGGAGCGCTGTGTTCCTAATGCCGCCGAGGTGGGCAGTTCGTTTCCCACATGGGCCAGTGAGCTGCGCCCTCTACAGCTAAGACTGTGAACAACAGCTCTCCTTGGAGCTGGGCTGCCATGAGCAACCGGAGGTCGGTGTGGGCTGCTGTGTGCTGCTGTGTGCTGCTGCGGGGTACCGTGTGCTGCCATGAGCGGCTGGTGGCCAGCATGAGTGGCCGACAGCTGGCAAGAGCAGCCATGAGCTGCTAAGAGCAGCTAACTGACGACTGGCAACTGACTGCCTCAGCCGGGGGAGCGCAAGGCTCATAATCCCAGCATGGGCCAGGGAGCTGTGTCCTACACAACTAGACTGAGAAACAACGGCTTGACCCAGAGTGGCAGGGGGGAGGTGGAAGAAGGGGGGGAAAAAAAGAATAAATTTAAATATTCCAGATGTAATTTCAATTCAACAGTTATTCATGGAGTATTACTTGGTTTACGATCCTGAGCTGGGTAGAATTGCAAAGATACTTGTCCTAGGATCCCTCATTTAAGGTTCTTCCTAAAACGTGCACCATGACTGTTACTTAGCACCTTTGCCCCTAGACTCCCTTCACATATAGTCCTGGAGAGCAAAACAGTGTCTCGTTTGTAGTGTACCTTCAGCATCAAGCCTTATGCTTGGCATATAGTAAGTGCTCAAAAAGATATTTCTGAATGAATAAAAGCAGTAGATGATGAGTGCCAACAAGAGATACCCTGTTTCCCCGAAAATAAGACCTAGCCAGACAGTCAGCTCTAATGCGTCTTTTGGAGCAAAAATTAATATAAGACTGGTTCTTATATTGTATTATATTGTATATTGTGTTATATAAGAACCGGTCTTATAGTAAAATAAGACCGGGTCTTATATTAATTTTTGCTCCAAAAGACGCATTAGAGCTGACTGTCTGGCTAGGTCCTATTTTCGGGGAAACACAGTATGTATACCAGTTCTAGATGTCTTCCTCCAAGTCTTATCTCTAGCTGCATGGCCACCTATCCCCATCCCCGCACACAATTTTATGCCCAGCCACGTCAAGCTTACTACACTTCACAGCATATGATCACTAAGCTTTACATGTGTTTTTCCTACTCTCTGAATACCCTTCCTCCTTTGCCTGGTAAGCTCTTAAGCATCCTTGATGATCTGGTCAAGCATCACATCCTCAGTGGAACCTTCCCTGACCTTTCAGAGTTAATCACACTCTTCTCAGCACTCACTTGGTATTTTGAACAAGGCTGCTCCTAACATTTATAGGGCCCAAGCAAAAGCACAGACGGAGGCCTACATACCACATGCCCAAATGTATAAGAAGTTATAAATCAAGCTAATCAATGGTTGAATAAAATATGTTCTATTCTTCTCCCTTGTCAAACATGCCACCATAATAATGGAATAAAAATTATGAGGAAACATAATTGACAAAATATTAAAGATGATCAAATTTAATTTAACAGTCTTTATTAAACATTATTTAACTTATAGGCTAGAAATATTTGGATGAGCAATAAAAAGATAAACATAATTCACATATTATTATATATTATTATGTACATTTGTATATAGTTATTCCATAAAATAGATTTTTCTTTAGCAAAACCATTTATTATATTATAATGAAGATCTTCATTTAATTTGTGTTATACAGACAATTATGATCTAAAGGATTAAACAATAAAATGTAGTTGTAGTGAACGGATACAAAATAGAATATATCTCTTGTGTATATTAGAGTAAATGTAAAAGCAAAGCTTAAAATATTTTTTGTGTGTTCAAGAAAGTTATTTCTTTAATTTTAATTTTTTTTTTGCCGTGTAATCTTTTTTCAATTAAATTTATTGGGGTGACAATGGTTAGTAAAATTACATAGGTTTCAAGTGTACAATTCTATAATACATCATCTATATATCACATTGTGTGTTCACCAGCCAGAGTCAGTTCTCCTTTCATCACTATATATTTGACCCCCATTACCCTCTCCTACCATGCCCCCTCAACCCCTTACTCTCTGGTAACCACTAAACTGTTGTCTGTGTCTATGAGGTTACTGTTTCTTTATTTGTTTGGCTTGTTCCTTTGTGGCTTTCAGTTTTATATCCCACATATGAGTGAATTCATATGGTTCTCAGCTTTTTCTGTCTGAAATATTTCGCTTAGCATAGTAATCTCAAGGTCCATCTATGTTGTCACAAACGGCTGTATTTCATCTTTTCTTATGGCAGAGTAGTATTCCATTGCGTATATATACCATATCTTCTTTATCCAATCATCTTCCATTGTGTATATGTGGGGACAGAGCCCCAGAAAGTAGTTTCTAGGCTCTCGGCCTCACGTGGAAAGGTGCTGGCTCGGGTAGTACATGGCCGTCAGCTGTAGCCAGTTAGCCAATTAGCCGCTGATATAACTGCTGCGGCTACCAAGGAGAGCCGAGCAGAGTCGAGGAGAGTCGTCGGTCAGTTGGCAGAAAAACGGACAGCAGGTCGCACGTCCGGTGAACCCAACCTCCAGTGAGACCATAGTGGTATGACTCCCCTACCTATGGCTCCGTGGGTGTTCCTTTTTGGCTTCACCATATCCTGCGTCCTTGTGTGGGGAGCTGGAGCAGAGACCCCGCAGGCCGCCTCGCACGACAGTATATATATATCACATTTTCTTTATCCAATCATCTAACAACTTTGGTTGTTTCCTTGTCTTGGCCACGGTAAACAATACTTCAGTGAACATCGGAGTACCTATATCTTTATGGATAAATGTTTTCAGATTTTTTTGGTAGATACCCAGGAGAAGGATTCCTGGGTTATATGGTAATTCTATTCTTAATTTTTTTTTTTTTAAAGATTTTATTGGGGAAGGGGAACAGGACTTTATTAGGGAACAGAGTGTACCTCCAGGACATTTTTCCAAGTCAAGTTGTTGTCCTTTCAATCTTAGTTGTGGAGGGCGCAGCTCAGCTCCAGGTCCAGTTGCTGTTGTTAGTTGCAGGGGGCATAGCCCACCACCCCTTGCGGGAGTCGAGGAATTGAACTGGCAACCTTGGGGTTGAGAGCCCACTGGCCCATGTGGGAATCGAACCGGCAGCCTTCGGAGTTAGAAGCATGGAGCTCTAACCACCTGAGCCACTGGGCCGGCCCAATTCTTAATTTTTTTAAGGAACCTTCATACTGCCTTCCATAACGGCTGCACCAATCTATATTCCATCAACAGTGTATGAGAGTTCCTTTTTCTCCATAGTCTCTCCAACACTTGTTATTATTTGTCTTGTTGATGATAGCCATTCTGACAGGTGTGAGGTGATACCTCACTGTGGTTTTGATTTGCATTTCCCTAATAGCTAGTACAGTTGAGCATTTTCTTCGTATATCTGTTGGTCATTTGTATGTCTTCTTGGGAGAAGTTTCTGTTCATGTCCTCTTCCCGTTTTTTTAATTGGACTGTTTGTTTATTTGTTATTGAGTTGCATGAGCTGCTTATATATTTTGGATATTAGCCCCTTATCAGAGGCATTGTTTGCAAATATCTTCTTCCATTTAATTGGTTGCCTTTTTGTTTTGTTGATGGTTTCTTTTGCTGTGCTGAAGCTTCTTGGTTTGATATAGTCCCATTCATTTATTTTGTTTTCTCTTCCCTTAACTTTGAGGTCAAATTCATAAAATCCCTTTTGAACCCAAGGTCCTTAAGTTTAGTACCTATGTTTTCTTCTATCAAGTTTATTGTTTCAGGCCTTTCAAATATTTTAAATTGTCTACAAAATTGAAAGGCAAAATACACATGATAATTAATGCATATCAAAATTTTAAATAAAAAACCTAAAAATAAAACTGGTCCATTTCCAAAAAATGTTCATACCTATATACTGGTGCTGGGATACCCATGAAGGATTGACTATGAATAAGAAAATGCAGCTGATCACTTTATAGAATCAAAGTTCAAGGCTTGCCTCTGCAGGACTCTGTCTCTTTGTCTCCTAATTTTCACCTATTTAAATGTAATTGTTTTGAAAAGTTAAATATTATTAAATATTTTTATGAAAGTAAAATTATTTGCAAATCTGGTGTTCAATGATCATCTAATTACTAATGTAATAATCAGTATTATGCAGTCAGGTGCCACATAATAACATTTTGGTCAACAATGGACCACGTATACAATAGTGGTCCCATAAGATTACAATGGAGTTGAAAAATTCCTCTTGCCTAATGATGTTGTAGCATTATAACATCATAGTGCAATGCATTACTCATGTGTCTGTAGTGATGCTGGTGTAAATAAATCAAATACACTGCCAGTCATATGAAAGTATAGCACATACAATTATGTAAAGCACATAATACTTGATAATGATAACAAATGATATGTTACTGGTTTATGTATTCACCATACTATACTTTTCATTGTTAGAGTGCGCTCTTTCTACTTATAGAAAAAGTTTGCTGTAAAACAGTATGCTGTGTTACATTGGCAGCAGCCTCATATACCTCGTGTTTACCGCGTCTCTTGATTGTATCGTTTTCTCTTATGCTTGATTTAATCCCGTGTTGTTTTATAAATGTAGTGTAGCCTACATGAACAGTGTTTACAAAGTCTAAAGCAGTGTGCAGTAATGTCCTGGGCCTTCACATTCACTCACCCCTCACGCAGTGACTCACCCAGAGTAACTTCCGTCCTGTGAGCTCCATTCATGGTAAGTGCCCCATACGGATGCACCATTTTTTAAAAATCTTTTTATGCCATGTTTTTGCTGTAACTTTTCTATGTTTAGGTATGTTTAGATACACAAATACCATTCTGTTACAATTGCCTATAGTATTTAGTACAGTAACATGCTGTACAGGCTTGTAGCCTAGGAGCAATAGGCTGTACCATACAGCCTAGGTGTGTAGGAGGCTATACCATCTAGGTTTGTGTAAGTGCTCTCGGTCATGTTAGCACAATGATAAAATCACTTAATGATGCATTTCTCAGAACTATCCCTATTGTTAAGTGGCACGTGACTGTATTTCATTCATTAGTTAGAACTAAGTCTATGTGTATAAATTTAAAAGTAATGTGAATTTTTTAAATGTTGCAAATTGCCTTCTTCAGAAGCCATATGCAACAGTTTTAAATAATGAGCCAATTGGTGAGTATCTTCCAGGCTGCAATTTGGAACATTAAGAGACACAAGAAAATCGATGCTCAGTACTATTGGGAAACGATGTTATTTATGCAAGAGGAAAGATGTGACAAGTTCATTTGTTTTTCTCTCTTACCTAAGTACTTCCACTGCTCAAGCCCTCTTCTCACTCAAAGCAGCGTTTTATCTCTGGCACTGGCAAATGCACAACCAATACACTTTCAGGGTAGTCATATGCTTATAGTTTAAGGATATGGGGCAAGAGATACAGAGAAGTGTTTCCCTGGGGGCCTGAAGGATGTTAGTCTTCAGAGTGATGTTTAGAATTACCAGACATGTGCAGGCACTGACTGCCAGATCCCAAGTAACAGAGTTCATGAGCTCTTTAATAAAACGTGTGTGTGTGTGTGTGTGTGTGTGTGTGTGTGTGTGTGTTGTGACATACTGCCATTATTCTTTACATATTGTCACCTAAATGAAACCCTTGCTTCCTCTAGCATGAAATCTTGAAGTCATCCTGGACTCTTTTCTTTCTCTCACCTCCTATATCAAATGCATCTCCTAATCCTATTGGCATTAACTTCAAAGATAATTCTTGAATCTAACTATATATCCAACTTCCTCTACCACCACTGTAGTCCAAGCCACTGTTATCTTTCATCTCTTGGTGTGCTGTGCCTCCTAACTCATCTGTTTCCTCTCTCCTGCTCCCCAATGCCTCCTAATAATGCATCTTTAACAGTAGGCAGTCATCCTCTTAAAATATAAGGAATATCATTTCAAGCCTGTGTTCAAATTACTTCAATACCTTTCCATCACATTTAGAATAAAATCTATAGTCTTTGCCATCTTCTACAAAACTGTCCCTGATTTGCCTGTCTATCTCTCTTTCTTCATCTCCTACCATTTACTTGCTGGCTGGACTCCGGACACATGGGCATTCTACTGTCTGTCAAATCCTCTCAGCACACACCCCCCTGAGAGCCTTTGCATTGTCATTCTCCACACCTGGAACACTCCACGTCAGAGAGTACAAGACCAGCTCCCCGATCTCATTTGCTGCTGATCCTTTCTAAAAAAGCAGACATTGTCCTTCTCTATCTCTTTACTTTATTTTTATTTAGATGCGTTATCAATACATGACATAATATTACATATCTATTTTTTAAGGCTACGTGTCTGTCCTCAAGATTTGTCATGTCAGATTTGGTCTATGTGGCTCAAGGGCCTGGCTCTGGAGATGGGCACTTTACCCACGTTTGGCCATTTCTAGCCACAGTGATTCATTTGGGATTAGACAAGTGACGCAAATAAGTATCTGCCTAGTACTATTACTGAAACCTTTTGGAAATAAAAGCTGATTTTTGTCGAGCTGCTAAATTGGAGCAATTAGTGGCCATTGTACCTACCAATCTATGGGAGAGACTGCTTGAAAATAAAGACAACATAGAGGAAAATAGCACTAGGAGAAGGAAAGAGAGATTTTTAAAAACTATTCTTATTAAAAATATAGCTAACATACAATATAATATTAGTTTCAGGGGTACCCCATAGTTATTCAACATTTATATACCTAAAGAAGTGATCACCCTGATAAGTCCAGCAACCATCTGACACCGTACTATGCTATCACAATATTGAGATTTTTTAAAATATATAGTTTAAGCACTTGGATTTTCAGTTCAGTGATCCAATGAATTCATTTTTTCACTTAAGCCAATTTGATTTTCAGCCACCAAAAGATTCTGATGAATATTTTTATACTGCATTATTCTATGTTTGCTTCCACATTCATACATGGATGCATGGGTAAATCAGATGTTACTGAAGATTTGGTGCATCTAAAGAGAATTGACAAATGGAGTGTTATAGTAATAATATGATATAATATATTAATATTATGGTAATACTATAACAGAATAATTGTATAATATAATAAAACAATAATATCAAATTGTACACTAAAGATGACATTTCTCATAGTCCAAGGGAAACTACTCCAAGAAGTTGAGCAAGTCACCGGTGTTTCTTCGTGCATGTTCCTTACTCCTGTCCTTAGATATGTGCCTCTTCTTTCTAAATTCCACAGGAGAAACCGCACCCACCTTTTGGGAAATCCTACCAGGGCTGAGAGTGGAGTGAGGGAGAGTGGTGGCTCCAGCAGACAAATGCAAGGTGGCCTCTGGCATTCTAAGTGCCGCCAGGTAGTCCAAGGTGGACATGCCTCTTCCAAATCCAAACTACTTTTTGTGTCTTCCTCCTAGGGTGAGAGGCAGTCACTCAGTCCAGCAAGTGTGTCCCCTTGTCCAGCAAGCGATTGTTGGATGATACACATACAAGCACCAACAATTCTCAAAGACAATGTTATCTAAGCCTGTAAGAGAGAAAGGTTTTCCTAAACGTCCCCCGGGAGATTTGCGGAGTAGTATTAGCTCTTTACCTTGATCTTACCCTTAAGTTTTGTCATAAAGTATATTGTCTCAGACATGATGGCAATATGAGGAGGTCTTAGTAGCGTGCCATAATGTATAGTTGCTGATTCAGTTTTCAGCCTCGTTCCCAGTGACCTAGTCTGAGGGAGCTGAGATGGGAAGTTGTTTACAGAGGGGACAGCTTCATTCTTTCAGTTACAATATCTTTCTTCCTACTGGATCAGAGCTCCTTGAAGAAGTCTACATCTCTCAACCAGAGTAGATAGTTAATAAATAGGTGTTGAATTAACAAATGAAGACTGCCATGGTTATATTTATGGATTCATCACTCATGAGTTTGGTAATGGACTTGATTTATATACATCACTAAACAGAAGTTTATTTGGAGTCTTTATTTTGAGGCAAACTCTTGGTTTTCTAGAAGTTGCTGGTTAAGATAAAAATATCTGCGAAGGAAAATAAATTAGTCCTTAAGCATCCATTAAAATGGAATCGGTTCCCATATTGGCCAGAAGAGGGCAGGGTCCCTGTGGGAATGTGACAGGATAGATATATTTTGATACTGCAGAAAAGTTTCAGAGCATATGGCTTGCCCAGGGAAGGTGGGAGTAAGTGACAAAGATAGTCTGAATGGGGACAAGAGAAGAAATAATCTCCAGAAGGGGGTAAGGTAGGAGAGCTTTAAAAATTCGGTTTACTTTATCCAAATTCATCATTTATTTGTTAATTTATTTCTTCATCAAAATTATTGAGTACCTGCAATGTGTTGGGCACTGCGCCTGGGTCTAGCAATACAGAGATGAACACAACAGACGTGGTCTCTGTCCCAAGGAGCTTCTAGGCAAGTGACAGTCATAGAAATTAAACAAGTACATGTATAATTATAGATTTTGATAAGAATTGTGGGGGGAAAAACTAGGATGTTACGAGAACCCCTTTAAGTCAGAGGAAAGCTCTCTAGGAAATTTGAAATCTTACTATGTAGAAAGTTGGGAGAAATGTGTTCCAGGCAAAAGGAATTGTTTGCATGAAGGCCCTGCATAGGAAGGAGATTGGGATGTTCAAGGAATTAAAAGAAGGCCAATGTGGCTGCACCATTTTCCAGAGAGCCTGAGAGGGATAGTGGCTTGAGGTAGATTGGAGCGGTGGGGAAGGATCATGTAGGACCTTGTAAGCCATGCTCCAGAGTTTGGATTTTCTTGTATGAGCAATGGGGAGCCAGTAAAGGGTTTTAAGCAGAGTATTGATGTCGTCTTATTCAATTTTTAAAGGGTCACTCCGGCTACAGTGTGGAGGGGCTCTGGGGAAGCAGGGATATTAGGAGGCTGTTACACTAGTTCAGGGAAGAGATGATGGTAGCTTGGACTAGATCGTTGACAAAAGGTGGAGAGAACTGGTTAAATTAGAGATGTATTTGAAGATAGACTTGACAAGACTTGGTAATTGGAGGTTGAGGAGGGGTGCCAAATGATTTTTGACTAGTTTCTATCATGAGCAATTGCGGGACTGCAGGGAAAGGCAGGCTGCGGGTGTGAGGAGGTAGGGTGGGGCATAGAAAATCAAGAGTTCAGTGTTGGGCATGTGAAGTTTGAAATCCCTGTGAGATATCCAGTGGAGATATTCTGAACTGAAAGAAGGGCTAAGTGAGAGATGCAAACTTGTGAATCATGCACATATACAAACAGCTTCTAAAGCCATGAGTGTGGATAATGTTAGAGCAGCAAGAAGAGAGAGGAATGAGATGTCCCAGCACTAAATCCTGAGACACGACAGCAAAGGCAGGAATTGCAATCTTTTCATATTCACGCTTTTGTGAGTTAATGGGAAGAAAAACTTTCAGAAATCAGTCGTTAGTGGCCACATGGTTTTTCTTCTTGAAATGGACTCTTATGCACCAAAATGACAATTTACCACAAAGCCAGTGGCTTAAAACAACACGAATTTATTCTCTTGAGTTTCTGGATGTCAGAGTCCAAAATAGGTCTCACTGGGCTAAAATACGGGCATTTGGCAAGGTTGCGTTCCCTTGGAAGGCTTATGGGAGAATCTGTTTCCTCGCATTTTTTCTGGTTTCTAGAGGCCGCACACATTTCTTGGCTTGTGACCTGCTTAAATCCTCAGAGCCAGCAAATGACAGGTCAAGTGTTTCTCATGCTGCATCACTTGGACATTGATTCTCGTCTCTCCCTCTTTTATTTTTAAAGACCCCTTGTGATTACATTAGGCCCTCCTGGATAATCGAGGATACTCTTCCCATCTCAAGATCTGCTGAGCAGCAACCTTAATTCCATCTGCAACGTTAAGCCCCCAAGCCACGAAATATTACACATTCACAGGTTCATTAGATTAGGATGACCCCCTCTTTGGGGGTTATTATTCTGCCTACCAAACTTGATAAGCTTTGTTTTCTCCCTTTGGAAAAGTGTAAAAGAGTGTACATTACTCAAGTCCGAGGAGAAAGTCCTCTCTGATAATCCAAAAGGGCGACCACTGACAAAAGTTGTGAGATTTACTGACGTGTCTGTGTATGTGTATGCACTCATATCTATATTTAAGCAATACACCCAACTGGATAAGGAAGAGGAACAACTAGCTACGTTATTGGTTAGAGACTTGTTTATACTTTTCTTGTCAACTAGAATAGCTGTTCATTTTAACAGGGGTCTTTAATGCCTCTGTCTTAGTCCATTTGGGGTTCTATAACATCATACCACAGGTTGGGTAGTTTATAAACAATAGAAATTTATTTCTCACAATTATGGAAGTTGGGAAGACCAGTATCAAGGCACCCGCAGATTTGTCCTAGTGAGACCCTCTTTCCTGGTTCATAGATGGCCACCTTCTCCCTATGAACTCACATGGTGAAAGGGGTGCAAGAGCTCTCTGAGATCTCTTTTATTAGGGCACAAATCCATTCACGAGGGCTCCACCTTTATGACCTAATCACCCCAAAAGGCCCCAACTCCAAATATCATTACATTGGGGGTTAGTATGTCAACATAGGACTTTTGAGGGAACACAAACATTCCGTCTGTAACAGTCTCTTAGTAAGACATAATGTCATTTAACACTTATTAGAATGGTAAAAAAGAAGCCAAACCAAATCAAACCAGACCACACCTGAGTACTAACTGCTTGTAGAATCAGAGCAACTAGAACATTCATGCATTGCTGGTGGGAATGTAAATTGTGTAGCCACTCTAGCAAACAGTCTGACAGTTCCTCAGAATGTTAAACACAAAACAACGCTATTTCTAGGTATTTACTCAGGAGAACTAAAAACTTATGTTCACATAAAACCTATATGTGAATGTTTATAATGGCTTTATTTGTAATCACCAAAATCTGGAAACAACCCAAGTATCCCTTAGCTGGGGAACGGATAAACAAATGGTGGTACATTTACACTGGGCTACTTACTACTCAGGAATAAAAAAAAGAGAAAAAAGAAAAAAGGAAAAATGCAAAAAGCATGAATGAATTTCTAAAGCACTATGCTAAGGGAAGGAAGCCAAACTCAAAAGGCTACACACTGTATGTCATTTTATGACATTCTGAAAGAGATGAAGTTATATATGGAGAAAATAGATCAGCAGTTGCCAAGCACTGGGGATGAAGGAAGGAGGTGACTACAAAGTGACATAGGGGCAGTTTTGGGGTAATGGAATTGTCCTATGTCTTAACTGTGGTGATGGTCACACGTATGTAGATGTTTGTCAAAACTCACAAAACTACACTAGAAAGGGTAAATTTTTACTTTGTGTAAATTATACCTTAGTTTTTTTTTTTCAAAAGTGCACAAATTCTATAGGTCTTTTTGGTCCAAGAAAGGTCCCATTCTAGGTCTATATTTTTATAGAGTATTAATTTTCCTACTGTTATCTTAAAAGATAATTAAATGAATCTGCATCCCATTTAGCTAATAAAATCAAGGTCCATTATTAATAAAGAGCCCTCTAACTAACATCTTTGTTGAAACACATCATAGGAAGAACAATGAACCAAGGAGTCAGGAACTCAGGGTTCTGATACCAGATAGTCCCTGACTGGTTTTGTGATTTTAGACAAAGTTATTAAGTTTTTTAGGACTTCACTTGCCCTATCTGTAAAATGGGAATAAGGCCCGATTAAACCTACCTCTGGAGTATTATGAATATCAAAAGCCAAACGAAAAGTATACTTGAAGTGCTTGTCAAAATTAAAAGTTCCCTTTCACCATAAAGTATTATTACCCTTTTTCTAATACTAATTACTTACTATTTAATGGTCACTGGCTCCGCTGAGCAGTGAGGTACGCCTTGCCCACGCAGTAACTGATAACCATCACAACGCTCATTTGCGACGGTGCTAGTGTTACAGCAATTCTAACTTACAGAGAAGGAAACTGAAGTTTTCAGAGGTTACAAAAGATGTACCTAAGTCACCCAGCTAAGGTGAGGTAAAGTGGAGACAGAATTTAGTGCTGTCTAACCCCAGGCGCATGGTCATATTCATTCCTCCATCTTGCTTTTCTCAGAGCTGTTTTCTATTTAGAGGCCAAAATGTCCAAGTTGGACTATAATAAGACATACTGGGAATTGTATTGCATATACATATAGATATTATATATACATAATATATGAGAAAGCCGAATATCTACTAACGCGTTGAAGTTTTCGATCAATATATAGAAAAAGACAAAGATGGTAGACTGAAGGAAATCAGCATTTTTATTACTTGGCTGATATACATTTTACTCAGGGCAAATAAGTGTTTGTTCATTTTCCCAACAATACCCCCCCACCACCATTTTTTTTTTAACTGTGGCAAAATACTCCCAATAATATTTTGTATCAAAAAAGATAAGATCTTTAATATCTAACTTTCTTTGAGTGATTTAATGTACTTTCCTGAACTAAATGTTTATTTGTTTCAATTCTCTTTTAAGGAAACATGTGAGGCTATAAATTATATCTAGAAACCACTTTAGCTGTATCCTTGATACATAGTACTATTCTGATATATAGTATTTTTATGGTTGTTCAGGTCTAAATATTTTATAATTTCCATCATCATTTCCTCCTTAACTCATGAATTGTTTCCAAGTGCGTTTAACCAAAGTGTGGTGTTCCTCCTTTCCATATTGTTATTATTGATGTCTAATTTAGTGATAATGTGATTAAAAAGGTAATCTGTATGACATCAAATTTGGGAAAATTTTAGACTATCCTTTGTGACTGGTATGTGGTTGGTTTTGATAAGCGTTGCATGTGTGCTTGAATAGAATGTGTGTCTTTGCTTTTGGGATTAGAGCGTTTCATATAGCTGTACTGAGTATATAGAATCCCCGATGCATGGCCTACAACAAAAATACAATTTGAAATTTATTCAGTGAGAGTACACTTCCTCTGTCCCTGAATATAAGTTCCCAAAATTGTGATGATTTTTTTCTGTAAGGTAATAGAGTCTTGTTGTCACTTTAGTCCCCAAATCATCATCTCTGGTCAGTGTCCTACAGGAGATATCAGTGCCTCCATGTGCATTCAGGTGAGACTGCTCCTCCTTCCATGCTGATATCTCTATTGGCTGTGGCCAGCCTTGGTGACTGCAGGTGGCTTCGGATCCTTGCCTCTTCTCTCCCAGCGTCTTTTTAATCTACTTCTTTTATGCCTCCTGTCTTAGTGAACGGCTCCAGCACACACCTGCCTGGGTCAGAGTGGGGAATTATCTGGACTCCTCTTTCCACTGCCACCCCCATTTCTAACACCAAGACTCATCAACTCTGCTTCCCGCGTATCTCCAATTGGTCCACTTCTCTCAGTGTCCCGACACTGCCTCTGTCCGGGCCACCTTTATCTCTTGCTGGCATCATTGCAATTGTCTGCGAACGGATCCTCATTTCTGTTTTGCCTCTACTAAATTCCTTAGGCTGTCGCCAGTGATTTTTCTAAAATATAAAGCTCATTACCTCATTCCCTGCTCAAGTCATTCAGTGGTTCTCTATGGATCATAGAATAAACGTCAAACATCCTAACTTTGCTTACATGGCCCTTCAGGATCTGGCTCCGTTTTAAAAAACTTCTCTCTAGTGTCTTCTGTGATCATTTCCTAAAACAAATCTACACTCCAGCCCTTCTTGCTGGTCTTAAAAGAGTAGAATGATGGAGAAAAGATTATACACACATACATATCGTTGTATACACACATATATATACATACATACATATATGCACATGTAATATATATTGGGGACAAATATGGTAAAATGTAAGTATATATAATGGAAATTATAATAATTAATAAATGTTTTTAAAAATTGTACATGGGTATCTGATTATAAAAGGCAAGTCAGTCAATACATTAATTGCTTCTTCTTCCCTAGACCCCATCAGAATCATAGCAAGGGCATTTAAAAGGTGTAGATCCATGAGGACAAAAATAATGAGTTTGGAATCAATGGCAAATAAGACACTTCCACACATTTCTGGAATCCAGATTTAGCAAATTTAGCAGAGCAGAAGGACCTGCTTCTTTGACCTCACACAAAGGGAGCTAGAGACAAAAGAAATCCGATTTGCCCAGAGGAATCCCGGAAAGACTTAGATTCTGGAATGCCAGGTAGAGTAGCCGATGGTAGGCTTAGGGCTGAAAATAGGGAGATTATATGGGTCAGTTGACTGCCATCTGTTTCTTAAAAATAAGAGAATGTCAGCAGCCTGGTTTCTGTCCTCAAGGTCAGAGGTGACTTCCCAGGAGACCTCAAGAGTCCCAGAAAAAAAGACCTTCACATACCTGTTGTATGAAAAGTTAAAAAGATCTAATCAAGGAAAAATCTCCCAGAGAACAGAACAAAAAGATAAAGACAGAAAAAAATACTTAAAATATTCAAACAGCCTAGAGGATTAAGCCAGCAGGATCAACATTATGACTCGCAGGGATCCCCAAAGCTAGGCTAGAAACAATGAAGGTGAAGACATTATCAAAGAAACAACATAGGAACATTTCCCAAGATCAGAGTCTGTTAACAAATAATCAGCTTCTCAGTGAAGCATTTTCCGACCAACTCATTTCAACTGCAGCCCCACCACCCAGCACTGCGTGTCCTTCCTCGCTACTTTCTTTTTCTCCATTGAACTTACAACCCACCTGACATACTATGTATTTCACTTGCTTAATGTCTCTCTTCAACGTTGGAATGAAAGGTCCCCATAGGCAAGGAATTGTGTCTGTGTTGTTCACAGTGGCATCTTCAGGGCCCAGGTTGTGCTTGGCACAGTAGGTGTTCAAAAATTATTTGTGGCGTGAACCAATAAGTGAATGATGCGAGAGATCAAAATCCTTGTCTGCCATGGAAAGAAGTCAGTTCGTAATGCCTCAAATTCGTTCACCAATAGGAAGTTGTATAGGCCTGTAACTTAGAAATAGGAGGCAACCCCCTAAAGGAACAACTGAAAGACTTACAGGTGCCTCGCTGCACCTGAGGAACAGAATGGGCGAGTGGGAGTGGGAGTTGGCGAGCCAGTCACTGCTGTTTTCCATTGTAAGTGTTTGGGAACGATTTGCTTTTTTCACTGTGTGCCTGTACTGGTTATGTATGTATGTATGTATGTATTTATTTATTTATTTTAAAAGAGTGTGTATGTCTTAGAAAAACATTTTGTATTTATTTACTGTAAGCATGCCATATCAACAATAATGCTAGCTAACATTTATTGAGCACTTATTATATGCCAGGCATTGTGCTAAGATTTATATAGATTATTGCTGAATGTATTCCATATCCGTTGTGATTTTGCAAGGATTAAAAACATCTGGGTTTAACCTAAAACTAGAAAAAAAAAAGAAGAACCCTCAATCCCAAAATATAAATATTTAGTAACCTAAACTCAATTGAATAAATTCTGCTTCTCAACCCTCATAACGGAGATATGAATTGGATATGGATTCTCCTGTCCTTAAAGTGCAAGAAAAAAAGCACCATATGATAATTTTTCAAATAAGGTTTCAAATAAAGTTTTTATGTACTGGGAAGTTGCAAAGGCACTTGTCAACAGGATTTGTTGCAACAGGGACTGAAGAAAGTGAATGGAAAACTGTGTATAAGCTCTTTTGAAAACATCTGTCAGTGTCATCTGTTTGCTTTCCCACTATCCTTCTTTCCATTTCACATTTTTCTTTCAGTCTGTTCATCTGAAATGTCAGTGACCTTTGTTTCAGGAAATTTTTGAGATTTTCACAACATGAAATGGCTTCTGGTCATTTTGGGATCTCTGCTCTGATCTGCTTCCTTCTGTCTGTGCCTAGGTTTTCTGCTACGTGGTCATCAGCCCGTTGATCAGCGACCCACAGAGACAGTCACCACTGCACATCATTCTTCAGACTGTCCAAAGGTAAAATTTAAACATTGATATTTGTTTTAGCACAATTCCTTCGTTTAGATGCTCCTGGTGTTTAGACTGTGCTATGGATCTGTTGGGAGCAGCCTCTCCCTCTCTTTTGTTTTTGCTTAGTTAAGCTCCTTCCCATGTGTCAGGCTTCAGCTGAGAGGTACCCCCTCCCTGGAGGGGCCTGTCTCAACAATGACGCCACCGAAATGGGCATCCTGAACCTCCGGCTGCTCCTGGAGCGTCCCTCGGACATTTTACTTCATACGCTGTATTGTTCCTGCCACTTATTCTCAGTCTCCTGTGTTGGACCTTATGCTTTATGGGCACAGAGATGAAACTGTTTGCCTTGCTAGCTCCAGTACATGGCACATGGCAGGTGCTCAATAAACATTTGTTGAATGAATAAATGAATGAAAACAACTGTCAATGGATACAGTTCCACTTTGGTTTGCATACTGAGTATACACACGTACCGAGTACGTGTGAAAATAACTACCAAACAACTGCACAGCTGTGCTTAACAATTACTGAGTCAAAGGCTAATGAGTTAAAAAATATTGGCCTAAATCCACAAGTTAAAGGAAAAAGAGATAGAGAGAAGGCCGTGCATATTTCCTGTGTTCCATAGGAAACGAATATTTCCTAAGCTCTTTTCCTCCAGCAATTTGCTAAGTAAATTGAAAATGCACCATATAATTTTATAGCCCCATGAAAGAAGAAAATAAAATGCTTTCAAAATGGTTTGTGCTACATGCTGTAACCTAGCCTTTTATTTATGGCTTGACAAATAGGTGAAGGAAAGTTGTTGTATTTTCCTCTTTCTTCAGAGCCTTTGAATAATAGTTAACAAAGACCACATTGAAAGCTTAATTTGCCTTATCACTCATGAGATCAGGTTCTGGATTATGTAAAGCAAAATGTTTTCAATGCATCCCCCTCCCTTACCTGTGTTCCCAATACTCTAGAAGCGTCCCAGTTACTTCATGCTTTTCCAATTGCTCTTCACTGGACCAGAGCTAAGGGGCCCTGAATGCCCTCACAAATGATATGAAAAAGCTGAAAGAGAAGTTTAAAGGTGGTTTGAAAATTTACATCTAAGGCTAGTTGAAAGATGATTAAGGAGGTGTGGTCCTTCTGTGATGATGGGGAAGTTAGAAAAGATTTCATTTTTTAGTTCACGTTATGTGAGAGGCCAAGGAATAACATATCATATAGACAAAAATTGCTTGAAACTACCTCATGGAAATACAAATGGCTAGTACGAAGAAACAGAATTATTCTACTTTGATGGCTTATGTGTTTTATGTGCAAAGTTAGATTTTCAGTTTATGTAACTCGGAGGGAAAATAGATAAATCAGGATGCCACTAATAATAATTGTGGGAGAATTTTCATTGACATATAAGATTAGACTCTGGCTCAATGTCTATTTTTATATGGTAGTTGTTTCTTTAGTAAGAAAAGTACTTCTTTTAAATAGAATGTGTCTTTGGTTCGAATGGCGTTCCAGAGACATATTTAGTTAAAAGTTGAAACAGTTTTGGTCACAAATCTTATGATGCTATCCATTATGACCAGAATAATAGCCACATTTTCTTTCATTTATCCGTGTGCGATAATATGTGCTATTGCATTTACTTCCTTACTAGCTCTACGTTGTGTACTAGTCCGGCTAGAATTATAAATGTTATTATTCCTTATACTTAATTAGGAATAACTGTATTTTTATATTATCTTAAATCTAAGAAAATACACATCTCCCACATATATTTAATGTAAGGTTTTATATATATATATATATATATATATATATATATATATATATATATATCCATATACATACACAAATATATGGAGATGGAGAGAGATATAGATACAGCTGTAGGTGTAGATATAGATATAGATGATATAGATATCTGCAGTGACTGAAATAGACAAACTTTCTCATGAAACTCCACTGCTGAGTATGAGGTTGCTATTTTGCTATTTGTTAGTTTCAAACTCCAGTAAGTTCTATCAGCAGCAGTTCAAGGAAGTTCCTTGTTTCTTTAACCTGGAAATATAATAGGAAGCTGTGCATACGTGAGATATGGATGAGCCAGGAAAGGTTCCCCCCATCCAGTACGGTTTCCTTTCCAGGCCCTCATTCTGAATTCTCACCACTTGGAAATAATTCCTTTGTGTTTAGGCTTTCTGGACATGTCAGTGTCACAGAATCCTAGAAGTTTAAAGCTAAGAGGAATATTAAACATCTCATTCAATCACCATCCTCCGCCTGTAGGTAAGGAAAATGAACCTCAGAGCTTTGTCCAAGGTCTCATGCTCTGAGAGTTATAGGATCAAAACTAGAAGCAAGGCCTTCTGAAGGTCAGTTCTGCTGTCTTTCACTATGTTCCTTCATTTATTCACTCGTTATGGCATAGTCAGGATACTTCTGGGGGAAAGTGAGAAAAACCCAACTCTGACACACTTCAAGAAGAGAACACGCTTCATTAGCCTTCAGGCACAATTAGGATCCAGTGGCTCAAATAATGTCTTCAACACTTGCTCTGTCTCCAGTCTTGTCTCTGCTTTCCTCTATGCTAGCTTCATTCTCATCCCATTCTGTGGCAACAGGCCTTGCTCCTCACCACCTTTCCCTTAGAAGTCACAGGAATGCATCCTACTAGTTTCAATTCTACCAGAGTGAGGAAGGCTCCCTTTGCTAGTTAGTCCCATTAAAAGGCTGACATTAAATCTCCTGGGTTTGCCTTGGGTTATGTACCTGTGCTTAAACCAATCAGAGGATCAGACATGGCCTAAGTCACATACCCTCCTCTGCCACCAGTGAGTGGATGGTAGCTCCAGCTGAATCTCATGGGCTGAGAGGGAAGGAGAGGAATTTCTTTATTTAAAAATAAATTAATTAATTAATAAAAATGGAGCACTGTTACCAGAGGAAGGGAAAATAGATGCTGAGCCATTTAAAACAGCCACTGTCTGCTTCTAGTGCATACTGCATCTGGGACACTGTGCTGTTTGTCTGTGTAGCCTCTATTGTTAATTCATTTGTTTATCAGATTTTTTTTTTCTTTTTTCAAAATGAATGTGCTGGCCGCAAGCCGAACCTACAGAAACAGGGTAGAGGAGAGATTATGGTGGATGTATTGAGGGAGTGATGGGTTAGCGACAGGGAGTGCTTTGGACTATACAGCCCTGGATAGCAGAGGGAAAGTCAATTCTAAATGAAGGTCAGTGGGCTGTCAGAAGACGAGAGTGATCTGGAGAACAGGCCACATGAGAGTCTGCCAGAAACACTTTATCTGCTCAGCCCAGGGAAGACTGGTCATTCATTCATTTACTGCAGCACTTTTGGAAGGGCCACTATGGCCAGTGACTGTGCCAAGTGCTAGGAGTCCAAAGGTGGCAAGACAGGTCTTCCCTCGCCTTCACAGGAGAGGTGGAGGGGGTCACATTACACAAAGATGAATGACAGTTGCAGTAATTGCTGCCAGCGAGAAGTTCAGACTGTCACAAGAGAATATGCATTAGAGAACTTGGGTGGAGGTGAAGATGCGGCAGTGAGAAAGGCAGAGAGGGTCCCTTAGAGAGTGGGGCATTTAAACAGAGACATGAAGAACGAGGAGGAGGTTTACTAGCGGGGAAGAGGGGCCAGGAGAAGGGAAAGAATTCCAGGTGGAGGGTATTAGAGCCTGGGGGAAAGTGCTCAAGGCTACAGACAAGAGAATGGTGCATTCTAAGCCATCCTAGGAAGGCAGGCCAGTGAGGTGGGAGGGAACAGAGTGAGGAAGGCCCGGGAGAGTCATGCTGGAGAAAGAAGCAGGAGCCAGGCTTCGCCATGTGATTCGGGCCATAGGAGAGCATTAGATTTGTGATTTGAGTCTTGCTGTGGGTAGAGAAAGAATTGGAGTGGGACGACACAGACAGAGTGTAGAACAGGTGATGGTGGCTTGGATTATCGTAGTGGCAACAGAGATGGAGAGCAAGCAGCCACATTCAAAAGGTGTTTGAATTTCTTAGTGTTGTAAAGATGACTTCTGCAATAGTTGGACAGGCAGTACAACCGACCTGTGGATCGGTGGAAGTTTCATATTTTCATTAGCTGGTTGAATTGTAGGTTTTATTTTCCATGACAGTATTAAATAGGCTGGGGATTAGGCTGAACATAATTTTTTTATAGCTAAGGGTCTCCCATTGTAATAAATAATGACCATATATCAGCCTGCCGAGTGCTTGATTTAAGAGTACAAGACCATAGGGAACTTTGCTGAGCCTACAGATTTGGTGACTGAACTAAAGATAAAGAAATGAGACTTTAAACTCTGGTGGCCCTGTAGAATGTTCTGGGTCCTACCACCAGCTTGCTTGCTGTAGCTTTGATAATCCCTTAAATCTGTTACAGCTCATATTCTTCTGAAATATATTGTTGGGTTGATAAATGGGACGAACAGCCAGGTTCAGATGCTTTGCATTGTGAAGAATTCCAATTGATGGGGGACAAAGTCTCTGAGGCTGAATGTGCTGTTATTACTGTGGTCCCCTGAAAAACCAACTTTGCAAAATTGAATTTGAGCCTGGGAAGCTAGAATTAAATATGCCGGGGATGTACACCCAAGAGAAGGTTTATACAGCACAGCAATTGCACAGGATACTCTACAGATGTGCATTAGTCTGGAGGTAAGAGAGTGGAGCTAGAGGCGGGGAACCTGAGATTACATTATGGCTCTACCATTTACCAGCTCTGTCTCCCCATGCCAGTCATTTACACTCTCTGAGCTTCAGTTAATGCACCTGTAAAGTAAATATAATAATAATAATAATAATAATACCTGCTATATCACCCAGCACGGCACTGAAGATGAAAAGAAATGAAATTTGTGAATGTGCTTTGTAAGCAAAAATGAGGATGCAATAAGCACTGCCATTATTTACTCCAGACAAGATAGGCTAAATTGTGCCATGGTAAGAAACAACATCTCAGTGTTTTAAAATAAGGTTTCTTTTTTGCCCCGTGAAGTCCACTGCCGTATGGGCAACATTTAGGGTATTTGCCTTCTATTCATGTTGATTATAAAATATGTGGCTTTATGGAGGCTTTTTCACACTGACCTCACCTTACTTTCTGGTTATATGGTGAGCCCTGCTGGCTGTGCCACTGTAACTCGCAGTGCTGTCTTTTCTCCTCTCCTGGGTCCATTTTCCTTTTGGCAAGCATACTTGGGAGTTGTCACTGGGACATCACCCATTTCATGTTTCACATGGGTCTGGCCCTTCCCCCACCCCTTACAGAGGTCCCCCGTTCTTGACCGGCTCTGGGGATATATATATATGACCCACCTGACTAGTGTTTTCCTTCCTCTGGCCAGAATCACTGGTGGAATGAGTGGGCTGTGATCCAGGCTGGCCCAACAATATTGAACCCTCAGATTTTGTTGGCAATATTGAAGAAAAAGTATCTTTTCACAGAGGTTTCGAGGCCAAGAGGCTGAATGTCTAGGATTTCCACTAGCTACCTTGCCACCACTAGGGGGGAATCGATCAGAGATTGACCCTAAGAAATAGAAAAGCAGAACTGAGGCCAATACAATGTCAGGCTCCTGGACACATTCTTTGGGTTTCAAATCATGCCTCAAGATCCAGCATCCTGGACTTCTCGGCTCTATCAGCTAATTATTATGTTGTTGTTTTTTTTGTTTTTTGGAGTAAGCCATTTCTTACTGTGGCTGAAGAAGCCCTGGCTGATACCGCCATTCATCTCCAATAAAAGTGTTGCCAGCCTGGTCAAGGACACGCCAGTGCAGGTGAAGACAGGCAGGCAGCCCCCTCATCCCATCCCCATTCCGATCCGTCATCAAGGAAAATCAAAGATGTAAGCAATCATCTTGTTTCCTCTCCTTTTCACTTCTAGTATTGTACTCTGTGGTGCATTACTCTTCATCCAAGGAGACTAACATCTGCAGGTGACCAAAGAGAAACCGAAGGGGAAATAAGATTTATTGGAAGAGGACGGGGAAGAAGAGAACAATGAGGCGGCCTAAGGCTCACTGATAAGATGAGGGGCAAAAACCAGCTGCAGAAGTGCGTTTAGTTCAGCTCCATAAGGTGGATGGGCTACAGGCGGAGGCAGGAGCCTGAAGGGTAACAGGAGTCAGGTGCTGAGCCACCAGGAGAAGGACCACCACGCAGCTCCATACTCCAACATGTGGTCCTTTCAACCAAGGCCAAAGTCAGGAGCCTAGAGCAACCAGGGCTGAGGGCTGGACTGAATGGCGGAAAGTGAACGTCCCCACAAGCAAATAAAGCTGTGTAGCATCAGGGACCCCTACACTGTCACTGTAATGGAAGCAATTTGCATTTAGCTGATTTTTCAGGGGTAACTCCCTTGAGTAACCAAATCCACTGAGATCAAACACTGCAAACCATAATGGAAAAAGGAATCTATGCATATATTAATGATTTTCATGCATGGAATGTACGATCAAAATGGGGTTTGAAACCCTCATACCTTTGACCATGATCTGTGAATATCCCTGTGTGACAAAGATAAAAAAATGACAGAAACTAGAGCAGCCAGAGGCAGGACAACAGAAATAATCACTAACACTATATAGCACCTTCTATATGCCAAGGGCTTTTAAGCATTTCACACGTATTGATATATTTCACCACACTTTAGGTAGATGCAGTTATTATTTCTATTTAAAAATGAAAAAATCCATCTCAGAAAGGTTACATGACTTGCCCAAGGTCCCCAGCTAGTTAGTGGTAGAGCCAGGATTCAAACCCAGGCAGTCTGCTTTGAGTCCACACCTTTCGCCACACCGTCATATGGTACAATGGGATATCCTGTCCAGTGTGCCTAGGCGCTGACGAGTAACAGCTCAAGGATGACCTTCCCAAACTCTAAGAGTTACACTTGTTCAATAAAAAGTCATCGTATGTAAGTAAAACTCGGTAAGAAGTGCCTTCATTCTGCCCTCTTCTCCACTCTTGGGCTTCCTTTTGTTTCACTTCTCTGAAGTTTCATTCACTCATCTGTAGTCTGAGCCTGCGTCATGTCTCGCTGACTGGAATGTTCCTCTTTAGCTCTGTTTCTTCCTGCCCATACTCCTCCGCCACTTCCCATTCCTGAATTCAGCAGAGTCGAGTACCCTAGCCCTGCTGAAAAGCAGCCCCCATCCCCTCATAGAAATGCTGCCTTGGCAGAGACGCATTGTCCGTGCAGGAGACCTCAGTGACGGTGATACGGAAGTCTTTTTGTGAGGGTCTGCAGCTCGTCCCTGCTACTGGCAGAATTCAGGATGCCTCCAACCTCGTTCAGGGTAACTCAGTAAGGTTATATTCACACAGCTCTCCATCAGGTGCAGCTCCCTTATGAGAAGTTTTGGCTCTCTGTGGGCATGGATGAAGTCTCATTGACCTTTACTGCCCCAAACAATATCCTGTACATCCTAGAGGCCCCACAGTGATTTGAACTTAAGTTTAAAGCTAAGAGATTCCTTCACATAATAATTTCATCAGTGCACTGCTTATTGTGTGAAAGCAATAGTTTAATTTTTCTAAAATTAAAAAGAAAAACGAATTCAGAGATCATTTAGTGACAACTCCAAAATATGGTAAAAATTTTATCTTAGTCATCAACTTACCCTCTTCTGGACATAACATATCCTTTTTGATTCTTTCTTTTTCAAGCCAAAGTTTCTCTCTTGGTTTGTTTATTTTCAGGAAGTAATTTCTTCTTATGTGCTTTTCTATATTAATAAAAATGAACAGACCGAATATGGGTTATATTAAATACATCTGGCCTGTCTCCCTCTTGGTAGGCTAAACTAATGATCCACCCCAGCAGGAAATGGCTTTCCCTCCTCTGAATTCTTGAAACTTGTTGCCTAAACAATTTACTTCATCCTTTTCGCATGCTGCCTGTATTTCTCTACTTGCATAATTTTCTCCAAGGAGGTAAACTTTTGAAGGGCCTCTTGGTCTGGGGCTGAACACAAGGTAGGCACTCACAAAATATAGGCTGTGAAAATAAATGAAGAAGTGAAATAATAAACTGGACAATAAGTTTCCAGACAAAAAAATGTCTTAATATGGACAACTCCTTCCTAAGACGCTAAATGAAGAAGTTTTAGTGACAACATGGCAGCACAAACCAGAACATTATAGTTTTTTAAAAAAACTATTAATAATCAACAATTGAGGTGGAAAGATGCTCTTGAACTTGGTGGAAGAATTCTGACTCTGCTTATGCTGTTTATAATAGACTCCTACTTAGTAGAAACGTTGTGCTTTTCATTTCTTATTCTTTTAACCAAAACTTTTGGATCTCCCTGCAAGTGTTACTTGAAAGATAACGGGTAAACGAGTTACTTCCCTTACAAACTTTATCGATACGAACCTTAAGTAGAAATTTTCTAGTTTTAAACTACAGACTGTTCTTCCTTTGTATTTCTTCTAGGTTGGCTTTGTGGAATTAAATGTCAGACCCTGAAAGGTGAATTTATGGCAGTTGGTTTAATACGTATGATACTTTAAAGCTTTTATGACAGTGAGTGTAAAGTCTGGGCACATAATGTGTGTGTGGGGGGGTGACAAAATGACGTGTGAATATTTGTCTCCTTGATCTGTTTTGACCAAACATTATTATTGATCGGAGTTATGACAAAGAGGAGGAATCAAAACACATGGGGATCACAGAGGCTGTTATGTTTATTGTGCAGAACAGACAGTGATAATCCACTAGAGGAATATTTTCCACAAGCAAGCGATTCAAAGTACAATCATAGACAGCAACTCTACATGAAGAACAAAGAATAAAGTTAGAAGACACTCAAAGGAACAGGGAGAAAGTCAACTGCAGTTAAACGTCTTGATACTTTCTTTTCTCCTGCAAACATGCAGAAATGGTAAAAGTTAAATGTCCAGTCTTACTTAGCCGAGACCAACAACAGCAAAGAACAGTCTTATAAAATTTATCTCCCACAAAAATAAACTATATATATAAAAATTTTATGATGTTCTTACTGTTCCATTGGCCACAAGCTTTTTTTTTTTTTTTCAGTATGAAAAATGAGGTATACTGGGGCTTAAGAGGTAGTAGTGTGTTTTGATTGTACAACGTAGAGGAAATAAAAGAGTAACTTCATCAGAGATGGAAATCGCTTGGTGCTCCAAGTTTGGCCAACACGAGCAACTGTGTCAGTTTTACAGGCTGGCCAATGAGGTTTCAAAAAGGCCCAACCAAAGTTATGGAATGGGACTTTAATTTTTATTAGCCACTGTGTATTTGCTTATTTAACGCATAGTTAGCAGTAATGTTGAGTTTCAATTCTCTCCATAGCTCCTTTGGTGATTCGCAACAGTGAGCGATTTGCCAGTCTCAGAGAGGGATGTGGGCTTGGAAGCTACCTCCCTGAAGTGGCTGGAAGAGAGATGGTTTTGAGTTTCGTTTGGCTTCAGAATGAAAAGCCACACTGACACAGCCCTCATGAGAAACTACCTCCTGGCCCAGTTGATAATAATACCATGTTAAAAAGTCAGCACACTCACTAGGAGAGAAAGGAATAAACACTCTACATAAGAAGCGCTTGAGACATATTACAAAAATCACATTTGTGTAAAATACATGAAAATCTTTGTCAAGCATTTTCTCATATTCAACTAATCTTAAAAACACATATTTCTGATTGCATCGTGCAAAAGCTGAGCTTGTTGCATCGCACCTACAAAGCTTCAAGTTTCTTTGAAGGTTGGCTTTAATGTATTTATTTGCAAAAGTAGGTAAAAATGTGTTCCTTTCTAGCAAACATCTTTTACAAAAATAGTTTTGAGTAGGGGTAGCTGCAGTTTGAACTATTTCAAACGTTGACAAAAATGAATGCTGCAAGTAACAAGTTCATTCCTTTTGAAGTCTGGAGGTAGGTCTTTGCAAGTCAATTAGTCCATTCCTTAAACAATTCATTTGAGGTACAGACTTGGAGGGTAATATTTAAACATTACAGTCAAATTTTGTGTGATGTGTAGTGCGATTGAGAAAAATGACCCTTAAGAACCTAGGAGCGACTTGGTTAAAAAAATATTCAAGTTAATGTAGAAATCTAGCAGAGAAGCTGAAACAAGTATTTGTAAAATTTTAATTAAAAAAAAAAAAACATAGAAAAATACATAGCCATGCTGAAACACAGTAAGGAGACTGCTTCTTTAACTGTAATTAATTGTACAAAAAGAACCGCAGATGATTTGCATCACCTACCCATTAAGTATTTTTCTTGCATTGCTTGTGTATAGCAGCATGTAATAAGTACTAGACTGTAAATTAATTGTAACATTCAGAGGTAGTATTGAGTAGTGGGGATATATTGCATCTCTGGCTAAAAGTGCAGTTTGAATGAAGAGATGGTGAACTGAAGCCAAAGTAAAGAACCTCAGTCAACCATCCTATGTCAAAACGTATTACTTGAAGTAACACATAAGCTTAATTTGAGGTAAGTGGTATTTAGGTCTTTCACGGAAACTGATACACAATGGAGAGAGAGAGAGAGAGAGAGAGAGAGAGAGAGAGAGAGAGGAGGTACTGCTTTTTTTTTGTCTTGTAAATTGTAGCATAACTGTAGCAAGAGAAATTTAGATTTCGCTCCTCCTACCTCATAATTCAGGTGAGTTCATCATGCATTATTCTTGTACCTTTTCATTAAATTACAATGAAGATAATTTTACTTGTCTAGGTTCCTTAAATGCTCTGAGGCTAACAAGTGCGATTTATTGCTAAATGGCATTTGGCTCCGTAGGAAGTAGATTTTACTCGGATGAGTGTTTTCCTGAAAACGAGTGGACGAGTAAATTTATTACTCCTACTGATCTGTGTGATATTCATAAATATAGGGGTTGGCAACACTTGTTTGCTTACTTCCCTTTCTGAAAAATGAACGTAACCTTTTCTCATCTGTTAGCTGAATGAAAGGATACATCAGCATTTCGTCTCGTTTAGAAATAAGAGTTAAAAAAAATCATCAAGTAAGTGTCTACAAGATTATATGAAAAAGAGAGAAGTAGTATCTAGTCCTATCTTTGGTGTTCTAAACAGAAGCTTCACTACAGCGCGCGGGTTGGGTGGTGTTTGAGGCGTACACAGTGTCACACACTGCGCCTTTTCAAAGTGAATGCCCAACGTCACAAGTGTGACACATTTCTTGTTTGTATGCAGTGCAGTGATTGACTAAACCTGATTCAGAGTTTTTCTCACCCACCCACTCTTGCTTATCAGATCAACAAACTATTAGTAGGTTAAGAAAAAAGAAAACAGTAATTTAAAGTTGCATTGTTAAACTGTGTCCCCTGTGTTTACAGCAGTTTTTCACTAAACCTGGGACTGTGAAGGGATTACAAAGAAGGTGATTAATATAGTCCTTTTAAAGGTTATGTGATTTCTCCCCCCCACCCCCGCCCCTCCCCCGCCCGCCCCACCCCATCCCAGATGAAAGTGGAAAGACCATGGCAACAGAGAGTAAGTGGTCACTGCAGTGTCTTCTCCCTTCAAAAGATCCAACTGCTGCTGAGGTAGAAATCAAATGTTGGCGCCTCCTAATCCTCTTCCGCAGACTCTTGTGAAGATGTCTCTTCAGTCTCCTCCTGGAACACACAAAGGGCACGACCATTAGCCTGTGTGGGCTGTTCTTACAAACAGTTCAGAGGTGACCTGTTTCCACAGCACATTATGCTTGCTTCAAAAGAGGATGCGGATGATTGGCAAGCCCCTCATTTCTAAGACTTCTCAAACTGTAATTGAGGAATCAAGGTGTTGTTTTTTCCCAGAGCAGTCATTAGCCACTGTTGACTTAAGGCTTGACATCATGGCGGCTGGTCAGCAAATTCAATTGTTTGCAGTCCAGAGAATGTCAGGCCACTCTTAATAACTAATTCGAGTAAAAAAGAAATGGTTCCATTTTTTTCCGACAGCGTGCTAGTAGTCATCAGTTTTAAAAACCAGCACACAAGTAAGAAAAATAAAGTCAAGGAGCTCCTTTCCGAAGGCATAAATAAACGCGTTTTCCAGATATTTGGTAATAATAGCTGATACTTTCACGCTACTTACGAGATGCTTTTAGGGACTATGTGCTATTACTCTCATTTTACAGATGAGAACATCAAGTACCATACCCAAAGTTACAGGGCATGTAGGGTCAGGGGTCTGAGCTAAGACAGGCGCCGGAACCTGTGTGTGTGACTATGACGCTGCTGCCACCAGGCAGAGGCAGCGTGAGGTCAGAAGTGAGCCTGAGAGGGCTGCAAGAGCTGACTGCTACTTTCCTCTCCAAATCCATTTCCTGGTTCTTGTATTTATTAAAGCACATTTTAAGACTATGACCAAAGTTTGGCATAACTGCTCAATCTCCATGTTCCTTGCACATCGACCAAAAATTTAATACCGTGCTCGCCAAGCAGAGAAAATCTAATATATATGTTTTTGCAGGGCCTCCTCTTCATATAAATCTAATTCCTCCTCTTTTCCTTTTTCTGATTCCTTGTGGTTCTGGAGTTTGTTGGAGTTTCTGCAGGCTGGCTTGAGCTGCACAGTTCTCTTTCCTTTTCCTTATTTTACAAATGTGTAGTCCGTTTCAGGACATGGGTGGTAAAGCAGAGACAATAAACATTTCTGATAAAAGCGTCCTTAGTGAGAAGATGATTTTTATCAAATGCTGCACAATGTCTCACAAGACGGCATGTGAGAAAGATCTGGGAGAAGAGGTAAACATTTACACCGGCAGCAAACTGAGCCTCTTTAAGAATGGCCAGCTTAAAACAGCTTATAGCAGTCTTCATACTTTAATAGATTTGATTTTCCACATGGCTTCATTTTGTCTGGGTGGCTAACTGACACAATTTATACCTCTCTTCCTTTCCCAGGTCACTACAGTACACCATTCAGTAACGCATGCCTTAAAGCTTGTCTGCATTATATGACCAAACTTCCATTCATTAGTGTTTGAAACACTTCAGCTGTGAAGGAGGTCCTAAATGCTACCATGTGTGACGCTTTTGCGTAAAAGCAGCAAACGGGAGGAAAAAAGCCCACATGAACGGATACTCACACACTCACATGATCTCTCTCTCTCTCTCTCTCTCTCTCTCTCTCTCTGTCTGTCTCTGTCTCTGTCTCTGTCTCTCTCTATCCTGGGCTTTAATCACAGGCCACTGCTTACTGCCAACCCTTTACAGAAGGTTTCAAACATTCTCTTCCCCCAAAGACTAAGAGAGCTGTAAATCCTGGGAATAAACACACATACAAATGAATGGATTACAGCTTAAAAAATATAACCACAGCAGCATCAAGTCATGAGATTTCACACCGGTTTTGTTTAGTCTGCTTTGGGTTATGTGGGAAATGTGGAACGTGTGAAGCTACCTCCACTCTACTCCCAACCCCCAAACTTCAGCCTTCACATATTTAAGCAGCAGGTTTATACCTCTTGATAGGCAACAGGCCATGACCCTGAGATTCTCTATGGAGTCCTGGCCACAAAGAAGGATGTAGCATGATCAAAGCCATGGAGAGACGAAATAGAGACAAGCCAAGGTTCAGCTGCCCTATGACCTTGTCTTTTCACTTAATATTTAAATTCCAGAAAGTCAGTAAGCTGTTCAGCAGATACACTCTTCATCCATCCCCAAATGACTCATTTCTCATTACGACATGAGGTGTGGACTTTGGTTACTACTCTGAAACAGACCTCAGCATAAAATCCGGCAGGTCTATTTTATTCCATCTTTTCCTGGTTAAAAAATTAATAGAACTCAGTTAAGCTGGAAACCCTCCTGGATGTAGCTGTAATTATTCCACCTCTAACCACTCGATTTTTCTGTACTATCTGGAAACCAAAGTACTTACAAATCCGGAAGGAAATAGAATTTTCAGGCCATGAACTTACAGAGACCTTGTAGTAAATGAAATGTGATCAGCTTTTCAAAACATCCCCAGAAACTTTGTTTGATTTGAGCTCTCGAAGCTCCTGATATGTAAATGGTTTATTCAAATCCCTTAAATACAACTCAGCTGAAAATGATGTTTCCTCATATTGTATCCTTTACTTAACAGTTCTTAATACAACACGAACACTTGTTTTATTTATTTAGTTTTTAAATATTTAAATTTTAGTTATATTCAATGATTGTGATTTTTAAAAAAGGATTATATCCTAATATAGCTAACATACATTATATTAGTTTCAGGTGTACACTATAGTTATTCAACATTTATAAACCTAAAGAAGTGGTCCATCGGACACCATACCATGCTATCACAATATTACTGACTATATATTTGCTATGCTGCATATTACATCCCCATGACTTGTTTTATACCTGGAAATTTGAACCTCTTATTCCCCTTCAGCTTTTTGCCCCCTTTTAAAATTTTTCAATTACAGATGACATTCAATATTATTTTATATTCATTTCAGGTGTACAGCATAGTGGTTAGACATTTGCATAATTTAAGTGATCCCCCTGACTAGTCTAGTACCCACCTGGCACTATGCATAGTTATTACCATATCATTGACTACATTCCCTATGCTTTACTTTACATCCCCATGACTATTTTGTAAGTACCAATTTGTACTTAATCCCTTCACCTTTTTCACCCAATAAATGTATCAACCCAATAAATCAAGTACCCATCTGATATCATGCATAGATATTACGTACAATACTATTGACTATATTACTTATGTTATACTCTACATTCCCATGAGTACTGTGTAACAACCAATTTGTACTTCTTAATCCGTTCCTCTTTTTCACTCACCCTCAACCCCCCCCCCCATCTGGCAACCATCAAAATGGTTCTCTGTATCTATGAGTTTGTTTCTGTTTCATGTGTTTATTTTGTTCTTTAGATTCCACTTATAAGTGAAATCATATGACATTTGTCTTTCTCTGTCTGACTTACTACATTTAGCACAGTACCCTCTAGGTCCATCCATTTTGTTGCAGATGGCAAAAATTCATTCTTTTTTATGGCTGAGTAATAGTCTGCTGTATATATGTACCACCTCTTTATCCATTCATCCATTCAGGGATACCCAGGTAGCCTTCATAGCTTGGCCATTGTAAATAATGCTTCAATAAACATATAGATGCACATATCCCCTCGAAGTAGCATTTTGGGTTTCTCTTCTGATAAATAACCAGAAGTGGGTTTACTGGGTCCTTCTTTGTCTCTTGTAGCCTTTATTTTAAAGTCTATTTTGTCTGGTATAAGAATTGTTACCTCAGCTTTTTTGTTTGTTTCCATTTTCAGGAAATATCTTTTTCCATGCCTTTACTCTCAGGCTGTGTGTGTCTTTCAATCTGATTTCTCTTGTAGGCAGCATATATATGGGTCTTATTTTTTTTTATCCACTCAGCCACCCTATAGCTTTTGACTGAAGCATTTAATCCATTTACATTGAAAGTAACTGTTGATAGATATATAGTTATTGCCATTTTATTATTCATATCATCTATCTATCTATCTATCTATCTATCTATCTATCTATCTATCTATCTATCTATCTATTTTTCATCTTAAAGAAGTCCCTCCAAGATTCCTTGTAATATTGGTTTGGTGATGATGAACTCCTTTAGCTTTTTCTTTTCTGGGAAGCTCTTTATCTCTCCTTTGATTCTAAATGATAACTCTGCTGGGTAATCTTGGTTGTAGTTCCTTGCTTTTCATCACTTTGAATATTTCCTGCCAATCCCTTCTGGCCTGTGAAGCTTCTGTTGAGAAATCAGCTGACAGTCTTATGGAAACTCCCTTGTAGGTAACTGACTACTTTTCCCTTGCTGCTTTTAAGAGTCTTTGTCTTTAACTTTTGGTATTTTAATTATGATGTGTGTCTTGGTGTGGGTCTCTTTGGGTTCCTCTTGTTTGGGACTCTCTGCACTTCCTGGGCTTGTATGTCTATTTCCTTCACCAGGTTAGGAAAGTTTTCTGTCATTATTTAGTCAAATAGGTTTTCAATCCCTTGCCCTCTCTCTTCTCATTCTGGTACCCCTATGATGAGAATGTTGGTACGCTTGATGTTTTCCCAGAGGCCCCTTAAACTGCCCTCATTTTTTTTTTTAAGCTTCTTTTTTCTTCATGCTATTCTGTTTGGGTATTTTCTGCTACTTTATCTTCTAAATCGCTGATGCAATCCTCTGCTTTCTCTAATCTATTTATTCCCTGTAATGTAGTCTTCATTTCAGTTGTTGTATTCTTTATTTCTGACTGGTTCTTTTTTATATTGTCTAGCTCCATGTTTATGTTTCCTATCTCATTGTTGACATTCTCTCTGAGATCATTGAGCATCCTTATATATAGTGTTTTGAACTCTTCTTCTGGTAGATTGTCTCTATTTTGTTTAGTTCTTTTTCTGGAGCTTTGTTCTGTTTCTTTACTTGGAACATGTTTCTTTGTCTCCCCATTTTGGCTGACTCCCTGTGTTTCTTTCTATGTATTAGGTAGGGCTGCTGTGTCACCTAGTCTTTAGAGTGGCCTTATGTAGTAGGTGTCCTGTGGGGCCCAGAGAGCAGTCTCCCTAAGTCACCAGAGCCAGGCACTCCAGGTATGTCCCATGTGTGGGTTATGTGTGCCCTCCTGCTGCAGTTGTGCCTTGGTTGCTCTGTGAACATCTATAGGAGGGACTGACCCTCAGGTTCATTGTCTATGAGGATTGGCCATGGCTATAGTGGTGTAGGGGTTGACCCTATGGAACAAGATTCATTATAGCAGGGCTCTGGTGCCTGCCTAGTCTGCCCTTTGGGTGTGTCATCCTTGGAGGCGTCCAAATGATGCTCCAGCTCAGTGCAAAACTGGCCATTAAGTGTGCAAGCCACAGGTCTCCTGAGGGGATCCTCTACATGCCAAGTTCAGTCATAGCCTATGTCCTGCCCAGGGCCACCTGGCATGAGCCACAAAGCAATCTACAGATGGTCACTGCCTGTGCTGTGCTTAGAGGTGCCTGAAGAGTCCAAGCCATGAACCAAGGCCGGCTGTCACTAGTGCCGAGCTTAGGGCTGCTCAGCCAGAAGTATGGGACATGCCAAAGTGAGATGCTGCTCATTTGGGTTTTGTGAACCTTTGAGAGATTTTAAGACAATCTACAGCATGAGCCAAGGCAGGCTGTTTGTATGGAAAAGCTGCTGGAAGTGGCTTGGGTGGGCCTGAAAGTTGGATGGGGTGAGGTCTCAGGGAATCGCCAAGGCGGGGCTTAAAGAGGATGTTAGCCAGGTTGATGGAGACTCAGATATGGTGCCAGCCTGTGTCTGCACGCAGGAAGGGAAGAGGGCTCAGTAAAGAAATAATGGTTTCCACCAGCTCCTCCTGTTGGAAAAAGCTGCCGCTCCATTCCTTGCCCTATAGCCAGGCAACTCAGTTCCTTCCCATATGACCCTGGTACCTTTCAAGCAACTGCCCCAGTGCTGGAGCTCAGAACAAGTGAGTCCATCAGTGAGTAAGTCCATGGATGGGCCCTTTAAGAGGAATGCCTGGGAGTGCAGCCACCCTCTGTCTCACTCAGCCACAATCTCTGCTGGTTTTCACAGCCAGAAGTTATGGGGATTTCTCTCCCCAGTACTGGACCATTGGGCTGGGGAGGTGGGGCTAGTACTGGGACCCCTCACTTCTCCCAGGGGGATCGTTGTGGCCTAGATATCCCTCCTGATTATAAATAGTCACACGCAGGTGTGGGGCCAGTCTGTTCCACGTCTCTACACCTCGTACCACTCAAGGTGGCTTCTTCTGTGTGTCCTTAGTTGTAGGGCTTTGGTTCAGCTAGACTTCAGCTGATTATCAATGATGGCTGTTCTGTAGTTTAGTTGTAATATTGATGTAGTTGTGAGAAGAGGTAAGCACAGCGTTTGTCTACTCTGCCATTGACTGATCACCTGAATAGTTGTTTTATTAAGGTATCTTTCCATTGACCTTGAAATTCTTCTACTAGGAGCTGTCAGTCAATACTGGGTACATAACTAGGATGTCGGAGGGCAGGAGCCTCACTCCATTAAACTTTTGGCATGCTCATAATGATGGTTTCCTCAAACATCTAGTTGGTGTTGAGCTCTCTCTTCTTTGCATAACCCTGATTGGCCACCCTCTAAAGGACAGCATGGGTGCCAAATGGATGATCATTGGTGAGGTGTGTGGCACTTCTCACCTCTTCAAACCTCAGCTCTCACCTTTCCAGTGGCTTGGCCTTTTGCTACATGTGTGGTTGCTGTGACAAAAGTGTTAGTGTAAAAAGAACAAATAGCCTCCTTGTTAGGGATGAAGATAAAGTTGGAAATCCACCCTCAGCTGCCTTAAGTGTCCTGGCTGGCCAGATCTCATGGAGGGCTCTTCTGTGGTGCAAAGAGTGGACAGCAACTGGTGACTTTGGAAATAGGCACCTGGCTCTGACGTCCCCAATGAATCTGATTTCCATAGCAGAGTAGCTGCTAGGAACCCCTGACGTTCAATCCTCTTCAGTAATTTAGAGGACATTGTCACTTACGGCAGATAATAGCTTGCACCTTGAAATCTTTATTTAAATTGCTTCATATTTGCCACATATGGCCAAAGAAACTTTGAGCTTGTGTAGCTCCCCAAGAGCAGCTTTGAGGCAATAATGAGATTGAAATACTGTAGCCAAGAATTTACACATTTCATTAAGGCCTAGTAGGCACGGTGGGAAGGCCAAACAGCAGCAGTCTGGTCAAGAAGGCTTACTCTTGGAATGGGGCTTCTGGCATGTAGGAAAAAAGGACTTTCAAAGTGGAAGTGCACAGTGATATTTTTATGAGCACCAGCCACTAAGGATTCTAAACACTGAACAGCTCCCAGCCAATCATGCAGTTATTTTACAAAGAACTGAGGCTGCATCATACCAGGGCGAACATGCACATTTTGGGGGCAGAAAACTGATGAGAGGGAAAGGAAAATGGGCAAAGTTGGAGAACTATATTTTTATTATGACTCTTGGAAAATTGCACTCATTTTGCTTGAGTTTTTCTTTTGTGAATGAAAAAAAGGATTTTAATAAATGTAACTCTTTCCTGGCTTTGGCTAAGTTTGGACAAACCCCACTACAACCTAGAAATATAGTTTGTACATATGTCCATTCTTTTAATTTGGTTTAACACAATGCATGTGGCATATACCTTTGGGTATACTTCCACTAATTGACTCAAAAGGAGGAAGAAGACAGCCCAGTATTCAACCCTATCCCCTAATGCTGGATGGAATTTTATAATGTCTTAAAAGTTGAATCATAGATTTTTACCATACAGACATGGGTAAGGGTGTGTGCTGGAGAAAAGTACAGTATGTAATGCAAGAGCTGAAGCTCTGGGTTTAATTTTCAGATGCAGACTAAACAGCAGGTCTGCAGTGGAAGGGAGGCCAGTAAATTCTAAGTAAAATTGAGAAATGGAAATACTCTCCCTGCGAACTTGAGGAGTTGTGTCACCACGATGCCCCTCTTTGTGTGTAACAAGGAGTGTAAAATCACAGAAGTCCATATTGGCTTTCATAAGTCCTTATTTTTTACCCCTTGCTTGCAAAGAATCCTGCAACTCTTTTATTATAAAATATTACAGGCTAGAAATGCATTTGCAATTTAAGTTATCTTGACAGTAAACTTAACAAATAACTGATAATCTAGAAAGAGTAGTTATGGTTTTATGACATACTCTTTTTGTCATCTTAATATGCTTAATTCTTTAAGGAATTGGTGTGACACATTTAAGAGTTTTTCACATTTGTGACTATCTCGAGCCAGTCCAGTCACAAGAGAAATAATGGGCTTTCCTTCTCAGCAATGATGAGAAACCAACTACGATTGCATCTGCAGCTAAGCAACCTGCAAGACCACGAAGCTGAGTTTTTCTATTTCTCTGTCAGATATTTTAACTTAAAATGGATTGGGACTGTTTAACTTAATGGAAAGTGATTATTTCCTCCAACTAGGAAAAGTTTATATCAGATTTTTTTTTAAAAAAAAGTTAAATGGAACATATATAAACCATAAAATCTGGCAAGTGCAAGGGAATCTGGTGGAAATACTAGAAGGGAAATACGTTTTTCAAAAGGAGACTTAAGAAGTTGGGATGTGTATGGCATTTGTTCCTGATCTTTTCTTTATTTGAACTTTATGTATGTAAAAATATACAATCATCAGGACGACCTTGCCTGTGTTACCATCAAGGTAATAAAGTCAGTTTTAAGGTCTTATTGGGCGATGTTTAAAGTAAAGACGGCAGATCCGAGATGTCACTGGCCACAAGTACGAACCCTGACATTAATGGGTTGTCTATTTGTGCCTTATTCCCATTCTGTGAGAGCCATAATGATACTACCCATTTAGCTGCTTAGTAGGGTGTGAGGGAAACATGTGACAACCAAAAGGGAAAGCTTGGGGGGGAAAAATGAAAATCCTGAAAGACAATAGTGTGAACCTGTGATTATTAATTACCATTATTCATTCTGTTCATTTCTTTAACTGTGGTTCAATGATAGATTGTTGAGAAAGAAAACAAAAACAAACAAACAAAAAAACACGATTAAACAATGCCTCCAAAAGAAAACAAAATAAGACGTCTTTAGGTTTCTAAAATGCACTGCTGTTTGTCTCATTTGTGCCCTTGATCAGAGTTCCATCACTGAAAATATGGCAAACAGAGGTTACATGCACCCCTAGGATGCTACAAATGTCTTTCCTGGGAGGAAGGACTTTTTAAATGTATCTCCAGAAGGGAGTCACCCTTTTCAGAGAGGGAAATCATTTTATGTCTAAACTATTGCAAGCTTCAGCATCCTACAAGTCATCATTTCTGAGGATCATGAGTTGGATCAGTTTTCCATGCCAGTTTTAATTCTTATTGAATGAGCCTCATGTTTAAAAAATAGCTAACGACGTGGCAAAAGGATTTTTGCATGACGGAAGCACTCAGAAGAAGGGAATTTATTTACACATTTCCCAAACTGTTGAGGAGTTTTCTTGTTTTTGTGCAAAATAGTTTAAAAAAATGGTTAGGTTGGAGGCTGCTTACTGGTTATGTTCCAGATGTGTTTACTGATGAATAGATTAGGAGAAACGTTTTCTCTTTGTTTTCTATGTGTATAAAACTTTGCATAACTTGTATTTGCTGCCAGGGAACAGAACATTTCTGGATTTTAATCATTGTTGCACCAATTGTTTTTCATGATCCAGAGAGAGGACTTTTGAATAAGGTTATAAAAATATAAATAATAATAGTAATTCAACAAATAATTATTCAATGAACATCTAAGTATCCAGTCAACATTTCCTGAATGCAAAGGAATTATCTTGGAGAAAGAAACATATTTGAATTCAAACATTAAAAATTTTCTTCGAAAGACTAGTTTTGAAGCTAGCTACTATTACGCATATTAATTTGGGTCAGTAAGTATGGATAATTATAAGAAAGTTTACATATTTAATAAATAGTTGGTTTTTATCCAGTTCATATCAGAATGCAGAGGAAAAAGGAGGCAGACATTACCATTTTATTTTTTGCCTAATCCACAGACTTCACCATATTGTTAAAAACAATCATACTCTTTTTAAAAAGTTCCTACAGGAAATTTGTCTAGTCCAGAAACTCTAAATTTTTCCTTCTGGAGTTTTATATATTGCCCCAAATTGAGTGATGTTCTTTCACTTCGTTAGAAGTTTATGTCATGTCTACAAGACATTCCCTGCCAAGAAACAAACAGCTGGATTCATCTTGCCAATATTCCTCTATTACAACTGTTAGCTAAGCTAATTACTTCATATGTTTACAGTTAATAATCATTTTGATATACTTCCTCTCCCCTACCCCTGTGCTGTTATATCATTGACCTACTTTATTGAAGGGTTAACCGCTGGTTTCTACTTGGCTCTCTCCTTTTCCCCTGACCTTTGCAATGTTAGAGGTCAAGAGTGAAATCAAAAAGTATTTCCTATACAACAAAACAGTGCCACTCAGCATGGACTTTGATATAATTCTTCATGTTTTACCAGTTGGTACCAAACATTTACTGGCCCACAAAATGTTTTACCAGATTGAAAGAGCATAAGTAGGAAAATAAATAAATCAGTACTCTTTATGACTTAGGCAATATAAATCACTATGCTCCCTGAGTGAGTAGAAGAGTGACTATTTGCAAGTTTGATTTATTATGAACTATTTACTGCATTGGCCAAGGTGCCATATAAAAGATGAGTGTTAGAGTGAGAATGCTCTCCCCTCTTTCTCCTTCCTCCTTCCTCTTTTGTATGTCTAGACTAAAAGCCCCCAGTAAAAATGCCTTCTTTGAGAACAAGATGTTGACTGCAATTCATCAACTTGCTTGTCCCAAAATGAAATCTCTCATTTTGCTCCAAACAATGTTTAGGTTGTCTGAAATATAAACATCCTTAAAACTGCCCTTGAAGTCTCTGTAAAAACATTCAACAGGGTTGTTTTTTTTTTTGAAGGGGGAAAAAAAATCTCATGATAACCAAGGCTTACTGAGATTTCTTTGCCCTGGTACACACCACCCTCAGGAGATGTTACTTGCAGGTAAAAACTCTATTTTGAAATGGATAGCTTTGTTTCCAGTCTTTTAAAAACTGAAAACCTTCCAATTCTCTCATTGGGAAATTGAAAGGGAGCAGGTTTATACCTGTCTTAATTGCTAGAGGTGTAGCTTGCCAGAGCTATACAACAATGAGGAAATTGGATTGAAAGGAAGGAGAACTGTTGGTATTTTTAAAATCTGTTTTTACCCTTTGGGTAGGGCTCCAATGAGAAATAAAAAGTCTGAATTATGTATAAGGAATCACTTCTAATCTCAGTCTAAGGCCTTAAAAGGGGCAAATCAAGAAACAATAAGATACCTGACAAGCCAGTAAAACCTTGTTGGAAGTCTGAAACGGAGCGAGATTTATTCTTATCTAAATAAAACCTTGAGAAACAAAGCTCTCTCTATCAATAATAACCTGACACGTTTCTGCTATGTCATTTATTAAAACAACAACGACAACACCTACCACTATTTCCTACTAGAGTTAAGAATATAATCCATATGGCTGAGAATTCAACTGCTTCAAATTGTTAAAAAACTCGGAAATTTGCAAATTTTTATTTATTGCTTCTTTTATCCCTTTAAATGAAAATATAGTAGTAGTTCCTAGTAAGCTTTGTTTTCCCTAGTTTGGGAATTTTAAAACAAATTGAATATTGCAGATTGTCTTCTTTAGATTTATAAGAGACTATAACTTTCCCATTAGGATTATGGGACACACTAAAAGTTTGTAGCTGATGGCACCTGGTGGATTTTTGCAAACACAAACCTCCGCAGTAGGGTTCCCTTTAAATTTTTATTCCTCCCCAGACACATGTACTTATATACACAAACACAACTGTGTATCTAAATTTTGAGATTTATCACAATCCCGAGTTGGTCTCCTCAGAGTGAATTTTTTCACATTGTAGTCCAGTTTCAAGAAGTGGGCACTCTTGAAGCTATGAGGAGGTTTCAGAAAATGATGGATTTAGGAGACGTTGCAATAGAGCCACTGTAATTCTAGATACCATGTCTCCCCGAAAATAAGACCTAGCTGGACAATCAGCTCTAATGCATCTTTTGGAGCAAAAATTAATCTAAGACCTGGTCTTGTTTTACTATAAGACCGGGACTTATATAATGTAATGTAATGTAATGTAATGTAATGTAATATAATATAATATAATACCGAGTCTTATATTAATTTTTGCTCCAAAAGACGCATTAGAGCTGAGTGTCTGGCTAGGCCTCATTTTCGGGGAAACACAGTACATGTGATATACATAATAGTGAAAGTGACCCTGACTGCTTTAGTCCTAATGATAGGATGTAGCAATTACTATAAAATTTCCCCCTTAGTTAAAAAACATCCCTATTTTAAAAGCAAGCAATAAAAACACTTAAGGTAAAAAGGATAGTAGTTTAAAACTAATTGGAATCCTAGAATTTTCTAGCATATGCACCTCTGGAAATGAAAAACTTAACAACCAAAAGTAAGTCAGAACGTAATAATACTCCCTGGAATTTATACAATTATGAATCTCTCAAAATGTTCTTGGGAGTAAGGGAAGAGGCGTTGTTATTAGCCCATTTCATAGGTACATAAATAGGGCACAGAGAGATTAATTTGCCCAGCGATGGGGCCAGAAAGCAAAACCTAGGTCTCCATACACATCGCTGAGCCCTTTTCTGTAGATATCAAATATTTAATTGTGCTAAAATCTTCACCACCTAAAAACAGGATCTAAATGTAACCCCTCAGAGTACTGTTGAGGAAGAAAGGATATGAGCCTGAGTTAATCCAGACTGCCACATGGAAAAGCCATCGGGGGAGTATTTTGAAAGAAACAGATGAAAAAGGAAGAGATTCTTTTGAACGTAGTATAACATTTACATTATCCTCCATAAACTCCCATGTAGTCCCTGTGTTTATATAATTTATCACCGTGTCCTTAGACAATATAGATTAGGGAGCCCAATGAGCTCATGTCCTTTTTTCTATTTCTGAGTCTGAATTCTCCTTTCAAGGGCAAATCTGGAATCGGGTCTGTAAGACAGCCAGATTCATCAGTGAAGACCAACTCAATTCATCTGTAGCTTCTTTGATGTTTCTGATTCTCTTGGGAAAAATTTATGACTTCACTTATTTCTTGGTGTATTACTGCCCAATTTGCAACCAGTTTCAGTCACACTGATAATCTCCACCTATGATTTATTTGTTTCTGCCTCTCTACGTTTGAATGTGCCATTCATCTCATCTATAACGTCTTCCTTTCTTTCCCCTAATTTATGTCTCCATTTTCCCTTTTGCAACTAAACAACAACAAAAGCAAAACTCTTCCAGGAATCACCCTCTTAATAATTTCCTTATGGCGTCCTACCCATTCATCTATATCCCCTATGTGTCTCATAAACTTTGACAATCTGTGTCATTTGCTTCAAATGGTCAAGCTGCTTCTCATGTCTGTTCACTGACCTGAGTGTCTTCATCGCTGGCTGCACATTAAAATCACTTGGAGAGTTCATAAAAAATACTGATGCTTGAGTCTCCAGACCAAATAATCAGAATCACTGAAGGGTGGGGCCATTGGTGTGTAAGTAAATATTTAACAACTTGCTCTCCAGGAAAAAACATGTCCTGATTTTTTTTTCAGTATTTGTCAATTGCCATGGTGTAAATACTCCAAATGTAGTGGATTTGAAGCCGCTTACTTGAATGTAGATAGGGAAGAGATACGATTGGCTCACAAGAGTTGTCTCCAGTGCACACATGAGATTATGTGTGTGTGTGTGTGTGTGTGTGATATATGATGATATATGTAATAATCATATAAATATACATGGTCACACACACACACACCCATATACAGTAGTCCCCCCTTATCTACGGTTTTACTTTCTGCGGTTTCAGTTACCTGCAGTCAATCTTGGTCCTAAATGGCAAATTTCAGGAATAAACAATTCCTAAGTTTTAAATTGGGTGCTGTTCTGAGTAGCGTGATGAAATTTTGTGCTGTCCTGTTCTGTCCTACCCAGGACGTGAATCTTCCCTTTGTCCAGAATATCCACGCTGTACATGCTACCCGCCCGTTACTCACTTAGTAGCCATCTGGGTTATCAGATTGGTTATCAGAGATTGAAAGATCATATTCACATAACTTTTATTAGAACATATTGTTATAATTGTTCTATTTCATTATTAGTTATTGTTACTCTCTTACTGTGCTTAATTTATAAATTAAACTTTATCATAGGTATGTAGTATAGGAAAAAACATATATACATATATATATATGATTCAGTACTATCTGCAGTTTCAGGCATCATCTGGGAGTCTTGGAATGTATCCCCCTTGGATAAGGGGGAACTACTCTGTGTGTGTGTGTGTGTCTGTGTAATTGCTAGGTGATTCTAATATGCAGCCAAGGTTAAGAACCTCTGAACTAGATTACACATTTCTCAGATGCAGTGACTATGTTGGTTTTTTAGGTGTTTTTTTTTTTTTTTTTTCCTCCGCTTCCCTATAACACCAAGAATAGAGACTGAATCAATGTTGTTAACAGGCCACATAAGGTTATTATTAATCTATCATTCACATCCTATGATGCAACAGTGAACACGCAGTTTCTTTTGACTAAAATGCACAGAATTATAAATTCACTTTCTCTTGATTTTCTTACTGATGAAGAGTGAGACGCTAAATATATTTGGAATGTCCTACTTAAAATGTCAAGTTTTTGTTTATATTTCCTTTTATTTAATACTGCTTACAAACAAACACTGGATATTTATTTTTAGTGCCTCCTACCCCTTTCAGCTTTTAGGTATGGGAGCAGCCAGGAAAGTGATTTTGTTCATGTAACTCTGCTTTTATTCTTCTGAAAGCCCATGTCTAATTATTCGGATACATTTTTCCTGTGTTTGGAAGCTTCAATTTTCTTCCACACAGCATTTTTAAAAAACAGTAAACACATAAGATCATGTGGGTGGTCTTTCCCAGGCAAGGTAACACTGTCCCAAGGGAACAGGGTGCAAGGTACCTTTTTAGAGACCTCTAGGGAAAAGAACCTAGGGATATTTTTAATTATATGAGAGAGATCCACAAAACAACTTGGTAACCCATGACATTGCTTAATGACGTACCGGTACTTCAGCAGGATCTGCATGATACACTTAGATCTCCTGACCTTCTATTTAAACCCAAAAGGGGAGAGCAGCAGGACAGTCTGACAGTTTAATAACAGCTCACGTACTTGGCAATCATATTCATTTATCCTTCAGTTTTCTTCTCTTTTAAGATATACTTCCTCAATAAATATGATTCTTATGTTTCAGTGGATAGATTACAGTTAGGACAAGGAATTCCAGTCATATGGGACAAGAGAAGTAAAGCTGGTTCCTAATATGGATGTACCCCAAGACTTCAGAGATTATGAATAATCACGGAAGCAAGACCCAAGAGCTCATCAATCTGCAAAACCAGTATAACTTAATTTCCCAGTTTCCCAGCCTTCTCTGGGGGGCGTTTTGGGATCATCAAATGTTATGAAATAATTCAATGAACAGATTTGTTTTCAGTGATGAATCATGAACTGCTGTGCAGATAATAAGCCCTATATCAAGTCAATGAAATATGGGTACTAAGGTGGAAAGGACAAAATTTGATGTTTAAGAATTGGTAAAACACATGATGACATTAACTGTATAGGATGTTTTATACACAAGGCACTGAAATAAACATTCTGTGTTTTAAACTTTTATGTTTGCTTTGTGTACTTAAGCAAAGGCCTTGACCTTTTTGGGGTTTTTAATGACAATCTCTGACTATGTATTTCTGACTTTTTCTGAAGGATACAACAAATTTTTCAGTACTGGAATGCTGATGTAATCAAAACCAGAAAAATACTAATTAAAGGTTTAATTTGGGAATATATGTTTTCACTTTACTTTTTATATTAATTGGGAGGGAAAAAAATCATAATGACCATCTCTTACCTGAGCAGGCTTCTTTTGAACGACTTGTTGTGGCTAAGGAAGAAAAAAAAAAGAACTGTTATAGTTTAAAAGGAAACATACATAATGAAAAAAATTAAGTATATGTGTTTTACACATAAACACTTTTTTGCAACTAAAGATGAAAATTTCAAAGTTTGAACAGTTTATCTAAAGTTAAAGGGTATTTATTCATCATCTTTATATGTCAAGGAAATAAAATGCAGGTTATCTCAATTAAAACATTCCCAATTAAAGACTGGCATGCATACCAGCTACACCAACATTAACTTGCTATTCAATTAAGGATGGAAACGGTCTACTTTGTTAGTATTTTTATAAGAGCTTTATTGAGATATAACTCACATAGCATAAAATTCATTCATATGAACTGTAGAATTAAAAGTGTTTTGGTATATTTAGAGGCTTGTATAATCATCACCATAATCTAATTTTAGAACATTTTCACCTGTCTAAAAGAAACCTTGTACCCATTAGTGGCCACGCCCCATTCCTTTCTGCCTCCCTAGGCCCCTCCCATCCCTAACCAACCACTAATTTACTTCCTGTCTCTACAAATTTGCCTATTCTGGACACTTCATATAAATGGAATCATACTCTATATGGTCTTTTCTGGTCTGGTATCTTTCACTTAGCACAGTGTATTCTAGGATCATCCATGTTGCAGTATGTTATCGGTAGTTCATTCCTTTTTATTGCCAAAGAGTATTCCATTGTATGCAAACACATTTTGTTTATTCATCGATCAGTTGATGGGCTGTTTCCACCTTTTGGCTATCATGAATAATGCTGCTATGAACATTCACACACACACACACACACACACACACACATACACACACATACAAATATATATGTTTTAATGTGGATACGTTTTCATTTCTCTTAAATACACAGTCAAGAGTGGAATTTCTAGGTCACACAGAAAAATATGTTAAACTTTTTGAGGACAGTTTTTCAAAGCAGCTATACCATTTTTCAAAGCAGCTGCCAGACAGTTTTTCAAAGCAGCTATACCATTTTACATTCCCACCAACAATGTTTGAGGGTTCCAATTTCTCCACGTACATGCCAAAACTTCTTATTCTCCGCCTTTTTAATTAGAGACATCGTACTGAGTGTAAAGTTGCAGGTCATTATGGTTCTGATTTGCATTTTCCTAATGACTAATGATGTTGAACATCTTTTCATGTGCTTATTGGCCATCTGTATTGTCTTCTCTATAGAAATGTCTATTCAAATCTTTTGCCCCTTTTTAAAATTGTCTTTTCATTATTGAGTTATAAGAGTTCTGTGTATGTTCTGGATACAAGTCCCTTATCAGAATATGATTTGCAAATATTTTCTTGCATTCTGTTGGTGAGTTTGTTCACTTTCTTGATGGTATCATTTGAAGATACCATCTATACCAGTATTTATTTATCTACCTCTATTTAATTGTTATGTTTATATCTATCTATTTTTTTTATATCTATTTAGTTGTGTACGCAGAGCAAAGCTCTCCACATTTGAGTGAAACAGCTGAGGGAAAATTTTCTACCAGCCTAAATTAATTTTCCAAGAATTAGAGTTTTAGAAAAATATTTAAATTATTCTTTGTATTGTAAAAGGAGGATATGAAGCCTCAGCTTTTTGATGGATTACTTCCAGAACTCACTCTCATGTCTGAATATAATAAGCCTGACTTATTCTATCTACATATCATTGAGATTTGCGAATACAATTGAGCCATTTTGACGTGCACAGTGACATGCTTTCATGGTTCAAATAAAAAAAATAAAATTGCCACAGTTCCCCCAAATAACAGAAGTTAGAATAAATTCACTATTTCATGGAGGGCTAGAGCTCCTATCCATTTTCCTGCCTCTCAGAATATCTGTGATGGTGTGATGTCTTAGTGCTGCTGTATTAAACATATATAAAAATCATCAGAGCTTTTTTGTAGATGAACAGAATAGAAATAGCAAAATACTTCAGTTCACTGAAAACAAAGTTCTTACCTTTGACTTTAAATCACAGTTAAACCTGAGACTTAAAGCTCAGGGTTTTTGTTTTGTTTTGTTTTTTATTAGTTTCAGGTGCACAAGACAAAGTAATACTTAGACGTTTATCATTTATATCCCTCACACTGTGTGAACCCCCCCATCCACTACCCCTCTGACATCGCACACAGCCATTACATTTCCACTGTCTCTATTCCTAATGCTGTACTCCGCTTCTTGTAAGTATATACATGTATATATAATTGTAGTTGACATTCATTATTGTTCAGCTTCAGCTTCAGGTGTACAGTGCAGTGATCAGGCATCTACATCATCCCTGAGGTGGTCTCCCAAATGGGACAAGTGTCCATCGGATACCCTACAAAATCTTTACAACATTATGGATTACATTCCCCAAATTAATTTCCAAAACCCCGTGGCCATCTTGTGGTTACTGACTGTTTTCTAATCCCCTCACCTTCCCCCTTATCCCCATCTCCCCTCCCATCTAGCAACCCTCAGTTTTTCCTCTATGTTTTGAGATGATGTTTTCTCCAGGTGGAATCGAACCAAGGGCTTCTTGCCTTTTAGGATTCAAAAGTGTGTGCTAAGAGAGTAGTATTCATTTCAAAAGAGTCATTTGTAAGAACAGACCACTTTTCTTCCTTCTCTTTTTTTCCTGCCGATTACACCTGTACACAAGTTTACTCCCAAACCGTTTCAAATCCGCACACATTCTTGCAGGCTGACTGGTTCCTACTGCTCAGAAGTCCCCCTCCTTTTTTGGCTGAGGAGCCTGCATTCATGTGACTCCTGCACACTGCGGGGCTCAATGAAATCCTCTGAAAGGGCTGCCAGCTCACCCAATTTTCCATGAATTAGGTCCTGACACTTCAATGAGGGGAAAGACAATGTCTGAAACTCTGCCAGCCCTGGCTCCCAGCCTAGTCCGTGTCACAGAACTTCTACCAGCTGCCCTCCCTTCTACACAGCACTTCATACTTTTCAGACCACCAAACAAACAGACCCTTGAATACTTTCAATACTGGTTGGGGTTATGGCTGCCAGGATGTTTTCCCAGCTTCTGGCACCCAGTGGCTCCAGACTGTGCCGAGAAAGTTTTCTGTTGTTGTTATTTTGTTTTGTTTTTATTTTTATGAATGGCTTTGGTAGAAAATGCAGACGGAAGCATAATACTACTGCCATTCATAAAAAGGGAAAGGAAACAAGCTGCTGTCTGGAAATCTTTGGGACACCAAACAAACTGCAAGTCTCTTATCTTCCTTGAGACATCTCCTGGCTTAGGACTAAATGTTGATACCTAGAAACCAGTTGTCCCTTAGGGTTTTTGTCATTAAACATATGGTTGATCACATATTTTCAAAAGAAGGACTGAATAATATCAACTATGCATATTCATCTTTAGTGTGGTTAGCAGTATATTTTCCTGCACCTTAATAAATAACTATTATTTTGTACACGCATTTCCCATATAAAAGCTTAAAATCATTTCTATTTTTAACATCTGCCCTTTGCGACTAGAAGGACCCCAGGGCTTACTATTTCTATTTGTTCCCAGGGAAACTAAGTCACAGGGAATTTAACCCTGAGATCCTTTTCTAAACCCAAGTTTTCTAATTCTCTAAGTAATGATCTGACGAAACCAGTTCTAATCCTAAAAACAAAACAAAACAAAAAAAATCTATGTAACTTTACTAACAATTGTCATCCTAATAAACTTTAATTAAAAAAAAAAAAAGGACAAATCTAATCCAATACAGGAAGAAAAGCTTCATGGCCTTGATTTCCATCTCTAGATTCTCCTTCATTGGGGTCTCTCTGAGTCCTCCAGGGGAAGCGTTGGCTGCCTCAGTAGTGGGCATGTTTGATTCTCCTGGGTTGGTGATGAAAAGTGCGTCCCTGGGGAGAAGAGTCAGGCCCACAAAGTCCAGCTGCTCCCACACCCCTCTCAGAGAGTCTTCCTTCCTTATCAACTGTGGAGGGTCTGAGGACATCCCTTTGAAAGGCCTGAGTTTCATAACAACTCTTTTATTGAGCAGAGAGCAAAGCCCTCCAAGTGGCTTATTTAGACAATTCTGAAGATTCTGTCTCTAGTAAGTCTGGACACATGGTGAATTTAAACAGTTTGGGCACTTTGTCGACTTAGCATGCAAACCTCTCAGGGAATGGAGGTTTTGAGTTCCTTATGTTAAGAGGTTGTTATATCCTTCACAAACTTGGAATGAAAATGTCTCATTCCACTATTGCATTTCAATTTCCGGAAGACAATGGGTGAAAGAGAGATTCCTCCCAGAACAAAACAACATCATCAATAACACGAGTTTGAAAAAATTCTTTGGATTAATATAAACTCTTAAAGAATTAAAACAAAACTCTGAGGAGAACTAAAAGACCCTGTCAATCAGATGTAGATTAAGAAGGGCTCTCTTGGGGACTTCAACGTGTTGCTCTCTGCAGGTTAACCCTTATATTGCACTAACTCAGCCAAGTTCAAAGTATGTATAATCGTTAAGCAAATTAATATTATTGTTTGTAAATAGCTTAAGATACAGCACGCTGAGAAGGGGCAAAGGACGCGAAAAAGGAAAGAACATACTCTTGGATTTTTGAGATCATACAGCAAATCAGTATTTCTCCAAATGAAAAGAAAAATATTATTGAGTTTTTAATGTCCACAGAGTATTTTGGTTTTTAAGATTTGGTAGGAAGGCATTTGTGTAGGAGGCAGTCTGCCACCCATCTATTTCAAAACAATTAAGGGGTTCCCCATCCCTCCTGAGAATCTAACGTATGGTTCCTGGCTGGGAGTCTAGCTATTTTAAAATTGATACTTACACAGCTTAGCCACCCCTTCTAGTAGGCACTGAAAGAAAAGACTTCATAACAAAGGACTTAGATGTTAGTCAATCATTTTACCACTAATCTCAACATTAAATGAAAAGAGGCTTGAAATGGGCTTACCAATTTAATTTTTTTTAAAAAATGAAGTACAATGTATAGTAAAGTAAGCATGATCACTACGCAAAGGGTCTTAAGTTGACCTTTTGAGAAAAAATTGCCCTTCATTTGAATCTCTGTGCAGATGGGTCTTTCGATTTTATGTAAGCAGCAGTTTAATCAAATTATATCGTTGGTTTTTTGCCATCCAGTAGTAGGTGGTTTTGATCACTTTGTTTTAAAATCATAAGACCATTGTCTAATCAAGAGGTACGTCTGTTTCCTAGCATAATCTTTTTACATGTAGATTCTTTTAATTCTCATAGCAGTCTAGGGTAAGACAGATCTCCTAGTTATTTACTAATTGAATAAGTAGACACAACTCAGAATCAGGACAAGTAATTGTCCAGTCTATATGTAAACACTCCAAACACGGCCACTCCAAACACTCCAAAGCTAGCAGCAGCTTCATGGCATGTTGTATACATATTGACAGTTCTTTTTGACTTGTGGTTTGAACAATATCCTTTTGACCCTTTGTCCCAAGTAGTTTCAAGGCTCAACAGATGACCTTTCTCTCTGTATTTACCATTCACCAAGATTCACTTTCATTTATGTGCTGAGAAATATGCTTTTCACTCTCTGAAGTGAAAAGCATATTTCAGCACTGAAGTTTCACAGTGCTGTTCTGAATATATTTTCTTTGAACATGACATTAACCCACGTGGAGGAAGATTACCATCATCAAGAATGAAAACGTTCCTACCTTTCATGAAATGATGTCATCAACACATTTGTTCATGGCTTTCTGGATTTATAGTTTTAAAGCTGCAATATTCCAGAATGCCAAGATTTATATTTGGGTCCCTTTAATAAATGAACTTCTTGCTCTATAGGTTTTGAACCAGTTTTTTAAAAAGCATAAGAACCTCTCCCTCTTCTTTTACAGATCAGATCTTATGCAGACTCCTACTATAGGAAGCAGACAAAAATGGTACTTCTGATTGGAGTGCCGATGCCTCATTCACACGGCCTCCATTCCACTACACTCCCTGCCCTCCCTGGGAATACCAACAGGTCCAGGGAAGGTCAAGTAAAAGTCTCTGATCTCTAGATGCAAACCCTCTATCAGACCTGTATTACCAGGCTAGGTGGAGGCAGAGTCTCTTCACAGCGTTCACTCAGTGTGACTTAGACTGTTAGGCTGAACCATATGAACTTGAATTTTTGTGTCAAAACCAGTCAAATAGCAATAATTTCATACCGTTTAACCTAATAGGTTTGACCTGATAGAATCAAGGTAAGGGGATGGTTCTTACTAATTCAGCTACATAATTTTCGTGATCTGTTATTAGGCTGTGTTAGTGAACAGATTTTTGCACTTTCTGTGCACCTAGACTCTGCACTCAATTTCCCTATTTACTACTCTCCACCCTGGATGCTTTCCCTTATGCTTTTTTTGCCAAAGGCTGCCAGACTCTGTGGTGGAAGGAGGGATTTGCCCATGGTAGGTATAATGTTCCAGTGTTTTCATTTATTCTCCAGCCTTTCTTCCAGAACACCAGGGCTGTCTTTGTGACCATTTAGCTAACTTCTCATCCCCACTCCAAGCCCTTTTGAACTCCACCTCTTCATTGAAACTGGATGGCTGGAATAATCTTCATGTAACAATTCTCAGTGGCTACTCAGGGAAGGTTTAGAATGAAAACTGTGACTTCTAATTCAATTTAAAATGAATAGTCAACTTTCAGTTTTTGATACTGATGGAGGGGAGTTGAGCTCAGGATATTCCCTAACACCAAGAGGTCAAAAACTTATTGGATTTACCTAAGGCACGTTTTTGGGAATTAGATAGAAGGTATATCTGAAGTCTGCAGCATGTATTTGAGATCAAGGGTTGGTGTAACGATGTGAGGATGAGACTCAGTTACAGCGATACAAATCCCATCCCTATTGCATAGACCACTCTTACTTGGCTGGAAGTCTTCCTCTTTAACAACTTCCTTAACTGAGAATGACCCAACCCCTTCATGTCGGGAGGCCTTGGCAAAGAGGAGAAACCATCCACCAGTGTAGCTAGTGGCAACTTTCCTCCAGCTTAGAAAAAGCCTGGGTTGGATCATAATGTCTATTTCCTGTACTCCTATGTGCACTTAGAGATGACTGTACAATGCGTGTACACAGGTAGCCCCGGATGGCTACAATTTGACAGCATCTGGCCCTTCTAGTGCAAAGGAGATTTTGTAATTCTCTGTCTCCTCAGTAGTGATAAATCTATAAGGAGATTTGGCAAAATCCCTGGGATTTCTGCTTGGTATTGGGGGGAAGATGAGGTGGTCTTTATTTTCTATTCTATTTGGCTTTATTCTTAGACTTTAATGCAAAAGACGTAAGTAAGTATCATTCAAAAGTACTTATTGGATTATTATGGCAGTGTCCTCACAGCGGCCGACCTCATGTCATCTGTGCGAGGATGACAATAGTCACAATCTGTCCTAGTTAGGGTTTATTAACAAGCCTGTGTGTGCACTGCAACAAGTCACAGCAGTTCTTTGATTTGGGGTTCAGTACTTTGTAGTCTTTGCCTTCACCCTGGTGCCTTTCAGACACCTTTAAAATGGAGGGGGAAGATCAACTAGGAACCCTTTAAAAATCTGTGTCCTGATTAGTTTCAAAAGCCAGCCTTCTAGAACGTGACCTGGTGAAGTTATTCATTGGCTCATCAAATTCTAATCGATATTTGATTAACTATATACATCGAATGGGTACTAGGTACACAAAATGAATAAGAAATGTTCTCTGGTCTCAAGGAGCCTAGAGTCTAATGGGAGAGACAAACGAGGAAATAGATATTAAGTACAACGAGCGATTTTAGATTAATTGTCTCCAATGTTCAATGTAATCTCTTATGTCCAAGGTAATCTTATGAGTAGAGAGACATGATCATGAAATATAGAGAAGAATAATCATAGGAAAGAAGACTCTTTTCCTTCAACAGGGAAAGGAGAAAGCAGGGATAAGTTCATTGAAGGAAAAAAAAAATAGAAGCACTTTGAAGACTTGATATAGAGGAAAATTATCACTTTTTCCCCTATCACAAAAAAATACAGGTAGGAAAGAAAATTTCTTTACTTAACTTGGGAAAGGTAAAGATTATAGTTAAACTTTAAAAAAATTAGTAAACAAAACAAGGAAAAGATGCAGCTATGGAGGTAGTGTTGTCAAAACCATGGCTAAGTTTAAAATGATAATTTGGTGTGCTCCTGAGTTATAGCATTTAATAGGTATTTTTATTTTGTGGAATATGGCTGCACTTTGGGGATACAAAACATTCTGAAGTAAACAGCTGCACACAGGATGGAGGTAAAGGAATACATGGTTTCATGAGTTGACTTTTCATCTCAATTTTGATGATTCCCCAGATTTGGGGAGAAAATTTCACCCTTAGGTTAAGAAGCTGAATGAAAATTTTAAGATTAATGTAGCATCATAGAAAAAAATTAATCTGTTTCAGTCCTATTTCCTATCCTACAAGTTTTTAAAACAGAAACAGTGCATATTTTTTAAAGGTTCAAATTATTAATTTATTCTCTTTACATATTTCTTTTTCTCTGCATGTAGATATTCTCAAAGCTAGTTCACTTTGCATATACACACATGGTTAAACAGCACCTAAGTAAAATGAATAAATATTTGAAACACCATACTGCTGGGTTTCAAGAAATCAAACACACGTGGATAGAAGCTGTGGACTAAGTTCAAACTTTAGCTAAGGTCAACTTTAGTCAGATAGAGCAATGTTCAATCACAGATGAAAGTGAGATTATATACTGTTGGAGAAGAGCAATAATTAATACTCCAAATTTATTGCTGACATACTTGAAAGTTCATTGAAGACCTCCATCTTCTTAATATTAGACCAATTATTCAGGTAGTGGGTATATTAAATTGAATTTGGACTTGAACTATATACACACAATGTTTCACATAACGTGTATATCTTTTCTTGTGTGCTTGCTCGTATGCTTATGATAGAAATAATGTGATTTTAAAAAATAGTTCTAACTACTTTTATTTTGACAAAAGAGATTTAGAATCAATATTTAGAAAATTTCTTTAGTTCTAAGAACATCTGTCCAGGTCTAAGACTAAAACATTTAAAAAATGGCTTTACAAAATGATTTGAGGATCAGTATTTCCCAATAGCTATAATAGTTACACGTGGAAACTGAATTTAAAAGGCTGAATCATGATTTTAGGCATTTCCTTTCTTTAGGGAAAGAGTAAATTTATTTGTAATCTTTTATGTTCTCAAGGACTACAAAGGCATAGTTTATGGGTTGAGAGTTCTGTGCTACTTAACTGAGTCATATCTCTCCTAGAACCCTAATTTAGCAGTATTTTCTTGGCACTAGTTTAGGGCTGACTTTAGCAGTTGAGTTGTTTTCCTTGGAGGGAGTTTAATATTCAATCCGAGAAATGTTAACTATTCCCGAACATTAGTTTATATCCTTTAACTTTTTAAATAGTTGCAGAAGTGAGTTTTCTGTCTTTCACATTCTCACACTTCCATAGTGCACCCAGTACCCTGGCCTTTCCAGAAAATACCTTCTTCCTGAAACTTCTCTCTAGCTTTTCTAGGGATTAATGTCTTTTTCTGCAGAATTCATGAGTTAAAATGTCTCCATTCCTTCTTCAGAAAACCAAGCATTTCATTCGGCTTGTCTCCAAAATCTCTATTTCAAACTCAAGTGGAGCTTCAAGCAACCCCTTGAACTACGTAACTCAGCTTAATGGCTCTAAAATCGATGATTCTGAGATTGGTATACTGTTATCTTAAGAACTATTGATCTTTCTTTAGACTATTCCGAAATGTCTCTCTGAATTCTGCTTTATTTTCACATCCATTGAGTCAAGCATCCTTTAATTACAAGTTAGGATAAGATAATATGAGTCTTTATATTTACAGTCATCCCCACTCATTCAGGGGGGATATATTCCAAGACTCCCAGTGGATGCCTGAAACTGCAGGTAGTACTGACCCCTATATATATTGTGTTTTTTCCTATACATTCATACCTATGATAAAGTTTAATTTATAGACACAGTAATAGATTAATAGCAATAACCAATAAAATAGAACAATTATAATCATATATTGTAATAAAAGTTATGTATATGTGGCTTTTCTCTCTCTCTCTGAAAACGGATCTTGTAACCCAGACAGCTACTAAGTGACTAATGGGTGGGGAGCATGTACAGCGTGGATGTGGTTGACAAAGGGATGATTCACATCCTGGGCGGGACAGCGTGAGATTTCATCATGCTACTCAGAACCGTGTTCGATTTAAAACTTAGGAATTGTTTATTTATGGAATTTTCCATTTAGCATTTTTGAACTGTGGTTGACTGTGGGTAACTGAAACCGTGGATAATGGGGGACTACTGTATATTGACTATATAATAATGTAGCAATATATAGTTTACAAGGTGAGTTAATGTGTACTGCCTGATTTACCACACTACGGCCATCTGATGAATCAAGTATCCCACCAAAGAAAATTTCTGTGATAAATGCTAATGAATTATTTTTGTTTGTTTTTCATCTTGTCACTTGCTTTTATATGTGATCATGTTAAAAATGTTAGCTATAAATTCTGTGGTGTCTACGACATAGGTAATATAGGGATATAGTTTCTGTATCTATGGTGTATATAATCTCATGTGTTATATATGAGCAAAATGTGAGGAAGAATACCGATGCCCGCTACCCATACAGGCTCCTCGTCTGCATTGTCAGACACCTCCCCCTCTCATTCCCTGTGGCTTTTTACTCAAGAAATCTGTATGTCTCTTGCCTTTAATCCCTTGTTCTATATGGTCTCTGCATTCACTGGCTGGTGCTTTTGTGATGTGTTCATTTCTTTGGAATGTGACCACCCATTACACTTATTTTTCACCCATCCAGACAGAGTCATTTAAAGTCTGCATATATATGTGTAATATTTATATACATTTACATTAAGGCACAATTACTAGTCAAAGCTATCGATGCTGACCACTTCATGCTCCAACCTCAGAGAAACTGTGCTCACAAACCCTGAGCAGACCACACAACCAATGGAAAATTCCCAGGGAGATTCTTCACAAACAGGGAAATTGCCCACCCACCTGACTCAGCCACTAACACACTTCCTGTCTTCCGCATGGAGTAAAGATTCAAAAAATGTTTTGACTGATTTCTAAACCATCTGATTGCCTGGAAGAACGCCTTCTCCTCTTCTAGCTCCTCTTGTTTAGGTGGCAGTGATAACCCTTTCATAGATCTCATAAAAGAGTGTTGGTTGGAGACGCAGATTCCTGAGTCCACGCCTAGATTCAGAGGGGACCCATAACCTGCTTTACAAATAAGCAATTGGTCCTATGAGTGGTACTCTGAGAAACATTGTCATGGGAAAACAATGATTATGCAGCTATGATTCTTCCCTCCAACAAGGCTGTAGTTGACATGAGTTACTTTTTCAGAGATCCAAAAGTGGGGAGAGGAAAATAGATACATTTTTAAAACATGAGAAGACATATTAAATATGACTTTATTTCCCTGTATTTCCTGTAGATCAGTGTATATAGGGATGGGTATGGAAATTCAACCAATTTATAAAAATGTAGATAATAAATTCTAATGAATCCCAAGTATCTCACCAAAGAAAATTCCTCTTGTATACTTTTGGGTACAATAGGAAGCCCTAACTCAAATGGACTTAATAAAGATATTATTTATCTAACGTAACAAAAAGCCTGGAGATGACACACCTCCAGAATTGGTTAATTCAGGGGGTTAAATTCAGTTAGTTAAATCCTCAGGGCTTCAAATGGTTTCTAACTATCTGCTCTGTCATCTTGGATTTAGTCTCAGTCTATCTCCCTCAGAGTCAGAAAATGAGTACAGCCATTCCAGGTGGCACTGTCCAGGAATGTCAATGTCCAGCAGAAGGAGAAACCGTCTCTTCCTATGGCCCCGAGCAGATAGCCAGCTCTCAACTGGCCGGACCTATCCTGCAAGGGCAATGGGACTGGCTCTGACAAATCAGATATACCCCTGGCTAGGGAAAGTTACTTTCTGTGGATAAAGGATATGGGGAACAAATGTAGACTAGCAACTACTTTGGCTTTGAGCATTTCATTATTCTCTGTGCTGGTCTTTCTTTGAGAGCTGGGAAGAAGTGCCCTCTTGACTCTGAAATCAGCTGCACAAGATTTTTCTTTGCATTTTTTTGTCCTGTGTTAGTCCATAAAGCTTTTGTTTTTGTCAGGCTGTTTCGGAGGAGGTAGAAGAACAGGCTTTTGTGTAGAATGTACGTGTTTCAGTTTTACAGTTCTTATGGAGAGGGTGTTGGTGGTTTCTGCTTTCCTGGTCTGTTGGGAATTTTCCTCTGATAAATATAGATTTGAGTTCATTTTATTGTGGACAGAAGGGTGTAGCTGTTTCTGACAGCTAGATAATGAGTGTGCCATGCTGCCTCATTGGTCATTCCAAAAGGAATTCCAGGGATGGGTAGTGAGTAACTTACAGGAGCTTCTGCCCACATTCTGGAAGTCAACTCACTGTCTACTGTCTTTTAATGGGAGTCAATTGCAGTTCTATTGGCTAAACTGAAAAACAGCAGAACATGAGATTGTGTTTGGGGCCTTTGGCAGCCAGGTAATAACTGCTCTCTTTGTTTCATACTGCTCTTCCGACTCCCTGTCACTTCAGGAGGGGAGTGTCCCTACTCTGAATGAGTTGTCTATTAGAATGAGTGCTTGTCTGTAGATGCAGTGGGATTCAAGTCTTGGCTCTAGATAATACATGTTTTGGTATGTCTGGGCTTATTGCCAGGTACGTGTAGATATCTGATCTTAGGAGGGCCTGTTGGTGGCAGTGGGTTTTTTTCTTCTTTAAATTTTTTTTTTTTTTTAAACAGAGGAAGGATGTTTGTAAGGTACTATCTTTGATTGTAGTTGCTCTTTCCAGGATATGGGAGCTGCTTTGGAGTACTTAGAGAGGCAGCTTTTTGGCCCTGAGGAAATTCTCCCCCAAGGAACTCAGTTTACTTTGTAAGGGTGTGTAGGTTGACATCTTATACCCCAGAGTTCCATTCCCTTCACCCACAATGAAAGGACGTTTGAGATAATGGTGAGTAACAGGGCTCTGGAGCCAAAAAGGCCTCTGAAATGAGGTCTCCACCAATTATGCACAAGCTATGTGACTTGGTACCAATTTAAACCTCAATTTCCTAATTTGTCTAACGTGGATACCTCATGGGGTTGTTGAGCTAATTAGAAATGATTGATGTCTCTGAAATACATGTCACAATTGCTGGCTATGAGAACTCAGTACATTATTTAGTAGCACTAGGGAGTGTGGCGGTGGTGGTGTAGTAGTAACAGCAGCCGTAATACCGTGTTTCCCCGAAAATCAGACCTAACCGGAAAATAAGCCCTAGCATGATTTTTCAGGATGACATCCCCTGAACATAAGCCCTAATGCGTCTTTTGGAGCAAAAATTAATATAAGACCCGGTCTTGGGTCTTATATTAATTTTTGCTCCAAAAGATGCAGGAGGGCTGATTGTCCGGCTAGGTCTTCTTTTCGAGGAAACATGGTAGTGACAGCAGCAGCAGTAATAGTAATAGCAATAACAGCAGTAGTGGTAACAACAGTAGTAGTAACAACAGTAGAGTAGTAATGCTAGTAGTAGTAATAGTAGCAGCAGGAGTAATAGTAATAGCAGCAGCAGCAGTGGCAGCATTCCTCATTGTTCATGATTTGCATTGCTCAATATCAAAGAATTGGGTATCACTCTGGTGAATGATTACCAGACTTTCTGCGGTATAAATTGAAAATCTACCCCCTCTCATTTGCCAATACTGTGGCCCTTAAAGCTTTGCCATTTCTGTGGCCCTCAAGATTCCAATTTTGGCTGCACAGGGATATGCGGGGCATCCAGAACAGGATTTTTAACATGCTTTGTTCACTTAGCTTGCACAAGACAATGGCAATTTCCTTTGTATTGTGTGATGCAGAGTTCATAGGCATACACTTTGCAAAGATGTTATCTAGCCTGATTTCCTTCATTCATCTTTAGCCTGGCTATTTAAAGTACTCGATTTGTGGATAGGGATGTCCTCCCCTCATATTCTTGTAAGGCCAAAAAAAAAAAAGAAAAAAAAAAAAAGGAAGAAAGAAAAAGATGAAACAAAAGATTTACAAGGCACCATTACTTAATGGTAAAAGTGAAACAGCTTAATAATAGTGTCTTGCAAACTGCCTCTGACCTACAGACCCCATCAGCTGAATGGATCCAGCCTTGTGAACATTAAAGTTCCATGTGATAGGCATGTATGAGAAGTCCCTGTAGCTTTTTTCATAATATTCCTGTAACATGACAGCGCTTCAAGTGCGCAGCCCCTAAAGCACTGAACTGCAACCCTGCAAGACTTGACCGCTTCAAGTACTTCCCTTGTTCCCCTACCTTCAGGACACCCTGGGCTGCTGGGAAAGGGAACCAGGATTTAAAATGTACAATGGTCAGGGATTGCTTCTGAAAGGACCCTATATTTTATTAAATTGAATCAATAACTACTAATTAGATTGCAGGATTTAAAAAAAACACCACTTTATTTTCTTCAAAAATTACCTCTCCAAAAATAACTTTCAGCAACTTATGAAATTAGAATTTCAATAAAAGCAGTTTTAAATCTTCTTTTTAAGTTATGTGTTGCTTGCAAACTACCTCTAGAATGCTTAAGTCGTTAAGAGTCACTTTTCTTTAAGATAACAGCAATAAGTATTCACATTATGTTTGCATGTGTGTTACACACACAGGAAGAAAAAAAAAATCAAACAGATGCCCTTAGGCTATAAAGCTCATGTATAACACACTGCAATTATGCAAATATTTCTGTCAAAGAGATTTCATTCAGTCAACAAATTTTTGAGTAGCTATTTGATTAACAGAGTATTCTTGAACAGCTGTTAAGCAGCCATCTAGTAATAGATGACATTCGACTCTAAGTTTACTGCTTAGCAACATTTCTAATAGATGGTTGTAATAATTGATAATATTCCTTGTATAAGTATAATTTTAAAGTTAAGCGAAATTTCCAACCCATAGTTTGACATCAATAGAATGCAGGGCTAATCTGAAAGTTTGGATATTTGAACAATCTAATTTTCCTGGTGTTTCCCCCAAAAGACTCAACAACTATAGTCTCTACAGGATGCTAAGCCATATACACTCTGTAAATTCTCTTCTCTTGGGAGGCAGTAAAGCTGCTACTTCTAGCTGTGGTGACAAGGATAGAAGAACCAAGGAAAGAAGGAGGCAGCTTGGTTGCTACTCAGTTCAGAAGCTGCCTTTCCATCACAGCTGGAACCTGGAACTTGCTCTTCTGCTTTCTCTGCTCTGACCACTGGCGCAAGGAACCACTCCTTCCTCCTCTTCCTCTCAAACCCCTTTGACTCCTGCAGGGTAACCTCTTGGTTGCCAGAGACGTGGCCAAGACAGAGTCTTCTAATGCCTTTATAGATGCTCACCACTCATTCAAGGTCTTCAGGGAAAAAATGAGGAAACCAAGAGACAACAACAAGAAGAATGCCGGCCTCTGAATTGAGTGTTCACATTCCCAGTTCCTCAACCTATTTGCAGGTCACTCTCAACTTGTGAACTTTCATTTATACACACGAAGGGAAGCCTCAGAACAAAAGCTCCTCAGTTCAGCTCCTCACTATAGGATGGCGTGCTCCAGTGGTTTTTATGGAGAACATGGAGGCACGATGGTTTTTATGGAGAAAATGGAGGCACGATGGTTTTTATGGAGAAAATGGAGGCATGAAAATTGGCAGAAAACATAAAGGCTGAGTTGCTCATGAAGGCAAATTTTGCATCCTCCTTTTATAGCCACAACACATCAGGTCATAAAGTGCATAAGTGGGCTAGGGCTTAAAAGGAACCATTCCACACCATGAATTCCAGTATTCTTCTAATGAAAAGCAAAAAGATGGAAGTGTAAAAAGACGCTATTGTTATTCAAGAATATGGTCATTGCTATACAACTGGAAAATGTGAGCACAAGAAAAATGCCACTGGATCGATGCAACACTGATTTATCTACCTTGCATTTAGAGTGCCACTGTTGAAAATCTGTATAAATTCTCGATTGCTCAAACGGTGTGGATTAATATCTCACAATGTATCCATCTGAATGTGAACTAGAGCACTTAGACCATATTCTCTTCAGGTGGCTCGCTTTAAAAAGATATGAGAATTCCCTTCTCTCTGAGGGCTACCTGTCCAGACAACACACAAACAAATGTAAACATTTTCTGAGGAATTCAAGTGGTTGACAGACCTGTATCTTCCAAAAGAGAGACAATGCTGTTGCAAACTGAGGCAGAAAGGAGCTGAGATATAATTGATCCAGGAGGTTACAAAAGATGTTTGTGGCTGCTTCTGAGAACTTATTTCAGTGCATACTCTATTCCAAAGACAGTTTTATGATGCTGACAAAGTAGATGTATTCTGGCAATGCTTTCCACACCCTGTTCTGATGTTACCAAATCATGTCCCCATGGGTATAAGCAAAGTAAGAACCAGTTACCTCTTCTTAGAAATGGTAAGTCAAAATTTAGCGAATCGAAAATGTCCTTGCTTTTGCTTATAGCTTACAGAGTACAAGCTAATATTAAAAAGGATAAAGACATTTTTAATGACTCGTCCCCACTATCTTCTATATTTTTTTCTTTCAGTAAACAATCATTTCAGAACAACAGACTTACCTATTAATACTTATTTGAGGAAGCAGGGTATAGGTTTGTGATCTTTTTATCCCTTAGCATTAATTACCTCTGAGTCACTGGATGGATCATTCATTCAGTATATAAAATGTTATTTAAAATGGATTTCATGAGAAATTCAACCTATTTTGAAGACTTTATGGATATTGTTTAGCTGGGATAAATGAAAAGGGAATTCTGAAGTATCAGTGCTCATACTGAAACAACAAATACTAAGGAAAGTTAAAAAAAAAAAATCCTTCTAGCCTGGTTTGTCCAATCAGGTGTATGTCATCTTCTGATAAAGGTGACAATAATACAAGCTTTCATGGAGTTCTGCAAAGGTCTTTTCTACATATCATTATGTTTATGAGGACAGACTGGGGGCTGAGGCTCCTGAAGGTTAACCATGGATGAAGAGGATATTCAAGCAAGCCTATGCTTATCTATTCCGAAGGCCACACTTTCCCTCCATATTACGCTGAATAGGAGTATACCAATGACAAAGTACTTGCAGGAATGCAAATATCCTAGCCCAAATTTTCAAAGTGGTGAGGAATGTTCCTCTGTCACAGCTCAAGAAAAAACCTAGTTAGTGTATGTGGGACAGAGGCACGGTGAGCAAAGCAGCACGTTGGTATCTGTGATGTGTGCTAAGGATGCCAAAATTACTGAAATTTTGAACGCAGTGGAAGGAAAAGTTCATTGGACTGCAGTTGTTACAGTTGTAGCTTTATTGAAAGTGAAGCAATTCTTTGTGAAGATGGTTGCTTTAGGTTTTGACTTGAACATGTATTTTGCAGACAGTAGCCTTGTCAAAATGCCCAGAGAATCCTGCAGCTGTTCGTGTTTCTTTGAATTTCATGAGAAAGTGGCCAGTGATCAAAAAGGCACTTTCATGTTTGGAGTACTTTGCAAGGAGGGAAAGAGAACCACTGGCCTGGTAATGAGCACATTCACCCTTATACTCCATACTATTTATGACCATATATCTCTATCTATAGTTTCAGTAGCACTGTGTCTGATCCTACACCCAAAACAAAGTTTATTGAATTGACTCTACCCTTACAATTCATGGAGTTTGTTTACTCATTCATTTCTTCAACACACATTCGTTTAGAACGTGCTATGTGCCAAGGACCAGAGTGGTTACATAGTTCCTCTCATATGGTAAGCACCCAAGAAATGAGAAAAGAAGACTGGATGAAACAATGTGATCTAGGCCATGTGAAAAGTTTAGTGATGCTTATACCAATGACCAAACATCATCAAGACATAAACTTACATTCAGTACATTTATAAATGTAGCCAGAGACACATGTACTGTATACATTAGCTAGATTTTCACATACCACATTATCAAAATTTATAGCTAAGATTTAAAGACGTTACTACTATTCAACTATCTGGAAAATTAATATTTTCTGAGAGTCCATCATTAACTGAACTTATACAGTATCTAGTTTCGAACCCAACCTCACTTCCTCTTTCTTCTAAGAGGTGCAATGACAATGAATGTGAACCTTAAGTGAAATATAAGTATCTTGCTTTATATGTTTTAGGATGAAAATATAGATTTCTTACAGTCGGAAACCTGAACTTGAAACCAAATGTGTGCTACAAAACAATTAAAGAACAAAGACAACTACTTAAACTAGCCAAGTTTAAACAGTTTAAACTATTCAAATTTACTCAAACAACCTCAATTTCTTGGACTTCTAAATATTTTAGTTCTCCATTGGTTGTGGTGATCTCACCCCTGGCAACTAATATGTCCACACACTTAGAATTTTTAGAGAGGAAAAAAAAAAAAAAAAGAATATAAATGCCTAATCAGCAATCTGTATGCTAAAAATCCTGTGTATACATATGTGGACATATAAAGCTTTGGATATATACAGCACATATACATATACACATGTGCACACATGCACACACATACCCATATCTATAAATTTTGTTAGCTCCTGGGCTCCATTCTTGTTGCCCTTGATAAACAGAGGAGTTATAATCATATTAATATTTATAGGACTGAGACGCTCTTAAGTCTTTTAACATTGGATTGCTTCAGGTGGTTGTGAGATGACAGTTTTGGGAGGAAGTAAAGAAGGAAATTCCAAAATGTGAATGGTATTTAAATCTCTTAAATTTTTTTCTTCCAAGAAAGAGAAAAAGAATAAAATTATGTTTCCCTTATTCAACAAGATGGCATGCAGAGGGCTATTGGGTAGAAAAGTAACTAAAAAGAATATAAAGACCCAGTGACTTGTGTCCCTTTCAGGAAATATGTGAGTTTTAAAAAAAATCCAATAACCATAAAACAAGTTTTTCTTTGATGCTGAACAAAAAACAAGCTTGAAATTTAGTGCTGCTGAGCAAATGAATAAAAAATACAGATGTCTTTACCTTCGGCTCAACTCAGATTTGCCATCTGAACAGCCCCACGCTTAACTCTTTGTACAACTGACTAAATGTATCAAAGCATTAGTTAACAGTGAAGATTTAAAGTAAAACTTTAAAATACATATTTTTCCTTCTTTTTTTCTCTTTTAATGTATTAGAAAATACAGCTGTGACATATCCCTTTTCTTGTCCTACATGAATTACAAATCTTAAAATAACACATAAAAGCAAAATATGTTATCTTTTCCTGATGTAGTACTCCGTTCTAAGTTTTTTCAAATTAACTTAGATATTGATTGTTTTATTTAAAATGTAAGACCTTGATGCTATTTTAATTTTCCAAAGTCAGCTCATGATACCAATTTCCCAGGGGTCAAAAACAATATATTAAGGAAATACCACCTGCTACTTAGAGCTTCCACAGGAAATTTGCATTTCCACTTTGTAATGTATTATTTGGGGGAGGAAATGACAACCTACCTCATTATCCCAAAGCACAGAATCCCAATAGCTGCAAAGCAGCAGAGAAAAAGAAAGAAGGCCAGTGTCCATTTTCCTACTGACATTGTATGTAAATAAAAAATTCAGTAGGAAAAGGCAAAAAGCACGCATTGAAAGATGCCAGGCTCACCCAAACATTCCCTTTTGTTTCCATTAAAGCCCAACTTGCTTGCCAGCTCAGTTGAGTAGGGCTAGTTCCACAGAGGGGCAGCTATGGGCCCTGGGCACATTTTTCAACCTTTTGTAAACAATTCCTGTAGGATTAAGGTGCTGGTCATGGCCGTGCCCTTTAACCGACCTCCAAGAGTGAGAGAGAGCACATGGAGACAGCCTTTTCAAAGTTCAACAGACCTTTTCTACAGTGTTATTTACAAACCAAACAAGGTTGAAGATAGATTACTTCCTACTGTCTAGCTCACAGGAAAGAAGCATTATGCTCAGGTATAGTATATACATTAGGGAACAAAGGAGTTGCTGAAAGCATCTCCTCTTAGAAGCATTCCGCTATCTTGGGTCTACAATATGCTTTACTCTGAAAATCCCCATTGATTCAACTTTTTTGAGTGTATCAGCTCTCTCTTCTTCTCCCTCATCTTTTTCCATATTTCATGGATTTTCTTCCTCCACAGTTCTTATTACTATATAAGAAAAACCTGCTAATCCCTGTCATATACCCCATACTTAACGTGCATGGTAATTAAGGCAACCTATATCTTGACACATTAGAAAAATGTGTTCAATCAATCAGTGAGTTTTATCTGGGTAAAGGCGAACAGCTAGTTTAATCAATTGTTTCCCCTCACTGAGTTGACTGACTGTCCTCTTTAAAGCATGGAGATAATTTCAGGTGAATTTTATTTAAAATTGAGTAGAAATGTGTATTCATTGAAGTACTTGCTGTTAAACTACTTGAAGAACTGATGTTACTCTTAGGTTTATTCTGTCATCTACCTGTGTAAATTGCATCTACATACACTCTACATGCATCTACATGCATCTCTTCAGGAAAGATCAAGTTGATAAAGTTTTTCAAAATTTTAAAACAAGGGTGAGTTAATATAGGTGTTTAAAATCAGCAATAGCTTCATCTGCAGAGATGAAAATTATTTAAATGTTATGGTCATGAAGCGCTATAGCTAGCAAAACAGAACACTGCTTAAAAATCATATGTGTTTAAGATGCAACACTGAAACACAAGAATGAGGCAGTTTTGCTGTTGAGATAAATGGTTCAACAAACCAGCCAAAGAACACCCACTATTTATCTAGGAAGCAGCTTTTAGAGCAGAGAAATGTAGAACTTGTCTATACAATATCCAAATACCTATGTAAAAACTTGGCCAATTCCCTGAATATTTTGGTTCAAATTTCAAGTTTGCTGTACACAGACCAAGTCAAAGACAGTGAAGAAAGATTGGAAAATGGAAATCCCAAAATAAATGAAAAATAATTGGATTGTTTAGTTTGAAGAGGGTGAGAATACTAGTGACTTAAGAGCTGTCTTGGGGAGATATATGTCTATATAGATAGATATAGATATAGATGTAGTTAAAGATAAACAAGCCTTTATCTTCACATATATATAGATACATAGAGAAATAAACAACAAGCTTTTATCTTCATAGGAACCAACAACAAGCCTTTATCTTCTATGATGGCAAATCAGAAAACATTTGTATTAACTTAATAAAGGCATCTGGATAGCTGGAAGCATCATGAACTATATGTCAAGGTTCTGGCTTCTGACCCATTTTCTGATTCTAACTAGCTACAAGATCTTGGGCAAGTCTTTTTAACTCTCTAGTTTTCCATTCCTCCATCTCAAATGGAGATCACTGTCAAATCTCACCATTCTATAAAACACCAAGAAGTCTTGGTCCTTGCCTTCTTCAAAACTGAAATAATTACCCATGTTGTCTATAGCCTGGCCACTTAAAAGTACGGACTGTCTTTGCCAGTGTGGTTTATATATTTGGCAGGACAAAGGAACACCTAATAGAGGTAGAATAAGAAATCAAAAGGAAAGCAGTCTGTGGTAAAGTAGCAATTTATCTTTTCAGAAAAGTTGTGATCGAGCCTGGTGTGACCACAGATCATAGCTCATTGAATAAAATTTCAGAAAACACTCTTGGTTTTCCCACCACGAAGGGGATAAATTCAATTCCTATAACTATTAGCAACTATTAGGCACCTGTGACCATTCTGATCAGTGGAGACAGGGGCCATTTTGTAAAAACCGTCCAAGGCTGGAACTCAGGCTGGTTTGAAAATGGTGTTAAGTTGTACTTTTAAAAATGACTGATAAAACCTCCCATGTGTTGACAAGAAGGCCATAAAATATTGTAGCTTCTCCTTCCTTTACATAAAAGGAACATCCAGGCCCTTCCCCTCGGAGTCGGCAAGGACATACCCTCTGTGGTTACACTTTCGCAGCAAGAAGACCCTGCTTATTTCACACTAACAATGATCAGTGTGGCCGGGCAGAAGATTAAATGCAAGAACACTTTTTTTTTTCCCCCCCTTTCCTTGAATGAACACAGGACTGCTTCTGGAATTAGAGTTTGCATTCTTCTAGCCACATCCCTCCCCCGGAGCAGAGCGTTAGTTGGGAGACCGCTGAAGGAGCCTCTAGCTGAATGTTTCATGTGACAATGGGGGTGTTTCCGAGCTTCCAGCTGCTGGTGATCCTGCTAACCTTTCCTTTGTGATCTCTGCAGTTAAAGAGACTGTAAACCAGCATCCAAGCTGATTGAAGGCAGGTTTAAAGAGCAAAAGAAGACGGTGGTTGTTTAATGATTAAATGTCTTTTTTTTAAATTGCTAAACATGGAAGTTGTTTTATTTATTATTTATTTATTTATTGAAGTTTATTTTAATGTTTAAATTAATGTACATGCTGGATGCAAATTGCATTCAGGTTGGAACAGAACTTCACCACACTGTTGTGCTTCGGGGGAAATTGTTACTCTTACTTTAAAAGCTCAAATTTGTCAACTAGCCTTGAAAAGTTCTGCTCTACCACCGTCACCGGCCTCCCAGGAATGAATTCTATAGGGACAAAGTTAAACACGTAATTTGTAAAACTATTGAGAAGTAAACTTCTTGTTCCTCAGTAACCGGAATAGTTGCCAAATGCAGATAAATCTTCACCCGAGCAGGAAGCCCCACACTGTTCTGCAAACAATTCCTAGACTTTGCCACTGTTGAAATTGACTGAATGCTCAAACCACAGGCACCTCTGTTCTAGCTCTCCCTTATTGCTTTTAGGGGAGGAGTCGACACTTTCTCGAAAACCAGTGGCTTCCCTAGTAAATAGTACGATTTAGTGGAGATTTTGATTGTCCTGGGTTGGTATCTCTGAGAACAGAAGGTTTAATTTATTTTGCTCCAAGCAGGTGTATAATGAGGATAGAGGCTGTGTTGATAAGACATTGCAGGGAGTTGGCAATATATTGCCCTTGTAATTTCTTCCCAAAATAGACTTAATGGAAAGAGGATTCATAATATACCCCTTCTCAAAGGAAGCATTCCCCAATACAACAGAAGCAGTCATTCTAAAAACAGCTTTATGACTCTGCAGTCAATAGCTCTATTTTCTCCGCTTTCACAACTTCCTTCCTTCTACTATGTATGAACGTATGGAAGGACGCACACACATTCGCATCTCAACGCTCAGCGCACACAACTGAAAATTCCCCAACACTGGATTCCCCCTCCCCCTCGCCACTGAAAATTTAGTCATTATTTGACGTGATTTAATCTGAGTACTTATAATGCTTCTCATTTAATTTCATTTTTACTTCAAATCTGATGATGGTGAAGAACCATTAATTAGCCTTGGGTTACATTTACTTCAGGGAGCAGTTACTAAGTGCCCTATTACGAAGCCCTGTATCAGACACAAAGACAAATAAGAGGCAGTGTTCATGAAATACTATGGTGAGCTGAGGGCAGAACACGTCTCTAAAGATAAAGACGGCCTCAGGAGCAGAATCAGAACTCGGGGGTTCAGACTGCTCATTATCAATCCTAATCACACACCTAAATTGCAAGTCAGGTTACTTTCCCAGGTGTCATATGAAATTTCCTTGCTAATCCTATGATGTTTTCCGTAGCTATATTTCACAAGTTAGAATTTTCTCCTGTTCAGGGCCAACCAAGTCCTTATTAAAACAGAAGCAGTCAAAAAGTTAAGTTGGGTGTCAATTTTTTCAAATTTGGAGGATGTTTTTCCTTGAGTAAAAAAAAAAAAAAGGTTATAAATGGTGGTTAGAGTCTCAGGCTGAGTGACAAAAAGATAATGGTCTCACATTATCTATAACCCATAACACATTTATAATAGAAATTATAGAAGACATACTTTTTAGCTATTCATAGTTAATTAAAAGAATTAGACAAAAGTTTGTAAGAAATATTTTAAAAACTCATCTTGGAATTTGACATTTGAGAAATACCAGGGTTTAATAAAAGACAGTGGATGGAAACTTTTAAGGAGGGTCTGAATGGGAGCTTCTGGGCATTTTCAAGGGCTGGAGATTAATGGCATTCTTTCTTTATTCTATTAAAATTTTACCTCAAAACATATGGTTTCTCTCTTCTCTGATATGTGTATTGCCAGGGCCACTCTAGCAATATGACAAAATGGTAGAAAAGGCATGGAAGAAAGTGGGAAGACATGTTCTGGAAGAACTGGAAAGATTTGGAAGAAAGAAGGGGAAGTAAATTGATATTTGTATGCATGAAAATATGTGAGACCATTATCTTGAGGGGCTGTAAAGGCAGGAAGAGTATCGGAGCCACACGGCATTTTATTGTAGTCCACAGCAAGGTACCCTCTGCCAGAGTCCCCAGAGTTACTGCTATCTAGAGTGATTTCCAAGGGGTGTGTGTGTGGTGGGAAGCTAAGCTGAGATGGAGGGCCACTGTGATTTGTAATCCAGGGTATCTACAAAATTTGAGTGCCTGCCCTAAATCCACTTTACAGCCCAGAAATGATCAGATTGGAGAGGCTGGAGACTATCGTCAAACATAGCAAAAAGAGCAATGGGATTAGAAGCAGGTCAGATGCAGGTCTATTAAAACAGTTTTATAATTTAATTTGAAGTGGGTTCATCTAAAAATTAGTTTTCGTAACATGAAGGAGAATAGGAAGTGTGTAAAGCTTCCAATACCCCCAAACAAACCAAGACAAAACAGATCTTCATTAGAGCAAGAGGAATTTTAGTTAGTATCAGGCGGTATCCTTCCCAAGGCAGGCTGGGCTTGGGGTTGGAGAAAGCATTCTTCGGGGTATAAAAGTTTGGCATCTCTTATCAGACAAACTCTAGAGCTCTCATTTGAAGCCATAAAATGGCACCTATATCAGTGTCCTAACTCAATACTCTGGGCTTCCACTGTGTTATAGGAACATATAGGAACTTAAGGTATTCACTAGGTGAGTCAGGGAGTTGTTTGATCTTCAGCATCGTACGTAATATATTTTGTTTGGTTCAGTGCTAGAGCTGGCAAGGGGAGCCCACTACTGTTCCAGCTTATTCCCTGAAAGCCTGGGCACTGACAGTGACCTGTATGGAATACCGGGAAGCCCACAAGTGTCCCTTCATCAAAGAATTCTTCTATGTCCCCCTTCCCCCCATTCTTCAGAACACTAATTTATATAAATGGTAAAAATAGAGCTGCTCTGGTTTGGGAATGGGAAAGGACCCAGAATCTTTCCCTTTTATTTCCTGAGGAACTTTCTTCTAAGCATGGCCATGGGGAGTTTTTGCATCTTTTACTTGACTGGGCCCAAATTTACCCATTAAATTAACCAGAGGAGCATGCCAATTAGTGAGAAGGGGCAGTTTCACCTCATTTCCAATTGGCAACACCAAAGAAATGGTCAGACAGACCTTTCCTCAGGCCACGTGGTTAGTAGTAGAACTGGATCTAAAATACACATTTTAAACAAACCTTTTACATTTTCCTTTTCTCTATAATTTCCTATAATATTTTAGTAGTCCCTTGATGTTTTTGAGGATTTGGCAAACCCCCAAATTCACAGTCTCTAAATTTGGGAATCCAGGAAATATTTTGCTCAGGTTTGGAGATTTCTTCTGAAACTGTTAGTATCGAGAGGCAAATGTTTCCTGTGCACGTCCTCCTACCAAGGTTAACTCCCTCTCCTACTTTTACCAAGGATTCATCATTCACTTGATGGTTCTTTTCACAAAGAAGCTAAAACAATTGTTTAGTCTCTTAAAGAGAGTTACTATGTCAACTCAAATTAGGAAACAACCAGGTCGCACTGGGATGTGACTGTTGGCAATGTGCTGGCTCACTTTAACCGCAAATGAAGTGATTTTTCTCCCAAACATCAGCTTCCCAGAGCCAGAATTCAACTCTGTGCCTGAGAAAAATGACAAATTACTAAATGTCATGACCCTCTGAGTCCATCTTTGTTCAGTGAAAACTCAGGCTGCCTGTCCACTGGGTTTTTATACAGCCTTGAATCCTTTGTGGATTGAGGTAAAACAGGATAATACCAAGTAAGGCCACAAATAAACAGATAGCAAATCTGAACACCACCTGGTGAAATTTTTTTGTTATATTTTATGATTTATATACATATTCTACCACCTATTTAATTCTATGGCATGTCTTTCAGTGGTGTTGATGGATTCAGGGACATTTAATTCTTATCATTTTAATGGCAAGTCATATTAATAGAACATGCCACACCTTTCCATATTCTTCTCTGTCTTTCCAGATTTGGGAAAACAGCAGATTTACATAAATGTTGAAGAATTATTGCATTTGCCTTTGAAATTATGTTCAATTTCTGTTCCTTAAATTCTATTTCATCTGCAAAGATCTGTGTTGGAAACACTTGACCTTATTAACTAAAGCATCTCCTTAGGTTGCCACCTTATTCTCTTGTTTCGAAAGCTTGGAATTAACTGATTGTAGGGACCTGCCTTCTGCAATCACGCTCAAGGCTCCTCTGCAGTCACCCATTCTTATGAAAATTGGACAAAAGTGGAAATAGAAAAGTAGATCAACATATATATGGTTTTCCATTAGGACCACTATGCTCTTTTTATTAGATATCTTGCCTAATTCACGTTAGCTTTCTTTTAAGCCAGAAACTCACGGGCTACTGCTGTATTTTCTTTAGTGATACTATCTGATATATCGTTTAACAAGCACACCAAAATGCCTAACGTATATATCAGTGTGAATAATGAAGGCTAGCTTTTGTTCTTTGCAGGGCACCAGACTATATTTTTGTAGTGCTTTCTGTCTTCCACGTTTGGGATTTAGCAAGTCTATACTGCATAATGCTCCCAATGCACTGTAGCTGTAATATATATGTGAGGTCTGATATATGTCCATTTTCTGTACGAAAGTTCTCTCAGATGAAACAAGACTGTCTGGACTTCCCCTTTCTTTTTCATCCTGTTGAGAGACTAACCAGAGCAATACCCCTTCCCTCCTGCAGAAAGTTTTGGTTTTTTTTTTACTTCTAGAGGTGCTTTGAAACATATGGTCAACCCACTGGTATCTTTTGCTCTACAGTATCATTGACGTCACTTCTAAAAATAGGAATTACTGCCAGGAAACGGATGCAAACAACCATTATATGTTTAATAAAATAAGTAACATTGTTGCCTTTTTCAACTTTCTCTTCGTTTGCCCTTCTAGAGCATTTATGGTAGAACATTATAAAGTGACATAGAGATGTCATTCACAAGACTATTTTCAGAGTCTCCAGCCTCCTGATATTTGTTACCACTTTAATTTTGATCTGCACCAAAAGGTGAATTTTATCTCTTAAAAGTTTAAGAAAAAAATGCTTTCAATTTTTTTTTTAATTTTAAGAAGTTGAAAATTATATTTTTGATGCTTTCAAAGCCATTTTTAAATTCACATTACTTATGGGTATTTTTATGAATACTTATAGGTATTCTTATGAGAATAGAACAGAAACGGAGTGAGAGAAGAGAGAAGTATACTTTAGATCTTCTAGACCCATTTCTTCAGGTTGCTAAGATTAGGAAGGATGTTTGCATAGCTGGCTCTGAAGGACATTTTACAAGCAATGCATCTAGACACTCTTCCAGAGGTAGGACTTTGAATAAATTATTTAGAAAATCCAAGTTAAAAAGCTTCCTCTGAGTGGAGAAAGGATGTTTTAGTTTGATTTATCAAAACAGGACATTTTCCCTGACTAAACTTCTAGATAATTATACACTTTTAGAAATCACGGAAAACTTGCCTTTCTTTCTCTCAATCTGTCATTACGTGTAGCGTAAACGCTTGTAGAACTGTACTAGGTACTAAAGAGTTACACAAAATGAGTTCCTGTCTTTGTCAAGAAGCTGGAAGTTTCACCAGAGAGACAAGAGGAATGCTTGAGAAACAGCTGGAGATACAAGCAAATCAAAGGCCAAACCCATACATTTAGGTTGTTTACCCCTCTGACTCCACACTCCAGGAAACCCCTGGCCTTCTCTCACTATTCCTCTCTCTCCTTTCCTCCCCAGCTCTGCCTTCTCCTTTCTCTTCTCAACATCTTTTCTCCCTTCTGCTTGTGTTACCTGTTCGGCCCATCGGAGACATTTATAGGCTCTGTTCCGTACTACGCAATTACCCTCTCTTTTATGGAAAAAAAGGCAGGAATACTTATATCCGTTTGTTTGAATGAGTCAGTCACGCATTCCATGACTCATTCATTCATTCAACAAATGTTATCTTACAAAACACTGCCCTAGACGACGTGAAGGAACCAGATGATCAGACCCAGATTCTGCTCCAATTTTGCCTCTTTCTCTGCAGTCCTCCCTTTTGTTTGAGGAGAGCCATCCAACACCACAGCTCTTTACTCAACTTCATCGTGGCTTCCCAGTTCTAGGGATCTGGGCCTCCGTCCACACTGCAACGTGCTTCCCAGCATCCTCAAGGCCTCAGTGGCAGGGGACGTAGGCCATGGGAATTCTCAAATATCTCCACCTGCCTTTTCTTTCTTCTTCGACTCCTCCCCCTTCCCTCCAGGCACTATCACTTTTAGTGCCCCCAGGGCTCAGCCTAGCTGGCCTTGCTCTCCTTTTTCTTCTCTACTCACTTCCTTAGTGCACCCACATGGATTCAATTAGCACCTATACTCAGATGAGCCCCAGATCCCTATCTCCAGCCCTGACCTTTCACCCTCCCTCAGTCACATATTTCTCCATGTCTACAAAATATATAGACTGGATAGTTCACTGTCATCTAAAGCAAACATGTCAAAACCAGATTTTATTACCTCTCCCCCAAAGCTGCCTCTGCTGCCTACCTCCCCATAAGCAGCAGCAGTGCCAGTGCCTCCAACTCTCCAGTTCTATCTTCCAGCAGTCCCATCTTTCCATTCACTGTCCCCTTTGCCTGCACCTTCCCCTCAAGTCTACAGTGAAGTCCTATTAACTCGTTCACTATATTATTTCCTCAGACCCAAACTCTCACCACCATTTCCCCAGCCAAAGAACTATTTCAGATAGTAAATGTCTCAAAGTAAAATATACACATACACACACTCAAAGAAGTCATAAACAAGAAAATTTTCTGGGGGTGTCCTACACATCCTAAGACAGATCAGGAACGGTTCCGGTCACGTTTTCTAGTGATTTATAGAGCATAAAAGAAATGCGTCAAGCTGGAGTTATATGAATATTTATTAGGTTTTTCTATTTACTTAACTCAGCAGTTGTTTTACTGTTATGTTCCCAGGGAGGCACTGGCCTAACAGGCCCGTTAGAAATAGAGGAAGAAAAATGGAGACAAGGCAAATTTAATAACGGCATTCCAAGAATATCCATTACAAGACTTATCTGCTGTCCAGTCCATCATGCTGTCAGGAAATTTTGCCTCTGGTTTATCTTCAAGTTTCTCATTTCTTAATTGTATCCCTTTTTATTCTTTTTTTCTGCAGTAAAGTGTTCTTCCACCTCTCTGAGATGAATTTAAGAATAACTACTAGTTACTAGACATAAGAACAAACTGGCCGAGAATTGTAACTTCACTGATTACCAGAACTGACTTGGCTGAGCTTTGGAAAATCTAATTGTTCACTGCACCCCCTATTGTTCTATGTGGGATTTGTCCAAATTGCAAACTTCGTATAAAAGGATCTTCTTGCCTGTTAAGGATGAGAGCATCCCTGGTACTCCTCTTAGAACGGCTGAACTCTCCCTTCCTGGGAAAGTTAGTTTGTGGATGATCTAAATCTCTTGGCAATCCGTCTCCCTTTCTCTCCCATTACCTCTGTCTAGGCCATTAAAATGCTCAATAAAGTCATCTCCAGAGGAACAATAGAGAAGAGGGAAAGTAACACTGAAATGAATTAACTATATAGAGTTTTCCAATTTGCTTTTAATAAGAATCTATTAATAGAAGGTTGACATTTTTAGGAATATCTGTTTGGCTTACTCCCAAATTACCCAAAGTTTAAACACAAAGATTAAGTCCACAAAAAGGATAAGTCAAGGCAGGTAGTCAAAAGTGCATGTAACAAAACAGCTATAATCACTAAAAGTAAATCTGAAGCTGGGAATGAAATGTTATTGATAAATTGTATAGGGGATAATAGATACAGGAAAAGGAGAGAGAGCCAATGGAATGAGAAAGGAAGGTTGATATTAGCTGACACCAAAGAGACAAAGACAGTGAGTACTTTCTGAGCATCTGTTTTATGAAATTAAACCATACCAGAGCCAACACTGTGGCTTCTGCAAAAAGGTTAATCCTATATAAGCGAGCTCAAAGCTCAGCCCTCCCTCTACTCCCCAAACTGTCCCCTGAGGCACGGTGTTGCACCTGAGAGCGGTGCCTTTTTCTAATTTGCACAAGGGTGTCATAGGGGACAGCAGTGAAACTGCATCCAGGATTCATCTAGATCTGATGTGGAAATCTAGGAATGAGTAACTCGGTATCTGGAAATGATCTGAAGGACATCTGATGGGTTCTATATTGGAGAGAGTCACAGATAAGCCACATAAAGAGAACTTGGGAAATTCCTCAAGGTGACAATGAGGTCAAGAGCTATCCTGGACTCCTCCAACGCCAATTAAGTGACTCCTTTTAATATTGTTGCCTCTGGATGTTCTCTTCTCAGAGCTGGTTCTTGGAAGTAGCTTGTCTTCGTGGATATAACGTCAGAAAGCGTATGGAAATGGCATGAATACCTCAAAAGAACACTAGTGGTGGAACAGTATAATGGAGGAAGGGAAAAAAAGCATGTTTCGGGGGGAGGGGTAAGCAGAATTATTTAAAATTCTTACAGCTGTTCAGTTATAGGTTCCATAAGTAGTAGGAAATAATGACCTGATGTAGAGGAGAGTCCCAAAGAGAGGGAGAGGGGAAGGGAACTAATATTTATTACAGCATTGATTATACACCAGGAACGTTATATGCATCACCAATTCTGACAAGGACCATGTGAGATAAGACCCATTAACCCCACCTGGCAGAGGAGGAAACTGAAATTCAGAGCAGTTAGGTGCTGTAACTCGGGTCAAATAGTAAGTTCCATGGCTCAGATTCAAACCCAGGTCTAACTGCAAAGCTCATGTTCTTTCGCTTGCACCATGCTGCTTACTAAAAGGCTGAACAATATGCCTGACGAGAAAAAGTTAGAGGAAGTTCTATAAGTCATGCTTGACAAAAAAGCCTGAAAAGTGATATAATGTTTTTGAAGTCCTGTCGAGGAAGGACGAACCTAAAGGATGGTAACCAGCTGTTTTGAAACTTGTTCTGAAAAAATAAGAATAGGAAATGGGCTTCAACTACAACATGAAGGAAAGCTTCCTTACCAGAAAGGTTGTATGTGTTGGAGTTAGTGGCTGAGGAACATTGAGGAATCTTCTTCCTGTGCAGAAGTTGAGACAAATGACCCCGGTAAGGAGATGAAAAGTGGAGTTTGTTTAAAATGGAGGAAACTACTGAAGTCGTTGCCCAGAGAGAAGGCAGAGAAGGTAAAACTACCACAGAATGGCCTGCTACAAGATGGCAGCAGGAATGGAGGAATAGAAGAAATGTTGGATGGGGGAATAAAGAGAAAACAAGAGAATTGTGATTGTAAGTAATTAATGAGAACACTTTTGTCTTAATAATGTAGTGTAACTATCTTTGTGGAGCAAAGTCCTGCAGCATCTCCTTCTCTGAAAGTATTTTCAAGCAATACAGATTTTTTATCTGAATGGAAGACGTTAAGTGTGATCCTGCCTCACGGCAGGAATACACAAGTTCTAAATGAGCACTTTAGGGGCTTTTGTAATCCTCAAAGCCAGCTTATCGTTTTATATTTATATAGATTTAGTATTGACTTCAGTTAAAATACATAATGCCCCATTTAATTCTCATATTGCCCTATATACTGGGCATTATCATCCTACGACAATTTACATCTTAGAGTTATGAAAACTATGGTTCAGAGAGGCTGAGGGACTTACCCATTTAACGACTGACAGCTAAGACTTGACATTAAGTGGTCCTTGAACAGATCCCAAATCCAGGATTCTTTCCAGAATCTTCACCTGCATTTCTCACACACTGAGGGTTGACTATCTAGCAACCATACCACCTCAGGCTGCTCCCTTAACTTTGATGTGAAGCATTTGTCAACTCTAGAGATTGTTTGCAAGGGTGGAGAAGAATTGCTAAATAAAACTGATCATTCAGAGTAAGAAATAAACTTAAAAAAACCTCCAAGTATCTAGGATATCCATATCCCTCTCTAGACATAGTGATGAGACTAGTTTTCTAATAGTTGTAGACAGTGGGAAGCAATGTCTAAAAGCTTTTTTTCTTTATGTTGCTGAAGCCCACTATGAAGACTGCACTCAGAACATTCGTTCCTTCATTTGTTTATTCATGGATTTATTCAAATTGGAAACAGACGAGGTCACAACTTTTTGTCTACTTTTTCAGCACAGGAAAAATTTTCAATTTGTGTATCCTATAGAGGAAGAAATGCCAAAACATAAAAAAAATCAACTTGAGTTTAACATTTAAAAATGTTTTAACGGTTTAGCTTACCAAAATAATATGCAGAAATTTAAAGAAAAATTTAAGTGTTTATAATTTACCTTCACAATTATTCTGGGAAATGTGGTAAGGATTGCAATAATTGGGTGTTTGGGGATGGTAAAGAGAACACAAACAGAAAAACAAATGGGAAGAAAGTATAGTTATAAATAATAAATTTTAAAGAAGTGACATAGTGTCTTAATCAGGGAGCACCAGTCTAAGAGCCCCGATTTAGACACTAGAGGCTCCATATGATTATATAAGCATAGATATTCCCAGATCCACTGAGAGAAGAATTTAATATCGAGATAGAACCATAATAGTCTCATTTTTGTTTCGCCATGCTTGGAAAACAATTTCAAGCACAAAATCGTTGATAAATATATAGCTCAATGTGGTGAATCCCAAATCTTGGAGATTAAACAATACTGACCCTGTAATCTTTAAGTAGGGGTGCGGGGCTGGCGGTGGAGGCTACAGTGTAAAGGATCCCATCAACACAAGTATGACGAGCAAGATAGACGGGTATCTAATGAAACTGAGATTTGATATCATGGGAATTCAAACGACCAAGGGCTTATTAGGAGACTTGGCTTTAGGGATAATCCATGTTAGTGGGATCAACCAGGCTAAGGGAATAGGAGAAATAGACAACTTAGAGCATATGACCCAGCCGTGCTTCCTGCGTCCTAATCTTGCTGTCATCACACAACTTTCCTTGGAGCCCTGCCAAGCAATGTGCCAGCAGAGAAGCTGCTCTGTTGAGCAGAGGATGTGGATGCTAACTACCCCGTCCGTCACCTGCTTCCGGGGAAGGCGGAAAGCATATTAAGGTTTTTAGAAGCTCAATCCTCCCAACAGCCAGCCCCATTATTAAGCTGTCCTTTTATCCAAAACTAACTTTAAAGTCAAGCGATAGAGGTAGCAGGTCTGCTATTCCCGACCTTTGAAAACTCCGTTTTTCTAACAACAAAACCAGCTCTTCCCCAGACCCAACACTTGAGCACAATGGCATCTTCTAAATTTGCTTGTGTCTTCAGCTTGTTAATAGTAGTTATCAAAGTACTCCAATACTGTCTTGCTTGGAAACAAAGAGTTAAGTTTCTAATAGATATATATCAGTTTTTAGGCTAGAAAATGTCCCTCATACTTCTGAAGCCTTATTTCTTAAAGCTATTACTCACAAGGGTCTCAATTAGTGCTGCAGTCTGTGGGGGCTCCAATGCTACAAGGAATAAACTTAAGCAGGGGATTGGGTTAAGGGAAGGCTAAAAATCAGATTTCTTAACTACTGACTTGTAGTGACTACTAATTGCTACTTCATAGTCTACATAGTTCAAAAAACTAAGAGTTGAATTTGGACCTTTGAATTCAATCAACCCTTAGAACAAAGGGTACTTAGCTCTTTTTTAAAGAAAAGGGAAGCGTGTAAGAAAGCAAAAGAAAAACATGGGGGTATGCATTTCAGTTTAATTTGGACAGTGCTCCAAAGAACTAATAAGGAGTTATTTTAGAAAGGGAAAAGGGAGGAAATTGTAAAAAGTGGCCCACGATCCAGTACCCAAAGTTCCTATATGAAGATATCCATGGAAAATCAGGGACCACAGAAGGGGACAGACAAGAGATTCATGCAGGAGTAAAGGGAAAAGAGCAAGGTTTTATGTAGCACTATCAGCTACATGTGTTTATATTCACGGCTAAAGTGTGTAATATCTTACTCAACGTGTAAAATTGGGACAACAGTACCTATTCTACAGGAGTGAAGCTTGAGTAAGATGTAAAGATTTTGAAGTAAGAGATAAAAGATTTAATACAGTGCTTCAGTAAGTGGTAACTATTGTTCATGATTATAACATTTGTCATCCAGAGAATATTTGCAGTATTGGACAATAAAAGAAGACTGAGAAAGTATCTGTTGCTAGTGCTGAGGACCGGTCTTATAAGAATGGTAAGACAATGAATGACTGAGTTAAAAGATTGAGCAGAGGCCCCTTCTTCCCGCTGGGAGCAGGGAAAGGAGCATTTTTTCAGCTGTGGTGTCCCATGGATAAGTGCACAAGGCCAGGCCATGGCCTGAGCAGGACTGAATGTAAGAATCATTGGGAACACACAGAGCGGAGGTACCATAGATAGGAGCTTACTTGTATTGCTTTGGTCTTCACTCCTCTAGTCTCCTTCCTTTCCACCCTCCCTCTCTATCTCTGTTTCTCTCTCGCTCTCTCCTTTCTTCCTCTGTACCTCTTTCCAGGATAGTCTCTTTTGTGCTATTAACTTTTATTTATCTCTTTTTTTGTCCTAATGAAAATGTTTCCTGTACACATATAATACCCAAGATGATATACATGCAGCAATCTTATATCCGAGGACCACAAGGGCCAGAGGGGCTGACCACAGGGCATCAGGGATCTCAGTTGGGAGACGGTGTGTATGAATGTGTCAGGCTGGAGCTCTCCATCCCAATAGCTGAACTGGCATGTGTTTGTGCCACATGTTGAAAGTCTCACATCTTGGTCTTATTGGCAGGGTATAAAATTGTGTTTAATGGATTTAATGAACATGAGGTTTATGTCTCCATATTCCTGCCCACGGAGTTTCTACTGCTACTTTAATGTCTCTATAGGCAAAACAGAGGCATGACATCAGGCTTGAAGCATGATTTCGTTAAATTATGTCAAACCTCCCTGTTGTCTTTATTATTTTTTTCTGCAGGGATGGGGAGCGTTGTTTCTAAATAGACTTATTCAAATAATGGCATCTCTTTCCCACCTCACCATAGTCAGGTAAAGCCCTCACACCACTAGCTTTAGATATTTTTCATTCTCAAGTTAGCTTGAAATAATAACTGGATTTTTGAATTTGTCTTCATATGAATGCAAAATTCAAAATATGTCTGTAAAAAGATTAAACAGAAATTAGGCATGCTAAATATCCCATATTACAGGAACAAAAAAAAAGAAAAAAGGAGTTTAAAAAAAAAAAAAAAGCTATCCATAGTTTAAATTTCCTGCCTGCAGGGCATGCTACACCTTATATCCTCTTAAATTCCACAGGTAATATAATTTATATTAAATGGGACAGGTCCCAGCAGAAATTTGTACTGGCGCCAGGCAAAACAATTACTTTGATGTGCTCTTTTGAAAGTATTGCGGCTCCCAGGTACAGGGTTTACATGCAGCTAAACAGTAGAAGATTTAGGTGTACTTGCTGCTATTAAAATTATTAAATTGCTAACATGTAATTATTGAGTATAATATACAAAACTAATCTATGTACTTGCTTTTTAAAAATTAATCAACAGTTAAAAAGCAAGAAAAATTAAAGTCAGACAGTCTAATTGTGTGCTAAGCTACAGTTTCCTAGAAAAGAAAGCAAAACAAATCCTCTGCCAGCGGATGTGTTCAGAACTAAACCTTTTTAAGATGATGGCAGGATATATGTTGTAAAGGCAATTACAGTGGAATTCAGGTGGGGCCAAAGTACATCAAGATTACAGTTCTGTAACAAAAAGCCTTTTGCTGTAGTTTGACCATGTTGCAGGAAGTCCTCAACCTACACAGGAGTTGGGTTCCAAAGTCTATAAATTGACTATCTGAAAAGCAGAATCAACTTTCTTATTGAAATTATGATGGTTAAAAACAGGAGCATTTATTAAGTCCCGCTTAGATGCCAAGAAAGCCCTTTCAAGGCAGGAACAGATGTGTAATCAAATAATTACAACAGTGACCCTATGCCTTAAGAGAGATGTGGTGGAGGAACGGAGAGAAGAACACCTAACTCCACTGCTCATCGAAAACTGGGGCCAGATTTAGCTCAGATTGAGAATGCAAAGAGGAAAAGAATGAAGATAAAGACAAAGGAAAGAAAAGAAGAAGGGATGTGGAGAAGGGAAATATAGAGAAGTGAACAAGACTTTAATAAGATGGGGGAAAGTCTAGAGAAGACGTTGGAATGTATGAGTACGAAATTACACCAAATAGGAGAATAGAGACTGAAGAATAGAACCACGATGCGTGTGAGATTTTCCAAGTTGGGGCTAATGGCTCATGGCTCATGTCAACAGTTCCCTGTGCCTGTTCCCAAGGGGGAAGAGGAAGTCCAGGCCATAGATGGGTTGCCACCTGTAGTATGTAATGTCTGTTACAAAGTCTGGCACTGGTAATCCAGCGTGCCTTTTATACCATACCATAACTCACCATAAAAATAAATCAAGCACCTACAAGTATATACCAAATCTTAGGTAAATTCTTGGTCCACTTGATTGTCTAATTTGACCTTTTGCACCACAAGTAGAGTATTTAATTTCCTCTAAACTCTTAATTACCAGACACTATAGATAGTGCTATGGTCTGAATATGCCCCCCCTCCATATTCCTATGTTGAAATCCTCACTCCCAGAGTGATGGTATTAAGACGTGGGTCCTTTGGCGGGGGTGGTGGTGGTGTTTATGTCATGAGGTGGAGAACTCATGAATGGGGTTCATTATAAAAGAGACCCCAGAGAACTTGCTTGCCCTTTCCACCACGTGAAAGTACGAGAAGCTTACTACCTAGAACAGGGCCCTCACCCACCCATGCCGGTGCCCTGATCTTGGACTTCCAATCTCTAGAACTATGAGAAATGAATTTCTGTTGATTGTAAGCTACTCAGTCTGTGGTACTTTGTTACAGCAGCCTGAACAGAGTAAGACAGGTATACTGTCAATTTTATTTAAAGGAGTATATATTGAGTAATTTCGTGTAAAGAGACAGTCAAGCTGAGTTGTGAAGACTGGAAAGCAATGACAGAAAGCTGCAATGGACTCCCAAAATGGAACTTAGGTCACCGTAGTAGTTGATACCACCCAGGAGTAGCAGAGGAACTGAAAATTAGGTTGGAAACACAAGTACATCATTAGTGTCTAGTGCAGCTGCTTAATGCCACATCCACCACGTCCCAGAACCACTCAGCCACAAAAGGATCATTACCTAGAAACATCCTTACTGGAAAAATTAAAAATTACTTTTCCAGTAATTTTCTGCTAATGACCAATTTCCCTGAATGTTGGCTTGTGTGCCTCCTAAGTGGCCACTCCATCTTTCCGCTTCCTCTTCCCAAATCATTGTCATTACTGAAGAATTCCCCAAAGAATGCACCTTCCAGGTGCTACCAAAGAGGGACATAGCTCCTTTTTCAATTTCTCCATCATTTTCCCCTCGTGCTCCTTAATTGGTGGGTGATCTCCTAACTTGGGACAAATGCTGTGAGGCCTGGAACTCTCAGCACGGGACCCTCCCAGAGTACTTATCCATTTTTATTGAAGTTAACAGTTCACATATTTGGTTACCACTCATTTGAGTTACAGGGCCTGCCCACTCACCTTCGGACAAGGTGCTAACCTTGCATAAGTCTGGCACATTGTAGATGATCAGTAACTGTGAAGGAAACCCAATTTAACAAGGTCTTGACCTTTAATGTTGGCAGCAGTGACAACATTATATTTGATACTGAGCCACTAGAATAATTACTAATACTCTTAACAGTCAGCTCCTAAGCTTGTTATACCTCATAAGCATGGTTTTCTGCCCTCGGAGAATTTCCACTCCAAAGAAAAATAAATTTCAAAATCCTTACTCTGTAGGACGTAATGTTCAGCAAAATTTATTTGTAACTTCTTTCATTTTGATGCTCTTCTTTAATGCCTTTGCCCTTTTCTCCTCCACCTCTCTAACCAGTACCAACAACTCTATCCCCAAAAAACATTTTGTGAGTTGAACCAACTCACATCCAAATTCTAGGAATTGATGGTGGGGAAGACTATAGAGTCGCCTTCTTGCTCAAGCATCGGTAGCAAAACCACTTATCATTGAGACTTCTGCTTAGCCTTTCCCACTGAAAGCCACAGAGCCCACTAATAAACGCAAAGATGTGTATGAACTCTTACTGGTGAATGTCGCTGGGTTACAGCACACCCACTTCTGTAGGAATCAGCCTTTAAGGGCTCACATAAAACAGCAACAAATCTGTATGCCTACAAGATGCTATCACCAGAGGCACTACCCCCCCCCCCAAAGTGACCCCCTCACAGTCCCCCTCACCTCTCTCACAAGACTTCCAAAGGAACTCCCCCATCGGCCATTGTTACATGTGACCTCATGGCAACTTCCCGACATGAGTTTCTCTGCAGGCTGATGTCTAAAGGTTCAGGCACTATAAAAACTGGTTTATTGGATGCAAAAGAGAATCAGGACTTCAAAGACTCTTAGTCTGTCAAATTAAATTAACATATGGAACAGCAACTAAGCTATGACTGGTATTCATAGCATCAGCTCTTTGGTAAGGCTCTGGCTGGTTTTTAAGGCAGCTTGTTCACTGTTTTAAGTGAACTATTGCGGATCTATTCTGGTTACTTAGAATATTTAATGACATGGGAAATGCTCACAATATACTATAAAGTGTAAAAAGTCGAATATAAATTATATGTAAAGTATAATCCAAATTTTCCAAGATAGGCTCTATATTATAGTATTTTTAAAAAGAATTCTTTACTGCATATATGAAAGAATTAAACCAAAACATTAATGCTGACCTCCTCTGGATGGTAAGATTAAGGGAACAATTTTATTTCTTGTACTTGCATGAATTTTCCAAAATTTCTAAAGAGAATGTATTACTTCTAAAGAGAATGTAATCAGAAAAAAAGAATATAAGTGTTTTTAAGGAAAATGTAATAAAAAAAATATTCCTTATGTAAGTAGACACATGCAAAAAATAGTGTGCATAAACAGAGACAAGCATTTTTGTGCACATTATAGAAGATGTGTGGCTATTCTCAGAAGAAGAGCAGTCGAAGGTTTATATGCCTGATACAGACAGTGTCCACACACAGGTCAGGTGTTGACACAAAGCATTTTATTTACCTTTTTGTTTATTTTTCTTTCCATTCCTCAACCTAGACAACTATAATTTAACAAGCAAAGTATTAGAATAGTGGTAAGAGTTTTTTTTTCCCCCCTGGAAGTAGAATCTGTTTCAAAATCGAGTGGAATGCTATTGAAGATGGTTGATGAAGCTTTAAACAAAATCAGGTAGGCTGAAGCATAAGAAACAGACCATATTCCATAAATTTTGTCTTACAAAAATAGCAGTTTCATGTGGCTTAACTGAATAACCCAATATCATAAATTATATATAATAAATACTACCAACTTTAGTGTTTATTCTTATTCTCTTCACATACATGTATTTTAGTGATGAAGTCAGTTTGTTATAATAAAACCTACTCCTAAAATACTCAGAAAGCCAAACCTCTAAGAAAAAAGAAAATTAGGACATGCGTTTCAAAGTCTGATAGAAAAGATTTTCTATTTATCTGCAAGTTTTTGATCTTTTTAAATGCTGTATCACTCCACAGTTCACGTAATCAAAAGCTCATTTGACTGTAGTGTTATGCATATATGAAATGCTTAAGAGTTTTAAAATAAGTAGCCATAGTCAAACTGTTAGGCAATTTAATCCCCAAAATATCAAAATAATTGTTTGAATTAATTAATAGATAGCATCCTTCAGAATCATCAGAACAACCAAATGGGGATATCAGAACCATTCTGTGTGGACCTTGCTTTATTCATTTATAAAAGGCAATACATTCCTCATAAAATTGCAACAAAAAATTGGCTAAAGAATAATTACTAAGGAATTGGAGGATGGGGGTGGTTTGCACTGCTATCTTCATTCTGGAAGCTTTCTATTATGGAAAAATAGGATATGCCACAATTATATGTTGAAAGAGATGACCTACTATTCCAAGTAATTTTTAAATGATTTGCTCTGCAATTTGAAATTGCTGGATAAATTTCTAATCTGGAAGCCGATTCAGTGACTGCAATGCTTTGATCACCCAGCAGTAGACTGCTTGAGCCAAAGGATAGCACTGGGAGGAGCAGTAAATCCAGATTCTAACCCTAGCCTCTCTAGCCATGAGTTCTACGACCTGGGACAAATCTCTCAAACCTCTCTAGCCCGGGATCCTCTGGAAAACAAAGCAAATGATTTACTGTTGGATTAAGTAGGGCTTTGCAAATTACTCTACAAATTCTAGATACCATAATTACTATTGTTATTTACTATTAATGGCAAATATAACACCACCTCCCTCAAATAAAACATTTCCTCTTTATTTCCACCAGGAATTCAAGCTGCTCTATGCAGTTATCATGAATGTGAATTTGTCACGAGTGAGTCTTGCTTCACTCCACCAACAAAAATGAACATTCTCTGCTATCTGCTAATTGTCCACAGAAGTCCATATCTCACCAATCATGAAACCAGAAGACATGACATAACTATGGGGTCAGATATTCTGTGATTTAATCCATATTCATTTTCAAGACGAAGGAACACTACTGCCCTTAGAATGAAAACAGCCTCTCTCGGGCCATCGACGCAGTGTTTGACAGGGCTGTCAGAAACATTTTGCTAATATTTGACCTAAATAAATATTCGCTGTGACACTTGGAATCTTATATTCAATCCTTTTTACAGTGTGTCCCATTGACCAGTGTCCCCTGCTCTGACCTCACCATCCTGTGAGGTCTCAGTTCTCTTGGCCTGCTCTTGTGACTATAGTCTTTTCAGTTTTCCCCACAGGTATTTTCCCCGCTCAGGTCATGTTACTGTGCTTTTGATATTTCACCAAAGTTTCCTAACAGACTCTGATTTATATTGCCTTACACTGATGACTTAAAAGAAACCAATTAATAAAAAAAAAAAATCCTGTTTCCCTTCATTTCCTAATGTACATTGGCCATTTATATATTTATCTTTGCAGCATGATTTTTCAGGCACTACTTTAGTGAAGTGTCCAAGTTTTCAGTCTTTATTACTAGCAAAGCCACTAGTTTTTAAAATTGTGTGTTTTGTGGAAAAAATATAAGTCCTAGATCAATAGATATTATGTCCTGCTGCTTTAAATACATATCTATATCTATATCTCTATCTATGTATATATATGTGCGTCTTTCAACCAATATTTTTAAATAATGTATTCTTTCTTCCTTCTTTTTTAAATCTTACTTCAGCTTGTTTTCCTTTATTTCTAATCACACTATCTATTTGCTATGACTATCTTACTCTACACAGTTGCGATGTAAACTTTTGAATTAATGTCAGTAAGTAGCACACTGCCATTTTACATGGGACAAGAGGAGAGTGAGAAATTTGGAACTACGTTGGCCACACTGTGATTTTAATAATTAAATCCTGTGGCATGAGCAAGTCAAAAACTCGGTTGCATCAAAGATGAGCAACAAGATCAGAATATGGTTCTCCACTTTCCTCTGAATGTAAAAAGATACCAAAACACTTTGTCTCTGGTCCATTTCCTCATTTCTGGACAGCTGTTTTCTCATACCATGTTATCTACTGCCAAAAACAGATTTGGTCATCCAGAAGTCACTTAGTTTTGTTCTCACTCTTGTTGAAAAGTATTTCCCCACGCTTAGTGTGTGTTCAGTAACGCTATATAGAAGAATATAATTTTTGTTTGTTTGTTTTATTTTATCTTTAGGGGCTCTTGGGGTAAAAATCTTTTCAGGAAAGACAGAGAATTTTTGAATCAGAAAGACCTGAATTCAAATCCCACCTCCATCATTTATTACCAGTATGATCCTTAATTTTATGTAAAATGTCTCATTTTTGTGGAAAATAGATATTAAAAACTAGCTCACAGAGTTCTTTAAAAGATTAGTTTTGAGAAATGTTCCCAGTACAAAACACAGCACATAACTGATGTTCAATACTGGATTCGTACTAGCATTCTAGGGAAAACAAATTAAGATTATCATCGGCCTTCACAAATCCATAGAAATTCTCCTTAAGAAGCTGAGATTTAATTTTAATTTTACTATTTATTTGGAATGAAAAAAACCACCTTTAAAGTGGGATGATCCATATTGTGAACAAACATTTGAATTTGAACTGGAAAACTGGAAACCAAGTCTTCCTTATCTCTGTATAGAGCCAGGGACAAAATTTGGCTCAACAAATAAACTGAGATTTTTTTTTTTAAGTTCATGAACACCATTAATTTTTATTTACTTGAAGCACAATTCTATGGGTCTAACATAAAAAGCTTTGTTTTCTAATATAGTTCAGTATATGCAAATAAAGTACTTCAATTAGATTTTCAAACACGAAGTAGGTTATTAGTGATGGCTTTTCTTTCTTAGACATGTGTTTGTGGGTGTGACTTTTCATTCTATTTGAAAAGTTTTGCTGGTGTCCTTGGAATAAGGACTTAAAAAACAGGACTTAACAGAACTTTGTAGAGATTTTATGGATTCAGGTTATAAGGTTTCCATTGTCTTCTATTATCTAGTAAATAATTAACACTGGGCTCTCTGGGAGAAAAAAATGTATATATGTATGTGTGTGTGTGTACATATATATATATATATATATATATATATATACACATATATATTCACATGAGTATTATAAATTTTGTGATATAAAGAATTATAGCAAACAATATCAAATAATAAAATATACAATACACTATTTGTAAATTTCAAAGACCCCATAACTTCAGTTTGACTTGCTCTTTGCTGCAAAATTCACTATCAGTTATTTATAATTCTACCACTAAATATAGTGTCACAAAATCAGACTATAAAATCAATGCTTGATTATTATTCAATTCATCAAAGAAATAGCTATGACGTTAAGAAATGTATGCAGTGCCAGTGTGAACATGGGGTGATAATTCTCTTTACATTAATAAGACCAAAGTGAAACAGTGAAGTCAGAACTTCATTCATTCATCAATGTGAGTGACTGCTTTGCTGAATAGGATAATAGTTTTTGAATACTCAAAGAACATGTCCTCAAATTTTTCTGCTATTCACAATGTAAAGCTACAAACACACACTCTTAAGTTTAACCCTAAGTTTTAAAATGTCCTCTTAAGTTTGGACAATCATCAACACGATATGTCAAGCCCTGTTTGTAGCATTTGTCAATTGCTGTGGCATGAATGCGCCCACCACAGTCGATTTCAAGCCACCAATGTGTCATCACTGTACACAGAGTTGGAAAGAGAAGCACAGTGACACACATTACATACTATTTTCTCCAGAAAGATACAATATACACCTCAAGAGCATAAATGATAGTAAAATAATTTGGAAATGATGAGCTTTGCATATTACCTTTGTTTTTTGAACAAAATTTATTTAATTATAAGTTTATATACTTTAGCTTTTAATAATTGCTATGTTTAACAACCAGCTCACAAAATTCCTGAAAATGTAATAACCTGTTCCAAGTTGGCTCCTGCATACCACAAAATCTCCCTTAAAAATGCTGGCTAGTTTGGCTCTACCTAGCTTTATCTGTAAACACGTGATTTTAATGAGTCCTCAGAAATGGCTGGAGCTTCGACTACAAAAATTGGGCTAATTTTGTTCTTAGCTGTTGTCTTTGTTGTCTTTTCGAGATCAGGAAACCAGAAAATGGTTACTGTGGTCTCCGTGCCCTGCTCCACGCATTTATCACAGTTCACAGAGCTGGTCAGTCTCCTTTGACAGAGCTAGTTCATGACCAGAGGCTAAGGTGCGCTCACTGTGGAAAAGTGAATCCCACTTGTCTGGTTCCTACCTGAATTGTGCACAAGATTCCAGTCTGATAAGCTCTGCTCTCTGGTACTCAGCTATGCTCTGAACGAGGAACCGATTCTACTCAGCTTGATAACACCCTGGAAAGGAATCTTGGGAAGAACAGCCTGACTATATACCCTGGGTGTGAGAACAAAAAAAACCGAGTCCTCAGAACAGTAGTGTGGGAAATTTAGTAACTTAAGATCTAGTACTTTTGTAGCAAAGTCTCATCCTATAGAAAGAAATTTCGAGAGTAGTGAGGCCCTACTAGAGAAGGCGGAGACTGGTAATTACTGTCCTTCCTCTCTGATGGACAGGTAGCTATGACTGAAATAATACAAGGGGATCTCAATTCAAACAAACTGTTGTCATTGTCAACAGAGTAAGCATGACCTAACTGGCTACTAGTAATTAGTAAAATGATCTAAACTGCATAAACAAAATAATCTAAAAGGATGAAGTAATTACCCTATGAATCAGGGTTTTAGAAAACACAAAATATTCAGATGACTGAGACAAAAGGTTTTGCGCTCCTTGTTAGATTTTATTTCTTTATTATTTTTTTAAAGTCCCCACATAGCTACCACAATGTCTGACTTTGTGAGAAGTAGAAACACTTGCGTGTCAGGAAACTAGTTGTGTAGGTGGTAAAAATGTTGACAGGTAAAGTGTGATAGTGCATTTCATGATGGAACAAGAAATACCAGCTTTCTTAAGATGTGTGGACTATTGACAAATTAAAATGAAAACTATCCAGAGATAAAGTCTTCAATTTTCATCATAAAAATACAACCTGGAAAAGAATCACCTTTCCCCTCAGAATAGAAAATCTGAAAGGGTACGGATCATGATAAAATGTCTAGAATGTAGGCAATATTCTAGAGTGAATTAGACTTTTCCTCAGTAAGCATTCGGACACTTGGCCAGAATGTGTCCATTTAATTCCCTCAGCCAGAGTTCTTCCCATTCAGAGATAAACTTTGATTCAAACCCTCATGTCTCTCTACTCAAACCTTCTGCAATTCAGAAAATATCTTGGGATTATCACATCATGAGGCAGATTTTTTCCGAAGTGTATAAATCTGTGATGATAAGGAAGAAAGCCCATGAAATAATGGAATGAATTTGGAAGCAGGGAGAAGTAGGATCTGAAGGCATTATGGTGGAGGTAGAGGGGAAGTTAAATATAGGTACTATAGAGAATAAATAAACATTGAAAAGCACTTGCTCCCAAATGTGCCATAAAGTACAGGCTATGAAATATAAGTATATTTGGAAACAGTTGGATATTTGACTAAACCTGTAAGTTTTCCCTTGTTTGGAAGTATGACTTGTGATCAGACAAGGGTCCAAATAGGAAGAACACAGCTGCTGTAGTTAGCCCGTCGTAGTTGGAATCTGGCTCCATTACCCTCTAACACTATAACTTCCCAGAGCCTCAGTTTCCTCATCTGAAAAATGGGAATGATCAAATGCAATTTTGCTGGGGTGCTGGGAGGATTAAGAACACGTTCAATTAAGTGCTTGACATAGTTGGCACGCAATATGTAGTTCCTATCGCTGAGATCATAGTAGATGTAAATGAAATTTAAGCCCTGGAAGGATGTCAACTATATTCAAAAATTGTATGTATGAAATACAAGAATATTAAATAACAGGTATTTTAAAGCTCACGAAGCTTTCTTAATAGAAAAGTACTGATGCCTAGCTGGAAACATGAAACCATTGTGCTATCCTTTCCCATGGATGCATCATTTAACTTTCTTACTTCTCCAGGAGCAATGAGGAGCATTGTTTCTTACCCAACATCACTCGCCCTAATATCCCTTTGGAATTTCAAAACAGTTCTGCACTCTCACTTGGTGCTCTCCCTGACCAATCCATTTTTGTCCTTTTTCCTGAGCTCCCATATTAAGATGGAGCATAATAAAATGCATCGAAACTGAATAGAATGCCTCTATTTGGATGCGTAAAACTCGAATTATTCCCAAGTTACAGCACAAAGATTTCCATGTAAAATAAGATTTTTTTTTCCCCTTAATTTTCTTGGAAATTTATCAAATGATGTCGATAACATGACTGCGTGTTCTCCGGGTTGTCAGTTTCTTTTCATCCAAAACTAGTGTTATTTCACCTACGGTAATTCTGAACCATACTTTTCACATCTTTGCTATTGCAGAGATCAGGTTCCAATTAACCAATTCTACATTCTTCTTGGAAGCAAACAGGAAACAACAGCAGTGACTGAAGCTTGACACTGACCGTACAGCTAGAGATGTACCAGGCAGAGCAGCCACACGAAGTGAGATTCTTAGGTTCAGTGTTCGTTCCCACAGACTCATTCATCTGCCAGATACTTTCAGTCATTAAATGCCAGCATGTAAGAAAGATCTCTAAATCAGATTCTTCATGCAGTGTTCCTCCAATGTTTAATCAATTAGGAAAACACAGACCTCCCCACAGGCTGCAGAGCTACTGTAGACCAGTTTATAGAATCATCTCAGTTCCAACAAAGGCCTGCAATTGGCCATTGACTTATGAGCAGCAGCCAAGGTCAGAAGATCTGCTTCTAGAAATGACCGGGCTGCACACACACAGAAATGTACATTCATAAAAAGAAAGGGGAGGAAAAGACTAAGAGGAAGAAGGAAAAAAATCGAAGGAGAAAGAAAAAGAGAGAGAAAGCACTACACCTCCGACAACAGCAGCTTTGTGACCCCGCTGGTAATGTTACCCAGTTTTGTTTATCATGAAAAGATCCCATTAATGTCTCAGCCCATCAAACAGCAGACCACGTCCATGAATGGCACCTATCAGAGCCCAGGGTAAATCCAGTGATTAGAGGGAATTTGCCAAAGGGCCTTTGTAGCTGAGAAAAATGCCTACTCCAGAGAGGAATGCAGAAAATTCCTGGGAGCACAGGCCCTCCTTTGTTGGCAGTCTGGCGATATTCTGGAGCAAATAAAGGGACAAAAATGGGATCTTAGATGCAATGAACATTTGAAGAAAATGTTTTTCAAAGACCGCCTTGAAACATTTCTTTAAAAAAAAAAAAAGTACCAAAAAGCTACTACTTTGATAAAGATGAACTACAGAACGTATACCCAAACCACCATTTCATAGTATTGCATAACCTTGGAGATTCTCAATAGGAACACAGTTTTAGTTAGACCTGCTTTGTCCTGCTGGGTTTCCTGGTTAAACATTAAGCCAAAGATAAAACTTCATAGATAAGAAAACACACACACACACTTACTCACTTCATATTTACTCACAGAATCAACTGAGATTTAGTATAATAACCTAAAAGCATCCGGCAAGGAAATAGGAGAGCATATAATACTAAATTAAGTGTATTAACCAAACTCAGACCCGAAGAGAGCATAGAGAATATGCTGAGCTATTACCATTATTAAAACATGCATATAACCAATGAGAAAGCAAATCAGCCAGGCGGACTAAATAGGATGCAGAACGGAAGTTAAGGTGTAAGAACCCTGGACATCAGTAAACGCTGTTCTCATCTATTCTGTACACAAGAGCAATACTGGTTCCCTGAAACCCCCAAACTAAAGTATGGCAAAAAATGACATGCCTTATATTGTTTTTACCATTCAATAGCCTGGGTCTACCAGTGCATGCAAAAGGAATGCTAGGCTTAATATACTTGTTTTAGTATGTTTTCCTGGAGAAAATGGAATCGTTCAGTTTTGTCTGGTGAGAAGAAACTGACATAATAGAACACGAATCAGAAGCTGGAGGTACAGTGGCGTTTTCAACGTTAAACCTTGGGTAGTCGTCAGAAAGGCACTTGGTACATCTGAATTTCTCATTTTTCTAAAAACACATCCCCTGCCCCCTTCCTAAGGCCCAAACAATTTTAATGGCTTTTCTGCCCAATGTGCCCCTAAGTGTAATACCTTTCCTCATAAATCTTGTTACAGACTTATTTTATGTTCCATTTTAATGTTTGCTAGGTTGGGGGAGGAGCCAAGTAATAATCATGTAATTCTAGTTGAAGGTTTTCCTCCCCTTTCTCCTGGGCTGAAATCTAATAAAATATTATTTATTTGCATCTTTGGAGAGCTATCCACTAGCATTTTTCAAAACTGTAGTAAAGTGGTTGCAAAGGTGATATCTTTATTGCTTTGCAAATGTTGTTCATTTTATTATTTGTTTTAAATGCCATTTTACTGATACCAGCGGATTTACATTATAAAGCGGTATTAGGATGTTATTTGGGGGATATACAACAAAAGTAAACCTTTGGATTACGCTTCTCCATACTCACTTCTGTTTGACCATGTAACCATATAAAACACTTCTCCCAGACTTCCCTTCCAAATAATTGAGCATACATAATTGTGGACTTACGGCATCACTGTTTATGACCAACCTTGCCCTTTCCACGAGTTATTTCAATAACTCTCTACCTTGGGGTGTACTCCCATAAAATTTATACATCTGTACACCAAAAGGGAGACGTCAATTTTACTTTTGCATCATTAAATACAGTGTTTTGCAAACACTAATAAATACAATACTTTTTTCAACATACGTGATGGCTTGAAAAACAATTGGCACACTTTCCTGATGCATTTTGCAAATTTCCTCCTACGTCTGGACTGAAAATGCTTTATTATTAGAGTTCCTATGAATAAAATGCTTAGTTATGTTAGTGTAAAAAAAAAAAAAAAAGCCCATTTGAAAGAAATGTCCAGAGCAGAAACAAATTTAAGCCCAGCACAAAACAAACACTCTCAAGGACCCTGATTCAGGATTCCCTATACATGGAATGTACCTCTCCACCCCTGTCGAGTTCTCTGAAATCTTGCCAAATGCATAAATCCTGGAAACATCTTCTAAAAGATAAGAATGAGCTTAGAAAATAGATCATCAAAGAAATATGCAGTGCCTGTAAAATAAACCACACACATACACACACAATTTTCATTTACCAGATCCCCTTTCAAAAAAATCTAGCAGATGGTAGAGCTTTAAAATTAAGTTTTTCAAACTGAAATTTGATTTTCTATTTAAACCAGAATCCTCAGCATGTTAAAAAATATGCGGGGGTTATAATACAGACTCCAGGGGCACACAACCATGCTCATGGAATGGTGGCCAATAGAAGAGAACAAAAATTAATAAGAACAGTGAATTCAAAAACATGACACTAATTTTTAGCTCCGTAAGTTTTCAGTCCTTCTATATCATTTCTTTATAGTACTACAATCTAAAAAAAAAAAAAAAAAGTGAATTAAGAAATACCATCACCAATATTCTACTTCAGCTAGTGACCTGTTTGGGTATGCTGAGCAAAAACACAATGATAAGAAACAGCTATCCTGTGTAGACTGGACTCTAAATAGAGTCAGAAAGGCAACCATCAGTCTGGCTTTTTCCTCTCTTAGAAGACTCTCAAACCACTCTAACATCTTTTCGTTTTGACCCCCGCCCCCCCAAATTTGATGAGTTAAACTGTTTGTCCCTTAACTGCTTAATTCTTGGAACTCCAGCTCTGATTTAGCTCTGGGTCAGTAGGGGCTCTCAGGCCAGCTGTGAACCATGAAGGTGGAGGTCACACAGAAGAGGGTTCTCACCAGCCACTGCTCTGGAACCCTACAATGTTCACTAAGGATGAACATCACGAACAAGGACGTGGTTGCAAAAACAAACTCTGTTCTGTATCCATTTATAAATACTAATAAGTAAGAACCTCTAAGTGGATTCAAGGCTACCTTTCCCCCCTCCCCCAGATTTTAAATCTGCACTCTCTGGAAGAAAAAAAAAAATCACACTGAAGATATTAAAAAGCTATAACAAAAGAGGGTTGTTTTTTTTGTTTTTTTTTTCCTCCCCAAATGTATTTGTTTGGCCTGTAGTCATGCAACATTCAGTTCTGGAGTGCCCTGTCATGGCAGATCTTGTGCTGAGATTAGGTGTCTCGGATCTCAGCTGTAACCACACCAATATGAAGAGACAGTAGGTATTGCTGTGAACAGAACGGGTCTTGCTGTGGCCCTTTAAAGATCCTCCTGTACTAACAGCAATTAGAGAGCTGAGCTACTTTACCCCTCCTTCACGCAGGACCTCGTCTCCCATTCTCCAGGAAACGGGGCTGGGTTAGAAGGGCACGACTCTAATAGGAATCTGTGACTGGAGCAGTGTAGCCATCAGTATAAATCTGTCATAGACACACTCGCAGAGGAAGAGGGACTTCCATACACTGCAGCCTATACACTTTTTGATGCAGATAGAGATTTATGGCACACGGGAAGCTGAGAGCCTTTGAGCCAAAGGGGCCCTGTGAATCAAGGCCATTTTGTAGGTTTCCGCCGCTCGAAAGAGCTACACATCTATAATTATGCTTGAAGTCAGCCCCCTTCCAGCCCCAGGAGGCAGCACCATTTGGTTAAAATAAAACTGAGGACTTTTCCCAACAGCTGGCCGGCTCTAGTTTTAAGTTTTAACAACAGGATGAATGGACTAGGGCTGCCGAAGGGATCAAAAAGCATTATGCCAGACTTGGAGGGACCCTTCCCCGACTCCACCGTTCCCATGTATCAGGTTCATTCAGAGACGATGAACTCCACTTTGAAGAGTCCCCTCGCATTGTTCACCCAACACAGATGACCCTTTCACCAAGATACTTTAAAATGATCCAACTGAGGGAATGTCTAAAAAAGTTTCAGACACGAAAAGAAAAAGGGAGTCAGCTAAAATTCAATTAAACACCAGCCCCGAGTTGGTGTTAATTAATTAAAAACACAATTTTAAAGCATCCCTAATAGAAGACTTCCTCCATGCAGCCAGTATCTGATTCAGCGAGTGACTCAAGCAATAAAATCACAGTTGGGACGACTCTCATGGTGCTGGCAGGCCAAGTTCAATATTTTCCCTATGAGGCATGCCTGTACTATAAAAAGAATGTGATGTTTGAAAATGAGTGTCTCTGCTCTGTGTGTGCTGGCATTCAAAGCTGTTCCGAGCCCTCCTGCCACATTGTGAGAGTACAGTATGAATCACAATCATGTGGCGAGCACCTCCTTGCCAAATTCTTTCATGCTGCTACCACGGTGCATTCCCTCTCAGGCTTCTGCCAGCAGCATCTGTCCCCCAGCCAAGACCATCAGTGTGAGTGAGCGTCGGTGGAGAGGCAGAGTATTCCACTTTGCATCTACCAACTTGGAGACAAGGAGGCCCCTTATTATAAAACCGTAATCACTGAATTGACTGAGTGGGCAGGGGTGGGTAAAAATCAGCTGAGAGCCGAAGCCAAGAGGCCTGGAGAGAAAGGATGAGCCACACAAAAAAGGGACTGACACTTCTGGAGGGCAGCCTCGGTGCCAGGCATGGGATTGGGCTCTTTAAATTCTTGCTCTCGCGTAACACTCCTGAAAAATGATCAGCGATCTCATGGGTGAGGAAACCCAGACTCACAGGTATGAGACAAAGCACTTGCTGGGTTACATAGCAAAAGGCAGCTGCGCTTGGGTGGGAACCCAATCTAGGGTACCTGAGGCTTCCCTCTCTTTACCTTGCCAACTCTGATTCTGCAGCTCAAACTTGGAGAAGCCAGAAACTCCTCTTGGCGGTCTTGGGCTTTTTCATATTTTAGCCACTCTCTGAACTACCACTGTCCCCTAAATGCACATAATGCCACTTCCAACCATACATGTTTATTAAAATGTTTGTCAGCTAGATTAACATCCATAGGACCCATCTTCCACCGCCTTGTCCCACAGAATCTACCCGAAGCCTCCAGTCATCCCCAAATGCTGCGCCAGGGTCACAAAGAGAACTGGGAGAGTGTATGGAAGAAAATATTGTTGTAGTTCAACATCATGAATCACTACTGATGGAACCACTCAGAGTTTATCCCCTACTTAGATCTGCATTTCCTTTGTGCTCATTTATTGCTGTGGTTAACTCGAGATTAATCGACTTGCCAGTTTTCTGGCTGAGTCTCCCGTAAGCTTAGCATTGTCTGGCCCCTAAGAGGCAGAAATGGATCATGAAACCAGGAAACTCCCTGGAGTTACAATGCTTGTTTATCCCAGTCTTGTATGTGGCCTGTTAGGTATAAGGTTTTGGAATCAATAACAGTATGGGAGGGGTTAGGTTTCTAGCTTCACAGAAAACGGACCACTTATTCCAATGACTGGGAAAAAGAAGATACGGGAGAGAAGATACAGGAAGGAGTTCTGGTCTACCTGAAAGCAGGGTGGGGGTGGATTTTCAGGGCACATGTTGCTAGCTTGAGTGTAATATGGCGGTCAGAAAAGAAAAAGATTTACATCTTAAACAGCATTATAGAAATGTAATATTTAGAATAATACTAAGGTGATGGTTTCACTCTTCTTTGCATTGATCAAATCACAAGAATCTATTAATGAAAGATTAAGTAGGATTTTGAAAAGACTCAAACCAAGGCCTATTACCTTGTTCAGCCCAGCATTCATTTAATAAGCATGAATCATATAGCTATTATGTCTCAGGCACTGTTCTAAGGGCTGGGCATACAAAAATACATAAAACGTGGTCTCTGCCCTAGTGGAATTGAATATAGGGCGATAATACAATGTTTTAAGTGCTATACTTAAACAGTGGCCTGTACTTGGTAACTACTAAACTTTGTGGTATAATACTTTTCAAGATTTGGGCAATTCTCACTTTAGAGTTGTTGCTGATAAAATTAGCCCAGAGGACTTTGTAAGATTCTTTGCTGCTTAACTACTCTGTAAGTTGGTGCTATTGTTGCTACATATACCCATATCTGTAACAAATTATGGAAGAAATAAAAGTGAGTAAGAATTAGTGGGAGGATGGCTTAGATTTTCATTAGTGAAAAAGGCAGGGGAACTTTTTAGAGTGATCTGCCATATAAGTGGGGCTAGCATGTAGAAAGAAATAGGAGATCAGAAACAACGGCTCTGAAGCCAACCTGCCCTGACTGGCTCTGTCTCTTAGGAGTGATCGAATTCTCCAGCAGATTCCTTTTCCAATCCATACCTTGGTTTCCTTATCAGTAAAATGCGGATAATAATAGTACTACCTCGTTGAGTTACTATGAGAAAGAAATGAGACAATCCTTACAGCAACCCTGATATGTACTTTCCCATGACCTAAACCACTTTCAAACTAAGATTTGTCGACAGCTACCCATCTACCTCTTTAAATCACAGCCCAAGTCCTTCATCATTCTGTAAAGCTAGAATATGCTGCCCTCCATACACCTTGTTGGCCTCGTGTACTGGGTTTTCAGTTAGTATTCGTGTAACGGAAACTCTCTAGAGGACTCACCTGTTTTTATCTGTGTGTATATGTAGGTATTTACTATGTGTTTACTAAACGGTTGTCTGGACATCTACAGAGCATCTGAGCACGCTCTATTCAGTGTTCAGATCATTTTGTTGGGAAAAAGAAGGAACAAATGCCAGTTAACCCGAGCAGCTCGTGATGTGCTGAGGAGTGTTTGATTTTTAGGGGAAAAAAAAATAAGACCTTTTACTTTCCTGAAACTTGAAGGAAAAAACAAACAAAAAAACCATGATGATGCTATATTAATTTAACAAAATCCAAATGAAAGAAGTCTTTACTATCTAGCTGGACACTAGAGGTTATATGACAAGGGTAATATAAAAGTTTAGGAGATTAAAATGGGCACAATTAGTATTTCTTTTAAGAAATGGTTAATACTTTAGCTATTTCAGTGTAGGTTGGAGTAGGGTGACAGTAATAATAAAACAAAAGTATACTAAAACAAGATACCAAGCTTGTAGTGCTTGCTAGTAAGCACACAGAAGGCAGCTCACTGCTGGTAGAAAGAGCACAGTCTCTGAAGTCAGACAAGCATCTCTAAAAGGGGGTGATAGTCGCTGGGTCCCTGAGCCATCTTTGTTATAAGAGTTATAGGAGGTAACCAGATCAAAATGCCTCACACACTGCAGGCATTCTATACACATTAGTGAGTGAATTCATGAGTCATGGTGTACACAAAGTTTTATTCAAAGGTTTCTTTTAAAGAAACTATCAGTGTCTCCCTAACTCACAAAATACATCTTATGCCCTTAAACCACTATGGCAAAAGGTATTAATAACCTCAGGAAAACCACATTGTGAAGGTGTGTGTGGCTGTGTGGCTGCAGGGGGTGGGGTGGGGGTGGAGGAGAGGTGTGTGTGGGTATCTGTGTGTGTCTGTGTAAATAAGGGAGATCAGGAGGAAACTTTAAAACCTAATGGGTGCTCTGAAAGACACATAATGCCTTGGGGTAAAAGGCAAGGAAGCACAATTAGAATACTAAACTAAGAAGTTCTTTTTTTTGTTTGTTTTTTGTTTTTTTAGAAAAGCTGATCTATGGCAGGCAATGTTGATTAGTTATCTCCCTACAGAGGTCTCAGTGATCAATCTCCAAAGAATCTTTACTGTTTAATTATTTCAATAATAAAAGTTGAGATATATCCCTCTCTAAAATTTTTAGAATTTCACAGATTCTATGTGTAAAATATTTTTCGTAATACTCTTCCATATGGTGATTCACGGAAACGCCTACTTCTAAAACAAGAGTCAAGATAAGATTTTCATTGCTTTCATCAAGTTGGCCTTCCAGCAAGTCATCAAACTTCCGTCTTTGAAATTCCCACTAAAATACCACTGATTGCACAGGGGGCCATTTGTGAATGAGCTCTTTATAGAAAAGGCATCACTTAAATTGCCAAATAAATAGAGTGAGGTAATTGGCCTTCTACAGTTCTGGGCCATGAGGAACACGCATTACTTTCTAAAAGAGCTCAAAGTCATTAAAAATCCCAAGAATTTCATAACACAAGCTGTAGTTCAAGAGTCTTGCTTACTTATTAAGGGGTAGTGGAGGAAGGCAATGAATAAAACAGGAAATGAGGAATTCAATGAACTGTGCCTTCAAATAGCAAAAAGTGAATTGAAGATAAGGCAAAGAGTGAAAGTGACCATGGCCAGTTGGCTCTTGGCTGGCAAACTGAAAAGCCTGGTCTGGAAATTTCTCTTGAATTCAATGGTATGCCCTGGTTGAATTTATGCCTCCTTCTCGGAACACCTCTGTGCTATCTTTTCATCAATGTCCTTCTCAGGAAGTCCCTGCAAGAATGATGGATCAAAAGAAGCTCCTCACCAGGCGGAGGCAACAGGACTAAGGGTGCTAGAGAATCTTTCACTTTAAGTGACCTGTCAGCTTGAAAGCATTTTGAGAACAGTCCACTTTATATTCCACTCAGCATCCTAACCCCATAAAACTGTGCACTCTTTTAAGTCAATGAACATTTTTGAAGAATGGTAACAATAGAGCAACAAAGACATACACGTAAGCTAAGTTTAAGAAGTCTGCTCTTTTAACCTAGTAATTTGCTTTTATTTAAAAAAAGACATTTTCATGGTATAGATATGTGATCTCATCAAATCAAATTTTAAAATAATTTTGAAAATGTGACTCTTAAGTCATAGTCATTAGTTATAAAAATCTTTTTCATATCATGGTCATGATTATCATTTCAACCAAGAAATACGGGAGAGGTGGCCTGCCTTGAAATTACTTTTTATAAAGGAAATTGGTTCGAGATATTTAGAGTGTGCTGTAAGGTGCATGAATGATCCTGTTGCCTCAAAACAAACTATTTTCCAGCATGTTATTTATTCCCAGGGATTGCACACATTCCAGATGACATCACCAGGGCTGCTAGTGCACAAGAAAATAAGCAAATGAAACACACATTGGCTCACGTGGCAAATCACTGGGTTTGCCAAATGGAAAAGAACAAAAATGGGGAGGGAAAACATTTTGTTTTCAATCTACAAGGATATTAATAAAACTCAAACGCAGCATTCTGTGGCGACATTTCCCAGGAAGAAGAGTCTCTTCTGGCCAAAAGAACATAACAACAAACTTTTGTATCTGGGAAATATGTATCTCGTGATGTCATTTGCCATGACTAGGGCTGGAAACATGCTTCTCTGAAACTCAGACACTAAGGAAAAACTTGAGGTCAAACTCTACCTAAAATAATCTGCAGTTCAGAGTAAATCAATTTGATGAGGGTAATTTGACCCATCATATGTCACAGCTTAAAATCAAAGGATTTCCAGATAAAATTCTAAAGAAAAAACAGTAACTCACCACTTACTGCAGTGCTACAGAGAGGATAAAGTAGAAGAATATGAGATTTTTAAAAAAAAGACTTCCTATGCAACTGTGATTTATGGACACCAGAGAGAAATGAAAACAGGAAACTTTATAATGCTGAATATCCATTAAAAATAGAATCATTTGGAAGGCTTATAATGATTTTACGATGTTTTGGGCACAACTGTAAGAAAATTACAGTTTGGAAATCATCATTGATTAGTAATATTAGTTAATACTTAGATAGCACTTACTATGTACCAGGCACAATTTGAACCATTTTATATAATTAACTCGTTAATGTTCTCAACAACCCAGTATAATATGATGATTTTATTCCCATTCCCACTCTGTAGCTAAGTCCCAGAGAGATTCGGAAACATGTCCAAGGTCACACAGGCAGTGTTTATTAGCACATGTTAATCTAGATGAGGTTAACTAACAAAACTTCAAAGACACTAATAAATATTGAGAAGTTAGAAGCATAGTTCTGTTAGGACATAAAAATTTTTACAGAAAAATTTCACTTAGTAAAGTAATAATGTTGAACTATTCAGACTGCTTATTTTGAGTATACAAAATGCGTAAATTCACAATGTTCTTTAGAAACAGAGTAAAGGCCAGCACAAAGAAAGTTTCAATTTTGCCCTTGACAGCAAAAGGAGAAAATACTTGTGCATGAATACTGACCAGTCATTGTTAACTGAGCAGCCACAATTTGGTAAAATGTTAGTTTTTGCCAAGGGCCATGGCACATGCATATATATCAAAACATCACACAAAATTATTTTTCTTACTTTTTACTTCCTTCCTGAATTCTCTAACTTAAATGATACCTACATACCAAAAAGACAACTGGTTCCTTTTTTTTTTTTGATAGAGAAGAATTTATTTGGAAAGCAAGACTGCTTATTATAAACTGCCTCTTTCTGGAAATATTTAGAATTTTTGGAAAAGGTAGCCTTGGCAATAATGTTGTCCAGCCTTTAATTTACAGGAGAGAAGACAGTGACCCACAGAGGTTAAATTCAGGTGAAGGTTATTAACATTAGGAGGAAAGCGGGACATAGCACAGTGGCTAAGAGCATGGAGCTCCTACCGCGTTTCCCCAAAAATAAGACCTAGCCGACAATCAGCTCTAATGTGCCTTTTGGAGCAAAAATTAATATAAGACCCAGTCTTATATTATATAAGACCGGGTATTTCATATTATATTATATATTATATTATATTATACCTGGAATTATATTAAAGACCCAGTCTTATATTATAGTAAAATAAGACCAGGTCTTATATTAATTTTTGCTCCAAAAAACGCATTAGAGCTGATTGTCCGGCTAGGTCTTATTTTTGGGAAAACACAGTAGCTGAGTGACCTTGAGCAAGTTATTTAACTTCTCTTAGCCTCACTTTCGTCACTGTAAAAGGGGGAAATATTTCATGGGGTTTTGTGAGAATTAAGTGAAATAACAAATATTAGAGTACTTTGCACAATACCTGACTCAACAAACAGTCATTGTTGTATCATTGTCTCTAAGTGATTCATGACCAGTTAGTGTCAGAACTGGATGTAAAGCACTTTTGGAATAAGTGTTATTATGAGTTGGCTCCTTATCTCTTCCATAGACTTGGGCCTAAGGGGGAAAATCACATATCATTAGTGTTTTCCCCAAACGTGGTATTATTCACCGCCTCTTCCCTTCATCTACCCAGAGAACAACACTTCAGCCTTTTAGGAAGTATTTTCCATCAGAATATAACTTCGAAGTTGAACATGTTAAACTTTCGTTCAGAAAAGTTCAGAATGCGCTTCTACAAAGGGGATAAACATAGATTCAGGAAGTCTGAATGGCAACGATTGCAGGGCTCAAATTACCCGCTTCCTCGGTATTCAAGTTGGGCTCTTCCTGGAAGGGGGAGGGGGTCTGCCATTTGATTAAACATTCCAATAACCTCAAAACTAAACAAGATCAACCTGATCTTAATTCAAGTGCACTTACCCCGCCTTGTGAAAAGCAACCCTGTTTTAAAAAAAACACACACAACATTTCGCTCACAGATCTGGTGTTTGTGAACAACTCCTTCTTTCCTGCTTCGCTTGCATCTCAAGTCCTCATTCAAATAACTTGAGCCAACATTTGCTGAGGGCTTCCTAAGTGCCAGGCATTATGCCAAGAGCTTTGTTTACACTTTCTCTTTAATTCTCACAACAACTCTTAGAGGGAAGGAGGTATTATTCTCACCCCCATTTTACAGATGAGGTAACTAAGGCTGGGGAGAGTAAGTTTTCTAGAGTTCCATCATTAGCAGCAGAGCTATTAAGGTCAAACAGCAGTGTGGACAGGCCCTCAGGAGACCTGGATCGCTACTGCTCAGATATAGCACATCCTCTCTGAGCCTCAGTTTCCCATCTTTGAGAGGATGCAGCCACTCCTGAAGTTCCCATCCAGCCTGCCACTCCATGGCCTGCTGCTGCTGCTGCTGCTGTGGGCGGGCTCCTTTGTTTCCATGCTCAGCTGCTCTGGCTGGCCTCCCTAGGCTCTGCCCTGTTTTGTTTTTGCTTCTGGACCTACTACAGACGCACTCCTGGCAGCACAGCCGGGAGCACAGCCGAGGCTTCCTCTTTCGCTCAGTTCCTGGCCATTTTAGTAAGAACAGAAAAGGTGGGCAGGGGCCAACTGGCAGAAGCCACAGAAATAGCAGCGCGTGATTCTCATAGGAGCAGCGGAAAGGTCGGCGCGCAGGACCCCGCCGTCTGCCGAGCTCTTTCATTGACTAAGGTTGCTTTTGGCACGCACAGGCACAAGGGGTTTCCATGCTCATTTCCCTCCGGTCAGAGCAGACAGCTTTGGTGATAGACAACTCAGAGGCAGGCCAGCAACTGACTGTCCAGGGACGGGAGATGGAGACATTCAACTGCAAAAGCCACATGGGAACCCCACAATCTGAATCTCTCGCGCATTCTGCAGCATGGAACCTCCTTGGGGACTTACCGAGGGCTCAGGCCACCTCTGAGCACATGGGAAAAGGTGTGCAGCTCAAGGATGTGTAAGCAGCAGTGACCCAGCCATCCCAGCACACGCATGAGAGGCGGATTCCGGAATTCGCAGGCTTACTTCACCAGCATGCCGCTCTCATCAGCAACTGCCGGGAGGGAACTTGGGTGGTGCTGTCTGCAGTGAGCCGGAGAGCGGCGAGTGAGTCAAGCTCGCTCCTTCAGCACAGTTTCTCCTCTCCCTGTCATTCTCTCTAGCTCTCTCTGGGTCTAGGATAATACTCAGGCCAGGACAGTTCCCGTCTTAGCTGGATCTTTCCACTGCTTAGTAGCGCACAGGAGGATTTGTTGGAGTGGTTTTTTGTTTTGTTTTGTTTCACTGCTATTAAGCAAGATTGCTTCATAATCCTTTAAGTGTTTTTTTAGCCAAGTTTTATTTACATGTCCTGGCCAGCAGGCACGTGATTAACCCAGGATGTCATGGAGGGAAGAAGGCAGATGCTACATCTGAAAAAAATCTGATGCAATTCAGGAGACACAAACAGCTGAGCTGTCAAAACGACAACTGTCTCTTGGGGCCAACACCACACAAAACTCTCAGTCTCTGGAGACCCTCAGAGACAAGACAAAGGAGCTGATGAGGTAGGGGCACAGATGCAATATTTCTGCTTCTGTCTCCTTCTCTTCCTTTTCCTCTCTCTACTCTGAGAGCAAAGCTTTAGGGTAACCAGATGCCCAAAGCATCTAATACATGTGAATGGTGATAAATCGTCAATTCACTGTACCACAAATGAGGCACTTAAAATGTAGTGCTTTCTTCCCAATTTACACACCACCCAGAAAACAAGCTGCATGGGCACTAACAGAAAGGAAATTTGAAGCATTTCCCTAAAGGCATTCTTTCAATCAATATCTATAGGGTGGTTTTATGTGATAGAATCATGCTAGACATATCAAGGAGCTTTTTCTATCTTTCACCCTATGACAAGGATAAATAGAGCCACTTCTCAAAAATATATCTAATGATCTACCAGAAAGTTAAATGGATCCTGACTTATCAGTGAATTTTTTCAAAAGTAAAAGAAACTTAAAACTCAAGACCTAGTTTTGAAAAAGGATCTCTTCACCGATGAGAAATCCTTAAATACTGAAACAAGTATTTACCAGGAGCTGTCAGTAGAGGTCTTGACTATATATAGTCTGATTCTCAGGCAAAATATACTACAACACAAACAATAACCTTCTATTTCTAATTTTCATCCCTCCACCCTGCCCAGCCATGTACATTAATCAGGTCATTTATCTTTTCTGAGTATACATTTTATTATCTTTACTATGAAGAGACTGAGTTAGGGATTTGTAATTTCTCATCTAGTTCTAAAATGAAATATTTGTTTAACGAAAGAATCTATTAATATTGGCAAGAGCGGTTTTTATTTTAATCTTTACGTACAAAGGCAATACATGCTGCGCAGTACAAAAATATCTCATTGCCATAACCTCTGAGGGAAATAATTTTGCAAAAATGTCTTTGCTTTTCTTGGGGGGGGAAATATTGTGCCATCAGGCTCTGTGAGTGAGGCGATGCAGGGGATAAAGAATGGGGATAGTGGTTTTATTTACTTGCTTTAAACTGAAATGCTTTGAAAGTGCTAGGAATTTTCCCCATGGAAAATGCTTTTGCCTCTAATATTATCTCCAGTGATAGAGAGCCATTGTCGAAGGTTTGTGAATGGATTTCAGAATGTGCAAGTGGCACCTCCCATAGTTAGCTGTCTACATTTTTTTATAACCACTTGCATACTTTTGGTCAACCGCTGTAAAATAAACAGTCTTTCCCAAATGTTTTTGTTTTCTTTGACAGCACAGCAATAATTCACTTGGAATGCTGCAGAATAGAATAGCACTCTAATGCTGTTGTAAAGCTAGATTTTTATGATTTCTATTCATCAAGTTGTTTTTCAGTTAAAGGATGCCAGACTCAAAAGAACATAGAGCCTTTTGGAGACGTGTTATGCTTATATCTGCTCTCCTTATCCCTTCGAAATATATTACATATAATATATGTATAAGCAAACAGGGACATGTGCATAAGTATGTTAAGTATGTGTATATACATTCTCTCTCTCTCTCCATATATATATATATATATATATATATATATATATATATATATATGTATAAAACATACTCACCTAAAATATCTGCTGTTTTTGTTTTTCTACTTGTATTTTTGTTTCATACTTGAGAAGCAAAACATCTAAATTAAGGCACAGGTTTGTATTCATGAAAATTAAGATGTAAATTAATATTTATTCCTGCCTAGAAAAGTTTTAGAAAAACTGTGCCAACCCACTCACTACTTACTTGGTAAATACTCTTGATCTTTTTCCTCCAGTCATGCACATATTAAAGAATAAGTTTAGGAAAAAAATATAGAGAGTTTGGTCAAAAGAGCTTTTCCAGTCTTTTGGTGGGTTGAGATTATCTCAGGTGTATATAATAGAGTAAAATGTACCAGGGTTACCAAAAAAATATATACAAGTAGACACTTTGGTCAACGTTGCTTAAGCAGTAGTTTGCCGTAATCAGAAGTGTCTGGACGCTGATGGTAACCACTTTGAGCACCTCTTGTAATTGCAGAAGTCAAACATGACTTGTATTCATCTTTTGTTATCGGTATATATTGAGTATTACAATTGTAATACAATTTTCCTTTCTTAAAATGTGTATACATTTTTTTGGCACCTTCTGTATATCTATGTCTCAAAAATGGAAGGATGAAAGTTGGGGAAAATGCACAGTTGCTGTGCATTATTACATAGGATCTATTTATATTAGGCAACATTTGAAGTAAGAAGTTGGAGTTTGGGCAGTGGTCCATTTTCATCTTAACCATCTTCCTCTCTAAGAAACCCGTCTCTAGTCTGCACAACATGGCTCTTCAACTGTGATCTATGACCAGCATGAGTAAGTTTTGTGCTGGGTTGAATTTCAGAGGCTAGAAGTTTATCAGCTGAGCCATCTCACCTGCATTCCTGGCAAGTGATTGGAGCCCTGGAAGCCTGGCCCCGCTTTGGGCTCCTCCAGCAGAGAGCAGTGAAACACTGTCAATAAACTTAATCCTGAAAACCAGAGTAGCCTCCAAGCTAAGAAGAAGGCAAAGACAGAACTGACAGGCTCATTGGAGTTGCAAAAAAATGGTGGGAAATGGACCTGTAGATTTTAAACCCTGGATATGTTTTAGAAGTTTGATGCCGATATTGATAGCAATGCACACATTTAGACATTTAAATGTTGTCAAAATGGCACTTTATAGCAAGATAGATGACACAAATTAAAAAGCACATGTTTTTGCAAGACTAGTTTCTCATTTTAATCATGCAATTACTACATTATTATTTTATATAGTAATTACTATGTTATTATACACTTATTAGGTCATTTTCATTTGCATTCAGTATTATCATAATGTCAACTGTTGAATCCCATTCTCTGGCCACCTACCTTGTCAGTTCTTCAAGCATCCCTTGTTTGCAGCATACTACTAACTGCTTGGTAAATCAAGAGCAAGAAGCAGTTTATACGTATGCATTCTATAGGAAACGTGGTTGCAGAAAGCCATTTTAAGAAGCTTAAAAATGGCTGCTATGGCTCCTGTTCAAAATGAAATTCATAGTGGGGATGTGTGAGTGTCACTTCCAGGTAAAGTGATTTACGACATTACACATGAACTTGTTAACAGTGTAACAAAAATACAAAAACTCAGGACAACCAGTCCTTGGCGAGGTTGCAAATGGGTTCTTCTACCAATCAACAGAACTGATCACAGAGAATATTAGTGAAGTGAATGTGTTCATGGTAAACTGCTCTCAAAGAAAACATATATTTTCACAAAGGAAGTATGATCATTTACAGTCCCATGTGGTACATGTGACCCGACCTGTTACTTTTCTTGGGTGAAAAGGAATAAACAAACTCACAGACACAGAGAGCAGTATGGTGGTTACCACAGGAGAAGGGGATTGGGGAAGGTTGAAGAGTGTAAATGGGGTCAAATACATGGTGACAGAAGGAGACTAGACTTTGGCCGGTGAGCCCACAACGCAATATATAGGTGATTTGTTATAGAGTCGTACACTTGAAACTTATATAATGTTATTAACCAATGTCACCCCCCATACATTTTTAAAAAGGAGTTTAATCCATTATTTTTCAAAGTAAAAATATCAGAGATATTATTTTAAAGACATCTAAGAAAAACAGGTGGATCATTCATTTGCTCCATTGGAGTGAAAGATTATACCATACATATACATATACACATACATCATACAAACTTTGAACAAGTGACTCAGTGAACTCCCATTCTGAAACGTTTCGCTGTCTTCAAGTGCTGGGCTCAGATGCCAGCCTCAGTATGCAGGCTGCCAAAAGACTAAGGCATGGGGCAGTACACATTAAAGCGGAGAGGTCAACAAGGCGTCATGCCCGAAAACCACGCTGTACAAAGGATGAACTTCGAAGGGACAGGCTCATATCAAAAGTCAGCACATGTTTTACATTCCCCCAGCGACTAGGGTCATTTTACCTTTCACTGGAATCTCCTCTCAGCCATTCTATCTTCTACTTCTTGAAGGAAAGCTCCCTCTTTTTTTCCTCCTCCCAAAGCCCCTCTCCACAGTGCCATCCAGCAAAAAGAAGCACCTCGCCAGCAGAAACTACTTTCAGAGGGCAAATAAAGCCTCAGCTGGCACACCTCATGGAAGGCTTCCCTGGGATGAAAGACTGTGGCAGATGCAAAGGCTGCATTGCTTGGGAAAGTGCAGCCCAGCTCTAGGCTCTCCTCTACGTCAACATTCCACCCCCTCCTCCTTTCCCAAGGTCTCAGTGAGAAAACCTTTTTTCTTTTCTTCTTCTTCCTTTTTCTTTTCTTTTTGTTCTTATCAGTTCAAACAAGAACAATGAATTCCTCAAGCCCTGCAAGAATGTGACAAGGTGTCAACAAAACCAACCAGGAAGGTGATGTATGGCCCATGGTCTGCAGCTCCCATAAATCACAAACCAGAGTTGCAAAGAATGAGCCCTGCAACCAAAAGCCCAGAATGCCAGCTTCCTGCATCCTCAAACATGCACACTCCACACCCACCGCCCTCCAGCACCCTCGCTGGATGGCACCTGTCACCCCTCCAAACAAACTGGCCTACTCAAGGGTTAAGTTCTTTTCCTTCCATGATTTGGGCATGAATACACAGTGTAAACTCCTAATGCAAAAACTCCTGAAAATATTTAAATTAAATAAACAACTGACTAAATTTGCAGCAACGTTGAATCCATTCCATGTAAAACACAAAACAGAACTTCTATTTTTTTTTAAAGTGTCTCAAATACATACATGGTGAAGCACTACATAATTCAATGTGCTATAGGGATATGTGGTGACAAGGCTTTGTTGAAGGCTGTCTGGAAAGTTCTACTTGAAACCCTAATTTCAAAGGTTTATAAACGGCAAAAGTGTTTGTTCTTAGGTCAAAATTTGATTTAGAAAGTTTGGGCTTAAGTGGTGAATGATCTTATGGTTTTCAAGAATTGGATGCCAGAAATTGTTTTGTCTGCTTTATAAATGATACTAAGACAAACAGAATTACCAATCTAGAATTCTTTTCTGGGTTCCTAGTATGTGGCTTTCTTGAAAGAAAAATTGGATATATAGTTGTGTACTATTAAAATTAGGAAGGGAATGGGAGTATTTAACATTGCCTTATGCAAAGTAACTGATTGGCAAGTATGGAATTACCAAATAAGATAATTTCCATTTTTTAATATATCTAACTGATTTATACTTTACACTATGATTTGGGTGTGAGTACGCAGTGTAAACAACTAATGCGAAAATTCCTGAAAATATTTAAATACAAATGACTGACTAAATTTGCAGCAACTTTGAATCCATTCCAGGTAAAACACAATACAGAACTTCCATTTTTTTTAAAGTGTTTTAAACACATATTTAACTAACAGACCAAAATAGCCAAGTAAATCATTTATAAACATGTATTCATTGATAGACTGATCTGTAGCTACTACATTTTTATATAACAAGCTTAGAGGGAAAAGAAAAAACTTACAAATAGTTTTAATGAAAACTAGAGGCAAAAAAAACAGAATAAACTCACCACAGCTTGTGCTATTGGACACCAGGGTCGGCCTAGCTGCAGGTTCATTTCTTCCCTCCAACTACTTTTTTAAAATTATGGATTCTGAAAATAGCTGGGGCAGCCGAAACGAGCTCATTCTCTACTAACTAATGTTGCTCATTCTCTCATGATAGTAGAAATAATTCAAAGAAAAAGGAAAAAAAAAGTAACATCCACCAAATTGGTAGTTCAAACTTGTAGAAAGTCAACTTTTTTAAGTAAGCTTTTGTATTAAAAAACAAACAAATTAAAAAAAAATATGAAAATCTGAATAAAGGCTTACTTGAAGTTCAGTATGATCTTTGAAATAATAAACTAAGGTTGTTATAAATGACAAGTTCTTCTAGTGCATATAAATACATCAACTCTCAATAATATAATTTACTCATTCAAGAACACAGCTATTCATTTAAATGAAGTACATCTGGTATTACTGCCAATAAATAACCAAAGAAAGTATGTACTGAGCCACTGTCGTGTGTTTTCTAAAATGAGGATAGAAGGCTAAACATTCAATGTGTGACAACTTTGGAAGAACTACCCGTTGCCATTAACTCTATTTAAATATAAGCATTTATTTTTATTTTTACACATGTGTGATTTGGGGTGGGGGAAAGCTAACCATGGCTATCGTGTTAAGTTACATGGTAATTCTACAAGATTATTACTGGGGGAATCAAAAATTTCTGGTTGAATAAAGGGAAAAAAGAAGATAGAATAAGTATGTGCAGGTCTGTGAGATTCCAATTTTCTTGCACTGGAAAAACTTGTAAAACGATCTACACCTGCTTCACAATGTGACTCTATTTTCCTGAGATAGAGCTTCAAGAGGGAAAGGCAAAGAAGAGGACATCGGGGACGACCATTTAAAATCTTCTAATATTTTTAAGCATACTTATGAAAATATTAATCTTCATATACAGGTACAGAAAAACATATGAGTTAGAATTATAATCATCCATTCTATTGCAAAAAGACAAAAGATATCTTGCTAAGCTTTAAGAAATTTCCACGGGTAAATCTGGGCAGCCTGGTTCATATTATAAATTGGCCCAAAGAATAATGATACAAGGTCACCTGTACTCCACTACAACGAAGCTAGAAAGGCATCTGGAATCACCTACGCTTCATTCTGAAAAAAACTCCGAAGCAACTTCTAGAGGGAACCACATTTTCTACTGGAAACCTAGAAGTAAGTTCATCTTCCTACTGGAAACCCAGGCTTTGTTGTAGGAAAGCAATTTGTTTCCATTGAAAAGAAGACGGTTAAAATTTCCTGAGTATTTGACTCATGTCACTAAAGAATTTTATCTACATTTTTACCCAGCAGGTCTCAACAACACCGACAAAGCCTTCAACTAAGCAGCAGACTTTACACAGCTTTAAATTATAGACATTTCTATATATTTATTACTTATATATTTTACATATCTTCATTATTTATATATTTATTCATTTGGGTTTTAAATTTGAAAAGTAAAAATAAGCTTTATCTTCATAGGTAATAAATGAAATCTATGAAAGTATTAAGGATAAATTCTTACTCTTACGACTAGCTAGTGTCACTAAATATACACTGAGACCCAACTCCATTTTAATGGATACAATGAAGAAAGCGCAGTTGAAAAATGACCACAAATAGCCTTTGTTCCACTGTCACTTCATTCATTCAGCACATACTTATTAAATGTCCAGGATATGCAGAGAGCTATACTAGGGTAAAAAGAAATACAAAATAGAATCTCACTTATTATTTGCTATTAATTGGCATGCCTCAAAATGCCTTACATTGTTATTTATCTTTTTATGTGTGTGATTTTTGAATTCATAAGGAATTGTTAAAACCCATGGGTGTCCTGCTCAGTCCCTGCCTTTGTTATTGGACTTAAAGTAATAACTCTCCAAGGATGAATATTTAAAAAATAACAGTGATGTCATAATGGGCCCATTAAAAATGTATATATACTTTATATTACATATACCAGGGGTGCAAAAAAATGTATACACATTTTAAGAGATGTTATCTATACTCAAGCAGTATTTTGCCATAATCAGAAGTGTCTGGACGCTGATGGTAACCAGTTTGAGCACCTCTTGTCATTGCAGACATCAAACGTGACTTGTGTTCATCTTTTGTTACTGGTATATATTGAGTATTACAATTTTAATACAGTTTTCCTTTCTTAAAATGTGTACTCATCTTTTTGGCACTCTCTGTATATACATTCTTTATATGACTAAGACACTAACTTCCTACCCAGCTCTCTTCATATTGATATGGGAAATTAAACCTTATCTGTAATATATATGACTCACTAATAGTGGCATTTGGAAGTCTCTCCCTTCTCTTCCACTCTATTTAAATGAATACTATTCCTCCCACATCTGACTTCATGAGTGACTACTTGTAGCCACATATACTTAGCCTAGATTCAAGGCACATAAAATATCGAGAGGAGAAAATAAATCTTTTCTGCTGATAGTTGCCCTTTCGCGTGTTCACAGCACCATTCATTTCTAACATGCCTCATAACAGAATCTAGAGGGCTCATGGTGTAATACAGACATATAGTTCGGACACATTCATTCCTTGGATACTTTTGATAAGATAGACACTGTGCTATGCACTGAAAATACCAAAAGGAAGGAGACATAGTCTGCTGTGTGAAAACATGTAAACACTTACAGTACACTGTCCTTCTTAGTGCACTGTGAAACGTGCTCTCCTCAGGGGTTTACAAACTCCCATGATGCAAAGAGGAGGGGTAACTAATTTCGGGAAGGGGAGTACCGTGTTTGAACTGGGGTTTGGGAGATGTATTGAGATTTGTCCAGATGAAGGTAAAGAAGATGATAGTCAGAGCAGAGGCATGTAGGTTTCAGAAAAAAACAGTCTTTCTGTACTAACGAAGTGAAGACTACAATGGACAAATGATAGGAGGCAAGATTAGAAACTAGACCTGATGCTATAATCAACACAAGAAACTTGGACTTTACCACATGAGTAAATGGTTGCCACTGAAGGCTTTTGGTAGGAGAGTGATAAGGTTTCTGTTTTGAAGCTCGCACTTGCTGTAATACCGGGGATGGTTTAGAAGGATGAGACTAGAGACAGCAGGGAAGCTGGCGGGAGACTAGTGCACACAGTTCAAGAGAGGATGGTAAGGGCCTGTAAAGAGGAAGTGGCAGTGGGAATGGAGGAAAAGAAAACTCACATTATAGGGAGCAATAAATGACAGTCGAAACAACAGTTTGTGAGTGCTGGAAATGGAGAAAGACGGGAGTTAAGAATGACTGGGTGAATTACGGCACTTTCAAGTAAGCGAAGAAAATAATCATTGAAATGTAGATAGTAACAGAAATATAGATGTCACTGAGCTTACTCAGGATGGACACATGGAATGAAATATAAAGGCCCTCAGTTGTAACCGTGGAAACTCACATCCTGGGAAGGGCAGGTAGAAAGAGAAGAGCCCACCAGATACAAAGACCTTTCAGATGAAAGAAACATCAGGGTTGGTTTTTGTTCTGGGATCCAAGGAGGAAGAGTTTGAAATAGGGACGAGTGGTGAATGTGTCCGACATTTCAGAATAGACATCAGGATGAAGACTGTGATGTATGCCTTGGATTTGGCAGTTAAGAGGTTATCGGGGGACCTTATTTAGTGTATTTTCCATAGGAGGAAGGGGGTAGAAGCCAGATCATATTTGGCTTAGGAGTAAATGAATGACCTTAAAGAGGTGAGAACATTTTTCACTGTGCCTCCTGTTGCCTCTCTGCCATTTCAGAATGGATTCAGCCTACAAAACACAGGTTGTCCCACCGTTTTTGCTATGCCCAAAGAACCCTCAATCCAAGAAAGCTATGATGCTGCAAAATACAAACAAAGCTGCAGAGCACAGAAGGCAACTGGTAGGTTACTGTATGATTAACACACCAAGTAGGGAAGTTAAATATATTGTTCATAACCAAAGGTTATTCCACTATTTCTGAGCCTTTCTAAGGAAAACTACCTGAATGAGATATGGACAGAAACCAAACCGGAAGAGATTTTGAAGAGACCCTCAGAAGCTCCTTTGGCATTGTTCTGTGGAGCTGACAGCCTGAGTGGGAACTAAAAATGGAGTGTGACTAGAAAAGGAATGTAGTTCTCTAACCTAAAGGGAAAACCACACTTTCAGGTTCCCATAGCAAAGGGATACGGTAATGGATAAAACACATTCTACCTCCTTACTTTTTAGCTTTGAGAATCTAGATACAGAACATTCAAGATTCTCAAGAGAAGGAAAAAAATAACATCTGGAGGCAAAGCTAAAGGTTTTTTGCTTCTATTAATGAACTGAAATTCATTTTCCATTTGCACATGTATATAAATGGAGTAAGAGGGCCAGAAAGACACACTTGAGCAACGGTCAGTAAACTTTCTTTGTAAATATTTTAGGCTTTTCGGGTCAGGTGGTCTCCACCACTATAGTGTGAAAGCAGCCGTGGACAATCCATGAACAAATAGGTGTGGCTGTGTCCTAGTAAAACTTTATTTATGGACACTAAAATTGGCATCTCACATCATTTTTTCACATGTCACAAAATTTAACTATTATTTTGATTTTTTTTTCAACCACTAAAAATTGTATAAACCATTCTCAGATTTCTGGTGAGACATACAAAAACAGGTGACGGGCTGGATTTGACCTGTGGGCCACAGTTTGCTGACGCCTATGCTAGAAGAACTTCATCCAGTGCAACCTCTTCCATCAGCCCAGATTCAGTAAATTAGAATTTCTGGGTGTGGAACCCACGGATCTGTTGAGACGATGTAATTTATATATTTGGCAATTTACAGATTCATGGTTCTTCAGAAGTCTCCAAGTCCTTCTTTCTGTGACCTTGGGCTAATAATCACTCACCCTGATGCTAAGAGTTGTAATTAACCTAGGGGTTATCCATTCAATTCTTCATTCATTCAACAAGCATTCATTGAGTAACAGTGGTTTCTCCGGTGATGTGGGAGATAATAAAGAAAGCAAAAATGGGGTCCATACCCTTCAGTAGTCTACATCTGAGTCTTTTTGAGACAATAGACTCATGCATTGAACTAATGGTATAACAATTTCAATGCAAGTTCATAAAATTAAAGGTAAAGTTCTTAGGCTGCTAATATTTAGACCAGATTGCTAGAAGGAGGTCAATCTTTTCACTTTCAAGTTAATCAAAGCATGTGATGGTTATCAGCTCCTAGCATTAGGAAAGTATAAAAATCATCTCATCAGATGCTAGTTAACTGTATTATAAATACCTATTTTTAAATCTGACATTTTAAAGAAGAAAATTATTGCAGCAAACACATCATGTTTTGCTTAATGATGGAGGTATGTTCTGAGAAATGCATCTTTAGGTGATTTCATCATTATGGGAACATCAGAGAGCACTTACACAAACCTAGAGGGTATAGCCTCCTACACACCTGGGTTGTATGGTACAGCCTGTTGCTCCTAGGCTACAAGCCTGTACAGCATGTTAGTTTACTGAATACTGTCGGCAACTGTAACACAATGGTAAGTATTTGTGTATCTGATCGTAGAAAAGGTACAGTAAAAATATAGTATAAAAGATTAAAAAACGGTATACCTGTGTCAAGCCATTACCATAAATGGAGCTTGCAGGACTGGAAGTTGCTCTGGGTAAGTCAGTGAGTGAGTGCGGAGTGAATGTGAAGGCCAAGGGCACTGCCGTCCACTGCTGTAGACTTTGTAAACACTGTCCCACAAGCCCTCCCCCTGCTTCCTTCCAACTGGGTCAGAAATGGAACATCGAAGCTGGCAGTGCTGCTTCATGAACAGGGACGTGGGCTGGACTGATTGGAAATACTGAAGAGAAACTGGCTGGGTAAGGCGTAGATCACCCTAACAGTGAATGTAGGCGGGAGTGAAGGGTGGCCTGAGGATCAGTAGGAATAAGAAATCGAGATGGGGAGATAAACGAACATATGGGATTGTCGTGGCAATGTGGTCTGGGCTATTGCACATTAAAACAGTGGTCAGATGAAGAAACTTTATTGTATTCATTTTTTAAAAAAGGCATTTAACATGGAGAGGGTGTAGAACAGAAAACTGAATATTTTGACTTTGGAAACTTGGTTCCATTGGTCCTATCTGGCACAAAGGGCTCTCTCTGGCATCGAACTGATGAAAGAAAACTTATCTATGCTTTATATCACTACAACCTGAAAATATTTCCAAAGTACAGGGGCAGGCTGGCTCCACACGACCACAGAAAGCTTTTACAAAAGTGGCAGTGGCCACTTGCAAGGTAGCTCCTGTGGAACTGTGTCCTTGTACAGGGTCTTAGGTCATCAACAAAGACTTCACAGCCATGTACTCTGAAGACCATCAAGCTAGATCTAGGAGGGCTGCAGAGCTCTCAGAATACATAGCTCTGGGGGGGACAGGCTCCTCTGTGCCGAGACAGCTCAGTGGCTGACTGACTGGGATATAATCTGTGGATTCAAAATTGAAGTGCTGTGAGTGAGACTCTATTGCCTCACAGATGTTGCTCCCATTAGAAGAGAAAAAATTCCTCCTGAACCACATATCCTCCCATTTCTTACAGGAAATTCAGCTTCATTATAATCTTATGGGACCACCGTCATATATGCAGTCCATCACTGATTCAGATGTCGCTATGCGGTGCATGACTAATTCTAATGCATTTGTCATGAGACATTCTACGGCAGTGATGTAGGCTTCTGTCTGAGCTTATGTTTTTTTATAAAGCAAATCAGATCTGATCATTCTCTTACTCAGAAATCTTTAATAGCTTTCCATTTCCTGTGATGCCCCATCTTCTTAGGATGCTATACATAGCCCTCATGACCTATTATCACTGACTGTTCAGGTTCATTGTACACATCCACCTCTCACCCATGCTATGGCCCTAATTTACACTATCCAACCCCAACTAGCTGCTCTCATGTGAAAATACCCTATACTTCCTTGCCTCCATGGATTTGTTCCTACTTTTCACACAGCATGGAAGGCTCTCTCCAGGAACTTCCTCTTACAGCTATCCTCGTAAATTATTATTCATTCTTTAGGGCTCAGCTGAAGTCCCATTCATCTGCTTCTTAACGCCTTCTTATTTTACCAAGTTGGAATAAAGACCTCATGAATCTTTATGATTTACACTTTGGCAAAATACTTATAAAAATACTTACTATATAAGGCTCTTATAAGAATTAAATAATAAAGCAAAATAATGTTTACAATGCACCTAGAATAACTCCTGCCACAAAATTGGAGTTCAAAACAAACACAAGTTTCATATGAATGCATGTCTACCCTTAGACTGTAAGTCCTTAAAGCTAAGTACAGCATTTTATTTACACGTACATACACTTACTATGTTAAGTGCTTAATAAATTTGTATTAAATATGATTAGAATACTGAACTCTACATTTTGCATGGCGTACCCCACGCTTTTAATCCTAAAGCACAGTGTGAAAAGGATTGAAAAAACTAAGATTTACGTCTTCTTTCTAATTGGGTTGGCTGCATGACACAGAAAAATGATGGGTTTCGGAATATGACAGACCTGGGCCCCAGACTCAGTTTCATTACTCTCTCACTGTGTCTCTGTGCAAGTTACTTACTTTTCTGAGACTTAGTTTCTTCGTTTGTAAAATTATGTCAATCAAGTAAGTGTGCTTTCAAGGTTTATTTTGAGGTCTCTAGAACAATGCTTGATAGTCGGCAGGCGTTTAATAAGTATTAAGAATACTGAGCAAGACTGCGTACAGATGCCCCACTTATATTACCTACATTGAGAAACGACGCTCAAAATGGTATATACCAGAATAATATGCAAACTATATTTCTTGACCATTCTTTCTCAAATACATAATACAGCAGCAATCTCCAGCCCCTTTGTGGAGAAGAGCCGGTGCAATGAGGTTAGTTTACTGTGATCCCTGAGGAGTTAGCTATCGACAGCACCCTCTCCAACTTCTCCCTGAGGACCTCAGCAGATAGCAAGAAGGGAGTGTAGGACCATGATGTCAGATTAGACTTGAGGAGCCATCAACCTATGAGATGAAACTTTAACAGCCGTGATAATTACCATCTGCTGGGTAAGATGCCTGAAATACAACTATCGTGTTTCACTTCCTAGTCACTGCTGTCATCCTTCCGAATTGCTCTGTGATCCACCATATTCTTTCTCCAGTCTTGCTTTGATTTATATATGCACGTGATGATGGCAGTCATGGGACTCGGCTTCAAATGATGTGTATTCCAACTACATGGGCTGAGGGAACCCGACACAAAAATGAATCAAAGTCTATGTGGTATTGAGTTGAGCGAGTAGGATCCTTAGAAAACACTTCCGAAACTCATTCTAGCTAACCGTTCCAGCAACTGAATGTTTTGCAAAGGTTTCTGCCTCTTTGATCAAGGAAGTATGGCAGCTTACTAATGACTCTCTCTTAAAATATGTTACAGGAAATCAATGGTGATCTATTAGATTCACTCGTGTACAACGTGTTGGTGGTTTGGGGGCAGCATTAGTATTTTTAATATGACAGTATGTCGATAATTTGGGTTTTGGCACAAATTCTTTTCAATTTCAAAATACCATGATTTCATGATTCTATCAACAGTAACCAATAAAAAATGAATCACCTAGCTGATAACTTACTAAAACTGATGCTAGCATTCCCATAGATTCTAATGAGGATTTAGGTAAAAAAGTGAAAACAAGCAAGAGTGATACTACTTGGGTTTTTCTGCCATATCACTGTTCCCTAAGCCATCATTTAAGATGTACTGAATTGGACAAGAACTAGGGAGAACATAGCAAAGTAACTCTTGCTTGAGTTTTTTTCTATATTGAAAGTAAATGGAGCTTTGGGCCCAAGTAAGGTGACTTACTGCCTCAGTTCGCCCTTTCCTGTTTCCTGTTCAGATACAGCCAAGAATGGAAAGTAACCCGACTCCTCCCTGATGGAAGTGGACTGCCTCTAGGATGATATTGAGTTTTCATTCTCCAAGTGCTCTGTAAAACCACCTACCGCTCAGAGAAGCTCTTTGACATGTTCTAAACTCTAACAACAAACTAAAATGGCATTTTGGGGGGAAAAAAAAAAAAATGAAGCCTGTACAAAGACGTCAGAAACATGATACCACAAGGTCAGGCACTTACCTGCACTGCAAGTGCAAAAAGCTTTAGACTCAAAGAACTTAGCAATTTAACCACTAGTTTTTCTCCTGAGACTTTACCGTCACAAGAGAGCCTTATTTTGCCAGTGGCATTCAACAGATTCTCCCCTTTCAGTGAGGCTCTAGCTGCACAAAGTTACTGCATATTTGTTTCTTCTCAGACAGACAGATTCTTTTGTGAACACTGTTGGAGGGAGAAAGAGCTCAAAAGGCAGTGGACACGGGAAGACCAAAGGGACAGGGCTACAGGTGCCTGTGACATCTGTTTCCATTTTGTGCTGTGGCCTATCGGTGGCAGAGTGGAAGGCCAACCTTTCATCAGTTGAATCACATGGAGTCCAAGTCCAGTCATTAAAGCTCTTGGGAAATACTGCGATGGAGTAACAAGAGACTTCAGGAAATGTATAAGGAAGAGTCGCCATGTTCTTGCCTTCCAGGTGACAAGTCTTGTTCAGATGACAAGCTTTATGTGTATTAACTCAAATCTTTTCCTCACTTTCTTCAAATATCCACCCAGATCCTTCTCCTGCAGGCAGCCTTAAGTACTGACTAATCACTCATGGCGTCACTCTGTGTTCCCCACAAGACTCAGATCTCCACTTTTACACAGTTGGATCTTGGCAGAAGTGTTCCGTAGTTGATTCCTGTGTGCTCGGTCCAACTGGTTTGTCAGTGTCATGAGGATAGGGCATGGGTTTTCTCTTTCCTTTGTGTTCTTTCCCAATAATTAGTTCGGTAGCTTAAACAAAATAAACACTCACGAAGGAAGAATGGGCCAGCCAGTTTCGACTCCTCTTGCTCAGACACTATTCCAAGTGTCCTGAGTCCTGGCTTTCCCTGGAACAGATTAAGTTCCAAGAGGTTCCCCTTCCTGAGAAGGTTTCCAAATTTTCATGCCTCCTTTGTATCCAAAAGCAAAGATGTTCTCAACAGAGCCCAAAATTAGAAAATAAGTGCCTCGGTGGACAAGACTGCTGCTCATCATAAAAGCACGACCAGTGGCTGCTTCTACAGAGTTTGTGCCATGAACTACATCCAGGAGCTCCAGTTAACAAGGGCAGGTCCTCAGTTCATAGTGTCAGCATGGCATGTTTTGTTATATAAGCTAGTAATTTAACCCATAACTGAGGAGGCTCATGCACCTTTTTCCACCTCTTTCCTTACAAATTCTGTTTTCTCCTTTACTACATTCTTCTGCAGTGTTTAGAAACCAGAAAATCAGAACTGTTTCTCCTCCCCCATCTCCCCTCCCCCTCTCTCTGTCCTCCTCCCTCCCTCTCATTTCTACAGGGAAAACAGCAGCAGATAGAACAATTTGTCTCAGATGTGCTAAGAGGGTACAACACCAAACAGTGTTGATACATGTTGGCTACATCTCAGCTAAGTGCCAGTATTTTTTTCTTTTCTAAATAAGCAATGCTAAAAAGAAGAGCAACTATTTTCATTAATGACTACTTTGACGGCTTTCTTAAATCTGTGCTGAAGAATGAAAGGTAGCCTAAAATGGCAGAGGCCATCTTTCATTTCACTTTGAAGCTTACAAATAGTCACACAGGTATCACGAGAAGAATAGATCTAATGATTCTCTTGCCTTTCACCTGCCTTTTATCATACTTGCAACATAACCTTGGGTGTTCTTCCCAGTCACATTTTTCCCAACCCTGGGGATAAGAAAAATAAAGTTGAACGCTCACTTAGCCCCTCCTAACTCTCTCCTCCCACCTGCTGCTAATACCAGCCAACAGCTCTACCAGCTGTCAGGCTGACTCCTTCTTGTCATCTGGGCTCTAACTTCACACAGCACCTCCTCCCTGATGCCTAGCCAGATTGCTCGATCTAAGGCACCCTCCTCCGCTCCAATACTCCACGTCACATTAACTTGGTTCACTTTAATTCATAACTCTCCTCACTGTTGGAAATGACCATCCTTATTTTTGAGTCACTAGGTCATTGCTCATACTTCCTCTTTAGGATGTAAGATTGACGCGTTCAGGGGCCGTGAACTGCTCACCAGTGTACCTCTCGCATCTAGCACAGTGCCCAGTATCAGCACGGACCTGATAAATGTTAGCTAAGTGAGCAAAGAGATGTTTCCTTAGGGGTAATTCTCAGTTTTCGTTCTTTCTCCTGTGTTTGTGCACTGTTTCTCTGTCCAATACAGAGGCTCACTCTCCTAGGACACGTAGAAATTATATTATTTGGTGTGATCCCTACAGTTCTCTAGTTGGATTCTCCATCATTTTAGCCAGGAACTACATCTGCAGTATTAGTGAAAAATAGATGGCGACATAGATGCTTAGAACAAGTGTCAAGATGGGAACATCTTGACAATGGAGAAATGAAAAAAATGTGACTCTGGTGCATTCCATTCAAATTTGAAAACTTTAGCAAGTCTGAAGACTAAATTAGGTTTAAATATAATATAAATTACTTTTGAAAACAGCTATATTTTCAGCTCATATACATTTAATTATTATAAAGTGTTTTCATTTCTACCTGTTAAATGTATGGTATAAAAAGTTCACTCTCATGAAATTAAACAAAAATACACTAATGTGCAAAAAAGCCACAGGTAATAAAATGGATTACATTATGTCTAATTGCAATTAAGTAAGTTAACAAATATAAGCCAATGACAATTTTTATGCTGGTGTTCAAATGGCCGTTGCACATGCAAACTAGAGGAAAATCTGCTATATGTGTTAAATGTAAACACTATAGAATCATTGTAGTGTGTCCGAGGGAAAAAAGAGGATCTATCAACATTACAATATCAATGTCAATGTCATTAATTGAAACCATTTTTTTATAGTATGTTAAATATTTCCCTGTATTTAAAACATCAGGAACATTAATAGAAAAGTGAGTGGCCTCTGCCACAGGCAAGGTGAACATGTTCTGCCTACAAAATACCCAACAGCGGAGTCACTAACATAATAGAATGTTTCAAAGAGGTGCCAGAAAATGCTGCTATTTTCCTAATACTCATAATTCTGGTTTTGGCTCTGTAACTTTATCTTTATAACACTACTCAGTTACATTAGCAGGTAAGTCAAAAATTATCACCTCGGCTGCTTTGCAGCATTTCTTCAAATCTCTTAAAATCCCTTACTTAAGTTTGCTTTTTGGAAGAGCACTTCCCCACCTCTCTGGGGTGTTACATGAATTAGGAATTCTGGAGCCCACAATGCCTAAGCATGGCCAGCAGGTTGGAAGCTAAGAAGCACGATGGAAATGGGCCTACTTAGTTACTATGGATACGTCGGATATAAAGGATTCCGATTTGTGGTACTCATCAGCAACTACTAGCAAAATCCCACATGCTGCTTGGACCTAAATATGGTCATAAATGTTTACTGCGCATACATAATATTCATGGAACTGTTCTAAGATGGCAGAGCCACAGCTCGGGAAACAAAATGTTTTTTTCCTCCAGTGGATTTGCCTAGCCCATTTTCCATCTGGAGAAGTTAAAGTTTTGTTCTGCAATTAGCTTTACAGAATGGAGCATTTCTGTTGGATTACTAAAACTGCTTAGCCAAAATCGGGCGCAAGTGCGAACCCTGGGCCCAGCCAGCTCACCTAGAGACACCACACCCTTTGCAAGGTTTGAAAACATCATACTGTCTCCTCCGTGGGGGAGGTGGCAACTGCTGTAGCCTGAAGACCAAGTCCTCTAGCAAGTCAGAGAGGCTGAGCTGGGGACAGAGCCTGGAGGTCCTGACTCTGATGGTCCTATTCCTGTGAAAACCTTTCAGACCTACGCTTGTGAATGAATTCCAAGTTACAACTCAGTTTCTCATGATCTGTTCCATGCAGATGGATCAGGTATCACCTTGATTTATTTTTTTCTTTTTCTTTTTCGTTTTTGAAATCTAATGATCCTTGAAGTCAAGGTTGTCAGTTTAAACATCCTGGGGACATTTCACTCTTCATTACAGATGTTGTTCACTTTGTACCTCAGAAAGGAAGGTGCAATAAATTGCTGGGGCCAGGCCTTGCACTTGTGTCCTATTTTGCTAGACAGTTTTAGGAAACCAACAGAAATGCTCCGTTCGGTAAAGCGATTGCCTAACAAAGCTTTAACTTTTTCAGATGGAAAATGGGATGTCACTCGGTATGAGTTAAGCCTCTGGCCCAAAAAGGACTCTCCTTGGTTTCATTTCTGTGCTCTCCTTGAGTGCTGATAGCATGGCCAGAATTTAGGGTTCACTGTTGTCCGTGGAGTGCCTCGCTGGTGAGATTAGTCTACTGAGCGAATAGAGAAGTACCAACCATGTCGATTATCATGAGCTGAGCGTGGGGGGAGGAGGAGGCAGGGGATCCATACACAGGTTCTGTGTATGGTGGGACAACCAGGGGAGGAGGCAGTGATGACCACTGGTTCATGTCCCATCACTGGCAACTGACAACCTATTTTATCTCCTTTGTGTGCAATGGTCCCCATGTTCCCTTTCTGCATCACTTTTCTTTTTCCACATTTTCTTGAGATCGTCAATTCATAGCCATGGCTGCAACTACTACAACCCATGGCTCCCATATCTTAGTCTGCAGCTCAGCTCCTTTTCTTAAATGTCGTACATACATAACTAAGACTGTGGGTGTTGCATCTCCACTGGGAGCTCTAAACCCATTCACCTCTTTCCTGGGTTTTTTCTTAGTTGTGGGCATGGCAATCTTCCAAGTGACCCCCACTTCTGGCCCTTGACACTACTTTTCAAATGTTTGAAGTACAGGAGACTTCTAACAATTGGCTTCCATTTTGTACAACCAAGCAGATTAATTGTACTAAAACGGTATTTTAAATATACTTTCAGACATACCTAGTTTTTCCTCAATTCCTGTGTCGCATAAACATGTAAAACTACCGAAAGTATTTAAGCTTGTTGGTAGTTGTGGGGATACTAATTGTGGGAAACAGGGAGAGAAGTGGCTAGAGAAAGAGCCCTTTTCTGTTTTTTGAGGTTGTGTGTATGTGTATGTGCACACATGTGTGTGTGTGCATGTGTTTTAGTAAGTTTGTGGTAAGATTCTGAGAAAAAGGAAACATAGCTGATGCTTATTCTTGTGTTATTACCCTTAAAATCTAAAGTCACACTGTGGAATTAGGACCATACTCATGTACAAATTGATTTTTTTCAAAAAACTATGTTGGCATATTACATTTGAAGTATAACCTACTCAGAAAATAGTTGCAATATTTCTTTTCTGAATTTACTCTATGATTTTTATCATTTTGTTTACTATGAACATACAAGGTGCTTAAATTAAATATACAGTGTCTAGGTTTTCACCAATTTAACAGTTGGTAAAAAAGAGATGAAATTACCAGTGCAATATTTAGAAAAAAGAAAACTAATTTATTTTCTGAACTCAGTGTTCCATAGTGATCTACATACATAGAAAAATAACTGAAAAATAAGAAATGCACTCACAGACAAGTTTTGCCTTGTATGTGAACTCTGTTTTGTCCATCCCAGTCAGCAACTGTTGTGTCCTAAAACCGATCTTTTTAAAAATCAATCGCAGGCACACTGTATTTTGTTTTTTATGTGGAGGAAAATTCCCCAAAATAGACACAACTCTTTCCAGTTGTGCAGGACAGCATGCCGCCATATTGTCAATACCACGCTAGCAGCTTCACCTTAGAATATGTCCCTGAACTAATCCTAGCAATATTTTCTACATGTTTGTTATCTTTAAGGGTATTTTTCCCACATCTGTTTCTAAGTCTACTTTCTATTTGGTAATCTCGGTGAATGCAGTAGCAGTGCTAATGTCACTTATATTTATGTCTCTAAGTATTGGATCCAAGAGATTAGCAACAGCAATAATTCCTCAGGGCACAGTAATTAATGACGTAACACTGCAGAAATACTTAAAAAATAAAAAAGCTTCCAATTACAGTTTTGAGAAATCATCTTGTGGGAATGACCTAAGTAGCCCAGCCATACTTTTTTCCCTTCATTCAATGAATATGTGTTAAGCAACTACTGTATACCACTGTCCTAGATTTTGAAGAAAATGCAAAATTCTTAAGGAATTTACAAAACTGGTAAACAAAGATAAGAAATGTTCAAAAATTATGAGTACAAGAGAAAATGGGTAATGCTATATAAGCAAGGTTTTAATAATGTGTGTCTCATGTCTCTTGAGACAGCCCAACTTCTGACCAGGAGAGTCGGGACCTCCCTCGGAGCGGTGGCTAAACTGGACTGAAGATTAAAGATCGTAAGTAGCTGAATGTGGGACAAAGAAATTCCCGGTAAAAGCGAAGGTAAGAAAGTGTCTGTCCTGTTTACGGAATAAGAAATTTACTCATGTGGCTATGTGTATCTATATATGTTTTACATGTATACCTATGAAAATGGTAAACAGAGCACTAAATAATTCTATTTACGTGACCTGGAAAATGTATAATTTATGCAGTCACTAATAGGAGCCACTGGCAATTTCTGAACAGAGAAATGACCTGATAGAGAAATGGCCTGAAAAAATAATCTGGGAGTGGCCTAAGAACATAAATGTAACAAGATTAAGTGAGGTACAAGGCATGTGTGTGGAAAATTTAGGCAGGCTGTAGGCTGTAGAGTGAGTATAGACGTTGCCTTCCCCCAATAGGACACGTTTGGGAGTGAAAGGGGATGCTACTGGCAGCTACACTTTAACAATAAATTGGAACTCTTGAAAAAACCATGACATATGGTCATCTTAATTATGGGGCACTAGTGTGACATTTTTAAGAGATAATAGTTTTATGTTGCATAAAATATCTCATTTCAAAACAGTTTAAAAGTTAACCCTTTTAGAAGTAAAAATCATATATTTTTTGTAATACCTCCCACCTCAAAGCCATAAACTCAGGACAATCCGCATATGGTTTACTCGGGGGGCTTTTGGGGAATCATGAATTGTCTGCTCACCATCACAAAGAAAACTCTGGTTCTTTGTATTCTGTAAGCTCTTTGAGGACAAGGAATATGTTTTCTTTATCTCTGAGCTTCCTCCAGGATCAAGCGCGATACCTTGCATATAACAGCTATTTGATGTTTGTCATGTTGAATTAGGCAAAGGACCAAAGGCAGAATATGGAAAAAATTGAGTTGAAGGACACTAAGGTCTCCTCCGGGGGCAAGTGACAGTGAGAATGGAGTCGATACAAAGTACTATAAAGGTAAAAAGGTATGAAGGTATGAAGAGAAGGCAGAGACACAACAATGCATCCAAAGGTGACTGTACTGTCCAATGCAGTAGCCATTAGCCACATGTTGCTATTTAAATTCAAGTTAACTAAAAGAAAAATTACCCCAAATATTCAGTTCCTCAAATGCTCTAGTCGCATTTCAAGTGTTCAGCTAATTACATGTGGCTAGTAGCTAGCATATTGGGTGGTACAAATACAGAACATTCTCATCATCTCAGAAAGTTTTGTTGGGTAGTGCCACTCTAGAAGAACTGGGAGAATTCTAGCATGCTTAACAAAAGTGAAAGTAAGTAGAGGGGTAGGTCTGAGAGGCAAAGCAACATCTAAGCTTTTCATGGAGGTCAAATGCTGAAGAGAGGGAAAGGGAAACAGGCTGGGGGCACTTGAGGACTTTTGACAAAGTAGGCTCTGGAAAATTTGAATGCAAATGAGTTTACCAATGTCAACCAACAACTACTTGGAGGCTGTAAGTCAGTTTGGTGGACAAGAAAGAAGTGGGACAAGAGCTGAAGGCCAAATGGGACAAGACCTCTTAGCTTGACTCCTATTTCTTTTGGGGCAGATCTGTGTCCTATAATTTTTCAAATCCTCCACCGAGCTTGGCCTCTATATCTGAAGCCTGATAAATGTGGGGTCACTAACTGACCATTATATAGATAAAAATGGTCCATGAGCATCATGCCTGGGTGATGCTGTCCACACTTCTTCACAAGATCAAGGATGGCAATATTCCAGAATTCTCAAGACTTTCCCTTTTATGACTTTTAAGAATGGTTCTAGGTTAGCTTCGTTAATAATTTAGACTAAAAAATAATACAATGGGCCAGTTGATTAAGATCATAAGCAGAAATAAACAAGGGCTAGCTTTATAAAACAATCAGAAAGGAGCATGATGAGCGCCATTTTGACACTTTGATTTCATTTTTAGGAGGGGGGTGTTTTATGTCAAAGGGGTCCCCATTATTGCAATACTTAATATACATAAAAACACTAGAATGTTGATTAACTAAGCTGTGCATTGTTTTCTTGTGGATTCAATATATAAAGGTATAAATCTAAGGCTTTCTATGATACAAATGACAGAAAAATCAAAGAAGCACAGCAAAATTATTACAGGGTTTTTGTTTTGTTTTGTAATTTTTTGCAGCATTTTATTCTAACAGAAAAAGAATTTTCACAAAAATGTAAAATATACGTTTTTCTCTTCAGACCACACGTGAAACCTGAATATTATTTGAAGTCGATAACCGAAATTGGAGTTTCCAAATATGTCACTGAATAATACAACAACTTTAAGCCTTGAACCAATGCAGACATTACTGAATCAAATTTTCTCTCTCTTTTTTTTTAAGTGTGAAAAGTAGGGAACTATAAAGTCAGTCATAAAACACATGGAATACTGAGGGATGTCAAACAATCTGACTTACTATTGTATGTATACACATGCATTCTCTCGAATTAGTCCATACCATTGGAAACTGCATCGACCCATAAAAATAACTCATACACCTATTATATTTTTCCATTTTAAGCTTGTAATAGCAATAATGACCTCAGCAAAAGACATTTCCTTGGAATTAATGGCTGGCTGGGAGGCAGAGCCAAGGGCCACTGGTTCCTCCCAGCTGGTCATTAATCCTCAGGAAATGCCTGTACCTCCATCATTATTGCTAAAGCACCATTATAGAAAATTCTCACAGTTCCAATATATGGAAATTTGAGGCTATTATGCAAGCCCTTGGTATTCATGTTAGTTAATAGGCCACCACTGAGCACAGAGGACGTAATTATCAAAACGACAGAGGGAAAATATGGTTCTCCTAGGTCTGTAAGGTTATAGGAAATGGGGACTAGCCTTATGGGAAGAAGTGTATTTGAAGCTAAAAGACATTACTTTAAAGGGAGATTTGGAATCACATATATAAAAGTTAATGAAAGACACAGCATCCATTCCATTACCTGGTTTTAAAAATATTTGTTAAAAGGTATAAATTAAGGTTATGTGGACATTTCCTCCCAAATTGATTAAATAATATTACAAAGAATGAGGACAGGAAGATTCTTTATGAACACAAATTATTGTACTCAACTAGGGGAATGCATACAGTTGAGAACGCTGACTGAGAGTAGGATTTCTTTCTTTTTAATTTAGACTTAAAAATTGTATACACATCATTGAATATTATATAACAAATATGGACTTTATTACTACAATTTTTTTTTAAAGTTTTTTATCTTAGCTAGAGGCTTAGCACATGCAAACAAGTATCTAATAACTGAAAATCAAAATGATAAGAAAAAAATAAAGTGCTGGTGTTCTGTGACAGTTTTCAATTCTCTAGAAAAACTTTTACTGGCTTCCAGGCTAAAATGAAAATGAAAATGAGGTGTTTTCAGGTCTATTCATTCCCTCCTTTAAATAAACGGGGCCCAACAAATCGTTTCAAAGCAGGGAATTAATCCAAAAATCACACCCAAAACAGTCTATAAATCTTTTCAATGTGTTATTGTAACAAACTACAAATGTTGGATATGATGCTTTACATTTAATGAAATTCATTGCAGGTTCTCGTTGTGTGTTACAAATACCTGCCTGGTTCTAAAAAATGGTTTTGAAGCTAACGAGACCTGTTAGGGGTTGAACTGTGTTCCCCAAAAAGATGCTGAAGTCCTAGTCCCCTGCATATTTATGAATGTGACCTTATTCGGAAATAGGGTCTTTGCAGATGTAATCAAGTTAAGAAGAGGTGCTTAGGTTAGGGTAGGCCCTAACCAAATATGACTGGTGTCTTTTTAAGAGAAGAGACACAGACACATAGGAAGAGTATCATCTGACGAGAGAGGGAGAGGATGGAAGTAATGCACCTAAACGCCAAGAAACATCAAGGACTACCAGCAACACCAGAAACCAAAGAACAGGTATGGGACAGATTCTTCTCTAGAGTCTTCAGAGAGAACATGGCCCTGCCTATACATTGATTTCCGACTTTTGGTTTCTAGGACTAAGAGAATAAATTTCTATTGTGTTGAGGCACCCCAGTTTGTGTTACTTTGTTACTGCAGACCTAGGAAACTAATATAGGACCTGAAGGAAGATGTTTGTCAGAAGAACTGTCAGCATTCCAAATGGAAGACCGAGAAAAGACTGGTGGTGGGTGACCGGAAGCTGCTCCCTATAGCGGGAAAGCAATGGACTAGAACTCAGGAAACCTGGTTCTCGTCCTAGCTAACGAGGTTGTGTGACCTGGCGCTGGACACCTCATTGCTCTCAGCTTTTATTTTGTCACTTGCACAATATGAATGAATTCAACTACATAATCTCCAAATTAAGTCTAAGGTTATCGGTGGGCAGATCAAGTACCAAATAGATTAACTTTTTCATAGTTACAAAAACCACTATGCCGGCATTGTTTAGACAAGGCCTCAGTGACAGACAGCAGGACACAGGAAGCAGAACTGCAGGCTTCCATCTGCCATTGCCACGGCCATGCCACCAGTTTGACCACGTTTATTTGGATAAGAAGTTTGCCATGAAAGTAGTAGCAGCCTATCCTGCTAATCTTTCATAATTTGTCCTTTAATACATAGTTATTTCTGCACTTCCAAGATTTTTAAAACGTCTCCAGTTCATTTAAAAGCTTTTGTTTAAATAAGATAATTGTTACCACCAAAAACAAACAAAAAATGTCAGTGGTAAATCATGAATTTTTAAAGTGCTAATAGGAAAAGTTATTAGTCCACAGAGGGAAAGAAATGCCCTGGCATAGTTGAGATTTAGAATCCAACAGCACATTGGCAACAAATATACTTATTCTCTAAAAGGATCTTATAGTTACCAAATTGACAGGTTTTTGTTCACTGGCTATTAAGCCCAAATATTATCATCATAAATTGTGGTCATCTAATTAAACACTCAGGTTCCAAGAGAGATGAGTGGTACGCAACAGACCTTTGCCATTCTGAAATTTTAATATTCAGAGTTTGACCCAATTGCAAATCCAGTTTTACTCCAACTCTTGTACAGGATTGAGATACTTAGCTGGTGTGGCAGCTTGGCCACCTGCCAAGTGTTTGCACCTCAGCACAGCTTTGCTGTGTGTGTGTGTGTGTGTGTGTGTGTGTGTGCGTGGCAGGTAGCCACACTTTTTTTTAAATTGGGGAACCTAATGCTATTGTGGCATTCTGAAATGTGGATATTCCTAAAGATATCAAAATAACAGGATTCTACTACAATTCATTCTAGAGTCTGCGCCAGATAGTCAAAGTACAATTAATAGGACATTTCCCCCAATAAATATCTGTCCCTGTGGACATTTAAAATCTGTGTGAAACAAATTTCTAGGGGTGAAAAAGTATTTATCTACAACTTCAGGGCTCTGGAGACATGTTTCAATATATCCTGGGAGGGCAAACAGGTACTCAAATCAGCCTGTTGTATGTGGCCTCAGGAAAAGCAGGTGTGTTACACTCGTAGGCCAACTCTTAGCTTCCTGGCCTCTGAAACTGGCAGAACTCGTAACAGTACAAAAGCATAAGTTACTCCAGGCGAGGAGTTAGCTGTGTGCCAAGCCCACCTATGATTTTGCCTGGGCCAGCCAGCCCTTTCTAATGAGGGACTGTGAAAGAGTTACTGCACAGCCACAGACAGGAACCACGGGCCAGATTTCCACTCCACCTTCCTACAGCCATGCAAAGTTCTTGTGTGCTTAGAAGAGAAGACGCAGCTTAATGTCTGTCAGCAAGGGATGTGTCAAAACCTCTCAAGCAACTTACAATCTTAAAAGGGAATATCTTAGCTGGTGGTTACATGAATCTACACAGGTAGTAAAATTGTGCAGAACTTCATACACAAACAAGTACACATAAAATGGGCAATCTGAATAAGATGGGGGGATTGTGTTCATGCAATATCCTGTTTGAGAGACTACTATAGTTTTACAAAATGCTACCATTGAAGGGAAACTGAGCAAAGTTGTACAAGGGGTTTTTTTGGTACAATTTTTTTTACACCTGTATGTAGGTCTGCAATTATCTGAATTAAAAAGAAAGATTAGAATATGTTTGCTGGAAAAGGAGAAAGGGAGAAACAAAGGGAGTCTAATTGTTCTTTCTAGCAAAGAAGGGACAAGAAACTTTTTTATTTAAAAATATGTAAATGTGAAAGACTATCAGAAGGTTCCCCTCTAGTTTGATATTTTTCCTATCTAAGAATTTGGAGACAATGTGAAGGGCCTTTCTTCTGACTTTTTTTTTTGGGGGGGGAGGGGGGGGTCAGTAAAATCCAAATAACCTTGGTAGAACACAAAGTATCTCAAAATTTGTACCCCATCAGCTCTTTTTACACTGAATACTTTTAAATGTCACAATATCACACATAGTTTATCAATGTTGCATTAAGTTAAAATCATTAATCCCGTGAGAGATATTATGATTCACGAGCACGAAGCCTAGCTGTAAACCCAGTGCAATCACCTTTCCTAGACTAACTAAAGAGTCTGGAACTGCTTTCCCACACATCTGCCTCAGCTTTCACTATAGATTTTAATTGGGGAACCTAATGGTATGGTGGTGTTCTCATATTTGGATATTCCTATGTGAGATCCAGGGAGAGACAGGAAAAGCAACTAAATTTATTGAGCACCCACTATGGGCCAAGCAGTGTGTATTGAGCTGCCTAGACCAGGAAGGGTGGGACCCATGTGTGGTAAGGGTACAGGCTCATGCCCCAGACATGACATCACACTACTACTCTGCTCACTCAGAATCACAGACTTAAGAGGCCAAAAGCGATTACATGATTCAATGACTAAGGTCACAGGCAGACATGGAAGAAAGGGCCCCAGGAAAGCAGCATCTACAGATCCCAAGCGGACAGTTGGAACACAGTGCCTAGTTTTATTAGAATATAGAAACATGTACAGTGATCAACAGGGATGTTTAGCCCAATTCCACTCTCTATTACTCAAACTTGAGTACTTTCAACCCCATCATTAAATAGGCAACAAAGCTGAACTGAGGCAACAAAACAACAACAAAATTAATACAATACAAATACTACGTATGAGGAAAAGCGTCTTGCTTCTACAAACTCTAACTGTATATTCAATATATTTAAAAACTAAAACCAACAGCACATTAAATATCCTTTTAAACATTTCTACATTCACTCTATTTTCTTTCTCTCCAATCTTAGCACTTTTAAGCTGTCCTCGTGGTTCAGCTCTCACAGCTGGGATGCCTGACTTGCCCACTGGTCTTTTCCAGCACCACATTCTCACTTCCCTTCTGGTCAGTCTGCTGGTCCAACCTTCCCCCCGTAGAGCACCTCTCTGCAGACATGGCCACTGTCCTCTACTGCCTGGGATCACTGCGACCTCCAAGGTCACTCCCATTCTAAGCAAACCCCAATGTCCCAAAGTTCCCTTCTCAGTCAGGTATGTTTTGACCATGACATTCTTCTGTTTGGAACTTGGCAGTGACTACCCTGGGAAACACAGGTCTACAATCCTCTCCTTTAACATCCATCACTAGAGAGATCTCTCTGCTCATCTACCCCTCCTGGGTCCCTTCACCCCTTCACCTCTTCATTCCCACTTAGACCATCTGGCCCTCTCTTAACCTCACCCAACACTGCTATTGACTCACTCTGCACACAGACTCAATAACTTTGATGTTGGAACTGTTTTAATATGTGTCTGTCATACATCTGAAAGTTGTCAGTTTTTGCCTTCTAACCATAAGAGCAGATGAAAATGGAATTTAAAAAAAAGAAAAGAATAAATGCCTCATAACTGCTATGTAGAACAAGAGTGAGGCTAAAGATGGTGAACCTTGTTTTAAAAGTTATATGAATAACATGACTCATTTCATTCATTCTTTTGTAAAGTATTGAATTTTAATTGCTGAGTATATTTCTTGCTATCACCTTGTGATTATACGGTGCTTTGAGACTTCTAAATTACTTTCTTATGGTATCCTCACTACAACCTAGAGAGGAAGGCACAGGAGATATAATTATTATCCCCATCTTATATATGAGCAAACAGGCTCAAGGATGTTAAGTGACCTATCCAAGGTCATATGGCTAGAAATTCATTAAAGTCAGAAAGCAAGTCAGATAGGCCTTTCATCGCACACATAGAGTTCCATCTACCATACAAGCTGAAGTCTCATTTAGAACCATCATGAGTGGATTAGAAAATCAACACTGAAAGATCTGAGAACGTGATTTTGGAAAAGGAAAGGTTGACAATAAATTCTCATAGATTTAAACAATAATGATATAAGGTACAATATTTTGAGCATTTACTAGAAACTGGACACTTAAAGCTAAAACTGCAAGGGAGAAATTACCAGCCTCGTTTTACAAAGAAATTTAGGCTCAGAGAGGTAATAATAGCCTAAGGCTAGTAAGTGATAAGACCCAGACTCAAACCCAGATCCGTTAGGACCCAAAGTGTGTACACTTTACAATACCCCAAGGAGAAAGATTTATTTTGAAAAGGGACACACCAGATGTTCTCTGTCACTATTAAGAACAAGGCGAGGAAACGGACTGAAAACCATATAAGGAAAAATTAGGTTGAATGTATTAAGACCCTCCTGTCACAGGGAGGCGTGATTAAACTTACACATCATTATCAAGGGTACTCATGAAATCTCCTTTCTAGATGTATAGGAGATTTCTCTACCATATATAAGGAGATTTTACTACCAAAGAGACTTTCAAGAACGTAGGTACATCAATCTAAACATTTTCTTCATCAATCTAAACATCATCAATTTGAACATTTTCTTGAATTCAAAAAGTTCATAAGAAGATAAACCCATATAATAAGATACCTAAATTTTGACACAAATTTAAAAAGTTGTGTTTGCCTATGGATATAAAATGTCAGCTTCTCAAATTGGGGGGACATCTATATTTTATTGTAACATACTTACTTAAATGAATAGTAGCTAGTAATGGTGAATACATACCACATTATAATGATCTTGGCTAGAAAACTCTTTTTTTAGCAAAAATATTTCAATCATAAGGGAATTCTTCATACTGTGACCATGTATGGCCAAGGCCTCTCACACTATACTATCTTTGTACATTGAGTGCCCTATTAATCCCATAATGTACATAAGTCCACTTGCTTTATCATAGCAGGAAACTATGTGATACAAGTGAGTACGGCATGAATTAGTTCCCTTTGAATACTCAGGATCCCCTAAGAGGTTTCAACAATGCAAGATACTAGAGTGTTCCTATCGGTGCTAACTATTGAAAAGGGTCCCAATTGATCTCCACTGAGATTTGAAATTTCACAGCAAAGCAGCTTAAGACTATGTATTAGAGAAAGTCACCATTTTATTGTTTATAAAATTATGGATTTTAAATGATTTTGTGCAGCTCATCAATTGTCTAAACAGGATGCCCAGCAATGCCCCAAATCATAAGCCTGGCTGATTCCTTGATAAATGTTAATGTCCACCAAAAAAGTACGCTATCACTGGAAGAAGAGCATTACTAAATAAAAACACATGACCCACCACTGCTTTGGTTTGATAGCCTGGGAATGAGCCCTCTAAATGATCACTCCAAACAGAACATCATTAAACTCTATGCGATTGCTCTGAAAGGAGTTAGGAGGATGAGAATTAGGGATGGGAATGAAGTCATTTTCATTCTATACGTATAGGAAATAAATGGTCTACAGATAAGAAAGAGAAATGAAGGCTGTGAAAATCAAACTTTGGTTTTACTCCCCAAAGAGAAATTTAAAGTTTAATAAGAGCACAGGAAAATGAAAATGTGATAGAATGGACAGCATTACCACACATTGCCTTTTCATTCTTTCCATTACACTCAAGAGGTACACGCCAATGTCACGAGCGGGACTACTTGCTGAATGTCAGTCTCTCGAGAGAGCAGGGGACCACAGAGAAGGTCACGTTCATATATTCCAACTTGACCCCAGATCTATCAACTGAGAGTGGGCCCAGGGCTGTGAATGCTTCATCAATTTCCACTGGGGAATTTAGAAAACATTAAAATTGGGCCATCTCAGAAAATCACATTAGGAAAGAAAATGTAAGGCCTGAGATTCTGTAATAAGGAAATTATACTCAGGATCACCTTTTGACACAGACTGGGTGATATATGTCTTCTCTGACATCAGAATCATTCTGAACAGGAAACGATAAAAGATTGCAAAACAAATAGTACTTTATAGAACATTATCAGCTATAATCCTAGGATTCCCTGGTCCTCCACAGAGGGCAATTCTCTCACCTCCCTGGGCTCTGGTGTTTCCTGTAATAGGGTGCTCCCTCAAGACTGAAAATATTTGGATTGTCTGGAAACTTGGCAGATCTGCACTGCCTTTATTGGTAATGTTAATGTTTAAACTTCTAAGTTACGCGACATTGCTACCTATGTTATTCTGACTGTGAAGCCCTTATCCCTGTTGTGACGTCAACCTTGGGTATTAGATTTTCCCCTTAGTGAATTCCTACTTGTGTACCCCCCTGCTTTCTGTGTCACTTGAAGGGCTTCCAAATGCCCTTGAAAGAAGTCAAAGAAACAACAGACTTAGTAACTGATTTTTCCCTTTTCTTTATTTTCATGTTAGTATAAAAAATAGCAGTAAAAGAAAGGAAAGACAGGCAATTAAAATGAATTTTTGTAGGAAAAAATTAGAAACTACCTTAGAAAATTATTTGGTGTCAACATAGCTCTCTTCTGTTTTTCTGAGGATCCAAAGCTGTGACAAAAATTCTTTTAAGGTACAGCACTAGCGTCTATTTTGGAAAGCAGAATGCTATTTCCAGGAGTGAGGGAATGGAAACATTAATATAGGGCAAGGCATTCAAAGCCGGTATTGGGCCTGGGTGATAGCGGTTCACAGCTTATTTCTTAAGTGGAAAGGCATAAGCTGGAATTCAAAATTATTACAAACACTGCTTTGAAGCCCACAGGTTGTACTTTTAACCCTTGTATAACTTCTTTGAAAATATAAATCATCAGATTAAAAAAATAAATGAAAAGAAGCCAAAGAATGCACCTCAAATCCACATTCACTACTAGAAAACAAAAATCCAAAGACCATGTTTTATACATACTACAGAAATACTGTCATTCTACTCACCAAATATTTATTAAATCCTGCTACGAGCCTGGAGCTACGCTAACATCCACCACGATGAGCTATTGAGTGTTTGCTGCGTGTTGAATAAAGTTTTTTGATGACTTGTCATTTATTTCTTACAAAATAATCCTATAAAATGAGAACTATTATTACCCTTTGTTTTATACACAGGGAGACTGGAGCTGGTGACAATGAGCAACTTGCCTGGATAAGCTAACTAAATCCAGGCAGTCTGAGCTCTAAATCACTTTGCTGAATTCCCTCCTATGTTCTATAGGTGCTGAAGGTGAAAAGATAAATACGTTATGCTTTTTACCCTCAAAGAGCTCATTTTCCATATAAAGCGTAGCACTAGTCAGCGATATTCAAGTATATAATTAGTTTCTTTAACATCTGGCGATTTTAAAGTTACTTGACAAACACGAATTATATTCAGCATCAACAAAGAGGAAAAATAAGATCAACCTATGCTGAGGTGGTGGCTCAATAGAATTATCCTGGTCTTTCTGATTCCCCGTCCCCTTCTCTTTGAGATTGTGTTTGACACTTGAATAGCTATCTTTTAAAGCTTATCTTACTCAGATCAAGTCTAACTCATTATTTCGATAAAGCAAATAGGTATACATTTGATATTTGCCTGGATATTTGCTGTGGTGATAATGAGAGAGTATAACCTCAGGCCCACTAATACAACAAATTCATAAATTATAGGCAGTTACATTCAAATAAGGATAGAGAATGCTACTAGAATTTGGAAAGTAGCATCATCACTTCTATAGAAGGACTGTCAAATTCTAAAGAGTTAAAAAGTACTTGAAAACTGGAACTTCATTTAGCCTCAGGACACCCAAAGCACAGAGTACTACTAACCTAGTGCGCTAGAATCAGATTTCCCTTTTTGGATCCCCAGACTGGAAGCACCCCAAAGGCAGCCCCCACCTATCCTGTTGGCCTCCATAGCCCCACACACCAACACAGGGCTTGATCCATAATACTGTCAAAAGACTTGAGCAAAAAATTAGGACAAATGGAAAATCACAAAATCCAAGGGTCTCGTAATTAGAGCCCCAGGTTTAACACGATCCAGTCAAGCAAACAAGTGAACAAAAAAAGTGTTCAATCAGTTTCTCCCGTATCTGTGCTGTCCATCTTACATGTTGAGCCTTCTGCACAGTACTATGTTCAACGAGACATTCAAAGTGCATTTTCTGGGTTAATGCAATGAAACCACAGCACAAAGTGATAACATGGGCTTCCCTTGATCATACAGCTAGAGTTAGTTATATGATCTTTTAATACCCAAATAGGATCCTGTCAACATCATAAGGCAAACTTCCTTTGCCTGAATTTAATGAATTATCATTCTACAACCTGAGTCTAATGCAAGAGTAAACTTAGCGCAATTCTTCTGGACTTGAACGGGGGCAAAGACTTATTAAACCACACCTATTCTGCAGCCACTCATCAATACCGAGGAAATATAAAAAAGAGGTTTTGCTTCCTATAGCATCCTAAAAAGAAGTCTTATCTTACTTCTAAAATGACACTTATTATAAGAATGAATAAATAATAAATGTAAAACAAATTTCAGCGTCATGGCTGCATTGAATTACCCCCAAGGACCGGGTATGGGGGGACCTTGGATATATCAAACTGACAGATCATCTGAGAACCTTATCTCGGCCATTACTCCAGCCTCTTCCCTACCAAGCCTTTTACCAGAGTTGACCCCCTGTTCCTGGCCCTGCCCCTATCTGATGCAGGGGCTGATGAACAGTCAAATGGCCAAAGGCAGGTGAGGGTAGGGGAAGAAGCAGGGAAAACAAAGTAAAGAAGGGGATGTGAGGCTGGATCATCTACAAATTCCATTATCAGTCCCTGGATAATAGAGTTCGTTGTAGCAATAACGGTTTTTGTGCTTGACAAATGCTTGACAGCCGTTAGTTACAGATAGAACATTTAAACAGGAGAAAAAGCATGGGTAAATTAAAAGGGCTGCCCAAAGGTACTCAGCTCCTCAAAATGCAAAGGTCCTTATTTCAGTCCAGAGTAGAGATGGTAGGTAGACTTGCTTAAATCCCATTGGATTGAAATGTTGCCAAAAATGGTTAAATATTTGTGTCAAATATTGATGAGTTTAGAATAAAAAATTCTTTGACTTAAAACAATCTTAAAATAAAAGCAGATGCCACCCTTAAAAACAGAACAAAAACGTTTTCTTAAATATGGAATAATGGTTTTACCTGTCTTGCCTAGTTAAAAAGTATACGTGGTATATTAATTTTATTTATATATGACATGATGGTATCAAATATTTTAGAAATATTTACTGCCAACCATAAATACTCAGATATGGGTAAGCTAGGTAAATATGTATATGGTAGTATTGTCTTTAAGCATATTTATTGTCATATAAAATGGTCAATGAATTCCATAACGCCTGTCATCTAATGAGAGTGAAATTGAGATAACTCTCTCAGTCAGGATTCTGTCACTCTGATTATTTTTTGTAGAGAAACGGGACATTTACCTGAACCATCTCCTGTCTATAATTTGCCATTCAACCACAAGTGGGAAAAAAACATGGTCTTCCTTGATTATAGCTTAATAATACCACATGGCTACTGCAGTACTGTGGCAGGGTCAATGTCACAGTACTGCAATAGCCATGTGGTATTACTGTGCTATTATTGACCCCAAAGGTCAATGTCTTTATAACTCTGGATGGTCAGGATCTGGTAGAAATTGGACATGCCAAACTACACTGGATGACAAAGTAGGACAGGTTATCAATCTCTTTTATCAAGACTTCATTTAGCAGAATAATTAAGAACAGCACTTCAATATTTAAACAAACAGAAAAGATTAATCTTGAGTCAAAATATGATCAAACCCAATTCTTGCCTCCTGAGTATGATTTATTAGTGTGTTTTTTTTTACATTTAATCTTGAAATTTTAAATAATCATTTTAGTGACTTTTGCAGCATACTATTAAAAAACAAAATAAACTTGTCACTTTTCCCCCCAGAGTTCTGTTCTACAAAGTATTCCATTTTACCACAAAATATTGTGAAGGAGGAGATAATTTCAGAAAATATTGCTTACCAATCTTGAACATATAATATGCATCAGAAAAATTTATGTTTTATTTACTGAGCATATGTCAACACATGTGCTTCAGAGGGATCAGCTCCTATTTTTTTTAAAGCATTTTTATATTACACGTTTCTAAGGGAAAATGGTTTTGCCTTCACACATTCCATTAGCAGACAGTTTTTGATGTTAAAGCAAAGTCATTTCTTTCCCTCTGACTCCAGTAAAAAGTTACGATTACCTGCAATATACGTTATTGGATATTCCTTTCTAAATATCGAAGTTATATTTCAGTTTAAACAAAGCAAGTGTTAAATTACAAATGGCTGAAAGTTGGTTTTTTGTTTGTTTGTTTGTTTTAAAGTAACCAACATCTGGTAGAAAAAAGTAATGGAAATGAAGACCTAAGGTTTTAACTTCAACATTAGATTTCCAGGTTCCTCAATACATTAATGGTGGGGATTTTCAGAAGAAATCCGAAAAGTTTCAAACAGTGTAGTTGTAATAGGTTTTATTCTGATTTAGTTCCCCTACTTGACTCTCAAATCATCACTTAAGTTTCTAGATTTCTGCAAACTGGGAAAAACAAAAAGCCCTTGTTGCCTATCTAGAATCCTCACATGTTTGACTAACAAATGAAATTACATCACTTTCCTGTGTATCACAAGTTCTTTAATAAAAGAAAGACAACTGTCCCCTGAAAGAGATAGAATGGAATGCATATTTTTAAATTGACATACTACTGCACACACCCCATTACCAAATAAAGAGAATCAGCAACCCAAGAGAACAGCTGGGGTTTGTTAGTAAGTTTCGAGTGACCAATTGAAGTTAAGCTTCAGCATCTGGTCCTTGGGTCAATTTCTAGGTCAATCTCAGTATCTCCAGAATGATTATTTTTTCTTTAAAAACCATTAATTCACATTGGAGAGTATTTCCCTTTTATTGTTAATTTCCTTTCTCATAAAGATATTCTTAAAACAAAACACCCCAAAACATCTTTTTCCTATTGATTTATTCTTTGTTATTTTGTCCTTGCTTCTTTTCTTCCAGAAGCACTAGTTTCTTCACTAAGCAACATCTGGATGGAGCATTTCATACGTGAGGTTCACATCTTTTTTATTTCACTGTATTCTTGAGCTTTAGCTCCACTCTACAAGTTTTTCCAAATATTTTGCATCACTAAGTCAGTTATGTGATGAGCTCCTTTCTTAGGCAAAAATTGAGAAATGCAAATATTAAATCCCTCAATTCAAATAGCAGAAGGACTGACTAACAGAAGTCTACCCAGGTTCTGAGAGGCCTGGACATCTCTCATGTGCATATCGAGGCAGAAATATTACTTTTCAAATTGATAAACCACACGACACTAAACCTCTACAATTAGAAGGTTTATAAACCACAATTTAAAACGTTCCCCTTAACTGCAAATAGATTTCCAATGTACTTTAGTATTATTTATAAGAAATTCTTATACTTGATGATATTCAGTATAGACGTATTGAAGACATAATGATACCTCCAAAGGTACTTGGTTAGTTTGATGCATAACTATCACCTCATTCCATGTGTAACTATTGGGAGCTCGAAGTAAGTAAGGTGCAGGCTGTCAGTGATATCTACGCGAAAGTGTACAGTGAAGTTAACCATAAGTTCTAACATTTATTGAGCACTTACTATGTGCTGTGCCTTTTATTAAGCCTTCTGCATGCATTATCTTATTGAAGTCTCACAACAACTCTATGAGGAACATATTGCTCTTACCACCTTTTTAAAAATGAGGAAACTGGGTCTTTACAAGGTCATGTAATTTGTTCAAGATTTCACAGTCAGTCAAGTGACGGGCCAGATATTGAACCCAGGCTATCTGAATCCAGATCCTGAGCTCCCAACTACAAGACCAGGAGAAAAATTAGGTTCCACTTCTCTCTCTTTCCTTTACCTCTCACTTCTACTATATCAAAAAGAAAAAAGGGGAAAAAAAGGGAAATCCAGACTAACTCATCAAAATAATAGATCTGAAATCTAATTCAAACTTGGGGGGGGGGGGAAGACAACGGAGAATAAACAGCATTTCTACTGTTTATTAACCAAAATCTACTGAACGTCCTCACCTGATTAGCCACCTCCTGTCCTCTGCACAAGCAAGGCCAGCACTTTCTCTCCAACATCTTCATACTTTTGGTTAATCAACCTTTGAATAACCTACCAACTATAGATCCTAATCACATCAGATGAGAGGGTCATGCTGTAGATATGTTTTTCCAAACCTGTTACATGACACTATAAAATTTACAAGACATCTTTTTAAAAGCAAAAGAACTTTGAAGCAAAACAAAGGAACCCAGAAAAATAAAAGGGGAGCCATCTGGCTTTCAGGCCATGTACCTAGTAAATCCAGTCAGTTGAAAAATATATCTCTAATACAAGGAAATCCGTGAATGACACTGTTGGAAAGAATTGAACTTACTATAAAGTACAAACCCATTTCCTATGGAAAATGCAATAACTTATTTCTTTAGTACAAGCATTCCAGTAAAGAATGCCATTGAACTGGATGCCTTGCTGTGACTGGCTGCATATGCTACCCAACAGACTATATACAAGCAAAGAGGAAGCATGCTGTCTAGAAATAATATACAATTTCCTTTTATTTCCTCTTCTAAGTAGAACAACTCTTCTTTGGGGAACAAATCGGGGTCTTGTAACAATTCACTATATAATATGTTCCATTCTGACAGCCAGTAAAAATGAGAAAGAGAGTCAATGAGGATGGCCCAATTATGCTCAGAAAGGCAAGGGTTTCTGTGATGGGAGCCTTACATAGGCTTCTTATCCAGCATGAAGATCAGTTGCCTGGAATCCAGATCTCCCCAAATGAGCAAGAATACATTGAGAAAAAAGAAACATACAGATCCTTTAATTAATCCATATTTCATTTTAGCTTGGCTGAAACATCAGCTGTGTGAGGATGAGTGGTGGGAAATAAAGCCATAAAGACAGGTGGGTGTAAACTGTAGGAATCTCAAAGTGCTAAGGCAGGTTGTAATTAATTCAGTAGCTGGCTGTGGAACCATCGCAAGTTTCTAAGAAGAGTAGTGACATGACTCTAACCTATGGAAGTCAACGGGAAAACATTATAGGATACCCCAAAGGTAGAAGAGATGAAAGGTAGAAAGACCAATGAAGAGGCAAGATACGGAAACAACCTAAGTGTCCATCTATGGATGAATGCATAAAACAGATATGGTATATACACACACACACACACACACACACACACACACACACACACACACACACAATGGACTATTACTCAGCCATGAGAAAGAAGGAAATCCTGCCATTTGAGTAGATGGACCTTAAGGACAGTATGCTAAGTGAAGTAAGTCAGACATAGAAAGACTGTGTGATATCACTTATACACGGAATCTACAAAAGCTAAACTTCTAGAAACAGAGTAGAATGGTGGTTACCAGGGGCTGGGGGGTAGGGGAAATGGGGAAATGTTGGTCAAAAGGTACAAACTTCCAGTTATAGGGTAAGTTCTGGAGATCTAGCATGGTAATTATAGCTAACAATATATTATATACTTGAAAGCTGCTAAGAGAGTAGATCTTAAATGTTCTCACCGCAGGAAAAGAAATGGTAATTAAGTGAGGTGCTAGAGGTGTTAACTAATGCTACGGTGGTAATCACTTTTCAATATGTATATAAACATCAAATCAACATGTTGTATTCCTTAAATTTACAGTGTTATGTGTCAATTATATCTCCATAGCTGGGGGTGGGGAGGGGAGAGAAGAGGCCGCGCTTGATGGAAGCTATTATGTTGGTTAACTTTCATTGTATTTGCTTATAATGCTTCACTTCATTTTAGCAAAATTAATCTCATGACTTCAAGAACTTAGCTATTTTCCATTATGTTGCCTATCAGAAAGGTTACACAGGTCTTTCTTATTGATTAGTTCAATGGGATAGGATATCCTTTCAAAGTTCTGATGCTTAGCAAATGGCAGACCTATTTTTGACATGTACGGCGATACCAACGTAGTCAACAGACTGTAATGCAAGTAGCACTTTTGGACTTTAGAGACGAAGTCCAAAAAGCTTTTGCGGCTTCCTCCTCATTTGCCAAAAGGCTCTCTCCAGGAGCCCTGAGTGCATGTTAGAAGTCTGACTACCTACCCTGAGACCACCAAGCTGGAAAGGCCATGTATGTGGGTGCTCTAGTCACTCCCAGATGCACCCAGACTTTGAGCCAATCTTGTAAAAGCACCAGACCTGTGAGTGAAGATGCCTCTAGATTTTAGACCCCAAGCACTAGAGTCACCCCCTGGTGCTTGAGTCCTCCCAGCTGAGGCCCCAGACACCCTGAAGCAGAGACAAGGCTTTCTGCTGTGCTCTGTCCATATCCCTGACCCTAAGAAGCCCTAAGCATAGTAAAAAGGCTTTTCTTTTTTACATTATTAAGTTTTGGGGTGGTTGATTAAGCAGTAATAGGTAACTGGAACCATATGTACAAGAAAGGTGATAAACCCAGTAGCTGTGGAGCTCAAACCTAGAATGTGATACTTACTTTTAGGTGATGTATTTCAAAAGACTAAAAATCAAACATACTCAGAATGTTCCTTTATGGGGAAAAAAGTTTTGAAAGAATTGGATGTATCCAAACCAGAAAAGAGAACAAAGGGTATATGTGCTAATTGTCTTCAAATATTTGAACAGCTATCATGAGTAAAACTGAAAACAATTCCTCGGCATATTCTCAGGAGGGAGGCTTAGAGACAGTGAGTAGAAGCTAGAGGGAGTCAGAGAGAAGAATTTTCTAATGTTCTAATTTTCTGATGTTCAGGTTTCCAGGAAGGAAGAGACAGCCTTAAAAGGTAGTGAGTTCACTAACATTCAAAGTAATCAAACACAATCTAGATGATCACCACCTGGTGGGTAGGTTTGGGGAGAATTCATTTACTGAACAGAAGCTTGAATAAAATGCTCTCACTTTAAGTTGACACTGTAACACTGAGATGTGTTTAAATGATCATTCCCATTTCCTTGTGCTAAGAAATCTAACCCCAACACATGTTGAGCAGAGAGAAAACAAAACAAAACAAAACAAAACAAAAATACAAGATGAATAAATTAAATGAAAGGTAATACCCAAGTATAAATAAAAAATGATACAGAACTTTAGAGGAAAAAGGAATGGCAAACTAACAGGAAATTATAATCCAGCATAGCAGCAAAAAAACTTTTTAAAAAGATGAAGCATGAAGAATAAATCAGAGAAGCGAGAAACAGAAAGTCAAAGTTCCCACCATAGAAGGTGGGATGACTTCCTCTTTCTTCAGAAACGGTTTTATTCATTTTTAAGACTTTTCTCCTCTGTCAGTGGGAAAGACAGACCAGGAGGACATGGCAGTGTAGCAGCAGAGGGCATAAGGTCCACACAAGGTAAAATTAGGGAAGCTCTTCAGCGATCACTGAATTTCTGGTTTCAAATAGAGGTCAGAAATTGTGTGCCTATGGGATCAAGCACACTTGCATGGAAGCTACTGTCGATAATGTCAGGATGTAAGAATGACTACTAAGGGAAGCAAGAAAAACTGGAATTTAAAACCTGGTTTCCTAGGAAAGCCAATGTGAAAAAAGACAACACTAGCCACCTAGAAAAGGAGATATGTCCAGAGCGAAGCCACGGAGGAAACCGAAAAAAAGAAAGAAAAAAAAAATGTTAAAAAGTTATCTCAAACACATTTCATCTGAACTTGATCATCACTTGTAATCAGCTTCCAAGGTTTCATAACACCCTTTAACCTTAGTTACAGAATGCACTGAACAAGTCATCTCATTGTTACCCCCACTTGAAGGAAGAGTGGAGAGTCTTTTCACATTGATAAGAGATGGAGAAAGGAGTCACTCCCAGGAAAAGAAGAGTTCTGAGTAAACTCCTGGAGCCTAATGGTACGGAGAGGTGATAATCTTTCACTTGCTTTAACCTTTTCAAAGATTTCCTCAAAGCAGAAGTTATAAATTAATGCAACTGATTAAGTAAAAGTAATTTTCATTTCAATCAACAAACTTTTCATTAGAAAAAAAGAACAGAGATTTTATCTTATTACTCACCCATTTCCTAGGTCGGCCTCTTGGCCGTTTTTCTCCAGTGGCTTCTGCTTTCTGCAAAATGAAAAAGGAAGTCATATGGTTTCCTACCTGACATTATTTATAAGCGCTGCACCAAGGGACACATTTCAAGTAAGCATGTTCTGGTTTGCAGAGGCGGTATTGAGATTGTTTTAACAATCTCTTTCTCCTTTAAGGTTCATCTTCTCCATTTTTGAGTAGATTCTTCTTTTTTTTCATTGCAATCCCTCACCCTACGGCTCGCCTGGAGTGATTTCCTCTTATTTCTAGCCATAATAATAAAACAAATTATTCCCACATATCCATAATTACATAAAGTAGTATTTTAGAAAATTAATGTTTCTTAAATGATGATTTTTCTTTCCACGTCACTACTAAAGTTACAAGAGTTAATACTGATATATTGCTTTACAATTTACAAAGCACTTTTACATACATTGTTAGTCAAAAGCAAGTCTAAATGGAAGTAAGAAGACATAGGATTCTAATTCAAAACGCAAACAGCTGCATACTTCTGCACAGTTAATTTCCTATTCCTTGCCAAAAACAATCACCTGTCGATCAGTTCACCTAAAGCAGAGAGAAAAACTATCTGGAAGAAACCATCAATGTTTGTCCCTGAAGTAGAAATTATGGGTGCTAAAAATAAAATAATTGATAAAAAATGTACATTATTAACAAATAATACCACATTCAATACACGCATGACGTGACTATATTTCTATCTATCTTGAGAGTTTGTTTCACTGCTTTACTTCATAAAAGATTTTTCTGGTATCATAATTGTTTCTTCCTTTTTGAATCAAAATTTAACATTATCTACAAATTAATTTCCCTGTGTTTATTACCCCTATTCCAATCCCCAAATACACCAATGTGCACACATCACATCACATATGTCTTCTATTAAAAACATGTTTATACTTTTCAGAATAAAGAAAAGTTAAGTACATATTCTTCTGTGTATGAGAATCATCCCAAGGCTATATAAACACCACAATATAGGTAACTTGAGCCAGGATGACTTGTTTTGCATTTTACTTTTGTTATGTGGGGTAGCAACCAATAGGTACTTGACACAATGATACTAAAATTACCTGTTCTAACTGTCTACACTTCCAAATGAGGCTCTCCTCCTCCTCTCTTCAATCTGCCTGGTAAAAATAGATGGAGATAGATGATAGCTAGCGAGCTAGCTAGCTAGATAGACAAAATGGGCCACATTTCTCACCAAATAAAATCTCCCTGGCCTGACATTACTATCCAATAGGCCCCATGAATTAACCCAAACTCTGTATAATTGTTAGTTCACATTTATTGAGCATTTAAAATGCCCCAGACACTGGGCTGTCATTCGCATGTGTGGTTTGAATCCTCACAACAGCCTTACAAAAGGTAGGTGTTATTATTCCTCTTATTTTGCAGATGAGCATCCAAGCCTTCGGGGTGAGGTAAATAACTCAAGGTTATACACCAAGCTGGTAAATGGGATTTGAACCCAGTTCTGTTGGGCTGTAACTGGGCTCCTACCCTTCTAGTGCTACTACCTTTCCTTAGTATACACACATTTGCTACCATAAGGCATCATTTTAGCTAACTAATATTGACACTGAGGCTGCTCATTTCCCAGAACAGAAGGAAACCTAACCATCAGATTGGGCAGTCTGAATCGTTGTTTACTATTCAATAGCTCCACAAAGAAATCATTTATTGTCACAGGTTAGTGGCAATGTCTTAACTTCAGTCATTAAGGGCATGAATTAAATTAAGTGAAAGCCAGGAGTGCCCAGTGAATCACAACCTCTGAGAGTTGTCTCAGGGAGGGAGGGAGGTGTCTTAAGAGGAATACAGGCTCCATTTTGGAAAGCTTAGATTCAAATCCCTGGTCTGACATTTTAGCTTTATGACTACGGGCAGGTCCCTGAAAACCCTAATTTGATTTCCTCTGTGAAAGGGAGCTAATGCCTCCTGTGAAGAGTGAGGCACCCGCAGTAAATGAGGTGCTCAAGAAATGTTCTTTTACTCCTAACAAGATGGAACTCTTAAACGGAGTTTTCCTTCAGGTTATTCCAATCTCAAAGAAGGTTCAGTCAATGCAAACATTCCATTACACTCACCTGTCATCTTTAGAATGCCGCTTTTAAGAAACCCTGTGGCTAGGACCATACTCGGGTATACAAGTACAAAATCCCCTTATACAGAAGCAGTGTCTGATTTAGTCTTCGGAAGCAACTGAAGTCTGTACAGTTTACCCAGTTGTAAACTACACAAACATGGAAGACAGAAATCCTTTCTAACGAGCGTGGGATGATAGGTGGGGTTGAGAGGAGGAGGCGAGCAGGCTTTAAGGCTGACCTTAAAGGCTAACAGTGCTACCTACACCTGGCTTTCTCTGTACAGCTGTTCTGTTTCAGGGGCCATGATGTGATCTGGGTGTACATATCTAAAATCTGTTGAAGAGAGGGTTGTTTTCGAAAAGGGTTTCGCTGCATTTCCAAGTCAGAGAAAGCAAATCTCTCAAAGAGAGAGAGAAAGCCCTGCAAATAAGAGGACTTTAAAATGAGCATCTCATTTACAAAAAGCCTATTCAAAAACAAAATTTGCACCATTAACTAAAGGGCAAAATATCACGATTATCACTTGGACTTGTTAAAAGCAAACTTGCTCGTTGGTCTTCAGGTCAGTGTTACATGTAAACCGAAACCCTCTTCTGAGACCACATCTAGAAGAAACACATTAGCTGTGTGCTGTGTGGCATCGATCTGGGAGGTTGGCATTGTTCTTTAAAACCCACATTATTTAATCATTCTGATCAAACTTCACAAAAGCTGCAAAACAAGTTAGGATTTTAGTTTATAAACCAGCACAGATCCTGGTTTTTTTACATATTGGAAAACATAAGTTTTAACTTTTTTTCCTGTGTTTAACACTCTTCAGGATATTATTTTTCAATAGAAGACAAAACATTTGGGAAGCTTGTTTTAATATCTTAAAACATGCAAGACTGTGGAGGTGTATATTTGCTTTTCCTTCACCAGTGTGGAATTTAGTTCTATACCAAACTCATGCATAATTGAGACAAAAAAACTCATTAACTATTTCCTGCTTGTCAGTGGGTGGGGGTGAGGAAAGGGAGAGAGGATGGGAATTCCACATTTGCAAGAACTGAAATTTCAAACTATGACCAGCTCTGTTATATTAATATTTGCAGTTCTCGTATCATATTTTATGAAAAGTGTTATTTCTTCTTTGTCTTCATTCATATTTTTGTCTTTTTTTAAAGTTTAGCTTCAGTACTGTATCTTTAATTTTATATGTTTAGAAGCAAGTTCTTGAGGGCTGAGGGCTGAGAGGAAAGTTAAATGGGAAATATAATTATTTCTTTCTCTAAGAAGTTCTGATACTCCAGGCTCTTAAATGTACTCTGGACTAAAAAATTAAGAAAGGACATTTATCTAGGAAATACAACTCCTGAACTTGGAAGTGCTTCACATTAGTGCCTGGTACACAAGATATGCTTACTATATCTTTACTGAATGAAGGAAGGAAAGAAAGAAACGTGTTTAGACCACACGTGTGTCTTGTTTTCCTCCTGCTATCAGAATTCTACAGCTTGGTGGGACTTCTGAGTAGGACTTTTGGGAGCATGTCATCTAGCCCCTTACTTAACAAATAAGAAAACTTCTGGATATGTTATAATCTCCAAAGGCATAGCCCTGTGGTTTATTTGATGGCCAGATTCTGTGGGTACAAGCTGCAGTAGAAACACATTTCCAGGCCCTTATAAGCTTGTACAGAACGGCCCTCCAAAGGTTTCTGAAAATCTAATTTCCAACCTGCATTTCAGGTTACTGAAGATAACCATCTACCTTGTAGCAAATATTTTACAAAATATTTGACAGCACATAGTAGTGGAAAGATCCTAAGCTTTAGAATGAGATTTGAATTCAAACCCAGGTGCCACCATGTGCTGGAGTTGAACATTAGACACGTCACCATTTACATCTCTGAATCAGTTTCTCATTTGTGAAATGAAGACCAAAATGCCTACCTTTGGGCATTAAAGGAGCTAATATGTATGTAAAGTGTCTGACAAAAGCGACGGCATTTAGTAAGTATTCAAATGTAATTTCTTCTCTCTCTCACACTTTAAAATGTTACCCTTAAAAAAGATATCTCACAAAAACCTGTTGGTTGCTAGATGGGAGGGGTGTGGGGATGAGGAAGAAGGGGAAGGGATTAGGCAGCATAAATTGGTAACTACAATATTGCCACGGGGATATGAAAGACAGTTTCGGGAATATAATCAATAATGTTGTAAAGATTTTGTAGGGTGTCAGATGGGCACATGTCTTATTAGGGAGACCACTTCGTGGACGGTGTCGATGCCTGACCACTGCAGTGTACGCCTGAAGCTGAAGTTGAATAATATTGTATGTCAACTATAACTTAATATACATATAGTCACAGGATATGGTGTGCAGCATAAGGAATAGAGTCAATGGAATTGTAATAGAGTTATATGATGTCAGAGAGGCAATAGATTGGGGGTTATCACTTTGTGAGGGGTGAAATGTCTAACTATTACACTGTTTTGTACACCTGAAACTAACAATAATCATAAAAAAAAATACCTCCCAATTCTTTGAGTTTCCACAGTAACCTTCTGAGCATCATCTTACTTAAGGAGGGCAGCTAGTACTCCCCCGTTTCACAAATGGGAGATTAAGCGATCTGCCCACATTCATAAGCAGTGGAACTGAGACCCAATCTGATTGCAAGGCAATAAAGGGTCTGTTCTTCTGGGAGATATTCCCATATAAAATAAGATAGCCATGGGCAAATTTTTAAAAATCAAAACTTTCTAGTATGTGAAACAAAGTAGTTAAAAGCAAGACATTTCCAAGTTTCCTATAAAGACATGGACAAGAGCTGAGATTGGGAACCAAGAGAATTATCCAGTTCTGACTTCTGGGTCAAATTTAGATAGCTAGTAATTTTTGCTATTCTAAATGCTCTCCTATTTTATAGGTACTGTGATAATGCATGAAAGACAGACCTCCCCCACCTATACTCAATCAGTGCATCTGCACCTCCCTCCCCCCCAAAAAAGAGCTAGAAAAATATTTGTGCATAATAGTACCTTGTTTTGTTTTCATGTATCTCTATGTATATGTGGGTGGGTGGGTGGGTGGGTGGGTGGATGGAGAGATGGATGGATGGATGGATGGATGGATGGATGGATGGAGAGATGGAGAGATGGAGAGATGGATGTACAGATATTTTAAGATTAAGACCTGCAGAATTAAGAGCATATGGAGCCAACTATCCAAAGTTTAGAAAGACATATTTTAGTTCTTTCAGTTGTCCTTTAACAAATATAAACTGTAAATCAATGTGCACTGGCATCAAAAGCAACTGGGCTAATCAATCAGACTAAGCATTGAGTAACTCTCATTTTACCTTTTTGATAATCCAGTTCTATGGGTTTCCAAATTTTAAGTGCAACCATTTTTAGTCTTAAAAAGATGTTACAAGTTTGCCATCACTCTATTTTCTAGTAGGAAATATAAGTAAATTCTATCATCCATTGGAGTTTGTACTCATTGTACTCAAGGAAGCACTCACTGTCAACTCCCATGCTATTATCTATATGCCACTGTCTTCACCTATACAAGCACTAACGCCAAGGCCAAAATGACAGGAAAAGCAATTTTCAAAGTTTATAACTCTCCTCCTTTAAACTGTCCCTCTATCTCTTTTGTAATCAGAAAACTCAATAGCAATGATACAAGAAGAGTTCATGGGGGTTACCTTCTGAGCAAACGGCCCCACACGTTATCCTGGAGAAAAGAGAATGATTGTACTACTACTCGCTAAATCAATTAGAAAAAGCCACTCAAAATGGTTCAGTGTATTAATGCAATACAGAATGGAACAATAGCCTAAAATATAATAAGTTCTCCATTCACCTTTTCTTTCTGGTTGGCAGAACAGAAATTCATAAACTAAAAACTTCAGAATCTAAAATAGTGAAATCCATTGTTCCAGCCTTGTGCCAAGCTATGTGATTCCAAGGTGAGCTCTGGAAATCGCAGAAAGTCAACCAGCAAGATAAGATAGGTCTGAATGACTTGACTGACATAAAATGCTCTTCAGCATCCATCTATTCTCCGGAGAACTGAAATGCAACATAATATCAATCTGCTATGTTCTAACTTCTTAGCCAAATGATCTGTTGAAACTTTGCGATAAAAACAAGCCAGGGTTTGTGGGTCAGTTAAAGTAATGAAGAGCTTTTGATGAAAAAGTTGGGAAGAATGATAGCTTCCAGAGAATGAGAACTATGGTTCCCTTGAAATAAAGTTACTTCATAAAGTAATTCAAATGTACTGGAATCTCCTATCTTTGGATCATCGTCCATGATGACTCGTATTGCCAGAATTTACTGATGCATTAAGGCTTGCTCCTCCCTGGCAAAATGAAGTGGAAAAAAAAAATGAGTCAATTGCTTAGATAAGTCAGCCTAAAATTTCAAGCTAATGGAGACAGCAACAAGGCTTTACTTAACTCTACCTGCCTGGATTCATCTGTAGACTCAAATAGGGCTTTGGATCTCAGTGGAAATTACCTGCCCATTATAACACAGAGGCATCAAACTAAATCATAGTAGTAACATAGAAGCCATAGGCTGGAATTGTATGACAACTTCCAATACTGTCTTTCTCTAACTTACCTATAACGATGCCTTTGGTTACTCTCTTCAGTTTAGGCTACTATATTCTGAAAAAATATCCTGTCCTCACTCAGCATCTGTGTTCTAACATTTATCTGAAATGATAAGTAAAACCCACATTCTCTCGTCCTAAAACATCTATGGTTGGTGCTAGTCATCTATTTATGAAAAATCAACCACATTTCTAGGAATGTGATTAGAAGGAGCATAAATCTGCCTTGATAGTATTCAATTAATATCAGGCCTTCTTTGTACAAGCAAATGGAATATACAAATTAAATGCTTGCCTGAACACATTATTTGAATTATATACATCCTTTACCTAGATATTTTCATTCTGCCCTTTGCTCACTAGGTCTGGTCACGACACCTAAAATCAAAAGTTAAGTTCAGGCAAATCTATGACATGATAAAGTAGGGCTCTCTCACACATGAAATCTTTTTTGTATGTAATTTCCTTCTATGAAAATTTAATTCAATCTAAAAAAGCTTTTGTTCCTAAAAGTGCCTGAATGAGTATTGGCTTGAGATTTAATTTGATTTGTAACCTTAAATTCTGGAGAATTAATGACGACCCTTCTAGTATTCTCTCATGATTAAAAAGCTACAACAAAAACCGTAAGCCAACCATAAAGGAGGTGATATCTTTCTTCTCTCCCCACCTGGGAAATGTGAAAATACAAAATATTTCCATCAGGCACAAACATGAGAGGAAAACGAAACAAAACAAAAAGGAATTAAGAGGTAACTGGTCACAGATATACTAAAACTAAAACATAAATAAAAGGGTCAACACACACACACACACACACACACACACACACGAAAAAAATTATTCAGGAAAATATTAACTTCTGGTTTCTTTTGTTAAGACAACAATATGAAACTGGTTCAGGGACAAATTGTAAGCACTCAGATTGGTGTTCTCAGAAGTGACTAGAATTACATAATGATCATCCATGGGCATTTGTCAGTAGTGGAATACAAGCAGATTGGAGAATAGTTCTAAGCTATTCTCTTCTATACTCTTCCAAAAGTTCTAAGCATAACAAATTGTGCTTTTAATAAATTTTTTATATACTATACAGATCAATTTTATATTGATTATGGCCTGAAATTAAAGTGATTGCTAATTTAAGCCCTTGGTCTTGCAACATTCTGTATGCACTGTCAAGCTTCACATTGCTAATTTTCCAACAAGCAGTTTTGTTGTCAAAAGCCCCAAGGCCAGTTACTGAGACCAAACATAAACTTTGTGAGAAAGAAACTCCAAGCAGCAAGAAAGTTTAAACACACAACATCATCAAGATTCCAGTATACACTGATCTTGTCTAATTTTACATTTCTATTCTCCTATATACTTACCAGTTTTTGTTATATATTTTTCATTTTGATGAGTCTGAGTTTTCAGGAGAATACCCAATTTATTAATCATGGAAGACTTCTCATATCTACTCTGGTCAGTCTAGCAGGGTATGTTTATCCTACATGTTATGAACAATATAACTTTTTCCAAAAAAGCTTGCTTTTCAAAATCCTAACAAACATACATTTTGTTAGAATACAATATATGTTTGTTAAACAAATATATGTTTGAGAATCATGTTTGTATCGGGTAGTAGCAAACTCAATAAATACTGATCTGAAAGTGAAAATACCTTAAGTTTATACATGCCATGAACAATTCATCAATGTCATTCATTGTTTTGCAAAGTATTATCTTCTCCAAGTGAAGCGTAATTTATAAAACTGAAGAAATATAACAGTCATGTTATGGACAAATATATTTATTCACTTTTATGAAAAGGGGTACTTTTATAACAGAATTGTGTGATATAATTCTGTCTGGAAGAATGAAAGATTTCAAGGACAGATCTCTTTGGGAAAGAGAAAGCCTACTTCTGTTTTAGAAGTTGTAAGATGTATGCATACACATGGAGAACTATCAAAGAGATGAGTAGCTTGGAACAGTCATTGTAAATGCCTATTATTAAAGTAACTACAAATAAATCCAACCTTACTTGTAAAGAGATCAACTTTTTTGATATTTTGCTTCAGGTGGTAAATTAGGCACAAGTCTCACCTTTCCTTGTCAATAAAGATTTTGTCAGTGGTAAACTGTTAAAAATGAAAGAAGGTGATGGAAGGCATCTCTTTACTCATTCAAAGTAGTATAATGCAGAGAAATGTGAAAGATAATTTCTTCTCTCTTTTTTGTATTGAATTTTAAATAAATTATTTACGATGATATGTTATAATGATGCATTTTTCAGAGCAATTACATCATAGTTTAAACGGTTCTTAGCTATCTACCAAGATACTCCTTTGCCATCTCATTAGAGTAAAATTAAGTTAGGTAAATCACAAACTACGCAACAAAAAAAAAAACCCACAAAAAACAAAAACAAAAAAGAAACCCTCCTTTGTTAAATTAGCCCTTGTTAGTTAATTTAATAAATTAGGTAAAATGTAACAGAAAGTATTCATGTCAGGAATATAAGACTATATAGTGTCACTTTTAAATGACAAGGTAATTTAGAGCTACTTTATAGTTTACTGATTAAATGTTGAGTTATAAATCTTCATTCTGAGAAGCAGTTATATTTAAATATATTAGAAATCTACTTCTTCCACTCTGTGCAAGACTGTTGAAATAAACCAGACAAGAACTCATAGTTATACTCTAAATAACTTTGTATGTATCACTGGTTGCTATGGCAGTTGACAACACTGAAAACCATCACATATAATATGGTTAGTGCACATAATCACAGAGAAAGCCACATAAAACATTAATCCCCCAAAAATGAGCATATAGTCCTTTTTAACAAATACTGTACATAGTATACTCAAATCTACTCAAAAGATGTATCAAAATTTACTTCTGAATTTTGAACTTTTGTTTTTAACTAATATACCAACCTACAGGTAAAACACAGATTTTTTTTTCAGATTTATTTATAAAGCTAAAAAATGTGAATTTTATAGTCACCTTCACTTCTCTTTATATGCATTGACCCTGAGCTATTTCCTGTTTGCTAGCTCAAATACAACAAACATGAAATTATTTTACACTGCAATTTAAAATTTATAAAGAGAAACAGTGGAAGTTATACTTGACTAGATTTTATCCTGCTCAAAAATATGTAATAAATGAGTCAAATATTTGTTTTAAAAAACTTCTCATTGTCCCATATAGAGCATTTCCATATCACCTGATGGAAAGGCTTTTTGAAAGATAATACATTATACTGCATGCTTATTGTAAACAAACAAGTATATTTTATCATAACATTTAAAGCTGTGAAATTCATAAATGTTTTCCAGTATCCCATATTGGATTTACTTCTAATTATCACTATTTGGCAAGTACTTAACTTTAATAGGGAGGTTTGGGTCTGCAGTAGTCTTGCAAATAAGCACAAAGTAAATTAATCTTCATTATTTTTAAAGGAAACTGCAAAATCTATAGTTTTGATTTGTATTTAACTATTTCACCAGTGGCCCAAATCTTGATTGTGTCATTCTGCACTCCCCCTCCTCACCCTCCCACCCCTGTTTTAAGTTTCCTATTATTTAGTGATTGTTTGTTTAAAACAACACTGAAGCATCTTCATGGACTTATTATGCTAAGCCTCTGCTTAGAAATCTTGCTAATATTAAAGGTAGGAAATGAGTCTTGGGTTACCCAGTTGGTAAAATTACAGAGATGTTCCTGAGGTCCTTCAGAAAGTTGGGAGGACTTAAGAAATCTCACCTTTTGAGCTGCTTTGGAGGGACTCTTGTTTTTGCTGCCTTTGGGTCTTCCCCTTGGTCTCTTAGGAGAGGGCTCACCAGTTGGCTCCTAATTGTGGAGAAAAAAAATGCTGTTGTGGCAAGAATATCTGCATAAGAATTGACCCTGACTCTATAGTTACGTTTTCTGCATGTACTGAGCTGTTGGAACACATTCAGGTCAAGCATAAATGGTGATGATGGTACAGTTTACAATTACAGAAAGGGAAAATAACTATATTTTAATCCAAAAGTTCAAAGAGGAAATTGTATTTTACGTATGAAAACTAGATTCTAGTTCAACACTGCAAAGGCAACAAAGGGCCACAAGTTTGCATGTTTTGGAAAGAAAGTCATACATTTTTAAGGTGAAAAAGTTGCATGGTTATGCATTTGGCAAATCATAGAAATAGTGAGCATTTTACACAAATACTACTAGCCATTGTACTAGCATTTCAAACAGAAATACGAAGCTAACATCATAAATATTTCAACAATCATCCCTATTGAAAAGATGGTTTTTAATCATCTCTATATATCTGTACTGTGGGTCAATTAGGGCTCAATCAACACGTTGAGTGAAATATTGGAGTGATTATCCAAGTTCTTCAACTCAAAATAACTCCATTCTCCTTTAAATTTCCAAATAATTATGGTAAATCTGTTGTGGGAGGTTTTGCTTGAATTATCTAGATAATTGCTTCAATTCTCCACTTCCTTTTGGAGATGCAGCCAATGTCTGTAGTCTAAACTTAAATGCCTTTTGATAAAAATGAACAATTTCTCCAAAACTTTCTTTTGAGAAAACCATCGGAGTGAACTGGAGAAAACTAAAAGGGGGGAAAGGTGAGAAGGAATGGAAGTGTCTGAGAAGGAGAAATTGAAACTATCAATAGGTTTAGCAAAACTTTAAATGGCTTCTATGCCAAGTAGTAAATACTCAAGTGGTTAAGAGAATGCAATGATTAATATTCCAGTTCCTAAATATTTATCCAGTGAATCATAAATTTACATTTCATTGAGACTTGGTGATTAAACGAGAATAATTAAACTCATGAAAGTCTTCAAAGAAAATTCACATCCTATTTAGAGAATCTAGGGAAGGTTCCTGAAAGCTTCTGTGGGACCACTAGCGCCGGTGGGCACATCCGGAGCAAACACATCGGAGACACATTTTCTTTTCTTTGTGAACTCTGACTTAACTCAAAGGTAAAACCTCCAGTCACCTCCAGACCCCACTGCAATTTCTTTTGGATTGTTTTTTGGAGGTGGGAGGCAATTAGAAGAACTAGAGAGAGCTGGGTGGCGGGTGGGAAACAAGGGAGGGGGGGAAGGGCAGAGACTTCCTGGGAGGTGTAAAACAGGATCCTAACGCGGTATAAAGTGTCGCTCGGGCAGAGCGGGAAAACTCAGGGGCCTCTAGATGGGCTTGTTTCCTTTGATGATTTCAAAAAGGTATAACCCTCTACGTTTTTCCGAAACGCGCTGGAGAGCAAACATTGTTCGATTTCCCCACCTTGCTCTCGGGCAGCTTTGGGATTCTAGGATAATTTTCGTATTTGCCATGAAGGAAGCGCTTTAAGTCTAAGGAACCAAGGAGAAGTTTTAAAGCCCGCGGAAGCGGAGTTTAAATGTTCTCTATAGACATGTCCCTCTCTAGTCCTGCCCGCCAAGGCTTGGAAATTGCAGCGAACAAAACCCCCCGCCCTGGGCGCTGCGCGCAGCTCTACAGGCGCCGGCTGCACGCTTAATTGGTTGCATCCGCAGACAAAACCCTCCACTCCGCGGGGTCCCGGGCGCCCCTCAATCGTCCCCTCCCAACCCCCAGCCAATGGCCCGGGAGTAGTACACTTAATGTCTGCAGTTCTGAGGCGCAGGATCCAGGGGCAAAAAGGGGACTGGGCTCCTGGCGAGGAAATGACCCTAGCTACGGTGCACCCTCCGGGACACTACTTTCCATCGCGCCCTTGGCCAAACGAGCTAATCCTGTCCTACGCGGACCCAGGCTCTCCTGCAGCCCCTTCCCCGGAACACCTAAGAGGACCTGGCGGGCCCACGAGGTCTTTGTCGGGAAGGCGCGAGTCTCCGGCAACCGAGAACTTGGGGAGGGCGCCAAGGGGGCGGCTGCGGCGTGCCAGACCCGGGCCCGCAAGCAGCCCCGGTTGGCGGGAGACAGAGCCAACGGCCCCCGGGACTTCAGCCCCTCCGACTCTGCCTCGCAGAGCACTCCTGCCCCCCGGCACTTCCTTCCCCTGAGGCAATTGCAAGGCGGCTAGGAAAGCGTCTTGGCGAGCCCTGGATTGTCCGACCCCGGCCGCTTCCAATCACCAGGAGCCACCGCGCCACTCAGGGCCGTGCACAATAGCGAAAGTCCGAGGACGCGCTTCGCCGGACCCCACCTCCCGCCTCCACCCGGCCGCCCGCCACGGCTCCCCACCTCCCCGCCCCGGGGCTCGGCCGCGCACTGGCGACAGGGACTCCGCATCCCGCCCCCACCCCCTAACCGGCCGGCAGCGTGCGGCGGCCGCGGCGACTGGACTCCCGCGCTGGGGGGGCTGCGCGTCGCCAGGACCCGCAGAGGGAGCGGAGGTGGGCTGGTGCCCCCACCCCGCCCGCGTACTGACTTGCTGCTGCTTCCTGGGTCGGCCGCGTCCTCTCTTCTGAGGCGCCGGGGCGGCAGGTTGTCCCTGGGCTGAAGTGGACGGCTGCCCCGCGCCTTCACCGCGTGCGCTCATCCTGCCTCCCGCTGCCGCCGCCGGTGCTACCGCCGCTGCAGCCGCTTCGCTTCAGCTGCCCCCAATCGGCCCAGCACCTTTCGGGAGAGTGGGTGATAGGGCTGGAGAATGAGGCAGGGTGAGCGAGAGCCGGCTTGCTGCGAGGGCTGCTGCTGCTTAAGCTGCCGCCGCTGCCACCATCCACACCGGACGTCCAGCGGCTGCCAAAAAGAGAGAAGAGGGGAGGAGGAGGAGGAGAGAGAAGGAGGCGCTGCTGGTGGCGGCGGCAGCGGTGGGTGGGTGCCGGAGGTGGAGGTGGCGGCGGCGGCGGAGGTAGCGAGAGGAGGCGGAGGGAGGCGAAGGAGAAGCAAAAGAGGGTTCGAAGTCGGGAGGCTCCCCTCCCGGTGTGGGGTCAGGAGTCGCGGTCACCGGGAGCACTTCGGGAACGGCTTGGAAAGGGAAGAGACTCGGAGTGAATTGTGTCCCTTGAAATGTTAGGCGGGGAGAGAATGCCTCCTCCTCTTCCCCCCGCTCCGCGCTCGCAGAGCAAGAAAGAGAAAGAAAGAGAAAACAAATAGCGCCTTGGGCAGTCGGAAAGCAAAAGGAGGATGGGGAGGTTCTGCCGGAATAGGGTCGGGCACTGAGCACAGGCAGGGAACGAGCCGTGGGTGGCACCGCGCCTCCTAGGGTGGCGGGAGCAGGAGGCAGCGGCACCAGAGAGTCGGAGGGGGACCCGCTGCTCGCTCCTGCGTCCGGCACCAAGTGCGCGCTGCCCGGGCTGGAAGTTTTCTGAGTTCCTGCCCCTGGATTCAAGTGGGATGAGTGTGTGTGTGCTTGGGGAGGGGGTGGCGGGGTGGGGGGGAGTGCCCACCTCTAATCGTGGGCGGATAAAGGGGAGGGGGCTGCGCTGGAGGAAAAGTATGAGGAGGAGGGAGGCCAGGCGGACCGTCGAGCCAAGGCGCCTGGCCGCGGGCCAGAGGCAGCGTTCGCAATACAACTGCCTCGACGGCGGCGGCGCCCGGGTGCCACCCGGAGCCCCGCTCACGTGCTCCCGCCCGGCGGCGGGGTTAAAGGGACAGGCCAGGGATCCCGAGCCCGCTCGCTGCCGGCCTCGCCCCGCCCGCCGCCCGAGGTCGCCCCTGGGCGGTTGTCCTAGGAAGGCGCGGGAATGTGACCGTCCCAGAGCCGCGTTTAGGGGTTTGACCTTTACCTGCACCTCCACGTCGCGGAGCCGGCATTCTGTAGGAAGCGTCTAGCTGCACGCGCGGCGGAGTTCTAGCTCCCTGTGAGTGGAAAGGGACTGAAGAGGAGTAGCAGTGGGCCCGCGGAAGCTCTGCTCTGCCTCGGAATGCCCTCATTCCAGATGGCACGACCCGGCGCGAGCACACACACACCGAGACGTGAAATCAAGTACACGGGCACACTCGCACGGCACATGCATACATGCATAAATACACGTAACAAACATGCGCGCACTTACATGCACCGAGGTGTACACGTACATTCACAGATACATGCACACGTGCAAACAATGTGCACACACGCACGCGGAGCGCGCCAGCCTCTTCATTGAAATTTTTTTCTCCGGGAAAGATTAGAGGCGACGAGAAGTCTCCCCCCAGCCCCGTCTGGCGCTATGCACCCCGGTTCCAAAGTACGTAGGGTAGAGGGGTTGCCCCGCGCGGGGACCTCGTAAGCTTTCTAACACCACAATTGCGCCAACTGTCCAACTCTCCCTTCAATTTACCTCGATTTAACCTTCTCCCTAGGAACTCCCTTTCTGCCAAGTCCTAATTTTATAGCTTGGGCTGTTTCATAGTTATGTGAACACCATAATGACCGTAGTCCGTTTTAAAAAGGTGGAGTTACATTTTAAAATGTACCTCTTTTCATCCTTGAATAACAGAAAACTAAAAAAAAATTAGGTTCAGATTTTCACACATCAAATCCAAAATTATTTTGCACTAATTCCAAAATAAAAACTTTCACCCGAGGAAGATTTTTTTTTTCCCCAAAAAAATACAGACCACCGTGGAATAAAAACGCCTACTTTACATCCGTAAGCAGGGAGTTAGGCACCGCCAGGTTCCGCTGAGCCTGTGGAGAAGGCGCGTGTAAATGTCTGTCTCGGCGAGGCGGCGCTGATTGGTCCGCGTTGCCATTTTAAATCCATTTCCAGCTGCCCTTTGCAGAGCTGGGACACTTAGCTGCACGTTGAGTGCCCTGCAGAAACCCAGGTTTCTCCTGGGTCTGGGAACGCTTATCTGTGATGCAGAGGGAGAGTCCCCATCCCTCCGGATGGAGCCCAGCAGCTGACTGGGGAGGGAGGGGTCTAACAGGAACCTAAGGTTTTCTGCCTCGGCTTGGCTGAAAGATGGTATCTGCATCAAAGCCTTTGAAATTCCGTGTACTAACGATTACAATGACATTGCTAACTGCCAAATTTGTACATTTGTTAATGTGATCACATTCACACTGTGGTGTGCACATTTTACATACACATGCAAAATGAGATTCTGGGTTTGTTTTTGTTTGCTTCCTTTTTGCAAGGACTACAGATAAAATTCTGACGGTGAATGTAAGAGAAATCATTGAGGATTTCAGCCAGCCAGTTTCCTATTGGGTCCATTATATTCCTGGATTTTTTTTTTTTTTTTCATCTTCTCAGAGGCCGGCAAGGAGGGGATTCCAAATTTTTATTTTTGCATTAATCTTTCATTCTAAGAAAAGCACAGAACAATTGGAGTTAGGAGAATGTCCATCCACGTGTTCTCAGGCCACTGTCACTTAGTTGTCGGACTATTTGACCTCTTTTGAGTTTATAACAAGAAGAATAGGGGGAAAATATTGCATCAAGTTTTGTCTAAATCAGTTTTATATTTAATTTCTTCAGGTTTCTGTATATTTTCTGTTAGGAAGACATTAAAAGTTGTCTTCATCTTGGAAGCTACTTCAGACTTTAAAATGATGTTACGTATTTTTATTAAGTTAAATGGTTGTATTTTAATTTAAAGAATGGATTTTTTTACATTTACATTTGAGGGATTTTTCCCCCCCAGTTTAAGATGCTCAGTTGTTCACTTCCTCTTTTTTATCTCACCATATTTCAAGGCTGAACTCTTATTTCTAATTTGAAAACTTTCCAGGTGGTTTCTGTCTACATGAATTTATTTCTTTTTTTCTTCTGTACTTACTATCAAACTGAACAGTTAGCACCTTGGTTGTATATGTTAAAGGTTTCTAATTATCCAATACATGATTTAGTGTTTGGATCAGGTCTGCTTATTAGTGGGTGGTAAGTTAATTCAATGGACCCATAACATAAGTTTAACACAATAGAATGCAATAAATAATATCACATGTAAAAGCTTTGTTTTAGTTATATAGTACATGTGTGTAAAACTTGTATTCAGATGCTTTTGTTCACCCTTTTACATTTTGGAAATTGGAATGTATCTTAGAGTTCAGGGTACCTCAGCACTGTGTTATCCCACATTAAACAGTATCTTTTATATTTTAGTGGTATATGTAATACTGATGTGTTTTATAATCAATGGCACCATAGATCAGTGAGATATATGTATGTAAAGTCTATTTCTTACTGTGGATTGCAGTGTAACATGTATAAATGACACTGACTTCGACAGTTATGAGACATGGGTTCTTTTACGACTTTACTAAACCAGCTCTGTGGTCTTTGGTAAATCATTTCTCTCTGTAGCTCAGTGTCCTCATCTCTAAAACGGAAGTTCAGTATAATCTATGAGAGTTCTTCCAGTTCTAAGAGCCTTCAAAACATGTATAATATCTTATTCTGTAATTGTGTCCTGTTTATATGTAAATTGTATGTAGATTCCTTGGAAATAAGTAGTATTTTTAACATCTCTTTTTTGTGCCAGTTATGCAGTTTATAATAGACTTTTGGTACTTACTAATTTATTGCTATGACAAAGTTACTCTTAATTAAGTTACCGTCTTACAAATGTACCACAGAATGAGAAAAGCATTACATATATTAAAATATCTTCAAAATTCTCTTGACTAAAGGAAGATGTATCTGTGATGAAGGGATTGAGGTTCTCACATTGCACTTTATCACATAATATTCATACTTCAATATATTCATAAATTGAAGAATAATTTAAGGATTTTTCTGAGATTATAACTGGTTGGATTAATCGTGGATGTATTTTATACATAATTAAATGGATTATTATAACCAGGTATTTTGGAAGTGAATGTAGGGTCACAGAAAAAAGTTATGATTAATATTTATGGAATAGAATGAATAGCATATATATACACATATACAAATATGTGTGTATAGTAGTATATACAAATTAGTAGAATGCAAGGTAAACACATTTCTGAAAAATATTTCTAGTGTTTTAACATGAACTCATGTGTACTGCTCAAATTCACAATTTTAGAGGTTATGTCTTTTAAAATGTACTTAGTATTTAATGCGATGTAAGAGGAAGAATCTCTAAGAATTTCCCTACATATCACCAATCAAGAATATTTGCTGCCAAGTTAACATTTTGGTGTTTGGTGGGGAAAGGCGTGTTGTGGACAGCTTTTCTCATTCCATAGATAAAGGATCATCAAACAAAATGAATTTGTCCACTCAGTCATTCCAGAAACATATATGGAGTTGGTTTTGCAGTAATTTCACCTATTATTTTCTCAGAATTTGGGAATATAATTCATCCAGAACTGGAAAGAATCTCTTTTGAAACAGCTAGGTAATCATTTAAAATTGATTTACCTCTTATGTTAAGCCTTTCATTTACCCTTACAAATATTTATTCTCCTCTATCCAATCCATAGTTCATTCAACAAATATTTTTGAGTACCCAATATGTGCTAGGGTTCACAGAACATTCTTTTTGATGAAAGTCATGGAAGCAGAACTGAAGAATAATTTCATTTCCATCTCTCATTCATTGATATTATACTGTTAGCCCCAAACAATCTTGGTCTAGATATACTCGCAAGCAGCTTTGGATAGCAGAAGGAATATGGGCTTTTAAATCAGATTTCGGAATGGGAGGTGTAGTGGGCAGAATGCTAAAATGGCCCCTAAGATTTCCTGTCCCCCACCCCGCTATGTACATGCTGTGCATAGTCCCTGGGAATCTCATATGATGAATTTTACTCCTGTGATTATGTTATTTTAGATGGTACAGTTGCCCTTAAGATAACAAAATTATCCAGGTGAACCAACCTAAACATACATATTCTTTTAAAGCAGAGAGTTTTCCTCTAGCTGATTTTAGGGGAGGAAGTTAGAGATTTGGAGCTCAAGCATTTGACTTAACATTGTTGGCTCAAAGATAGAGACATCTCATGGCAAAGGATCTGGGCAGCCTCTCGGAGCTGAGGGCAGCCCCAAGCTAACAGCCAGCAAGGAAACAGGGACCACATTTATGGAACCACAAGAAACTGAATTCTGCCAACAAGAATAAGCTTGTAAGTGGAATCTTCCCCAGAACCTCCAGATGAGAAATCAGCTGGGGCAACACCTTGATTTCAGCCTTATAATACTCCCAGCACAGGACCCAGCCATACCATACCTGACTTCTGACCTACATATCTGTGAGCTAATAGGGGGGTATTTTAATGGTATTTTTAAAGTCATTAAGTTTGTGGTGAATTTGTTATGCAGCAATAGAAAACTGATACAGGAGGGATCTGCTCAGATAAACTTCCTTTCTTTTCTCCATCCAATGGACTTCTTCCAAAATACAATTAACACGTACAGTTTGTCTGGAGATGTCCCAAGTGGTTGCACCACACCTACAAAGCCACCCACTGTGTCTCTTTGGGCTTATAATGAAGCATGGAAACACATCATCTTGCATTGCTTTCCATCCTTCCCTCTTTTTCTCTCTCCCTATCTCTCCTCTATCTATCTGTCTATCTATCTATCTATCTATCTATCTATCTATCTATCTATCTATCTATCATCTCTATTTCTCTCTATCTCGGTAACTTGGTATTCCTAAAGCTACCATGCTGGAGACATGTAGCGAGAAGTTACACATTCAGATAATTCTTGGTCCCCAAATACTCATCTCCAAACCACCCGAAGCTGATGTGAAGTAGATCAGTGGAGAAACTCCTGCTGAGCCCTCCCCCAATATCAGATTTATGAGTAAAATAAATGTTTTTGTTCTTAAGCCATTAAAATTTTGGAGGTTTTTTTAAAATATATACACGAGGTCTGACAATTAAGTTCGCGAACTTGCCACCGTGCATTTACATTGAAAGCACTGTACAAACAGCTCGGTAAGGTTCTATAACCTTGGTATATCAGTGTCTCACAGCTGTGTTCATGTTGAAGTGTGACAGTGTCTTGTTGAGTGGCATTCATTATTGGTGCATGTTTTTGTGTGCTATGGCAAAAACGTCTGAGTTTGAATTGGAGCAATGAACAAACATTAAATGTCTTGTTAAACTTGGCAAGAGTGGAAGTGAAATCAGGGACATATTAGTCCAAGTTTGTGGGGATAATTCCATGAAGAAAACGGCAGTGTACAAATGGATTAAACGTTTTTCTGAGGGGAGAGAACATGTCACTGATGAAAAAAGGTCATGGTGTCCAATAATGAGCAGAACTGATGAAAACATTGCAAAAATTCATCGAATTATATGTCAAAATCATCAACTGTGAAAAGCATAGCAGACCAAGTAAACATCGATAGAGAAACAGGAAAATCTTAAGTGAAAATCTTAGCATCAGAAAGGTGTGTGCAAAAATGGTCTTGAAGAAGCTCACCGATGAACAAAAGCAAAGGAGAGTCGAAGTTTGCCAAGACCTTGTGGAGAGGCAAGATGAGGTTTTAGGCCATGTTATCACTGGTGATGAAACATGGGTGTACCAATACAACCCTGAAACAAAGTGTCAAAGTGCACAATGGAAGTCAGACAATTCTCTACAACCAAAAAAACTTCCGTCAGTCCAAAACAAGAGTCAAAATGATGTTGCTAACCTTTTTTGATATCAGGGATTATTCACTATGAATTTGTACCAACTGGACAAATGGTTAACCAAGTTTGCTATTTGGAAGTGCCGAAAAGGCTGCATGAAAAAGTTAGACGAAAACAATCTGAACTTTTCGCCAAAAATTCATGGCTCTTGCATCACGACAATGCACCAGCTCTCACGGCACTGTCTGTGAGGGAGTTTTTAGCCAGGAAACAAATAACTGTATTGGAACACCCCCCTACTCACCTGATCCTGCCCCCAGTAACTTCTTTCTTTACCCAAAGATAAAGGAAATATGGAAAAGAAGACATTTTGATGACATTCAGGACATCAGGGTAATATGACAACAGCTCTGATGGTCATTCCAGAAAAAGAGTTCCAAAATTGCTTTGAAGGGTGAACTAGGCACTGGCGTCAGTGCATAGCTTCCCAAGGGGAGTACTTCAAAGGTGACCGTAGTGATATTCAGCAAGAAGATATGTAGCACTTTTTCTAAGATGAGTTTGCAAACTTAAGTGTCTGACCTCGTATAACCACAGACACTGGCCCATCTTTTCTCCCCCTAAAACTAATTTCTCTTTTTATTTATTTCCTAATTAATAACCTAATGAATCCCAATTAATAACCTCAAATGTGTGATTTGCTTATCTAGAAACCACTCTTAGCTGGGAATCACTCTAAATTCTTATTCTCATTCTGTATCAAATGATCACCAAGTCATTCCAGTTCCCGACTTCGAAATATTTCTTGAATCTGTCTACTCTCCACCTCCACTGCCACTGCCTTAGTTAGAGCTCTCTCCATTTCTCATTTGAAGAACTCCAATGTCTTTCTCTCTAGCCCTAGCCTTCAGTCTTACATTTAAAAAATCCATTTTTCTACAATGCTTCTAGAAGAATCTATTTTTTTGATCAGTTATCTTTATTATCCTTTTTCCTTATCACAAAAGTAACATAAGATGCATTGTAGAAAATGCAGGAGTCAGGAAAGCAAAGAAAAAGATTCCCCAATTATCCTACTAGTCATAGATAACCCTGTAATATTTTAATACTTCTAGACTTTAAATGAACTACTACAGGTTCATGCTGCACATTCAGTTTCATAACATATTTTTATGTAAATAATATATCATGAATATTTTTTCATGTCAATAAATGTTCTAATGGTGCCATTGTATTCTATGGCATATATATGTATATATATATATATATATATATATATATATATATATATATATATACACACACACACCTGGAATTAAGTAAGAGTTTGATAAAAATTTTTATGACATCTTTGTGAAAAGATGAAGAAATATGGCTTGGATGTTATGCATTCCTTTGTGCTGACATCAACTTCAAAGGTGGTCTCTTCTATTAGCATCTTGGCATAATTTTCAAATTTTCAGGAATCCTAAAGTTAGAAGGAATAGCTTACTCTATTGATACCCAAATTAAGATTCAAAAAGATCTCAACAAGCTATAATACAATTTAAGAAGATGAATATGGGTTATGTAATTAGTTTCAAAAGGGTGGACAAATCAGCCTTACCAATATAGTGTGGAAAAAGTGACTTAAAAGCAATTCCTAGTATTACATATAAGATTAAGAAGCAGATACAAATACCAAATCATTATGTTGTACACCTGAAACTAATATAATGTTATATGTCAATTATGCCTCAATTTTTAAAAAGTTTTCAAAGAAAAAAGTGAACTAAGAAGCAGATATTGCTAGGTTCCCACCTAATATAAATTCTGCTCTTCTAATTTAGTAAAAGAACACCTACAGTGTTGAGTATGGCAATATGCCCAACCGTAAAACTACATTTCCCAGCTTCCCTTCTAGATTGGGGTACTCAGTGAAATAGAAGCAGAAGTCTTCGAAAAGTACTTCTTCAGGGAAAGCTCTTTAAAGGGGATTGACTCAGCTGAGAGGCTTCTCCATTTGTACGTGTAATAGATTACCAGTTGTTCTAGCACCATCTATTGAAAAGACTCTCTTTGCTCCATTGTATTTGCTTTGCTCGTTTGTCAATAATCAGTTGACTATATTTGTGTGGGTCTATTTCTGCACTCTCTGTTCTGTTCCATTGATCTATTTGTCTGCTCTTTTGTGGATACCACACGGTCTTGATTACTGTACCTTTATAGTAAATCTTGAAGTTGCGTAATGTCAGTTCTCTGACTTGTACTTTTCATTCAATCCTGAGTTGGTTATTCTGGGTCTTTTGCCTCTCTGTGTAAACTTTAGAATAACCTTGTTGATCTCCACAAAATAACTTGCTGTGATTTTAATAGGGATTATGTTGAATCTATAGACCAAATTAGAAAGAACTGACATCTGGACTGTATTGAGTCTTCCTATTCATGAACATGGAATACTTCTCCATGTATTTACTAAAGACGTCTATTGATCTCTTTCATCAGTATATTGTAGTTTTCCTCATGTAGATCTATTATGTAGATCTAATATGTATTTTGTTAGATTTAGATGTAAGTATTTCATTTTGGGGCATGCTAATGTAAAAATGTAAATGGTAAAGTGGTTTTAACTTCAAATGCCACTTGTTCATTGCTGGTATATAAGCAATTGGCTTTTATATATTAACCTTGTATCTTCAGTCTTGCCATAAGCATTTATTAGTTCCAGGAGTGTCTGAGTCAATTATTTTAAATTTTCTACATAGATAATCATGTCATATGAGAACAAAGACAGTTTTGGCTTTTTCCCTTCCCAATACGTGTACTTTTTATTTCCTTCTCTTGTCTTATTGCATTAATAGTTCATCAATTACAGTTCAGGTTTTCCTATGCCAGTACTGGTTCTGTGGTGGTTTCTGTTCTGGGAAGTTGTGATTCTCTATATTCATCTGCATCTCCAATTTTTGAGGCAGTGGTTTGCCCTGTGACCTACCTTCTCTTTTGCATCTAAGAAGAATTGTTTTTTCAGTTTGTTCAGCTTTTTACTTGTTGGGACTGAGTGGCAACTTATAGGTAAGCTCCTTACCTACCAGACTGGAAACTTGCAATCTTTGTAACTGACTTTTCAATACCCAGAATAGAAAAGGTAATAATGTCATTATATTTTGTCCTCATCAATATACATCAGGAAAACTATTTTCAGGTCTAGGCATCATGCTTTAAGAGGGATTTTGACAAATAACATGTGACCCACGTAGGTTTTCCAAACATGTCATATGAAGACCATTTGAAGGAAATGGGTTTTTTAGCCTAAAGAGAGACTTGTGGCAATATGACCCCCATCTTAAAGTGGGGAAGAACATTTAGATATATTCTTCATTGCTTCAAGCAGAAGAATGATGGGTAGTCAGATTGCAGCCAAATATTAAGATAGAACTTTCTAAAGTTAGGGTTGTTGAAAACATGCTGTATAATTGTATCATGTAGTAAGTGAAGTCCCAGTTAGTGATGTTTAGGCAGAGACTTAGCAACTAAACCCAGGGACATTGTGGGGAGGTTCAGAGTGGGAGGTGAAATTAGAGACATTGTTTTCACTCCTTTTGAAGACCAGAGTCCTTTCTTCAAGTGAAGGCTTACTGAGGACTTCTCAATCTATCCTCACTCCTGGAAAGACTCTCCAGAGCTTCCCAGAACAGAGCTTGAAAAGACCAGATTCGAAGGTATCTCTATAACTCTGATTCCAACTTGTAATGTTAGCTAGTCTCAGTTATAGATGAATACTTGCTCATACATGAATATTTTCTCTTTGATACCTGAGAAGAGTATTGGGAGAAAACCAGTTTTATTACCTGAAAACATTTAAATAAAAATAAAGTCCCCTATCATATATGCATTAGAGGGGAATGATTATTACATATCTTAAATGTAACAACTATATTATCTCCAAAGGGAAATTTTAGTCTGTGGCATCATTCTCATGTTTAGTAAAGTGTACATTGCCATCAATTATTAAGTGGTACCTATTATAATAAATAAGACACAGTAATAAGTAGCAATAAATAGTAATAAGAATGAGTGATAGAACGGCCATTTGGTACCAAACCTTGTTTCAGGTGCTTTTGGGGAGAGAGGCAAAGTTTGGGAAAGAACATAAAGGAGAAAAAGAAAAACAAAAACAAACCAGACCTGGGTGTGGGTTCAGACTTCAAAGAATTTACAAACTGGCCAGAGTTACATGTACATAAGTCACTATAATTTAAAGCAGAAAAGGATAATCACTCTCAAGTATGTGCTGAGTGAGTTCAAGGAGAGAAGAGATTTCCACGGTGTGGGGATTAGGGAGGCTACTTGGGAGCAGTGGTTTTTGAGAAGGCCTTGAAGGACAGCTAGACACAGAGATGGGAGGAAAGGGATTTGAAGCAAAGGGAGGATTATGAGAAAAGTTGCTGAAATGCAAACCTGAAACACATATACCAAGAGAGGTTTTACTACATTAGTCAGATGCCAGCTGGAAACAATTCACTGCAGATGGTTCTTGCAAAGGCATTTAACTGCACGGACCATGTACAGAGATTGGGCAGAGTTATAGGAACAAACAAGGAATGTTGAGGTACCCAGACACTAGCAATATTAGGGAGTCATCACCACTCTAGGGATGAAGGAGTAAGCAGAGGAATTTCTGTTAAGGACCCCAGGAAGGGCCCTGGAGGAGGGGTGATCTGGTAGGAGCTGAGGTCAGGGCGGTGTGTGAGAAGAGGCACCAAAGCAGAGAATAGGTAGGAAGAAACGCCCTGACCTCTTTCCCTCCTGCTCTGCTTTCTCATGCCAGTACATCCCATTGGCCAAACTCAATAAGGAGCCAACAAGCGAGGGCTCCTGGGTGACTTAGGCCACCATCATCAGCCTCCAAGTAGGGCACAGAACAGGGCAGAGAAGGACAAAGAATAGATCTCGGGTGGGTGGTTGATTGAGAGAACAAAAAATCACCACGAAAAGTTGAGAAGATTTTGGAACATCTTAATTACCACATTAAAAAGTACCTAAATTATTTGGTAGCTAATGTAGAGACACTGAGATTTATCAATAATAGTGTGAGTTAACAAAAATTCCAGAAGTGGGCAGGCCAGGTGAGGCAGAACTCCACGATGTCATCACTGTTCCCTGTTCCTTCTTCCATGCTGCACCCCAATTCTTAGCATGTGGCTTTCATCTGTATGGTCACCTCATGGTTAAAATATGGCCACTCCACCTTTCATCTCATATCAATGTCCTAAACAATAATAAAAAGAAAAATGACAAAGAGACCGAACTTTTCCAGAAATGCACAGCAGATTTTCACCACAGGGTCAACCTCAGCTGCAAATGAGGGAGGCTGGGAAAAAGCACATTGCTACTCTGAATAAAATTAGTGTGTGTGTGTGTGTGTGTGTGTGTGTGTGTGTGTGTGTGAAGAAAGAAGAGGAAATGAAATACTGGGTAGAAGCTAGCAGCATTTGATATAAAAGAGAAGAAAGCTTGACGGGAGAAGAGCGCTCTATTTCTTAATTATTTGAGCTTCTAGGAATTCCAAACTTGGGTATTGTTGTCCAGATGGAGAAGTTGGGAGGAGGAGCTATTTAGAGAATGAAAAGGGTTTCTGAGATTTGAGACATACTTCATTTGGAGTGACAGCAACATATAACACATAATGGCTAAGCCATGTTAGAAAACAGGAAAGAGAATAGAATTGGAGGTAGAGAATTGGGTAGTAAGATAGATTGAATTATTGTTTCTAACTCTTTACTTCCATTCTTAATACAACTGTACACTCATGCCTTTTGCCACTGCAAGTCAAGTTTATTTACCAGCTCCTTAAAGTTGGGTTTGGCAACATGAATTTTTTGGACAATGGTTTGAGAGCAGAAGTTACATGTGTGAGTTTTAGGCCATGGAGTATTTCTGCTTGAGATTGTAAACTCCCTTATGATAAGAACACTACCTAGTCCTGGAATAAAGATTCATGAAATAGATCAGAACTAATACCCAGCCAAGCCTAGTAAAGCCACAGTCAACGTGCAAACTTATGAGGAAGAAATAGATGCTTGTGGTTGAAGACACTGAAGTTTGAGGTTGTTCTATTATACAACGCTACTATAGCAGAAACCTAATTAATACATGTGGTCATTCTCAAAGACACAAGAAAATATGAAAACGACTTCACTCCCACCAGGATCACTATGATCAAACAGACAGATAAAACGAGTTTGGGCAAGGATGTGGAGGAATTGAAACACTCATACATGGCTAGTGGGAATGTGGGAAATCAGTCTAGCAATTCCTCAAAATGTTAAAGGTAGAATTACGATGTGGCCCTGCAATTTCACTCCTAGATATATTATCAAAAGAAATGAAAACATAGGTTTACACAAAAACTTATGCATAAGTGTGAATAGCAGCGTTACTCACAATAGCAAAAAAGTGGAAACAGCAAATGTCCATCAACTGATGAATGGATATACAAAATGTGATACATTCAGATACTGGAATATTACTTAGCAATAAAAAGGGATGACATACGGACACATGCTACACACATGATGACACTTAAAAACATTACGTGAAGTGAAAGAAGCCATACTGAAAAGATCATATATTGTATGATTCCACTTATATGAAACGTCCAGAATAGGTAAACCTAAAGAGAGAAAAACAGATTTGTGGTCTGTGGAGGATGGAAGGGTGGCTAAGGAATGACTGCTAATGGGTAAGGGATTTCTTACTGAGGTGAAATAAATGTTCTAAAACTGATTGTGGTAATGGTTTTACAACTCTTTAAACATACTAAAAGCCAGTGAATTGTGTACTATAAATGGATAAATTGTATGGTATGGTTTAAAACAAAAAACAAAGGATAAAGCCACAGAACTACCAAAAAGACACATACTGTGAGCTGGGGACAATAAACCAGTCACACTCTCCTACCTGATGTGACTGTGACAAATGGCATATGTGATTTCAAAAGCTGGCTGAAGTTAGCAGGTAGAATCTTTGTCAGACAGAGATTTTCTCTATGTGGCACTAACTTTTCTACATAGGAGAAAGGCAGATATTCATGGGTTCATTAGCACCATTATCTAACCCAGTGATTTTCAAACTCTTGTAAAAAATATTTTGTTTAATAATGCACACAAGCTATATATACTTGAATAAAATCTAATTATAGAACATTCAAACAGTTCAGATATATTTGAAGTAAAATATGGAAGTGTGAAAATCTTTTTTCACTAGCCTACCAACTCTACATATTCTCCTCCCCAGAGGTAACCCCCGGAAACAGTAAATATACAGCATTCTAGTCCTTTATTCTAACCATTTGCCTAAACATATAAGCAAATGTATAACCCCGTTTTTCATAAATTGGACCATACTATGCACAATGCACTGAAATTTGCTTTTAAAAAACTTACCATGTCCTGAAGATCTTGCCATGCATTTTAATCAGCTGTATAGTATTTTCATAGTATGGTTCTACAGAGCTTGATTATCTATTCTCCTACTGAAGAACATTAGAATGTGTCCCAATTTACTGCTATTACAAAACAATGATAAAGGAGGTCTTGACATATACATCCTTGAGCATGTGTACAAGTATTTCTACAGGATAGTTTCTAAAAGTTACATTTCTGAGTTGAAGAGACTGCACATCTTAAATTTAGTCAGATTTTTTTTTTATCAATAGAAATCTTTTTCTGAATTAACCTTTACATGAAAGATCAATATATAGAAAGTGAAGAAAGGAAATGCATTGATCTGGGGCAGGGAAGCAGAGCTCTGAAGCTCTAATCCCTCCGCCTCACTCTCAACCTCTGCCTTCACTGCCCCCCCAGCCATCTCCTTGGAGACCTTAGGGTCCCAGAGTACAGAAAATCATTGCATGAATCAACTGAGTTGACATGTGATATTTCAGAATGTAAGGGTGGATTTTCAAACAGGGTTGATAATAACAAATTAATTCCAAATCAATGAGTTTTAGCTTCTTTTGTGTTTTACTCAACCAGTTGGACCATTGTCAAGCAGAATGACTCTTGAAAGCAGCGGCGGCTCCAGATTTTCTAGATAGGAGGGATTTAGAGGAGGCAAGCTGATTGCAAGGGCCTGGATGCTACTCTGCATTCACATGGAAAGCTGCCTGCCTAAGGTGGTTTTGGGGAGCTTAAAATGATTATGGGGGTCAAATAAAGCATCCTCCATCAAGCTACCACTTGGCTTGACCATATCGTAAATGTTTCATAAATCAAAACTAGATGTCAGGAAGAGAGAATAATTCTGATGCTAGACTGGATACATCTCTATTACCTATGGTCTGTATTAAATCCCAGTCTTAGAAATATAAACTTTTAGAATGCTTATATTGTCATCAGCTAAAAGAATACATCTGGATAGCAATGAGTCTTTTGCAATCCAACATAAAATGGAAGGGGATGTTACCTAATTCTAGTGAAATCTTTAAAAAAATGAAGTTCAAGAGCATAAAATACTTGCACAGCAATTCCTTTCAAAGACACCAACATTATTTAGCTTGGAAATCATCGTGAAGATATACAACTTATAGTTCCTAGCTCCAGTTTGTAGGGTAAAAATAGTAAAGCTGGTTAAAGCTGCATAGTTGAGGCACTTATTATTTGAAGCTGAAGTCTGGCCAATATTTAAGAAAATAAAATTCCAAAACATTTTTTAAAAATGTCATTCCCACTTGTTGTCAAAACAATTCATTCCCTCCCTGAGAGCAAAAGCTGTGTGATTTCCCTTTATACCACTTAGACCTTGCATGCAATTCAACAAATCTTTGATAAATGAAAGAAAAAAAATGGTAGCCACCAAATCTGAAAGAAGAGGTACATAATTTAATTAAACCATTCTGGCCTCCTAAGAGAAGTTCTTTAAAAAGGGACATGTCTTTTGAACAGCAAACCAGTTCTTTAAAATTAAGGAAATATATATATATATATAGTTACTTAATTTTTATAAGGGATATATATATGTATATCCCTTATAAAATTCTCGAATATTACAGAAAGATATAAAATGAAAAGAATCTCCCCACCCCCACTCCCTTAAACTCTAGCTCTAATTCCATTTTCCAAAGGTAATTCCTGTTAATAATTTCTTGTTAGTTCTAAATGATTTTATGCACTTGTGAGTCTATGTGTAGTGAACACCTCTTATTCTTTTTGGCCACACAAGATCAGCCTCCTCTTCCTGTGTTTTGGGAATTCCCACTTAATATTTAATTGGGCACATCTTGCCTCTTAACATAGACTCTAAAAATGCCAGGTATTCCTTTTAGTGGCCCCTCCAGCAGTAGAAGTGTAAACATACTTCCTAGTCTCCATCACTTAGCACCCAAGCTTTTAGAAGATAGAGACTCAAAGAGCAGGTAACGCCAGAAATCCATGCTGGTAAGGGTGAGGCAATGGCTGCAGTCAGCATCGGAAGCAGCAGTGGTTTAGTGGTACTGGCAGGGTACCGGCAGCATCCAAGATTTCCCAGGGCAACTGTATGGTGCAGTCTGGAGCCTTGTTACTGGCTGCACAATTCAAAAGCGGTTCTTCCCAAACAGTGCATTGTGTTTGTGCATTGCCCAGAATTCACTGGATCCCTCGTTACTGTTTTGTGTGCCTCTCCTCCCCAGTATCTCAAGATGCTTTCACTTCAACAAGCCAGCACCTACAGTAGTTCCCCCTTATCCTCAGGGAATACGTTCCAAGACCACCAGTGGATGCCTGAAACAGGAGATAGTACCAAATCCTATATATGTTGTGGGTTCTTTTCCCCCTATACATACGTACCTATACTGAAGTTTAAATTTATAAATTTGGCATAGTAAGAGATTCATAATAATAATTAATAATAAAAATGCAATGATTATAACAATACACTGTAATAAAAGTTATGTGAATGTGGTATTAAGTAGAACAGGGTGACTTGAACACAAGCACTGCATATAGTGACAGTGGATCTGATAACCAGGATGGTTGCTGACTAAAGGATGGGCATGGATATGCTGGAGGAAGAGGTGATGCATGTCCTGGGAGGGATGGAGGAGTGGATGGCTAGAGATTTCATCCCTCTACTCAGAACAGCATGCAATTTAACACTTACAAATTGTTTAGTTCTGGAATTTTCCATTTAATATTTTTGGACCTTGAATAAGGAGGGGACTCCTGTACATTTTTTTTTCTTCTCAAGGGCTGTCCATTGGCTCCTGGAACTAGCTTTTGCCAGAATGCATGAAAAGCCAGATGTTCTGGGAATTGCTTCCTGAGAGCAGCCCCTAAGCAATGACTTAGAGGCAGATTGGGAAAGCCCAGCCTCCAGGCCTTGGGCTGAGACAACATGGAGGCTGATCTTCTGCTACAGAGTTGCTCTGTGGGATCAGGCTGAAATTACCCTGGGAATCATTGCTTGAGACTGCACCCTTGCTGGCCTTCCTCCCTGTTTCCCCCACTCCCTCACCAGTTTCTCTTGGAATCCTTAGTAAATCACTAGCACGCATCTTCCACAGTCCACTTCAAGCTTCTCAGACAGCCAACTTCCTGGAGATTCAGAACCAGTCAAAACCTTTTTAAAAACGCCCCCCACTACTTTGTCACCCCACTTCCTTCCCATTTCCCTGTCCTCTCCCCCATCATTTCATCATTCTCAGCTTCTCTCCCTTCCCAAAGCTTGAAGTGGCATAGGGATGCAGAGTTTAGAATCAAGGAGAGAAGCTCTGGAAGGTGGTGCTAATGCTTTCATGCCATTTTCAGCTAGATCTCTTTTTGTCTTGTACTCAAACTAACTTATCTCTCTTCCTTCTTAGTGCTTAGAGTCAGGATACTCCAAAGCCGTTGTTGGTAATAAACAAATAATAATCAAAAGTTAAAATCATGTCTTACCGCACTATTGGTGAAAGCATACAGCTGCTCCCATGCTTCCTGAATACCCATCTAGTAGAAAGGCAGATTGCTCTTCCTTTTGATTCAATCATTTACCTTGGGTTCTATACTGTTTTACAATTTTTACAGTATTTCCCTTTTCAGATGAATAGTTCCATCAAATATTTATAATATGTTCAGATAAGTAGTCGTGTAGTACAAGGAAAAAATTCCACTGAGGTGTTTGGATGGTTTCACGGTATAGGCAACGAAATTTTTAGTGTTTTGGCATCATGACTTCAGGATAGAATTTCTTTTGTGGTACAGTCTTACTTAGCCTTACACTGTACATTTCTCCAAACTCATTACTAGGAGACAGCATAAAAATTACATTAATATTGATATGATAAAATGTCATTTTATGAGAATAATACAGTCTCGATTATTAATCTGACTTCCCTTGGAACATATAACACCCATAGACATTTTAAGTGGGAACATTCCAGTTTAAATTGTAATGCAAGCAAAGATATAGAATGATTCAGAGGACAGTATTTTTCTCATGAAACACTACATGTGATTCAAATTTATTTTTTCCAATTTATGTTTTCCCAAATCATTATTTAAATTATGTAATGTTCATCTTCTGACTTTTAATCTACTCATCATTTATTTGCTCATGCATACAATAAACAACTGTAAAGTGTCTGCTATGTGCAAAGGACTGTGCTAGGTGATGATAAGGGGGACCGAAAAAAGTCCCTTCAGTCCCTAAAGAGCCTACAGTTGATTAGGAGCAAGACCCAACAAACAAATAACTCTAAAAAAATAATGGAACGATAATAAATACGGGGTGGGGAAAGAGAAATACAGGTCAAACAAAGGCAGAAGCAGGGAAGTATGGTGCACATGTGTGACTTAAAATTATTTCACCTAGAAGGGTGTTTGGAAGGGAGCAGTGAAAGGTAAGGGGAGAGAGCTATTCATTGGGCCACACCATGGAGGATGTAGAAAGCCAGGCTAAGCGTTTCATGGTTAATAAAAGCCCAAGTTTACTTATAGGGACTCAACGGATCAAATCTTGGTTTTAGGGATTTAAATCTGTTAAAATTGTACAGAATGGAAGGCAAATGGTTACAAACCAGATGATATTCTACCAAATATTTAGTTTTCCTTAGATATAGAATTTTCACCCACATTGGTGCTTCACTAAACAACAGTTTTGCATACATATTGGGGCTGATGGAGAATGAAGAGATGAAGCGGGCAGCCCAAGTCAAGTGCTGCACATCTAGTCATTCTATGGAATCCAGGAATTCTGGAAAACTTGCTGAGAATGTTTACGATGGCTATGCAAGGAACAGAGTTTGCATCACTCCTGGGACATTGTGGACAGAGATGGCAAATTGGATCCACCATACTTTTAATTCCATCAAGGCGCACCATATGCTTATAAATAGTGTTTTTGTGAGGACCTTAATCAAGGAGATTTAGTGCTGTAACTGGCCTATTTCTGATTCACTATTGTCTAAGATCTTGCATTCTTTCAAAAGTTGAAACAGAAAACTAGAGTAAATTACACATATCTGCTGCCTAAAGGATTTATATTTTCCTTTTGTTTGTTCTTAAATACCATCATTCTACTCATCTGCTGACTGTTCAATTGCAAGACATAGTGGCATAAAGCCAGATATCCTGTCCTGTGGTTTCCCCTCCCTCACTCATGAGATTAGAGGGAATGGGGTGGTGGGGGGAAAGGGGGGCATGGAGGGAAAAGAGGAAAAAGGCATAGGAAGTTCTTCTGTTTTACTAAAGGCCTCATCCAAAAACAAAGGAAAAATATGTTAGTATAAATACCACTACAAAGAAAATTTCTGATTAGCCAGAAGTTTTCAGTGTTGTAGCTGGCACTGATTCACTTATTCTATACAAGGAGAAGTATAGACTGTATGAATTTCAACAGCATGTTGAAGTGCTTTGTGATGGCTCTAAATTTCAGCCTAATATGCTGATGGAAGTGGCCCACCTGCCTTGTTACCCAGGGCTGAGCCTGAATTAAAGTGTGATGACTTGCTGCTGTTCTCGAGAGGCTGGGCAGCTGGCCTCCCTCCCCAGTTCTCCCTTTGGGGGTCCTCTATTTTGCATTGTCCAACTGTGCCTATGCATCTACCTTTCTGTAGCCAACTAAGAAGTTAGGCAAGGTTTGATTTAACAACATACTCAAATATTTTTCTTTATGAGCATTGCCAAGAGAGTAATCTGATTTTAATACTTAATGTGGTATATTCCACATTCCATATATCAGTAGTGCGCTTCCTTCTTCCCTCCTTTTCTCCTTCTCTGTTTTCCTTCTCTTTCTTCCATCACACTGTACTTCTTTGCTTTCCTCCCTCCCTCCATTTCTTCTCTTTCTTCTTACTTCCTTCTTTTCCCACCTTTCTTCTTTTCATCCTTTATTCTTTTCTTTTTTTTTTTTTTTTTTTTTGAGGGGCAATAAGTCATTTCATATTATGCAAGTTAAGAGAAATTAAAAGAGGAATTGTATTATGCTCAGGAAACAATGTGCCGCCTTCAGGAAATGGAAGATACTGTCATCTGACTTACATTGCCACAGAAAACACAGGCTTGTCTTCAATCCGGTTTGTAACTGTAGGTTACGTTGGTGTTGGCATTCCTGGTCAAGGAAATCTGTAGTTTGAAAGCATAAGAGAAATCATGCTGTTTATCCGTGATGCTGACATTTACAAGCAAGCCATAGGTTTTTACCCTGGCTACGTGTTTCCACCAGCTGATATTCCAGCGAATGGTTGTATGGGTATCCATCTCCATCACTAAAGCAGCTGGTGGTGAAGCATCAGTTGTTCTGCTTTCTGTGGCTGTGGTTGTAACATATTCTCACAACATCTAGGACAAAATAATTGTACCGAGAGCCACACACAAGATTTACACTGTGTATTTGTTTCTTAGGGCTACCGTAACAAATTACCACAAAATGGATGGCTTAAGACAACAGAAATCTGTTATCTCACAGTTCTAGAGCCCAGAAGTTTGAAATCCAGATGTCAGCTTAGTCGGTTTCTTCTGGAAGCTCTGAGGGAGAATCTGTTCTTTGTCTCTCTAGCTTCTGGTGACTGCTGGCAATCTTTGGTGATCCTTGGTTTATAGACTCCTCACTCCAATCTTTGCCTCCATCTCACACGTCTTTCCCCTATGTGTGTTTGTGTCTCAAATCTCCCTCTATTTTCTTTTATAAAGACAGCAGTCATATAGTAGTTCTATTTTTAATTTTTTGAGGAACCTACCATATGACCCAGCAATACCACTTCTGGGTATTTATCCAAAGAAGTCCAACACACCCATTCAAAAAGAAATATGCATCCCTATATTCATTGCAGCATTGTTTACAATACGCAAGATATGGAAGCAACCTAAGTGTCCATCAATAGACAATAAGGAAGAGGTGGTATATATATATGCAATGGAATATTACTTGGCCCTAAAAAAGAATGAAATCTTACCATCTGCAACAACATGGATGGATCTAGAGGGTATTACACTAAGTGAAATAACTCAGATAAAGACAAATACAATATGATTTCACTTATATATGGAATCTAAAAAGCAAAATAAATGAACAAACAAAACTAAAGAAACAGACTCATGATACAAAGAACAAACTGATGGTTGCCAAGTGGGAGGAGGATTGGGGGGGTGAATGAAAAAGGTGAAGGGATTAAGAGGTACAAATTGGCAGTTACCAAATAGTCATGTGGATGTAAAGTACTGCATAGGGAACATAGTCAATAATATTATAATAACTATGTATGGTGCCAGGTGGGTACTAAACTTATCTGGGGGATCACTTCATAAGTTATATAAATGCCTAACTACTATGCTGTACACCTGAAACTAATATAATATTGAAAGTCAACTGTAATTGAACATTTTTTTAATTGAAAAAAAAGAGACAGCAATCATTGTAATTAGGGCTAACTCTAAATTTAGGACGATCTAATCTTGAGATCCTTACTTTAATTATCTGAACAATGACCCTATTTCCAGCTGAAGTCACATTTACAGGGTTAAGACTTGAACACATCTTTTTAGGGGACATAATTCTACCCACTACACACTGCTACCTTAAAACAAAAATATCAAAGATTAAAGTCTATAAAGCTACTACAAAACAAAATCCACATTTAAACCAGTGGGAAAGGAACTTTGATTAATCTGAGACTTGTCACTAAACAAAAGAGAAAACAAATTCCTCTTGCCCATAGTCTTTTTATCTAGAATGATTTCTGTTGAGCTTTGTAAAGAGTGCTCTCCTTAAACACTGATGTCATGTTTACAATCATTTCAGAAACCCAATAGAGGAAAACAATGTGGCTAAGTTGCTTCCAAATGTTTTACTAAAAAAATTAAAAATGACTGCACAGAGAAAAACCATGTGGATGGCTTCACTAAAGATTATCTTGGGGTTAAGAACCATGCTCTATTAGCTGAGGCTTGAGCTCTCAGGAGACATGATTCAGAGAAACTCAAGAGTAGAATTGATTACATCAATTTAACCATTTTAGTACACAAAAGTCAAATGATCAGTTTGAAAAAAATAAATCTGTCAACTTCATTGTTTTAATCTTAAACTAAAATCAAATGGTAGGTTTTAACCATCAGAAAGCCTTTGGGAGGCCATAACTTTTTCATGCTTCTAATATTATGGTTGTGCTATATCCCTGCCTCAGAGTGAAGAGAAAGATAAGCCATTGGCTCTAATAGGTTAGCCTTTTCTGTAAGCAGACCAGCCAGCACTCTGATGATTGCTGACAACTCTTGTTTTTGCAGCCTCCTCTGTTTTGTTGACATTTCTATACACTCACTCAATGAAACTCATTTGATACTTTTGAGTGAAAGCCCACATTTACTTCCCTACATACTTTTCGACATCTCAACTATTGACTTTATATTCAGAGAAGTCCTTTGAAAAGCAAATACTTAAGGAAGATGATTTAGTGAGTACATCTTGTCATCAGCCTGAAAAATGGAGACATTAGGTAAATACTTCAAGTCCCTTGGGCAAGTAGTATTAATGGGACCTTAGAATTTAATTCTAAGAGTCCACATTCACATAGGACTACAACGATGCATGCCACTAAATTGACTTTCCTATCATCTTCCATTTGGGACGCCCATGCCTCTGGTTCCCTCCAGCAGCTGACTGTATCTTTGTACTTATTTCTAGGCACATTTCAATCTTCAACCATTATCCAGAAAATGGTTAATATTGGCGCAATTAATTCCCATGTAAAGGTGACTTTTAAGAGGAAGCAGTGGCAAGATTTTTGGACTGGATAAACTGGCAGCAATTTGACTAGAACATATTGTAGTTTGGCATTTTGATGACATGCCCTCAACCAGAAAAACTTGTCAATTGTAATGACTGTCTATGTAGACATTTGGAGTTACATATGTGCACCATCAGAAACACAGAATGGGACTGTCTTACACAGCCATGTGACTCATGAGTATATTTATGGATCTAGGCTCTAACACCTGTGAAAATACATACAAAATATAAGCCCTAATTGAAACATGCTCATCATGCTTAAGTGAAGCATGAGCCCAGGAAAGCAGAGGAGGTTTTACTTATGTACAAAAATTACAGAATAGAAAGGTAACACAATATTCTTCTATTAGTGGGTTTTTTTAATTTAATAAAACCGTAAGACAAATATGTCGTGTTTGGCTCATTAACAATACTTATTCTTTTATCAGAGTTAATATTCTTCCATGTTTTCTTTGGAAATAGCGATATTGATATTTATATGATAATGCAAACAAATGATGCAATATTTCACATTTTCCTGTTTTTCACTCTGATATATTCACTCTCTAAAATTTTATGTTAGTGTGATTACAAAAAAAGTGCTTCCACAGTTGTTTCAAGATAATATATTGTTCCATTATAGCAAATGCATATGATTTGGACTTAGGAACTGGAAGCTAAAGCAATCTTTGTATATATGTTCATCATATCTTGAACAAAGCTGTTTGGGCAGATCTTGGACCACCGATAAGTTATTAAAAACATAATTTATATGCAAGTGGCAAAAAATGTAGTTATAAATGTAAATATAGATATAGTTCAATGCACTAACTACTAAACTATCTTGGAGGGGAACATCCTTGTAAGCAAAGAGAAAATTCTAGACATGTAATTCTAAAAAATTAAATAAATTTTACAAGAAAAAGTAAAGTTGATTTTGACTTTTTATATTTTAGTGGTTATGTCAATTATAGATCTCAGAATAATCACATATCTTTAACTTCCATCTGTTCACTTTGTCACTAAAGCATACTAATATATGTTCTTATATGTCATTATATTATATATATGTTTCATAAATATTTAAAAACTTTTTAAAGATAAGCCCAGTTTGAAAACTCTAAATCAATCAACTTCTTTGAAAGTTTTGATAGGAAGCGCTGAGCATGAGCATAAAATTATGAGTAGTTGGATTGAAACAAACAACATTGTTCTGTAATATATCTTTGAATTTTATTGACTTCTTGATGTCTGCAAAGTATACATACATAAGCTCATTAATTCTCATGAAAATCCTTTGAAATAGTTATCTTGCAGATGGATTTCAAACAAACAAACAACCCTGAGACTCAGAGAAGTTAGTTTGCCCAACATCACATCTTCAGTAAATGGTGGAATCTGAACTCTTAACCACAACCATCTAAAGATGACTCAACTTACTCATTATATATTTCCTAAGGAAATCACTTACATTCTTAAATAGTATATACCCATTTTTTATATTTATTCGAAAAAGTCATTTTCTCTCTTGTTTAAACAGAAAAATGTAGGGGGAAAATGAGAATTTTCGGTTGTTAAAATATTTGAGCAATGTACACTAAAGCCAAGTACTAAATAGCAAGGATGACGTTACACATATTTTCTTAGGAATAAGATCTTTCTGAGAGATCATAAATATTTAAGCATAAATCTACGTACCATAGATTGGCAACAGGGACAATTCTTGATTCAATGTGGAATTTTCTCAACCTTCAGATTGCTAACTACACAATCTGAATTTCTCATTAATTGCCAAATATCTACTTTGCTTTGGAATGTGCAGATCTTTAAGCTAAAATTTAACTTTCAAGATATTTAACCTCTAAGACCTCAAGAAGACCTTGTGAAAGTAATGCATAAAAGGAAATAGTCCACATTCATCGATTTTTATGTTCTTGCTTAATTCAATTCAAATATCTCAGTCTTTGCCAGCTCCTCTCCTACTCTGTATTTTTTGTAATTGCTGTAACTTTACTATTTTATTTATTAATCACAGTTTTACCTCAAATATCCTTTCTTCCCATCTTCCTGAAAAAGAGCAGTCCTGAGTCTTAGCTGGACACAGGACTTTCCAGAATAAAGACTACGTTTCTTAGCATCCATACATCCAGGTGAGACCACGTGAGTAGGTTCTAGCCCATGGGATGTAAGTGAAAGAAAGGAGCCAATGCGTGCCCCTTCTTTGTGTTTTCTTCCTGTCGACTGAAACAGAGTCAAAATGTCTGTAGCTTTGGCAGCCATCTTTGAACACGAAGTGATGGAGGATTCACACAGTAAGGCGACCACCTGGAAGGAAGCAGTCCCTGACACAGAGGAATGCCATCCCAACGAAGATCAAATGCCTTCAGACTTTTTAAACATAAGAGAAATATTTCCAGCTCATTTAATCCACTTTTTTTGCAACTTGCAGCCAAACCAATTCATCTAAAACAACATACAATGTACTATCACATTTGATCTTCATTGCTTATAAAATGCCACAACAATAACTAACACAGTTTAGTTTTAGAGTTCTGGTAGCAGGCATAAACAAACAGTGCGGTGATCAGAACATTGCTGAGTTTTGATTGCTTATGAGTTTGCTGGCTGGATTACATTTCTTATATTTTACATGCTACAAAGCGATTTTTCTTTGTTCCGAATAATATCCGACAATGTCCAGTCAACAGATTTTACAGGTGAATTGCTGTTCGCAATAATTAACTACATGTGTGAACTCACCTTACAAAGTTTTCCGAAATGATGCTTCTGAACAACTGGGAATTAATTTGCACGGAAAGGTCTAGTGCTCTGCATTCTCAGTTTAGGTGGGTGGGTGAAAATGTTTAGTTGGAGAGTTTTAAGCCAAAGGAGACTTTGGCATCTGAGTTCCTATGCAGCTGCCGAGCTCACCTTAAGGAAGAGCCTCCTCAGTGGAGGCAAATCAGTAAAGGCATAGGAGCAAATACGAAAGGGACCGGTCTGTCAGCTTCGCCATAGGCCTTAATGGCATTAGAACACAGGAGCCTGGCCACTGTGAATCAAACTTCAGTCAAATCTTTAGTCAAGTTCAATCCAACTGTAGCTCCATAAAACAAGTCCTGCTTTTACTCCAGATTTGAAAATAGCAAACAATTTATTGAATTTTGTAAAATTCTAGGTGAATTTTGTTTCTAATTTCTCAGATGATATGACAAAAAAAAAAAAAAATCATTGAGTGATACCTAATTTTACATAAAATCTTAGATATTTAAAAGTTTGAGTTTTGAGGTATTTATACTGAAAAACCTTTGAAAAAAGTGGTTGAATAACTATTTCCTTCTTGGATGGAGAAATAAATTTTCCTTTGACTTAAAAAAAAAAAAAAAAAATCACATTTGGGAGGCAGCCACCAGGGACAGTTTCACTTGGAAAGAGACTTTTTGAGAAAGTTCCAAGTGACTGAGAAAAGAGAATTATAATGGAATTTGCTCCACAAGTTTTATTCTGACAGAGGATCTATTCATCCTATGGAATTCTTTTAAAATCACTGACCTGAACAATATGCTTCTGAGAATGTTTTTCTGCTTGGCTTATAAAGATTTTATTATGTATCTATGATATAATCACTAGAAAATGCTCCCTCTTGGGCATTTGTTGTTTCTCTAATTATCATAGTTAATTATGGAACTGATATACCTGAGGTGCTTAAAGTTATAACAGGAAAGTAGATACAATCTTTTATGCAAACTGCACCTTCTGTCTTCATATTGGAGTCTGTTGTTAAACCTAATAATTCTATCACTTAAAGGATAACCTATAAACAGATTTTTTAATTTAAAAGGACAAAAATTATTATAACAAGGTTAAAATAATGATTCCTATCGTTATTTGTGATTTTGATATCAAGACAAATCATTTTCAGCTGTGAGCTCTGAATCAAGTTACTTCTCTGAGCTTCAGTTTCCTTCCTGTAAAAGAGAGCTAGAACTATGTCTCATCTCCTACAACTGTTTTGGGCATAAAGACAAATGATATATGTCAATGGTCTAATACAAGTACTTAACTCATTGCTATCTATTATTAGTGTTATCTTAGAATTCACACAATTCTAAAGCCCACAGCCACAAATTTTAGAAATACATGTTATATTATACTGATTTTCATTCTTTTGGTTGTGAAACTGAAGAAAAGTAACTCAATAAAGTTACACAACTATAAAGAAATGGTATTTTTTAACTGTCATTTAGGTCTTCTCAATTATTCAAACTATTTGGGAAGAGCAGAGATTAGGTTAATGTAAAACAGCCATGAAACTAAAAATTCTTTACATTTGGCTTTTGAATATGTTTGGCTTTTACATTTTAAATTTGGTTCATCTGGTGGTCTCTTTATTCATTTCAAAGAAAATGATGAAGACATGTTGAGAAGACACGGTTCAGGCACAGAGGGAGATGCTCAGTTTCTCTCTCCATCTTCTCTATCCAAGTCTTCCCTTAATGCAATGGTACAAAATGTCTGCTTTTTCTTAACTGATGAAAAGTCTGTGCTCTCTCAAAACTTCCTTAAAGTAGGAAAGTAGCTAAGTATTTGAGCTTCAAAAGGCTTCTCTTCATGCAGGCTAAGAAGGGAAAATTGAAATGTCTAAAAAGCTATAATCAAGCAGATGACATACTAACTGCATTGAACTTGAAAGCAAGTTTGTTATGGATGACCTAAAATTCTGATAAACCACCCAAGGACAATACTGATTAACCACCATGTGCTTTGAATATTTATGAAGCATGGTATAGATATACTGAAACAGAGCCTGCACAATTGATTTTATTATTTATTTAGAGGTATTAATTTATTTTTAAGTCAGCATTTTTAAGAGCTGTCACAGTTATAACATTGAGCTAGAAAGTTTTTTGTTTTTTTGAGACAGAATCACTTCTAGGAAATTCTCAAATTCTTTTTATTGTAGACAAATGCTTGATTTCAATCTGATAAAAAAGTAATTTAAATAAGGCACATTAAAATGCACTTCAATAATAAAACCTGCAATGTATTTTTAAAGCCATATACGGCTCTTCAGCTAATGAAAATGAAAGAAACTGTGCTTACAAGGAGAATGTGGCATTTTAGCAAAGCAAAGATATTAAATCTGATCTTTAGCAAACCTAGAGATAATAGTTTGAAAGTGTTTTTTTTAAGAATCAATTGTAGAATGATTTAAAAACCACTTTATTTCTAAAAGATGTACAACACAGCTTCAGAGAAACTTGATAATATGTAACTGCGCAGTGATTTTTAACATTCCAACATGAGTGTGGGCTTCACTGTGAGTGAGTATTACATGGATGAGTGTCCTGGTACAAACATTTGATTATATGAAGTTAAACAGATTTCATTCTGCATTAGTTACCTATTGCTACATAACAAATTTCGCCCAAATTTCTCAGCTTCACTGGGTGATCCTGGCTCAGAGTCTCTCATAGGTTGCAGTCAAGACGCCATTAAGGGCTGCTGTCATCTGAAGGCTTGACTGGGGCTGGAGAATCCACTTCCAAGAAAGCTCACTCATGTGGCTATTGGAGGGAGGTATTAGTCCTTTGTCACCTGGGCTTCTCTTTGACACACAGCAACTGGCTTTTCCTAGAGCTAGTGATCCAAGAGAGAGAACAAGGAGAGTTCATTATCTTTTTTGACTAGGGAGTCACATGTTGTCCATTCTGCCATAATCTATTCAGTAGAATTCAGTCACTAAGTTCATCCTACATGCAACTGGAGGGGAAATAACCTCCAATTCTTGAAGGGAAATGTATCAAAGTATTTTTGAATATATATTAAAACAACGGCACATCTCTGTAGAACTTCTCAGGGCCTTAATACTCGAATATGAATCCAATAGTGTGTGTACCATTTCCCAAGCTTATTTGACCTCTGACCTCATTTTTGTGGATTATTTTTCAGAACTGGGTTCCATTGGAGACATTTTGGAATCCATTGGTTTAACACTGCTATCACAAGGAAAAACATGTGTTTCTTCAAGGTTACAATATATAGTATTGTTAGCTTTAGTGGTGGCAATTCAGTATTATCCTGGGGCTAGATAGATTTCTAGACCTCAGGTAAACAGTCAAATTTAGTCAATAAGTGTTTATCACTATCTTCTGTGCCAAGCACTGCGCTACTTAAGGGCAAATAAGACAGGGTCCTTCCCCCCTGATGAACCAAATGAGGCACAATGTAGAATGGTTGTAATGAGGTCATAGCAAAGACAGAGCATGTGGATTATGTGCCTTGCACAGTTCTAAGTGCTTTCTGCATGTCAACTCATTTAATCCCCACAATAACCCTATTAAGTAGATCCCTCCTTTACACACACGAAAGATGAGGCAGGGAGGAGTTAAATAACTTATTCAGGGTTACACAGCTACTAAAGTCAGAGCTAGGATTCAAATCATAAAGGAGTCCTGCTCCCAAGTTTAGCTCTTATCATTGTAAATGTGATGTGCTATGTGCTATATTATCAGATACTTACAAGAAAGAAAAGAAGATTGCAAATAGCTCTGGTCCGTGGGACTATAGGAAAGAGTCACAGTAGAGGTGACATATGAGCCAGGTCTTAATGGGTCACCAGGAGTTAGCCAGTTGGGGAAAGGCTATTTCAGTCTCAGAACCAAGTGTCTCCAAAGGCACAGAGTCCTGACCCTGAATTGTGGGTTTAGAGAATGCTGGTGTAGATAAAAATTACCACAAACGATAGCGGGTTCTGGAAGATGAAGCTGAAAAGTCAGTAGCAATTACCTGGGAATTAAAATTCAGAACCACAGTGTGATTTAGCTCCTATCTGCAAATGTTTAATATTAAAATTCACTTTCACAGACTGAATCATTGGGTCAGGAATACCTCTCTAAAATCACCTTAACGATGAGGTGTGGTTGACACTATGGTATACCACCCAGAATCCCCTTCAGCGGTGAAAGACTTAACTCTCCCAGCTACAGGGAGTGCTGCCAGCAGAGCACTCTCAGTGGTCAGCCCACTATGGGGATTGCGTCCTTCCACAGAAGACATATGCCTCACCCAAGGTCATGACACTTTCCCAGGACTCCTATATCCAATGACTGATCAGTTTTGGGATATAAAGGCTGGACAACACAGAAGGGTCATCCTCATTTCAGAGATCCCTGTAGAGTTGGTTTCAGACTTGGTGGACATTGTATCACAGTTAACTTCTCCCTCTGCCCAATCCTGCTTTCTCTTTCCTCTTCTGCAGGTAGTGATCCCAAGAGGCTCCATAATAAACCTATTGACCTCTAATTTCAACTCAAGAGTCTGCCTCCTGGGGAACACAGGCAGTGCCAATTAGTACCAGGAATGGTTGAGAAAGTAGATGTTGGAATGGAATTTTGGAGCTCTTGGCTGACAATTCAAATTCCATCACTATGGTAGGTAGTGTCCATGTAACCTTTAGTACAAGGTAGCAGTGCAATTGTTAACACCTTTGCCAGTGGTGAACTGGGATAGTATACCAATGACTGGTGGGAGGGGGAGAACTAATTGGTGCAATGTAGTAGAAGTTTGAGAAATGTGTGGAAAAGAGTAACTATGAGGATGGTAGAATTGATTAGCTATACCTAAGTTCAGTTGACACTCTGGAAAAAACAATTATGACCAAAACAAAAACAAAAACAAAAAAACCCCAACAGTGACATATTCAAAAGAGTGAAAACCAGAGAGATTCCTTGGTAGCCTAAAGAGGCTCTCGTCTTCAGGAGGGAAGGCAGAGAAAGCTGAGGACCAGACTGGCACTTAATCGTAACAGTAGTAGAACTCAAAAGAAGGTTAAGCTCCCAAACAATGCAGATGTGTTATGCCAAGTTCAGGGCCTGTCCTCAGGGCAAGGGGAGGGAGTGACTCTAGTATATGGATAGGACATGTGGATTAACGAGCGTGAGAATTATAAATTCCCAGATTCCCCTGAACCTACTGAACCTGCACGGGGAGCCTACTATTCCCATTTAAGGGCTAGCACTTCTCCTTGTTTGCTACGAAGTCAATAGCTAGGATTCAGTCACAACATAATCCAGCCAAGAACATACTTGGCCTGATGAGAGAGGAAAGGGCTAGACTCCGATGAGATGGTGAATGGGCACGAACAGATGAAGGTGTACCAGTCTGGATTCTGGGAGTGCTTGATGAAGGGTAGTGAAATGGAAGGTTACATAAGGGAGAGTCTATCTAGAATATAGGATTTAATACCCTGGCAAGGACCCTGGAAGATAATATAGACACATGTCTAAGATGCCTCCTAGAAAAATCAATGGAGCACACTAGGTGAAGTAGACATGAGACACACCAGAATTGCCATGATAGACTATGGAAGAAGGAGTTTAAAAACTCAGGGGAATGGGCATGCTGAAGTGGGTATGCTATGTAAGGCCAAAAACCACCAGAGTCCCTTGTTCTTCAGGAACAAGAGAGGAGCATCATTTGCCAAACAACAAGGATATGCTGGTAAAAGGGGCACCAGCATCTGTTAGAAGTTCAGTGGTGCCTGTCCTCTATAGGACAGTACTTATGGTAGGAGAAGTCATCTCTGATAGCAGTGGGGGTAATAGGAGCCCCCAAGTAGACACAATTACTGTAACAAGAAGTAAAGTCATAAAGGCAGACAGAGAGGTCTATGCTCAGAGAATTGTGGAATACACTGTCACTAAGGGCAAAATAGATGGGCAGTCAGGGAGGGTACTACTCAATCCATGAAAGCAAGGATAGAAGATTCGGGGGCCGAAGGCAGGCATCCCAATAAAATGCTCCTGAACCTGAGCCAGTTTTTGAACCTGGAATCCAGTGGCTGAAGAAGAAGTGATGTCCCCAGGAAGAAGGACACTGCAATACTACAGCAAATGAGCTTAGTAATATTCCTCCTGTCCTTCCCTAAAGAAAGCTAGGGTCATTTTACTTGGGAGAGGGGGCATTGATGCCCAGAGACCCAAGGCATTGCTTTAGCTCCTGGTTAGCATGTGGTCATATTGGGCCAGGCAATAAATGGAGTCCTGGCCCATTTCTGGCCACCAGTGAGTCCACTGGGACTGTGGACCCATGCAGTGATCATTTTCCTTGTCCCCAAATGTATAACTGATAGATGTATTTGGTAGCTGGCTGACTCCTGCATTGGTCTGTGGGGTCAGAACTATTGAAAAGTCCAGGGAAAGCCCAAGTTGAAGTCTCTGATATTGCCCTCTCCCCCCACCCAAAATAGTAAATCCAAACCAATATTGAATCCTAAAGAAATGACAGATATTAGGGAAGGAACGAATGTTTGTACTCTCTATATTTCCTACTGAGATCAATACATTTCCAAGCTAATTCACTCCAGCAGGAACTGGATATCAAGTCTGTTTCATCTCCAAGGCCTCTAAACTGAAAAAAATTACTTCTAGTGTTGATTTTATTATAGCCATTATAACCCAATTCCATTATGACTAAATAATGTGGGAAACACACAAAATCTTTTAAAGTAGAATTTTACCTATATATGTTATCTTTACAGGTTCTTTAAACAGTATATTCAATAAATGAGCAAAGTAAACAGAAATCATCTCAGAGATATGGAGGAAAACCTGATGGTTGCTAGATGGGAGGGGGTAGGGATGAGGAAGAAGGGGGAGAGATTAAGCAGCATAAATTGGTAACTACAATATTGCCACGGGGATATGAAAGACAGTGTTGGGAGTATAATCAATAATGTTGCAAAGATTTTGTAGGGTGTCAGATGGGCTCATGTCTTATTATGCAGACCACTTCATGGATTGTGTAGATGCTGGACCACTGCACCTGACTGAAGCTAAATAGTATTGTATGTCAACCATAATTTAATATATTTAGTCACGGGATATGGAGTACAGCATAGGGAATAGAGTCAATGAGTCAATGGAATTGTAATAGATATATACAATGTCAGAGGGGCAATAGATTGAAGGAGGGAGATTATCACTTTGTGAAGGATGAAATGTCTAACTATTACATTGTTTTGTACACCTGAAACTAATAACAATAAAATATATCTATATCTACATCTACATCTATATCATCTATATCTATATCTATATCTATAGCTATATCTATATATTGCTGAATATCACTACGGTCACCTTCCAAGTACTCCCCTTGGGAAGCTGTGCACAGATGCCAGTGCCTAGTCCACCCTTCAAAGCTATTTTGGAACTCTTTCTGGAATGGCCATCAGAGCTGTCCTCGTATTACTCTTGATGTCCTGAATGTCATCAAAATGTCTTTCTTTATCTTCGGGTAAAGAAGTCATTGGGGGCCAGATCAGGTGAGTAGGGAGGGTGTTCCAATACAGTTATTTGTTTACTGGCTAAAAACTCCCTCACAGGCAGTGCTGTGTGAACTGGTGCATTGTCATGATGCAAGAGCCATGAATTGTTGGCGAAAAGTTCAGGTCGTCTAACTTTTTCATGCAACCTTCTCAGCACTTCCAAATAGTAAACTTGGTTAACTGTTTGTCCAGTTGGTACAAATTCATAATGAATAATCCCTATGGTATCAAAAACGGTTAGTAACATCATTGCAACAAGTTCTCAAACCTAATTGTCAAACCTCTTCATTGTTAGTTGACTCTTGAAAAACATGGGGGTTAGGGACTGCAAACCCCACCAAGTCGAAAATCAATGTATGACTTTTGACTCCCGCAAAACATAAGTTGTCCCTTGGTATTTGCGGCAGAATGATCCTAGGAGCCCTGCAGATACCAAAATCTGTTGATGTGCAAGTCCCCTATATAAAATGGTGTAGATCAATGCAGACAGTCAGTCCTCCACAACTACCTACTCACAAGCTCTGGTGGAAACCGGTACAGGTGTTTACTGAAAAAAATTCTGTGTAAGTGGACCTGCACAGTTCAAACCCATACTGTTCAAGAGTCAACTCTATTAGTTTGAACTTAAAAGGTTAATATGTGTGACGCACTTAGTTCTGGGCAATATTAAGCACTATAACTGAATCTGAACAATACTTATCATCTAAAAATATTTTGGTCACATGCTGCAGGTCATAGAGCACCCATTTTATTTGGTCAACAGTGTTTTAATTTCTGTAAATATTTTTTTATTTTTCAATTACTGTTGACATACAATCTTCAGGCATACAACATAGAGATTAGACATCTATACAACCCACAAAGTGATCATCCTGATAAGTCTAGTACCCATCTGACACCACACATAGTTATTACAATACTATTGACAATATTTCCCATATTATACTTTACATCCCCATAACTATTGTGTAACTACCAACTTGTGCTTCTCAATTCCTTCCCCTTTTTCACCTATCCCACCAACTCCCCTCCCATCTGGCAACCATCAAAGTGTTCTCTGTATCTATAAATTTATTTTGTTTGTTCATTCATTTTGTTCTTTAGATTCCACATATAAGTGAAATCATATGGCATTTGTCTTTCTCTGACTTACTCCACTAAACACAATACCATCTAGTTTCATCCATATTGTTGCAGTTGGCAAGATTTCATTCTTTTTTATGGATGAGTAATATTCTATTGTATATATGTACCACCTCTTCTTTATTCATTCATCCATTGATGGACACCCAGGTTGCCTCCACATCTTGGTTATTGTAAATAATGCTGCAATGAATATATGGGTGCACAAGTCCCTTTGAAGTAGTGTTTTGTATTTCTTTGGATAAATACCCAGAAGTGGAATTACTTGGTCCTTCATTGTCACTTACTATAGTCTTTGTTTTAAAGTCTATTTTGTCTAGTATAAGGATTGCTATGTCAGCTTTTTTTTTCTTTCATTCCCATTTTTGTTTTTTAGTTTCACCTCATTTATATAGGCAGAGAGTTTTGACATCTTTTCTGAAGACATGTTATCCTTAGTAAATGGATAGTTAATTCCAAATAGAGTTGTATTCATCTCTTCCTTAAAAGTCGGATAAAATTCTGCTGTGAAATTATTAATGGTAAATCTCTAATTCCCCCTTTAGTCTCTTATTTGGAAATTAGTCTGTTCAAATTTTGTCTCTCTATTTTGCTAAGGAATGATCCATTGTTTGACTTTCAAACTTATTGCCACAGATTTATTTGCATTATTCTTTTAATCTCTTCCCGGTTTGTGGTTATACTCCTTTCTCATTCCAAATCTTATGTGTTTTTGCTTTCTCTCATTTTTTGTTTAATTGGATTTTATCTAGCTTATTGCTCTTTTAAAAGAGCCATCTTTTGGATTTATGTATCCTTTCTATTATGGTTTTTTTAAATTATTTTTTTATTAGTTTCAGGTGCACAAGACAAAGTAATACTTAGACGTTTATCTTTTATATCCCTCACACTGTGTGAATCCCCCTCGCCCCATCCACTATCCCTCTGAAATCGCACACAGCTATTACATTTCCACTGTCTCTATTCCTAATGCTGTACTCCGCTTCTTGTAAATATATATATACAAACATGTAGTTGACATTCATTATTGTTCAGCTTCAGCTTCAGGTGTACAGTGCAGTGATCAGGCATCTGCATCATCCCTGAGGCGGTCTCCCTAATGAGACAAGTGTCCATCGGATACCCTACAAAATCTTTACATTATTGATTACATTCCCCAAATTAATTTTCAAAATCTTGTGGCCATCTTGTGGTTACTGACTGTTTTCTAATCCCCTCACCTTCCCCCTTATCCCCACCCCCGCCATCTAGCAACCCTCAGTTTTTCCTCTATGTCTCCAAAACTGTTTCTGATTAGTTCATTCACTTATTCTTTTCTTTAGATTCTACATATAAGTGAGATCATATGGTATTTGTCTTTCTCTGTCTGACTTATTTCACTTAACATAATGTTCTCTAGGTCCATCCATGTTGTTGCAAGTAGTGAGATTTCTTTCTTCTTTATGGCTGCGTAATACCCCATTGTATAAATGTACCACAGTTTCTTAATCCAGTCATTTACCGATGGGCATTTAGGTTGTTTCCATGTCTTGGCTATTGTGTATAGTGCTGCAATAAACATAGGAGTACATAAAGTTTTTTGAATTAGAGTTTTGTATTTCTCCAGATAGCTACCTAGGAGTGGAATTGCTGGATCATAAGGTAGTTCCATTTTCAGATTTTTGAGACACCTCCATACTGTTTTCCATAGTGGCTGCACCAATCTGCAATCCCACCAACAGTGCACAAGGGTTCCCTTTTCTCCACATCCACGCCAGCACTTGTTGTTTGTTGATTTATTGATGATAGCCATTTTGACTGGGGTGAGGTGGTATCTCATTGTGGTTTTTATTTGCATTTCTCTAATGATTAGTGAGTTTGAGCATTTTTTCATATGTCTGTTTGCCATCTGTGTATCCTTTTTAGAAAAATGTCTCTTCATGTCTTCTGCCCATTTTTTTTTAAATTTATTGGGGTGACAATTGTTAGTAAAATTACATAGATTTCAGGTGTATAATTCTGTATTACATCATCTATAAATCCCATTGTGTGTTCACCACCAGAGTCAGTTCTCCTTCCATCACCATATATTTGATCCCCCTTACCCTCGTGCAAAAGAATGAAACTGGACTGCTATCTGTCACCATGTACCAAAATTAATTCAAAATGGATCAAAGACTTAAGCATAAGACCTGACACAATAAACTGCATAGAAGAAAACATAGGTACTAAACTTACAGACCTTGGGTTCAAATGCATTTTATGAATTTGACTCCAAAGGCAATGGAAGTAAAAGCTAAAATAAACAAACGGGACTATATGAAACTTAAAAGCTTCTGCACAGCAAAAGAAACCATCGACAAAATAAAGAGGCAACCAACTGAATGGGAGATTTTTGCAAACAGTGCCTCCGATAAGGGGCTAATATCCAAAATATACAAGGAACTCATGAAACTCAACAACAAAAAACCAAACCACCCAATTGAAAAATGGGCAGAGGACCTGGAGAGACATTTCTCCAAAGAGGACATACAAATGGCAAATAGACATATGAAAAAATGTTCAACATCACTAATCATCAGAGAAATGCAAATAAAAACCACAATGAGATATCACTTCACACCAGTCAGAATGGCTCTGCCCATTTTTTAATTGGGTTGTTTGTTTTTTTGGAGTTGAGTTTAGTGAGTTTTTTTATAAATTTGTGATATTAACCCCTTATCAGATATATCATTGGCAAATATCTTCTCCCATTCAGTAGGGTCCCTTTTTGTTTTATTGATGGTTTCCTTTGCTGTGAAAAAACTTTTTAGTTTGATGTAATCCCACATGTTTATTTTTTCTCTTACTTCCCTTGAGCGAGGGGATATATCAGAAAAATCTTATTCCGGGTAATGTCTGTGAAGTTTCTTCCTATATTTTCTTCTAGGAATTTTATGGTTTCAGATCTTACATTTAAATCTTTAAGCCATTTTGAATTTATTTTTTTATGTGGTGTAAGGAAGTGGTCTAGCTTCATTTTTTTGCATGTGTCTGTCCAGGTTTCCCAGCACCATTTATTGAATAGACTATCTTTACCCCACCATACATTCTTGCTTCCATTGTTGTAGATTAAATGGCCATATAGGCATGGATTTATTTCTGGACTCTCTATTCTGTTCCATTGATCTATGTGTCTGTTTTTATGCCAGTACCATGCTGTTTTGATTACTGTAGCCTTGTAGTATAATTTGATGTCAGGTATTGTTATACCTCCCACTTTGTTCTTATTTCTCAGGATTGCTGAGGCTATCCGGGGTCTTTTATGGTCCCATATAAATTTTAGGATTATCTGTTCTATTTCTGTGAAAAACGTCTTTGGTAGTTTGATAGGAATTGCGTTGAATATGTATATTGTCTTAGGCAGTATGGACATTTTAACTATATTAATTCTTCCTATCCTGAACATGGTATATGTTTCCATCTATTTGTATCTTCTTTCATTTCTTTCTTCAGTGTCTTATAATTTTCTGAGTACAGATCTTTTACTTCTTTGGTTAAATTTATTCCCAGGTATTTTATAGTCTTTGAAGCAATTGTAAATGGGATTGTTTTTTTAATTTCTCCTTCTGATGTTTTATTATTGGTATATACAAATGCAACTGATTTCTGAATATTAATTTTGTATCCTGCTACTTTACTAAATTCATCTATCAGCTCTAATAGTTTCTTGGTGGAGTCTTTAGGGTTCTCTATATATTATCATATCATCTGCATATAATGACAATTTTACTTCCTCCTTACCGATTTGGATGCTTTTTATTTCTTTTTCTTGTCTTATTGCTGTGGCTAGAACTTCCAGCACTACATGGAATAGAAGTGGAGAAAGTGGGCAACCTTGCCTTGTTCCTGATCTTAAATGGAATGATTTTAGCTTTTCCCCACTGAGTATGATGTTAGCTGTGGGTTTATCATATATGGCCTTTATTATGTTGAGATATGATCCCTCTATTCCCACTTTCTTAAAGGTTTTTATCATAAATGGCTGCTGGATTGTATCAAATGCTTTTTCTGCATCTATTGATATGATCATGTGGTTTTTATTTTTCATTTTGTTAATGTGGTGTATCACATTAATTGATTTGCGGATGTTGAACCAGCCTTGCATACCAGGGATGAATCCCACTTGATTATGGTGTATGATCTTTTTAATGTATTGCTGAATTCTGTTCGCTAATATTTTGTTGAGGATTTTTGCATCTATGTTCATTAGAGATATCAGCCTGTAGTTTTCTTTTTTTGTGGTGTCTTTGTCTGATTTTGGAATCAGGGTGATAGTGGCTTCGTAAAAAGTGTTTGGGAGCCTTCCCTCCTTCTGGAGTTTTTGGAAGAGCTTGAGGAGAATAGGTGATAATTCTTTTTTGAATGTTTCGTAAAATTCACCTGTGAAGCCATCTGGTCCAGGGCTTTTGTTTGTTGGGAGATTGTTGATTATTGATTCAATTTCCCTGGTGGTAGTCAGTCTATTCAGGTTTTCTGTTTCTTCTTGAGTTAGCCTTGGAAGGTTGTATGCCTCTAGAAAATTGTCCATTTCTTCCAGATTGTCAAATTTGTTGGCATATAGTTGCTCATAGTAATTTTTTAAAAATTTTTGTATTTCTGAGGTGTCTGTTGTCACTTTTCCTTTTTCATTTCTGATTTTATTAATCTGGGTCCTCTCTCTCTCTTTTTTTTAATGAGTCTGGCTAAAGGTTTGTCAATTTTGTTTATCTTCTCTAAGAATCAACTCTTGGATTCATTGATCTTTCGTATTGTTTTTCTGGTTTCTATTTCACTTATTTCCGCTCTGATCTTTATTATCTCCTTCCTTGTACTCCCTTATTTGGCTGTTCTTTTTCTAGATGCCTTAAGTGTGAAGATAAACTGTTGATTAGTGATTTTTCTTGTTTCTTTAGGTAGGCCTGCAATGCTATGAATTTCCCTTTTAGGACTGCTTTCGCGGCATCCTATAGATTTTGCGTCGTGTATTCATTTTCGTTTGTCTCGAAATATCTTTTGATTTCTTCCTTGATCTCCTGCTTGACCCATTCATTATTTAGTAACATGTTATTCAGCCTCCATGAATTGGTGTGTCTTCCAGTTTTTTTCCTGTAGTTCATTTCTAATTTCATAGCACTGTGGTCAGAGAAGACAATTGGTATGATTTCAATTTTCTTAAATTTATCAAGACTTGTTTTGTGGCCTAATATATGGTCTATCTTGGAAAATGTTCCATGTGCGCTTGAGAAGAGCATGTATTCTGCAGCTTTGGGGTGAAATGCTCTGAAAATATCGATTAAACCCAAGTGGTCCAATGTGTCATTTAAGGCTGTTGTTTCCATATTGATTTTCTGTCTGGAAGACCTGTCCCTTGTTGTCAGAGGTGTATTGAAGTCCCCTACTATGATAGTGTTACTGTTGATCTCTGTCTTTATGTCAGTCAATATCTGTTTTATATATTTAGGTGCTCCTATGTTGGGTGCATAGATGTTTACTAGGGTTATGTCCTCTTGTCAGATCGATCCCTTTATTATTATATAGTGCCCATCTTTGTCTTTTAATATGTTCTTGATTTTAAAGTCTATTTTGTCAGATATAAGTATTGCAGCTCCAGCTTTTTTCTCATTTCCATTTGCATGAAATATCTTACTCCAACCCTTCACTTTCAGCCTGTGTGTGTCTTTTGATCTGAGGTGAGTCTCTTGTATACAGCATATACAAGGGTCTTGCTTTCTTATCCACTCAGCCACCCTATGTCTCTTGATTGGAGCATTTAATCCATTTACATTTAAAGTGATTATTGATAGGTACATAGTTATTGCCATTTTTAAATTTGTAGTTAGATTGTTTTCATCTTTCTTCTATTTACAGAAGTCCTTTTAGTATTTCTTGCAATGCTGGCTTGGTGGTAATAAATTCCTTTAGCTTATTCTTTTCTGGGAAGCTCTTTATCTCTCCATCAACTTTAAATGATAGCCTTGCTGGATAAAGCAATCTAGGTTGTAGGCCTTTGTTTTCCATCACTTTGAGTATCTCCTGCCACTCCCTCCTGGCCTTCAATGTTTCTGTAGAAAAGTCATTTGATAGTCTTATGGGAGTTCCCTTGTATGTAACCCTCTGTCTTTCTCTTGCTGCTTTTAGGATTCTCTGTCTTTAACCTTTGCCATTTTAACTGTACTGTATCTTGGTGTGGACCTGTTTGGGTTTATCCTGGTTGGAACTCTCTGCACTTCCTGGGCTTGTATGTTGGCTTCCTTCATCAGGTTAGGGAAGTTTTCAGACATTATTACTTCAAATATGTTCTCAAACCCTTGCTTCCTCTCTTCACCTTCTAGTATTCCTATGATGCACATGTTGCGCTTGAGGTTATCCCAGAGGTCTCTTAAACAATCTTCATTGTTTTATATTCTTTTTTCTTTCTGTTGTTCAGTTTGGGTGATCTCTGATAACTTGTCTTCTAAGTCGCTGATTCGATCCTCTGCTTCATCTAACTTGCTGTTAATTCTTTCAAGTGAGTTCTTTATTTCAGTAATTGTGTTCTTTATTTCTAACTGGTTGTTCATTATGATTTCTTTATCCTTCTTTATGTCGTCTCTAAGCTCCTTAAACATTCTTATCATCAGTGTTCTGAACTCTGTCTCTGATAGGTTGGTTACCTCTGTTTCATTTGGTTCCATTTCTGGAGGTTTCTTCTGTTCTTTTATTTGGGACATGTTTCTTTGTTTCCCCATTCTGGCTGACTCTCTGTGTTTGCTTCGATGTATTAGGTAGATCCCCTAGAGTTCTTAGTTCTTGCTGGGTTATCTTATGTAGTATGTGTCCTTTATATTTGACTTGCACTACTTCGTTCTTCTCCTCTGCATGTGCTCCAAAGGTGACTCTTGTGTTGTGTATATTGTCTTGTTAAAGAAGATCTTTAATTGCTTTTCACTTGTGAGTAGGTGGTGTTAACTCCTAGGCTGACTAGTTGTGAGACTTGGCTCTGCTCACCGCAGGGTGTTCTGCTGCGTGAGGTTTAACCACTTAAATGTGGTTTGGCCTCTATGGGTTTTTGTGCCTGTAGAGAATTCCCTCTGTCACTTGTAGGTCAAACCCAGTAGTACTCTGGTTTGGTCTGGAGTTGGCCTCTGGGTGTGTTGAATCTTGTGCCTCTTAAACTGGGCCCTGGTAGGGCAATTTCAGAACAAAGCAAATCACCAAGCACAACAACAACAACAACAAAGAAAAAATCAAATACATTCACATGTAAAAACAACCGACAACCCCCACTCAACACAGGCAAAGATATCAAAGATATAAAGACAAAACAAAACAAAACAAAAAGCAGCGCCAGTCTTGGCTTAAGCCCACCAAGTAATCTCCAGGTTGTCCTCTGCTGTACCAAAGAGTTATCTGTGTATTGTGCAGGCAGAGCCGGTCACCTGGTGCCCAGAGTGATGTTGGGACTGCAGATTTAGATGAGTGGGGCTGAGGGGTCTGGATGGTAGTTTCTACAAAGTCAGTGCAGTTTCTGCCCTTGCCTGCACATATGCGCACTGAGAGTAGCACCACCAGCCCTGTGTCCAGTTCTCCTGAGTCTTAGAGCACTTCTTCTGTGTGTGTGTGTGTGTGTGTGTGTGTGTGTGTGTGTGTGGCGGGTGGAAGATTTCTGAGCTGCTGAAAACCCAGAGCTGCATCTGCTGCCTACTGCTGATCCCTGGGAGTGCCTCCGCAGTTGTAATTGCCCTGCCCTAGGCAGGCCAGAAAGGGTGGGGGCTGGGGATGGAGGGGTCTTCTCTCTCCCAGCCTAGCAAAAATCACACTCTTCCCAGCCTCTTCCTTGGGTCAGAGCAGTGCGCTGGTCTTCCCAGAGCCTGAGCACTAAGGCTCCTCTGTAATCTGACACTACTCCTCAGTTCAGGGGCCAGTTTAAATTTCTGGAAGGGTGGGGTGGGGGTAGGATTGGAAGAGCAGGGGGAGTGGACCAGGTATGGAGTTTGTGTACTTTGTCTGAGGTAGAGCCCAACTGGAGGTCTCAGCTGAGATTATTGCCTCAAATGCTAAATATGCTGCCCCCTCGACAGGAGAAATCAGCTGTAGGACACAGGGAAAAAGCCCACCTCCTGGCATTTGTGTTCTCTGTTCTGTCCTGGGATCCCCTGTGTCTCCTCAGCTGTGGATGCCGGCCGCGTTTCCACAGCCACAGATGCGGGCCTTGTCTCCATTCCGCTCCCTTCCCTCTTCCCCTACTTGCCCAATTTGCCCACCTTCAAGTAATCCTTGCATGAGTCTCTTAGCTGTTCTGCGTGATGAGCAGGGAGTCTTTTGATGGGTTATAGATGTCCCATTTGTGATAAGATCTGGAGGAGAACTCAAAAAGTGTGCCCCACTGCCGCCATTCCTATCATGTCACCTCTTCATTTCCATTTTCATAAAATATCTTTTTCTGTCCCTTTACTTTCAGATTGTGTGTCTTTCAGTCTGAAGTGAGTCTCTTGTAAGGAGCATATGTAAGGGTCTTGTTTTCTTATCCATTCAGCCTCCCTATGTCTTTTGATTGGAGCATTCAATCCAATTACATTTAAAGTAATTGTTGATAGATATGTAGCTATTGTCATTGTATTATTTATATTTTTAATCTTTCTTCTTCTTCTTCTTAAAGAAGTCCCTTTTCCATTTCTTGTAATACTGGTTTGGTGGTTATGAACTCCTTTAGCTTTTACTTGTCTGGGAAAAAGCTTTATCTGTCCTTTGATTCTAAATGATAGCTTTGCTGGGTAGAGTAATCTTGGTTGTAAGTCCTTGTTTTTCATCATTTTGAGTATTTCCTGTCAATCCCTTAGTCCTGCAAAGTTTCTGTTGAGAAATCAGCTGACAGTCTTATGGGAGCTGCCTTGTAAGTAACTAATTGCTTCTCTCCTGCTGCTTTTAAGATTCTCTCTTCATCTTTAACCTTTGGCATTTTAATTATGATGTGTCTTGATGTGGGCCTTTTTGAGTTCATCTTGTTTGGGACTCTCTGCACTTCCTGGGCTTGTGTGTCTATTTTCTTCAGCAGGTTAGGGAGATTTTCCATTATTATTTCTTCAAATAGTTTTTCAATTTTTTGCTCTCTTTCTTTTGCTTTTGGTATCCCTATGACCCAAATGTTGTTATGCTTAATGTTTTCTTAGAGGTCTCTTAAACTATCTTCATTTTTTTCCCTGTTCTGATTGGGTGTTTTCTGCTATAATATCTTCCAAATCAGTGATTTGAATCTATCCTTCATCTAATCTACTGTTGATTCCCTCTAGTGATTCTTCATTTCAGTTATTGTAGTCTTCAGTTCTGACTGATTCTTTTTTATGTTTCCTATTTCTTTATTGAAATTCTCACTGAGATCACTGAGCATCTTTTTAACCAGTGATTTGAACTGTGGTAGATGACTTGACTTGTCTCTAGTTTGTTTAGTTCTTTTATTATTATTATTATTATTATTGTTGTTATTATTATTATTATTATTATTATTTGGAGCTTTGTTCTGTTCTTTCATTTGGGACATGTTTCTTTGTCTCCTTATTTTGGCTGCCTCCTGTGTTTGTTTCTATGTATTATGTAGCACTGCTATGTCTCCCAGTCTTAATAGAGTGACCTTATTTGTCCTGTGGGGTCCAGTGGCTTAGTCTCCCTGGTCACCTAAACCGAGTGTTCCAAGTGTGGATTGTGTGTGTTCTCCTGATGTAGTAGTGCCTTGATTGCTGTTGGCACATCAATAAGAGGGATTGACCCTCAGGCTGATTGGTTGTGAGGACTGGCCATGACTACAGTGGAGAAGCTGTTGTGTAGGGGCTGAACCTACAGAGCTGAATTAGCTTTAGCAGGGCTCTGATGCCTGCCCAGTGTGCCCTTTGGGTGTGTCATTTGTGGAGGTGGTTGGATGGTGCTCTGGTATGGTCTGAAGGTGGCCACTGGGTGTGTTGGTTCTGGGGCCTCTTTGGAGGGACTCTGCTGCGGACCAAGTTCAGCCGCTGCCTATGACATGCCTAGGGCCACTTGGTATGAGTTACAAAATGATCTGCAAATGGATGTCACTTGTTCCGGACTTGGAGGTGCCTGGGAGAGGCTACGCTGGGAACAGAGGCTGGCTGCTGCTAGTCCCAGTCTTGGCGCTGCTTAACAAGAGGTACAGGGCATGCCAAGGCCAAATGCTGCTTGTTTGGAGTTTGTGAACCTTTCAGAGATTTTAAGAGCGTTCTCAGCATGAGCCAAGATAGGCCATTTGTACGGAAAAGACACTGGAATGACTTGGGTGGGCCTGCAAGTTGGGTGGGGAGGGTGCTCAGGGAATCACCAGGGTGGGACCAACAGTGTTAGCCAGATTGATGGATACTCATATATGGCACTCTCTTGAGTCTGCATGCTGGGTCAGCTGGAGGGCTCAAAAGGAACAATGGCTCTGCCAGGATTTATTTCTGGGAGAAAGCTGTCCCCTCCAGCCCTCATCCTGGAGCCAAACAATTCGGTTCCTCCCTATATGTCCCTGGTGTCGTTTAAGCTGCAGCCTCAGTACTGGGGCTCAGAGCAAGTGAGTCCGTCAGTGAGTAAGTCCATGTTCAGGCCCTTTAAGAGGATGCTTGGGACTCCAGCAGCCTTCCATCTCACTCAGCCACAATCCCAGCTGGTTTTCACAGCCAGAAGTCATGGGGACTTCTCTTGCTGGCACTGGAACCCTGATGTAGAGGTGGGATCCCTCACTCTTCAGAGAGAACCTCTGCAGCCAAGAGCTCTCTCCCAATTTTTAACTGCTTCATGTGGGTGTGGGACCAGTCCCTTCCACATTTTCACCTCTCCTACCAGTTTCAATGTAGCTTCTTCTGTTTGTCCTTAGTTCAGCTACACACCAAGAAATTCTAAATTATGGTTTTTCTGTAGTTTAGTTATAATTTTGATGTGGTCATAAGATGAAGCAAGCACAACATTTACCTACTCTGCCATCTTGACTGCAGAAAAGTAAACACACTGTTTCAACTTTTAAAATTCGTTGGTAACATTTCAAATATCAGAGCATTACAAGTATTGGATGTTTTGGCTGCAGAAGCCACTTACTCATGTGGCACAGTCAACAACAGCTGACTGTGGCATAGTCACCATGTCACCACACTCCTCCCATTCCTCCCCACTCCCTGACACTGAAGCAGAGTGTCAATTGGTATTTATTATAGCATTTGCTCTGTAGTCTTCTCTCATAACTGCCTGTGTTTCTTTTTCTTTTTTTTTTCATCATTCCTAGTCCCCATGGGCATTTCAGTTTGCATGCTAGTCAAAGAGTGTAACATTTGCAAATTGAAAGGGGCTTACAGTATTTTTACATCACTTTTCCTCCTTACTCTTTTTGCTTCTGTCATTGCATGATTGTTATTACCAACATGCACCTTTTTTTAGACAACATGGTCTGAGTAAAGGCTTTAGCTTGGAAACATACCTCTCCTGGGAAGAGAGTGTGTGTGGCCTCTTTGCTCAGTACCTTGCAGAATTTTCTAAGGTTAGTCATTGCTGCAAATATAATTTCTGCTAGTGAGTGGAACAGACATAAGGCTGTTTCATAGAACCTGGTTGCTTATATACTTGCTCCCAGCCCATCCCCCAAGTAACTCCTCCACTCTACCATTACATTTACATTCATGAAACTGAGTAGCTAAAAGTTGAAATTCCTTTTAACAAGAATTCTCTGGTTGTGTATTCTGTAAAGTCCAAACAAAAAGTAACTTAGAGGCAATTCAGAAGGAATCTGTTTAGTGTTCTGTAATTGAAAATAATTACGTATTTTTTATTTTCACTTTTTAACTCTTCATTGTGTTAGTGTTTAGGCAGCCTATGGAAAATTATATTCCTTCTAACTTTTATAAGTCAGCTTATCTTTTCCTATTATCTTTTTGGGACTTATGTTTACCAATTAGAATTGAGGATGACTACCTTGGTACCCAGTTCTTTGTGGAGTACCTTAATATTTAATTCTAAACATTATTCTAAGTTTTTACTGTCATTTGTCCTCCAAAAGACCACAGACTGATGAATATGACTTAACTTCATCATTCTTTTAGTAGCAATTGGTTAGAGTATTAAAGATCTTAATGTAGTCAGAAAGTCTTCAAAAAATTCAGGTGTAATTGGTTAACTAATTTCACATTCATAGGTTATAAGGAGAAACCAAACTGCTAGCTTTGTTCTTCCACTACCCTTTAAATTTAATTTCTGGATCCTTTCCCTCAGATGAAATATTGTCAAGCTTTTTCCATTGCTCTTGGATAAGAAATGAACGGTACCTTCATTTTTGCATTTAAAATGATCCAGTCTGTAATCACATGACTATCGTCCAGTTTACTGTAATAATTATTTTTATCCAATTTAAAGCTTTCCATGTAGAATTTAGTTGGGCATGGGCATCACTGTTTTTAGCCTCCTTCCTCACTTAACTTCTCCCCTCTTTTTTCCTCTAGCTGTTGTTTCTGATGCTTGTAGGGTTGGGTCAAGGATTAGAAAAGATGAAAGAAAGAGCTATGACATGATACATTGGTGGCCCTGGGAAGGCAGATGCTTAAAGTTGATTCTTTCTCTTAAGCAAGCCTATTGGTGGTTCATCAGTAATCGTTGGCCAGAGACATCTGACTGCCACCACCTTAACATAGCCAGCTATCTATTAACACTGCCCCCTTGGGGGGCTTTTGGGCACATACTCCTCTGTTAGGGTCACATCATCCCTTCAGGTAATCACTTAGCTTATTGGGTAAGATTCCTTCTAAGGTAACCCCAGGCTGTCTCCCTTTCACATGGACTACATCTAAGCTCCAGTAAACACTCACTTTTTCCCACCATCACTGGAAGTGGAGTTTGTCCCATTGCAGCCCTCCTTACTCTGTGACCAGAAATAGTGGTGTGGCCATAGCCACAGCATTTATTTACTTTTCTTAGTGGGTACCAGACGCCAGTCTTTACAATTCCAAACTCCAAGAAGGAATATTTATAAGTTTGATGAGATGTCCCTTTGAAGTCCCTATTATTTGTGTTAAAGTACAATCTAACAATTTTTCCAAGAAATTCTCTCCCCACCTCTTCCAGCTCAACTAGAAGGAGGTGATGCTGGCAGAGCCAACTTGGGGTCACTCTCTTTGCAAGTCCCACATAGGTGGCTTAACACCTCATATTTTAATTTGGGGTACTTGGAACAAACTGCCTTATTCTTGGACTTTGGTGCCTCCACCAAAACTGAAGCAGAATGACCCCAGTGTTATCATCCAATTACTTAGTCAATCCTCTTGACTCAGTCTCGGTGGTATGCTGGTGCCTGTTGTTAACCAAGGCCATTATTAAAACTTAAATGATGTACAGTTACAATTAAATAAGTTATATATTTATAAAAAGTAACATATGCTCAAAGATCATCACTTCCTAATTATTTAACATCATTTTACTATTATCTCTGTTCTTGAGATTGTCTTTTATATCTGTATGGTAAAGATGTTATGAGATATCAGCTCACCCCAGTTAGAATGACTATCATGAACAAGACAAATAATAACAAGTGTTGGAGAGGCTGTGGAGAAAAAGGAACCCTCATACACTGTTGGTGAGAATGCAGATTGGTGCAACCACTATGGAAGGCAGTGTGGATGTTCCTCAAAAAATTAAAAATAGAATTACCATACGACCCAGCAATCCCTCTCCTGGGTTCCTACCCCAAAAATCGAAAACATTTATCTGTAAAGATATATGTGCTCCAGTGTTCATTGCAGCTTTATTTACGGTGGCCAAGACATGGAAACCACCAAAGTATCCTTCGATAAATGATTGGGTGAAAATGTTGTGGTATATATACACAATGGAATACTATTCTGCCGTAAGAAAAGATGAGATAGTATTATTTGCGACAACATGGGTGGATCTTGAGATTATTATGCTGAGCAAAATAAGTCAGACAGAAAAAACTGAGAACCATATGATTTCACTGATATGTGGGATATAAAACTGAAAAAAACACACAAAAGAACAAGACAAACAAATGAAGAAACAAAAACTCATAGACACAGACAATAATCTAGTGGTTACCAGAGGGTAAGGAAGTTGGGGGGTGGTAGATGAGGGTAAAGGGGATCCAATATATGGTGATGGAAAGAGAACTGACTCTGGGTGGTGAACACACAATGTGATATATAGATGATGTATTACAGAATTGTACACCTGAAATCTATGTAACTTTACTAACAATTGTCACCCCAATAAACTTTAATTTAAAAAACTGTAATTATGTTATGGTGTGCCACTGCACATTTCTTCCCAACTCTGCTTCATTGACCGCACTTTGGTAGCTCGAAATCAGCTATCGTAGAAATATTTACACCAAGGACACTGGCAAATGTAACAAATCAGGTGCCACTCTCCTCCATCTTGTTTAACATTTACCAGTACACCGTTGCTTGGCATATGCTCTTCAAAGATGTAAAGAACTAGCAAGATAGCAGGTGTGGTCCAAGGTAAGCCAGTTCATTTCAATACAAAAGGGCCACTTTGTAAGTGCTAACATTTCCCAGAATCAATAGATTCTGCATGCTCAAACAAAGTGTATCTCTCTCTCCAATGCTTGCAGTTCTTGAGAGATCAAATTGATTCCTCTTCACAGGTATCCACCCTTAATACATTTTCAAGTAAAAATCTGAGATTAGAGAGGGAAGCTCCTGCAGCTGCACATTCCTTGGCAGTTCACATCATAACTGCTTTTGCAAAAATGCCTCACCCAATTTTTTAAACTGTTCTGGGCTACATTTAATAGATGGTGAAAATAATGACTTTTAAATATGCCACTGCACAATAAGGCCACTAAAGCAACTGAGACATTTTGGGAAGCTTGAGTCTAGGAAAATAATACTTGCAGGAAAAAAGCAACATAGCTATAGGAAAAAGGTAGAACTTGAAGGTCAAAATTTGCATCTATACAGTCAAATTGAATAAACGTGAATGACACTGTAAAAGAAACAAACTCTCATTTCTCATTCAATAGTATATATTTGAGTTTTAGATAATCTTTCCGTTTTGTTTTGCTCAACCAGACTCAGGGAAGAGTTAATGACACCGTTGTTTCTCAGAAGTGGGGAGAGGGTAAAGAATGCTCATTCTCTAAAAGTAGTATCTTTTCCATAAATTTGAGAAGGCATATGATTGTTGACATGGTGGGTGTTGAAAATGTAGAGAGACTTTAAAGAAAATAATGTGAAAGCAAAACTACAAGACATGCAAAACAGGAGAGTTGCTGAATGGAGGTGCCTCCTTTATGAGCTCAACCTCCCTCCTGCCTGACATTGTCCCATCCCTTGACCTTTGAACTTGGAAATACCTTTTCCATCTACCCTACAAGGACTATTTCTAAGCATGCACCAGTGTGATCGTATTGCTTATGGCCATCATCCTTTCTGATTTGTTGCTTCCCATATTGAACTGGTTGTTAAATACTGTGAATATTACCTTTAGATAGCACTTTGTATCTGACAAAGAATATTCACGTCCACCATTTCAGACAAGCTTCACAGCTACTTGGTTAAGTAGAAAACTCAAGTATGATTGGCTCCTCTGTAAAAAATGAATGGACTCAGGTCTCTGGGAGAATAGCTGATGGAACAGCACATAAAATCTGACTCTTCTATCTCCTGAAATATGGATCCAGCAGAGCCTCGTAGACAGAATATATATTAGTTTTCTATTGCTCTGTAATAAATTCTCACAAGTTAAACAGCTTATAATACTCATTTATTATATCAGTTTCTGTAGATCAGAGTCCCAACATGGCAAATCTGGACTCTCTCCTCAGTGTCTCTCACAAGGCTGAAGCCAAGATATGGGCCATGCTATGGTTCTCATCTGGCGCTCAGAATCTTCTTCCAAGCTCATATAGATTGTTGGCAGAATTTAGTAGTTCAAGGTTGTAGGACTGAGGTCCTTATTTCTTCCCAGCCGTTGGCCAAGGGTCACTCTGAGATCCTCGAGAACTCCCTCACAGCCTAGCCTCACAACATGGCAGCTTACTCCTTCAAAGTCAGTAAGAGAATCTCCCTGACTGCTGCCAAGATAGAGTCTTCAACACCATAAGTAATCACCAGAATGATGATCTCATCACATTCATAAGTCCAACTCACACTCAGGAGGAGGGGATTATATGAAGTGTGGACATCAGAGGAATCTTGGGAGCTATCTTAGAATTCTGCCTACCACATGGCGCGAGCCTCCAACACACAGAGAATGTCAACTCTCAACTCTGCACTTGCTACCTTTGTGACTTATCTTCTCTGAGCCTCATGTTCCTCACAGTTAGGGCAATACTATTCATAGAATTAAAAGAAATAAAAGTGCTAACATCTGGACAGTGTTTGACACATGAAACTCACTCAATAAATGTTTTCTCCTGATTTTGCCACTGCATGCCAAATATACATCATTGCGTGCAGGTACACCAAGTTAGCTCAATATTTTCTATGATATAATAGTTACAAAGCAGCATGATATTCAACTTTGACTATGGAACATAGAAAGTAAAAAAGAGATGACTAGTTCATCTTACTTATCCCATCCCTAAAGAGGATCTCCCGTGTTAGATGTTTCTCCTATTCTCTCATTAAATCTAAAGACCCTGCACAGTAGGTATCACTGTCCCCATTTAACAGGCAAGGAAACTGAGGCACAGAAAATATTTCCTGTGTGCCAAATGTACACAATGAATTAGGTGGTAGAGCTCATGACTGGGGACCTCAGCCTGTATAACAGATCATCCCACCAAAGAACCACTGAGAAGCCAAGACAGGACGTGTGTGTGTGTGTGTGTGTGTGTGTGTGTGTGTGTGTGTGTGTGTGATTCATTAGGAAGGAATGCAAAGAATTTCCCCTCCTCTCAGGGAGAAGGCTGGGCCCCTTTACCCTCAACAGAGAGTGCACAGATTTTAAAATGTTGCAAAGGGCCATTAATTTCTATTGTAAGAGAAAAGGACCTGAAAGAATATTTTTGTGAATAAGGACTCAAGAGCAAGGGACTGGAATTAGTGATTGCAATCTGTTTCACCCTCTACTTAGTACTATTTTCAAGGTTCAAAATAGTCCTTTCGTTGTTGTTGTTGCAATTTCATTATTTCCATATCTTTAAAAACCTTGAAATATGAAACAAGATCAATGACACAATTATTTAACTCTCAATTTTAAAAAAATTGCTAAACAAATCTTCCTACCCAGAGAATTATATGCCAAATTAAAATTTCTAATTGAAGAAATGGTACACTCATTTTGGATCACCCCAAAGCCCTCTGAAAGGAGCAGGGACTTGATAATTGTCAAAGCAAAGTTTATACTGCAAAAATAATTCTTCCTTTAATTTCAAGATAGCCTGAAAAAAGAGAATACAAACATAGCAGTATTGAAGTGATGCAGGTAACACTTTAATGACATAGCCATTTATACTTGATAAAAATGAAAGAAGGGGAAGATGAACTAGAAATGTTTTCTTTGAAATAAAAACTACATCTCTCTAGCAATAAAAAGTCTCTATAAAAAGAAAAAACAAAGATTGTTCAAAAAGATCTCAAAGTTATAGAATAAGAGATGGAAATCTTTGAAGCTGAAGGCATCAGAGAAAAATATTTGGAAGTAGATTATTACCATCTCTTCATCATTTCACCAACTGGTATAAAGTCAGAAAGAGCTTTTCAACAGCTGGCTCACTTAAATTTCATTTATAGATGATTTAGCTCTGAAGAATAATGAATATGTTCAATCTAAAAAAAATGTTTCATAAGCTGAAATGAGACCTTTATTATAAAATAAAGTTTAGGGTCCTTCACTTGGGTACCGATATCCAACTCTGTAAGTATGAGACAGGACAGACACATGAGTTAATAATACGCAGTAGGCAGAGACTGTATGTTGCCTACCCATTTCCATTTTCCCATCTTCCTTAATAATAAAATCTGGATTTAATTTGGAGCAGCAATGTGCCTAGCTAAGACTATTTTTTCCAGCCTCCCATAAAGAAAGCTTTGGCCAATGAGATATAAATGGAATTCTTTGCAAATAATTTTTAAAATAGCTATTTAAAGGCTATTGACTCCTGCAGGGGAGAATGTCTCTCTTGCCTCTTGCCCTTCCCTTTCTCTCTTCCTGGAACGTAGATGTAGTGGCTGGAGCTCTAGCAGCCACATTTTGTCATTGTTGATTGACGTGGGTAAGGGCAGCAGAGAAGAAGCGCTGGGTTCCTGAGGACATCGTGGAGCCTCTACAAGAACTTCCTTTATGTGAGAGAATACAGGCTTCCATAGTTGCCCCTCCAGTCAGGTATGTTACTAGCAGAGACACTCAATTCCCGATAACAATACAATGTAATCATGACAATGGTCCAAATGATCTGAAAATAATAAATATTTTATACCTGTGTAAGAGGATACAAAACAAGACAACAAAAACAGAGCAATAGCAACAAAAACTGGCGGCTGCCAGGATTTCCTTCTATCACAGACTCCTAAAAAAAGGCAAAAGTTATTTTCCCTAAGGCCCTTGAGGGGATATGATGCTGGACTGATCCAGAGTTGAGGAAATCAAAGGATAACTTGGAGAGTAAAGGTAGAAGTGGCTGGCCCTGGGGAGGGGTAGGTTCTGTAAGCCTGGGAAGAGAATGGAGGGGACTTCACTGCACCCTTGGGAGGCAACAGAATCTTAGAAAGAAACGCACTGAGGAAACCTGGGCACCAGGCAGGCACCAGGCACCAAAACTTTTATTCTAATTTTTGCAAAGAATCTAATGCCTAAGCCTGGCGTGGAAGGAAGACAGCCTCCTGTCTGTACATGGACTGTAATGGACTTGGATAATGAAACTCTAACGAGGGACTATGATGGCCTGAAGATCCGAGGCATATTCCTCAATTTCCAGGACCCCAACAATAACTTCTCGATCTCAGTCCTACCCTATGTGACCCTATAGAGGCAATAAAATTCATATTTTTACAGCGGTTATCTTTTATTTATTTATTTATTTATTTATTTATTTATTTATTTATTTATTAAAAGGCAGTATTAGTTCTGCTCAGCTTTGGCCATAACACTTCATGAATGACAAAAGAGGACAATGGGATGGCACGTTAAATACAAATGGTTGCCTCCAGCGCCCATTACCCCTTCTTCTAAAGCAACAGTACCTCCAAACTTTACCTCCAAAGGTAGATGGCTCCTTAGAAGACATTGCATTTCCCAATCTCTCTTCCTTGGAGATATAGGCATGTAACTGAGTTTGGATCAATGAGATATAAGCAGAAGTGGCAGTTTCTGGATACATTTCTGAAGGAATAGCCTGCATGCACACTTGGGTCCTCTGCCTCCTCCTCTATCCTGCTGCTTAGAACTTGGGTGCTCCCACTCAGCCCTTGAGATGGAAGCCATGTGCAGCAGAGCAGTAAGCTAGATGGAGCCTGGGTGTGTGGTACTGCGCAGGGCCTATAGTCATAGATCACCCACCTGAAATTTCAGTCAGGAAAATACACTCTCATCTTATTTAAACCATTATTGTTAGGTTTTCAGTCACTAGTCAGAAAACCTAACTAGTATAGAGTCTTGAAGAATTCTCAGCCATGTCAGGTGTTCAAGGAGCCGGGACTACTTAGCATGGAAGAGAGATCACTCAGAAGGAAAAGGTGGCTGTTTTTAGAAACTTGAAACTTATTGCAGAAGAAAGATAAGCCTTATTTCATGCGGCTACAAGGAAGAAAATTCTAGAAAGACAGATATGGACAAAATATAGGATGAATTATAAGTATCAGGGTTTTTTTTAATATATATTTTTTAATTGGGGAAGGGGAACAGGACTTTATTGGGGTACAGTGTGTACTTCCAGGTCTTTTTCCAAGTCAAGCTGTTGTCCTTTCAATCTTAGTCGTGGAGGGCACAGCTCAGCTCCAGGTCCAGTTGCCGTTGTTAGTTGCAGGGGGCACAGCCCACCATCCCTTGAGGGAGTCGAAGAATCGAACCAGCAACCTTGTGGTTGAGAGCCCACTGGCCCATGTGGGAACTGAACCGGCAGCCTTTGGCGTTAGGAGCATAGAGCTCCAACCACCGGAGCCACCGGGCCGGCCCCATAAGTATCAGTTTTAATTGAGGTGAGTGTCTAACCTGGATACTGTCACGGACTCAATTATCTGATATGACCGGTTAATTTAATCAAAATGTTCCTTGGACTATATGCTCAGTGAGGGCAGGGACAGCATCCCCTCCCCCCTCCCCCCCCCCACACACACACACACAGACTTACCACAGAGCCCAGGCCCCTAGCAGGTGCTAGATAAAGGCTTGTTATGTGGGTGAAAGGACAAAGCAAAACTGGACGGTGGAGCGAGAGGCCTTTGGAGGGCCAGAGGCAGGAGCTTTGAGGACAGTTTCTCCCCCAGTAGAAAGCAGAATTTCATTGCTTTTTAAATTCAGTCCTTTTTCTTGTTTGGTAAAGTCACAGCACAATCTACTTTAAGAAGTAAATGCTGGCAAGAGTGGCCATTATCGCATAACAGAAAAATGTATGGGACAGTAATGATTCTAGGGAAGAGACAGAGAAATTCTCTATTTACTTTCTCCAATGTGTGTGTACATATGTGGAAATATCTAAGGAGAAATACACCAGGAAATATGGTATAAGACCTTTACCACTAATGCTTTCAGATATGTAGACATTTACCATATTTCTCTTATTCCCTTCAGCCACATTTCAAGCCATGCCATCTTGATCCCATTCGGAAAATTTGAACTTTGCAAGTAAAACTATATCAGATGTTTTGCTCACAATTTATTTTTTTGGTATTCCTTTTATCCCAAAAGCTTATTCAGGTGTGCCCTGCTTTAAGAAAGTCAAATACAGTATACTAAAACCCAAACTTGACAACACATAAATTGGGGGTGGGGGGTGAGAATTTACATTACAAAAAGATTCTGAATGTATCTTTTTGGGAGAATGACAAACACTGAAACTAAAGCCACTTGATTAGAATGAAATTAAAATGTCTCTGAAATTATTGGGTAAACCTATGGAAAAATACTGTTTTAAGGACACAAATTCACTTGACTTCCTTGTGATTAGGGCATTCATCGCTAATAGGAGTGATTAGATATCTTTGGAGTGTAGCAATAAACAAAAATCTATTACACACAGAACTACTGTACAAAGAGAGTTCTCCCTTTGTTATATTGGGGGAAGTTAATTTTAAATGAAATGTACTTACAGAAAATAATCACAGTAATAACACTGTTCTCCATGACATGCTTTATATAGGCACCCTTTGAATCAGATATTTGGTCCTAGATTGATGATGCATTCATTCGTTGATTCATTTAGTAAACATTGCTTAAAGCCCACTGCTCCTGGCCCTAGGCTAGCAGCTGGGCATCCAAAGAATAAGTCATGGAGGTACTTACTAGTTGACCATTCACAGACAAGTGATCATAATTGATTATGGTGAATGTAAAAAAAGTCTTGCCAATCTGGAAATAAGCTTTCCAAAGAGGAGGTGTGACCTAGGCTACTTCTTATCCTTTGAGAACAGAGTGAATTGATGTGTGGTTCTCTCCACCACTTCCTACCAGGTTACATGGGGCTTGGAAGAACAATCACAGTCCCTAAGGCAGCCGTGTTGACTGTTGATTTGGGGGAGTGTTTTCACCTTTGGATTATGCCTGGCTTCAGTAGAGGATTTGGAAAGAAAAAACTAGTAGTAGTTTTTTGTTTGTTTGTTTTTTACTTAGGATGAGCAATTTCTATTGACAGGATAGGAAGCTTATCCAAAAGCTAAATGGACCTGAAGACTTAAAATGACTACCATAAAACTCTGAGAGAAACTTTCCTTACGTTGGATTACAGATAGAAAATGAGAACCAATATTTCTTGATTACCTCCCATGTGTTGGGCATTGTTCCGGGAAAACTTAGCAAAAAGTGTTCTGCAAGGTAGCCATGATATGAATAACATTCCATTCTTGCGGATAAAGAAACTGAATCTTTGGTTAAACTAAATGTCAAATCTTAGACTGAAAAAATGGCAGAATCAGATTTGGGAACTCGGGTGTTTCCCTGATGCTGAAAGTAAACTTTCTATTTCCAAAATTATATATAAAAAAAAGACTGCTTTCTTCTCCATAATTCTGGAAGTCAGAGCTGGCTGGAGGGACTCCATATGTCTTTTCATATGTTCCTAATCCAGAGAGTATTTCTCTAGAGTAAGATCTTCAGACTGAGACCCAATTGATGCAAAAGGTATATAAATGAATGGGTACAGCTGGAAGAGATTAAACCTTTGTCCATGGAAGAGTGGAAAGGAGAGTTGGAGCATCTGCCACCGTAGCAAAATGCCACTCTGGGGTGAGCTTCCTGCAGGAAGCAGGCCTTGGACATGTGAGGGATGTTGTCTGGTGATGCATCAGGGTAAGGGGGGCAGCCAACTTTCTCCTAGGTGGGAGGGAAGGAGTGAGTGAAGCAGGGGCCTCGAATGGAAAAAAGAGTACTTTGGTCTGATTGATGAGTTGGGAAAGAGAAGTCAGGCATGCATTGATCAGCCCTTCCTCTATGTTTTGTTTTATTTTGGGGAGCTACCAATCCATGAGAAGACAACATATTGCTTTACTTTTTCATGTTACGGTTTTACAGGAGCGGGTCCTCCCCTGTATCATCTGAAACTCTTCTTTTGGACAAATCGATTCTGCATGAAGTACCTCTCCCACATCAGGCAGGCAGTGGTCAGACTCAGCCTAGGCATAAAGGAGGCGAGGGGGTTTCAGATGAGCCCAGTTTTGCTCCAAGCCTAAGAAGATATGTTCTTTTCTTTTTCAATTCATTTTATTTTGCTACCACAAGGCCAAGCAGAAGAAGACAATTCTGTATGTCTCTTTCCTACATTTTTAAGCTAGAGAACCAGAATCTGTCTGGATCATTCAGGGGCCAGTTCACCAGAGCAGGTCATTACAAAGGGATTTGGGATCACAGCTTTAGCTACTGACCAAGTATTTGAAGTTGTCCCTGTATTTAAAACAAGGTGACATCAGGGAGGACAGCCAGTCCAGGAATTCAGGATCTGGTTCCTTTTTCTTATGTAAGAGAGCGAGTGGACCAGCACAGATGAAAGAATTCCTGCCTCAGGTTTAGAATAACCATTTTTTCCCCTCACAACCATCCTCAAGTATGTATACACACATACATACACATATTACTTTTTCTAATAGTGTAGTGCTCATTGCAGAAAAATGGTAAGTTGGAAAGAGAAAGTAAACAATTTTTAAACTCTCAAACTATCTGTTAGGATCATGTTTGGCTGCAACAAAGAGAAGTCCAGCAAAAGCAGTGTGAAGATGGTGCAGTAACTGCATGATTCCTTTAGGAATCAGGTTCTTTCTATCTTTGCACTTCATCGTACTATCATGAAAGCCTTTGTCTCATAGCTGGTGCCTCATGGTTGCAAGATAGCTACTGTGGGGGCTCTAGGACTCATACTCTTCTGAGGCAGGGAGAAGGGGGAGGTGTGAAAGGGTAGTACCTGTGTCAGAAAAGTGAAAGCTTTTTCAGAAACCCTCACTTTAGTTCTTATTATCCAGTACTTTTCACATGCTCTACTAACTGCAGGGAAGTTCAAGAAATTGAGTATTTTGGGCTGGGTCCATGGTTCCCCCTAATGAAATCTGGATTTTGTTTGTAAGGAAGAGAAAGAAATAGCTACTGGCTAGGAAAAGTATCGCTTCCTCCAGTCTGGCTCAGCCCATGTTCTGCCTCGCTTTCCTGGCCTGCATCACCCATCGTCCGCAGCCCAGGCCATTCTCTTAGTCATCCCTGTGCTGTTCTGTCACCCATGTTAGAGCCGCAGGACTGCCTCCAATTTTACATCTGTCTTGAAAATGAGAATCTTTCCTAGTTATGCATCCAGTTAAGACTATTACATGTTTTCAAAGCATATGTATAAACTTTCCGTACCATTTCATAACTTGTTCTTTTCTCTTAATGATATGTTTATTGTCAGTAGCTTGGCAGCAGATGAAACTAATTGCATCTCAGCTGCACAGCATGCCTCCTTGATCATTCTACAAATATATGCCAAACAGTATTGAAGATGCTGGGAGTGGACACTGAACAACACACACAAAGTCTCAGCCCTCATGGAGCTGATATTCTAGGAGAACATAGTGAGCAAATATATGAGTAAGTCCACAATATATCAAGTGGTGATGAGCATTAAGGTGAAAAATAAAGCAAGGTAAGGGAGACAGGGAGTGTCTGGAAGGACAGGGATCCTATGTTGTAATGGTCAGGGACGTTTACATTGATAAGCAGAGGCCTGAAATAAGAAAGAGAACAAGTTGTGTGCATTTCTTGAAATTCTCCAGGCAGAAGAAACAGCACACGCAAAGGTCCTGGCATGAAAGCATGTGTGGGGTGTTTGAGGAACAGTGCCAGGGTCTTTGAACTGGATCAGGCTTAACAAGGCGAGAGTATTCAGAGACGAGGCAGAACTAATACTGCACGTTCTTTTATAGTCAGAAAAGCATCCTGGTATTAGTTGCAGGGTGTTTAATCACTGTGTTAGAAACTCAAATTCTTTCCAATATTTCATATTCATAATTCACTTTCTTAAAGGCTCTGCACCATGATAAAAATTCATTAATGCCTACATTAAAATAATGACTAATTTTATTTTTTGAGAGAAAGTTTTAAGCACAGCTCAGCTTCTTCTAAAATAATGAACAAAAGGGGTAAACGGTACCAAAATCCCACTTCATTCACAAACAAACAAAATGCTTGATTATCTTAATGCGGTAGGTGTAGGAAAAATAACAAGGAATAAAGGGGAAAAAGACAAACAGGAAAAAGGAAGGAGAGAAACACAGAACAGAAGAGGAATAAAGTTTCCTGAAGAAGGAGAGCTGCTGGTTCTATCTCTTGCTACAAACCACACTAGTTGATGTGAAACAACAAGCATTTTGTTAAGCTCAAGGTTCTGTAGGTCAGGAGCTTGGGCTTCCTCACAACATGGCAGTCTTAGAGTAGTTCAACTTGTTACATGGTGGTTCGCTTTCAGGAGGCCTCTTAAAGGTTAGGCCTGGAACTGGTATACCGTTAATTCTCCCATATTCTGTTGGTCAAAGCAGTTACAGAGCCAGCTAGATCCAAGGGGAGAGGAAATACAAGACCCCCATCTCTCAATGGGAGGAGTGTCAAAGAATTTGAAGACATTTTTAATGTACCACAAAATGCAAAGAAGAGACAGCCAGATTCCTAGTTTTTGCCCACATGAAGTCCATGGCTATGGTTGCACAGCCACATGAGAGGACCAGCACTGGGGTTATTCTGGCTTACAGTCCTGAGATGTTGCCCTGGAATCTCTCAGCTCTATCTCATATGTGGTTTGTCCTTTTCTAAATCTTGAAAAGCCACCCTTAGTAAATAATAAATTATAGATTTCCCCTATAATCTTTAGAAAAATGCAATCCTGCAAAACTTTTTTGGTTTTTGCTCTTTCTTGGTGTTATGCTACTTTTTACTCTACCCCCACCCCCACCCCTCACCTTTTCATAGTAGTAGAGTAAGCTCATATACGTGGCCTTGTAAATGGTAACTTGTCCAAGGTAACAATTTATGCCAGGAGAATCTAAGAGATGGTTGATTGTATTTATTTTACTACCTGTGTATTATCTGAAAGGAGGGTGGTTTGATAAAATACTATTGTGAAGCTGCTCTGTTTTGGGTACTTATTTGCAAAGCAGCATTAGTTAATTCCCTCCAGACTTCAGGATTCTTGTCATCTGGACCCACTGATTTGTGTATGTTCAGATTTTTCAAGTATTCCTTTACCTGCATTGACAGAGCATATATTTGACAGAATAATATTAGAAAATATAAGATGGCAAGCAGATGGTCAGAGTCTTGACTGGAAAAATGATCTTATTGAAAATGGTTTGTGAATGCAGACCATGCTTTTGTTTACGGGAATGTCCTTTTAAATATTTGGTTTGATCACCAATGGAGGTCTTGAAAGAGCCCAATGCCTGCAGAAATATGTTAGCTGATATCTTCTACCTGAAGTAATGGCTCCCTTAAAAGGAAGGGTGAGGGGGAAGGATAAAGAAGTTTTCTATAACTCCTTGCTGCCAGATGTCTGTTGCTACCTAAATCATGGAGGTGAAAAAACCTTTTCCTGATCCCCTATGCCTGATGTAGCGCCTTCTTCAGTGAAAAAAGGCATGGATTCAATCCAGTGAAAACAAGAAGAGGGAAAAGAAAAAAGAAATGGAAAGACAAAGACTCATACCAAGAAGAATTTCCAAGGATCTCAAGTTTAGTTCCTTTGTGTTGGGAAGACAGGTTGGTGAGAAATCTGGGTTCTGCACTGATCCTGGAATAAGAAAGCTAACACTTTTACATTTTAAAGAATAGAAAACTCTATTTAAAACCCTGTACACTGTTCACAAGTTGCAAAGGGAAATTTGGTAGAGTGGTACTTCAGTGTTTTCTACAGACTTTTCTTTCATGCATGCCAGTGTCCTATTAACAGAAAAGAACATAGATCAATATTTTGGCAGTGACATCTAATACCTTTCATTATTTGGATAGTCAGTTCTAGTACTCTCTTGCCATCAGCCTATGGCTGTCACCATTAAAAATATTAGTGGAGTGGACCCTGTCCAATGTCATTGCAATGTCAGAACCTATGGCCTGCCTTACCGTTCTTAGATGCCTGTTTCAGTTGCTAATATATATGGGCAGGAGAGGTCAACGAAGCAAGCCTGGAAATTGCCTATATCTATTACCAACTATTTGCTTCTGAATATTTTGGGAGGGTGGACTTTTTATCTTTAATACATGTAAACTTTCTTTGTCTCATACTAGGATACACACCCATGTACATAAACACCCACTAAACTACAATGGTCCTGCGCCATTTTATTTCCTCAGGTATATTTCCTCTGTTCTTTGCAGACTTGAGCATTTTTACTCATTTTTCTACATATACTTTTCTTCTTTCTGTCTTCCTCTTATACCTATGCATGCTCTTTTTTACCTTTTACTGGGAGTTATGAGCCATTTTAGTGATTACAATGAAGCCTATATTTAATGCTGTCACATTGAAATGTTCAGTAACTAAAGATTTTCCACATGTTTCAAAAAAGACACTTTAAGAGATTTTTTTCCTTTACATGGAAAAAAACATTTATTACAATAAAGCTATAGGGCTGGAAAATATGGCAAAAGCTTCATCCACCTGCTTCTAGATGAGACTGTTTTTGGCAATCCACACAAGTGGGTCTCTCTTGGGCAAGGAAAGATGATTTTATAAGAAGTAGACCAATGTGTAGAAAGTCAGTCAATAGTAAGTCATTGACTACGAACTCAGCAAAGAACCAATTTGCCAAAAGACCAATTTTTCAATATTATTGATTCACCAAGAACTTGTTGCTTTATAGTTATTAGCACAATTTATTTTAAAAATTCCAAGCTTAAAACCACTGGGCATCTTTACACTTTCATTATATCAACGCATGCACTCACCATCACTTGCACACAAATATCTCTCCCTATTCATGTATGAGAACATTCCCAGTGAATTGCTTATAATCCAATTCCTTCCTTTCTTGGGCAAGAAAAAAAAATCTACAGATTATGAGAAGTAGGAAAAGCAATAGACTGGGTTGACAATATTTTTTAATATAAAAAACCATACTACTTTCAAAAATCATTGAGATTGGTGACATGCCTGATACCAGAATTTTTAAAAACCCAAGAAAATTATCTGTCCCCAAAGTATGCTGTATATTGAATATCTTGACTGAAACACAAATTCTTGTTAATTTATTACTAGTTTAAAAATTATGAATCATTAAGTGGGCAAATTGGTCATTGAGGCCATTGATTTATTGACAAATTGTTGTTACATGAAATAAACTTTAATAGATTCTTCTAGAACCATTACACAAGTTCACTTTTAAATAATTCTAGAACTTATACATTTTCTCCTTAGATTTTCTTACCTGTAAGTCTACGTTCATGCAATTTGGGAGTGGCAGTGTGTGTGTATGGAGATTCTCAGTAGATATATCAATGAGCTAATTGAAATAGTTAAGTCATTAATCAATAAATACTTTCTAAGTATACAATATAAACGATTTTACTAGACACCTAGGTGAAGAAAAGAGAGGAAATAGTGAAGAAATAAGTGAAATAGAGAAGAAATAAGATGAAAATTCTGCTCTTTACTGACACAGAAAACAAAAATATTTATATATTGGCTGACTTGAGAACAATTACAAAACATTCTATCAACGAGTCTACAATGGAACTGGGCAAGTATAGTGTACAGATAGCTCTGACCTCCTGTTGGGTCATGACCACAATCCATTCCCAATGTCCACACACACACACACACACACAAAAGCATATCTTTTCTCCTCTGCCAGGATGTCTTTTTCCCTTCCAAGAGAAAAGTCTCTTTTCAAATCATAAGATATTTTTCTCCCTGTGCAAACCATTCTAAACCATACAGGTATTTTTACACTGTCTGTTGTTTAGCTTTGGTTTGATCTTAAATTCAGTAAGGAAAAAAAATTGAATTCTGTCTTTGTATTTCCTAGCATAGACGCTTAAAAAACATACCAAGATAATATTTTTTTTTTAAATATTTGTATATGATGATTTTAAGCAATACATCCGGGATCAGATGTCTGTAAATATCTACTTTTGACATCCTTCTTGTATTCAGAGAAAGTTTGGCCCAAGTTAAAAGACCAGGTGACTAACTGGCAAGCCAAATGAAGATCTACAGAGAGTACAGGAGGCTTAATAAAAGCTGTAGTTTCAAAAAATGGGTTTTTTAATTAAAATATAGCCAATGTTCCCACGGATGCAAAAAGGAATCTAGCAGGCATTAGATGCAGAGGATTTGGGCCTCCGACATTATACATAATTTTTCAAACATGCATCTTAATTACTTGGCAATACCTTAAAAAAGAACCGAAACATTATAACAGGTCCTGAGGCACCGGAAGAGAGTCCAAGAACTGAGCAAGGTCGTCCTCTAGGACAGAGACTACATTTCCTCTAATGTTTCACGTAGCAGTGTACATAAGGTTGATGGTCAATAAATATATTAATAAAACATTCACATAATTACGAGCTTCCATGACTGGAGGGAGTTTTCATCGAAGATATGAATAATATTTTACAAACACTGACAAGCAAAATGGTACAATTATGTGGATAGCCTTCTCTCAAATACCTGCTGACGTCAGTATGATCAGACATGGCCCACTTCCATGTATCCAGCCTTAACCATCTTTAGAGACTATTCAAGATTTAACTAATGTGCTGGATACATAGTTTGCTATATTTGAGCATCTGCATAGTAAAAATTAACAAAACAGAAATGCCTGTTTTTAACATACCCATTGTGCTCCAAGTCCACATCTGCTATCTAGGTCCTACTTCATATACTTTATTTATGAGGGGAAAAAAATTATATATATATATATATATATATATATATATATATATATATATTATTGCTGAATTTTTAAATCCTTGTAGCACAGGGTTGGAAGAGACTTTAAAGATGTTCTAGTTCAGCCATCCAAGTCCAAATTCCTCCACATTCTAGTCTAGACACACAGAGTCGTTGCTGCACTGCAACATCCATATATTTTTGTTCTGCCTAAAGCAGTAGTCAGCAAACTATTTCTGTAACAGGCCAGAAAGTAAATATTTCAGGCTTTGTGGATCATACAGTCTCTGTTGCAGCTACTTCACTCTGCCTGTTATTAGTGTGAAAACAGCATAGTATAAATGAGTGAGCGTGGCTGTGTTCCATTAAAACTCTATTCACAAAAATAGGCAGAAGGACAGACTTTGTCAAGCCTTGGTCTAAATAATTTGCTATGGATCATGGATCATGGAGACAAATGGAAAAAAGAAAAAAGCCTAAATAATGTGAATAAAATGCTTACAATGAATACCAACAAAAGCTATCCCTTGCTTCAGTCCAGATGACTCAAGATTTTTTTTTAATGGTCTTACTAAATACTTCTGTTGTGCCCTATTAAGTAAAGATTACCTCTTCCTACCCCTCCCCTCTCGCCAACTGAAACCTGATGTAAAAGAGAGAAAAACTAGCAGACAGTCATGCAGGCATCTTCATACATCCTGGATATTAAGGGTGACATTATTTTAAAACAAAATGAGTGTGGGGACAGAGCCCCAGAAAGTAGTTTACAGGCTCTCGGCCTCACGTGGAAGGGTGCTGTCTCGGGTGGTGAATGGCCGTCGGCTGTGGCCGGTTAGCCGATTGGCCAATGGTATAACTGCTGCGGCTACGAAGAATTGCCAAGGAGCCGAGCAGAACCGAGCAGAGCCGAAGAGAGCGGAAGAGGAGGGCCAAGGAGAGCAGAAGAGGAGAGCCGAGAGAGAGGAACAGAGTCGAGAGAGTGGAGGAGAGTCGTTGGTCGGTCGGTCGGTTGGCGGAAAGGCGGATGGCAGGTCACGCGTCCGGTGGGCCCAGCCTCCAGTGAGACCATAGTGGTATGACTCCCCTACCTATGGCTCCGTGGGTGTTCCTTTTCGGCCTCACCATATCCTGCATTCTTGTGTGGGGAGCGGGAGCAGAGACCCCGCAGGCCGCCCCGCCTGAAAGATGGCGCGGCGAGAAGGCCTCCGTGCACAACAAATGGCACAGCGAGCAGGGTCTCCCGCACGACAATGAGATACACTCTGGTTGATAAGGCAAGGATGTTTTAACTTTTTCCTAAGAAGATGGTACCTGTGGGGACAAAGTCAGGAGTGCAGTTTCCAGGCTCTCGGCCTCACATGGAAAGGTGCTGGCTCAGGTAGTAAATAGCTATCAACTGTGACTAGTTGGCTGTCAGCTGTAACCAGTGAGCCATTGGCCACTAATATAACTGCTGTGGCTACGCTAACAGAAAATGGGGGCTAGCAAGAAGATGGTGGCTAAGCTAGCAAGCGCGGATTGCAGTTAGTACAGTGGATTGCAGGTAGCAAGTGGGGTTGGTTGGTTGGCAGAGAGAAGTGGATGGCAGGTTGAGGATAGCGTGGCTCCTGCTTCCTGTGTCTCCAACCCAGCCGCCAGCAAGACTATAGTGGTATGACTCCCCTATCTATAGCTCCGTGGGTGTTCCTTTTTGGCCTTACCATGTCCTGCGTTCTTATGTGGGGAGTGGGACCAGAGACCCCGCATGACACCCTGCATGACAGTACCCAACCACAAAAGGGGTGATCCAGATACACAGAACCAGGAAGTGAAGTCACAGCTCAACTCCAAATGGAAGATCAGATAATGAAGCTGATTTTGAAAATGAAGGGCAACATGGCCCAGTATTGAGGCAGGATAGGTAGCCTAGGAAATTGACAACTCCCTCCAAGATACAACTGAGGCATCACACTGGCTACACAAGTAACAAGTGACTGTATCTGGCACCTGCAGCTGGAGAACAATAAGAACCAGTTTCATCGAGCAAGGTTAATCACCTTGACCAGAACCTGACCTTTAGCTAATTAAAATGTCATTATAATCTCATTTACATTGCGGTTACTACGACTCCCAGCATGCATCTGATGCTATGACAGTTCCAGAGGAAGAAAGAGTAGAAAACTGAGGGTCTCACCTACAGGGAGGACTAATGCGACTCATCAATGGGACCTTACCAAAATCTGTCCCCAGAGGTATGACTACCCCTGGTTAGGACTTCCTCAGGGCGACTGAGTCTCTGAGCTTGTCTGCACTTACCCCTCAAGTGTATACTTTGGTTTCAATAAACTTCCTATGTTTTTTTGCACCTGTCTCGCTCTTGAATTCTTTCTTGTGGGGTGACAAGACCTGGTCACTGCTGCTCCGGGATGAGTCCTCTCTTGGACATCCCTGTATAATGGACAGTATAAAGGACATCGGCTTTGAAAGTAGAACCATCTGGATTTGAATTGTTTCTGCAATTTAGTAATTCTGAGACACTGGACAGGTTTCTTAATTTTCTTGAACCTCCAATGCCTCATCTGTAAAATAGGGATAGTAATGTTTATTTTCCAGGATTGATTGCTATGAGGGTTACATGAGGTCAGGTCTGTTTTATTCCCAGTACATTGCCTGGCACATACGAAGCACTGACATTCTATACCAAAAGAATAATGAATGCTCTGTTATAAAATTTTACCAACTGATCATTTAGAAAAATCTGCAACCTGTGGGGCAAAAGCCTACATTTTAAGGAAATGTTTCGCTTCCATATTTCCGGAGGATAATGTCAATTGCTTCCACCTCGCTAAGTAACAGTTATGATCAAGAACTTATAGAAAAGCATTGAACTTAGCACGGAAGATACCTTTTAGATCTCTAAGGTTTGTTTTTCCTACAACTCTTTGGTTATTCAGTCAAATTTGGGGCCAGGGTGAGTCGCTTAGGTTTCTCCTCAGGTGTGAACTCATGGACTCTATAAATAGAGATTCCAGAATATATAGCCTAGTTGTATGCTAACCAGGTCCTCAAATGATTAGCAATGAGAGAAAATTCCAACTTGTTTCCCTTTGAAGGCAGCCCTAAGACCACCCAGGAGCTTGCGATGCTCGAGAAAGTAGCGGCCTGTTTACATAGGAATGTGAGCTGCATAGAACATGGAACACCTGTGCTCTGTGGGCTTCGCAGCCCCAATTAGCTTCTGGAAAGAATTCAGGGTAGAAATCCTTAATGGGATGCCCCAGAAAGTTCCTCAATTCCGAGCACGGAAATACTTTCTTCAGCTCTGCTGGCAATATATAAAGCATATTCACTAATAACTATTTAGTTACCCAAGTGCCATAAAATAATCCTTGACATTCAGAAAAAAGAATCCATTTGTTTATAATAAAAACTTATAGTGTTGATACAGGAAACTGATTTGGGGTTTAATATGAGAAAAGACTTTCAAAATCCAGAACCATTCAAATAAGGAATGGGTCATCCTGTGTGGCAGTAAACCCTCTGCAGTTAGAAGTGGTGATCTACTCATATTAGAGATATTGTGGAAAGTCTTCTTGTCCTAAAAGAAAGGAATATTTGACCAAAATGTTTTAGTCAGACATGTTTATTTAACAAACATTTTGGGGCACCTAATATGAGCTTGCACTGTTTAAGTTCTGGCACACTAAAAAAAAGTTAAGAATATAAAGGTAAATAACATGAGAACATTTTTGCTGTTAAAGGACTAAAGTTGTGACGGGAAGATAAATTATTCTACACGAGACATCATCATTCCTTCAAATGTTTTACCAATGATTATTATAGAGCACAGGTGCTACAATACAGAAATGTACAAAGGTAAGGTACCTAACTTAGCACGTAATGATGAGAGAAGGAGTCCTGGAGCGGGTGACACGGAGTCTCAAAGTGTTCATTAATATGAATTAGTCAGATAGAGGAAGGAGATAAGAAGCCATTCCAGGCAAAAGGAACAGCATAAACAAAGGCACAGGGTCATAGAAATATAATAATGCTAGAGGATTGTCATGAGTGGTTTACAGAGCTCTGTCACCAACCCTATCCTATTCATTGTTGTAGCAAATGTGGATTAACAACCCCTAATCAAATTTGTGAATAATGTGATGCTGAGATAATACACAATACATTAAAATAGCAAAAAATTAAGATCCAAAGAGAACACAGTAGGGATTCAATAAATAATTATTGAATCAGTAACTCTTGATAGTGTGGTTATATGGATGCAAAAATACAGTATGTGGGAGATCTGGGAAAATAGAACATGTAAAGAAACATGTAAGGCAAACTAACATCTGCTGATCTTGTTAATAAGTTTGTGGGTGTCTATTTTATTTTCTATGTGTTTAAATATTTTGTAATTTTAAAAAACACTTAGGATTTTGGTAACTATAATTCAACAATGAGACATGAGTTGCCCAAAACCCAAATGTAATTTTTGGCCAACAGAAGTAAGTATTCAGAACAATATGTGTGTCTGTCTCCTCTCTTCTGGGCTGACCTGATTCCACATGAACAGTCGGATCAGTTCTAGGATTTATACTTAAGAACACATGTTCAGGGGAGAAATACAAAAGAATGAGGGACTCAAAATCACATTCTATGTAAAACATTTGAAGGAATGATGATGTCTCGTGTAGCACAATCTCAAGAGTTCTGATAACTGTCTTCAAAGGCTTTCATGGAGAAAATACTAGACTTGTCTTATGTAGCTTTAGAAGACGGGCCTACCGTGATGTTATGTCATATATGTGTTTAATGGACACAAATTCAATTATACGAGATCTTCAAAAATAATCATTTTTTAAGGGAAAAATACAATCTAAATACTGTGGCTGGCTCTTCCAGCTATTCCACTTAATGAGCTTATTTATGCCCCCAAATGAGCAGGGACAAGAAGCGTGAAACCCCTATTTCAGGACAACTTTGCCTCTCAGAGCGTAAGCATCTCCCCAGTCTGAATGGGAGTCTAGCCTTGAAAAAGACATATTTTTTATCCATATATCTCCTGTGTGCAAGCCAACTACTTTCTGTGGATCTCATCCAAAGAAACAGTGATCAGTTTCAACACTGGAGGGAATGCTGGCTGCGAAATCATAGGCTGATGAAGATTGGGGTATTATCCTGAGAAGCTTTCAAAATCAAGTTTGGCCATAGGCAGTTATGCCTCACATTGATTTTAGAACCAAACCTCCAGCAAAAGATGCAACTTCACAACGGAACCAAAAGATAAAAGTTGCAGAGAGATGATTTAGCTTAAGCTAAGGAAGAAGTCTCAAATAGCTAACTTCTTTGGGAAATTACGAGAGCTCTCCCTGGCATCAAAGATGTTTAAACAGAAACTAGATGATAACTTTTCAGGTATGTTACAGATGAGCTTCAGGAATTTGACCTGAGTGGTGAATTAGACTAGACCAAGTCTAATGGGCCTCTTAGAATCTTGAAATTCTGGAATTCTGTGATATCAGCCTCGTCCCGAGTCCGTGACTTAGCTCATGTCACCTTCTGCTAGCCTGTCCATCCCTCTTTCTTCAGGTTCCTCTTCCTGATTGTTTGAAACTGTCTCTGTCAAGAAGCATTTCCCAATTTATCTCTGCCTTAGTACACTGGATGGTGCATTATTAAGGAGTGCTGCATTTGCTCTTACATTTCTTTTTATTAGTCCATGGTACTAATTTTGCATGGAACTTTCACTTTTTCCTGGAGCTAAAACTTAAGAACTCAAGATTCTGGTTTAGATGGTTTCATTAGATGTAAATGTTTACATGTGTAATAATTATAGGACCAACAGAAAACTCCCAGTGGGAAGGGAGAGTTCAGGGTTGGAGTTATCTATTGGTGCGTAAGCAAACACACCAAACTTAATGGCTTAAAACAACAACTTTTTTTTTCTTTCTTTCTTTTTGTCACAAAGCTGCAATTTGGGCAGGACTCAGCAAAGACAGCTCTACAAAGCATAAACTGGGTGGCTCAAATGCTGGGGATGACTCCTAGAGGCTGAAATCTGAAGGCTCAATCACACACGACTGGTGAGTGACACTGGCTGACTGGTGGGGCCACGCTGGGTTGTCAGCTAGAACGCCTACATGTGGCTTCTCCCTGCGGCTGCTGGGCTACGTCACAGCAGAGTGGCAGGGTTCCAAGAGAAAGTGTCTTAAGAGAACCAGGTAGAAACTGGATCCACCTTTATGGCTAGCCTTAGAAGTCACATAGTGCCACTTCTGCCATAGTCACTGGCCTTCTCAGATTTGAGGAGTAGACACCAAGCGTACCTCTCTGTCAGAGAAATGTCAACATCAGGTTGTAAGAAGCATATGTGTGATGGGAGACCTTACTGCAGCCATCTTGGAAAGTACAACCAGCCATGAAATGGATAGTTTATCTGAAAACAAGAAGACTTTAAATCTGCCCAGTGTGCTTATTCACATCTTCTAGTATATTAGAAAAAACTGCATGGGCTTCACCTCCTTCACTCTGATGTTACCGCTGAATGCATGGTTGCAAAAATCTATGGGTTTTTTGAGATGACAAAGCTACTTTCTTAAATAGATGCAAGGAAGGTAAAATGGTGCTTGAATTTAAGGTAAATCTCTGTGCAGACACAAATTTGATCAATTCTTTCTGTGACTGTATTAAATGACAACATCACTGTCAATACTAGTCTTATAAAGAACTCTTCTCTTCCATGTGTGGAGATAGTTGAGCCTATGCTGATGCTTTGTGCTCACCCTCACCGGAGCAAGCATGCCACAATCCCTTGTTTCAATCAGCACAGGGGACTTGAGAAAAGAGGATTCTGGTTAGTCTGTTCCAACCTCTTCTTGTCCCCTAAAGCTCCCTTTCTTAGCCTTCTCCCACTGGGACCAGAATTTCTAATCATTGCATTGCTTTCACAGCCACAGCCTAAACTACCTAGCCAACAAAATAATAAAATCAAACCAAACCAAGAACATGCCATATAATTAAAGCACCTAAGCACTGTTATGAATCCCATCATAATTCAGAACAATGGCAGGACTCACTGCAATGTGCACATATATGTACATGTATGAATGTAAATGAATGATAGTTGCAAAACTTTAAAAGGATCTGCCAAAGATTAGGTATCTTTTCTTTTACATTTAGAGGCTTTTAGGTGAATGGCTTCCTCTGGTTCATTGGGGTAAGAGAAAGGAAGAAAGGGAGGGAGGGAGGAAGGGACGAAAGAAAGGAGGGGATAACAAGGGGATATGGGACGGGGACACTGCCCTAGGCATTTTGACATTGAAGCCTCCCTATGTAGACATATTATGACTGTTCATTTCTGGTGTTTCTCTGAAAAAAAATCATGAATGCAGTGAATTGAAGGTCATGACAAGAATGTGATTCAGCAGCGTCATCAATGTCAATAAAACTACCATATAATATGTTCAGACAACTTTTTCTCTGAAAGCTATCCTAAATTCTTAAAAACTATGGTGACCAGCAGTAACTTTCTTAAGCAAGAAATACATAACTCTGACTGCTTCTTAAAAACTGTGAAGAAATAAGCCCAATAAAACCATGACAGCTGGCATCGCATCTCTAAAATAAAAGTGATGCCAGTAGTAGTCTATCCTAGGGCTGTTTCTCTCTCTCTCCCCTCCTTTTCTCAAGAGGACAAAATGCTTCTTGTCCTCTCTGTATCCCTAAGCCCATCTTTCAGCCAACACTGCCAAACTTGTTTTGTTTTTCTGAGTTCCTATTATGGCAGATCCTAGGCGGTGAGCTCAACAGGCCTGACCACAGGGTCGGGTAGCTCAGTTCCTCTCATCTATACTTGAGTTCAGGAAACCCAATGGTTGAATCACCCAAGTTGAGAGATATTGATTTAAAAGTCCCTAATAATGCAATCCAAATCAGTCCAAATTTCTAAGAGGGCCTGTACTCCCTTTCAGGGTTCGAAGGTTCAAGGGAGGCTTGTGTATGATAAGAGAGTGTTAGGTTTCCTCTCAGAAATGTTTGGACAGTTAAATAGATTTTTTTTGTGCTCAGATTGAAGATCACGAATATGCATAAATTTAGTATAAAAAGAGAGGGAGGTTTCCCTCAGGGAAGGGTCCTGGCTCAAAATCCCAGTGGTCAGCTGGAGTCAGACCAAACACACACCTTGGGAAATAGGAACATTAATCTGTCTGATTTGTGGGTGTGAGATGATTCTTTGGAGGCTAGGGGACAATGAGGTAACCAGGAATGAAGAGGAATGAAGGGGGATTTGTGAACAGAGGGAAAATCGATAAAATAAGTAAGAGTTATGGGTTTCTGCCTACTGAGAATAAATAAGGGGTTTCTGGTGAGACAGATTCAGGCACAGAAGAACCTGAAAGATCAGGTGACAAATAGGGCCAGATAGGGAAGGCTGTACTTACCTTTATTATAATGTAAGGATTTAGTTTATAAGGTGCTAGATCTGATACTGGGGAGTTGATGGAATTCTCAACAAGACAGCCTTCCAATGTGGGCTGCATCTGTCTAGGGAGATTCGGTATCAGTACCAGCAAGTATCCCCCCAAATAAATATAACCCAGGGTGGTCTCTGGGCACCCTCCCCCTTCTCCCTCCTGAGGGTTGGGGGCTTCTGCTAGCTGGCAGGCCTCCCAGCTAAGAGTCAGAGTCCCTGCCACCCTGGCAAATTTACAAGTGAGCTGTGGCAAATTTACAAATTTACAAGACTGCTGCAGAGTCGGGAAAACACTGGCCTAGAGGGATGACTGAAAGTTCTCCTGTTTCTTCACTAGAGAGAGCATGTCCTTTCTCTTTTGGAGCGTTCACTTAGTTTTCAGTCTTGCTCAGACACTCAAAATAACCCCATTCCCCCACCCTGGTTAAAACTGGCCAGTTTTAGCAAAAATATATTTTTCAAACTAAAACTGTGGCACAAATTCAGAAAATGAGCTTCTTCAACAGTTGTTTCTCATTAAAATTCTTACCTTAAGGATTCAAAGCATTATGTCACAGCACAATGCCCCTCCCCCCCCACACACACACACCCAAAGAATTTCAAAGTCTCAAAATCTATTCAGGGCTCAGATGCCTGACATCATGTTACATAAATACCCTGTGTCTTCCACAAGCATTGAAAGTGAGAAGTTTGCCTGTGTAAGAAGTTGGAGATTAGGTTCTTCAATAAAGAAAGGGTTGTACATGCATTAGGGAAGGAGATAAGACTTTACTGCAGCTTGTCACTGGGAATCTGGCTATTAAGTAGATTCAAGCAATTACAAAAAGCATGAAGAGTTCAGAAATAAACAAAACTTTCCATAGCTAAATCGCAGGGAATATGACACTGTCCACAAAGATCACAAAGATAGGCAGTTTAGATATCAAGGAAGCGTTATGTTTTGCAGCAAAATAAAAGTTCCGTGCCTACCAGTTTCCAAAGGGAAGCATGATATTGACACCTCAGACGTTCGGTGGACTGCTGAAGGTTGTTTTGTTTCTCAGTAACTATGACACTATATGTTCCTCTCACTTGTGTTGGGTTCTACTGCCTGATTACCGAAAGAGTGATGATGGAAGTCCTGGGAAAACACTCCCGAGAGAGGCTTCTGTGTGAACACTACAGAGCAAGATTGCCAGGCCTCCTAAGTGATAAGAAAAAGAGGGGAGTTGAGAAACAGGTATAAATGCCGAAACCTGCCCAGCTCAGCTAGTGGTGCTCCCCATAGGACACAATCTCAATGGCATTAGTTAGGCTTTGGGGACCAACTAAGCCCAAAGGATGCCTGAGAAATAAGAAGAGAACTCTTGTTTGTCAAAGCATCAACAAATCCGTCCTGTGACCAGATTTCAGTATACAGTCCAAGAGGGGAATAAATTTAATTCTTGGTAATTCAGAATTTTTCTGGTACTGTGTTTCACCAGAATCTTGTTATAGTTTTGTTTTGTTTTTTTTCTTTTTACTAACTCACGTGGATGCTTTTTGGTCAGAATTATTCAATCTATGTAGCTTTGGCCCCTACAAAGTTTATTGTGTCTATTGCAAGAGTGTGCTTGTCAGCCACTTCCTGTCTCCTGCACCTGATAAAAATCTTACATAGCTCATGTAGTTCCAGTGCAAAAGGCTTGAGAGACGTTGGTAATTGATTTCCCGTCCACTGGGTTCCAAGGGGTGAGGTGTATTTATTTACACAGTGCACCTTGTCTGTCTTCAAAGTCTCATGGAAACTGATGATGTGATTTTGGTTTTGACTAGTATACCATTTATTCCCTTTGTTTCCAAACATTTCCACAAATAAGTTGAAAGTGTGATGCAGTATAAATCTTCCCACTTATTTACCTAGGGCTTAGAAAGAGGATCAGTTCTCAAACCTTGGAATGACTTAAATGCCCATTCATCTAGTTAGATGAGAGGGAAATAAATTAAACCTTTAAACCCAAGATTTTATATTCACTCCAGACTCCATGAAGTCCCAGAACCTCACCTTTCCCACTTACAGAGACATTTTAATTTACCTTGTGTCATAAGTCAATTGTAGCACTTCCAGAAAATACCACAAATTATGATATCTCCCAACCAGGGATTCCTATGTAGAATGACATATATTTGAAAAGTGGGTAAAATCTCTTGCAGCTAAATGGATATCAATTGGCTGGACATATGGCAGCTCAATAGTACAAGTTAATCCTTCTATAAAATGGTGGTAACCTGAGAAGTAAGCCCTCTTCCCTGACTCAAATTCTCATTTGGATGGTGGATGTTCTGAGCTAGAGCTCTTTGCTAAAGACACCCATTAATAACTTTAAGGACAACTGCTTTGGAGACAGCTTATCTACAACATGGAACTTGAAGATGGGTAGATCCTGCCATTGTGGGAGTAAAAAGTCCTTTAATCTCTCACGTGCAGCCTCTGGTTAGAAAGTATTCATTCAAGAGAGATATTTGTTTTCTTTCACAAAAGAATATAAAGTGAAAATTTTCTCTGTCTGTATTGATCACAGCTGGGGGGAGTGGAAGCAACTTTTTATAGTAATTGGTGAATCCAATTATAGTAATTGGTCAATTTCCATTTTAAAGTCTTCATTTGCAAAGGGTTTATTTTCTTGCTTAGGGGTTACTCTACTAAGTACTAAATCTGGGTTTATACAGCAATGTTTAAAACTTACATGTCTTGACTGGAGTCAGGTTTAAGGTCTCCCATCTTTAAAGATGATTTCTCCTGAGATCAATGTCTTCAACTTCTCCTCCAACGAGATACTGTTGCTTTGCATGGCTCATCCACACCACCTGAAGGTAACTGGTGACTTAGGTAATATGACAAAATTACCTCAGATGTAGCTTCAGTTTTTGTGGGTTACACTTTTTATAGTCCTTATTTCCCTGCTGACTGGAGTGTACTTTAGCCTTTTGCATCAGCTAATACCACCAATCCCTCTAACAATAAATCAACAAACATTTATTGAGAACCTAATTTAATAATAATAGCAAACATTACTAAACATTTACTATATTTTAGGCACTGTTTTAAGAGCTTTACACATATTTTTTGCATTCAATCCTGACTGCATCCCTGTGATATAGTTTTATTATCCATTTACAAATGAAGAAACTGAAAAACCCAAGAGATTTAGTGCCTTGCCTCGGTCACTGGCTAGTAAGTGTCAAAGAGAGAGTTTGAACCCAGGCAGTCTGACTTCTTCGGAGCCTCAACATTTAATCTCTATTCAATACTACCTGAAGCTCCATACAGACAATCAATAATGGTATGGGAGAAAATAAGGCACAATCATTCCCACCCTTTTCACTCTCTCCTCTCTGCCCACTGCCATCTAGGTCAGATTTCTGAGGGTATCTTGTCCTCTCCTCCACCTCTGCTGGTGCTGGTCTCCTATGCTGAGTTCCATCTCTACCTGTGCTCTGACAGTGTTCTTCAAGCACAGTTTAATCTCTTCTCCTTCCTTCCCCTTTTCCAGCCTTCCACAGCCACTCTAGCTTACCTCTAGCTCTTCTTTCTTTGACCTTATTACAACTAATCAAATACTACCAGTGACATTGTTAGCTCCTTGAGGGTAGCGTTTCCTACATGTTACTTCCTTTATATTATCTAGATTAGGTAGAGTACCCAAGTGGATAATACAAAGCACCCTCAAGTCCACTTCTAGCATCTAGAAGTTTGCTTTCTGTTTGGCTGCCCCACTGTTATTCTTTTCTTCCTCTTCCGCATTCATTTCCTCCTCCTTCAGTATTATAAAATATACACATTTTAGGTCTTCATTGTTTCTAATGAGAGTTCAGCAATCATTTATATCATTCCCCTGTACGTAATTTGTTTTCTTTTTTCCTCTGGCTGTTTTAAAATTTTTTCATTGTCTTTGGTTTTTAGTAGCTTGACAATGATGTGCTGAAATGTAGTTTTTCCTTGTATTTATCTTGTTTGGTGTTTTCAGAGCTTCTTGGGCATGTAGGTCAATTTTGTTTATTTGTTTTTGTGGGGTTTTTTTTAAACCAAATGTGGGGAATTTTTAGCTATTATTTCTTCAGATATTTTTTCTGCCCCTTTCTTTCTCTTCTCTCTTTCTGAGAGATTGGGAGTTTTTTCTTCATTGTATTAATAGGAACAAACTAACCCATAGCAGAAATTATAAGATAAGCGGAAAAGAATCCAAATCAATGTAAGAAGTACCTATTTCAAAACACCGATAGCCCATGGTTAATAGAGGGTGCAATGGTCGGAATGTTTACATTCCCCAAAATTCATATGTTGAAATGTAATGCCCAGGGTAATGATACTGATCACTTTTGGGGGTGATTAGGTTATGAAGGTAGAGCCCTCATACGTTAGATTAGTGCCCTTAACAAAGAGGCCCAACACTGGGCCCCTTCCATCATGTGAGGTTATAGTGAAGAGACAGGCATCTATGAACCAGGAAGCAGATCCTCATCAGCCACTGAATCTGCTGGTGCCTTGATTTCGGACTTCCCAGCCTCCAGAACTGGGAAATAAATGTTTGTTGTTCATAAGCCAGCCAGTTTATGGTATTTTGTTATAGCAACCCCAAAAGACCAAGACAGAGGGCTGTTGTTTGAAAGTTATAATACTGTATTTTAGATTTTTCACCTTCAGGACATTTTTTTTTTCTAGAACAACTCATTTATTAATTCATGCATTCAAGAAACATTTACTGAGCACCAGCTTTTTGGCTTGCACTAGGACAGGTACTAGAGAGACAAAAAATGAAATGAACAAGAAAAACTTTTTTTCTTCATGAAACTCAGTCTGCTGGGGGGGCACACAAGTAAACAAGCATGACTAGTAGGGGAAAAAAGAAAAGGCATGACAAGCTGAGAGTCCTGCATATGTAAAGGTTCAGAGATGAGTCGGCATGTATATATTTAGAGATGAGTCAGAGGCTCAGTACGGAACTTGTAGGACTGAGGGAATTGAGATAAAGTTGAACTACAGAGCAGGGCTAGGTGCAAAACCCTTGACTGCCAAGCTTTATAATTTGGTGCAGGCTATAGGCAATACGCTGTAGGTTATCTAAACTTTTACAGCATTTGTCATATTTTAAAGTTGTTGGGTTGACATGATCAGATTTCCTTTGTAAGAAAATTGATGGTAGTTTACAGGACTAAAGTGTAGAGAAACCCATGAAAGGGAGAACATTTCCACAATCACAGAGCATTCCATTGGACAGTGCTGGCTTAGAGAATTTATAGCACTCCAATGAGTAACTAGGAAAATGTAAATTCAAATGACATGCCATTTCGTATCCATGAGGTTGAGAAGAGGGAAAGACTGATACCGTGTTTCCCTGAAAATAAGCCCTAACCAGAAAATAAGCTCTAGCATGATTTTTCAGGATGACATCACCTGAACATAAGCCCTAATGCATCTTTTGGAGCAAAAATTGATATAAGACCCAGTCTTATTTGCAGTCATACCAAGTGTAGTTAAAGATGTGGGAAGTGTACGTCTGACATGCTGTTAATAAGAGAGCAGATCGTTATACCCATTTTGAACAACAATTTGGCAATTTCTAGTAAAGATGAAGATATGTAACCCTATAACCCAGCAATTTAATTTCTAGGGACAAAGTAAAAGAAACAGTCTCATGAGCAAACATGGAAACCACTACTACAAGGACATCACTATAACATTATTTCTAACAGTAAAAAGTTCCTCTAAATGTCCATATGGGAAGATGAAGAAATAAATTCTGGAATATTCATTTAATGGAATACTATACAGCAGTTAAAATAAAGATCTGCCTGCCTCGAAATGGATATATCTCAAAAATTTACTGTTGAATGAAAAAAAATTGTCTATATTGTGATAAGTGTACAGGAGAGTATATTACATATGTTTATTAATGCCCTGTCATAGGATTACTCTGCACTTAAGATTAAGTATGCTTCCACATTGCCACCAGTTTTTCTAAAAAGCTAATCTGGTTATGTTAACCCTTGCCTTTCCTTTAAATGGAATGAAAAGTTCTCCAACTGAAAAAATATGAGTTGCCATTTTCTAGATTCGAACAATCTGCATCCAGTTTAGCCCTGTGTTCACAGCTCAGCACTTACATGTAGAATTTGAAGGTGGGTCAGAAAAGTCATAAAGACAATTCAAAGTTAGAGAATGTTATATATTAAGGGAGGTTGGTATTGTTAGCCTAGAAAGCAATTCAACCGGAGGTGTTTAATGATGGTTTTAGGGCTTCTGGGTTCTCGTTTTGATGTGCAGGACCTGTCTAATTTAGCTTTGGAGATCTAAACCTCACCTTTCTTTAGAAGAATCTGAAATTATTTTGGGATTCCCTCCCCACCCTCCTTTTCTTTTGCCCCTTTATTTTCCTCTTCTTCTTGAAAGCTTTGTATAACATTTAAGTGTATCTGATAAAGTGTTTGGAAAGCTTCATCCAAAAAGCTGGTTCAGTTGAATTCAGCATCATTGAATGCACAGTTACTATTTATTAATATTTGCCTGCACTAGGATCTAGAGCCATCCAACTAAGAACCCACAACCCCACCCTCAAAAATCTCATAGTCTGGAATCTGGAAACTGTCCTGGAAAGCAATGTAAAAGCACTCAAGGTTATGTGGGCATCTATCTTATCAACACAAAGATAGCCAGGTTAATTCTGAACTGATTTTTGCCCTGGTCTCTCAGATTTTAAGAATGGATGTAGACTGTTTTTTTTTTGTTTGTTTTTGTTTTGTTTTTTTGTTTTTTTGTTTTTTTTGTTTTTTAGTTTCAGGTGTACAAAGCAACATAATAGTTAGACATTTAAACCCCTCACAAAGCAATAACCCCCTCCCCAGATCTACTACCCCTCATACATCTTATACAGCTGTTACAATACCAATGACTATCTTCCTTATGCTGTACTCCCCCTCCCATGGAGTATATATATTTAATTATAGTTGACATAATATCTATATATATGTTTATTTATAGATGACATACAATATTATTCTACTTCAGCTTCAGTTGTACAGCGCATTGGTCAGGCATCGACACAGTGGATGTAGACTCTTAACAACTCAGCATCAGGAGGTAACACTCACTAGCAAACATAAATCTGGACAATATCTTAGAAGCAAACGTGTCTTGGAAGTTACTATCTCCTAATTTCTCATGGAAATCACAGTGATGTTTTCTACAAGCTTTCATGAACCACTCTTTGGAACATCTCTTGCTGGCAAGTAAAGATAATCAGTGTTTTAAAAAATTCAGTCTAGTTGAATATAGATAAAATGGTCATTTACCCCTGCAAGATCAATGCCAAAATAAGAGTGTTTAAGCGTCTATTCTATACAAAATGGCCATGACAAAGTTGTGGAGAATAATAGTTGTAAAGGAATCACTCGTTATGGCGACCACCCAAGTGGTGTCAGAAGTTGTAAGTAGCCCTCCTCCCCCAGCCCCTCCATCAGTGCTGCTCAGAACGGATTGGCTTTTCAGGAACGCTGAGAGAAAAGGAAAAGCCGGCCAAATCTTCCAAGCAGAAGTAGTTCCGATCCGAGGATTAGAGCCTGTCAATGAGGGGTGTCCAAAAGAGAGGGAGGGAAAAAAGGAAGGAAATATGGCTAAACTCCAGGGGAGACTCATTTTGTTTAGGAAAAGGGGTCAGGCACCAAGAATCCGTGTTCATCGCGATGGTTTTACTTGCGGTGAAAACCGGGCCGCTGGGGCCTCGGCTGGGAGAGCCGGCGCGTGGCTCTGCCTAGGCGCCTGGGGCTCCAGCCTGGCTGGGCCCGGGGTCCGCTCCGGGACCCGCCGCGGCGCGTGGACGTCTCGGAGCTCAGCTCCTGGAGCCCGCCGGCCCAGTCGGCCACGCGGGACTCAGCGGGGCGCACACGCTCCCTGGCCCGGGCCTCCCCGCCTGGGCGCGCTTCTGGCCCGCAGGCCCCTGCCTCCAGGTCTGCGTCGGGGCAAAGCAGGACCCCGGGAGGCCGGCCTCCAGCAGCCAGGCCGCCTTTGAAGTCTGGGCGGGCCAACTGAAGGGAGATGGATGACCGTGGACCGACAGGGAGGAAGGGGCCCTGCCTGGTTCCCACGATCCGCGGACGCAAGGGGCCAGCGTAGGGCGCCGGCTGGTGCCTAGTGTAGAATGCGGAATGAGTGTGCACATGTTAGAAAGGAAGGAATGCTGTGCGTGTGAGAGGAGACGGGCCTCGGGGTGTGTGAGAAGAAACTAGGGTAAATGCATGAGAGAAGGCAGGGGTGAGTGTAAGAGAGAAGGCAGGGGTGGGTGTGTAAGAGAGGTTGGGGTGAGAGGGGATCAGGGTGTGAGAAAGGAGGCAGGGGTGAGTGTGTGAGAGGGGGTTGGAGTGTGCGTGTGCTGCAGGTAGGTGTGTGAAATGTGTTCTGTGAAAGGAGATCGCTGGGTGTGCGTGGGGCGCGGGAGAACAGGCGGTGAGCGCATATACATGGTGAAGCGCTCAGGATTCCGTGCCCGTGTGGAGAGGCTGGGGCCGGGGCCGGGTGAGCGCCTGTCTGGGGAACCGAGTCCGAAACCGGCGAGGAGGCAGCTGGGGAGCTGCAAGCAGCAGGCCACCAGCCACTTGGGCTGGTTGAGTCCATGACCCGGCGGCCCCCGGCAGGTCGGTTGAAAGAGACTCGGGACAGGAACGAGGTTCTGTTTAACCTGGAGCGCAGCGAGAGCTATTAACTTGTCACTGACATCCGCTCGGTCTTAAAAGAAAAAAAAACTCCGCGAGTCAAGGGACCCCCAAGAAGGGAGCGCTTGGAGAGCGGCCTTCGCCTGCTGAGCTCGCAGGAGTTAAATTTACGCAGCTTGTGCCCCGCCCCCGCCCCGCCCCGCCTCCTGGCCCCGCCCCTCCAGACTGCGCGGCGTCGGCCCGAGAGCCAATGGGAAGCTCGCGACCTCCAGTCCTGGTTGCAAATCACCGTAGGAAGTGTTAGGCGCGCCGCAGCCCCAGACAAGATCGATTACTTTTCTCCTCGCCGAAGACCGGCCGGGGAACCGAGAGAAGCCCTCCCGGTTCCTCTTGCTCTGACCTCGGGCCAGGAGGAAGCTAGGGCTCATGGCCCCGGCGGCCCGGGAAGTGTGCTACCTACCTCTCTTCCTCCAGCTTTGCCGACACGGATAATAACGCACCCAGTTTGAAGTTCATTAACTGGAGAGTACACAATAAAGGCTCTCCTGGAGAGGAAGGCAATCTTCTCCCCTAATCCCAAATTATTTCCAATGGAGTCATCGCATAAATCTACAGGTCACATCTGTTCAGAGATTTATTAAAATATTTGCCGATTTAAGAGTAAGGTTACCTCTGAGTGTGTGTGCCTCCGTGTGTGTGCGTAATGTTGGAGGGGGTACCCCACCTCACCCAGCAAAATGTACATCATGGGAGGATGTGAAGGGGTATATAACCTTCTTCTCCAGTCTTATGTTTGACTGTTCTCTGTGTTCAAGGTAGAACCTTGGGCTGCAAGGTAGTTTGGAATTCCTAAGATTTAGTGGTTAAGAACAGCTTTGAAATGGAGGAAATGTTGCCCAGAAAAATTTTGAGCAGCAAAAACAAAACGATGGAACGACTGGAGCGAAGAGATAAAATAGATAATGGAGGACACCTAAGAAAATGTCACCGGCATTCTACAAGCTCAGTAGGCATTCCTAGAGACCTCTGCTCTCTATTGCTGAGTCAGAGCTCAAATCCATGTCCTTAAAGAGATGCAGGTAAGGGTGTTTGGTTTGTTGTACTGTAGTGAGAGAGCCCAGTAAGGTGCCACTGGCTACAAGGTTTGTGGTGGTGGAGAGGGGCCTTCTTTAAGGTCTTTTTTTTAATTCCAAATTTGAACTAAAGATGGTTCAAATTTCTTTTTCCCTCTCTTTCATCTACCTCTAAACTCAGAAATGGGAACACTGACTACACAATAGAAATTGTTTTGCTCCTTTTGATTGGGAGAAGTACGTACTTGTCACTGTTTTATTTTACAGGGAACTTACAGCTAATTCCCTTTCTCTGCTCCTAAAGGCAGTTGCTCATCTTGGTGTTTGTTTCTGAAAAATCTTTATTTAATGAAAAATGGCTGATTTACAAGTATACCTTACCAAAGTTGTCAAATACATTGTACTGTAGCAAAGGGGCATTAAAATAAATAAGGAGCCATGTTAACAATGTTTATGAAATGCTAATTCTTGACTATTTGAAATTAAACTGCATGCTCATTTATTTAATTGTTCAGAAGCCCTCCACACTTTTTTAAGATTTTCTTTTTCCGTTTGGCAAATTTAGAGACAGATGACATGGGGGAGGGAAGAGTTGTTACTTTCTTTTATTCAACAGACAATTGAATTAATAACAATTATCCCTAGAACTTGTATGGGGCATGTGACTCAAAATAAAAATATACCAATGCAAAGCAGAAGTATGTCCAAAGGGTATACAGGAAAACCATGGTGTCATAATATATCCTTTACCCTAACCAGCTGTCTCAAGAATTCAAATTCTTAGTTAATATCCAGTCTTGGTCGTCATCCCCTCCTCTTTTTCTCAGCCTTAGGGCTGAGATTTCCCAGCCTTTTTGCTTTTCTCTCTCTTCTGTCCCAAGGTAATCTCATACATTCTTATGGATTTTAATTACATCTATACGTTGATGGTTCCAGAATTTCTACCCCCAGAGCAGGTATCTCCCTGATCTCAGTCCTACACTTCTATCAGATTGACAGCTTCTCAAGCATTTCAAATGTGACAGGTTCACAACTGAACTCCTAATCTCACATCTCCAAAATGTTTCTTTCCAATCTTCTCATTCAAATAAATACTAGAATTCCACCAAGCGCCTAACTGATCAAGGCAGAAACCTAGGAATCATTTTTTTAAATTCTTCTTTACTCCCCACACCCAATCCATTACCAAATCCTGATTATTCTACCTCCAAAATATATCTAAATATATCTCTCAATTCTATTTTCTCTGTCCTACCCAAATCCAAGCCATATCTTTCACCAGATTGCTTCAAAGCCTTGTTTACTGGTTTCTCCTGGCTTCTATTAACTCCCTCTCATCTTTCCTTCCCTCCCTCCCCCCCCCAGCCTTTCCCCTTTGCCCCGCAAATACACAAGATGATTTTTTTAAAACCATAAATTGGATCCTGTCACTGCCATTCTGAAAAATGCTCACAAGTTTTTTGTGCCAGTGCCTGTCAGACCAGTATGACCCAGTCTCTGCTTCCTTCTCCAAATCCATCCCCGACACCTTCCTCCTGACCTTCCATGGCTTTCTCTTCAGATCTTACAGCAGGCTCTGCCCCGCACTGTGCATGGACAGCTTCAACTGATCCCTTAGTTTTAAGCAAAAATGTAACCTCAGAGAGGCCCTCTCAGACAGTCTATGTTCCCTTAGCACTGTGTTTTTTCCCCTTTGTATCGTGTTTCAAATTGCAATGATACATTCTTTGGTTGTTTATTTGCTTTTTGTTTACTACTTGTAAGCTTCATGTGGTCAGGGATTATGTCTTTTTTCTATACCCAAGGTCTAGCATAGTATTTGACTCTCAATAAAAATTAGTTGAATGAATGTCAGAAGATGATCTCAATAAAGTGCTAATGTCTCTTATCGCTGAGGCTCCTGAGACACTACACACACACACACACACACGTCTACAAAGCATCTCTACTGGGATTTCCATTAGCACATTGGACTCAACAGGTCCAAAACTGATTTCATGGTGTGCCGCCCTTCCCGTAGTCCCTCTTTCCATCCGTGGCACCCCTATGCGTTTGCCCAATCTAGAAATCTGTCAGCCACACAAAGTTCTTTCCCTTTTCTCACTCCTCCTATTCAACTGGCCATCAAGCCCTATACATATGGTACATCTTTTCCCCTTTTCCCCACTATTTCTGCAGTTGGTCAGGGCCTCCCATTTTCCCACACTAGGTTTACCACACTGGGTTCCTGCAACTCTATCCTGGGCAATCTGATCTTCTCACTGCTCCTCAAACATGCCAAGCATGCCCACACCTCAGGATGGTGGGCTAGTTCTCTCTTCCTGGAATGCGCTACCCCAGGTATCTGCAAGGCTTGCTCCGTCACTTCTTTCAGTTCTTGACTCAAATGTTTCCTTTTCAGAGATGCCTTTCTTACTCAGCCTACATAAGGAATCAGTCAACTACTTCACTTTCTACTCTTAATTTTTTTCATAGCACTTTACATTATACATTTATGTGCTTTTTCGTTTATCTGATTTCCCCAGTAAAATACAAACTCCACAAAGAAGGGATTTTGTTTGTTTGCTCCTTGTTGAGTCCTCAGTGTCTCACTGTGTAGACAGAGTGAGCAGTCAGTAAATGTTTGTTGACTAAAGTATATCCTCATTTGTCTCTCTGACCTCTATCAACCTCCTTCATTCATTCTCTGAGCTGCCATCAGAGTGCTTTTCAAAAATCCATGTCTACTTTTTTTTATTTTTCCTTTCGGGGGCTCACTCAATCTATACCATGAGGTCCAATCTCCTTACCATACATAGCATAGCTGTTGTCCAAGGCCACCCAGCCACTAGGGAGCACAGCTGGGATTCAAATCTGGATCTTCAAGGATCAAAACTATATTTTCTTGCCTCTTTATTCCAGAAATCCCGGACTCTTCAGGCTTACAACACCTAGGCTGTTTCACATCTCTGTGATTTGACATATGCTATTCCTTCTGCCAGGAATGCTTTCTACTTCTTCCTTATTCACCTTCTAAACTCCTACTAATCTCTCAAGACCCAACTCAAATGTCACTACCTCTTTAAAATGTCACTGATTCATCCAACCTGAATGAATTGTTCCATTAGCTGTCCAACCATGGTACTTGACACATATTTTACTTTTGCATAACTACTCAATGTTATAATTATTTATCTGCTTATCTTTCAGCCACATAATGAGTACTCAATCAATAACTACGGAATGATATTTTAGATTAAGCAAAGAGTATTTTTGCTTAATGCTATGTACTTGATATGGATGAATCTCACATTGAAAATTACCATTTCCTTACCATCCTAATCTTCAGCTTATCTGTTCCCAAATTGCTGTAGACTCATAACTTAATGGGCCAGTTAGAAAATTTGAAAGGTGTAGCATTTTGGAATTACCTTCAGCTGCTAATAAAAGAAATAACAGCTGGAAATAACATTGGATAAACAAGATAGTCCAGGGCTGGTATGGTGGCTCCACAGCCATCAATAACTCCTTTTATTTTTTTGTTCCATCATTCAGATTAAGTGACTTTCATTTCCAAGATTGCCTCATGGTCCATAATGGATACTGGAGTTGCAACCATCACATCTTTTTTAAAGACAAGATGGAGAAAGTGTAATTAGAGTCACAGAACAGCTGTATACAATTTTGTAACTCCTTGACCTGTCTTGTGCTAAGCCTGCGAGCTCCTCCTGCCACCGCACAACTGATTAGCATTGATTATAATTGAGCTAAAGCATTTTGCTACATGGAGTGGATTTTTGTTTTAATTGCTACAAATCTTTGTAACTCTTCCCATTGAGAGGTGGAGTGTATATCCACTCCATGCACATCTGGGCAACCTCATTTTGACCAAGAGAGTGTGGCAGAAGTGATGCTCTATGACTTCCAAAGCTAGATCATAAAAGGCCATGGAGCTTTCCCCCTGGCTCAGCCAGGGTGCTTGGTCTAGGTCTAGGAAAGAAGTCTGAGTATCCTGAGACTGCTGTGCCAGAGAGGCCACGTATAATCACTCCACTGACAGCCCAGTGGAGCTCCCAACCAAGAGCCAGCATCATCTATCCATTCATGTTCTATGTCCCAGCTGACATCTCAGTGCTACCCCAGGAAGGAAACCCCAGGAGAGAACTGCTCAGCTGAGCCATCCCCAAATTCCTAACCCACAAAATTGTGAACAAAGTAAAATAGCTGTTTTAAGCTATTGGGTTTGAGGGATATTTGTTTACAATAATAGGTAATTGAAACACTAGCAGAACTGACTTGGGCCTGTTCTGATTGATGTGCACCAGACTTTACTGAATTATTTATTTCAAACAACCCTCTGGTAGGATCCTGTCTGTTTATACTCATAATGATCTATCAGCAACTCTCTGTATCTCACAAATTATAAACCCAACCACATTTTTGCATAATTCCTTTAAAGTTTTTTCCAGTTTTTTATATTTCTGAGGCTCTTGGACTGACATTTTACCTAAGGAGCAAGTAGGTTCCAGATGTAGCCACTCTCTCAGTATTCCACGAGACATTCCCCATTGTCTTGGGGAGAAACCTTTCTAGAACAATGTAAGATGGTTTGAAGGTTTCACCAACTCTTTATTTTGTGGATAGAAATTGGTTATGAGTCACATTGCATGATTTCAACATAGATTATTAATAAATGTTCTTTTAAAAAATTATCTTTGAAGACATTATGCTACGTGAAATAAGTCAGTGACAAAAGTACAAATACTGTGATCCCACCTATGTGAGGTACCACCAGTAGTCACAGTCATAGAGACAGAAAGTAGAATGGTGCATGCCAGGGTGGAACAGGAAGTTAATGTTTAATGAAACAGAATTTCAATTGGGGAAGATGAAAATCTTCTGGAGGTGGATGGTGGTGATGGTGGTACAACTATATCAACATATTTAATACCATTGAACTATACACCTTAAAATGGCTAAATGGTAAATTGTATGTTATGTACATTTTACCACAACAAAACAAATTCAAAAAAAGTCTCTATCCCAACACCCCCTATAAGAAGCAAGACAAGGAGGAACAGTCTCCTGACAGATCAGACAACAATCCTTTGAGTGGTATAAAACAGGACAATCTTCCCTCTCTTTAGAAGCCCCCATGCCATAGTAAATAGGAAGATAAATATCCTCCTGTGGGCTGATGACATTGTTTGTTCCCATGCACCAAAATTGGCCTCCAAAAAGTGGTTGCAGCATCTAACGAGTGTCAAAAATAATGGCCTCACTACAATAAAATTAAAGTCATGCTTGGTGGGAGCTATTCTCAACTCATTCAATTTCATTTTGTAATGAACTCATCCTGGAGTCCCATCAGAAAGCCTCATCCTTCATCAGAGGTACAGTGGGAGTCCTACTGATGTTTTCCTCCAGCCACTGGGGGTGATTAGGAAACACCAGCTTTGAACATTTTTCCATGCCAAAACAGTGTGGGGCTCTAGGGACTCAATTAAACATTTATTCAAGTGCCTGGAGCACATTCAAAGTAACTTCCTAAGGAAAATTTTGGCTCACCCTGGAGATGCCCCAGCAGCCTACCTCTGAGGAAAACAGGGGTGGTCCTCACTAGTGTGAATATGATTTGCTTCTGCAACTTTAGTAGAAGGATGACAAACTTGACACTTGCCCAGTTGTTTTCCAAACCCTATGAATCTGTATTCTATGATCCCAAAAGTAATACTAATACTCTGGGACCTTGCCAGAGAACATCATCTTTATTTTAAATTATTTGGCTCTTATCAAGATCCCAGCTGAGAGAAGTAATACATGTGGAAGACTGCCCAGTGGACATGTCATTTAGTGTTCAAGGTGAACCCCCAAATACTGTATTATATACACTTAGTCTGCAAAGACTCACCTTTACTCGAGTTTTGGTTTTTATGGGAGGTTATTGCAAGAAACAAGGCTGTGCTATTCCTTTTTCTTTACTTTTCTGAAAAAGTACCGTTAGGACACTACCTGTTACATTTCTCCGTGCCCTTTTTGTTACTCTACGTAGTAAATTTCTTTTATAATTCAGTTTCATTTGAAAACAGATCTTCTCTGCATTTTTCAACAGCAAGACCCATGTCACTTAGGGTTTTTCCTCTCTTTACCTTGACTGCTAAGAAGCTCAGAGCCAAATGTGAAGTTTGATCTCAGTAATCATGTTAACTCTTAAGATTGCCTTATTTCAAGTTTCTACTTTTCCCTTTTTGGTTTTCTATTTTGATCAATTTATTTGAAGTGGGGTGTTTTTGGTCATAGACCACCCAGATTCTTTTTGGACATAAGTAATAAGTAAAAATACTTAGCTCATAACTTTTAACTCCCTTTTATTGTGTCACCTCAGCTCAGCCTCAATTTTACAGGAATTGACCCCAAAAATGAGAGGTTAAGAAACTTAAAAAGGAAGAAAGTGACAACTTAAAGTTGATAGAAGGAAACATACTGAAGGTTCTAGAAGAGGCAGTACACTAAATTCATATCAAGGACCCTCTGATAGGGAAATGACCTTTAGTAAATTCCTTCACTTGGAAGGCCAGACTCACCTTACTATAGGACAATCCTTTAATTGTGAGTAATCTCACCTCTACTGCATTCCCTAGTAGTGTATTTAGATCCTATCTTGAGGTGTTTACATTTTCCACTCCTTGCTGTGGTTCCAACTTTCTTGCTCTCTCCCATCATTAGGCTGGATGATCTGTGAGGGTAGAATCTCCATGTTTATTCATATTCTATCATTTTCTCAATTCTTTCTTACCCTTCCTACGAGAGACGTTTGTTCAAATATTAACTAAATGAAAAATAAGTCACTCACTCACTGATATTTCAAATATTCTTTTCATGTGTTATTTACTCTCGGGAATCTGCTGCACAGGTTTGTCCATTTCTCTGTAATGTGAAACACGGAATATTAGCCCAGACAGGACACTAAGTAGCATGTGACATTCCTTGTGTTGTTTTGTTCTTCAATTGTAATCAACCATAAAGTTTCCGATAAGTAAAGGAATGTCAGTTTCAGTAGGTCCTTTCCAAATTTATCTTAATCATTAATTTCACTTTCCAAAATTACTACAGTTGTTTGTATGGAATGATGGGAACTGACAGCTTTTGGGATACATTCATAGAAACTTCTGTTTAAATACCAGTTTGTATGAGTATGCCATGTATGAGTTTTCTATCAGGGGTAATTAAAAAAAATACTAAATAGAAATCTGCTATAAAAAAAACTTAGCCAACTTCCATTCTGAAATTTTAAAAAATCCAGTGGCTGAATCCTTGCCGGGGTGGGCGTGGGGAGAGGAATTTATAAAGGAAAGTCTGACAAGCTAACCTGTAAGCACTTATACATAAGGTTATGTTTGCGAGTGCGTGGAAGCTGCACCCACAAACATATTCATTAATATGCCTTAGGTGTCCTGAATGACCCACTGCTTAGCTTTTGTGCTTAAAATAGCTTTTGTGTTTCTCCTCGCCCCCTGCGGAGTCACAGTTCCCAATCTGCAGCTGCCTCCTCCCCACCCCACGCAGTCTAGGGCCAGGCTGAGGCACACCGACAGCCACGCACGCGATTGCCGGGATTAGCCCCGCGCGGCCGGCCCCACGCTTGCTCGCCGCCTCCGGGAATCGGGACGCGCCGCAGCAGCGGCCCTCCGCCCCCGCGGCCTCGGCCATCGCTGGCCTCCGGGTACCTTTGGCCCGCGGACGGGTCTGGGGGACCCCACTGCCTGGGGCGCGAAAATTGCGCAGGGAAGAAACAAACGTTTCCATCTTGGGGTCAGCGCAAGGAGCGCACAGACATCTCCTCTGGCGTCAGGGGGACCAGTGCCGAGGACAGGGATGGCAGCTCTCCAAGTCGCCTCCGGGGAGCCCACCAAGGGTGTCCCCGAGATGGCCTCGCCTCCAGGGTCTGCGGTGCTCTAGTGCTCGCGACTGGGCGGAGCGAAGGGTTTTTAAATTTCTCCCTCCTCGCAAAGGTCCCCCCTTCCTTGCGCGGGGAGTGTTTTGCTCAGCCACGTATCGGTGCAGGGCGATTTGGCTTGCCCCAATTAGAGTCAAGTTTAGAGCTGGATTAGCACTTAATATTATTATTGTTTTAAAAAAAAAAAAGCGTTTGAAAAGGGAGAGGCCAGAGTGGAAGTGGAGGGTAGGAGGGGAGAAGTGTTAAAGTCTCTACTAAACCACGATAAATCTAACTTGTTACAAGTTTGTGACGTTTTATTGGCTTTCCCCAAATGTCCTCAGATTAGCCTGACAGCTCCTTCCATAAAAATACCGACTAAAAGCCACCGACTCGGGAGCAGTTAAACGGTGTCACTGAATCCAATCTCAGAGCGATTACGGAGTTAATTCACATAATAAGCAAATCATAGAGTTGACAGATTACTATATGAACACGAACAAATTGTTACATAAAATATTTTGATACTGATTGTTTTATTAGTAATGTTAAGCCTCTTCATGGCTGTTTCTGTTTCTCAGGACTGACATGTTAAACAATGCTCACTGCTAAATAAATAAACCAAACTGGTGTGAACTAATTGTCTCCATCATTTAACTGTACAGTTTCATTAACATTATTAACGCGATTATTGATAATTCTACTGGGTATTTACACGGACAAGATTTTTCAGTAGCAAATCTTACTAAAGAAAAATATGCTAACTTAAAGTGGAATCCAATAACACCAAGATTTGAAAACTGATCCTTTTGATGTTTAAGGATATGTTAAGGGTTGCTGTATCCTTAAACTATTAGAGAATTTAAACTGCACATGTCCCAGCTATTCAAAGCAGTTTCAATTATTATTAATGACTTAACCAAAAAAGTACAAAGGATATCATCATAAGTCAAAACTTAGAAAAATATGTTTTACCTAGCAAAGAAAAGGGGAATGTAATTTATTTTTCATTTTATGAAAGAAAGCTCTGTGCAATTTATTTAGTGCTGTATAATTGCAATTTCTAGTTTTAATAGACTCACGTGCATATAAGATCAAAATGATTAATAGGTGTTTTGCTGATAAAAAAGAAACACAGCAACTCAATTCTCTACATTTCAGGTAAAGCTTCATTGACAAGGAAAATTTTAAACTAATGAAAAGTCTTTGCTAACTTAAGTGTAGTGTTATATATCACAGAAGTAGGTGAAAAGTCAAATTTTAAATTTTGCTGGCATTATCCTTTCTCTAAGAAACTGGAATCTTACCTATAAGGTGAGGTGGACCTGGGGGAGGGATGGAGAATTGGAAAAGAGGAAGAAAGGAACTAAAGAAATTGCACTTTATAAATAAAGAACTACATAAATACATCAATAAATTGTATACACTGGGGGTGCCAAAAAATGTATACAGGTGGGCACTTTGGTCAACGTTGCTCAAGCAGTAGTTCGCTGTAATCAGACATGTCTGGACGCTGATGGTAACCACTTTGAGCACCTCTTGTAATTGCAGAAGTCAAACGTGACTTGTATTCATCTTTTGTTATCGGTATATATTGAGGATTCAAATTTTAATCAGTTTTTCCTTTCTTAAAATGTGTATACATTTTTTGGCACCCTCTGTATATTTTTCCTGTAAAGAATAAATGAAGTCCAATAGTAAAACTTGTTAAACTTGCAACACAGAGGAAGTGTCCAAGCAACACCATCTATACTGTCCTATATCACTCTCTTGCTGGGCACTAATTTAACTAAAGATATGTAAAAGAAGCAAGAAAATCAGAGACATCACAGAAACAGTGTTGTTTCTTAGGAGGGCAGCTTTGCATGTGTGGTATTAAAGGACTTGAAGATACTAACTGTGGCATGAGGTGCCTACCATAGGATCAGAAGTCAAATTTGCCTGTATGTTTTAAAGAACAATATCAGAATTGAAGTATTTTAGAGGAGAGCACCACCAGGATTCGAAATTTAACTTACATACAATTTAAATTTAAAATATTAAATGGTTTAAGTTTATGACCCCAGTAAGAGAAGCTTCAGGATTACTAATAAAGATCATTATTTAAGTGTTTTCCTTATAGACTTGGAATTAGGACTTACTTAGAGATTTAATAAGAAGAAATGCAGCTTCAGTGGCAATAGGAGAAATGAACATTAGTATCTGAAGATTTTCTTGATCATAATAAGGTTATTGAGTAGTAACATGTCACTAAGCAGTGCAGTCTTACAAGACTATATCTCAACTACCTGGTAATGTACTTTAATGTTTAGAATTCCCTAGACTAGCTGGCAAAGAAAGCTGGACTTGAGAAGTCCTTCTGGTTGTTCATTGTGAATTTCTACAAATAATAGAACATGTGCAAGTGTATTCCATTAAGATATTTTTTTGATGATAGATACTTCCTTTGTCATTTTTTTTTCTGTATTCCCACAATTTATTTGAATTTTTATAAGACTAGTCATCTACTAGCTTGGACTGACTGCATAAACTCTCTGAGACTTATTTTCCCAACTGTTATAACAATTCCTACCTCACAAGTGGTCTTGATGACCAAATATGAATGAAAGTAAATTCGTGTTTTAAAAGGGTAATTATATTAAAAGAAGTTCCCTACAAAATTGCATTATGGGTAATAACCTTCTAAATCCTTTTTATTGCTGTATTTGGTTGCCTTTTCCCAAAGTGACTGGAAGACCAAGAGCACACTTGCTTTTCCTTGGTAGGATTTTTTTGTTGTAATTAAAAACTTCTTTTCTTCTAAGTTAAATGAACACACTAGTGGAGATGTACCTTTATGTAGCATGCCTTAGGGAATGCATTTGCTATTAGAGGTGAACATGAGAATTCCCAATGGTAGGTCCCAATGATCTACCCTAGGCCCAATGAGCCATGAACTCCAAGGGTGGGATGCAGAGATCCTAGTTTTATGAAGCTCCACAAAACAAGATGCATGCCCCCAAATCTAGAACCCCTGCCCCAAGAGTTAAATTTATTGCCTTCCTCTATAGCCAGATATGCTATTCATGTTTGTATACTGAGACCACAGAATGTTTCTAGCTTATGATGGTCAGCTTCACTCCCCAGCCTTTAGGGTGATGACAGACAGTTGATTTCCTTTGTCACTTGCGAGCTGCTCTGGCTCACACTCCTCCAGTCTTAACAGGCTGATAGATTACTGGGTCTCCTACAATTCTCAGAGCCTACACTTAAGGATGACCTTGAAATTTTTTTTATCCATCTCTTTTGAGAGTGATAGGTGTGCTATTAATACTTATGCTGGGATAGCAGGTGCAAATTGTGTCTGCCCTAAGCAAACAAGGATATATAGTCAGCCTACTAAACTTAGGCCAGGGTTTCTAGAATCACCCAAGAAGAATCAGAAAGATCTCAGAAAAACCTCCATAACCAAGGGGCATATTCAACCTCCTTGGGCCCCCCAGATCCTGACTCAGAGCTGAAAAAGAGGCCTTAGGATGCTTTGGGGGATTCAGAGTCGCCCTAGAATCCAGTAGGCTAGTTCTGGGAAGAAGAGGAATTTCTTCCCTGAGGACTCCCCTTTCACCATCTTGTTAAGCCCCAAGCTTTCAGACAACCGAGAAATGTCATGAGGTTAAGTATGTCCTGGGCTCCTGAGCTTTAAATCAAAGGCTGGCCCTTGGGCACAGCCCCAAGGCTCAGGCAGAGCTCCTCTTGTCTCTGATGGTGAATTGCAACTTCGCTCTCCATTTGCTGACCAGTTCCTCATCTCCCAGCCTTCTCTGAAAAGCTCAAATGTTTTACAGGCCTAATATAATTAACCTTCCCAGATTCTTCCTCTTTTTCTCTGCCTTTGTAGTACGGAATTGCCTTAATCTTTCGTTTCCATGCCTTCCTATCTGTTGACATTTTCATCTCTTTACTTTCCTCTTTTCCATATTATTCTTTCTATCTGGTTGCCATGACAGGAAGCCCAACTAGAGGAAGGCCAAAATGAACATATGAGGACCAGATTGAAAGACTAAGAAACAAGAAGGAGATGGTTGAAAAACTTTATAGAGTTTAAAGATCTTTTGGGAGTAGGTGTAATCCACAGTTTGGGATAAAACAGCACAGGAAGAACATTTGAATCTCAGTGTTACTTTTGAAAATGTCAAGATTTGAGGCACATGCACACGTGTGTGTGTGTGTGTGTGTGTTGTGTGTGTGATCACAGTCTTTATCTTTCCTAAATTCTGAGAGCAGCCAAGAGATTGTGAATAAATAATACTTATCCAAGCACTTATTTTTGATCATTCAGTGTCAGTAGCAGAGACAAGAATAAAATATGAGCACAATGTTTTATAATTTTATTTAAAGACCAACTAACAAGAGGGAGAATGTTCATTGGTCTTTCACATTTAATCTTTATGAAATTTGCTGCTAAAGCTGTTTTCTTACAACTGTCATAAGTTGTCCTCTCTTTTACGCGCGCGCGCGCACACACACACACACACACAAACACACACACACATTTTTTTTCAATTCCCTGCTGTACTTCACTATGTTTTATAAGGTAAGCACATTATTGCTTCTTTCTTCTATAAACCATGAAATTCCTCTCCATTTCTAAAGATGAGGAAACTGAACTGCCTTTATTTGTAATCCATTTCTGAACTCTCACTAAAGCATGAGCCCCTGTACATTATCACAATACTAAACTCCTTGCAAATTACTTCCCCCCTTTTGACTGAAAAAATAAATGAAAGGAGTCTTAAAAAAAATAAGGTTAGTATTTCTAGAAGAGTGGCATGAACATTTCATATAATACAAGTTGAAGGCAGAAAAGGTCATACCACTGTGGATATCACGGCATACACAAAACATTCACCATTTTTATCAAGATTTTCCATAAATTTGGCTTAGTTAGGGGCAAATTCTTGCCCTTTTCTAGGTGAAAGGAAGGATAAAGTTAAAACCATAAAAAAATTCCATAGTTTCAGCTTTCATTTTTAGGATTATGGGAGTTTGAATAACGAATTCCAAAATCAAGGGTGCAAATTCTTAGAAAACCAAAACCAAGCTAAAAAATAACGGAAACAAAAGAGTTTCATCAAACATTACAGCAAGTCAGTTCTTCAGTATTGCAATTTCACTCCCCGGAACTTTAGGATTTTTACATAATAATACGTCTAGTGAAAGTAAAATCATTCATCTGAGAAAGAATTGTATAACATTAAGAAATGTATAATAGAAGAGTTGACTATCTTACTGAACTGTGTGAATATTCAGTTTGATCAGATCTCTTACTAAATTCATTACATTTTTTACAACTCTATTTCTAGGAAAGCTTTTCTTGGAGAGAATTTTATACAGTAAAATATTTCATAAAAACAAATGAACAAAACACAACTACAACCATCAGAATTATCACAGAAAAGAAATCTAAGATATTGACACAAGCTGGGAATCACACCTGGGAGTTCAGTAATGTTTTACTTTGCTTAACAGTGCCACTTAAATTAAGCACAAATGAAATACACTCTGCCCTTTTCCTCAATTAACTTTCCGTTCGTTCACAAATACTGTGGGCCTTGCCCTGGAATTAGACCTTTTCATTCTTTAAAAAGCCTACTTGACCTGAAAAAGTTTTCAACTAATTAAAGAAACAACACAAAATGTGAAATAAACACCAAAGAATTAAGGCTATTCTCTTAGGATAAACATGGTCTCTCATCACATACAGTTCTACAAATCCTTGGGCTTCTCTAAAAAGTGAAGATTCCCAAATTTAATTAACTGTTAACAAATCCCATTAAAAAATGAACTGGAGAGAGAGAGAGAGAGAGAGAGAGAGAAAGGGAGCTGAGGGAGGGAGGAGAGAGAGGCATCAAATTTGGAAGGAGTTAGACTACTCTGCTCTGCATCCCTATCTGTTTCTTCTGTTTATAAGTAAGGAACAGTTAATGAAGATCATATCAAGTTAGAAACCAAAATCTGTGTGTAGGGTCAAACAACTCATGGATCTTTAAATATTTAAAAAACAAAACAAGTTGCACAATCAATATTATGCTTTAAATAATCTATTTAAATAATCTCAGAGTTGTTTCAGATTTCATTCCTCGAAGTAAAATGAAATCCAGAAACACAAGTTTTCATCAAACAAGTTGATATGTTTGCCACATATATATACACTAACAAACAATAAGCACATACACAGACGTCTGACTTTCAATGTTTTAAAATTATATGCACCTGAATCATTAACTTCGAGGAAGTGCTATAGGTCTGTTTTAATAGAACACGAAAGAAAATCTTTATATACTTCAAGCGGTTGGGATGACTAGTATAGAAATTGATAAATAAAAGCTTAAATTTCCTCAAATCACACTATGTCGTCATTTTAAAGGCTCTGCATGCTTTCCTGAGAGTTAGTAGAGTGGATGCTAAGCCGCTCTAGGAACCCTAGGTCTTCGGGTATAATAAAGACAGAGCAGCCTCAGTGGGAACTGTGCTCGGCTATTTTAACCACGCTATTTATCACAATAACGAGACTCTGTCCAAAGCAGAGGTCAGGACGATGCATCACATGGCTGAGTCACAAAGCATGGTTACCACCAGTACCCCCAAACCTCAAGACTTGAGCCACTTCATAGATAAGCTTGACATTTGTCCTACTTTGTTTATTACAGCCTCTGTATTAACTATGCTTGCAATATTGCAATGCTCCCTTGGTGTAGATAGAGTGTCAGTATGCTTGCAATCTGAGGCAATCGTTTTTAACTTAAGTAGTTGACATCTTCGCTCAGTTTAAGGTTTGTGGGTTGGGCCACAGGACCTTCCTTTCAGATGACTGAACGCATGCCTGTTGCTGACCATGTATGTGTTTTAATTATGGAGTTCTAATACAGCAAACAGAACACAGAGGGCTTGAGGCCAGGACCAGATGTGCCTCCTTACTCCATCAACCCTGCTGCAGTCCTTCTCATTTACCCATCAATACCAATCTTCCCCCAGGTCTAGCTTAGCTGTCTCAAGGATTTTAAGGATGCTAAGGTGTCTTTTCATCTTCCTCCTTTACCTTGCGCTCATCACCTCCATCTTTCTGCCAAGGGCTGACATGGGACAACTTCCTCGGGGGAAAGAGGGTTCACGGTGCAAATAGCTTTCAGTGAATTAGCATTTAATTGAAATTCACACTGTAGTGTAAATGACCTCCAGAATCCTTTCAGTGCCTGAAAGAGAGAGCAGCATAATGGTAATAGGTAGCACGTGTGTAAGCATTGTAACAAGTTCTTCACAAGTCCTTCATTTACTACCCCACCCCCATTAAACTCTAACGATCCCCATTTCACAGCCGAGGACTATGAGGTGTAAGGAAGTAGAGTAAATTGTCTAAGATACTACGGGACAGAGTCAGGCCTCACCCACATCCATCTGATACCAAAGCCTATTTTAAGCATTCAATATATCCTACCTGAGGCAATTCAGCAGTTTTACCGAGGCCTTTGTTCTCAGCATCATCTCAGATGGACCCACAGTCTGATGCCATTACGCCGGTCCTCTATTTCACCGACATCTCTTTTACTGTTTCTTCTCAACGCCACCTGCCCTTTCTGTGAGAACCACCTATAAACTCCATTTAGAATCTCTTTACCCTGGACTATATTCCAGAAGATTAATTTCTCCCTTTAGTTCAGGGTTCTTAACTTAGGATCTAAGAAAGAACTTCAGGGGAAGGGGCATTAAGGGGAGGCAAGTGCCTTAAAATTGTCAAGTTTCATGTCTGTAAACAGAAAAGCATTTTTCAGGAAAAGGAGACCTCATGGTTTTCATCAGGTTCTCAAGGGATCTGAAACCACAAAATATTAAAACCATGGCTTGATTCAATTTCCAGGGCATAGAGGTGAGAGAGCATGAATTTTCCTAGAAAATGGATTCTTGGTGAAATCAGAGTTGTGCGAGCACAATTTACTTTGAATTTCACAAATCTGACTGAGTTTTTCTATATGATCTATTGTAAAAGCTTTACCCACTATCCACCATTTAGGTCTACAAGTCTCATATGTGATGAGCACCACATCAAGTATGATATGACTGGAGACAGGTGTGTGAGGTATGGTGATTGGGGAGCACATAGAAGGCAGATTGGATGCACCACACCCCTAGCTGGTTCTTTGGGGAAAGGGTTCTTGGTCTCAGACTTGACTGCTAGAACTACAGCGCCCCTGAACTTCCGGTATGCTCAATGAGAAGTTAACAAAAGTGGGAAAGATGGTGACAGTAATGGTAGAGGGTGCCTGGTAGCTATGAACAACCTCCTCAGGTTCCTGAAGATTATTCAATAGCTTCACATTTGATGGTGTGGTTCACCTGGTCACACAAGAAAACAATTACACACTGCTGTCTGATAAGACCAGACTCTTTTGGTTACAATTTAAATGTTAGGAGAATGAAACATAAGTCAGGTTTAATGCAATGTAAGGAAGGTAGTTAGTGGCTAGTGAATAAATAGGAAAGATTGAAGAGGAAACGTAGACTTTTCAAAAGAAAAAAGTCAACTGCAAAGAAAAGAAAGACCAATAGCTAATGAAGGAAATCATAGTTGTAATTATTATTTGGGTATTCATAGTTTAAAAATTTGTAACCGCCTGATGCCTATATTTTCTCATTGGTAGAAACAATTCATTGTGTTCATTGGAACACAAATATTTAAGGAAAATAATTTCCTTCTGAAAAATAATGGTTGTTGATCTGGGGGTGATAGGAAAAGGGAGAGAAGAAAGAACGGCACCAACGGACATGGGACCACAGTTCTTCCCACTGAGAGGAAAAGAACAGGTTCAAGGTGGTTTAACACATGTAACTAAAGTCTCAAGGAGCTGCACTGCAAATGGCAATGAGCATTGTGAGAGCTTGCGGGGGACGCTATGGGAGGCAGCTGGGCTAGATCCAGGTAGATGGCCCAGAGCCGAAGGAGAGTCAAACCAGGAAGGAGAAGGACGTGCCATGAAAAGTCCTAGAAAAGGAAAGACAAAAAGGAGGCCAGGAGACCATGTGTGGGGCATCTTTTGTGGCCACCTGGGTGGGAGGGTCGGCAACAGAGAAGGAAGTTGGACTCAGAGGTGGGTCTTGATCACAAGCTGGAAAGAATATCCAGGATTAAGTTAAATGAAGACATTCAGCACATGGGAGAGACTAAATAGTAATTTTAAACCCTGGCTAAGCCAACAAGACAATGTGAAACTGTAGTGTTAGCCCTTAGTTATTATGGTTTGCATTACTAAATTCTCTGGACACACAAATTCATGCAAACCCATTGTGAAATATGTTTTACAGTGTGTACAAAACTTTAGAGAATTATGTAAACTTTGGATTCAAACTATAACATAGAAAGCTACATGATTCTTTTCCAATCCTATTACTTTTCCCAGAGGTAACCAGTGTTAGCAGTTCAATGTACACCACACACACACACACACACACACACACACACACACACACAACACATGCACACTGTTTTTCATATATATGTGTGTATTCTGTGATTTACTAAACAATGTATCACAGTCTTCTCACCATTTAAATTCACATCAGTTTGCCTCGTCTATGAATGGTTACATATTATTTTGAGGTACAAATACGGTAATTTACTTAATCCCATCTTCATCAGAAATCTATCAGATGTCCATTCATTCATTCGTTCATTCATTCATTCATTCACTGGATTCTGAACATCTGAAATTAGCACAGCCCCATGTAAAACACATGGTTAGTACAAAGATGTAAAATACATACTTTTTATGCTCAAGGTTTAAAATCAAGTGGAGGAAATAAGATCTAGTTGTATTAAGATAGTTGTAAAATATAAGCCGGTTTAAAGCCACCTTAAATCCTTCCTGCTCTACAGCAGAGTGTTTGTAGGAAGGGAGTAAATAAACAAATAAATACCCAGATTGCAGTACTGGATAAATGCTGCATGGGGAGCATAAACAAAGGGCCACAGGAGTTCTGAAGAGTGAGAGATGGATTCCAGCAGGGTGTTCCTGCTCCCATCCCCTTCCTGCAGCACCACCAGATCAATCTTCCTGCAGCAGCGCTTTGATCACGCCACTGCTCTCCTCAGAATCCTCCCATGACCCTCCCGGCCTGGCCTCTTTTCCCATCTGCTGCAGAAATTTCGTCCTTCGTGTCACTGTCCCATTAGAATGGAGGTCATTGTGTTAGGGTTGAAAGTGCCAGGAGTTGTTACAAGACCTGGGTGTGAAACCTGCTTCTGTCACTTTTTATCTAGATGACCTTGGGTAATCCATGCAATTTCCTCAGATTTAGTTTCTTCATTTGTCAACTGTCCATGTTGCCCATCTCATCGGTGGGGTGCAAAAAGTAAATGAGATAATATGGGTGAAAGTTCTTTGTTAACTCTAAAGTGTTTTATAAGATAAATATGAATATATGAGGCATACATTTATAAAGGCAGTCAATGATTATAGATATGGCTAGTGCTTTCCTGTATGATATGCTTGTAAGTAATTATATATGTTACATAACTGAAAAGTGTACACACACACACTATGGAAACTGGAATGTTTGTTTTGGGCACTGAGGATTGACAGGATTTTGAGAGAAAAATGGGGGAATGGCATGTGAATATGCAAAGAGGTTGGAAGGCCCACGGTCTGTTTGGGGAACAGAAAAGTAATCATCTGATTGGCTCAAGTTTGGGGTTTACCCAGAGGGGAAGCAGGAGCCCACATTGGAAAGAGCTGGTGTCAGTTCTTATGGAGGCTCCCAATAACTGGGTCAAGAGGTCTGAGCTCAGTAAGCGGTAGAGGCCACAGGAGGTTTCTGGGCAGGAATGGCGTGAACAGACATGGTTAAATTCCCAGTGTTCTAAGGGGTGGATGGGTAAGAGGATGGCTAGAGGTTTAAGAGGATTCCTGGAAGGCTGTGGCTAGGGCAGGTGACAAAATGTAGGTTGCTGAGCCAGCATTTTCATAGAGGAAATGGAGAGGAATAGAGGTAAGTTAGTGATATTGTGTGAAATCATTGACTGGATTTTCCTGATTGCTGATTGAACTCTGGGGAGGAGGAAGAAAGACGGATGAAGGAAGTTTTATGCTTGATAGTGATCTGAGGCTGGGGGAAGCAGCCCACTGAGGACCAGAGAAAATAAGGGTTGAGGGGAAGTGCATTTATTTGCCTGGGATGTGGTGGTGATGGAAGAGAACAAAGAAAATGTAGCCAGCAGTGATAATTGAACTAGCCAGGGAGGCAGCAGCCTAGGGGTTGGATAATGCACCCAGTTTCTCACGAATCTCACTGATTCAGAAGCTGGATTGAAGCATACATTTGCATTCTCTGTGAACACAAAGTGTACCCAGAAAATTAATAGTGAAAACTAGACTTGAGGAGAATCTTAAATCTTAAAGGAACAAAGAGTTTTCAAGAACCCACTTATTAGAAACAATTGACTTGCTGATTATAATTTATTCTCAACTGTCTCTTCTATTCATGAAAGAGTTTCCTTCAAAGGATTTGGCTTAGAAACTTTATTAGCCATGTTTCAATGACCGTATATCCTTAAAAGGAATCCAGATGCATTTTTTTTTTTACAAATAGTCTTCAATTCAGACATTTTGCCAGTTCAAACTCACTTTGATTTCCAATATGTTTGAATAAATACTGCAAAGCTAATCTGTTTCCTGAGGATTTGAGAAATAACTTGGAAATCAATTGTAAAGCACTATTCTCTGGAAAAACCCGATACTTTGCAGCCAGATGTCCCCCAAAGCACTATAACTGAGAAAAATCCTTCATTTGCATTATTCACCAAAGGAAATGGGAATTTCTCCCCATTGTCAAAACCAATAGAAATTTCTCTATTTTATGTGGGTTTGCTCCATTTCTTCTTATCTACTATTACCTATACTGCAAGCAGCAACAAAATACAGTTCACCATAAAAATAAGAGTCATTTAAGTATAAATGAGAACTTGTAATGAAAATAGATTCTCACACTGGGACAATAACTAGCATGGGGAAAATCAATGCTACAAATCCCAGACTTTAAAAATATACGACTTTATATTGTCTCATTTATTACAAATATCAACAGCGTTCAAGAAAAGTATTTTAAAGGACTGACTAAAATTTTTGTGGCTTTTATCATTGAAATTATGTAATGAACCTTCTTGAAAAGTTACCACCATAATTAGAAATAGGAGTTTAAGATCTTAATACATTATACAGTTGGGGGAGGTTACTGGATTCGAAAGCAGCAAACACGTCTGTTGAGAGTAGTGAAAGGAAACACTTTGGAAACAATCCTTCAACATATGTAATGGAGTGTCAAGAAATTGATAGTCTTTTTGACCAGTTCATTTCTAGCAGCCACTGAGACTAATGTCTTTTTTTTTAATTTTTTTTTTTTTTTTTTTTAAGGATAAGAAAAAAAGTTTTCTCTGTAGAAGTCTAGCAAGGTCTGCTGAGGATATAGAAACATAGGAATGAATGTGTGGTGAGTGGCTAAGAACCATAGAGGTTTCTATCTTTACTCCATATGGTCTGAAGTGAGTCTGATGGGATTTCAGATTGTTGCCTGAGATAGCCGAGGATCATGCAAAGCTCCTGAATGAAAACCCCAAACTTCTGAATCAAAACCTCAAATTCAGGCCAAGTTCACTGAGAGGTTTGTTGAGGCTCACAAAACTCTGAGTGAACCTGTTTCAAGTCCTAAACTAGATAGGGGCAAATTTCAAATGAACCTCAGATGAATTATGGTTTCAGGTGGAAATCAAGCGAAACTCAGTTTCAGCTGTGTTTCAGTGTAAACTTAACTTTGGGAGAGAATCCACATGAGCCAGTAATGGGTGCTCCCACCTGTTGACTTCTCGTGAACCTCACATAAACTGAAAACACGAAACCTTCCAACCACTCAAGTTCCTGAAGTTCCTGTAACAGGCATGCTTTTGCCTCATACAAAAGTATAAACCCGTAGCCACATTACACCAATAGGATGGAGGCTTCAGAATTCCTGAAACAAAAGATGAAAGCATCAATGTTCCAAACATGTTTCATATGGATAGCTGGCATAGTACTTCAATTTCGCTTGAAATAATTCTTTGTGCCGGGAGCTTTGAACAGAAACAAAATGTGCTTGGTAAACATGCTTCCTAATCCTCTGGCTGGCAGGATAAATAGTCTCCCATTTCATGGATAGAGAAATCCAGAGGGCCAAAAATCTGGGTTACTGATTTTTAGGCCCATATCACATACCCAAACAGGTCATTTGAGCACAAAAAATGAGAAAGTACCCCTGTTTCTTGGTCCTTGTCACACCTGTCCCGCCTATGCTGCCTCTTTAAAAGATGAAGGTGATGTGATTGTGTAACCTCTAACACTGTTGTGAATCCACCAGGGAAGGAGGGACTGCATTTGAGGAGGTAACTAGGGAACTGGCTGTTGGAAACAGAATTTTCCCCTCAGAAACCAAGAAAAGTCTGTGTCCGGGTACAGAAATGGGAAGGCAGGTGGAGAAGAGAACAAAACCCTGAGCAAGAGAACTTCATTAACCTGAAGTGCAAAAACTTTATTAACAGCACCATGGACTTGGGCTCAGAATGGCTCACTTAACATCAGTCGCTGCGTGTGTGTGTGTGTGTGTGTGTGTGTGTGTGTGTGTGTATGCATGCACATGTGCTAGGAGAGTTGAAGAGAGGAAAGCAATTGTGTTGCTGTGACAGAGACAGGTAAACAATAAACTGTAGCTGTTTCAATAATTGCCCTAAGGACAATTCAGGAGTCACCTGAGATCTTGCTGTGGATGGGGAGTGAGTTAGAAGAAACTGGAGTTTTAAGGCTGGTCCTTCCAATCAACCAGAGACCTTGAGTGTGTTGCCATGGTGACTCATTATCCTTTGCTTTGGACCCCCTCAGGCTAAGTGCTCTGGCCAACACCGGTAGCACCTTTAAAATCTGTACTCTCTCCCCACCTATCCCACTTCATTAAGACGGGATTTGTGAGAATTTGAACAAGAGCAGGGCTAGAGATTGGCTTGTATCATTTAAGAATTACTGTATAATAAGACTGTAGGGGAAATGCTTAAATGTGAGGGAAGTTTTAAGTCTTCCAGACATACAGACAAATAGCTGACGATTTCATTATATTCTTTTTTATTTGCAGTTGTCCTAAGGGTCTTTTATCTTTAATGGTTAATCAGAAAAATGGAAAACGAGACTGAAAACCACCACCAACAATATGATAATATGAGATTGATTCATACGATCTTATGAAAAGATAATATGAAATCTGAAGGTATTGTTTGGTACTTAAAGCAGATCGTTTCTTAGAACCAGAGGATAGGACGAAGAACATGTTTTTGATTTGTATATCTAGATGAAAAAACATTTTCAAAGGTTTGGGACTTGATGTTTTATTAAAATGCAAAATTAAAAATATTTTGGCTGCATTTTTCTAGTTTTCAATTCTAATTAATGAGCTACGGGCAGTGTCTTTTTATTATTCATTTCAGGTGTAAAAACAATGTAATAGTTAGACATTTACACTCCTCACAAAGTGATAACCCCCCTCTCCCAGTCTACTACCCCTCTGATGTTGTATACAGCTGTTACAGTGTTAATACAACGTGAAGTGGAGATAAACAAACAGCCAATGGCTACAATAAACATCCCTTTCCACACATGTTTGAACTACTCTTGTGCATTTCCATATTTTTTTCGACAAAAAATTAATGAATTCACAAAACAAATTATCTATAGATTAAGATGATTATTTCTTTAATTTGAAGATATGCTCTGCATATAAGGCATCTAACACTTTTGTCGTTTTTGTTTCTCATATAGAACCTGTCACGTTTGTATTTTTGCTACCTGGCTTTGGCCGGATTCTCAGTCTTGAACACAATAAAATTAAACAAAACAGTTGACCAAAATAAGATGTCACATAACCTCTGGACCAAAATTCATTCTGATCTATGGGGCAGACCAGAGTGACATGGTTTTAACATAATACAGTGAATTCCTAAAAACTAAGGGTCTTTTTTGAAGAAAACCAACTTAAGTCAATTCCAAACATAATGTGTGTTTGAAAGTCATGAAAGTCATGAAAATGTCTGTTGTTCAAACATTTTATCTCTTTGGAGGTAACTTAGTTTCCAGTCTCTTTTTCCTCCTCCTCTGATGTTCTTCCCTTACCTCTGTTCTACACAAGTCTATCCAAATAGGGAATATTTTGCTTTTGTTTTTTTAACCACAAACCCCTTCGCCATATTGCCATTTGTTGACTTTTGGTTTTCATTCCACACTCCTGTATGAATAATCAGCGAAACAATGCCTCCAATGTAACTTCAACGAAATCAACAGCACATTGGCCTCACGTCAACTTAAAGGTAGAGGCATTGGCCACGTATCTGTTTTCAGGTAAGTGGCTCCGATTCCCCCTAGGGTTAGCACAAGACTCCTAATTCTGTCTGATGTGTTCAATTTTTAGAGTGGGAAGTAAAATACAGAAACTTGATTGTTCTTAAGGGGTATCTATTTCTGTAAGAATTAATTATGATAAGTTGGAAATCTTTGAAATAAAATGAAAATTAGATGCTGGTGTAAACCTAGGCTCTTATTACATGAGATAGCTCCTGAAGACTGTAGTAGTTTCCTTAGAGACACAGCATACAAACATGGTCTGAGTCCTTTGCAGGACACATTGAGAGGATACTATGAGAAGACACTAAAACTCAGACTTGGAGTAAACAATGATCAGAAGACAACTCCCCATCCCTAACCCCTTACCCTCCCCCCTATCCCCACTGTCCCCTGTATGCAATGGAAATCGAATTCAGACTTTATATCATCAGTTGTAGGATGCACTCCTCCCCACCTCAATTTACTTACGTATTTCCACTTCACCATCTTTGAAATCTTACCCTTAATGGTATCTTATAATCATTGCTGGCCAGGTGGAAGTCCTGACATAAATGTCATTGCTTTTACTTCCGTAACCTTGAATGTGGTTGACATTCTGCAATCACGACTGGATAATTTCAACCCTTCAATATTTTAGTCAACAAACTGTTAAAAGATAATTTGAGAAAGAAATGTGAATTCTGGCTGTTGTCTGAAAACCTTCCTTTGATCTAGTGAGATCAAGCAATAACCAGCGTTTGCAGGAATGGATGCCTGTGACTTGAAAGAAAAGCCCAAAGATAAGAGTGGAGCACTCTCGTGCTGCAAAAACAACATTTTTGATAACACAGAGAACAATATTGTGTATGGAAAAAAAAAAATCTGAATCAAAATATGATGAAGAAAAGCTAACTATGAATGAAGCAACTTTAGGAATACCTTAAGCTAGTTATCTTGTTACACTTCCCTTTTTATGTATGCAAGAGAGCAATATATGATAAAGAAAAAAACTATGTCTAAAAAAGCTTAAATGAACTCTTTCAATAAGAACAAAATAAAAATTCTAAGTTTAAAAAAAAGCTTTGTGTCATTTTAATTTGCAGTACTTTCCTTTCTTAATTATACCTGACATGTTTGTTAGTCTTGTAATCAGCGTTATCTTGGATTTGATGAAATATAAACACAGTTCCATTCTTTGTGGAAGGAAAGGAAAAGAGACGGAGTAGATAAAGAGGGCGCTGTGAGTTTCTTATGAGGCCTTTTCTATTGCTTTCCACTCTTTAGAAATCCAAAGCTGACACTAGCTAATGGTTATATCTAAAGATAGTAGAATAGCACATTACATGGTAATAATAATTAAAACAAGTGTTCCAACTCCTTTAAACTAAGAAAGTATAAGTAGGAGCAAACAAGTGTTACTTTTTTTATGACCTTTTAATTGACCATCAACATTTGGTGTTTCTGCAATGTGTTTCTTGGCAATTTGCAACTATAGGCGGAGGGACCTTTGATCCTGTGAAGCTGGTGGTTTGTTTTTACTTCCACTTTCCATCTTTACAAAAACTGAAGTCAACCAGTGCCTCGTTTAAGGATCAAGTCAAGCCACTGACTGTTGAGAACTAACTGTAGTCCTCTACTTCTGCCACTAGACAGTGTACTCTCTCTGTGTTCAATGCACTGACAATCCTGTACTTCCTTAAGTATGAGAAACTGGCTATCCAGTAGATGAGGGTGCCCTATAAATAACTGTAAACACTAAATATAAATGGCCTAGCCCCTATCTACTACAGATCCTATCTGGGGTGTACTCAGTGTCTTAAGTGCTTGTCTCCCCTAGATTTGTTCCAAGAGTAAGAGAAGAAACATTCCCAGGAGGAACATTGCATTCTTACGGTTCGTGATTTGGCATGGGGTGGCGGGAGTGAATGATCTAAATTGCAGATGAATTCATTGACTCTTCAAACTAGGCACTAGCTCCCCAACTCACACCACTGGGATCCAAAAGCAGAACTATCATGTTTTCTGGAAGGCTGGAAAAACAGAAAGAGATATGGAGCTACTTATAGATATTTTTTAAGCAAACAATTGACATACAGTTATAAATAGAAGTAGTGAGGTGTAATGGAAGGAACAAGGCCTTGATGTCAGATATGAATTAAGCATCAAAATTGTGAGGTTTTGGGGCAAATTACCAAAACTCTTTGAGCCCCAGTTTCCTAATCTGTAACATGGACAATTATAGGAAATAAATTCATCAATAACTTGTAGTAGTTCAGTAAATATTTATTTTTGTGAGGGAGAGTGATTATTGGTGCAATTAATTTTATAAATTACCTTTCCTTAAATGTTTTATATTATAAATAATGCTGCAATGATCATTTTTATGCATAAAACTTTGTCTAAATCTCTAATTTTTTTCTTTTTTACATTTTTTTTATTTTAAAAAGATTTTTTATTAAAAATATAGCTAATATCTAATATTATATTAGTTTCAGGGGTACACCATAGTTATTCAACATTTATATACCTAAAGAAGTGATCACCATGAGAAGTTCAGCAACCATCTAACACTGTGCCACGCTATCACAATATTACTGACTATATTCCCTATGCTGTACATTACATCCCCATGACTTATGTGTGTTATACCCAGAAATTTGGACCTCTTGTTCCGCTTCACCTTTACCCCATTTTAAAATTTTTCAATTGCATTTGACATTCAACATTATTTTATATTAATTTCAGGTGTACAGCATAGTGGTTACACATTTATATAATTTAAGAAGTGATTCTCCTGACTAATCTAGTACCCACCTGGCACGATACATAGTTATTACCATATTATTGACTATATTCTCTATGCTTTACTCTATATCCCCATGATTATTTTGTAACTACCATTTGTACTTCTAATCTTTTCACCTTTTTCACCCTGCCCCCAACCCCTTTGCATCTATCACTCCAACAAATCTAATAACCATCTAACACCATAGATAGTTATTACAATATTTTTGACTATATTCCTTATGCTATACCCTACATCGGGATAACTACTTTGTACCAACTAATTTGTACTTCTTGGTCCCTCCCCATTTTTCACATATTTTTTTTCTGTTCCAAATGGGTGTTTTATACTACCTTGTCTTCCAAATTGCTGATTTGATCCTCTGCTTCATCTAGTCTCCTGATGATTCCTTCTAGTTCATTCTTCATTTTAGTTATTGTATTCTCCACTTCTGACTGGTTTGTTTTTATGGTTTCTATGTCCTTTTTTAATGCTTGCTAGCTCTCTGTTGAAGTTCTCATTAAGTTCCTTGAGTATCATTATAACCTTGTTTTGAACTCTGTATCTGGTAGGTTACCTGCCTCCATTTCATTTAGTTCTTTCTCTGGAGTTTTCTCTTGTTTTTTCGTTTGGGATGCATTTTTTTTTGCTTCCTCGTTTTGGCTGCCTTTCTCTGTTTGTTTCTATGTATTAAGTAGATCTGCTGTGTCTCCCAGTCTTGCCAGGTGGCCTTATGTAGTAGATGCCCTGTGGGGCTCTGGCACAGTCTCTGTGGTCACCTGTTCTGGGGGCTCCAGGAGGGTCCCTTGTGTGGTGTGTATGTGCCCTCCTTTTATAGTTGAGCCTTTATTGCTATTGGTACATCAATGGGTGGGACTGACCCTCAGGCTGATTGGCTGTGGGGTTTAGCCATGTCCACAGCTTATGGCCTGCTGTGTGGGGATCCCACTGAGCAGGATTGCCCCAGTGGGTTCTGGTGCCTCTTGAGACCGCCCTTTGTGTGGGGCTTGTGGGGCTAATTGGGTGGTGCTCTGCTGTGGTCTGAAGCCCACCTCCAAGTATGTTGGTTCTGGGGCCTCTTGGGAGGGGTTCCAGTGCAGGTCCACGTCAGCCACTGCCTGTGACTGTCCAGGGACTGTTTGGTAGGAGCTTAGGAGCTACAAAGCAATCCGCAGTTGTTCACTGCCTGTGCTAAACCTGGAGATGGGTGGGAGAGGCCACGCTGTGAACCAAAGATGTCTGCCACCAGTACTCAGCCTGGGGTAGCTCTGCAAAAAGCCAGGGCACCATGAGGCTTGCTGCCACCTTTCAGCTCCCTTAAGTTTCTGCCATTGGTAGAGCACCGTGCACTACACAAGTTGGGTGAGGCAAGGTCTCAGGGAGTCACTAGAATTGTAAGAGTTGTGGTCACTGGGTTAATGTAAATTCTGTTTTGGTGCCAGTGCTAAGTTTGGAGTGACTCAGCAAAATTCTCAGAGCACACCAAGGCCAGTGGCCACCCGTCTGGGGCCTCCTGGACTCTGATAGTTTTCCAAGAAAGAGTGCAATGCATGCAGGGCTGGATGCTTGCAGAGAAAGTGCCTCTGGCATTGGGGAAGTTAGGTGCAGCGGGATCCCAGCTGAGTCAACAGGGCAGAGCAGCTGAACCGACCAGGCCAATCAGATTCAGATTTGGCCATGAGGGGGAAGGCTCAACACAGGAAAGATGGTGCACACCTGCCGGCTACATGGGAGGAGGACCCCTCACAGGAAAATTGCAACTTTTCTCCAGCCCGGACCTCCAGCCACACACCTCAGTCTGCCCCTCATATGCCTCTGACACCTCCAAGTCACCTTCCTTCCACAGGAACTCAGGGTGAGTGCCTGCGAGCGAGTGAATCTTTGCATGGGCTGTTTCAGAGGGCGTTTCCCTCAGCCTTCTGTCCCACCTGGATAGTAGAAATCCCCACTGTTTTTCACAGCCAAATTTTGTGGGGCCTCCTCTTCCCGGTACCAGTACTCTGGGCTGGGGAGCCTGGTATGGGGCTGGGATCCCTTCCTCTGGTGAGAACCTCCATGGCCTAGATATCCCTCCTGATTCTCAACTGCCACACAGATGTTTGGATCTCTTCTGCGTCTCTGCCCCTCTTACCAGTCTTGACGTGGCTTCTTCATATTTTCAGTTATAGGAATTCTGTTCCACTAGACTTCAGGTGGTTCTCCAGGTTGATTGTTCTATAATTTAGTTGTAATTTTAATGTGTTCGTGGAAGGACACAGGCACAGTATTTATCTACTCTGCCATCTTGGATCTCCTCTAATTTTTTTCTTAAAATGTTTCTATCAGTGAAATCATGAGATCAAGGGTACAAACTTTTTTTAAAAAAACAGGTTTTAATACATAATAGCCTTTCCAGAAAAGTTATATCTTTCACTGTGTAAGAGAATGTCTTTCTCGTTTATATTTCATGGGCATCATATTTAATTTTATTTGTAAAATAGTATCTTTTATATTATTTTTGCTTTAATTAGCCTGTTTTGATTACTTGTGAAATTGAGCTTCCTTTGTTATTTATTTGTATTTGTTAATCATTTGTATTAATCACACTTCTTCATGAAAGATTGCTTTGTGATGATTCATTTCTCATGTATTCATTTTTATACATACTAGAGTCTGATTCTGAATCAACTACGTCTTCCGTTGATATGTCTTTCAATCTTATACCAATATCACATTGTTTGAATTACCATATCTTCACTCCAGGTATAAATATGTTTTGAAAAGCCTTAAGATCATTAGCTCAAAAAATAGCAAGTTATTGTAGGATGTTGGGGGGAAAGCAGCAAGAGAAAAAAATTAGTGAGATTTAAACAAAATAAAATGTTGGGACGCCTCAACAAACCTTCCCATGACTTGCATAAGCCCAGAAATTATTTGGAAAGCTCCTTACATACATCCATGAAGTATCACAATAGAGATAAAATAACCAACAGGGAGATAGATAGATTTCTCTGTATGCCCTGATTAGCCCCAATAACCCAGGAGCTAATCCCAGGTAGTGAATGGATTCCATTGTGTATGCATTTAGTTTTCTAAAGTGATTTTTTATTCACCTGCAAATGTGATCATGTCACTTTTTTGTTTGGAACTTTTCAATCATCTACCATCACGTGAATAGTAAAACCGAAACTCAGCTTACAAGGCACTGAATGACCTGGTCCCTGCTGGTCTCTCCAGCCCCATATCCCTCCAAGCCCTCCCTGTTACTGTGATGGCAGGAGAGGATGTGGATTGCCCTGAATAACCAACCAGACCAGCGCCTGCTCCGCGTTTCTGAAGCTTTGGCTGCAGCAGTATCCCCCCTCCTTCTGTTCTCCTGATTTTTTCATCTGACAAATCCCTATAGTCCTTTCAGTTTCAGTTCAAATAGAATGTTCTTAATCAAGTCTTCCCAGCCTCTCTCAGGTCCTCTCTTTTGTGCTTGCTACCTTCTGCCATCACAGCAACTACTTTATTTCAAGTATATGTGCTACTTGGGGGCAACGGCCATTTTGTTTCCTCTTTGAATCCCTGGTCTCTAGCGTGGTTCCTGGCAGAGTAAGTGATTAATAAAAAGTTCTCAAATAAATAATGAGACAAGAATTGGATCTTGGATGCAGTGTAATAGATATAGCCACTTTCTTCCCCCTCCTGAGGAATACTCCAGAATTAGAAAGCAAACACAAATCTGCCAAAAAAATTTTCAATATAGTCTTCTGAGTTTTTAGGGGTTTTTTTTGTTTGTTTTTTGCTGTTGCCAAAAGGGCATACTTGAAGATTTTTCTCTACCCATCTTACTGAGGGATGTAGAATGATCACAAAGTTCTTTTTAGAGAGAGGAAGCATGCGGTGGGGATAAATGTGGCTCATCCAAAGAAGACTAGAGATGTCTTTGTAACAGCTTGACAATCATCCAAAGAAGGGAACTCTCACACATCCATCCACCCACTCATCAAAAACGCAAGTAGGATAAAAAACTATCAGCACCTTCTAACCACAAAACTATATTATAAACTTCCAGCTGCCAGGCATCACTTCAGATAATGCTCTTATTTCTGGCTTTTCTGAAGCTTTTACACACATCTCAATTTTGGGGCTAAAAAACAAGGCACATCTTAAGTCTGTAGTTAAACAGAAACCCCCACTGGCCTCAAAGGCCAGTGCTTCTGTGGATAGTCCCTGGGAAGTGGGCGAGACAGGAAGCAGAGCTACCTCTCATTTCTACAAGTTGTAATAGCCTTCGAGATCGTGTCTGTGGTCAATGACTGGCCACAACTGGCCAGTCTCCAACAGGCTTGTTTAGACTACTTGATGAGTTGACACAAGCAACAACGCTTTCCAGTGCTATTAGTGTCTGAACATTAACAAGCAGCAGTGTTCAGTAAGGCTATTAAAGAGAAAAGGCATTTTAATCTTTGTTTTGGAAGTGAGCCCTCCAAACAAACCTTTGGTAAGGGAACCCTTGTGAGCAAGTGGCTGAGTCATCGCAGTTATTCTCTGCTCATGGTCAGAATAACTGAATGGGGAAGAAGTAAGGGGACACCCCCAGCCCACCACCTTTAGAGAGAGAAAATGTTAAATACACTATGTGATGAATTTTCAGCACTCTGTCAGCAATACTATACTTTTAAATTCCAAGCAAATGGTTCACAAAGGAGTCCCTTACCTTTGCTAACTGCAAGATAAACAAACCTCCAGGAGAAAGGGTTTCTCACCTTACAAGGGAACCCTTGCAGTTTAGAGAGTGCTAGGATGGTATTTAGAATTATGGTTCTGGGAACTGCTGTGGTTCCTAGGTGTGTCAGCCTGTCAGTGACAATCTCAACTAAAAGTGCAGAGATGGTGGCAAGAATGTGACACATGAGGCTATATCTGCCTCCAAGCCAAAACAAAAGAAATGGTTCAGTCGCAAAGGAGAAATATGTGCTGATCTTGGTGTTTTTGTTCTTGTTCTTTTGTCAACAAGCATAAAAGTAAAGAATCATAAAACTTGGCATTTGAAGGGAACTTAGAGGTCTTCTGATGTAAGACCAGTCTATTTTACACATTATTAAGCTAAAGAGTTCAGATCATGAGGGCCCCAATCATGGTTTTCATCATATAGTAACAACCATTCAATTTTTCCCACTGGAGATTTGTAAAACTAGCATGAGAAAAGTTGAATCTCTCAGCATCCATGAGTATGAATCAAGAATAGCTGGCAGGGTCTATGACACATAACAAGTTTATAGAGTATGCATTAGTATTTATTTTTAATCATTCTTGTGCAGAGTTTGCAAACAGCAGACATTATTGACTATTCCACAAATACTATTTTCTTCCAACCAGTTAACTGAGTCCATCATCAATTTGATTTATATAGTGGGCCCTGAAATGAAAAACAGCAAGTTTTAACTACAAACTGTAATCCATATTTAATAACAGGATTTTAAAATAGGAGTGAGAAATAAATTAAACTATCATACAATATTCAAGTTGAAACCAGACCTATCTATTCTTCCATCCACCCCAACCATCACTGAGGAAAATACAAACACTGGATTGTGAGAGCCTACTCAAATAGTAAGTTTATTGACATTTCTGATCTTGGAGAACAGAAAGAAGAAATGCATCCTCTGTTTTATGAGTGATTACAACCAGTGGCTGCAAACCTGTTGCAAATATTTCTCTTTTGACGTTAGGAATGATGGAAAAGATACCTGGTGCCTATTTTCCTATTTTCAAGATGAGGAAGTATATATGTTGCTGGTGACCTATGGTTATCATATAAAGTAACTTCAGCTGCCTTTTGCTTCATACATATTTTTCTTTGTTGCATACATATTTTAGAAAGTGGGTGGTCTCAATTTTTAGTGTAGTTGCCTCTGTCTTATTCCTTATTTGGATGTAGAACTTTAAACCACCAGCCTCCTATTCAAGTCAGGTTTATATCACTGTGGTAGGCTGAATAATGGCCCCCCAAAATACCCAGGTCCTCATTCCTAGAAACTAAAAGTTACCTGTATGATAAAAGGGACTTTGCAGATCTAAGTTAAGGTTCTTGAGATGGGGAGTGTATCCTGAATTATCCTAATAGGCTCCAAATGCAATCACAAGTATACTTACAAGAGGGAGACTTGACTATAGAGACAGAAGAAAAAGTCAACGTGAACTACACTGTTGGCTTTGAAGATGAAGGAAGCAGTCATGAGCCAAGCAAAGCAAAGAGTGCAATTATAGAAGCTGGAAAAAGCAAAGGAACAAATTCTTTCTTAGAGCCTCCAGAGGGCATGCAGCTCTGCTAACACCTTGGTTTCAACCCAGTAAAACCAGTTTGGACTGCTGGCCTCCAGAAATATAAGAGAATAAATTTTGGGTTTTTTTAAGTTTGTGATAATTTGTTACAGCAGCCACAGGAAACTAATACAATCGCCTTTCCTTTAACTGGCTTTGTAAATCAATCACAAAATTGACTTTTTTTTTCTTAGATGTATATCTGATCCATATGGGAAACCTAGACTGCATAAGAAGTTGTTTCATAATGCAGCACGTTGAGACACTGTCCCTTTTAAATCAGTCATATTTAGAAGGACACTTTTGATCAAGTATTTTTTTTGGCTTGCAATTTGTAGCTTGTATATCATAAGTCAAATAGAATTTATTTCTAAAATTGGTACTTTTTGACATAATTTTCATTTAACCCTTCCTTTTTTTATTACCAGTATTTAAACTTTTCCAGTTTGGGCTTATTGTTCTTTTTAAAACATGTTGTTCTTTCCAAAATAGGGTTTTTTTTTGTGTGTGTGTTTTTTTTTCGCCTTCTGAGAAATTAAATGAAGCAATAGTGACAGTCTATGTTGAAATATTTGTCTTTTCAACTATTTTAAAAAATCACTGGGCTAGTCACATTCTAAACATCTGAAATCACATAGGACCAGTAAGGATACAACTGGTAGAAAAATGATTCTGGAGAAAATTGTAAGGAGATGACACCAGGGATGTATACCCTTCATCACCAAGCCTGCTTTGGAGCGTAGACCCTCTCCTCCGGGCACACTAAAAGGTAGCTGTGACATCTTTATGCAAATATTTTCTCCCGTCATCCACCCCTACCCACCTCCCCAAACCGTGAAACGCAGGAACAGAGAATGTGGGAGGTGGTAGAGCATATCCTACCCACCCACTAATTTGGGGAAAAAGAAACCTGATGTTCCAAGTGGGCAATATACTTGTTGTCTGATTCTAGTAGCAGAAGGAAGCCCCAAACCCATGTCTCCTGACTCCTATTCCAGTACCTTGCCCACTTGCTAATGGGCACTTTTTCCCTTCCTAACTTTTGGCAGAACTTAGTTAAGTTCAGAGAGGTACTTAGATTGTAAGTACCCTTTTAGAACCTCCAGCTTTTAACAGAGAAACTTAAAGATAATCTACTGAAATCTCCCAATTTCTGATAAGAACACTGAGCCGGGGAGATTGTTCACTTTCACACGGGTAATCAATGCTAGAAGTAAGCACAGGTCACAGGTCTTCCATTTTCCTACATGTGATAACCTCTCTGGTCCACTTCTTTTTCTCATTCACTTCCTTCCTATCCTCTGAGGCAACCCTTAATGCCTAAAATTGAGCCTCTTATCCTACAATTTTCTTTTAAGTTCTCCCAGCTGCCTGTCAGGAAAGCCTGACCCCCCTGACCCCAATGTTGTCTAGGGTAAGTCAGTCAGTGGAGTAGAGAGAGTTCATTATTCTAGAAGTATCTTCTCTCTGAGTAGCAATAAGATCTTGAGTACATTGGAGGGTTTTCCATCAGAGATTCAGGGGTGGAGATAAAATTGTCCTACCATTCATGGGAACTGTTACATGAATGGTTGTTTGGAACGCTTAACATCAAGTTTCCAAGAGCCCTCAACTGTCTATGGGCCCTCTGTGTACAGTGCCTTGGAAAGACCATCACAATAACCTCGTTCTCTCATGATTAGTTCGTCTTATTATTCCTCTGTGAAGTCTGCTCTTCAAGATTGAATACCATTCCAGGTTCTGAAGTATACCATCATTACTTACCAGCCTTTCATCTTATATAATCCCATTAATTCATCCAACACATATTAATTAGTACCAGACAATGTGCTCAATAATAGGGAGATAGTGTTAAATGAAGCAAATATGGTCCCTGCCCTCATGGAACTTAATATTCTTACCTTCTTATCTTGAATCAAATTTAAATTCTTCATCATCAATCTTTAGCAAACTTCCAATGTTATGGATTTATTTTTCCTTTCTGTCTGAGGACACACCTCTAAATAAATTAGGAAAAGAAATCATGTTCTCTATATATGAAGAATTGCCAAAGAAAAAAAAAGTTGTAGAATTTGTATAGCTTGGCATCTCCTATGTAGACTACTGTCTTTTTTCCTTCCTTATTGAATTTGCAATTATTCTCTTAGCCTGTCTTACTCAAAGCTGCCTTGCCACTTACTCATTTTTACAGTTATCTCCCAAACAATCCTTCGGCTGTGCACAGTTGAAAAGCTCAAGGAGTCAACTCTTGGGAATGCAAGTGAATGCCTGGGTACTCTCCTGATGCTTCCGCAGGAGTTTATGACAACAAACGGAAACACAGTATGAGAGAGCTGCATGCGTTTTCTCATATGGTTTGCTGCAGAATGCTATGTCACCCGTTGATGCGAACAGTAGACCTTTATTAAATACCTAATTTGTAGTAGACACTCCTCAACTATAAAGTTGAGGAGACAAAGATCCCATCTTCAAGGAGCTCTCAGACCATGAAGCGAATCAGTACTGGCAACATTGTATTATTTCCTCTTATTCCCATAATTCAAGCGGATGATAAATGAGCAGGTCACATGAATGTGTGAAACTATAAGCAACTGTCTCTTTATGCCTAGTAGCTTGCAATAAGCCCCATGTTGGCAAGGTCCAAATATCATCAGATGGTTTTTCATCCTATTGTTATATCATTTGTTGTTTCTTGTCTTGATGAAAAGTGTGGTTCACAACCAACCACCATCTGTGCTTTTCTGCTATGGTCGTTGTATAGTAGTTGTATAAATGAACATGAAATGGTATGGAGGAAGGAAAATACGGGTTCTAGGAGTCACAGCATCTATGTTACAATCCCAGCTCTGCTTGGAATCTGGCTAGCTGTGTGACCATACATACATTTCTCAATGTTTTACTATCATCAACTATAAAATTGGAGTTAATATCTCCTCATAGTGCTTTTTGAAAAGGATCAAATGTGATAACTCTTAAAGAATATCTCAGACAATACCTGGGCACCATTGCCTTAGTGGAGAGACAGGACATAATAGTGCCATATTGAAATTGTGTTACCGCTATGAACTGGGATTCTTTAAAGAAGACTGATATTCAACTTGTGGGCACTGGTTCTGCTCTACTTGTTGTTCATGGCTTGGTTGGTAATTGTACTGCACTGGCTGTTATCCTGACTTTCACTTTTGCCTTGCAGGAAGCTCTTTGCACGATAAAACTACTTGTTAGTGTCCTGGTTCTAGAGCAATTAAAACAACCCTATCAAATCCAATGCGCCCTTTTTATAACAATCTTTTTTATTATTCTAAAATAAAATTCATAAGTAATACAACCAACCTGCCTACAATACAACATGTAACTGTTATATAGAGGAGAACTAAGGAAAAGTAATTTGTGATAAAATCATGTCTTTATATGTAAATGCATGTGCATCAATATACTGAAAGACGTAATAAAGTGGTTACATGTTTGCACTTATTTATAACGAATGAGGCTGTTATTAAGAAGATCAGAAGCTATTATTTACAAGAAGAATGAAAACATTAAGGAGAAAAAGTACAAATGGATACAAGACTAAAAACGTGTTAGGATGAGTAATAACAGGATGTATATATTTGTAGATCGTAATAAAAAGAGAAAACCAATCCTAGTTTAAGTAGGAGAAAATCTGAAGAAGAAATAAAAAGTGTAGAAAGTGAAGTTCAATATTCTTACAAATGAGCTGGACTCTGTTTATAAGTGTAATATCAAAATTCCCAATGTTATGACATGGATAGGATAATGACAAAATATCAAAGAAAATTCTGTTTCCTATCTTGCCAGATATGTATTTAGCCTCTAGTATTTTAAAAGTCCTTGAATGCTGTATTTTTTGATAGATGATGAATAATAGGAGGCAGGTTAAGGAAAGGAATTGGAGTTCACGAGGCTGTAGACAAGATGTTTGGGATACCTCTGGAGACAGTATCAGAGTAAGACTTAAAAACAACAAACAACCCCTAAAATCACCAAATAATTTCAAAATGTAATTTTTACAATGTAGATTGCTTATTTTGCTTCACAATCTTTGAACATAAATATTATAAAACAGTCTCTTTATATTGGATGAAACCAGCCTTTTTATATTGGATGAAACTCAATCCAATCTCTGTGTTTTATATCTCTGCTAATACAATATTTGATATGAAGTCCATTAAAAGACACCTCAGATTTCTTTTATTATGACTTTTTGTGCCATATACAGATACACACTGAAACAAGTTTGTTATATGGGCTGCTTCACAATTGGTGATGTGCTCTCTCAAAATAGCAAACAACTCTTACTAACATTCTAAACCAAGCAAAATCCATTCTTCTTTTGCTTTAAATGGTCGATTGCTTTCCTGGAAATTCAGTGTACATTAAAACTGTTGAGAAATGCTTTGAGTTTGTACACAAAGTAGCTTTAGGTTTCAGGTTCAGATAATGACAAACAAATTTCTAAATGATGTGACTATTTGCTGGGATATTTAAAACTTGTACAAGACTCAGCTTCTTCATTGGGCACACTAGCCCCTGCACTGCAGGACGTTTAGCATGCCCGCTCCATCAAATGCTAGAAGTATCCCTCAATCACTGTGAAAACAGAAAATGCCCCCACATATTTCCAATATGCCCTCTAGGGGGAGGTACCACCTCTGCCGAGAATCAGTGATCCAGATCTATGTATCCTGCAAGAATTACGATGGCTGTTCTCGTCTACCCTCTGAACACATACTTTCTCCTTCCTTTCCATGTTGTATTATACAGGCAATCCTGTGTGATACTCCCATTTTTAATGACAAAAGAACTATTGAATTGAACAACTAAAATATTTCTGAAGGTAACCCTTGGCAAGAAGTTCAACTCAGTAAGACCCTGTTGTTATTCTATTTGTATAACACATAGGTTGTGTGTGTGTGTGTGTGTGTGTGAGAGAGAGAGAGAGAGAGAGAGAGAGAGAGAGAGAGAGAGAGAGAGAGATATCTTTCATAAGTTATTATCTCTGAACATGATGTCACTACAGAGGGATAAGGGATGTAGACATCTTGACGTCTGGCACTTGACCTTTTTGGCCTTTTCATCAACTAGGACAGTGCCTGGCACATAACTGTTGCACTACTCATTTCTGTTGGGTAGATGTTGAATGAGGCATGCTGGCACACATGCCAGCAATCCTGAGTAAGGGAAAGAGGGACACTTACCCACTAGGAAAGATGGCAATTGGTGGAAACTGGTGTCTGAGGGGTTATACCTGGCTTAATGATAATCCTGGGGGCTGTTAGCCCAGGGAGGGTATGAGGCAGGTGGGAAGAAAGGGGAGTAAGGAAGCACAGTTCAAGATGAGGTTCTAACAGCTGGGGTAAGCAGAGTATTCAGGAGTCTTGGGGAAACACATAGACAAGCAGGAAAGCTGATCTATTGGTTCACATCCCCCATAGCCAGGCTGAGACACCGGGGCGAGACTGCTGGAACTCCTGAAAGGATCATCAAGAACAGAGTACAGTGCGGTGGCTTTGGCACCAGGTTGAAGTTTAGGGTCACGTTCCAGGTTTCAAGGAGACCTGAGGAAGTCAGCAGGGCAACAGGCTGGAAATTTCAGAATAGAGTCAAAGGAAGTATCCCAGTGCTATAGTTTGAATGGGATGGGGGTGGGGATAGGAATGGAATGAACTATGCCGGGGGACAATTTAGAAAACCAGGGGCATGGGCTCAAGTCTCAGATACAATTGACAGCAAATGGGAGTTTGAGAGTAATGTAGTGAGACAGAGTCTGCCACCAGTCCGTTGAGGGGAGGACAGCATTTTGAGCTGCAATGAAAAAGAACTGAGGCTGTTAAAGTCACTCTGGGGTTGATCTGGAAAGTAGGGCCAGGCTGGCCTCAGCTTTGAAGGACGACATGAGGCAGGAGGAAGGGAAACTAGCTAGGTGGGTGGTAGACGTGAGGTGAGGTAGGCAGCATCGTTTTTTAAGTATAAAGTTGAATTAGGTGATGTATTTTGACCTTTAATGTACTATGAGGTGCTTGAGTTATGGTTAATTTTTACTATATAAGTAAATCACAAGAACTTACTAAGAAAGGCTTAATTCTTAGTGCCCCAACCAGAGGGTAAGCAGACCAAAATTTCCAGGTTTATTTTCAGTAACTAAAATGTTGGGGAAAGGTCTAAAGTATCCCAGATGGAATGTAACTTGAAGTGGGAAGCAGGAAGGAGGGAGAAGTGTGCGCCATTTCTCACCTTGACTTTACATCTGTTATTACTTTCTTATTTCCCTGAAATACTAGGCTTGTCTCCACAAAAAACAATCCCTTCTTCATACACACTACCTCCTCCTGCCTCCCCTCCCATAACAAAGAGAAGGCAGTAATATAAATGTGAGGCTCTTTTGTTTCTCAACCTATCAATAGGATTGATTTTATCTGAGCATCAGTTATCTTAAATTTCAATATTGCTTTATCCTCCACAGAATAATGACTACATGTGTAGAAACAAACATCCACATAACCACTTAATGAAAGGGGTGTGACGACAGGACATTTCACTATAAACAAAAATCTCAGCATAATATTTTTCATGTTATTGAAGTCTGCAAATCTTTTAGCCACACACCCTTGTATTATGGATCCTTGGTCTGTGTTTCTCCTGAGCAGGATCCAGGGGGAACCACAGAGTGTCTATAAAATTGGGCAGGAGTAGTTATTTCAACCTAATATTTTGTGTACATTAAAACAAAGCGTTAAAGAGAATTATTTTTAAAATAGAGAGCATTTAAACAAATACTTTATTTAAAGTAGACGAAATTTAAGTCAAGATATCTGTCTCAAGGTCTAGTAAGCCAGGCTGTTGAAAAATATCATATCACCTTTGTGAGTCCATTTGTGGATAGATTTAGAAGCCATAAATTTGAATTCTGGGATGTTTGCAAAGCCAAGATGAGCTTTCTCACAGTCACGGTGATCAACTTCTTGGTGCTCAAATATCTATGGACAAGGATCTATGACAAGGATGCTGTGACCTTCATAAAACAGCTTCTAAGGACCGGTTCTGTGCACCTGGTTGATACCTGGTGAAAGAGTGCTGCCGCGCAGTGAGTATCTGTTCTCACTGTTTACCAAGTCCTTTGCCCCCATAAGTTTAAATTTAGGCTCATCTATAAGAAAAGCCTTCCATACTTAATAAGAACCATGATTTATCCTCACCAAGTTGGATAAATTAAGCCTATCACTGTTATTTTGCAAATAGACTGCATTTTATTCCCTTTACCTAAAACGCGGACTCCATACCCTCCTGGGTATGATCCAAACGCCATGCTTCCAGGCCCAGCCAGAGACTTTCATCATTTTAGATCCTGGCCGTCACCGAAACCCCGAACAGTCCTGATAATCTCAACTGCATAATTCAACTTGCCTTTCTTTGGGTTTCTTTCTTTCTTTTTTTACTGTTTGCTGTTGTATTCAGTGTTAATCTTGCCTCCTCCACCACAGCAAACATTTCCTTAAGGCAAGTTTCGTGTGGTAAGCATCTTTGGCCTTCAACTAGTACAGAAATAAGTTAGTATTTTTGCCCAAAGGAGTTTATGATTTACAAAGCACTTTCTCCTTCAAGCCTCGTGGTAATTCAGGGAGGGGGGACACTATCATTATCCCCATTTTACAGATGAGGAAACAGGCTCACAGAGGTCAAATTATTTGCCTGATATCACACTCTCAAGGAAATGTAGGGCTAGAACTGACCTCTGCACTCTGGATTCTAAATCCTTGGCAATTTCCACCCTACACTGGACCTCTAATAGGTTGCGCAGTGTACCTAGAATTATTTTACAGAGAAACTCAGTTACATAAGGATGGGGGCATGTTTACGATTGTTGTGCTTTACAGGATGGAATTTAGTCTGAAAATTCAAACGTTTCAAAGGTTTGTGTTTGTAAGAGCTTTAAATACATTGATATTGTGGGAAGAGATTGATGTGAACCCTATTTCCATAATTGCCTAGAGTCACGTAGTTTTATACGTGCGCGCGGGGGCGCGCAATGCTGAATGGAGTAAAATCGTAATCTCCTTTCATTTGTTCACACTTGAGAGAGAAACTTATTTAACCCAGTTTATTTTTCTCCCTCTCTTTTTTAAGGTATTGCAATTTGGTTCTAAATGTTTATTACTCTGTCAATTACATGGACCCAAAAATGAAATATTAGTACTCCGGGAGATTATTAAACAGAAATATCAAAGAAGACTAAAGCCTCGGCTGACACTATTTTGACGAATGTTATCATTGTTCATTCACTCTCTTTCATAACAACATTTTCAATGACATATTTTAGTCATATATAAAAGTACAAAAATAATAAAACCAGTATCTACGAACCCATCATCATCCAATTACAAAAAAAGAAACAGTACAAATAGAGTTGAAGATCCCTGCGTACTCTTCCACATCATAATTCCTTCCCCCCATCAAATTATTTCCAAATTTTATACTTGGATTATATATATATATATTTTCTAAATGATATTTAGTATTATTTTACCACTTAATTTTTATGAGAGTTATCACACTTTTTGTTTTCCTTTGAAACTTGCTTGTTTCTATGAATGTTAAGTTTTGTTTTTAAACCTACTTTATTGAGGTGTGATTGACATACAAAAAGTTGTACATACTTAATATATATAACTTGATGAGTTTGGAGATAAATATACACCCTGAAATCATCACCAAAATCTATGCCATAAAAATATCCATTACCTCCCACCCTTTACTTATTATTATTGTTTTGTATGTGTGCATGATAAGAACACTTAACATGAGCTCTACCCTCTTAATGAGTTTGAAAGTGTACAATGCAGCGCCGCTGACCATAGGCTCCATGCCGTGCAGTAGGTCGCTAGGACTATTCATCTTGCCTAACTGTAATTCTGTGTCCCCTGACTAACACCTCCCATAACTTCCTCCTCCTCCCAGCTTCTGGCAACCACCATTCTACTCGCTGCTTCTATGAGTTTGACAATTTCATATGCGCCTTCTGAGGTAATTTTTAACTTAATGTGTTACTACAAAGCTTTTCAGAGATTTAATCAAGGACTGTTCTAATACTGTCATATCAAAATACTATGCTGCGTTCTTTTTTTAATTTTTTTTCCAACTTTATTGAGGTACATTTGACAAATAAAAATTGCATATAGTTAAGATGTACGACTCGATGATTTGATATATTTTTTTTTTTTTTTTTTTTTTTTTAATAATCACCACAAGCAAGCTAATCAATATATCCATCACCTCACTTAGTTACCATTTCCTTCCTTCCGTCCCTCCTCTCTCTTTGATTTTTGGTGGTGAGACACATTTAAGATGTACTCTCTTAGCAAATTTCAAGTATATAATATAGTATTATTAACTACAGTCACAATGTTTTACATTAGCTATCCAGAACTTGTTTATCTTTCATAAGTGAAACTTTGTGTTCCTCGACTAACACCTCCCCCTTTTATCCTCGCCCCAGACACTGGAAACCTTCATTCTACTCTTTGAGCTTGAGTATGACTATTTTAATGAATGTTAAGTTTTTGAGGTTTATTTATTTAGCTTTAGTTTATTAATTTTCACTATTGTGGAATATTTCTTTGGATGACTAATCCAAAAAATATATATATGTTGTACTAAATGTCTGCTAGTGAACATTTAGGTGGCTTTCAGTCTTCCACAATGATAAACAGTGCTGCTGTGGACAGTCTTATGTATGTCTACCATGCACATAACTTAGGGTTTCTCTAGAGTCTGTATCCAGGAGTAGAAACTGGGCATTATTATTCAACTAAGATAACACTTTTCATGGCTTCATGTCCTCATGAATAGTTGCCATTGTCAAACTTTAAATTTTTTCCAAATGATGGGTATAAAATAGTATCACCACATGGTTTAAATTTACATTTTCCTAATTACTATTAGGTTTGAGTATCTTTTCAGATGTTTGTTGACAATTCTCATTTTATCTTCTCTGAATAATCTGTTTATACCCTTTGCTCATTTGTCTGTTTGTTTGAATTTTTCTTTTTGGTTTGGAGAGGGTTCTCCATGTATTCTGGGTAGTAGTTCTTTTTCAGCTATATGCATTGCTAATATCTTCTTTCAATTGGTACTATCTTTTTATTTTAAAGATATATTTGATCACATAAGTTTTAAATTTTAATGTAGGCACTTTTATTAATCTTTATTTTTTATGGTTTGAGTTTATATGTTAAGATATTCTTCCAAACTAAGGTAATAAGAATATTCTATATATTTTTTCTAAAAAGTTTAGTGGGTTGTTTTTCTTTTCATGTTTAATTCTTTATTTTACCTTAAATTTCTTTAATAAGTATGGTGTGAGGCAGGGATTCAATTTTTCCATTTGGAAAACCTGTTGTCTCAGCACTGTTTTCTGAAAAATCAATCCATCACTTTCATTGATTTTTCAGTGCCATTTCTACACTCATCAAATTTCCATGTAGGGTTGTCTTTGTTTCTGGGCTCCTTATTTTGCACCATTAGTTTACTTTCTGTTCCTGTGCTTCTAACTTCATAGCTCCTTAACATTTTAGGGAAAATTTCTTACTCTTCAAAATCATTGTGACTCTCTTTGGCGCTTTGTTTTCCTAGGTAAAATTTAGGACAAACTTACAAAGTTTCACACAAAAAAATCTTTTTGGATGTTGATTATAATCACATTGAATATAAATTCATTCTATAGCCATATTAGAGAAAAATTTATATATATAAATAGAGAAAATTATATATATTTAATATATATATTATATATATAAATTATATATAAATTTATATATATAAACATTTTTCTCTATATATAGACATATATAGAGAGAAAAATTTATGTATATATAGAAAAATTTATATATATAGAGAAAGAGAAAAATATTTATGTATACATATACATTTTTCTCTATATATATATGTATTTTGGCACTGTATATATATGTGTGTGTGTATATATATATATATATTATATATATATATATATATATATATAGTGCCAAAAAATGTATGCACATTTTAAAAAAGGAAAACTGTATTAAAATTATAATACTCAATATATACTGATACCAAAAGATGAATACAGGTCACGTTTGACATCTGCAATTACAAGAGGTGCTCAAAGTGGTTACCATCAGCGTCCAGACACTTCTGATTACGGAGAAGTACTACTGCTTGAGCAACGTTGACCAAAGTGCTCACTTGTATACATTTTCTTGGCACCCCTGGTATATATGCATATGTGTGCTTATTGTTTATATTCCCAAAGTCCCTGGGAATAGGGACTTTGCATGTCTTGTTCACTGCTACAATGCCAATGGCTAGAAAAGTTCCTAGGACATAGTAGGTACTCACTTGGTATTTGCAGACTAAATGAATGAATAAATGTAGGTACATTTTCTTATAATCTTTTTCATAATTTCATTTTTAAGTAGTTAACAGAGAAGTCAGATTTGTTTTTCCATGTAGGCTTATGAAGAATAACACATTATTATAAGAAGAATGTCTCACGCTATACTCATCTCTTAAAGTCACAATGTATATTAGGGTATTAGAGGTTCTGAGAAGTTCTGCAGTAAAGAAATGAGTTCATTTTTTTTGCAAAACATATGGGCCTCCCCTTCTAAAAATACCAGCTCCCTTTTTTTAATACCAAATATAAATACTGTTCTAAAGAACAATTCTACTATATATGGGAAAGTATAGAATTGAAAAAATTTTTTTAAATGTAAGATTATTTAAATATCTTCTCCCAAGCAATTGAATATTTGCTGGGGTGATACCCTAGAAGAATTTAATTCCTGGAACTGGCACATCCCTTGAGAAGTCTTCATTTTTAATAACTTTTTTCCCTGCTAGTATTAAATAAAATGGAAATGATTAGTTGGCCGCAAACTTCCAAAGTTCTACTAGTTCATACAAGTAAAATTTAGTCTGAGAAATGCATTTACAAGAATCAATTTTATTTATCTTATTTCTGAAAGAGAATAAATTGATAAAAACTGTCTTGTATTTGGGTGTCTGTGCTATTGTACTGGTGCTGGCATGACACTCCAACTACTTCTGTGTTCCGACTGTTCTTACTCGTTGATTCTTTGGTTCCCAGAGGAAGAAAATTCTTTAATAATTAAATACTATATATTGTGACAACCTGTATTTTCCAGATTTTAGTGACAGGTAATATTTCCTGTCCCAGACAAAACACTGAACGTATAAAATTTCTTCACTATAACCCTTCTGCAATTGATTTTACATAGAATAACCAGAGTTTACCAGGACTTCTGTGAGTCAATGTGGGCACTGCTTTCCACCAGGATGTAGACACAAACCAGCACGGTCCCAGGCAAATCAAGCATATGGCCATCCTAATTATATAAGACTCGTTTCAGATGACTCCTTTAATATATGATGACTGATATAACTGCCTTACTTTTGAGGACTTTAAAACATACATTTTTATTATGATTGATGCAGCCATTAAAAATTTACCTGTCATAAAACAAAGAGTGTAAAGGCATTGTACATGAAAACTATCAGGATTACCAGGCATCAGAATATGTAGGATCTCTTTTTATAAAGCATCGTGACACTGTACTTTAAAAGAACTACAGGACCCTGAATACAGTCAAAGCCAAGTGTCTTTCTTTTTGTTTGCAACTGTTTTCAAATAAAATTTACATATTATAACCTTTTAAAAAAATGCTATGGATATGTCAGCTATCTTGGTATTGATATTGGTAACCCATCATCAAATTTTGCTTGGGAGAGGGAGGGGTGGCCTTTTTGAAAGGGAAAACTTAAGAAAACTCTGCAAACTAGTGAGAATGTTTTTCCATTTTTCCAAATAATCAAGTAAGATTGTATGCTTTTTAGAATTAATTTATCTTTAGGGGAGTCCTTTTTGACATCTTTTTTGTAAGATAGTAACAAAAATGATCCCCCCAATTGTGTTTTATCAGTAGATGCTGAAGATGTTTGATCCAGTTGGTTTGTAAAGGTATAATCTGAGCGTGTGTAAGCTGAAGGCTCATGTATATGTAATACAATTATAAGCATAGACAGATACAGATGTAGATACACATGTTATATGATATAGGATATAGTTATCCACTCTGCTTACGAGGAGTTTCTCAGGAAGATAATTTGATTCTTTCAGAAATATGTTAATTAGGTTTGGGGCTTTGTAGCAAAACTAAATTATGTGGAATAGTCAGCTGTAGATAGATAGATAGATAGATAGATAGATAGATAGATAGATAGATAGATAGACAGATAGATAGCGAGATAGATGTTAGCTAGATGACAGTTAGATAAAGATATAAATGTATCCAGATTATATAGCATATCCAGATGTAAATATAGATATAGATGATACAAATATAGGTATATACAAACACAGACATAGACACAAGCATAAATTATGTAGCCAATTCTTCCCTATTTTAACAAATGCATTTAGGGCACCTTAATAACAAAAAATGATTCCTTTCATCTTGATTTACTTTTCCCAAATATATTTTAGCTCTTATATAAATGAAACCCAAGGAATAGTTAGGATTTATATTAAGATTACAGATTTCTTCCTTCACATGCTAATTTGAGTTACGCTTTTAGAGAATAACTGGTTTGGAAGACTTCTCACAGGCTTGTACCTTGCTGGCTCCCCAGCCTGGAGTGTTCCTTACTTAGATCTCCAAGACGCGTTCCCTAACTTCACGCATATCTCTGTGTTCATTTCATGTACTCAGAGATATCTTCCTGAACACTATGGCCAAGAGAGTGAGACAACCCTTCCCCATCTCTCTGTGATATTCTGATTTGTTTTATCCCCTTACACTTGTCATTCCTGTCATTCCATTTCTTTCATTCTCTCCCTCTCCCTCTCTCTCTCCCTCTCCCTCTCCCTCTCTCTCCTCCTTCCTCCCTACCTTCCCCTCCTCTTGTCCTTCTTTCCTTTCATTCATTCATTTATTTATTCCCTAGCTGTCTCTCTAAAGAACTGGAACTTCATTTACTTGTCATTGTATTTTCAGTGCCTAGAATACTGCCTGGCACAGAGTAAGTGTCTAAAATATCTTTGTTGCATGAGTAAATGAATGAATGAATTAGAATTCATCCAGTTTAACTCAGGAGATGATGCTACATGAGAGTTGGTGATCCTCCACGGAGAAAAGGAAACTATATCTTTTGAACTCCAACTGCATTCTGGGCATGGTGCTAGGGATGGCTGGGAATATCATTCAACAGACTCAGACGTGAAGTGGAACTGGTGTCATGTTTTGTTAACTGAATTTACTTTTTATTTTGGTCCCTTATTCTGCTGGGCAATGGAAACTTTACCTTAATCTATTTGGGATTCCATGTCCCTTTCTTTGGGTTGTGCCTATATTGCCAGGGTTGACGTGTATGAGTAGGGAGGCAGGGGCCTGGTGTTGTCAGCTTTCCATGTTGGCATCTGATGAAACATCTTTGTTCCTGTCTGGTCCTTGTCATTGATCCACACAGGTCCCTGCAGATGTGGCTTTCTTGAATTCCTGACAACCTGGGCACATGGCCAGCTGTCTGGCAGGGCAAGCTGAGATAAGGGAAGATTCTTCCTTGCCTCCTTCAGGTACATGAGACTATTTTGCTGCATCTGAGAAGAGAAATTAACTGCAGATGGCACTTTAGGGAACATTTAGGAAAAAACGTAGAGGAAAAGGTGCTGTATTTAGATCCTTAGAAGTGGTCAAGAGGTCAGATGACAAAATGGCACCATGGGAACCAAAGAAAAAGAGGATCTTATAAAAAGAGAGAGTGGTCAACAGTGTCAAACACCAAGAGAAACCAATTGGAATGATGGATCATGTCTATGAGGTGCCAAAACAATGACAAATTTTTTTAAGGGAGTAAAAAAAAAAAAATGTTAGCTAATATATGATAAAATATAGGCAAAACATTTATTTGAATTTTTTTCATATCAAAAAGTTTTGCAGTTTTTCTATAGAAACCCAGGGAAGGAATGCTGGTCAAGGGTGACTTTTTCACTTTGCAGTTGTAAGATTGCTTAGTGCAGTGACAGTCACGGGCTCTGTTTCCTCACCCCTAATTTCACTAACTTGACACCCTTCAAAAATATTTAGTATTTCATCCTTAGATTTGTGCTGTTTCTTAAATGGCAATGACCTTTTGTTATGGTCAGTTGCTCATTTTCTTTCTGCCCACCCCCCAAAGAAAAAGGTTTTGTAGAGGCGTTACACAGAACAGCTGCTTGGAACATGTATGGGCCAGTTTACATTAGGCTGTTTTTTCTTGAGAAAGTCATAGTTTAAACAAATGGTTGTGTCTATTTTAATCATTTTTGCCCTCTTTTGAAGTGTTTTTTCAAACATAAGTTTTTTTTTAGAATAGAGTTTTGCATTATAAATTAGTCTGCTCTGTCATGTCCCTTTTAAACACAGCTGTTACTACAATATAAACAGAGTTTTAAAAATGTAGATAAACAGTTACAAGAGGAAGAGTTTCAAGTGTTTTTAACACATGGTAAGTTTTTGCTTACTTGAATTCTGTGGTTTGAAAGTTGAATTTGAAATACACTTTTGATTTCACAGATGTCAGGCTATTCAATACAGCTGTTCATGGATGCCCTAAAAAGCATTTTAATTTCACAGTCAGCATAATTTTGACAATATTATATTTTTGAAGTCATATCAGTAGTAAACATAAGATGAATATGGAAGTGCTATAATGATACACTACACAACACCTTTTTGAGGCACAAATTGTGGACTGGAAATCTTATCTCGTGGCCAGTGCTAAAATGTGAAAAGATTTTGCATAGACAAATCAACAACGTGAAATAGTTAGCACATTTCAGTATTTTGAAAGGAGCTATAATTTTAATCTCAGAAAGAGAAATATGAAAATCTTAATTCTTCAGTGGAATAATCTTATACCTGTATTCTAAAAATTTGTGTCTAAGCTTATACCTTAAAAAATGAAAAGTTAAGCATTGTTTGAAAATAAAACTATTGACTGATCTAAGTTTACTGTTTTAACAAAATTCAAACAAATGGACTTAGATACAGCATGAGTGTCATGTTTCCTGAACAGCAAACTAGGTCTTCCAGATACCCAAGTAACACAAACATTTAAAAGTGAGAGAGTATTGGAACTAGAATATTTCAATGATTCTTTTCGGAGGGGGTTAATATGACAATATATTTTCAATCAAAACTTCCATCAAATATGTGAAATTCTATCAACATATTCTAATGGATGTTTAAGGATATCACTGTTTAAATTATTATCCAGAACTCCCCAACTCATTGTTTATCTACAATAACGTGACTTTCTAATACTTGAGTGATAAATTTGGGGACCACTTAATTTTAGACGATTATTTGGAAAATGTTCTCCCGAGCACTGTCATCTAAAGTAAAAATGAAAGTAAAATTAAATTCTATCTAAAATGCAGTCTAATTAGAAAATGTCATTCATTTAAATTTCTAAGGAAAACATAAACAATTTCTACCAATATTGTTCCCAAACTATCATGTCTGAGTCATGGATTGTAGGGAGGAAGCCATGTTACTAAGCCTAATTACTCTGTGTTTGGTTTGGAAAAATAGTTAAATGATTATTTAGCTATATCACACAACCCAGCATGACTTCATTTTCAATAAAAACATATGATTTGATCCAAAGCCTTCTGCAGTATTCCATAATTAGACACCTTATCCATCAGGCTGCAAGGAAACCTTGGTAAAGAGTAAAACAAGAATTTTCATGTGTTAAGTTATACAGCAGAGGGAGTCCCATGAATATAATACAAACATACTGATATTGCCAAAGAAAAGTCAATTAAAAATTATATGCACTCTAAGAGTTACAAAGCGCAAAATGTGTTGTGTAATTCAAGTCAAATAGTCCTTGAGTATAGGTATTCATGAAAATTAGGCTTCATTTTGTAGTTTTCATCTCCAAGAGCTTCTAAAACATTTCCTAAGTGAATTTTGGAACTGATCTAAAAAGTATAAACAACTTTTTTTATCAGAATGTTCAGAATATGTTTGTATATATGACACACATATTGTATAGTTACAAGTAACGCCATGTTTGAAATCTTAAATTTTCTCCAAAAATTTGACCACATATTAGACCCTTTAATGTTTTCACGTCCAATGTACATAAATCTTGTTCCGAGGTAAATTGAATTGACTCTCTTAAATAAAAGAGAATCTGTATTTCTTGCAAAAAGTCACCTCTTATTTTTATTCACTGATATAATTGTCCCTTATACGTCCCTATATTAAGTGAAGGTTAAGACCAAGATGGTTTGCTTCTGTTGCTGCCAATTTTTCCCCCTTTACGTCTCTTGTTCAGCCTCACACTATACAATTGACATGGAGAATCTTGCCAAACACAAGTAACAGTAACTCTACAGATTTCAGTGATTACAGTCCCAAAAGAGCGTTGGATAGTGTTTGAAAATTTAAGATCAAGGAAAACTGTTAATATCTTCATAGACTCTTCAGTTACTTATTTTTAAAAACAAGGTCCTCTGGGTTTCATTTTGCCTATTACTTCAGCCCATTGATACAATTAGTATAAAACATATAGCCAAATGTTATTTTATAAATATAATACAAAAGGAACCACCCAACATATACATTTCTTTACTAGTTAAGTAGAAAGACCTAGTGAGATGCTTGCATATTTTAGGCAATGTGTTAAATTGCTGCTGAAAATGTAAACTTGCCTGGCAGATAGTTACTGTTCTACTGCGGAAGCCATCTTACAGTGGACGTTCCTGTTTCTCTTAAATGTTTTTAATGTGACACTGGAAGGGGCTCTCCTGAGGTCAGACATTGAAATGTAAAGTGGCAAGAAGATGATTAAACCTTCAAAAAGTCACCTCTGATTTTTATTTACTGTGATGACTATCCCTTATACCCCCTGAAGTCATAGTAAGTGAAGGTTCAGACCAAGATGGTTCAGTTCTGTTGCTGCCAATTTTTTCCCTTTACTTCTCTTATGAAACCTTCACTCTTCATTATGTTAGCATAACAGAGTTGTATGCCGATATAATAATTTCTATCAGCTACTAAAGGTACTTATGGGAATGATGAAAAGAAAATGATTTCATTTACTATTTTCACAACATTTTCTTTTTTTACTTTATTATTAATTTCCTTTATTCCAACAAAAAAGTACCTCTATACAGTACACAGTAAAAAGGGGTCATTTATAGGTCCAATGCTAGCCATTGCCATTTTTTGTAAAGGAAGCCACGGTGACTCAAGGAAGGAACAACTCCAGGGGATGCAATCTGTTAAGTATGTTTTACCTTATCACTCCCTGCATCCCGGACCAGCTTTCACTTGCCCCGGTCCCTGCCCTAAATGCCCCATGGTTCTCCTCTTTCACTAACTCCAGTAGCTTTGCCCAAGATCACCTAATGACCTTCCTAGTCTGTCCACTAATTCCTTTTTGCTCCTCAACCAATGCATTTCCTGGGTGGTGATCACATAGTCCTGTCTCTTTGAGGGGAAATGTTGGGTTCCCGCTGGGGACTATGTGATACTGAACAAATTCCATGACTGGGGTGGCATTCCTGGTCAAAGAATGAAATAATTCACACTCTCACCAAATAAAACACAAATGTCTCACAACCTCAGCTCAAAAACTTTTCCACTCCATGCACCACACCATTTCCACTCAATTTCCACTGGGCGGCCAAATCTTTAAAATTATAAATTTTTGTTATTAAAAAATTTTTTACTATCAGTTATGGTCTTAACTGACAGGAAAAAAATCAAATTCAATCTTGTTTAAGCAGTAAGAGAAATTTATTGGTTCAGGTAATTGAAAAGCCTAGGAGGAGGTCTGGTTTCAAGTGTGACTTGATTTAGTGGGTTAAATGATGTCATTGGGATCTCTGAGTTTTAGTTTTGCCTTCCTTCTGTTAGCTTCAGGCTCCAGAGACACGTATTTACCAATACAAGTTGAGAGGAAAACTCAGTGTTTCTTCCTAATGGTTCCCACAGAAATCCCAGAACTCATTCATATTGGATCAATTTGAGTCTAGTACACGTTTGTGAGCCAATCATTGTAGCTAGGGAGAAGCAGTTCCATTGATTGACCAGGCCTAGGTCATAAGTTCCAATCCTGGAGTTGGGACTGGAGACCATGTAATACATGGTCTGAGAGTAGATGAAAGGAGGTTCTCCAAGGTTCCAGTAGTGTTTCCAAGAAGGACAGAGCAATGTGGGGCAGTATTATCTTCTCCACTCTTGGTGAAGACACAGAGTATCCCAACCTGTTTTCAAGTGACCTTTCATGTAGCTCCAGAAAAATGAGGCTATGTTCAAGGAACATAAAAATCAGATCTTATATGCCAATTGCACACTATAATGTCTAATACAAGAGCAGGTATATTTTTAAATATTGAAGCAATATTTACATTCCAAATCAGATTGGCTTCCCCTAAAACATATAATGAGTCATGTTCTATTGTTCAAAAATCTTTAATGAATTCTCAAGGCTGTTGGCTACCAGCTTTCTGGTCTCATCTAATACTTTTCCTTTTTATATAGGCTTGATTATTCAAATACATCATGCTCTTTTCCAGCCAGCTATCTTTATTCATTCACTTTCCTTATATTTCTCATCTGTTGGTGTTTTAAAGAGAGATCATGATGTAAGCCTTAAAATTAAGGCTGTCTTGACATTTGGTAAATTTGGAAGGACCTTAAATGACCTAACTGCAAATTTCCCTTCACACCCTGCTCCTGTAGATAAGGTCCCCTAGTCAAACAACCCGTCTTATCAGGGGGATCATTTATAGTTCCTGATGATCCCTGAGTAGCAGTTTTCAGATCCCTACCAGCTTGCAGAATTACTGAGACGAGCCAGTCATACCTCCTGTGGAACAGGGAGCACCACACGCTCTTGATGCTACAAAGCCTACCTCTGACAGCCCCTGCTTGTTTCCTCTGTTTCCAAATGCAGCCGCTGTATGCTCCTGCATGGTATGCAGCGTCCTCCCCTGGACTGGGAGTATAATGTGACTAATGAACTGCTGTCCATTTCATTTGTCCAGTGTTGGGTGTTTGGTCATCCCCATAACCCAAGGGCAGTATCCCTCCCTCAACAATGGGGTGAATGAGAAGTGATTAAAGCAGTGATTCATATCTATGTCCCCACCTATCACTTACTATCTTTGTGACTTCAGGAAAACTAAAAAGACAGGAAAATAATTTTAAAGTTTAACAAATTAAAGTGTTTTCTTTTTTAAAAAGCCTGCAAAGAAACTGCTTCAAAGTTCTAAGCACTTGGAGTGTATGGGGGTGGCAGTATCAAACAATGATCAAACGTTTAGGTTCTGGAGTCAGTTTGCTTGGGTTCAAACTGTGGCTCTATCACTTATTAGCTGGGTGGCCTTGGTCAGGTTTCTTAGTCTTCCTAAGTTTTGGTTTCCCTAAGAATTAAGACGTGATAATATCTACTTGTAGTATTGTATTGTCCATATAAATGAGATAATCCATGGAAAAGCACTTACAAAGTCCATAGCATAAGTGCTCAGTAAATATTAGCTTGTATTATTATCCATATTATACAACATGAGCCAGAGCAATAGACATATTTGGCTCTGCTCCTGAGATCAGATTTAGTTTCCGACAATGAAGCCTCAAAAGGCTGCTGATGTCCTGGAACTCAGTTTCAGGCCTGCCATTGACACATGTTGTCTTCATTAGAATAAAAGGGACTTTGCTAAGAACTCTACCATACAGACTGGTTGCCCAGTGTATAGTGCCACCCTGTCTGTTGAGGCGTCAACCTTCTCACTTTTTGGTGGTACTGGTAACTCAGGTTAATCCTAAGCATTACCCAGGTGGCCATTCCAGCCCCTTTAGCAGGGCTCTCTTCTAAACACCTTGTAAGTGTATTTGGGCCAGAGATACAGGGACAGCAGGTGAGGTAGGATGAGGTTGAGGGGTAGGGGAACAATTTACATTTACACAGCATATGTCTTTCTTCCACATAATTTTCTTCCATATTGCGACATCTTTTCATATTAGTCAGATTTTTTGTATGTTGTAGTATGTTGCCAAGTGCCAAATACTCTAGGTAAATGAGATTACCAAGTCATTTGAAATCAGACAATTTTGATGCTCAGTTTTCAGATTACATCCCAGAATATTGTCTGATGATTCATGTTTTTGTTTCTTTTTAGTCTCTGGGTATCGTTCCATAAATACTGATTTTTTTCTCTCAAATGTCATTTTAAAAATTATATTAGTTTCAGGTGTACAAAATGACATAGTGATTAGACATTCACACCCCTCACAAAGTAATAAACCTCCCTCCAAGTCTACTACCCCTCTGACATCATATAGAGCAGTTACAATACCATTGACTATATTTCCTATGCTGTACTTTACATCCTGTGAAAATATATATATGTACCATTCAATATTATTCTACTTAAGCTTCAGATGTACAGTGCAGTGGTCAGGCATCTACACAATCTGTGAAATGATCCCCCTGATAAGTCCAGTGCCCATCTGGCACCCTACATGATCTTTACAACATTATTGATTATATTCCCCATACTGAAATTTTACCATTTGCAACAACATGGATGGACCTAGAGAATGTTATGCTAAGTGAAATAAGTCAGACTGAGAAAGACAAATAGCATATGATCTCACTTATATGTGGAATCTAAAGAACAGAATAAACGATCAGACAAAACAGAAATAGACTCAGAGATACAGAGGGGGAAAAAAACTCACGGTTGCTAAATGGGAGGGGGTTTGGGGGATGGGGGAGAAGTTGAAAGGATTAGAAAGTACAAATTGGTAGTCACAAAATAGTCATGGGGACACAAATACTGATTTTTAATTCATCTTTTTACAGGATTCCATTACTGTCCCCAGCAGCACTAGGGTTTATAACATTCTCAGAGTTCATCTCACCTTATAACCTAGGATGAGTAAAATTCAAAAGACAAGTAGAAAGATGGCTGACATCTTTCATTCATAATAGAAGAAGGTAGATTGCCTGAGAGCTTCAATCTCCCAGGTTTAATGGCTAGTGATTTGTTTAATGAGGGAAGGAGAAGGCATTTTAGTTCTTTTGAACTTTATATTTCCACTTTGGAAAAGGTTCCATGGCACTTCTTCTGCCTTCCTCTCTTCTTCTTTAATCCATAAAAAAGCCCTAAAGTAACAGACGTGGGTGTGGGTGACCCAGGCTATGTGCTGGTGGTTGTTAGTTGTGGTGGGTCTAGGAAGCGGCAGAAAGGGAAGAAGAGTAGTAACAGGAATACAGAAAATACAATGGCGGCAATTGTTTCATTCCTATTTCTCATCAGTGTAATTTTAATCCCTATCTAGGGATTAATATATATTTGGTGAGTTACTGCTTATATTTTATTGCTGTCTCTAATTTAGCTGTGGAGCATCATTAACAAGCAGAAAATGTGGATAATGTACTTACCTTCTTCTCAACAGCTGAGAATATATTTCTCAGGTCAATTTCATTTGGAGAGAGAGAGAGAGAGAGAGAGAGAGAGAGAGAGAGAGAGAGAGAGAGAGAGAGGAAGAAGAAAATTCCACACTCACAGCAACCTGACTCCCGGGGCTAACAGGAACACATACAACATTAACGTGCAGTAAGTGAGAGCTACAGTACCGGCTGGCAGCATTCACACCACAAAAGGCCATACTATCTGTCTCCTGGGCCTTTGGGGGAGAATTCTCACACGGGAAAATTTGCATAACCCACCAGAAAGAGAGCCATCACTAAATAACTTCTAGAAACACAGACTACCAACCTGGGGACTGGGCTTGTCATGAAGCCAATGTTTTGGCATCAAGCAGAGTTGCTACCAGCTGTGTGTGATCATGTACTGTGGACATCTGTTGTTTTTGTCTGCCTAGCATCCAGCTCCTCTCCTTCTAGTAAAAGCACCTCCATTTCCATTTAGGAAATTACCCAGCCACCATCACATGCCGTCTTGGCAGGAGCACTGAGACTTGATTAGCCAAGGAGTGGGAACAAGACCCAAACTAGGACTCTCCTATATTTCCTTCAAGGAATGAGACTATCTGGTAACCACTAAACGGGGGGTGGGGGGTGGGAGATGAGGGTAAGTGGGTTCAAATATATGGTGATGGAAGGAGAATTGACTCTGGGTGGTGAACACACAGTGGGATTTATAGATGATGTAATACAGAATTGTACACCTGAAACCTATGTAATTTTACTAACAATTGTCACCCCAATAAATTAAAAAATAACAGGGCCAAAAGCTATAAAAAAAAAAAAAAAGGAATGAGACTATCAAGTGAAGTGACACAGTGAAGGGCCAGGATCAGAGTTAGTTCATCTTGACTTCAGCGCCCTGACAGACTGTCCATTAACACCTGTTACCTAAATATCCAGAGCCACTCTAGTGTCCGTCCTTTCTAAAGCCTGGGGTAGCATATTTCCCCTTAATTCTGGGAACAACCTCAAGCCCCTCTTATAATGTGTTTATGGCTTACATTGGTCAGGGTCACTTTCCTTAGTTTGCAACTGAAGAACCTGAGGGAGTCATCACAGGACAAAAAGAGGAGCAATGGACTGCAAGTCAGACTCAGCTCTGTCTCAAAATAGTCTATCAACCAGAGGGGTCCCTTAATCTTTCTGAGCCTCAATTTCTTTATCAGTAGATTAAGTAATTGGGTTACATGATTCTAAGGTCCATTTATCCATAATCTTCTGGAATTCTAGGTTATTGGGGAAAAAAACAGTCTTCACAGAGTTGTATCCATTTGTGTACATACTTTTTTTGAGCTCCTTTTGTGCTAATCATTGGGAATGACTTTGGGATACAGAGCTTATATTCGAGTGCAGGAGATAGACTACAAATAAGAAAATAAATAGAATAATTACAGACTATGAGAAGTCCTTTATAAACAACAAACAAGTTGATGAGATAGAGAATCAGTGGGGAAGACCATTTTAGATGTCACGGGTAGGGAAGCTTCTCTGAAAAGGTGAATTAGAATGGAAATTAAAGATAAGAATGAGTCAGCTATGTGAAGAGATGGGGAAAAGCACATTCTAGGTAGACAGAACAACAAATTCTAAAACATGGGGGTTAGAAAGGGACTTAGCTCCTAGAGGAAAGTGAGGAGGAGGGAAATGGTAGGAAAGAGACTGTAGAGGGAGGGAGACCAAGAAGACCAAGACCATGCACGGCCTTTTGGGTCAAGGAAAAGAATTTGAATTTTATTGTAAAAGGTTCAGTGTATATATTAAGGGAATCTCTCTGGATGCTCTGTGGGGTTTAGAATGCCATGGAGGAGGGGCAAGAAGAGTTAGGAAGTTATTGCAGTTGTCTAGGTGAGAGAGGATTGTGGCTTCGACTAAAAAAATGTTAGTGAAGATGGAGAAAAAATGGTGGATTTGACATAATTTTGGAAGTAGCACCCAGGGAACTTGGTGTTATGGGGATTGAGGAAAAGAGAGGAACTTAAGATGATATTTACATATTTGATTTGAACATATGGGTTGAGATGATACCCTTTATCGAACAAGGGAACAAGAAGTATGGTATATGTGGTGGTGGGAGATATATTTGCACATATTAAGAGTTTGATATTCTTATTATATATCCAAGTGCAGTGAAGCTGTCACATAGGAAGTTGACTATAAACATCTGGAGCTCAAGTAAAGTTATGGTTGGAGATAAATATTTGAAAATCAGAAGCATAAGGATGGTATTCAAAGCCACAGGCATAGATGCAATTCCATAGGAAAGAAGTATAAATAGGGAAGAAGCCTGAAGACTAAAACCTGAGGCTCTCCAACATCAGAGGTCAAGGAATAAAAGGAAATTCTAGCTAAGAACACTAAGAAGATGTGACCAGTGAGAGAGAAGAAATCCCCAAGAGACTGTGATGTGATTGAAGCTGAGAGTAGAGTATTTCATGAAGGAGGGAGTGGTCACCGGTATTCAGTGTTTCTGAATGTTCTAGCCACATGGATTTAGCCACGTGAGGACACTGGTGACCTTGACTAGAGCAGTTTCAGTAGAGTGGTAGGAACAGAAGCGACACTGGAATACATTGAAGATTGAATGAATGGGAGGTGACTAAAGTTCTGACAGCATGTTTACAGGTCTTTTGAGAAATTTTGCTCTGAAAGGAAACAGACAGATGGGGCAATGATTGAATATTTGAACAGAGGGTTGTCAAAGGATGATGCTAACGTATAAAAATGATTCAGTGGAAAGAGATTGGTAATGCACAAAAGCTGAAATAGCTGGCAAAGAAATGTCCCTGAGAAGGAGAGAGGATGATATCTGAGAACCAGTGAAGGCACTTCTTACCTTTTTTGGGTGTAGAGAATGATTCTTCTATAAAAGCAGGAAATATGCTTAAAGGGGCAGAGAAATGTGTAAATATCTAGGTGTAAATGTAAATATCTAGGTGGAATGCTAGAGTGTTCCTTTTCTCAGTAAAATATGAGACACCAATGCCCGAGGCAGGGTGATAGAAACAAGGGGAGAAGTTTGAGGCAACAGGAGAAAGTATTAAATGTTAAGTCAAAGACCAAGAAAGCAAGTTACAGAGCAAATAAGTTAGACTATTGGGCAGTGATTTTGGGATTTGGGATTTGGGTCATGATTTTAAAATAGGTCTTGTTGGTGGGATCTTATCCAGCAATATGGCAACATGGGTTCATGCAGAGAGATAGAGGAGAGTTGGGTTTAAGTAAGGCTGTTATTCTTTGTTTTGTTTTGCTTTGATTTGCTTTGTTTTAACATGAAGAGTGTGATGAAGGAGAGAGAAAAAAGAGAGTAGTGAGTGTTTGCAGTGACACACAATGGAATCTAAATTGAGTAAAAAAAGGAAGTAAAAACATGAAGGGTTGGGAATAGTGCAAGTGTTGCAAGATAAATGAACAGTGAAAAAGAGGAGGGATCACTGAAGTAGAAAATTGTTGCAGTGGGAGGCATCAGAGTGAGTGAGCTAGAAGGGTAGGAGGTAAGATTCAGGGACTGGGGTTTTAAATTCAAGGTTTTTGGAGGAGTCATGTTGGATTACCAGATATGTGTTGAGGGTTGCAGTAGAGCACACAAGCAAAAGAAAAGTGCTACAGAGAGAAGGAGGCAGACCATCCCTTCTGTTTTTATCACATACCTTGTGCTGCTTGATTTTTAGTCAAATCCACACAGTGAGTCTTAGGCCTACTGTCTAAAATCTAAAGATGTACAAATCTAACATGGTTTTGAAAGTGTCAGATTACGCTGGGGCTGGGTGTGTTCAGGTAGAAGTGCATTTTGCTGCCAATAATAGAAAACCCAAGCAACAGTAGCTTACACAACTAGATGATTATTTTTTTAACATAATAAGAAGTTTGGAGAGAGGTGACTGCTGGCCTTGGTTTACTGCCTCTACAGTGTAAAGCCCAGGGTCTGCAATTCTTTGGGCCCTTTTCTCTTGTTTTTAAGGTAGCTACTGCATCTTCATATAGCGCAGCTTCTGGATGAATTCTTAGTTAGGACCGGGTAGAACTATTTCACAATCTGGGAAAAGGATGGGAGAAAGGAGTCAAAGGGCAGTCACCAAGGTCTATAACTTATTATTACTATTATTATCTTTGTCTGGAAATATGTGAGTGCAAATGAGTATGAAGCTAAAAATATTTATTTTCTATCTCTCATCAGATGTTTTCCTTCCCCTACACCTTCCCCTCTCCCCAAAAGATTTGTATATAAGTATGCACACTGGATTTATCCGAAATTTTTAATTTGGCTATCTTTGGGCAAAGAAATTGCTCTAGACTTATTGTTTAGATTCTACATATAAATGTAGACTTGCATACAGTCAAAGAAATATGGGTTTCACCTACAAGTATTTTCCGGCCATTTCTGAAACCTCACTTTAGGCAACCTCCTCCCACCACCCATAAATCCTAAAGAATATCAAGTTTCTTATTGGAAGCAGATGGGATGTTTTGAGGAGTTGCCACTTCTATGTCAATGACTTAAAGTTTAAGTGCTTGGGCATCTGTGGAATTCGAAACTGAATGAATGAGCTAATGAATGGAAAGTAATTAAAATACCATATATAAAATAGTAACCACCCAACTTCAGAGAGATTATTTAGCCATTTTCAATTCTTCTAATCTTGCTTATTTAAATAAAAATCATAGCCAGATATCCTCTCTGTATTTTAAGTTGTTTGAACTCCTTTTATTGTTTTAGAAATATTTGATTTTATGAAATTATTTTAAAGAATTTTTTCATATTTCTTAATTCTTTCCTGCTTTATGACTTCATGAAAGTCTGCTATTAGAATTTGCTATTGCTGAATAGAACATTCAAAATAATGAGGCCTATGCCTTCAGTTGAAAGGATGGTGTTCATGTACCTACATGTCTTCTGTTAGTGATTGCTACGTACAAAATCTATTTCGCACAGAATTAGAGAGAGAGAGAGAGAGAGAGAGAGAGAGAATGAATAGATGACACTGAAAATCAAATGCCTGGGAAAGGCCAGAATAGCAAGAATTTGTTCCAGTACTGGAGTTTAAACAACTATTAATTTCCAGTTTCATTGAAGTGCATTTCAACAGCTCTGCACTTTTGTGGTGATGCTATCCTGCTCTGGCCATCTTGTTATTTATTGTTACTCTAGAAAGTGGTCATAATGTCAGTTGCCTTCTTAACTTAACTATGCCCCCACTTTCTATTACAGAAAAAAAAAAGAAAGAAAGAAAGAAACAATGAGAGCCGTAAAAACAATGGACAAGTTAAATATACATTTACTTTTGACCTTAATATAGAGTAGTAAAGACTAATTATTTTCTTGTACCTAAAGGGGAGGGGGAGGCTTCTCTGATTTGTCGTGTCTTTAACTTAGTAACACTGCTATCTCAAAGTACTATAGATCAGCGTACCACCAGTATTTCATTATCATAAATTACAACAAAATCTTTTGAAATTGCTGAAACATATGCCCATAATTTCACTTTGACCTCTTTTTCTTTAAGATATGAATGACAGCATCTATTTTATGAGGCATCATATAAAAAGAAAATAATAGACTTCTAGACTTCTAGGAACTTATATTTGGAATGACCCACCATGTGGGCAGGATTTACAAGCTAATATGGAAATTCTCCATGAGCATCCAAAAAGACTTATATTCCCATTCATTGGGAATATGTCCAGTCTTATGATTTTGGAATGAGTTTAAACTTCCCTTACATACAAAGCAGTGGATGATTTTCATGATGGTTGAAATGCTATTGACACTCCCTTTTCATAGTCTGTCTCTAACCTTTATTCTTTAACTATAAGGACTAATTGAGTGGCTCAGGACTTTGTTGAGAAATGGGGGATTGAAATTTGGGAGTGGAGCAAGGATGTGAATGGTGGTTCAGAAATCAAGAAGGTGGATGTTAATTACTAACTAAATAAAATTTATTGAGCACTTATTTTAGGCTAGGTACTGTTCTAAACACCGGTGATACCACACAAGACAAACTCTTCCTTCTTGCATTCTTATAGCTCATCATATGTTGGAGACTTTCTCAAGGTTTGGAAGAATTAAGAAGGTGCAGGAAGGAAAATAAAAGGTTAGTACCTAATGAAAGAAACAATTTTTGATATGGCTGTTTCATATCCTTTGGCTAAAGGAATTGCAAAGGTTACCCCACTAGTAGATCAACAGCAAAACCACACTTTAAAAGTACTAATTGCTATATACAGGATGCAGGTGTCTTTAACCAAGTCTTTAGCCTACTAGAAACAGTTATCACCCTGGAAGACTAACAGGTCTGGCTTTGTTGACAAACCATTAGAACTATTACCAGGTGTTTAGTGCTGTCTTTGAGTTGAGCAGTTCAAAACCTAGCACACTCAGGAAAGTGTTAATAGCTCTCTTCCCACGCTTGGTTGGCATGCCAGATTGGTAGGTGAAAGACTCTTAGCCTTTTCATTCATATTAATTTAATTCAGTTATGTTCAATTCATTTAAACTGAATTAAAACATGACTTTGCTTAAGGTGTTTGGGAACTACTTTGTACCCAGTCTATCCACTAATTCCAAGTTTAGCTGACTTCCTACTGAGTTTGTGTCATAGGGCTATCAGAGGCGCCTAACACTCAACATGTTCAAAGTTTGTTCCCAAATATGCTCCTCATTTTGTGTTCCCTGTCTCAGGGAGTAGAGAGCACTGTCATCTCAGATAGCCGAATCTGAAAAATGGCATCTCCCTTTCCTTCAATCTCTCATCCAATCGATGCATCCATTCACTCTAGACATTTACCAAGGAGGTACTCTTCTTACCATTGGGTGGCAGCGGTGCCTAAAACAGACACAATTCCCTACCCTCAAGGAGCTTACATTCTACTTAGAGGCAAACAATGAACACAATGAATAATGTAAGAAGGTGTAACATTGAAGGAGACAATATAGTAGGGCAGATGGGTGGTATTGATTTTAATTTTTAAACAATATCTGGTCAGGTGTCTTTGAGAAAAGATTTAAAGATGGTAAGGAATGAAAATGAGTATCTTGGGGAGGAGCATTACAGAGAAAGGGCATAGTGGCACCAAAGACCTTGAGGCAGGAGCATACATGGAGTGTTTGAGGAATAGTCAACAAACCAGATGGCTGGAGGTGTGAGCTGAAGGAGGTGAGGCCATATCTCAAGAAACAAGAAAAATTCCAAATAAACAACCGGACATTACATCTTAAAGAATTAGAAAAAGAAGAACAAATAAAGCCCCTATTCAGCAGAAGGAAAGAAATAATAAAAATTAGAGCAGAACGAAATGAAATAAAACACAAAAAGATAATAGAAAAAAATTAACGCAATAAAGAGCTGGTTCTTTGAAAAGATTAGTAAAATTAACAAAGTCCTGGCTGGACTCACCAAGGCAAAAAGAGAAAAGACACAAATAAACAAAATCAGAAATGAATGAGGAGAAGTTATGATGGATACCACAGAAATACAAAAAAAAAAGTATACATCATGATCAAATGGGGTTCATTCCAGGAGCACTAGGATAGTTCAACATATGCAAATTGATCAATGTGCTACACCACATTAACAAAATAAAGGATAAAAATCATATGATTATATCAATAGATGCAGAAAAAGAATTTGACAAGACACAACATCCCTGTATGATTAAAACACTTAATAAAATGGGTATAGAAGGAAAGTACCTCAACATAATAAAGGCTATATGTGACAAACCCTCAGCTAATATCATACTTAATAGTGAAAACTGAAAGCTTTTCCTCTAAGACCAGGAACAGGACAAGGATGCCCCCCTCATCATTGTTACCCAACACAGTATTGGAAGTCCCAGCCAGAGCAATCAGGCAAGAGAAAGAAATAAAAGGCATCTGAATTGGGAATGAAGAAGTCAAATTGGCACTTTAAGCAGATGACATGATTCTTTATATAGAAAACCTAAAGACTCAACCAAAAAACCATTAGAAACAATAAACAAATACAGTAAAGTTGCCGGATACAAAATCAATATACAAAAATCCATTGAGTTCCTATATATTAACCATGAAATTTCAGAAAAAGAAATGAAAAAGAAAAAAACCAATTCTTTTTGCAATTACAACGAAAAGAATAAAATACCTAGGAATAAACTTAACAAAGGATGTGAAGGACCTATACACTGAAAACTACAGGACATTATTAAAAGAAATTGCAGAAGACACAAAGAAATGGAAAAATATTTCATGTTCATGAATTAGAAGAATGAACATAGTTAACATGGCCGATTACCCAAAGCAATATACAGATTTAATGAAATCCCCATCAAAATCCCAATGGCATTTTTTAAAGAAATAGAACAAAAAAAGACCATATCAGATTTGTATGGAATCACAAAAGACCCCGAATAGCTAATAGCCTAAGGAAAAAGTACAAGGCTGGAAGTATCACACTCCCTGACTTCAATGTATACTACAAAGAGACAATAATCAAAACAGCATGGTACTGGCAGCAAAACAAGCACACAGACAAATGGAACAGAATTGAGAAGCTGGAAATAAACCCATGTATATATGGACATACAATTTTTGACAAAGGAGCCAAAAACATACAATGGATAAAAGAAACCTCTTCAATAAACGGTGCTGGGAAAATTAGAAAGTCATGTGCAAAAGAATGAAACTAGACTGTTCTCTGTCACCATACACCCAAATTAACTCAAAATGAATCAAAGACCTAAATATAAGACAGGAAACAATAAATTGCATAGAAGAAAACATAGGTACTAAACTTATGGACCTTGGATTCAGAGAGGATGTTATGAATTTGACTTCAAAGGCAAGCGAAGTAAAAGCAAAGATAAATTAATGGGATTATATCTGACTAAAAAGCTTCTGCTCAGCAAAAGAAACCATCAACAAAACAAAAAGGCACTCAACCAAATGGGAGAAGATATTTGTAAACAACACCTCTGATATGGGGCTAATACCCAAAATATATAAAGAACTCATACAACTCAACAACAAAATAACAAATAATCCAGTTAAAAAATGGGCAGAGGACCTGAACAGACACTTCTCCCAAGAAGACAAACGGCCAACAGATATATATGAAAAGATGCTCAACTTCACTAACTATTAAGGAAATCTAAGTCAAAACCACAATGACATATCACCTCGTGAATGTGTTAGAATGGCTGTTATCAACAAGACAAGTAATAACAAGTGTTGGAGAGGCTGTGGAGAAAAAGGAACCCTCATACACTGTTGGTGGGTATGCAGATTGGTGCAGCCGCTACGGAAGGCAGTGTGGAGGGTCCTCAAAAAATTACGAATAGAATTACCACATGACCCAGCAATCCCTCTTGGTATCTACCCAAAAAACCTGAAAACATTTATCCATAAAAATACATTACCCCTATGTTCATGGTAGCCTTCTTTATGGTGGTCAAAACATGGAAACAACCAAAGTGTCTTTTGATAGATGATTGGATAAATAAGATGTGGTATATATTCAATGGAATATTACTCAGCCATAAGAAAAGATGAAACATTGCTATTTGCAAGAACAAGGATGGATCTTGAGATTATCATGCTAAGTGAAATAAGTCAGATAGAAAAAGTTGAGAACCATATGATTTCACTCATATGTGGAATATAAAACTGAAAGCAACAAATAAACAAACAAAAACTCATAGACACAGACAACAGTTTAGTGATTACCAGAGGGTAAGGTGGGAGAGAGGGTGATAGAAGAGGGTAAAGGGGGTCGGGTGGTGGACACACAATGCAATACATAGATGATGTGTTACAGAATTATACACTTGAAACCTATATAATTTTACTAACCAGTCACCCCAATAAATTCAATAAAAAATTATATTTATTTAAAGTCAAAACTAGAATTAAAATTATTTTTTGTACCAATATTAACCAGTAAAAAAAAGGGGGGGGGGAGGTAATAAGGCCAGAGAGGAATTGGGGATTAGAGCCTGCAAGTCCTCATAAAGCACCATGAGAACTTTGGCTTTTACTCTGAGTGAAGTAGAAAGTCATCAGTGAGGTTCGAGTAGAGTAGTACAACATGATCTAATACACAGATGAGTCATTTTGTGGTCATTGATTACTACACATTGAATTACAAAGAATCTTGAGTCCATTGTGAAAGTCAAAAGAAGAAAGAGGAGGAGGAAGAGGACGAAGAGGAGAAGAAGGAGCCCAAGGAGAAGGAGGAGGAGGAGAATGAGGACGAGGAGGAGAAGGGCATAGAAGGCGGGGTGGGTGGGAGAAGAGAAGAAAGGAGAAAAAAAAGACAATTTTCTACTAAAATGTCTGCTAAAAATAGGAATGGGAGTATTTCAAATATCATCATTCTGTAACTTCCAGTGTAATAAATAATCTCGGAAGGGTTATTAACAGATGCTAAAACCATTGGGATGTTGTGGGTAAGATGTTTGGAAGGTGCCAAATATCACCCCACAATGTCTGGCTAATTACAACGAGGAACATTCATCTTCACAGTGGAGAACTCCGGCAGGTCAGCACATCAACCAAGCGATCAAACAGCACCACTAATATTGGGACAACCGGACATTACGTGCCTCTTGAGGTGACGCAATATAAAGAACACAACATCGTCTATGAGGGAACTGACAAATTCAAGATGCGTGAGATGTTCTGCATGAACAAGTAAATGTCATGAAAAAAAACAAAGCAGGGGGATTTTTCTAGATTAAGAGAGTGCAAGATATAACAAATAAATAAATGCATGAAACTTGATTGGATCCTGGATGAGGAAGTAAAAAGCTGTAAAAGACATTTCAGATTGTACAATTCTTTCAATGTTTCTGTATGATTGAAAAATTTCAAATAAAAAGTTGGCAGGGGTGGAGTCCTGTCATTCTGGGTGCTGTGTAGACTGCAGGGGGCCAAGGGAAGAAGCAGGATGACGCGTTAGGAAGCTATTATGATAATCCCGGAGTAAAATGATGATGGCTCAGGTCTGGGTGGTAGCAGTGGAGGTGCTGGAAAGTGGTCAGATTCTTCATAAATTTTAAAGTTAAAGCCAAAGGAATATGCTGATGGACTGAATATGAAGTCAGTAAAAAAGAGTCAACAATTACATCAAAGTTTTGCAACTGAACTACTGGAGGTGGAATTATTATTAACAAAAACGGAGATGAATGCAGATGAAAGAGGTCTCACATTCAGGTTACAGCATGTTAAGTTTAATATCTCTACTAGACATCCAAGTGGAGATGTTACATAGGCTATTAACTATTCACATCTAAAGTTCAGACATATGTGAATTGGAGATATAAATTTGGGTATCATCATGAGATTGGTTGAGATTTCCAAGGGAGTAAGTGTTCTCCAGAAAAAAGAAGAGGATCAAGGATCGTGTCCTTGGGGTGGGGCAGGGAGTCTGATCACCAGGATTCTTAACCAGAGCCTAGAGTCAATTATCAGATCCTATTTTCTTCCCCCACTCTCCATTCCCACTGAGTTTGCTTTCATTCAGGCTCTATACCATTTTTATCTTGGATTATTATGATATGCTCCTAACAGGTCTGCCTGCCTGCATCTCACTTTGCCCTCATCTGATCTCTCCTTAACACTTAGCAATATATCAGCTGTCTTTTGAAACCTTTCAGGGCTCCTCCTGGATCCTAGGAGAAAGTCATAAGTCTCTGTAGGATCTAGATCCTGGCTTCCTTCTCCAGTCTCCTCCCTTACACTTCCCTTAGTAATGCCCAGTCTTTGCTTCAGCCATACTGAATTGATCTTTTAGCAGCCACCTTCTCGCCGGACGTCCTGCTTTTGTACATGCCTTTTCTTAGGTCTGTCATTTACTCTTTCTGTGTACTTTGTGAACACCTGCACCGTGGCACTTGCCATTTTAATTGTAAGTTTCTCCACCACACTCTATGCTTCTTGATTTCAGGGGCCTCACCTTAATTCATCTCTGCTTATCTCAGTAAGTGGGACACACTTATTTATCCAATAAATATTTGTTGGATAAATTAATAAATAAAGATTCACTTTGGGGAATGCTGAACTTGAGGTTGGTGGCATGTCTGGGATAAATAGAAAATAAAATCACAGATGTTTATTGTATACCTACTGCTATGCTCTGAATATTTGTGTCCCTCAACCCCAAATTCATATGTTGAAATCTAGTCCACATTGTATGGTTGGTGTGTGGATGTGGGACCTTTGGGAGGTGATTAGGTCATGAGGGGGATTAGGAACAGGATTAGTGCCCTCATAAACGAGACCCCAGAGAGCTCCCTGTCCCTGCCATGTGAGGTTATAGCAAGAAGGCAGCTGTCTATAAACCAGGAAGTAGTTCTCACCAGACGTCAAATGTGCTGGCACCTTGATCTTAGACTTCCCATTCTCTAGAACTGTGAAAAATAAATTTCTGTTGCTTATAAGTCCCCCGTCTATGGTGTTTTATTATAGCAGACAAAACAAACTAACACATCTACATTGCTTAGACCAAAAAGGGGGCATTGTAGGTCTTTTCAAATAAGCATTATAAACCAGCCTAGATCAGTTTAATTATAATCTTGCCAAAGGATGGGAACGGATGAGCTCAGAAAAGCCCATTTCAAAGCACTGATTACAAGTTTCCGGTCTTTTCCCCTCCATATTAAAACTCTGAGCAGCTGGGTGCCACATTACTGAATTTTAAAAGCTACACGTTGGTGATCCATAGCAAAATAGTCTATGAGTCAGGTGGTGATCCGTTCATCAGTCATAGGAAACATGAGGCACTGAAAATTTAGTATAAAACCCCAAATCCACAAAAACTAGCCACAGTTTCCTATCACAGGGGATATGACTCATGTCTCAGCAGGAGTACACATACCTTATTACAGTCACAAAAGAAAATGTTTCTCAAACAAACTCTTTTCCCCCCAACATCATTTGCACAGAGCAGTAATTTGGTGAAAATCTTTTGAAACTTACAAAGTAATTTATTTCTTTGTGGTTGGCCCGTATTGCTATGCTTGGTTCTTACCACAATGACTCCTAATTTAGGGAACAAAATGATGGGCAATTAATCCTTTAACTATATTCAGCTGAACCCAGAGCCAAATTGAGGATGGATGGAAAGAAAAAGCCCCTGGCTGACCTAACCTCTGGACCTCCCAGAAAGTGCTCCCACACTCTAGCAATGTCCCATGGAGAAGAGTTCTGAAACTTGTCATCTTAGTCCCAAGTGGATTCCTATAAACGCACTGACTGCTTTTCTTGGTTGTGAAGAGGTGAAGATGACGGAGATGTCACTGAGAAAGAGAGAGGCATCACGAAATACAAGTTTTGTACTGGTCTGAATTTATAGTGAGACACTTTTTCTTAAATGCATCTCTGAAGTTGCAGTGCAGATTTGATGATTTTATTCATAAATAAAAGAGTAAGAGGAATGAATGAGTGGGTAGCATGGAGGCCTCACTTCTCACCTCAATTATTCAGCGTTAATTCATTACGTGTCTATTTATGTGCCAGGGATTTAATAACAATAGGACTGAAACATGAGCCATACCATAGAGAGATCCAAAATGTAGTGTATGAGATAGCCATGTAAACAAGAATTTATGGCAATATGACAGAATATTCACAAAAGGTCCCCAAGTATCTAATTCTGCCCAAAGGTCAGGAGAGACCAATCTGGATATGATGTTTGTTAACTGAGTTTTGCAGATGTCTTGAGTTCTCCTGGACCATGAAACAAAGAAGGAAATTCCAGGCAGAGGAGACAATATATGCAAAAGCTGAGAGGTCTTCTTTTTTACTTTCATCATTTCAAGGATTATCAACTTCACATAGGATTAAATCTTCATAGATAGCCTCTCCTAACATTTAGCACCCTAATTAGTTAATTAGTCATTAAGAAAGGCTTGCAGTGAAATAAAATATCCTTTCCTAATGTGAATTAGTAGTTCCTAAAATGATGGTTCAATATGTCAAGATTTCACAGTCTGAAATACAAATATTTGTATTTGTTTTTACTAAAGAATCAGGTCTAATATTTGAAGTCCAATTGATTATAATTTCGCTTAGAATTATTGACCTGAGAACATTCTCATTCCTCCATGTTGGTATCATCTGAGGAAGAAAACATCATCAGAATTCATTAGATTTTTTTTTTTATTGCATTTAAAGATAAATTTCAGGCATCTCTTGCTTTCTCAGATATTGCTGCTTTCCTACACACCGCATGCAAAGGACCAAATATCTTGGGACTGGTGGCCTCTGAGGCAGAAATGGCTCAGGACTTATAGTTAATTAGTCTGACAAAAATGCTTCATATAACTTCCTTTTCTTAATAGTCTTCATTTAAACAAGCAAACAAAAAAAAATCAAACTTTCATCTTCAGTATTGTTAGACTTCATCTAACCAGTCTCAAAATCTTTAGAAAGCAAAAAGGAGGAAAAAAAATGGCTTGATAATTCTCCAAATAACACAGCCTGGCTATGTCTATGTTCTTTTGAAGGCATTTCCTAATTTAAGAGCTAGAGGATATCCTGGTATCTGTACATTAATTAGAAATTTGAACATTGAGCTCTTCCAAAATATTCTATCATCAGTTTGAACACACAACAATGTTATATGTTCCCTTTTTGTCCCTTTTTGTTGTATGTCTCCCTTTTTAGGGAGAGAGTCACATTGATCATCCTCCTGAGAATACTGGTGGGAGAATCCAAAATGATGATTTGGCATTATATAGACAGTTTGTGTGTGTGCGTGTGTGTGTGTGTAGAGGGGGAGAAGCGGTGTGGCCGGGGGGTGAGGAACGGAGGTTGGTTCTTACAGCCTCTCCTTTTGTGTTGTGACTGTCCCCGCCAGTAACCTGGCTGTCTACAATTCATCTTTTATTTGCAGGTCTCTGTAGGCCAACAAGAATATTTGCTGGGCATGTGCACATGAGTTCGAAAGGAACAGCATGTAGTTACCATTTACAGCTTTAGAAGTCACACTCCATGAGCTATTGCAGCATACAAGATAGCAGTTTGATAACAGCCCAATTTCACCGATTGCTACAAAGGTTCAATGAGTATGTGGCTCTAGAGAAACAGGAAATACTTCCATCTAAAGTCAGCTTAGTCAAGTTGTCAGTATGGGAACAGGCTCCCCACATTTAACAGCAGAACTTCTGGAAAAAGACATTTTTCAAAAGGGGAAAAGAGCAAGCTCTGCTTATTTTAGGCTTAAGCAAAGGCTATTTTTTAAAATAAAGTTTTAATTGTAGAGTAATTTTAGATTTATAGAAATATTGCAAAGATAGTACCGAAGGTTCCCATATATTTCATGCTGTTTCCCTTATCATTAACATTTTATATTAATTATTGTAGTACATTTGTCCTAATTAATTGACCAATCTATATGCATTATTATTAATTAAGAATCCACGCTTTATTCAGGTTTCCTTAGTTTTTACCTAATGTCCTTTTTCTGTTCCAGGATCTTATCTGGTATACTACGCTACATTTAGTTGTCATGTCTCTATGGACTTCTCTTGGCTATGACAGACTTTCCTAATTTTTGATGACTTTGACAATTTTGAGGAATACTGGACATGTATTTTACAGAATGTCTCAGTTGAATTTATCTAATGTTTTTCTCATGATTAGCCTGGAGTTATGGGGTTTGGGAAGGAAGAACATAGAGGTAGAGTGCCGTTTTCATTATATTCCATCAAAGGTACTACTGACAGGTATCTTATCACTGTTGATGCTAACTTTGATCACCTTGCTAAGATAGTGTTCATCAGATTTCCCCACTGCAAAGTTGCCTCCCCACAAGCCCCCTACCACCCACTTTCTAACTGTACTCTTTGGAAGGAACTCACTATGTGATGCCTACACTTCAGGAGAAAGGAGCTATGTGTCATAAAGGCCAATTTTGTACGTGAGCCAATTATGGAAGAAGTTGATACTTCAAAGCTTGTTCTCCACAAGTGTGTACCTTCTAAATTCTGTAGGCTGGTTATCCTATAGCTACTCACACCCCCTCTCTTGCTAACAGAGCCCTGATTTGGTTCAGGTATTAGGTGGGCATGAGCAGAGACTGCCACATATCACTGTTTCCTCCTAGGTACACAACTATGCTACATTTCCCTGATTTCCCTATTTCTGACCAGCAGAATGTGGACAAAGGAAGACATGCCCACAGAAACCTCCTGTGTAGCCAAGCCCCTCTGCCAGGCTCTCCACCAGGTAAGCAATCATGATACCACATTTTAATAATTGTAAGATGTCTATTAAAATTTTTTCAACTTCTTGACATCAAATGCATTTTATATTTGTGAAAATATAGTAGCTTAAGCCAAAATAGCAATTCCATTTTTCCCACCAGTGATTGTTTCTGGCCAATGGGTGGAAGGGGGAGTTTTTTCAGCTCCTGCTAGATGTTTTCACAGTCTTGAAAAGGAGCACTGGAAAGTAATTTTTGCCGTTCTGGCTTAAAGACTTAAGTGAGTTGCTGTTACTATATTGTGACCATAAGAAAACAAACCTGGGGACCAAAGTTGAAATGTTGAAAGTGGCACAGTGGAACTTGGGAAAGGATCTGGGTTTTTATGGTTGCTGTTGGGCTTTGGACTTACCGACACTGGAATCAGCCTTTCTCTGAACTTCTTGATATATGAACAATAAATCTCTTAATTTAAAATTATTTAAGTTGCCTACAACTAAGACCATCCTAATAGATATATTGTATAAAGATAACAATAAGGCAAACACACCTTCAGAAATTCTGTCAAGTGGTGTTGCTGAAAGAATACTGGGACAGGAGTCAGAAGAGGTAGGTCTGAGCCTGCACGGCTGCCGACAGGCTATATAACATTGATCAAGGACCACCTCTCTGGACTATGGTTTTCTCATTTTTATAATAAACAATCTCCAAGGCCTCTACTAGTTCAAAAATACTTGTTTCTTGAGTGACTAGATCAAGCTGTTCTGTTTCATTTAAGGAAGGGGACACTCAGAGACTTAAATGCCTAACCGAAGCTTTCTTCAATAGATAGTGCCAAAATCTTACCTCTGATTTCTTGACTATCAGCCCAGGGTGCTGTTTTTATTGACACCTCCCCATGAAGGAATTTATTAGAACGTATGTGATTCACACAAAGGTGTAAATTATTTAGAGATTGTACTAGTCAGGGTCCTTTCGTCATAAGAGACAGAAATGCAACTTAAATTAATTCAAGCCCAAAGGGAATTTGTTGGATTACATTACTGAGAAATCCTGGGATTAATTTGGATTCACACAAGGCTGGTTCCAGTTCAAACAATATTTCAGTTCTCTCTCTCTCTCTCTCTCTCTCTCTCTCTCTCTCTCTCTCTTCCATCTCTGTCTCTTTTCTGGGAACCAGCTTCATTCTTAGTCAAGATCTCTCCACATAGTGGGAAATATGGACACTCATGGCTGTAGGCTTACGTTGTCCTCACAGATCACGATCTTAGAGGAATCACCTTCCTTGTAGGGTTCCTATGTTGTGTGCTCAACAAACGTTTGGAAAAAGAATCACAATTCTCCTAATCCATATGATGGGAATGGGGGACCCTCCCCTTCCCACATAGGGAGTAATTAATAAATTATTTCATTTCAAATCACTACTTTTCTTCTAAAGGCCCCTGAAATGGTCCCTTCCTAAACCAATCACTGTGGCCAGGGGAATGGAAGTCTGGTTGACCAACTTGATAATGTATCCCACTCCCTCCAGTTGGGAGAGGGAGTTGGATATTTCATGTCTGGCAAGCTGCTGGTGAGGCAGGATAGGTAGCCTAGGAAATTGATAACCCCCTCCAGGATACAATGCGAGGCATCTCACTGGTTACACAAGTAACAGGGGACTACTATATCTGGTACCTGCAGCTGGAGAAGAACAAAAACCAGTTTCATCGAGCAAGGTTAATCCCCTTGATGGGAACCTGACCTTTAGCTGATTATAATGCTATTATAACCTCATTTACAATGCTGTTACTACGACTCCCAGCATGCATCTGACGCCATGGCAGTTCCAGAGGAACCACATAAGGAAGAAAGAGCAGGAAACTGAGGGTCCCACTACAGGGAGGAAACTAATGGGACTCATCAATGGGACCTTACCAAAATCTGTCCCCTGGAGGTATAACTACCCTTGGTCAGGACTTCCTCGGTCTGACTCAACTCTCAGTTTGCCCACACTTCCCTCTCAAGTGCATACTTTGGTTTCAATAAACCTCCTGTGCTTTCCTGCATCTGTCTTGCTCTTGAATTCTTCCTCGTGCTGAGACAAGAACCTGGTCACCACTGCTCGGGGATGAGTCCTCTCTAGCACGTCCCCTTGAGCCTCAGGTGACACTGGTAGCAAAGCTAGCCTGCAGAAACAAGGCTAGTCGGTATCAATGCTTGGGAAACAAAAGATGTTCTGCTTTTCCAGTCCCAGCCTTTAAACATATGATGTCTGTTTGTGAAAAATGGCTTTCTCAGAGTGGATTCAAGGGTAGTTTGGAACTGGCTCTCTGCTTTCTTGCACTGTACTCTCCTTGAAGGCTGGCCTCAAGACACACATTTCAGCCTTTCTTCTTGGCTATTTAGTTCATATGTCCCAGCTTTTAGTTTACAGAACCTTGTTGTGACACATTTATAATTTAGATTGAAATTCTAAACTTTCAAACACTCTGTGATTATCTGGATGCTGTGGATAGTAAATTCAAGTTCTCCAGTGACTCTTTGCCTTTTACACATGTTGAAATGACCTTATTTTTTAATTGGCTTAGTTCAAGCTGTACGTAAGCCCTCTGTAACCTCCAGTGACCATACCCTCTATAGCTCTTCCAGGTGCTTCTTCCTCCCTCATCCTCACTCCTGTTCTTATAATTTTACTTCCGTAGTCCAAGAACCTTTGTTTTTGGTTACTGTCTCCAAAGGATAAAGTAGCTGGATTTCTCTAAGCAGTGTTTATACAATTAGGGAGTGAACTTGAATTTTCAACCAAATCCTTACTTCCTCAATGACCCAGTTGGCTCCCTATAGTGCTATGGTATCAAATCTATAATTCTCTGCCTGCGTTTCGAAGCAATAGTTTCTTGTGGCCTAACAGGTAGCATGCTATGGATTTTTATAAGCATCTTTTCTGATAGATATCAAGACCTATATTATCAAGCTAGTGATAATGTAGCCAGTGGCCAGCCTGGCTCCGTGCTCCCCTTGAACTAAACGCTGCATAATTTAACGGAGGGGCTCAATGGGTGTTTTTTTTAATCACAGAGACATAGTAGCTGGCCTTTCCTGAAAAAATCATCCTTTTTTTCTTTTTTTTATATTAATAAGAAACAGGCCAAATTCTTTAATCAGTTTCCTTGAGTGAAAATGTTCCACTTCAACCTAACAAGGATGCATCTCTTAACTTGTAACAAATGAGTGGAAGTTAAACTAAGGCAAATGAAACTCTAGTACATCCGATCTTGTGATTGTTAATATCTACGGATACTCAGTTCAATGTTGAATTCAATTTAATGTTGAATCACTTCAGGAAGTCCAAAGCGTTCTCATTACACATGGGTGAGTGTGTTTCCTCAAGGAGGTACAGTACTTGGCATCTCCTAGATGACTGTGAATCACCACTTCGTCTGGCTGCTATACAAGTACACATTGTTTTATTGAATAAGAGGGTAAAAAGTCACATAAAACATTGCATACTACAAATGGCCAGGGAATAATTTGACTTGCCTTGCTGCAACTTAATTTACACATTAAACTTCGAGAAAAAAAACCCAACTCTTCCATAAATACAGCTTAGTCTGGGCACACAAACCATGAATGGCTCTGATTATTATTATTTTTTTTAGTTGAATTCCCCTTGCCATATTTTTAGATTATAATATTTTAAAGATAAAATAAAACTGCTTGAAGGCAGGGAAAAAATTAAATAGAGTGTAAATAGGACAAGAGGGGCTTGCAGTAGGCAAAATAGAAGAGGAAGACAAAGAACATAGATTCTTCTCAGATTTCTAAAACATTACCACTTATATCTAACTCTACAGTATATAACATACTTCCTTCTTTGCAGGGTTGAAATTTGTTTCCCCAAAACTTCCGATTTGTAGCCATATTCAAGGTTTGGCATGTTATCCTTAGAAAGAAAATATAATAAACTTATGTTTCAAGCTCAGGTCACACCCAGAGGATATTGATTTAAATAGAAGAATGATGCTGAGTTTTCAAGTTATGCTGGTTCTATACACTCTCAATTATATAGAGATAGAGATAGAGATATAGATGTAGATAGATAGATGTTTAGATAAATACAGTAGACAGAGATCCTGTTTTGAGCATTTGTGTTAGTGAAAGGAAAAATTAGACTATAACTAAAATATTATCTGGATATTTCCAAACATGATGTGCATTTATTCTGAAATATTCAGCTAAGTGATGCTAGAGTGTCTCTTGGGTGGGGGGGTTGGAGCGGGAGGGGTCTGAGTTATTTGTACATTTACAAGTGAATAATGGATATGGTATACTTAGATTCAGTCTGAATTTGTTTCTATACAGAATCAGAATTAAGAAAAGGGAGAGACCTATAAAATAGCCTAACATATGAACTGTAAAAATAAAAATGATCAACGTTAAAAAAAAAAAAAAGAAAAAAAAGAAAAGGGAGAGACAATCGCAAAACTACCTTCTGGAGCTGCTCTACCCCCGAGGCTATAGAAAGCCTTGTTGTCACACAAGGTTCCTCTGTGGAGTGGAGTTGTAGGTATGAATTTCAGTCCTTTTATGTATTTCTCATACATTTTAAACTTTGTTTTCAGTATTTCAGTGCACTTCTCATTTCTACGCATCAATTAATTGTGACCTCTATCTCTCTTTCTGGAAGATAATTTAATGGTAGACTGGGATTTTGCCATAGTTTCATATGGTACTAAGTTTTCTGAGCTATCCTTTGGGTTGTAGATTATTCCAGCTCACATTGTCCCACCAGGTTGGTCTCCCTGAGCCATGCTGAGAGTAGAGAAATCTTTGCTAAAGTACCAGGCCTTGGATCCAGCCCTTCTGGGACACCTCATGGCCTTTCCCCCTTGTCACCTGCCATGTCCTCTAGGTGGTGTCAGGAGAGGCTGGAAACCCATCTTCTTCCTCTGGAGTCTAAAAGTGTCTTACTGGTTTGGCTGAAATCTCTCCCTCTTCAAACTATCTCCTCTTGCATGTTAGAAATCAAACCCCGGAAGTGTTATCTTAGACTTCTCATAAGCAAAAAATCCCAGCCCAGACTCTTTTACATGCTTGAATACAGGAAGAGAAAATTAAAAATACCTCAGAATATTACCCTGCCACAAATGTTTTCTTGCTTTTGGATGCTTTAGTTCCTGGATCTAGACCATATTTTCTGATTTTCACAACACAACTTGGATATGAAGGGCTTGTGGGAGTTTGAAAGCCAGCTTGCCATAATGTTGGTTAAGAGAGATGGATTTAATGTATGTAGACTTGGATTTAAAGTTTGGGGTTTGACTCCTTCCCCTGACTACTCAACTATCATAACAGGTAACTTTCTTAACATTTCTCTTCCTCATTTCTTTTTCCCCATCTCTACTACTACTTAGTTCAGGCTGTTATCGTCTTTCATTTGGACCACCATAATAATCTCCTAACTGGTCCCTCTGTCTCCCATCTCACCCTGTCCAGTGTACCATCTATCTAAATGACATATAGAAATATGGCCATCTAATGTACCTGATCCAAACCCTTCAGTGGCTCCTTATTGGCCAGAGTGCAGAGTTCAAATTTCATAACAATTTATGATAAGCTCAGTGGCAGATACTCCTCGTTGTCTTCCAAATTCCATTCTCTCTTCTATATTAACAACACCACAAAATCTTAATTGAGTACATTGGTCATCATAACAGAATCTATTAGCAGTATTTAGCAGTAGATATGGCCATGTGACTAGTCTGACCAATGAGTTGCAAGCAGGAGCACCTCATGGCAGCTTTTAAGAGACTCTTGAAAGATAGTTATCTTAGGCCTTTGTTCCTTTTTTTTTCTTTTCCTTTCTTTTTTGCTGCTCAGAATGGATGCAATGGCTGAATCTAGCCATGCTGGAGCATGGAGAGATCTTGGATATGGAGACCATGGGTGGTGAAACAAGATTGAATGAATCTGAGTTTGTGAAGACTTTGTTTTATTGACTCACCGTACCAACCTAACACCCCCTTCTTCTTCACTGGTAAAATATTCCTGAAGAGATACTCTTCCATCTCGATTTCCTGCCTTCTGTGCTCAAAACCATGCTGAATTGTTTGCTATTCTTGAATTCATCATGTCATTCCCTGTTTCTGTGCCTTGCTACTTGCCGCTCCTCTGCTTTATGCTTAACCTTTCTGGCAAATTTCTTTTTATAAGAGCCACTACAAGGGTCTCCTCCTTTGAAAAGACTGCTCATTCACAGCCAGGCAAATCTGATCGTTTTTTCCTTTTGCCATCATTGTATCTAGACCTCTGCCTAACACAGTTCGCATGACATGCCACTATCAATGTTTTATTTACCTCATCTGTAAAAAGGTTGATAAGAAATAATTCCCATTCTATAGACTTTTTTGAGAATTACATGGGATGAGAAATGAGAAGGCTTTTTATAAACTATAACACAGTATCAAGAACTAAGATATAGGTATTTGTTCAAATTCTTTTATCTGGTCAATCATCTTGCACAAATATAACTTCTATAGAATCCAAGGATATTGATCTACTTTAAATCGACAGGAAATGGAAACAAAGGATGAATTGGAAAGAGGGCACACTTCTGATTTTAGTAATGTAAAAACTAGTAATATAACCAAAGGTTCTTAAGATCAATTTAATTTCTATTGCTAGATAGTTATGTATATTTGAGTCCAATTATCCCACAATTCCTTAGTTTCAGGTAACCTCTTCAGCCACTGACAAATATAGCTGCATGAAAATTAGTTGTACTTGAGTTAAAACAAAATAATAATATGTGTCAAGTAGCTTCTACCTGGTGAAATCACCTCTAGAACATAAAATAAGTATATGAGCCAAGAGCTCAGAACCTTCACAGTTTCTCCGGATCAGCTCCTTTAAGAGAGCATGGGACAGTCAGAGCTGGAACATGGGCAGGAAGTACTCTTGTTTCTGTCATATTAACCTAAGCAGCCAGGGAACTCTGAACGTCCTTTGGAGAAAATGGACCCTAGGCGGTGATGGACCTGCTCGGTGTGTGCTCACTTCGCTCTTGGGACTTGTGTTCTAAGCTCTGCATCATCGTGAAGTCATTTGCCAGAGTCTCCATGTGATTCTGATTCTGCTATGATCCTTCAACTGTCTGCTGACCCTAGATCCTTGCTTTAGTCTTCTAAGACTTTCTAGCACCAAGATCTCATGTCTGAAAGTCTAAAAGCCCCTCTTGGTAGCAATCAATTGGCTCCCACCATTGCCATGGAATCCAGTCCTGTTTCTGCTTATGTTTCCCTGTCTGTAGGGATGGAGGGGAATTAGGGAAGATAGGTATAATGTCACCCTCTTATACTATGAATCAATAACATAGGCTTTGAAAACCAAAAGTATTTGTGAGAGCTCCTTTTAAAAATATAGAAGATTTAACTACCTTCACTCTTCTATTTAAACTGGTTTCAGAAGGAAACCGGGTTCAAAGTGAAGTTCGGGCTCTTCTCCTCTGTATATTTGCAAATGCACAAAGCTGAGTTTGTTATGTCCTGTCTGAAAGGCTATCTATTTGTACAGCTTTATGCATCTCTTCACAGAACACCCATGAAGTCACAGCTCATATTTCTGCTTTAAATATTCGATCTTTTGGCTTTAAACACCCATAAGGGTTATTTGTCAAAACGGATCTTAAACCTCGCCCCATAGCTCTGCAGCAGATCTTTAAAGTAATGCTGTAGGGGTGGGAAGGAAAGGGTGGGGGAGACGGGAAAAGTCAGCCGTTCAGCAAGCATTTATGGAGTGCCAAGTACGTGCAGAGCATATGGTATCTAGTAATAGGTGCTGTGAGGGGGATAAAAAAGAAATGGAATAAGAGTTCTTGCCTCGAAATGAAGGAGACAGAGACATAAGTACTGTCAGTTCGACCTAGATCAAGACATTTTAACCTTCTTTTCCAAACATAAAGGGCAGAAGCCAGCAACCTGGGGCATGTAAGAACATTTTCGCAGCATCAGTGTGTGTATGTGTGTATGTATGCAGAAGCATGTGCTGGGAAAGAGTGAGAGAAGGAGAAAAGTTATGCAGGAATAAGGATGGGATAGGAGGTGAACCTAGTATCTTGCCTTGTGTGGAAGGTCCTTTCCTGGCATGTTTAATCAATCAGCTTCTGACCCAATGCCATTATTTCATTTTCTAAGACCCCAGCAGTAAGCTCCCTGGTTCCCTTTTTAACAGCAATGCATTTGCCCCTGTCATCTGCCTGATCCTTAGGATCCAGGCTCTTTGTTCCAGATTTGTGTTTGTTTTGCTCTTATGTGAAGACAAACTTGTCTTGTTGCTCCTGACCATTCCTTTCTACCACAGACCTCTTTGGTTCTGAACTGTGCTGTGGCCAGACGCTTGGAAGCACACCTGTGTTGCATGGGCTGCATGAATTCAGGAGGGCTGCATTTGTGTGCTCAAGCAGATGTGGCCTCTCCTAACCTTACCACAGGAGGCCAGACCACCCCGGCCCTTAGTCCGTGAGTGGAGACTTGGAAACCCCGCCCGGTACTGCTGACCCCTAGGGAGGTGTGCAGAGTAGTGACGAGTCAGGCAGACTTGGATTTGAATCGTACTCCCCTGCTAACTACCATATAAAGCCACACTGAAACCCAGTGTCTCCATTTGTCAAATGGAAATTCCCTCACAGCATTATTATCATGGTTAAGTGAATTAATGTATATAAAGTGCTTAGCACATGGTAAGCCTTCCATAAAATTTTAGCTAATATTATAGTATCAACATAGTTTCCATTAATATTCATGCATTTGCCTTGAGCCTTTTCTTCGAGGCCTAAGACACATTTGTTCTGTCCTACAAAGTATATGACTAAGAGAAAAACAGGAAATGTGACTTACTCCATCCACTGAAAAAACTTTTTTAAAGTGCTGACTGCATTGCCAAGTAATGTGTTAATTAGTTCCCTCCCTCCAACATTCTTTCCTTCATCCTTCCACAAATATGTATTGTGTGTCTGTGAGGTGCCAGGCATTGTGTTAGATTCTAGGAAAGTAGCAATGAGATAGACAGATATGTTTCCTTCCATCATGATCCAGAGCTCATGCTCCAGAGGGAAGGAACTGTATTACACAAGTAGAGCCAGGGGTGAGTACCAAACGTAATCTCATTTCATTCCCACAGGAACCCTATAAAAGAGGTATTATTTCTATCTCTTTTTACATATTAGAGAATTGAGGCTCAGAGAAGTTAAGAAATTTGTCCAAATTTGCACACAGGGCCCATATTCAAAGCCAAGACTCCCTGATTCCAAATGGTGTTCTCAATTTGGACATGATTGATCTGACCATTCACAGAAAGTTATGCAAAAGAGTTTATTTCCACCCATGCACAGTATTTTTTAATTTATGTAATTTCTGTAAGGCTAAGCAATCACACAATAATCACAGTTTATCTTACAAAACTCCAGTTATAGTCCTCAGATCACAAATTGTGTGCAATTTCTTCTAGGCTCTAGGATTCCTTTCACTTTTTGACCTAAATCTATATTTCTTTGAAATTCTTTCCATACATAATAGTTTAAATTTACAGGATAATAAAGGCTATTCAAGATGCCACAAGCAGGAAAATGATAATGTATGTAGCACTCTTTCTAGGATTGTAATCTTACTTCCCCGTACTCATCAAAAGCTCTCTTTTCAGCATGGCACATTTACAAAATTTGCCCTCATTCAATGTGCCCAAAATAAAACCAATCATCTTCCTTCAAGGCTGGATTACTCTTCCCTCTTTCCTATTGCTTTGGAGCTGTCCATTTTCCCACCCACCTGGGGTCAAATCCTTGTTGCCATCTTTGACTCCTCCCACTTCCCCATTTTCCCAATTCCAGACCAGCATCATTGGTAAGGAGAACAAGCTTCCGTATCAAGTGCAATACACATTTGCTCTCTCACTTGACCCAGTCTTTGCAGTAGCCCCAAAATGTAATTGTTAACAATTGCATTTTACCGATGAGGAAACTGAGCTTCAGAAAAGTCAGAAGCTGATAATCAGTGAAGTGAAGACTTGGACCCAGGTTTTTACGGACTACAAAATACCATCTATTCTTCCTTCATCACGGATCTTGTGCTCATCTATTTCCTTCCATTCCCCATGCACTCATGGGAAATGAGTCAGACCTGCATTTCTTTATGCTCAAATTAGCAGTACAGTTTCCTAACCGTTTTCTTTCTTCAACTTCAATCTACATTCTGTGTCCCAAAGCAGATATAGCTTCCCAACCATACATTTTTTCTCTCTTGTCTAGTGCAGTACTTCTGAAGCTACTAAAAATCAAATAATAATGGTGTTTCACTCATTTACAGAAAAAGGAAATGTTCATTTCTTAAAATAAGCATTTAGTATTTGAATTATTTCTCCCTTAAGTATTTTTCTTAAACTTTTATCCTGATCACCAGCTACTATAAGTATACATAGTTATTTCATATGGCTGGCAAAGGCTGTGATCTCTAGGGACTCTGTCTTACGTCAATCTGAGAATCATGGCCCTAGGTAGTAAGTGCTAAAATGGTGGTCAAGACCCTCTACACTCTGTCCTCAGATCACATTTCCACTGTTCTTTAATCCAACATCTCGCCCTATATGCAGCATGTGGAAGTTCCTAGCCCAGTGCCAGGCACACAGGAGTTTTCAATCAATGCTTGTCATCCATCAATCTACTCATTACTCATAGAATGCAGTCTGCTATGGTACATTCCTGTACTTTGCTCATGCAGCGCTCCTTGCTCCCAACTTCTTTCTTCCCTCTCCTTTTTATTATGTTTTGAAAGATAATAATTAACATCTAGTGGAGGCTTCTGATGCTCCAGACACTACCCAAAGGCATCCCATGTATTAGCTCCTTGCACTCCATGTGGTGGATATTAGCAAGACCCCTTTCTGGGCCTCAGTCTCTGAATTTGTAAACTAAAGATTAAACTAATATTTACCTAATAGGATTGTTGTGGGACTTAAGCGAGTTCATACATGAAGTTCCTAGGACACAGTAAGCACTTAATAAATACTAGCCCTATTGTTACTACGACACCTTCTAATGTGGAAATTTAAAGCTCATGTTGATGAACGACTTGCTAGTAGTCAGTAAGGCCAAGAGTTGGACTCAGCCATGTCTCCAGAGTCTGAACTCTCAGACACTGGGCTCCACTACCTTCTTTGCTCTTTTTTCCCCCCTCTATTTACTCAAATATCCCACCTCCTTTAGGAAGCCTTAGTCACTCATTTATGTTCCTAACATCTCCTTTGACTGCGTCATGATATGGACACAATTTTTCCATTTCCTACTTGTGCTGGCAACGTGCGAGACCTCCCCCAGGTTCAATGATTTGCTGGGAGGACCCACAGGACTCAGCATGGAGTCATCGTCATGACTAAGATTTATTACAGCCAAAGGATACAAAGCAAAATCAGCAAAGGGAAAAGGTGCATGGGGCAAAATCCGGAGGAAACCAGGCTCCGGCTTCCAAGAGTCCTTTCCCAGGGAAGGCACACAGGACGTGCTTGATTTCTCCAGCAATGAGTTGTGACGACACATATGAAGTGTTATCTACCGGGACGCTCATTAGAAACTCAGTGGCCATAGTTTTTACTGGGGCCCCATCACACAGGCACTCTGCCTAGCATGTAATAAAATTCCAGATTGGGAATTCCTTTCTTTATTCTTTATGGAAATAATGCAAACAGCTGTTCAGCATGAACCACACTGCTTGGACAAAGAATTTAGGCACAGTGAGTCTCTCTTATCAGTTCTGGAAATGTGGGAACCCTCCTGTGATAGTTATTTCTATATGTCAGTTTAGAGGGTGTTTTTGGAGAAGATTAACATTTAAAATCAGTGAATTCTGAGTAAGCGGATTGCCCTCCATAATGTGGGTGGGCCTCATTCAATCAGTTGAACGCCTGAAAAGAACAAAAAGACTGGCTTCCCCAGCAAGAGGGAATGCTCAGGCAGACTACCGTCAGACTTCGGATCAGGTCCCCTAGGTCTCCAGCCAGCTGGCTCACACTGCAGATTTTACGTGCCAGCTTCCATCAACACACGAGCCAATTTCTTATATTAAATCTCTTTCTACATAGATACATATACACATCCTTTTGGTTCTGTTCATCTGAAGAACCCTGCCGAATCCCCCTCCCCAAAATCCTAGTTCCCAGATGCCAGTCAAGGCTCAACTTTGCAAGCATGTCATCCTAAGGACAGCAGTCTCAGGCTTTCTATGTTAACTCTTTCTGCATGCTACTAGCTTTTACAGCAGCAGAAGACACAGGGCAGTAACACCATGGAGCAGCAGAGCCCATGGGTAACCAGAAATGATGAGGTGGAGAGCAAGTGAGTAGAGAGAAGCTGGCTGGTAGTCGCAGAGAAGTGGAAGCAACAGACACAGAGTCCTGGAGTGGTGGCTTCACTGTTAGAGTGGAGCGTCCGAGTAGGAAACAGGAGATGCCTGTAGCCGGGGAAACAGCATGACCAGGTTACAAGATGCCCCATGATTCCACAAGACTTAAAGATGGCCAGACATTCTCTGCCACTCCTCACATAAAGATGTCGAATCTGTTCCCCTCTCCTTGACTCAGGGCTGGCCTGTGATTTGCTTTAACCAATAGAACACCGCAGAATGCACATTGTGGCTGTGCGAGGCACAAGCCCCAAGAAGGCCTGGCAGCTTCTTCTTTTGTGCTCTTGGGAGCCCTGAATCACCAAGTCATGAAGTTCAGCTACTCTGACTGAGAAAACACTTGGAGAGAAAGAGAGGGGGAGAGATGTCAGGCCAGCCCCCAGCTGTTCGAGCTGTCCCAGCTGAGGTCCCTTCATGGGAGTGATGTCATTCAGGATGTTCCAGCCCAACTGAGACTCCAGATGAGCACCTGCATGAGTGACCCCAGCCAAGACCATCAGAAGAATTGCCCTGTTGAGCCCCATTCATATTACAGAATCATGAGCAATAATGAAATGTTGTGACTTCAACCACTCACTTTTAGGATGGATTATTTCATAGCAAAAGATAACTGACGTGGTGAAGCAGTTGAAAAAATTGGAGAACAGTGACTTTATTGAAATGATGGGGCACCAGAGCACGAGGCAAGAGATGTCTGGGGCTAGGGCAGCAAGATGACTCCATGAGACTTGACACAAAACACTGTTTTCCAGTTTCCACTGTTTCACAACTCTGACATGTGTCACTTCACAAAGGAAACAATCTGTACCCTTTGGAATTAAGCTTTACCCTAGAATCTTTTCCAGATCTTTCCAACCCTCAAACCGAAGTTTGTGAACAGTTGATTGAGATCCCATGCACAGTGAGTCATGTTTGTCTTCTGAATGCCTGTTGCCTGAGTGGAGATCTTAGATCATCAAAAGTCCCACGCCCTGAAGCTTGTTCCTCCATTAAGGGAGCCAATATACCGTAGAACCTCATCTCTGGCAGGGACACTCAGCATGTGCCTGAGTGTGTACTCGGAGGATGCCAAATCAGTGAGTCCAAAAATGGAATCATTAACCCCAAAACCAGTCTGGCTGATTTTATGGGCAGAATTGATGGGTCATTTAATTGTAGCAGAAATTGGACCTATGACTGGTTGTTGCAAGTATTTTCATATCTTGTTTATAGATGAGGAAACGAGAGAGAGAGAGAGAGAGAGAGAGAGAGAGAGAGAGAGAGAGAGAGAGAGCCCACGAATAACCAGAGACACTCAACAAATCAAAATCAAAGGCAGGGATGTAATCCAGGGCTCCCAAATCTCCTTCAGGATTTTCTCCATTATTGGCAGCACTAGTTTTCATTGATATGTTTGTATGTATATTTCTTCACTGGAGAGGGCGTAAGTACAGCCCAGCATTTTCTTTTTATTACCTTAAGCAAAATATGTTTCCTCTTTGTGATGTCACTGTTTTACCCGGGACACTTGATTGGTTTCTTATGGGCAGTCTCAGCCGTCTCTTGGGGGGAAAAAAGTTCTGATAAAAAGTAAACTCCCAAAAGACCATGTGTTGAGAAAGAATGTATAAGCCCAGCCAGCTGGGGGAGTGTGAAGAGGCTCTCCCTGTTGGTAATCTTGGAAGAAAGAATTGCCTGAGTTAGAAATATGACATTTTTCTAGGCCACCTCATTTCATCTGATAAAAAAATGACCACTTTTCAATATGTTCATATGAAAGAAAATGAATGAAAACATACCTAGGATATAACCTAAAATGATAAATCAGAGTGAGTAAAATCTACACGTGCATATCCAGTCAGTAGACACTCTGTTTTGTTTATAGCATATGGAGAATTCACCCATCCATCCATCCATCCATCCACCCATCCAACAAATGTTGATTGAACACTTACCACGTGCAGAGCTCATGGAGACACATTAGGTAGAGACCATACTTCCTGCTCTCCAGAAACGACTTTTATAGTCTCATAAAGGAGACAAGACAAGATGTGAACACAAAGAACTATGATTAAGGTAATAAGTGAGTAAGTACCATAGGAGAGAAAAATAAGGTGAGATGAAAGTTCAGAAAAGGGAGACATCACTTCTGGCCAAAGGAAATATAGAGTAGAATGATTTCTTAAAAGTATAATCTGTCACCTTCCAACTCCTGGTTTAAAAGCCTCACACAGTTATTAGTTATATGACCTTGGGAAAATCGTAAATTTTCTGTGTCTTAGTTTGCTTATCTTTTAAAAGGAAGGGTTGGACTAAATGATGTTGAAGGTCCTTTCCGCTCTAAAGTACTGGGATGCATAATTTTTCATGAGAGGGCCCAGCAAAATATGTGACAATCTATTCTTTATACAACCAGAGTAACTCTTCAAACCTAAATAAGATCATGTTACCCATAGCTGAAAGCCCTTTCATGGATGCATTTCAAAGAAAAATCAAACTCCTTTTGATGGTGCACAAGGTCCTTCAACGTCTGCTCCTGCTCTCTCTCTAACCCCGTGTCCTAGATCTCCTCCTCTCACCCCTGCTCTCCCATCACAGGGACCTCTTTCCGTTCCCTGAATGCACCAATAAGGACCTTCACATATGCTGTTCCCTCTGCTGGGAATGCCTTTCCTCCTCTCTTAAGAAAAAAAGTATATGTGTATGTGTGTGTATAATATTTATGAAAGGAATAAAAACACACAATTTAAGAGTCAAGTGATACTGTAGGATGATAACATAAACCCAGAGGGTGAGGAAGCTGGAGAAGTAGAAGTCATATTCCAATACGTAGGCCTTTGCTTAAATCCTTCTTTCCACACACATCTCACCCTCTCCCTCACCTGGCATCCTGAATGTAGAGCCACTCAACTTTTCCATAGAATAAAAATCCTCTGGAATCCTGGCAGGGTGAGGGAGGGACCGTTGCCTGGATAGATGCAATAATGGAGAGAATCTGGAGGTCTGAGAGTGCTTTCTACTGACTTTCAAGCCATGCTCCTGATTTGCTTCCCACACCTGCACCCCTGCCTGCAACACACACAGGCGCTTGCAATTCCTGAGACTTTTCTGGGGAGTTCAGAGTCGTGACTGGCTCCATTTACACTGCCATCCCATTGGTAAGTACTTGGCATTCAGCACTCTTAGTTTTGCTAAGTCCCCCTTCCACTTTTTATCTTTCAAAAATGTGGTCACTCTGCAACCACAATGATCTCTCTCTTCATTCATTCGCTTTGTCCTTCTGAGTTTCTCTCTGTTTCATTCTTTTTATAGTCAATTTTAGTAGCGTTTGCAGAAGGGGTTAAGGATAAAAGAATGTCTTATAGCTTCCATTTTAACTGGAGTGTCTCTTCCCTTATCTCATGTTTTAGACTTTCATCCTTTAAATTTAAGGCTCAAAGTCAGAGGTAGACTTCCCTGACCACATGTCTAAGTAGATCCTGCAGGAATTATCTATTAGGGCATCCAGTTCACTTTCTTCATAACATTTCATACGACTTAAAACTGTATTCTTATTTATTGACTTTCTAATTTTAAATACAGATGTTTATTGCTTTGTTAAAGGTCTTTTTGCTCCCACTAGAATACAAGCTCACGGAAGGCAACCAATTTACACTGAGTGTTTAGTAAACTCACCATAACAGAGGCTCAAGAATTCTTATTGATAAATGTTTATAAACATGAGGGACATATCTTAGACTCCTTCTGACAGAGCACACACTACCAGGGTGAGCGCAGGTTAGAAATAAAAAAGACAGAGGTGTAGCAAATGGCCTAAGAGCTTGGACTCTGGAGCCAGACTTTCTACGTTCAAATCCTAGAACAACCACTCACTTAGCTGTGCGAACTTGTGGATAAATTGTATAAAAATAGAGATAGTAATAGCACTCCTTCCTCACGAGACTGTTGTGAAGACAAATGAGTCAACATAGCTAGAGCTCTTAGAATGACAGCTAGTACATAGTCCGTTAGTGTTGGCTGTGAGGTGTCAGAGCACTTGGCTTGGGAAGGTCTTGGCTGGGTGAGGATCGAAGTTTTGCTCTGAAAATTTAAGGCTAAACTCCCATGGAATAGCAACAAGTTGGCATTGCGTGTCCGGAATGTTTAGAGTCCAATTTTGAATTCTGGGTCCTACTTTTTAGGTTTTCGTTATGTTTCCACTTGTGTCCAGTAATTTATAAAGCAGGGTCCCTTGGGGTAGCCCCAAGCAGAAAACTCCTCCTTGGGGACAGGTTTGGTGGGCAGGATGGGGGGAAGGATAATAAGAAGGAGGTGACTTGCTAGGCTTAAAACAAGAGAAGGCTTGGAAGGAGTGGGGTGTGAGGTCGAAGAAAGGGGGTTTGGGCACCTTCACTGGAAATGCCAGCTCTACCACTAGTAGCTGTACGGTCCTGAGCAGTTTGCTAGATGGGTTGGTGCCTTGGTTTCCTTGGTTATCACAAATATAATAATAGGAGATGATGGACAGAGAAGCTTAGACTAGTACCTGGTGTAGAGGAAGATGCTCTAGTATTTTAATTATTATCATTATTATTAGGATTAGTCAGAAGACCTGGTTTCTACACTCGCCTCTGAATCTGACTGGCCGTGTGGCCTTAGAGGATTCACTTTCCTTCATTAGGTCCAAGAGCCTCATCTACGAAATGAAGTCCCTCTTTATACTTCTTTGCAGCTTGTGAGTTCGAATTCTAACAGTGGCTGTCTCTGCAGACCCCCTGTCCCCTCTCCTACACAGACACACACACACTTCTGGGATGTGAGGACTTTTCCAACTTTTGCCAAGACAGTATTTCCAAATGTTGGTCTGGTGCTGTACAGAGTTAACCTGCATTATCACATGAAGGAAGGGTCAGTGGAAGCAGTCTCCAAGATGACCCCCTTGATAGTCACACACTTGTGTAACCCCTCCTACAGTGAATAGAGCTGAAACATGTAACCAGCAGGATTTTTCAGAGATGACAATGTCATGAAAGACACTGGGGCTTTCCCCTGACCGCTGAGCTCACTCACTCAGGTGGAAGCCAGCTGCCATGTCATAAGGACACGCCAGCAGCCCTGTGAAGAGATCCATGTGATGAAGAACTGAGACCACCTGTGAAACAATCAGCACTAACTTGCCAGACATGGAGTAAGACACTTTGGATGCTCCTGCCTTGGTTAAACCTTCAAGGGACTAGTCACAGCCCTCATCATGACTGCAGCCTCAAGGAAGACCATGAGCCAGAACCACCCAGCCACACACTCCCGAATACTTAACCCTCAGAAACTGTGTGTGACAACAGATGTTCATTATTATTTCAAGTCTCTAAGTTTTGGAGTAATTTGTTATACAGGGTTCCCTGGGAACATGTTTTGCATAGTTGAGGTAGTTTACAAATACACACGTCCTAGCTAATCTTGGCACTGGTTACAACCCTACGGACCTTTCCAAAATCTCACTCATGTCTCTTCTCCTTTAAATAGCAGGCCTATTTCCCTGATCTTAACAGTTTGGATTACAGTTTTGTTGTTGTTCTTATTCTGATATATATATATATATATATATATATATATATATATATATATATATATGTGTATGTATGTATGTATGTATGTATGTATATGTATATGTATATGTATGTATATGTGTATATATATGTATATATGTATATATCTTGCATATTGAAGCATTATTCTGAAGTTTCTTGAATATCGTGGTCTGATCTGCTTCAGGGTCTGACAAGTCTCAGTCCTTTAGTTGCACAGTTATCTTTCAAAACCCTGAGCGGGGCCTGTGCAATGTGATGACACAGTACTATAGATGGTAAAATTTGTGAAAGAGCAATAGTTAACGACAATTGGTTAATACTTCTGTCTCTTTCTATTAAATCTTCCACTGGGTCATAGTTCCCCTCATGGTCAGGGGCGTTAGAGTGGCCATGGGCATTTTTAGCATACAGCTAAGGGAAAGTTGAGTTTAATATGGATTTAGTGAGACATGTTTTCACAAAAACAGACACTTCTGTGTACCATTAAGACATTTCTGGCCTCTTCAGTGTTGGAATGTCTTCCAGCAGTACTCCTGGAAGTACTGCTGTGCTGACACAAAGAAGTCATATCGTGATAAGAACATACCCTATACCATGTCGTAAGCACCAGAAGCATATGAGTTGTAGAAGAGAAACAAGGTTTGAAATACACAGAGCCAGAAGCTAGTCTGTGAAAAGTTCTTCCGATCTTCACATGTATAAGATTGTAACTCAAAGATTGACTAGGTCAACACCTAGTCAAAAATACCAAAAATAAAAAACACATTCAATTACTCATGATGGAATGAAGACTGGATTACTTCTGTCTTCACTCTATAGAGAATGACATTACAAATTCATTTTCATATGAAGAAGTGAATAACCAAAAGAAATACAGCCAAAAAAAAAAAAAAAAGATTAGGAAAACAAGTACAGATGTGTGTCAATAAGTACAACTATTATATTTTTTTCCGATTTTTGTCAAGCCTGAAGTATTTGTCAGCTTTTTAAAATTTGTAATGCATTGCGATTTCTCTTTCTGAAAAGAAATTCACTTTCAAACCTGAATTTGTATTTACAGTTTTGCATTCTTTTCAAAGAAAGTCCTCAAAATTGTATCTGCTTCAGGCTCCACAAAACCTGGCTGGCTCTGCTCCTGCTCCTCACCACTTAGTTCCAACTTCATGCTGAAAGAGCTGCTTCCTTCCCACACCCCTGCCTCCTGCTTTGGCTTTGCTTTGAGCTGCTCTCCCCCTTCTTCCCTCCTTCTTTTTTTAAATTAAAAAAAAATTTTTTTTCAATTACAGTTGACATACAATATTAGATTAGTTTCAGGTGTACAACATAGGGATTAGACATTTATAAAACTTACAAAGTGATCACCCCAATAAGTCTAGTGCCCATCCGACAACTGTACATAATCATTACAATATTACTGACTGTGTTCCCTATGCTGCACTTTACATCCCCGTGACTATTTTGTAACTGCTAATTTTTACTTCTTGATCCCTTCCCCTTTATCCCTCATCCCCCATCCCCCTCCCATCTGGCACACATCAGAATGTTCTCTGTATCTATGTGTTTGTCTCCACTCTTTGCTCACTAGTTCTCAGAAGCTCACGAGGACCCTTTGGCTCCTCTGCCTCTTGGTTTAGAACCCTTCATTTTCTGAGTTCATGCTCACAACTCCACTAGCCAGTATTGGATTCTCTCTCTTTGAAGTGGGCCCTCATTTCCTTTTGAAGCCCTCATGTTCTTTTTCTTTGACAGGAGCCCATGGAAGCCTCACTGCCCCCCTCCAACTCCCCCCCCCCCCAGGAATGTTCTTCTAGGTCTCTGTTATTTGCATTTTCCTCAAGGCCACCAAGTACCCTGTCAGCTCCATGCAGGTGGGAAACACGCCGGAATCACTCACTTGTGCTCAGAGCAAGTGCAGGCACAGTAAAGGTTTGTTGAAGAAATAAAGAGGCATGCAAATTATATATCAATTGATATAAAAAATGAATCTTTATTTATGTGATCAACGTTTACTTACAGTTCAAAAGCTCCTAGCTCCAAGGAGGAAAATTGCCCTAAAATCCATGAGCTTTGGGGAAAAGAATATGTTTTCACCATCAGGATGTCCTCTTTGTTTTTCCGTCCTTGAACCTTCGTCCTTAAGTTTTCTTCTCCTTCCCTTTTTCTACCCTTTTCCCTTAGCCCTTCACTCTCACCTAACACATACTTGTACATGTGTACACACACACGTTTATACTTATATGCACTGGAGGAATGGATTATGAATTACTGAAGCTTATGGTTACAGTTATTTTACTTAACACTTACATTTGTTGCCCAAATTACTCTGGAGAGGGCGAGAAGAGAGGAAATCCTGTGGACAGGAAAAGCAGTGTCCTTGTGAAGGTAGGCGAGGTCCTGTTCCAGCTGACAGTTTGCAGAAGATGAGAGACACCGATCTTCAGATGGGCCTCCAGAGAGAAAATGCACATGTAGGAATCAATCTCTGTTAGTTTCTCATAGGTTAACAGGAAGGATGCCTTATTTTCCCAGTAATAATACATCACCTTCATTGAGATAAGTGACCTCTCGTTTTATTTCCTTGCAAACTAGATTATACCTCTCTAAAATGAAACACCTCACCCTATGATATTTTCATGGAATGGAGTGGACAGCTGTTGCATTTGCCTGTCTAGGATCCATTACCTGTTATTCTGATAACAGTCCACTGGGTTTATAGTGGTGGCAGCTCACTCCATGCCCTGATCCAGGAGTAGGACCAGACTCAAACTGTGTAAGACATCACTACCCCAGAAATTAAACCTTGAATACTTGCAAGCCTTTGATCTCAACCTCAGTGGCTTAAAGAAAGTGTCCATTTATTTCTGGCTCCATATCCTTAAAGATTTTGCTGTACCAAGACCTGGTTTTTTTTAAAAGTTTCACTTTCCATTTATGAGCTACTCCCTAACCTTTCAATTGTCTTCTTCCTTTTTTTCTTTTTCTCTTAAACATTCCAGTATAGGTTTTCTGTAAATTATAATCAAAGAACCTGGTAGACACAGATAGATGAAGTGGATCGGAGATGTCAAGAAGACCAAAATCTGGGGCCGGACCCAGTTCTCATTGTATAGCCGCAAGCACTTGTTTCTTAGAACTCCCATTTCTTTTCCATTTCCTCCTTGCTGTGAAGCCACAAATGCCCATGCCACACTGCCACCTCTACAGCACTCAGTGCCATGGTTCCCTCTCCAATTTCTCCCTAGCAACACCTCGCCTCTGAAAAGGCATTGACATCAGTCATCATTTATTTGGTCTATACTTTTCAAGGAACTACTGTATGTCAGGTACTGTCTAAGTGCTGGAGATATATCTCTGTTGAAGTGGACTTTCATTCTAGTGGTGGAAAATGGACAATAATCAAGTAAACAAACAAATTAATAACATAACTGGGCAGAGCAATAAGTATTTTGAATGGTGACATGATGGAGAATGGCTAGGTGCTCTGGAAGGACTTTCCTGAGGAGCAGAACATTTGAGCTGAGATGGGGATCATTTGTGGAAACCAGCTACATCGAAATATGGGGGAAGGGAATGGCAAAGTTATCTGGACAAAGGAAACAGCAAGTTCAAAGGCCCTAAGGCGGGGACAAGGAGGGTGCGTTATGGTGGTGTGTGTGAGGGAGAGAGGTGTAAGAGGTCAGGAATATACGCATAAGGCCGGATCATATTGGGTGTTGTAGACTATAATAAGAAGTTTGTGTTTTATTCATTGCCATGTAAAGCAGTAGAGGGAGATGACGTGATTTATATTTCTAAAAGATAATCACTGCAGTATGGATAATCTATTGTAGAGCAGAGAAACTGGCTAAGAGGACATAACAGTAATCATTGGAAGAGATAATGGGGATTGGGAAAGAGTGGAGATGGAGAGAAGGGAAAGGAAACAAGACATGCTTTGGATGTGGAGCTGAAGGAGACGGAAAAAGATGAGTGATGGTGTGTGTGCCATTTGCTGAGATGAGGACAACTGAGGAGGTAAAGGTGTGATGAGGGAGGCAGAAATGAAGAGTTCTGTTTCAGTTATGTTAAGATATCCAAGTGGAACTGTCTAGACTTCAGTGGAGGAGTCAGGGCTGACATAAAGTTGAGAGTCATTAGGATATGGATGGTATTTAAGGTCGTGGGTCAAATGTCACCTCTTTGGACTCTCCCTACCCCTACCCTTAGTCCTCCTAACACGCTTAGTCTGCTCTTTGTTTAAAGCACATATCAAATACTAACATACTATATGCTTTACTTATTGTTATTTTGTTTTAAATTGTGTCTTCCCTAGGACATTAGATCCACACTGACAGCATTTTCTCTTTTCTCTTCTCTTCTCTTTTCTTCCCTTCCCTTCCCTTCCCTTCCCTTCCCTTCCCTTCCCTTCCCTTCCCTTCCCTTCCCTTCCCTTCCCTTCCCTTCCCTTCCTTTCTCTTCTCTTCTCTCTTTTTGGTATACTGATACATCCTACACAGTTATAAATGGTGCCTGGCACATGGAAGCATTCAACAAATATCCCTTGAATGAATTAATGAGCTAATGTTACAAAAGAAGAAGTTTCTTATTTATTTATTTATTTGTCTATTTATTTATTTTTTTTATTTTTTTATTTTTATTAGTTTCAGGTGTGCAAAGCAGCGTGATAGTTAGACATGTACACCCCTCACAAAGTGATAACCCTTCTCCCCCAAGCTACTACCCCTCTGACATCTTATATAACTTATTGTATCATTGACTGTCTTCCTTATGCTATACCCTCCTCCCGTGATGAGATATAGATATAGATGTAGATATAGATTTAATTACAGTTGACATACAATACTATTCTTCTTCAGCTTCAGTTGTCCAGTGCATTGGTCATGCATTTACAGTCTATGAAGTGATCCCCCTGATACCCTGTTTCCTTGAAAATAAGACTTAGCCAGACAATCAGCTCTAATGCGTCTTTTGGAGCAAAAGTTAATGTAAGACCCAGTATTATATTGTATTGTATTATATTATATTATATTATATTATACCCAGCCTTATATTATAGGAAAATAAGACTAGGTCTTGTATGAATTTTTGCTCCAAAAGATGCATGAGAGCTGACTGTCTGGCTAAGTCTTTTTTTCGGGGAAACACGATAAGTCCAGTACCCGCCTGGCACCTTACGTAATCTTTACAACATTGTTGATTATATTGCCCAAACTTTATACCATATCCCCATGACTATATTGTGTCTACTAATTTTGCACTTTCTTAAGCCCTTCACCTTCTCCCTATCCCCTCCCCCTCCCATCTAGCAACCAACATTTCTGTTTCTATATCTCTATATCTATTTCTGTTTTGCTTGCTCATTTATTCTGTTCTTTAGATTCCACATATAAGTGAGATCATATGGTATTTGTCTTTCTCTGTCTGACTTATTTCACTTAGCATAATATTCCTAAGGTCCATCCATGTTGTTGCAAATTGTAAGATTTCACTCATTTTTCTGACTGAGTAATACTCCATTGTATAAATGTTCCACAGTTAAAGAAGCAGTTTCTTAGTATTTATTTTAATCTCTCAAATATTTATTGAGAATCTAGATAATCTATTCTGTGACAGATAATACAGAAAAAGTAAAGACATTTAGAAAATTAAAATTTAAATGAGGCGTTGTCTTATTTTAGGTACTTTGGAGAACTCAACAGTATAATTTCTGATTCTAGAGATGAGTAGTATTTCCTTTCTAACTTAAGTTGTCATGTTGATAGCTTCAAATAAAAGTCTCAGTTTTCCATTCCCACTCTCTAAGAGCACTCTGTTTCCATATATCTCACCGTATAACTTGATAGCACGTCTTACTAGAGCAGGTAGGGCATTCACCCCTAACTTAGGGCTTTGCCATGTGACTTGCTTTGCCCAGTGAAAAGATAGTCAATGTATTTTGAGCAAACGCTTTCAATATGCTCGTGTGGTCTGGCTGGTTCTGGGTTTTTGCCATCTGCCATGAAATAAGCAAGTCCCAATCAGCTGGTGGTCCCAGAATGAGCAACAGGTAGAGCAAACCTGAATTCAACCCATAGCCTAAAACTGAACCTCCTGACAAGCCACAGACCTGGGAGCAAAAGTTCATGTTTGATGCTGTGTGTCACTGAAATTTGGGGTTTGTTTGTTACCCAGAAGTAGCACATTAAAAATATGACTAATACAGTCACAAGTAAACACGATGAACTTAATAACAGTGGCTCTCCTCGCTGGACTTTAAAATGGAAAGAAAATTCTACCTTCCATGAAAATTGGAAAAAGAAGGTATGTTGTGGCTTTTCTAAATCTTCTTTGAAGGTGAACAGTTGAAAAATCAAAAAGAGAATCATATTTTTTAAGGGAAACAAGATATAAGGTGCTATTCTAATGAAGACAAAATGACCTTGCAGTAAAGAGTGCAAGAGTGGGAGCAGAGGTGAGTCCTAGCCAGAATGCCTGACCCCCACCTCAGTGAGCTATGGGACATCTTCTCATCCCCAGATGTCCCTGCACCCAGAATATGAGGACATGGAAGTAGATGGTTGCTAAGGTAGCTTTCTGCTCTAACATCAGATTAACCATCCTTATGTAGAAGCCAAAGAAAAGTTATTACATAGCAATAGAAGTAGAGTATTCTACCGATGGATGGCAACAATTAAGAACTTTTTAAACAACAATAATTTAAAAAAACCTCCACACAATTGAATTATCCTGCTATTATAAATAGAATTTCCAAAGCCAATGGAAAGAAAAAGAACAGCCCCAAACCAAACCACATCAAAAGGACAAAACTCTCATAGGAAAGGCAGGTTATTCTACAGAAAGAACTGCGGACATTATTTTTCTTTGATAAGAAAATAGATGGAGAAGCAGAGCATCATTTTTGTTTCTAAGAGTAAACTTAAGAAAATAGCAAGTGACTACAAAGTAAACATGTTGAATGTTGTTCTTGTCTAATCTGGATATAGCAAACGCATGCATCAAGTGCCCCGGGTGCTTTGTATAGTATCCTGTTCACTGCTTTGGCAGACCTGATACACAGCTTTGCTAAGCTTCACTCCAGGTCAAGTCCAACATTCTGTGGACAGAAGCAGAGCTATAGAAAGGGTTGTCCCCTCAAAGGCAAACTTTATGAGAGGAATTCGTTTTTAGTTGTCTTTTCTCTTTTTCCATCTCCACTTCAAGAAAGATTATCTGTCTCAGGAAAATGTCTTGTCTTTTCCGGATCACTTTTTGCAATCTGCTACAGCAGTCTGCTTTGTTCCATCAGGAAGCCCTGTCATCTCCCAAGGCAGGGAGACTCATCAACTGCATCTCACTTCAACAAATTAGCCACAGTGTTTACACTGCAAATCCTGGGGGCTGAGCTTTCTTGCATCTCAAGAAATTCCCAGGATTCTAATGTTTTTCCAAGTGGGAGGGTTTTAATCCACAGCATGTTCCTCCTTTAGCTTAGCATACATTATTCTATGTGACACTACTGAATGCTTTAAGCCAAACTCTTGGAAATATTCACACACACACACACACACACACACACACACACACACACACACACATCCATTGATGCAAATAAAGAAACCAGTATGGCAGTACGGCAAAGGAAATAAATAGATCTGAAAGTCAGGAGATACAGATACTTGTGTTCTAGTTCTGCTTCAGGTAAACCAAAAATTAATTGTGTGACTTTAGGCAAATCACTTCTCCCCGAGATTCTCTTTCCTCCACTGTAAAATGGAGAATGAAGGAGATGGGCTAGATTATTCCTAATATCTCTCCCAGCTCCAATCTTCTTCAGACTTCTAGCTGCTAGGTAGCGAGATAGGGATGAGTGTTTTTTAAGGCAAAGCAGTAGGAGACCAGCATGAATCAATTCAACGATTAGCTTTCACCTAGAACAGTAGATAACACGATGGAGGGCAGACTGAAAGAAAGCCCTAAGAGACCCACAAATCCCTGTCTCAATTCCCACACAGTGTTACTGATACAGCCACAAAACAGTGCTATTACGAGTCTGTTTCTCCTGATGCCACTGCTGTGATTTATCGTACTGGTCCTCATGCAGAACCTGAAGGATGTGGTCTCAGCATCTGAAGAGCTCATATTATAGAGCCAAGGCTAAGGGAACAACATAGAAAAACATCACAGCCAAGGGTGACCTAAACAACTTCCTGAGGTTCCCTTTTAGGCCCATGAGTCAATGTATAGGAAGAACGAGCTTATTAATCAAAAAATGCCGATCTGCTCAATGTCTAATTATACCTGTCACTTTTGTAGCCCACACCCCAGCCTGACATGGCTTCCCTCTCTGAAGTCACATAGCTGTATTTGCAGACCAGTTTTTAGTTGATCTGTGTATTTTCTGTGTGACACATCTCTTCCACGTGACAGTTCAATTGTCCAGAGAAACACAGAAACCTCTTCACAGAGCAGCCCAGCAACCCAGACCACACAAAACCTTTCTCTCCTCCTATGACTCCTGCGAATTTCCCAGCCGTGTCTCAAGGCCAAGCCCAAATCCTTCCTCCTCCAAGAAGCCTTTCTTGATCCCCTCCCCATCAGACTTAATCCCTCCACTCCTTATACTCCCCAAGCACTTTGTACCTTTATTATTTTAGCACTTACTTACCTGAGTCTGTCTTATATTAAAGTTATTTTATGCATATGTCTTTCCTGTGACATTTTGAGCTTCTAGAGGGCAGAAATAGTCTTATTTTTCTTTCTATTATCGGTAGCATCCAGTAAAATGTTTTGCAAATAGTGGGCACTTAAAATTGTTCCAGGAAGTGCAAAGGTAGAAAAATGAATGAAACAGGAAGCATGTTCTATCTGTTCTTTTATTTTCAATAGCAAAATGCATTTTATGTAGTGAATTCTTAGAATTGTTGGATCACTTATAGATTCATTAAATAATGCAATACTAAGGTAGAAAACCAATTAGCCTTGTAATTTGTTCGTATTGCACATTAAAATAAATTCAGTCTATTTAATCAATGTCAAGAATGAAATTTGCCAGTGATGTTCATTTAAAAGTAAATGCTCCTTTCATTCACCCAATGAATTTATTTATAACGAGTCTCTACACACTTTAATTTGGAAGGAATGTACACTTTTAATGAAACACTCAGAGTATTTAATTAATCATTTACAACAGCCATAAAAGACATGAAAAACCATCTTTCCATTTAAATGACTATTTCCTAGTATAACAAACTTTTCCACTCCTACTCAAGGCAAGCTACAGTAATTTCTGTTACAGTATTTTACATTCATCAATTTCATCATCTCCTCATTCTTTTTCTACCGACTTTTTTTTGTGTGTGTGTGTGTGTGCTCAATCAATTAAACTAAATCAAAGGCTGTTAAAGTGATCTTGGTCTATCTCGGCCTCTCTCTGCTCCTCCCTCCGTTTCACCTAATGTCATAACCCCCTTCATATATACTTCTTAAAATTCTCAAATGGATTCTCTTCAGTTTGAATTTTATAGACTTGAAGAAAAATGCAGTATCTTGACTAATTGCCATTTTTCACACATTTTTTTTCTATACTGGGTTCTGTATAATTCACTAAAATCTAACTCTCTTTGGCTAACCTGTGTTCTTCGGGCAAAGTCAAGCAAGAAAATGTACTCATTATCTGCGACAATTGTGCTTTGTCCTTACCAACAATGGTGCTATGACAAAATGATGAAATTAGTTTGATATAACCTAATGGTCAATCTGCTAGTATAGAACTGTTCCATTGGAAGAGGTTTCCATTTTGCTTTAACCAAAAGACAAAGAAATATAATTCAAATTTCTGACAATAACCATTTCTGTAACAAATAGTTGTTCACTAATTAAGCATCTATGATGAGAACACTGCTGTTCTAAAGGGTTTATAATCTTGTTGAAGAGAAAGATTATCATCAAATGTTTCATACAATGCCGTCAATTCTATAATAAAAGTACATAGTACTAGAGTTTCCCATAGGGAAATAGAGACGAAATTAAAATAATCTATGGAATGGGAGCAAGGAACTGTGTGTATTTTCTGGAGAATACGCACAAAGATAAATCAGACCTTAAAGGCTGAGCACACAATAGGAGAGATAGGTCTTGTGCTTACACAGCAATGATATACTGTGTTTCCATGAAAATAAGACCTAGCCAGACAGTCAGCTCTAATGCGTCTTTTGGAGCAAAAATTAATATAAGACCCGGTCTTATTTTACTATAATATAAGACTGGGTCATATAATATAATATAATATAATATAATATAATATAATATAATATAATATAATATAATATAATATAATATAATATAATATAATATAATACAATATAATACCAGATATAATATAATATAATATAGTATAATATAATACCAGGAATATAATATAGTAAATGTAATACCGTGTATAATATAATATAATATGACATAATATAATATAATATAACATAATATAATACAATATAATATTAATATAATACCGGGTCTTATATTAATTTTTGCTCCAAAAGATGTATTAGCGCTGATTGTCCGGCTAGGTCTTATTTTCGGGGAAACACAGTAGCATGACTGTATCTTTCTTCTGTTACTTAACAGGTTCTATACTCTCAAGGTTGCTTTCAGATAGAGAGATGAGAGCAGTTTTCAAGGAGGAGGTGTCTTCGAAGTTAGCCTGGAAAGGCGAGTAGAATACAGATGCATGAGGATAGAGAGGTAAAGAGAGAAAGGGAAACGTGAATATAGATGAGACTAGGATAGCACGTAATATTTGTTCTGCTCTTTACCTTTCTGAGCAGACAGGTACTATAACAGTGGCTTTTGCTTTTGAAAACGTTGCTGCACTGCCAAATATGCATGACCTCACCAGCCCTCGGTCTCTCCCTTTTGACCTTCTCATCTGCTACTAATTGTGAGAAAACTTTCATTGGAAATAGAGCTTTATTGTAGTCTTCCTTAATAGCCAGGAAATAAATGGGGAATGGCACCACCTGAGTGATTTGCTCATTTTTCTCCCATAAACTTCCATCTCACATTGTTTATCATAATCAAACAGCAAATGCACCAGGCAGGAACTCTGACAAAAGAATCCCTATATTCTTGGTCTTTACTCTTTGAAAAAGGAAAAGAAACTCGTAACACAGGAGTACAGAGCACGGACTTTAGCTGCTGTGACAATTATGGTAGCCACCAGCCACATGTGGCTACTCAAATTAAACTACTTAAAATTAAATAAAATTAAGACTTTAGTTCCTCAGTCACACAAGCCACATTTTAAGGGCTTAATAGCCGCATGGGACCAGTGGCTAGCCTGTTGGACAGTGCACTTACAGAACACTTGTGATATGAGAAAAAGTGATTCTAGAACCTTACAACTTGGTGACCTTGGGAAAATTACTCTATGCCTCTGTTTCCTCACCTGTAAATGGGATAATAAATGGTGCCTATTTCACAGGATTCCTATGAGGATTCAGTGAGTTATTATTTGTTAAGTGCCTGGAACAATGCATGGCACATGGTGAAGCCTAAATTAGGGCATGTTAAGCAAATAATTTATATATCTGAAATATGGCAGCCACGTCCAAATAATATCCAACATTAATGAAAGGGGGTGGGGTGAGGAATCAATTCCTATTGTTTCCCACCAGCTGAGGTTCTCCTCCCACCTCTTCCTTTGGCCTCTCCTCATGTTTGTTTTGTTCAGCTGGGAAGACCACCAAGCAGGAGCTCTTCTCTATCGCACAGTGAGTGCTTGATAAATATTTATACTAGAAATAATAATGATGTATATGGAAAAGAATCGCTCCATCATCTCGGAACTGCAGCCACTGCCAAAAAGTAGATGACTTCAAGCTACTCGGCTGTGCTCCATGGCAGATTAGGAGAGGAAGGGAAAAACTCAACTTGTTTGGGGATTTATGATGAGAAATAGCTCTGGTAACCAAAGTCTCTTGGATCCAACCCAGACTGGTAATCCCACTTGGATATATGTTTGGGTGTTTTATCATAAATACAAAAAAAAAAAAAAAGGCTCTTTGCCTGAGATAACTCAAAGTATGTGTTGTTGAATAGAATTCTTCCTCACTTCCCACCCCACGGGGATAGCGGACAGATTATGAAGAGAGAAACTGATGTCATTAGGGTATATATCCAAACTACAGACATCAGTTTCTCCTTGTCTGGGAAATTTTTGTAACTGTGCAGAATGTGGTATGTGCCAATGACCATCATAACCCTCATTATCAAATGATTTGCCTTCTCTCATGCCATCCCTATGCCAAGTATACCCTCTATTCTGTGTCTTATTATCCAAATTCTTTAATCCTTCTAGGTCCTTGTAAAACATCCTTCCCTCTAGAGACCTTCTCTGATCATCCCAGCTGGGTATACTCATGTCCTCTTCTGAAATCTCTGTGTCATTAACAAATTGCCACTATATATAATGTCTATGTGCTTACACGTTTATTTCCCCTATTAAGCTAATGTCTTTGTATCCTCTGCATCTAGCACTGTATTTTAAACATAGCAACTGTTGCTCAATGTCTCAGACTGCTAGCTGCCTACTCCAACATTGTTTCTTCCTTTTTTTATTTAGAAACACAGCCCTGCTTTTTAGCCGGACCTCACTCTCTCTCTATTTTTTTAATTTAAAATCATTCCAGCACTAAAAATTTGCCAGACCCTTTGACAGGCAGGTGTAGCCATTTGTTCAAGTGCCTGACCAATGAGATAGAAGAAGTGTAATGTGGAACTTTCAGTGAGGCTCCATAAAAGAGAGGAAGGCAGGCCATTACTCTCCCCTTCTTCACTCTCTGCTTCTTGGGATCCAGATGTAATAGCTGGAGCTCTGGCAGCCATATCAGACCATGGGTTAAGTGCTAACCATATCAGTTAAGTGCTGAGGTGGAAGTTTCAGCAAAGTCAGAAACGCTGGTCTACAAAATCTCTGTGGACTCACCATTCTAGGCTAGGACTGCTGACTTCTAGGCCTTTCTCACATAAGGGAGAAAATGCTTCTGTGTTTTTTAAGCCACCATTTTGTTGTTGTTTTTCCTATCCTAATCCTAAAGCACACATTCAATAATTATTTCTACTAATTTATATAATTATGTAATCATGCACACTTTCTATTTTATAATAATTTATTTAGATTTTCAAATTTATTTATTTTAATAGATTTTATTTTTTAAAACAGTTTCAGGTTCACAGCAAAATTCAGCAGAAAGTACAGAGTTCCCACGGAACCGTCCAACTCACTCCCAGCCTCCCCCATCTTCCCCCAACACCCCACTCCCTATTTTGTCAAAATTGATGAAGCAACAGTGGCACATCATTATCAACCAAAGTCCATAGTTCACGATATGATGCACTCTTTGGTTGTACATTGGTTATATTCTATGAGTTCTGACAACGTATAATGACATGTACCTATTGTTACAGCATCATGCAGAATAGTTTCACTGCCTTAAAAATCCCCTGTGTTTAACTTGTTAATCTCTCCTTCCCTCCTCCCAAGTCCCTGGCAACCACTGACAGTTTCACTTTCTCCATAATATTGCCGTTTTCCAGAACGTTGTACCGTTGGAAGCATGCAGTCTATATCCTTTTCAAATTGGCTTCTTTCACTTAATAATTGGTCTTTAAGGTCCCTCCATGTCTTTTCATGGCTTGATAGCTCATTTATTTTTAGCATTGAATAATATTCTACTATATTAATAACACCACTGTTTATTTATCTATTCACCTACTAAAGGAAATCTTGATTGTTTCCAAGTTTGGGCAATTATGAACAGAGCAGTTATAAACATCCATTTATAGGTTTTGTGTGGACATAAGTTTTCAGCTTTTTTGGCTAAATACCACAGAGCACAACTGCTGGGAGATAAGAGTATGTTTAGTTTTGTAAGACACTGCCAAGCTGTCTTCCAAAGTGATTATACCATTTTGTATTTCCACCAGCAATGAGTGAGAGTTCCTGGTATTTCATTATTGTTTTAATTTGCAGTTACCTGATGGCAAATGCTGTTGAACATCTTCTTTTAATTATTGTTAATAATCATTCCTTCTTGCAACATTGTCAAGAATGTTTGCATTGTTACCATCTTTACCTGGTAGCAGAGGAAACAGCCCCAGAGAGCTTCCTGATTGGTCTATAATCTTTATAGGTAAGGAATGATAAATCATAGACTTCTCAGCTTTCCAGCTAATGGAGACTTTCTTGTCTCACTGCCAAGGGTTGCTCCCTCTGACGGAGGCCAAGAAGCTTTCTCAATAGTCTGAGAGGCAGCTATGTCTGTCCATGCATGTGTACTACAGAAGAAAGGTGATGTTTGGTAAATCAACACCTGAAATGAAAGGGCAGTCACTGAACAGCACACACTGGGCTGCCAGGAGCTTGTCATGCTGGGCTGAACCTCTCTCTTGCTTATTTTCAGGCATACTTCCCTTTGCTTTACCTGAGACACAAAAGCAAAAAGTCTTCAGATGAAACAATATAGAAAAAAACAAAAAAGCCAAAAACAAACAACAGAAATTATACCGAGCACCTCACATGTGAAGTTCCTGTAGGGTACCCAGTAGACCCTCATAGCTTTGTAAACAGCATTTTTCTGGCAGGCTTTTATTTTCTCTTGCACATTTCAGGTAAGAATTCTCCGTTTTTGTCCTCCAGGAAAACTAAGTTTTCTATATATTACTTTCAGTACTGAAATCTGAATGTTTTGGTTACTACTCATCCCTGATCCTGTGCTTTGAGCTAGGGATGGTATTAGTGTTAATCAACAGTGCAATAGATATAAAAGAAAAGCAGTGTATGTCTTCAAATGAACTCAGTTACAAAATATCGCACACATCACAGTTCTCTGCTCATCTATGATGAAAATCAAACTCTTCAAGAAGAGAAATCAAGGCAAGAACTTCTGAAATAGATAGATGTTTTTAAATGGATATGTTCCCATAGTGTGGAATTTCTCCCAGGCCTTTGACTTGTACTGTTTTCAGTAACAGTAGTTTGAAGTTTTTAGTTTAGGATCTGCAGAATGGAAGATACTGCAATTTGGAAAGTCACTTAGTTACTGGGACTAGAGGATCTAGAGGATGTGAAATTTGGGCAGGGATGGTGGTGGGGAGTGTTGGAATCCTTTGGAGATTAAGTACATTTCTGATTATTCAATAGAGCATGTTCTAGCATTCCATACATACATTTTTGGCATTACTCTGAGTCAATCAGCAAACTTTTTTTTTTCTTTCTTTCTTTCTTTTTCTTTTATTGCTTTACCACATTGAAGAAGTAGGTAGCATCATAATTGACAAAACAGAAAAGTAAAAGAAGTTCTCTGAAGTCAAAGTAAGAAACAAAGAAAAGGTAGGGTTGTGGGGAAATGAGAAGGAAAGGTCAAGAAACATTGTGTGAAATGTGGAGTAAAATGCTTTTTTCTTTTTTTCCCCTCTCATGCTGAATTGTAACATTAATGATTCCTGCTACTCAGTAGTGATAAACTGTCCATGGCCTTTGACTCTGCCAACATTAGCCAGTGAATTCTCAGATCAAGGTCAAGTAAGTCCTGGTTTTCTACTTTTTCCAGAGGGACTATGCCAAACTACATCTATGAATATTGGAGATTTGAGGTGACCAGAAGCCACAGACCCCAGGTTTCTTTAGCGTTCTATGCTTTATTGGAACACATGGCCACCTTTTCAGTGGATGTCTTTAACTTGAAAATGGCTTCAACAAGAAGTCAAGAAGTACACGGTCCCAGGTTTGTAACAGTGGCTCAGTGATATCATCACAGTATCAAGATGTTTCTGGCCTACCATTTTGTCAATCCTATCATGATGCCATTGATCCTCAGGCTTGTCATATCATGGTCACAAAATGGCAACCATAATCCCAAGCATCAGATTCTTTCACAACTACATCAAAAAGAAGAAGGGGTAGCAGGAAGAAAAAAAAACCACTCTCCTCCCATACCTCTCATAAAAAGGAAAATACCAGGGTGCCAGAAAATGTATACAAGCGGACACTTTGGTCAACGTTGTTCAAGCAGTAGTTCGCTGTAATCAGAAATGTCTGGATGCTGATGGTAACAACTCTGAGCACCTCTTGTAATTGCAGAAGTCAAACGTGACCTGTATCCACCTTTTGTTACTGGTATATATTGAGTATTACAATTTTAATACAGTTTTCCTTTCTTAAAATGTGTATACATTTTTTTTCGCACCCTATATTTCCTAGAAATCCCCAAGGCAGAAATGGCTGGACCTGAGTCACATAGCCAACCCTAGGTGCAAAATAAGGCTGGAGAACTGGGTATCTATCCAGAATTTCAAGTTTTTATCATGGGAAGTGTGTTCTGCTAAGGAAGAACAGGGTAGAATGGAGTTGTAAAGACAACAGCGTTTGTTATTGCCATAAGTTCAGACAGATTGCTGGATATCAGGAGGAAAAGTCCTTCCTAACATAAATGATATTTAAAATTTTTATTGGAATGCAGGGTTGCCACATAACCAAATAATTCAGACTTGAGGAACAAATCACCTAAGATCCTACAATGAAAAAAGCCCACCATCCCTGATCTGATTGATTCTGTATTCTAGTCTTAATAGAGAAAGTCATAACACTGAGGGATCAACTGGTTAAAAGCTGAAAGACTAACCTTTTGTACCATGAGTTTGGTTTTGTCCTTGTTGCCTGTCTCCCATAGTTTTGTCTCTTAATTCTTCTAGTCTCAGATGGGATTCACTCTATAAAATTTAGCTCTCATTGATTCCCTGGGGCCCAAATGTTTTTCACTGAACCACTGGAGTTGAATATTTTCAGAAAATTTCCCATAAAGAGATGAAGGGTGAGAACCCACCCAACTCAATAAAAACTGCCATCTCCTCCTCCTGGACCTCCAACAATCACCAAGCTCAGACTACTGCAGCTCTGAAACACATTTTATTCTTCTGCTTGTGATGAAAGGAGTATTTTGAAATAGCCAGTACTTCAAGATTGGGTCCATCCATGCTCAGGAATCTCAACTAATTACCTTACCTTACCTTGCAGAAGCTCTCCAGTTCTTTTTATTTGCTTGAACAATGTGATGGTTGAAAATTTTAAATTCTTCCCATGCTAGGAATGCAAATATTCTTAGCTTTCATAAAATGATCTTCTCTTAATAAAAGAACAGAGAGATCACCCACAAAACAAAATACTTAGTCTGGGTTCAACTTGAAGAATTGAAAATATTTGTGTTATCTTGGTTTTCAATAGGAGTTGCCCTGTGGGATCAAATCGCTATTTGTCAGAGCTAATATCCCCACCTCCTGTTTAGCCAGAATCAGATGTATCAGAGCAAAGGAAAAGGAAAATAAAGAGAGAAAGTCAAGCCTATTGCACCTGGCCCATTGTGTAATATCCCACGCTGGACTGCGAGGTGGGAATTCCTTCTCGCCCCTCCCTCCAAATGTGATCAGTTTACATCCTGGAACATGAGACTTCATTTCCGTGTATCTTTTTTGTTCTAGCTCACATTGCTTTAAATGCTAGTCATGCTCATAAAATTATCTAATCCTTCCTCACATTCTACTCGCCCCTGCTTCAGCAGCCCTCTGTGGTAGTTAATGTCACGGGTTGACTGCGTTGGTTGTGTTGAGCAGAAGTTGGCTGATTTGCAACGTTTATTTTTTTCTGTGTATTTGTATTTTCTATCTTCCAGTTGCAATGAATGTGCCTTGTTCTTATTTGAAATAAGCTAAAAAATAAATGCATTTCTTTAATCCCCTGGAAGCCCCTTTAGATCTTGATTAAATGGGTTTATTTGAGAATTTTGTTGTCTCCAACACCAGAGGAGAAATACACTCTGAGGAGAACTGAATGAACTAAAGTGGAAGCAAGGTGCAATGGAAAACTGATGAAGTTATCCAGAACAGCCTTTCTCAGGATGTTTCCACATACTCTATTCCTGATGATTGCTCCACCATAAAAGAGTTCCGTAGTCAAATGTAAGGGACGTGTGGCATACCGTGTCTATGTGAGCTTCTAAGTCATAAGTTAAAGGCTCTGAGAGCATGGCAGCAAATAGAAAACTCCTAGTCACATGCATTTAACCCAATGTTTTGGAAACTCATTTGTCCCTGGAACACCATTGTTTGGAACATGTATTAATTTCTTGCAGAACCAATGTTTGAGAAATACAGCCTAAATGCTTTAGTCAAAACATCTCCTTTTATAGAAGTAATTCAATCATTAGCCACTGTTCTGAGCTCTTGTAGTATTTATGCCTACAGGTAAAGAGTCATTATGCAATAGGGAAAAGAGCACAGTATTTGGAGTCAGAAAATCTTGGTTTTACCTTAGGTCAAAGGATGAAGTTCAGTTTCTTAAATCATGACGTAAGGATAGATATATTACTGCTCATCAAGATTTCTAAGAGGATTGGGTGAAGGAATAAAGCAAAGGATCTTGGGGAAAAGTAAAGAATTAAACACATGTTTTTAAAATTATATTCTATTTGATGTTTAGAAAATGTTATCTTGTATTCTTTCCTATAATTGTCTGTTATTAGTTGGGGTAGGGTTATTGCAGAAACAAATACTCTTCAAATCTCAGTACCTTTATATAATAAAAGTCATTTATATTTTTCATTGACAGTGCTAATTTTTGATGTTTCTGTTCAGGTAATTCTCTTGGGTGGTTCTCCTCCCTGAGCAGAAACTCAGGGACCCAAGTCCTTTTTCTATCTTGTTGTTCTACTACATTGTGGTTTCAAGGTCACCCTGGCACTATCCAGCCAGCAGATAGCAGGAGATGGAGATCATGAAGGAACAGACAAAATGATTCAGGGCCTGTAGTTGCATACACCACGTCTCCCATTCTATTGGTCAGAACAGGTCATGTGACCTCCTCTTCAATGCAGGGGCCTTGGAAATGTGATATTTCTGCATCCCAAGAGGAAATGAAATAGCTGCATAAATGCATAACATGGTCTCAGGCACAAGGCCTGATTCTTAACTGGTCTATAAGCCCATCCATTCCTAACATTTGAGCCCTAGCTCCCAATAAATGTTAATGCTAATAATTAAGCAATTTAAGCAAGTTTGTTTTTCTCCCTGAATAATTTATAACGACCTCAATCAATTAACATTTGAGACAAAGAGCTTCCAAGTCACTGTGACAATTACAGAATAAACAGGGAAAATACTCTTGTGGAAATGCAAGGGAGAGAGATGAGGGAGAGAGAACCCACACAAATATATTTAAACACCAACTACAGATTCTGCAAAATATTCAAAACGGACTGCAGCTGTACAGAGGAAGCAATCTACAGAGAGTGAGAAATGAAGTAAAAAAAAAAAAAAGGGATGAGTTGGATGTCTGAATTAACGGGAGCCAGGCAGAGATCATTGGGGAAGACTAAACTTTATACAGTATTTTTCAATAGCATATAATTTCCCCAATTATAAAAGGTACAAAATTTAGAAAACACAGAAAAATACAAAACATGCTTTTTAAAATCACCCAGAATCTCAATACCCATTCACACTCCATACACCTTCTCTCTGTGGAGATGATTGCAATTTACTTTTTGATGTAGGTTCTCCCAATTGTTTCTCTAAACATAACCTCCCCACCCCAATATCATACTCTACAGGTTTTGTGGTCTATTTTTTAAAAACTAATCAGTGTAGTCTGAATAGTTCCCAATATTCAAACGTGACTTTTAATTGACTGCATATTTAACTATGCTGGGGCATAAATTGTTTTTAGTGTCTCACTCATGGAAAATGGTGTGTTGAATATCTCTTTAGGTCCACCTTTGCATACATCTCTGGTTATTTTGCACTCCAAAAGAATTGTAATAAATGGGAATTAACATTTGTTGAATTTTATGCTATGTTCACCCTGATAGGTTCCTTATATGCAATATTTCCTTTAATTCTCAAAACAACTGTACTATTGCCAGTACTATTAGAATTATATTCATTTTACAGGTGAGGAAACAATGGTTTACAAAGGTTAAATAGCTTGCTCCACGTGGCAGAACTGGGATTTTAACCTGGACTGGCTGACTTCAGAGTCTAAGCTCCATCCACTGTGAGAATACTCTGCCCCAGGGGTCCACTTAAATTCTCACTAGTAGATTAACCTCCATGGAAAGTTGACAGAGTAATGGATACGGCTTGAGAAGAGGCATGTATAATCAGGAGGAATGGTTTATGTGATGGCTTAGAGAAGAGAGAGGGTAAAGTTTTATGAGGGATAATAACTTTTGCCAGGTCGAAGTAAAAAAAAAATATGAGCTAGTATGTCCAGGGAGGTAAATTCGTTTCAAAGGAGGGTCTCCAAGCCAAAGTTCAGGAGTGTTTAAAAATTATTCAAAGAGACAATGGGAGTGCCTGTCCAGTCATACAAAGGGGAGTGATGTCAAAATAATACTTGATAAAGATATACTTGGTTTCATTCTTTGATTTAGGAAACTGGCTTTCAGCTTGTGGAAAGAAATAGGATCCAAGTCTCAGAGGTCCTTTTGGAGACCTTTTGTCATAATTTTCTTTCAGTCTGACATGTTCTCTGTGGGAATGCAACTTTCTTCACAGTAGCTGTAGAATTTGAAGGGAGCCTGAAAGGCATGACCTTGGATGCCTCTTCCATTTCCAGGCTTCATACATTGCCACTTCTCTGAGGGCATTCCAGATTGCAGATGGAATCAGGGCAGGAGTGATTGCTGATAAGAGACAAGAATGTTGACCAGAGAAATATCAGCTCAGAATATACAGCATGATAATTATGAGAACAAGTTCTGTCCTTGCACTACCTGGATTCCAGTACAGGCCACACCACTTACTAGCCGTAGGACTTATCTTCTCTGGGTCTCAGTTTCTTCAACTGTAAAATGAGGTGATAATAACACCTACTTCATAGAATCATTGTGAAGATGAAATGACTAACATAGTAATAAATGCTAGCCGTTATTATCGCCGCAAGTTAAAGGGTAATATCTTGATAATATTTTACAGTTGACCCTCTATCCCCAGCTCTTGGAACACTTTAGGTCTTTACATGTGTATTGATTCAAACTGGGAGGCCAGTTCTTCCTAAGTCAGATAACTCTTGCATCAGGGGAGCAAACACCTGTGGACTGAATATCCTCTACATCAATGCACAAAATCACAAACAGATTACCCCCTTACGCTTTCTTTTTCCCTTCTGAACTTTCTGGCCAGAGGCCGAAGGTGAACCTTCCCCTCCCCTCTCTCGTGTGTGCCTTACTTTCCCTTCTCTCATTGGTCACTGCTCAGGTACTCTCTGTGCACACACAGGTACATGTAATTTGAACCTCTGTATTCCTTTCCTTCGTTCCCAGTTCTTGCCTGTTACTTTGGTGATGGTGGAAGTTGAACGGGGGCTAGGGGCCTTTTCCTTTTTATTTCCCCCTTTAGTCTTAGTGATCAGATGGCATTAGACACCTAGAGACCTAGTATCATCTAGCTCTAGAGTTTTCAAAGTACCCAATGCCTTCCACAGAGATGACTCAGAAATCTCCATCTACTAGCTCAAAACTCTGTAATAAAGCTAGTCCTTTCTGATGTTAGCATTTAAAACAATGTACAAACCGATCAATTACTTTTGTACCAATTAATTAAGAATATTAAACCTAAAATGATAATTCAAAAATGCACACTAGTTTGCTACACTATGGGTTAAATAGCACTTACAGGGTAGTCTGGGAACTAACTCCTATGGGTGACATTGTTTCTATGGGAAAATGCACTCTGAATTCCAGACAACCCATTTACCCACTAACGTTTGGACTATGACTGTTTAGTAAGTTGGAGACTAACTAAAAATACCAAATATTTTTACATATTTTTTTATCAATGCATTAAAAACACATTCTTTGGTTTTATCTTAATAAATTGAAGCAAATTATAGACTCTTCCATGAGAGTTGCTTTCTTGGCTTCTGAAGCACAATTAAAAGAGGGCTTGTGGAGTTTCTGCAAAGCAAGGACCTGGCTATTTTAATTAGCTTAATGTATGTAAGATCAATTATTTTGAGACAGTAGACAAACAAAATCATTCATATCATTGGCAGGTTTGCACAAATGGTTTCACAAGGGTAAATCATTTTCAGGTTACATAGGACAGACGCATGCAGTCTATGTGAGAACGCTTGGAAAATATTTTTTACTTTTTTCCAAAAGCACATACTATGTGTGGAATTAACTGGAGTCTGTTTCTTTAATTATTTCTTTGTTACCCACACAATCATGATGGGTTCCCACTCACAGGGTGATGTAACATTAACACGCTATCAAGTTTTCTTTCCTTTTGACCATTTTTTCAAGAATATAATATTTTTCCATTTGATCAAAAGTTGGGTCCCCTGTGAGGTTTTTACACAGGAGAATGCGTTGAGGAAATACATTTATGGAGGATGGTCTGTTTGAAACTCATTTGAACTGAAACAAAAACTACGGCTTATGGAGTAGAAAGGGCCCAGACTGGTCAGACAATCTGTTTTGGCCCTGACTCCAGAATGGATTGCCTGAGAAAGTCACTCACCTCACAGCCTCATTATTCTTATCTGCACAGTGAAGGGTTGGCGTTGATGTTGAAGTTCCTTTTCAGCCCTATGTTTTGCTTCTTTGGTGGGTAATAATGTAAGGATGTGGGTATGCGTCTTGTCTTTCCACTCGCAACACTTTAGTGGGGAGCAGAGGGGAACTGCCAATAGCACAATCACTTTTCTTCAGTGTACATTAAATTTAAAATGTATTTAAACAAATAGCAAGTTAGGTGTCTGTGTATAACAGCCATTGTTCTCCAAAATTTGACTTCTTTCTTTCCTTATTTCTTTATTTTCTTCCATCCCTCCAATCTTCCTTCCTTCCTTTCCTCCTCCTCCTCCTCTTTCTTCTTTTCCTTCTCTCTCTCTCTCTCTCTCTCTCTCTCTCTCTCTCTCTCTCTCTCTCTCTCTCTCTCTCTCTCTCCTTCCGCCTGCCTTTAAGAGGCTGACACAACAGCTTTGGCTTAGGAACACAGCTCTGCAGGTCAGGATCTAACAAAGGGAAATCTCTCACTGGCTGGAGCCTTGCAACTCTAGAAGTGAGCAATTTATGAAAGCTGAAGGACTGCTGAGGTGAGCCAAGAGGCCACTTGTGATTCCAGCCAACTGTTCCCAGTCTAGACCGTTCAGAGGGAAGGACTCTGCCAATCTCTTGCCTCCAGCTATCCAAATCCAGGAGGTGCAACACCTGTTCAGGAAAGCCACAGCGTGTGGGGAAATGACTGCTGAGGAGGCCATACTTTCTCTTTTGCATTGGCCAAACTGTCCTTTTCTTAACTTCAAATATTCTTTCCCTGGATTTTGAAGATCTGACTCTTTGAAGATTGCTTTCATACATTTAGTTTCCCCCACTTGTTAACTTTTAAAACTCATGATAAATGGTAGGGAGACAGGGTGGGGTCAGGAATGGGGTAGGTAGGGGATTGGGAGGGGTGGGATAGGGAAGGATAGAGATAAGGGTAGACTGGTGGAAAGGGTGGAGATACAGGAATGCAAAAATAAAGGGCCAAAAAGAATGAGCAAAGCACCAGGCAAATAAGCAAACAAAACAAAATATTTATTGAGTGTCTACGACTGCTAGGTGTTGTTGTGTTAGGCACCAGGCATATAGCAGTGAACAACGCCACCAGGTCCCTGCCTCATGGAATTTATAGTCCAAGGAGGGAAGATAATAAACAAATAATAACAAATTCTTTAACATCTAATTATGATATAATTGCAATGAAGAAATGCAAGGGACCTCAACCTAATCCAGGAGGTGGAGAGGGTGTTGTTCAGCAAAAGTTGGGTCTTTTTATACCATTTTCCAAATAAAAATGTAGAAGTAAATTATATTGCAATACACTGTTTGTTTTTTCTAAGTGAAACCCAAGCACACATCTTGCTCTGCCCCACCCTACACCCCCCACACAGGAAGCCCCCTCCCTCCTCTCAGGATCAGCCTGGGTGTTCTGTGGTTCTTACTCCATTCTTTTTTTTATTATTAAAATATACTTAATGTGCAATATTATATTAGTTTCAGGTGTCCAACATAGTTATTCAACATTTATATACCTAAGGAAGTGACCACGATTCTGAGAGCTGTACTGCCACGCTCCATCCCCCACCTCCCAGGCTCACTGTGGGGCGCCACCTAAAGTTTGACTGACACCTTCCCACAACCATACAGTACAATGATGTTTAAAAACCTAGGGTATTTGCTACTTTTTAAAAACTGAGTGGAAAAACAATCCGTTAAAAATAAATAAATAAATACATAAATAAATAAATAAAAGAATGGGTGAACGAGCAAAGCAGAAGGCAAATACACAAATAAGACAAAAACTTTCATTCCCTGTCCTTGGCATCCAGACTGAATTTAAAGGACTTCCAAGTTTTCTAGGAAGAATGGTTTTCTCCAGGCACTTTCCAAGATTTGTTTTGCCAAGCTGCCAGGGAGAATTATAGACAATGAATTGGAAATAACAAGTCTCCTGGTGACATCCAAAGTGTTTTAAATCCAAACCTCAGAGCTATAAGGTTCTGAGAAGATGCCTACGGTTAAATCAAATTTGCCTTATTCTTACCAATAGCTACCTGATAATTTATTGAACAGTCTATATTACAGAAATACTTATGGCATTAAGACAGAAACAACTGTTGTGATTTATAGGGTGGGCTAATATTACAGCCATTGAGGAAATGAAAAACATGCATGAGGTTTGTCATTTTTAAATCACCTTAAGGCAAGATATCCAGCTCTGTGTTACCGCATTCCAACTGACCTGATAAGAACAACCAAACACATGTCAAAAAAGGTTATCACAGATATAAAGAGAAAGATGGAACTTATCTTTCCTGCTTGCACTGGACATATCCTTTGTCTCCTAAAAACTTGCCCCAAAAGGAAAAAAAAAAATCAGATAAGGAAAACTCACATTCATCCCTCCATTCACTCATTTCATTTAAATTACTAAGCAACTCCAGTGGTAATGTTGGGATGAAGGAAGCGACTTCCCCAGGATGCTTACAGTCTAGTTGGCGTAGGCAGACAGCAGATGCCAAGAAAGTGGATATGACAAGAGTGGGCTATTTCTAAATACTATTTAGGAATAAGGAGAAGCACAGGGTGTTAGGAGCATGGCTGAGGGGCTCCTGCCAGTTTGGAGAGGACGGAGAAGGCTTCCTCTAAGTTAGTGTGCTATGTCTTTAAGGACCAAATTCTTGGAAGGCTAAGTGAAACACAAAGATATTTACAAACACAGAAAGGTGAAGGTATCACTTTCACTGAAAACTTTTCCATCTGAGATACAGAGTCAAAAGAGAAAAACCAAATGAAAATGATTATTCCTAGAATATAAATAAGTTCCAGGAGTATAAAGACTGTTTTGATCTTCATTTTGATCTTTTCCCCTTCTATAGCTCCATCACTTTGCAAAATGTCTAGCACATAATAGGTATTCCATAAAAATTTGTTGAAAGCTGGATGAGTGTTTAACAGAAACCCTGTTATACATAGTGAAAAAAAAAATCAGTAAATAGATATTTCAGTCATCCACAGTTTAGTGTAAGTTGGTTTATTGGCATGCTTCCTTGAATGCCTTCATTGACTTTCTTTTTTCTACTTCACCAAATTTTAATGCTTCTGCCTTTTTTCCCCCTATTTCACCCAATTTCAGTGCTTGTATTTCTTTTTTATTTGCCCACCTGAATTCAGTTCCTTCCTGCAGCTCCAAATTTCTTTCCTCCTACTCTTCAACATGCATTGCCTTGGCCACTCAGCTTGGTTTGTTTATAGCTCCACAAACACCTTGTACACCCCCACCTTGCAAAGTGCTTTCCCTCATCTTGGTTTCCCTCGTCTGGATTCACTCTCCTCTCTTCTTCCTCTCCAACCCCCCTACCACCCGCCAGATCTACTGAAATTCTCACCGCTCTTCAAAAACCACATTCAACTCACCATGCTTTTCCTGACTAATGCTTTCTCTCTCTCTCTTCCTTTCCTCTCATTCTTTTAAACTCACATATACTCTATAGTCTATGCCACATTAATGAATCTTAATTATGTAAAACCCTTACATCATTCACTTTTATGGGTGTTAGTCTTATCTTCTCAACTAGACTTTAACAGTTATGGTTCATGCCTTGTTCTCCATCTATATAAAATACTTGACAGGCACAGAGATTCTGAATAAAGCAGTGGTAGAAGACAAGAGTGCAAGGAAAATTGGGTCCAAATAATGGAAAACGTTGATTGCCAGGTTAAAAGATTGACTTTAGCCTTTGGGCAAAAATAAGAGCTTGTTCCATCGTGTCAATCAGAGGAAAGGCAAGCCTTTCTAGAAAGCATTCTCTTCTCCATGGATACTTCATCTTTATTAGCCAAGTGGTTACCAGTCATTCATTATAAATGAGAGATGGAGAAGAAAACCTTTAGGAAATGCCTTCTCTGGTTTTCAGCATCTTGATTTCCCTGTTCCACAGAGTTTTCTGAAAATGATTATGTGTTTTAGATGAGTGGTTCACTAAATAGCCTCCTGTTTCTGTTATTGGTAAACATTGAGTCTGATGGTCTTCATGAGACTTCAAAGGAGCTGTGTTCCACTTACAGTTTGGACAGGGCTGAAATGGCTGGTGAGACTACTTTTGACTGAACTGGGCAGAGCAGCTATCCAGAAGCATGTGGGGAAAATGATAAAAGAATAAAAAATAAAATTAATATTGCACTTGTAGATCTTTTATTTCAAGAACACTTCTCTTGAGAGGCAAAAATTTAATTAAGACCTTAATTTGAAAGAGATTTTAGAAACTTCAAAGGTACATGTTTTTTGTACAAGTCCTCTTCTGTATAGAGCCATGCAATAAACCAAGAGTTGCACCTTTGGACTCAGAGAACTTAAATGAGCAGAAACTAGAGGAATGTATTTAGCAATGATCTGGTTTTTACATTCAAACATTTAGACTGAAAGAGTAATGTTTCATTTTTCCTCTAAAAAGAAATGTGGGATTTTTTTGCCTGGACTAGCTTAATACCGTGTTTCCCTGAAAATAAGACCTAGCTGGACAATCAGGTCTAATACATCTTTTGGAGCAAAAATTAATATAAGATCTGGTCTTATTTTACTATAATATAAGACTGGGTCTATAATATAATAATATAATATAATATAATATAATATAATATAATATAATATAATATAATATAATAATATAATATAATACCAGGTCTTACATTAATTTTTTGCTCCAAAAGACACATTAGAGCTGATTGTCTAGCTAGGTCTTATTATCAGGGAAACACAGTAAATATGTCAGGAAGTAGTCTATCCATATTATTCATGGATTCTGTAATTATAAATGTTCTTACTCATTACAATTTATTAATCCTAAAATCAATACTCATAGCACTTTTGCAGTCATTCACTGACATGGACTGAATGGTGAAAATTTGAGAATCATTCCCAACTGAGGTTGAACGAGATGATGCTCTGCCCTTTTGTTCAACTCCCACACACATACACACACACAAGGAAGAAAAATAGACTTTTTCGCGGTCTATTTTGTGCCATGTTCTTGCTTTTTTTTGTGTGCTTTTTGTTGGCAATTTTGATTTTTTGAAATGTCCCACAAGTGTAATGCTGTCTAGTGTTCCTAAGTGTGAGCATGCTTGCTGCGAAGTTTTTATGGCGAAAATATGTGTGTTAGATAAGCTTTGTTCAGTCGTAAATTATAGTGCTTTTGGCCATGAGTTCAATGGTAATGAAACAATAGCATATTATAACGAAGGTATCTTGAAATGGAAAGACATATAAAACAAGGTCATGCATTGATTGGTTAACAAAATTGTTGTGAGAAGAGACTCTCAGGAACTTTACCTACATTTCCTCTAGGAGCAATGATTGAGTTTTCCCTAATTCAGTGTTTATGGTGACTTTATAGCACATAACTACTGCAAATAACAAGAACTAATGGCATATGGATTAAAATACTTCATGATTCTTGATTCCCCATGATCAGGACTAAACATTTGACAAACTATTAGTCCACATAAAATGGAATGCAGTGTCTGGGCCTCAGCTTTGATATCAGGTGCATTTGGGGTTGAAACTCAGATTGTCTACCTACCCATCAACTGAGTGACTTTACACAAAGCACTTTACCTTTTGAAGGCTACATTTCAAGGTTGTTCAGAGAATGAAATGAAATAATGAACACAGAGCCTAGCACAGTTAACATATGGTAAGCCCTTGATGTTCTCAATTGTTCCACTTTATCTCTCAAACAGCACAATCTCCATTTTAATATCTCATGAAATTATAAGAATAAAAATGACTTCCTGTCGACTATATTCTTCACTCTGTAGAGGGGCTCACAGTGTCCTGCTTACATAGAAGTGCACATTAAGAGCCACACAGGAAGCTAGAATCCCAACTTACAAATTCTATGTTTATATTTTTAACATATTCCAGGCAATTTCTATCAAAAAGGTGGCCCTATACTTAACACATTCCAGGCATTGTTCTAAACTGTACGTACATTCAGCACATTTACGCATAAAAAGCAAAAAAAGAGTCCTCCTGTCAACACCCAGTCACAAGGACAGAGTCTTGAAAATTGTTCAATCTGGTCAATCTGTCTTTTAGTTCAAATTTAAACATTGTATTTCAACGCATACAGAGTTCACAGTGCTGGAGACTTAAGAGTGAGTCCTCCAAACTGTTCAACTTGCCCTTGTGCTCTCCTCAAGTGTGGAGCGTTAGTCTTGCGCTCCAGGGAAACACTACCTGGCCATGCCTTTGAAAAATCTCATCTCTGAGACTTTGTCTCTCAAGTGAACAGCCATGTCCAGATGAATCCAAATCCACTGCAGGATGGAGAGGTAAAAATGGACGTCAGATTCTGCCGATGAAGGGAAGAAGGGGCAGAAATCCTTACAGTGTTTTGGCCTCAAAGAAAAGCATTAATTTATAATTAATTTTCTCTAAACAATTAATTATACTTTTTCTACCAAGAAAATTAGCCTCCAGGTAACATTTTTCCTTTACCTCCTTATTCTACAAAAATGGATGACTCCTTCTCAGCTTTGAGTTATGTTTCCAGAGCGTCTCTTCTCTTCTCTTACCTCTATTGCGGGTAGTTGACAGGAGAGAGGAGGAAAACCCATTCCACCTTACTTGCTTTTCAGAAAGTTGCCATATCTTCATTTCTAAAAAGCTTGCTTTCTTCTCCCTTACCTGGTACAATGAAGACTCATCTCTTATTTGAAGGGAAAAAGAGATTAAGTAGACCCTGAAAATAAGGAGAAATTGTACTTACAGTCCCAGAATCTCTACTGATTGAACACTGCTGAGGTTATTAATCATGAGGGCTTATTTTCCAAAGAATATCAGAGCACATCTGGAAATTAAATAAAAATAATAGGAGGGTTCAAATCAACTGACATTTTCCAGAGAATTCCTCAAGACAATTAATAAGATGCTGCCCACAGAGGCACACAGAAACTTTGATTCTGTTCTGCCTAAACAAGCCTTAAAAAAATAAGTATCAAAATTCACCTCAAATAGTTTGGTTTTTATTAACTGCCCTCTCTTGAGAGGCTCCACATAGAACTGAAATCTGCCTTCTTTGTACTTGTTTCGTTTGATTTGTTTTTGTCCAAACTGAATGCATGCATGGCTATTTCTAAGTGGTCTTTTTGACACTACATAATTCTGACAGCCAAGTTACTCTGAGCCCTAAGGAAGGAGGCTTTTGCTGTGGGAGGCAAGGATGTGGAGACCACATCTCTCCTGAGAAATACTTTGATTAGGTGACTCTCACCAAAGAGCCAAGGTCAAAATTAACTCTGGATTAGTCTCTCCCATGACAAGAGGGAGGCATTCATTTGAAGAAGATCTTCTTTGTTAGCAAGATGGTTGTTAGTGCAAAGGAAGTGATTTCAACCTTTTCCTTATCTGTGAAAAGCAATGATTACTCCTTGTGGTTTGATACAGCCAGCTTGTCAGGAGTCATGGAGTTGGGCCAAATGGAGGCAGGAGGAGAGAAAGAGCCAAGTCTGGTCTTTACAGCCCCCTCCCCTCCCTTCTTTTTCCCTTTCTGTCTCTCCCCATCCTTCTGCCCCTCCAGGTACCCAGAAACCTCTAGCAAGTCACCAAATGCTCTGGGTTCCCTTTGAGTAATCTAACTTGGGTGCTATGAGTTGAATTGTGTCCCTCAAAATTCATATGATGAAGTCTTAACACCCAGTATCTCAAAATGTGACTTATTTTGGAGACAGGGAGTTTACAGAGGTAATGAGTTAAAATGAGGTCATTAGAGTGGATTCTAATCCAATATGACTGGTGTCCTTATAAAAAGGTGAAATTTAGAGACAGACATGTCTACAGGGAGAAAATCGTGTGAACATGAAGACACCCATCAACAAAACAAAGAGAGAAGCCTGTAATAGACTTTTCTTTCATAACTCTCAGAAGGAACCAAACCTTCTGGCATCTGTATCTCAGACTTCCAGGCTCCAGAACAGTGAGACAACAAATTTCTGTTATTTAAGCCACTCAATTTGTGGTACTTTGTTATGGCACCCCTAGCAAACTAAGATATGGGGCTACACAGTTCCATTTGTTGTACATTTGGTTCCCAAAGTGTGAACCACAAACATGAGGAAGCCTTGAAATTCTTGTCAGGGTCTCTAAGATTTATATAGTCATTTTGTTCTTAATTTTAAAGCCACGTAAATATGCTATGTGAATAACACGTGTGAGTTGCCCAGTGATTGTGCTTTGTATTCTTTCTAGATTTAACTCTCATCGCTATCTCTCTCTCCTCACTCTACTCTAGCTGTACTGATCTACTTATTTCCTGAAGGGAAATCTGTTCTCTCACCTCAGAACCTTTGCACAGGCTGTTCTTTTTCCTTGAAATACCACACATATGCCAAGTTCTGGCCAATTGACACCAACACTTTAATCCTGGCTGAGTTGTCTCATCTTTGGGAAGGTCCTCGCTGAACTCGACCAAAATTGAATCAGACGTCCTTCCAATACGACTCCACAGTACCACTTCTTTGCTGTCAGCAAACAGATTCTTTAGTGATCACCTCTTTTCTTTATACCTCGCTTATGAGACTGGGGAAGGGCTACTTCCTGTTCAATCTCATTCAGAGCACCAGGCTCACTGGCTATCACAACATTCATTTTCACACGTTACAATTATGCATCAAAAATGTTTTGTTTTTGTGAATTGTTTCCGTCATCAGATATGAAACTACTATACTGGGAGACCTCTTTTTTTTTTTTTTTCTACACTGAAAAGTGGTTCTCATCCTCAAAAGTTTGGAAACCATTGCTCTAATCCAGAGGTCCCACAAAAGCGGCCCAAGGGCCTAATCCAGCCAGCAGATGGGATGGTTTGGCCAGCCCGGTGCTCCAGATGTCTCTGGATGTGGACATTTTTCCCTGGGGGTGTGTGCTCTGCAGGCACCAGAGGCTCCCTATTTCCACTCTCTGGCATTCACCTCTTTCCTCATTAGTGTTTCCTGCCTGGACCCTGAGGCATTGGTTCCTTGAAAACATTCCCCCCAGAGTCTTCATCAAAATTTACTTTCCTGATATTCCCCTCCTCAAACTTGTTAATCTAATTCAAAACAAAGATTTAATGGGTTGTCTCTTTCGCAGAAAACCTGTATTTTATCCAGAACCTGTGAGACGAGGTTGTTTGGGGTGTATATGTACAGCAAATTTCTTTTTTTTTCTTCTGTAATCCTGCAGAACAAAACAGTCAAAGGAAGGTAATCAGTTACTCCCCTAGAGTTCCACTTGTCTTATAGAAAGTGAGTAAGGCCTGAAAACAAATTAATTTTGATGAACCTTCGTTTTCCTTTCTGGACCCTCCCAGAGACCCTAATAAGAAAAGGAACAGCCAAATCAGGGGACAGCGTGAAGGTGGATGGGGTGGAAAGGGCCACATAATCCTCAATTCGAATTATTCATCTCTAGGCAACAGAATATTACATCACTAAGAGTGAGTTATAAAACGTTGTTTTATGAATTATCTTATGTCTTTAACCAACTTCAGAAAGGGGAAAAAGAAGTTTCATCTTAGAATATATCCAGATTGCTCTGGGTTCATGCTATGGTAGGGTTGGAGTCAAATAGAATTGCTTCGTGCATTTATTTTGGAGACTCAAAAGAAAGAAAGATGGAAGGAAGGAAGGAAGGAAGGAAGGAAGGAAGGAAGGAAGGAAGGAAGGAAGGAAGGAAGGAAGGAAGGAAGGAAAAAAGGAAGGAAGGAAGGAAGGAAGGAAGGAAGGAAGGAAGGAAGGAAGAAAGGAAAAAGGAAGGAAGGAAGGAAGGAAGAAGGAAGGAAGGAAGGAAAGAGTTATGTACCTCAGGCCGACAACCAGGACATGATAATGTAGTACCTTTTAAGCGAAGGAAAAGTCCCCACAAAAAGAATCTGTCTCCTTTAGGCCCCGTTCTATCTTGAGTTCCACCACCCCCACCCCCACTCCACTTCCTAGCATATAAATTTCCCAGAGGGACACCTCTGGTAAACCCCAGTTTGGTGTCTGTGGTGTCCTAGAAAGCCCAGGTTTGTATGCTAAATACAGCTTCTCCTCTGGTCCCTCCTTGATCCTGTTTTCAAGGCTGACAACGTTTCTGTTCATAGTTACCCTTTCTTTCCTCCCCTTTTGCCAGTTTTTAATCCAATATGCCAATTGTCTTACACTTCCATGACTTCAGACTTTAAACATTTTAACCAACAGTGGAGAATTCTGTAGCACCCTTTCTGAAAAACTCAGACTATAACCTCCTCCCTTCCCCCAACCAGCTCACTGGGGCCGTAATTTCCTCAAAGAATTCCGACAAATTAGTTAGGCACGACTCCCCTTCCTGAAATGATGTTAGCTGTCTTTAATCAAGCTTGCTTTTCCAACTGTTCCCGATTTGATACCTTAAAGTAGTTACAGAGTCTTTCCCCTTAACTGAAGCTAAACTGACTGGCTTATCATTTTATTCCCAGCATACCCACAAATACTGATAATATTTCATGGAGGGGGTGTGGGTGATGAAGAGGGAAAGGATTCATTAAATCTTTTAACTTGAATAAGTTATTCTTTTCACAGACAGAGGCTTTTTCTTTTTTCTTTTCTTTCTCTCTCTCTCTCTCTCTCTTTTTTTTTTTAGCCCAAAGATAAATGTTTAAAATCAGAATCTCAGAGAGAAGCATCTCAATATCAGTCTTGGTGCTTTAAAAATGTTAGTACTTCCTCTACACATTTGAACAAATGTTTAAAGTAAGACCACCTTAATTATTTGATGTCAATGGTGTGAATTTCCTACACTAATGGCGGGCATTTACTTGGTGTTTGCAGTGCCAAATCTCAACTTCTGAAGTCAAGAGGTTAAGTTGTAAATACTGGCTATTAGATAGCTGTAAAATATTTGCCTGAAGGCTTTGATAGTTTAAAGCTTTTCATTATATGTATATACAGATATGTATATTCTTGTAGCTATGTATAGTTTAAGATACATATGTATCTCCACAACACCTCATGTGTGGTCATGATATCCATCACATAAACTTCTGCATTTTCCAAACCCCGGGATACAATTTCAAACCCTATATAAACTGACTTTATACGGCACATATGTACTGCACTAGCCCTACCACGCGGATGGCATCATTATTTCCACACAGTCTGATTCACAGTCCAAACCCAGGAGAGGGTCTCCAGGAAAAGATGTTTTAGGACCAGGTTTTCAACTTGAAATTCTCCATGGGAATTTCCAGAATAACTCTGATACTTCAATAAGGGGGAAAAGGGGGGAAAGGACTGAAAACCAGAACCAAAACCAAACAAAAGGAGAAGCATTAAAAAGTTATGTGATGAAGTGGGATGCTGTAAAGTTTTTATTATGACTTGTTTGGAAAGAGCTTGCTTAACAAATGTAGTCATCCTCTATTCAAATGCAAAGCAATAAAAAATTTTATGGTCCACTATCACATGCCATAACGTGTATGGAATGGTTAAGCCCAATCAGATCTTGGAAAATAACGTTTTGTTTGCTCTTCTAGGAAAGTTTTCCCTTTAAAACAGAAAAAAACGTAAAAGAAGAAAGAAACCTCTACAGAGTTATGGGGATGAGGAATTGTCTGGAAATTATATCAACTGAGAAATGGATGCAGAAAGGGAGGCTATCCCTTTACCTGGGAAAGAGAAAACTAGTGAGGGAAATGAGAACTGTCTTCACATATTTAAAGACAATTTTGTAGAAGAGTTATTAATTTTAGAGTTAGGATGTGAAGTTAGGAAGTACCAAATTAGATCCAATTGATAGATGTTGGGATTAAAGGGAGGAGGTAGGTTTGACTCAAAAAGAACCTTCTGACATGATAGCGTCTCACCAAGCACTGATCTGTCTTGGGAATTATTGAGTTTGCCACGTCTAGAAGATCAAGCAGAGGCTGGGTTAGCACCATATAGGGGTGTCATACATGGAGGGGGACTTCTGCAGCAGGGGGACTCTGGATGAGTTGACCTTCATGGTATCTCCCATATCTAAGTGTCTCTGAATCTAAGATTTGCTTGTAATTTCCAAATGAGCAATTGGAGACATTTCCTAGCCCCTGTAAATCTGAATGTGCATCTGAAAAGGATTTTTCTTAAAAAAATAAAAAAATAAAAAACCTAAAAAGTGTAAGTTCATTTTCATTGTTTAGTGCTCCCTATGAAAAACGGGGTTTCTTTTTTAAAGTAGGAAATGTCAGAAGTCAAGTCTTTCTTTTTTTTTTTTTTTTTAATTGCAACTTTGGAGCACAGAGTTTTTTCTGTTGTTAATTCATAACCCTTTTGTCAAATGTTTTCAAATAGGGAATCACAATATGTTGAAAGGCTGTGGGGAAATTCCCAAAGTGGAAAGAAATCAGAGCTCTAAAATTCTGAACAGAAATATGACGTAAAGTATATTAGTAGATTCCTTCCACATTATCACCTCTGATTCCCTTTTTCTCCAAATCACACATCTGCCAAAGTCCCCTTTTCCTTTCAACTCCCTCTTTCATTTTCACCTCCTGTGTCCTCCTAGGTTCTGATCTTGCCTCTCATACCATATTTTCCTTCTGGGGAAAAACAAAGGAAAGCTATTCCTTTACCTCTCTCCTTAATAGGAGAGACCAAACAGGCTCTCTACAGGGATAACGGATAAAAAAAGTTGGAGGATTGCTGAGCTAGTCTCATTATCTTACTCCTAGTTTATCCTCAAACTTGCCAAAATTTGCCCAGGAACAGACTTCCTGCTCCATCATTTAAAACGATTCTTTCTTTCGTCTACTTTCTTGCCAAACTTACTTCATGATACAAGAGACGCTGAGATGGAAGAGGGTAAGTAATAAGCCCAGGATGAATTTTATCCTTATTAAGTACCTTTCATTCCTCAGAATCCCCAAAGGCCTGACAATCTATATTTCATGCCCTTCTACCTCACCACAGAAAGTTGGACTTGATGCTGTGAAGGGAATGCACGATAAAAGCCGAGGTAAACTTTATTCAAGGCCGATCATCGCTTCCATTATGCATTAGCATTTCTATGACACTCTATATCGGTCAATGTTATATTACTCAGTCTAGACAGGAGGGAAAGGGGGTCTTCCTGTAAATGGTATTTCCACACATTTTCCTCTCTTTATTTACCTTCCTTCTTGGGTTCCCTTTTGGGGTACTAAATTTTCCCTCTCACACAGAATTCTTCTTATTTGATTTCTTAAGAATTCATTACAGATTGGTGGTTGCCAGAGGCAGGAGGTGAAGGGGGGTGGGTGAAATGGGTGAAGGGCGTCAAAAGGTACGAACTTTCAGTTATAAAATAAATAACTGTAATGTATAGTATGGTCACTATAGTTAAGAATACTATATTGCATATTGAAAGTTGCTGAGAGAGTAGATCTTAAAAGTTCTCATCAGAAGAAAAAAATTATAACTATGTGTGGTGACAGATGTTAATGAGACTCATTGTGGTGATCATTTTGCAATATATACAAACGTTGAATCATGTCATACATCTGAAACTAATATAATGTTACATGTCAATTATACCTCAATTTAAAAAAAAAACAAAAACATTTCAGGGCGTTCTATGAGGAGAGAGCACCTACTTCACAAAGCACAAAATAAGCACAGAATGACGTTTTCTTTCTAAGTTTTTCATTAAATAGAAACATGTTAGAAATAAAATATTAAATGTGAACGGCACATGACCCGCCTTAAAGGAAATGATATCTCATTCACCAAGCAGAAGAAAGAGGGATGTATTAACTACATGGGTCTACCACTGTCCATGAAAACATTAAAATCGCTGATACATAGTGTGTGCTTAGTAAGTATCACCTGTTTCACATTTAATACCTCATTTATTTCCCACAACAACCTTATGAGGTGATATTCTATTATTTTCATCACGAAAGAGAAAAATGAAGCTTAGAGAGATTAAACAAGATTTGTGCAAGGTCATGCCAATTCTTTAAGGAATTTGAACCCATGTTATTCTGACTCCAGAATCTATTCCCTGAACCATTGTTTTCTATTCTGACTCAGGTATGGCTTCAAAGATGAATGTGAAGATGGAGACAATTTCTCCATCTTTGAGTGGACCCTTCTAACTGCTTCTATTTCTGTTTAGGGTTAATGCAGTTTTTCTCCAGTTGTGACTCTGGAGGTAAACCCCCAAGCACTTGAAACTTTCCATTATTGGTTAAATCCTGGCCGGTGGAATTTTTATTCAGGTTTCATTCCTTCTTCGCTGCTCTTTCCAGTTCATCCTTCTCTAAAGAGTCTATGCTTGAACTTGGTGGGGGTAGGGAGTGCAGTGGCCCGAATGCAGCGCAAGCATTCGCTTCTCGCTGAAAGGGCAGCTGTCCACTGAGTTCACAGAGTAACTTGAGTAGGTGTGTTACTTAATACGCCACGAGAAAATGCCCACCCCGAGAGTCTAAAATTGTGGATTTAATAGGCCTCCCGTTGCTGCTCGGCTGCCTTCCAAAGGACCGCTGAATTGCTTCCTCTGCAAGCGGGACCTTCTTCTAGAGACTCGGGGGTAACTATGGTTGTTGATCTGCGGAGAGGTGACAGGTGGCCGCTCTGCAATTGTGGGATGTTAAAATGGACATTAAAATATTTTTTCTAAAGGGTGAATAGAGACTAAGTAAAGAGGAAAAAAAAAAGCTGTTTGATACTGCACCCTGACGTTTCTGTGTGTCTCCGGAGAAAGTGTGCTGGCTCCCAACCAGCTTTCCACACTCAGAGACCCAAGTCCTATAAAGACTCGTTCTGGGAAGATCTTGGTGTGAGGATCCAGTGGCTATGCCTGAGCTGGGTCTTCGCAAAGGTTTGCTTACTCAGGTCCCCTCGCCAGGACTCCTTACCCAACCAGACCTCCTCACCAAGGTCAAGGAGGTGGTTCCATGAAGAGCATAACTTTTACAGAGCCTGTTGCCTGTTTAAAATTTTCTCAAGAATCACAAGGACGCTACAAATGGTTTAAGACATGACAATTCAGGAGGCAGCAGGCCTTCTTATTTTTGGCTCAAGGCACAGCAAACTTCACTGAATGACTGGGAGCTTTTTACAACTCACCAGATGAATTTGTCACCATTGTCGAACAGTGGGAGGTAGGAAGTTCCTCAGCCTATCAGAAGTGTTGTTTCATAAACTTTAAGAGTCCAAACAACCTTTCAGTAAAATCCATCTCCTCCTAGAGACCCTGGTGGATCAGTTGTTTTTTAGAAACAATGTTTCTCGGGGGAAAGAAAGTGAGTGATGTTTTGATAATCCAATTAAAATATATATATATCACATGTTTTATATCAGTGGTTATACTTTTGCTCTTTATCCAAGTTTCTGTTGTTTAAACCTTCCTGGAACTAGCTGGTCCTCAGGCTTGAGCTGTGTTGCTTTCTTACTGTTGCGATATATCAGGGGGTTCCTGGGAGACTGCAACTCTTCCTGAGACCAGATATCTATTGTGTAGACTCCCTTTCTCATAGACATTTCATAGAAAATGAGGCCAGGCTCAAGCCTCTGTCTTTGGAATTGGCCCCTGTTAGCACTACTCTGTCACAGGGGACATTTGTCATTCTTTTTGGTGGCCTGACAAACATCTGAACTCCTTACCCATATTTGGAGCCTTCTCCACCTTGGGATTTTTGGTGGAAGAGCATGTTATTAACTGGCAGAGACGCTGGAAATGATGCATATTCATTGTTTCCCACATTTCTTTACAACTAGGGCCCAAGCATGTGACCCAGGCTCCCACAATCAAATACACCCATCACAGACCTAGAATCTGGAACTGGTGATGCAAGGAGCTTGGACGATGACGAACACTCTGGCAGTTGTGGCGGCTTCAGGGTGATCAAGGCTCTGAGCCAGCAGGGGCAGCAGTGCCAGAGGCAGCATCCAGTGCTCAGAGCTGGCAGCCTAAGAGATGCCAGCTGCAGAGTCTAGGGGTCATAGCAGCCGTGCTTACCAGAGTAGTTCAACAGCTTGATTCTGGGTGTTTTTCCTGTCTGTAGAGCTCAGAATCTTGTGCTCTGAGTTATCTGGCAATTCCATGAGTATTCAAAAGCCTTTGAATAAATTCTTCTCCTAGGTGGCTTTCTGACTGCTGCTTACAGCTAAAAATCCTGACTTAAAACAATAGAAATAAATTTAAAATAGATAAAACTTCCAGTTTCTTAAAATGACAGGAGGAAATCATCTTAAAGTATGTAATTACTCTAGCATAATTGAGAGCCTGCTGAAGTCTGTAAGGGGTACGCTATGACTATAAATACACATAATTACATATTCACACAAAGAGAAGTGTATAGAAGCATAAGTATGTATGTGTGTATATGTTCATATCCAAATCACACAATTCAATATGTCACATTTAGGACAGGAAGCCAATAGCCTCCAATGCCAAACTTTAAATTCTCTTCTGTAGCTGTCAAGACCACCCTTCTTCTCCTTAGTCAGTTGCTTTCTGTTTACTCCCTCTCTTTATTGAAAGAATGTATTTTATTTTTATCAAGTAGCATAGCAGTTCTCTGCCTTGCTCAACCAATTTCAACCGCGTTAATCACTGACAAAAAGAACTAACACCAACCTGGCACACACAGCCAACACCAGCCGTGGGGTGGCATTCATTTTGAAGCAGAAACGCTGAGCATTAAGTGAAACGTGAAGTTGTTAAAAGGGGAGTGTGTACTGTATACCCTTGGGGACATGTGCTGTGCTTGTTAAGGAAGTCTGGGGCTCTGAAATCCTGGTTCACAAAGCACACACACTTTTTTTGCAACAAGAAATCCAATAATGCAGAGGAAACTGCAGCGAACGTCCCTGGAATCTCCACATTCCACTTAACCGGCGCTTTCCAAGGCTCTTCACCAAAGCATGGGAATGTTTTCAAAGCGGGTTCCCCTCAATGAATAATATCGTTGAATCCTCACAATCAATGGCTCTGGGAGCTACACCAAGGCAGGCGGTGGTATCTCCACTTTACAGATAAAGAAACCAAGGCCCAGGGTCATTTAGGTAGTGAGTTAATTGCTGAACTGGAACTAGAATCATGAGCTTCTGGCTCCTTGGTTATTCCTCTTCCCCCTCTACCATCTATTTCTTAATGTTTCAGGATTGGTTCTCTTGTTTGGGGTTCTCTACCTTTGGTTGGGGATACACGCATGCGTGCATACACACCCACATGCATGTGTGTGTGTATATCTATCTATTATCTATACATATGTTGTTATATATTTTTATATATTTGTTAAAATATTTAAATACACAATATACATAAAATACTATATAATAAAATGACTTCCAGTCAAGAAACTCGCCTACATGTTCCTCTTCCAAAAATAGTGAGTGACTGGCCTTCAGATGAGCCATCCATGAGCTGGGGGCTCATCTTTGACATTTCCTGCTTCCTCCATAACAACAGTCCTTGCCCCTTCTCCCTCAGGGTGCCTTCTACCCATCCTCCATTGTTCAGGGTAAATATATCTTTTCCTGGAAAGCCTCCTCTGATCCCCCCCGTCTAGGTCAAGTCCCTTTTATTATATGTGTTCCTGTTAGTGCATTGCTTAGTTATGCATGCGTTAGTGCGACTACTTGTTTAACAGCTTTTGCGGACCATTACATACCCCTGGCACAGAGAGGGTGCTCAATAATCTTTACAGAAGGCAGATGTGAGAGCACAGGAGAGGCATTAATCAACAGCAGGTGGGCCTCCTCATTTGGTACATGAGTTTGGTACAGAGTTCTGTTCTACTAGATAAGACAGGAGTCAGGATACCTGTGTTTGCATCCTGGCTCTGCGACCTCCCAGCTGTGTGACTAAATAAGTTGCTTAGATTCTCTGTCCTTGAGTGGCTTCATCTACAAAATATTGATTATACAGGTACCTATCTCACAGACTGTGAGACTTAATTGGGTTTACATATGCAAAGTACTCATATATAAACCTGCCTGTTGTGTAATAAATTCTCAATAAATATTGACAGTGATTATTTTTTATAACTAGATGGAAGGAATGGGTGTGGATAAATAAAAACAGGTTTATAGGTCCAACAGTGGGAAATTGAAGAAGACCTAATATGAAGACTGCTACTTTCTAGGCAAGTTAGAAGATGAGAATGAGGGGAAGTTTGTGTCAGAGATTAGAGGGAAGTAGTGTGCACTAAAGCTGCTACACAGAAATCCTGCATGCTTCAGTCCCATTTTGGAGACTGCCTCTCACCACTTTGCCAGCACTTCCACGTGGGCTCCCAACGCCAGCTTGCCTCCACACAGGGTGAGCAATGAGAGCCATTTTGCTTATACTGTTTCAGGAGTGAAAGGTCAAAAGTCTAATGCATCGAGTGCCACATGGCACTCACCAGACAGCAATAGCAAGGACTAAAACTTTAAAGTGAATTTGAAATGCACGAGATACACAATTAGGAAATAACTTTTGCGTTCTGGAAGAATCTGCCCCTTTTGCAGAAGTTCTTACTTTCTTGAAGTTCTGAGATTTCTAATTGTATCCTTAGGGTGGTCAACTGTTTCCTTAACGTATGCAATTGCAGACATCCGTCCGTTAGGGCAGACGAACCAACCTGTCACTGGGTGATGGATGTTTTCCTATTGCACTGCTGAAGAGCATTAAGTTAAGCCTTCACTTCAGTTGCACAGATAGTTGAGACAACGATGGCCTTTTCCTTTTTTTTTTTTTCAATTCTGGAGCATTGCTGCAATAGGAGGTTCAGAAGTGTGGCTTTTATTTGTTAATAGCTTAAAATAGGCCAGGGAAATAAAGAACTATTATTGTTATATATACCAAGAACATAGTGGGTGATGGGGGTGGAGTTGGAGTTGGAGGATGGAGTTGGAGGGAAAAGTTGGTCCAGTTGCCTTCCTGACCTTGCAGGATACAGGGTAGATAAGGGGATCCAGAGTAGTTTTGAAGAAGTCAAGTTCTCTCTATAATACTTGCAGATGTTGAATACCTTCTCTGGGGACAAAATGTCACCTTAATCAAACAAGCACAACTAGAAGACAGGCAATGCAAATCATTTCAGGAATTACTACTATGTTTCAATGAATATTAATTCTACCCATTAAAATATACTTATAATCAAACTCTGGAACGTGTGTGTGTGTGTGTGTGTGTGTGTGTGTGTGTGTGTAGGGTGTGTTGCTGTTTTTTCTTTTCTTTTTGTTTTGTTTGTTTGTTTGTTTGTTTGTTTTTAATGACAGTTTGGAAGCATATGGACAAGCTTAATATCATTTATCGTGTTTTCTGAAATTTCTACAACCAAATGAGGCCTTCAAACTATCTTGAAGCCAACAAAATAATATTGGCTTCAACAAAAGCCCTTCAATATGTGTGTACTTTGCTTCTGACCATCTATGGAACTCAAACATTCATCACAATAAGAAGCATTCTGCTCCACACAAGACTAGAATATTTAATGAATTCACGGGATTATTGGCAGTGCACTAACTGACTGAAAATAGTCATTGTTCAAAGCTATAAACTCCACACAAAAGAATCAAAAGTCTGATTGGAAGCTTGCTATTTATATCGCATGGTAAAAACACTTGATGCTGTCTTGACAACATGCCATCTAAAAACGTTGGGTGACATGTTGCAGGATGACCTCCAGGAAAATGCACCTATTGACTGTCTAGGATTTGGTATTTGCAATGGTGTCAGAAAAGACAACGCCACGATATTGTTACATGTATTAGAAATTAAAGAGACAGCTTCTAACATAAATGCTCTCTATCCAATGTGGGTAGAGAGCGTTTGCTCATTCCAACGGCAAGAAATGCAGTCTCTATAATATCTGCAGATCATCCAAGAACACCACCCTTCTCAGGTGGCAGAGAATTATTCTACAATCTGCTCACAGATCAAGGACACAAAATATAAATGCTTTGAGCAGATGCTTTGAATCTTGAAGGCATATGTTGTTCATACTTCTTTAAAAGAAATCTCCAAAACTGCTGGAGTAGCTCAAATCGTCTGACATTTGGGAACCTGGTTCCTTTTTTCATATGGAAGTAAAACCAAGAGTTGGATCATAAAAAGACAGTCCAGTGTAAGGTGGTCAGCAGTTTATGCAATAGAACTTTAATTCACTTACCATGAATGCAAAGTAAGGATAATGATCTGTGGGTGAAAGGCAGGAACATCAGCTCTATGGGAGCTGTCTCTGCAATTTTCAAAGTAACACTGCACAGTATTTTCCCATAGAGAATTTAGCCTTCGACTTACAGTGCTTCCCCAGCAGTGATGCTGCGGGAGGATATGGTAAATGACCCCTTTGACTTTTTGCCTAGCATGTGACTGGCACTCGGATGGACACTGAGGATACACAAAACCTCATGGAGTCGGAGCACCGCCCCCTCCAAATTATTTCCACTAAAGCAGCAGAGATGTAGGGACCTACAATATAGCCTTCCACCTAATCAGTAGAGAATTTGAGTTTCATAGGGGAAACCATGGCCACTGCATTTAGATGCAGTTATTGTATCTTTCAACTGCCATCTAGAGATGCAATTTTTGCTCTAATGGGGGAAATGTAAAGATTTGATTTTTAAAAAAAAACGTATAAAAAAAATCTATTGTATGAATGGTGTGTGTGTGTGTGAACATGTACAGCTCTTATATCCATTACAGAGACACCTGCAAATGTATTTAGCATAATTTTGATTCCTGGGATCAGAAAAAAAAAAGATTTGAGTATCTAATGAAGCAAGACATGTCAATTAATGTTTCTCAGTTGCAATCAACAGAAAGAAATTCTGGTTAACCTGAGCACAGAAAGGAATTTAATGGGAATATTTGGGAAAGTTCAATGAATTGAAGAAAAATGGACATGAATCAAGTCAATTTCAAGGACCCAAAGAGCAGAAATAAATGAACATATGGGCAAGACACCTATGACAGAATGGATTTTTTTTTTTTCCCAACACTTTAGTATTTTTAGTTGTACAACTGAAAAGAGAGGTGTTTCTGAACATTGTACACCAAATTATAGAAGGTTGTTTTTTTCATCATCGTTACTTTTTTTTGTTTTCTAGAAGTTGTGGTGTGAGATTGCCTTGATTCAATCCTTCAGGCTACTACTTCATTAGCGAGGGCTGTCAGGCCCATACGTGATGTGAACTAAGGGCTGGGAGAGAACACTGTTTTCCGTTACCATTCTAATAGACCAGACATGAAAACAAGGTCTTGGTCTGAATCTCTGTTAAAAAGTGAAATCTAGGCTAGACCATTTCTTCAAAATCCAAAATCAGTTCCTTATTTGCAGCTTGGAGCTCCCTTCTGGGACATCTTCCTGCCTAGTTCATAGCCTAATTCCATGCAATAGTGCCCCTGCGGGCACTCTAGCTCTCCTTGACCTTCGTGTCCAGATTTACCGCATCTTTGAGAGAGTAAAAAGGAGGGATTATCTATTATAATCCCCACCAAGTTTTGAACCAATTGAGAAATAAAAGTCATCAGCAAATGAAGACAAAAAACACCTCCTTGTTTAATGATAAAATTGATCTAGGAAATTGTGGCTTGAATCTGTAGGGGGTGAACCCTTCTTGATATTGAACAGAAGAATCACGGACTTACTCACCCAGTCCCAGTTCAGGCAGCATCTAATCTTGTCAGGATTCTCCATTATTGGGGGCAGGCAGACTGTCTCTGTAAAAAAAATTACATCGAGAAGGAACAGAGGAGAATTCATGTCATGTAACAGCAGCTGTTTCCAGAGGATGGTAGGAGGAAAGGAAGCTGTTTCCATTTCCAAACTCATCACTCAGATAAGTCACTGCACTTCTCCTGGGGGAGGAGTTATTGAGAGGCTGGGGAGTGACCCATTGATGGGTATCCCCTGGCAGAAATTCAATGTTGTCCCCAATAACAAGACCCTAGAGCACAAAGTCTAAAGAGAGATAAGTAATCCTCTCCTGCCTGCCTAAGTCCTGACTTCACAGTGTAGTTTTCTTCTTCAGCACGATGATGACAAACATGAGGAATATTTAACTTTTTCAAGACTATGTCTACCTATACTGATGTGCCTTTAATGTACAACATTTACCCTACAGACGTAAAACCTAGAATGAGAATGGTGTTTTGTTTTGTTGTTTTTATAATTTTTTTCTTTTATAAGGGTATCCAGTAGACATATTTCCTACCTCACCAGTTTGTTCTGCCAGTTTTTAATTTGCTTAACATGCATTATCTGCTTATAAAGGGCTCATTAATATTTTTTATTGCTTTTTAAAAACAGCTTCCTGAGATATAATTTACATAATAAACTGTACTTATTTAAAGTGTACAATCAGATAAGTTTTGAGAAATGTATACACCTGTGAAACCATCACTGCATAATCATGATAGTGAACGTCAATTAAAGGATATAAAATCAATCTTCCTCATGCCTTTTTGTAATCTCTCCCTCCGATTCCTCTCTACCCACCCCTCCCCAGGCAATCACTGATCTGCTTTCTGTCACTATAGATGTGCTTACAGCATACTCTTTTTTGTTTAGGTTGTTTCATTCTACATAATTCTTTTGCGATTCCTCTATGTTTTTGTGTATATCGGTAGTTCATTCCTTTACATTGCTGATTAGTAGTCCACAGAATGGATGTACCACAATTTGTTTACCCATTTACCTGTTGATGGACATTTGGCTATCACAAATAAAACTACCATGAGCATTCAAGTACAGATCCTTATATGGATGTATGCTTTCCTTTCTCTTGAGTAAATACCTAGGAGTGGAATGGCTAGATCGTACGATAGGTTTCTGTTTAACTTTTTAAGAAATTGCCAAACAATTTTCCAAACTGGTTATAACATTTTACATTCTCACCAATAATGTCTGAGGGTTCTATATCTTTGTCAATACTTGACATGTTCAGCATTTTTAATTTTAGCCATTGTAATTTCCTTAATATGTGCAACTGCAGACATCCATCCATTAGGGCAGACAAAAGAACTTGTCACTGTCAATGGTATTTCATTGTGGTTTTGACTTGCATTTCCCTAATAAAAAGTGCCTATTTTCCATTTCTGTACTACTCTTTGGTGAAGTATCTTGTGAAGTATCTTAGTGAAGTATTGAAATCTTTGGTCCATTTTTTTACTGAATTTTTAATGTGTTTGTTTGTTTTCTTATTGTTTTGAGAGTTTTAAAAATATATTCTGGATACAAATCTTTCATAAGATGAATGATTTCCTAATATTTCCTCCCAGTCTGTGGTTTGTGCATTCATTCTCTTAACAATATCTTTCAAATATTACAAGTTTTTAATGCTAAAATCTTTAATGATTCATCAGGTCCAATTTTTTTCTTTTGTAGATCATGTATTTGGTATGGTTTCTAAAATATCTTTGCCTATGTTTTATACTTTTACAGTTTTAGGTTTACATTTAAGTTGATGATCTATTTTGAGTTAATTTCTTTATATGGTTCTAAGTTTGAATCCAAGTTTTTGTTTTGGGGGTTTTTTTGTTTGTTTTTGTTTTTGCATATGTTTTCCAGCATAATTTTTTGAAAAGACTACTCTTTCTCCACTGAATTGCCTTTACACCTATTTTAAATATTACTTGTCCATATGTGCTCTGACCATATATCCATCAGTTGTTGTACATGCGTCGATCTATTTCTATACTTTCTATTCTGTTCTATTGACCTATTTGTCTATATTTACACCAATGCTAGTTTCCTGATTACTTTAATTTTATAATGAGTCTATATAAAGAATTTACAATAAGTCTACAATAAGGTGGTATCAGCCCTTCAACATTGTTCTTCTTTTTCGAAGATGTTTTGGTTAGTCTAGGTTCTTTGCATTTCGATATGAATTTTAGAATTAATTTTCCAATTTCTACTCCCCCAAAAAGCCTGTTAGGATTTTAATTGGTATTGTATCAAATCTATAGGTAAATTTGTCATTTTAACAATACTGAACTTTAAGACCCATGAAAAGGTATATTTCTCCATTTATTTAGGTCATAGTTCATTTTCCTCAGAAATAGTTTGTAGTTTTCAGTGTACAAGGCTTGCCAACCTTTTATCTAGATTTATCACCAAGTATCTTATGTTTTTAATGGTATCCCAAATAGTATTTTTTATTTCAATTTCCAATTGTTAATATATAGAAATACAATTGATTTTGATATTGATCTTTTATCCTTCAAGCTTGATAAATGTATTTATCAGCACTAGTAGTTTTTTTGTAGATTACATCAGATTTTCTACATAGACAACCATGCATTCTGCAAATAAAGACAAATTGAGTCTTCCTGTCCAAAATAAATGCATTTTTTTTCTTGTCTCATTGCTCTGGCTAAGCCCAGTACAATGTTTAGTAGTAGTAGAAGGCATTTCTTTTTCTTCTTCCTGAATTTAGGAGGAGAACATTCAGTCTTCACCATTCAGTATTGTGTTAGCTCTAGGGTTTGTTGTTGTGTGTGTTTTTCAAGACGGTCTTTATCAGATTAAGCAGAAATTCTCTTCTATTCCTAGTTTGCTGAGAGTTTTTTTTTTAAACCATGAATGGATGTTGGGTTTTATCAAATGCTGTTTCTGCATATACTCAGATGATTAAATGAATTTATTTTTAAAGTGTGTTAATATGATGAATTACACGAATTTGTTTTGAATGTTTAAACCAAACTTGCATTCTTGGAATAAACCTCACTTGGTTATGATTTATTATGCCTTTCATAATACTTTCAAAATAGTTAACCATTTCATTATAGTTAATGAAGTTATTGACATAGAGTTGTTAAAAATATTCCTATTTTATCCAGATCTATAATGTGCTTCCATTTCTGCCTTCCCAGCCTTTATGATATTGCTGTCATCCATTTTATTTATACATATGTCATAAACCCCATAGTAGATTGTTATAATTTTTTGTTTCAATAATCAAATATGTAGTCTTAAAATTAATTTAAACAAAATAAAATAAATTATATCTATTTTCCCACAGTTTTTATTATGGTTCTCCTCATTCTTTTGAGGAGATCCATATTTTCATCTGATAATATTTTCCTTCTGCTTGAAGGATTTCCTTTAACATTTCTTATAGTGAGGTGCTGCTGGTGATAAATTCTTTCAGCTTTTGTATGATTGAAAAAGGTCTTTATTTCTTTAGGTATAGACTTCTAGATTGATAGTTATTTTCCTTTCAGTATTTCAAAGATGTTCCTCTGCTGTCTTCTTGCCTACATAGTTTCAGATGAGGAATTTGATCTCTTCCTTATCTTTGTCCCTCTGTATGTAACATGTGGCTTTTCTCTAGCCACTTTTAAGATTTTCTATTTTTCACTTCTTTAGAGAAATATGATTATCATATGTCTTGGTGTAGTTTTCTTTATGTTTCTTGTGCTGGGAGTTCATTGGGACTCTTGGATCTGTGGGTTTATAGATATAATCAAATTTATAAATTTTCAGTCATTTTTTCTCTTCCATCCACTCCTCTTTTGGGGATTGATTACATGCACATTCGGCTGCTAAAGCTCTCATAGCTATTGAAGATCTTATCACTTTTTAAAAATACTTTTTTCTCTTTGTGTTTCATCTTGGATTGCTTCTATTATTATGTTTTCAGGTTCACTAACCTTTTCTTCTATAATGTCTAATCTGCTTTTAATTCCATCCAATGTATTTTTTATCTCAGACATTGTAGTTTTTAGCTCAAGTTGTTTGATTTTTTTGTATTTGTTTTTCACATTTTCTATATGTCTATTTTGGTAAGCTTCTGGAATACAGTTATGATAACTCTTTTTAATATATGTGTCTGTTATTCTAACATCTGTGTCTGTTCAGAGTAGGTTTCAATTGATTGATTATTCTCATTATGGGTCATATTTTCCTGCTTGTTAGAATACCTGGTACTCTTTTATTGGATGACAAACATTGTGAATTTTACCTTGTTGGGTCCTGGATATTTCTGTATACCTATAAATATTCTTGAGCTTTGTTCAAGGATGCAGTTAATTTTCTTGGAAACATTTTGATCCTTTTGGGTGAGTCTTACTTTTTAAGGTTTATTAGCCTGGACCAGAACAGCATTTAATCTTGGTAATATGCTCCCAGTACTGAGGCGATATCCTTCTAACTCTACCCAGTGCCCCGTGAATTATGAGGTCTTCCAGTCTGGCTGGTGGAAATAGACGCTATTCCTGGCCCTTTGTGAGTGCTGAATACTTTTTCTCTAATGCTTTCTCCAGCCTTGAAGAGATGTACGTATGCTGATCAGTGCTCTGCTGAATATTTAAAAACAACTCTCTGCAGATCTCCAGAATTTTTTCTGTGAGGGTCTGTCTCTCTTCTGTCCCAGGGTCTCTGTTTTACAAATTCAAGCTGCCTTGGCAGTTGTTTGAGACAAGAAGGTAATTCTAATCCCTGTTACTCCATCTTGGCCACAAGTAGAAATCAATAATTTATTTTTTAATTATTTCAAACATACAGAAAAATTTTAAGACATGTACAAAGAACTCCCATATCCTCTATACCCAGATTCTCCAATTATTAATATTTTACCACATTGCTCCATCTCCATCTCTTTAGCTAGATAGATAGATAGATAGATGATAGATAGATTTCATTATCATTTTTCATTATTCTTTTTAAAACCACATTAGCAGTAATTGAGTAATTGCAGACCTGATGATTCATCACTCTTAATTCCTCCAATATCTATTAAAAAATAAAAGCACCCATTGTCCTACATAAACATAGTACAACCAAGTAAGAAACCATTAATACAACACTACCATCCATTTCACAAAATACTCTCAATTTTTCCCACTGTTCCAATACTGTCTCTTTATTTTCTGATTCAGTAGCCAACCAAAGAGCATGCACTGCTTTTAATTGCTATGCATTTCTAATCTCCTTCAATCTGGAATAGTTTTTTGGTCTTTCCATCTTTTCATTCTGTAGATTTTTCTCTATCTGAGTTTGTGTGATGACTTCTCATGCCCAGAATCAGGCCATGTTTCCTTTGCAGGAATGCTATAATGTGCTTTACTTGGGATATCACATCAAGGCACCCGTGAGGCCACTTTGTCCCACAACTCACACGTTATTATTCGCTGGGTCAAATTGATGTCTACTAATTTCTCCACCATAAAGTCACCATTTTCCTTCTCCTAACTGATAAGCACTTTGAGGGAAGATATTTTGAAACTTCACCAAAATTCAGTTCCTAATCAAACCCTTGCCCTCCAGCCTTGACATCCGTGGATGGCATATGCTAAATCTTGTAGAACCTGGTCTTAGCACATACTCCGCTTTGTTTCCACAGGCATCAGCTATCCTGATGGAAGACCAGCTGTTCCAGCAGTAATAGTCCTAATCTCTGTTGAAGAATAATATCAAATGAAAACCATATCTTACAGAAACGATTCTATTCATCCAACCATGTGTCCATCCAACTAGCCATCCCTATATCATATATAAATATTGATAGTACTTTTACATGTGCCGGGCAGTGGAAATACAAAAAACCAAGAAGACACAGTGTTTATATCCAATAAGCTTCTGGTTTTAGTAGGAAAAATAGTATCAACAAACAATTGCAATTCAATGTGATTTACAACAATGTATTATATAATACAAGTAGGTATAAAATATATGGAGTAACAAAAGAACATAAACTTTATTAGCATATAAGAGAAGGTTTCCTAGAGAGGTAATATTGGAGCTGAGTTATTTAAAGTGAGTAAGAGCTTAGGAAATATTTGATGAGAGTGGGAATGAGTAGAATGTTCCAGTCAAAAGAAACAACATGTGATAATGTAAGGATACAGAAGTAATTCATTATCTGGGGGAGGGTAGGAAAGAGGAAAGGGGGACTGGTGGTGAAACAGGAGGAAGAAACTGGAAAAATTGAGGCAGGGCCAGGTTGGTGTGGGGCCAAATTGTTTATTTTTTCATGCTAAGGAGTCTGGTTTTTATTCACCAGAGGTTCCCACTAAAAGTAAAGATTCCTGGGCCCCATCCCAAAGCTATTAAATTAGAATCTCTGAGGAGGATGTGGGAATCTGTATTTTAACAAACACCTCAAGTTTGGGAATCACAGCTATAAGTCAAAGGGTGCTACTGAATGTTTTAAAACAGAGTGAAATAATCGGGTTTGTATTTCAGAAAGATACCTAAGGGATTCACGGAGGATGACTTCAAAAGCAGAACAGGTGGACACAAACATCTGTGGCAGCAGTCGTAGCACTCTGCCAGTTATTTGCAACACACAGATTGCCACGCTCTATCTTTTCTGGAGCTGATCTTAGCTAAACTTAAGAAACTTGTGGAGAAGACTTAATGTAAGCTGGCAGCTTTGTCTCATTCGTCAGACTGAAAGGATGATCCAGACACGACAATGCTCCAAAGGAGATTGTTAGAAGACACTGGCCAACAAGACTTGCCAAGTGTCTCATTGCTGAACGTGTTTATTTTTCCATGTTCAATAGCAGGAGTTATGGTGGATATGGTGGAATGACACTCAACAACGATTCCACCCTGTTTTGAGGGTAGTGGTTTTCAAACTTCTTTTTTAACTCAACCTACCGTCTTACATTGTAATCCCATATACACATATGTGTGTGTTGCATAAAACAGTACTTACCTATACTGAGTTGATGCTCTCTGAAATTTCTGTTCTGTTCTATTTCATTTTATCCAGTACTTCATTATTAATTAATGATGCATCCTGATATCCAGTGTGAAAACCATTGCTATAATGTGCTTTCCTGTATAACACAGACTGGAAAGCTAAAGATTACATTTTCCCACCTACTTCAGCTAAAATTCCAGATGTTTTTAGGCTCTACAAACCAAATGCCTTCATATGCTTTTGTTATTTCTGCTGGGTAAGCATGTCATGGAAGTGTTTTGTCTTTTTTGGCAATCTCCGCAGAAGTTTAGTCACTAGCATAGGTACCTTTCTCAGGTATCAAGACAAAAGGCAAAGGAACATCCTTTTTTTTCCCCCAAGTTTAATAAATTTTTATTTTTATTAGTTTCAGGTGTACAAAACAATGTAATAGTTAGACATTTACACCCCTCACGAAGTGGTAACACCCCTCCCCCAATCTACTACCCCTCTGAGATCGTATATAGCTGTTACAATTTCATTGACACTATTCCCTATGCTGTACTCCACCATATATATATTAAATGACAGTTGACATTCATTGCTATTCATTTTTGCTGGTGGCATTTGTATCAGGCACAGAATGATTCTGGGGTCTGAGGCATTTGTGGCTTTGTAAGCACGGTACTTTCTTAATCAGGTCAGTTTCTAATTGCAGTGTCTTCAAGATCAAGGCAGTGACAACTTGATGCTGGAGATTGAAGAGTCCCAATCCTAGAGTGGTAGGAGTTGCTTGGGTGCCCAGGATTGTGGTGTAGCTGAGGAGAGGGAAGGACGGTTACAAAAGGCTCACCTTAGACACAGTTTTATCAGTCCTCTCAATGATGCTACATGCCACTTAAAAATCTGCAGTAAATCTCTACCAATCTCAGTTAGCAAGAGGGGATTGTATTCTCTGCAGTGGAAACCTGAACACCCAGTAATCAGTCCTGCTGAAGTATTAATGAAGTACGAAGTCATAGAGGCTCAGGACTTGCCTAAGCCTTCACCCATTGAAACTTATCTGGGTCCAACCACACAAATAAATGAAGGGCAATTATATCAAACAGCACAAGTCAATCTCAGAAACATAATACAGAACAAACATAGCAAAACATTACAAGTATATGGTTCTTTTTATATAAAGTTTAGAACACAAGCAAATTATACCATCTTGCTTAGAGATCCATACTTAGGGAATAAATCTATAAAGAAAAGAGGTATTTACCATAAGTCAGGATGGTAGTCATGTGATCAGCAAAGGTCATGGGAAGACCTCAAAGGTGCCGGCTATGTTCTATATTTGACCTAAATGGTGATTTCACAGGTGTTTGATGTATATACTTTTCTGTATGTGCATTACATTTTACATTCTCTTGTATGCACAAAGGATGAAAAAGTGCAACAATAAGTAACAATGTTAATTGGGATTCACACAACTTCAATGTTAAATAATTTATGATCACCTAATGCATCTACTCATCTGATGCTAGAATCTCCCTACAACATTTTCTGTCCTCTGCTTGACCCCTTCTGAAGAGCTGGAATCGTGTTGATGTCACTCATGAGAGCAGTAACACCTCCAGGCAAATAACAGGTGAGCCTCCTAGCTTTATTGTCATGTAACTGTTTGTCCGCCCTCTTACCTCAATTCCCAGCTTCCAGGTCACTGCAGACCATGTTTAAAGATCTGAAAATGACCAGCAAATATAACAATGAGTCTTAGCACCCTTAGGACATAACTTCCCTCTACATGACCTTTGGGTAACATAACTTCTTTTATTCAGCAGGGGGATATTCATTTGTTATTTGTTGTTATTGCTTACAAGAGACAAGTAAGACAGCAATTATCAATTCCATAGCAGAAAAAGAGATACATACCACATGGGTTACCTTCAAGCATGAATTGCTTTCTTTTTCAATGGGCTCCTAAGTTTGGGAATGAGTACTGAGAGAGCAGAACTGAGGGGTGAGGCAGAGAGAAAAACTTCACTCTGCATGTAGTCTCATTTCATATTTTCGGACTCTACAGGGTGACCTGGTGAGTTGAGTAAGTAGGATACAAGTGGCCTGGATTTAAATAACCATCCAATGGAGGAAAAGACACAATATAAGGGTTTCTACTTCTCCAGTCTTCAAAGACAGATACTATTTGGGGGAACTAATATTATCAGCACTAAATGTTAATGCCTGAAATCTTTTCAAGCAAAATGTTCTGTGTCGGCTTCAAATAATACACTTGTTTTAGAAGTTCAACTTTTTATGTTTAAAGAAACAGTCTTTTTGTTTTTATTTTATTACTTTTTATATTTTGACCCATTTGCTTTATTTATTTTTTTAAGTAATTTTAATTTTTTATTTACAGTTGACATACAATATTATATTAGTTTCTCGTGTACAACATAGTAATTAAACATATAGCTTAAGAAGTCCAGTACCTATCTGTTATATACCGTAGTTGTTATATTATTGTTATATTATTGACTATATCCCTATGCTGTACTTTACATCCCCATGACTGCTTTATTTAATTTTAAATTTTTTCAATTACAGTTGACATTCAATATTATATTAGTTTCAGGTACATAGCATAGTGGTTAGTAGTCTCTTTGTTTTTAAAGAAACATAGGAGAACTTTTCCAAAAATTTTCACTTTTTCCTGGTGCTTCATAACACTTAAAAGATTGTTCAGCTGATGAGAGATTTCTGAATAATTGAGCCCTATACATAAGGATATGTGTTTTGTTTGTCCGGTAAATATTTTCTGAATAAATCAGAATGAACAAATGAAAAAAATTATAAAAGAATAAATAGCCATTTGGAATTAGGTGGTTCTTTTTGACATATACAAAAGTTATACATTTTCATGAGAATTTCTGAGAATTACAGGTAATGATTCTATTATAACAAAAGATAAATCTAAGTAGAGCTGCCTCTCTACTTCATGCAGGCAAAAGAAACTGGAAAAGTGAGGCAATTATCTGGATAATTCAGACAAAAAAACCAACTACTGAGGGAAAGGAGCCCCTTTTTTCCTGGCCCAAATTCACTTGAGCCATCTAATAACATGACCCACTAGAGTGGAATTTGGCATTAAAGAGGCTTGTCTTGGCTCCTATCCAGTGGAGTTTAGTTACTGAATTCCTTAAAGGACATTGTTCAGACATGGTCTCCCATGTAACTGGGTTCTAAGGCATGAGCTGCAGGAACCTTAACATCACCACGTGACTCCAGGGTATTATTCCATTGGATCGAATTATCCAGAAAAATCACTCTCATTCCAGTTCACCTTTCTGAGTTAGACAAAAGCAAAGTGTATTGCCCACAATTTGCTACACAATTACATGTGAATACCTGAAAACTCTGCCTGCTATGTGTGTTAATAAATATGATCCCAACTCCAAGATTACATAGATAGAAGCAAATGGACCAAAGGTGAAGGTTATTTGGTAATTCCTCACTCACCACCCCTGCCTTCCACATTCTTGGCTGCCCTGAATGCGCATTTGATTACTGAAATACCAGTGTTGGTTTAATGAATGGTAGAAATCACAACACGAGTTGTCCACCATTCCAGTGGACTTTCATGACTCTAATTTGCTCCCTGAACATTTGGTTACCAATTGGGGGAGGAAACCCAAGGATGTCTCCCAGAGAGTAATCTTGTTGCAGAAATAGCAACTGTGGCCTTGTGCTTGCTTGCCACAGCTTTGCTGGCTATACCTGAGCAAGGTTTGTTGTAAAATTACCTGGGTTTGGGCATTCTGCCCATGTGCACACCTGGTCTAGATCGAATCCTCTTATTCTTGGAAACTGGGTTACAAGCGAAATTCCCATTTTCTTTGACTGCAAAATAGACGAGGACCAGCTGGCTTGTGCTGACATGGCTCACACTACTGGCGGGAACTCTACTTAAGGATTCTACATCTGCTCATTATGTATCAATGGGGAGCTATTTCTCCAGAGAAAAGCATGTCCTTTGTCTTCTGACCAAAAGTCTATTCTTCCAAAGGAGGATGACCTAGGAAGGAAAAATTGATCATTCATTTCCCATGTGTAGGTTTTCATTTTAAAGGTTTCAGTTCAAATATAAGAAATGAATTGTGGCCTTGAAATACCAGATAGCTAACTTTTTCTGTAGCAATATGATTTTTAATAGCTGAGTACGCCATCTCTCATTGAGCAGGTTGCTTTTATCACCAATTTGAAGCATATATTATTGCTATAAGTCTTATTAATTATTTGATTATAGCTTCACACTGGAAATAATTTTTAACATGATCCACCTCAAGGCATCAAATAATGTAACGCTGTTCTCAGTGCATTCGTATAGACAAAGCACTTCCTAAGTGGATGCATGGACCTCACATGAGCCTGGGACTTTGGGAGATAGAAAAATGGAAAATTAGATATTTAGCTAATAAAAGTGGAAAATTAGACACTTAGGACTTCTGGTGCCTGTCCCATCCTCTTTTCACTACTCCACAGTTTTTTCCAACATTATGTGGTATAACAAAGAAAAAAACATGAAAATGAAATTTTCTACACCTTTACTTGCTATTTAAAACTCCCAGCTCTTCTTCTTCTCCTCCTGTTTTTTCGCTTCTTTCCCTCCCCTTCTCTGTCTCCTCTTCTCTTTGCTTGTTCTCTTTGATCTTGTTAGATCGAATAACAGGGTCTCTTTGCTCTTTGAATTATTCATGTTATTCTGATGAACACTGTATTCATATTCACTCAAGGAAGCTTAGTTTTGCTTAAGTTTTCCAACCATTAAACTAATAGAGCATAATGGAAATGTAACTGATAATTGTCCTGGAAATAGATCTCATTACAATTATATGTAAGAGATATTAAAAATAACTGTAAAACCAGAGGCATATTTATGCTCTTCTGAAGATGAATGGACTTTTTTTTATAGGTGGAGAGACATTCCATAAGATAAGCTAAAATTAATCATATTGCTGAAGTTTTCAAAGAAGTTAGAGTCCAAATTAAATATAAAAGGGCAAACCGGTTTCTTCCTCTTGCGTATTTTAATGAAGGCAAGAGAGGCTGGAGAAATATTTATATTCTTTTATTCATATTTTTAGGATTGCCTCATGTCTCGATTTTTTTTTTTCCAAATCTCTCATTTAAGTGAGGGTACTTCAAAGTGAATATGGGTATTCTCAACTCCTCGTATCTTTTTTAAAAAAGGAAAAATTAATGGGACTGGAAATGTAAAAACAACAGATGTACTAAAAGTGCGATTACTGCCATGAGTAAGACATGCGGGGGAGTCACACAACTTTACGTAGCTTTGGTTGAGGGTTGATTACATCGTGGAGAAACTGGAGCCTCACAGCAGCACTAAGACCATCTCTAGGAAATGACTGCTGATTTCCCTTGGAGTGCAATAGATAAGGAGCTGTTTCTTTCTAAACATAGCTATCTAACTGCTTTGTGGTTAACAAGAGACGCTGCTAAGAATTGTGGGTAATTCATTTAAGGATGAATATTGAAATGTGCTATGAAGTGAGGGAGGAAATTGTGCTTCCAAATAGTTGCTACGTTATTCTGATGGAATACAAGAATAGAGAGGGGCCAGCTCTCCGAGTCCTCCACTGAGGGCCAGACATGGAGAAGTGAGCTCAACTCCAGAGCCCAAGGTCCAGAGAGAGACTCCTAACAGCGCCACTTGTGCCAAAGTGAGATCTCTTCCATTCTGGACCGATTTTTTTTTTTTTTTTTTCCCTCTCTCGCTCCACAGACCTACATAGTTCAGTCATGACGCCTTGAGGGAGAAAACGCTGTCTTCAGAGAGTGGCTAAGATAAGAAAAACTGAAGCTGAGTCCCAGCACAGTGGTGTGCATGTTGATATCACTGGGTTATGAACTATTTTCTTTTAATCCAGTTTCAAAAGATGACTTCCTCCATATGCAATTAATTCCACATATAACTACAAGGAACTGCATATTTTAGAACAGTTGTGTCATCAGTATGAATGTTTAAACAATCTCTGTGGTCTCTTTCCCACAAACTGATTTAACATGTATATAAAGAGGCTTTTGAAATGAGCACTTTACATTTGCTTCTCAAACTTCAGCGTCTGTTTTCAGTAAATATTGAAGATGAAACTTCCCTCATTCATGCCTGGAGCACTGGCCAATTGCAACTGAGGAATGCAGTTCTTGGGATCCTCATGAATAAAACTCTCCAGTTGTGAACCTAGTCTTTCTCAGGCCATGTCATCAGGACCACAATAGGATGGATGTGGGAGAAAGCATCCAGGGCAATTGGTTGAGCGAACCACAAATTATCCGTATTAATACCAAAACCGTGGGAGTTACACGGACCTGGGTTCAAATCCTGACTCCATCACCTATAGATGGGGTGACTGTGTAGCCTTGCTTGGCCATGGTGGACTCAGTTCATTCTTACTGTTCTGGTGTAATTATCGATAGTGCCCCTTTCAAAAGTGTCCCAGTTTGAGCTAGAATGTATATGGCACCCTACTACTAATAGGTAGCAACACCCAGCTTAGGTGTCTACTCCCTTGCTTTTGCTGGTGTAGCAGTATATGTTGGATTCTGGTCCTAGAGACCCATTTCATTGGCCCAAATCATCAAAACTGATCATGAGACTAACTTAATTAAAACTCAACCATATAGGTGATACAATAATTTATTGAAACATGCAGGTGTCTTTTTTGTCCCTGCGTTTGTTTTCTTTTCCCAGTTTAAGAAGAAACCAGTTCCCTTTGTGCTTCCTTGCCTCACAGATTTTTGGATTTTCACAGGATGGAAGGCAGAAACCTCTGAAATCTGTAGCTCTTCCTGTTTTTTTAAGTGCCTATGGCCATGGAAGAGATAAGTTCCCCAGACTCTAAGGAAGAGGGACGGAGCATTGGAGGGCAGAGTCAGAGACAGAAGCTCTTCTGCCTAATGGGGTGGAGAAGGAAGACTGTAGACCCCACTGAGAAAGTGAGCCGAGGAGGAGGTAATTAAACTCACAGGCAGTATCAGCTATACAATTTGGGGGGCCCAATGCAAAATTAAATAGTGGGGCCCCTTATTCAAATTTCAACGTGGCAATAGCAGAGCATTAAAACAAATACAGGGTTCTTCTGAGCATGGGGTCCTGTGAAACTATACAAGTCGCAAAGCCATGCAGCTGACCTGCTCAGAGGAGACGGCTTCTTGGAGATGGCTTCTAGAAAGAGACACCCTCTGCCAAGTTCCCTTACCCCACATAGCACCACAAAAAGCCAGGGCACTTTGTGGGCCTCACAGTGTGAATGCCAGTGGTAACTTGAAAAACTGGAGATTAGAGGCCCTTCCTCAACTCTCCTCATTCCAAGCAAATCGTCATGGTTCTAGTGTGACTCTGGGAAGGAGAGGGGGCCCCCAAAAGATGAGATAGACATTCTTGCCATCTTAGAGGAAGGATGAAGGCTAAGAGTCAGAAAACAAGTTAATTTAAAGAAATAAAGAAATTGACATGTTTTGCACACTTCAGTTTGTGGACTAAAATTTATTCCACATATGCTTTTATAAATATTTAAGTACATAAAACCAAATGTTTAATATAAGATCCACATTGTAAATATTCCTTTGAGAGTATTTTTCTGCATGGACTGGAATGGCTGAACTTGTTAAAATATTAAGTCCGTGAAGTGGAGGGAAGATGCCTGCTTTCTTGGTAAACCTCCCTGAAATACCCACAGGCTTTATTCACTGCTGCAAGGACCTTTGATTTGCATTTAAAATTCAGATTGTTTGTCTCAAACATTTTCCTTCTCCATTTCATGTGCAAAAATGCTCTGAGAGTCACTGAATGGTACGTTCTGTGGGGTGAGAGGTTCCATGGTTTTGGTTAACTGATTGTGTATTTGAACTTCTTATTTATGACAGTAAATGCTTTTCTAAAAAAGTTATGATGCTCTGTAGTAGTGTGTGATATTTGAGCAAGTTACTTAACCTGCTATAGTACCCTTGTCTGTAACATGAGGATCTACCCACCTCTTGGGGTGTTGTCAGGACTCACTAGTACCCAGAACGTATGAAACACTAAACTGTGGCCAGGGCTAGGACATGACTCTGCCATGTTAATCATACAATGTGACCTTTTTCTAGTTTACAAGTTACCTCAAGCTTTTTTTCTGTTGTAAATGAGAGAACCTCCAACCACCATGGAGTTCTGGGAATTTTTTTGCTTTAATGTTAAGATCATTGATTTGTCCCCAAAAGAACAAGTTAGAAACAACCTCCTCAGATGCCCAGGGACCACAGAGCAGATTATTTCATGCTGCTGCCAGCCACTCCTAGCCTCAGGCAGATATTGAATCACTGAGGATTAGAATCAAAAAGGACCAGAGATCATAATCTTCAGTGGTGACTTAGGGACTCCTGGGGGTACCCACAAGGAGGGGGTCTGGGGGGCACCTCTATGCATCTGGTCCCAGACATCTCCTCCCCACTTTGCCAGAGGAAACTCCAACTGTATGGGTTTTCTATATTGTCTCTCTAAGTAAGATTTTGTTTAACGAAGAGCACAGCTGAAGAACAAAATAAAAAGAACACAGGGAAATCACTTATCTAGTCCAATCCCTACATTTTTAGAGTTCATGAAATTTAGAACTAGAAGATTGTTTTAACCAACATCACACAGCTAGTTAGTGGCAGAGCCAGGAGTACAGAGGTCATCTCCAGTCCCGAGCAGTTTTCCTTTTCAGCAGGCTGCCCCTTACAGAAAGACGGAGCTAAAATCTCAGATGTTGCAAGGTCAAGATTTACACCTTCCAAATCAGACGTATAAAAACAGCAACGTATTTGCTTTCTGTAACTGACTTAATCTTGCTCTGAAGCTCTCCTTCCTACAGATGGCGGAAATAAACTTAAATTTGCTAAGTAACAGCTTCTTCCAGGGTGATAAAAAGGTGTGTGGGGGGTTGGAGGGGTGGGGTGGCTAAAATACATGTTGAAATTCCCTATTGGAGTCAATTCTGTACCTTCTAAGGATCTCCTCTCCTCCCTTCTTCCCAAGATGGCATCAGAATGATGGAGCAGTTTATGGATCCTCACGGAGCAGGCGGAGGCATGTATAACTACAGGTTGTCTTCCTCTGCTGGCTCCTGCTGTTCTACAGCTGAGCTATGACTCCTCTCAGTCTTTAGGCATCAGCCTTTATCTTCCCTACATGTGTTCTGTAAGTGTCTGCAGCTGGTGTAATTTGTGGCCCCTTCTCTCAGCATGGGCAATCTATGGTGACAGCTCCCAGGGAGCTAGGCCATCTCTCCCTGGGAAAATACTAGCCAGGGTGTCAGTGCCATGAGAACACCATCTTCAGAACAGAACTGACTGCCATTCAGGGAGGCTCCTCTTTATCAGGCGCCTAAACAAGTTAAAATTAACTAGAATTTGGTATATAGTCTTCCCTTAACTTTTTCGTAAAGTGAAAAATGAAAAGCAGACACATAATTATTTTTAAAAGCAGATCTTGTTAAAAGACAGCAGAGTAAAAACACTTATGCCATTCCTCTTCCTAAAAATCCAAGGAAAACAATCAATGGAACAAAAATAGAAGGAAAAAATCTCCCCATCATGAATGAGAAAAGGAAACAGCTACAATCCCAAACCACAAACTATGAAGAACACCTGCCAAATATTGTGGGCATAGATGGAGATGAGGGAGGCCCTTAGTGCAGACAAATGCCTCCTTGGATCTCAAACAGGATCTGTATTTCTCTGAAATGAAATGAGGCAGTCCTAAAAAATCAAGCCAAATGGTCGAAGGCCATGAATGAGACATGGGAGAAACGGAGACTGTCCTTAAGAGATGCTGAGTTTTGCATGCTGCTCACTTTTCGCTTCTTTGTACTTTTCTAAATTTTTCGAAATTTTTTATAAGCACTTTTTGCCAAAATCTGGAAAAAGAGAGAAGAATGGAGCAAGGGCCAAAATGTTCTGCATTCAAATATGGGCACAATTAGTACGGTTTGACTGAGATTATTACTCCTGAGAGGCAAGCAGCAAGCGAAGGAAAGAAGGATCCAAGAAACAGCGGGGGTGGGGGCGGGGGGGGGGGGGGTGTGGCAGTATTAGAACCTGAATTGACAGAAATGGCCAAGAGTCTTTCTCAACTTGAGAAGTCTGAAGTTTTTAAGGTATTTGCATTACCTTGATACAAAGACTTCCTTGGCTTCCCTCAGCCTTTTCCTACACCCACAAAGGTGTTGGCTTTGTTTGTTTATTTGTTTACATTAATTTTTATACGAGGTTGGGTACAAATGAAGAGACTCAAAGGAGTGAGACATCGCTGTGGGTAGGAAATGATCAGCAGAAGTATGAGCTCTGAGTCAAAGCTAATGAGGAAAGACAGAAGCGCCTCCTACCTCCATCCCCAGCTCGTCCACTGCCTACTCCAAACTCCGTCCCCACACTTGCAAAGGGGTTTGAGCCACTTTCATTTGTACTTCAGCTGACCCCTAGATTGACTATGCTGTAAGCTGTTGGGATGAGAGGGAGAAGCATGGGGCCATTTTGATAGTGTCCAGGTAGGAAGTCATTGTAAGGAGCAGTGGACAAAGGTAAACAGAACAGGGAGATCAGCGTGGTTTCTGTTCACAAGTGACAATTCTCTATCTTGAATAGCCAGCAGTGTCCTATCTAGACACTCACCCTAATCCTTTCTAGACCACTTCCCATCTCCCAGTTCATCAACCATATGTGAAAAAAAAAAAAAAAAAAAATTCCAACAGATGAGAAAGAGGATAACACAATGACTCTTACTGATATTTGGAGCCCCTTCAAGATTTCAGTGTTTGTTAAGATATCTGCAGAGTATTTTGAGTCCAGAACACATTCCGTCTTATTTTAGGGTCTTTCTTGTTCCAAAGATATCTTCATGCTGGAGTGAATCTAGAGGCCTGAGATTTGTTTTAAAGATAAAATCATAGGCTTGAGGTGTGTTTGACAATGTGGTTTCCTGAAAATCTTAGCTGGTTGGTCTTCTCCTTGTTTCTTGTCAACTCGTGTGCATATAGACAAGGCCAAAGGTCCTATGTGGACAGTCTTTAAACCTGAAGATTTCCTCTTTACTTCTGACATTAGTGATCTGTCTTCTCCTAGTCCTACTTCTATGTCCACTTCTTTGAGACAATTTGAAATCATAGCTTCTCATGGTGAGACTTCCCCTGAACCCGAAATTTTCCAATGGGCTCGAACGAGGTATCTTGCAGAGAACTGTTAATTAATGGGAGGGAGGCGCAGGACTTTCCATCTAAGGCTACTACTTTGAAGTCATTGTTTCTAACTGCTTCTTTTAGGAAAGCAGTTGTCTTTGTCAGTCTTTCAAAGCTCTACATCAGGGGACTTCTCTCCATCTTATGTTGTGGCTATAGCCAGAGAGTACCTCCTTTAGGAAATCAGTATTGGCTAACCCTCAGACTTGGTGCATACAAAAGACGCCTTGCCTCTGCCCAACTGCACCCTTCACCCCTTAATCCCAGTTCCACCTTTTAGATTCTGACAGATTTTAGATTTACCCTACTTTCACAGATCAAATTTTTTTATTAGTTTGTTTGTTTCTTTCTTTCTTCTTTTTTTTTTTTTTTAAGTTGCAAACTCTAGAATCCATTCAGGCTGATTTAAGCAAAATTTATTAAGAGTTATTAGTAGCTTAGTGGGAGGTCTGGGGAAAAAGAAGCTCAAGTCTAAGCTCCTAGGAATGCAGTTCGGAACTCCCACTGGAGGGGCCTCATGAGGATGCTGCTGCCACTACCACCACTCTTGGCCACCACCTTCACCTGCAAAGTGGATGCACAGTGCTCAGAAACCCATCTCTTTCTTTATGTTGCTGACTTCCAAATTAGAGCTTCATGTGCGTATGTTTGGTGGATCTTAGGATACAAGGGATGCTGAGAAACTCAGACTCACAATGTGGGAAACTGAAAATGTAGAGCAGGGGTTTAACAGAATGACAGCTGTCTGCTAAAGAGGATTTTTTTTTTTTTTTTAATGAGCAGTTTTCTCATAAGTACCCTGCCCCGAAAGACTCAGGTCTTAGAGACATTAAGTGCTATAGAAGGTGAGGCTGAAGTATGAGGCCATAACATGGTTTGGTTGAAGATCTGTGGAAGGTAGACGTTTAGGTTGTCTAATACACCCCATGCAGCAAGGCATTTATATGTCCACACTTCCCTCCCCCTCCCATCTCCCCTTAGACGACTAGAAATTTATTCTCTGTTGAAATTCCAGGCTCAGAGATACCAGGCCTAGAAGAGGGCAGGGCCAAGATGCTAGACTGAAAACAAGGAGATAAAGGTAAAATCTGCTTGGTAAGTATGGAAATAATCTACCTTTAAAGCCCCCAAGTGATACTTTCAGCTATCTCTAGATTCCAACAACAGGCATTCTAGGTAACTCTGCTCGGATTCCAGTCACCTTTGCTGTGGCTTAGGAGAAGAATGGGGCAGGCTGTAATGATCATCTGCTTCCATTCTCAGAACACAGAGGCATGGATGGTGTTCTCATTTTCTTCTCCCCGAAATCTATTTATTGCCTACCCTTCTATTCCACAGCGTCCTATGAGGCTCCCAAGAGTGTTCTGGACCAGTTGAGGAAAATGGTAAGCCTCATCCATTTCCAGTTTAAGAAATGAGTTAAACGGTGTCTTAGTTATATTTAGTTTTATTTCCACCACAGGTGAGCTAGATAGCATAGGAACACATAGCCAGATTATCAAGCACGGTCTCTAATAGCTAAAACAATCACACTTTTATTTCTAACTCAAGTTTAGAATTTTATGGTAGGAAAAAGATGACTTTCCCAGGCTCCCAGCGTCCACGAGCCTGACGCCACATGCCATCTGCTGGTCTTAACCTGTATAGCTCCGGAGTAACTCCAGAGGCCAAGAAGGAACAAAGGGAACATACATATCCTCCGAATGGGGAGGCTCCAATAGGCCCTCGGCTACAGGTTTTAGATGTGAACAAGTCAGGCCACTCCCTTAAGAAGAATGAAGAAAATGAGGTTATCTTATGTTTGGCGTGTATCTCACAATTGTCATCATTCACTTCAAGTTCATAACCACAAAGACATTCCTTCTTATTTTCTCAGGTGTTGTGAAGTTTTGACACGGGAAGAAAATATCACTTCTGTAAACATAAATCAGACTAATTCAGAATGCCCTGGTGTTTATACCAACCCCCTCTCAAAGAAGGGACATCTTCTTGAGGAATCGTGTCTCAGATTCTATACCAGCCTGTGCTGTAAGGTTACGTCCCACCCAATGATATACCTTGGGTTCCAATCTTTGTTTACTGCTGGGGCTTTTGCAATGGCTGCCAGATAGCAGAGAAATGCAACCCACACCCTTTTCATAGAAAATATCACTAAACAGTCTTAATTAATGCGTGTCAATCCTATCCCCCCCATTCTTTGTATTAAATTGCTTTTGATCAAAATTAGATTATTTGAGCAAAGCAGGTCTGGCCCAATCTCAATGGTACAAGACCCCTAGAAAGACCTTGTATGATGGCAAGAGGTTTACTCTCAAGGTTTACTCCCACACTTTTTTAAACCAAAACACTAACAAATAAAAGTTTCCCTCATCGGGCGAACGTTCATATTTGATCCAATAATCTAGTAAAATGAATGGCAGAAAAATAACACAGACATCCTTCCTTGCATAATAAAAAATATACTTAAGTCTGACCATTGTTTGCAAATTGTAGCACCAAATATACTATAAATGCCCCCCCCCAAAAAAAAAAACAAAGAAAAAGTTAAAAATAGTGTTTGCATAGAACTTATGGCCAAACTACATACAAAGGCTTAGAATACCAGAAGCCAAGCCCACCAGCCCAGAAATTGAGAAACTTTTGTTCAGTCAAGTCACTTTAACAAAACACATGCCCTGGCTGGTATAACACTAAAATATCCAATAGATTCTTTCCCTTACATTTTATAGAGCAAATACAATGACCTATTAATTAATAAAGCGATTGGCTTGACACCTGCCCTGAATATTCCCTGCAAGGACAGGCAGGTCTAGAAAAACACCACAAGAAGCCTTGTGAGTTGGGGATGGGCAGGCAGTGGAAGGTGAGTGGTAACATATGCATATTTCTCAATCCTCCACCGGCCATTGATGAAACCTTCAACTGGCCAGCATCTTTGTTCCACCCTCAATACTATATGGCCACACGAATGGCCAAGGTGCAGATTCCAAAATCTTGAGTCAGTTTTTACGTTTAGGTCTCTAGGTACAGAAAGAAAATGGCAGGCAAAGGTGGAGAAGTATTGAGCACGAGTCTGGATATTCTGAAAGCTGAGTTCTAGACCTAGTGTTGCCAGCAATTAGCTGACAGACGTTCACAAGATAATTTACCTTTCCAAGTTTCAGTTTTCTCATCTTCCAATTCCTGCTCTTCTTCCCTTCTCACTTCCTCCTACCTACCCCCTGCCCTTTTCCAGATTGGGTAAGGGGATGGAGAGCAGCCAAAGGTTCTGTGAGCCCCCACATCAAGGTGCTGATGTAGTTGGCTCAGTCTTTAAATACACAAGCCCGGCCCTTCCCATCGCTGTATTCTGGCCAGTTCAGAATTTGTTCCCCCCTTTCTCACTGTTTTCCTTTCTCCCTCACTTGTTTTCTTTCCTGTCCCTCTCTGTCTACCTCAGCAATCTCCTTTTTCTAGTATCTAACCAATCTTCCCAACTCTGTTTCATTTTATTGGCCTAATATGCTATGTTCTCATGACTATGTGTTATTTCTTTAAAAAAAAAAATATTGTGTGTATGGGTAGCTGGACTTACTGCAGAAATTTTGGAAAAGCACATAATAATGATGATGATGATAGCTATGGTTTATTGAACACTTGCTCTTTGCCAGGCAATGTTGAAAGCACTTCACATGTATTCATTCATTTAACACCCCAAGAACCCTAGGGGATAGGTACTATTATTATTTCCATTTTGTAGGTAAGGAAACTGATACACAGAGAAGTCAAGTAATGTAAAAGAGAAAGCTAAAAATTACCCATAAGATCATGCTGAGAAGAACTATAACCAACACAGAATCCTTATTTCTTAATAAATGGAAGACCTTTTGCCTTGTGCATACATTTATTCATTCAAAAACCATTTGGCCACAACTCTACATTGCCCTGGGGCCAGTTGTGGATTGAAGGACTTTTTCTGATATCTGTCTTTGAGATGTGGCCTTTTGTCATAGAATGCAAAGAAAACTTCTGGACAGTGGAAGGAGAAATAGGCTGAAATCCACTGACATCCTACATTGCTACTCCTACAGACAAAAATCCAAACAAGAACTCAAGGTCTTGCCAATAGCCAGCTTTGGAAGTGAGGGTATTCAAAATAAGAACAAAAAAGTGGCCACTACTTCTGCCCTGAGAGCAGTCATTTCAGTGACTGACATATGTCCTAGAAGAACAAGTGTCATCTTACTAATGGCTGTCATTAGTGACGGCAGCAACTATAAAACACATACAAACTCTGCACATTTAATGACATGGGAAAGTGCTTATGATGTGTTAGATGAGAAAAGAAAGCCACAAAACAGAATGTGTGTGTGTGTGTGTGTGGTATGATGGCAAGCACTGTTCCAAAAAAGAAAAGAAAAGAAAGAAAATGTGCCCATATGTATTTAAAAAGTACTGAAAAATTAAAAAAAAAAAAAATTAGTCCCTCAAATTTCCACAAAGAATATGTACTACTTATATGTAAGAAAAAAAAGTCAATAATGTGAACTTGTTAAAAAAAAAAAAAGCTGCAGAGTTAAGAGATTATATAGTCAAGAGATTATATTCAGGTGAAATTGAGAATTCCTGGTTGTTTTTTAAAAGGGAAGCAAACTAATATGTATTAGCTAAGTGTTTTCTCCTACATTACCTTATGCAAGCTTCGGAAGGATTTGTAAGGTCAGTATTCTATTGCTGTGGGGACATTAAGTGTGACAGAGGAGTGGGCTAATAAGGGGCGGAATGTCCAATTCTGTCTGACTCCCAAACTCAGATTCTGTTCTCCAGGCCAGTGGTGTTCCGCCATTTTATTTTCTAAGATGCGCACTATAACGTCCTTTCATCTGTGGCTCTTTGAAGCAATGACAGAGAATCGGATGGGGAAGGAAGCAGGCATTATATCTCAGAACTGGCTGAAAGCTCCCAAAGGATCCGACTCTGCTCTGACTCTATCCTCTGCCCTCCAAGGGTGCAGAATCATCAGGGGGTCCGCTGAGTCAGCAGCATGATTTCCAGCATCCTGGGAAGGCTCATCATATCAGAAAATACCTCTCCAGAGACATCCTTTGGCTTAAGGATTTTTTGTGCCTTTGGCTAAAATGCAAATGTCTCTGAGCGTAAAAATGCCTCACATCATATCACCCCTGAGTCTAAATAACTTGGTCAGCTTTTCTCCCAAGTGGACGAAGAGGATGACTGTGAACAGCCAGGGCAAGACAGATACACAGAAGGCAAGAAAGGCATTGAAAAGTCACTAGAATCTACATGCCCTTCTTCAGAGTCCTGCCCATGAGTGGCCTTGATTATAATATTTAGGTTTCTGTGTTTATGTGCTGTCAAGGGAAAGCAGAATATCACATTCTATCAAGTCACTTGAAAAGAACCACTGACTTACAAGGCCGAGGCACTAACAGAGTGTTTGATTTAAAGGAGTGTATCTATGTAACTGGAATAAACACACCACACTTCAGAAAGTCTGCAGATAGCTTCTCTCGGAGTAAATGGCAAAGAAGAACTACGACTTGTTTATATTCTTTCCCTTCCCTAAGGGTTATCAGGGCCTTTTTCATCACCTTGGAGGGAAAACAAATGATCAAAAGATGGATGACCTCTCGTGCCTTCCATATCTCCTTCTTGGCATGTCAAAAGGCTTTCCAGCAAGGCAGGGCAAGCTAATTATTTTCTTCAAATCAATCAGCTATTTTAATGATGTGTGACACTCCTGATCTATCAGTACCATTAAGATAACATCTGCTCTGTTGGGCTGCAGCCAGTTTACAGACAGTTCACTAGCCACCCTGGACCCCCTAAAAGTCCAAACTCATGTGCATCGGGGTGTATACTCCAGGGTTTCAAGAGGGAAAAGCAGACCTGTAATCGGTGTCTAGGTGAAATTGATTTGAGGAATTATTGAAATGCTGGTCTTCCCCCAAAGGGCTACTACAGTACCTAAAATTTCCATTTGTTCCATCAAATTTTCTTATTCATCAAAAAAAGTCACTGCTAAAATTATTTTTTTTAAAAAGTCCCTGAACACTAGCTAGGTGTTATCATCTATTTCCGCATTACCTCAGAAATCTTTTGTCAGAACAGCTGCCTATAGCAGAGTACAAATACACAAATAGAAAGATCTGGAATATAGTCTAGGTTTCCCAGCTCTATTGTTGTGGAGAGGGTTGAAATAGATGGGAGTGCATGAGTGTCCTTGGGAAAGGAGGGGAAGCGACAGTGTGAAGAGAAGTTGGGGAATCCTGACAGAAACAGGGACCTAAGTTGATGAAAACAAACTCAGTTTTGCTCCTCAGCTTTCCTGGAGCCTGCCTTTCAGACCCTCGGTGTGCTAAGCAATGAGCAACTCCTCATTGTCAAGGGCCTGTGTTCACCACGACAAGCCAAGCAGAAGTCCAATGGCGGCCACCAGGGAAAGACAGAGTGGCAAGAATGAGCCTGGCAGCACCGCGGGGCCTCGGCCTTCCTGACAGCCTCACCCCCGCGCAGACCACTCCTCCTTCTCTTCACTTTCTCTTTAGCTTCTGCACCTCCAGCAGTCTCCAGAAATCAGAGTCAGAACTCACTGGTCTCAGTCTCACCAGCTGACAGTGGCCCCGACCAGATGTTTCCTAGGAAGCCTTCACACCCTTCTCCCATTAGGCAGTAATGGCACTGGGCCGCTGGGCCACAGCTGGCAAGCAGCTTTAGTTCTGGATGACTTCAGCTTGAAAATCTGCCTTAAGAATGTTCTCCTCTCCAAGGAAAGGAAAACCCTATCATGGCATGGACGCAGGCTGCTTTCACTTCTGAATGGGGCCGGAGGGGAGACGAGAGCGTGTGCCATCCTCCCAGTTCCTACACTGGTCTTTCTTTGTTCACCAGGAGGAATGGATTTCAGATACCACCCCAACCCTGGCACTTGGCAGAATCCACCGGGAGCGGCCAGCTTTCCCTGTACCCTATCTCTTTCTATGGCATGTATAATAATAATAATAATAATAATAAGCAGAATAATAATAATAATAAACTCTATAGACTCCCGCAAATGTATATCATAAGAATATTGTGTTCCACACACTACACTTGTGCTGGAGATGCAAAGAAGAAGAAGACATGCCTCCTGTTCTCACAGAGTTCACAATGTGGGGAGAGGGGGACAGAAATATAAACATAGAATTACAACAAGGTGTTACAAATGCTAATAGGAACCTATGTGAGTAGTGCGAAGATATAAAAGCGAGAGAAGAGAAAGCTTCAGAGAAGAGGAAAGCGTGGTGGTAGGTGTCAAAGCAGAATGTGTAGGAGTTTGGAGATCAGGCGAGAGGAAGAGGCGGCCCAGAAAGAAGGTGCTGCACGTGCAAAGGCAGGGAGGCATGGGGAAGTCGTGAGTCGTGCTTATAGAGAGTAGTTGCCTCCACTCTCTGTAACAAGTAAAGGGAAAGAAATTCAAACTTTGATTCACTCCTTTGATAAATATTTGTTGGACACCATCTTCTGTTTTAAGCCCTAGGGTATGGTGCGTAAACATGAATGGATTTGGCCTTTCTGAAGCTTACAGTTTAGTCATAGAGACAGACAATAAGCAAATAAATAAGTACATAAGTTTGTGCAGAAGTACAAACTACGGCTGCTACTTTGAAGGAAGTCATCAGAGTTTTACAATAAAGAAAAAGAAAGCAGGGAGAGGGTTTGCCTTACATAGGAAACTACGGAAGCCTGTTGGAGTTGAGGCAGATAATCAGCTGGGAAAAGCCTTCCGGGCTGAGGGAACAGACTATGCAAAGGTCCTGATGCAGGAAAAGGCTTGAAAAATTGGGGAAATCAAAAAAGGCCGGTGGATGGATGGCAGGGAAAGAAGAGATACCTTTGATGAAATCTTAAAGCCTAGATCATGCAGCGACTTGTAGGTCACAGCAAAGGGTTTGGGGTCTTTTCTAAGTTCAAGGAGAAGACACAGAATAGTTTTAAACAGGGGAGAGACATATCTGAATTTTGCTGGAAGAAAACCCACTAACTTTTGTGTGAAGACTGTATTGGAAGAAGTCAGAGTAAAAATTAGGAGATCAATAAGGCCTTTGCCCCTAGCCCAGTAGGAGCTGTTGGTGCCAGTGTCCACGTTGGTAGCAGAGGATGTGGGAGAAATTAATGGATTTATGGTATTAATTTGTCATTCTGGTTATCTTTCCTGTCTCACAATACGGTCTCTTTTTTGGATATTATAATTTAAGCAACTCTGAGAATAGTACACCATTTGTCTTTATTCTTTCACTGTAACAAGTACTCGATACGTGTCCTTGGTCTAGAAAAGAAAGAGGAGACATGGAGAGCTGACTCCCATCCAATGGCCTCTTGTCACAAGACACTCTTGGAGCTTCTCTGGCCTTCTTTGGCCATCTCTCTCTGTCCAACCCTGTCTAGAGTGCCCACCTCAGGCTGATTTTAGAGAACTGGGCATGGAGAAGAGAAGTAGAAGACAATAGCCTTCCTCCCAAACACAAAGTATTCATTAAAAGCCTTTCCTTCCATAGTCTTCCTGCTTCCTGTGGTCTGGGTAGAAGATGCTCACTGGACCAGCCTGCTCCAGGTATTTTTGCAGATGCACTCTTGGCACATTTCTGGGCTGTGTTGCATTGTCTTGTCTCCATCCTTGACCTTTAGGTCTATCAGATTATCCGTCTACTTGAGAAGTTCAAGCGCATGCTCACAGAAGAGGATCAAGAATGCTCAGGTTGGTTTATAATTTATAACTTGCTTCCCTCCAAAAATTCTTGAGGAAAGGGCCTCAGTCATTTTCAGGATTTTAATGCAGAATTAAGAAAGTCTCCACATAACCTTCCCTTTTGAAAAATGTGAAGATTTATGTCATATTCTCTTTACCAAGCTTTATCACTCCTTCACTATGCTTTGCAGTGACTGGAAGATGATTGTGCCAGTGTGTGTGTGTTCTCGAATATATAAAACATTAGAATTTATAAAGCATTTTCCCATGCATTTTCTCCTTTCATATTTAGTACAATCCCATTTTACAGGTGAAAAAAGTGAGTCTCAGAAAGGTAAAGTTATTTGGTTATAGTCACACAACTTATAAATTCCAAGAAAGGAGGAACTGTGTCTGCATTGTTCTCCATTGTATCTTCAGGGCTTACCACATAGCAGATATTTGCTAAGTATTTGTTAAATTAATAAACAAATTAATGATATCTTGACACAGCTGGGATTAAAATTCTAAACTGGAACCTCTCTTTTTACCGAGTATTGATCCCCTGATAATACAGTGGGTCTCTTTACAGAAATCAGAATAAATGAAACCACTTACTCAACTCAGCCTTATACCTTTGAAACAGTCTTATGTAACACACGAAAGCCACACCCTATTTTAGTGACACTAGCCATTTGGCTTACTGTGGACTGAATGAGGCCACGCAGAGAGGAATTCTCACACGAAGGGTTTCTCACTGTGCTTTGGCTCTGTGACCCTTTGTGGTGCAGCACATCCCACCGCTCCCCCCAACGCCCCAAATCTACATATGTTCACACACATATGTTGCACACCACTTTATGGAGTACACATTCAAACTCCCTACCCAAGTCCAATTTTGTCTTTGAGGGCTTTTTTTTTTTTTTTTTTTGACATAATAGATATTGAAAGTATAGTAAGTGCCTCTGCTAAGCTATACGTCCCCATAGTGTACACAGCTACTGCTAGGCTTCCGTGAGTAAGAAAGGAAGGAAGGAGAGACAGAAGCTCACAAAAGTCGCGTTCTGTGTTGCATCTACAAGGGGACTGCAAGTCAGCTCCCTAGGATTGCTAATTGGCATGGAAAGCAAAGGATAGCAAAGGTTGGTGAAATAATTCTTTCAAACCCTCCTACTCAAGAAACCTCAGAACAGCCTGTTGGATAGCTGACTAGTTTTTTTATTTATTTCTGAGGAATGAGAGAAGGTTGATTGTCCATTTAAGTCCTTGCTGACCCGTGGCTGGGAGCTGAGTAGTCTGACACATTGCATCAAGTACTGGTTATTCATGTAAATACAATCTACTTAATGATTGATGTATCCTCAGAGAATTTTGAATCCCAGGCCATCTTTTTGCCTCTTTCCCCCACTAATGTTCTTGGTAAATACAAATAGAGTGGTTTTATAAACACTCTTTTAATAAACTCCAGAAATTGAGCCAAGACTAGCATCCACAACCCCGCTTTCGGGAACAGGCCCCCTTCCCTCAGATCATTATTCCTTGTGAAAATACCACATTCAGTTAAACAGACTTGCTGGTGTGGTCAAATAAAATGGTAAAATGCAAAATAAAAAACCTTTTGTATGGAGGAATGAATGAAGTAAAATAATTCTCCTGCCAGCTCAAATACATCTAAGCATCTCTGGAGTTCCATGACCTTCAAAATAAAGATGAATTTGTGAAGATTAGCAGTGACAGCCATGGAAGTAGAGAAGGATAGCAGAGCCCAGCCGAGCTTTTAATGAGGAAAAAAGAATTCAACCATTGAGAAGTCAGGGGCCCCAAATCCTGTATATAGCAACTGAATAAAACGTAAGCTTCCCATATCCTGCTTGCTACTGCTGTGCCTTCACTTTAGAAAGGCCAAATTTCTCCAACAGAATGAAAATGTTATGCTATCTATATAGAATATATATTTTTTAAATTGTGAAGGAAAATATATAAACCTATACATATGTGAAACAAAATATATTTAACAAAATAATATCTAATAAAAATATATGTTAATGTATACCTATATACAAATATATAACGTATTACAAAAAATTTTTAAGACTTAGGCAAGCTTAAAAGCAAGAGATAATGATGGTAAACACATATTTAATGTTTTCCATGAGCCAGGCACCATTCTCAGTATTTCACATATATTAACTCATTTGATCCTCACACAACTGCATGAGGATACAATTATCATTCCCATTTTGCAGTTGAGGCACTGAGAGGTTAAATAACTTGGCCAAAGTTATATAATTAATAAGTGGCAGAGCTGGTCTTTTAATTCCAAGTTTCAGAATTTAGACTCTGTGCTTTTATTCATTACTCTAAAGGAGAGCTCAAAGCAGGAGTTGAAGTTGGAATTTCCTACGGGCATGTTGGAGCTGGAATACACCAGAAGCTAGAGTAGTCTCAGATGTGCAAGACAAGTGTTAAAATTAAAAATTAAAAAAAAAAAGCTTTAATATATGAGTAAAACAGCATTGTAGAGCTGAGGAGGAAATTAATCAATTAGAGATAAATGTGAGGATATCACTCAGAACACAGTTCAAAGAGATAAAGAGATGGAACATATAAAAGGGAAGATAAAAAGACATGGAGACAGAATGAGAAGCCCCACATGTGGTAGAGAGGTATTATTTGAGGAGACAATGGTAAAAACGTTTTCAGATTTAAAAAAAAAAAAAAAATGTGACTCCTCATATTGAAAAAGATCATAGAATCCAAATAGGATAATTAAATACATATCCATACCTAAACACATAATATGAAAACTGCATTACGTAAAAATAAAAATAAAGGCTACCAGAGGCAAAAGACAGACCACCTTAAAAGGTATGATAATCACGCTCATCAGCTAAACAGCTGACTTCTCATTAGCAATAATGGATTCCAGAAAATAGTGGAATAATATCTTTTAAGTGCTGCTGGGGCATAACTGTTATTTTAGTTTTCCATAACCTGTTAAGGTATCCCTTTTAAATGATAGCAAATAAAGATCTTTTCAGACTTGCAAAAACTTAAAAAGCTTACTACTAAGACCTTCATGGAAAGAAAGGGTAATATTTCAGCAGGAACAAAATACAACCCAAACGGAAAGGTGCAGACATTGGTGAACAAAGATAGAAGTGAAACACGTTGGGAAATTTAAATAAGTCTTGACAGCGGAAATACAATGTTCTGGTCAGCCATAACACACAAGAGGGGGGGTCACTTTGGATTCAGGGTGTTCTGAGATACTTGTCTAATTCAGGTGAAAAAAGACATTGATAAACCTCATACTTTCAAAATGATACCATAAAGGTAACAATATAGAATGTGTTAATTGAATAAAACGATATTTTCCAGTCTGTTAACCAGGCATTCCTATCTCCCTTAAGATGGTTTTTAAAAATGTAGATTCCCAGGCCCCTTTGATGATTCCAGTTTGGTTTATATGGAGGAAGCCTCTGCTCTTGTATTTTTTAAAAACTTCTCAGCTAATTTTGCTGGGAACTCATAGTTGTTACTGACTAGCTCAGAAGGGTGCATCCTCTCGGTTCCTCCTTGTTGGATCTCCAAGATAGAGAGACAAATTGTGAGTTAGAACCCATTGGAAAAATCAATGTACCATGAGAAGAAACTCATGAGCAAGCGTCCTGGGATTTTAGTGGGAAAAATCTTTTCATTCTCCCTGACATGTAATATTTTCCCAGGTGATTGGTTTGAGGAGATAATTTAATAGATCCTGATAACTGGAAACAAATTATTTTGAAGCGATGATTTAAATTGTGTATTGGTAAGAATTGAATATTTAGGCATAATGAGTGTAATTATCTGGAAGTGGTTTTTTTTTTTTTTTTTATGGTGGTGTAATAATAACATTCTGTACACAGAGGCAAAGAGGTTTAAATGTTTGAAGTAACAAAACAGTACTGCTTGTGAGAAAGTGCTTTTTAAAAATATGTAAAAGTTATTAGCTCCTTCTTTAGCCTGGGTGAGAAGCAAAAATCAATGCCCAAAAGTCCCATAAAAATACTACTTGGCCGTCACTAAAGTGGGATGTCACTTACCAGATCCTTGAGTGCAGGTCCCATGGTCCATTTCTGAAGAATATTTGTCAGTGAGGCCCAAATTCCCAAATTCAGCAGATGTCCTACATATAAAGAGCTAAAGTCTATAGAAATACAATTTTAACCTTTTTTCTAACACTCGATATATTGAATTTGGAAGATTAAAAAAAATTGTGTAGTGTTACGTTAAAGCCCCACCCACTTTGTTTAAAAGCCTTAGAGTATGGGAGCAGCTGGAATTCAGAAACCTTGCCTATAGACTTTAGAATAGCCAAGGTTGACTTAGAGATTTATCCCTCACTTCACCTCAGTGACAGTGTATGGCTACCATGCCTCAGAGCCTGCTCCCTCTGGCAGACTGTGAATGCCGCAAGAGCAGGAATATGGTCTTATTAATCAGGGAATCTCCAGGTCTAGCCTTGTGCCTAGGACGCAGTAGCTACCCAGTATACTTTTGTTTTTGAGTGAGAGAGTGAATAAAGTCCCTGAGCAAAGCACACTTATCATCATCTCAAAAAACATTTCCACCTCTTTTCAATGACCCTCTGCCCATGTAACTTGGGCGAGCTAGCTCATCGCTTGGTTCATATAGAGCTGCATTTTCCAATATGTGGCTATTTACATTTAAATTAATTGAAACTAAATAAAATTTCAGTTCCTTAGTCACACTAGCCACAGTTGAATTGTTCAATAGCCACATAGAGCTAACGGCTACTGTCTGGGAGAGCACAGCATTAAAATATTTCCATTACTGTAGAGAGTTCTATCGGACAGAGCTAGTGCAGACCCCAGCTGGGACCCCTGGAGCTCTACGCCCGTCTCTGACTTTACCACTTATTAATTGTGTGACTGGGTAAATCTCACGTTCATTTGTGCATGCTATTTCCTCTGCCTAAAGAACTCTTCCTTCACGGAGTGGTCTAGTTAATGAGTTCTCATCTTTCAGGTCTGAGCTCACTTGATATCCCCAGCTGGGTCAAGATTTCTCATAGTATCTTGTGCAATTCCTTGTCACAGTTGAGATTTTGTGTATTTTTTTTATATGATTACTCAATTAATATCTGTCTCTCTTCACAAACTGTCAGCTCCAGGAGGATAGGAACATGTCTGGTCTTGTCCAGCCTTGTATCCCCAGTGCCTAGCAAAGTGGGTGACACCTAGTAAGCATATAATATTGATTGAACAAATCAATGAATGGCCCATCAGCTTCAATGTCTGTGCCACAGCCATTGCAAATGACTGGTGCTCTGCTGGACTGATACTCCGCTGAGAAGCACAGGTAAGGCCATAGCTACTGTTCCCGGTCATCATCTCTGTGCTAAAGGTCATTGCTAATGATGTCCATTCTGCATCACTATTGCCCGTGCTAAATATTTCCAACGTCACCCCTGGCGATTTGCCAGCATAATTAAGACTTTCAAGGTAAACAGACTGGCCGCTAATTGAACACTCACAAAGTAAGAGAAGAACATAACATTTCATTTAGGCCTTGAGACAGGTGTTATTTACCTTCACGTCTCGAGGCTACTCATCCAAACTATATCAAGTCAAAAACCTGACACTGAAATCCTGGACAGCTTTCTGGACAGTAACTGTCCTCCAGGAAATCCCCCACCTCCAGGTTTTAGCATGCAGCCTGACTCTCAGGATCATATATGGAAGTTGGAACCCATACATGTCAATGTTTCAGAATTCTAGCCACATTTCTCCCAAGGGCCCCAGGGGTTTTCAACTGTCCAGGCTCTCCTGACCATCATCGCATGCTTCTTGTTTCAGTGGAAACTTGAGGAGGTGGGGACAGTTCCAGCTGAGTGTCCCCTGAAGTGGTTCAGATCTGCACATACCACAACCAGCCAGTGAGCGCAGGCAGACCAAAGCAGCAACACAAAGGACTGCCCACTCAGGCTCCGGTGAGCCTTCACATCTAAGTTCACGTGGCTCAGAAACGGAAGTGGGAAACCAAGTAAAGTCGACTCCATGGAGGTCCTGCGGACTTAACACAGAGCGGCCACACGAATACCAGAGTAATGCATCATGATTCACGTACTTAACAATAAATGCCTAAGAAAGTAATAAGGATTTGGCACTTAATATAAAGCATTGGCAAGACAGCTCAAAGTTTTCTGCCTGTTGGAAAGTCTAGCCTGGGACATTTTCTGTCATTGAGCAATATGCATCAGCAGCGTTATCTATGGTAGCAAAGGAGTTGATCATAAAGCTTTATTACGTGATGTCAAGAATTTTATATATATATATATAATGTTCTTTTCTGTTCTGGGAGAAGCTTTAGAAAAGACACTAAGTTGTTTTTCCCAATGTGTCTATACCAGCCCAATATTAGAAGATAAAATGCATACCAAGAGGATTAGCAATCCAGAAATCACCTTTCCCAAAGTGACTCACTTTGGGAGGAAAAATGTACCGAAAAATTAAACAAGTACTCTCTTGATTTAATGCCGTTCATATTTACAGAACAGATTTTGCAAAGAACAGAAACAAGTTAAGGCAAAGAGCATTCCTATAGAGCAAACAATTAGGGAATAATGAAGAAAGAAAAAAAAAGACCAGATGGTTCCCTCAGCCCTCACAAGCATGGGAAAGAGTATGATGTCTCATCAAGAAAGGGGCTTTTTCATTTAGAAAAACAAAATGAATAAACTTGCATCTCCATGGTGGCTCAGCCAGCTAGTGGCCCAGCCAATGCAGCCATTCTAGTCCAGGGTAACATGGACACATCCTTACCAGCCAAAATCAATTGTGTGATGATAAGTGTTGCTCTTTAAGGCAGCTAAAACAGACAGGGAAAGCGCAGGCCATTTGTTTTGCCCACAGCATGAATACTTCCCTGGTAGATGGCCTGATAGTGTGGATTCCTGGTTGAGGACAGAAGAGTTGGAGGGGCCTTGGGAAGAGTTAGTCTTCTCTGTACTCCTGCTCACTGTGAGAGGTGCCTAGACAGAATCTCCAACAGTTTTCCAGATCTGTACTTTCAAGCAACAGGAGTCAGAGGGGAGATCAAGGAAAAGTGAGGCACATTTGCAGGGCAACCTGTGCATCTACCATCTCTCCCCAGGCACACAACCCCCTTCCACTTCTTCTTGGTCTCTCTTGCCTCTAGGTCTTTGCACACATGGTTCCTTCTGCATGAGACCCTCTCTATCCCCCACTCCTCACTAACCTTGCTTGGCTAACTCCTAATTTTCCTTGTAGGCCAAGGAGCCCTCCCTGACTTTGCAAGATTAGGTTAGCTGCTGCTTTCTGGCTCCTCCCACAGGGATGACCAACCATCCCTGTTTGCCCGGGACTGAGGGGCTTCTTGAGATGTGAGACTTTTAGTGCTAAAATCATGATGGTCCCAGGCAAATCAGAACAGTCCTTCTAGCTCCCACGCTCTCTGTGCTTACCTCCCCCAGACTTAGGTTCTTCTGTTATAACTGCCCATTTACTTGTAGCACTGGAGACTGTCAGCTCACTGAGGGCATCGGGTCATTCATCTCTGTAATCCTGCTGCACACCTAGCACAGGTCTGGTATGTGGCAAATAAGCAATCATAACTGGAATGGGTACTTAAAGCTGAATGAATGAATGAATGAATGTGAGATACATGGTGTCTCACATGCTGTCTCTTTTAACCACTGCTGTCTATGGCCAGAGGATTTCTATTGTGCTGGAGGGAGGCAAGCTACGGAGGGGCTTTGCTGTCAAATTCGTAGCACGGCACACTGAGGCAAGGGACACACTGGGCTGTTTCGTCCCTTACCCATCACACATATTGAGCCTGGCCCCTTCTGGGCGAAAGGAAATATGGTTCAGAAGTGTGTGTCCCTGAATTTCAGGGAAGAAGACTGGCCCAGAGGTTTTATGAGAGAGCTGAATGAATAGCTGGTAAAACAAGAAGGTTATCAAACCCTTTTTGTGATAAATGAGAAGCCAAGATCAAGAGAGGGTGGTGCTCTTGTCCAGGGTAACAGCCAGGCAGTGGCAACACCAGGCCCGAAACCCTAATCTCCTGACTTCCTGTCCCTGTTCACGCCCCACTTTCTTCCCCCATGTTATGACTGTTAAAAACATACAGGGTTCTTGGTACCACATTTCTTGGTTTTTAAAGCTGCTGCCCCTCATGTCCTCTCTTCCCAATCCGAAACTTTTTTCTTTCTTTTAACATTTGAGGAAGAAAGTGTGATGGTTAACAGCGTTTGAATCCCACAATGTCATTGTAACATGTAATAAATACTTTTTATTATTTGTTTCCAAAATACCTAGGGACCGTGGAAGGCTAAAGTCTATTTCATTCTTTCTGATGCAGCTCTAACATGTTTACTCCAGTCGGTTGTAGGTGGGTGGGGGGGACGCAACTAGACTTGGTACTTTAATCTTCGCAATGCCACCAGCCATTCTCTGTGATTATGCTAGAATTGTAATGTGGCCGGCAGGTTCGTTTTAGCTCAATTTTTGCAGCCCTGAGAATGGCAGGTTCTCAGAAACACCGACCCAGCCAGCAGAGCCAATTGACTGAGCTACAGGGGAAACTGGACCAAGAGTCTGGTCACTCCAGAGTCCACAGGAATCAGAAAATTCTGTCCCAGGATAAGGGCTTGCAGAAAGCACTGCATGTTCAAAGCCAGTTGGGCAAACAAACTTTGGGGATATAGTTAGTATTTTTTAAAACTGTAGCTGAAAGGACCAGGACTGCAGGCCGTCCACACGCCACCCCCGTCTCCCCCCATACCTACAACCCAGGAATGTTGCTTGTACTAAAAAGGCATCTTCCAAGAGGACCTCTGAACTTAAAACAAATGCTGTTTAATTTGCCATTCATTAGGGGTGTATCTGGATTGATTTATTGTGCCCTTCTGACCCCAAGTCTTTGGAACAGCATTCCTTCACGATTAAACAGGGAAAGGACTTTCTGGGATAAGCGTAGAAGGCTACAACAATACTTCAAATTGCTCCGTATCGGGTAACCCAAAGGAAATACTCAACCCAATTCCGCATTGAATGCACGTGAGCCAGACAAGAGTTTGCAAGTTTTCTGACCCAGGTTTCCCGAGCCTTTCCTAAGGGATGTGACCAGCACAGGCCACTATTATCCAGATTCTGGGCTTTTGAGTGCTTCCACATTCAGGATATTCTGAGAATGGCTAACCACATACAACTGATCACAGAAATTGCAATCCCTTTTGATCCCAAGGAAGTCAGCTCTTCCTAGTAAATACCCAGCAGCGGCAGAAGGTGAGAGAGAAAGAGAGAGAGAGAGAGAGAGAGAGAGAGAGAGAGAGAGAGAGAGAGCGAGCAGGAGGGTTGGGGGATTCGTGCACCAGGGAAAATAAATTCCTACTGGCAGCTCCGTAGGCCAGTGGTCATCAGAAAATGAGAAAAACCTTGTAAAGCACTAAATAGAGTGAGGCTACAGCAATTGCCCTTTAGAAATGAGATCAACAACCTCTCTTGTGGGTGGCACAAGTATAATTACAGTAATTAAGAGGAAAGACTACAGTCCTTTTTTGCTCTTAATGTGTAAACAAACAATTCAGGGACTTTTAAGCCGAAGAGAATTGGGACGCAGTTTAATGTTATCTACTACGGTGGTTCTCCTGGCTTTAATTGGCTTCCAGGAAAATTTTAAGGGCTGAGGCCTTTGTGGTTGTGTTAAAATCACAGATTTACCTGGAGCCCAGCAAGTTGGGGAAGGGAGAGTGGAGTGCCTCAACCGGCTACCCAGCTCACTAGGACCAGTGAGCCACCTGGCTACCTGTCCAGACTGTGTGAGGCCTGAGGGAAAGGAACTCGGGCTGAGGGTGCCCTGCGCTCTCACACTTCCTATGAGACCCTGAATACTGTGGCCCCCCTGGAGCAGCCCCAATTTGATCTGACCTCTGCTTCCTGCACTCTTCTCCCCTTCTCCTTTCCTCCTCCCCAAAGTGGCATGTGTTGTGTTGTCTAGCAAGCATCCTAATTCAGTTTTTGTTTTGTTTTTTTTCCCATAGAAGAAATAAAGAGGAGTCTGGGGCACTAGATTGGGCTGGGAAGCTGCTCATTTTCTGTGGTTTAGGGGTTACTAGGAAGCCCTCAGAGGCAGCCTCCTCATCCTGGGGCTGACATCCTACCATCTGGAAGGGGCTGTTTTCCTAAGAATTGCTTAGGATTTATCAGTGCAGCTACATAAATGAATCTCTGGTCGTACACCATTGAGCTCAGCTCCATGGCAGTGCTGCGGTGAAAGGCAGCCTGCTTGCAAATCAAGGCCTGAAAATTCTCTGGAGGATGACTTCTGACCTCTCCCTAAAGAATTTGGTGCATGCTTCATAGTCTAGCTGTAAGTCAGACCATCCTAAACATAGCTTCGGAACATGGTGACAATCCATCCAGCTATTTTCTCATGATGCAATGACGGGTCAGCAGACAGAAACTTAATTTTATTGATAGGGATTCATTTCTTCAGTTTAAAAATTGCCCCATGTTGCTTTTTCAAATGTGCCTGCAAAAGGAGAGGCTCTTTTCTCAAAACAAGAATGAGAGGGGAAATGTTCCTAGCTTGGAGTTAAGAAACTTGAGCTCAGCTCTGTGGGTATTTGGCTGAAGAACCAAGAATCTGCCTGTTTAAGGCTCTCTCACTGTCTTGCACACCTAGGCCAGGATTCTCTTGCTGCTTCAGGCCGCCTTCCATACTAACTTTCTGCAGGGAACTCGAACCACTCTCTCGTACCTTCACAAAGCACCCACTGATTGGAAAGGGGCTAGAACCATCCAGGACAGCCAATGGAGGCTGGCAGATGGCTTTCTGGATGGACTTGCGGGCCAAGTCAGCACAGCCCCCCAGGAAGATTAGCACAACTATTCTGTAGGATTAGCCCTCAGGGTCCCTGGCGAGTACGCCTTGCCCAGGAATGGAAGAGCTCAGTGAAGGATTCTGCCTTCTGCATTCGCTCTGAGGTCTTCTGCAGAGCCGAGTTCCGTGACCTCTGGAGCACATGATAAGCTTTTGGCTTTATGTCAACCAGCACTTCTTGAAGCACAAGAATACTTAACACAAAGTGAAGGGACAAAGCTATTTAGTGTCAGGCTTTTGCCAGATCTTTCCATTTCAAAGCATAGATTCGAGCCAGGGTCAGAAAGAAAGAACAGCGGTTGGGTGGGGATAGTGAGATGGGGGAGTAGGAGTTTAGGTGCAATTCTTAGTTCTACCAGCAATCGTTGTGGAAGAGCGAACCTCTGAGAGTCTCTGTTTCTGATGGCAAAGCTGGAGAGAAAAATCTTTAGCACCCGTTTAAAACATGACTGCTCCAAATGGTTTATGACCATTTTTCTGGGAAAATAAGGTATAATTGAAATAACATGAGTGAATCAATGGGAAAATGCGTAAGTACACAAGACTCTCTACATCCCCAACACTGTTTAATATCATATCACATCACAGAGAAGAAAATAGAAAGAATAATGTGTCTCTAGAGAGTTTAACAACATCTCAAGCCTATTTGTCCCATGGACGCGAATGTTTACATTACTTAGCCAAGTGCCATATTAGGAAATAGCTTTTTGGTAAGGTTTTCTCAACTGGGCAATGGGCAAATGGATCCAAAATGATAAGAAAATAAATGATTTCCTTGGTTCTTCGAAGCTTCCTTATGATTCTTAGTTGCCTTCTCCTTGATGTTCAGGCAGACTGGGGTGTCTGAATAATGACTGCCTTTTCTGGGGAAACAGAAGCAAGAATGGCTGTGGGACTCTGGCCACATCTGTGGCAGGTCTGGACATCACAGGTTCCAAGCCCTCTGAAGGAAAGGTCAAACCACCCAGCTAGGGGACAGACAGGGGGAAAGAGCCTCTTAACACTGGCCTAATCAAGTTGTCTGGCAATGAACTGACCAATGTCTTGGGTCATCGCAATGTCCAACGCTCGGGGAGAAGCTCTGCTCAGCATGCAAGCGTTTCCAGTGAGCAGCTTGATGACCAGCCATTAAAGAGCTGGTTCAGTCAAGGGACGGGTACCTGAGGCTCCCCTGCTGGGGTTAAATCCATCTCCACCGTATATCAGCAGCAGTATCTTTGGCAAGTTACTAGGCCTTGGTTGCCTCACCTGTGAAGTGGAGGGTACCAACCTCATCAAGCTTCTTTAAAGGTTAAGTGAGTTAATAAATGTAAAGCACTGAAAACAGGGACCAACACCTGTCCCGGTGACTCATCTATAGTAAGCACTCCATGAACGTTAACTACAGTTACTAGTGTTATTCTTACTATTAAGATTAGTATTATTCTTACAAGAGTGCACTGGCTTGCCTTCCAAAATGTCCAGAAATATATGTCTAAGATTTGGGGGTTGGGTGAGCCCAATGAAAAACGGTGTTGTAGGTGAAGGGGGTCTCTGAGACCCCCTCAAGGGGGTCCTTGAGGTCAAGTTCTACTTTCTATTAACCATCAGAAACCCTTGACTAGACATGCAAATATCTTTAAGCCTCTGATGGCGCAGAGTGTTCTCCCTACCCTGACTGCACACACCAACTACTACCTCACACAAACACGCACACACACTTGCTGACCCGGCCTCTGAGGCCTTTGGTTTCTTCCCACTCCTGACCAACTTCAGGATACAATGAATTAGGGAACAGGACTGGATGGGACAGCCCACATTACCGTGTCTAAAGGCTCTGCACGTGCAGATATCTCCCACATTTCTGACCTCAGGAAAACAGAGGGAAGGGTCTGGCCTCCCATCTATCTCACAGCTCAGGCTCCTGGCTATGTGTTTGCTGCTGCTTTCCCTGGGACCTGCCATGTTCTCCTCTGCGAACAGGGAATGTGGGAGACCCTGGAGGGTCTGGGCCCAAATCCTTAGCAGCACAAGATCCTTTGCAGTCAGGCCCCTGCTTACACTTTCCAATTCATTCCCCAGCAGTCCTCCTCACGACGTGTCTTGCTCTTCTACACTCATGAGACTTTGCAGATGGTGTGCCTCATATCCAGAAGGCTCTTCCTAGCGAACTCCACTCAGAAGCTACATCCTTAGGTGCACGTTCCTAGACTTTCTTGGGTAGAATTACATCCCTGCTTTGCCCACCGAACAGTTATTATTCATCTGTGTGTCTGTCTTCCCAACCAAACCACTACTCGACACTGTTTTCAAAACCCCACCGTATTTGCTAAGAATATAGTAGATGCTTGTCAAGGGTTAATCTGTTTTGTGTTGTTTGGAGACAGTTATTTGGAATTCAGAATTCAGATCCTCATTTATTAGCAAGATTATTGTAAGTCTTCCAACTGAGCTCCCAGCTCCCAGTCCATTTTTGCTGCCCAGCTGTGTTACTTCCATGTAAAAAAACCATCCATGGCCACGCATTGCCTACAGATTGTAGTCTAAACTCCATAGTTTTGTGTTCAGAGCTCCTTATATCTTGTTTCATTCTGTCTTTCTATCCTCCCTCCCACTGTTCCCCGTTGGGCACCCTATGCTCATGCCATCTGGAATACTCCACAGATCTTGTTCCTTTATGGATTGGTTTGTTCCTATTGACGATAACTCCCTTGTCCCTGTTCTCAACTGGGCCAGCTCCTATTCAGCCTTCAAAGCCCCAATGAAACATCATCTCCTACGGGAAGCTTTCTCTGCTGCCTCCTTCTCTGAGTACAAGCTGCTTCCTTCTCTGAGTTTTCAGGACGCATTGTATACACCTCAATTACATCTGGCTTTGTCAGTTATTTATGTGCCTCGGCTTCTTCAAACTGGAGACCTTGGAGTCCCATGTTAATCCCTTTTAATTCACCTTTTAATTCTTGAGAAGCTTCTGGTCTCTGTGAATGGTACCCACTGGTATTGTGCGATGCCCGGCCTGAATGGTCATTTGCAAAACTCCTGGGTCAGAGGCCTTCCTGGCACCTCCAAGTGCATCACGCAGGAGGCATCTGTTTCCTGTGACAGATCTCTGCAGACAGCATGCAGCCTGTGCACAGTGGCCATCTGATTCTCACTTCCAGTGAGATTGTATTTTAGTGACTATGAGCTAGAAATTCACTCAGCCAAAGGAAGCGTCTTCTCTTCCCTGTTAAACATTTCATTTTAAAAGTCTTCTACTCACTCATTGACTTACCCCCAACCCCAAAAGACTTTGTTCCTTTGCACCCCTCATTTTTTTGGGGGGTTTTCACTTATAAAAGAATATGTACAATGATGATTCATTCACAGGCCAGTGATTTCAGTCAGACCAGGTGAATCTATTGCTACTTTGAGCTCATTCATTCATTCATTCATTCAGAAAGCCCAGATCCACCTGGGTTGGCACTATGCTGGGGCTGACATCTCCTTGCCCTGAAGATGCTCACTGACTGTCGCTCTCCTTCTGGCTGCCTTAGATCCTTCCATCTCTCCAAGGCAGCTGGCTCACCGGTTCCTAGATCTGGGAGGGAAACCCTTTCAGCACTAGCAAAAGAGACACCTCATCAGGAGGAACTCTAAGGAACATGGCTTTTTTACCCAAGACTGAGCTGATTCCCTGCACTGAGCTGGGGTCAAAAGCACCGTAGTTTCTAACGGAAAAGAGAGCATACGAGTCAGAGGACCAGAAACGTTAGGGGCAGTCAAGCCATAACTGGACACAGCTTCTGGTCTCAGGGAGACATCCTGGCAGTTGCCAGCAACAGTGCTCAGCATGAAGAGAAACGCTAAAGCAGCTACCCCCACCTGGGTGCGCCACTCGCGTCGCAGCCACTGTCGCTGCTTAACAAATCACCCTGAGACATGGTGGCCCAGAAATTGTTTTATTATCATCCTCCAGGGTTCTGGGCTCAGCTAGATGGTTCTCACGCAGGCTCTCCCGTGTGGTTGCCGTTGGATGCCTGCCAGGGCTGGAGTCTCGGAGGTTTTCTCACTCAAGTCTGGAATTAATGCTGGCTGTGGTGGAACCTCAGCTGGGGGTGTCAGCTGAGTACCGACACATGGCCTCTCCATGTGGCCTGGGCTTGTGCACAGCATGATGGCTGGGTTCCAAGAGGCACCATCCCATGAGAACCAGGTGGAAGTTGTATCACCTTTTATGACCTAGCCTCAGAAGTCACATAGTCACTTCTACCACACACCATGGGTTGACCACATTCAAAAGGAGGGCACATAGACCTCCTTTGTAGATATTTTAAAAAACCACCACAGCTAAGCAGAGAAAATCGTTAAGCTATCATGGGATGACTGTGACCAAATGAGGAATTTTTGTGTAATTGGTAAAACAAAACCAAAACACACGCCTGGAAGAGTGATTGCAGATTTTAATGGGTTATATCCGTTGTCATAAATTCTAGCAGGTGGGACAATGAGATAAGCACTGAACTAAGAATCAGAATATTTTCATTCCAACTCTACTATTTACTGTGACTATTACTTGAACTCGAGCAAGTTACTTAACAGCTACAAACCTCAATTTCTTCATCTCTAAAAACAGGATAGTAATACCGTCTACCATTTGTGGTTCACGGATATTTATAAGAAAGCAATGAGATAAAGAATGCAAAAGTACCTTGAAAACTGTAATCATTAATATAATATAAGGTATTGTAAATATTGTAGGAATTTTATTTTACCCTTCCTAGGCCCTGGTTTTCTTATTTGTAATAGTGAGGTGCTGGAATAGATTAGTTTCTCAAACTTGGTGACTGAAAGACAAGTTTTAAGGGAAAAAATTTCTCATAGGCTCCTGAAAATATATCTGTGGGCCCTGAAGTCTCCACTGACCCCAGTATGACAAACATTGACTTAAGGAACTAAAGTCTTACTCCATGGACTCTCTTTCAATTATAAATCATTAGTGTGAACAAAAGGACTGTTTTCCCTTTATCACCAGTAAAATACAGTTGAAATTATACTCAAAATGAAAACCCCAAAATTAAAAGACAATTACTATAGAGCTCTCTGACCCTGGAGAATGTATCAGGTGATCTTTAAGAGGCTGTCCGTTTCTCTGCATGAGTCTGTGGCTTTGTGGGGTAATTCACAGCCAGCTCCTCTACTGAGTCATACGCTCCTGGAGAAAAGGGGTGTGTCTCAGACTTCTTTGAATCTTTCAAGGCATTTGGCATATAGAATATTCTCAGTAATTTTTGATCGAATGGAAATGCAAATGGACAGAGGCATCAAAAATAATACATAGGACAATAAATTCACATTGGAATCCCATCTTTTCTGCCAAGGTAGTGCTTTCATATCGACCCTCCCACCCCACCCCTTCAGTGGAAGATGCCAGCAGCCTTGGCAGTGACAGACCTGACTCCTAATTTGCTGTTTCAGGATCTAATTAGCTCAGTGTCTCATAGGTAGTTGCTTCTAATCAAACTGACAATGGTAGAAAGTGGTTTAAATAAAAGTGGTTGCAGGGAGAATTCAAAATACAAAATCGTGCTCTTGGCCTTCAGATTCTGCATGATCTGAGCTCCCCCTGTCTCTCCAACCCCATCTGAGCCACTTTCCTTTACCGCTGCTGTTCCCTCTCTCTGGAGCACTGTGTCCCCAGTTCTTTGACTGGATAGCTCCTCTCTACCCTCCAGTCTCTGTTTCAGTGTCTCTTTCTTGGCACTTACCTGGGCCCCTCCATCTTAGTCAAACCCCCGGTTATAATCCCTCTTAGCACCTGTATCTTTCATTTACAGCACCTATTTATATTAGTTTTCGACTTTGTTCAATTTCTGTCTTTCCCACTAGATTGTAATTTTCATGAGGGCAGGAACAATGTCTGTTTTGCATATAATTGTCTCCCTAACACCTAGTAACATACCTGGCATAAACAAGGCATCTAAATGAACATTTGGTGAATACATAAATGAAACGCAAATAGAGGTTATTTTCTTTAAAGCATTTCATGTGGGTTCAGCACTGTGTGAGCCACTGTGTGAGCAATTGTTATGGTTCTAAGCCTGTTGAAGGGGGGAAAAATCTTCCCCCAAACTAGGATTTCTCTTCTAAAACCAGCTGCCCAGCCCCTGCTGTCTGTCAAACATAACTGCATAAGCCAGATTGACTAAAACCAGATCTACTCCAGGGCCCTGTTTCACACCATTTCCAATAGGATATGAATCAGACAAGATACCATCAACCAAGCATTCAGCCAGGAAACAGGACCCTGGTAAACCTTTCAGGGTGACCCCGCCTTACACAGCCAGAATCCAGCCCTACTGACAGCAGCTATTATAATGCTGAGGAATGGAGCACACTTAAACCCCACAAAATGTGCTTTGGAGCCAGGCGGCAGGCAGCCACGGGAAGTGTGCTAAGTGTGGAAATTCCCTTCAAGCTCTTCAAGCAGCTCAAAACCATGAGGTAAGGAAGGACTTCAAAACTCCAAAGAGAAATTCCACTTTCCTTTTCCTCAGCCCCGGTCTTTCCATTCCAAACACAGTCCTGCTGGTTTGAGCCACTTCATGAATGTGGGATTGTTAGGGTTGGTCCAGAGACTCGCCACTATTTTTCTTAGGTTAAAAAAACACACACACACAATTTGGCATACATGTTCTCTTTCATTTGCCCTGAAGAAATCAATATCCCAGTCTGGGGTTACCAGCTGTGGTTCACATACATCCTGAGGCATAGCTGCTTTATTTTATAGCTGCCGACATTCTTCTCTGGAGCCCAAAACCCTCTTTCTGGTCTTAGCTCAAAGATGGACTTATTATGCCGTCAATGTTTTGAGCAGTTACAAGGATTTACCATAGGAACCGATCTCCTGCCTCCACTCACTTTTCTCTGTGCATCATGAAGCCATTTCTAAGTAGGCAAAATGCTATCTGTTTGTTCTCTAAACTCAAGGAAATTGAATTTTAATTTGTTACTGGCTCCACCACTAGCTCCATCATTCAGGGGGAAGTTACTTTCCCTCAAAGTCTCAATTTCTTTGTCTGTGAAATGAAAATAATTGTATGGACCTCATAGAACTATCATAGGATTAAAAAACATACTGCAAAAGCTTAGCACTTTGCCTACGTATAGTATGGTCAATTAAAGATGGCCACAAGTTTCTGTGCTATCCTTTCCATAGATAGGTGGAGTAGAATTCCTCTTTGTTTGGCTATGAGATGGTTTTAGTGACTTGCTAGGTGAATAGAATGTGGTAGAATTGACTTCCTGAGACTTCCAAGGTTAGATCACAAGAAACCTTCCAGCTTCTGTCTAGTCTCTTGTGAGTCTCATTCTGTGGGAAGCCAGCTGCCGTGTAAGAAGTCCAACCACCCTGAGAGCACCGTGCTGTGAGGAAGTCCAAGCTAGCCACATGAAGAAGTTGTGAGGAGAAATATAGAGGCCTGACAGCATTTCCAGCTATTCCAGCTCAAGCACTAGTCATGTGAGGGAAGAACATTCATTTCAGGTCCAGAAGATACAACTTGGAGAAGAACCAAGGAACCTGAGCAAGTTCCAGAGCCAAGTCTCCAGACACATGGCTCTAAGCAAGCCACCCGTTCCGTGTCCTCAGTCAATGCAGAGCCGAGACAGGAGCTGTGGAGCTGCCCCTGCAGTGCCCTGCCCACATTTCTGACTTGAAGAAATGTGTCCACACCACTAAGTTCTAGGGTGGTTTGTTACACAACAGTGCAAAATGGGCCATTGTAAGGACTTAGGCTTTTATCCTGAGAGAAGTGGGGAACCACTAAAGGGTTCTGGGCAGAGAAATGATGTGATTTGCTTTTTCATTTTAAAGGCTGCTGGGTGGAATAAGGCGGTGGGAGGTGGGCAAGAACAGCAGCAAAGAGACCAGTTGGGATGCTACTGCAAAGGAAGAGATGATACTGGCTTGGTGGAAAAGTTGAGGAGCAAAGCTGTGGGCAATAAGCGGCTCCACTCCAAACCAGGTATGATGAAAACACTGGGGGGATCTCTGTCTCTGAAGTGCCTGTGGCCTTGGAGTTTTAAAGAGACAAAAGAAACAGCACTGTGGACACTTCCGATGGGACCGGGCGGTGCTATGTAACATACTTGTACATCTCCCATTCCTCACGTTTTCAAAGTAGATACTGGTGTGATAGATTTTTTAAAAAAACAGCCAGCCAAGCACTGTTCATACACCAGTGAGAACAGTCCCTTTCAAAGTCACCCTAGGAGGCTATGCCCTTTCCAGTTGTGTTGCTATTGCTCAAAACATATTTCACATGCATATACTTTTGAAAGTGCCTTCAGGAATGATATCTGAGCCTAAAAAGACAGCCAGTCTCATGACTGTATAAACGACACCTTTTTACTGAAAACAGAATTCCACAGCTTCCTCACTCATCTCCCTGCTGAGACTTAGCTCCCTTTGGCTTTTTGGTGTTTCCATCGCTTGGGAAAGCTTTCTCCCTCTCCTTTGTTTCCAATTCCAGCACACCTACATAATTCTTTTTAATTTTGAAACATTTTGAAATATTGTGCTAATTTGTCTCTCTGCTACCTAGTACAGTACTTCACATAAAACAAACATCTAAACAGATGCTTGGTGAATGAATCAAGGAAACAGCAGAGATTTTGTAAAACATTTCGTCTGTGTACAGCACTGTGCTAGATTTTTTAAAGTGCTATGAATCATCCGGACAAATTCTGGGATAAGCGACTGGCTAGAAAGTGAGGAGAGATGATATTGCTAACAGTGGTATCGATGGAGGAAAGGTAGACGACTTACATTCTGTCCTCTTAGAGGACAGCATTTGGGGAATTGCCACCCAAATGGCCACAATTCTAGCAAAATATAGTGTGAACTAGCACTAAGAACAAAGGATTTGACTTCCTCCCACTGAAAATTGTCTTTTCTGGCTGATAGTCTCAATGACCATCTCAGTGGACAGGCTATTTCAGGGGCTCCGCTTCAGGGTCTAGTAGAGTCAGTCGTCAAACGGACTGAACGTGGGAGGGGTGCCGGGAGGAATATCAATAGTAGCAACACCAGTGAGTCAACAACACTGGCAAGGGCTGGTATAGTAGGGCATGGGATATTCTTCTTCTCTGTTGCTGCATAACAAACTACCCAAAATTTGCTGACTTAAAAGAATAATATATTATTTCTCACGGTTTTGTGGGCTCATCTGCATTGTTCTTGTTTGGAGTGTCTCACGCTGGAGTTATTGGAAGGACCAGCTAACCAGGCAGCCAGGATGGCTCATTCTTATGGCCACCAGTGATGCAGGCTGTTGGCTGGCAACTCACCTGGGATTGTCAACTGGAGGACCGACCTGCGTCCTCTCCACATGGCTTATGCTTAGTAGCTGGGTTCCTTAGAGTGAGTAATTCAAGTCACAGGAAGAAGAAGCTGTCAGTCCTCTCAACGGCTAGGCCCCGAATTGGTACAATATCACTTTTGCTGTATTCTATTGGTCAAAGCAAGCTCACATCAGCCCAGAGTTAAGCAGATGGGAAGTAGATTTCACTTCTTAATAAGGAAGTAGGAAGAGCATAGAAGGAGAGAAGGAATTGATGACAGCCATCCTGTAAGACAAACTACCACACGGAGTATCTCCAGAAAGTATCTAAATTTAGTAGAAGCTACTAGGCACCCACTGAATGAACTGACTGCCAGACAATTGAAAAGTTATGAAGAAAATAATAGGTACATTCGTCAAAATAAGCCTATTTGTTAAAAAACAAAACAACAACAAAAAAAAACTCATTTCCACTCTCTCCTCCCTCTGCCCCAATGCTACTCCTCACTTCCCAACATACACTTGGAGGCAGAATGAGGTGATACAGAATTCTAGCAACTTAGCTGGAGGGACTGAGCTATAGAATAATGGGTTTATGTCATTGTCTTATCATTAAACTATTCCCCCAGGCTGGTATGGCCTGGAAAATTACCTGTAAGAAATAAGTAAAACTTCAGCCTTAAAAGACTGAGATTTATCCATCATCAAGGCAGTTCAAAAGAATATGCTGTAGGTTTAAAGACAATTTCCAGAGAGACATGCATTCTCAGAATGTTTCCAGTAATGGCAAAATCATTGGACTGGCAGTTGACCTCCTCCCTGGGGGACCATGCTCATTAAGATGTATGCATTCAGGACGGTTAAAATTCCAACTCATTACCTAATAGTTGCACCTTATGCACTTGGATACCTCTGAAAATGCTTCCAGCCCTTCCATTTCAGTCATAACAACCAACTGACAGCCTCCTAAACCTTTGAAAGGTTTTAAGAGAATGTTGTTGTAGCAAAGTTTAAAATGGAAAGGGAAAAACTCAAGGAAATACTATTGATAATCCTCTCCATTCATTTTCTTTGAATTAAGCTAAGATGCATAAGGAATGAATTCTACCCAGCTTTGGGGTCAGTGCTTCTTCTCTTCTCTCATTAATTTCTACATTACACCAGGGAAAAAGATAATCAACCTCAAAAACAATTCCAGGGCCCAAGCCAACAGTGTCTTAGAGGCAATGTCAACCAATGTTCATTGATTACTAACACTTGTTCTTCAAGATCTAACTCAAGCATCCCTTCCACTGGAAACTTCTTCTAATCCTGCTTTTTTTTGTGGTAGAGTCAAATCATTCCTACCACCATGTTCTCTTCACTATTCTATTAAAGCACTTGACTTTTCCCTGTATTTAACTCTTGCTTTTCCTCTTTCTCTCTTACTAAATTACGAGCAGCTTGATATCAGGGACCATATTGCATTCATCTTTGAATACCCAGTATTTAGCACACTGTCTGACATCTGGTGGAGCACTGTCAGTGTTTGCTGAGTAAATAAATGTGATGGGTGGTTCTACGCTCAATTTGCTAATGAAGCGCACTGAGAACAACAAGGTCACTTTAAGTATAACCAGAACTTAAAAAGGCTTGACCTTAAGGAAGCTGTACTCAAGAATTAGAAGATAAGATTTATATGCAAATAATTACAATCCTAAACAGGATGGAATATGATATAGAGAAAGCATACTGACTTATGAGATTGGGGTTCCAGCTAGCTCAGGATCTAAGGAGCAGTAATCTTTTGTTTGTCCATTTGACTATTTATTGACTGCCTTCTTTTTTTTTTTAAATTAAAGTTTATTAGGGTGACAATGGTTATTAAAGTCACATAGGTTTCAAATGTACGGTTCTGTAATACATTATCTATATATCACATTGTGTGTTCACCACCCAGAGTCAGTTCTCTTTCCATCACCATATATTTGATCCCATTTACCCTCATCTACAAACCCCCTCCCCTCTTATCCTCTGGGAACCACTAAACTATTGTCTCTGTCTATAAATTTTTGTTTCTTTATTTGTTTGTCGTTTCTTTGTTGCTTTCAGTTTCATATTTCACATATCAGTGAAATCATATGGCTTTCGACTTTTTCTGTCTGACTTATTTCACTTAGCATAATAATCTCAAGGTATGTCTATGTTGATTGACTGCCTTCTATAAACCCTGAATATCCATCTCTTCCATCACTTAAGAACTTTAATTTGTTCCTGAAAACCCTGCCATAAAATGAAAAACAGTTAAGTACGAAAATATTTCCATTAATATTAAAAGGAAAAATTATGATGTTTTCCACTTCTATCTAAGACACCAAACAAATTTTACAAATATAAAAATATACAAATGAACAATAAAAGAAGTATTTATAAGTAATAACCTTCTCAAGGAAATAAATGCAATGTAGTATAAGAATTACATTGTAGTTAGTGGTGTAAGAGAATCACTCTTTGAATGGCACATTCTTTCTGCATCATTTCAATCACCAATTTTTCCAAGTTCGGGGGGCTCAGGATACTCTTACACTCAAATTGTGCTTATAAAGAGTTTCAGCACAGAAAAACATTTTGGAGGGGGCACACTTTTAAAATGTCTAAACGCAAGAGTACTTCGAAGCACACTAATATAGGGCATGCTCACAATAGACTAAAGAGTTGTAGATGGCACTACATCCTTCTTACTTGACTGAAGTATGGAAAGTAAAATTTCTGGGTTTATGAAAATATAGTACACGATGCTGATTGATATGAAATTTCTCAACCAGGTACTATTGGCTTGAATAATTTGGTATTTCTTTGCCCGAAATTGTAATGTTGAAAATCACTTCTTATGGTATATTTTTTTGTATTCGTGGGGAAAAAAAAAATTAAAGGCATAACAACAACAATCCAACAATTATAGTGCATTATCTAGTGCTGCATAACAAATTACTTCAAAATGGAGTGGCTTAAAACTACATATAAAAATTGCACATACAAACATTTAAAAATGAATATTTATTATCTCACATAGTTTCTGTGGGTAGGGAATTCAAAAGCATTTTAGCTAGACTGTTCTAGCTTGGGGTCCCTCAAGAAGTTGCAGTCAAGACATTGGCTGGGGCTGCAGTATTCTGAAGGCTTAACTGAGGCTAGAGGATTCAATTCCAAGATGTCACACTAACATGGCTGCCAAACTGACTCTGGCTGATGGCAGGAGGCCTCAGTTTCTTGTCATATGGGCTTCTTCTTAGGGCTGCTTGAGAGTCCTCATGATATGGCAGCTGGCTATCCCTATAATGAGTCACCCATGAAAATAAGGCAGAAGTCACAATGTCTTTTATGACCTAGTCTCAGAAGTTTATGCTTCATTATTGTCAAAATATCCTATTGTTTACATAAGTCATCATTATTCAGTGTGGGAATGGATGATGCAAGAGTGTGAATACTAGGAGGAGAGAATCATTGTGGACTATTTTGAATGCTAAATACAATAGATGGTATAATTTTTCAAGAGATATTATGGTGAAAGTTTGTTAGCTGGACAGACAAGATTCTTGCTTTTATGGAGCTCATATTCACAGTGAGAGGAGACAAAAAACAAGGAAGTAAATAAATTGGGAATTTCATCCACAGTTGAATGTTGTGAGCAAAAAAATAAAACAAAGTGAGATGAGGCAAGGTAAGCAAGGGTCATGTTTTCTAATGCATAGTCAGGGAAGGGCTCTCTGAGAAGGTTGTATGTGAACTGCAATATGAATGAAAAAAAAAAAAAGGCCAGCCATGCAAAGATCTGGGAAAGAGTGTTCCAGACAGGAAGAAGAACAGCAAAGATTCTGAGGCAGAAGCATGTACGATATATTCAAGAAATGGACCGAAGAAACAAGGTAAACAAAGAGGAAAGTAGTAGGAGATAAGACCAGAGATGCAACAGGGGCTAGAGCATAGGACAGAGTAAAGAATTTGAGTTTTATTCTATGTATAATGAGAAGCCATTGGAGGGTGTTCAGTAGGTAAATGACATGATCTAATTTACATTTTCTATAAACCACTTTATTGGACAGATCCTTTAAGAGTCAATTGCAATCATCCTGGCAAGATGACATTTTACACTAAGATAATAACACAGGTGATGGGAAGGAAGTTGGTAACTCAGGAGATACTTTGGACATAGAAACATTTGATGGATTAAATGGGAATGAGGGAGAAGAATCTATGTTAAATCCATGGTTTTTGGTTTGACACACAAAGAGAATCATGTTGCTATTTACAAAATGAGGAAGACTGGTGGATTAACTGATTTTGAGGGGGAGAAATCAATAATTCTTTTTTGGCCATGTTAATTTGAGGTGTCTATAGGTTTCCAAGTGGAGAAGTCAAGTAAAATGTTGGACAGGTCTGTATGGAGCACAGAAGACATAGCGTACCTTCATGTACACAAGGTAAATCTTGGTTGTGTGATTTCAGAAGAGGAGAGCCTATATCTCACTGGACATGTTACTGAGGATTCATGGAGGAAATGGTGGCATTGAGCCGCCCTTTTAAAGGAAATTCCACGGCTGGGGATAACGAAGGAAAGATTCAAGGACAGAGGTACAGTTTGAAGGAAGGCAAGAAGATCACTTAGGAGACGCTTTACTAATGCATTTGAGAGTGGTGACAGAAGGGAAAGTAATGGTAATAGCTGGAATGGGAAGAAAAAGCATCTTCCATCTACTTTGTATACGTAGTCGAAAATAACATGGTAGTTGACTGGACTGGAGGAATCAAAGGAGACTGAAGCTTTGACTCACAGTGCAGAACTGTGCTGTGCTAAGGAGCTGCTTTGGGGTTCTTTCTGTTTGTGGAAGATTTGGCTGGAGAAAGATGATGAGTCTAAAATGCCAACAAGTTACCCAAATGGAAATGCCCATTTCTGCTGCTCTAGAAAGAGGATTGGAAATACAAATTAGGGATTTCACTACCTAAAGATATCCCTGAAGGTAAGAGAAAAAGACAAGATTAGGAGATGGAAAAGAAGAAAAAGAATAGGACGTCCCCAGGCTACTGCTGGTGGGCAGGGGCAGTCCCTCAAATCCGGGGATCACAATGAGCATCTAAAGCCTGATCCCTTTGGCTCTCCATTCCCTGAGGCTCGTTCTCTTAGTACCTACCATGTTTCCCTGAAAATAAGACCTAGCCAGACAATCAGCTCTAATGAGTCTTTTGGAGCAAAAATTAATATAAGACCCAGTCTTATTTTACTATAATATAAGACCCGGTCTTATAATAATATAATATAATATAATATAATATAATATAATATAATATAATATAATACCAGGTCTAATATAATATAATACCAGGTCTTATATTAATTTTTGCTCCAAAATACGCATTAGAGCTGATGGTCCAGCTAGGTCTTATTTTCGGGGAAATGGGGGTATTAGGTGCTCAATAAATAAGTGAATTTCCTGAGAACTGACTCTCTTCTGCAGCTGCAGCTTTCACCCAAAGTCCCTTCTCTTCAGCTGTGGTTTGTACTATTGGTCTTCCTGAGAATGGGCAGTTTCTTGTCCATCCCTCCCACCCCCCACTCTGCCCCCCCGTCCACCAAGTTGTCCTTTGCCCTCCTTCGAGGCTGCTCTCTTCTCAGAGCAGGTGTGGGGTGCGGATTTTCTCTGAGCTCTTTCCTGCAGCATGGGTGGGGGCAAAGAAACTGTTGTATAATTTGGACCCTAATGTTCTCCGATCATCTTTGTTTTCTATTTGCTTAGCTCCTAGAAGCACTGGGCATATGGAGTGGGAGTGACGGTGGGGGTCCAAAGGTTGAGCTGAAAAAGAGAGGCCTAAAATCACGTTAGGTCGCTGGGCAATTTGGTCTCACCTCACGGACATTAAAACGAAGCACATGCATTAAGTGTATATGTTTGAGTGGGGAGATGTATCCCTAGTAACCCCACACATTTCTGTTGTTTACATAAAAATGAAAAAGAAAATGCCTCAGCAGGAAACTACCCCTCAGTATATCAAAAAACACCAGGGTGAATAAAGCAATTTCATGAAATGTTTTACTTGAGGGAGATGGTTTGCGCATTAAGATATCACAGCCCCTGCCTTGGGCGTTGGTTCGCTCCCTGACAGACACGATTTGCTATAACATAGTATCTGTCACAGTCTGACTTGATTTGCCCCCAGGAAAGTGACTGGATCATCACATCACACCCTGCAAGTTGAAATTGCTCATGTTTCTTGGTTCTGACCCAGGGCCAATGAAGCTTTCTTTTCCAGCAATGTCAAGATGTGTTTGAGGTATCACTCAGCCCTTTTTTCACAAATTCCCATTTCAGTCTTCTCAGGGGGCAAAACAAAGGCTTTATATGAGTTGCTGTTTGGGTTGTAGTCCCTAAACGTGTCCCTCTTCTCGCCTCATTTTTCTTCCTTTTGGACTGCAGTGTGATTGATCTACTCTGATGCTTATCAGACGGCCTATCTTTATTGTTAGTCCTGCAAAATAATGTTTCTTGCTCTCCAAAAGTATCTGTGCATTAAAATCAAAGGGACAAAGTGTATCTTTCCGATTTTTTGCCTTTGCGGCTTCTGAGATGTGAGTTCTTTGGTCAATTCTTCCTCATCTGGCATGACCAAGGGCTCATTGTGGTAAGCCTGGCTTTCTGCTTTTCCTCAGGACTCACTTCTCCTGCTCTCTCTCCCGTGGTCAAAGGTTAATCCCCAGTCCTCTGGGAAAGAAAAATGCCATCTTTTCCCGATCACCATTCTGTGTTAAGGTTGGGAGCAGGATGGGGCCAGATTTTATCCTCAAGGAAGGGGAGAAAGAGGAGTGTAACTAGTCTGCTCCGGCTGCCATACAACATACCGCAGACTGGGGGCTTAACCAACAGAAATTGATTGTCTCACAGCTCTGGAGGTCGCATGTCCAAGAGCAAGGTGTTGGCAAGGTTGGTTCCGTCCAAGGGCGGTGAGGGAAGGATCCGTTCCGGGTCTCTCTCCTAGGCTTGTAGATATCATCTTCTCCCTGTGTCTCTTCACATTGCCTTCCCTCTGTCTGTCTCTATATCCAAAGTTCCTCCTTTTATGAGAACACCAGTAATAGTGGATTAGGGCCTATCCTAATGGCCTCACTAATATGATCACGTCTATAAAGACCCTAACTCCAAATACAGTCACATTCAGAGGTGCTGGGGGATAGGACTTCAACATGTGGATTTTGAGGCGGCCGTGCTTCGACTCATACCAGATTCCCATTCAGCCATGGAGGCGGGATCTGGGGTCACGCCAAGTCCTGAGTGAGCATTAGTACCGCCCCCAAGGCGTGCAACTCGTGTGCAGGGCTCTGCCCCATGGAGGCCTCCGACTGACCAACCGACTTCCAGTGAGGACAAGGGCAGGACATGTGTGCTTCTGTCACCTTGGCAAGGTGGAACATGTCTCAAATCTATGGGATAATGACTGCTACTTTACCGCCAATGTAAGAAGCAGTAAGAGGAAGGGAAAAGCCCATCAAAAGATGTGATGTTACATCTTTTATGGGCTTCTGTTTTTCCTTTTTACCTATTCCCTGGGTCACACTAAAGATACGGGGTGAGAGGGTGGGTGTGTATCTTTTACCTGAGTTAAAATATCCTTCTTTAATGAAGTCTTTCCTGTCTTCCCACCTCCCTTCCCACACCCAACAGAGTAAAGCACTTGCTCCTCCGCATTCTTGCATTCTTGTATTTGAGTACTAACCATACGTACACATGGGTGTCAGGGCACACGGCTTGTCAGCCCATCAGCGGGAGTATCTTAGACCATTTGGACCACTGTTACAAAATACCATAGACTGGGTGCTTATAACCAACAAAGATTAATTTCTCATAGTTCTGGGGGCTGGCAAATCTAAGATCAAGCCATTTACAGGTTCAGTGTCTGGTGAGGGCCTGCTTCCTGGCTCACAAACAGCTAGTTGTCTGGTTACTGTGTCTTCGTGTGGCAGGAGTGAGGAGCGCTGTGAGGTCTCTTATACGGGCACTCATCATTCATGAGGCTCCTCCCTCGGGACCTAATCACTTCCTGAAACCCCCACCTCCAAATGCCAGCACAGCGGGGATTAGGTTTGCAGATAAGAATGGGGGAGGGGAGAGAGACACAAACATTCCATGATAGCAGAGAGGAACCACCTTTATGTCTCCAGCATCAAGCATATTTAACTCAATGCTTTTATCCAAGGTTAAGTGACCAAGTAAAAGAGTGAGCCGATGTCTACGTATCAGAGAGGTTGTTAGGACTACAGTCTGATAATGACAGAGTCCAATTAGTATATGTGTTAGCTCCGGTCCCCCAAGCAGCAGAGGCCAAGACAGGGACTTCAACTTGTTACAGATTATTGTTGTCATTGGAGGAAGTATCTGTGCGAGAGAACAGGTATGGGGTTGAGCAGAAAGGCAAGGAGAGCCGTCAGACTCAATGCAGGTCTGACCCCTGTGATGGGGTAGAAGCATCTCAGGCAGTAGTAGCACGTGTCCTGGAAAAATCGAACCCGGCTGAGCTCCTGGGGAGTCCTTGAGCTGAAGGCCTTGTCGGAGGAGTCCTGGGTCTCTCAGGAAGGATCCTGCATGGGCATCCCTGCCACACTCCATCAGTGGTTTGGAGCAGCCTGTGGGAAGTGTGGCTTTGGGACAAGCATGGTGTGAACGTGGATTTAGAGCACAGCAGCTGGGGCAATGTGTTGTATATACACATATTTTTTTTTTATTTTCTGTAAATTATGGTGTTTTGACATATTAAAATACCTTTTTCTGGCTGGAGACTGCTGCTTCGGGGGATAGCCAATTCTAAGAAACAGCAAAGGACTCAGCCAGGAGCACGCCTTTGATATGCAAACTAACCAACCCAGAGCCATACCTCCTTTATCTGGCCCCCAGCACCTCAGGTACCAGGCGACTAGAGACCACTCCTGTAGAGCCCAGAGCCCACCAAAATGATTCAAACTAGCCAATCCTAAACTCTTCTCTGCCCTCCTTTGCCTTTCCCTCAGAAACCCCAATAATGGCTGCAGCCCAGACTTTCCCCTGCAGCCTGTCTCCTGTCATTTTAAAAGAACCTGGTTCTACCCCTCTGACCTTGCATGGATGCAGTGACCTCCTCCTGAGGACCTGTGACTATCATACACGTTGTTTCCTTGTCCGTCTCCTGTGTCCCCTCCTGTGGCCACACCTGACTGACCATCACATGGAAGGAAACAGAACAGTCCATCAGTCTCCAGTCCGCAGTCTGAATGGCACCATTTCCATGGCAGCCACAGTATAGACTTAACAATTAATAGTAATAACTAGCATGTATCGGCATTGTGTTGCATGTTTTCTATGCTTGATCTCATTACTGCTCACAACAATACTAGGAGGTAACCTTAGTTACCACACAAGGAAATGGGGGCGTTAGAGTTTATATCATCCCTCCAGCGCTCTCTCCCCTGAGCTGGGCAGAACCCAATTGGCACCCACGAATCCCTCAATTCTCAGATGCCAGGAACAAACAGGAGACCTTACCTGCCTAGTTGCCAGACCCAGTGTGCCCTGACAGCTGCAGCCTAGCAGTCCTACCCGGCTCCGAGTGCACAGAACCCTACAGGGGCTCAGCCTCGGCCTGAGGTTAAGCGTTTACCCTTTGGTGTCTCATGCACATTTGTGCTTCCTTGGGAATGTGCCTTTTGAGGTCCACCGATAGGGAGAGTGTGTGCTGCTGCCTGTGCTAACAGGATTTAGCTTTATGTGACAGGAAGACTAATATCAGCCCTGAGCCATGTGCTGCTGGCGATGGAGTGTGGATGCTCTTTGTTAAGCTCCCGGGGTCTGGAAGGAAGCAGCTATACTCTTGTTTAATTCCATATGAGCAGCTTTTTTATTTTTACAAATAGTCCTCTTGCTGTTAGGGAGTGAGTGAGCGGCATAAATCATCATCACGTCTCTGGCAGCCAGGATTTCTTGGGCATGGTCCTCATTAAAGTCTTTAGTTGCAGGGTTCCTGGAGACCTTCCTTTGATACCTAAAAACATCAAACTGAAAAAGCCATGGTGAGGAGGAGGAGGAGGAAATGGGGGGAGGGGCAGGAAGGGGTGGAAGCTCATGAGGACCCCAGAATTGCTGTTGGGAAACAGCAAGGAAAACTAGAATGATTATTATTCACAGCTACAAAAAAAAAAAAAAAAAAAAGCAGAAGCACGAGCAACAGGAGCAATAAAATTTCCCTGCTGAACAGAATCCAATCTGCCCACACAAAGAAGACAGAAAGCTACGCAGGCGGGAAGGGTGGCTTCTCTGAGGTGATTCACAAAAAAGGAAGAGTTTTCTAGCCCTTTCCTCCCCAGACCTCAGCCCAGCAGGCTGGGGCAATCAATGAACTAACCTTTTCCTAAGGCCCTGTCTCCCTGCTGGGCGGGAATCCAATCCCCGGGCAAAGGTCACTGGGAATACCATCCCGCTGTTGGCAGTGGCTGTTCATTCACAAAATGAGCTCCTTTGTGATAAAAGCCGGGTTTGTGTGCATTCCAAGCTGATGGAGGAGAGCTGCCAACACGCTCGGTCAGTGGGAACCCAGCAGCACATGCATCTCAATTTACACGATTGATGTGGCCCTGCAGAGCCATGTACATTGAATTCCTATAAATCAAGTCGCATTTTAAATGCACTAGGGGAGCTGGTCATTTAAAGGAACCCAGCAGTGAATCCTGTGGAAAAGTGAAAAATCACTGCCAAATTGATCGCTTTTGCCATGAAGTAACAAATATTAATTCCGTGCTTATCGTATGCCAGGCAAAGTGCTGGGTGACATGAGCATTTGGGAAAATGGGGTGTCCCTGAGTTTGAGAAAAACACTTTAAGAGGGTGGTTTTTGTCTTTGGTGTAACCAGGATGAGCTGAGCACAGAAGTAAGAAGAAAGACTCCAGCTGGAGCCATATCCTGTCGTTGCCACAGGACATCCACCAGTTGGTCTCCCTCTGAGTAACCAGGCACTATTTCTCATTCCTGAAGACAAGTGTCTTTTTAAGGCTTGAAGCAGGAGGAGGCTATGGCCAGGGAGGGGCTCCTGGTGAAGACCAGGGCCTCCTGTCAGAGAATACAACCTGAGTCAGGTTTCCAAATCAACTTCTACCCACACGGGCAATAATCTCTTTCTCTAGTTCTTTCCAGGAAACTCAGTGTCAAGTGTATTCAAGCTAGGCCCTTGTTTATAGTTTGCTGTTACATAGAATTGCATATAACTTGAGTCAAATCCTACCTCCAAGCCATAAATATAAGTCCTAGCCTCAAACGTTTGGGGGAATTTATTGTACTTAAAAACAGACTCTAAAATAATTGAGGCTGTGAAAAAAAAACTTTTTAAATGTTTGCATGGATGCAGATTTAACCTGGAGGTTAAGAGCACAGACTCAGGTGTTAGTCCGTATTGGAATCTCATTTCTACCACGTTATATGACCTTGGGTGAGCTATTTATCAGCTTCATGGTTTGGTTGACTTATCTGTAAAATGGGGGTAAATAATAGAATCTACCTCATAGGATATTTGCAAGGATTAAATCAAAAGTGGTTTTATATCTAAAGGCTTAGAAGAACATCCAATACATAGCAAATGCTCAATAAAGTTAGTTATCATGATGTTGGAGTACATTTTAAAAAAAAACACCTTTATTGCATGGTTTAAGAGGTTCAAGTGTCTGGTAGTAGCTGGTTGTCAATTCAATGAAGCACCAAAAAGGAAGGACAATACATGCACTAAAGTCTTACCACTGTTTGGAAACATATGATGTGCCTCCAAAGGGAAAGGAACTCTAAGCAAACCAGGTATTACCTTTGCAGACACTATTCAGAGAAATGTCCCTGGCATTTAGAATGGAAAAAGGATCTTTTCAAGGGGTCATTTGGTCCAACCTCTTAATTTATAATGAGGAAAAACAAAAAAACTCAGATGAAGTTAAGAGATTTAGCCAGGATATAAATCTTGGGTTTAAAAAAAAAAAAAAAAAAGGCAAAAATCTGAGTCTCTGACATTCTGATCCAGGATGCATGCTTCCCGGTAAGAAAGGGGTTTTCTCCACAGCTGCAATAGGATGTGATGTGCTTCATCAAACGGAGAAGCTATCACTTTTCTTTTGGTGAGTAGCAAAGGGGAGGGAGGAGGGAAATAATAACATACTTTGTCCCAATAGAAAGAAAAGTATATAGGTAACAGGTTCAGTGATGGAATTCTTGTTTTTAGGGGGAAAGGTTTGTTCCAAAGTTCTAAGGAGAACTTTGACAGTAACCATGTCATCATCTGCCAACAGGAGGAAAGAGTGCAATGAGAGCAGTGTGGGTGCTGCTGACACAATGTTAGCATTTGCCGTGCCTGGAGGAAACTTGTTGCTAGACAAACACGGCACCATGAGATAACACTCATGGCACCACCACACCCCGACGGCAGTCAGAGCATGGATAAGAAGTCCTCTGTGGGACGTGTCTACAACGGCGCACCAGACCCGCTCACGTACACCAGGACAGAGGTGGGTTTGTTACTACTCAGCCTGAGCCTCTTACCATGAGCACGGAAGATTTAGTGGCAATAAATCCGTGTTGGCTGAGCAACTGAGGATTTACCATGAACAGAAAGAATTCTTTTTGCCTATAGCAGCTCTGTAGGCTACACATGCTCCCTAGATGCTGCCTCCTTAAATGTTCTTTATTAAAACAGAATGTACTGAAATAACGCCTCTTGGAAACGTCTCAGGCAAAACACAGATCCCAGGAAATTCTCAGAAACCTTTCTTTGCACCTGGGTAGAATCCACGCTGCCTTGAGGAATCTCTCTTCTCAGGTCTTCTAAAACATGTCTTCCCCAGCTCTGAAGCATAGACTTGAACTCATCCATAGCCAATGACAGATCATCTATTTCCTGGGGCTCTCCCAACATTTCTTCCAGAGCATGCCTTCATCCTAATGCTTTCTCTATCCAATGGTCTGGGAGATCCACTGGGAAAGTGCCCCACCTACATTAACCATGTTTTAAAAATCACAGTATTCTGTATAATACTGACTGGAACAATAAAGAAAAACTTTTCTCAAGTCAACATAAGGCTTGGAAAACCTGGTCCCAGAGTGAGATAAAATCAGAGTACAGATGACAGCATCAAGAACTGGACAGACAGGGGCGGCCGGTTAGCTCACTTGGTTAGAGCGCAGTGCTCTTAACAACAAGGTTGCCGGTTCGATCCCCACATGGGCCACTGTGAGCTGCACCCTCCACAACTAGATTGAAACAACTGCTTGACTTGGAGCTGATGGGTCCTGGGGGAAAAGAAAAAAGAAAAAGAACTGGACAAACACAAAGACAGTGCAACTCAAAACTATAAGTGATAAAACTTCAGAGATGGCTGGAAATGCCACCGAGGCCAGCAAGAAAGAAGTGAGCCTCCCCTCATGGGGGCACTAGGAGATGACCAGCATAACGGTTGAGACAGAGTAATGGTAAATTGTGTTGTTCTCCCTCCCAGTGTAAAATGATCCATGTGGGGAAGCCTGAAAAGGGAGAGCAGATGGAGGGGCACCGGGATATCACAAAAAGACGCACTATGTCAAGGACAGATTTTGGCAATGAAATGAGGCTATGAAATTCTTTGGGTTGATATTCAAAGAATGAAAATTGCTGCGCTGCAGTGGGGTGTAAACCCTGACCTCGGCACTAGCAGGAGCGCAAAACTTGCAGAGGTACCCAGAGGGACCCTAACCTCTTGTAAAATCATGGGCATCCATGGATTGAATTCAAGGCTCTAAATTGATGGAAAACCAGACTGAGACACGCAATGGAAGGTATATGGCAGTTCTTTGAGGTTTTGCCTCTGTCTTCACCCTGCCCTCAGGAAAGGCAATGAGCCCACTGGCCAGATGGCAAGGGATGCAGTGCCTCCTTGGAGAAGACAGTAACCTAGCTGAGAAAAACGAATGTTGAGGCTCTCAGACCCTCACAAGGAGCTTTGATGTCCATTGGGATGAACTCAGTGCAAGGAAGAAATAGAAAGGAGGCCTTCTGGAAATCTCACTGGACTGCAAGTTTTAGAAAAGTAAGAGCGGTGTCATTTTTGTTATTGTATGCCCTCACCATGCCTGGCTGATAGTTCATGATTCCTGAGAAGCTGCTGAATCACATACAGTAGTGGGACGCTGTGCATGGGTCTCAGAGGTAGCCCATCTAAGGATGGACTCTACCTTTGCATTTACTAGCTGGTGTCCTTAGGCAGCTTTCTCATCTTCAAAGTAACAATGACAACGTCCACTGCACAGAGCTGTGATGAGGATGATAGATAAATAATTTTATTTGTAGTGCTGGCACATTTTCTGGCACACGGAAAGCTAACAAAAGGTAGCCGTCATCATCTATATTTTCATCATTGTCATCTTCTTTTAGTTCTCGCTCAAGTTTGTTGTGGGTACATTTCCAGGCAGTAACTGATACTTTATCCACCAAGCCAGGCAGGCAGCGTCTTCCACTTCTCCCTTAGGTAATAATGGCAATAATCATTACGTACCCTTCCATCTCCCCCAATGAGTTCTAGAATTCTAGAATTTCCCATCCTTCCAGATTGCTAATGTCTGAAATTTCCATCACTTCTTCCTGCTCTTGCTTTGCCTTCTCTCTGCTGCCTGGGAGCCCTGTCCCTCAAGCCCATACCCACGAGGGAGCAGAAGTAACGGCGAAGGGGAAGGGAAGAGAAGAAACGCACTGGAAAGGGTGATCCCTAACACCAATCCAAGTCCCGCTTGTACCCACATGGTGGAGATTCCCACACCTGTGGGCTGGGCCTAGCCTGGCTTCTCTCCTCACCCATCCACTCCTATGAGGAAAGACACAGAAGACTCTGGGTTTTCCCCCAAGCAGCCCTATATGCAACTTCAGGCCTTCATGTCTCCAGACCCTCCTGTTATTCCTCAGGTAGCTCCACTCCTTGCTTGAGGGAGTCTAACTGAAAAAAGAGAAGTAAACGGGGTTGAGGAGGAAGGCTTCTTAGGCCTTGTCTGTTTCCTGTTTTGTTAGAGGTACAAACTCTCACAAAACCTCAACAGTGAGTAGCATCGGTCTCCTCGGAGAGAAGGTTGTAGAGAGAAAGTATGAGGCTGGCTTCTCTTCTGTTTCTCCTCACCTCAGAGTGGGGTGAGGTGACGTGAAGCCTACCTGTCTGAAGAAGCAGGTAGGGCCAGTGTGAGGAGCAGCAGGCGGTTCATTCCTCGTGACCCTGAGGAGAAAAGAAAGAGCAGGAGGCACGGGCTTGAGAAGGGCATTCACTGCAGCAGAATTCTCCTCACTCCACCCAGCACTGTCTTTGCCCCACTAGAGTTTCCACCCAATACCCTTAGATTCATCATTCATGGCTTCTGAGCTGACAGAGTCCCCAGTCTCACTGTCCAGTTAGGTACATCATGGGAGGTGACACAGGAGGCTGCCCATCCCACTGACTGAACCAAGGGTAGGAGGCTGTGAGACCAAAAAATACAGTCTTGTTGCCCATTTTGAACTCAGAAAGGTATTTGTCAAGGGGACATTGGGTGTCATGGTAATTACGTTCAATAGCCAGGATCCCAAGAGCCTGGAAACCCACGCATGCTTGAAACAGCACGTACTCTTGAAAAGAAATCCTTAGACACTCATAAAGATTGATGTTGAAGAAGTGAAACAGAGCATTATTTGTAGGCAGGAAAGCCTGAAAACAAACTTGAAGTTTGTCAATAGGGTCATGACCAAGTAAGTCTTGGTAGATCCAAGCAGTTGGGTTTTATTCAGTCAGTAACCATGGAAAAATGTTTAATAGCACAGAAAAATGCTCAGAATATATGGATAAAGTTGATAATGCTATATAATTAGTGTTATCCCAATGATGCAAATATATACACATAAAGAAAAGACTGGAAAGAAATACAGAAAAATGTTAACAGTGATTATCTCTAAGGCTTGAGATTGGGCTGATTTTTTTTTCACCTTAGTATTTTTCTGCATGTAACATTTTCCTATATTTGATTTTAGCCAAAAGACCAAGAAGTGATGCATTTTTTAAATTTCCCATGATTAGCACATTTATTTTTACCAATTATAAATGCATATTAATTTTAATTAAACAATTAGGAAATAAAGATTTAAAAAGAGAGTGAAAAGTGTCCCTTTGATGACCAAACAGGGCTTCATTCTCTCTTTTCTCAGCGACTAACCTATCAAGAAAAAAAGATCAAGTCATTTAACCCCCCTCTGTGAAAATAAGCATCACTGGCTTTACATTTTTTAGCTTGATTATTTTTAAGGTCTGTATTTGAATTCTGCTGCCACAGGGAAGATTCATGATTTCCCATCTACTCCTCCAAGGGAACCCCAGTGCCCAGCCACTGAGCTGAGCACTGTGCCGTCGTCTGTCCTTCTCCATAAAGAAGATCAAAGAGAGGCAGGCTCTCATACAGGAGACATGGAGAGGTCTCAGGAGATGTCTAGATTGGGTCTCTTGAGTTTCTCAAACTTGTCAAGGTCCAGTGTCTGGAATTCAGCTTTGTGTGGCTCAGAAATTCTGAAAATGGATCCATCTCCACAGAGGGCCGGTGAAGATGGAGACGGGTAGAGGTGAGGCAGAAGGGATGGACAGGACTCAGAAGGCTGTGATCATTTTCAGATGACCTCTCTTCCACCTTGCCCTTCATCCCCTCCCCTGCTCCACCAAATAACCCCACCGACACCACCACCACATACCCTAGCCAAAACGGCTGCAGTTTTCACTGTTTTTTCTTTTTCCATAAATTCCCTAAAAGTCTTTCTGTTGCTACTGGGAAATGACAGCCTTAGGAACATTCCCCTGCAAAAAGGACCCTCAACATCAAAACTGTACTTGGACAACTGATATAATAGGAATGTTAATGTTTACCTGACCTTATGTGTGATTTCCAGGGAAAGTGCTAAGGGCACATCTGCAACCTTGAGAAACCCCCTGTGGGCATCAGGACAGCCTGAGTCAGTCAGCAGCCTTTTCTTCAGGAAGCAGACAATTCTAGAACCCTGAGGGGTGGCAGCAAGAAGTAGCAAATAGCTAGTGGTCACTGTTCATGTTTCTTTATCAACCTGAAAGGAACAAAATTATTTTTTTTTTAAATCCCTCTCCTTCTCTCTCTGGGCTAGGCTTTCTTAACCTTCCTCATCTACCTCCCACAGGGTGGTACCAATAAAGTTGAACCCCCAGTTAAACTTGAATTTCAGATAAACAAAGAGTAATTTTTTTAGTATAAGTATACCCAAATATTGCATAGGACATGTGTATACTAAAAAATATATATATTCATTGTTTATCTGAAATTTAAGCTTAACGAAGTGTCCTGTATTTTTATTTGCTACGCCTCACAACCCTAAGCCCCCAGGCCATATCTTAATTTTGAGAAATCACAGGAATAAAAGACTGAAGGAAATCAACCATTTGCCTGAGATACAAAGGAAAGGGAAGAGTTAAAAAAAAACCCTTTGTTAGTCAGGAATGCTTGTGACTTGGGATTTTAAACTTTAGATTTCAGGAAGAGGGAGCAACAAGTTCTAATCTGGTGATTTCTAATAGCTGGTCGTGTTTAAATTAGCATTAATATTATTTTAATTTAAGGAAAAAGAACTGTCATTTACAATAACGTTAAAGTTGTTTTGTGGTCCAGCTGACACATTTTGGGCTGCTTTGAATTAATTCCTCTTTTATTAGGGGCAGAAGTCCTTCGGGCTACTTTCCAGTTTAGAAATAATCAATTCTTGCTCATCTGTGCTCCTGATCTCTAATGACTGAGCACATGTATTCCTGCCAAGGAACTAACAACAGCCACCTCAGGCCACTGATGGATGTTCTTGGAAAACAGGTAAACTTGATTCAGAGAAATACCTTTGTTGTTGTTTTGAGTAATAACACCTTTATCCCTTCATGTATGGAAGGTTATAAGAATTTACTCACTCAGTACCAAATACGTGGAGTTCTTTGTAAGACGTGGTTGTGCCGCAAGGACTGAACAGTGTCACCTGAGCCGTCCTTCTGCTTCTGGATAAGACTGCATTCAAGTGACACTAGCAGAAGTAGATTTTCTTTAAATCTTGCCTAAGTAGAAAAATCCAATGGTATTCCAGGTAGTGGAAGCCACCATACAGTATTTTAGGGTATCAGGGTTGGTGACTGGGTTCAAGTCCAGGCTTTGCCGGGTACCACCTGTGTGGCCTTGGGCAATTTAGTTACCCGTTCTGTGCTTCAGTTTCCTCTGCTGTAAAGTAAGGGTCCGGTGAGGACGAAATGAGCTAATGTTTGTAAAGTTCTTAGAACAGTGCCCGGCAAAAAGGAGAGATCTACAAGAATGAATGATGACAGCTGTTATTATTTTACACTACTGAGAGAAGTATGAAGAGTCTCGATACTTCCAGAAAGCAATGTGTCAATGTATACCAAGAACCTTAAAGCTGTTCTTAAGCATTTGACACAGTGATTCCAATTTCTAGAAATCCACCCCAAGAAAATAGTTGGAGACGCAGGCGCACACGTAGATACAAAGAAATGCGTCACAGTGTGACTTCTCATAGCCAAGTACCAGTAGCAGCTGAACACCAGGGGACTTGTTAAATAACTAGGGATATATCAATTTGATAGAGTATTTGCCTAGTCCCTAAGTATCATGTTTTTAAGGAATACTTATTTAATGTCATGGGAAATGATTATGATTAACTAGAAAAAGGAAAAAGCATAATAAAACATAATTTTGTTTAATTACATAACCTACAATGACAGACCCGGGTTATAGATCAAAGGCAAGAGCTATTGGCCATGGATTTGTCTTTTTAGACAGAGTTAGACTAATGGTCAATGAGAGAATACTTGAAAATGACATAAGTATATTCAGTCTAACGGAAAGGACAGGAGAAGCGCGGATCACACTAATACACTCATCAGTCCAAAAGAGATAAGAAGTAAAAGGTGTGGAGGGATGGGATGATATGCTCAAAGTGACGCTGAGACTCTGGCCGAGCATGTGGAAAAACGTGTTGCGATCAGAAATTTCTGCCAGGGACTCAGGAGAGTGTGCTGGCAGTAAGTGCCACAGCTACTTGCCGTCCATGGCCAACAAATCAAAGAATGGTGAATTTACCCAAGAAAAATGTCAAGGAAGTTCCCAGATTCTTAATGAAATTTGCCTAGAACATTTAACTTGTAAATATATAACATGTCACACAAAAACATGGGCGGCAGCCAGCAAAAGATTGACTGGATAAGGAAGAAAAACTAGAGAGCCAAGGAGGTTAGACTGGAGATATGAAGCAAAGGACTAGACCACACAATTCATGCCATTTGTTGAGAGGTCATGGAAAGCCAGGGCCTGGGAGATCTTGGTAGGGACCAAAGAAAGTAGTGGTCCCAGGAGTCAAAACAAGGAGTATATAGCATTATCAAGCATTGGGAGCATTTAATCCTACCAACTCCCTCACATGATAGGATTGTGGTTCCTATTTTACCAACAAGGAAACTGAGGCACCAAGATTTAATGGTCACACAGCTAGAAATTACGGGCCTTTTTTTAATTGCAGGTCTGTCATATGGCAAGGACTGGGGATGTATCCAAGCCCCCAGCCCTCTAAACAGTAAGGTGATCATGGGAGGATTTTGCCGTGAGGTTAACACCAAGGAAGAAACCAGAGATCCAATGTTTCCCAGCTTGAGTTTCTCTAATTTGTTTCACACTGCGTTTCCTTACTAATGTTATCCAATTTGGCCAAATCAATGAATAACCAATCATGTTCAAATAGCCAAACATTGAGCTAAACAGTTATCTCATTGAATCTTCACAACCATCCTAGGTGGTAGGTATTATCATTGCGCCCATTTTGCAAATGAGGCACACGATGTTTTTTTGTAAAATGCCTAGAGGTGCACTGATGGTAAGAAAGTTTTCTCCTGAGAGAGTTTTGTCCTCCAGGGTGGGAGGTGACGTGTGTACTGAGACTGTCAGAGAGAGAGAGCCCGACATGCCCACAGGTGCTAAACAAACACAGGGTAGACCTGAGATCTGGCTCAGCTATGACTTTTCTCACTATGGACTCCACAGCAGTCGCCAAAGGCCAAATCCATTCAGTAAACACAGACTTCTGGTAAGCAAGTGCTCTTGCTTTTGCTCAGTGTCAGCTGGAGGTTGCATATGCCTCAAGTACTAACAAGTTCTGCAGAGAGGCCAAGTGCAGAAATCTGTGCCTGAGATTTTCTACTCTTACAAGAAGAATGACCATGTGGGGCGCTTAGCCAAGGTCAACCTGGCATTGGAAGACTGAGCCCAGGCTCTGAGGAGCCAGAGCCAAGGTAGAAAGCTCCAGACGCTGGGAGGGCAGGGACGGGCCGGTGAGAGTAAAAGGCCAAGTGTGGGAATGTTTATTGAAAAGAACATGCTGGGGAGAGCCCAGCCCTCACACCTCAGGGATTTGGGAACTGGCCGTCTGCAATCAAGCCCTGCCAGATGAGTTCAGCCATTTCCACTTCATAAAGTTCTTGGTACAAAAATGAATGGCAAACCCAGCCATGAATGTAATTTCTGAAAGGAGATTATTGAAAAGATGGTTCTGCTTTTTCAAAGTTCACATCTGGTGGTCAGGAGGAGGACGGTAGGGAGAAAAGTTTCTGGCCACTTGCAAATATCCCCAGCACATTCCAGAAACCAATGGCAGGGCAAGGAGGCAACATATCCTCTCAAATTTCTCAGAAGAAGAGGGCTGAAGTCTGAGCAGAAATATGGTTGCCAGAAGACAGTGAAAGAGTGGCAGGGATAGTAAAGGGGACGAGTCATACATTTGTGTCCTCATACACTGAACCCAAAATAACATGACCCTGGACTGCACTCTGGGTGATGGAACTTCAAGGCATACATTAGACAGGCAGCTCGAGGAAGAGACATACTGATTACATATCTAATTTGCTGTCACTATCCTCATGACATCACATATGTCACTGTGGTTTTCCGGATTACTCTCAACTCTGAGTACCCAAATCTATTTTCCCTGATGAGTCGGCTTGATTCTTTTCTTGGCAGTAGTTTCATCTTCTTACTTCCGGTTGCCATCACTTCTCGGATCTTTGTTGATGTTTTTGGTGTCTCTCAAACTCCCAAATCTACAGGAGCTTTTTCTAGACTGCAGAGTCTTCTGGCCTTTCTCACTCCTGATCACTCAAAATGATATCAAACCTCACCAAATTGTCTGGCACTGCTGCTTCTGGATATATATAGCCCAGCTTTTCCCCCTTGATCTTTTTCACTGTGTTCAAGGCTAGTGTAAAGTGAAGTCATCACAATTTCTCTTTTAAGCTTAAGGAATTTGATAAATGAAGTTGTGTGGGGTCCTGGCAGGCAATATGCTTGAGCTAAGTACAGTGACCATCTGTGGACCAGTCTCCTTACTCCTTTATTATCGGCACATACTCAAGTTCAAATTGCTTTGTTAAACTTTTTTGTGTGTCTCTCTTTTCATATTTCAGCTTTATGCAATTATTCCCAAATCTTCCAAACTGACAGTGAGGGAGAGTAATTTGAAAGGACTGCTCAACTTAAGTCTTTTGAAGATTTGCACCATAGCTGCATTTTTCTAATTTCCTGGCATCTACTCTGTTCTCCTGGAGTTTTCAAAAACAGTTGCAAGTGAATGAATATATGTACTAACTGATTCCATCAATACTCTGGGACCGTCCTTTGGACTTTCAGCTTTTGGACATTTTAGATTTTAAAATGCATTTAGCATCTATTAACATTTCCAAAAGAAGGACACGTACATGGGACATGTGCTCAAAGATGTCATGATCTAGTAAAAGACGAGGAACAGGTACCGAGGCACATGTTGTTTCTAAATAGAGAGAATAACGGCTAGAGGAAAGAAGACAGTTAGAAAATTAATTAATTATCCTTATGTTTATAATTACAGAATTGATTTTGTCCACTTTATCAGCTTGGGAAGCAAAATAAAATAAAATGTCCCATTTTGCTATCCAGAGAGCAACTTTCTTTCCCCCGGAGATCCTTTTCCTTCTTATAAGAACCAAGGGTGAGTTCTGACCCTAATTGCTACAGTGAAATTGGGTTTAACCAACAGAAGAGATTTGGACCCTTACACTGCTGAAGGCATTTATCTCGCCTCGTGGTATCACTGGCTGGCAGACTTGCATTCTCATCTCTGTTGTAACTGGAGCTGGGGTGTTCTCCTTTGAAGTGGCAGCTCTTCTACCAACCCCCCAAAGTTTTGGGGACTCAAGTATGGCTTTACGAAGCCAAAAGCTTTATCCCTCTGCCAGGGAAAGTCAAAACTGCTTCTTGTTTTGACTGAAATTTCATTGAATTAACAGGTTAATTTGGGAAGAATTGACATCTTTTTAATATTGAGTCCCATTGATTACCATGAATGACTCTTAATTTAGTCAGGGTTTCTAGCATGTCCTTTGGTAAAGTATAACCATTTTCTTCATGTAGGTCTTACTCTTTTATTGTTAGATTTGTGCCTGTGTGCTTTATAGCTTTTGTTGCTTCTGTGAATAGGATAGTTCTTTCCTTTACACTTTACACCTGAGCTTCACTATACCCCAGATATCTTCAATCTGACTACCTTGCTGGACTATTTTGTTAGTTCTAGTGGTTTTACACTTGAGCTTGGATTTTCTGGTTGGCGTTCTCTTTATTTCCAATCTTTATACATTTCTTTTTCTTATCAAATGGCTACGACCTCACCACCAGTGTTGCATAACAGCAGCAATAGCTGGGTTCATTGTCTTATTTCTGCATTTAGGGGTCTGCTTCAGTAAACATAGTGTTTGTTGTAGTTTCATGGTAGCTATTCTTTATATAGAAAAAAAAAGAAAAAAAACAGATAGATTTTTTTATCCCAAATTTGCTAAGATTTCTTACCAGAAAAGATACTGAATTTTATCAAATGCAAAATCTCATGAAACACAGAGTTTTTACAATTGTTGATAATTCAGAATAAGCTTACCTTACCACAGCTTCTATGCTTTTACAACCTTTCCAAATTGATTTATATCATTGCAAAATATCTATAAATAAATGTCCTTCTTTGGAAAAGCGGGCCTTTCTTTATCATGGTGGAACCTCATTTTTAGAGTTGTTAGCAGGACGTGATGTAAAAAGTGAATCATTGTTCTAAATGACATTCAGATAACAGAATAACATAAAAAATAATCAAAATTGTGAGTACTAAAGCTCAAATTATAATTGTCATTTTCACACTCTAATGAAGAGAACAAAACTTCAAATCTTACCTTTATAAATCTAATCAATTTCTCCATTCTGAGTCTTAAAATACATCCCCTTTTCACAATATATTTTGTTTCCCTCAAACTCCTAACTCCCCAGGCTCAGTCTCAAGAAAGGACCAGCTAGAAAGAAAAATTGTAGTTCTCCTGTATACCTAAGAATCATACTTCACCTAAAACAAACAATTGGTAAAAATCCAGACCCAACAGGGATGGAATATTCAACAGCTTTGCCTTTCATGTGAAGAAGAGGGAAATAGGCTGTTATAGAATGGGGACCAATATTAGCCAATGTCTGGAAATGTCAAAACGATTAACATGAAATACTAAACTCATGTGAAATCAGTGCTCTAATGGTGTAACTCCTGAATGCTCTCTCTACCATATTGCACACCAGGATTAAGAAAACAGGCCTTGAGTGTTTCACAATAGTGCCCTCTTCACAGCTGACCTCGTGTGCTTTCCAAAGTCCTTAATTCTGCCACTTTCAGCATCCCTGTCTTTGTGGATTTATGATGTGTTGCCAATATTATTACTTTCCCTGCTTCCACCCCTTCCACCCCAAATATTTTAGGCATTGTAAGTAACACATTTCCACATAAGGGTGCTGAAAAGTCAAGAAGCAGAATTTCTCAGCAAGAGGAGCTGTAGGTAAAGCGCCCCGCCCTCTGCCTTCTAAGCTAGCCCCCAAAAGGCTCTGTACACTACTTAGAAAGATAAAATGTAGAAAACAAGTATATCCCAAAAGACAGAAAGGATGCTTCAGGGCAGAGATTCGCCCCCATTTCCCAACAAGGTGAGCGCCAGGCCAGCTCTGGGAGCAAGAGAGGTCCTCCGACTTTCCAGGGCATACTTGATGCCCTTAGCAGGAACTGAATGCCCATACCTACTGGTCTGTGGGATCCCGGTGGCGTTTTTCACGTCCATGAGATTTGGTACAGTGGAGAACCAGCCAGTGCTTCCAGCCACTATCACGTTTGTGAGAAGTAAAGCACTGACTGATTAGGACATGGCATTTCATGACAAATTTCCTGACTCTTCTGAAATAGAACTACTATTGTTACTCTGATGTCTCTTTGATTATGTAAATCTGGGACTCTTTTGTACCCTCTCTGAATTAAGTACTTCTTGACGGATTATTTTTCCCTTGCTGATAATGCAAAGCAAAAGCGGGTCAAATAATGACTCCTGGCCTAACACTCTGCTCTCACCTGTTAGATCATTTCACCCAGAAACTATCCCAATCCCTGCATCAGTTTTTGGCCCTTGTAGTGGATATTATAGTGACCCACCAAGAGTGCCATCCACCCCTCTAGGACCAAGGCTCGCAGACCCCAGAGTGTTGGCTACTGATAGCTCACAGCTGAGTCTCTCTGCAGGATTTGCCCTGCACTAAAGGGAACTGCCTCACCCAAGGCGACAGCGACTCCTTGAGGCCAGCCCCATCCAGTCACTGATCAATGGAGCGGGTACAAGACTCTAGCTCCCTAGCCTCCATGGGGACAAGTCTGAGAAGCCCGCCCAGCTCCAGGGCTCCCCATGGAATCCCCTGAGGTTTCTGGTACAAAACACATTGCAATTTAACTTCTTCCTTTGCCCCATTCTGCTTCTCTCACTCCTCACAAGTATCGATCCTATAATCACTACCCAGTGTTCAGCTGCACATAAATCTCCATCTCAGAATCTATGTCCCAAGGAACTAACACAAGCCCCTTCCTCCCTCTGTTGTTCGGTTGCTAATTTGCTGTCTGCTTATTGCTTCTTCATGTAAACAGATACCTCTATCTATATGTGCATGTATGTATTGGGTGTGTTTGTACTGTAGGGCCATACAGATCTTTTTTACATTTTGTCTACATTTGGTCCAATCAAGGCTTCTTTCCAATGACAAAAGTCTGACCTGAGATGGCTTAAGGAACGGGGTTCGATCAGCTCACAGAATGGGAAAGTTCAAGAAGCAGTCTGGCTCTAGCAACAGCTGGTCGGGGTTCAAACAATTGTCACCAGGACCTATGTTATTTTTCTCACTCTATCTCTTAGCCCTGTCACTACCATGTTGGATTCATTCTGAAAGGGGCTGCATCAGTTAGCTATTATCACAATGATGACGCCAAGCCAGCAACCACAAAATATCAGAAGCATTCAACAATAAGCATTTCTTCCTCACACATCTGCCAGTCAGCTGATGTCAGCTGGGCTTACTCACCCCCTTTGGGGGTCAGCTGAGGTCAGCTGAGTTAGGCTCTGGGTGGCGCTGCTTCACACGGGGGTCCAGCGAAGCTTGGTTCCTTTATGCAGGTTGCGGACTCACCTTGAGGTTGGGCGGATGGGGGTAGCAGCTGTGCTGAGAGCTTCTTCTCGCTGCCACCGTAGAGGCACAAAGAGCAAGCCCAACTGCACACGCCCATTTCAAGCTTCTGCTTGTGTTGCGGCTGCTACCATCTCATTGGCTGAAGCAAGTCACATGGAAGAGCCCAACTCTGGGGCTGCCCAGGATAAGGTAAGGCGCACCACCAAGCCCCAAGTCGGTGCAGCGACAACTTACACCCCTCTCATGGAGGTGGGTGGGGGGAGGAAGGTAAATGTTTGAACAGTAATCGAACCTAACACTGATTCCTTCCCCCATCGCAGTCCCAACTACACATAATCTCGTCAGTACATATTTTCCATCCACAGTTGAGAAGCCAAGTATGCGGAGGGCCCACTTAAATTACACGCAGATTTTCAACTGCGCAGGTGGTTGCGCCCCTAAACTAACCCCCGCGTTGTTCAAGGGTCAACTGTAGTAACTTCTTCCCAGCTTCTCCTTGGGGAGAAGGATGCCTGCCTGGAGACCCAGCAAAGTTATTTCTCCTGGCCCTGGTGCATCCTCGCCCATCTCTATCAGTCCCTATGACAAACCGGACCACCTGTGGTTGACTAAAGCTGGGAAAGCGGATAACGTTTTTCAGACTGCACTGCACAGGTTAAACCAGGACATAGTTACAAGAATGAGCGTCAAAGGGTCCCGGGAGGCAAGCAACCATAGAGTGTAGGGACCTCATTCCTCCTGCCCTCCACTCTCTTCCCCTGCTCTTGCTCTAATGTCCCTGTTTCTCGTGGGCTTTTATCCATTACACTCCTATTCTGCTCTTGGGTTCTGTACGTGACAGTCTTGCTTTGGCCTCTGGAGTGCTGGGCTCAGTTTCCCTTATGCTTGCCTTGCGTCTCAGGCTGCCCTCTACAAATGCTCTCAAAATTGCCCTTTCTCCTAGGCCTCCTTCCAGAAAGGATCAGTCTCAGGACACCTATTTCTCCGCAGGTACCCACCCCAGCTGCTGGGGCCTGGTACCAAAGACCACCCTGGCATCACCCTTTTCTTCCCTGGGTCATGGGGACTACCCCAACCCTCCCAACCTCTGCCAGAGGCTGCAAGCTGCCAGGCCCCACACTGGCCACCCCGATGGCCGCGTCCCTGGACCTGACAGATCTCCTGCAGCTGCCCGGGGGCCTCTCTCAGGTCTGTTCTACAGGAGAGAGATTTATTTCCCTGAAGTTTTAGGGCAGGAAAAGACTTGCTTCCTGGAGGTATGCCAAAAAGGAGGTAATCCACCCAGGAAACAAACAAGACCCTTTTCTCTATAGTCTTTCCTGCTTCCCCATGTCAAACCCTCCCTGCTCCCCCCGAGTGAAAGGAAAGCTGTCAGGATCAAAGTCCCATATTTGTGATGAACTGCTGCTGGCTGGACCCCGCACAGGAAGGGCTGCCAGCACTTTAACTCCTTCCTACCCACTCTGTGCTGGCTGCATATGTAAGACTGCTGGAGTCATGTTTCGGTAAATGACACATCTTTTTACGAGCAGAGAGCCGTGACAACTAGAAAGTTTGAAAGAATGATTAAGGACTCAAAAGGCAACAAAGTCTGCCGTGGAGTATTTCTTGATCTCTGTGGCTTCATAATAGATGACCAAATATTTTTGCCCCAGGATAGTGAAAAAGACGAAGAATATGGACTCTGGAGGTAGACTGGTTATATTACTCTCTGTTCCCTCTCTCTCTCTCTGGCTGGGAGACCTCCAATAAGATATTTAACCTTTTTGCACCTCAGTTTCCTCATCTGTGAAGTGGAGATAAGAATTATAGGGATCTCACGGTGGTGTTAGAAGGAATAAAGAAGACCATGCACATGATACACTTAATCCAGTGTCTGGCACATAGTCATTAACTTTCATTGTGGTTATCATTATTACTATTTTTGTTATTCCAAAGGAGAAGGGGCACAGTACCCAGGCTAGCCGAAAGCCAAGTATCCTAAGTTACAAGATGTGCTCTGCATAACCAAAAATCACACAGCCTCAGAGTGTCTGGGCCTTGAGGTTCTGTAAAATAAGCATGTGACAGAATCTTGCCACGCCTCCCAAGACAATACAATGTGATTATTTTCCAAAGAAAAATGAGTTACAGCCTAAGATTACTGAGCAACCATATGGGCAGAACTGGGAGCAAGATTACATCATCCGCCAGCCCCAGACCTTTCATTCCCTACATATCTTCCAAGGACACTCACAACAGTGAGAAATAGGGGTTTGCAAACTAATAGGAGAAACAAAGATACATATACAATACTAAACATACATCTGTAGTAAGTGCTCAAAAATAGAAATAAAACACTCTGCAAGGATTTTGCAACTCTGTACATGCTTAACTCCACACTTCCTTGCGGAGATTTTAAAGTCTTCCTTGTGGAACCCATCTTAAGTGACTTCTAACTCATGGCAGAGTTGTCAAGAGAGTACCTACTCAGTGCTTTTGACATTCTAGATTGTTCCATTGAATTGTAAATGAGAACAGGATGGGACTTTGACAGTTGGGCCCTAGCAATTTCCAAGAGGTTTCACTTCTTGGCAAATAAATTTTATTAGCTTACTTAAATGAGGTTACAGCCATGAAGACTTCCTGATACCCACTACCGTCACCCAACCTGGATCTGGAACCGTTGTAAACCATAGCACCCCAAATGAGGATGGCCACAATGCCTGAGGAAACCGCAGTGAAAAACGTGTCACTTGTGGTTTCTTTTCCTAGAGCCATATTAAGGAGAAACAGGGTGGTTTCGAGAAATAAACTGTTAAATTTATAGAGTGAAAAAAAAATCTTAGTTTTAATTATAGTCTAGACTGCCTATCTTGGCAACCATCTCACCCAACACAGAGTAATTTGTGGAAATGTGGGGTCAGTAGGACAGCAAAAAATGAGGGGTAGCTTGTCTTAGCATGAGGTAGGAAACCCACTTCCTCTCCACCTGCTGAACAAGCAAGTAGATAGAAAATAAATGAAGGGTAAAGTACTGAGATAAGGCTCTTATCTAAAAATCCAGTAGAAATGGCAATAATAGTACTTCCAGATTATTTATTCCTCTGGTATTTATATAAAAAGGAGAACTTCCCTCATTACTGGACTTAAAATGCTGTCAAGTGGGAGAACATTCTCTGCTGACCGTGAGGAAACCACAGAAGGTCTATACTTTAAGGCCTTCGGATTTTCTTTTGTGCAACTATGTTTTAAAATGGTAGAGAATAAAAGCAGTTGATCTATTTAAAGAATTCTGGCAGAAAGTCAGGCTCAAAAAACTTTTTTGACACTTCGGTTTTAAGCCAACTAAGGCATTGAAGAAGAGGGAAGTGGGCGTAGAGCAAAGCAAACAACATGGGAAGACCATTACCATGAGAAGTCTTTCCTCACTAAAGCGAAGGAGGAGGAGGAAGAGGAGGGAGAAGAAATGGAGAAAAAGAAAAGAGAAGGAGGGGGGCAGAGGACGAGACAGGAAGAAGAAAACACAGAGGGCTTCAAACAGATTAATAATAAAGACACGGACTTCCTTGCTTTAATCCATTTTTTATATTGCGATTTAAAAAAGGATGTGATGAAAAGCATTGGGAAAATTTCCTTATTGCTACTAAAACAGTCTCTTACAAATAAAAGACCTATGATTTAGAAAAAGAGAGATGAGCCCTGACTTACAATGAAAGGCCAATAGAGCCAATGTTGAATGAATGCTGCCAGATAGCTAGTCAACCCCGCAGTGGGAAGAGAGGTGGCTTCTGGTAACAGCCACGGACAGCTCTTCATTGATGGTGTGAACCAGTGAACTCTTTGGTCGGAACTGCCTCTAAGTTGTGCAGGCCTCAAAGAAAGAGTAAAAACAGAGGCACTTATACTTTATGTTTAAATAGTTTGAAGTTTTAAGTCAAGCTCACAAACTCTTAGAAAATATATTTGCTATTTAACACATTTATTTCTATTTGACAAGTATTCCTTCATATTAACAACATTAAAACAACAAAATCAAACAATAGAGGCAATTATATGAAAGTCAGTAAAATAGCAAAAGGTCTGGGTATTCTGTTGATGGCCAGTGATGTTTAGATGAGTAATAAAATGAAAGCATACATAATTTATAACTTATTATGTATTCATTTCATAAAATAAACAGTCCATACCTTCATTTAAGAAAAATTTAGGTTCAACTGACTACTGTTATAAAGGATAAAAATACAAGTAAAATTATATTTAATGTGCATAAAATTTGCATATGTCTTACCAAAATGTAAATTAAGCTAAATGTAAACATTTTCAAATAATTAGAAGTGTTTTTCATTTGTGAATTCAAAAGTTATTTTTTTAAAATATTGATATTATCTCTTAAAATTAAAAATCAAAACACAAATTATACGTAATATGAAAGTTAAATCATACTTATTTAAATAAAGCTGAATTTTTATTTAACTTTCTGAAAATCTTAATTAAATCTTATTCAGTATTTTTCTAAAAAATAAAATGATTTCCAATTCTAGCCAATCCAGTGGCCATTAATTATCAATGTAAAGAATTGGTATTTTGCTTTGTGCATTTCAAGTCTAGACGTACATGCGTGTGTGTGTGTGTGTGTGTGTGTGTATGTGTGTACGAGTCTACACATTCAACAGTAATATGAGTCATTTAATGTCATAAAATGTTCCTCAGCCACCATGACAACTGTTGGGAATACACAATAATTTGTGAGTACCTCTGAAACCACTTTTTAGAACACGAAGCAAGTAAATGGACCCTAGGAACTCTGAAAAGATTTTTTTTTTAATGCAAAATCTATGGTATTCACGCAGAGAAAGAAGGGTTTGACAAGTTGGTAAAATTTGTGTTTTCTCTAACGGGATGCTTCTGCTGCCCCATTCTTCCCATACTCCGTGCCTACCTCAATCCCAGCTGTAGAAGGAAACACAGACCTTTGTGGCATGTAGACTGTCACCTTTTGTCTACAAAGAAGGACAAAGAAATATGGAGGATCAATTCCCTTGGTCTTAAACATTGTTAAGTCACAAGAACGGGCTTACCACCGCCACACCTCTTGCCAAAGGGAACCTCTTGCCTGATTTCTAGCTCAAAAGGGTACTTGGCCTGTTTTTGAACTTTATATAAGTGAAATGGTGTAATATGAACTCTTTTGTGTCTGGCTTGTTTCTCTGGGTATTGTGCTTATGAGGTTCATCCGTGCTGCTGTGTGAAGTTGTAGTTTGTTCATTCTCAGTGCAGTCCAGTATTTCAGTGTGTGAATATATCTCAATTTATTTACCCATTTCACGCCTGTTGCTAGGAATGTTCTAGTGTATGTCTTTTGATGACCATGTCTACTGGGGGTATACCTCAGAGTGCAATAGCTGGGTCATAGGGTATACATGTATGCAGCCAGTATAGACCACGCCAAACAATTTCTAAAAGTAGACGGATGAATTTACACTTTCACCAGCAGCACAGGATAGTATCAGCATCTAATTTTAAGACACTGACTGAGAAAGGACAATATACCCGTGACTTGGCTTCTTGTAGTCACGGGTTTTGGGGAAGAGTTATTAATGACTTCTCTTCCAGTTCTCTATTTTGGCTTGTTAGGCAATGTGATGACACACAATGCCTTCACTACAAACCTCACACCCTTTAGTATACTGCCCGCCACTAAGTGTATTTAGTGGGTCCCTGTCCATCTTTCCTAAAATTGAAAGTCCTCTTTGGCTGCTGTGCATGCTGATGGTCCAAATGGACAATTATGATTAAAACACGTATACATGCATAGAGTGGAAGCAACCTTTGAGCAAAAGAAATATTTAAGAAATATTTGTTGAATAAAGGCATTTACAGGATAATTTCCTACCAAGCAAAATCTAATTTACCAATGGAGAGTAAATGTTTGCCCCAAGGTCTCCCAGTTTCCCCTTCCTCAGCCACAATTTCTCTCTTGATACACAATGCCATGGGCTTTGCTGTTACTGTAGCCCCCATCAGGGTCAGGCACGACCCCAGATCTGCTCCTTCTGCTATGTGGGAAATGTTGAAACAAACTAGTCATCCCTCCCCCATCAGATTCTAGCTCCTGGAGAACTGGTGACGCCAAAGCTCGAAGCTGACACTGTCTAATTGTCTCTGAGCAGGAATGTCTGAATGGCCCCATTTGAATCTCTCACTTTCATGTGGCAATGGGAAAAGCAGGCCGTTTGCACATGACGGATAGAGTGTAAGACTTGCTGTAAATGTTGTTTATACTGCCTAGGGCAGATCAAATGACTTGAAGGATTAACATATCAGAATAAAAAGACTCAGATGCATGAGGAAAAGCCAGAAAACCCCACTCTCCTCAACACTGAGTCATTTTTTGACAGATTCAACTTGGCAAAAAAATTATGTTGGGATATAGTCCCTGCTCTGTTATAGGAGACTTTGGAAACAAAATGTAAAAAGGCAACTGTTGCATGAAACCATTAGACCCAGATCTGATTCTCTTCCTCTGTCCACTCTTGGAGGGATCTGCAAGCCAGGGAGGATTTGCAGGCAGAACCTGCACCCGTAGGTGTGACCTTCTCCTGGCCCATTTCTTTTCTTCTTCCATTCTCAAGGAGGTAGACGCCCAGAGCTAGTACTAAGTCCTGCTGATAATCAGCAGCGTGTGCAGTGATGAGCTCAGTACAGAGCCACTTCCGTCTTCCCGCCGTTCACACACATCTACCATAACTGCTGGGAGCACAGGAGGATCACCTGGCTGGATCACTTCGGGAGAGCCATCCTTCCTTTATACATCATGCTGGTCTCTACCTCAGCAGCCAGTCCCGTAGCCAGTATTTATGTTCACTTTCAAATCCCTGTGTCATATTACAAGTAGCACTAAATTCCTACTGCTGCCTTTTGGGGTGAGGGTTATAGTATTTTTCCAGAACTGTTTATTTAAAATTCCAAGTTATTATTTCTTCTTGGTGGTTAAAAGTCCAGTTGGAAAGGTTTTCCACAAGACTGAGAATTCCTGAGAAACCCTGACAATATTCAGCATTCATGATTACCTAGACGGACATATTTTATGAAAATTGCATTGCCTTTGAATGCCTTCCCATGAATGAGCTCGAATGTTGAGATTCTATTAGATTGGATTTCAGAACATATTTAACATATTTCCATCTGGCAACCTGGGGATGTCTCTCAATAACAGGGATTATAAAAGGATTGTTATTTGGTATAAAAACATTTGCTCGGGATGGACAAGACTTCCTGAAAAATGTTGTACATCTTTATGGCTGACATTTTTGTTGTTTTGAATTAGGTGGGGGTTTTTTCCCCACCAGTTTGAAATATTTCATTATAAAATTCTTCCTATCCTACCTCAAACAAAGCTGGCAATTTTCCCTCAGAATTGTAAGAACTCAAATTAAGTCATATCCATGAAAATATTTTTATTAGTGGGAAGCCCAAGTTTCCCATACTTATATAAATATAATGATGCTTATATAGTTTCTCATTTCTTAGGCTGGTGATCCAAGGAGCTGAAACTGGGACTACTCCTTAAAATTTAATTTTTTTAATGATGGACTTCATGTTTAAAGGAAATTAAGATTTTTTTCTTTTATTCCCAAAAGATTTCTTAATTTGTGAGCATTACAACACTTAGAAATATCCAAATAAAACAACACTGAGGACTCAATCTTTTGTGCAAAGAGGAAAAACATTGACATGGTGAGGCAAAGTCAAATTCAAGGATGGAACAAGAATAAATGGCACGAAATCCTGGAGAGAGAGACAGAAACAATAGGCATCCATATTCACTCAGACAAATATGAAAGTCTTCACTCACAGGTGTCTTTAGACATAATCAAGCCACAGGTTAAGAAGACAGTAAGTGTAGAATAATTCCATGAAGGACAGATGTGTGGTCTGGTTTCCCTTCTGAGGGCTCTGTCTCCATGGGTCAGTTAGAGGTGTCCAATGTTGATCACCAATCCAAATGTCTAAAATCTCATCTATGAAACTCAAAACATACCCTTTCATTTGGCCAGCTATCTACTTCTCATTGGAAAGTTCAAGAGGTTACTCTTCGGGAGTATGAACTATGTGGAGGTACAGTAATTCCTTCATGCTATGTGAGCAATCAATTTGGAGCATTTCAGTAAAGCAGTTTTAAAGATGGCAGAGTAATGCGCTTTCCACCTCTTCCTCCTCTCAAAAATTACCCTAAAAGAAAAAGAACTAGAAAGTGAAAACCACAGAATCCATCTCTTTTAAAACTAGAAGACATATGCAAATACACACTGCAATTTACGAAGACAGAAAGTAGATAGGGAAAGGTACAATGACATAGCAGAATGGAGGAAAGTCAAACCTAAGGATCTTCAGAGGAGATATTGATAGAAATTGTCCTGAAAGAAAAGACAAAGGAATTGGAAGCTCTGGGAACTCATGATGGGATTATTCTTACTGAAAGAGGGAAATGGAGCAACAGGGGAATTGGTTCAAGACTCAATAAGAGGAGACTTTTGCTTCAAGCAGTAGGGCAGAGTTGATACAATAAAGTTCCCTCCTGCCAAAATGCAATTAAGAGTCTAGATAAACTACAACAAAGATCATTTTATGCATTTTGGGATTACTAAAAAGTAAGAAAAATCTCTAATTTCCTTCCATGCACCTTCCTTGGAAGGGGAAAAAATAAAAGCTGGCTGAATCACAAAAGTTTAAGTTAAAAACAAACAAACAAACAAAAAAAAAACAAACGAAAAAAAGACAAAGAGGATACAATACAGAGGATTGCCAAAACTAAAACTTGGTTACTTCAAAAAATAAAACAGACAAATTTTTGGTTATTTTAGTCAAGAAAGAAAGAAAGCATGATGAAAATGTAATAGAAATGAAAGGGGTACTTAAATATAGACATGGCAAACATTAAAAACAGTTAGTGAATATTATGAATATTATGATATCTATAAATTTTAAAATAGTTGCAATGAGCAAAATCTTAGAAAAATTAAGCCTAGTAAAAATGAAATCAAGAAGAAATAGAAAGTCTGAAGAGTGTTATAACCACTGAAGAAATAAAATCAGTAGTTAAAATAATCCCACAAAGAAAACATGAGGCCAAATGTTATTACAGGTGAACTCTACCAAACTACTAAAGAACAAATCATTCCAATCTAATACAAACTCTTCTGGAAAACTGAAGAGAAAAATACCCTAACTAACTGTACAAGATCTGTATACTATAATGCCAAAACCAGCTAAGAACAGAATGAAAAGGAAAAATTATAGGGTACTCTCATTCATGAACCCAGATGCCAAAATCTCACTCCCAAGTAAGTCTGGAACCAATTCTACCAAGTTAAGTTTATCTCAGAAACAAAAGGATGGTTTAACACTAGAAAACCCATACTTATAAATTGCCAAAATAACATATTAAAAACTAAAAATGATACCATAATTTTAATAGATGCAGAAATGCATTGAATAAAATTCAACTGCAATTCATGATAAAACTGTTATCACACAAAGAATAGAAGGAAATATCTTTAATTTGATAATCTCCCAAAACTACAACAACAGCGTTCTCAGAGGTGAGAATAATTATTTTCCTTAAAATGAGGACCAAGATGGAGATTTCTGCTAACACTGTGATGTTCAGTCATGTAGTGGGCATCCTTGCCAATACAGTAAAGTTAGAAAAAAAAGCAGTAACCATGGAAGAAAAGAATGATAAACTTGACTACATTAAAATTAAGAATTACTGTTTACAAGAGATATACTATAAAAGTCACCATAAAGAAAGTGAAATGCAACAAACCAGGAGGAAGAGTATCACATGTGTAAAAGAACAAAGATTAATATCCAGAATGCAGAAAGAATACCTACAACTAAATTGTTTTAAAAAGATAGTCAATAGAAAAAATGGCCAAGCATCATGGATAAACTTTTTCACATCAGAAGGAACACATAGCAATCACCTAGGAAACAGGGCTGTGCATCATTAGTAACGGAGGAACTTCTGATTAAACCTGTGATGATTTACACATACTCCATTGGCAAAAAGAAAAGTCCAATCACACAAAGTATTGACAAGGATACAGGATTTCTATATATTGCTGGTGGAAGTATAAATCGATACAAGCATTTTGGTAAACGATTTTGTCATTTTCTTGCAAAATGGAAAATGCACGTACACTATATGACCCAGCAAATTCATTCTTAGGTATATGCCCTAGAGAAGTTCTTGCACATTGTGATACATAAAATAATGGCCCCTCTCCCAAAAATGTCCACATCCTAAATCCCAGAACCTATGAATATGCTACCTTACACGGCAAAACGGACTTTGCAGATGTGATTAGGTTAAGGGCTTTGAGATAGAGAAGTCATCCTAGATTATCTGGATGAGCCCGGTGTAACCACACAAATCCTTAAGAGCTGATAACAGAAGCTGTGGTCAGAGAAATGTCATGTGAGAAGGATTCGATGCTGGGTCAATGGTTCTAAAAGAGAGGCCACTAGGAGCTGGAAAAGGAAAAGAAAATGGATTCTCCCCTAGAACCTCCAGAATGGAATGTGGCTCTATTGACATGTTGATCTTAGCCCAGTGAATCCCATATTGGACGCTGAACTATAGAACTATAAGACAATAAATGTATTGTTTTAAGCTGCTAAATTTATGGTAATTTGTTATGACAGCAATGAAAAACTCATACACACATGTATACCAGGAAATGTGTAAAAGACAATTTTATACAATGTTGTATGTCATAACAAAAACCTTGAAATAATCTCAATGTCCATTTACAGAAAAATCCACTTTAAAAATTGTAGTACAACACACAAAGGAATGGCACACAGCAATAAAATGAATGAAATATGGTTACAAACAAGCAGATGAGTGAATAAGAAAAATATTGAGTGAAAAATAGAAAGTCACAGAGGACAATGTACAGTATGATACCATTTTTTATGAAGCATAAAATTAAGCAAAGTAAGACAATGTGTTGTTTATGGTTACTTATACATGTGACACAATTATTTTTAAATAAAATGAAAACAAATACAAAATTCAGACTTGGAGGTACCCCTCAGAGCAGGAAGGGGGAAGGGATAAGGGAAGAGCACATAGACAAAATTCAAAGGTATTAGCATTGCTCTAACTCTTAAATGGGGTTATGGGTAAATGGGTGTTCATCTTAATATTATGCTCCAAAACTTACAAATGCATTACATTGTTTGTTTGAAATGTTACCTTATAAATTATAATTTATTGATGTCTATATAATAAAAGTTAAACTCCCAAATCCCCCTCCCCACCTGCGGTAGCCAGGTGACTTCTCCCACTTCCAGCTCCACCAAACATAGGTGAGAGGAGGTACATTCTAGAGCAATTGAACCAGACAGACTCTAGATCCAGAGACAAGAGATTGGATGATCTTCCTCCAGGAAAACTACATCATCATAGAGAAAAAAAACCCAAATTTCCCAAAATGCTTGTACCAATCACACTTCTGTCAAAGTAAAAACAATCAGACATTTGGCATCCCACAGGGGGAAAAAAGGATAACCCAGTTCTTCTACCATAAAACCCATCAGTCAGCAAACTTGCCTCAGGCACAATCAACAGTTCAGTGTTTCACTTTTACTGGACCTGAACAGCCAAGGATGAGCAGGGTTTTGAGGAAAACCTCCTCACAAAAGACAGAGGCCAAGACAAACAGAAAAAGAACTCAAAGAAACCCATGCAGAGTGTAGAAGAAAAATATTTTTAAATTATTGTTGATTTCCTTATAGAAATGAGAAGATTTTTTTTTCTTAGAGAAATGAGAAGATACTGGTTTTCTTTGAGAAATGAGAAGTATAAGAAAAGGATGTAAAAACAAACAAACCTGAGAATAAAAGCTTTTGGAAATAAAAATATATACGAGAGAGGAGAAAAGTTCAGTAAAATATTTGTAAAGAAATGTAAGAAAATTTCCTAGAAAGGAGAACAAAAGGTGAAGGGATAGAAAATAGAAGGAAAATTAATTAAATCAACCCAAGAAGTGCAACATCTGACTAATAGAAATTACGAAAAGAAAGGACAGATACAACAAAAAATACAAGCAAAGGAATAATGAGAAAAGTTCTCAAAGTCTCTAGATTGAAAAGACCCACCAAGTGCCCAGCAAAATTAATGTGAAAAGACCCTCACTAGGGCATATTACCTTTCAAAACTCTAATGGCAAAGAAATACTCACATCCAACAGATCAGAATCTCCACTGACTACCTGGTAGGAAACACAAAGTGACCTGCGGTTGGTTGCTGCCTGTGCAGGACCTGGAAGTGCATGGGAAAGGCCAGGCTGCAAATTGAGGATGGTTGCCACCAGTACTGGGTTTGGGTAGCTCTGAAAAGAGCCAGGACACCAGGCAGCGTGCTGCCAGCTGCTGGCTCTCATAAGATTCAGCTACTGATAAAGCCTCCTGTAGTAGGGAGTTGGGTGAGGCAGGGTCTCAGTGAGTCACGAGGGTGGAGCAAGCGGAGCTCACCAGACCACTTCAGATTCAGATTTGGCCTGTGGGGTCAGACTCAACACAGGAGAGATGGCTCCCACCTGCCGGCTACATGGGAGAAAGACCCCACACAGGGAAAATGGCAACTGTCCTTCCAGTTCTCACTTGGAAGCCACACAACTCAGTCTTTCTCCATATGTCTCTGATGGCCCCAGAGTCATGTCCATCTGCTGGAGCCCAGGGTGAGTCTGTGCACAGGCACTTTAAGAGGACATCTGGGTTTCCCACAGCCGTCTGTCCCACCGGGATGGTCAGCATCCCCATTTTTTCACAGCCAGGTGTTGTGGGGGCTTCTCTTCCTGACACCAGTACTCCAGTCTGGGAGCCTAGTGTGGGTCGAGGGTCCCTCACTCCTCTGGGGACAACCTCTGTGGCTGAGATATCCCTCCTGATCTTCAACTGCCACAGGGAGAATCCTGTGGGGCTGGCTCATTTCAAGTCTTCACCCCTCCTACCAGTCTTGATGTGGCTTCTTTATATCCTTAGTTATAAAACTTCTGTTCAGCTAGACTTCAGATGGTTCTCCAGGTTGATTGTTCTATATTTTAGTTTTAATTTTAATGTGTTCATGGGATGAGGCAAACACAGTATTGATCTACTCTGCCATCTTGGATCTCTCTTAACCGAAAATTTTAAGAGGCACAGAACAATTGGAATTGTTTCAATTGATTATTGAGATCGCTTTGCATGATTTCATATTGCATGGCAATTTTTGTAGTCTCACACTACCACACAAAGTAAGGACTACTTGTGCCTGACGTATGGATTGATGCTAGTGTCCTCACTAGCATGGGGTCCAGTGTATACAGTGGTTACATGGTTACACGGATCCAATGGTTACATGTCACACATTGTGTCTGGGGAGAAGTGGGAGGTCTTCACCTCCATTGTTGACTAGAGGCATCTGCACGTGTGCCTGCTCAAGAAGACTGATGGATAATCTATAGTTAAGGAAATGAACCTCAGAGTATTGACAAGTGTCTTAACACATTGAGTACGGCGGGGTTTAAATCCCTCGTGAAGATTCTCATGATCCGCACACAACGTGTTAAGATCATTTCCACTACTAAAGTGCAGACTGAAGATTTTTAAAAATGCAAGTCCAAATGAGCCACAAGTAAGTGACAGAGAATTCTGATTAGAGCTCTGTGTTAGCCACATTACGAGGTATAAAGCAATGATCAGATTCTCAATGAGTCTGCAAAAAATGTGAAGTGATTATGATGAGTATATGAAATATCAATTTATACTCACTACTATTAATAATGAACTTGCTCTAAGTACTCATATATATGTTGTGCCTTCGGTTATTAGCAGCTGATACTGTAATATGAGACCATCACTTTGAGTTAAACATTTACTTACCAAGTGCTCAAAACATGAAAACAAACTTCACAATTTTTTTTCAGTCATGTTTAGCATCACATAATAGTCAACAGGCTATTTTATTGACTTTCAATAAATTTAATGATTCATGTTTAGTAAACTATGAAAGACCACATACCAATTGTTTTTCTTGCCCTGATGAAAGTATCTAAAGTAATATGAAAAGGAGATGGTAGCAAATAAAAATGTATTTACAGAAAGTAAATGCCATTGGAAGATGCAGAGAAACCATACTGAAATGTGACAAAAGGAATTATAGAATAAATTACATAGTGTGGAGGTTTACTTTGCAGTTGTATTAAAGTAGATGTGTCTATCATGTCTCAGCTTATGATATTTGCTAGATTTTGTTTCAATAATGAAGAGCTACTTTTGTGAGCCAATAAAGATGGAAATTACTGATTTATAAAACATAAAGTGTTATGGCAAACTCTGTAAGTATGACCACCAATGCTGTGGCTGCTTTGACTAGAGTATTAGGGGAAAGAATGGATTCCATGAGAAGGTGACAGGAAGAACACTATACCTGAAAGTCATCCCCTTCATGATTTATGCAAAGACAAGCCCCCTCACCAAGAAACTAAAGCTAGAAGTGCTACAGTATGTCATTGGTGTGCTTAATTTTATAAAAACAAGACATGAAAATATGGTCAATCTTTACAATACCTTGCAGCAAGATGGACAATAGCTATGAAAATATTTTATACTTGCTGGCTATTTCATGGGAGGGTTATCAATCTTAAAGATGAGTCTTATTTATAAGTTCCAAATTTTCCCGTATTTTCTGTGATGACAACCTCCTGTTAGTAGTAAGCTATCTAACAATTATGTTTGAAAAATGCACTCAATCTATTCCTTTCAGGTAAAAGTGACATCTCAGCCTTTCAAGTAAAAGTGACATCTCAGCAATGCCTTTTAAAAAGAATTCAGGTTCTGGAGGGAGCATTTTGAAAGTGGATATTTGGAATTGTTTCCATTTTTGTGTGACTTTTATTGCCAAAAGAAAAAAAAAAGTATGTCTTACCTTAAAGAATCTTTCACATCTGAATGCTTAAAAAACTTAGGATCAGAATTTTAAAATCTGTTTTCAAAACTGTTCAATGGCTTTTTATATCTGCTAAATATTTTTTTAATATCTGGATAATTTGCAATACCTTACTGACATCTGGGAATACGAAGATTCACTAACCAAAAGTTCACAGACGCTTTTGTATACCGGTGGTTGGGATTAAAAATGAGTATCTCTTTTTCTGAGATTTCATTGTAAATATATAGGAATGCAATGGACTTTTGTACGTTGATTTTGTAGCCAGCAACTTTACTGTATTTGTTGATTGTTTCTAATAGCTTTTTGGTGGAGTCTTTAGGGTTTTCTATATATATAGCATCATGTCATCTGCAAAGAGTGACAATTTAACTTTTTCATTCCCAATTTGGATGCCTTTTATTTCTTTCTCTTGCTTGATTGTTCTTTATTTACGGTGGCCAAGACATGGAAACAACCAAAATGTCCTTCAATAGATGAATGGATAAAGAAGTTGTGGTATATATACACAATGGAATACTATTCGGCAGTAAGAAAAGATGATATAGGAACATTTGTGACAACATGGATGGATCTTGAGAGTATGATACTAAGCGAAATAAGTCAGACAGAAAAAGCAGAGAACCATATGATTTCACTGATATGTGGTATATAAACCAAAAACAACAAAAGAACAAGACAAACAAATGAGAAACAAAAACTCATAGGCACAGACAATAGTATAGTGGTTACCAGAGGGTAAGGGGGGTGAGGGGTGGGAGATGAGGGTAAGGGGGATCAAATATATGGTGATGGAAGGAGAACTGACTCTGGGTGGTGAACACACAATGGGATTTATAGATGATGTAATACAGAATTGTACACCTGAAATCTATGCAATTTTACTAACAATTGTCACCCCAATAAATTAAAAAAAAATTTTCAAAACTTAAAAAAAAACAAAAAACTGATAGACACAGACAACAGTTTAGTGGTTACCAGAGGGTGGGGGGGGAGTGGTACAAGAGGGTAAAGGGGATCAAATATAAGGTGATGGAAAGAGAATTGACTCTGTGTGGTGAGCACACAATGTGATATATGGATGATGTATTATTGAATTTTACACTTGAAACCTATATAATTTTGCTAACTATTGTCACCCCAATAACTTTAATTTAAAAAATGATGTATACAAATCACACTTCTTTCACTAAAAATATTACTTAAAATCTTAATATTTTAGTAGAGACAAAAATGTTTTGGCACCACTGAGATAATATTTAAATTACTTGTATATTTGTGTTTTAAAAAATTTTTTATATCTTTAAAATTTTTCCATCTTTGTATATATTTAGAATGTATATACCATGTTACAGTAGTGATGAATGTTATAATTGAAAGTAAATGTGGGGGTTATCACTTTGTGAGGAGTATAAATGTCTATTACATTGTTTTGTACACCTGAAACTAATAAAAAAAAAAAGTAGATGCATATACTAGGTGTTTATGCTCAAGAGTTTTTTATTTATTGAGCTGCAGGATCAAAAAGTCTCCATTTATGAGCATGAGCTTTGGAGTTAAATGGCCCTGTCTTTGCCCTGACACTTTCTAGATATATAATCATGATGAAGTTATTTAACCTCCCTGCGTGTCAGTTTCCTCATTTGTGAAATCAAGATAATAATATTACCTACCTCAAGGGTCATAAAGCAAATATCTACAGAAAATAGGTAGGTTAAAAAAAAAGCATATGTCCTTCATAGTCTATATTTTACTTTCTCATTTTGCTGGAAAACAGAGATACAAAAAAAATTCATCTATTATAAGAAACAAAACATATGAGCACACATGTGAAGATAAACGGGATCCATAGGAAGTGGTGAGGCTTGTGGCAAACTGGAAATGTCCTCTCACCTCACACATTCAGTTGCTACGCAGAACCATCTGATAATTACCCAGAATTGCCAGATTTTTCCCTTGATTCAAAAGAATCTGAAAATTTGGATTTTTATGTGGGATCTCCTGGTTTTTTAATATTGGTTAAAATATGGTTTGTGAAAGGTATAGGCAAAGAAAACAAGCCTACAGTCTGTGACTTCTAGCTTACCCAGAAGATCAAATGAGATGATGAATTTTAACACTGCGTCTAGCCTCTAATAAATGCTGGGGATAGGCAGTAGTTGTTATTTATCAGATTAAGCTCCTAACAGGATCATGAAGGGGAAAGAAGCTTAGGGACATAGGCATTGCCCCGAGGACAGATATGGGTGGAGTGTTAAAAGAAAAGATGGTGCACGGCAAAGAAAATGAGAGGAGGAGTGAAAATGAATTTCATCATCTGATTTGTTTAGGGTTGATTCTACCTACCTTTTGTTCCAGGCATCGGAAATACTAAAATCACTTATTCAAGGTCACTTATTCAAGGCCTGTCCTCAAGAAGAGCTCCAAATCTGCTGAGGGAGACAACTGATCTAGAATCAAGGCATAGACAAATGAAAATGGGGATTCATTTGTGCTGGGGGGGGGGGGGGAGGAAACCGGGAATGTATTTCATAAAAGAGGGGCTATGCCTTGATTTGAAGGACGACTGAGTCTACCACTCAGAAAAGGCCGGAAGCACATTTCCAGCGGAACGTATGTATGTGCCATGCAAAGGTGGCCAGAAGTCTACAGTGATGGGGGGTGGGGTGCGGAAGGGGAGATGAGAGATGAGGCTGGAATGCACAGGTTGTAGCCAGATTATGAAGGGCCCTTGTGGGCCCTGCTAGAGTTTGTTTGTGCCACATCCTAGAGTGGACACAGCCAGATGCCCAGATTTGATACTTTCAAAAGATTACTGGCTGCATTTGGTGTCTGGAAGCAAGGGAGAAAGCCTGGAGACAGGAAGCCATTTTGGCAAGTGCCGCCATGGTCCTGATGGCCAGCCCATGAGCGGAGGGAGTACAACAGAGGTGGAAGCAGAAATTAAAGACTTTCCAGAAGCCGCTTTCTGCTTAGATGTCGGGACATAGAGAAGGCAGAAATGACTGCTGGGACCTCTTTCTAAGATCCTCCTCCTCCTCCTTTTGGCTCTCTCTCTCTCTCTCTCTCTCTTTCTCTCTCTCTCTCTCTCTCTCTTTTTCTCTCTCCCTCTCTTTCTCTTTCTGTATATGAATTTTTACTGAGTATAAATGTTTTAAAAAGGAGAGGGGAGGAAAATGAAGAAGTATTGCATCATGAGGTGATCTTGGAAAACCACTACTACTTACCAAAGTAACCAGAAGTATATCTGAAAAAGTTACAGCCCATACTTACTACCTGCTTCATTCCCTCTTGTTTCCCTGGACCACCTTGCTTTATGCTCTTCTACGTGAAACGTCACATACTCTTCAAAATCCAGCTTATGTTTCATCTCTAAATGACGCTTTCCTTGACTACCACCCTCCCTGCTACGTCCCTTTCCTACAGTACAGTTCATTCTTCTCCCAACTGAGTTCTCGTATGTTTTATTCACACTTCTGCCTAACCCTAGGCCACATTCCAGTATTGTGTGTACTTTGCTGTGTGTCTGTTTTTCCACCTAACTTCAAGCATTCCTCACGTTTAGGTTTCCTGTGCCTGCACACTGCTTGGCACTCTGGTAAGCACTCAATTAATGTACATTGAATGGATGGACCCTGTACAAGGGGACAAGCAGACAATGGTAGAAATAGAAATTTTTCATGCTGTTACTTGGTAAGCTAAAGCTTGTGACGGTATGTAATGGAGAAAAGAGTTGGCATTTGTAAAATTTTGACTTTACCGGCAATATACATTAGAATTCTGGGATTTGGGACTGAGAAAAAGAGTCAGCGGGAGATTCAAAGAGATCTTGAAGTTGTTGTTTTTTTTTTCTTAAAATCTCTCTGCCTTTTCCCTAAGGGCATAAATAGAAGCCTTGGGTGTAGAGAACCAGGAACCCCACTGGCCATGTGTGGGTAAAAGGCCCCTCCTACGTAATTGGATATAAAAAAGAAGAAAATTTCTTTTAGACAGGCACAGGATTTTGGCTGAAGTTCAGCCACATACCTATTCTAAGCTGAATTTGGGTATAGCCCTAATAATTACAGTTACTCTTTAGAAAAAGAGCCCAAGAGGTTTACCTGGAGATTTTTTCCAGATGTAAGCAGGTATGTGAGAAGCGCAGTAATGAAGATGTAAACCGGATGAGGCCATTTTGTGCCCCATAGTCTTCTCTCCAATCGCCCAAATGTTAGGAGATGTCCCCCAGCAATCGCCAGGATGATGCAACGCAGCTATCTAACAAACACCAGATGCCAGACCAGCCTACAGTCTGCAGTGTTAAAGAGAAGGGGGGTGAAACACCAAGTTCGAATGCCTTTGCAGTTATCAATCTGTCACGAATTGTATCAAACAGAAACAAACCCCTTTATTCCATCAGTTCCTGGGAGAGGTCCCTCATATGCCCTGCAGACCTGCTCTGGGTGTGGCTGGAACCCTCAGGAATCGGTCCCCCTCCTGCAGTCTCCAACTGCAGAGTCTCAGTGACTTAGTGCCATTCGTACGGACATCCGTCTCCATCCCCACGGCTCTACCTCTGTCCAGATGAGAGATTAACCAGATCAGCTGTGCCAGAAGTGGACATATTTGGATCAAACGCATCTTTAGTATCGCACCTCTATTTGTCCTTTTTCACATGTGAATCCAGAATGTGGCTTATTTGTTTCTGTGGTAGTTAGAAATTATTAGGAGTATTAATGTTAGCCCTTCAAGGGAAAAAATGAAACACTCCATCACTGAAGTGTAAAACAAGTAAGGCGAACAATACTTAATTAGCCCTCCCAGAAATAAGGCGGTCACGTCGCAGAATATATTTTGGAAGGGCAAATCGCAATTAAATGGAAATAAATAAGAAATGATATAAACACATTGCCCCCCACAGTGTAAAAACCTATCTTACTGAACTGAACACTATCCAAACAGCCAGTGTCTACATTGGAGGCACTTTAGTGTTGAGAAGGGAGCATAGCCTTGGAAGCCTTTGAACAAACTTGGATTTCAATTTGAGCTTGGCCGTGTACTCGCCATGTGACTTTTCTTAACTGCTCTGAGCGTTAGCTCCACCATCTGTCAAATGGGGATAAGACTACCCACCTTATATTAGACATAGATAATGGATCAAGTGCCTGACTTACCGAGGTCACTTAATACACAGTATCATTAAGGTGAAAATCAAAGGCCTTGGAAATACAGCTTCACATAATCGCACCTTAACTCTTGCTCTGTGCTGTGCTAATACACACAGCCTCTCTGCAACGTGAGCCCTGGCAGTGGGCTTTTCTTTCTGCAAAGCAAATGCCTGACTTAAGCATGGACTTCAAAGAGGCATCCGCTTCCAGGAAGGCTGTCTGGAATAAACACACTGTCAGCAAGGCTCCTAGATAAAGAGCCAGGACATGCCGCCCCCCCCCTTCACCTCCCCATCACGAGGCTCTTGTTTTAGAGATCCTGGTTGATTTAGATAACTGGCCATTGGGCCACTTGGGGTTTTTATTTTTCCCTTTGTTTTTCTCTCTTCCCATGCTTTAAAATTCCCACTCTTATGTTTTAAATTTGCCAATGAAGAGTAAGCCCTCGAAATCCTAGACCCTCAACTTTGATGTCAATAAAAGCAGAACCCCAGACCCATGTGCTCACTAGCTCTTTCTGTCTGTCTGTCTGTCTGTCTGTCTCTCTCTCTCTCTCTTTTTCTCTCTCTCCCTGCAACCTCAATGTGTGCCCCATGGCATGCCTTATATGTTTCATTAGTTGTAAGCAATAAACTTTTTTTCTTTCCGGTTTCCTGATGATTATTGCTGAAAGGAATTTTGCAATCATAATAAGAACAACGGTGAGTCCAGTCCTAACACCAGTTTGGAAAGGGGAGGTGGCTGTGGGAAGCTCACTAGGGCCCAGGCGAATGCCCACAGGCACTTCTAGCTGACAGCATCATGATAGGCTGAGGCTGGCGCCAAAGTCTTCTACTTTGCTTTCTAGTGATTTCTTTCTATACCCTTACACTGTCAGGAGAGTGCTGAGGAAGTACTTAGTAATTACTAGTGAACTTGCCTTGCTGTTTCTTCCTGAAAAATCTGCCAGGTTCCCGCACAGCCTGGATAATAATATGGGCGAGTACATGTTTGCTGGGAGTTGTGCTGGACACTGCAGGTAGGGGAATCAAAACCTTCAAATAAAACTGAGGTTCCCAGGAATCCATAATCTGACAAATTGGTGTGGTTCCATAACCAACCTAAAAATGGGCCTAAGGATTGGATTTGGTTCCCAAATCTCAGATCACTACAGCCTATCCTATGATAGTTCCATAAAAGCCCCTTACTCAGGGCCGGCCTGGTGGCTCAAGTGGTTAGAGCTCCAAGCTCCTAACTCCGTAGGCTGCCGGTTCGATTCCCACATGGGCCAGTGGGCTCTCAACCACAAGGTTGCCAGTTCAAGTCCTTGAGTCCCGCAAGGGATGGTGGGCTCCACCCCCTGCAACTAAGATTGAACACAGCACCTTGAGCTGAGCTGCCTCCCGGATGACTCAGTTGTTGGTTGGAGCCCGGGCTCTCAACCACAAGGTTGCCAGTTCGACTCCCGCAAGGGATGGTGGGCTGCGACCCCTGCAACTAGCAACAGCAACTGTACCTGGAGCTGAGCTGCGCCCTCCACAACTAAGATTGAAAGGACAACAACTTGACTTGGAATAAAAAAGTCCTGAAAGTACACACTGTTCCCCAATAAAGTCCTGTTCCCCTTCCCCAATAAAAAAAATATTTAAAAAAAAAAAAAGCCCCATACTCGCATGACAGACTTTCAGGTGTTTTGGAGTGGGAGTTGCCTGATTTAGAATCTACAGTCATCTTTTGGCCAATCCTTTTCCAGATTGTTCCAGGATTAGGCTAGCCTCTGGGAGACAGTGGATGGGAAGAGTTCTTGCCAGACTATTCTCACATGCCACGTGGCACTTTTTCAGGTTGTCAGAATTTATGAGTCCTTAACCAAAACAGGAATCAGGAGGACCTGTGGGAGGATCTGTCACTCTCTATGTTGGGCACAAAAGCCCTACAGGAACAACTCTAGGGTTACAGCAGGGCTCTGTGGTCATAACAGCCCTTCCCCTTCACTCCTCTTCCCTTCTGAAAAGAACTTCCTGCTTCTTCTTGCTCTCTTTGTGCACATGGCTCACCCTGTCTGCACATGCCAATTACAATCCTTTCTTTTTCCCAAATAAATCCTTTTTTTGTAGCTGTCATACCTAGTCGATTTTTTGTTTATGGTTGACATATTTGGGGGCTCATCCAGGATCAAGAGAAGACCCTCCGATAGCTCCAGGGCTGGTGAGCAAACAGGTGTTGGTGAGCAAACCCACTATCTGAGCTCAGTGTTCTCTCCCCAACTGGGAAGATCAAGGGTAAGTTTTCTCCTGGATCCAAGCTTCCACTTTTTTCATTCTGAAGCTCTCTGGGCTTTATTCAGAAACTGTTTAGAGGTTTCTTCTCTCTCTCTCTCTCTCTCTCTCTCTCTCTCCTCTCTCTCTCTCTCTCTCTCTCTCTCTCTCTCTCTCTCTCTCTCTCTCTCTCTCTCTCTCTCATCTCTTAAAAGGTATTGCTTGTCTGTGAGCTCTCATTCGGCAATTTGGCCTGACTCCCTAGAAGATCAGGCTGCTTTTTGAAGCTACACTATTTTCCATTGGATTCAATCTGGACCCAGCTTGTTTCCAAGGAAAAAGTGCTAGCCTGTTTCCACCGGATTCTGCCTGGAACCAGACTGCCCCTTTGAACTTGTGCTTCAGCTTTTGGCCTCTTTCAAGAGCAGGCTGTCTCTACTATAACTGGCTGTTCAGCCATCAGCTCAACTCCTCTGGAATTGGACAGATCTAAATGAGACTGGCTGGTACTGAGTCTGCAGGCTATTGTTTTAGACTGTTTTGGCTTCTTGCTCTAAAGAAAAGCCTCTGAAAAATGGGATCTCCATAATCTAAATATTTTCAGAGCATCCCTCCTACAGAATCCCTGGCTGAATTTATATGTTTAAAAATCACAGTTCCTCCTGATGCGTATTTTTAACTAAATGGATTGACCTGACCAAAAGTAAGTTAGAATATCAATGATCATTATGGGGAACCTTTGAGATTCCCAAACTTACTTTTCTTAAAACCAAACTGGACAATCACAGCTCTGAAACTGCCAAAATTGAATGGATTACCTATTTCAAATGGTATTTTGAGGTCTTCAAATGTTACCAAAAATCTGAAGTTGCCTCTTTGTGAAATAAAGTTCTAGAATTAACTGAGACTAACAAACCTTTAAAGAAAGAGAAGATGGCTTCCAAAGCCTCATGTTCCTCACCTCTGGAGCCATATTACCTTTCCCCCTTGACTCCTTTGTCTCAGGCCCCACCTCCAGGGCCACCTCCCATGACATCTTGGCCTCAGGCACAGTCTCCAGAACCATCATGCTCTTCTTCTCCAATTCCTTTGTCTCAAGCTCCACCTACCACCTCCTCTCGTCCTCCATTCTCAGCCTCTTGCCTCCAGCTCCACTTCTGGTGCCATCCCCTTCTGAATTTTCCCTCACTCTTCCTCCTCTAAACCTATCCTTACCCGTCCCTTTAATGGCAAGCCCTCTGTAGATCCTAATAAACTCCAAGTTTCACATGTTCCCCGAAGTAAAGCTGAATTAAGGTAACTGAAGAGCCTCACTGATTTGCTGAAGAGTTTAACCTAGTGGTTCAGACCTAGCAGCCTGGGTCTTCTGACTCACACCAGCGAGTTGGTGAAGGCCAGGCTTGGCATTGGATGAGGATGGTCCAATGGGAACACCCCAAAAGGGATTTATAAAACCTAATGTCTGATTTTGGGGGAAATGCTAGAAAACTCACTGGAGATCTCCACTGAGCAATTACAGTAACCTTTCCAAAGCCTGTTGATTGGGAAAAAAATTCAGACCTGCTCACAAAAGTCTGACGAATCTGCTCATGACTATTACAATCAACTTCAGATTGTTTTTAAAGAAAATTCTGGCATTCCTCCAGATGTTGATTATACTTGAGTAGCCTTTGACTCTGTGTTTACCCATGGGCTGAACTGAGACCTTTCCCTTTTAGTTAAAAGAACCAGGATGGAATGGGTAACCATATATCACTGTGGATTTGGTTAATTTGGTAACTAAGCTTGCTTGTACCCTGGATGGGCCATCTAGACATAAGACCATAAATATTTTTTATTTTCAGCTCTTTTATATGAAACCAAAAGTCTCCTATCTTCTGCTATTATTACAAAGAGTCAGGATATTGGAAAAGGGATTGTCACATATTTAAGCACTTGAGGGTCGCTCATCCTTCTAACCAGCCTTGCCAAGGTCTTCCTAATCCCCAGTGATGGGGCTCCAAGAAACAACAGGGGCTTTGCCCAAGCCTCCTTCTTAATCAGCTTGGAGAAACTTTTCTCCAAATTGGAAATGAACCTGTCTGTCCTTATTGACACCAGAGCCTCACTTTCAGTGCTCAACCCCACTGCTATATGGCAGCCCCTGCGTCAGAATAATACAACAATTCAAATAGTGGGGATTTCAAATAAACCGCAACACGTTCCTATCTCTGAACCTATCCCTTTTTTGCTTGGGCCCTTTAAGAGAAACACACCCCTTTTTCCTTACTTCTTCTCCCTCATTCATTTATTAGGCTGAGACTTCCTAGAGAAGTATTGTGCCAAAATTTCTTTTTCCTGAAGGGGGAAATAATCCTAGAATTTGACAGTAGTTTCAAAATAGCCAATCAGATGAACTAAATGACCCTATGACATCTTTTATTTAACAGCACTATAGCTGAATCTGGGAACACTGATCATTTGTCCCTGTTGGATCAGCTGCCATCCTCTTTATGGGTAATATCTTCAACTGATATTGGTAGAATCCACAGTGTACCTCCTATTAAGATTCAAATAGATCTCTCAAAATCCCTTCCCAGAATTAATCAGCATCCCATAAGTGAAAAGGTCCATCAAGGTATAAAGCCCGTCACAGATTATATAACTCAGGCCTTATTATTCCTCACCCGAGTCCCTCCAATTTTGCCTGTGAGAAATCCCAAGAGTCGAGGTTGGAGGTCTGTCCAGGTTCTCTGAGCAATAAAAACATTGTTATCCCTTGACATCCTGTTGCTCCTAACCCTCATGCACTACTAGCATCTGTCCCTCCTGGAAGTAAATTCTTTACTGTAATTGATTTTTGTGCATTCTTTAGCATTCCAGTTGATGAAGCTAACCAACACATTTTGCCTTCACTTGGGAAGGGAAACAATGTACCTGGACAGTAGTGCCTCAGGATTTTACTGAGAGCCCTTACTTCTCACAAACCCTGAAGACTGATTTGGATGATATAACTTTCCCTAAAGGTTCTACTCTGTTGAAACATATGGGTGATTTGCTTCTTTGCTCTTTTTCCCAGATCTTCTCACAGGAAGACAGCATCTACCTGTTAGAACTTTTGGCCTGAAAAGAAATAAAGGCTCTAAAGAAAAATCACAGTTTGTCCAAACCCAGGTTCGATATCTGGGGCATCTGATATCAGAACAAGGATTACCCTGGAACCCAAATAGGTTTTGTGGTGTCCTAAGTTTCCCAAGGCCCAAAACTAAGCCACAACTGTAGGGCTTTCTTGGGCTATTGCCAAAATTGGATCTCAAATCTCTCTTTTGGCAAAACCACTGTAGTATGTCTTACTAAAGAATGACAGTCCCAACCCAATTTTATGGGGAGAACAGGACAACACCGCCTTTTACGTCTTACAGGAGAACTTAATGAACCCATTTGCTCTTGGACATCCCAATTATTAGATTCCCATTTTCCATTTTGTATATGAAAAGGAAAAATGCCCTTGAGGTATTTAATAAAAACATAGGGACCACCATAGGCCCATAGGGTATTATAGTCAGCAACTGGACTCTGTGGCTTGGGGATACCCCCCCGCCCCTTGCTTAGTTAGAGCCATTACTGCCACTGCCCTTGTGGTTAAGGCCATGGAGGAAATTGTTTTGGGATCCTTTTTAACCATCGTCACATCCTGTGCCAAAAGAGCCCTCCTGAATTTTTATCCTACCCAGCATCTTTCAAGTAGTCACCTTACCATCTTTTATGAACTGCTCCTTCCGTAACTTTTATGTTGTAGTAACCTTAACCCAGCCATTCTTCTCCCTCCGATACTGATGAAGCTCCTCACACCTGCTCACCGCTGCCGCATTGCCTCTTGACCCTCCTAATGATCGGCAGGGCACTCCTGTGGGCGATGCTGATTTCTCACGCTTCACAGACAGGTCATATCTAAAAAGGACAAATGGGGGTAGACTCTTGGCTTGGTGGGTGGCACCTCAAGAAAGCCCCGAATCCTGACTGGAACTGCACACAGAAGCAGGCAGCCTCTGAAGGAGACAGCGTTCCCAAAACGACCAGACCATGCCTGTACAACCTTTTTTACTGTTGCTGCTGGCTATCTTTCCCTTTCTCTTAGAAAGAAAATGCCCTTGTCTGCATTTCCCAATCTAATGTGAAAGGGGGAACCTCTCCGATTGCTGAATCTGTCTCCGATCTGTCTAGGACAGTAATGACCCTTATTTCATCCCTTTCAGGTTTGAGCTCCTGGTTTGGAATCATTATATAGACTGAGTTTGTTACGTTGTTTTCACTTTTGCTCTGTATTCTTTTCATTAAGCTCTGCACCTGTTGCTTGTCCAATTTGGACATAAGCAGTTCTCTCCGACGTCAGACAAAACACCCAGAAGAGGCCTTTCCTAGTACCGAGGGACAAAAGGCCACTGAAATCAGAAGACATGACTGTTGATCAGTAAAAGCTTTCAGAGAAAGATCTCTATCAAGAGAGGAAATGTCAACATTGATGACAGAGACCTTAACCAAGATAAGAATGGAGGGCCTGTGGGAGGAGCTTTCACACCCTATGCCAATCACGAAAGCATTACAGGAACTCTAGGGTTACAACAGAGCTCTACAGTTATAACAGCCTCTCCCGTTGACTTTTGCCTCCCCTCTAAAAAGAACTTCCAGCTTCTTCTTTCTCTCTCTTAGTGTACATGGCTCAACATATCTGCACATACTAGAGTAACATCTTTCCTTTTTCACTTTTTCCCTTTCTGTGGACAGAGTACCTGGTCAAATTTTTATTTATGGTCCTATATCAAAATGGTTACATTTCTATCAGTTATGTTGCTCAAAATAAACACTGGCAAGAAGTCAGTACAGGATGCTTATAAGCCTGCCCCCAGGACAGTTGTTAATTCAAGCATTTTTGTATGCCAGCATCTTCTAGAAGTCATTTCATTGTGAAGATCTGGGTAATACAGCAGCTTTCTGACAGGAGAGTCATGATTTGGGTGCATGGGACCTTTGTAAAAATCTCGACGGATTAAAAAAGAAACGATGATGATGATGACGATGATGATGATGATGGTGATGATGATGATGAAAGGTACAGGTACAAGGAAACAAAAGATATGGGAAAGCTTATTATGTACATTTATGCACTGAGATCTATTTTCTAGTTCTTGGAAATGCTGAGATGAACCCTGCCATGAAACACTGTGGCTCATGTCCAACAGACCCCAGAGCAGGCCACCATACGTAACTGAAGTGACATGAGAAGTGCTGTGTGTGTCCCCGAGGGACAGTGCTGAGCATCAACGTGCAGCCCAAGGTCAACCCAGAAATGCAAACAGGAGTTAAGGTGGTTCTGGTTTATGAGGCTCAGCTAGTCCTCCAGGGCAAGACAAACGGGCAGTGAAGGACAAGTATGGCTGAAAGACGCGAAGCTTTGGGAAAACTGTTTGACCCATCTCTATAGAAAGACAACGAGTGATGGCAAAACAAGTCAGTTGCGGGGATCAGATAGAAATTCTTTTAAAATGAATGCTAATTGAGGTTTTCTCCCCGAAAGTTCCAACGCAGTGGTTCTCAAACTTGAACAAGAACCAGCATCACATGGAGGGCTTGCTAAAACACAAACTGCGAAGGCTCCACCCCAGGATTTCTGATGCAGTAAGTCTGGAAGAGGGCCTGCAAATGTGTACTAGCAGCAAGTTCCCAGGTGATGCTGTGCTGCAGTCTGGGGACCACATGTTGAGAGGCACTGTTGTAAGGGACATTGCATGAAATTGTGGGCCTCCAAATTTTACAGACCCAGGAATATGACTTCAAGAATGGGTTGAAAAACAAATGTCCATCATCTCACTTCTCCTTCCCAAAATAAACAAGTCAACAAAATGAACCAAAAAAATTAAAAACTTTCAACAACAAATCATACTACAGTCATGCATCACTTACCAATGGGAATACTTTCTGAGAAATGTGTCATCAGGCAATTTTGCCATTGTGTGACCATCACAGCATCACTTACACAATCCTAGATGGTATCGCCTACCTCACACCTGGGCTGTATGGTACAGCCTATTGCTGCTAGGCTGCAAGTCCGTACAGCATATTACTGTACTGAATACTGTAGGTAATTGTAACACAATGATAAGTACCTGTCTATCTAAACATAGAAAAGGGACAGTATATAGTATAAAACATAAAAATATGGTGCACTTGTATAGGGCACTTACCATGAATGGAGCTCGCAGGACTGGAAGTTGCTCTGGGTGAGTCAGTGAGTGGGGAGTGAGTGTGAAGGCCGAGGGCACTACCGTCCACTGCTGTAGACTTTGTAAACACTTTCCACCAGCGTCACCACAAACACATGAGTAATGCTTTATGCTACGATGTCACTAGGTGAGAGGAAGTTTGAGCGCCATTATGATCTTATGGGGCCACCATTGTATATGCGGCCCATCATTGACCTAAACATCATTATGTGGCACGTGAGTGTACACAGAAACTTTTCTGTAGAGATTAATTTTAAAGGTTAATTCATCTGTGAGCAATGGGGAAACTCCTAATGTATTTCCCGAGACCAATCATTGACAACAGAATAAGTTTCCTGTCAAATTTTTTAACAGCAGCCTGGGACTCAGCATGGTATCATTTCTGTATTTTTATCCATAGAGTTACCATGATGAAACTCCCCAAAGTCCATGTTTTAACCATAAAAAAATATATATTCAAGCTGCTGAAGATTTTGCTGAGGTGAAGTGAAGGTTGAGTAATTCTGCAAATGTTCCCCTTTCCTCCAATCTTTCAAATCCCTGGAGGCCTTTCCTGGGGCCTGGGGATTGGAGAGCTGGGCTCAACCATACTGTCAGAGCCTCAGCTTGCAAAGGCCACATCAGGTAAAAAGTCCCTGCACAAACTACAGGCATGTCAGCTGGGTAAGGAGGTAAGCAGAGCAGCCCACGGCCATCGCCAACGGATGGCCCATTATCTGTGCCAAGAATAAGAGGAGTCTTGAGGCAAGAAAACATTTTTATAAAGAAATTTTATTTCATAATCCCTGTATACAATAAACATAGGAAAAGGGTTTTTTAATGAAAATTTCATGTCGTTTTCAAAAGTTTTGAACCGTCTGAAGAAAAATTATTACAAAGCTATCTAAGGCAAAAATAATACTTGACCTTCAGAACAAACGATGACCTCTTTCATCATATTTTATATTCAAAGGAAGACATTTTCAATTCAATCAATATGGAGAGGCCTTTCAATTACTATGTCATTTGCATTAAGAATTGAAATGCATCTAAGAAGTGAAAAGTTTAAACACATAGAAATGTTCTCTAATACAATATATACTGCTGCTTTCTTCAGATCCAGTCTGCGTGGCTGTCTGGATCTACTTTTTACACACCAGCAGAAACCTGCATCTCCTCATGGTACAGTAAGGGCTGGAGTGCAGAGAGGGAAAGTCCCATGCATTTCCTATGCTCAATGGCATAACTCCCACAGATCACATACACCTCGCCATATTGACTCAGTTCATTGCACTCCATATCCTGCAAAAATAAATCTAGTGCTCGACAGCTGACATTATTGCTCACTGACATTTTAGTAATATATTTCCTTAACATAAGACAGAAATATACTGAAATTTGATACCACTTAAACTCAAAAGCAATCTGGAATTAAACCACATGCATATACCCCACTTTTTTTTTTCTTTTCCCCGATGGATGTTACATTTTTCTTAAAGTTGATGCTGGAAAACGTGGTAGAAGAAAAACTGGCTTTCCGTGAAACAAAGACCAAGGATTAGAAAAAGTTTTGTTTTGAGGAAAATGTTAAGCCCTACAATAAAAATGAAGAAACAACGAGAATCCAGAGTCTCTGGGGAGAGGGAAGAAGCCCCTCATTTATCTTCCTTGTCTACCCCAACACTGTGGTTGGTGTCCAATGGGCCCCGGGGCAGGCCACCATCCATAACTGGAGTGATACGAGAAGTGCTGTGTGTGCCCCCAAAGGGCAGACTTCACACTGTGACAGGAAATGCCCTGAGAGACCCACTTCGTTATCTGACTCCACAGGGGTCACTGGGACATGTTGGGGCTTCCTCTGTGAGGTTGGGAAAGTCTTCTAGGATGGTCTGGATGCTGAAGCTTAAATTATTTTAAATTTTATACTCATTTCTACAGGGGAGTGAAGCCTGCAAATTCCAGGGTGACCCCAGGGCCTGAGGTGAAACATCCTGGGAGCTGCAGGAAGTAGAGCGGAACATAAGTGGAACTGCGCAGCTGTAGCTTACATGACAATAAAGAGTCACTAGGATCCTAGGGCCTCACCAGGACGTTTGTAGACACGTAGAAGAATGTGGACATGACCACACTGACATTTTGATTTGTCACAACGTTTCATTTTAATTTCTCCTTATTTCTTTAAAATTGTCAAGTGTCCCTCTTTCTTATTTTTGTCTCAGTGTTTATAAGGAAAGATGTCAATTTTCACAAACTTTCAAAGATTTACAAAAAATAATATTTAAAAAAAGCTGCATTTCAGGATTAGCATTCAAGGCTACAGATGCAATCCGCATCACTCATAAACTGCACCTTCACTCCTGGCTGCAGCAATATCGACTTGTCTCACCCTTGCTCGTAGCCATGACAACCTCCCTGTGCACGATGACGTCCACTCCTCCAGACTAAATGCTCTATGGCAACTGAGCAGAGCTTCTCAGAGGAAAACCAGCCACATTGCTACAAAGAAAAATTTCTGGCTCTTAGCCCAACTGTTTCCATACCAATCAGCTAAGTCAACCTCTTCTCCTCCATTTCTTTCCATTTCAAATGCCTGGGCTTTGGTCTTTGAGGCAATTAGAACCAGATCAGTTTAATTTTACAACACTGATCTTAACTGTATAGCAATATATAATAATTTTGCCCTGAGAGTGTCAATTATTTTACAAATATTATATAAGTCCCAGTTTATACAGGAAGAATAAGCATGGAGGACTAGGTGGCTGGTCCCTTGCCACATAGCAGATTAGTGTCAAGGGTGGGACTGGAGCGCGGGGCTTTTTCTATTTTAAGCCCCATCATCTGGCCCAAGTTCACCTGTGCACAAGGTCCCTCCCTCTGGGTTCTGTTTGTCACTTGCGGTGCCTTGTCCGTTCTTCTGCACCGTACTGGGTATTTCAGGACCCAGGACTTCCTCTTTGGCCCCTCTGCTCTCTTACTTCTGTGGCCTTGATGAAGTACGTTGCTCCCGATATTTTATTATATTTAATATGGTGGAATCCGCCACAATACCCTTTCTGATGCAGCTGCTATTAAGTGTGCAGGGACAAACTTATAAAAGGCAACGGTAGGTGTTCTTTGTGAACTTTGGACAAAAATGGGGCTCAACATTTTACAGTTGTCTTACATTCCAATGTTTCCAATGGAAAATAATATAAAATAAATGCCTAACCGTGAGGTAATGTTTACTTCTCTGCCACAACACTCAGTATGCCCCCTCAGATCTGGCAACAATTTAACATAAGGAAAGACTTTAGACCTTCACACCCTTTTAGTGAGAATAAACGACCTTAGCTCAAACTTTCCACAAAGCTAAGAAGTCTCATAAGACATCACTCCATCCTTATCTTAGGTAGATCTGTCCAAATGCCTCAGGCCATGTGTCTCGCAGGTCTCCATGTCCTGCACTTCTGAGCTCTGGTCTCTACACTGTATAGGAGAGCTCGATTTTCATGTGTGAAGAGCAAGCACCTTCTGCCTCTTAAGCAAGGGGGTGGGGATAAATCTCAAAAGAAGCTATGTGCGTGAAGAGAATAATGCCTAATGGTATTTAAGTGACTTGTAAAGAAGTTTCACAAAGCTATCTCCGCTTGCTAAAGTTATAAACAGTTCTGGATCTAGTCAGTAGCAAAATACATTGACGGCCAGGGCCTCTGTTTAAGCCAAAGAAGAAATAGATCAATAGCACAAAACTGCCCTTATACTTTTTGGAAAAATATATCTAAGATAGACAAGTTTGAATCTTGTTAATAAGCTGTGCATTAAGTACACTTGTTTCCATGGCTCCCCAGTATTGCTACAGCTCTGTCTTATCTGCCTGGGCTGGGCTGCCGGCCCCACTGCCCCCCTCAGCGCCGCGGCTATCTGCAGGTGAGAAGGACAACGAAGCCGAATTTATGCAGTATCTTTTGCCGCTTGGACGGGGTCCGTCATCAAAAATGTGCCCGAGGTGAGCACCACACTGAAAGAGAAAAGCAAGATGTAAGCGAAAAGCGTGTACAAAGCAGGCTTTGAGAGGAACTCACATTAAGCAGTTTAAATGGATGACCAGCCTGTAGAGAAATGATGGAAACCATCGTGGATGATTTCTAACCCGCCTGTCAATAGCTGCAAAGATGGTTTCTGGCAGGCTCTGCACCACATGCTGAGAAGAAAAAACACTAGAATTGTGCATATCAGAAATCATTTAGGAGCCACTGTATTTTTTGATCTGTGAAGTCTCTCAGCCAGCTGAAAAATGACTGCAGTAATTTTATGAATTGAGTTGACCCTTGATCTCCCCTTGTAAGAAACATGGCAGAATAAAATCTCTTTCCCCCACCGGCATTACTTTTAGCTTTGGATGGGTGCGTTTCAGATATGCAGAAGTCCACTATAAAAGATACTGTTTAACTGGCCATGACGGAGGTGATGTTTGCTTTCATGGGCAGTAAAACTTAACATCAGAGAAGTATTGGATGTTCTTGGAACCCAGCAAAGCCACGGCAAGGCTCAGCAGATTCGTCACGGTCACCGGAACAGCAAGTGTGGCGACGGGGAACGGCGCTAGTCCACACAATTGTTTTCTTCTGGCTTCCAATAGGTGGAGTGCCATGCTGACTTCTTCCCTCACATGAACTGGATTATTACGTGGAGAAGAAATAAGCGGTTTAGCTCAAATCCATGCTACTGACTATCCAAAAAGCTGGGGAAGGAGAAGAGGCACAGAATCCAGCCAGGCAGGAGGGAAGGTTGGTTTTGACAGTGTTTAAGAGAAATACAGCCCAGAGAAAATGTCTCCAAAAAGGCTTTCTCACTGAATAAAGCCCTGCACTAACCACTCTGAGGCTGGGGACGGCTCCAGGCGACGAAAGCGCACGTCACACTTACCAATTGCCCACCCTTGGTCAGCAGGGATGGGGTGAAGACCTTAGTGCATCACATCTAACCATCCAAACTGTTTTATCTGAAAACAGAAACCAAAACCCAGTGGAATGACTTCCGTTCATTCATCTGACATGTACTTATGGAGCACCTGCTGTATGCCAGGCACAGCCTCAGGAGACAACGGGCTACAGTCCCTGACCTCCGGGAACTTATATTCTAATGGGAGAGACAGACAACACGTACACGAGGAACTAAAGGAACTGCAAAGTATGGTAGGTGGAAATATACGCTAAGAAGGAAAAAAACGTGATATGAAGTATCAGGGTCGGAGGCTGACCTTTTAGGTACTATGGTCAGGGTGGCTTTCCTGGGGTAACTTTGGTATAAGGACCTGAAAGAAGGGAAGGAGTGGGTCTCTAGGGAAGAGCATTTTGAGCAGACGGAAAAGTCAACATTTCGTGAAGAATATGAGAGAAGAGGCACATGGAGGATTTATTAATTCTTCTCACTGCTTGTTTGGTGTATAAAAAAACACAAACTACAGGAAAGGAGAATAGGAATTGACGAGGAATAGGGCTAAGATACCAAATGGAGATGATGAGAGAGAAATGAGGGATGATGCTCATTACAATGGGAAAGAACTAGAATCTCAGTTTCCCTATTGGAAGTGTTCAATTCAATTCTTAAGGGGTTTTAGTTATTAATAAATAGCACAAATAGCAAATTTGGCTATATGGTACTTCCCTGTTAAAAGTGTATTCTTATTTTACTGCCAGCATACTGTGTCAGCTTATTAAAGAACTAAAAATGAACCCTGAACTGATTTGATCTATTGCCTGGAAAATATGAAACAGGCCTAAAAAACAAATCTTGCATTATTTTACCACATTCTATGCAGGTTTAGGTAATATCAAGGCTGACAGCTCAGATTGCTTTTCCTTTCTATAAACAATTGAGGCCAAATTTTCAGGCATCAGCAGCTAAGATGCACCAGTGAAAAATACACATGCTTACCCAATGGACACAGGAAAAGACCTATTTCTGCCTGCCAAACGGTCAGGCCAACAGGAACTAGCACTCTCGGTGACCAGTATGTGTGCACAATTATCGATCTCACATGCATCTCTGGCACTTTGATCACTCAGCTTCTGAGAGGTAGAGTTTTCACATAAAAGCCTCAGATAGTTTTGTTTTCTTTTTAATGAGTGAATACAGCTATCTGGGCAAAATAAATGATATTGCCTTTATTAATCATCTCTTGGACGTATTTAGAAAACAGTTCTATTTACTCCAAAAATAAAGGATAATAAGGATATATTTGAAGCCATATATATGGAGTATTTGCATGATCTTCATTTTCTAAATCATTTTTTAAAAATCCAAATTAGAGTAATTTAATCTGTTGAACTGAGTTGGTTATTGATCTGCAGTTTCGTTTGCTCACTCTGGAAAGGAGAACACAGATTCTAGATGTCTCTAATCTAGGCAAAAGAAAACACGAGAGGGGCTAGGAAGAGAAATTATAGTCAGGAAAAGACAACAAAAATCATTTGCAAACAACTGTGTGGGTTGGGAATGGGGTAGGGAAATCCTCAGAAAATGGTGTAATAATGACAGTGACAGCATCATCACGCTTGCCATGAGGTGTTCTGGAAGATTCACACCAAGCTCAGATAACTGAGGAGCAACACTTCAAAACAGCAAGCTGCTCATTTATACCTGTGCCACCATACGCATGTCCACCCCCATTGCCTGCAAAGCTGCAAGGCCATTTGCATGAGGGCAGCCTAACCACACAGCGCCATTTCTGCTTCCTCCCAGGTACCTCTAGTCTCGCATAGAAGACTATTACCCGGTTTCTTTTAAAAGTACATAAGCCCTAAAGGCTCCTCCCCCAGAATGCACATGGAGCCCATTCTTTCCAGCTTCTACCCCTGGCGGAAGGCTGGGATGATGAATGGAAGTTGTCAGTGATGCATTGTTTCTTTAGCCGCCTGCGAGTTCTGCCTCCCCAGCCCCAGCCAACTGGCAATGTGTTGGGATCTCTCAGCACACCTGGTTGTAACTGAAACAAACTAGTTGCCCGATGAAGAAATCTCAGAAACCTGCTGTTAATGATTTATTTTAGGGTAGAATCTTTGGTGTGCATTTGGAAAGTTGTTTTAAAGTGATTATGTATTTCTATATTTTACATGTAAAATACAAACTGTGACTCTTCTAGCTCTCATTCTGAACAAGCATGTGATACGTGTTCAAAAGAAAATGTTTTAATTCCCACAAGAATCCTTTATCACCAAAGCCTCCCTCTCAGAAAAGTCGACAACTACAGAACCTGCAGAGAACCAAGGGAAAGGACGCCACCACCCCTCAAAAAAGGGGTTGAGCATCAAATTTAACATAACTCCTCAGAATCTGACTGCAATTCTCATCGTGTGCATAAGAAACACAAATAGTGCATTCAACATAGTTACATACCTCTGCACTGATGTTATTTCCAACTGTCCGAGAGGGTTTTCTCCCAGCTATTCCTAGGATGTTTGGGGCTTTATTATTGTCATTTTCTCTTAAGTGTTTGATCTATAAGATGAAGCAGTTTCAAAGCAGGGCTTTTACACGTGGGCACATGGGGCAGGATGGGAAGGAGAAAGAGTTTTAAGAAGAAAAGCAATTTACTTTGCCAGTAGTATCCTGTTTTCTCCCACCGTTATTGAAGACACTTGTGTGTAAGTAGGGCTCTTTTCCTCTGTGCTTATGATATTAATCTTTTGCCAAGGAAATGATTGTGAAGTCACCAGTTTAGCATTATGATTTTACTGAAAGATCAAGAAAAAGAGAGATGGGCTGTGAATCTGAAACCCTATTGTAACACATGGGCATCTTTAATCACCAGCAATATATGAGTTGTCATCTGCAAAAGATTAATAAGGTTTGGGGTTTTACCAAAAACTGCTTAACTTTTGAAAAATACTTTGTATCAGTCGATATTTACTTTATGTTGATTTGGTTGAGTTAGAAGAAATTAATAATGATCTAAAACAAGCTTAAGGGACTCTACCCTAGAATTAAGCAGTAATGGCAGCAGTCATAAGTAGACTCCAACTTGGGTAAACGCAGGGATCTGATGGTTTCCTTAAAGATTATTACAAAAAGGTAAGTGAATTATTGGTCTCCCATTTGCTGCAGATGTCAAATTTTCATCTACAGTAAAAAGAATTTTTCCAAGTAGTTGCAGGAGGGACTTACTTCTCTGAACCACAGCTTAAACCCTGCCTTACTTCTTTGCACTGAATTTAAACTCCTGACAAAATGTTGCTTCACAGGCTGGGGTTGGAGGATTAGGGAGAAGATGTCCAACAGTTATTCATAGTAGTCAGTGAAACGGGAATAGAAGCAGTGTATTTTACCACTAACTGAAAAATGTAAATTAAATACAATTAAGGAGAACTCTTTATAACTGAAAATGGTTAGGAAATTGCTGCAGCCAGGGAGAAAATACATGTGCCCACCAAAGTGGGCAAATATAAAATAAAGATCCTCTTTGGAAGGGAGAAGTGGAATATAATTCCTCAATTCAGTAGGCAGAATAGTAAAAGAAAACAAATATGGTTGCGACAAAAACCAGAATGTAACAGAGTAACTTATTTCCTCCACCAGCAGGAATCCTAAGGAAGCCAGTGAAGGGTCTCCATCACCCTTGCTTATTTTCTGTGCTGTTAACTTAAAAATTGGGCCATGTGCGAGGTTTCATACATAGCAATCCTTTGACAAGGACCCGATTGCAATATTTCTCTGAAAAGTGATGATAGTACTGAATCAAGCTTAACTTTTAAAATTAAAATTTTACTGAAATAATCTTACCTAAGAAGTCACTGGACACATGGAAAAACTACAACGTAGTGTGAAGAGGTGGTAGGTTATGGTTCCCAACAAGTCCTGCCCAAATGTGAGGCCTAATTCACTGCAGGGTGTGATCCATGGCACAATTAAATATATATATATATAGTCCTACAGCAAGGATGAGGGAACACGAGGCCAAAAAAAAAAAATATTGCCATACTACCAGACAAGCAGGTTGAGTCTACTGGTTTTGCCCATGGAAGCTCAGTTTATTTACTACATCGTTACCACAAGAAAAGAAATAATTCACATAATATGTCCAACTGAGAATGTCTATGAGATACTAAAATCATCTAACAGATTCTTCATAATACAAACCACGTTGATGCAATTCAGTCCAGAACAAGGATAAGCCATGTGAATTCAAAATACAACAAGAATTTTAGAAAGAGAAGAAGCAAATGAGTTTCCCACACTATCACCATCAAAAAGGAAACAAAATTTTTTTAAAAAAAGGAGACAAGTTGCGAGTAGGAGAAATGACTATATAAACTGAAAGAATGGAAGACAAAAAATGATAAACTGGTAATGAAAAATAGTGGTAAGAATGGGAAACTAGGAAGTAAAATACAAGTGGTTACTCGAGCATGGAAAACAAATCGTTTTTGTTTTTGTTTTCAAGTCAAGATAAAAAGAACAAATGAAAAAAGTAGAAAAGAAAAATGCAAAACAAAAGAAAAATAAATGTGTGTGTGAAACACACAAATAAAAAGACAAAGACATTGAAACGAAAGATACCCAGCACGCTTGACTTTAGTGAGCTATTACTGCACCTTTGTGGCAGCCATCCCCTGCTCGGTCCACATGTGAGAGAATCCAGCAAACATATTATTTTGGGGGTTGGAACTCAAGTATTTTCTACATGGATCTTCGTAAAGCATGCATTTTGACACATGCCTTCATGGAACAAATTCCCCTCCCTCTTCTCATTAAACTTAGGACTTTTATTTAAGGAAGAGTCAAACACTTGCTAAATACGAGAAGTAAAGCTGGTGGCAAAGAAGCTGAAGAGGAGCAGGTCGGTGTTAGTTCTTCACCCCACTGCTGTCACCTTGGCCTCTAACTATGGGCTGAGAGGGACGCCTGGCTTGGCTTCTCTTCTATGAAAGTTATCTAATTTGGGCACCGTCTGCGGGTTTCATGTGTCTGGTCACTGCAGGACACCTTCATCATAGTCTTTTCTTGACTACTGATGTTATCTCTGAGGCCCGCAGGAGAGGAAGGAGTTTATTCAACTGTGAATTTGAAGAATTAGTCACAAAGCCATCAGAGAGTGGGGCCTCAGAGAAAGTTATCTTATGCCTCTCTTTTTCTGTGCCTTTTTTGTTTGGTTTTCATGGGACTCAACATTTGAAAGTGGGTTCTAAACAAAAAGGATAGTAGCAGTCATATAACAGCCTTTATGGCGGAAGGAAGGAAGGAAGGAAGGAAGGAAGGAAGGAAGGAAGGAAGGAAGGAAAGGAAGGAAGGACTATTAGCCTTAAAAGAGGCTTACTAAGTATTATCTATATAACTAAGTTATAAATTACTATGTACCTTCCTACCCAGTTACTATTTTGTCAAATATTTTAGATTCCTGGGTAGATAATCATAATTAGTTTTTGCAGCAGTTATAAAAATATCAATAAAATTCAATTGGAATCAAAACTGAATTGAATTTAACTAACTGCTGGGGCATCTTCCCCTCTTATTTCAATGTGACTCTTTGTCTGTCTATCTATCTATCTATCTATCATTTATTGTAAAGAGCTCTGGACCCAAATTCAGTCTCAGTTCTGCCACTTAAATCTATGTAAATTTACATAAGTTTAATTGTCCTCCTGTGCCTCAGTTTCCTCAACTGTGAAATGAGAGAATAACAGTATGTACCTAAGAAGGTTATTGTGCGCATTAGCCAGGGGAGCTTTTAAAATGCTGATGTCCAGGCCTCACCCCAGCCAATTAAATTAGAACCTCAGGGGTGAGACCCAGCCTCAGGCAGTTCCCCTGTCTTGCTCAGACTCACATATCCGAGAAACAAGAGTGAATTGAAAATGTGACTTAGATAAAATATGAAGTCTGCTTTTCAAGGGAGAGAGTAGTTCTCATACTTGCAAGACAGTAAACTTGCCAGCCTTATTTTTTAAAAAAAAGAAAGAAAGAAAACCAATTCATCAGATGGTTAGGGTCAAACCAATCTCCCTCCCTACGTGGTAGTAAATATGCCACCTACTCCCTAAAACTCCTGTGCCTGATAGAGGGGGTTAAAGGGCAGGCAGAAGAATGCTGAGGGAGGCCCACGTGGCAATCACTTTGCTTTACAGCTGCCTGATTGTGTCCCCTTTACCTCTGATTTGTGCAACAAACGTCCCCGAAAAAATACTCTGTGGTACCAGTGAATTTCAGTACCATAATACTCAGACTTTACATTTCACTTATTTAAGGCAGATCAGAACAGGACTATCTACTATAGAATAGAAAGTACAGTTGCTCTTATTCTGGGTGCAAGAAGGTTCCGGCTCTGGCTCTAGGTTAAGCACAAAATACCCACATATTCAACTCTCTTGATCAGGATGACAGATTAAGTATGTCTGCCTCCTCCTCAACACACGCTCATTTCCTCCCTTAGAGCCAGCACTAATTTGGTGAAGGCAGAGTAAAAGGAACTAATTAGAACATCCTTGGCCATGGGGCTACATCTATATACGAGGAGAAGTGGAGAAGGAATTGCCTTATGCCGTATTCTCACTCCGCACTCAGACAGCCTGCCACTGAACGTCCTCTTCTTACTGCCCTTCTCCGCCCGCCCTCCTCACTCCCACCCAAAGAAAGCTGTTTCTGGGGTCTTGGTTGACTGTCTTTGGATTCATTCCCGTTAGAGGTACTTTGACCGGACAATGAGTACACAGAACCACAGGGAGAGGATTATCTAAACATCAGATTCTGGAAGGCCCCATAATGAAATCTTCAATTGAGTCAACTGAAGATGATTTTTCTTACCAATGGTTTTGTCAAGCTGTGTGGGAGCCAACAACGGACACTGAATTGGCCCTGCTCAACACCTGAAGACTGAGCTATCATTAGGACTTGACAGAGATTTCACTGTGGTTGTCTGTTCCTTGTGTGATCAGCCAGTCACTTGGCCTTAGTGGCTACATTTAGCACAGCCTTGGGAGTGTCTGTAATGCAGACGGCGCAGCATACTGGGTTTTCAGGTGGGGCTCACTCACCTGGGAGCAGCTTGTTTCCACTCGGTGCATCCCGTAGGAGAAGTCGTCTGTGAATGTGATTGCGTCAGCGCTGATCACATCATGGAATGATGGCCAACCTGGGGCAGGGCAGGCACAAGCCCAAGACAGACAGGGGAGAGAGAGAACAGCCTCGGGTTAGAATGCAATGTTAAAGGAACACTACGCAAAGAATGCAAGTCCTTAGGATATGAACCCTGCTTAACTTTTTCAACCTGGAAAAAAAAATGTCAAAAGCTGAAGGGTAATGTATTTTGCAAGAGTGCACAACTATTTTTGAAGAATCACTTTTTCCTCACATTCAGATGACAGTTGCATCGGGATTTTCTGTTCCATGAGACAATCTTAGACTGACCTGTAGTTTTCTAGAGCATCCCTGCATTTATAAAGCTCTCTCTTACCACTCTTTTATCTCTCTTATCTTCAGAGTCACTGGGCACAGCCCTGAAGGACTCTGAGTCTTACAGTGTGATGTTTTCCAAAATACAAGCCAATTGGTCTGGCTGTTAGCTTTTCAACTGCTCCACTCCTATTGAGGAAGAATGCTTGTTCAGTACTTAGTTTGCATGGTCGAAATACTGAAAAATGAATATTCTGTTGTTTCCATCTTAATCTAATTTCTTGGGACAGGAGAATCTGGAAAGCATTGCTTCTATCTATTTTATGGGCAAAAGGCTTGTTCACTTCACAGGAGAAAGTCATAGCACAGGGTACTCTTCAGGCATCTCTGGGTAGCACCTTCTCTCCAATAGCATCTTGTTCCGATTTTCACGTATTCTAATGATTTTTAAAATATGCACACAGCTTTAAGAAACTCAGTGGTAAATGGACCATAAGATTGTACAAATGTTCATGAGTGTACAGTCAGGTTTTATATTCAGTACTTATGGGCATGTTTTTCTATGTTTCCAGAAAATATGTCTGCAGTTACTGAGCTGAAGCCTGCATCCCCAAAATGATGAAAGAGGTGCTATGTCGCTGAATTGCTGCTGCGATTTTTTTTTCTTTTTCAGAAGCCAAATTTATTCCTGCAGAAAGGAGGAAACCCTTTAAAAACGTGGTGCTTTGTGTTTATACACCCACTGAAAGAAAACAGAATGCAAACTGCAACAATATGATTTCCAGTTTCAAACAAAACAAATTAGCTCAGGCCAAATTTTTATAAGAAACTCCCTGAAGCTCTCCGTCCCCCACTGCACAACAATGTAGCTTTCACTGTCAGTGCTAGATTTGATTCCCCAGAATCTGAACACTTTCCAATTCCTTGGTTTGAGTTCAAGATTGCTGCAAATCGCCAAAAAAACCTTAACCTTCTAGTTATAAAATTCCACAAAAATTAATTATGCTAATACTCACCAATATTCTTTAGGAAACTTCGCTTTTCCCTATTGTCTACATTCTAAAGAGAATCTGAAAATATTCTAGGCTATAGTTATTTCGTTTATTAATGATTAATTGACACATGTAGGTGTTCTTTGTTCCATGACAGAAGTGCCAATTGCTAGTAAAGAGAGGTTTCATGATGTTTGAGGACATTGATAAATAATTTATCTATGAAAAGAAAGAGAACATTCTGTATTTTTTTTAACCTCCCATGTCAGAACTCATTTGATTGCAGTTTGTGGCAACTAATATAATGGGGGTTTGTAAGTGGCGAGAGTGGATGGTAGGGAGCAGGATAAGTTACTTGCCAATGTTACACAGACAGTAAGTGCCAGAGCCAAAACCAGAATCGGGAAACTCTGACTTTAGTCTAGGGTTCTCTTCTTATCTTCCACTTTCTCCCTCAACAAAAGACTGAGAGGTTGTTCATTTGAACACTCTAGCAGGAAGGAGGTTGCAGGCTTTAAGAAATATGTTTACTGCAATGTCTGGATTAGTTGGTAGTTACACTGTTACATTTAGGGACCTCGGGGTAGAAGCAGATAATAAATGTATCTTAACCCATACTGATTCTCCCACCTAATGACCAAACTGTTCAAAGCGAAAGTCCAAGAGTAATGATGTAAATAATATAAGCTAATTTGGGATTTAGATAATTTTTATTCATTTATCAAACAACTTAGAAGCTCACCCTTGGGCAGTAAAATTGAGAAAACTGCCAATTCTATTTGGGTTTTCTTCATACTAATTCTTTCCTAATAATTGTGAATCATTGCCAACTAAAGATTTTGGGGAGGAAAAGGGACGGCTTTCCAATGAGCTATTAAACCATACAGCTCTACGTTTTGTCTCCATGACTTAAATATTTATAGAATTTTCCAGAAGACTATATTCAAGAACAGAGCAGGGTGATGTGGAGTTACATGGAGCAGAAGTTCTCAAAAGATTTCAATGTTTCTGGGAAAACTGTTGACACTTCCAATAGTTTATTTGTTGTTTACCGTGGTGCATTTAAACACTGGAAGAGACTCTTAAAAAAAAAAAAAAAAAGACATTTCAAAACTCCCCAAATTCAGTGTCACTTTGCAACTGTAGAAGAAATGTGGTTTTCAAGATGGAATATTAGATCTGTCACGCAAATCTTAATTAATGGAGGCTAACTAGGAAAACCATGTGGAAGAAACCGTGTGATGGGACACATTTCAAAAGAGAATCATGGCCAACTTCAATAAGGCTAACACAGGAGAAGGCTGAGTTCTTTTGCTAGGTCTCTCAAAAAAGCAAAGTTATAGAAAGATCTATCAGAAAGGTAAGTCCTTATTGACAATCAAACGAAGAAGGACCTTCACCCAAGAATAAATTGTCTTATGGCAGAGAAGCCACAGTGATGACAGCACTTTGAAAGCGGAATTCCCTCATCATGTGAAAGTATTTAAAGGAGGAACTCTTCACTGCTGTAAAAATCCTCAAAGGAGACCCTGCCCCCACTACTAATAATAAGGAAAGTGCTTCAAAGGGTGATAGGCAAAGGCTGAAGCAATCTGGGTCTTGTTGAGAAAATTATCTTGAGCAAAGGGGGGGTGGTGGTGTTTATGTCAGTTTTGACATTAAAGAAAGATCATCCATCCTCCTTTCTTTAGGATTTCCCTTTTGGTCTTCTCATCTAACAAAACATTATTTGTTTTGGATGCATTCCATGCACTTTTTAAAAGAAAAGTCGATTAAAAACCTGTATAAACAGAGTTGGCTCACCCCACCCCCAATAGCTCCCTTTGTTTCTATTTGATGTGGTTGGATTTAGGTGTATTACCATTTTGTTTCCAATTCCAAGAATATACACTGTACTTTTTAGATATTAGTCTATTATTATCAAGAATATCTTATATTCAAGAAATCGCTTTTCCCCTCAAAATCTTCTCTCAGGGAGAAAATAAACACAGGTACAACTAAAGCTGGAACATGGCACTCCTGCTTCAGTTTGATCCAACCATCAGGCAAAATCAATCTGCAGACATAATTTAATACTGCTGGTATGTGAAGCAAATCCAAAATATGTTCCCTTACATCTCAAATATAAGAGAAAGTGGTCGAGTTTGTAACTAGTAGATTTTCGGTGCTTGCTACCCCCTACACCAGAATAAATATTTGAGATCGCAGTAAAAAGAATTATTCCCTCTCACTCACATAGCTTAATAAAGCTGTTCTGGTTCTACTTGAACCCATAATTGAATAGTGACATAACTCTCCACAAGTAGTGTTCTGTGGACAATTCTTAAATGTTTCACTCCAAATGCCTCCTGAGAAAAACTTTCTCAGCTCTCTATCCCAACCTTTTCCTATTTCCTTGGCCTAATGGCAGTTGTTAAAACTAGCAACAGATTATAAACAAGTTGTAGACAATTCCATCTGAACCATGTCTAGAACATGTGGCCTTCGTTCCCCTACTCTTCATTTAACAAGGATTTCTGTACAGCTTCACTTCCCCTATATGCTCCCAAACCTTCAGATAAAAACTAGAAACCTCTCCAAGTTGGCTGCGTGACCCATCAGTAGAACATAGCAGAAACTACCCATGACCAAGAATTCATTCAGCTGAAATGGGATTACAAATATTTTGCTATCTTCAAATGCAAAATACATTTGAGCACAGTAAATCCCAGTTGGGTTTGGGAGATGGTTTAATAACGACGATATACATTTCAGCATGGTTTCGGTGAGGCGAGCTGGAGATTTGCAGATCTCTACTTTTGTGTGTGTACCAATTCTCACAGCTCTATCATTCCAGGACCATATTTCAAAATATGTTTCAAATATATGGTGATGGAAGGAGAACTGACTCTGGGTGGTGAACACACAATGAGATTTATAGATGATGTAATACAGAATTGTACACCTGAAATCTATGTAATTTTACCAACAATTTTCACCCCAATAAATTTAATAAAATAAATTTAAAAAAAATATGTAGCTTTTTGTTTCTCTGAAGCTAGAATCTATTCATCTCACTGACTACAATTCACCTTATTAGCCACCTCAAGCCAAACAATAAAACCCACTAGGAAGACACCCTACTAAAAAGAATTATTTGAAGCTAAGAACTCTGATCCTTGACCAATTATTCACTTCAACTGATACTTCAAGTACAACTTTTATCTCATCTTTAAAAGGATGATTCTCTATTCCCCCTCAAACACCCAAGTGTATATAGTGATCAACCAACGACACGCATGTGGTAGAAAATCAAATACTGCAAAAATTATTACAGTAAATTATTCCTTTTCCATTCTCCCCGTCCTTGCAGACAGCCATGTTAACAAGGATTTTTGTTTAATTCTAAAAAAAAGTATGCTTATGCTGTTATCTCTTGATTCCTTCATTTTAAATCTGTGCTATCCAATTCAGTAGCTACCAGCCATGTCACAATTTAAATTTAAATAAAATTAAATTTTCAATTCCTTGGTCACAAACTCACCACATTTCAAATTCTCAACGGTTACATGGAGTTAATAGCTACTATAGTGGGCAACACAGCTCTGTAGTTTATCTGTGTATATATTTCCACCACCATTTCCACAGAGACAGAACATTTCCACCACTGGACAGTGCTGTTTTCAATACTAATGATTGCTTCTCTCTTGTGAACGATGAAGGGCTAGTATTCAGACTTACACTAATCTCCCATCCCCTTTCCCCTTCCAACTTTTGATGGTTACATCATTTTTAATTCTTTTAAAACCTTGTTTGCTAACGTCTGTCCTTGAACTAAGTTCAGTAAGAGCAAGGAGTTTGTTTTGTTCACCACTGTATTGCCAATCACTTAAAACAGTGCCTGCCACATAAGCGGTGTTACAAAAAGCTATCTGATGAATGACCGAAAGAATGCATGACTCTCGTATCGCTTAGTATCGCGTGACTCCCGGCTCGGTAAGATTGCCTAGAGCCCCTCTCCCCACCAATTCTTTCCTCCTCATTCCAATGCCCGAGCATAATTAAGACTTCTATGGTTTTCTACAGATTGATTCTAAGAGTTGGAACCTAGTAAACAACATTTGTATCATTATCGCTATTTACAGAGGTAAAGAATGCTGGGATTATATTTCCATTTCCAGCCGTCCACTCAGCATAATCCCAGGCTGCCTAAAGTCAAACAGATTTTCCTTTTTTTTTTTACAGTGCATCACATGTTAAAAGGCATGTCATGTTTTCTTCTATATTTTGTTTGCACCATGACTTTATTATATAACTGTACAAAATTTTTCTGTAATTCAACATTTTAATTTTTGATTTTTTAATTACAAATATTTCAAACATATGCTAAAATATATAGAATATAATAGGCATCCATGATTTGACAGATATTAACTACCAAGATTTAACAGATAATAACATTTTTTCTATAGTTGCTTCAGATTTTTGTTTTTCTAATAAAATGTTATAATTAAAGCCAGATCTCCCTCCAACCTTCTCCCCTATTCTTACACCTCCTGTTACCCCAAACATAATTGTTTATGTACCATTCCCACACTTGTTTCATTCACTTTCTACATATGCCTATACCTAAAACAACATATTATGCTGCAGACATTTAAAATTTTAAATGTCATTGCATCGTAAGTATCTTCAGGCAACTTATTTTTTCATACTATTTGTGGTCTCTGGTTGTTTGCTGTTTACACAGCATCATCTTATTTTATAATTGAAATATTTCAAATATCTCTGAGAATATGAATTAGAGGGTAGTTTTATTTCAGTTTTTCTATTATTCTCTAAAATATTTCTGCTTCCTCTGGGGCAACTCTTCTCTTTGTCTTGGTTTGTGTCTTTCATGCTGTCAGTTTTCTTTGTACGTCTCTGGTGATCCTTGATCAGCCATCTCTATTTAAGGATGGAGGTCTGGGCCAGTTCTCCTGCGCAGCTGATGTAGGCTTCCTCTGCTGTCAGGTACCGCACAGGCTTGTTTCCTTCCTGTGTTTTAGCTCTGAACAGAGAAGCTGACTGGGAGCTCTGGGAACACTGTCATCATTCGCTGATGGACAAGGGTTTGTCCTAGGATTGGACCATTGGAGAAGGAAATAGCATCCAGTGAACACCTGATGGAGAATGGTTTACCCTGGAGTACCACACCTCAATAGCTGCCCCAGTTCTCCCAGACAGGCTGTTTAATATCTTAAGAGAGCAAGCAGTCTTCCAGTTATTATTTTTTTTCCTGTAATTGATGACCTGTCATTCTAAATAGGAAAGTGAGGAAGATGTAAAACTGGTCTAGCTGTGCTTTAGACCTTCAGTGGAACACCCTGTTGTCAGTCCCCCATTTTCCTCTTGACAATTCTGTACTCTGAGCCTCTTTATAATTCTGCTGGGCATCTCTGCAATCATTCTTATACAGATTTCGGGCTACAGCTTTGTTTAATCAGTGCATAATTAATGCATTTCCACCCATTTTTTTTCTTAGAAAAATTGGTTAGAATTTGTCTGCTCAAGGCCCCTGCCCCCACTCCGATTCTTTTTGCAATGTGTTTCTTCTTCTTCTCCGCCCCTCTTTCGGGGGCGATGAATTGAATGGGGCCAGTTGGTTTGTGATGAATTGGGCCAGTTCTCTTCCTCCTTCTTTTCCTCCTTCTCCTCCTTCTTTTTCTTGCTCTCACTTTAAAGGGGTCTCTTGGGAGAAAGGGAACAAACGGTATGCTCAGCCTACCGAGATTTCTTTTTAATAAACTGCAGATTTTACTCTCTCGATCTAATATTTTATGGGAGGAAGCAACAGTTTCGGGCATCATCATAATTTTTCTACTAACCACAATTATATTATTTTTTACCTTATTGATAAAAATACCAAAATTAGCGTATGCAGGTTTAACTGGCTCAGATTTGTCTCTGAGTAAAAACTGATTATGGACTAAGTGTGTGCGATTAACACTTACACTGTAACATCTGCCATGACCTCTGAGTTAGAATCAAGGCAGGTCAGCATAGTCTCCTCCCTGATTGGCCCGGTGGAAAGAAATTTCTTGGACGACTTCTCAACTTTATATTTGATTGTCAGATACAGTTTGAGGATTTACTGTATTTCTGCCCTCCTGCCATTGCAAATATAAGGACAAGTATCCCCCTAAATGCTGATGACACAATTTCATTACTGCAACCAAGCAATAGTCTCAAGAGGTAAACTATTCTAGTCAAGAAAAGAGTGTAACAGAAATTATGACACAAAGAAAATCACTGGTTTGGGCAAACCATCCCCCATGCTTCATTCAGCCTTATTAACTGGTACCTCAAATAAAAATGATACTTAAAACACTTACCTTGAAAAGCAGGGAGTTTAAATATATATATGAATTAGCATAGATCTACATAGACTTAAAAAATTCATGAAGATAAGAAACGCTAATTTAAGTGCAATGTACTAGTCAAGCATCAATTTGATTTTGGTTACTATTTACCTTGCTTTTTCCTCTTGTTGTCAAGTAACCCAGTGGTTCTAAGTGGCAGTGGCACTGCTGCCAGGGACGTTTTGAATGGCATGGTGATTGGGGGCCAGCTGAAGGCTTCCAAACAGACTAACATGATCAGAGTTGTGTTAGAAGGTGGCTCTGGAAGCAGGCAGGAGGGTGAGGGTGAGAGGAAGGATGAGAACAGTATGTCAGATGGAAGACCGTCTATGAGAACAGAATTGATGGAGCTCTAAATGAAGACATTGGCAACGGGACTGGAAAGCTGGGGAGAGATTATAGACACAGAGAGCAGAATTCACTGCTTCTGGTGACTGAGGTACCTGTGAGGGAGTGAAGGAGAAGGACAGAACCAACTGATTACTGGGTTTCCAGTTTGTATGGCTGGCTGGATGGTGCTAGTCATACATTTGCTTCCAGCAAAAATAATGAAATCAGGTTAGTGTAGAACTGTCTAGGAGCAGAGGGAAACAGGGCTCAAACCTGCGACTCTGGCTAAAGGTACAGATGTGAAAGTCATCAGAGTACAGAGACAGTAAGGTTACGGATAGGGAGACATAGGAGGTAAATATAGCCAGAGTGCAGAGCCAGACGGGCGTTTAAAAGGTAAACTGAGGAATATGAGTCAGTGAAGGAAAATGAAAGAGAGCATTTCGAGAAATAGGAGGAGGAAAGGGGAAGCAGGACAGAGTCAGATAACAGAGAGAAAAGCGTTTAAGGTTGGAGGGCAGACGTGATCTACAGAAAAGACAAGTCAAACAATATCTGAGAGGAGACTGCCGCCTGTAACAGTAAGGAGGTCTCAGGGTCTTTAGAAAGAGCCATTTCCAATGCCATGATAACAGAAGTTGAACTCTGTTGGGTTGAAAGGCATATGTGAAATGGAGTGAGTGAACAAAAGTCTACTCTTTACAAAGCCTGGCAGGGAAGGAAGGGAAACTAGGTAGGTGGATATAATGTTTGTGATAAAATATTTGGATTCTGGGGGTCCCTCACACTGACCCACCTTGCCTGTTCTCTGAAGCGTTTAAAATGTTACAATATTACTTTTCTAATGGAACTTCTGCAATAAAATGAGTGATATGCAAATATTTAGACATGTTAAAAAATCTTAAGCATTACTCAAATGCTGCTCCGGATATTGAACAGAAGCTATATTTGAAGAAAGACTGGACAACTAAAATAAAAATCCATCCCTGGAATCTTTTTTATCTTTATTTATAAGTTGTTTGTTGTTATTATTTGTAATATCTTTTGGTCTACCGAACTGAGTCATGAGTGCAACGTTTTAAGTGACCATGGTAATCTGTTTTGCTTTTTGGCACAAAGCAGGTACTCAATAAATATGGTTGAATAAATAAATCCAGACCTTTAACGCAAGGTCAGGTTCCCACCGAGCATGTTCACAGCACATAGAACTTTCTCTCCAAAGCATGTATCACAGTTTGCAATTACTTATTTATATGGACAATTTTGGATTAATGTCTTCTGTCACTAAGCTCCATGAGACCATGATTGCTTTGTTTACTACGATACCCTCAAGCCCTAGCTCATGAAAATATCTGTTGGATGAATGAATGAACAACAAAAATATCATAATATATTTCATTATTTAACAACAAACTTGGACTTATTTAAAAGATTATCACTCAGTTTGGATATGCTATCACTGGGCCAACTGAAGAAATTAAAAATTAAAACAATAGGCAAAGAATCTCTACTCGCGTGCTTTAGGCGATTTGTTTTACAAATATCAAATTTTAAATATGGTTATTTTCCTGCCTATCAAAACTAGTGCATTTCTTCAAACTGATTATTAATGATTTCCTGTGTGGAAAGCACATCACCTTATCACCCACAATCATTGCAGGCACTTGAATCTATTGAAGGAGACTGACAGCAGACTATCAAGAGCACCGAGGTGTCCTTTGGGCGGTGTGAACATCTGGTGTCTATTCTCTTTGGAGATTAATAACGTAGCTATACTGCAGCGGGCTTTGCTGATTCCTCTGAGGCCTGCACAACATTTTTAAATGGTTCCAAACACACAAGATCTCTAATTGGTATGGATTTCATCCACAGTTTCCTCACGATCTCAGAATGTCTCAGAAACTCCTAAGCAGGAATTGACAGGGGCAAGCTTCCCTATTTCCCTTTTTGGAGGCTGCTGTTAATAATTTTTTTTCAGGTTCAATAAAATCACTGAACTCAAACCATTTCAACTGAAAAACTGGGGAGCGGGGCTTTATTTTCCCTGGCCTGATCACTGTCTCTTGCTACTTTAAATCACAGTTAATGTTTTAAAAACTATATCTTACACATAAGTCAGTTGTAGACTGTTAGCATCAAAGGATCTGAGCAACATCACATGTAACGGCCTGACCTTTAGCCATCATTTCTAAGTGCCATTAAAAAATGTCTCTCAAACTGGTCTTAAATTTAGTGTTGACCTAGTCACCTTGATCCAAAAACATTCAACTTTAGATGATTATTTTATTTTGCTTCCAAAAGCTCTTCAGTCCAGTGAGGTATCCATTAGGGAAGCTTCACAAAGAGTTTAGAGTTTGTGCTTAGAATTTATTAGCTACATCGGACAGGAAGATGGTGATTTGGGTTGCTTGCTGAGTGAAGATTATTTACTGTGCTTAACTGACCTTAAGAATACCAGGAGGGATTTAGGGTGGGGAAATCCGAAGAAATACAGGTTCTATTCTCAGCGACATGCAATTCAGACTAAAAGGGAAATAGTGTCCCATTCAGCTGCAGACCTGAATTAGGTCTATTCATCACACAGCATCATGCGGGACTCTCAAACTATTACTTACATTCTTTTGTTGGGTACTTATCAAAATTTTCAAAATAATTCCTCTCCTAAATGTATGTGCCTGATAAAAATATATGATTACTTCTTCTAAGAGGGGCCCCTGAAATTCTTTTATTTATCTAAATTTTCTCCTGATATTTTTCTTGAACTGAAATCTCTCCAAACTTCTGAATAGGCTTTCGATCTTTATTGTGTTGTATATTTTTAAGGACTACAATCTCATACAAAATATTTCCTTGTTTTCATAAATCTATGGTCCTTTACTAGTCTACATCAACTTTTTATGAGGCATCAAAACTTAGTTATACCTACTACGATTTAAATGTCTGACAACCCATCTTGAAAATATATCTTGAAACATAGCAGATTGCTCAGAAAAGCTATCAAACACAAATATTTTAGAAGAAAATAATTGCTTAGAGTTGTTCACACAACAAAGGATGTTTTTTTGCCTTTGTAGCACACACGGCAAAGATGAAGCAATTTATCAAACAATGTACATTTCCTAATATATTCAATGTTTTAATACATCAAAAAGTCATGAAGCAAACTACATAAAACCAACACATAACTATTCACTCTTTTTAAAACCCTTTAGGGAAGTCTTTTGCTAACACCCAATCCCCATTACTCTGTTCTTCTTTTTCACATATTTAATCATATTCTAATATACTATAACTTACTGTTTATAATGTTTTTTGTTTGTTTGCTTCTTGCCTGTATTCCCCCAACTAGAATGAAAGCTCCATGTGGTGCTTTCATTCTGTTTCATAACTGTTTAATTCCTGTTTAGCTCCTAGAAGAGTGTCTGGTGTTTAATAAATTTTGGTTGAATGCATTTTCTATATGCACTCTTGTTACTCTAGAAGTCTAGGATTTAAAAATAATCCTTGCTTTGCTTTTAAAATACACAGTCACTAAAGCCTTTGTTATAAAATTAGTTATAGACTCTCTAAGTCACTTCCTAATATTTATGAAAGATTTTGGTGCCTAGTTGGCAGTCTTCTCTCCACCCCAAACTCCCACTGATATGCTAGGGGTCCCCGTGAAGGTAACCCACTTACCATCCCTCATTTCAACAGTTCTTTGAACACCTGAGAGAGCTGAAACTAAACTAGTCCACGGAGCCAAAGTCCTGTATCAAACAAGACCCAAGGGTACAAGAGGCTTTTGCAAGTCGAAAGTTTCAATGGCTTGAATTCTGACCACTGACAAGCTTAATGCATTAAAAATTAGATGTCATGACATGAAGAAAGATGAACTTCAGATGGATGAATTTGGCTAACATGGTAGGGTACTGCACACATATTTTAATTTGGCATTGAACTACCATGACAAAACAAGAAGAGGAAAATTCCATAAAGGTCTGAACAGATCCATAGTATATTCCGTGGCCCACAGGCTGACATATCATTCTGTCAGTGGTGCAGTAATATTTGAGTCCTACCCCACTCACCCTGTTGTAAATGATGCATAGTGCAGGTACAAGACGTGGCTCCTTCGTGTCGAGTAGGCGCTAAATAAATATTTGTTGAACCAAAGTGGGACTGAAGCAAATATTAACACAAATTGTGAAAATGATATCACAATGAATCAATGTATGTATTTCAGACATTTTGATAAAGGTCACCTCTCAAGTATGTATTGTTTCTTATGTCACAAGGCCACAGTATATAACATTCCATGGATTACTATCTCTTGGTAGCATGTCATGGGGCACCTATGCAATATCTTTCATTTTTTCTGATGTGAGTAGCATAAAACTTTGGAAGGCATGATCAGCATCCATAAACATAAAGCACTCTAGCACTATTGCCACAATATAGAGTCGCCTTTTATTTGGGTATTTAGCCTCCTTCTAGTGTAAAATAAATTTTTTTTTAAAGTTTCAACCATGTATTATAGTATTAAATAACAGTCAAAATTATGGTCTTAAAGGCCAGGTAAAATTAATTTTTAATTACATTTCCCATATTAGAAAACTCCCTTAGGGGAAATTTTGTCAAGGTATGATGCTATATAAAAGATTTTTTTAAATCATCTACTTTCACTTAAGGTGTAAACCAAGAGCCAGTATAATAGCTCTTTGATCTTTAACGGTTTTTATTTTTGTGCATTATTATTTGTAAGGTCTGTCTCACACAAATAATTCTGACCTCTCAATTAATCTCAAGTTTTGCTCAGTTCTAGGTATGGCCCTGGGTTTCTGACTTCAGAGGTATCTTAATGTTATTACTCTTTTAACACCTTGTTGCTTAGCTCCTGTTGCTTTTTAAAACTGTACTACACACATTTATTAACCATATGTAAATGCATCCATGTGAATATATCATACATACTTTAAATGCGAAGTTCTTTCCCCTAGTTTCTTGGCCCTTTTCCTCACCCTGCAGGAAATCTATGCTAACAGCCTGAGAAGGGTGCTACAGCATTTTTACTTCTATTCGCATAGCCTTACAAAATCATAAGACTCCACATACATATCAACGTAAATGTTCTAGTAGCTGCATAATATGACACAGATAAGGTAACCCAGAAAGTCTGAGATGTCACATCTAGCTAGGCACCAAGGCAATACAAACGAAGTGGACATCTGTTGTCGGGCTGCGGTGTATGGGTCAGAGATATTCTGGAGAGAAACAAAAGCAAAAGCCAAAAAAGCAGACTCTGGGAAAGGAAGTAGCATAGACGGGGACTTAACAGTTCCCTTGGCAGAAATCTAATGAAATAAAATAAGTTTTTGAAAAAGCAAAGAATATTTTTTTCAGTCCTGAAAACTATTAACATCGTACAACAACTTTTGAATTGCTATCAGTAAAGCAGCAGAAAGGGTGGTGAAATTTAGAAATACCCCAACGGTGATAAAATTCAGAAAGACCCCAAATACCCCAGTGACAGTGCCCAAGCCTGTAAGCTGTGACGTGAGGGGACGGAAGTGTACAGCCAGGGTCTCATTCTGTACGTGATGGGTAAAAGAAATTGGACATTACAAATTTCTGGTGAAGGTAAGGGGGACTTGGAGACCAATCTGGAGGGGTGAGTTTTTCTCACCGACAAAGGCAGGGTGGAACGGAATGTGAACGAATCAGAGAAAATCATTCTGCCCAAATATAAAACCAATGGACCACATTAAACTTATCACCCAGGGGCATTTATATCAAAGCACGCAAAGGCTCCACTCTGAGGTGGGAGAACAGTTTAAAACTAGAAGGTGTCCCCGGAGTCAGTAAGTGCCAAATGCAGCATTTTCTAAAAAGATGAAAATAAAAATAAAATAAAATGGATGCAGAAGTCCAAAAACAGGCTTCAGTCAGACAGTTAGGACCCAGTGTTGCTCCTAAACTGCCGCCAGGTGAATAATCTACACTCCTCCCGCTCATGCGGGAATGCACACTACAGACAAAGCCCAGGTAAACAGGGAGGAGACTCAAGGAGAAACCACCTACCACTGTTTTGGGACCAAAAAAAAAGCATTAGAACTTCCTTTCATAAATGAGTAAGCTAAACAAGGAAGGAAAAAAGTTTCCAATAAAAGAAGTCTAAGTTCTCAAAAGACAAATAACAGGCTTTTTTTTTGGAAATTTTATCACAGAAAACAGAGAAATTAAACCACAAACACTTCACGACTCTCAAGGAAATTGAAGAGAATATAGGCTCTGAGAGATTCTGAAAGGAGATAAATGGACAACAGAATGAAATCAAAAGTAATTGGTAGAGATTTATAGATGATGTAATACAGAATTGTACACCTGAAATCTATGTAATTTTACTAACAATTGTCACCCCAATAAATTTAATTAAAAAAAAAAAAAAAGTAATTGGTAGAGTCAAGGAAAAAAAAATCCCTATTATTTCAGAAATAAGAAATGCATTAGAGGACTGGACCGGTGGCTCAGGCGGTTGGAGCGCCATGCTCCTAACTCCGAAGGCTGCCAGTTTGATTCCCACATGGGCTAGTGGGCTCTCAACCACAAGGTTGCCAGTTGGATTCCTCAAGTCCCGCAAGGGATGGTGGGCAGCACCCCCTGCAACTAATATTGAACACAGCACCTTGAGCTGAGCTGCCTCCCAGATGGCTCAGTTGGTTGGAGTGCGTCCTCTCAACCACAAGGTTGCCGGTTCAACTCCCCCAAGGGATGGTGGGCTGCGCCCCCTGCAACTAGAAACGGCAACTGGACCTGGAGCTGAGCTGCGCCCTCCACAACTAAGATTGAAACGACAACAACCTGACTTGGAAAAAAGGCCTGGAAGTACACACTGTTCCCCAATAAAGTCCTGTTCCCCTTCCCCAACAAAATCTTAAAAAAAGAAAGAAACGCATTAGAAATATCTAACAGCAAAATTGGCACAGAATAAAACTAAATCTCTGACAAGAAGAAATAGCTCAAGAAACCTGAATATGGAAGAAAATAGACAAATGAAAGTACATACACATATATGTGATGTATTTAGAGAGCAGACAAAATATGGAAACTCTAAAAGAGAAAGCAAAATGAATTAAAGACAAACATTTTCCAAGTTAAAACAGAAAGACTATTTCCTAAAATGAAGAATTAAATCTATAAGTTATGAGATCAAGGTGTTTCAGGAAAAATTAATACAGATCATCAAAACAGAATTATACTGAGAAAATTACTTAACATTCAAGATACAAACTCCTGTGAGCATCCAGGCAGAAAAATCAGTTACCCACAAGAAACAAAATTTATGTCATTTCTGTTTGCAAACTCCATTCAAGAGTCATTCGAGAAGTTCTATTTTTTTCTAAGTTGTTGGGATTTTTGCTTCTAAGTCCACCCTTATCGGTGGTTTTACTTTCCACAGTTTCAGTTACCTGCAATCAACCACAGTCCAAAAATATTACATGGAAAATTCCAGAAATAATTCATAAGTTTCAAACTGCATGCCATTCTGAGTAGTTTAATGACGTCTCACACCATCCCCACTCCAACCTGCCCAGGATGCGAACCATCCCTTTGTCTCACACGTCCATGCTGTATATGCTCCCGGCCCATTAGTCACTTAATAGTAGCCATCTTGGTTATCAGACTGACTGTGCAGGTGTCACAGTGCTTTTGTTCAAGTCACCCCTATTGTACTTAATAATGGCCCCAAAGCACAAGAATAGTGATGGCAGCAATTCAGATATGCCAAAGAGAAGCCGTAAAGTACTTCCTTTAAGTGAAAAATGTGTATGTATAGGACAAAACATAGTATATATAGAGTTTGGTCCTACCCTTGGTTTCAGGCATCCACTGGGGGTCTTGGAGTGTATTCCCCGAGAAAAAGGGGGGATTACAAAGGGACTTTAATATTGATTTTGACTTTCCTATATTTTACTCAGAGATTATGATTTGTAGTTTTCTTTGGACAACTTATTGTGGTTTTATCAGTGATTTATACTGTAAGACTTACACTTTCTTAACTCTTCCTTGGATACTTGAAGTTATATGTTTTGTAGGGTACAAAAGTTTATGTACATCTACGTATTATGTCATCCTGTGAATTACATAGAGTAGTCAGATCCCTATGTCTTTATTTTTGCCAATTTGATCTGTCAAACTGAGAGAGAGAGATGTTAGTCTCTCACTACACTTGTGTTTCAATTTCTTCTATGTCTAGCAATTTTTACATGTATATTTTGAAGCTACGTTAATTGGCATAGACTGTTTCAAGATCATTACATCTTCATCATGGATTACAATCTTAGCCAATTAAAAAAAACACACTACCTTTTACTTTTTTGCCTTCAATTTCATTTTGATAGTAAAACGTGACTCATACTTTCATTTAATTTGCTATATCTTTGCCATCCTTCTATTTTTAACTTTCTGTGTCATTTTGCTTTGAGTATGCCTTTTAGATAGAGTATCCCTTTTAAGAAAGTTTGATTCTTTAAACTAACCTTGAGGATATCTACTATGTCTTAAATGGAAAGCTTATTCCATTTAAATTTATATAAAAACAAATGTACTGCATCTCAACTTCCATCATCTTATTTTCTGATTTTATATGTCATTGTTATTTCCCTTTTCCATAAAGTAAATGTTTCCTTTGACTTTTTCTCTAGTGCATTGGTAGACATATATAGTATTTTTAATTTAGAAGGGATTACCTTCCATTTTCAAATGCATTTTAAGTTTGCTTGTATTAATTATATGCAATGAAAGAGTATTGAAAACCTTATGTGCAAGGTGAGGAAATCAGCACACATTTACTTACTCTCATACCTTTCTTTCTTAATTCACTTTTTTGGTTGGCTTAATTTGGGATCTTTGACACATGCTATTATTTGTGAAACTATCCATTTTGACTTGATGTATCCTTTCAAAAATCATTTTGACTTTACATTTTGTGGTGATACTATATTTGAAACAATGATTTAACTTAATTCTATGTTTATTGTTTCACGCTCACAAAGAGTCTCTTTATACCACAATTTCCCCATAATTGATTTGGTTAATTTCTCAACTGCTTGTAATACTTCAGTAAATAATTTTTTCAAGAAAAGTTTGTAAACAATATGCTTCCTAAGTAAATCTGAGAATATCTTCCTGATTCTTTTCCAAAGAAGTGGTAGTTGACTGAATATAGAATTTAAGAGTCACACTCTTCTTTTTCTCATGACTCTAAAGCCAAATTGTATTATCGTCTTCTGATCGATAAGGCTGAGAAGATGTCTGAGACATGACTGATTTTTGTTCCTCCAGAGATTTTTTTACTTTTTTTGAAAGCCTAAAAAATATTTTGTGGGTTTTATTTTTTGAAATTTAAATATTTCACCAGAATATGTCCAGATACTGGTATTTTTTTACTAATTCTAGCAGGAACATGATAAATGTGGTCATTAAAACTTGAACTTCCTATCTTCCTTAGTATATCTTTTGTTAGTTTTACTGTTTTGTTTACTGTTTACTGTTTTGTTTTTTTCTGTTTTCTTCCTGAGGGACAGCAACTATCCATTTAGTTGGATCACTGTTTCCCATCTTCTACATCTACCTTCTTGTTGCTGACAATCTTCCAATCACACTTTCTTCTCCTTTTCCTCTGCATTATGGGATAGTCTGTTAAGTTGCTCTCCAGATTACTAATTATATTACTAATATTTAGCAGATTCAATTCGGTTCTTTACTGCTTCTAATGAAGTTTTCAATTTGGTTATAGGATTGTTAGTTTCTTTGAAGGATTTTCTTGATTCTACCAGCTCTGTTATATTTTAGTCTGTGATCACATTTCATCTTTCATCTCTTTCATAGAATTTTTTAAATCTTTTATTGAGTGCAAATATTTTTTTCTATAAAAATATTTTTAACATGTATACTATCGCCCAGCATTTTGTTACTTTTATTTGCTTACACTGCAGATTATTTCGCTCATTTTCTACTTCCCATATCAATCGGAAGTATACTCAGGCCTCCTATGGGCCCCAAATTAATACCAGCTTATTCTCCTTCAATCCTTTCACTGTCCACCTATGTGCTGTTCTAAGTCTCCTCTTACATGGAGAGCTGGAGATTTGACGAGTTTATGTTTATATTACCAGTTCAGTGATCCAGTACATGGAGAGAAGTAGGAGGGAGCAGGTGTTACAGGTTGTCCTCATGAGGACGTTTGTCTCTGTACATCTTTCACTATGTTTGGCAAATCTTTTACGCCAGGACCATTTTTTCCACGTGTAATTTACTCTTTTTCCTGGCCTCCTTGCCATGTATATGATGGGACTATATCTGGTTTCCATCTCGCTGCTAGCTACTGTCTGGCCCAGTACGAACAGGTCCAAATTCCTACCTATGTTGTGTAATGGTAATTGCCTTTAGCCCTCTCCAATCAATTGCTTCTGAATATAGTTGTTCCACAGCGGTGAAAGGATTCCCAGAATGGAAAGTTCTCCACCTGTCCCAAGGACTAACTTGCCCTCTAAGCTCTCAACTCTCCAACTTCAACAGTATTATTTGGGACCTGTGAGGAGCAGCCTAACTTACAACTATAGCACTTTCTCATGAGGGAGAATGACAACTCTTCCCTCAGCATCATCGATTAATCACATCCTAATCTACCTTGTCTGGCAGGAATTCTCAAAGTTTAAAAATTCTTATACATTCCTTTGGTTATTTTAATTGGGACTTGGGAGAGTAGGGGAGAAACAGATGTCTTTTCATTTTGCCATTGTACCTCAAAGCCTAATTTCCCCACTCTTTAATCTCTAGTTATCATGGTTTGAAAAAATTCTTATGCAGGCTTTTCAAAATAACTATTAAATAAAAGTGAGAGTAAATAACATTAGATAATATATATTTATGTATTGTGATTTATAATAAGAAATATGTATTTTGTCTTCATCCCTGTTCTTGACAAAATCTCCAATGGAAAAGCAGGCAAGCCTATGTGGCCTCTGGGACACAATTACATGTAACATAATAATGTACTAGATAATCATTAATGACTTAATGAGATTCTAGTGATGTGCCAGTACCTTTGACTTTTATGATTGTCTTGCTGTAAGGAATCTATATTTGAACACTGATACTGTGAATTTGTAATAAGACATATATATATTTGTTATATTCCCCCTTCCTGGCACCAACTCCTGAAACCCTTGGAATTTCCTAAGTGATTAGAGTGGAAAAAGGTGTCTTTTGTTATTCATAACAGGACCCTTTCAACCATACCTGAGTTTATGTTAATGAGGTGACGTTTAGAAAGCTTCTAGGTAATATAAGGCTATGGGTTGGTTGCCGGAATCAACCACATGAGTAGAGGATTGGAACTCCCCCACCACCTGGGAGGCTGAAGATTGAGTTCAGTCTCCATAAAAACCCAAAAGGATGTGTTCAGAGAGCTTCCTGGTTGATGAATAGGTGACGTGCTGGGAGAGTGGGGCTCCCAGAGAGGGCATGTAAGCTCTGCGCCACGTAACTGCCCACGCATCTCTTCCAACCAGCTGTTCCTGAGTTACATCCTTTATACCAAACTGGTCATCTAGTCACTAGATTTCTTCAGTTGTCTGATCTGCTCTCGCAAATTAATTTTGAACCTGAAAGGGGGTACTGGGAACTTTTGCTTTATAGCCACAGGTCAGTCAGAGGCACAGGTAACAACGTGACCTTGCAAATAGAGTCTGCAGGGAAGTGTGGTGGGCAGTTTTAGGGACTGAGCCTTTAACCAACCTGTGGGATCTGACACGACCTCCAGGAAGATAGAGTTAGAATTGAGTTAACTTGGAGGACACCCAGCTCGTGTTGCAGAACTGCTTGATGTGTGGAAAACTCCACGTCTGATATTAGAAATGTAGTATTGTAATAGAGTATGAAGACTATAGAAGACACACACACAGAAGTATGAGTTTCCTATACATACATACATACGTATGTGTGTATACATATAATCATTGTGGTAAAATATACAAAACATAAAATTTATCACTTTAATCATTTTTAGGTATATAGTTCAGTGGCATTAAGTATATTCACATTGTTGGGCAACCATCACCACCAGCCATTTCCAGAACTTTCTCATTTTCTCAAACTGAAACTCTGCACCCATTAAACAATAACTCCCCATTCCTCGCAGTCCCTTCTAATCACCATTCTACTTTCTGTCTATTTTTCTAAGTCTTTATGAATTTGACAAGTTGAGGTACCTCATGTAAGTAGAATCATACAATGTCCTTTTGTGGCAGGCTTATTTCATTTAGCATAATGTCGTCAAGATTTATCCATGTTGTGGTGTGTATCAGAATTTCATTTTTTTCTAAGTCTAAATAACACTCCATTTTAGTTTTATACCACATTTTGTTCATCCATCCTTCAATGGACATTTGAGTTGTTTCCACCTTTTGCTACTGTGAATAATGAGGCTATGAACACTGGTATACAAATAACTGTTCAAGTCCCTGCTTTCAATTCTTTTGAGTATATACCTAGAAGTGGAATTGCTATGTTTAATTTTTTGAGGAACCATCATACAGTTTTCTGTAGAGGTTGCATCATTTTATATTCTCACCAGTAATGTGTAAGTGTTCTAATTTCTCCACATCCTTTCCAACACTTGTTATTTTCTGTTTGTTTGTTTAATAATTGCCACTCTAATGGGCTCAGAATACATGTTTAATGAGTCACTCTCATATTGACAAATCCTCCTATCTCGAATTTATATAAATTTATGTAAGGGTGAGGTGAGCAATATATGTCTGGACAAAGATTATTTTCACTGAATGAAAATACTCACATTGGCAATCAAACGTGTGCCCCTAGCATCATTAGCAACCTGCTCACAGCAATGTAGCCAACAGGCTCTAACCACTACATCACTGACTGATACAGCCCTGTCTCTAATTGTTGGAAAAACAACTGTTAAAGAAGGGCCACATAAGAGAATGGGGTAAGAGGCTGGGGAGAAGTTACAATGACAGACACTTTTCCTCCTGTCTTCATCTGCTAAGGGGGAAGTCAGTTCTTTTGCCAACATCAGGATCAGAAGAGCCAGAGGAAAAATATAGATGAAGAAGGGAATTAGCCGTTTTAAACGTCAGCTTGTACTAACGTATTTATCTCTAAACCCTCATTTCAGCTCTCCTATTTTATTGTGGAACCATTAAGCTCTCAAAAATTTTTAAAAATGTTGGAATCCATTCATCTTTCCTTACCACAAACCTGTCCTGTGCCAATATCTGCTTCTTTTCTCACAGGTCTGCATTTCAGTTATATAAGCACATAGTTATAGATTATGCAACGATAATAGGTGCTATATTCCAAGGACTTATATTTTCTGTATATATGTGAACATCGAGTAATTAATGCATTGATTTTTATCTACTCTAAAATAAATAATATACTAATCAACCAAGGAAAACACTACCCTGGCACATACATGATTTCATGATTTATAAATAGAATCTCTTCTTTAATTGAAGCAAAAATTTTAAAAGGTCCTGTGCTGAAAACTGAGAAAGCAGCCATCAAACAAATATTATATAAGTACCTAGTTTTTTGGAGAAAATTCTAGCTTTGTCCTTAAAGACATCAAACATACTGAAGTCTAGTAAAATATCTCCTGGTACTCAACTTCTAAATAATTTATTTGTGAGTGTCGATGTGCTCCTCGCCTGACATTTTTCATGTGTCTCATGCTAGATGAATCTTGCCAAATAGCATATCCGAACTTAGACTTCAGTCTCCTGTGTGCGTGCTCACCTGCCATTTATTATCAGAACAGAGTCAGGCTTTATCTTTTAAAACACACGAAGACATGCACATCCAGATGAAGCTCTTCGCATAAGCGAAGTGTGTAGTAACAATAAGCACCAAGAATTTCTGAAACTCACATGTCAAAAAGTATCATCTTCACTTCCCTGGACCTTACAAACCGGAACACACAAGGGTTCTGGTTTTCCGCTGTAACCTGACTTTCACCTTCCAAAAGAGCTTAAAAAAAAATGAGGGAAAAGGATATCCAAAGGCACTGCTCATCAATTGCTAAATAGTCCAGTATATTTGTAACTCTATCTCCTTTTCCTTTACACCAGTAAGTGATGAAAACCTGATGGCACAAGCGAGCAATGCATGACCATCCAGCCAGTGCGATGTAGTCACAGAAACAGAGGAAACAGGCCTAAGTGGGAACAAAAAGATTAATGCTGGGAACAGCATAAGCAGCAAGTAAAACCATCTCCATCGTGAGAGGAAGAGGTTAAAAAGTGTAAGAAAATTTCTGAATAAAATTACTAGGACTAATGCAGAGAAAGGGATTAATTTTTCAATTTTCTCGAAAAACAGGAGTCAGTCTGTGACCTGCCTCCCCAGGTATTACATACAGACCTCAAGAACACAGTCATTTAAAAAGTAACTGCTTCAAGGAGTCCAGCTAAAACTACAAAGACGTGAAATTCCAGTCAGACACAGGAAATTCTTCAGGGAATAAAAGAATTTTATGACTCATAAGATTAAAATCTCCTGAATACTCAACTAACGTAATCTAATGAAGTATTGTCACTAGGAAAAGAGTTTGATGAATTTATGTGTTGTGCAGGAAAATTTTAAGCAAAACGGGAAATTGAACAAACTTAAATCTATATTCCTTTGTAATGTTTCATTTCAGGGTAAAACTAACTTGAAGGACACCACGATTTCTTATACGGTGAGACATTGTGTAGAATGTCTTTTTAACTACTGGGATTTTAAGCAAAATTTCATATCCATAACTTAAAAAAAAATAGATCAAGTCAGCCCAAGAGCAGCCCCAGGATTCAAATATAGGTCATTTCGAAGGTTCTTAGTCTTCAAATTTAATACATTTTGAAAAAAGTTCTAAGAGTTGAAGATAAAGGCTTCAGACAGATGCCAATGGAAAGAAAGAAACGGAGGTCAAGTTTTCCTGCGGACATCAACAACAACAAAAACTTGAGAGCATTATTTTCTTGACTTGAGACAATCCTTAAGCATAGATGAAAGTCAGCATCCAGGAGGCTATCCTTACCTTAAAACATGTTCCATGTTTTTGTAACTTAATTCTAATTTAAAATTTTGCCTGCTCTATGTGAAATTCCCTTCTGGTAACAGGTTGTAAAAACAAAGCAAACAATGAAAGCCCTCTGTTTAATCTTTCCCAGGGACAAACACAGTATAATATACAATATGTAACTATGCGTTAAGATTGCAAATTACTTTTATTTAATTTAGACTAGTGCTTAGCTTCACCTCTGAAATATCAGTCTGCATCCTTCTATTTTGGTTTGATTCTATAGTCCACTTAAAACAGTAAATGTTTACATTAAAAGGACAAGAGAATGTGTGATGTATTTTAACTGTCAAAAGTGTTGTGAACAGCAGCAGCTGGAAGAAGAATGTGCAGCCCACTTCTCCGTTATCCTGAAGCCTTTTAGATTGTTCAAATCAGCAGTTACATCCTTCAGTGCTCGTATTAAAAAAAAAAAAAAATTCAACTGCCATACTGGGAAAATGTACTAACATTTCTAGAGTTCACTTGTGGTCTTCGCACTAACTTTCTGCTGGCGCAGGGATGGAACTGGTCACTGGACAAGGAGCCCTCCTTTCATTTTTGAGGTCGCCATTTCAGATGAAGGTAAAAGCCAGGAGCAAATGAAAGGAGTTCCATCCTGGGTGTTCCCCTTAGAGGTTGCTACAATCTGTGCTTAGTCCAGTTCCTCTGCAATCATCATTCACAGTCTCCTGAATTCATTATGATATGGCCCCTGTCAAAGGTCTGCTCAGAAGACTGAACACTGAAAGTACGCTGATTTCCTTAATGTTTCCAGATCTGGTGAAATTCCACCAATAAAATGAAAGAGAGAAATGTGTAACACTCTTATTCCCCCTGGAGTGATTTCAGGCCCAGGGGGAACACAGGTCGGGAGAAGCAAGGCCTAAGGCTGTGTGGGAGGGTGAGGCTAACCAGCGCACGCACGACGAGGCTTCAGGTTTGAAATATTGGAAGGTGGACAAAACCCTGCATGATCCAGCTCCTACCTGCCTCTCCAAACACATCCTGAACCACTCTCCCATCTGTGCTCCAACCACACTGGTCTTCTTTCAGTTCCTCTAACATATCAAGTTCATTGTTGTATCAGGGCCCACTGTATTTTCTTGCTCTTCTGCTTAGAACATTCATTCAAACTCTTTGTTTGGATTCTCGTACTTCAGACCTTAGCTCAAATATCACCTGCTCACTGAGGCTTTCTCAGAAATCCCTACCTAAATTAGTGCCTGCCCCCAACCCCCTACCACCACCACCATTCCCTAGCATCTGATCCTTGCTATTCCCTCACACCTCTTACCAGATGTCATCATGTTTATTTGTTTACTTGTTTAGTGCCAGACACATGCCAGCCCTAGACTGTAAACCTAAGAGCAGGAGCCCTTCCTGTCTGTTTACCTCTGTTACTACTATTCCTAAAACAGTAAATATTTAAATAAATGTGTTTAACACTCTACTAGAGGCTGAGGGTAAAACAACATGAAAAGATATAGGTTGAATCTCAAAAATCTTGTAAAGAGAATGAAGACTGACAAGTAATCATAATATAGTAAGATAATTGTTTTACAGGGAGCACATAAGTCTCCTAGAAAGAGCTTCCATATGTTTATCTTAACAGAAAAAAAAAAATCTATTCTAAGGGAGGGGACTGTGTATGCAAAGACACAGAAGCAGCCATAACAGCACAATTGTGTGCTGGGGGAATTCTTTAAGGTTTTATAAAATATAAATTGGTAGGGGTTGGGATGAGGAGAGGAAGAATTAAACTTGGACAGAGAGGGATCCAGGTGCCTCTCATCCAATGACAGCCCTTCCTTGCCACGCAAAGGGAGAGAGATTTCATCCTACAGCCAATGGGAAGCCAATAGGGAAAATTCTGGGCATAAAGGTGACATGGTCAGAATTGCATTTTAGAAAAATAATTCTGATAACTGATTTAGGTGATTTAGAAAATGAAATCATGGGCAGGTAGCAGAGGGACAGCCAACAGAGTTTCATAACATACAGGTACCAGAGAGGAAGAGGGATTCAATGGCAGAAAAAGCTCCCACGAATTTTGCTGAATATCCACCTTGTCTCTGGATGGGGTTATTAGGCCACATGCGATGGCATTCACCCATGGAGCAGCCCTGATATGAGTTTCTAGATACTAGTGTCTATTTGAAGAAGTGCTCTCTATAGGGACTGAGCTGTTCACTGGGCAGGTAGCTGTTCTTTCACTTTGAGGTTTTTAACAGCCCCAGACATTCTCACTCCTGAATACAAGCTTGGTTTAGAGGTAGAATACTGCCACTAGCAAGGATTTCTGTTCCATGGGTGTATGGACATTTCTCATCCTTTGGGCCCAAATTCACTAGTTCCAGTGCTAGCAGGAATAGTGTGATCTACACAATGTATTGACGTAAACTGCAAGACGTGTGTGAGGGCCAAAAAGGAGAAGCACGGGGATTGGAAGTCCTACCAGGCCAAGCACAGGAAAACTAATGAAGTGTAGGGTGTGGCAGTAGCTTTAGGCACTTGAGTTTGCAAAAAACTTAACAGGTTAAAAGCACCAGGTGCGTGTCACTGAGTTTCTAATATTGCCCAACAGACTGGAGATGAAATGAGAGAATGATGGAACCTCCAACTTGGAGGAGAACCCTCCAGATTCGTGACCTGTCAGTGGTGATCTTCCACACTCACAGTCTTGCTCAACCAGAGTTCCCCGAGAGAATGAAGCTGGAAAGGGCCTAACCTAAGGTATCCACTGCATGTAATTAAGTTCTCTAGAAGCATCTAGAGTGGGACTAGAAAGGTGATAGGGGGTTGCTGTGTTCTCTCTTCCCGTGAGACCTTCTCAGTCTCATTCCATTGCTCGGGATTGTTCTCAACCCGCCCACCTTGCCTAGTTCTCTCCTACACATTCTCCAGGTTTCAGCTTAAAGCCAAAGGCCTTGCTTGACCTTTTAGACTAAGTGAGTATGCCTTGCACTTGGACAGAGAAGGGTCCAGGTCATGAAAGCCCTTCTATGCCATGCAAAGAGAGAGATTTCATCCTGTACCAATGGGAAGCCATCAAAAATCTCTGGGCATTTGGGCCGTGGGGTGATACGATCAGACTTGCTAGTTGCAAAAACCTCATCTTTGTAATTTTATTTTAAAAACTCATTCAATTAGGGCAGGGCCTGAGTCTACGCTGCACCAAATATACTCAGCATTGGTGTTTAAAAGAGTGAGTGAATAAAGCATGATCTGATATTTGAACAAATGTGCCTTGATTGGAAAGTAGGAAAGAGGGTATTCCCACCGTTTTAAGAGGCATTGTTAATACATACATGGGAAACTATCAAGTGCTACTTACCAGAAGGAGAGCACTGAATATCTCACAAGGAGTGGAAAAAGAAAATTAGTATTATTCAGGGGTATCACGACCAACGCAATGAGACAGAGCTAGCGGGACTTTTAATGTGTTGTTCCGTGGAGAGGCACAGCCATTGAAACATCATTTTCAGTCCTAACTATTTAGCCTATCCAGTTAATTATAATGGTCTTGAACTACTTAGGAAGCTTTGAACACAGGATACAATTTCAAAGCCCATAATAGGCAGAATGAAGGGCATAGGTGAAGGCAAAAGAAACTAACCACTTGGTCTTCTCCTGGAGCTTTGAGAGGGAAACACACATGACATGAGGTAGGTACTGGGCTGGCTGTTCTCAAACATTTTCAATGAGCGCAACTTTGCCAATTTTACTTTATTTTATTTATTTTTTAGTAGCTTTAGTGGTTTCTCATAGCCTGCTGCCTAATATGGTGGCTCCTGCTTAAAGGAAATCTGCCAGATTACTGACTAGGAATAACTGGAATGGGCTCAGCCATGCAAAATAAGAACAACAATAATAATTGTGAAATTAAAAAAAATTAAATTAAATAGAAAGGGTTTGGAATTGAGTGAAAATATGACTACAGTAATGGTATCAGGAAAACAGCCCTGAATTCTTGACTAGGTTTTCCCACATGAGACATGGGTAATCCAAGTGCTGCTTTGCTAAACTCACATCATTTGTAAAATGACAGCACTGGACATGCTCTTCAATGTTCTTTTTAGCAACAGAATGTTGCTAACATTCTGTTCCTATAAAATCATATCACATCACCTGTTTTATATATATGTATATAGATTTATTATATATTACATATATTGTATATTTAGTATGTACTAAATATAAATCTATAAATATAAAATCTGTAAATGTAAATAATCTAGTTCACAATGACTACATCGATAAATTACAGAATAGAAATACAACAATGATTCTTTCTTCTCTTTCATCAATAACCATATATATGTAGATATATATCTATAGATATAGATACATATATATATATATTTGTCTTTCTAAAAGGCACCTACGATTAAATATCTAAAAACTGAAAATGGCTTATAAAGGGAATTTTGTGAGAATTTAAGCATTTGCCAACCTAATGATCAAAAAGATATGGTGATCATTACAAATTTTTCAAAGGTCTAAGGAGTACAGAGTTTGCATTAATTTGTACATGTGGGGTTTTAAGAAGGAGATCTAAGTATAATGGGTAGCATATGTAGGAAGGTTGCACCAGTGACCATAAAGTGGACGTCTTATTCACCCACAGAATAAACAGATACATAAAACTTATATAAAAAGAAACAACACAAATAAGACTTCCTCATGGAAAGCTCAGGCTCCTATTCCTCCAAGTTTTTGAGAGAGAAAAATGTCACTGATCAAAAAGGAATTAAAATTTCGATAGCATACTCAGAGCCAGGAACACCCTTTTGTTCACACCATACGTCTTTTACTTGTACAACTGCCATTGTTATATAAGGTAAAAAAACAAACAATGAAGTATACACTGTGTCTGAAAACAGTACTCTATTTTGTTAAGCATTATTTATTTGAAAAGTACACTTAATGACAAACATAATGAGTACCCAACAGATTCTCAAGTTGTTGAAACAAAATAAGGACAATATTGTATATCAAGTATGCTACTTCATAAGAGGGAAGGGAGGTCCACTGGCAGTAGTTCTGATAAATAAGACCCAAATGCTACAGTGTAAAAAGCTCTCCAGCAAGTTTTACCTGGGGAAAGGTTAATGGAAAGAAGCCAGACAGAGCAGCAAATATAATTCATACACTCATTCATTCCACATCATTCTCTATCCCTGTTTAGCTGTTAAAAAGATGAGCTAAATGTGCTAAGGACACAAACAGTAACAGCCAGAAATGACTGAGTATTTACTACATTATGACAGGTGTTATGCTAAGCCCTTTAAATCTCTTTAATCCTCTCAACAATACCATGAAGTTGGTACTATCAGTTTTAGCAGAAATTAAAAGAGATTAAGTAATGTCCCAAGATTATACAATGAACAAATGGCTGAGCTGAGATTTGTTCCATGAGTCCAATCCATGCTCTTAACCATCTCCCTAATGAAATCCTTGCTGGTGATCTGATGCCAACCTGAAAACTAGTAAACCGAATAAAATGTCAGCTGGGTAAATTATTTGTCACATAGATGATGAAATCCTTAATATATAAAGAGAATTTACAAAGCAATAAAATATATAAATACCCCAACAGAAAAATAAGCAAGTGACATAAACCAACAATACATAAAAGAAAAAATATAAATATTCAATAATTATATTTAAAATTTGAACTCATAATAACTAAATAATGCAAATTAAAATGTTAATGAGATACTAGGTTTCAAATATGACATACATTATCAGGTATTAAATAGGAGGAAAATACTCAATATTAAAGAAAGAGAGCATGGAGAAATGGAAACACCCACGAAATCTACATGGTAGTTAAATCGGTACAAATTTTGTGAAAAGTAACTTGGCAATAACTACCACAAGCTTTTAAAGTGCACATAACAAGATATGGGAATGTATATCATCTCTATTCTATTATAGTTCTAAACGTCCTGTTCTTTAAAAATTAGAAAATAAATTTCAAGGTAGGGGAAGACTACAGTCTAAAATAACAGATGTGCCTAACAAAACTTACAAAAGTTATTTTAAATGCTAAATCTATGTAACTGTTGATAATATGATTTGAAGTATAATGTAACATAAAAAAGAAATTTATAAATAGATGAAGCATTTTTTTAAGAAAAAATTACTAATAATCTCAAACCATAATTTTCAATTATTTCAATGAACCTGTAAAGGTAGAAGAAAGGAAAAAGGAAAAATTGTACTCATATATATGCTATATATATTACATTTAACATATATGTTAGAATCATATATATATACATGTATATATATATATATGCCTGTACCCATTAGCAGTTACTCCTTATTTACCCTCAAATTCCCCAGCCCTAGGCAACCACTAATCTACTTCACGTCTCTATAGATTTGTCTATCCTGGATATTTCATATCAATAGAACCATATAATCTTCCATTACTGAATTTTTTGCATAAGCTAATGTTTCTGAGGTTTCTGAGGTTTCTGAGTACCTGCACCATTTTATACCCCCTCCAGCAATGCATGAGAGTTTCAATATTTCAACCTCCTTGCCAGCATTTGTTATTGTCTGTCTTTTCTATTGTCTGTCTTCTTTTTTTTTAAGGGGAACAGGACTTTTTTGGGGAACAGTGTGTACTTCCAGGCCTTTTTTCCAAGTCAAGTTGTTGTCCTTTCAATCTTAGTTGTGGAGGGCACAGCTCAGCTCCAGGTCCAGTTGCCGTTGCTAGTGGGGGCGCAGCCCACCATCCCTTGTGGGACTCAAGGAGTTGAACCAGCAACCTTGTGGTTGAGAGCCCACTGGCCCATGTGGGAATCAAACCGGCAGCCTTTGGAGTTAGGAGGCTAACCACCTGAGCCACCAGGCTGGCCCCTTGTCTGTCCTTTTTATTATAACCTTTCTATTGGGTGAGAACTGGTATCTCATTGTGGTTTGCACTTGCATTTTGCAAACAGCTAATGTTTTGCATTTTTTCAAAAGTGCATATTAGATATTTGTATAACTTCCTTGGAAAAATGTCTATACAGATCCTTTACTCATATTTTTTCTTCTGGTCAGTAGAGGTTTATTTTTCTAAAATTATGAAAATCAAGCTAAGTTTGTATAGTTCTTGAAGTTTTGTTTAAATTATTTTTAAAAGCAGAATTATATGCAAGCGACGAGCTAAGAAAAATTCTTTTTGAAATTCATTTTCAGCCTTTTTATTTTTTATTTTTAATAATTGTTAGTTTAATAATTGTTAGTTTAATAATTGTTAGTTTAATAATTGTTAGTTTATGTCAACTGTCAATTACAGTTGACATAAATATTATATTAGTTTCAGGTGTACAACATAGTGATTAGACATTTATATAACTTACAAGTGATCACCCGAATAAATCTAGTACCCATCTGACACCATAGTTATTACAATATTATTTATTATATTCCTTATACTATACTTTACATTGCCATGACTGTTTTGTAACTACCAATTTTTACCTCTTAATCCCTTCCCCCTTTTCACTCATCCCCCCCAACCCCCTTCACATCTGGCAACCATCAAAATATTCTCTGTATCTATGAGTCTGTTTCTGTTTTGTTTGTTCATTTATTTTGTTGTTTAGATTCCACATATAAGTGAAATCATATGGTATTTGTCTTTCTCTGTCTGACTTACTCCACTCAGCACAATACCCTCTAGGTCCATCCATGTTGTTGCAGATGGCAAGATTTCATTCTTTTTTATGGCTGAGTAACATTCCATTGTATATATGTACCACCTCATCCACTGATGGACACCCAGGTTGCCTCCATATCTTGTCCATTGTAAATAATGCTGCAATGAACATATGGATGCACCTGTCCCTTCAAAGTAGTGTTTTGGCTTTCTTTGGATAAATACCCAGAAGTGGGATTACTGAGTCTTTCTTTGTCTCTTGTTATAGCCTTTGTTTTAAAATCCATTTTGTCTGGGATAAGTATTGCTACCCCAGCTTTTTTCTTTCATTTCCATTTTCATGAAATATCTTTTCCCATCCCTCTACTTTCAATCTATGCGTGGCTTTCGATCTGAAGTAAGTCTCTTGTAGGCAGCATTTGTAAGGGTTTTGTTTCCTTATCCATTCAGCCACCCTATGTCTTTTGATTGGAGCATTTAATCCATTTACATTGAAAGTAATTGTTGGTAGATACGTAGTTATTGATATTTTATTATTCGTATTTTTGATATTTTGTTTTTTTCCCATCTTAAAGAAGTCCCTTTAACATTTCTTGTAATACTGGTTTGGTGGAATTTCTTTAGCTTTCCCTTGTCTGGGAAACTTTACCTCTCCTTCGATTCTAAATGATAGCTTTGCTGGGTAGTAATCTTGGTTGTAGGTCCTTGCTTTTCATCACTTTGAATATTTCATGCCAATCCCTTTTATGGGAGCTCCCTTGTAGGTAACTAACTGCTTTTCTCTTGCTGCTTTTAAGATTCTTTCTTTGTCTTTAACCTTTGGCATTTTAATTGTGATGTGTGTCTTGGTGTGGGCCTCTTTGGGTTCATCCTGTTTGGGACTCTGCACTTCCTGGGCTTGTAGGTCTATTTCCTTCTACAGGTTAGGAAAGTTTTCAGTCATTATTTCTTCAAATAGGTATTCAATTCCTTGCTTTCCTTCTCCGTTTGGTACCACTATGATGTGAATGTTGGTACATTGTCCCAGAAGTCTCTTAAACTATCCCCACCCTTTTTTTAATTCTTTTTCTTTTTCCTGTTTTGATTGGGTGTTTTCTGCTACCTTGTCTTCCAAATTGCTGATTTGATCCTCTGCTTCATCTAGGCTGCTGGTGATCCCTTCTAGTGCATTCTTCACTTTAGTTATTGTGTTCCTCACTTCTGTCTGGTTTTTTTTTAAGGTTTCTATGTCCTTTTCTATGTTTGCTGTCTCCTTGTTGAAGTTCTCACTAAGTTCCTTGAGCATTCTTATAACCAGTGTTTTGAACGCTGTGTCTGGTAGATTGCTTGTCTCCATTTTGTTTACTTCTTTTTCTGGAGCTTTGTTCTGTTCTTTCATTTGGGACATATTTCTTTGTCTCCCCATTTTGGCTGCCTCCGTGGTTGCTTCTTTGTAGTAGGTAGAGCTGCTATGTCTCCCATTCTTAGTAGAAATGGCCTTATGTAGTAGGTGTCTGGTGAGGCCCAGTGGCACATTCTCCCTGGTAACCTGAGTAGGGATACCTTGCTCTTCAGGGGGAACCTCCGCTGCCAATTTATTCCTCCTGATTTTTAAACTCCACTCATGGGTATAAGGACCAGTCCATTCCATGTGTCCACCCTTCCTACCAGTCTCCACGTGGCATCTTCTGTATGTCCTTAGTTCTAGGACTTCTGTTCAGCTAGACTTCGGGTGATTCTCAATGATGGTTGTTCTGTAATTTAGTTGTAATTTTGTGTGGTCATGAGAGAATGCAAGCACAGTGTTTACCTACTCTGCAATCTTAACTGGAAATCCTGTATTACCCTTTTAAAAAAATAATTAGATCCCCAGAGTTTATTCATCTTATAACTGAAGGCTTGTACCCTTTGACCAGCATCTCCCCATCTCCCCCACCTCTTAGCTCCTGGTGACTACCATTCTACTTTCTGTTTCTATGAGTTACACTTTTTCTTTTTTAGATTCCGCATATAAATGAGATCATACAGTATTTTTTTCTCTGTCTGTCTAATTTCACTTACAATAATGTCCTTTAGGTTCATCCACATTGTTGCAAATGGCAGGATTTCCTTCTTTCTCATGGATACATATACATATACGTATGTACATATGTATATATGTATATATGGCATATACCACTCTACCACTCCCAGGATATAACCATATATATATATATATATATATATATATATATATATATATATATATATACACACATATATACGTAAAAATATATAAAACATATATAAAAATATATAAAACATATATATATATGTAATAAAAAAATATATAACTATATATAAAACATCTTTATCCATCTATTCATTGATAGACACTTAGGTTGTTTCCATATCTTGGCTATTGTGAATAATGCTGTGATGAACATGGGGGTGCAGATATTTCATCCTTCAGATTGCTGGATTATGTGGTAGTTCTATTTTTAATTTTTTGAGGAAACTCCATACTGTTTTCCATAGTGGTGTACTAATTTACAATCCCACTAACAGTGCACCAGTATTCCCTTTCTTTATATCCTCATCAAGACCTGTTATCTCTTGTCTTTTTTATAATAGCCATTCTAACAGATATGAGTAAATATCTCATTGCAGTTTGGATTTGCATTTCCCTGATGATTAATGATGTTGAGCATCTTTTCATGTACCTGTTGGCCATTTGTATGTCTTTGAAAAAATGTCTGTCTAAATCTTTTGCCCATTTTATAATTGGATTGTTTGCTTTCTGGCTATTGAGTTGAATGAGTTCCTTATATATTTTGGATATTAACTCCTTATCAGACATATCGTTTGCAAATATTTTTCTCCCATTCCTTAGGTTGACTTTTAATTTTGCTGTGCATAAGTTTTCTAGTTTGATGTCGTCCCATTTGTTTATTTTTGCTTTCATTGTTTGTGCTTTTGGTGTCCCATCCAAAAATATTATTTCCAAGACCCATGTTCAGGAGCCTTTCCCCTATGTTTTCTTCTACTAGTTTTATAGTTTCAGGTCTTTCATTTAAGTCTTTAATCCATTTCAAGTGAATTTTTGTGAGTAGTGTAAGATAATGGTTCAATTTCATTATTCTGAGTGTGAATATCCAGTTTTCCCAACACCATTTATTGAAGAGACTATAATTTCCCCATTGTATGTTCTTGGAGCCCTTGTCAAATGTTAGTACCATGTGGAATACAAGATGTGAGAGTGAACATCCTTGTTTTGGGAGAAAGCATTCAATTTTCTCCCATTAAGTATGTTATTACCTGTCAGTTATAAAAGAGGTTTTTAATAAAAAAGTAATAATTCTCAAAATTGTAACACTCATGAACTTTCTGCCTTATTAAGCAGTAAACCTCTAAAAATACAAAGAAACCTGGTAATCTTAAATTACTGTGGGAGCTGTTAATACACATCTTTCAAAACAAAAAATAAAGGTAAACAATAGGGAGGAAAAAAATGATATGAATCATATAACTGACAAGCCTCACTGAGTAAAAGAACTGTGTCTGTGCATCTACAAACTACAATTAATTCCAGAGCAAGACAGAGCTTGCAATGGGAGAGAATGAGCACACTGAGGGGGAATCTGGGGGAAGTTGTACTGAAGAATTCAAAATGTCAGCCAAACTTACGGACCCTCAGCTGTCTGGCTGAGATTCAAGGGCAATATTCTGGGTCTTAGAAGGTGAGTCTGACTTGAGAAGGTCACAGTTCTTGACAGGTTCCTGACAACAAGGACTGAGAAACAGGGACCAAGGGAGAAGACATGAATTGGGGTTAACAAAAAAGTTTCTAAAGAATCCGAAGATCAGTTGTCTGAATTGAGACAAGGTCAGAAAGATACTAGCTACAAATGCAACCTAAAGCTGAAGTGTAATATGTGGAATTAGAGCTAATTAAATCCATTCGTTCTTTATTCATTGATTCATTCTTTCATTCAAGCAAATACTGAGTTCCTATTACTAGTCAAGCACTGTGCTGGATGCAGAGGTTTAAAGGCGCACAAGACACACCCACTGTTTCTACCCGGTGTGATTTGTTTCTGACTCTAACCCAACAGTTCTCCACTCTAGATCCACATTAGCTTCACCAGAGAAGCTTTCACAGTAATGGAAATGCCTGAGCTCCAACTGCAAAGATTTTGAGTTAATTAATCTAAGATGGGCTCAGGCACCTATATTTTTTAAACGTTGCTCAGATAATTCATATGTGTGGCTAGGATTGAGAAACACTGCTCTAAATGAAATTGGACCTGGTAACCAGAGCTAATGTTGGGTTGAAAGTGAGTGTAAATAACACCTGGAACAGGTAAGAGAACTACTGTGGCTAGAAAATTAGGCAAGCTTTGTAGAGCTTCATCATTCAAGAAACACTGAGTGTGAACTTTTCAGTTATCCTCTTCCCACCTCCGTCTGTAGGTTCCTAGAATACGCTCCCATTTTCTTTTAGCACCTGGCTCAAATTTTCTCTCTCTAATCCAACTTTTCATGATCCTATATTACTTGCACAAGCATGTCGGTAACTCTTCCAGCAACCTGTCTTCATGCTTCCTCAGTCTCCACAACTCCAAAAACATTCATTTTCGGTCCTTTGTTATTAATGACTAGCTTGGGCAAACCTTGTAACCAATCATTTATAAAAACTGCTCAAAATTCCTGTGGGAGCTTAGAGCTAAGTGAATCCTTCTTTTTTTTTTAACTTAAATAAAATGGTGGAATGGGAAATTGATTCTTGATATCCCAACCTGAAATTCTGAATAAATGTTTCACTGAAACTGTTAAGTAATCTCAAGTACATTAAGTAATCTCAAAACATGTTTGGCAAAATGGCCTTGAAATCTAACTTTTCTATTATGCTATTTCTATTGTAAAATACATGTTACATTTTTAAAAAGCCAACCTACAAATGAACTTTTAATAAACAACCTATTCATCTCTTTGAGAACGTCCTGTATATCATGTTCTGGGCAGTGTTTGATATGACAATATCACTTTTATGAATATGAATTATGAGCAAAGGTCAGAGCCAGGGGATCCACACAGTAAGTTTTAGTCTACATATACATAAGGTCTCCAACTAGAGGCATAGATCATGAACACGTTTATTCAATCAACAACGGCTTCTAGCCTCTGAAGAAGATTACATTACAGTTACTAGTCATTTCTTCTCATTTGCAGGGAAGGAGCCAACCCATCCTTACTTTTAACTACACAACATTTTGTCTTTCAGTCTTAATATTCAGTGAAATTATTATAGGACAACCTACCCAACACTGATGTGCACCCACTGACTATTAGCTTGAGTTGATCTGGTTCCTTTGTTTCCGTTTGGTTCTTTCTTCTCCTTTAATGCTTCCACACATCTTTCATTGGTGAGTTCCTCTCCTCCCTCCTCTAACATTGTGTGCAGGTCAACATGATCCTATCATTGTATAAACACTTGTGGGAAAATCATGTTCCCTATCCTTTTCATAATGTACTCCAGTGTTTCATGAAAGTAAACAAGGAATAACTGGAACACACTGAAAGTGAGTAGATACATAAACACCTTTCTACAAAAACCTCTATTCTTCATGCAGAGGCAGAGATGGACGGGGATGTATACGCGTAAAACAATGAGGGGCATAGCAGATGAGAAGAAAAGGAAGGGGCAAGCACATGGAGATGAAAGAAACCCAGTTAATGACTGAATTGTCCACATGGTCACTGAAATCACCCGTGAGGATGGCAAGAAGTAGAGTGGAAGACTAAACTCCTCGATAATGGAAGGGCATTACCAGGAAGCTGACAGATCACAGCCATGATGAAAGGCATTAAGTGTTTGAACAAGATGGCAAACCTCAAAAGAGGAGTTCTTACATGAGAAAGGAAAATAGGCTCTGAAAGAAGTATGAAGAGCTACTACTGACACTGCCTCAAGGTGTAGGGGAAAATTTCAATTACAGGATGGACCTTGGTAAATAAAGAGATAAATCTCTAAGCAAGGAAATGAAGGAAATATTTTGTGAAGAGATTTAAGGCTAAAAAATAATGTATTTACAATGTAATGAGAGCTCTAAGGAACACAGCAAAAATGGCTGCAAGGCTAGTGAGAAAATCATGAATAACACACCACACAGGAATACAGGAGTAAGAGGAGGGCACCACAGATAGGATGGTTAAGTACAGTTAGAGGGTGGGAATTCTGCAAAGCACATTTTGCTGGAGACTCACATAATACCTATCAATTTTCCCATAACAAGAAAAGCATTCAAGAGTACATGGCCTCAGATGGGTCACTAACATCACTGTTTACTAGGAGGTAGAAATCAACCCTTAAGAGCACATGAATTAGTGCCCAAGGTAAAAGAATCGAGGCTGCATGATGGGTACCAGTGCTCTCTTCTATTTTGCTCACAATATTCAAACAAAAAAGCTTTTCTTTTCTTTTATAAAATTACCTGTATAAAAGCTTGCTTAATTCAGAATTATAAAGGTGGATTTAGATCAATTAATGATTAATTTCCCAAAATTCATCTTATTTCAAAAGTCATTTAGTGATAACACTGAAACATGGGGCCATCTCATACCATGGTGCAATCTGGGCAGTACAAAAACAACAACAAAAAAAACAAAAACAAAAATCCTGGTGGAAGAGACAAGAGAGAGTTAAACTCCTCATCCTCGCCTCACTCCCAGGCCTGTATATTTACCTTGACCCAGAGAAGTCATTCAGCTGTGAGGGGTGGGGAGGTTGCTTTTCTAATATATTGGCCCAAGGACAGAGCCATTTTCTAATGGACACAAAAGCATTGTATTAAATAGCAGAGAACCTTCCTAAAACTACAAAGAATCTAGGGGAATGTATTGCCAAAGTTAAAAAAAAAAATTTAAATAATAACTTGCCAAATATGTGAACTAATGTTTTCTGAATGTTTTTGACAGAGTGAATGCAAAGAATAACAAAAAAAAAAAAATCACATTATCAGCCTACTTCCTTAGTTTGAGTCACTAAAATTAATGATTCCATTTTCAACTCAGTCACATTAGAAAATACTTCCATATTTTTATGATATTGGGAGTGAAGAACAATTTTCTTAACATAATACCAAAGTAAATATCATAAAAGACTAATAAAAAGACTAATAAAATTTTTTAAATTTCTGTCAGAAAAAAATATTTTTGTAGCTAAACATCAAACAATCAATTGGAAAATATTTAACTTATTATCATTATTTTTTATCAGCAGCAGCATCACTAATATATACCACTTTACTAAGTGCTTTAACTATATAATTTTATTTCGTCCTCACAGCATTGAGGTAGGTATTATAAGTATTCCTGTTTTACAAACAAAGAAACTAAGTTCAGAGAGATTATATTACTTGCCCGAAAATACACAGTACTTAAATGATAGGGCCAGGATCCAAATGACAGTCTGTCTGACTCAAGCCCTGTTCTTACTCCTAGCCTCGCCAACAAACAAACGAAAAAGATAATAAGCAATTCACAAAAGAATTATAACTGATAAATAATACATAGGAAGAAACTGTTAAATCTCTCTAGTCATTAGAAATGCAAATTAAAACAATGAGAGTCTACTTTTCACCTATCAGATTGGTAAAGAAAATAAGAGAATAGAAATACTCAGAGTTGGTCAGTGTGTCCAGAAAAAACAACAACTATATACAGCTGGTGAGCATATAAATTGGCACAATTTTTCTGGAAGGCTACTTCACAGTAAAACTCAAAAGTCTTAAAAATGTGCAGGCTCTTTACTTTTATTTTTATTTATTCATGTTGCCAAATTTCCTTTCCCCCTTATTTCCCTTTGTTCATTGCTCTTTTTTCTCAAATGATATTCTTTGTTGTGTCAAACTAACTCCCTGAATGCTTTTAAAGTAAGATACTGATGTTGTACTATAATGCTGTCATCCATTAGCTCTACAATAGCCTTACATAAATAAACCCATAAGTTGAGATAACGAGATAAAGTTGAGGAATATCAGAAAATACAGTCTATATTAAAGGTATATGTATCTGCATAACAGATAATTCTATTCCTTCCCTTATAACAAAACTGACATGAAAGGTCTTTGCCACATTAATCTTTGTGAACTAGAAAAACAAAGTGAAGTTCCCCTTATCCCTTGAATTACTCTAACGTGTTGTTAATTTAGCTGATGATCAAAAAAATGGATAATGCCATTTAAAAAGGGGCGCAACTTATACTCTGATTTGGTCAAAGATAATAATAATATATCTTTCAATTTTACTTTTCATGTGTTTAATTTAAAAATACTATTAAAGCAAAACTCAAGAATTATAAAGGCCAAATTTAAGCTATAACATGAAAAATGCATATTTTAATACATTTAACCAAGTGGTGTATTTATTATGCTCCTTCTCAATACTAGATATTTTTCACATAGAAAGGATGCTTATTAAGTATTTTTAAGTGCATAGTTTTAACTGTATGATAACCAACAAATTCCATTTTTTTCCTCCAAGAGAAAATTCTTAGCATATGAGTTATAAACTAAATTCAAATCATACCTGAAAAAAGTTTAGCATTTAAAATAAAAATTAAAAGTCCACCCTTAATAGAAACACACACAAAAATCTCAGAACTATGTTAAGTTCTCTTCACCGATTTTCACACTTGAAGAATAAATGTACAATGGCATGTCTTTCTGCCTTGAATCCTTTTTGATATCAAGAGAAGTGTGAATAAATAATCTACATATAAAGTAACTCAGAGTTTGCTATCTAGAACCATTTCTGAAAGAATATCTAAAGAAGTACTACAACAAAATGAAAGACTAGAGCTAAGAAAGATCAGGACATAAGAAACAGTGATGAATAAATAGAAGTAAAGCTAAATAAGGTCTAAATAGTAGTTAACTACGTGGCTCTAATGCTTAATCAAATTCTTAAGAAGTGATTTTTAAGAAAGTAGAAGCATAATGAGAAGTATTATAAAAATTCCAGATTGGAGGCAGCTTAAGGGCATAGGGTCAGAGACAAATTAAAAGTACTAAAATTCTTCTATTGGGAGAAGTGAAAGAAAGTTACAGATTTTTAATTAATTCCCAACATTCACAGAAAAATACAAGGTTAAATACGTTTCTTAAAATTAAGTGGTAGACAGACAAGAAATACTATGTTAACATAACTAGCCACTTTTAGAACAGGGTAAAAATTTAATCAATCCAACCAAAGGAAAAAAAGGAAAGAAAAGAACAAAAAGACCATAAAGAGAAAACAAAATGGCAGGGACAATACCAAGTATATGAGTTTTCATAATAAACGTAAGTGAGCAAATATAAGCAATTAAAGATGAATTCATTTGGCATTAGCTTAGTAAACATTTATTCAGTCATCACTTGTGACCTATTTGTGCTTAGTACTGGGAATAAATACAATAGAGAAATTAAATAGGGCCTTTGTCCCCCAAAAGTTCACAGTACGGAAAGTTAAATAAAGTTATTCCATTTTGTGGGGTTTCAAAATTAGAAATAATTAAAATAAGGTAACATATTCCTTTCCCTATATGAAATTATATATTCACATACATGGTTTTCTAGATATTGTGCTATAACTTATCTGATTAAAGATCAGCTTCAAACTTGTATCAGAAATCAATGTAAGTTTTCATAAAAATGGTATGCCAGTGGTGATGGAAGTTAAGTAGCACGGAAACAGTGGGGAGGGGGGATTCCCTGAAGTAGACACAGTCAGAAAATTTTATCCAATTTTTAAAGGGGTTTCATACCAGTTCTTGTAATTTGCAACATATATTTGCTTTGGTCTTATCCATCCTCCTCCTCTCCCACCAAACAAAACTCCTATCATTATGCTTTCAAAGACAGACTGATGTGTTTGTTTAAGATGAATGGTATCTTTAGACAAAACAGACTTTCTTCCACTTGCCATTTTATGTAGTATTTACACATAACCTCAGTAAACGAGAAAAATGAGGGATTAAAAAGACTTCCTCTAGGTAAATATGACAGAGACTGAATACACATCATTATCTCTGGATAAAAAAGGCAGAACAACTGAAATCAATGGGCAGAAGTCCAACATTAATAGTTATACTTGCCACCTACTTATACACACGTTTTCTATACATTTATTGTTAAACTTTCTAAAATGGCCTTTTTCCAAATGATGAAGATCTGGCTGGTTGTAAGGATAAATTTAAAAATTACATACTGACTGAAGTGCTACCCTGCCTAATTGAAAACAATAGTCTTAGCTCTTCTATGCTGAACCTAATAAATATTAGCAGTTTAATGAATGTATTTACTGTGTTTCCCCAAAAATAAGATCAGGTCTTATATTAACTTGTGCTCCAAAAGACGTATTAGGGTTTATGTTCAGGGGATGTCACCCTGGAAAATCATGCTAGGGCTTATTTTCCGGTTAGGTCTTATTTTTGGGGAAACATGGTAAGAACAGAACAAAAGCTATGTTTTAGTTAAAATTTATTTTTAATTTATGCTGCTTGGGCTAAAATCAGGCACAATTTCATAAGGTAAAACACAATTTCAAGTAGATTATGAATGATATATTTTTCCTGTAATGTTTTACTAGTTATAAATTTTAGAGTAGAAACTTAAGATAGTGGTCATTAAAAACAGAATCTGAAAATATTTTAATCTTCTTCAGTCGTTAATCATGTCACTTGTTTGCCCTGCTAAATTATTTGAAACAGATTAAAACATTTCTAAACCATAGCTTTCCTGTTTCTGATAATCCTGTATAAAACCATCCTATTGACTCTTAGTAAGAAATGCCAGAGGGTCAGGGAGGTGGGGGGTGGGAGATGAGGATAAGGAGGATCAAATATATGGTGATGGAAGGAGAACTGACTCTGGGTGGTGAACACACAATGGGATTTATAGATGATGTAATACAGAATTGTACACCTGAAATCTATGTAATTTTACTAACAATTGTCACCCCAATAAATTTAAAAAATAAATTAAAAAAAAGAAGAAATGCCGATAACAGATAAAATACAGAAGTTTCACCTCTTTGTTACATAGCCCCATGACTTGTGTGATAACATCATCTATATCAAGATTCATATGAAATAGAAAAATTATTTTTGAAAAATTATGCCAAAAGAGAAAGATTATTAAATCTAGCAGTAAGGAGAATAAAGTAGAAAAGTTCCTACCACCAATCATTTCATAAAAGTAAGACACAGTGTTTTTTAGATTTCTAATGTACAAATTTGAAGTATTTTGAGAGAATATAAAAGATTACTTTCTTACAACTGGTTATGAGAGATATGAGAATTAATCTAATTACTTTTCAAATTAAGGAATTTCTAAAAGGCAATTTTAAAAAATAGTTGCTAAGACATGATATACTTTGGATTTCTACAAAACAAATTAAAGTATTTTGAAAAACCATAAAAGATTATTTTCTTAAAAAGTGGTTACAAAACAGAGATTAGAATTAACCATATGTAAAAAAAAGCTGTCTCTAAATATTTCCCCAAAATCTATACTTAATAAAGTTGGTTATTGTTGAGCTGTATATCTTCAAATTTAAAACAACCCTACTAATGATGCATCTTTGTTCATTAATATAATTTCCTACTTTAGGAAAAAATATTTATTATTACTTTATTGTTATACACGTCACCAAGAATTTTACAAATACTGAAATATTGTGAACAGTAACTAGCTATTGAATCAACCGTTAAATCAACAGTTAATTAAACTGACACTGGGATCTGTGATTATTTTTAACTTAGATATGTGTAGGCACACAAACACAAGATAATCAAAAGCCTCCCTGGCATTGCTAAATACAAAATAAACAGATAGGCAGCAGAGAGAAGTGACTGTCTTTCATGCTTATCACAATTATGTATGAATACCCTAACAATAATATATTTTATGCAGAGAGTTATTTTTTTTAGATACTAAATTATTCTAAAATAATTTACAAATAGCTTGTTCAACGCAATGTGCAAAACTTAACCTGATTGTGTAATCAACAAACATTTGTGGAACTGAACATGGTTACACTTAACTTCCAAATTGATGAAATGGTATTCATTTTGACATGAAATTTCCCTTTTAGTCATTCATGCATTTATAAAAATTTATATTATTTTAATCAAACATCATAATGTGTAGTTCTTTCCATAGCTGACATGACTATATTAGCCAGTTTATAAAATTCTTAGGCTACACAAAATGCATACTAGCGCTACACAGGACACTTTTAGGACAAAAAAATTATATTTCATCATAAATGAATTTAACATGTTTTTAAAATTGGATTTTGGGGGAAATTTTTTATTATTTTATGTATATACTAAAAACTATTGGCAATTTTAAGTTCTAGATATGCAGTATTTTCCTGCAATCATGAAAAAAATTATAAAAACATATAGCTAGAAAAATAAACATATTAGTACATTGCTTAGAATTTAAAAAACCAACAAATTTCCCAATAAATAAATCAGCAAAAGACACATATCTAGAGAATATTTTTTTAAATATTGCTAACTAAAAAACAGGTCATGATAAAAAAATAAATTTCCATATAGTATAATTTAAAAGGCAATTATGTATATCAAAATTAACATAAAGCCAGGCACAAAATACAATAAATTTGAATACATTCCTACAAAGAAAACTCTAATGTACTACCTTTTAATGAGTTTCAATGCCCCTTTCATTCGTACAATAAAAGCATATTTTACTGATGAAGAATATAACACAGGGGAAAAGGTGAATTAATTTTAATAGACTATTACAGCATAGAAACAAATTTAAATCTAAAATATTAGAATAATACCCAAGAAAACTCTATTTTTGATTGGCTGGGAAGCCTGAAGCTTATTATTTTCGGTAGGAAAACTTCTGTTAGGCTATAAATCTTGAACTTTTGCATTATTGTTTTGTGTTCCTAAAAATATTTTCATTATTACTGAATTTTCTTTACTTTACATCTCTCACCTTCTACATAATGGCCTTCTATCCATAATGTAAATGATTTGGGTGAAAGGAAAGCTATAGAAACATAGTTTGAAGAAAAATACAATTTTTATAAGTTGAAATAGCCCATATTATTTTGGAAATGACAAAATACATTTTGCAAAACTCATCATTTCACTTATCATTCACTCACTCAACAAACATTACCATATGCCATTGTGTGAAAATATAATGTTGATTAAATTAAATGTCATATATATATACACATATATATATATATATATCAATTAAACATATCTTTAATTTAAACAGAAACCAAAAAAGGTACAACTAGAAAATTACTAATTTGCAACATTTGAATACTGTATAGGCCATCTAGTCACTTAAGTTCTTAATTAAGGAACAGTATTTGAATCTCCAAAACGTATATATAGAGAAAGTTCACTAAAATACTATGGTCATCAAGCAAATATTTACTTTAAATTTGTTCATCTTTGATTCCTATCCAGGGAAATTCATGAAAAATCAAAAGAACCTCTTGTAAAATGTTATTTCCTATAGCATAGTTCTATAATACAAAAGACAGGACCAAAAAATTATTGAGTCATAAAAAGAACTAAAAAGTCATTGTCATTTTAAACTATTTTTAATAGAATATTTCAATATAATGAGCAAGTAATTGATAGCTTGCTTACTACATTTGTACTTGTTCCTTAAGTAAAACATTTCCATACTGGAACAAAACACAAAAAAATCTTAAGCTTTCAACCAACTAATGTATTTATAGCAAAATTTTCTAAACTTTATAGTTGAATGCATCTTACTTCTGCCCAGGAATGAACAAGATATGCCAATTAACATGAATGGATAAATAATCCAAAGAAGGTAATGATGACTACCAATTCATTCCACTTGATGAATATCTACCAATATAAGGTAAACACTTTCACTTGCTATCAAAAGTACAGTGAGCTGTATTAATTGAATTATATTAATTTTGAACTATATTAAAAATAAGGCACTGTTCCAAACCAAAACAATTATCTATTCTCTGTAGCCAATTAACTCTCTATCATTTCTTTACAACAAAATCCACGTGAATATCTTTTTCAACAGGTGATTTAATGCTGGTGGAGATAATCTGCATTGAGGAATTAAAATACTACATCACTTGCAAGATCCATTTCTCAACAGACTACTGCATCTGCTTTCTGGGAGAGATAATTTCTACAACCTTGTGTGGCTGTCTGGACAAGTATGTCACATGTGTGCATAAAAATTGTCGTGTATAAGGGCATGTGAGTAAAAATTCATAAATATTTATTTCGTCACATCAACTCATATTCTAGGGTTTAGGTGTTTTTTGTTTTTTTGGTTTTTTTAATTGCATAATGGTTAAGACCATAGGCTCTGGAATCAGGCTACTTAGGATCAAATCCCAGTTCTGTCACTTACTAGCTATATGACTTTGGGCAAAACATCCAACCTTTCTGTGCCTTAGTCTATTCTTTTATAAAGTGAGATTAATAATGTATGATTTGTACAGATTAAATGAGTTAGTAAATATAAAGCATTTTATACAGTGCCTGTCACATAGTAAGCATAAAATCAATGTTAGCAGTTGTTACTACTATTATTATTATCTACAGAGTCAGCTCCAAATTCTTTAACCTGTGGTCTCTAAAAGACTTTCAATTGTACCATTGCTCCCCAACAAAAATCCTCCAGTTCTAGCAAGTTGGTTTACTTACTGTCCTCAAATATATTTTGCAACTTTGCCTCTGTGCCTGACTTTAAGTGGCTCTCTATTTTAAATGATCTCCCTCTTTATATTTATCCAAATTCTACCCTTGAGGATCCAAATTCTACCTTCAACAAGGAACCTTCCTAATCAATCACCGTAGCCTAAACTAATTCTCTTCTTCTAAGTTCTAGTAGGACTCCATTACTGGAACCACTCACCATGTCCTGCACTTACAGATATCTTTGTGTGTGTGTGTGTGTGTGTGTGTGTGTGTGTGTGTGTGTGTCTTGTCTCTCCAATTAGATTACAGTATAAGCTCCATGAGGGCAGGAACTGTGTCATACTCATATCCTCTACCACGTCTTAGATACAGTAAGTGCTCTACATACACATTCATCTTGACTGACTGAGATCTCGCAGAGTCAAAGTAAACGTCTACAAACTGGCTTTATGCATTAGCAACAGTATTCTGGGCTGTTAGGATGTTAGACATAGACTGCTCAGTAACTACAACTGCATGAATGGTAGCCAGATTCGAACCAAAATATGTATCCCAACTTACATTATTAATACTCAGTTATAACTCCTGGTACTTACTGATAACATGAATAAATCTCAAAAACATTATACAGAGCAAAATATACCACACACAAAAGAGTACATTCCGGATGATTCTATTTATATGAAGTTCAAGAATGGACTAATCTAATCAATGAGGATTGAAGTCAGAACAGCAGTTGCCTCTGGGGAGTGGGGACTGACTGAAGAAAAAGATGAAGGAACATGGTAGGATATGGAAGTGTTCTATATCTTGATCTATATATTGAACTTGTTCTATATTTTAATTCTGGTATGTTGAAGTGGTACGTTAAACCATTAAAACTGTAACACGCGCTTCAATAGCTAAGAAATAGTTAAATTTTAACTTTTAAGTTCTGAAGTTGCTACACATGGTATCCTGCTCCAAGAACTTGGAAACAAAGTCTTAGAGTTTGGACCTGTAATTTGTTTACCAGGCCCAATGCCAAAGCTGTCTTTTACATGCATGGATGAGTGGATGGATGAATGAAGTTGAAGCCAGTGAATATTAAGTTACGTAACATCTCACCAGCCAGGACCATCCCTACTTGGAGATAGATAACTCATGTTAACTTAACCTGATGAAGCTCAACAGTACCAATTTGTCGGTTTCCCTTTGTTCTTACTCAGTGTTCAACAGAGCAACTTTCTGGTTATGATCTGCCTCCCCATGTAGGTTTGCCTTTAGGGTGATAGTATACTATAATAAGGAAATTTCGGCCCCAACCTGAATGATTTATTTTGGCAAATTGATAAAGTGAGTCCTTATTGTGATTTTGTGAGTAATATGGCTTGACTACGTATAGAGAAGAAAAAAAAATACTGACCATGCAGGTATAAGTATTCCGAGCCATTGAAAATTCTATTTCTCATCATAAGCAAATACATAGGCATTCTAGCTTCATCCATCTCAGTCTTCTAGGTTTGTCAATACAGGTCCATCCCTCAGAGATACTGAGTTATCTAGATTTCTGAGCCTAAAAGTTTAAGTCCAGATAGTACAACACAGAAAATTCACCACAGCAATTAATGCTATCTTTTGAGGCCTCTTGGGAAACTGCCAGAAACCTTTTCAATGGCCTATTAATGGCCGGTCGTATATAAATCTGTATTACATTTAGTAATTTCAAGGAGTGTTTATAATCACATTATCATATTAAGTTTGAGGAAAAACTTTTATAATTTATAGTATATAATAGTTTACTAAATATAGTAATTATAAAAATAAAAAGCTAATAATAGAAAAATAAAAACAAAAGTTGCTTATTAAAATAACTATCTCATGATCTGGTAAAAGGACATGGTGTTTGCAACTTGGAGATCTGAAGTCCAATCCCAGATTGGCCATTTACTAGCTATGTGGCCTTAAGCAAGTCTCTTAGGCTTTCTGCATCTTAATTCCTTCACTAGTGAAAATATCCTTGTGTATCTTACTAAGATTTTTGTCAGTCTTTAACTTGGTAAGATTTACTAAAGCACTTTTTAAATGGTAAAGCATTATACAACTATTCTCATCACTATACATCCATTAATATCACCTCTGAGGTTAGGCACCAAATAATGCAATTATAAAGAAACTGGAACCACCTTAAAAATATAATCATTCTAACTCTACAAATATTTTTACTAAATAACTGATCTAAGTACATGATGTTCTAATGTGGTAGATTCAGTTACTGGCTCCCATTCTTCTCTCCTTCCTATCTCTACATCCTTTACTATGTCACTCGGCAGCTCTTCCCACTAGAGGGAAGAGAGAATACTTAACATCTGGATGGTGTTGGGAAAGATAAAAGTTCTTTCCCACTCCCTTACTTTGAACTTGGCTATGTGACTTGCTTAGCTAAGTAGGTCTACTTGCTAGTAGACCTGATGCAAACAGAGGCTTGAAATGTGCTTGTGTAGTTGCACTTGCCCTCTTCTCTTTCATCATCAATGACAAGACGCGTGGAGTAGACCTGGACCCAACCTGTGACTGGCCTATGTCAGCCAACTCCCAGTCAACCCACAGACATGTGAGCATGAATAAATTATTGCTGTTTCAAGTCACTGCTTTTTTAAGGTGTCCTGTTATATTGAGTTATTTTGACAATAGCTGATAGGCTCGGTGATTATATAGAACTTAACATAGTATATTTGTATGATTCTTAGTTTAAAATATCACCTTCAGGCTACATAACAAAATCCCTAGCCATTAATTTAATCATTTATCCAACAATAATCAATGAGTACTAACTATTTGTCAGGAAGTATTCTGGGCCCTGGGCTACTCATGATACGCAACACCAGCTGCCACAATAAACAATGGCAAAATCTCAGTGGCTTATTACAATAAAAGTTTATTTCCTTCTCCAAAAAACCCAGTGAAGATGTTCTTGGATGAAGGGCTGTCCTGAGTGGATCTCTTCCAAGTATGACTCAGAGGGACATGGTGAACATGTAACGTCAGAAGAGGAAGAGGGATGTGGGAAAGCACAGTGAATACTTAACCTCACTAGCCCAGAAATGACACAAACCCCACTAGGAGAATTAGTCATTTGTCCCCTCACAGATGCAAAGAGGCTGGAAACTGTACTCTCTGGCCAACACCACTTCCCAACAACTCTACACTATGAAAAGGGAGAATAAATATTTCATCATTCATTCAGCATTTCTATCACAATTAGGGCACAGAACAGACCAAAATTGCCACCCTCATAGAATTTTTGTTTATTGACTAATTATTTTGAATCAGATAAAAGATGAATAAGATGTGGTTCTTGCCTTCAAGAAACTCACAAACTTGGAGAGAAAAAAGAGATCCACACAAGTAATTATAGCTGATAATAAATGCCATAAACATAAGTACAAGATCCAATGTTTGTACAGAGAAAGAGGTGACTAACTGATGGGAAGGTGTTAAAGAAAAACATATTCATTTGAAGTCGCAATGACTGAGCTGAGCTTAAAAGATAAATAGAATCTTGCCAGACAGATGGAGTTGGAGTAGGGGAAGATGCTAAGTGGAGAAAACAAAGGTTTGCATCATGTAATGGCTCAGAACCTCTTTTCTTTATAAAGCTATGGAGTAGTGTTGAGGGCTACAGGGAAGGGGGAAGCACTGGTATTTGCAGGTGGTAACACAACCTGTTGCTTCACATATAAGCTTGGAATAATTTAAGTTACCTATTTGAGCGGCCTTCATGCCCATGATTGCGGCTTTGGTGACCCAAGCAAGACAGCTAGCGCCAGAAGACAGAAAATACATGGAGCTGACAACACAGAGATGACAATATCTACAGAGGTAGAATTCATGTAGAAAACATCGAATGACAGACTATCTCTCCTCCTACAGTTCTCATCAGATAAAAAAGAAAACCAATAAATAATTATATAAATCATGAGTCAGGTGGATCTAATAAATGTGCATTAAACTTTTTAGATTGCAGAGAATACAGTTTTCAGATCACTCACAGAAGAATTACAAAAACTATATACATAGTAGGCCAAAAAAAAAAACAAAAAAACTTTAATAAGTAGTAAATACTAGGCTTACTAGATAGAATGCAGGAAGGCTACATTCTTGACCACCAAGCAATGAAACTGAAAATTACTAACAAAAATAGAAAAATCTGGAAATTTAAAAACACTTTCCTAAATTATCATTGTGTCCAAAAGAAAATCAAAAACTGCAATTATTTAAAATATAATATAAAAAAGTCTCTGGGATTCATCTAAAACTTTAATGAAGGAAATTCATAGCTTTAAAAGCTCTAATTCTAAATTAGAAGGAAAGAAAATACAAAATTTAACTATGTGACATAATGGTATACATGAAATCCAAGAAAAGCAATGGAAAATTGTTAAACGCAAGGAGCAAGCTCATTTAGATCTATCTGATCCCAAACCTCTGCACTTAACTACCATGCCTTGCTGCTTCCTGCTCTTTAAATTAGCTTATAAAAGGACATGAATGAATGTCCCCTCTATGTCCCCTCTACGTGTTTCCACACAATCCCGTAAGATATTTAGAGAGAAGGTTGCCTGAACTTTCAGGCCATCCTTAAATAGGATCCAGTGACTGACTGAATGAATGAACATGAAGAAGAGAACAGTACCCGCAAACATTTGCCATTATTCTCGTCTCAGTTAAATTCTTTCTATGACAATCAAATGTGAAATGCCACTCCTTATTAAAAGGTATCGAAAAACCACACACTAACCATTAGCATTATTAGGACGTTCTCTTAAAAGTCAAAGTGGAAAACAAAAATGGTATGATTTGAATAAATTAAATAAAGGTGAATTCGTGAAAATCTAAAATATACTAGCTTATAGTTAAATATCAAGAGTTAACTCACATCTGGATCTAAATTTAACCTTGTTAGCCTTTCTCAGCTAAATATGCTAAGAAATCCATGTGAATTTGCATAATGGACCAACTAGCTGTAAGATTCCATGAGAGAAGGAATTGTATTATCTACCCTGTTCACAGCTATAAGCTCCACATCTGACAGACACTGTTCCTTAATAAATACATGTTGAAGTAATGAATAGATGAATAGTCAATATATTTCTTATTTTTATTAAAGAATGATGCCCAAAGACAGATTTCAATATTCTTATAGTCATTTATATTTTGTTTCCTTGTTCTTCACTGTTACGAGACCTTCACAATTAAGAAAATTTAAATGACAAAATTGATTTGGAGCAGTTAAAATGTACTGTCAACATATCCTCACATTTATAAGATCAGAAAATGGTTTCCTTATTAATATTTCTTGAGAAAGGCTTACTATGTTAGGCAGATTGTCTCATCTACTAATAAGCTTTCTAAACTCTAGTTCTACTGTCTTCAAATTCCTCCTTTCACTTCAACTTAGTGACCACCGTTACCAGCCTACTCTATTTTTCACTGCCCTTATGTTTTTTTTTGCCTCAAGCTTTAACTGGTTATATTCTTTGATTTCTTTACCCTGGTGTAGATTCCTTTTTAACTACAGATCTTAAAAGCGACACTAGCTGCTTTTTGTTCCTTGGAGGGTTTTCCCCCCTTCAGAATAATTATATTCTGTTGTGCCTTTTATTATCGTGTCTTTTAGGATCTTCTAACCTTGTACACTCTTGGGCTTTATTTAATAGTGAGCTCCCTCCTCCACTCTCCATACTAAGCCATGCTCATTAGCTTTCTTAATCCTCCATAATTTGCTTTCATGAAATCTTATACCTTTCAGTGGCTGTGTTCTATGAGCCCTTTTCCTTAGTACAGCTATTCCAAGCAGCCCAGAACAAGCACTAAACATAAGTTTATTCACTTTCTAGGGCAACCTTCTAGTCTTGTTGACTCGGGGGAAAAAATAAAAATAAAAATTTTGTTTTGAATGTTTATGGACCATGAAACTATATACCATGTAACTTGGTATTTCATTTTCTCACCCAAACATTGCCTGAGAAGGTTAGGACCACAGAATCAGACGCCAAGCAGTCCTTAAAATATGGTTATAGGCTTCTGGTTTTTCTTGGTCAGAAAACTATTCTATTTTAATAGAATACAAGTAACAATATCCTGATGTTATGTAGTGACTAGTAAATTCCAGCTCTAACTTTGTGTCATACCCAGAATTCAGAAGAGAAAAACATATTTTTTCAGTTATTCTGTAAGAGCCCTGCTTTTCTAAATGGGTTGTTTTCAAAAGACACGTGCATGTTCTTGAACTTCAACGACACAGCCACCTCTGGTCTTTTCAGCAGTTCATCCTCTGCTTTCTCTTCCATTCTATTCATTACTAGCACCTTTGTTGATGAGTGTGTACAGAAGGGCCAAGAGAACATATATTTTGTTTTGTTTTTTTGTTTTTAACTTCCTAGGGACTTTGGTTAAATTAGAAAAACAAACAAACAAATAAAAATACTTATTAGTGAATTGAAAGAGTTAATGAAGTTTCCAAAGGTGCCCAGCTTATTCAAGCAAAGTTTACACTTGAACCCTGCTCAAGTTAACTTGTGGTCCTCCCCATCCAGATGATAGAAAGCAAAGCCAGTAAGTTCTTTATTTAATTGGTTTGCATCCACACACTGACCTCCAGGGCTCTGTTTACATAGCCTATCATGCAATATGCTCCACAGTTCTCTGCCTCTTTCAAAAGCATGTTTCTCCTGAGATTTGATATATGGCTTTCATGTTTAATCACTACATTAAACTCAAAGCTCTGCTTCCTCCAGCATCAACTAACTTCCCTTCTTGGGAGGTGGGGAGACGAGCACAGCTTCTTGTTACTCTGAACATAAAAGGAAGTCTGTTTTACTCTATTAGTAAAATCACCAACTAAACACAATCGTAGGCAAGCAACGCTAATACATCAACGAGGAAACAGTATTAAAATGGAAACCTTAAAACTCCTTGAGAAAAGAGGGAGACTGATTGTTCTCAATTAGCAAAGCCAAAAACTTCAGGTGATTGAAGTATATTAAACCAACAGAAATGGAGTTTAATCAATATAACTCAGTACATAGAGGACACGCTTAAATGGCAGCTAAAGTTTTCATCAAATTAATAGAGAACAGAACATGCTTTGGGTTCTCAGGTCAGAATTAATTCAGCACCTCTGTCTTCTGGTTGAAGGTTTTCTTAACCTTCACCACAAACAGAACTTTCGGCATCTCTAACTGAATGTGGACATGGTAATGCCACAATCCTTTCCATAAGAATTTGTATGGGACCCAAATTTCTGAAATAGATGAAAACCTCAAAAAATTAATTGACCTCTTTCAATAAATCAAGATAATCTATAATTTTCAGGTTTAAAAAAATCACGAGATGTATGTATTTTACTTTAAAATATTTGAAGCAAAAAAACGTGAAACAAATATGGAAAATAATTAACAATAGTAAAATCTAGATGATGGAAATATAGGTGCTCATTATACTATACCCTCTACATTTATATATAGTTGAAAATTTTCATTATAAAAAAATTTTGACACAAAGAAGTCTATGGATTTGCTTTTGAAGAAAAAAACACACAATTTTAATAAGAAAAAATTTAAATCACTTTCTAGGTTTTTGTATATATTCAACAAACAATATTTTTTACCACGTGCTGACTATGAAAATGTTCCTTCCTTCCTAAATCTCATGCCACAGCCTGAAGCTCATTTACACAAACTGCAAATGTGTGGTAAGCTCTGCATAAGTTGGATTCTTTACTTGAAAAGAAAATTACACACACACACACACACACACACACACACACGTTGTATTTTTTTTTGTTGTTTTTTTTTTACTTTGAAATACTTTCCCTTTTGGCTAATCATTGACCACAGTATTTATTTCTTAAGGATTTTCTTTTCCTTAGTAAGATTGGCATCTTCATTTTAAAATCTTAATTTGTCAGGAACACTGTTACAGCTGCATACAACATTAAACAGAGTTAGTTTACTTTCTGTATTTGATGAACAATAGAGAATCTGAACCTATTAAAATCATACATTTAATTGTTTCAATATGCTACCTTATTTCTAACCAAAATTTGCATGCTATATAGAATGCCAAAGAATACATTTCTAGCTATCTTTGTTATGATTCCCCCATTTGATAGTAAGCTAAGAATTTATAAGAAAAGAGTAACTATCTGTTTCTTGAAATCATCTAAATTCTTTCCACAATAATTTAAATTCAAAATGTAAAAAAGTAAACTTTTAATCAGTAGTCACTATTTTTCACAGTACAGAACTTTATATTTTTCAAAGACATGCAGATGTTCTCCATGATAGACATTAAAAAAGAAATAGGACTTAGAAAGAATAAGAATCATGAACAAAATCTTTGCTCACTAGAGTGAAAGATGTGTGTCTGTACAGATGTTTTAACTATTTTCATAATAAATACTAACCTTCACTACAGGAATTTAGCAGCACACTTTAATTTGGATTTGAAAATTTAACATAAATTTTCCAACTTTGACAATAGCTGCCCAATATTTCAGTTTTGTACGCTATTTCCAGGTTTTACCTTGAAAATGAACCTAGTGGACATTTTCATTTTTAAAAGCTATATTCCAGATCCTGTGGCCTAAAACTAGTTTCTGACTTGATGTTTAGGAATTAAATCAGATTATAACAAAGTGGATTCTTAATAAACATTTAGTGACTGACTGGCAATGAAAGACATGCAATTTTTATGTAAAAATTCATTCTCCATCAATTTCATTCATTTATTTTTATTACACTTAAAGATTTTAATTATTAAAAATGACAAGGATCTTCCACCCTATTTTGAGTCACCTTATATGAATTAATAACAAGTCAAATAGCTGATACAATGCCACCATGCCTTTAGGCTCCACATAGTCAATCTTGTAAACTAGAAATGTTTATCTTACACTGTCATTGTCACATGTGATTTAGAAGCCCAAGAATACACAGAATGGAAAGATTTCTGGAATCACAGTTCTCCAATTAGGTGAAACTGTTAACTCAAATGTACAGACTTCATATTTAAAGAGTCTCATGAAATTGGAGCAATTCATACATCAATACAAGGAAAGAAAGATGGGGCTTCTCAAGAAGGAGAGCATGTTAGTTCCCTAACACCATTATCAAAAAAATATATATAGTCTTGGTTCCTTTGTGAACACAAGAAACAAAAACATTTTTTTAAAGTTAAAACATAATGGAATTCAAACCCGAGTAGACGTTACTTTTAAGTTCAGTAAGTTACATATTTTCCTGTAAATTATTTTCTCCTGGAATTAAAAATTAATGTTTACTTATCTATTAAAAGTTCACTAAAGAGCGTAATTCCTGTACATAAGGTAATTTTTGTGCTTTAATTGTAAACCCCATCAGAAACTCAGAACTCCCAAACCTCAGCAAGTGACATAGAGACACAGTCAAACAAGGATTATATGACTACATTCATGCTTAAGAAGAAGAAAACATCTACTGAGACTGATATGCCAGTGTTTGTGAGAATGTAAATTTTGTCTTAATAGATATAAAATAATGGCTTAAGGTGACCTTAATTTTTCCAGTACCCCCCAACAAAACAAATAAAAAATAACTAATACATTACAGACAGGTAACTATTTCTACTGGCCAAAACTCTCTATAGTTTGCTGGATGAAATGTATCTATTACCCACATCTGATGACAAGTCACTTGCAGAGAATCTTCAAATCATTCAGGATGGTTTGTCCACTGAGAGAATAATATTCTGTTTTGAGCAATGATTATGTACACCCCCCACATCTGCTTTTAAAATAAAACTGCAGATAGAGAGCATTTAATGCTTATTGCAGAAGTATCAAGAATCCCAGAGTGAACATCTCAAGTTATGATTCCAAGCAGCTAATAGCCCTGCTTTGAGGTGGGGTTCATGTTTTGAAAAGAGACTGCCTCGTCTGTTTAAAATCAAAATGGTTCTTGATCTGATGAATTACTCCTCAGAGAATAATGTAAATAAAATATACTCAGAATAACATTATTAATGTAAACATACCTGAACCAGAGTCAAATTTGGTTTCTGACCTGCAAAGGGAAAGACATTTTTTTACAATACAAAAATTGCTTGTTAAACAATAACTGTTATTTTATGGGAGGGGGGTGAAAGGGGGGAGATGCAAAGTTATAGATTTCAGTACATTGATCAACATGTAAAATAGCTTTTTGAAATGTAAATACATATTTATTTTAACCATTTTAAAAGCACACATTACCCTAGGTCCCCTAAACATGCACATATCCATAGAGACAGCACAGTATGGAAAAGATATTAACTTCTTAGCTTGTTCTTGAAAGAGGGTAAATTGTGTAAAAAAAAAAAAAATGCACCCAACCTGTACAGATTAACTTGTTTCAGTAATATAATAAAGCAATAAAAAAAACCTTAAACTTAAAACTATCCTTATTATTAAAGATTTTCAAGCATTACAGATATTCAACACCAAATAATTTTTCACTAAGTTTTTCACAAAGTAAATGAACCTAGTAACCCCCATACATTTAATAAGTAGGAGGAAAAAAAATCTGAGCCCTTGTGGGAACATTATGTTTCAGATATAGGTTAATACTGGTTGTAAATTCAGAAGCCTTTGAAGCTCTCGGTTCGGCTGTGGGAAAACTTCTGTTGGGTAATTACTCTCAAGATGCTGCTGACGGGCTGTCAAGCAGAATTAACCCTGAGACTAGGCCTATCTACACAAGCGACTCTGAGACAGCATTGTCTATATCTCGCTCTCAAACCAATTAGTGAGCACGCTGCAGTCGGATTTATATCACACATTAACACTCAATAGTATATATGTCCACAGCTGCCACCCCAAGATACAAGAACCGACCAGCAGGAGTCCTGTTAAAGGATGTTACATTGACAGAGAAGATTTTTTTTTTTTCCTGGGGAAATGTAGTTAACTAAGTGGGAAAGGAGATTTCTTTGAAATTATGCCAGGGTACCAAAGCACTTTTGGAAGCCGTGGCTTTCTTTACCTAAATTAGCTTCAAGAGAAGTCATCAAGGGGGGGGAGCGGGGAAGAGGGAAGGATAAGCAAGAAGCAGCTTCCTTTGTCAAAAAATTCATTTTCTCAGGGATTTACAAATAAAGTTTCACCTGAGGCTTAAACAAAGTCAATCAATTGTAAGAACAAAAAAATTATTATTATAAACAGGGTTATGAATAATCACTGCTATAATCCAGGTCCCCATTTTTCCCAAATCCGGGGCCTACCACAATCCTCATCTCAATCCTTCTCGTAGATGTCCATGAGGCCTGTTTCAGGAGCAAACCCGTTTTCACTTTTTGTCCTCTCTCCTGTTCTGGAAAGCCTTGCCTCACGCCTCTCCTTGTTTCCAGCATCCCTGAGCATAACTCCAGATGACACTGACCACACATCCTGCTGGTTTCCTGGCCTATCTCATCTTTCCCACTGGACTAGGCCTTATTCACCTCTGTCACCACAGAACCGACAGAGCGCCTGCTGTTTGTCTTTTGAGGGGACCTTCTGCCTCCACATACATCCTTGTCTCCATCTTACCTGTGTAAGAGGTATTCTTCCTAAAATACATTCTCATTTCCCCTGAAACCAGGCTGCATGAATTACTCCTCTCAGCCGTACCTTCAACATCTGGGTCTCCCCGGGTTTCTCCTGTCTTCTCCAGGATTAAATAAAAGCCCTGCTTCAAACCCATGCCCTGCTCTTGTTAGCCCCCTTTCTTCTTGGCTTTAGAATCAAGTTTATTGAAAAGACAGACTACATCCTTTACTGTATGTCTTCCCTCCCTTATCTCCCAATATATTCACTCTTTGAACCACTATGACCTGTCCTTGCTAAGGTTTCTCAGTGGCTTCCTGGTGTTAAATCCAAAAGCCGTGTTATAGTGTCTACTTTACTAAAACTCTCTCCACCTAACACATAATATTACCTGAATGTTACACCATGACCTAAAATGCCACAGGTCTCAAGCTGAACTTTTTTTTTTTTCCCATAAAACTAATTCTCCTGCTATATTCCCTATCATTTAAGTTGGAAATCATGACATTATTGTAGCTTTCTTCTGCACCTCCAATATCTAATGAGTCACCAAGACCTACTGATTCTACCACCTTCCCCTCCTCTCTAGCCTCACTCTTACGGTTCTTAAGGCCTATCTTTGACTCAATAATCTCATAACCGGTATCCCCCCCACCCCTTTCATTCCATCATTGAAAAGGACAGATGTTTCCAAAACACTAATCTGATCACATTACCACCACCCCAACCATTAGAGAAAAGAGTTTTCCAAACTTGGGTTACAAATTGACCCATTATTGGATTATAAAATCAATTTAATAGATTACAGCTAGTAGTTTTTGGAAACTGAAATAGAGCAGAAGACAGAATGAACTTCACATATTGAGAACATACGCCTTTTATACAACTTTTAGGTGTGTGTGTGTGTGTGTTCACAAATGTGTGTACCAGCCAGTACTACACTTACAAGGAAGCAAAAAGCATCTGTCTGGCCTTCCTCTGGCTGCACCCTCCTCTCCACCAGTCTTCTACCTGAGGCCCCAAGCACCCAGGTCTCCACATTCTGTCCCCTCACGGACCTGAGCTGGCCTTCTCAGCCTATGTGGGCCCTTCCTTCAGTTCAGGTTGTGCTACTGCTGTGTCTCCCTCCAACCCAAGGTGTGGCCAAAGGCTGTAACTTGAAGGAAGGAGCTTGGACCTGAGGACAGAAGAAAGGGGGGACAAAAAGGACAAGGCAATCTGCCTTCCCCCCTCTTCTGTGTGCTTGCTCAGAGAATGGTAGTTCAAACCCTCCTGTGAGAGTGGGGAGCTGAGAGCAGCTAGGCGCCAGACACGGCCCCTTGGACCGGACTCATGGGGTCTAGATGGCCTTGAAATTCAGGTGCCTGGCTGGTGGGGATAAGGAAGGGGCGATGGGTAGGAGGACAGAGCCTCTGGCAAAAATGAAAGAGCCCCACCCCCAATAAAGACAAGAAAGAAGGTGTCTCTCTTATGGAGTCCATAACCCATTTGGCGTAGTTGTTGTCTCTGCATTTCCCCAGGGTTAATAACAGCATTTGGGTGGAGGTCAAAATTAAATCTGATCTAGCATCTCAACTAGACTATAGTGGAAGGCCAATCACTGGATAAAGCAGACTTAATGTACAATTAGAGGATGGTGATGGGGAGATTATAAATGTTAGGTTTGTATTACTCACCTTCCCTGGGCATTTTGCCTTCTAAAATTTAGTGACTAGAAATTCCATTCCATCACTAAATATATACTCAGTTCTCTTGAATTTTCAGTTCTCTCAAAATTAAATCCGCACTGTTCTCAATTATCTGGCATCAATGAAGACACATTGTTTTTGCTATAAGGTGTGTATATATATATATATATATATCTGTCAAGGTAGATTGGTATATCCTTTTCTAACAGTTTATTGCCTTCATTGATAACTTTTAAAATAATTAGCTATATTGTATCCCCATTTGATCTCTTGCTCAGGCCCTGCAAAGGTGAGGGCCAGGCCTGGTAATAAGTCATAATGTAAAAGGTGTGTTTTACTATGGGCCATAGAAAAAAACGTTTGAAAACTACTGACCTAGGAACATCCAATTGCACTGCTGTGCATGGGGTATGAGGGGCCCACCATGATCCAGCCCTCCAGCTCCACCTCTAACCCACACTGAGTCCTTCACTTTCACCAAACCGAACCGCTGCCATCTTATTTCATAGCTGGCATCCAGTATCCTCAGTTTCTGAATGCCCTTCCCACAGCGCATCACTGACAAACTTTTACTCAACTACCAAGACTCACTCACCTCAATCGACTCAGCGCCTGGCCTGCCCCCTGGCCTCCCAGAGCTCCTTGCTTACCCCTTGGCTATTCTACAGTGTGAGCCCTGGCATGTCACGCCCGACACCATGCTGCCCCAACACTATCCTCGGCAAGGTACACACTGGGTCGCATCCGCCTTTATTTCCAACACTTAGCACAGCACCTGGCATTTAAGAGTTATTAAAAATTTGTAATAGGAACTAACACATGAGCAAATGGATCTATAAATTAACAGAAGGCCAAAAACAAGACATAGTGGCCCAAAACTCTATAAAATGTCTCTTTGAAGATATGAAAAATCAGATCAGAAAATTTTTATTCCTCAGACCATCATATCTTCTATAAGGGGAGCTGATCAATGTGTAAATACACACATAAAGTACAGAGAAAATATCTTCATCAACGAATTAATGACCGCGTGTATCAGCTTAAACACAAGAATGTTCAGAATTCTCACAGTCCTAAAGCTTCAAAAAATACAGCTACTCTATTAATAATGAAAACATAAACATAACAATCGAAGTTAATACTGTCAGTGTGAGAGGTAGGGAAAATTGGTCCTATGGTATAAATTAATTCAGGTTTCTATCAATCTACACACTTGAATACACAGGGACACAAAGTACTCGCTATCATATTATGGACTCATCTCTATACATAAATCCTCTTTAAGAGAGTAAGTAAAATATAGAGTGGAACAAACAAATGGCAAGTGTAAAAAAAAAAAGGAATTCAAACAATACAGATTATACAAGAAAAGCAAAGAGTTCATTCATTCCAAACACATTTCTCATGCGCTTTTCAATAGTATACTAAGCTGGATGGTAGGGATATAAAAAAATGCATAAGGTAAGGTTCTATGGAGTATAAGATGTATAAATATAATTGTGTCTCCACTGACACCCATTTTAACCCTCATTACATACTTACATTTAAGCTTAAACATATTCAACCAGTTCCTTTGGCAATTACCAAAAGATGGTGAATACAGCACAGACTATTACTGTCTTCCAATATCCATTCTCCCCCTTTTTACTTTAGAAATAGAATCTCTGAGTTTTAGATGGAAACATGGCTGCCTTAGGTAAGACAATTTTCCCCACTTCTCCTGTAGCTAGTTGTGACCATGTAAACTAAGTTCTTGCCAAAAGGACACAAGCAATAGTATACAACATCTGAAAAGTAGGTAACATCTGAATTACACCCTTAAAGGGAACGATGGCACCCTCACCCCTTCTTCCTCTCTTCTACCCACTGGCTGGAATGGAGATGTGATTCCAGGAGCAGAAACAGCCAATTAAGCGAGAAGCCAAGCCTAGAGAAACACCCTGTGGCCATTTCTTGGGCTGAAGGCACACGCACACTGGTAGCACCGTATCAATCCCAACTTTTATCACGTTTAAGCCACTATTATTGTGGAGTCTTATCAGAGGAGTTGTAAGAATATTGCCACATTAAAAAAGGCTGAAACCAAAACTTTCAAATTTTTAAAACCTGAAAAGATTTTATGAATTTAAAAACCATAAAGGGTAGATGCTAGGAGAATTTAAGTATTATTGTTACATTTTAAACCATTAAAATACATACTATATGCTTTCTTTTGCTAATAGAGTTGCAGATTTTCAAAAGAGAACAGTTTTAGTCATTGGTTAGAGTTCTATAGTCTTGGTCAAATTTATAAAATTGCCATTCTCTGTTGATAGGAAATAACCCAGTGTCCATGAAAGTTCTGTGTGTATTGCAGTCAAAAGTTATTTTATTTTAAAATTTCTTACTGTCTCTTATGAAGAACCCATAAAATCTCATAGAACACTGCTTTTTGCTTCCTGTTCAATTGTATTAAATTTTTTTTAAATGGGAATCATGTAAGTATGAACTACAGAGTAATGAATTTAGTGTTCCAAAAGGTTTCAGACGACATGTAGAAGAGTGTGGGTGCTATTCTTACTGTTTTTAATTGATGTCAACTAAAGATTCCAGCTACAGAAAATTATTAGAGGGAAGGAATAGGATGGGGCAGACCGATTTTTGCCTGTAAGTGCATTATATGTGACAACTCCATATCAAGGATTTTCTAGGACAATCCAGGTCAAATAACCTGTTCTGTTATCCCCTCAAAGAATGGAATACTTTCAGAAATTCCAATATTTCAGGATCCTACTTATAAGTCTACATATTTCTTCTTACTCCTACAAGTAAGTCAAAGACCTTCATCAGACCAGAGGCGAGTAATAGTAGCAGTGAATATTTATGCTCCTCTTTTCATTACATAAACATAATATGCTTCCTCTGCCTGGAATGCTCCCTTCTCCTCCCCCTCCCCCACTCATAAGTATCCCTTAACCCCTTTGCCTACTTAACTCCTAAAACTTTCTCCACATATTAGCTTAATTATCAATTCTTTGAAAAAGAGTGGCCAGACTAAATTAAATACCTTTCCTTTATACTTTTACATCCCCAGTCGTTCCTTCTTTGTACTCGTCAGAGTTGTCATTCTACATTTGTTCGTGTAGTTATTTGATCCTATTAAAAGAGTTCAATAATTGTGGCAGACACCATCTGTTGTCTATCTAATGGCCATTCTCTCTTTTCCCTGATAACAGAATTCCACTTTTTGAAGGGTGCTAAAAATGCGTCCAACCCAGGAATGAATCGTCAGTAGACCAGCCAATCATGGCAAGTCTATCCTCCTTTGTCAGTGATTGGTTCGAGGACAGACATGTAACCCAGGTCTGAGCAGTGAGAGGTCCCAGGAAGTCTGCTGGGGATACTTCTTGGAAAGGTTGTTCTCCATGAAAAGGACAGGAGTGATTGAGGGAGAAGGTCCTTTTTCTACTCTCTGTTCGTTTCTGCCTTTGAAGTTACTACACGTTGGGAAATGACACTAAGAACTGCTGTAGCCATCTTGTAACCATGAGGGTTAGGCCAAGAAAATCACAGAAATGCCAACCCAGAACTCTAATATCATTCCAATTACAGAACAGCATTTCTGTAAGTTCTTGCTGAGTTAGACCGTCAAGTCGGGCATTGTTAGGCCACTTTTACTTGGATATTTCTGGTACTCTTAATCCAACACATTCTAACTGATATTGCTATAGCAATACTAGGTTATGAACTATCTACTTACTGTATTTAAAACTTAGGTCTCTATATTTTTATGATAATGATGTGATTAAATACAAAAGATAGAAAAATACACAGAAAGAAAAAAAAATGAGTGTAAATGTTTAAAGACATGTTTGCCACCACAATTAAAAACAGAAAAAGTTACAAATAAAAGGTGCCCATTAACTGCATGCTTAATTCTTTAAAAACTGAAAAACATAAATCAAAAAACCAGAATTTAGAAATCCAGGCAATCATGAGCAAAAGAGCAGCCAAGTGCCCCCTATGTTGTTTGAAGATGCCTTCCACGAGCCCGTTAAAGAGAACCTTCAGGTTCAGTTACCATGAGGCATCTACAATGTTTCCTCTTCCTTCATTGACAGACTCTTCCATTGGGCTCCGTAAGGTACTACAGAATAACATGTCTGTATAAACTCCTCACCCCGTAGGCACACTTCTGCTTCCACTGATACTATTGGTTTGGTTTGGTTGGTTGGTTGGTTGGTTTTCCTTTTAACCAGGCCCTGGCACTTTCACTGGGGTCACTGTCACCCTGATATATTGGAGATGATGCAGCAGGTGGTGTGATCTATGAAGCACTTACTGTTGAGGTAACAATCATGGAAAAGGCAGCCAATGGAGACAGACAGACCGGAGCCCAGTCCCAGGCCTTCTGTTTTATACCCTACGTGACTTTAGAGAATGAATTATAACTCTAAGTCTCAGTTTCATTATCTACAGAATGGGAATCATTTATTTACCTTTTTAAATTTTGTGTAGATTAAATGTTACTACAAAATGCTTAGGTTAGGACCTGGCACATACTAGAAATTGAGTAAAAGGTAGGTTTTATCGAAGCAAGGATACTAAATAAAGTTTACCTATGGCTACAGGTACAACGAGCAACATTTTAGCTGTATACAAAAAAATAAAATACAATAAAAAACCAGTACTATATTATAAAAAGAAAGAATGTTTTACTCTGGTTGAGATCTTGTTTGTGACGCAATTTTAATATGAGTGTCAAATGATATAGAAAAAACAAGAGAGAATAGCAATAAAAATAATTGAAGAAACTAGAAATATTTAAGAGGGAAGGCTAACGTAAAATAATTAACCTGATTATACAATACAGAAAAGGAATCTTAATTTTCCTTACAACACAAATAAAACATCCTCTAACTAAAATAGTCACACAATGCACTCTAGAGCATATTGGAATAAGAATCTGGAGATCTAGATTCTAGTTCAGAAACCAGGACAAGTCATTTGACTTGTAAGGCCCATTTTCCTCATTAGCTACATGAGGCACTTGAAACAAATTAATGTTGCTCCACACAAACTATCCCAGAGAGAGGTAAGCTACCTAAATTTTGCTGCAATTCCCAAGAACAAAGAGAAAGGGAGAACAGAGAACAGAGGAAAAGTAAATGTGAGGTAATAAAAATTTGCATCTGTAGAACTCGAAACTACAGATGGATAAGACTGAAAAAAACAGCTAACTGTTAAGGCCATTTTTGGCTCCCAGGCTCCACAGGTTTTCTCTAGGCCATACTGATAACTGCCTTCATTGAATTCCAATATCATTTCCTACTTGTATGATGTATCGCACTTAGTCTATGTTTCCTTTAAAATCATTGGTTTCTTGTGTATATTTACATCTCTATAGAGAATAAGTTTTACAAGTAAAAATCTGTCAGCTACTGAAAATAAATTCAAAACGCTCAAGACAACAGTATTAAGGAGAATAGAGTATACTACGAGCTGAATTGTGTTCTCCCAAAATTCGTTTGTTGAAGTTCTAACTCCTAGTACCTCAGAATGTGACTGTATTTGGAAAGAGGGTTTTTTTGTTGTTGGTTTTTTTGTGTGTGTTTTTTTTAAAGTTCAGGTTGTTTTCGTCTAACTTTTTCTTGGTTTTTTAAGGGGAACAGGACTTTATTGGGGAACAGTGTGTACTTCTGGGACTTTTCCAAGTCAAGTTGTTGTCCTTTCAGTCTTAGTTGTGGAGGCGCAGCTCAGCTCCAGGTCCAGTTGCCGTTTTTTTCTAGTTGCAGGGGGCGCAGCCCACCATCCCTTGCGGGAGTCGAACCAGCAACCTTGTGGTTGAGAGGACATGCTCCAACCAACTGAGCCATCTGGCCAACCGGAAATAGGGTTTTTAAAGAGGTAAGTTAAAATAAAGCATTCAAAGGGGCCCTAATCCAATCTGACTGGTGTCTTTATGATAAAAGGAAATGAGGACACAGACACAAAAAGAGCAAAGACCATGTAAAGACACAGAGAGAAGACAGCCATCCACAAGCTAAGGAGAGAGGCCTCAGAAGAAGCCAACCCTTCTGACAGCCTGATCTCAGACGTCCAGCCTCTAGAAGCGTGAGACAATACACTTCCGTTGTTTAAGCCCTCCAGCCTGTGGTACTTTGTTATGACGGCCCTAAGAAACTACTACACTTCATTCTTCTTCAGTAAGATATTTAGCAACCTCAAACCTCCAATAAAAGCCAAAAACAGACATTAGCTGGAAATAAAAATGTCTACAGCTCTTATACATGTTAACCCATTTTAGTACAAAGTATATTTGCTATTTCTATTCTTCCTCATTATTTTTAATCATATTCTGCCAACACGCTTTACCTACATTTTGACCGCTGGGCAGCTGCTTCTGTGAATTACCAGAGACCACCAGTAGGCAAACCATAAGATTCTGGTCCATGGGCTCTTTGTCTCTTCATAGCACTGTGGGTGAATGTTTCCAACGGTTTTGCCTGGTCCTTTATACAACTGGTGTTGTGCACGTACTTGTCATGTGCTCTCTGGGGGATGACGCAACCTTGGGAGGTAGTAACATTTATGGCCCTACGTCCGTTTTACACACAATATTTTGTTGCCTATTTTCCCTGGACATGTTCATTTCTATTCTAGGCTGTTAATCAAAAATCGAACAATAGAAGTTGTGGCTAGCAGCTTAGTGCTAGACACAATTATTGGCCGATCAAACATTTTAGAGAGACAACAAAAGAAACTCAAACAGGAGCCATCCAGAGTGGACGAGCGTAGAGGCAAAGACTAGACACCTCGACAGCCTCTGAGGATGCCCATGGAGATGAAAAGATAAAGGAGGATCGCTCTCTGCACTTGAGAGAACTCTATAGGAATCCTTTAAAGCAACAAGTAGAGACCTACGTAGCTCATTAAGGCCTAATCGCACCACTGTTTTATAACGCAGTTTAATAAATAATATTCATAATGATAGCTGCAAGTCAAGAAATTATTTAATTATGCCAGTTAGTAAGACATGGAAGTGTATTATTTTAGACAGCATTATATTTCAAAAATCATTAGTTAATATTTGTAGTGTTAAAATAGATGTTCTGGTTGTCTAGAGAATACGTTTACCCAGAGCCCTTCACTTCCTAGATAGCACTGTACACAAACAGAAGAAGCAACACAAAATTAAAAAGAAAAAAAACATAAATTGGGAGTAAAGAAACCATGGAGAAAAGATCGCATTTCCAGTTTTAAGTCTACTCTGTTTCTACGAAGGCCTGAAAAAAGCCATTTAGATCTTAAAAAGTCAGTTGTGTTTTTTATTTGCAAAGTAAGGCTAATAATATCTGCTATTCCATACAGATTTTGGGAAACTAAGTAGATAATGGTTGAAGCACCATTACCTTACGTTATAGGAATAAAATTTCCTTGAGAATTTTAGGATTATACAATTCAATAATTAAATTGACTATAGGAACTAATTTTCATGAGACTCTTAAAATTCATTTCATATTTCTTAAATTAAATTCATATTTCACTCAAAATTTTAGCATTTCTAGTTGGAGCAATTAAACCTAGCCTAAGGCAAACTTTCAAGGGCAAAATGTATCAGAAAGTCATTGATTCTTTTTTCCATTCATCCATTAAACATATGTATTGAGCACGGACCATGTACAGGTACTGTTCCAGGTTCTGGGATACTAAGATGCAGTTCACATTCTGGCAGAAAGAGTCAGACAGCAAACTACATAGATTATTTCAGTTAGAGGCTCACACAGAGTGCCTTCTGCAATAAGATCTAGAGGGTAATGGAATAGACAGTTCCTTGGGTGGGGGTGGGAGAGCGATTTTAAATAAAGTAGTCAGGGATTTGCTTTAGGAGGAGATGACATTTCAGCTGACACCTAAAGAATCAGGAGGAGCCCACATGCAATGTGGGTACAAAATGGAATCTTTGGCTGAGATTCCAAAGCAAAGACAAATGCAAAAACCCAAGCTTGTCATGAAAAAGAAGGCGGAGGAGGAAAAGAAGGGGAGAGACAGAGGGAGGGGAAGAGAAGAAGGAGCAAACAGACGCCTATGTATCGAGAAAGAAGTGAATGAAAAAAAGAATGGTAAGCTATGAAGTCAGAGTGGATAAGGGCCAGATCACAACTTTAAAAGCCATTGTAAGAAGCTGTGATTTTTTCAAAGATACAATAATAAAATTGTCAGAAGTTTTAAAGAACAATTTATAATCTAATTTAAATAATTTAAATCTTCACCCTGTTTTGTGAAGAATGAACTACAATGAGCCAACAGCCAAATCATAGTGCCCACTTAACACCCAGATCTTGGTTTTTAATACTATTCTCTAATATTAGGTTGGTGTAAAAGTAATTGTGGCTTTTGTAATTATTTTCAATGTTTTAAACTGCAATTCCTTTTCCACCAACCTAATAAAAGGAATCATGGCCCCTTGCAGAAATAGCTGATGCTAAGACTGGGGCAGAAAGTATACAAGATAAGCCTAGAGCATCAAGCAGTGCCAGAAAGTAAGAAAGGGCTCAAAAACAAACAAACACACACACACACACACACACACACAAACCCCTACACTGCTGGGGCTTTGTCAAAGGAACACAGAAGCCAAAGGAAAGAGCTCCCAATAGCCAAAGTTGGAACAATATGAGCAACAAAATAAACAAAATAGCATTGGATTATAACTCAAAGTATAAAATAAATATCCATGAGTCCATATTGATACAAATAAATGATTACTTAAATAATAAGTGAGAAATAAGACACAAATCTCCCTTGCAGAATGCAGAAGAGTTCCCAACAATTTATGTAGATACTCTGCCTTCAAGATGGGGCGCATAACGCACACTCCTTAAGTGTGGGCTGTGCTGTGCATAGTGACTTCCTTCCCAAGAGCTCAGTATGGAAAGGGGATAAAAGACTAACCTGACAGTGAGGAAACCTAATAAACACCACCTCAGCCATGTGACCAAAGTCAATATCAAAAGTGATGTCACGTTGCTAGTACGTGCAGCACACTTGATAGGAGCTGGTGAAAACGGCACTTTATCTCTGTGATCTTCCTCCTCAAAACCCATAACCTCAGTATAAGCATGAGAAAAACATCGGACAAATCTAAACAGAGGGGCATCCTACAAAATACCTGACCAATACGCCTCAAAACTGTCAGGTCATCAAAAATAAGAAAAGTCTGAGAAACTGTCAGTGAAGAGGAGTCTAAGGAGACAGGATGACTGAATGTAATGTGATACCCTGAATATGATCCTGGAACAGCCAAGGGACATTAGATAAAAACTAAGGACGCCTGAAAAAAGAATGCACTTTAGTTAATAAAATGTATTGACATTAGTTCATAAATTATAACACATATACTATACAAATGTAAGATATTAACAAGAGGGGAAACTGGATAAGGGAGTATTTGGGAACTCTGCACCTGTACCATCTTCTCAATTTTTCTGCAAATCTAAAACTTTTCAAAAAATAAAGTTTACTAAGAAAAAAAAAAGCCCAAGTAGAGAAACCATCACAGTAGTTCGGGTGAAAGATGTTAAAGATGACGGTGACGCAATGAGTATGGTGAGGAGCCAGATTCAGAGGACATTTTAAAAGTGCACAGTGCAAAACGTGGTGGTAGATTAGAGACAGAAGGTGAGGGAAAGACTAATCAAGGATGACTTCCAGGTTTTTTGCTCAAGTAACTGGGTAGATAATAAATAGTACCTTTATTTAGTAAATGGGGGGGAAATGAGAAAAGAGTAGGTTTTGTTGTTTTGGAGTCATTTTGCCACCTCTTTTGTTGCTAATTCCTGATTTATTCTTGTAAGCTGTAGGATCAATAAGAAAGTTTCAAGCTGTATGGTCCCATAATTCTCTTGGGTTTTTTTTTAAATCATAAAGATACCAAAAGTCTACTCTACAATAGAAAAGTATTAACTGTCTTGAAAAGAGAAGGTATAAAATGTTTCTTGACCCAATTTTGGAACAAAAATTAGTGCTAAATCACTGGTTCTCTAGGTCCAATTCAACAATTTTAGAGGATGTATGATTATCCAAATTACATCAAGCTTTTAAAAAGCAGAGATTAAAGAGTTCAGAAATGTATACTTGTAAGTTCTCCAGATGATATGAAAACCATGACCTGGATGGCATTCCTTTAAAGCAAAGAAGACTTCTCCTACTTAAAATATGAAAGCATCCCGTCTCTCTAATTATTTCAATTTGTTTATGTTACCTATTATGTTACCAAAGGAACTTTTTGCCCAATGAGGAAGTAAAAAATTTCCTGTCACATGGTGCAAACTTCCACATTCACAAGTTGTTGTGAAGTTATCTTTGTGGGGAAGCACTAAACTAAACACCAAACAAGTAAAAACTCTGCAAGTAAAGACTCAGTCCCAGGGCAGGTAAAAATAATACATTTGTACTTTCTTAGTGGACTTATTAAAGACATTTAATTTCATAGCTATTGTTTCTGGCGACATGAATCCAATGAGGAAATCTTAGGTTCCATGAAATTACTCAGAGTGGGCCAGCAAATCACCTGAAAAGATTCACCATTAAAAAGATGTGTTTTGTGTGGTCAGTAAATATACACTCCATTAAACCCCCAAGCAACAGTAATAGGAAAGACAAACATTCAGGATCAAGAAGCCTTCCCTCAAATCTGGAAACCATGAAAAGAAGGTCACCAGAAGATTTGAACTCTCATTAAGGCATAGTCAGCCATGAGCATTTATGGAGTGCTCACTATGTGCGAAGCACTCTATTTGAAGGAAGAGATCTTGTTTAAAGTGGCCATAATTCAGCCCATAAAGCCCTTTATAGTTTAAGATCAACAGTTTGAACCTCAACCAGGAGCAAATGGGGGGTTGGTTCATCCTGAAGGATGCAGATGTAATTTGGTCAGTGCTGCTAAGTTTCTTAAACTGAATGGGCCTTTGCCATTCGTATAAATTCCACCTTCTGGGTGGTCTTCCAGAGCAATGTCAAAGAGGGCACAGCACAGAGGTACTGAAGTTAATTTATGCTCATGTAGACTATGTATGAGTCATGCAACTGCCATTAACACTACACACTGAAGTGAGTCCTTGGAAATAAAATGTGAAAATCTCCAGCAGCCAAAAGCCAACTTTCCGTAGAGAAGAAAATCTGCAACTAGAATGACCCCTGGAAAACAAATCAAGACACAAATGAACAAAAGTATAAGTTTGTTCCAAGTACAATGCAAGACAATCAACTATAAGTAGCAGAAGGAATCATGGGTTACAGCCAGCTAATCCACGAGCATAAAATATAGGAATGATAAACAGAACACAGTTATCTGGTTTGACTTTAATCGACTCTCCTTCCTCTGTCTACTCTCTGGTGGTGCTACAATGCAGTAAATTGCCCAAACAGTGGGAAGAGCGGCAGTGCTACTAGGAGCTGCTATGTGTTGAGTTCCCACTCTACGGAAAACCCGCTCCTACACTTACACACAAGAACCAATCCAAAAAAAGAAAATATTAAACTCACCTCATGGATAAACAATTACTAATGTAAAAAAATCTTTCACCTACCTCCGAAAAGGAGAAAAGCTCATCTTTTTTTCTAGAGCTTCTTCTACCTGTCCTTTCCCTCATTTCTAATACCTCAAATATATCCCAATTTACACCTTTCTTCAATCTATCCAAAAAGTAAAATTTCCCCTTGAATTTGCTTTCCCTCTAGTCATAAGAGGTTAGTTAGCCTCACCCCTCCTACCTTACCTATAATAACATAGCTATGATGACTGTTTTCTGGGATATTCCAACGTCTGATATTTTACCATATCATCTCCATTTCAGCTTGTGGTTTGAAAACATGAGACCGTATCCTAAAATCTTCACAATCTGACGTTCACTACTACTTCTACCAAACTTGTTCTCTAACATTGTCAAACCCAACAACTGGCTCTTCTTCTTTTGAGTCTGTGCAGCATTGCATGGTCTCGTTCAATCCCTTCTGTACATCTGCACATCTGACTTCAGCCTTTATCCTAATACAGGCCTTATAGTCCTTCCTTGCCTGCTTCAGCATTTCCCAGCGTGTGTTGTCAGTAACATTAGCCTCACCGCATGTTCTTCAACTAAGAAAACATTGTGTGGTCAAAATTTTTCGAAGTTGCTAGGTGTAACATTCTACCCCTAGAGCATATTAGTTTACTAATATTCTAATATATGCAAATACTAATATAAATCTACTCCTTGATTTTTATAATAAAGAAACCATTGACTTATTGTAACCAAATGTTTTCCAATAAGCAATCCTATGTGCTACTAGTCCACAGAACTCTTTTTTTTTTTCATGCAATACATATTAACATGTCATGGAACTAGCATTGTGTAGGAGGAGGAGTCTGATGAAACAGTCAATATAACACACTGGAGACTATTGATGTACCTGAAATTTTAGGTTAAAACCTGAAACCTATCAGGTTTCCCAAACAATGTATTATCTTTCCTCCCAAGCCAGGTTTAAACATCTAACTTATCATTAGTAACAACTTTTTCACCAATCTCATATTCAGACGGTTGATAAATCTTTTCACCTCTTACTGTCTATTGTCTGTAATGTTTGTTCCCTCCCTTACAAGGCTTTCACATCATCGGAAAGCAAAATCTTCCTTAAGCCTCACACTGACTCATGATAAACAAACATAAGAATTAGGAGAGAGCTGTAAAACACACACACACACACACAAAGAACGGATTCTGGACTCCACCACAATCTTGCTAAATCAGAATTCCGCATAGAGAGGCTTGGAATCTGTGAGCCTAATACACAGCTAGATTTGCAAACTGCTGAAGGAGACCATGAAGGCTCCATGACCCCTCCTCCCCTGAACCAAGCATTTTCAGTTCTCTTCCATCATCACTTGCAGCGACATGGTTTTGCATCTCCTCACCATGGGTTGCTCTTCTCTGAATGTGATCCATTTTGTCTATCAGCCTTTTAAAGTGAGGGTCTTATACTGAACTACAAAGCACTATGGATATATGCTGGCCAATTTGTAAGAGAGTAGGACTATCAATTATCCCCAGGGCTCCTCTAGACTTGCCTTTGTGCTGGACAAGCAAAATCACTCCCCTCCCTATTCCACCTGCATGCAGCAAATTCCTACTCATTATCCTGAACATCCATCTGCAATAACCACTAGAATGTGAATCGCCCAGCAAACTGACAAATTTTTCCAGAATTTTAAAGCATTACTTACTTAATTGACCTTCTGGTCTCTGCTCTAAATAAATGGCATGCCTCCCTTTCTCTAATAAATTTTAATTCTGAAAGCTACAATTTATGCCAATCCTTGTAATGTTTTAATATCAATGCTTCACATTTACAGTGTTTTTTTTCCACTTACAAAACATTTCAACATTATTTACTTAATCCTCTCTAAAGTTCTTGTGACATGGGTATTATCCTTACAAATGAGGAAATTAAAGCTCATAAAGGTTAAGTAGCTTATTCAAAGTCACACAGTAAGTGGGAAAAAGTTGTGACTTTAACCTCACATGTCTCATACCTTAATCATAGCTTTCTCCACTTTAAAATCCAAGTATAGTCACTTGGTCATCAGAAAATTAGCACCAATTAACACCAGAGTGTGATAGCTACCAGATGGTGAATTACTCCGACAAAAGAATAATCAGCTTGAATATAGGGAGTTATTAAAATATAGGAGCTAAGTAGCAAAGCCTTTGGGAACAGACAGACATGAATCTGTGTCCTCCATCTCTTACTGCCAGTGTCACCTTGTGTTAATTACACACCCTTTGTGAACTTTGATTTTCCATTTGTTATGCAGAATAAAGCAGATGATTTTCTTTTAAAGTGTACAAATAATGCCTGGCATATGGTAAGTCCTAATGTGTTTTTTTTAAATCCCTTAAACATGATAAACAGTTTATTAAAATACATTTGTTTGGATATCAATACAAATATTCTGAACTTGGTGTCCCATTCTTCTTCAGTTACCTCCAGGTGTGTGGGAAGAGGACCATGTAAGAATTGTAGGAAGATGGAAGATACTCAAAAGGAGGGAGAAAATTTTAAATGATGCTTGAAATGGAGGCCAAGAGAAGGTATGTAAATAGAAGGTTTGAGCTAAGTTTAAGCTCCCAATGGCCAACTTTCCCGGGTTTAACATCACCATTACCAGTCACTTAGTGATGAGACAGAGACAGAGAGAGAGAGAGAGAGAGAGGGAGGGAGGGAGGGAGAGAGGGAGGGAGAGAGAGAGACAGAGAGAGAGAAAAAAAAGAGAAAAGAAGGGAAGAAAAGGGAAGGGTAAGGAAGGGAAGGGAAGGGTAGGGAAAGGAAGGGGAAGGGTAAAGGAAGAGAGGAGAGGAAAGGAGAGGAGGGGAGGGGAGGGGAGGGGGGAGGGGGGAGGGGGGAGAGGGGAGAGGGGAGAGGGGAGAGGGGAGAGGGGAGAGGGAGAGGGAGAGGGAGAGGGAGAGGAGAGGAGAGGAGAGGAGAGAAAAGAAAAGAAAGAAAGAAAAGAAGAAAAGAGAAAAGAAAAGAAAAAGAGAGTAACAACTTAGAAGAGAAGGCAGTGGATAAAGTATCTGCTTGGGATGTGAGTAGATTAACACATTGCGTATGGCGGGGTTTAAATCCCTCATGAAGATTCTCGTGATCCGTACGCAACGTGTTAATAAACAGACAGAATGACTCTGAGCTCTTAAAAATAAATTTGGGGCGGGAGCGTAAGGAAGGCCACGAATTCCGTTTGGAGGCTTCTTTTGAGCTCGCTGAGTACGCACCATGAGCAAAGCTCACCCTCCCGAGTTGAAAAAATTTATGGACAAGAAGTTATCGTTGAAATTAAACGGTGGCAGACATGTCCAAGGAATATTGTGGGGATTTGATCCCTTTATGAATCTTGTCATAGATGAATGTGTGGAGATGGCAACTAGTGGGCAACAGAACAATATTGGAATGGTGGTAATTCGAGGAAATAGTATCATCATGTTAGAAGCCTTGGAACAAGTATAAAGAATGGCTTTGTTCACCAGAGAAATTAACTGTTTCCCCATGTCCCATCGCAGTAGCTGCTGTTTTACTACAATATAGAAATTGGATCGAGTACGATTTCATGTTTAACTTTTTTGTTAAATAAACTTTTGTAATAATCAAAATAAATAAATAAATAAATAAATAAATAAATAAATAAATAAATAAATTTGGAATTTCATTCTTTCAAATTACCACTGGGAAAAGATAAATTTGGGGATAGAAAGATGTTTTTAAAGGAAGATTTTAAAATAAATTGTTCAGTGTTTGTAAGACAATGAGTAAAGGTAATATTAAATAATATTAAATATTTCCTTATTACCCAAAAAATACATGTTCATGTTTTAAAAAAATAAAAAAGATAAGCAAAAAACAAGGGGGTGGGGAGGGGGAATCACCTATAATCCAACAACCCAGATATAACTACTGTTAACATTTAGTATGTAACCTTCTAAATTGTTTTCTGTTTATACATTTATAGATATGTGTATTTTACAAATATGGGGTCATATGTAGTTATGGCTTTGTAAACTTTAAATGTTTTAAATTTCTTTCCAGATCATTAAATATTATTTTGCAATTTGAAATGCCATATGTATTTTAAATAGATAGTTCTGTTAGCTAGACACCTATTCTGGTTATTTATTTAAATTGCTTTTTGCAATCATAAAAAGAGTGATTAAAAATATCCTTGTTGAGGGCCGGCCCAGTGGCTCAGGCGGTTGGAGCTCTGTGCTCCTAACTCCGAAGGCTGCAGGTTCGATTCCCACATGAGCCAGTGGGCTCTCAACCACAAGGTTGCCAGTTCAACTCCTCGAGTCCCGCAAGGGATGGTGGGCAGCGCCCCCTGCAACTAAGATTGAACATGGCACCTTGAGCCGAGCTGCCGCTGAGCTCCCAGCAGCTCGGCTCCAGTTGGTTGGAGTGCGTCCTCTCAACCACAAGGTTGCCAGTTCGACTCCCGCAAGGGATGGTGGGCTGTGCCCCCTGCAACTAGCAACGGCAACTGGACCTGGAGCTGAGCTGCGCCCTCCGCAACTAAGACTGGAAGGACAACTTGAAGCTGAACGGCACCCTCCACAACTAAGAATGAAAGGACAACAACTTGACGGAAAAAAGTCCTGGAAGTACACACTGTTCCCCCAATAAAGTCCTGTTCCCCTTCCCCAATAAAATCTTAAAAAAAAAAAAAAAAAAAAAAAAAAAAAATCTTGTAGAGAGAGAGAGAGATCCAAGATGGCGGAATAAATACTGTGCTGGCTTCCTTCTGTGAACATATTAAAATTACAACTAAATTATAGAACAATCAACCTGGAGAACCATCTGAAGTCTAGCTGAACAGAAGTTTTATAACTGAGGATATAAAGAAGTCACGTCAAGACTGGTAGGAGGGTCAAAGACGTGAAACGGGCTGGTTCCAAACCTCCATGTAGCAGCTGAGAATCAGGAGGAATATCTCAGATGTTCCTCCTGGTGAAATGAGGGACTTCAGCCCCACACCAGATTCCCCAGCCCAGAGTGCTGGTGCTGGGAAGAGGAGCTCCCACAACATCTGGCTGTGAAAAACAGTGGGCATTCCAACCATCCTGGTGGGGCAGACAGCTGCAGGAAACCCAGACATTCCCTTAAACAGCCCACGCACAAATTCTCTCACTCCTAGGCACTCACCCTGGGCTCCAGCAGAGGACAGTGACTCAGGGGGGCATCAGAGGCAGAAGCAGGGAAGACTGAGGTATGGTGGCCTGAGGCAAGTGCTGGAGGAAGTCACTATTTTCCCTGTGTGGGCTCCTTCTCCTGCACAGCCAGCAGGCAGGCGCCATCTTTCTTGTGTTAAGCCCGCCCCCACAGGCCAAATGTGAATCTGATTGGCCTGGTGAGCTCCTCTGCTCTGCCCTGCTGACTCACTGCGACCCCGCCTCATCTAATTCCCCCAACGTCATATGCACTTTCTTAGGGAGCAGCCAGCCCCACCCACATTACACTCTCTCTTAGAAAACTCTCAGAGTCCACAGACCCCAGGTGGGTGGCAACTGGCCTCCATGTGCTCTGAGACTTTGGCTGAGTAGCTCCAGGCTCAGCACGAGCACCAAACCAGAACCTACATTAACCTGGTGAACACAGCTCTTCCCACTCTAGTCTAGTGACTCCCTGAGACCCTGCCTCACCCAACTCACATACCGCATGAGACTTTATCAGTGGCTGAACCTTAAGGGAGCTGGCAGGTGGCAGCACACCTTGGGGTGTCCTGTTGTCCTGGCTTTTTGTGGAGCTACCGCAGGCCCAGTACAGGTGGCAGACATCCTCAATTCGCAGCATGGCCTCTCCCACATGCCTCCAGGTTTAGCACCAGCAGCAAACAAGCACAGGTCACTTTGTAGCTCCTACCAGGTAGTCCTGGCCAGTCACAGGCAGTGGGTGACCTCCGCCTGCACCAGAGTCCCTCCCAAGAGGTCCCAGAACCAACGTACTTGGAGGTTGGCTTCAGACCACAGCAGAGTACCACCCAATTAGCCCCAGAAGTGGCACAGCCAAAGGGTGTTCTCAATGGGCATCAGAGCCCGCTGGGGCGAATCTCACTCATTGGGTAAGCCCTCTACACAACAACACATAAGTTGTGGACATGGCCAAACCCCACAACCAATCAGTCTAAGGGTCAATCCCACCCACTGATATGCCAATAGCCATCAAGACTCCACTGTAATAAGAGGGCACATACAACCCACACAAGGGACCCTCCTGGAGCACCCAGAGCAGGTGACTATGGAGACTGTGCCAGGGCCCCACAGGGCACCTACTACATACGGCCACCCAGCCAAGAGTGGGAGTCATAGAAAATCTACCTACATAATACTATAGAAACAAACGCAGAGAGGCAGCCAAAACGAGGAAACAAAGAAATGCAACCCAAATGGAAAAGCAGGAGAAAACTCCAGAAAGAAAAATCTAAATAAAATGGAGGCAAGCAACCTACCAGAAACAGAATTCAAAACAATGGTTATAGGGATGCTCAGATAAAGAGCTCCCCAGACAAGAAAAAGCTAAAGGAGGTCATCACCAAACTAGTATTACAAGGAACATTAGAAAGAGTGAAGATGGAAAAAAATAAAAATTATGAATAATAAAATGGCAATAGCTAACTATCAACAATTACTTTCAATGTAAATTGATTAAAGCTCCAAACAAAAGACATAGGAGGGTTGAATGGATAAGAAAACAAAACCCTTACATATGCGGACTACAAGAGACTCTCTTCAGATTGAAAGACACGCACAGATGGAAAGTAAAGGATGGAAAAGTTATTTCATGACAATGGAAACAAACAAACAAAAAAATGTTGAGGTAGCAACACTTACACCAGATAAAATATTCTTTAAAACGAAGGTTATAACAAGAGACAAAGAAGGACCCAGTATTCCCACTTCTGGGTTTTTATCTGAAGAAACCCAAAACGCTACTTGGAGGGGATGTGTGCTTATGTTCATTGCAGCATTGTTTACAATGTCCAGGATGTAGAGGTAGCGTGGGTGTCCATCGATGGATGAATGAATAAGGAGGTGGTACATATTACATACAATGGAATATTGGTCGCCCACGGAAGGGAATGGGTTCTCACCATCTGCGGCAGCATGGATGGACCTGGAGGGTGTTGTGTTGAGTGTCAGAGAGAGAAAGACAGATACAATGTGATTTGACTTATATGTGGAATCTAAAAAACAAAATACACAAACAAAACAGAAACAAACTCATAGATACAGAAAACATTTCGATGGTTGCCAGATGGAAGGGGAGTTGGGCGTGTGGGTGAATTTTAAAGGGGGAAGGGATTAAGAAGTACAAATGCGTTGTTACAAAGTAATTATGGTGATGTAGGGTACAGCATAAAGAATATAGTCAATAATATTTTAATATGTATGGTGTTAGATGGGTACTAGATTTTATTGGGCTGATAGATGGGAGGGAGGTTCGTGGCAGGGTGAAAAGGTGAAGAAGGGATTAAGAAGTACAAATGGGTAGTCACAGCATAGCTATGGGGATGTAAAGTAAAACACAGGAAATGTAGTCAATAATATTGTAATAACTAGGTATAGTGCCGTGCAAGTACTAGATTAGTCAGGGGGATCACTTCTTAAATTATATAAATGTCTAACACTATGCCGTACACCTGAAATTAATATAAAATAATACTGAATGTCAACTGTAATTGAACAAATTTTAAAGGGCGGAAAGGTGAATGAGAATAAGATGTCCAAATTTCCAAGTATAAAACAATTAAGTCATGGGGATGTAAAGTAAAGCATGGGGAATATAGTCAATAATATTGTGATAACATGGTACAGTGTCAGATGGTTGCTGGACTTATCATGATGATCACTTCTTTAGGTATATAAGTGTTGAAGAACTATAGTGTACCCCTGAAACTAATATAATATTGTATGTTAGCTATAATTTTAATAAAAATATTTTTTAAAAATCCTTGTAGCTTTATCTTTATGCATAAACATGAATTTAGCATAAATTCCTAAAAGTGTATTTGCTAGATCAAAGGCACACAAAATTTTAAGACTTTTTACATACGTATTAAATTGTCATCCTGAAAGTTATTACCAATTCACACTCTACCCAGCATTATTTTAAAGTGCTAATTTCCCAGACCTCAACTAACACTGAATTTGATGATACTGAAAATGCTCAATCATCCATCAAAGGACATTTAAGTTGTTTCCATGTCTTGGCTATTGTGAATAATGCTGCAGTGAACATAGTGATACATATATCTTTATGAATAAGTGTTTTCAAATTTTTCTGGTAGATACCCAGAAGAGGGATTTCTGGGTTGTATGGTAATTCTATTTTTAATTTTTTGAGGACACTCCAAACTGTTTTTTATAATGGCTGTCCCAATTTACATTCCCAACAACAGTGTATGAGTGTTGTTTTTTCTCCACAATCTCTCCAACACATGTTATTTCTTGTTGTATTGATAACAGCCATTCTAGCAGATGTGAGGTGGTATCTCATTGTGATTTTGATTTCCATTTCCCTTATAACTAGTGATGTTGAGCATCTTTTCATACATATACGTTGGTCATGTGTATGCCTTCTTGGAAAAGTGTCTCTTTAGGTATTCTGCCCTTTTGTTAATTGGGCTGTCTGTTCTTTTGTTGTTGAATTGTATGAGTTCTTTATATATTTTGGATATTAGCCTCTTATCAAATGTATCATTGATGGGGGCCCGCCCGGTGGCTCAGGCGGTTAGAGCTCCATACTCCTAACTCCGAAGGCTGCCGGTTCGATTCCCATATGGGCCAGTGGGCTCGAAACCATAAGGTTGCCAGTTCAATTCCTTGAGTCCCACAAGGGATGGTGGGCTTCACCCCCTGCAACTAAGATTGAACATGGCACCTTGAGCTGAGCTGCCTCCCGGATGGCTCAGTTGGTTGGAGCGCGTCCTCTCAACCACAAGGTTGCCAGTTCGATTCCTCAACTCCCGCAAGGGATGGTGGGCTGTGCACCCTGCAACTAGAAATGGCAACTGGACCTGGAGCTGAGCTGCGCCCTCCACAACTAAGACTGAAAGGACAACAACTTGACTTGGAAAAAAGGCCTGGAAGTACACACTGTTCCCCAATAAAGTCCTGTTCCCCTTCCCCAATAAAAAAAAAATATGTATCATTGATGAATATCTCCTCCCATTTAGCAATCATTTATTTTTGTTTTTACTTCCCTTTGCTTTGGGGTCAAGTTCACCAAACATACAATTGAATAAAGCAGATGTGGTACATATGTACAATGGAATACTACTCAGCCATGAAAAAGATGAAATATTGTCATTTGTAACAATATGAATGAATCTTGAGAGTATTATGCTAAGTGAAATAAATAATACAGAAAAGCACAAGCACCATATGATTTCATTCATATGTGGGATATAAAACAAAAGGCAACCAACAAACAAAAAACCAAAGGCATAAACAACAGAATGGTGGTTACCAAAGGAAAAGAGGAATGGGGAGAGGACGAAGAGGGAAAAGGGGGTCAAATATATGGTGACAGAAGGAGACTAGGCTTTGGGTGGAGAGAACACTATAGAGCATACAGGTATCATATTATAAAGTTGTATACCTGAAATTTATATAACGTTATTAACCAATGTTACCCCAATAGATTTAATTTAAAAATAAATAAAAATAGTAAAGAAATAAATATGTTCACTAATTTGATAGGTAAAAAACGATTCCTCTTTTTACTTTGTTTTATTACTAAGTGAAAGATTTCCCCTATGCTTATTGATTATCTTTATTTCTTATTTTCAAAAGTATCTGTTTATATCTTTTGCCCTTTTTTCCCCCGGCTGTCTTTCTCAACTGATTTGACTATTAGTCCTCTGTCACATGGGTTGCATATATTTTTTTCCAGTTTGTTTGCCAGTTTTTTAAATAGAGTTTTTGATCTGTAGAAATGTAAAATATTTAGGTAACCCAACCAAATATATATATATATATATATTTTTTTTGGTTTCTGCTTTAAGAATCTTGTTTAGAAAGGCTTATCTCATCCCAAAGTTATACAAATTTCCCACTTATATTTTCCCTTAGGACTTGTATGATCTTATTATTAATATTTAAAATTTTTATTTAACCTAGACTTTACTGGGGTATAAGATGCTGGGTTGTGAGATATTGAGAGTAGGATCTAAAAATTCATATTTTTAATATTCAGGTGGTTGCCCCAACACTATAGTATTTCATTGATTCTATGGGTACTTTTTATTTTTAACATGTTAATATCTCTGAAACCTAAATGTGTCTATGATCAATAAATAGCATTTCACAATTCATTTGGCAGTTTGTTTCCTTAGTGTTACTTGAAGTAATATTAAATCCTTCAATCAATGGCTTCTTAGATTTGATGAAACACAGTATTCAGTCCTATTCCTATTTCACTAAGAGTCTTTTTTTCTAATTAAAAAATACACTTTGGATTTTTATAAAATCTCTTCTGGGCATACATTAAAATGATGATATGTTTTCCTAAGATGTCCCACTAATGAACTATTCATACATGCCTGAAATAAACCCTACCTTGTCATAGCAAATTACTCATTCAACACACAGCTATATTCCTTTTACTAATATTTTATTTAAGATCCTTGAATCTATTGTCATAAATCAGATTGGTCTGTAGTTTTTCTTTGTTTGTAGTGTTTTTGTCAGGTTTTGGTTTTAGAGGTATTTTACATTTGTCAAAGAAGTTAATAAGCTTTCATCTATTTTCTATGATTGACACAGTTTGTATAGCATAGAAATAATGTTTTTTCTTTTTCTGTAAAAGTCTAAGCTGGTCTGTGGTAACTCTCAACTTTTTCTAAGGTTACTATCAGTTTAAGTATTAGAACTTCTTTAGTCAAATTGTGTACTTTATTTTTAGAAAATTACACAGAGATTTTTAATTTATTAGAATAGGTTTACACACGGTATTGTCTTATATTAAAATATTTTTTCCATATCTTTGGTTTTATCCCATTCTCATCCCTAGTGTTTTGAACCTATGTTCTTTTCTTCCTCCCTTTCCTTCATTAGACTTGACAGAAATGTTCAACTTTGTGTTTTGTTTTTTTTAATATCCACCTCTTAGGATTTAAGTTCTACTCTTTCTTTTTTTTCAAGTTATTTTATCTGAGTGTTTTTAAGATGTTCTCCTTGCCTTTGATTTGCTGTGATGTGCCTAGATCTGGTTTTCTTTGTATTCACCCTGTTTTAGATTTGTAGCACTTTTTGAATGTGTGACTTAAGTTTTTTTCTCAGTTTGCGAAAATTCTTGGCTATTATCTCTTCAAATATTGCTTCTTTCACATTTTCTTTTCTTCCCTTTGTGTGGCTCTAATATGTTAAACCTGAAACTGTGTATCACATATTATCTATTCAATAACTTTCCATTTTTTCAGCTCTCTTAGCTTCAGTCTGGATATTTTCTACTAACCTGTTTTTCTGTTCACTAATCCTGCCTTCTTCTATAGCCAATGTGCTTTTAAATTCATCTCTTGTGTTTATATTTCAGTTATTGCTTTTTTCAGCCCTAAGACTATTTTATTCTTTACAATAGATTCCAGTTCTCCGGTAAAATTCTCCGACTTGTCATCTATTTTCTTGAATATATTAATCACAGTTATTTTAAAGTCTGTGACTGATGGCTTAAATATCTGGATGTATAGGTCATCTATAGACCTATTTCTTTTGTCAATTTATTTCCCTTGGTCCTTTACTTTGGTATGCCTTGTAATGGTTTTATAAATGCCAGATATTGTATATAAAAAATTGGACTCCGGATGATGTAATCTTCTACAGAGGGTTCATCCTATCCTCTGATAGGCAGCTGGAATGGGGAGGAGATGGGGAAGGTTACTGTAATCAGAGACTGAGCTAACTTCAGTCTGGGCTGCAGTTTTTTATAAACTTGGTCTATCCTTGGTTTGCCCCCATTACATTGGTGTGCTGAAGCTCAAGAGTGCCTATCGTTAAAATTTAAGGAACTTTGGGAGCCAGTTGCTAAACACAGGCATTATTAAAAATAAATTATATGAACTTTCAATTAAATAAATCAAAAACAAAGGTAATACTCAAAACTCATCATTTCTAAATATTTAAACTAAATTTCACGATGTTATTTACACCTGTTGTAGCTGTATTAGAGAGATACTATATAACAGTATTACTACACATTTCTTCCCAACTCCACATTCAGTGATGTCACATGTGTAGATTGATGTAGCCCATGGTGGAAGCACTTGCACCACAGAAATCAGCAAACACTACAATCAGAGCTTAATTGTCTACGTCACTTGTTCTCAACTGAAAGTGACTTCTCCCCCACCCTAGGGCATCGTTGAAAATATCTGAAATTTTTGTCACAACTGGGGGTAATGGGGAGAGGGACAAGGGCCACTGACATCTAATGGATAGAGGTTACGGATGCTACTAAATATCCTACAATGTACAGGGCAGCCCCCTACGACAAAGAATTATCCAGCCCAAACGTCAGTTGTATTAATATTGAGGAATCCTAGTCTGCTGGTACCTCTGTTTCTGAATGTCGCAATCTTCCCCTCTCCTCCCATGCCTAGAATTGGCAAATGCCTGCAGGGGAAAGGTAGGCATTTTATCCGTTTATTTTATTGTTTTTGTTGTTGCTTTTTTTTCTAGCATTTTGAGTTGACTATTTGGTTCAGTTATTTTTAATCTTTCTTGTATTTATGAATAAAAATACTTACCTGTGAACTTTGCTTTTGATACAGCTTTGGATAGCTGACCGTTTTTTGGGGGGTTTTTTTGGTCACTTTTTGCTCTTTTCAATGTTTCCTTGTAAAAGGTGCCAGCCACTGACATTTTTATCTCTTCCCTCAGCTGGGACAGGTGTACCTCAGCAGTTGCAAGCTATGCCATGGTTGAAATAAGCAGCCATTGAAAGTAAGTTCCAGGAGTAGTCTACAGAAGACACTTTGGGAAGTGTGGTAGAGGATAATAACTAAGGGAGTCCATAACCAAGTATCTCTTTATACTTCCACCATTCTCACATCAACTTGAATCATTTAACTCTGCTGTTATTCTGGATTTACTGGAATTAAACCATTTATTTAACAAATAGTTAAGTACCAAGGATGTGCAAAATCCACTGCCCCTGTACTGGGTGGAGATGGAGGTTACAAATATCTTAAGTCATGACCCATTCTCTCAAGAAGTTTATAGATTTATTAGGGAGTGATTTGCAAATAACTGATGTATTAAAACTCTCAGCTACTCTTCTAAGTCACATTATTTGGGGAAGTTAGAATCCAGACTCGGTGTTTTTTTTTTCATTATTCTACAGAAACTGAAAATATTTTGGATGAAATGGATCACTGGGTCAAACAATATATTATAAAACATGTGGTAATGTTGGAATCAAAAGTATACTATACTGACTTAATTTTGCGAACTTTAGATTTGCATGCTGTTTATAATTTACCATGTAAATTTATTTAGAGCTCCACAATTTTTACCAACCTCACTTTATACTTTTATCTTTATGTCTTTTAGCACATGCATGTGTAATTATTTCATTTGATATGGTAGTGCTATGAGTCAGAAAGCGCTGATGTTATTCTCACCATTTTACAGATGAGAAAAATGATGGAATGTTTAAGTGACTTGCTCATGGGTATGTAGCAAGTCTGTGCTGGAACTTGACAACACTATGTTTCCACTTGGTACTCTGGATGGCTTCTGCACTTTTCTTTGATAATGTTACGTGATGGGTCAGCATTGTAAGTATGTATCTGAATGTTTATGCAATTCTTAGTCAGTGACCACGTTTTGAAAAAAGAATTATTCCTTTACAAGAAGAGCAGCTTTGTGGGTTGCCTCAGAAGTACTTGCCAAAAACTTGTACCTTAGTTTTCATAAACTATCTTTAAGTAATTTCAAATTCTGTAAAGTAGAATAAATATTCACGAATTTTCTGATTCATGAATTTTCGGATTATACAAACAAGATAAATGTACATGAATTATAGATAGAACTTTTACCTATTATGTTTCTCAGTTTACTCTAACTATGCATTCTAACTCACTAGAAAGAATCTAAGCTATTTCTGCGTACATTAGAAAAATTAACTGAAGAACTAGGATTGTGATTTAAGTGATGTAAGGCGAGATTGTCTATCCCCCACTTTTCTTCCCCCTAAACACACATATGTACACACACACACACACACACACACACACACACACACTCATGCTCACACTTTCAGGTATCCATGGGTTTTATGTGTACCTATTGCTTCAATTGTTCCTATATGTGTGTGTATATAACTTTGAAATAGAAAAATGCAGTTATAATAATCTTTGCACATTGTGAAAGTTTGAATCATGCCTTGCCATAGTTTTCCAATTTCTCAAAAATGGAGATGTTTTTTCCTTAATTTTATGTTATACTTTTATGCCCTTTATGCTTTTCTTTCGTTTTTCCTGGTAGTTTAATGAGTCAGGCATTCGCAATGTTTGTTGCTCCCTATCTTTGTCAGTAACTCCAGAAAGTCTTTCAATATAGCTGTGATCTTATCCTGAGCTTTCAGATGAAATGAATATAGGAAAGTAACTCCTCTGTTCTAGATACTTTTCCTGAAACCATTGTACGTAGGCACAAGAGAGGAAGGGTCAATGGGATGAGAGGAATCAATTTTATATTCTCTTCAAAATAATATATGAGTTACTTAGGTATAATGAAAGTTTAAGCCACTACTCAGAAATCTTGTTCATTTCAGAGTGGTTTCACTGTACTGGAATGACTACTTTGTTAAAGGATTTAGAATGAGGTGAAGGGCAATTCAAATCTTTTAAATTCAAGTTAAATGCATTTTGTTAACAGTTAAGAAACATTTGCTGGAATTATGAGCCATTTCCAGCTAGAGTTCCATAAAAAGAAAACTCGAAATTAAGTTCATGTTACTCTCCCTAGTAGAATTCCATAGTGACTGGAATGGTTTATGAGTACGTATCATATGGATAGTGTTAAGAAGGGTTGAGAAAATGGGATTTGAATAGAGAGTAAGAATGGAAAACTCTCTCTCCCTACTCCCCTCCTCTTTCCCCCTCCCTGCTTTTACATTCCCCCTCTGCCTCCAACACACACACACACACACACACACACACACACACACACACACACAGCATTATATCAGAAGGGGAAAAGATTGTGTTGGAAGTCTCCTGTAGTAGTAAATGGAGCAGCATACATGGAATAGCATAGTTGAGTAAATTGTGTGTGGCACTGAACTGGAATTTCTTCAGTGAAAGGGCTTATATTCTTAAAGAGCTGAAAAGCGGCTTAAATATTCTAGTAGCCTAGAATAAAATTGCACAGGAGGCTCATGTGAAATGTAGCATGTGTGAATAGTTTCGTAGCAGAGTTCCATTTGAAATGTAGCAACACAGCTGGAGCAGTGACTCATCACGCTAATATATACTGTTAACAGACAGACTCTCTCTAATAAAGCCTGCACTTTCTCACATTATAAGGAATTTCTTGGGCTGTTGTGATAGCATGGTATGTTCCCAACACTTGGTCAAGGGCACTTGAATTTAACATTTGTAGAATACCTACCATATAGGAACTTTTCTGCATTTAGTTCTTACACCTGTTTGGTTTTATTTTCCCCATTTTATAGGTGATGAATCTGAGCTCACACATCTGGACTAATATTTAACTGTTACTACCAGTTGCTGTTCAGCCCATGCGTGTTCTGATGGAAGTAAATGAAGATAAAGAAATTTTAAGACAGAGGGAAGGATATTTACAATCACTTACGTATCGGTTGCCTCTTCTCCCCCCCCCCCAATTTTTTTTTTTCAAAAACAGTGATGAAAATTTGGAATATAGCCACTTGAGAAAATGTAACAGAGAGTCAATAAGTGAAAATAAAATGATCTTCTAGTTTCAATAACTAAACTCCTGCCCATAAATCCAGCCGCTGCCCTACCTCACAGATGCTGAAAGGCTTTCCGGCTTATTTAACATTGGCTGTTTCTTCTGGTCAGGATTGCAAGGGGTTTCCCTAAGCGCCCCAGCAGCCGAAGCCCAGGCTCCTGATGACCTGAGGGATGGGTCTATTCACTCTTTGTTCAGCCCTACCTACATTAGAATGATCTTCAATTTTCAAACTAAGTACTATGACAAATACAGATTTTTCAAGGAATTGAAGGGTCTGTGTGTGTGTATGTGTGTGTTCCATTTGTTCCAATTGTGCAGAGCAAAACATTACCAGACTAGAGTGACCAAAGAAAACAGTAAAACTTTGTTTTCCTAAGATTCTTTAGCTTTCCTCTTCCCTAAAAGTTTGAGTGTTACTATTCTAAATCCATCAGTATACCAGCTGTGTGATCTTCACCAGGTACTTATCCTCTCTGTTTCTTCATCTATGAAATGTGTTGTGCAGATTAAAAAACCTAAAATACATACAGCACTAAAAACCATGCCTGGCATCTGGTAAGTGCTATATAAGTGTTACCCTTTGTTTTAGTTTATTCTTATTATTACATTAGAGGACCTATATAAAAGGAGCTATTAATTCAGTGCAAGGCCCGGTAGGTAATTGTACACAGAATACAAACTATCCTGTGTGGTTCTTCAAAGTGTTAAACAACGTTATCAGGAGCTGGTTACCCATAGATACTGAGGTTTATCGGCTAACACGGGAAAAAAAGGTCGCATTGAAGCTATTATACCCCTATTTCCTTCTCTTTTCAAAAGCCCCAGAAATCTACCTTGTACATTATGATGGCTTACTTCCTGTTTTCATCATGCTATTGTCTTATTCAAAATTTCTCCACAATGTTCAGACATGCCTCTGATCAACAAACAATTTCTTAGTAATGCTGACATGCCAGGGACTACAGATATAAATATGACTCAGACATGGCCTTGCCACTGGGGGATTCACGTACTAGTGGGCAGACCGCCCTATAGACAGATAATTGCAAAACAAAGTCAAAAGTGCAATGGTGGAAGTGCATTCAAGGTGCTATGGGAGCAGACATGAAGGGCACCAAAGTTCTCCCTGGCTTTCTGGAGGAAAAGATGCCAGGGCTTAGATTTCAAGTAGGAATTGAAACGTCTTCTCTGGTGTCCAAAGGCTTCCTTCATGGAGGTCGCCTTTAACCTCCAGCCCTGTCTCCCGTTACTCCCAACATAACTCACCTCCCCACTCCTACTGGACCAGTCTCCTAACTATTTTCCTGAAAAATCCACTTTTGGTCCGATTTCTAATTCCTCTTCTCATATGGCATCCGCAATCAGGCAAATCCTTACTTGTCAAAAACTAAACCCTTCTCTCTGCCTGGTAAAGTGTGGTCTTACGTCCTCCACACCAACGGGCCCTGCTTTGATGCAGTCATATACCTTCCTGTTACAATGACAGCATTTCAAACAGGCACAGTTGGATAGATACTAACATTATCTTTGCATATTGTGTAAGTGTTTGTTGTATTTTTCTTCTCACTCCTAACAAAGCTATAAGGACCTTACGGAGAAAATGGTTCATAGATTTATTTGTTTCACAACACCTGGCAAAGTGTCAGTCAAAGCAAAATAAAAGTGGTGAAGTATACTTTCTGAATTAAAGTATTTCACCAGTGCCTTCTCTGGTTTATCTGATACGCAATAAATTCATTTTATGAAATTTTACAAGTTCAAATAACCAGAGGAAAGAACATTCTTACTTCTGTCAGTTAATTTAGTAACTGAAAGTCAGCAGTACTCTATGAGAAATAAACTAGCTTGGTAGAATTTGTGAATGTAAAGAAAATGTGAACCATGGAATAAATTACACATTTGGTTTATAAGCAGTCTGTGAATAAGGTTCTTGTACTTGCTAAGCAGTAAGAAAGCAGTATATTGTTGAGAGGGAATATATTTAGGGTAAAGTATGAAAATGCAATAATAATTGAATGGTCTTTTTTGTAAGGAGGCAAAACATATATATGTCAGTCAAGTAAATGAAGAGATCATACAAATATGTGAATGCACCACACACACACACACAGAGTGTAAGATAACAGAAATGGCAATTAGGAAAATAACCTTTTCAGACTGCTAATGATTAAGCATTTTCAAATTCAGCACTTCTTTCTTATTTTGATCTATTTCCTGTAAGTTTCCCTCCTACTGTTATTGATCATATTGTCCCACTATTTAGTATTTTCTGCCTGATTTTCTTCCCTCCCTCCCCGCTGACAACACTCCACACAATTTCCCACATTCACACACACACACACACACACACACACACATACACACACCCCTACCTCAACTGTTTCCTACAATTTGTGTTCAAAGTATGAAACCAGCTATCTCAAGAGGGTGTCTGATAGTGATCCACTGATTCACTAGACTAGTGAGTGATTTTCAAATTTAAGCTCATGGACCCCTACAAGAATTTTGAAGAAGAAAAAAAAAAAAAAAAAAAAAAATATATATATATATATATACACACAGATTCTGTGCCAGTTATCAATTTATTGACTCTCCCCTCTAAATCTCCCCTGCTTGCTCTGCTAATATGGATCTGGGACCTTTAAATAGCTTTTTTTCTTTGTCAGCTGACATTAAACTTTTTCAGAAGAGACAGGAGAAAGATTGCAGGAGAGAAAGGTTGGTCCTTCCTGGTTTCAGTAAGCTTGCTCAAGAGGCTCCTGCACAGCTGATGGCTTTTCTAGCATCGGGCTCTTGCAACACATGGAGCTTCTCTACTTCCAGGCCCTGGCAATGCGGGCGGCTTGTCCAGTGCCAAGCTGCTGCAGTATGAGTGGCTTGTCCCACGCCCAGCTCCTCCAGTGTACACAGCTTCCCCAGCACTGGGCTCCTGCTGCAGGCCGCTTCTCCAGCATCCAGCCTTCTGGTGGCAGGCTCCTGCAGCAGAAGCCTGCTCTGGGGCACAGCCAGCAGCTGTCCCTGGCACTCCCTTCAGGTAGCTTTGTAGTGGAGGGCCTCCAGTGAGACTCCTCCCTGAAACAGCTTCCCCAGCACCCCAGAGGGTAGATTGCCAGCAAATTCCAAAAGGCGGATTTCTGGAAAGTTGCATTATCATGACCCCACAGTGACTTCTCTGCTGTTTAGTAGGCTACCACCATGCCCTCTCTGCAAGGTCTAGATCTCAGCCCCAGGGAAAGGAAAGTGGGAGGGTGGGGGTTGCAGGGGAAACGATTCCTTGGGCTGCATCTCAGACAACATATAGAGATAAATAAGCCGGCGGCAGGCGGGCAGACTGAGCCTTGCCAAGGTGAAATACTATTTCAATATTTTTTTACCAGTTCAAAATTTTTCAATATTTTTTTGGCCTGGCTTTCATGGGTCTCTCCTTCAGAAGGAATGCTGTCATTTTTCTTGATACCTTAGAGATTTTACCCTGTGACAACAAATCATAGCAAGATTTGGGATGAGTAAAAGGTATGCCATCTTTTGTGAAGTGGGAGAAGGTTGATGATGACAGATAGGAAGGAAGAGGTGGCCACTCACAGATGCTCTCAGACACATCAGTGTCAGAAAAGTGTACATACGCGTATAGAAGTTGAGGGCCAGAAAATGGATTCCCTCAAAACCATGCCCTGTGACCCCTAGGAAGTTTTGTGGGCACCAGGGTACAAGTTCTCCGGTCTGAAGAGAACCATGTCAATGAAGCACCATTCTCTACAGTGGAGGCTAAAGCAGGGATACTTTCCCCCGAAAACTGACAGGAAACCAAGTAAGGAGAAAAAACAGACAATTAAAAGAAAAGGTAGAATAACCACATTAAACCATATTCCTTAAAAGCTCAGAAAAGCTTTTCCTTACAAGAATGCTAAAGGAAATCGAGGCAATATCACATCAAATGGTAAACTCCCTGACCCCCGCCAGTACCTATGTTTGGATAAAGGTCTTGCTTTTAGTTTTTGTGACTCAAAATCTCATATGGGTTAAATCCTTCATTTACAGTGGTTCTGTTTCTTATTTAAAACAGTTTTCCTTAGATCCATTACTCTACTGATCACATGATAGGAAAAGAGGTGGAGAATCTTAAAACAAAAAGTAAAGAGGATATGGCCAATTTTTACCATTTGGGATATTAACAAGTTGAACATGGCTCAGCAACTATCTCAAGTGTTACATCTACTATTATGACACAAGCTAAAGGTGTTGAAATATAAAGGATGTGTGTTTTCTGAGAGGAAATGGGTGACAATTTGAAGGGCTGGCTTTAACATGAAGAATAAATACAAAAGAAATCAGAGCAGATTCTCAACCAACACTAATGTACAATAAGTTTTATGCAAGATAAGAAGAGCTTAAAACTTGAAGAAAAAATTCAAAGAAACTTATTTGCTGATATTTTGAAAAATCTGTAAATGCTAGCATTTTCAAAAGGAAACATTTATGGAGAGATAGTAAGTATGCTTTATATGCTACATGTATTAGATTCTTGTTTGTTCATTTCCCCTAAGAAAATTGTAATTCTGTTTTAAATAAATGATATTTACTCTCAGTTAAGGTTTCTGTCTTTTTATTCCCCCAAATCAGCATTCTCATGGGACGTACAGAGCTTTTAGGATTTTCTCCAGCTAGATAAATTTTTGGTAAAGATTTTCCTTTCTTGAATAAGATCCATAATCTCCAGAATATACTGTCTGAATTAACTATTTTGGTGGAAAAGTCTGTATACTGCTTGTTTTATAGTAAACTATTGGGATCTTTCAAATAAAGTTTTTTGATCAATGCAGAAGCTGTTAAACTCCTATTACATAATTTGCTTATATATGTGTACGTATTTGTTGTAATTCCCATGTTACCTCCAATACAGGTAGTGCCCTTCATTACAGAAGTATGAATAATCAACTTGGTGGATATTATTCAGTCTGAATGATGTACATGAAGAACTTTCATTAAGGTCCATCCAATAAATTAATTTAGGACCATCATTTGCTGATAGAAAAATCAATAAATACATAAACATTTTTACGCTCACCAAAATCTCTTTCATAGTTCTGCTAAGCATCACGGTTATTGCAATGAACAAGTTAATGTTGGGTATTTTAAAGATGCGAATAGTGCAATATCAACCAGTCTACCAAACTGGTAATTTATCATGAACGTCAATAATTACTTTTGTTTTGTGGGAGAGGAGAAAATAGAAATAATAGAAAAAAGAAAACTGAGTAATGTAAAAATTCTAATATGAACAAGCAATAACTAGTTTGTTGCCATCTGTGATACGTCCATACCCATAGGTTTTTAACATACTTACTTGAACAATGGAGTACCACAAACAACACATTTATATATTCCAGGATCTTTGTGATGTGTATATTCTCCTTCGAAGGCACTGACAAACAATAAAGAGAGCATTAAAAAATTAAACTTAGCATTATTTCTTACAGAATGTATTTGCTTAAAATATCTTTCTCTAATAAATCTTTCAAGAGCTTTTTGTCCTATAATGAGAATAGACCAAACAGATGGAAATCTGAACATTACTAATATATTTCAAATCTATATACTAAAACGTACATAGAACTTATCCAAACTAGTACAGGTTAAATAAAATTTTTTTTAAAAAAAATATCAAACCATATAGTTACGTAATGCTTAGAAAAAATTTTCTCCTATTAAAAAAAAAGCAAAAAAGCTTGTAGCTCAGAATCACAGAAAAAAAAAAAAAAAAACATTATTACATAAGATTTCTGCTACTCTACAGTGTCCAAGAGTGCGTATACCAGAAAACGCAGAAGGATCCAAAGACTTCAAGTGGAAGGAGTCTTATTTTTTGGTTTGAAAAGGAATATTGCAGCTTTAAGGGAATATTTTTCTAAGTTAACAATCTTAAAGGGTAGGAGGTCATTCAGCTAATACAAATCAGCTGTGCTAGCCCAACAAAACGTCTATGTGCTCTGCAGCTTGTTTTTATTATCCTTTCACCCTCTTTATGAGGTCCAATTTTTTTATAAACAGAATTTTTAAGAATGACCTAATCTCTAGTTGTTTGCGTGCATTAAATCATTTTGCGAGTCATGTACACAACAGGATGGGTCGAAGCCCTGGGCTGAGACTGAAGTGCATGGCTAACTCATTGTGCAGTGAGGGTGGACTTTGTCCAGGGATTCAACACTTGGGAAATTCAGTAAACAGTATCCACTGTGACAGGAAGAGAGTGTTGCCTATTAACAAGAACCCCATGTGTGGTAAAGAGCTCTTTCAGTTCATGAATGAAAACAAGAAGTTACATCATTAATAAATTTGGATCAGAGGTAAGTTACGGCCTTATGCCAAGCTCCATGGTATAAATTAGACAACAAAATGGTTGGACCTTGGCAAGTTACCTTTAAGCTGGAATCAGCTGAGAGAGACTTTATTCACTAAAAAGAGTCTTGGAAGTGAACAAACTCTTTTTTCAGGACTTAGGGCGAACTTCCAAGGACCAAAGCCATGTGAGGGCAGTTATTGAAAATTTTTGACATTCCAACCACAAATGAGCCAATAAATACTTTCTCCACATGTGCTTCAAAAAGAAATTGGAGTGGGGTAGAAAGGAACTAAATTATGCTACCTTCTTTTTGCAGCCAAAACGTCTATACTTACAATGGCCACCTTCACAATTTCAGCATCCTGGCACAGTGCCATGTCCCTCATGGTTTTGCTTACTGTGATGTCTTCCCAAAAAATGTACCTAAATCGCTATTACTTCCACACATTTTGTAGTAAACTAAAAACAGGCCCTTAATAAAAGCCTTGTGACTTTACATAAGATAGAGTGTTCATTAAATGGGGGAAAGAATAAATAAAACTTAGTCTTAACCTAAACAATACCATTTTCAAACCTTTTCAAGGATATTAATTTGTAGACTTTAGCAAATAAGTGTAGAATTCTGTAAATTAAATGTCAAGGAAGAGGATTCAAAGGCAGAGGGGGTGGGGGAGAACGAAGGCAAGAGCTCTTGCATAATGACTTTTTCTTCCAGCTCACCTTACCTTTCGGTCCCTTTCTCCTGAGTGACATGGTACTGCAGGGGTGTGAGCCGCTTCCTCAGTTCCTGCTGAGAAAAGACCACCTTACAGGTCTTTTTATCCCTACATGACCCTGGAAAGAGAAAGGATATGGGAGAAGGAGGATTTTTAGCTTGAATCCTAAATAATTGCTTTGGCTGGCCGCCATAACATAGTTTCTGCAGTCACTTGTCAGTGACCAGATCAGTCCGTAACGTACAAACTTACCTGAACTACAGCTGATTATTTCTCTGTTTAAAACACAGTGTTTCTCAAGATTCGGGTGATTCCATTGGAGCACTGACAATATGCTGTAGCCAAAACTGCTAGCATGTCATAAAAACTCATTGGCCATTCATAAGTTGGTAGTACGTCCTTTCTGTCTTCCAATACCTTGAAATTCTTTATTTTCAAACGAATTTAAAAACTATTTACAAGTATTTACACTGTATATATAAGATGATGGGCATATTATGTTAAACAATAATTCTCCCTTCAATAATTTTGCAACTTAGGTAGAATAATTTCAAACCTTCATCATTCAGTTTCCATTCTCGGTGATTTAAATACCATCTTTATTTTTGTTTAAACCCTAAAGATATATTTTTGCACGAGTAGCAATTTTTGTTCTCTGTGATTCTATCAGCTACTTCACTAGGTTCTGTAGAGTTCTTAAAAACAAGTATCTCTTTAAAGACTGTATCTTACCATGTTAAACAGGCAGCAAGAAATTTTTCATAGACTCCAGGAGAAGGCATTTACACTAATGCAGATTCAAGAAGTTCCAAAGAAAGGGTGAGAAAAATAGGGAGGGGGGAAAGACAAAGAGAAAAGGAAAAATGAATGTGATTTTATTTAGAGACCTACATTTTCTTTTTGCAAAGTATATTTAGGAACACTTCACTGATTAAGTGTATTTGAATGGTGAAATAATTTTAATGTGATTCTAATAACAATGGCAGCTTTTATTTCAACCTATACAGACTGCAGTAAAAGGTTCAGACAACACCTGTTTATATGTAGTATTTTATTTTACCTGCACAAATGAGCGAAAAGAAATATAACTCCAGGACAAAGCAACCCTTACTCGCTGCAGTAAAATCGCTTTTCTTTGCCATCCATCACAGTAAGAAAGAGGCTTACAGATGGCCCTACCTGCAAATATTTCCTATCATATTTTGAAACTGCTAAAAGAAAACTTGCTTAGTTTCCTGAATATTAATCTCAACTTATTTTGAAATATAAAGAAATATGACTTAGGAGTAGAAATGCTTTCTACTTCTTTTACTGTTAAGGCACCTAATGTCACAGTATGTGAGATCACTGGAATTAAACGAGGAGAAAACTAACCGGGTACCCCTGATGGTGGGCTTGAAGGAGGTTATCAGCTTCCAGAATCGAGGCCACCAACACAGAGTGGTTGATTCTCTAGGAGAAAATATGGAGGCAGGAAAAGAGCACCCCAGAGGCAAAGAGAAAGGTGCACTTCAGCGGAGGCCTGTGGGTTGTCAAACAGCGCGTTTCTTGACGCTCCACAACACATGTTGGGCCTGCTTGGGCCTGGAAAGACCCACAGGAAGAGCTGGCTTGTCACCAATGGCATGTTGGTCTCTCATCTCACTGGACCCCATATTACACTAGGCTTTATCCAAACACCTACTACTTACACGGTTAATATTTTCCAAGGGGTACATAGAAATGTATTCCTGAGAAACGTTTGTCATGTCAGAACAGGCCTCTCCACAGCTTGAGCACAGAATGCTCTTTCTTAAATAATCCATTGACTGGGATGGGCGATTTTCTGTTCGATTCACTATGGACTTCTTGAGAATTATCTTTTTGTTTTTATTTCTTTCTTTGTTGGAAGGGTTGCATCTTTGTTGAGTTTGTTCCAAAAGAATTATTAATTGCGAATTTAACACGACAAAATATCTTGGTTAAAATGATTCTTTCCAATGGCACGGATAATTAAAATCTGTACAATTAGAATTAAACATTTCTGTCCAAAATATTTTTGTTAATACATGTTCATTCATACAAAAAGACCAATTGTGTTCCCAAAGTTGAGAGAACTAAGCTACCCATCTGTATGTCATTTAGTACAAGAGAAGCAACTGCAGGTTTAAATTACATGGTATTGGATTGCAATTTCCTAACATTGGATGCTTTTCTGCTTTTTTACCTTGAGTCATTTACTAAGGAGTGTTCATAAAAAGTAGCTTTAAGCACAGATGCTTGCAAATCGTTTAGGCAAAGATGTTTCTCTCTTTTTCATTCTCTCTCTCTCTCTCAAAAATTCTCTTTTCTGAAGAAAAAGAATAAAACTGTTGGTCAGTATTGACAAACCATGTCAAGTATTTGTATAAGGAGAAAAGGTAAAATTGAAAACATCTGATTGAAGTAAATAATACAAACATAAAAGCTTTACTGATGAATGAAGGGTATTGAAGAGACTTTATTTCATAGATTAGAAATTACTTTTGATCTAAACATTCTTAAAAACAGATTATTTTCCACTATGAACCATCTCATTAACTGTGCTACAGAGACCTCATTTTAATGGCAAGCTTTGAAAGAGTGCTGCTGTACTCTTTTGTTAGTCTCCATCTTATTTGGGAGGGGGATAGAGGTTTCATTCCAGCTTTCTTTGTTTGTCTTTCAAGAACCACTAAAGCAGTATTCACACAAATTTTGTAGGAATGTGCCCTATGTCATAGCCTACAAATTATTTGGTTTTGGTGCACTTAAAGGTCATCTTTCAAATTAGCAAAATTTTCCTACATCCTGGCTTTTCAACCTTAAATATAAATATTGTTTCCTAACTGTAAGTGAGGTTTGTTCCTTAAGAAATACTAGTGCTTATTTAAAGTTGTCAACTTTGTACATTTTTATTCTTTGGTCATACTGTGTTCTCAAAATAATTAGGCTTTTAAAGTGTACCTAATAGCAAAAGGAAGTATATGTAGACTAGAAACAACTATTGTGATTTTTATATTAAACAACTCAATGAGAAGTTAGTCAGATTTTAATAAATTTCTTGCCACATAGTTTAATAATAATAATATACTTCCTGGACAATTGAAAGCTATACCATTACATTAGCTCTTTAGCATCATAACCCAAAATTGGCATATATAAACATAGAAAAGCTTCACTTTTGTTTCTGATTTCCCTTCTTCCTATCAGACTCACTTTTCTAAAGTCATATGGTGCCACTGTTAATTTTGAAGAAATCATTGCATTTTGAAATTCTAGAATAATTCGTTGGATGGTTTCCCTTTACTATCTTCACTTAGGTACTGTAATTTTCTTATTACACAGGGTAATTTAACATTAGTATTATATGACATCTGTTCAATGACCTCTAAATTGGCTTAGAAGTATGTTACGGAAAGATTTTTCTCTTTATTTAAATGTTTAATGGAGTACTTTGAAGGCAGGAGTGCATGTATGTGTATACACATGCAACAAAAGTATATTTGAGGGGGTAATATTGCCACTTTGGTATCTAATCATAACACCATTCCCCACAAAGTAACTTTGGCCTAGATAAGATCCATCGTGAACCCAATACAAGGGTGTTTATTTACTGATTTACTGAAATATGCCCAAAGTCTCTTTCTTTATTGAGGCTTGTTCCATGCTGTAGCCTCCGAGCCAGTGTTGTCAAGTTCTAATGGCAAGTTTTTTTTTTTTTTTTTTAACAAATTTAGTCTTTTTTTTTTTTTTTTTAACATTTTTTATTGGGGAATATTGGGGAACTCTTGCTCTCAGTCATAATAAACTGACAGCAAGAATTCACATTCTGGCTCTGTTTCCCAGTCACCGTAGGCAAGTCAGTCTCTTTGACTTTGTATCGCTACCCCCACAGGTCTGCTATAAGGCTCACAGCAATTATCACTTAGTAAACACTGGCTGAATAAATGCAAATCACACTATCATTTTGATGACAGTAAATTCTGAAGTTAAAACTGTATCTTGCAATGTAGCCAGGTCAGGTATTTCAGGTGCTGCAATATTTTATTGGTAATTATGTTTCTATAATAATTCCCTCAGAAGAATATTTTCCTCACATCTCTAAAAATGATTAAAATAGGAATTGAAAAAAGAAAACTCATTAGTGCCTACTATGTGCCAGGCACATTTATATAACCACATTTAAACCTCTCAATAATTCTAGGAGGTAGGTGTCATACCCATTTTACAGATACAGAAACTGAGGCTCGGAGAGGTGTACCATACTTTACTAAGGAAAATAGCAAATAGATATATCAACTCAAACCCAGGGCTATCTGATTGCAAAGCCCATGGTCATTATATTTTCTGTGAGGAAAAAAATATGATGCAACTTTCTTCTTTAATTATGCAATAACTTTCAGCTTAAAAACTATCACTAACTACTTAAGATAACAAGGGCAAAAAGTTATGATCGCCACAGTACATCCAGAAAAAATAAATACACTTGTCTATTAGCTAATGTCTGTTTTCCCTGTGTTCATTCCTTCAGCACTGGGTCAGTGACAAGGTTCAAACAGGATTCTCACAAACTCTATAAAACTTTGAAAGGCTTTTTAACTTCCTGTTAAGAAGTAAATCAGATCTGTTACCTAAATCTTAGAGCACTTTTAAGTCATAAATCTTATATTTCAGTGCAAAAAATCAAAACAAAACCTAAAGATCCCATAACTTTAATTTTGCTTCCAGGATCAGAAAAAATGAAACTATTAAATATTTTCCCAAGATAATAAATGAATGAGATAATAAGACTATCTTGTTTTGCTTTGAGTTTACTGAGTTAGAACAGTAAAATTCATGTTGAAATATCTTGCCACTATATTTTAAAATGGTATACTTTAATTTTCACAAATAAATTTCAATTTTCAGTTGGTCATTAGTCTGTCAAATTGGAAATCTGAACAAACTTTTATTCATATAGTAGTGTTAGGAATTTCTAAATAAGTGGGCATTTATAAAAGCCATATCTAGTACATTTTTAGAAGAGAATGTAAAATATATCCCATGAACCATTTTTTTCATGTTTGCTTGTTTTGCATGCCAGTAATTCAAAAAAAGCCTTTAAAAAAAAAAAAAGAAATGCAAACCGCGGGGAAGAAATGCTCGATGTCATGACAGAGTACTGAAGTACTCTGGTTTCCATGAAACTACGGTTGCAGGGCTTACTTTGAAGACCACTGATCCGACATTTTTCTTACTATTTTTTTTTTTAAGTCATCAAAAATGTTGAACATGCCAGGCACTGCGCTAAAATATACTCATTCACTTATTCATTCAATAATTATTTATTACCTACAATATACTGGCATTATTCTAGGTACTTAGGATATAGGTACGTAGGATATACTGGTGAACAAAATTAAGATCTTATTATCATGGAGATCCCATAAAAGCAGCAGGGGTAGGGGAAGACAGACGAAACACAATGAAAATAGGTAAATTACATAGTCTCTTAGAATGTGATAAGTATACAGGAAGGAGAAAAGCAAAACTGAGCACAGAGGATTGGAAGTGCTAGAAATACAGGCTGTAACCTCAAATAGAGTGGTCACGGTAGGTCTCACTGAGAAGGGGACATTTGAGCAAAGCCTGAAGGGAGAGAGGAAGTTGGCTGTGCTGATAGCTGCAGGAAGTGATTTCTGAACAGATGAAGTAAATGGCCAATGTAAGAGATGAATGTACTTAGAGGTTCGTACTCCAGTGGTAGAGACACAGACAGGTGTCGCAATACAGGTGCTAAAACCTGAATATGAATGGAGCACATCAGCAACCATTTAAACATGTAAAGCATATGCTTTTAAACCACAAAACTTAGAGTTACGTATCTTAGTACAGACAGTATCTGACATTACCTTTTTTACTTCCAAGAGAAATCTTAGTGATCACTAGCGCCTCTTTTTAGGCAAGTGCTATACTCAAAACAGCTCTCAGAGAGTATTTGTCTGGCTGAACTTGAACATGGAATCTGCTAATTTACTCCCTGTACCCAAAGTCATCCCTTTCAGATGCTAGATCATCATTCCCAACCTGGAGTCATGTGTAAGAGGACACTCAATAGATAGCTTTTCGTAATGAATTTTTGATGGGCCTGGAGAGCAAAGTCCTCTGGCCAAACAATGCTTTTACCATTCTGAACCACTTCAATAACCCTCCCCTTCTGATTAATCTTGTAGGTGATGGGAGGGAACATGCAGAACTAAAGCAAGTATAAAAATAGTACCTCAACTTAGTTTCCATTTTTTAAAAAACATTCTTAATTTTCACATTTAGGTTCAATTTAATTTCATCTGTCCTCTAAGCCCTAAATGTAACACAAAGAAAATAAAACTCCAGGTCTTAGGAGTCAGAAAGCAGACAACTGTTTATTTTTACAGTAAAGATTTTTCTTTTCTATATGTAAGACAAACCATATCTTTGTCATAGTAATAATCACATTTCATGCCTTTTCGCTGTTTTCCTATTCACATAAAACCGTTCTACAGATCACCTTCAGTTATATTCTACGGATGCATGCAGAGTTCTAATTAACATCAATGAACATTATACCAAGCAACCTACCATTTTAAACTTCTTGAATTAAACAAGACCCTGTGTTTTAGTGGTGCATAGTTGAATGATAAAATTGGTCTTCTGGTTTCCATACTGAAGGTTTGAACAGATAAACTGAGAAAATATTTTCAAGAAAGTTTTCCTTCCAAGTAAATACCCTGATTAACTCACCACTACTCTGCTCAGTCTTTTCATCTGTATACCCTTAGTACTAGTGTATTTACTGTGCAAGGTACTAGTTACACAGGCTAACATCGTGTTTTGCAATTATTCTCAAATGTCTTCAGTTGTTTCTGCTTTATTTTCTCCGGATTATAAATTCTTTGAAGATATAAACTGTTGAGCCTAATATTAATTCACACTTTCTACAACTATTTCTTAAACTTCTACAGTAAATCAAGAACTGTGATGAGCACAGGAAAGCCCCAGGAGAATATACATTCCAGAAGGAAATATAAGAAAAGCAATCAATACAGTGTGTCTTATAGTAAAAGTATCTGCAAAGTTTTGTGTAATGAGAGTTAACGACAAAGACATTAATACTCTCAAACTTTACTAATCTAGACTGACTTGGTCCAGTTATAATTGGGACATAGAAAACGCACAGTTTGTAGAAACAGAACCTACAGGGTAAGAGGGCCAGGGGAGATTCAAATAGGGAAGAGAACTCCGTCTAGACAGCCCGAGAGATGCAGTGTGATCGAATGTGTATGTCGAGGTAGTAGATACCCTATCCTGATGAAAAGAATGCAAAGAGTCTTTCTTGTAAGCGGTATCAGCTGATTTAACAAAGCAAAAATAGCCAGGATAAAATGCAGACTCAGATTGGGAAAAGAAGAAATTGGGGAGCTGATAACTAAGGCAGTTTTAAAATTAAGGGGTTTTAAAATGTGCAAACGTTTTCTCACTGTAAGCAAACGTTTTTATACTGGGAGTAAATTTATTTCCCACATCTAAAGCCTACTAATGACTTAAAATTCTAGCCTTTAATAGTAAGTTCTCATTTGTGAGGCTGTATGATTTTTCTTGAGACACTGGAGAGGTTTGCTACTATGTTCATCCTGATGAAACATTCATGTAAATGACTCTGTAAGACAGAAATCACATTTTACATTTCTATCTTTTACTTGTGTTACAAATATTTGATTTTTGAATTCATTTATCACTGTAGTCATTTTATCACCATTCTTTAAGTATCAAAAAGAACTAAAGAGTACGTATCAACTCTTCAAAACCTAATGCAAATACCAAAAGCAACGATTTTTACATTAATGTGGACCATAAAGACTAGAATTTAGGAAAATATTTAAAACATGTCTTGATCCAAAAAGCATTTTCTTTCTTGCAAAGCATGTAAGTAAAAGGAGAAATTTTGTCTTTTAGTTTTGGAAACAGGGCCAATTTGTTTTTTTTATTACTTTCAGGTGTACAAAACAACATAGTGATTAGACATTTACACGTGTCACAAAATGATAACTCCACGTCTACTACCCATCTGACACCATACATAGCTATTACAATACCATTGACTATATTCCCTATGCTGTACTTTACATCCCGTGACTGTATTTTTTTAATTATATTTGACATTCAATATTATTTTATATTAGTTTCAGGTGTACAGTGTAGTGGTTAGGCATTTATATAATTTATGAAGTGATCCCCACGCTATGTCTAGTACCCATCTGACACTACAAATAGTTTTTACACTATTATTGACTATATTCTCCATACTGTATTTCATATCCCCATGACTACCAATTTGTACTTTCTCACCCATTCACCCAACCTCCCTCCCATCTAGCAATCATCAGTTTTTTTCTCTGTATCTATGAGTCTATTTCTGTTTTGTTTGTTCATTTATTCTGTTCTTTAGATTCCACATATAAGTGAGATCACATGGTATTTGTCTTTCTCAGTCTGACTTATTTCACTTAATATGATACCTTCTAGGTCCATTCAAGTTCTTACAAATGGTAAGATTTCATTCTTTTTTATGGCAGAGTAATATTCCATTGTATATATGCGCCATTTCTTCTGTATCCAATTGTCTATTGATGGGCATTTTGGTTGTTTCCATATCTTGGCTATTGTGAATAGCGCTGCTGTAAACATATGGATGAATATATCTTTTCAAACTAGTGTTTTAGATTTCTTTGGATAAATACCAAGGAGTAAGTAGAACTGCTGGGTCATAAGGTAGTTCTAGTTTTAATTTTTTTGAGGAACTTCCAAATTGTTTTCCATAGTGGCTGCACCAATTTGCAATACCCTCAACAGTGCACAAGGGTTCCCTTTTCTCTGCATCCTCACCAACACTTATTTGTTGATTTATTGATGATAGCCATTCTGACAGGAGTGAGGTGGTTATCTCATTGTGTTTTTTATTTGCATTTCTCTGCTGATTAGTGACACTGAGTAACTTTTCATATGTCTATCGGTCATCTGTATGTCCTCTTTGGAGTAATGTCTATTCAAGTCCTCAGCCAATTTTTTAATTGGATTATTTGGTTTTTGGGTATTGAGTTTTATGAGTTTTTATTAATTTTGGATGTTAATCCCTTATCAGATGTATCACTGACAAATATCTTCTCCCATTCAGTAGGATATCTTTTCATTTTGTTGATAGGTTCTTTTGTGTGAAAAAACTTTTTAGTTTGATATAGTCTCATTTGCTTATTTTTTTCTTTTGTTTCCCCTGCCCGAGGAGATATATCAGTAAAAAATATTACTATGGGTAATGTCTGAGAGTTTACTTCCCATATTTTCTTCTAGGAGTTTTATGGTTTCGGGTCTTACATTTAAGTCCTTAATCCATTTTGAGTTTATTCTTATAAATGGCATAAGAAGGTGTTTCACTTTAATTTTTTTGCATGTATCTATCCAGTTTTTCCAACACCATTTATTGAATGGACTGTCTTTACCCCAATGTAAATTCTTGCTTCCTCTGTCATAGATTAAATGACCACATAGGCATAGATTTATTTCTGTGCTCTCTATTCTGTTCCATTGATCTATGTGTCCGTTTTTATGCCAATACCACGCTGTTTTGATTACTACGGCCTTGTAGTATACTTTGATATGATGTAACGTAATGCTTCCAGCTTTGTTCTTCTTTCTCAGGATTTGCCATGGCTAATCAGAGTCTTTTATGGTTCCAAATAAATTTTAGGATTATTTGCTCCAGTTCTGTGAAAAATGCCATTGGTATTTTGGTAGGGATTGCATTGAATCTATAGATTACTTTGGGTAGTATGGACATTTTAACTATATTAATTCTTCCTATCCATGAGCATGGTATATGTTTCTATTTATTTGTATCTTCTTTAATTTCTCTCTTCAATGTCTTATAATTTTCTGAATACAGGTCTTTTACTTCCTTGGTGAAATTTATTCCTAAGTTTTTTGTTCGTTTGTTTGTTTGTTTGTTTTTTGATGCAATTGTAAATGGTATTGTTTTCTTAATTTCTCATTACTACTGTATAAAAATGCAACCAATTTCTGAATATTAATTTTGTATCCTGCTACTTTACTAAATTCATTCATCAGTTCTAATAGTTTTTTGGTGAAACCTTTCAGGTTCTCTACAGTATCATGTCATCTGCAAATAATGACAGTTTTACTTCTTTGTTTCCAATTTGGATGCCTTTTATTTCTTAAAAAGAGAATTTTTAAAGGCGCTTCCATCACCAAATGATAGTAGAGAAAGTCATTTAACTTTGTCTATCTGATTGTCTTGTATTCTTTATAGTCATTACTAATTAGTGAATTTCTCAAACAAAACTAAAATTTGTTTTATCTTTTTGTTCATGCTCATTTTCTCTCTGTTGTTACTAGATATTGTTATGTATTTTATAATTACTAATATATAATATGAAGACTTTATTTCATATTTAGCCAAAAATTAAAAAAATCCACATTTAACAAACCATATGCCCAACACCTTATTCATACGGATGAATTGTTCTCTAATAATTTAGCCTTGTGCACAAATAACTTTTAAAACTCATGTAGGAATTAGATGCTGTATAGCAACTTTTCAACTTTAACTAAAACTTTACTATATCATAGAGCTACTAAAACATTTTGTTTTAGAAAAAATATAGCTACATCAGAGTACTCATTAAACATTTTAAATGTAAATTTTCTTAGTTCCCCAAAACATTTTAATTCATGCAAAAACCGACTCATGCTTAACAGTCAATGTGTTAAACTAATAACATTTTCAAGATTCTATAAAATTCAAAACATAGCAAAACAAAATGTGAAATTTCTTTAATTCTTGGGTGGTCTGCTGAAGAAAATGTAGTTGCATAAAACTATAAATTACTGTTAAATCAGCTATTTGGATACAAGATAAGTTAATTTATGAAAACTTGTTTTAGTTTATAAAAAGTCTATACACTTGAAAGACAATTTCAATGAGATATCCAACCATAAGGGAGTTGGAATCCTATTGAAAATGGAAAAAGGTTTTGCACTCCACAAATATTGTTTGAACATAATATAAGCAGAAAAATTTGTAGTTTGTAAATCCATATGTTCTTAACCGGACTTTACATACTTTTGTGTAAGTTTTCACAATGCACCTATGTGCTACTATCAGTACCCTTTCGTGCTGTGAAAGAATGTAAATCTAGTGCCATCTACTGGAAAAAGTGGGTACCATTCAATCAATCAATTGCAAATTATTCTGTGAATCATGTGAGTTGAAATTTGTTATGTCTATTTTTAGAGAACTAATTGTTTCTTTTTAAAAAAAAAAATCTTCCCCAAAGGATTTTCAATACAATCAAATAAGTTATGTAAGACAAACTTGTAAGAATGGTGAAATTGGAGAATAGGGGTATTAATCTAAACGTGGGAGAATTCCATTGGTGATATCAATACAAGAATCAGAAATACTTTGTTTTGATCAGAGTTTTTACGTTGGTTTCATGTGTAACTTTTAGAACACCTATGGTCAAAGACCCCTCTATGAAGAGTTTCAGAATACCTAACAAAAAACTTGAAATTATAGAAAAATTGTATGTAGGTGTGCATATGTATTTTCTGGAAAAGGAGAGTCCTAACTTTTATCAAATAACCATGGAGATGGTTCATCCTTTCATGAAAAAAAATCCAAAATAGAAATCCAATCCAATCAGTAGGTGAACAGCAAACTGATGACTTCAATTATTCTTTAAAAGGTAAATATAACATCAGATGCTATTAATGAACTATTGCCAGCTGAAACTTGAATAGTACTTCAATTATGGATGTTGCTTTGGTACGTATCTCTTTATCAGTATTTCCTCTTTATAAATGGAGAATTTAAAGTATAACAAACAATATTAATTTGCTCCAGAGAAAGATGATCAAAAGAGTCAGGATTCTTAATTGTCATGATAAATATAATATGCACTTATTCCCTTCTTCATACAGTTTATTTACCAACAAACCTCAACTTGTTTGAGAGAAAAAGTAAAAGCAAGTCTGGATAATATACACTGAATCTGTGGTACCATTTTTTTGTTGTTGTTTAGCTACAATGTGATTCATACCCAAGATATTCACTATATTAATGCAATAAAATGAGAAAAGATAAATTGTTTCTCACTCAAAAGGCAACCAAACTATGAACTACTTTTAATCTTCCTATATAAAAGAGTCTCAAATAAATTTGTACTCTGTTATAGCTATCACTTCACCTACATGTAAACTTTCCAAATGTTTATTCATTCATTTAACAAATATTTATTAAGTGCCAGGCACTGTGCTAAGCTATGGAGCCACAAGCCCCTGGTTCATAAAAGACAGCTATTATACAGACTACACTCTACAACTTGCAAACACCATTTGCAAAATATCTCTCTTTAAGACTTCTAATTTCTACATTAGAATAACATGATATCTTTACAAAACTGCGTAACAGCCATGTGGCTCTTCAACCCATGGAGACTGTTAGATATGCCACTAAAGTCAAGTAAGAGTAACAACCATGTATTATGTATATAATGTTAGAGAAAAGTATAATTAATCACTGTAATTAGTACTATTTAGATAAAGACTCTCACTTGGCTGAAAGCTATGATGATATCTAGTCTAAGCTACAATTAGACTTAATTTTTTCAAGCATTGAAACTATGTATAAAATTGTGCCTCTAATCCCTCCTCAGATAATGCTTCAGTCTTGGCTTCGAGGTAAGGAATTCTAATGTTCAAACGCAGAAAATATTTCTGTCCTCCCACCACAACCTAGCAGACTTTTCTGTAAATTCCCGGCCATTAATTAGTGCTGAGTTTTAAGATTTGATTAAGCCAAAGCCAAAAGTAAAAGCAAATGAGTTAATAAAAATCAAAATTTAATCTCAGAATTTAATACATTATCTAATTTGCATTTCTCATTTTAAAGCTAGATAAAGAGACTAAGATCTGGAGAGGCTTACTGATAGGTTCAAGGTCACAGAAGTTAACGACAGAGCTGTGGCTAGAGTTTTCTGACTCCTATTCCAGTGCTCTTTTTAATACATAAAAGGAACTGTTATAGGAAATTAAGAAGAAATTCTGAGAGAGAGAAATTACCTTTAATTACAAACATGAGTGAACCATAACTCAGATGCACTTAATAAGCTCTAAATTAAAATTATGCTTTATTAAAAAATAAGAAGTAAAGGAAGTCAAAGCTGAAAAATGATAGATCACTCTTCTGGGATATGGCCTCATACAGGTCAATCCGGTTATAATCAATTTTAAGAGCCTGTTCCAATTATTTTTTAGTTCTGGAATTATTTTGTATTGAATAATACCTGAAATTAGTAGGGTACCGGCTAGGGAGCAGAAATCTTTTTGATTTACAGAGACTTTGGTTGTAATGGGTTTTGACCAGGGAATATAAATTAAAGCAAGACTTCAAACTTTCACCTCAATTTCCTGTATCTCCAATTTTGACCTCTTCCTTCCCAACTTGTACAAAGTAATAAAGACTAGAATTCCCACTTGAATTTTATTTTTCAAAATTTAAATCGTTTCATTACTGTTGAACTTAACAATTTCTTCAACATTTCTATATTTCTTCAAGTAAAATTCTGTTAGAGAAATAGATGATAAAGATTTTGCTAATATTCATTATAAAATATGTAAATACTGGAAGACTGACTTTCACTTTTAAAAGTAAGTGGTGCCTGAATGGCTAAGGGATGATGGGATACTATTCCAGCCTATTCATTTATCAAATTAAAATGGGTTTGCAAGCGAGAAAGACACAGACTTTCTCTGGGCTTCCAACAGTACTGGGTAAGAATAACAGAAATGTGTTATGTATTTATAGGATTTGAATTCTGGTTCAGCAGCATATATAAGTAAAATAAAGAGATCAAAACAACATACTGAGATGGTTATTCCTCAAACATAAGGTGCATTTGTGATTCCTATTAAAGTAAAAATAGTTAAGCGAAAGATGGGACAAATGTAAATGTTTTTAAAAGTCTATTAATGCTAGAAAAATACAAAAAGTATATAACTATTTTGATAGAGGTATCTACAGTAAACCTAGTGAACATTTACATATGGTGCGTACTGTATGCCAGCCACTGTTCTAAGCAGTTTTCACATCCTAATCTATTTCATTCTCACAGCAACCCTTTCAAGTGAGTACTATTTTTATTACAATAATAATACAAATAAGGAAGGCAAAGCACACAGCTAGTTAAGTGGCAAAGCCAGATTTAAAATCCAGTCAAACTCCAGAATTTGTGTGCTTAAATACTGTATTATAATTGGTTCCTTCTTAAGAATTACCAGCTTTGTTGAATTTTATCTTTGAATCATTCTGATATAAGATTTATCTCTCAATTATAGAATTTCATTATGAAACCCTTTAATTCCATGATTGCCATATCTCAAGGAATACCCTGTTAATTAATAAATTGTGTCTGAGAATACTTAGCCTCCTCTATGTACAGCAAACTCATGTTGCGAGAGCTATGCTGGTGCTCTCACATGTTCAGGTATTTTTCAGTGGAAAACATGGTTGTGTATAAATTAAATAACTTTCATATTCCAATTGTTATATGTAACATGTAGTTATGAAAAAAGTTCCACATGGCACAGGGTCTACATTGGCGTATGTTCTCACTCAAATTAATATAAAATTCAACAGCTAAACCTTGTCAGTTCTACAACCTGAATCTGCCTCTAATCCAGCCCCCTCCTTTGCAACCCTCCGGATCCCACCGTTGAGGCTCTCAGCACTTCCTGAGTCCCTCCAGTCTCAAACGCCTCCAATCGACTCTATGATCGCAGGGCAAAGCTACTGAGAAGAGTGACTGGGCCCCCCAGGCACTAAGCTTCATTAGCCTCTCATGTCACCACAAATAAACATAACATCGATTTTTAAAAAAAAAACCAGATGTTTACTATTTAAATACACCTTTAAGACAAACGCCCTATCCTCCCTTCTAATCAAGTTGCAATCCCAGCCTTCTTATAGAAACATCTGGAATCAGCACTGACCTTCCACCATACTAAATCGATAATCATAAAATGCAAATCAAGTCATGTCATTCTCTCGTCAACCCTCCCGCAAGGTTTAAATTCCCTAAAACCTAGAAGGCGCGTCCTGAGTTAGCTACCTTCCTTCCGCACCTCCTCTACTGGCCCTCGCCCACCGAGCCAGCCATATTAAATAACCTGCATTTCTCGAACATACCTTGCTCTTTCAAGCCTTCTTGTTTTGCTCATGCTACTTACTCCATATGTTAGAAACATCCTTCCTCCTCTTTAAACGCCTGGCCATTGCTCACAGACTGAGATTCAGCTCAAACACTCGTATTCTCCATGAGGTTCTCCTGAAGCTTCCGAGACCTTGCCTCCCTCCCAAAATGTCTTCCCCTAAGCAAAAAGCTAGGCCCACGCTTCTCGGGCTTCCCCTAACACGCCAGGTATAAACACGCTTAGTCTAGTCTTCGCACCCTATGGTTCAATGGTCCTCACACAGCTCCATCTCCATCTTGCACTAGTTAAAGAGACGGGCTTGATCTTGTTTATCGTGGTGTCCTCACTGCTTCACACAATGCCTGGCACTCGTAATTGTCAATGAATGCTTAATGAGTTAGAATTAAATTCTCTATACAAAACAGTAATAGAGATATACGCATTAGTAGAAAATATAAACAATATTGACAATAATGTTCACAGAAAATATCTGACCATTGTGGTTTTCATAATTAAAATATTAAACTTATGATGCTACAGTCACATAATGAAATTTAAATGCTTAAATGTCACCTCATGTGTTTAAATGCTTAAAATTGTATTTTTTTTAAAGTATGGTGGTTCTAATGTAAAAACCAATTGACACATGCTATATTAGTTCTGTTTATTTGGTCATTAAGCAGAACATTTTTAAACTACAATAACTAACTAGCTTTATTATACTAAAATTCTTCATTTTAATTTTTTCTTTCCTAAAGGAATGGCCACATGAGAAATGAAAAGCATTTCCATTATCGTTTAACAAGATCAATGTCCTATGTTGTGTGATTTGGGACAGTTTCTTATCAAGACTGCCGGCCTCTTATGAACAATATTATGATTTTCAGATGTGTAGGGTGCATTAAAGAACAAGAAAATATTATGAAATATTAGTGACAATTATGTACCGAGCAAGGAAACTGAACAATGTTTCCAAGGTTGTAAGGATGGTGGAAATGAATGTTACTCAAAGTAGAGTGGTGATTTATAACCAATTTCCGTCTTCAAATTAGGACCCAAGTAAAAGAAAACGAAATTGAGGCGAGCATGATGGTGTACCACTTCCTGCAGCAGAAACACCCACACGGACCAGTGCCCTCACTTAGGTACAGAATAAGAAGCAGCAACCTGAGGGAAGCGCACAGGCTCGGAGGGCTACTGGCTGGCTCTTTGTCACCAAATGCAGCAGGTTGAATGCAGACATCACTGTGCTATCTTCACGAACAAAACGACAGGCAAAGAACAGGGGCAAGAGCTGAGTAGGAGAAAAAAGAGAAAAATTAAAACATCACAAATGTTAAAACACATTCATTGCTCAATGGATGGTTACAGTTTTTACGAGTGGAAATGAAGACACATACACAGTGCTAATAAATTTCAAATGCCTAGTTTTCAGCTGGTGAGCTTACTTTCAACCCAGGCTTATTTACATCTTATGAATAAAATATACACAATATAATCGTGTAATCTGTGAACACATTTTGCAAGAGGTTCAGAAAAGAGACGATGTTTAAAACAATTTAAAGGAATGAACATTTACTGAGTTGGTACCATGTGACAGGAATCGTCTGGGGCCTAATATACACATGGTATCATTTCGTTCTTACAATAAACCTAGCAGGTAGGTTTTTATCCCCCAATACATATGTGAATAAACCAAGGCTCAAAGGTCCAAGGGCACAAAGCAAATAACCAGTGGAAAAAGGATTAGAAAACCCTGTTATATCTCACTGCAAAGCTGTATTCTTTCCTTACACCAGGCTGCTTTCTTTCAGCAATTATTTGCAAATCTCCGTCCCTGGAGAAGACTGTAAAATATTGTAAGATTAAGAGAATTTCTTTTGTGAGAGTTTTATTTTTTTGTTAATAGCCAAATAACCTAGGGTCAACTAGGAGACTTCACTTTAGAAACAGCGTTAAGTCTGAACATAGCACAGTGCATTTGAACTTTCATTTGATTTTATAATTTATAATGTCTAGGTGAATTCTGTGAAAAATATTCACAATCTAGCCTTAAAAATGGCATATAAATATATATATATATATATTTTAAGCTTCTGGAAATGAATCGTGTGGAAGAAGCTCAAAATTGTGTCAATGATAAACTTTAGAGAAAAGTTCTGTTAGGACTTTCTTTGAAGTTTTGTATAATCTTTCAGTTGGTAAAGATTAACTTCAAATGAAGATGGAAAATACTATATGAATATTAACTTCTAATATTTTATTTAAAATTAGCATTGGAAGTGACCTTATCCACTAAATGTCCAAAAATGGAAGTAAAATTAATGTCTAGTTCATTTCCTGACCCTCACCCCCCAAAAAAAAATAAAAGTCTGTTTCTGGGTCTCTTCTGACCTCCTGGAAGAACAAACACATAATAAACAGTAATATATTTTACCAAATCACTCTGGAGTATATCTGACAGAAATCTGCTTGTATTAACATGCCTGAACTCTGACTTCTCCAAACTAAACTCAATACAAAACTAAAACATTTTTGTGTTACTAACTGGAGACAAAAGGGAGGAAGAGGGAAGGTAAGTATCGCAATGCACAGCCTGAAAGAACCATTAAACGTAAATAAACATGCCATTTTCACGAGTGACTGCAGAGCAGGGAAAAGAGAGCATTCCTTTGGAGCAGACTACTGACTAATAAAAGATCAAAGGTCTATACCTCACAACACTATAAATAAAAATGTATTTTTTCCTCGTGACCTTCTTTGTAAGGTATAAAGTGTGCATGGTCGATGTCATTACTTAGCAAAGCCGCAGCCTCACTATGCTCCCGCAGCTGATCATAAAACGTCTTCTTCCTATTCTGCCTCATCAATTGCTGTACCAGGCGGCCTGCGCGCCTACCAATGGCCACGGCCATCTGGCTTGTGTCAAAGCCAGCGCACAGGAAGAAAGTCAGTGATGTAACTCTGCAGGTCAGGCAAAGAACAAAGATGCATTCTACAATTAAAAGCTGCGGGCCTCCAATACCAGGGCCCTCCAGCACCATATGACTATGTGATTTCATGTTCCGGTTAGGTTGCATTTATTTCTACCCAAATAGCCAGGGCTCCATCTAGTGGCAAATTAGTTTTGCCCAGTTTTCTTTAAAAGCAAACCCTGAAAGTACTACACTTGCACCAATGAAGTAGAGCAACCAATATGATCAATAACTTTTAGAATAGTATGGTCTTTTCACACTGAAGAATACAAAAAGCATGATTTGTCACAACATTCTCCATTTTCAAACCCTACCAAGCATGCATTTCATGGTTTGGATTTGATATAACCCTAATTATTTTAACGTGTTAACCCTAAATATAGTGAAAAAAGCAGCTATTTTTGCCAAGTACATGCAAAATGGCATTCCTTAACACACTACTCTGAAAATATGTGGCTGAGATGTAAAGTGAAAAACAATTCTAAAGAATGGATGCATGCATCTGGATGCCTTGGTGAAATCAAACTCATAATCTTACACTTACAAACAACAAAAGAATCATAGTGAAAATGGCTCTCACATGTGACACCAAGAGCAACTCTTTCCCTAGAACAGAAAAATATTTTTAGGCTGAAATGGTTTCACAAAATTAATTTTTCACTAATGTTTTGCACTTCATTTATGTTTGTAGTGAATAAACACTGACAAACCAATCTAAAACACAGAATACATGTGCATGAAGGATGGGCTATCATAATGAATGCATGTGAGCTATGGAGTCAGACGGCCGGGATTGGAATCCTGGCCCTGGCCCTACCTAGTTGTGTTGCTTTGGGTAAACCACTTACTCTCCCAATGACTCAGTTTCCTCAACTCTAAAATAAATTAACTGATAACAAGGACTTGGAAAACTCCTGGTACATAATACATGCTTTAAAATTATATGCATTAGAAATTTCTAGCAGTCCATTTATACCCAATCCTATTTAGAGTTAGCAGGCTATTCTCCAAATACAGAACCCTATTTAGGCCAGAAAACTACTCCTTGATGAATCTCCACAGTGAATCATCCTAGCGAAAACAGTAGGACAGAGATATCCTAAGGATAACAGCTGATGAAACCCTTGGCACATATTCTAAGCACTTCACATTTATTAGCTCTTTTAATCCTCATGATTTTATGAGATACATATTGTCATTTTCCCTTGTTTAGATGAAGATTGTGCGATAGGGAGATTAAATAATTTGCCTAAAATCTTAGAGCTAGTGAACAGCAGAGCCTGTAAGTAACTGAACTGCATGCTTTAATAGATTTGAACCCATGCCATCTAGCTCCAGGGCCAGTGTTCATGACCACTACAAAATTGGCGATTAAAAGACTGAGATTATACCAACTCGCTCTAGATACTCTGATTCTCTGTTTCTCTACTAGATAATGTGGCCGATAATAAACACTTAAGTATTCAATTAATTCAAGAAGATTATTTAAAAGGCTGGCCCGGTGGCTCAGGCGGTTAGAGCTCCATGCTCCTAACTCTGAACGCTGCCAGTTCGATTCCCACATGGGCCAGTGGGCTCTCAACCACAAGGTTGCCAATTCAACTCCTTGAGTCCCACAAGGGATGGTGGGCTCTGCCCCCTGCAACTAAGATTGAACACAGCACCTTGAGCTGAGCTGCCGCTGAGCTCCCCGGTGGCTCAGTTGATTGGAGCGCGTCCTCTCAACCACAAGGTTGCCTGTTTGACTCCCTCAAGGGATGGTGGGCTGCGCCCCCTACAACTAGAAATGGCAACTGGACCTGGAGCTGAGCTGCGCCCTCCACAACTAAGACTGAAAGGACAACAACTTGACTTGGAAAAAAGGCCTGGGAGTACACACTGTTCCCCAATAAAGTCCTGTTCCCCTTCCCCAATAAAATCTTTTAAAAAAAAGAAAAAGATTATTTAAAGATCCTTTCCCTTGACATTAAGTGAAAAATGTAGGGAGTTAAGCGAAAATTCTGAGACACACTCAGATTTCTACATTTGATCTTTCTGTTTCACCAGATGCAACTTTCTCTTTCACCTTCAAAATTTTTCTCTAAACTCCTTGGATACACCTTTATGATATATCTACAGACTTCACCTCAATCAACCAAAGCTTCAATAGGTTGATGATATTGGTACTTCTGAAGGCTAAACAAAACAACATCTACTCCTGTCCCTCCCAAAAAAAGTCAAGTTTCAATTTGATAGCTTTCTTCCCATCGCATGCTCTGAGCTAGAGTCCTGGGAGAGCGCTCTAGCCAGAAATGATCCTAGCCCCAAAAAGAGGCAAAAGAAGCCCATGCTTCTGAGTAATGACAATCTTTTGTGAAAGAATTAGCATTCAACACCCTGTAGAAACCAGCACTGAGCAAGGCGCCACCCAAGTTTAATTTTAAAATTCTCCAAGTTTACCCTCAATTTCCTCATTTTTGTATTGCCTTTGTCTCGAATAATTGCATAGATGAATAATATCTATAGATAATCAACATGCTATTTTCTCAATCTCAGATATATGGCTTATGCATCTATTTCCCAGAATATCTAGTGCATCATTTTGAAAATATTTGGTGTTAAAAAAAATACTGGTTGAACAATCCTAACAAGCAGTATCACACTATGTGTTGAGAATAAAATCAGATTACACAATTATCTATAATTTCCTGCTTAAAACTTTTTAATGATTGATTCCCCACTGCATATTTTGAGAAACAGGAAATACCATTTCACACAAGTGGAAATGCTACCCAATATAAAGGGTCTGAGAGGCTTTGCAGTAAGTACACCTGCGTAACTTTGCCTCAGTTGGTACCTCCAATAGTTCTGACCACACAAACCCCTTCTTTCCTATCACCATCCCACAGAACACATTTTGGTAAATCCTTTGGATAAAGTCCAAATTCCTAAACAAAGCATACAAAGTTCTCAGTCTGGTTGCTGCCTAACTCATCTTCTCTCTTGCTGTAACCGCACCCCACCCCACGCCATGCTCCTGCCATACCCATGTACTTGTCATTTCCCCCCAATAGGTCCACTGTTTCCTACTTCTGCGCCCATGTCTTTCTCCATCCCATGTCCTTCCACTCCTCGTCACCACTCCCAACTGCCACCACTCCTGACCTCCCTGGCCTCATCCCCACTGAGGCACCAAGCATGCTAGCACCTCCCATGGAACAGTCTTCAGAGCACTGATTGGCGTATGTCTCCCTCTTCTAGATTATAAACCTCCTAGGCCCAGGGATGGTGTCTTTTTCATCTTTGTATCCCAGTAGTTGGCACTTAGCAGCCATTCGTTTATTGAATGAAAACAGTGACGATGTAAATGACTGATTCCATGGAACTGATTGCTCAGGATCATCACGTCCCACACTGCTCTCTCTGCCATCTCTATGGCCAATCATGCTTAATGGAATAATTCCAATGAAAACCAGTTTGCTCCTCCACAGGAAGTAGCAGTTCCGATGAAGAGATGGAAAGTTGAAAATGCAATCTGACTTGAGATTCAAAGATAATTCAAATGCCCCATTTTAATAAAAAATTTTACTTCTTCATCTCCCCTCCCACCCCACCCTACTGCCGAACTCTGATATCCAAAAATTTGATTAATGTCAGTTAGTTTGTTTTAGGTTTGGGTTTATTTTTATTTCCTGTTACTTTTTTCCTTGTGGTTGAACAATAAACTGCCAAAGAAAGATGATGTTAACAGGGAATCCAAAGAACTCACAAAGTTGATAATTAGCTCTAGAATAAATGCGCTGATTGTGCTATAGTTGATTTAGAGTGGCTAACGTAAAAGTCATCCCTTTCCAATAAATGACAAAGGAATGTCTGTATCAGTGGTTTTCCTCAAGCTGCTAGAATGTCCCCCCAAAACTGCAGGGGTCAAAAGAGAGTTGACAAATTTGAATTTTGTCAAGTAAAGACAAAATAAAAACAAAAAGCCCCAAACTCTAATCTCACCATGATAGATAAAGAACATTTTTTGAAACAGAATAGATTTCGTTTTGCAGGAGAAAAAATGTCACTGTTGCTATTGTTCTCATTTTATTATTAAAGAAGAAACTTCATCATGGGCCAGCATTTGGGAACCACTGATCTAATTGTTTACTTACTATAAGGTTCGTATAAAAACGTTTTTGTTCTTACCAGCACAGTGCTTAGCACCCAGTTCATGCTCAATTAATGTTTGTTGAATGACTTGATCAATCACTCATTTATTTGTCGAAATCGCAACGTCATTAGCTAGAATTGGGCATCCATTTGTGCCGCAGAGATCTTTTTGTATTCGGTATAAGAAACAACAGCACACTGGCTACTCAGAATCTTCAATCTTCCAGACCATTTAGAGATAACACTTTTAAGACAAGGAATCGCAAAAAGTTACTCAGTTCCTCTATACACAATCGTCCTTCTTTATCCATGGTTTCACTTTCCACGATTTTCAGTTACCCATGGTCAACCACAGTCCAAAAATATTAAATGGAAAATTACAGAAATAAACAACTCATAAGTTTTAAATTGCACACTGTTCTGAGTAGCGTGGTGAAATCTCTCAGAGTCTTGCTCTGTCCCATGAGAGATATTAATCATCCCTTCGTCCAACGTACCCAAAAGAGAGAATTTTTCTATCTTATTTTCAGTTATTGTTCATCTTATACTGTGTCTAATTTATAAGTTAAACTTTATCATAGGTATGCATGTGTAGGAAAACACATAGTACACAGAGGGTTTGGTACGATCCGTGATTTCAGGTATCCACCAGGGTCTTGGAACCAATGCCCCACAGACAAAGAGAGGGTTACGATAAATTCCTACGACATGGAAAACAATGCTGACAAATATGCAAAGATGTAACATATACTCTTTGCTGTCAAAAAAAAACATATTAGCCTAGATGAAAACATAAGATATGTGCTAACTGCTTTAACAGAGATAGAAATAAAGTACATGGAATTCCAGGGGAAGACATATAGCTTCCAGCTTTGGGATGGAAGGGCAGGGATATGGGGGTGTTGGGCATCAAAGAAAAGCTCTGTGAAAAAGGACTTTTCTTTTTAATATATCCAGGGCTAGCTATTTTTAAACTTTTTGATCTCAGGATCCCTTCACACTCCTGAAAATTATCAAGGACCCCAAATGCCTTTTGTTTATGAGGTTATTATACCTATCAATATTTACTGTATTAGAAATTAAAACTGAGTAATTAAAAAAATATATATGCTTATTCTATTACAAAGAATAATAAAAATATTTACGATATATTACAAAAATTGTATTTTCAGTGAAAAATAACTATATTATACAAAACAAACCACATATATGGCTTAACAAAAAACAGCCATACTGCCATCTCTGCTTCTGCATTAAATCTGATGTGCCATGTTATTTTCGTTGAAGCATATGTACAAATGAAATCTTGCCTCACTCAGATAAGTAGTTGGTAAAGGGAGGAGTACGTTAATAACTTTTCAGATAATTGTAGATATTCTTCTTTAATATTACACCAAAACTCAACAAATGATAGTGTGAAACTACTATCAATGAACTTTTCATACTGTTACATTAAAACTCATTGGTCTATCTTGTATTTTGAATGCATCTTCTAACTTTGCATGATTTTGTAACTGCGCATTTGGAAAATACTGGTTCACTGGGTTATGCAGATCTTTCATATATTGACACATTTCATTATCAATATCAAAATCATATTCATTAATATCACCATTGATTTCATCAAAAAAGGCTTTAAACACCGACAAGCTGTCAAGCTCACAGTGGCAGATACAAGTGTCCCAAAATTTTATTTTTTAAATTGAAAGCTGAATTTTGTCATTGCTGATAAATATTGTCAGTTTTCCTTAACATGACAGAATCACTTGTGCATTTTTGAGAAAATGCCCAGCAAATATCCAAGTCTAAATAACCCTAATTTGTCTGTTGGTCATTTTGGCAAGTAAAATGGTATTTCAAACAATGACACGAGTGCTTTTCCTGGAGACAACCACTGCACTTTAGCATGCAGAAGCACTATATAAAAGTATATTTCCCATTTTTTCACATGGAATATTAAAAAGATATATATTCAAGGTCAAGATTTAATAAAGTTAGTATAAATTTTACTACTTCATCAAGGACATTCTTAAGTGAAAACGGCTTTTTCCACCATGTGTATGTTAATGAAGAATAGAATGACTGCTAATGAAGTTCATGGCCACTACCTTGATTCATACTAAGACACCAGCAGTTTTACCCACTTTTGCTTTTGCAACATCAACGCAAACGTCAACACAGTGAAAAAGGAAAATAATGTCCTAGTACTAGTGTGAAAATAGTTTTGACTTTGTGAACCCGTTAAAAAGGTTTTGGAGATTCCAGGGGTCCACAGCCCACGCTTTAAGAACTGCTAATCTGGCACATTGCTTGGCATATAATAAGCACAGTAAATGTTTAATAAATATTTGTTGAATAACTGAACAATAAACAGAGAAATACATTTATAAATTATTCCATAATGTTTAGGAAACCACAAATGGTTAGAAAATAATGTAAGTAGTCTTTTGACTTACAACTTCTAGAAGTAATTAGTACACTACTTATTTCATTTGGTCTGTGGACAAATGCAAAATTTGAAACTATTTTATCAAAACGAAGAGGAGACTTATGACTGATTCCTGAAAGTAACAATCAGAATGCTACAACCCAGTTTTCTCAGTACCACTCTTTGAAATTCACAAAAGTATTTCCTGTTAAGAGATAAGAAAACAAATTCTGAATTAGTGCTATCTCCAGAAAAATAAAATTAATTTGTTGATAAATATCATATGTACGGGGTACTATTAATTCATGTAATGCCTACTAATAAGAACCTGATGGCAGAATAACCAAGGAATCAGACCTTTTGGAAATGCTTGAGAATAATAGAATTTTATCTTAAATAAGTTTAGAACTAGAAAAAATCTTGGAGAACGCCTAAGATGTCAGTTTCTGAACATGAAATCACCACCCACCAGAGGTAGTCGCGAGATGTTTCACAAGTAATTTGTTAAAAATTGTCTCTAGATGCCGATGTTTGAAAATAATGTTTTTAGGAAAATAATGAGGATGTATTTCGAGTTGTCACTTTAACAATGTCACCTTCATTTACTGTTTTTCTGACATGTTTTCCCTGAGTGGGAGAGAACAGAGTGGAGTTTGAACCAGCGCCAGGAATGTGCTGTCTGCTCGTGGGTCTACAATCCTAATCTATATATGACTATGTGAGTACGTTGCTCATGAAATATCACCCATCACGTGTATCTCGGTAAAAAAAAAAAAAAGCGAAAGAAACAATGAATTGAATGAATAAAATAATGAGTAAAAAGCTCTTGTTTTGTAAATAACAAAATGGCGAAAAAGAGAGTAATCAAAGACCAGACAGCCAGTTGGAGAAAATATGAACCTAAAGCCCCTCTTGTCTACATGTTGCAGCACCTATATTTTCTTTATTACTCAGTTCATGTAAAAAGTAAGAAAAGGACATAAAGAATTGCAGCTCATATTGACAATGCTATGGTTAAACTGTGCCCATTAAGAAGGTACACACCAATAGTATAATTAAAATAGAATTATGGATAAAAGTCCATCTTCTTCTGGTGCTAATTAGAAGTCTATCAAATGCTGTAGTTTCTTCAGGATTCCTGTTTTATAAAGCATCTTGTGAAATTCAGGGATCTATTCAGTCTCATTAATATTTTAAAACTTCCATCATCAACATAATACGTAAATCCTTTTCTTCTAAATTGTAAATTGATTTCACAGTTCATAGCTTCTACATTATATATGTTTCATTTTCCCAATATGTAAAAAGTGCCAACAAGAAAGCAAAACCCACATAAACAAATCATTCTTGACTACTATAAATAAATTCCTTTATAATTTTTCAAGTTTTTTTACTGTTTCATTTTGTTGTGTTTATATAGTACAGTTGGTTTTGATTTCCTAGTACTTGAAGATCGAATCCAAATTCAAACTTTCTCACTGACTAGTTAGCTCTTATCTATCAAGTTTTACTCTGAACTTTGAACGCTCATCTGTAAATATGGAGTTTATAACAGCTTCCTCACAAATCGCTACTAGAGAAGAATCTGGCACATACTCATAGACACCTCTAAATTAATACTACTTTTCCTTTTTTAACTAACATTCCCCACTGATTATTTGTTAATACTACCCCCACAGAACTCACAGAACTGAGGCTCAATGCCTCTTAGTGACATTTCATATGGTTGATTTTCCTTATCAAAAACATTCTCCTCTTGACTTTTCTGATACTACAAAGTACCATTTTCTTCCTCCCTTTCCAGAAATTGCTTCTCTATCTCCTATGATACTTCCTTCTGATTTCCAAACTGTGATTATGCTTCTGAGCTACCCTTTCAGTACCCTCTGTATTTCTTTCCATTTAATCTCTTTGTTTCAGATCTCACCTATTCTTACAACTTCAACCAGCATTTCTTGATAATTATAAAGATCTAGCTCTAACACTGAACCAAGCTCTAACGCTGTGTCTTCTAATATCTTATTGGATAATAATAATGTCCACCTGCATTTGTATAGCACATTCTAATTTATAAGGCACTTTCATATACATTGTGATATAGTCTCATGTAGCTTATAAGAAGGTGACATTGGGCCGGGCCGGTGGCTCAGGCGGTTAGAGCTCCATGCTCCTAACTCCGAAGGCTGCAGGTTTGATTCCCACATGGGCCAGTGGGCTCTCAACCACAAGGTTGCCAGTTCAACTTCTCGAGTCCCGCAAGGGATGGTGGGCAGCGCCCCTGCAACTAAGATTGAACACAGCACCTTGAGCTGAGCTGCCGCTGAGCTCCCGGATGGCTCAGCTGGTTGGAGCACATCCTCTCAACCACAAGGTTACCAGTTCGACTCCCGCAAGGGATGGTGGGCTGTGCCCCCTGCAACTAGAAACGGCAACTGGACCTGGAGCTGAGCTGCGCCCTCCACAACTAAGACTGAAAGGACAACAACTTGACTTGGAAAAAAAAAAAGTCATGAAAGTACACACTGTTCCCCAATAAAGTCCTGTTCTCCTTCCCCAATAAAATCTTTAAAAAAAAAAAAAAGGTGACATTGTTGAAATACCTCCTTGTTGTTTTCAAAAGCCATACTTAGTCCCACTTCATACTGTTGTTCAAATATTTTGCATGTGTCCATCTTACCATGCTGATATTATTGCTAACGATAATCATTTCTGAGACATGCACAAGGTGACTGTATGTGTGGACATAATATCATTTAATCCTCACATTAACCCTGGCACACGCATTCCTCACTGTGGCCGTCATTAGCACTTTCCCCCCACATCCTGGCTCTCCATTTTCAGGCATAAGGTCGGGATACACTTCCTGGCTCCTGTGGTTAAGTGAGATCATGTCACTAATTCTGGGTAATAAGTTGTGACCAGAAATGATAATGTGTGTCCCTTCTAAGGCAGAGCACTTAATTGTTGGTATGGGACACTCCAGGACTTTCTCTGTCTCTCTAACAGTGTCCAGCAACGATCTTTAATTAGATGGTGGCTGCTCCATGACCCATGAGCCTGGAGTAAGGGACGTGGAGCAGTGTTCCCATCTGACAGACAATGAACATGCATTACAAGCAAGAAATAAGCCTTCAGAGTTTTAAGCCATTGGGATTTGGGGATTATGTGTTCCAGCAGAAACTAAGGTTCAGACAATAATTTGCTTGAAGTCATGTGGCCAGTAGACGACGGAGCAAGCGTTTGAACTGAAGTCTATTTTAATCTCTTCTACTACATTAAAAATTCCTCAAAGGCAAGAACTCTTGCGCCTCAGATTGCTGTCCTTGTTTGGGAAAACAACAGGGTCTGGAAGGATGAGAACTCCAGGCCGAAGACAAAGAGAACACCTTACAAAGCCCAGCGTCTCTCTCTCATTACATCCCTTCTGTTTCTAAATATCCCAAAGAGATTCTTACCTTGGTCAGGAGACATGGCTCCCCTTTCAGACATTAAAGGCGGGAGAAGACCACCTCACCTTGGATTACCTGGAGCTAACAAACTATCCAAGCCTTTTGAGAACCAAAGGTTTCAATCAGCTGCAAAACTGAGTGGCTCCCGGTCACAACAAAAAGACTGAATGTGAAAATCTCATTTCTTTAAGTGACTGAAAGTACCCTGGGAACTAACCACATTCACTGCAGCTTCTCTTGTTGATCTAACAAGTCAGCGTCCAGAGGCAGACCTTAGAAATAAAGTGCTCTGCTTTTAACCAATCTATAAATATAAGAAAAAACTACTCATTTGTCATGATGCTGGAAAAATGTGTATCCTTTCCAGTGGTCCAGAGATTATGACCCTGGACCTAAGGGGAAGGAACTGTAGTAATAACTCACTTTCTTGACCTGGACGTAAATAATATGTATAACTATATAAGATTTTACAAACAACCTATAGACAAGGATTTGGCTGTGGTTTCAGAACAGAATGTAAACATTAGTAACTTCATAATGTAAAACAAAAAGAAAATGCATATAGCTAATAAAATGTAAAGAAGGCCAGAAAGACAGGCAGGGGAAAGGGTAAGAGTAGCAGGGCCCTCATGTTACAGAGATTTGGAGATAACTAACCAGACTAGAAAATGTTAATTGACCTTTAGAATCCATGCTTCCTTCTTGGTCTTAGTTATGCCTCTGAAATTGTAGCTGAACATACAGCTACATTTCTCAGCCTCCCTGAGTGTGTTGTGAACATGATACTAAGTTTTGGCCAATGGAATATAAGTTAATATGATGTGTGACATTTCAGGTCACCTCCTTTAAAGACAGTCACTTGCTTTCGACTTCTTCCCCGGGGAAATGACAACAACTGTGGCAGCACACTTGAACACTGAGATGGAAGCTACTTGAGGAAGGCAGATAGAACAAGTCATGAAGCAAAGTTACTCACCAACCCAACCTTGGGCTATTACCTTCCTTCGGCTATTCTGGGGAAGAAAAATAAACTTCTGCTTATGTAAGTCACTCTCCTTGGAATCTCTGTGTCACAACAGCTTTGCATTGTAGCCTTTCAAAAGCTGACGAACAAATATTTATTTAATGTTACAAAAGTGAACAATACAGCAATTAAAAATCAACAGAACGATGAACAAAGGTAGACAGAATGGAGAAGAGAGAGCAGATAAATCCTTATTTTTTCATAACTGGATATTATCTGAAATTGATGACTCAAGAATCAGTGCAATAACTATATTGACTATAATTAGGGAACTACAAAAGGATGATTTAAAAATATTACTTCAAGAAAAATAAAAATAAAAATGAAGACATTACCTGAGAGGAGTGAGACAGAGATGGGGAAGGTTGGCATTGGAAGTGGTTGCTTTTCACCTTAGGTTCCCCTGTACCAAGAACCATGTGCAGGTTTTTTATTAAAATAAAGGTCATACATGTAAAAAAGAGGCAGTGCCTCAATGCACCATTTCATCTAAAGAAACACTCGCTAATACAAGCTGACTAACTCCTACTCCTGGAGCTATAAACTACAGTATCTATATCTGTCACTAAAAAATTATTTTTAATTAGTTGAATATAAGCCCTAAAAATATGTCTCCTTAAATGATGTTTCAAATATTTTAAATTAGAACTTTGCCACCATTCCAGGAATAGAAAGTTTTAGCACTGGAAACTGCAAATAAATACGTGTTCTTGTATCAGAATTTTGGCATTCCTGCCCTCCAAGTTTACTTTCTGTTGCAGAATGTAAGAAAATTATGAAATGAAATTCTCATGACGGGGTGTGTTGTAGCTTGTATCTGACACAGCGAATAAAACAGATGCCTTATGAAAACGGCCTCCTTCTCGCCCCATGAAAGGTGAATCTTGTTGGCCTCTAACAACTGTCCTTGATACTATGTTGAACTTGGGAGGGAGGAGAGGCCCTGAGTGAGATCATAAAGTGAAAGAAATGAAATATTTTGCAAAAAATGTCCTTTCTACTTCGTCCTACAGTGGTTTTCTTTATTAATGTTAGGTAATTGAGTCATGCTTTTAAAAAGAAATTGGGTGTTACACATGGACCACCGCAAACTATTTATCATATCCAAAACTCAATTTGTTTCTTTTTTTCTTCACCAACTTCTTCTTTCTGTACTCCTGATCCTGTTAAAAAGGACTCCTCCTATCCCTCCAGCCACTAAACTTCAAACCTGGGAGTCACCTTTAATCATTTTCTATGTTAACCATTCACATCCAATCCACTGTCAATCCAATCCACTAAACGCTGTCAATTTGATTTCCAAGATATTGCTCAAATGCAGCCTTTTCTTTGCCTCTTTCATCTAGAATATAGTAATGGCCTCTAGCTGGTGTCCCTGCCTCTAACCTGACTCCCCTCGCGCCCCCCCTCCACACGGCTGCACAAGTGCTGTGTCCTAGCTCTGACTGTGCCATCACCCTGCTTCGTGTTTCCACAGCTCATCGCATAGCAACTCCAAGTGACATTCACCCAGTCTGTCCTGGCATTCAGGACCTACCAGGTCCGCTTCTTTTCCTGCATGCACAACTTCAATCCCAACACTCTCTGGCACACTCTACGTCCCACGGACTCTCTTGTCCTTTCCCGCTATTCCCTCACACAGGGCCTCACCCCAGGAGGATTCAGTAAGTGTCTGTTGAATAAAGAAACATTCTCTTCTGATGATAGTCAACTATTTGTCATTTCCCACCTTTTCTACCCTCCCCATACCACCCATATACTCCATATGATATAAAGAATAAACTCTTCATTTTTCACCTTCGAGACCCAGTTTAAATATCATCTCTTCTGGGAAACTTTCCTCCACAGCTGTTCCCCTGGCCCTTCTCCCCATCCCTTCTATTAGAAAAGGAATCAATGGTTCCTCTATGCTACTTGCTACTTCAGTACCTCTGTTGTTCTATCTATGTTTGCATGTTATACTTTTCGGTTTATACATCTGCCGCTCCGATAAACTCCTTGAGAGTAGTTAGTGGGATGTCAAATAAAGACTCAATAAATGTTTTCATAGCACTGAACTCAAATGTCACTTCCTCTGCTTCCCCCCATTTCTGTGCAGAATGTCTGTTGCCAATGGACGACAGGCCTACCTGCAGGACTGCCCGTGTCCCTGTGGGCAGTGTGGCACACAGGAAGGAGTCAGAACTGGGTTCCAGTGCGGACTCCATCACCGAACCAGCTGATAAACCTTCAGCTAGGGAGTTGCTCTTGATCATCGGTTTCCTTACCTACATAATGTAGGTAAGCACTTACTTCATTCACTTTTGGAAGGATTATAGGAGATGATGTCTATGATGAAAGTAACTAGCAGATTGCTCAGAGAATTTTACTTCCCTAACTGGGGAAGTAAAAAGCAAGAAGTCTAAGAAAAAGCAAGAGGTCTAAGATATCATGTAGAGAGAGACACAGATATAGAATGAGAGAGAGGGAGTGCACGTATGTGTGCATATGTGTACGTGTTAATTAGTTTAGTTTTGAACAGGGTAAGACTTAGGTGATTCTCTAACAGACAACTCAGCTAAGATTAATTTAAGATTAATTTTTTCTATGTCAGCAATTATGTTTTATTGACTGTCAAAAAATCATTATCTTTGAGAAAAAAAGAAAACTTTCAAGTTTTGTAATTGACTGTTTCAATCAATCATATAGAGTGATTTAACCTTTGCACGCATGAGGCAAATGTACTAATAGAAGAGAAATTTGACAAAGTAAATTTCTGGTCAACTCTAAACATCTCAATAGGAGTTATAAAATACTGTTGCAATTCCACTAAAACTGCCAATGTCACCCACTCTGATTCAAAGATAAAACTGTTCTGGGACCTATCACTAATTTTGCATCATGACCCTAAGAATCATATACAACATTAGAGGTACTGAATGCCTAGTAGATATTGATTTGTCATCTGAATACCAGTCAATTCCATTGTTCCTAGGTTCTCCTTCCACAGAGAATGCTGGCAAATTTTTATATTCCACAATTACACTATTACATACATTCAGGTTATTCTAAAAGCATTTTCCAGCCTCTTAATTATGCTCTTTTGGATTCCTCTCATCAATAATTGTTGTTTTACAAGGGAGGGTTAACATGCTATGTAGCAGTCTGTAATTCCCTCAGATAACAGGAGAGCTCAGGAAATGTGCGTGCGTATATCCTTCCATACCAGACAGAAAAACAAAAACAAAACCCACATCAACTCGAGGATAGACGGAAGCCAAATGACATATGAATCAAAATCCCTAAGAATGGTGAAGTTAAGGTATAAAAGGTATGGTGGTAATCACAGAATGAAGTAGATGTTATTATATAATTACATGAAAAATATTAAAAAATAATCCTTAAAAGAGAGAACATATAAAAATAACAATTCAACAATAATCACGTGGCTCTACTGGCCCCACTCTAGTTAACAAAGACAGAACAGGAAAAAACAAAAGAATCCAAAATTCCTCCTGCAGAGTCAACAGCCACTGCACGTTTCTCTTTTTTTTTAATTTAATAATTAAATAAGTTCAGGCTCAATGATATTTTGAAACACTTTTTCAAGGTCATAGCCCTAAAATATGACGTTAACCTTTCGAATCCTACGAAAGATAAAAACAAATAAAACAGAAACCATACAGCAAAAGATTGAAAACCAAGGGGTAAAGGTCATAAAAAGGGGATAAAACAACAGGACCAGGAGCGTTATCAGGTATGTCCATGATAACATAAAATATAAATGATTTAAATGCAACAACTGAAAAATGACTCTCAGACTTACAAAAGAAAGAAATGGGAGGGATCAAAAAAATAAGGGATCAAAAAAAAGCAGAGAGCAAAAACGTGCACACACACACACACACACCACACAAAGGTGGCAATACAAATAAATACCTTTTAAAAGAGAACTCATTCATGTTCTCCTTCAGTGCAATCCCTACCAATTCCCATTAAAATGGTGACTAGAATACAAAAATACAGGAAAATCTACAGCAGCACTGGAAACTAAAATAGGATAAACCCACTTTGAAAAACTTCTGCTAGATAAAGAGCAGAGAGGATATATTGAAGGAAAGGCCAGCTCCCAACTCATCTCACAGGCAAACACTGTTCCTGCAAGTTAGTGAAAGACAATCCAGCCGATTCCCACTGGGATTCTAAACAGAAGCGAAGGCCAGAGAGCAGGTAGGTCACAGGTGTGGAGAGCTGAACAACCGGCACGGGATACACACATATCCGGATCCAACGGGTAACTGGACAGCACTTGCGCCACAGGAAGCCACACTTCCAGGGGTTCTGTGGCAATGTTCAGGCCTAGGTGCCAAGGATTTGGGAAGCACTGCCATGGCTGACTTTTAAAAAACAGGCAAACGTGGGAACTACAAGGGGCACTCCTCTGTAAATTCCGGGTGTCCTTGCAAACAGCAAAAAGAAACATCAACCCTAAGGCAACTTTTTTTTTTTTTTTAACCAGCAACAACGCTTGATACAGTCACCTCCAGTTCTGATGCTGCTTCCCTTCTCCCTACCCTGAGGCCATGGGAGTCTGAAGGTTAAACTGCAGTAAACAGAAACTTTCCCCTTCTCCCTTTTATCACCTTGAAAGATGAAGAAAAACACACACCAAACTCAGCAAGAAGGCCTCTCATTCCCCAAACTGGGCAAATTCCTGCTGCCTTCATCTCTTCATCTATTTAACAAACAGATGCTGGGGACGAAGTGAGAAACAAACAGATGCCACAGTCCCTTCCACCATGAAGCTCACATATTCATGAGAAAGCTATTATTAGCAAGTGCAATGAGAACCCCAGAGACACAAAAAGGGAATATAGATCTTATATAACAGAGAAAAGCAGTCTAGTTTGGGAGACATAAGAAAGTCGTACTTAACATTTAAACTAAGAATGAAGGATAAGACAATGCTGCCCAGGTTAGGAGTCAGGAAAGAAGTGTTCCACACAAAGAAAAAGACAGCAGTGGCCCTGAGATAAGAGCATAGCCCACTAAAGGTTATAAAAGAAGAGCAGTGTGGCTGGAAGGTGTAAGTGAGGAGTAGAGGTGGGGGTGGGGTGGCTGACAAACGAGACAGAAGCAAATCTTGGAAGCTATTATATATATGAATTTGAAACTTTATCGTAAAAAGAAAGGGAAGCAACCAAAGCAAAGTAATACGAAGAGATGGACCAATGAGAAAGGTTACCGTGACTGAAAGGTGGAAAACGGCTGGGGGTGGCATGAGACGAGAGGGAGCGAAACTATTCAGGAAGCTACTGCAGAAATCTAGGCAAAAGGTTGATACAGGGCCTGAGGTAGGAAGAGAAAGTTCAGGAGGACAATACCGTTTACTGAGCCAGGGAACAAAAAGAGAGGCTTCAGCTAGGGAGAAGAAGAAAAACAAGTTCCGTCTTTGACATGCTGATGGCGCCTAAGACACAGCCATCCAACTGCAGGTGATAAGAAGGAAGTGGATACATGGGACTGTGGCTTAGGAAGCAGGACCGGGTTTATGGGCAGATGTGGGGGTGATGTTATACAGACAGAAGCCATGGCGTAAATAAGATGGCCTAAGCAAATGTGTAAAATGAGAAAGAAAAAGTCAGAGGCCTGAGGAACGTCAACATTCAGAGGTGACCTGGAGGAGAAAGAACTGGCAAGAAGGAGCAGTGGCCAGAGAAGGGAGAGGTCCAGAGGGGCCTCGTCCCAGAAGGACGATGACCAGGCTGATGACGACGGTGCTGCTTCCGAACATTTACCAGGAATGACATCTGTGGATGACACTGCGCTAAGTAACTCACATGTATTATTTCATTTCATGATTACAACCATCTATGCCAGGGCTGTCCAAAGGGCCATATGCGGTAAAATACACAAACAGCCGGGCCGCTCACTCGAGGTGAAGTACGTATTGCCTCACCTGGTTGATTTATGTAAACTAAATATATTTTTGGAATTTGCTGCGGGCCAATTAACAATGAATTGTGGGCCGCAGTTGGCCTGTGGGCCGCAGGTTTGACACCCCTGATCTATGCGCTCGAAACAACACTACCCGTAAATACGCAACGACACTGGAGCCCAGATAATTTAATTCCTTTGCCTAAGACCACCCATCTAACAAAACAGTGTTAGAACCCAAGAGAGAAGACTCTCTAAGCGTGAGTGGTCTAAGTATCAAACGCCGTGACAGCAGGAACATAGGGACCAAATTGAGTCCACTGGGTTTGATGACACGGCCACCACTAGTGGCTTCAATGAAAGCCGTTTCTGGGGAATAATGCAGGTGGCTCTTCGTGTTTCCTTTGACCCTGGATCCAATCCAGCAGCAATCCATCAGCTCTGCCGCCAGCACCCTGATCCAAACCATTATCAACTCTTATCTGAAACACTAACCTGGCCCTCCATGGTTTACCTGCTTCCACATTTCACCCCTACCGTCCATTCTCTCCACACAGCAACCAGAGTGACTTTTTAAAAATGCAAATCAAATCTTGACAGTGCCTGCCTAAACCCCCCTAATGGGTTTCACTACACAAAATAATTTTGAAACTCCTGTAATGGTCTAAGAACCATGTATGAACTGACCTTACTCTTTGCCCTCAACCCGAACCATTCTCTCCTGCTCCCACCACAGAACGCTCTTCTTACTGTTCCTACAACAGGCCATGCCAGTTCCGAACTGAGAATGCCAGTCCCTAACCTCTCTGGTTCATACTGCATCCCCAGAGATTAGATGAATTAGTACCTGACACAAGTTCAATACATATCTGTGGATGGATGGCAGATAAAGAGAAACAGCAAGAATGTTAAAAAAAATAAATAAATAACTTGGTCACAGAGGATGATGGCAGGTTGAGTAGGCTTTTTGTTTATTATTTAAGATGAGAGGAATTTGAGTATGTTTAAATAAGGGATATTAGGAGATCATCCAAGAGTTTGGGAAAACTTGAAGACATCATATAGTCACAGAATATAAGAGAAAAGAATTAACCAATTAGAAAATTAATCAATTTAGGAAAAAAAATTAAAGCTACCCAAGAAAGTTATGGTACAAAGGCACTTTATCTCTCTATGGCAAAGTTTTTCTTCTATAATTTGAGGTGTTGGGGAAAATCAGTAGTTTCCAACCACTCTCTATCAAGAACTCTCCATTTTATCATTTTCCCTCATGATCTCCCTTGGTTATTTAACACTGAAAGGAAGTTCTGATTGGCAATTCCATATGTCTGATTAATAATTGTCTGTGTAATAATTATACTACACAAATGCAACTTAGCTGGGAAATTCAAAGCTCAGAAAGATTAAGTGATTCAGTTAAGGTCACACAAATATGTTTTAAAAGAGGATGTCATTCTCCAAATATGAAGAAATGGGTCCAAATTAACACAGGAAATCGATGGAATCAATTCCAAACCATGTACCAAAAGTATAAAACTGAAAGTTTTAGAAGGATAATGTAGAAGGCATATTTTTTCCTTCTAATTAGGAAAAAAGAAAAAGGCAATAGTAAATCCCAAAGAATTAAAAACAAACAAACAAACAAAAAACCTGTGTAGGAAACTCATGGTCTAACCATGAAGCAAGTTAAACTGTAGCATGACGTTAAGCAATTGACACTGTGCAGGAGAACCAATTTGAACATCATGGTAGGGTCATTCCTTTTCGGATGTCATAGCAATATTTATTATCATCAAAAGTTAAATGGAAAAAACATAATTCAAAGAGGAGACTGCACAGGAGTCGGAACAGTATAATGATTAAGAGCATGGACTCTGGGGCCAGTTTGCCTCGGTTCAAATCCCAGTCCCACAAATTACTGAATGCCTCTGTGTCTGAGGCCCTAATCTTAACATATGAGTTATCATGATACTCTGTACCTCCTGGTAAGGTTGCCATGAGCATTAAATGAGCTAATACATGTAAATAGTAAATAATTAGACTAGCGTCCGGGTCATAGTAACATCTGTATGTATTTGCTATTATTATTATCACTATCATTATTATTTGAGATATGGATGATGAAGCTTAAGAGCAATGGGAGAAAAACACAAAGATTCACTCCACAGGAAAACACAAGAATCCCAATAGATAAATGTGCAAGGAGCACAAATAAAAGTAGAAAAACATAGAATTGAAAAATGCTAATATTTTAAAAATGAGTAATATACACCAATATGGGTAACACAAACATAACGTCAAGGGGGATAAAAAGCAAGTCACTGAAGTTACACAGCAGATGATACCATTTACGAAGAGTTTCAAACCATACAAAACTAAACAATAAAATATAGATGTAGAGGAGAAAACTATAAAGAAAACAAGAGTCAGTTATCATTTAGGTGATAATCACAAAATGCATGATGTGGGTACCTCTGAGCAGAGGAAAGATGTGACTGGTGCAGGTGGTCAGCTTCAATATTCCATTTCTGAATCTGAATGGGGTACCCAAGATTTTTTTAAAATTATTCTTTATGCCTTATGTATATGTTATGCATTCTTTTCATGTGTGTGAAATACTTTAGAATACAAAAGCGCAAAAACTTACTGATACATTTTAAAGCCAAGAGAAGATACTTTTTTTAACCTGCCAAATTAGTAAAGTTTTTTTGTTGTTGTTGTTCTTTAAAGCTCAATGGAGAAGGTTTTCTTTCATGATAAAACCAAATTAACTAGTTTTAAGCATTAAACGTATTTCTAGGGTAGTCAAAGGCAAATTCTACTGGCAGTGTATCTTGATAAAGGAGGACTTTCCCCATCTGAGATGTATCAAGTGCAAATAAGCAATTCTTAGCTGTACATTTAGAACAACTGACATAATATCCAGTGCTTAATGCCATTACTTCAGATGGGATATTTAATATGATGCTTCCAATACATTGTAATCTATCCTTTAAATAAATACTAAATCTTTAAAAGGGTTATGTAACTTTGCTTATAGATCAAATTACTGGACACACAAAGCTACAAAGTTCAAACTGAGATCTTAGTCACAGAATAACATTTATATTTAGTTCCACAAAATAGACAAATTGAACCCAACATAACAAGAGAGAACATAATCTTGTATAATTTATCAATCATGCATTTCTATTAAAAATGATGAAAGCTTCTTGAAGACTTTTAGACAACCTGTAGATTACAGAATCTTAAAGCAAAAGTAGTATCAGGTATTACTGAGTCCAATGTGTTCCTTTTGCAGATGTGAAAACTAAAGCACAGGAAACTTAAATGCCTTAGACAAGAACCCAGTCTTCCAATTTGCTATCCAATATTCTTTTCATACACTGACTCCCTTGCAATTTGAACAAGAATGCAAGTAAGGTAATGAGCCAATTTTTCAACTGGCTCTGCACGTAGGTAAACATCCTCTTGCCTTCAACCCATCCTCTTCCCAGCCCCCTAAAGCGGTCTGACTAGAAGGCATAGAAATCAGGAACAATGACTACAGGGCAAGCACTTTTTCTTCATGCACTTTTTCTTTTTCACTGCGTCGTCCCCCCCTTACCACCCCCATTGACCTATCTTATCTCCTAGACTCTGCACAGAGAGACATGCCCTGCCTTTCCTTACTTACATACCACTAATCTAAGAGAAAAACTCTAAGATAAAATAAGTACCCATCTATAATTGTCAAAACAGATCTCTCCCAAGCCCAGATTCTCTGACAACCAAACACAATATAAACAAGAGAAATGAAAGAATAAATGTAAAATTAGAGCTCTCTGATTTTCACAAGGGCTGTCCCCGTATTTTTTAAAGACTATAACATGTAACATGGGCTTATTTTCAATTTTGCCTTAAGTTTAACATACGTACTAAAAGATTGGCTGGTTTTGTTTTGTTTTGAGTTTTTGTTTGTTTGTTTTGCCTTTAAAATAAAATAGCTGACCCAAGAAACCATAAAGACTCGTTGTGTAATTTATAGTAATAGAAGGTAGTTTAGCCATGGCCATAATAGACTGCTGTTGGTATATACTTGTATGCAAGTCATCTACTAAATTTCAGCTTGAAAGTAGCACTACAGTCCTAAGACCGATGCTCATATACCTGAAAATATAATTTCTGAAAGTATTCATCTACTAATTCTTGAGATAGTTTGATAGGCCAGTCTCAGCATAAAGTACACAGCCTGGCATAAAACAAGCAATTGTTGTGATAGGATGTTGAGATGGAGTTTTCCTGTCATTCCAAAATTTCAGTTAGGGCTCAGATTTTCAAACAGTCTCCCCCACATTCTAATATGAGACCCCAATGAGCCACTGAGAGCTGAGACCTGAACCTCCCTGAGTATCCACTAAGCAAGAAATCAAGTATTGTCTATAGATGCTATAAGTCATAATTTCTACATATGTGTATTTTCCAAACATGTGAAAATGCGTTTTCATTTTTAAAAATGCATTTCAAATTTTATGGTGGCTTTTGCTATTTTGTGTTTTCTCAGTCAACAGCTACTAAAAGCACAACCAGTACTCTATGGGAGGGTCACTTTTTTAAAACTGAGTTAGAAATTACTCTAACTCCTGCATACTAAACATAAATATGTCACTTTAGGCAAATTTATGAACAATGTACTATTTTTAAAAACTTAGAATCAGGATTTTCCGTTGGTCAGGAAGGCAGGCCCTAAGAAGACACTTGCTTACACCAGTCTTTCTCTATTTCAGCTCCATGTTTTACAAACCTCTACAGTGTGCACATGAAACCCTCTCGATGAAGTAAAGTGACTCCCGTTTCCTTTAGGAAATCAGGCATCAAGAAATTGCCCCGCGGTTTCCAAAGCAGCACGCAGCTGGGTAACCCAATCATAAAACGCCAGGGAACAACGCCCGCTCCAGGCTACCAGGGCCAAGTGTCAGAGGTCAGGGGACAGGGGCCAGGGTGGCCGACTCAAGTGTAGAGGAAACTTGCAGGTGACACTCGAAGAAAGAACAGGATAACAAACAACCTGACCCTGGCAATAAAAAATGCCCATAAAGGACAAAAACAAAAAACAAAAACAAAGAGAGTGCTCCATCTGGCAGGAATCACATCTGCTTCACATTCTTGGGGAAGGTGAGGAGAGAATGGGGAGGAAACTCAGCAGAATGTACTTCAAAGCCAAGGGAACAACTTGCAGGAAGCCTAGAGTACAGAGGACGCAAGGCTTGGTGCCGATGAAGACATTTAAGAAGTTAGTCCTTTATCTTAAGACAGAAAGACACTCAAGGAGGTTAAGCATGGAAGTAGCAGCAACAATTTTGCAGTTTAGGAAGGTCCTTCTGGCTGCTGTATCCTTCATTCAACGTTTCCGATTTGTGGAGTGAGTAAATGCGCTGTCCCCTAAACACGGAAAGCTCAGGGACAGAATGCCATACCATGATGGGCATTTTTCAAAGCCAGATCAAACTGTATCTTCTTTATGATGCTTTTCCTGTGCCCTTCCTCTTACTCCAGAAGAAAACAAATGTTTTCTTTTTTAACCTTTCTTACTCACACATGTTTATCTCCAGCCCTGCTAACCCACCTCCAAGGGAATCTCACATTTCTGACTCTACGACATGTCTCCACGTGAATGTTCTACCAGCACCTCAAATGCAGTGGCTTGAAGGCAGCACTTATTTTTTATCACCTCCCAGAGCCCTGCTCTGAGTTCACGTTCCCTCAATCGCCCAGGCTTAACATCTTACCATCACCTGTTAGTCACCCCTCTCTTTCCCCATATACAACTAATTGTTTGTTTCTGTCCAATCTACCTCAGCAACACTTCTCCAATCCTGCGGCCACTCTCTTAGTTCAGGTCTTCATGCCCTAAGAAAAACTCTTATGACCCCTCTTTATTAGTCCAATGGTTTTGTTCCCAATTCAATTCATCCTCTAAATTATTAGATAATATATCCTATAATTCAACTCTGATTATGATATTTCGAGAACACAAAAAACTCCAATCTCATAGTTTACTAACCCAATCCAAATTTTCTAACCTAATTTTCCATCTTAAACTTTATCTTCACACTACTCCCCCCTTCATATATGCTTCAATTTTTTTCTACACCTGCTCTCTCTATATGATCTGGTAAATATGGGTGCTCAACAAAAGTTGATTTTCTTCCACATGAGTTTGCTATACTTTCCTTCCCATGCAATCTCAACTTACAGGAAAATATGTTATCATTCTATATAGTCAATCCTCACACAGGGAATTAGGATATTCACATACTTGTATATGAAACTTTTTTGCATAAATTTAATGGTAACCACACAAAAAACTATTCACGGAAAAGCCTATAAAACCTTGAAAGTAGATAAGGATTGAGAGACCGAGCTCCAAGTGTCAAAAGAAGGTGGAAATAAGCAAGATGCCAGAAAAGTTTCAGTACATTTTAAAAGGCTGGAATCATTATACCTGTAACAATGGATGCTAACAGCCTGTCAGAATTCTTCTAGATGATTCGTGGGCCTAACAGAACTTACAGTCTTGTGAAGAAGATGAATACATATGGACTTTATAATGCAAAATAGTAAAATTGTGCTCCAATCAAGGTACAAAACGTCTTAGGAGCACAAGGAAATGCAAATTCTAAGAGATGGAGAAAGTTTCACAAAGTACCATGGAACAGAGGCCTTCAGGACTTAACAAGGTTCTGAGAGAAAAATATCCCAGGCAGCAGAAACGGTCTAAATGCTAGACACGTGAAAGAAATAGGAAAATAAATGGTGAACTCTTGATCGTTAAATTACTGCTACCATGTTTCCCAGAAAATAAGACCTAGCCAGACCATCAGCTCTAATGCATCTTTTGGAGCAAAAATTAATATAAGACCCAGTCTTATTTTACTATAATATAAGACCGGGTATAATATAATATAATATAATATAATATAATATAATATAATATAATATATCAGGTCTTATATAAGACTGGGTCTTATATTAATTTTTGCTCCAAAAGACTCATTAAGGGCTGATGGTCCGGCTAGGTCTTATTTTCGGGGAAACACAGTATTCTGAATGTCTCTAGTTATCAAATATAGTTTTAATGAATTTACCCTTCAGAGCTATCTGAGCTTAGCATTTTACTTCAGCAAATTCCTGAAAATATGCAAATGATTATCTTCAGGATGGATTAGTTGTTATTAAACAGGATTTTCACAACTCAGTTGGATCCCAAGCTCTGTTACCGTTCCTAAATGTGGTGCTACACTCACTTTACTCCCCACAGAGCTTGTCTCCAGCACTTCTGTAGGAGTCCCAGGATCCCACTAAAGGTGTCACACTCTTTGACACACACAATGCAATCAAGAGAAAAAAATACATTTTGAGAATAACCCCATAATACAAATGTAACAATGTAAAACCAAGCCAGGTAGGTGCAGTACACGCCACAAAGAGCTTTTGAATTAGAAGAGATCTTAGGGAAATCTAGATTAGTCATTTGATGCAAACTATGCCTTTCAGGTTCTCTCTCTCAGGAGTTTAGGATCGAGACTAAATGAATGACTCTCTCCCTGTGCTTTGGACTGAGGGACATGTGAACACTCAGGAGCTGCTGAGAAGCCACATTCAACCATGAACACAAGAAAGCAGGAAAAAGGGGTCAGCAAATAGAGAACAATGAAGCAAAGAAAAGCAAAGACCAGAGACTGGGAAAGTTGCAGGTTTCCCAGTCCCTCATAAGGTCTGTCTGCATTTGGCTTCCATCAAATTCTTTCCTTTATATTTCCTAAAACTTGTTCATTTCTGTTACTTGCAGCAGATGCTTAAATAAGGCAATAACCAAAATCCCCCATAAAGTCGACTGGTTGATTCATTAGTGGTCTACTTTTTCTGTACTTTGTTTTCTCTTTGTATTTCCTTAATAGCCATAGATAGGACTTTGGTATGTTATAGAGGCAAATATGTGAACAGAGATCCAGGGTTGTGCTGAGCATTCTAACAGGAAAACGCATCTTGCCAGGAAGGAATAAACAGGATTATTCAAGGTAAAGCCTTGAGATATCTGTACAGCAATCGGAGAGGCTCACTAACAACTGACCAGTTAAATAGCTATCTGATTACCCTCCTATACAACGCCAATTTAATTCTGAATAAACCAGATGGGTTGGTCCAATTCAGTCTCCTCCCAGGTACAATCAAAAGGTGAAAACCCAATACAGGGCATTTTGTCTGGAATGCCCCCAAATAACTAGCCACCGTCCTCCCAACCACGAAAGGTTTGGGTGCTCTCTAGTGGCATCCCTAACCTACACCCAAATTCGAAAACTGAATACCAAACCAACCGTCGTAGGTCCTGGGCTTAACTATCCCCAAAGAGCAAGGAGGCATTTACCCATGACATAACCAGCCCTTTCCGGTATCAGGAGAGGGCAAGAAATTAACAGGTGCGGAGTATTACAGAACTCTATCCAGGTGTGTGCATCTGTGTGCGCGTACCAGGTATCAAGACGTTCCTGAGCTGGACTGAGGTTCCCCAAAGCTGGATCCACACCCACCAGATCTGACGACAAGTAAACCAGTTTAACATGCATGGCAAGTCAGTTGACAGTCAGAAGCCTGAACCAACGTGGTGGGTGGCTCTGCAGGATTACATAAACGAAACCAGTATTATAGGACCCTGGAGTTAAAAGGGACTTGGAGACTAATGGCCAACTTTATCTTCATCATTGTACAGAGAAGGAAGCCAAACATGTGAACCAAATTCATCAAACAAATCCCTAACTATAACAAGTAACACAGGTGAGATAAAAATCAAAGGGACTGTGACCAGAGTATGATAGAACCAAAAAGCATTAGCTCCTAAAGTTGCTCTTTAACAGCCGAAAATTCCTTTTTCATTAAAAAAGGATAAATGTATTAGAAAAATCTTTAAAAACTACTGTTGGGTTATCTTCTAGATATTTTTTTTCTTACTGGATCTTAGCAAAATAGAGATTTCTAACCTAATGGGTTAACATTTTAGTTAAGATATTAGAACAAGCACCTTTTAAAGCCGCGTGTTGCCTTAAATCTAAATGACGTTGTATACTTGCAACCTTGGCAGACAAGCAGTTTAGGAACTGTGACAAAATTCTAAATGTCAGAGAGTTACTTATTTTAATATAAAAAAATTCCAGACATTCACATAAGGCCCTAGTAAAAGTCACCAGAAATTAGACTTATACGTCAGCTGGGACCAAAATGAAAAGAATAAGTGTTTAAATGGTCCAAATAGAAACTTGGTGTTCCAAACTGCTGGCAAGGGGCCACACTATGGTGGATTTTGGTCTTCAAGAGCTGCTTTGCCACAAGTATTAGGTAAGTGAACACATCACGGAGGGGGAAAAAAACATACATATAGTCCCTGGATAATCATGGTGCAGCATAGTATTTTTTTAGACCACTGATAAAATGTGAAGTTAGAACCTGTTGTGTTTCCCAAGAAGTGCTACTAAAGTTACTCCTAAAATATGAATCTATAAAAAAGTAGGTTTTTTAACAAAACAGTCTTCATCAGAAACAAATACGAAATTGAAATCATTATTTAAGTAAATATTTATAAACTGCACATTTAATAAAGTTAGATATCTTTTAAATCTTCCATTAATCTGAACTGACAATTTTATAAGTTACATGAATCCTGAAGATATTTTACAGAATAAAAACTATCTTTTAAAATCTATTTTGCCAACAATACTACAAATGAAAATATGGATAGACCAGACAGTGCTGAATATAATCTATGCTTAATAGAGTCAGCTTTCAACTAATATATAAGTCCTAGTTATTAGCCATATCTTATTTTGAGTTTAGTCTATTGGTGAGAAAAGCAAAAGCAAACTGAAATTTCCTAAGAAATTTTAACTCTGAGTAATTATAATTTCTGTTCATCCAGGCCGGGTAAAAAGAACTGAGAAGTTCCGATGACCAATTAGATACTCATCACATAAAAGTTCATGCAATTTCACATTTACCTTAAACTCTACCTTTGTCATTTCAAATAATTAATTTTTATAATAACCTGATGTAAAACAAAATTCTTCACTGATATTTTCCACATGGTTCAAAGAAAACACTCTTTAAAAATCATTCTAAGGCTTCAAAATTACCAATTTACAGCTGCTAGTCCTTAACCAAATAATGGAACGGCACCTTTCGTTTATATAGTTTGACTTGAAATAGCCCAGCGTAAAACTTAAAAAACAGACTTGGATGCTTTTTTCCACTTAAAAAACAAAACTAGTACCTGGCAAACTCGGGGTTTTGTTCGGTTTTGGCCTATTAAAGACCAGCGGCCCGCGGGTGCCCGAGTCGGAGGCGCGGAAGACGCTGCAGGCAGGCGGCGGGTGCGCCCCTGGGTGCGCCCTCCCCGGTGCCCGCCCGCGGGTCCCGGCGCTGCCCCGCGCGCCGCCCGGCGCCCCACGCCCCTCCCGGATGCGCGATGGGAGGCGCTGGCCTGGCTGGCACGTTCCCACGCGCTGGGGCCCGTTATCTGAGCTGCCACCTCGGCGGGGCCGACCTGCGCGCAGCAGGGGGCTCCAGGGGTCCCCGCCGCGGGCCCCGCGCCTCCCGAGCAGGGGGCGGCGTCCCCTCCGCCTGCGGCCGGCTGCGCCGCCAGGCCCCTCCCGCGGGGGCCCGCGCCGGGCGAGAGCCTCCTGAGGGCTCAGGTTCGCTCCGGGGACGGGATAAGGTGTCAGCCAGGCAGCCAGACGCCTCCCGTCGGCGGGGGCGAAGCCAGCCCTGACCTTCTTCCAGCCGCCCCTCGCCGCCCGCGCGGGGCGCTACCGTTCCGCGCGCCCCTCCTCGGCTCGAGAAAGGGGGGGTCCCCGCAGGAGGCTGAAGGGGATGCAGCCGGCGCTCCGAGGGGAGCCGGGGTCGCGGTCCCACCTCGACTTGGCGCGGTCGGGGCGGGAGGGGTGCGGGGTGCCGGGGAGGGCGCCCAAACTTACCCGACTGCGCGGCTCCTCGCGTCGCGGCCGCGGCCAGACAGACGCAGAGGCAGAGCGAGAGGGGGCGCGGGAGGGTCCGCCGCGGGCTCATGGAAGGGCCAGGGAGCCGCCGCCGCCGCCGCTGTCCGAGACTCCCTTCCTCCCTCCGCGGCTCTGGGCGACGGACGGGGCGGCGGGAGGCATGACGGGAAATTCCTGGGCACGGGCAGCCGAGTCCAAATATGAGCATAGGAGCCGAGCGAGGGAGGACGGCGGAGCGCGCCCGCCGCGGATGGGGCCCGCTGCCCGGCCTCGGCGGCCGCCAACTCCCGCCCCCCCCCCACCCCAATCCTCCTCCTTCGTAGTCGCCCCGAGGCCGCCGACCGCCAGCCGCGACCCGGAGATGGAAGCCCTCTGCCAGGGTCATGGCTTTCCCATGTTGGGGCCCAAGAGCAGAGCCAAGCATCCTCCCCACAAGTCCCACCTGAGACCCCTCAAGAGGAGGGGAAAGCGGAGCCACCGCTAGGAGACCGGACAGCGAGCCAGGGACCCGTAGGAAGACGTTTAAGGGGTTGGAGGAGACTCTTGCGCTGCCCCTAATCAGTTGTGAGCTTTGCTCGTGAGGAAATAAAAAGATCTGACAAATAACTTCCCTAAGTGTGGGAGGGTGAGGCTGGAGCACCACTGCCAGTTATGCGCACACTAATGTGCGCCGTCCTACACACAATAAGCAGGCACTATAATACAGAAAACCACCTTCCTGCATTCCAGGTGAGTGGGGCCTCTGCACCTGGTGTGGGGTGGGGGCGAGGGGGGGCGGTGTTCTTAGCCAAAATTACAAAGGGGCTCTTCCCAAACTTACATTTGAACACCATACATGGAATTGAAGCAGGCTGAGTGACAAGTTTCTCTCACTGCCGAAATGCGGATGTTCCGCCCTGTCATTCCACCTTCAACCTCTCTTCATCTCCCTTACACTAGTTTTGTATTTACTGTCGATTGTCTGAAGAGCAACGTTGAAATTTAATCAAAAGGTGCTACGTCTGATAATCATAATGTCAGTCCCAGATGTGTAATTATAGGCCTAAGCCAGTAGTTTCCTGACTTTTCTTTGGCACTGATAACTCTTCCAGGAATCAAGTCCAAATGACCCTGAGCTTTTCAAGACAACATAATTATGTCTTAATTACTGTAATTTATTTTTTTTTTTACTCACACTAATGGGACAGGCCCTGGGGACGTAGGATGTTATGTGATTACTTATGAATGTTTTAAGATGCTATAGAAGTGATTTATTGATGCAAAATACTTAAGGGGTAAATGTCAAACAGATTTAGAATGTGGATTATTCTAACATGAACTAAAGTATGGTAATTTGTACATCACACTATTTGTTTGAAAATGCTATATATATTTGAAAATCAGAAACTTTATTTCAAAACAAATTCACTTCTGGCAAAGTATTAAGGCCCATATGCCAAAAACCAGTCCATTTACAAGTGGCTCCCCTTAAATCATCTGGTACTGAGAAACACCACATCCTTGGCAAGTGGGCAGATTTCACCCTTAATGTACTAGCAGTGATAACGGGACTAAGCACAGATGGCCTAAGTAAACTAATGGTAAATAAACTGTAATACAGTAAACAAGGGATTTAAAAGACACAGAGCATTATTATTCAATTTAGGTACCTAGAAGCTGGGTGGTTGGAAGGGAATATATAGGAAACTGAGCATTACCTCTCTCTTTTTTTTTTTTTGTATATTTAACCATGTATTATATAAGCAGCTGTTTTTCTTACTTCTCCCACAACACCTAGCATAGTTCTTTTCCCATAGTCTAAATATTTATTCAAAAACAAAAGTAAAAGGAGCCCAGTCATTTGTAGATTGACATATAGGACCTCCCTAAGTGTAGAGAGAGCGTGTTTCAAAGGTTTGTAATAATTATGGCTCTATCTAAAATATTTCAGTTGAACATAAGTACAAAATGTAAAATTATAAAGGATGCAATATCATTACAACCTAAGTCATGTTAATACAAGTGGACAGTTAATTAATTTCTCAGCTCTGCTGACTTGACAGCAGTACCAGGAGCTGTTCGAAAGGCTTGAATAAGTATATTAAATGGGAGAAAAGAGCTGAAGTTACTGGGTGCATAGTATGCGCCAGGCACTCTGCTAGATGTCTTACACATGGTATTTCATTTAATCTTCACAAACATCTCTGAGTTTATTTCTTATGCCTATTTTACAGCTAAGAAGACTGAGACATAGATAAGTAAATTATGCTACCAGGAAGGGGTGAAGTAGTGTTGGAATTCAAACCTCATTCCAAAGTCCATATATACTCTTTGTACCCATTCTAATCTGTCCCATTTTTGTCTACAATTAAAATTAAAACGTAGCATTCAAAAACTATTCATTGGGCTCTTGTGGTTTTAAGTAACTGGTGTGCACTCAGGTTACCTCAAGTAATAGGGGAAAAGAATACACGTGGAAGCAAGACCAGAGGCTTAACCGGCTTGTCAAGCCATCCTTTGTGGACCTAGGGGGTAGGGAACTGTGCTTTGAGAGGTACCAGGAATAGGAAAGGGACTGCCCTCTGACCACATTCCTCGGAGTTTTGTAATTTAACCACTGATAGTTAAATCATATATTTCACAATGTTTTCCCTCATGTCTTTTTTCTTATAATCTTAATAACAATCACGTTAACATATTACCTTAAACGTTGTTTGTTTTCAAGACAAAGGACCCAGAGGAGGTAACTGCTTCCCCTCCTTCCTATATACCATCCCTCCCCCACCCCGGTGGTGTGCCAGTAAGTGTTTAACAACTAGATGTGGAGGAGGGAGACCTGAAGTGCAACCAAAAATGATTATTATGATGTCAATACTCCTACCAATACTCCTGAGTCTCTGAAGGCAGAGCTGGGACGCGATGCGTACAACCAGCTCTCAGGCCTGTGAGACCTGCCTCAGCGCACCACTGCCCCAACTCCTCATGAAATGTCTCAGAACACAGCAATGTTCTGAGAACACAAATGTCTCAGAATACAGGTTGCGTAACCACAGCCCTTCCACTTCTGCTCCCACTACACCTGCCATTTCTCCTCCGTAGCCTGAAAGCAGGGAATCTGATTCTATCACCATTGACCTTCGGGAAGTTCTTGTATCTCATAAGCCCCTGAGCATTGAGATTGGCTACCTCTGAGCCAGGTGTCCTGTTCTACTTCTTCAACTGTGTCTAAGGTAGAAGACTCAACATGTTACACAGCATAATCACCTATGCTAAAGAAACAGGCTGTGTTTCTACCTTTTTAAGGGGTGGCAGTTGGGGCAGCCTCTTTCATAGGAATCCATCAACATGACAGGCATTCAAGCTGTAATCTCTCCAACATACTGGTCTCAGCTACGACACAAAGTTTTGGGGCAGCCCCCACTCCACATCCCCCAAGGAATATCGTGGATAGATACCAACAACTGCAAACAGGAAAATGGACATCTTAGGAGTAGATACTATTCAAACGCCTCCATTCGTGGCGAGAAACCCTAAGGTAGTGCTTACATTCAATGAATATTTATCAAGTGCCTTTGTTCTAAACCAATAATGATCAATTGGAGAGTAAGGGAATTACCTCTTAGGAGGATGTAACAGACTCTCCAGAAGAAAGTTTTTCAAACTATACTCAATCCAAACTCCCAAAATTCTGCTTTCCTACCCTGGGAAGTAGAATGTTGTCACTCTCACCCCTGCGAAGAACACTGTTTTATACAGATGGAAGCGTGCACCATGCCTCAATGTGCTGGAGTGGGAACAGAGCTGGAGAGAACTATACTCTCAGCAACATGAGGGAAACAAACTCAATGTTGACTAGCTAAGGGAGACACCTGACATTTTCTCTCAGACTCTGAAAAAGGATTTCCATTTCCATGACACCCTTCCAGCTCCCAGCCACCAAACAAGGACTCTACCAGTACATCAGGTGGGATTCCTAAGAGGGAAGACTGAAATAAAGTGAGTATTTTCCTTCTTTTCATGATAAGATGGCTTGCCTGCATCTCAAATGGCATGTTTTTATTTTACACCATTGAAGTCATTCCTTTTGTTGATTAATTCTGGAGAGAGATGAAGTATGTAGTCCCATAATTGAGGTGCTGCTGATTCTACCAACTTCAGCTGTGGATATGCTACAGTAATAAATACTCATGTTTAACAAGATTTTCAATAGTGTAAAGAATTAAGAAATCCTCTCTAGACTAGCAAAACTGCCTGACTTTTGGCAAGACTGTATCATACACAGTGGTATACGCAAAATCAACTACATACACACACGGAATATAAAAGAGGAGGAAAAGGAGTGAGAATGAACTTTTGAAGCGGTACAGGAAGCTTCTGATGAGGGACTTCTACTCTTGCACTCAGGCTTTATCCCTAAGTGCTTCTTACAGGACTTACAAAATGGTGCCTCCTTACAGGAGTTTCCCTAGTTGCACCTCTGCCGAATTTTCACCCTGCAAGTTGCTCTTACAGTCCAATCTCAAAGTAAGATGGAGCTCCACTCAGTGGTCAGGGACTCGGGCTTTGGCGTCAGACAGATCTAGATTTTAGCGGGTGGCACATGGGGCAAGTTACTTACCTACCCTAAGCCTTGGTAGACTTTCTTCTCTGTAAAATGGAAAAATAAAGGGACCTACCACTTATGAGGCTTAGCACAAAATGGGAAATCCTTCATAAATATCAATAGAGTACTAACATTAACTTTTATCACTGCTTACCAACTTTCAATCATCACAGAGTCACTTTCCCTTTAAGCCTTATCTGATATGGTTTCCTTGGTCTGAAATGACTCATAGTTTCTCTTCACAACTCGGAGTCCTACATTTGTATTCATAATCACTTCTTACAGAAGTCTGTTCAGATTTAGTAATCTGTTCAACACATATTTTCTTCACATTTACTTTTTATATTTATACCCGAGGTTACTATGTTTTCAAATACGTATTCAAGTTTTAACTTCCTCAAAGTAATCACTTAGGAGGATACACAATATGTGAATGATTAACCAAACCATTTGTGAAGACCACTTTTAAAATTGCTGTCAAAATATATAATGCAATTTAAAACATATCTTCCACACAAGAAAATCACCTTTGGACTCATTCATTCATTCATTCATTCACTCAACAAATATTTACAGAATGCTTACTATGTGCTGGATAGACAATAAATAAACCAATAAAATATTTAGTATGTGAGAGTAATAACCGCTAATAAAAGAAATAAGGCAGAGAAGGTTGTTAAAAGTGTTGAGGAAGTAACATTAAAGACAAGAAAGAAGGAAGAAAGCCATGCTGGTTTCTGGGAGAGGAGGAACAGCAAGATAAAGGCCACGCCCAAGGCAGAAGCAGGCCTGCCCTGCAGGAGGACCACGCAGGAGGCTGGAAAGGGGAGAAGAGGGTGAAAAGTATCCGTGGGGGGAGCATTGGAAGATGTGACCCAAGATACAATCATGTAGCATCACACAGGTCATTGTAAGGACTTTGGCTTTTATTGTGAGATGGGAAGCAATGATAGGGATTTAAGCAGAAGACCGACATGATCTGACTTACATTTTAACAGAATAACTGTGGCTGTTCTGTCAAGGAGGGCAGAGACAGAAAAGGAGACCAGGTAGAAAGTTCTCGAAGAAACCGAGGTGAAAGATAATGGTGATTTGACATAGGGGGGAATTAGTGAAGGTAGTGAAAAGGGATCAAATTGTATCTGTCCACAGGATTTGCTGACAGATCAAATGTAGGGTGTCAGAAAAAGGAAAATTAAGAATACCCCTATGTTTTTTTACTTCCTTTTGCCTGAGCATTACAGAATTGCCATTTCCTGATAGGGATGACTTAGAAGCAGGTGGTGGGGTAGTAATATTAGCAGCTCAGTTTGGGACACGTTAAGTTTGAAACGGCTTTTAGACACACAAGGTAGTGTTCATCTGGACCATTAAATATCAAAGTACGGGGGGTATCTGGGCTGCCGAGAGCATAGAGATGTTTAAATCGTGAGAAATCCATGGATTGATTAAAAAGGGGGGGCAGCAAGGGACATTAAGAAGGCAAGGCTACAGAGGTAGGAGGAAAATTAGAGAAGGGTGGAGCTTGGGAAGCAACCGGAGCTTTTGCTGTTTTGTTTTGTTTGAGAATGCATTTGATTTATGGACAAAGACAAAAACACAGAATAGTTGAATAACTGAAGTAAATTATATCCTTTTTATGCTTTTAAGGGAGTAAACATAAAATAGTAAAAATGATTTTTTGTGACTTAAAAATCGACTCTGAAACCTACCCTTAAAAATAGTCAAATATCTGAGGAACGGCAGCACTGGAATACGGTTAGAGCTACTACTACTGTGACTGCACTGAAAAGCCATCCCTATGGGTCAGATGGCCAAACACCCAATATTTGTGGTGTATAAAGGATAGCTGAATGCCAAGATCCACCAGATGTCCTGGGAATAAGGACATCTCTTCAGAGATGGAAAGGAACCTTTGTGAGGCTCAAACAGATCCAAAGCAGTTTTAAAACTGTTATTTGAAGCATTGTACAAATGTTGATTTTTATGTATTTTTTAAAGCTGGCTGTCATAAAAGTGGAGAGAAAATTAAATTTGCAGCTGGCAGGCTTCTGTTCAAACTCCAGCTATGCCATACGACAGTTGTGTATGATTTTGCAATTCCCATCTCTTGTTACCTTATCTTTGAAATGAAAGTAATAATACCTGTCTTGCCTGTTCTGCAAAATGTTGGTGGAACTTGAACACTTTAACGAGGGGACTTTCGAACTAGTGATGTCTAAAGCAAAAGCTATGATTGAAGTGAGGGGCATTTTTCTAAACTCACCCACTTTTGTTTCTTTGTATAAGCCACAGTTCTTTACATATCTCCTTGAGATTCTGATTTTTAAAAAAAGTTCCTCCAAGGAAAATGCATATACACAAAAATTTGGTATACAGTTGCACACTGATTGAAAGCCACTTTGGAAAGCAATAGAAGCCATCATATTTTCTTGTGTGAAGAGAAACTTGAGGAAAACAGCATTTTTTTAAAAATTCAGTGTGTAGAAGACTGTCAGGTAGATCAGAAAAGAAGAGCTGTGTTGAGAAGGACCCCCACGCAGGAGCAGATACCCAGGCTCGAGGTAATGAGAACCTACAGTCTAAGATGGTAGCCGGGAGACTAAAGATGAGCAAGATGTGGTGGGAACAGAGTTGCCTCAATAAACTTGACTTCTAAATAAACACCAAATCATGTTTTAATATATCCTAAATACTGCATGGGGCATACTTAATACTAAAATATTATTCATGGTTTCTCTAAAATGCCAGTTTAACTGGGCACCCTATATTTTTATTTGCTAAATCTGGCAACCCTAGAGAAACTGGTGAACTTATTCCTACCCTCATCCCCACATTTCTCTGAGGCAGATTCTGAAACGAGCAAACAAAAATGTGTGTGATGTGACCACTGTGAAATGGAAAGTCATTAAGAGTTAGGCGAGTTCTTTTGTGTATCCTAAGGGGATCAATCTAGATGTCAAACAGTTCTTTACAGACCTATTTTCCAGCCAGCACATGAGGCTTACTAGTATGGTGGCTGTATTCTATTCTCAATACATGGGTTTTGTACTATCCAGTACAAGCTACATGGATGTGTGTGCACACACCTGTGTGCTTAATGCAGGGGTTAATCAGCAAAGGAACCACCGGCTCCCAGTGGCCCTGGAGAGAATATTGAATAAGAAAGATGAATTGGAGGACCCACAGTCAGCTCACCCACCATCCCCCACCTACACATACATGCACACACACCTGCGAGGCTGGGCAAGGAGGCTTCTTCCCTAGGAAGCCCGCGCCTGTGGCCTTACTTGATCGGACAGTGTATGGTGTGGGTGAGAAGAAGAAAGGCTCGGATAATGAGGTCCCTTTCTGTGGAGGAGTAGGGGAGTGGAAAGATTCAAAGAAGGAAATCCATTTGAGGTGGTGACACAAACTTGAAGGCAGGACAGGTGAAAATCCAAAATAGAGTTGCAGAATTTTAACCCTTCTCTCTCCTACTTTGTAATTCTGCTCTGCAATTCCCTTCACCAGGCCCTGCTGTTTCATTTTGTGGAGGCTGAAAAGCCAAGACAGTGAGGAGAGAAGGGTCTGGTTTCAGCCCGCTCGTCTCGTAGGTACAGGCGCAGACCAGGATTCACAGTTGATGATCAACAGTACCCAGAACAATCCACAGGAAGCTGGAGGCCACAAAATGCCCTCAGCCCTCATGCCTGGGGAGCATTTTGGAGAAGACAAGTAAGTGGAGGAGAAGGCAGGCTGTCATGCCTGGCCTGTGGCTTACTGAAGGCTTCCCTGGGGCAAAAGTGAGCATTGCAGATTTTTGAGTAGTAGAGATATGGAGCAAGACTTGGCAGGACGTGGATACTGATTCCTCAGTAAAGTACTTTGAAAAGGAGGCTAGATTCTTCTTTTGCGACTCCCCACAGTGTTATGAGTGCTTAATGCTGTTTACTGACCCTTTAAACTGAGGGGTGGTAGAGGGTGGGGCTGAAGGGGGAAGGAAAGAGATGGTTAAGGAAGAATTTATGTATGTTCAACTGTCATAGAGAAAGTAAACAGACCAAATAAAACTAATCTTTCCCCAGTGGTATAAAATGAAATAAAAATCAAATGGTTCCTTCCAAAAGCCATTACATTCTGCTCCCAGGGGTAAAAGACAGTAACAACTGGAATTACAAGTAACATTGGCTCACGTTAATGAAAATACGTAACTGTATCACCACCAACGCTCTGAAAACTCAAGGATATTTAGTGGAAAGAAACCCTAAAGAGACATTTACTATACGGTTTGAATTAAAAGCAAAGCATTAAAACGATAAAAACACCTTTGAGATGAATCAAATGATGTTGATCTAACTTCATGTGACTACACGTCAATAAGAAAAACACATTGGAAAATCTATACGTTAAATAAGCAAAGATGTTATAAACACAAATGAAATAGCTCTGTACTATTTCCAACTTTGCCAAATTCCTTTGGTCTGACAGCAGGACATATTATTTCCTGTTCCTGTACTCTGTGGGAAGTTAGCACACCCATTTCAATCTTTGTCACTTTTTTCCTGTATCAACATTCAGGAGAGGAATTATTTTGGTGCTGCCCTGATCATTTTCCCTAGGTCTGTATCTCAGATCCAGAAGCCATCTGGCAATGGGTCTCAAAATTAAATATCAGAATTACCTGGAGAGCTTGTTACTAGATCTTTCCCAGATACAGTGAGTCAGCAGGTCTGGTGAAGGATTCAGGAATCTGCTTTTCTAACAAGTACCTCAGATGATTCTAAGCCAGGTGGTGTACAGCTCGGTCTTTGCGAAACTCTGGTTTAGAGTAACCATGGTAGTTTTCATGTCTACTTTCCAATTGAGGGGGATACTTTTCGACCTTTCCTTTCTATAGTGCCTGTAACATGGGTGGAAAGGAAAAAACGTGAGAGTATATATGACACAGCTTTCATGACCTTCACAAAATATATATGCTTCCTCGTGATCCAAATAATCAGTCAACTCAAATAACTAGAATTTTCAGTTTTTCCCTGTAAGCGAGGTTCATTAAAAATGAAGCACTCCAAGATTGAGTTCTTCCTGAGTCATCAGTGATTAAATTAAGCTCCCCAGTTTTAGCACTGAATATTTTATTACAATCTTTGAAAAGTGGTTATTTTTGAATCAGGTTATAATTCTTAGGTAACTGAAATATTAAGACATATCTTTAAAAATTACTCCTGGTAAATAGGAACTTTCTGTAGATCTAATACTAGAATATGACATACCTTATTGTGTACATATTTTTTCCTGAACTTAATGAAAAGAGCATACTTCTCTAAACATTTCGATTACATGGGGCAATATTTATTCCATCAATCTCCATATATGATAAGGTTCTGTTTTATAACTAAGTAGTGTTTTAAGTATATTCAGCTGTCCTTGGGGAAAACCAAGAAAAGCAATTTTGGTTTTCCCATGTTATTTAAAGCAGAATGGAAAATGAAAATGGTCAATTTGTATATCATACTGCTTTTTGTTTAGATATGATACATTGTACTTTTTGAAAATGTGGTTTTATTTAAATGTGATATACTGAAATGTGATTTTTCTAAATGTGAAACAATGTATCACTGATAAAGGTGAATAACAGAATGAGTGGCCAATGGACAAGGCCAATGGTGCGTGTGAGAATAGGATTCATGTGACTGCTCCTAGTCTCTCATCCTCACTGCCTGCTTCTCAGCTTCTCTCGACTTCTGTCATCTTCCAGGATGTGTTAATACACCACACAACACAGCCTCCTTGTTACCTGCTATGTATCAAATGAAATTAATTTCTAAGTCTCCTACAGATAAAAGATTGGACCAGCCTATATGTCTAGAGTCACATTAAGGAACATTTTAATAACATAGGACTGATTATACACTATCATTTTCAAGATTTAGCACCTTCCATTGCTGAAGCACACAACTGGTTCATTCCAGTCAGGCTGACAACACTCTGATTGACACTCCCCTAGTCCCAATTATGGTAAGTCTCGAACACTGTCATAGATGGGATCTGTATCTCAATGGTACTCACACTGAGAAACAAATTTACATTTACATTTTCCGTTTTTTTTGAAGCAGAAGCACAGAGTATAAAAAGGAATTTTGGAGGGTGGCTGGTTGGCTCAGTTTGTTAGAGCACAGTGCTCATAACACCAACACCACCAGTTCGATTCCCACACGGGTCAGTGAGCTGCACCGTCCACAACTAGATTGAAAAAAACAATGACTTGACTTGGAGCTGATGGGTCCTGGAAAAACACACTGTTCCCAATAAAATTTTAAAATAAAATAAAAAAAGGAATTTGGGGAAACTGTTGGGAAAAAAATAACAATAAAATGAATACTTTGAGATGAAATACTAATTAGGTATACTGCTTCAAAGTCAAATAAAAAGGGAGAATATATTAGTTTCAAAAGAACAAAACTAATTAACGGGGAAGGACAACAACCACCACCAGTTTAAGAAATAAAGGAAGGTGTCAAATCTTCTAGGTGTTCAAAACTGCACCCAATAGCAATGTACCAGAGAATTCACCATTAATCTGTTTACTCTAGATCTTTGGTAAGTAGCTTTTATCAAATTTAGAAAGCTCCCTTCTACTCCTAGTTTGCTAAGAATTACTTTTTTATGAAAGGATCTATGGATGTTAAATTTTATCAGATGGTTTTACAGCATCTTTGTGAGATGATCATATTTATTTCCTTTATTTTGTTAATGTGACAAATTATATTGAATTTCTAATGTCAAACTAACCTTGCATTCTTGGAATAAATCCAACTTGGTCATGACATGTAATTCTTATATGTTGCAGGATTTGGTTTGCTGACCATTTTGGTTTGTTTGGGAGTTTTCCATCTTTGTTCAGTGAGGTTGGCCTATAAAATTTCCCTTTCTGTTTGGTTTCTGCATTGAGGTTATACTAATCAGGAGTGTACCCCTTTTCCTATTTGCTGGAATAAGGAATATGTCATTTAAAAAGGGAAGCACTGAAGACATTATAGATTCTCAAAGGTCTCTTTTACGTGTGAGCATTGTTAAGGGTGAATACAATGGAGAACAGCAAGGGATATAAACAATAAATCACATTATCAAGGCACTGGTCTCACAGACCCTGAATGAGAAATGGTAACAAGATATTATATGATATTTTACATTATTTCATTTAGTTCTCTCAGCTGCACAATTATTATTGTTTTAAAAACGAGGAAACAGTCCTAAACTACTTAAATAATTTGCCTAAGGTCACACAACCAGTATGCATCGGGGTTAAAATTTGAGCGTAGTTCTCACTTCAGAGACTGTGCTCTTAACCATTCCCCTTCTATTCTCCTCTTCTCCCTCCTCCGTCTCTGCAGGGATTTAGCGTTTCTGGAAGACCTTTAATACAACTGTTAACAGTAACAACTCACAAGTCAAAAGCCAAAATAAACAGCTCTTTCCCAAAGTGCTGAAATTATGAAAAGTCCAAAATGTCTGAGTTTCATTATCAAAGGCTGGGGTGATTCAAAATACACTAGCAGATAAAATCAAATTTTAAAAAATGGAGTAAAGACAATTATGGGAATCCTAATTAATATAAACATTTAAATCACGTAAGAAATGTTGATGGAGAAATTCTGTAAAAGACATATGTAATCCAACAGATTGGGCCACACTGCTAAACTCTGGAGTATTTCCCTCTGATCATATGTATATAACGTACTCCTTTCACTCTAGACACACAATTTTCACTTATAACAACCCTGATATAGAAATTCGTTTTAGAATCAAGTGTCTTTAAAAATCATTGTCAAAGTTACAAAAGAAAATAATTACTGTCTACCTGCATCACATCCATTTTTTGCCAGGGGATTGATGTTTGCTTATATCTAGGGGAACTACCCAGTGTGAACACTTTAAATTCTCCCTGCTTGAAGATTTTGGACTATGCTTGTGGCAGGCATTAAAACCACAGTCTGAATGAGGACCAGCTGGTTTCTTTGCTGTCCCCTTCCAGGGACAAGTCTAGTTCTCACTTACCCTGACTCTAAGGTTGTTCTAGTTTTATGTCGAGGTCTTCTATCATAATCCACATGTTGGATGTTATTTTTGTTGTTTTCCTTCTTAGTGCCAGAGAAAATGGTGCCTCTTCCAACTAACAGTATTTTAGATGAACAATATTTGAAATGATGTACATGCAATTAAAGCAGCCCATAGACAGTATTTTCCACACCTTAAGTATTCTTCAAAGACATTATTTTAACTATTGCCCATGATTCCATCACATGATAATCTATAATCCATTATTTATTTCCCTTTTTTGTAGATTTCAATTGCTTCTAATTTTTATCAGTTATAAAGCTGTAATGCACATCATTTTCATATATCTTCATGTCATCTCTGATAATTTCTTTAGAATAAATTCCTGAAAATTAAAACAAGGTCAAAGAGTAGGAAGATTAAAACACTTTTTAATGTATTGCCAAACTGACCTATAGAAATGCTCACCAATTTACACGACTACCAGTAAGAGGCCTAGTTTCCCTAAAAGTAAGTAAAATCTGTCAAACTTCATATGTAAAAAAATTGTCCTCAATTGTTTGCATTTATTTTTATGACTGAATGTTTCATATATTTGTTGGCCATTTGCAGCTGTTTGTGGAACACCTCCTGATGTCATGACTATTTTTCTACTGGGATGTTAGTCTTTTCATGTTAGCATAGTTTTTATTTGTAGATTATTGCATTATCTTTCCATTTCATTGTTTTTAGAATTTTTGGATGTGCTGATCATTTTCATTTTAATATAACCAAACATGTAGCATTTTTATGATTTGTTTCCATGCTTAACCCTGTGTCAAATATTTTCCTCTGATTTTTCTTTTGGTTATTTTATTACTATTTCTCAACTCTTTATTCCTCCTGGAATTTATCTGGGCATGTGTAGAGAATTATTAATGAGTAAAAATTGCAGCAGGCTGATACTAATGTAAACATCGTATTGATGATATAAAGTCTAATGTGAAAAATAGAACTGGAGTGAATTCAAAGTTAGAAAAAGTCTAAACTGCCCCCTCATTTTCCACTACAATCTACTATTCTCTTCCCTAAACCAAATGACTCTGTGTTCCCAGTATTACTCATGTTCTCATTGTTTCCAGCTAATTGCTTAGAGCAGTGCTCCCCAGCCTTTTTTCACTTTGTGGCACTAAAGAAAAGGATAACTACTGCGCAGAACACTGGTTAGATGGAGGAGGCTACTCAACATCCTGACAGAGGTCCTAAGGCCTTGGGCTCTGCTACTCCAGGTCCTGTTGTCACTGGAAAGAATGATATCTTGGTACATCTGTAACCCATTTGTGGCACACCAGTAGGGAAGTTCTGTTCCAGAATAGCTCTGCTACTTGTGTTCCTCTGGTAGGATCCCTTCTTCGCTGACGTTACTAGAGTTCTATCAATCAGATGTGGGTAGTAATGTAGAAAAGCCCAACTGTAACTATCAAATAAAAGGAGAGCCCTGAACAAAATAAGCATCAGGAAACCATCCTCCCTCCCCTTTTGTCCTGGAGCATGCTATGGTAAGGAGAGGAGACTGGACTTCAAGAAGGTAACTGAATGATTGTTATGTTGTTAGGACATAGGAAATTTTTGTGAAAGCTATCCTCAGTCAAGGTATGAGGAAATTCAGTGACTCCCACAGTGTGGAAGTATCTGCTCATTAAAATCTTCTAAGTTCCTACAAGCCAATGGGTCTGCTTCTTCTAAGGAGACAGCTGTAGGAGCCACAGGCCCTGGCACTAGTTACATTAACGCTTTAACTTTTTCTATTATTAAAACTTTTATTGAATGATCCACTTCCCCCTCATTTTTAAAGCCACCTTTAGCATACAATGAATTCTTATATACCAGAATGCCTTCATAATTCAAGTATATTCATTAACCATACAACCTGTTATGATGGTGATTCAGAACGTAAAATACTCTTATAGACCATAGTCAGTGCCTCCTCGAATACCTTCTCTGCTTCATAGCACCATCTATGTTGTCTGTGTTTGCCAGCATCCTGCAGATTGTCATTCAAAAATATACTGCAAGTGCAATGAAAATCCACTACAGAGTGCACTAGCAAATCCTGCAAAATATGTTGGATTTTATGAAGTTGATAAAGATGATGGAAAGCTATTCAAATCACAAGCACAGCCATGAAATGTGTGAGTCAATCCAGCTAGCAATTCAGGGAAAGTTGCGGAGGACAAGACACAAAAAGTGCATAAAGGAATGATTTGACTAGAGAGAGACCCTATTAAAAATGGATAGAGTTTGGCATATTTTTGTATACTGATTATGGAGAAGTGAAAATTATCACTTCATATTCCAAATAATTTTAAGAAAAAAATGTCAAAAATTTCTAAGAGCTAAAATATTTATAACTTTGTTACACAGAAAGTAAGTTTATTTTAACTTTAGCAAAAAATTTCAAGTTAAAGTTCTAATGCAACTATTTAATATGAAAAATTGGTCTCTGATTTAAGTGTATTTAAGTGACCTTCTGGTTTCAATTATGCTCAGATAAGTATTTGTTTCAAGGCATTTAATGTCTGCCTATATATTTGTGTAACAGTATTAACGCAGATTTAATTTGTTTTAATATCTGATAGGGCTAGTTTCTCCTTATTAACCATGTTTTAATGTAAAAAAATTAGTCTTTCTTATCCTTCCAGCTGATATCTTAGAAATCCATTTAAAATCCCTAGAAATCAATTTACATCTATTGGAACCTTTATTGGAATTGCATTAAACCTTCTTGCTAATTTAGGAAGAATCAGCCTATTTGCTATATTCAGTTTATCAAGGAAAAATGGTATAAGTCCCCATTTATTTGTTTTCCTCGATCTCTTTTAGGAAAGTTTCCTCATACAGTCTTACATATTTCCCGTTGTTTTATTCCCAGGTGATATCAGTGTATCTATCTGTTAAATCACCATCTAAAACAGAATATCCTTATGATGGAACAAGACATCCTGAATAAGTCTCCCATTATAAAATATCTTTCACACTGGATTAAACATGAAAAACATTTTTTAAGTGAATTATTGACCTGGCAATAAAGTAAGGGAAATCCTTAGGCCAAAACCAAAACAAAAGCAGAAAATCAATGACATAACTGAGTGTGGGAGCCAGTGGTGGCCCGAAGAGCATCTGCTGATCCCTGGTGACCCAGAGTTTTTAACAGCAGAATATACATTCTCCAGTTCACATGGAACATTCTTCAGCATAGACCATTTGCTAAGCCATAAAATAAGCTTCAGAAAGTTTAAGAGGACTGAAATCAAACAAAGGTTATCCATGGTAGCCAACCACATGGAATAAAATTATAAATCAGTAACAAAGCAATATAGGAAATTCACAAGTACGTGGAAACAAAATAACAAACCTCTAAATAAACAATGGGTTAAAAAGAAAAAAGAAATTAAAATACTTTGAGATGAAGAAAAATGAAGTAACAATATACCAAAACTTATGGGATACAGCTAACGCAGTGCTTAGAAGGAAATTTATAGCTGTAAATGCCCATATTAAAATATTTAAAAAAGAAAGATCTCAAATCAACAACCTAAACTTTGACTTGAAGACACTGGAAAAATAAGAGCAAAATAAACCCAAAGTAGAAGGAAGGAAATAATAGACTAGAGTGGAGATTAATGACACGGAGAAAAGAAAAACAATAGATAACATCAACAAAACCAAAAGTTGATTCTTTGAAAATATCAAACAAAAATGGCAAACTTGTAGCAAGAAAAAAAAGACTCAAACGATCAAATCAGTAATGAAAAGGGAGACATTACTATGAACATTACAGAAACAAAGAGGATTATAAGGGAATACTATGAACAACTATATACCAACAAATAAGATAACAGATGAAATGTAAAAATTACTAGAAGTACACAAACTACTGAAACTGACTCAAGAAGGAATAGGAAATCTGAACAGACTTATAACAAGTGAAAAAACTGATTTAGCAACCAAAAACTACCTATATGATCTACGCCTGATGACTTCAATGGTGAATTCTACCAAACATTGAAAAAATAATTAATACCAGTTCTTCACTGACTCTTCCAAAAAATGAGAGGGACCATTTCACATCTGATTCTGAGACCAGTATTACTATGATGCCAAAACTAGACAAAGACCTCTCAAAAAAAGAAAAACACACATCAAGTATCTCTTGTGAATACAAATGCAAAAATTCCTCAACATACTAGTGAACCAAATCCAGCAACATGTAAGAATTATACACTATGATTATGACTTATCTCAGGAATGCAAGGTTGGTTTAGCATTTGAAGATCAATCCCTATTATCAATAAAGGACAAAAATCACATGATCATCTAAATAGACACAGAAAAAGCATTGAACAAAATCTAACACTCCTTCATGATAAAAACAATCAACAAACTAGAAATAAAAGGAAACTTTCTCAACTTGATACAGCGAAAATACTTTTGAGATTAATGAAAATGAAGATACAATATAACCACAGCTATCACCAGACTGAATGCTTTCCCTCTAAGGTCAGGAACATGACAAGGGTATCTTTTCTTGCCATTTCTATTCAACAACGTACTGGAGGTTCTAGCCAGGGCAATTGGGGGGGGGGGAGGGGGAAGATATCTAGGAATAAGTAAAATTATCTCTATAAGCAGATGACATGATCTTAAATATAGGATATTCTAAGAAATAAAATACCTAGGAACAAATTTAACAAAAGAAATACAAAACTTATACTCTGGAAACTACAAAATATTGTTGAAAGACATTAAATAAATGGAATGACATCCCATTTTGATGTATTGAATACTTAATATTGTTAAGATGACAATATTCCCCATGTTACATGTTGATGCTTGTTGACTACAGATTGAACACAATCCCCATCAATACACACACACGCCGGGGGTGCCAAAAATATATATTCAAGTGGACACTTTGGTCAACGTTGGCTCAAGCAGCAGTTTGCCGTAATCAGAAGTGTCTGGACGCTGATGGTAATCACTTTGAACACCTCTTGTAATTGCAGAAGTCAAACGTGACTTTGTATTCATTTTTTGTTATTGGTAATATATTAAGTATTACAATTTTAAAAGTTTTCCTTTCTTAAAATATTTTGGCACCATTTGTACGTACCTTAAAATGGATGAACAACCTAAATGTAGCAGTAAAAATAATAAAACTCTTGAAAACAGGAATAAATCATCATGATCTTAGACTAAGCAATGGTTTCTTAGACACCAAAAACGCAAGCAACAAAAAATAGATATTAGACTTTATCGAATGCAAAGGTCTAGGCCCAGAGGAACAATATGCCCAGAGATAAAAAGTATGAAGGCCCTATAGTGTGACGTATATATGGAGAAATAGAAAGTAAACCAGAGTGGGTAGAGAAATGTAAATGAAAAAGGCATGATAGGAGTAATATTTGAAGAGATGGGCATAGACCAGTTCAGAGGGAGCCTTAAAAGCCACAACAAGAAATTTAGACTTTATTCTAAATGCAGTGGAAATTGTAGGGGAATTTTATCTTAGGGAGTGACATGTTTTTGAAGACTACTTTGATTCCTGAATGGAAAATCAATTGCAGCTGGGCAGTGAACAAGACCAGCTTAGGTTTTTGTAGCGATCCGGGCAAGACATAATGGGGGTGTCAAGAGAAAGGATAGATTAGAGAGAGCAAGAGTGGGAGGGAACGTGAGCAAAAGAACTTGATAATTGAATGTAGGAATTGAGGAAAAGAAAAATAAGTAACTTCTAGATTTTCAGCTTACACAACTGACGTATGTTATATAATTTGCTGAGAAAGGAAAGACTAGAGGAAGAATGAGTTTGGATACAAGGAGGCATGGAAATCAGTTTTGTTTTGGGTACATAAATTTGGAAAAACTTTAGGCATCCAAATGGATATATCGAGTAGCAAGCTGAATATATACAAGTCTGGACCTAGCGGAGGAGTCAAGGCTAGATATAGAAATTTGGGAGTCATTCATTAGGCCTGGGTCAGGTCACCTAGAGAAAACATCTAGACAGAGAACTGCACAGGAGCTCAGACTCCAATATCAAGAGACTGAGCAAAGGAGTGGCAGAGGAGACTGAAAAGAACGAACCAGTTAAGTAGGAGGAAAAATGAGATTGTGATGAGTAAAAGAGTAACTCTGATATTTAGTTACTTCCATGCAAGTTTAGTTACATGAGGTAGACAGTCAAAAACGTATTAAAGAAAAAAGACCAAAAAGGAAAAAAAAAAAGGTAAAAGAGGTGAGAAAAGGGAGGGAACAAACTGCAGACAATTTAGGAACAGTAAATCTTGTTTATAGTTTTAAAAGTATTTCAAGAGTATGAAAGCCAAAACTTGCAATCAGGAGATGCAAATTAATCTCACTAAAGGTAACTTTCTTCCTTTCTACCAAAGGTTCTCACACGCGAGTGCTCACCACGATCACCTGGAGCACTGGTTCAAACAGATTCCTAGGCACCAACTCCAAAGTTCCGGACTCAGTCCGTCTAGGGTGGAGCCCAACACTTTGCTTAGATAAACAAGTTCCCAGGTGATGCTGATGCTGATTTAGAACAATACTTTTTAAGTATCACTGACCTAGAGAAACTTGAATATGTACACTAGGAAACATGCTGAAGAAGGAATGTTCATAGCTACCTGATTTATAATAGTAAAAACCTGAAAACAATCTAAATGTCCACAGATAGCTGAATGAATAAATTGCAGTGTATTTTATAATACTATATAGTCATGGCAAAGAATGATGGCTCTATGCATCTAGATAGACGAATCTCAAAAACAATGTTGAGCAAAAATGTCACTGAAGTATACATACTATTTGATTCTATTCAATGAAAGGTCAGAAGCAGGAAGAAAACAATGTAGTATTTAGAGATTCATAACCATGTGGTAAAACTATAATGAAAAATAAAGAATTAACACAAGTCAGGATAGTGGTTATCTGGAAGTTGGGGAGGAGAGAGAAGCATCAGGCAAGAGGTGCTTCAAGGTCAAAGTATATCTTAAACGACGGTGTACTTCAAAATATACGTACCATGTTTCCTGGAAAATAAGACCTAGCCGGACCATCAGCTCTAATGCATCTTTTGGAGCAAAAATTAATATAAGACCCGGTCTCACTTTACTATAAGACTGGGTCTTAGATAATAAAAAAAACTGGTAACTGATTAGTATAGGAAAAATTTTAAGTATGCTTGGAAGAACTTGGGTATGTGAATCTACTTTTTCCCAACTGTAGATTTTATCAAATCTAAATATGTATCAACTATTTTCAACGAGAATGTAGCATTTGAATTGAGATAGGCTGTAAATAAGTGACCAACCACACAAGTTTTAGCACTGAAGGTCATACGGCACAGGGTCATCCTGGCTCTAAGTGTATTATGTATTCTAGATTTCAAAGCATGTAAAATAGCTCATTAATAAAACTTGTAATTACATGTTGAGATAATATTCTGGATATATAAGGTTAAAGAAAATGTATTAAAGTTAATTTCACCTGTTTTTTACTTTTTTTAATGTGGCCATCAGACAATTTTTAAATTACACATAACTGACATTATATTTCTATTGGATAGCAGGAGGGTCTAGTTAAGGCCCTAAACACTAACTTAAGTTTGGTTTTTATTCAGCAGGAAATAAGAGCCACTGAAATCTCAAAATGTACACATTATTAGCTTTTTTTTCTGTTAAAAGTATTGCAGCATTTGGAAATATAAAAATAAAACTACCTTTTAAAAGTTAAATTAACTCAACAAATCCAAGCAGAAATGAAGTCGCCAAGGAAAAAAAATGGTTTCCAGGCCTGTAAGACTTGACTAGTTTACAAAGGCTGTATAATACACAATTTCAAACAAGTTTTTAGTCTTGGGTATATGGCAAACCATTTATAAACAGTCCTATTTAAAGGCCAACTTTTTATCAATAATTTATTCCTTCTGTTGATAGTCACCGGCTTCTAGATCTACTCAACATCTTATTTTTCTACAAACCAGGACAATTTCTAATTAGTATCAGAAAATCATGGACAACTCTAGAACATTATTTAACAATTCTGTTTTTTTGAGAGGACAGATTCTCAGAGACAGTCCCCCCTTTCCCTTGCTACAATAGAAAAAGAAAAGTCAGAAGGATTATTCTGTTTAACTTCCGCAATTCTAGGAAGTCTTATCTAGCACTGACTGACTTGGACTCCTTACTCCAATAATTCATAATTTAGGAAATGAAACCACCATCTAACTGGTTGCCCAAGCCAGAAATGAAGTCGTCGTATTAACGTTCCACTTTAACTTCACCCCATTCAAAGACCTTTTCAAATTCCACCTTCTTAATTTCTTTCCTATTTTCCTTAATACTTCCCATTGCTAACCCCCACCTAAGGGCTACAAGCTAAATGTCAGAATTGGGATTAAATTTCTGTCTCCATAGGGACTCTGTCTGGGTCATCTAATTCACTTTTGCGGTTTTAACTCCCAAATTGTGTCCTTTAGCTCAGATTTTTCTCAAAATACCCCAAAATTAGAAAACCAATCACCTGCTAGAATGTTCAGCTGAATATTCCACAGGCATCCCAATCTCAAAATATTCAAAACTTCAATTTATCATCTTTCTTATCCAATTTGTTACTTATTGCCTATTCTCCAAATGCTGGGATTGTTAGTTCCCACAATAAAAAAATTGGACATCGATCTCTCTCAATACCTAATTACTCAAGTCCTTCCCATTTTGTTTTAGTCTTCAAATCCTTTCTCCATTTTCATCCCAGCAAATACTCACCTGAACTCCTTTGAACCACCAACATGGAAACTTCATGTGATCTATGAAAGCTTCAACAATCTGATGATTGCCCACCTTTCCTTTTTTATTATCTTGTACTCAGTAATTCAATCATAAGAAACTGCTTGTAGTTTACACATGCTCTAGGTTGTTTCTCATCAATCCATCTTTTTTCATGTGCTCTCTATGCCTCAATAGCCTTCTTTCCGACTTCAGGAGCCTATGCAGCTCTCCAACGTTCATCCATGAAAGAAAAACTAAACCTAAATACACGTTCTACTGGTTTTAAAAATTTAACTATCAACACAATGAGTCTCTCCCCTAGCAGAGGTTCCTAGGGGTAAAAATCTGACATTGGGATGCATTTCTAATCATGTAGTTTCTCCAGTAGGGCTTAACGGCAGTAGCTAGTCACACGTACTGAACCAAAATGAACATCCTGGACATTTGGTTTCTTTAAATCATACCTTCCAGTTTCTAATTATTTTCAGTTCTTAAGTACCTATTCTTCAGCATCCTTCCTAAAAGAGTGGTTGTCAAAATTCTGCTTGATTTAGCATCTGCTGTTGAGTCATCTGAAAGAAGTGACTTGCCGAGATAAGTCTAGGAAAAAGGGGCAAAGAAGCCACGTAGGTAACCTACAGTAAAGGGATGCTCCCAGGAGCAGGAAGTGCCAATGCAATGCCAGTCTTATTAAAGGAAATGTTCTGGGCACACGATACATCAAAACATTGTTCACCTGGAAATCACAGCTCATTATCCAAACAGTGAACACAACACAAAGAAAATATAACAAAGTCTAATATCAGGCTTCAATAGTCACATTTAGGAATCCATAGACCAATGAGTATGAAAATGGATTGCATAATAACTCAGGTTCTGTACATTAGTTTTTATGATCTCATCATAAGAAGCTCCCCTAAGAGCTCAAAGGAAAGGAGACTTATCATTAGTTTCTATGCTAATTAGTAAGAGTTTGAATTAAAATATGGTTCCGCGGTTACCTCATCTGCCCCGATGTCTTCTCCATCTCTAAGATGCATAGGTGCCTCTATTCTCCTAGAATTTCTTCTACTTCTTTGTGTTTTCCACACCATCTTTTAACTTACCCTCCTCTTCCTCTAGACTGTGTTCTTCCTCTAGACTGTGACCATCTTGAGTGGGCCGTGTCTTTTTCAAAATCCTTGCATTTCTAACACATAGTGTGCTAAGTCTACCAGTTGACCGACTAATCAAGTCTTCTTTGTACTTCATTAAACCACCAAAAAATCTAAACCAATGCTACTAAAAGTAGCTAGCCCATAAACTAATTGTTTATGATGAGATAAGGAGTTTCAGCCAGAATGTGTAAAAGAATGGCTTCCTTTTCTGAGAAAGTCTTGCTAGAAAAAAAGTCTACCTAAACGAAACAGTGCTGTAGTGATGCAATTGAAGTACATTCTTGCCCACTCTGATTCAAACACTTAAGAGTCAGACAAACATGTTTTCATAAAGAAAAGTAAGATGCTGAGGAATATTTAAAATTACCTTTAGGGTCTTTATCCACCTTTAGATACATATGTATTTACAGATCCTCCAAAAGATTTTAAATAAAGCACCTATTTTCACTGGTTAAAAAAAATAAAGACACAGGGCACTTAAAAAGTTTTTTTAAAAGCCAAGACGCATTTAAAAAAACCTAATAAATTTTTAATTTTTTTCCTTTTTGTAACAGGACAAGTAACAGATTACATCAAACTTCAGAACTTCTCAAATATCTAGTTATTATACATATTCCCATCTGTCTTGCAGGGAGGGATCTTGGTCGGCTTAACAGTTTCAGGTAAAATAAGCTGCATAATAGTATATATTACAATAATAAATGTACAATGTTTACATGAAATATGTTTTAGAAGCAAGATAAAGATGCAGCTGCATCAAAAGGTGACCTTTTAAAAATGCTACAACTATTTTTTACATTCACTCTTGCAACAGGTCACAAGATGGGGGTCACTAAGCTCAGATAAATCACTATGATGCACATAAAATACAGAAAGATTATTTTATATATTATATATATTTATATTTTCACACTTTAGCATCTGAGACAAACTGAGAATTTAAAATTTATTCTCTTCAGATAACAAATCATTTTTTTATTCTTCATAAACATGGTGCCCACAAAAGCACATAGGTAAGGCACAATAGGGTTTTCTGTTACAGAACAGTGTGCATCATGTTTACTTAACCAGAAAACGTGCATTATCTGTGCAAGTTCATGCTGCAAACCCAACATATATACAATCAAAACCAAAAAGGAAACTAAGCTTTAAACAAAATCAAAATTGGTACAATGCCAGCTGTTTCACATATTCATTTGGACTGACAATGATATATCGACAGGTTATTTTTTTAAAAGCCAGTTGTTACAAGTAAACTTTGCTCCACAACTATTTTAATCTGAAATAATAAACAGTAATAAAGTAACTTTACTGAAACAAAGTAAATACCGAGGCACAAAGCAATGGCCACTCGTGCATTTACTATACAAACTTTCATGACCCAAAACTGTAAATATAGTTTTTCAAATACACATTTTGCTGAAACAATGTGCCCTGCTTTAAACTTGACATATAACAGGGGAGCTAACATTTCATTAAATTATAAATAGATTGGAAAATTACTTAATCCCAATGGTATTATATCATAGCCCTAGTATTTATAATAAATACACCTTTTCACAAAATACTTTTCCAATATCTGCCAATTGTTTCTTTATTGCTCACATAAATTTGAATCCATTACAACTGATACCGAAACTTTCACACAAAATCATATTCAAGACATTTTATATAAAACCTATAAAAGATATTTGAAACTTGTATCTAATACTTCCAGGTGTTTGGCTGTTTGATCTATGTGATAGCACAGCCATAGGTATATATATGTGTGTGTATGTATATACATATATGTATACACATATAAATACACACACATATATACATACACACATATATACATGTACATATATATACACATTAGATTATGAATAAAATAGGAAGCTTATTTTACTGCTTTAATGCAGACATACTCACAAAACAAGACTACTTTCGCCACCACCAACATTTATACATATATACATAAGCCAGTTTAAGTACATGTACATCCATTTATATGTAACCACTAAACCCAAATTAGTTGTCCCATGTTCCAGCTGTAGCAAATAAATCTCTTACAAGCAATAGAAACCTAAGGTTAAATTGGGAAATGAACAGTTTTACCATATTAGCCTGTAAGGAACTATGCAGGTGACTGTATACAAAAATTCACAACATTAGTTCACAGGAAATGACAGAAATACAAGCCTCTTCACCATGCTTTTGTGTGGTTATCAAAACACTTCTTGGTGCAAAAATACAACCACCACATCTGAAAATGCTTAATAAAGTCAATGTTCCTCATGCAAAACTCTAAATGCACTGGCTTAACTGAGCTCCAAAAACTGAATGAAACAATTATTTATCTACTCAGCGTTGCTGCCTCACTGCTAAGTCCCTTTGGAACCTTAAGATTTCTGGAACGTTCAAACAGAGCTGTATTCAATAAAAATATTACATACAAAAAGCATTTAAAAAGGAAGACAGGAAGCCAAACAGGAATTTTCCTATTGTAAATAACAGTCCTAGGAGTGGAAGAAAGTCTTTTCAGGAACCTCCTTGAGAATTGGCTAGGCCAGTCCGAAGACGAAGATGAGACATAGAGTTCATATGTTTATTTGATGGCTTCAAGGGAGTGTTGCAAGTAAGAGCTTGGGGAAAGCGATGGTGATATCTATCTAGTCGTAAATATTTTACTGTAACCAATTTCCCTGTTGTAAGATAAAAACAATATTTTAGATCTGTAAGAATGTGCTTAATATTTATAGAAAAACTGTGGTAAAAAAACACATAAATACAAATTGCAAATAAGATCATCTCAAATTATTACTCTAAAAATGTGAACCTAAAATTATTTAACTTAAAATCTGGTCTAGTTTAAATAGTAAGCCATGATATATCTTTTCAAAATGTTTATAATACTCAAATTTCTTACCATCAAACCAAGAGCCATGCAATGCCTTAAAAGCTTTACCAGCATACTCTGGAGACAGACATTTAACATATACACAACCCTGTGATATTAAAAAAAAAAAAAGAATAGTCTTAGTTTAACAGCAACAAATCCAAACTGTAGAATTCAATAGTAAAAGTTACTTTACCTCACGTGAATTTTTGTCTACTGCAATATGAACAATGCCATCATTATCACAGCATTTTTCTAAAATTGCTTCTTGAATTGCCAAATGCCACTGATCCCCTATTTCCCTAAAAATTAATGAAAACAAAAATCAACAACCATGTGCCTACTCAGTAAGAAGTCTTTATTGTGTCTTACAACACATATATCCTACTAGATGGGGACAGTTTAAAAACTACATGTTGTTAAACGTAGTACTAAATAAATGCTTGTTACTAGCAGTAGGCAGATTTTAAAAAATATTAGCATTAGGAAGTCTCAGCTGTTCTCTCACTTTCCAGTATAAGAACGCACAGAGCTGAGGCAATGAAGGATTAGCCTCTCATAACAGAACAAACGTGCGGTCATTTTTATGTTTAAAATCCTACGTACCTATAGTTCTTTCATTTTCTTTCTGCACATGTGTTAATAAGCACTTTATAGTGAGTTGCAGTAAGCTGATAAAAATTATATTATTTTTAACAATATTATCAAATTCACAAATTTAAAGAAAAATGTTAGTAAATACAGTTAAGTCCTCACTTAATATCATCGATAGGTTCTGTGACTTTAAGTGAAACGACATAGAACAAAACCAATTTTACCAGAGGTTAACTGATATAAACAAGAGTTAAGGTCCTACACATACCCTCAACGTAATAACACTGAACGAACATTATTTGAGGACCTCCTATAGTGTATTCTGAGCTTCTCTTCTCCAAAATAATGAGAGTGATACAGGACAAACATTTTGCACAAATAGTCACCTCTCTATGAAGAGAGCTTTAAGATTTCCTGCTGCAGTAATGTGCATGTGTTTTACCTGTAAGATACAGATCGTGGGGGCAAGGCAGCTATACTTTAAACGGTAAGTCTTCATCTTAGGTAATAAAATACGGGCTGGCATTGATTTCCTAACCCCTAAGGTATGAGGTAAGATTCCCAAAAGAGGGATTACCACTTAGCTAATTGTTTCTCTCTCTGCAAAAATGGAGGCTATATGTGTGTATACTGACAGTTCTTCTCCACATTTCTGATTTTGCTGTTACTTATTTGGAATCTCATCATATCAACTATTTCTTGAAATAAATGAGTCATTAGATAGGACTTATGGGTAATTTTTATACGTAAACAATTTCCACTGAGGATTTTTTTAAAAACAGAATTTGTCATATTAAACAGATAAGCAGTCGCCTCTAGGAAGCAAATTCTAAAGATTATTACAGCCCATATGTGAAATATTATGGATTCTAAGACAATAACTTCAGACGGTGCTATTCTCTGAATGCTGTGCTGCTGTAATTACATAGACAGAAAAGTTTCTCAAATACTACATAGACAAATACACAGGGCTTGTAGAAGGGAAGGTATGTACATCTTTGTAGAGAATTTTTACAATTAGAGATTGGAAATTTAAAAATAGCAGATATTTTTTATATCGATTGCCTATTGAGGTAAAGAATGTTGGCAGACATGACTTACACATTTAATAAAGCGTACTGTGTGTCATCATGTGCGCCATTCAATTGACTCAAACATTTACCTGCTGTGGGGATTCACAACAAATACAAAGATTTATGAAAGTTTTACAAATCATTATACATCTGTGTCTTTTGGCCAAATAGTCACTTGGAATATAACAAAAGAGAAGAAAGGAGGAAATCATGATACTTCCATAGTTAGAGATTCAGAAGTAATGGAGATTTTTCAATTGCAGACATAGAATTATAAGAATATCATGCATTTTCAGCCAAATAATCCATATAAAAATTACATGTGCCTCTGATAATACTTACATAACTGGATCAAACATATTTCGGATCTTCAGACATGGTGTCAAACTATTTGGTGGTGAATTTCTTCTATCTAAATGAAATGCTATAAAAAGCAAATTAGTTTTACTATTTGCCAGTGTTCTATTTTGTTGAAAAGTTATTCAGTCATTCAGTTCATTCAAAAAATATTCACTGCATCCTTTTACTCTAAGCCAGACGCCTGGATGCTAAGGTGAGTAAGACAGGGTCACTGGTCTCACCGAGTTTACAGTTTAGTAGGGGAGACAGTGTCATCCAAGAAATAATATTAATAGTTGTGGTAAGTCAAGGAAGAAGAGTACAGAAAGCTGTCAAAGTAACTTAAGCTTAAGTCTGGGAGTATCAGATAACACTTCACCAAGGAAATGAAATTTATGCTGGGACCTAAAGAATAAACAAAAATAGGCAGAGGGAAGAGAGCTGGTAAAAGACATTTCAAGTAAAGATGATAGCTGTACCTAGCCCCTGAGGCAAGGAGGAGCTTGGTCTATTCAAGACAACGGAAAGGTAAACCTGAAGAGGGAGATGTCAGATTATTCAAGGACACATAGGCGCAATTAAAGTATTTAGACATTACCATAACAACACCAGAAAGCCTCTCAAACATTTTAAGTAGAGGAATAATATGATGAGATCTGTCTTCTAAAATTACAAATTTTAAAAATCGACTGTCCTGTGACTCAATTAGATGAAGGCAAAAGTGAATGCAGGGAGACCAGTTAGAAGGTTATTACAGCTGTGTAAGAGGGAAACGATAGTAATGTGGATAAGACAGGCCAACAATGCAGATGGAAATCAGTGGACAGAACTGGGGCATATTTTGGAGTAGATCTGATGAGACTCATTAAAAGACTGCACATGGGGATAAGAGGAGAGTATGGATGACCCCCAGATTTATGGCAGAACCAACTAAGAAGGGGTATCATTAATGAGACAGGAACACTGGAGAAGAGGTCCCTTTGGGGAGAGAAGATACTGAGTTTGTGCACATGTTAAATTTGTGGTGCCTATCTCCTAATACAGAAGGTAAGTATATAGCTGGGTATAAGAATCTGAACACCAGAAGGCAAGACTTAAAGATACAAATTTGAGAGTTATCAACATAGATGTGGTAAATGAAGGTGCAGTATGATGTCATCTAAGGAGACAGGTAAAATGAAAAAAGATGGTCTTGAGAAACTCCAATACCTAGAAGTCCCAGAAATGAAGAAAATCTAGGAAAAAAAAATTTGAAGAAATGGTCAGAGGTAGGAGGAAAACCAGAAGAAAGTGGCATCCCGAAAGCCTAAAGAAGAAAAGTTTCTAGGCAAGCTCAATTGTTAACAGCGCTAAGTAAAACAAGGACAGAAAAGACAAATGTCCACTGCATTTAGTTAGTAATAGGGAAGTTTGAGACCTTTTTCTTGGAATAATGGGCATGGAAAACAGATTGGAATCAGTGAAGAATATAGGATAGTTGAAAAAGTAAAGACAGTGAGTATAGTAAACTGTTTAAACTATTGGCCTGTAAATAGGTAGAGAGACAGGGTGATAGCTACAGGACAACGTAGCATCCAACACTGTTTTAAAGATGAGAGAGACTACAGCATGTTTAAGTGCTGATGAAAAGATGCAATAGAGGCAGGGATTAAAAACACAGCAAGGGAAGATACTACCTGAAAAGTCTCAAGGGAAGGGCTTGGGTCTTTGTTAAATGAGACAGCTGCTCAATTGCAACAGAAGGTCAGGATGAATGTGGATTTGGATAATTTTATGGATCTTGTGGTGGAAATTTGAGGCAGGTACAATCTCATTTCTTCTATTTGAGTCATCAACTGAGAATTAGGAGAAGGGCAAAGGTTTGAAAAGAGGAGAAATCTAAAACTGTTATTGAGTATAACAGAAAAGTGACGTGACTAGTAAAATATGGTTAAGAACATGAAAGTCCGGTAGTGCTGAGGGCCGAATTGAAGTTAACTATTTATGAAGATGCCAGTGAACAAGTTGCATGACTTCCTCCTTCTACGTTCAGCCACTTGCACAGAAATAAGCATAGATAAAAGAGTTTCATCCTTGATTGGAATTTACCAGGGTAAGATGGAGGATAGGTAAAGACTAAAGGGAACTAGCAAGAGAGTGATTGGAAAGATGGATACTGGGAACTAAGATGCATAGGAAAAGAAGTAAAGATAGGAGGAAGGCTGAAGAATTGGAGAAAGTGGGTGCACTGAAGAACTGAGATTCTGGGGATATCAGCAAAGTTGAAAGGATGAGTTTATGGCTAAAGACCAGAGTATATCAATTAAAGACTTCAGAAGGATCTAGGGATAAGAAACGCCTGGGGTGTGATGTTCCCAAACAGTACCTAATATGGGGAGGAGAAATGGTCATTGGACATGGAAAATCTTTGCCAAACCCCAGATCGACAATGTCTGTGAACCTTTAGTACCTTCCAGACTTCTCTAATAGCATAGAGGTTCTGTTCTTAGATGACCTTTTAGCTGCAAGCAATCTAACTTCCTTGAAATTCTAATACTGGACTGGGCCTCCGGGGATGAGCCAGAGAACACAAAAGCATTCACATCACCTTAGTCTAGTCTAGACCCAACTTTCCACAAAATAACAGATTTGGGAGAAACAATTCCTGCCCAATTCTAGTCAAAAAGTAGTCCCACAGATCTAACTGATATTTAAAACAGGTGCTTTGTCTCCCTAAACTCAACTGTAATCAGCTCCTGGGATAAGTAGAAATGCTGTAGTTGGTGAATGAAACATTTCAAATACCTCAGGAATTACCTTTGGATCCTTCAAATGAATGCTGTTTATTCCAAATTCTACATCTGTCAGAAGCATAAATAATGCTCTGGCTGCCCATAAGGTATTGTTTGATTTTTAACTGGTGCTTTAAATTACTTTTAGAAATACTATTACGTAATCACCTAATTTATATATAACTATCTTTTAGTACTTGAAGTAAACATTCAATGGTAGATTACTTAAAAATTACTTGGGAAAAATAATATTAAATGACAACAGCTTGTAGTGGTAGTTAATAGTGGTAGACTATTATAATTATCAACCCTCCAGGCATGTACCTTTTAATTAACCCACCGCATTTATAAAAGGAAAAACATTAACCTTGTTAATAAGTTAAACTATCTTTTTACCTAAGCTACCAAAAGCCCTCAGTATACAGCCATATTTATATAGCACATTTGTGTTCAGATCTATTTAAGTGAAAGCAAAACTTATTTTATGTATTGATATTTTTAAAAAGCTAAATCAGAGTCATTTAGTTATATTTAGATAGACTATACATTTAACGGCATAAAAATATAAATAATGTTAAAACTCAATTCTCTCTGTATTAGAGCTATATGTTCTTAAATGAGGCAAAAGATGTACCACTAACATTAAGGAATATTCCAACAACTTATTAGCCTCCTGTAACAATTATCATTTTGATAAAATTCTTAAAAGAACTCAAATCTCTCTTGCTACAAGTCTATAGACATTTGCTTTACCATCACAACCAACCAGAAACTGAACCAGTATACTTCAAACAAATAGCTACTAGGTGCTACCTTAGGATTTCCTGCCTTCAGGCTAAAATTATCTCAACCATTACAGTTTTTTCTAACTAAGTAATAGGTGTTTGCTAACTAAGTAATAGGTGTTTTATTTACTCTTAATTCCTTTGTAGGTTCAGAAACCCCTAATCACAGTAACTGTTTATCAAGGACTGTCAAGTAAAGGGAGATTAAATTTACTATTCTTTACATGGTCCATTTAGAAATATCCTAATTAAGCTAGATCAGTACTTCGAAACTTGGCATATAGTTTATAAACATTTACTGCCCTGAAACGTTGATGAAATACTAATATAAAAAGTAGCAGGACACTTTCAAAATATTTCAATTCATGTTGAATATTACCACTACTATAACTGACATAAAGTTGTATTTTATTGGGGAGGCCTGTTAGCTCAGTTGGTTAGAGTGCAGTGCCCTTAACAACAGGGTTGCTGGTTTGATCCCCACATGGGCCACTGTGAGCTATGCCCTCCACAACTAGATTAAAACAACTACTTGACTTGGAGCTAATGGGTCCTGGAAAAACACACTTAAATAAAAGTTAAAAAAAAAAAAGTTGTATTTTATCACACTTGAACAGTCCCATCTAAAGAAGATAATAAAGTAAAAATAATAGTCTGACGTTTTAAATTCTAGAATTTATAGAGCATCCAATGTAACACATTTGAAGTAAATTGTACCATTACTAATTTGTAAGGACAATATGGATTATACCTAGGTCAACAAATTGTCTTTAGAGTCATCTTGAAAATCTCACATTTTAAGAATAAAACAAACTACAATGATAAAGAAAAGCACATGAACAAAGTAATGGCCTTTTCTAGAACTTCAAATGCATACATGAGTACCAATTGCTTCTATGAAGACATCAGGCTAAGACTCCATACCCATTTATAATCAGGCACTAAGGGAATCAGATCTGACTGGCTCTGAATTCTCTGGTTCCAGTTTCTTAGGGCCCTTCCGTATGCACCCTTTACAGCAAACAGTGTATTGTTTAGTGTTATCTTTGGCAACATCAAAGCTTCATATTTATGCCATGATTACATAAGCTTATTATTCAAGCTCTTTGAAAGTGAAAATTAGAGGAAAAATGGAGTAATTAAATCTTATTTTATTTCAATTTCAAAATAATTTACTTATCATTCCCATAAACGCTATGTTTAGCAAACATTCATAAATATGTTTTTATCCAACAAGATTAAAAGAAACTCAACTCACTACTAGTCCCGAAATGCACATTATTGAGCATGAGATTTTCATTTTGCATCTAACCATTAGGATCCAAAAACATTTCAGTGAGGTAACAGTTATCACTAGTAGAGGTTTGGGTACATAAGGCAACCAATCATCAAACTCTCCTATATACTTACACATACATATGTTTTGCACCTATGCAAGCATTTAAAACAATATGGATACCCACAAAAGCTACCTGGCATGGGAGATATGCAAGTGGAACATTTCAGTAAGGAATAGGCAAGTAAAAATTAGAAAAAAGAGAGGTTAAAAAGTTATGATTCTACTTATACATGTTTTACACACACATATAAAACATAAGTTATATGTGTCTTATTTGCATAAAGAATTAGGGGAAAAGCATGAAGCTAAATCTATAATAACTAAGTTGCTTTGTCAAGTGAAAGGAAAAAAATCAAAGTAATGTATATAGTATTCTATTACAGTAAAGATAAGCCATTTCAGTTTATGTTAGCCAGTAGAAAAGTGGAATGATATGTAAGATACTAACACTGTATTCGTCTATGGCATGAAACTGGGAGGGGAGCTTTGCCTTCACACACCTTTCAACTGTACTATCTTACTTTAAACAACATAAGACTATTGTAATTGAAAACTATTAGAAAAAAATTTACGCGTGCTTTTTTTGTTGTTTAAGAATACATACCTTGACCTTGCCATACTTTAGAAGGTATTACTAGTATCTTGTCACAGGATGCAGAAGGCTGGATCCACCGCCAAACCAGAAAATCTACACCGCCTAGTCTTCGTGTTTCGGTGCGAACTCTAGACTCGTTAGCAGCAAGGAAGTCAACAGCTCTATCCCAGACTTTCTTCATTTTTTTCCTTTTATGTGAACAAAATGACAAATTTATCATCTTGGATTGTGATCTTTTTCAAATATTAGTAATTGAAGGTAGTGGTTATTGTTAACTCTGGCTGTTCTTATCACTGCTTACAGAGGGTTTTTTTTTATTAACTGTAGGGCCAATTTTAAATAATATTTTACTTTTTAATGTTTTATACTCAAATTTGTGCTAATGATTTCTATTATTAACATTGAAATTTAGTATTCAGATAAGTAGAGGCGGCACGACAGAACTGATCTGTAGACCGACCAAATAAACATATTCATGCCTACATACTCATACATCCATCATATAGTGTTACACAAGCAAGTAGTATTGGAAAAACATTGCCAGGATGTTTCAAGCAAACATACCAATATTTATACAATCCAAAAAGCAATTCTATCTTCCTTGAAGCAATGTTTTGGAAATCTGTACACTTTATTTCAACAATCACACCACTGTTCAAAACACTACTTCAGATCGTCTTCTGGAACTGCCTTTAGAATCTATGGGACTTCCATGTTAACAGCCTTAACACTGGCAAAATTTTCTTAAGTTTTTCAAAAATGATTTAGATGTTTGAATCTCACCTCAGATTTACTGAATTTTGATCTCCAGAGGTGGAGCATAAATATCAGTATTTTTTCCCCAAAAAACCCTCCACTAGTGATCCTGATATGTTGCTAGGGTTAAGAATGCTGCTTTAGCATATGGCATCATCTTTTATTTTCAAGTTCTTCAGTTCTTTATTTAAAAAGCTTTGTTAACAAAATAAAATATTTAAAAACATTACTAGTAAAACATCACTGGCTATTATCTGTCTCTTTCCTTATCAAGAACAAGTTTACAAAAATTAGACAGAGATTGACAACAAAGAATCAACAATGTACTGGGATGAGAATGATTTAGAAATCCAGTTGTCTATTTCACCACTCAAAATCAGGAGGGTATTAGAAGAGGATTTAGAAAGAAAGGAGAGTTTAAAGTACAAAAACAAAGCCTGTACAGTAAAACAGGTCTATTTGAAGAGTCACAACTCTCAATATAATTTTCACAACTACAGAAAACACCAACATTCTGATTTACTTCAATTCATAATGCTTTAAACACACCTGTCATGAGGCTGTATTAAGGAATCTCGCACATGTGGAATAGGCATGTAAGGTTGTAAATCTTTATTTTCCTGGCAAGCTTCATTATGACTTCGTAAAACATCTGAAAATAAACAAATTTACAAATGAATCAATCCCTGGACATCATGTTGTAGTTTATTACATAATGACTCTTCTAGAATAGCTTAGATTTTTACAAATACTATACCTATAATCTTTACCACCATATCATACATCTGCCTTGTTTCCTCTTCCTCTTTTGTCCAGCGATATTTCATGTAACGCAGAACGACACAAACCATCACTACACCTGCAATATTTATACATTTTGTGTTTTAAAAATTGTGGTCAATGGCAATCAATAACATTCATTGAAAAAAAAAAAAAAAAAAATTTATCACAGTTTCTACAATGATTATTTTAACTGCCATAATGGGATAATGGAATGAGCCTTCAAAACAGTGGGTTGAATTAGCTACATAATTAAAACTACACAGAAAAATTTAATATTAAACATAACTCAGAGTTTCACTCTAGAAACATTAACTCATTAACCCATTTAATCACTCTAGAAAACCATTTCTTCCATTATATTGACAACTGAACATTTAAATTTAACTATCGTTTTGAAAACAAAGTAACTGTGTTTCACGCATTTTCCTTTGCAGCATTAAACTACTACTAGAAAAGTGAGTCTCATGAGACTGTAAACATACTACACCTTACTTTTTTAAGTAAATTGTCTTTAAAGGACTTGGACAGGAAAAAAGTCTCCTAAATTACTATTATTAATCAAACAGTCATATAAAATCTAGGAATCTAAATGAAAATTTTAATTCAGGCAAATAATATTTTTCAAATTAAAAATAATTTTAATGAACATAATTTATAATATTTTATTATTTAAAAATTAAGCTTAATTTTTATATTTTCCTGTTCCGTTTTCTGAAGGAGATTTCTATCCATGCACTATACCTGCTTTTTCCTCGACATTCGTATTACAAAGTTTTCTTCCCACCTTCCCTGTTTTCTAAGTTTTTAGATTGATACTGACATTACAAAAACCTTCAATATTATTATACCTTAGTGGAGACTCCTGGATGTGATTCATAATGGCAACTATCACAGAAGTAAATTCTCAATCCTGGCATTTGATGAAACACAGACATAAAAATTCTAGACTACAATGTGATCTTCTTTCTCATCCTAACAACTTACCTAAACATAATAACAATAACCTGTGGGTGACAGTAATAAAAGCTCGTCGAAAACGACACCAGAAAGACATCTGTGGTCTTGTGGATTGTAAAAACTGCACATCAGTTATATTTTTCAATTCTTCCTCAGGGTCATAACCAACACACCTATTTAAAAGTAATTAAGGGAGAGTTTAGAGGCAAAATATACTATTCTTACATTACAAAATGATCAAAGTGGAAATCAAATCCTTTACCTTATTCCAACATCTTTTCCATTTTCGAAAATCCACTGCAATGAGGTGTTAAATATACCTTCATATTCAGGACCTAAATCCTAATAAGTAAAACAGAGAACATAATTAACTATACTTAACAATTCACATTCACTTGACTCTACATGTAAACTGCCCTATAATTAACATACTTTATATAACACTTTAAACTATATAGTATAACAAAACTGTATTATTCATTACAGAAAAATAAAAGGAAAAAAAGTCATTTCCTTAATACCTTAAGATAACCACTATTAATATTCTGCTATGTTCTCTTTTTGGTTTTTACATTTACAGATCTGGGTTGGGTTTTTCAAAATTTGTTTTTGAAGTATCATCATAAGAATGAATTAGCTACGTTTTTTTAAGGAACACTATTTTTTCAGCTTAAAAATGTATTTTTAAATTAGTTTCAGGTGTATAAAACAAAAATGTAATAGATATTTACACCCCTCACAAAGTGATCGCTCCCTCCCGCAATCTACCACCCCTCTGACATCGTATAGCTGTTACAATTCCATTGACTCTATTTCCTATGCTGTACTCCATATCCTGTGACTACATATATATTAAATTATAGTTGACATTCAGTAATATTCAGCTTCAGGGGTACAGCGCAGTGGTCAGGCATCTACACCATCCCTGAAGTTGTCTCCCTAATAAGACAAGTGTTCATCGGATATCCTACAAAATCTTTACAACATTATTGATTATATAGAACACTATTTTTAGATGAACAAATTACAAGTTATTCAGACTTGACTGTTTCACAGACATTTTCTCAACAAGTGAATGAAGTAAGCCAATAAACTCAAGAAAAACAACTAACTATATTACCAAAGATAAAATTCAAGCTTTCAACTGATAAGTAGAATTTTGAAAAACTTGCATCCATTACTATAGCTTCACAATACTTGAAAACCTTTGCAATGAGATTGATGTGATATTACTGAATATGATTTCTGGGTGCAGCATATGACGTGTAATCAAATGTGTCAATATTTGGAAGACCTGCATAACCAGTAAATTAATATTTTCCAAATGATCAATGCATGAGCTATAAAACATTGCATGGGTAAAAGATTTATTCTAGTGCAAAACAGACCCCAGAACTTTAGAGACTATGAAAAAGTTCAGTGATATGATTTCAAATTCTATATTGTGACTAATCATTAAGAAACTACTACTTGTAGAGTTTTAGTGTGGTATCAAAGAATATCTACAATTGTCTTAAAGTGCTTTTCCCTGTTTTGACTACATATCTGTGTAAGGATAATTTTTATTGATATACTTCAACCAAAACACCATCACAACAGATTGAATGCAGAAGCACATATGAGAATCTAGGTGCCTTTTATTAAGCTAAACATTAAAGTGCTTTGCAAAAATGTAAAACAATGCTACTTCTCACTAAACTTTTTATTTTGGAAAATAGTTATTCTTCATAAAAATACATCACATTAACAAATAATGAAGTAAGCCAGTAAACTCAGTAACTTCATTATTCTTACCTTAAGTAAATTTATATTTTTTATTTTAATTTCTAGCATGGTAAATGTATATCTAAATATGTGCGTGGGCGCGCGCGCGCGCGCGTGTGTGTGTGTTTATCTCCCACAAACAAAAGCCATTTAGGGTCTTCAGTAATTTTAGGAGTGCGAAAGGGTCCTGAAACCAGAGTTTAAAAACTGCTGTATGTACCGTGTTTCCCCGAAAGTAAGATCTAGCTGGAGCATCAGCTCTAATGCATCTTTTGGAGCAAAAATTAACATAAGACCCAGTATTATATTAATTATATTATATATATTATAAAGGCTCGGTCTTATACTAAAATAAGACCTGGTATGATATGATATGATATATGATATATGACATATGATATGATATGACATTATATAAGACCGGGTCTTATTTTACTATATTACTTATAGTAAAATAAGACCCGTTCTTATATTAATTTTTGCTGCAAAAGATGCATTAGAGCTGATTGTCCAGCTAGGTCTTATTTTCGGGGAAACACGGTAGCTATTGCATCTTATCAAAAGATTCTTATACAACATTGGACATTACAAGGTTTTCATTTGATCAGTACAATTTACTTCATAATATGAAATTGGTAAGTAATTTTAATATATCAAATTTGATAATGTAATAAAAAGTTTTATGAAGCAGAACTAATCCTGCTAGGCATTATTACTTATGTTTAACTACTACCAGGATTTTTCAGATGGTGAAGATAACTACAGGCTATCTGCTATTAAAAATTTAAAAAGTGTGAACATTTCAGCATTATTTATTAACATCAAAAAAATTGGTATGCAATATAAATATTTAGTAACTGAGAAATGGTTATATATGAGATCATTTCAATGAGATATTATGAATTCAGAAATAATCATGCTGAGAGCTAAATAGCTATATGTTTAAAACAGTAAAATTACAATATTGAATTTATATATATTTATAACTATAAGAGATATGGACTCATGAGTAAAAACTAGAAAAGAATGATAAAAGGTATTTTTGTTTAAGTTTTAACATTGCTTTAAAATGTTATACAATACAATTTTACAAAAATAATTTCAGGAAATTACTGTTTTGTATAAATATACTACTAGAAATCACTTTGTGTATAACTAAAAATCAAACAGAATTCATATTCACTTGCTCTAAAATTAGAGAAGATAAAAGCTCTCATGAATGAGCATCAAGAGAACATACTTCTGATTACACTGCATGAATTAGGGTTAGATAAAGCATAAGCTAGTCGTCCGCCTTATCCTTGGTTTTGCTTTCCTTGGTTTCAGTTACCTGTGGTCAATCACAGTCCAAAAATATTAAGTAGAAAATTCCAGAAATAAATAATTCAATAAACAATTCATAAGTTTTAAATTGCCTGCCATTCTGAGTAGTGTGATAAAATCTCAGTGTCCCCAGTCTGCCCCACCCAGGATGTGAATCATCGTTTTGTCCAGAGTATTTGTACTATATACACTCCCCACCATTAGACACTTAGTAGCCTTTTCATTTATCAGATCTGCTGTCATGGTTTCACACTGGTTGTGCTCAAGTAACCCTTATTTTACTTAATAATGGCCCTAAAGCGTAAGAGTAGTGATGCTAGCTAGCAATTTGAATGTGCCAAAGAGAAGCCGTGAAGTGTTTTCTTTAAGTGAAAAGGTGAAAGTTCTTGACTTAATATGGGAAGACAAAAAACTGTATGCTGAGGTTGTTAAGCTCTACACTAAGAACAAATATTCTAACTATGAAATTGTGAAGGAAAAATAAATATATGCTAGTTTTACCATCACACCTCAAACTGCAAAAGTGATGCCACAGTGCATAAGATGGGCTTAGTAAGATGGAAAGGCATTCGATTTGTGGGTGAAAGATGCGAACAGAAAAGGTCTCACTGATGGCAACATATTGAGCCTGAAAGCATCGAATCTATAGGAAGACTTCAGCAAGGGATGCCCTGAAAGAGTGACTACATCCACCTAACTTTTATTACAGTACATTGTTATAATTGTTCTATTTTATTACTAGTTATTGTTGTTACTCTCTTATTGTCCTTAATTTATAAATTAAGCTTTATCGTAGGTATGTATGCAAAGGAAAAAACATTGTATATATAGAGTTCAGAAGTACCCGAGGTTACCGGCATCCACTTGGGGTCTTGGACCATATCCCCTGTACATGAGGGGCCAGTACTGTATACAGGACTTTCAAAACCCACAAAGCAGGGTTAATATGGGTTATGCACAGAGGTGCAGACATTGCATTGATTCTTCTTTGTAATGCATAGGTTTTTAAAAAGGATTTTGTACTCACTGAGTTCCTTTCAAAGACTTAATCCTTTAAATACACAGACACTATAGCAAACTTCAAAGATAAATTTTAAAAATCAATGAAATATATATGCTACATTTACCTGTATTTGTATATATGTATTTCAGCTTGTATTACTACAATGAGAATATTATGACATCTTTGCATTACTATATAAAACTTTGAAAGCTAGACTATAAACACAAGTTTCAAATAATCTAAAACAAATAAATTTCCAAGTTTACTAGTTGTATATTTTAAACATAAAAATTTTCGAAGTCTGAAGCTATTATGATTGTCTTCATTAATTGTCCATAAAAATGCATATAATGGTTCAAATTAACAAAGACACCCACTCTAATAAGCTGAGCATATGGAGGAACAACGAGCTTAAAATTTCTAATTATAAAATAAGGCTAAAGGGTATCGATTGTTATTTTCCCATTTTCTGTTTTCCTTTCCCATGTTAATACCACTTGATATCCACTCACTATCTGTAATACAATAGAACCATAGAAAATTCATTTATAAGTACATATTTTCAAAAACCAATTGATAATTTATTTAAAACCTCATTAAAGATTTAACAGGGTGTTGAGGTCTTAAATAGGCCATTACTTCCACAAATATTCTACACAGTCCATAGAGTTCTACAGTATTATAAAATTGAATTTTTGCAGAAGTTAAGGTTTAATTTTTTCTGACTTATGCTAAACACTTTATGCTCATTATAGCATACACAGCATCTACTTTAAAAGTCTAAGTGTTTTATTATGCTGTTTTTGTAACCACCTGGAAAACTGTAAGTAAGACAGGGGTAGGCCAACTTTTTCAATAAAACGCCAAAGTAAATATTTAAGCTTTGTAGCCATATACATTTCTGGTCTCTGTCACTTTTTTTTTTTTTTAAAGCAACCTTTGAAAACATAAAAGCACAGCTAGCAGGCCATACCAAAACAGGCCCACAGGTTATCGTTTGCCAGCCTCTGTAGTAAGGCATTTCTGCCTCATAAAACACCCAGTTTCTAATCACTGATGACAAAAATCAGGAGGAAACTAAGTTTTTAATTTTTAAAGCAGGACTATTATTATTACTACTTATTACTATTTACTTATAGGCAATAGCTCAGTCAACATACTGCTGACTACTTCATATCAATCTTTCTAAATTCAAAGCATGTTTTTTCCCAAATCTTTAACAAATCTATTTTAATACATTATGTGTATTAAAATTCCCAATTCCAAATTTACCTTATTTTCAAAATAACTGGCCAAAAACGTGTATTTTAAAACTCATGTCAGATGCTTTGAATTTGGACTACAGTTTCAAAGTACAAAAATAATACTCTTTCTGTAAAAGACTCAGCTCATTAAAAATAAAGCAACAAAACATTAGTAAAAAGGGAAAAAACACTGGTATAGGGAGAATACAAGCAAAAATTAAAAACCTACTGGGGACAGTTCACAAAGTAGATAACTTACATGGTAATAATAGCTATGTGGCCTCCCAGATATTGAATATTCTGATTAATTTTGAGGTGATATATGATATACATCAGACGCTACCTTTCAAATTAATTATGACACACAGAAATCAAGACAATAGTGAATATGATTTAATTCTTGATGATTCAGTGGGAACTTGATCTTTCACCTCCAGGAATAATGGAAAGTACAGTCCTTAGAATCAAGCAGGCCTGGGATCAAATCATGACTTCCTTTTTGACTAGCTACTGTATAGCCTTCAGTGGGGACAAGGGAAAAATTATGTCATTTATGCAGATGCATCTACTTGGATCACTTCATCAGATCCTAACCCATATTCAGTCAATCCCTTGTCCACCCAACAGATGGAGTTAGGGGTTATGAAGCCAGTCCTTCTATCTAAGAAGCAGAACAGTATGGTGAGAAGAGCAAGTACTTTGATTCTATTCCCAGTTCCGTCACTTACTAGCTGGATGACTGAATCACTAAACCCCTCAAAGCTTTAGTTTCTTTATAAAGCGGGTCTAAGCCACCTACCTTGCTGTATCATTGTGATATTAAGAGGTAACATACAGAAAGTACTAACATAAATTATACATTAAGTCCTCACAACGCCATCATTAGGTTCTGTGACTTCAGGTGAAATCACATATAACAAACCAAGTTTATGACAGGCTAACTGATATAAACAAGAGTTAAGTTCCTACAGCATCTCACCAACTTGATAACAAAATGACATTGAATGAAACAACATTATTCCAGGACCTGTTGTACTTTTAAATTATAATTATTATGAAACGTCTCCCTCATTTCATTTCTCAGCATACTTATTTTTCCATGAAGACTCAATTTTATTCAATTTTATTAGCAGTGATTAGCATTCCAACTTGGCATACTTGTAAATACCTTCTTTCCCACTTTTCTTCACAAATCTTAAAGATAGTCATTGTTTTAAAAATTAAACGGGTTTTAAAAGCAACCTATGAAATGAACCACCATTTATTACAACATTCTATTGGAAAGTTATCATACAAAGCTCCCACCACATAACTTAAAGCCTGTCTTTTCATGAAAATATAATGCTATGTATTTCCGAAGTGTTCCACCAGAGGGACCTCTTAACTTTTCACAAATCAAGACAAGCTTTCAGTCTCAAAAAATTGATGAATAAAAAGCTCAAGAAAAACACTGGGGGTGTTAGAAAAACAGTAGTTAAATTATTTAAATTAACTGTTATGTTTATTTAAATTTCCTTTGAGGGAGAAAGTAGAAATAAAATAAGAGTGGAATGTAAAGAATCAAATTCAAGAAAACAAAATTTTACTGAGGCTTACTTCATTCACTCATTTTATTCCATCAAACATTTACTAATACTGTGCTTAAAATGCACTGGATGTTGGGGGAAATACCTACAGGAGTTCTACACATTCTTTGGTTCATTTACTCCTGAATGCAAAAACCTGACTGTGTTGCTGGTGAAATCACACGACAAATACATGAAATGTACATCAGATCTCTCTCCATAGCACAAAGTCTACAGTATACCTATTAGCGTCACTGTTTCATACCAGCTTTGTAATGAGGTTCTTCCATATTTATGCTAGAACTTAGATAACATAAAATAGCCAATTTTGGCTAGACTATACTAAATCTATATTCCAAATTAGAAAGTAATTTGGCAACATATATCAGAAATATTAGCAAAAGTTCATGCTCTTTGAAAAACCAATTTCCTTTCTAGGAGTATTTCCTAAGGAAATGATCAGAAAAAAACAAATACTATATGCAAAGATTAGAGTGCTTTCATAATACTGAAAAACCACAAACTAATACAATATGATACAATCCTATAAAGAAATATTATCCAGTGATTTAAAAAAAGTTTTTAAAAACCTGCATAATGACACAGGAAAATGCTCATAACTTCAAGATAAAAATATTTATATATATACTGACACTAATTTTAAGGGAAAAAATATGACTAGAGAAAAATGGACCAAAATGAGTGGTTAACCTTGGTGAATTTCAAATGCTGTTTTTCCTTTTATTTGCTCTATGACTTAAACCATAAGCATGAGTTAGAGTTATATTGAAAAAAACAAGTGTTATTAAAAATAGTACTTAAAAGCTTTTATAGAGACTTTAAAACTTTATTTTTTGGGGGAAATTCCTCTTTTGTGTTCTTTTAGTGGCAGTCCAAACTGCATCTTTCGTGGTGACAAGCCATACCAGGTCTTTTTTACAACATTTGAAAAACAAAATGGGATTCCAAAAAGAAAAGGTTAACACACACACACACACACACACACACACTTATATCCTAAATATAAAAGCATATTGCCATGCTATACAAAATAACTACTGAAGAAATAGAATTGATCAATCCAAAATCTTTCATAAATGCATGTTATAAATTCTACAGAATCTAACAAAAAAGAAATCATATCCAATTAGAAACATGCAATAATTCCTGGAAAAAGATATGAAAATCTTTTAAGACTGAAATTCATTAATATCATTTTTTTAATTTAATACAAGCAGTTCCCATCTCAGCTCACGCCTGGGTGCTTTCAGTAACTTCTTTGCTGTCAGTCTTTAGTACAACTAATCTCTTGTACCCAAAGTCGCCTGCCTTAGACATCAACTTGTCCCAACCCTGATTCTGTGTCCCGTCTTTTTACCTCATTCTATTGCTGATCCACAGCTGTGATCAAACGGTTGCAGGAGGTTAGTCATCCTTCCGCACCAACCCCAGCCTCCTCCTCGGCTCACTGTCAGGCTAACTGCTCAATCAAGCCTCGTCCTGTCCCCAAGCCCTAACCCCACCATCCTTTTAGTCCTTCAAATATAGTATGCAGTAGATTTTAAGAGTCTCATGGTTCTTCCAAAATGTGTATTAATCTTGCTGCAGGAATTTATGGCCAACACATATCTTTGCCATCACCTAAGAGATTTAATTGGGGAAAAAAAAAGAGAGAAAGCAGGGAGGAAGCATTGGTTGGGATCAATTTTTCCTACTACCAGAAGTAAAAAGACTTTCAATTTTCAAGTATCTCATCAGGAAACGCTTGCTTGCTTTGGATTCCCACATGCTATGCCCTCCTCCTGGAATATTTTATTCTATGTCCCCTTTGACCTACTCAATCCAATCCCTGCTTTGCCCACCTCCACAACCCATCTAGCAATCGTTCTTCGTCCCTTAAGGTAGAGCCCGCCCAAGAATCATAACCCCTCCTTCTTTAAGATCTTTTTGGATCCTGATTCTTTGGCTCTCCAATATTAGCTATTACATTGTCCACAAATTTGTCTGTTATCTTGGTCAAAACTGAAAACAAAGAAAAAAACAAGGTTGAAAGACAAATTCTGTAGTATGTTATATAGGAACCTGTGTCCAGGTAACACTGTTTTAATTAGGTAGGAAACACAGAAAAAGAAATAAAAAACATACTGGGAAGCTACTATAACCATCAGGCACTAAGTTAGGTACTTTAATATACTCACTTAAGTCTCCCAACACATCTGATGGGAATTAATATGACTCCCACTTTCACACTCAGAAACAATACAGTAAATTGAAGGGACTTTATCAAGACACACAGCTTCTACTGACAGTGCTACAATCTGAACCCACATCTAATCTCCATCACATTACAGTGTCTTAACATCTTTTGGCTATCTATTAACATGTAAGTCAGGACTAAGTTAAAATCTGAGTCCACAGTTCTCTTTTCTGATAAGCATATCAAAGGAGATTACCAACAAAACCTTGATGGAAGCCTTAGAACTATACTACATTCTAAATTTTTTTAAAAAGGGAGGGAGGGGGATGATTCTGTCTGATGACAGAATAGGAAGTCCCAGATCCGCCTTCCCCAATGGAGACAGAAATTCGACAACACACAGACCAATTCCCTTTGTAGCAAGTTCAGAAATCAGCTAAGAGGGTCCTGCACCCCAAGCAGGCCTGAAACTAGCTGCATGGGAGCCCGTAGGAAAATTTGTAGCACTCACACACCTGACACAGTATGGTGCAGTCGAGGGAAAATTCCCAATTCGTGGATTCTCCTTGAGGACGGAAAGAGAAGACTGGAACATACGTCTAATGTTCAGACTTTTCAGGACGCTACCAGTGTGACTGATTTCAGTCCTGCCTGAATCTAGGCACTGACAAATAAGGGCACCTCGCTGGTGGCCACCGAGAGCAAAGGCAATGAACGGTTTAAAGTAGCACACACTCACTCACCATTGCCCCGCCCCGCAGCTCAGTGTAGAATGAGTGGGAGAAATTCCCCAACTCCTCATCTCTCTCTGAGGAAGGGAAGAGTTGGAGCGCGCGTCCAATGTTGCAGTTTCTCAGGGAGCTGCCCCAGGGACTGATGTCTGTAGCACCTCCCTCAGAGCACTGACAAGACCCAACATAGTCTATATGCTTGAAGGCTGCTGAGAACACACCAGAGCTGGACAGCTTGCTGCTGCTCCAGAGGACCTGCAGTACAGCAGACAGGCACCAGAGGGAGCAAAGAGTTACAAGCTCCTGAGAAAAGAAACCTGCAAAAACTCTCGAGCTGGCAATTTATACCCGCAAGTCCAGACAAGATGCATCCACAGGACAGGTTTGGGAGGACACCAGAATCTCTCTCTGAGCTCACTGTTGAAGGTCTTCCCCTGCATGAAGATAGTCCATAAAGATGGCGAGATGTGGCTGTGTTTTCAAGTGCATACATCCCAACCCATAGTAACAAGGCATGCGAAGAAAGCAAGGAAATGCGGCCCAACTAAAGGAACAAAATAAATCTCCAGAAACTGACCCTAAAGGAAATGAATATGAACCACCTGATAAAAAAAATTCAAAATCACTGTCACAAATATGTTCTACGAGCTCAGGAAAACAATCATGAATAAAATGAGAATATCAATAAAGAGAAAACATTTTAAAAAATGGAAAGTTTGAAGCTGAAAAATACAATTTAACTAAATTGAAAACTTCACTAGATGGGTTCAACAGCATACTTAATCAAGCAGAAGAAAGAATCAAGAAATTCAAAGACATCATTTGAAATTATCCAGTCAGAGGAACAAAAAAGAACAAACAATAAAGAGTGAAGGAAGCTTATGGAACCTTCTGGGACATCATCAATCAGATCAATATATGCATTATGGAAGTCCCAAAAGGAGAAGAAAGGGGGTGAAAATATATTTGAAGAAATAATGAATGAAAACTTCCCAAATCTTGGGAAAGAATGGGACATTCAGATTCAAGAAGCCCAACAGCCTCTTATGGGATACCACAAAAGCAGCACTAAGAAGTTTATGGTGGTAAACGCGTACATTAAAAAAGAAAAAAGCTCAAATAAACAACCCAATTTTACACCTCAAGAAACTAGAAAAAGAACAAACTAAGCCCAACATTAGCAGAAGAAATAATAAAGATCAGAGCAAAAATAAACAAAATAGAGAAAACGAAATCAATGAAACAAAGAGTTGGTTTTTTGAAAAGATCAAAAAAATTAGCAAGCCCTTAGCTAAGAAAAAGAGAAGGTTCAAATAAATAAAATAAAAAATTAAAGAGAATGTTACGAGTGATATCCCAGAAATAGAAAGGATCAGAAGAGACTACTATGAACAATTACTCACCAACAAATTGGATAATCTAGAAGAAATGGATACATTCTTAGAAACATAAACTACCGATACTGAATCACAAAGAAATACAAAACCTGAACAAACCTGTAATTAGTAAGGAGATAGAACCAGTCATCAAAAATCTCCCAAAACAATAAAGTCCAGAACTCAACGACTGCACTGGACAACTCGACCAAACATTTAAATAAGAATTAACACTAGCCTTTCTCAAATTCTTCCCAAAAATTCAAGAGGAGGGAACACCTCCACAGTCATTTTATGAAGCCAGCATTAGTCTGATACCAAAGCCAAACAAAGACACTACAAGAAGTACAGACCAATATCCGTGAAATATAAATGCAAAAAATCCTCAACAAAATATAAACAAACCAAATTCAACAGCACATTACAAAATCATACACCATGACCAAGTGGGATTTGTTCCTGAAATGCAAAGATGGCCCAACAATTTTGAGTAAGAACAAATAAAACTAGAGGCCTCACACATCCTGACTTCCAAACATATCACAAAGCTATAGTAATCAAAACAGTATGATAGTGCTAGTATAAAGACAGACACAGGGCCGGCCCGGTGGCTCAGGCGGTTAGAGCTCCATGCTCCTATCTCCGAAGGCTGCCGGTTCGATTCCCACATGGGTCAGTGGGCTCTCAACAACAAGGTTGTCAGTTCAATTCCTCGACTCCCGCAAGGGATGGTGGGCAGCGCCCCTGCAACTAAAATTGAACACGGCACCTTGAGTTGAGCTCAGTTGGTTGGAGCACATCCTCAACCACAAGGTTGCCAGTTTGATTCCTCGACTCCCGCAAGAGATGGTGGGCTGCACCTCCTGCAACTAGTAACAGCAACTGGACCTGGAGCTGAGCTGCGCCCTCCACAACTAAGATTGAAAGGACAACAACTTGACTTGGAAAAAAGTCCTGGACGTACACACTGTTCCCCAATAAAGTCCTGTTCCCCTTCCCCAATAAAATCTTAAAAAAAAAAAAAAAGACAGACACATAGACCAATGGAAGAAAATAGAGAAATTCATGCACACATAAGTCAACTGATTTTGACAATGGTGCTAAGAACACACAATTGGAAAAGGACCGTCTCTTCCACAATTAGTGTTAAAAACAATTAGATTTCCACATGTAAATAAATGAAATTGGACCCTTATTTTACACTATATACAAAAATAAACACAAAGCAGATTAAAGACTTAAACCTAAGACATGAAACCATAAAACTCCTAGAATATACAGGGAGAAAGCTTCATGACATTGGTCTTGGCAGTGATTTTTCTGGACGTGACACCAAAAGCACAAACAACAAAAGCAAAAACAGACAAGTAGGACTATATATCAAACTAAAGAGCTTCTGCACAGTGAAGGAAAGAATCAACAAAAGACAACCTACAGAATGGGAAAAGATATTTGCAAACCGTATATCTGATAAGGGTTAACAACCAAAATAAATAAGGAACTCCTACAACTCGAAACAAAAAAATCAAAAAACATGATTTAAAAATGGGAAAGGACTTGAATAAACATTTCTCTAAAGAAGACATACAAATGCCCAATAGGTAAATTAAAAGATGCTCAACATCACTGATCATCAGGAAAATGCAAGTTAAAACCACGGTGAGATATCACCTTATAACTATTAGCCTGGTGGCCTTTATTAAAAAACAAGTGTTTTCAAGGATGTGGAGAAAAGGGAACACTTGGAAATTATTGGTGGGAATGTAAAATGGTGTAGCCACTATGGAAATCAGTATGGAGGTTCCTAAAAAAAGTTAAAAATAGAACTATCATATGACCCAGCAATCCCACTTCTGGGTATTTATCCAAAAGAATTGAAAACAGGGTTTAAGAGACATTTGCACCCGCATTTGCACCGCAGCATTACTCATAATAGCCAAAAAGTGGAAACAACCTAAATGTCTACCCACAGAGCAATGTATAAAGAAAATGTGGTTTACACACACACACACACACACACACACACACACACAGGAATATTATTCAGCATTACAAAAAGGAAATCCTGCCATATGTTACCACATGGATGAACCCTGAGGACACATTAAGCCGGTCACAAAAGGCAAATACTGCATGATTCCATTTATATGAGGAATACACTGTAGTCACAGTCATAGAAACAGAAAGTGAAATGGTGGCCAGGGACTGGAAGGAGGGGGAAATGAATAACTGCTGTGTAATGTGTATAGGATTCACATTACAAGATGAAAAAGTTCTAGAGATCTTAAGTACAACGTGATGCATATAGTTAAAATACTGTACCGTACACTTAAAACTTTGTCAATAGGGTAGATCTCATGTTATGTGTTTTTTATCACAATAAAAAAAGGGGGAAATGAAGTTTGTATGACATGACATATTCACAATGAACCCTTGCCAGCTTCTAGGGATCAGCATTTCCACTGCAAGTACTCACATCTTTATGAAATTATCTTTATAGAACTGGACTGAAATCAAGCTCATCAGTATGGTTTTCAAAATCCACTCTCTTCTTTTTGGAAATCAGAATGACACTTGTCCATCTTAACCTTCAAGTACCTTTCCTCTCATCTAGGATTTCCTAAAGATTGCTAACAGTGGTTTATAAAATTCATCTGCAAGTTCTCTTAGTACACTGAGATGAAATTTATCTAGGGCACAAGATTTGAAGTAAATGACAATGGATAGACGATACTTGCTTTCTGACATGCTACTTACCTATCTCAATTTCTCTCTCACCGCTGTTGTTTTGTTTCCTTTATAAATTAATGTGCATTCTCTCATAGAGAATGCTTCAAAGCAAAATAGAACAAAAAATGCTGAGTAATTCTGCTTTATCTGTTCATATCACACCAAACAGCAGATCCAAGCTTTTAACAGTGCAATTAATCAAATGCATGGTACTTTTGATATAAATTGTAATGATTTATATAAACTTTAAGAACATAGCTATTAAAATTCTAATTTTACTGCTTACTTTTAAAAATGCAGCTGCCTCCTGGACAGAAAGTGTTCTCTGACTAGAACTGCCACATTCATGATCTCCTGAAAAGATTAGCATATTATTAATCATGAATCAGTACTACGTTCAACAGAATAAAACACATGTTAATCAAAATATTTTACAAATTACAACTATTGGTTATATTATTATAATCAGTAAAGAAAGATGAGCATTATTTATATTTTCTAGAAAACAATTCCCGTGAGTAAACAAACAATTATTTTTACATAAACCACAACCTTTAAACGCATTTCAGTTTAGATAAGAACATACCTTCCTCTTATATTCCCAACGAAATTGTTAGCCATTGTTAGTCATACTAATACCTATATACAGATCTTGGAACACAGATGACCCTCCATAGATGTATTATTTTTCAAGCGGCAAAATTTATTGTGCTAACTTACTTATTAGTTATCACTAAAACTAATAATTCAAGTGTTCAAATAAGGTTTAATTAAAACATACATGTTCAGAGTATAACTAAGCCCATCTTTAACAAGGGATGTACATGCCCTAAAAATTATTATAACACAGATCATCAGGACAATTAGATAGAAGCTTCTAGCTATGATGTGGTGTCTACAAAGGGATGTACTACATATAAAAGTTCAGAAAACTACATTTCCCTTTTCTTATAACTATTTATAAAAGAATCCAAAGCCTTTTCTTTCAGGCTATCCGGGGTTATTAGAGATCAATGATCCTCATATTGAACATCAAATGTAAGATTTTCCTGCCCTGTTTCTTTCAAGTAATTAAAACAATTTTTTTAACATAAACGTACAATACTTAAAGTAAAATTCTTGGCAAATTTTTCTATCCTAAACGAAACCATGTTCCTATTTATAGGTTTGCTCAAATAGCCAGATTTTAGTGGCCATAGCTGTAAAAGGGGAAGAAATACCTATTAGAAGAACAAGTAAGTCCTCAAACTTTATCATGCATCCTCAGAGATTCAGATTCCATAGATCTACAGCAGAGATCAGCAAACTACAGCCCATAAAGCAAATGTGGCCTACCACTGGTTTTTATAAGTGAAGTTTTATTGGAAGACAGCCACACTTGTTCATTTATGTATTATCTATGGCTGCTTTCATGCTATAATGGCAGAATTGAGTAGTTGCGACAGAGACAGTCTAGCCCACAAAGCCTAAAAAATGTACTATCTGGCCCTTTCACAAGAAAAAGTTTGCCAACCCTTTCGCTAAAGGAAGGCATCTACATCTTTAAAAGCACCTCAGATTATGCTGATCTAGCACACTTCGTAAAACAATGCTACAGAGACAGCTGTAGAACCTTGTGGTAGCAACATCAGGAATTCCCAGCTACAGTATGTTCTTAACCTATTTCTGGGTGTTACAGCAGACCAAACACATGTAATTAGCTTGCAGTGAGTATGCCAGTTCGTCAGTGAATACAAAAAAAAGGGCTTTAGTGATATACACAGAATTATAAGCCTATAAACTGACCAGAATTAAGGACCCAAAGGAAAAAAACAAAGACTAGTGAGAGGATGGGAAACTGTCAGGATCCTAAACGCCACTATGGCAGGCACCACAGGAGTTCCACGTTTATCTCCAGGCTACTCCAACGACCTGATTTCTATAAAAGGATCTGCTACATACAAAAGTTCGGAAAACTTCGTTTTTCTTTTCTTGTAACTATACATAAGAAGAGAATCCAAAGTCTCTTCTTTCAGATTGTATGTGAAATAAGAATAACTAAAAAGGTCAAAAGGTAATAAACAGATAAGCTGCTACTCACAGGTGCTAATAAACTTGATACCAATTCACCCATGTTATTCTACTTGCAGACATGTTGATACCTGAGAACTCTCAGAGATTTAGTAAGAGAAGAATATAAAGAAAATGCAATGAGTCAGGAGAAAAAATTCTAGAATGTATTTACTTTATGACAACCATTAAAGGAAAATCTGCATTTTTATATTTAATCTAGGATGTTAGTTAATTTAATTCATTGCTTACCCAATTCAATTGATACTTAAGCTTTCTGAATTTTGTTACTATTAATGCCGTAAAGAAATTTGACTTTAGTATTACATTATATAATATACATATATTTCATCTAATACATGTGGTAGACAGAAAAAAGACCTGATTAAACATATCACGAAAATAAAAACCCACTCCACATAGGCAATAAACTTCTAAAGAAAAATGTTTCACAAACATGACACTGGGAAAAAAACATTTCTACTGATATAGCATGTTACATATGCAAATTAATTTTCAAAACATTTTTAGAGATTATGATTGTTAAAACAATTACCTGCAAGCTGTGCCAATCGATCATGAAGCTTGTATAAAGTGTTCATCATAAGATTTTTTTCACTTTCCTAAAATTAAAAGAAATTATTATAAAATACCTAATTCCAAGAAAAACACATACACCAAATAATAATCTTATTCAAAATGAAAAACATAAAGAAATGTAAAATCATAGAAGCTACATAATCTAAAAGACATTCGTATTTAAACAATGGCTACCATATTATAAAGAAACCTATACTTAAAAATCTAAATTACTACTCTAAATATTTTACTTTCTTAAGGATTGGGAAATGGGCACTAAGTTTAGTGCTAAAAAAGGTTTCATACACAATAAAATCTCCCAACCACCAAAACAATACTCCCATCCCCCCCCTCCCCCGCATACAATTGCACGCTCATGTATTTTGCTCTTATGACAGTTTTCTTCCAGGCTGCCCTTCATGTTTTGTTTAACCTGACTCAACCACATAATAAGGGAATGAGTATTGACACTGGATTGACCTTCAACTACTGCTAGGCTCCCAAAGTGACCCTGCATAAATTTATGAACCATTAAAGTAAAACAAACATTTAATGAATATCTACTAAGAATTAAGACAGTTCTCAGCAAAGCGAGACACAATGAATAAGACAGTTCCTGTTCTCAAAGGCAAAATACATATTAAGTGTTATATTAAAGTTGCAAACAAAATACAATGTATTATAAATACAGAAGAGGGAAGGAAGGGAAGAGCCATTCGTGAAAGAGAATATTTGAGTTGAGCTTCACAGGAAGAAGGGAACTGACCAGCATTCAAGCAGAAGGAACAGGATGAGCAAAGGCATGCAGGCATAAAAGTACTGGTTCTACTTCTTACACAACCAGTAACCTACTTTGACTCAGCAACCTACTGGAAAAGTAGTTTGGAATAAACTGCTAGAGAGCCCTAGATACCAAGGCAGACTTTGACTTCATTCTGGAAATTTAGGAGGAAGAAAGTAAAACAGACTTGGGCCTCAGGAATATTACTCTGACCGTATATATGAAATGAGACCAGAGAGGAGACTGTTGCAATGTCTGTGCACCCTGCCAATGAATCTAAAGCAATGAGACCCTCAATGGAAGAGCAATCACAATGAAGAGACCAATCAATATAAGCAACAGGGAAGGGTAGGTTAGGAAAAGGGCTAACAACAGCTTATTACACTATCTGAAATAAATTCATGATTTATGAGGGGGCTGTGTCTTTATTATCTCCTTTCTTCCTGAGGTGTCTACGAAACAGGATTACTGGATGAATATGGCCAGGGGCAAATTCAGAGAAGACATAAAAAGCTGGGGAAGTAATAACACATATGCCCAATAACATGCAACCTCATCCATTTGTTTTCATGCTGTATGTTCAGAGGCAGAAGTTTGCACACTGTGAGTGGCATGCTTTTGTCAATGAAGCTTTAAACAGCAACACTACAGGAAGAAGAAAACTCATCAAAGGCTCCATGACGCTACCACCAAAGGCCCTGGTTTTATGTGAGATGGTTGACAGAGACTAGGGACATTCCTTCCGCTGACTACTTCTCCAAACCTGTTGCTTTTTACCCTGCTCAGCTTTATCTCAAGCAGATCCTGAATCAAGCCAGTCCTTATCTTCACATAAGCTTAAACACCCAAACTGTAAAAATTAGACTTCAAAAAGTAACTGCAGGACTGAACACCAGGATCCTGAAAGCTATGCATTTGTGATACATTAAACCACAAAATCATTTTTAATAAATATGTTCAATATAATAGCATGAGAAGGAGTTCCAATGATACTGCAGCTTGGGGACTTGATACATAAAATCAAGGTAAATCTGATTAAGATCTGGGATAAAAGTAGTTGAGAGATTTGCAGTTTGTTTCCTCTCTCATCTGGAAAAGTGACTGATTTCTGTTGTTTTATATACTCTGATCACGTCCATCCCCAATTTCCTTTAGAAAATAAAACTAAACCCAAAAATGTGACACTTGCCCTCTGTGATTACCTCTTTAACAAACATCAGAGGCCTGGGAATACAGTTCATCTTTTAATTGACAGATATTAACCCTGGACTAGTTAAGTAAAAGAAATAACAAAACCTAATCAGATATAACTGCATCTCATACTGGGTAAGATAACATATATACTGTTATACTCTCAGACAAAGAATTTAAGCACCCAAAAAGCTCAACTATAAATTTTTCAAGAATTATTTTTCCAATGGCAACTCATTCAAAATGAGTATCTATATATCAAAATGATCACCTAAATTATAATCTAAATAGTTTTTATGGACTATGTTATTGACGTGAACAAATCAATTTTGAGGAAAAAAAGGAATTTATCATCAGTATACTAAACTAGAAGTACATCTGTAAAGTACATAAATCAAAATTTAAAGTTACTTTCTTTATAGAAACTTACACTGGCTTGGAGTTTCACTCCAGTTTGCTTTTCAGATTGTCTCCTAACATTCAGCTTGAAATGTGTCTAACCAGTGGCTTTCCACCCTGAAAGCAAGTTAAAGATCTACCAATAAGTCCATTCTTAAAGCAAGCTTTCAAGTAACCTTTCATTAAACAAAAATAGCTTTATGATTTGAGATAGCTACCTTTTACTTGTTTTGGTAAGGTCCAGGTTTTCTTTTAGTAACACATATCATTCATTCTCTGAAGCCAAGTTCTTACTCTTTTGGGGGATGGGGTTGTAAATCAAACTGTGGGGTGGCTGTACCCAATTTTCTCATACACTGTCACCTTTAAATATTTCCCTCTTCTATCCTCAGCCAATTTTCTCCTCAAAGATATTTTCAATTGTTTGTATCAAGTCTCTGATGAAACTATAATAATGGATTTTGGACACTTAGCATTGTGCCTGGTACAGAACAAGTATGTAATATAAGTGTACTGCCATCATCTTTTCACAATTATTACTATTATTTAGAGGTTCAGAACTTTAGCTTCCCCCAGGGGGAACATCACACAGAAGAAAATAAAGTCTTATATTTCCAATATTCAGTGAGTACATGTACAAATTTAAATTATGATACCAGTAGCAGTGCTGTACATAATACTGTAACTGATAAAGGCAACTTATTTGGAAAACAAATTATCACAATAGAGTATTACTATAAGCATTACAAAGTCTCACTCTAACAATCTAAAGTTAACATACTGTAGATGTGATTACACATTATTATACACCCTTCATCACAACAATGTTTACTGCTCTATATTACTGTCAGTTCCTATAATAAAAAAATAACAATTATGTATAATATAAACTCAAATATCATAATTTTTGAAGTGTGTATAATGATGTATAAGTGAAAAATATTTTCATGTGAGTAAAATTTAGGTTAAAATATTATAGCTCCTTTAAAAAGAAAAGGATCATAATCATAAATAGGAAGCCTGAGGGATGTTTCTTTCTAAATCCTTTGCCTTCCTAGTGGCCAATGAGCAAAAAAATCCAAAGAGAAACAAGATGAGGTCAAAGACGACAAAAATCTACTAGGGTATCCAACAACTGACGAAAACAGGCATACTTTTAAGGGTAAGACCAGGACCCCAGATGACATACCACTGCCATTTTACTGGACAGTTGGCTTTTACCTTAAAGTGATAAACAGTTCAGCTCTTAGGAGAAAATCTGCGTTGGATTTAATTATATTATAGTTAAGGAATACTCAAAATAAGAAAATTTATTATTTCAGCCTAAAAAAGCTTTTCTAAATTACCATTTTTATTTGCTAGTCATCCTAATATTTTTATCACATAAAACACGAGACAAAATATCAGTATTATGACCTTTTACTTACTTGTATTTTTCCAAATGTTTCATCAAAGGGGTTTTTTACTATCAAGAAAAGAAAAAAGAGAGAAAGAGAACTATTAGCATCATTTAAAAATGAGAGTTAGAATCCACCTAAACAAGTCTTTTGAAATGCCAGCATGTACTTTGCTAAAACAGAATGTAAATATGCGAATAAAATGTAAACAAACTGATGATAAAAGGTTGGGGAAGTGATTTTTCAGACTTACTATACTTACCATTCTCCCTTTGAAACTGTGGTATTAATATTTTCTGTAATAACGGAAAGAAGGTGCTCTGGTGTCAGCGCAACTGGATTCAAGTTCCAGCTCCATACTTACTATGAGGTTGGTGCAAAAGGAATTGCAGGTTTGCAATTATTAACCTTTTAAACCTCAATTACTTTTGCACCAACCTAACAGCAACATGACCTTGAACTAACAACTACTTAGCCACTCTAAGTTGTAGTTTCCTCTTCTATAAAGTAAGGATGTAACAGTGACACCTACCTTACATTGCTGTTGTGAGGATTAAGAGACAAATCATAAAACATGCTTGGCATGGCCTCAAACACTTAATACGTGTCACCTATTATTGTTACTGTTAATGACTGTATCATTTGTTTCCACCTTTACTTGGTTTCTCTTGAAAAAATTTCTAAAAGCAGTTACTACTTGTGAAAATCTACTTAATTCTTAGCTATTTTGAATTAAAATTAGATCCTATCTTAGATGCTTTAAAACTGAATAATTCATTTAGAATTCTGACTCCAAAGATTTAAAAAAAAAAAAAAAACCCTTCCTAATCCTTGCTAAAATCTGGAAAAGCGGCAAGAAACAAATAGATCATAATAGCTGAGAATTAAATCTCAGTATTAAACAACTTTGGATTTGGATTTCCAACAAATATTATATTATAAGGAAAGGATTTACCACTTTCTATCCAACCTCCCTATACCCACCTCATCCCCCACAAAAAGATACAAGTAAGTTTATGGCTGAATATGTAGCATCTCTCGTGATTATTATTTCAAATCTCCTCCTTATCATCTATTTTTAAATGTGAAAATATTCAAAGCTTTGATACCTGGAGCTCTATAATTCAGGTCACAACTGAGACTGACTGAGCCTACAAAGTACTTCACACTGACTAGGTTTCCTTTCTGAGGTGCTTTTCTATTTTTATTTGAGAAAACAGGAAGTCCCATAGGAACTAGGAACTGCCTGATTCTAAGAAAGTTCATGTGTGAGACCAGTTTAACAAGGTACAGTAAAAAAGCAAGGAAAAAAATGTATCTTACTATCATCTAAAGCAATTTTGCTAATGGATTTTTAGACAACATTTTTCTATAGAGCAACAGAGTTTTAATGCTGGGAAAGAAAAATTTTTGAAAGATCGAAAGTACTCAATAGGGGAATAGTAAGAAGAAATAATATAGCTTAAAGATTAAACAAAACGTTAAGAATCAGAACACTCTTGGCACTAAAAAGATGCTTTTTAGTAACGTTAATTTTTATTAATGTAAAATTTGAACAATTTAAAATAAAGGTATATTTAGTTAAATATATTACCAAATAATGCCTTGTTAATCTAGCTAAAATAAAAATCTGGTTAAAAGTGGTCAAACAATACTTAAAAACCGGTATTTTATTTGCTCTTTATCAGAAGAATAATTCTAAAATATGTTAAAACATGCAATTCTAAAACACAGGTTTTAATGTCTATGAAGAAAAGCCATGACAGCATTATTTTTTGACTGGATACAAAATTATTTTTTGTCCAGATTATTAAATGGAAAACTAGCTCGAGTATCACTACGAAAGTACTGCTGTAGATAGACCGTGATGCTCTCCCACGAGACTGCTCTACTGGGAGCCTCTCACGACAGGGACCATGTCCTTTACGTTTGTATGTGCATGCCTGGAGCCAAGCATAGCTCTGGACATTCTATCAGCGCTTGAAAAGTGCTGGTTATGCTATCTAGGCTAAATCCATCCTTTTCTACTCTGTGTGTTAGCACTGAAGCGAAAGTGCTAAAGTCTGCAGGAAGTTGGAGATGGTATGTTCTGAGCAACTGGGAAGGGAGAAGGATAAGATAACAAAGTGAAAGCCAAAGAGCAGAACAATAATTCTGTTGAAAAACAGCGCTGTCCTTTGTAACGTTCTAGATTTCTGCCTCTTGTCTAATGGGCTAAGATATCCAAGAGTATAACATATTTAAAAAGCCAACAATATACCTTCCTACACATCTTCTGTTAAAAAGAATTTTCCCCAATTTCCTATGACAACTGTCACCTATTAAATTAACAGACAGATATATTGAATTGACAACAGAAGTAAAATTTAGCCTTGAGGTTAAGTTTTTTGGAAAGGAAACGCCATCTAAAAACAGTAATTCTAACAAACCAAAATCCCTCAAATTTCCAAAAGAAGTATTTTTATACATCTAACTTTTCTTCCCCAAAATCATTTCAGTATTTCTAAAACCACATGAGTATCTTTTATCTTATCCAAATTACCTACTATCTTCAATAGAAACAACACGTTTTACCCCTAGTGAAAATATTTCTCCCTTCCCTGCCTATTAGGCAATTGTAGAGAAGAAACAGTATTACAAAAGCATTCCACAGCCAAAAATTGCCACCTCATTTATTAGCCTCTTTTCTAGGGATGGACCTGAGAATAAGTTACAGTTCTTATCCCTTATCCTAAAGCAATGATAATGCCAAATTGTTATTTCAAACTGTACTCTTCCATCCCTGAAAGGTACAACCTTGAAGCCGTTTTAGACCTGGTATTGTCCTCTTTTATACCCTACACCGCTGACATTACTACTTTTTTCTCAAATTCTCCTTGTTTGGCCATTTCTCCTTAAATTTTCTTGTTCAGGTTATTTCAAACTTCAAATATACCAAACTTTTCTCTGTAAATGTCCTTAATATTTTGACTTCTCTTTCCTTTAAACTAAATGACTGTAAAAATCAAATTCCTAAAAATGTTTCTCTTTAATTATACTACTAGACCCCTCAAAACTGTCTGATGATTGCCCAACACATTTGCATCAAGGAACTAATTCTCATCTTGTGATACTTTCCTACTTATAAGACACATTGTTGACACTCCAAATTTCTCTCTCCCACATCAATTCCAAAAATGGTACTAGTTTTACTGATCCTTTCTGTCAAGCGTAAAGTTTTGTTTTATTCTCTTAGGCTAAGATCAAATTTATGAACCATTATATATAAATTCCCAGGGGCGGGGCGGGGGGGAGCGTGACGTATAACAACCTATAAATGTATTCACAAAGTATATGTTCAATGTTGACCAAATAAATTGGTGTTCTCAGAAAGGCTCCATTTTGGTCACTTGATGGCAGTGGTGACCAAAGTTCTAGTACAATTCAGAAAGAAATATAAACATTTAACAAATATTTATTGAGTACTTTGTGCACCAGAAATGTGGCCCTGAACAAAATAAAAAATATATCTGCCTTCAAGGAGCTTATGTTCTTCAAGGGGTTATAAGAGACAATGAACAAATATATTTTTAAAATACAGTAGTACCTCAGTTTTCGAACGTCTCTACTGACGAACATTTTGGTTTACGAACGCTGTAAATTTTATGGATCTATGGTATCATTAGATAGTAAAATTCATGCTAAATTTGCAGTTTTACGGGTTGATTTTAAAGGTCTGGAACAGATTAATCCATTTTGCATTACTTTCTATGGGGAAACCGTGCCTCGATTTTCAAACGTTTCAGAACTCAAACGTCTTTTGGAACGGATTACATTCGAAAACTGAGGAATCACTGTATATAGTATGTCAAATGCTAAGTGCTTTAGAGGTAAAACAGCAGGAATGGTACTTGACATGTGAGGGAGAGAAGCAACATTAAATCAAATGGTCAGAGAAGGCCATACTAAGAAGACTGCATTTGAATAGAAACCTGAGGGAGCAGAAGGAACAGCCATGTGGATGGATACCTGAAGAAAGTGGTTTATAGACAGAACAGGAAGTGTACAGGCTGTGAAGTGAGCAGGCCTGCCATGTTACTCCTGGATATGGAGCAGAGTGGATGAGAGGACAAGTAGCAAGAAAAGAAGTCAAAATGGTAAGATTATTTAAAGGGAGTCAATAGGTACCAATAACGTAGGGCCTTGAAAACTTTTATTAATACACATTAGTCTGAGTAAGAAACCTTAGCAAATTTGAAGCATGCTATCTGGCTTATTCTTTAAAAGGAAGACACATATAGTAGGAAGGGCACTCTCATGATTAAGTTTAAGAGTCCTAAGCATTTAGAGAATAAATGATTTGCTATTCATGAACCAGGAAAACTGAGGAAATAGTTCATTCAGGATGCTTTCCCTGGATCAGCACAGCCAGCTTCAGTCAGCCTCGGTATTTTTCTGTTCTGAATACTAGAAACTACCATCAATTATTAGAAAACAAAAATATTCTGTTAGGAAGAACTGAATAGACAATTTTCTCAAGAAGACATACAAATATCCCAACAGGTATAGGAAAAGGTGCTCAACATCACTAATCATCAGGGAAATGCAAATCAACACCTCACACTTGTTAAAATGGCTATCCTCAAAAAGACAAGATAACAAATGCTGGTGAGGGCGCAGAGAAAAGGGAACACTTGTGCACTGTTGGTGGGAACATAAAAAACAGTATAGAAGTCCCTCTAAATTAAAATTAAAAAAAGAACTACTATACAATCCAGCAATTCCACTTCTGAGTATAAATCCATAGGAAAACAGAATCTTGAAGAAATCTGCACCCCCATGTTCACTGCAGCATTATTCACAATAGCCAAGATATGGAAACAACCTAACTGGCAATGGATGAATGGATAAAAAAAGTTATATGTACACACACACACACACACACACACACACACGAATATTATTCAGCCATGAGAAAGAAGGAAATCCTGCCATTTGCAACATGCATGGACGTTAAATGGGCATTATGCTAAGTGCAGTAAGTCGGACAAAGAAAGTCAAATACTGTATGATCATTTATATGTGGAATATAAAACTCAGAGAAATCGAGAGTAGAATGGTGGTTACCAAGGGCTGCGGGGTGGGGGAAATGAGAATATATTGGTCAAAGGGACAAACTTCCAGTTACAAGATTAGCAAATTCTGGGGATCTAACGTACAGTATGGTGATTGTAGCTAACATGGATATTCCGTCATTCTTTGAAAGCTTCAGGTCATCTAGGCAGTTAAATACAGCTGCCTAATGATTAATTCTCTCTCTGAGTTGTACCTTTTTGTAAACAGACATTCAAATTAGCAAATCCCATCTTCTAGCATTAATGGTTTAAACAGAGCATAATTATACGTGAAGAAGTGGGATGTGGGGGCAAATGTTTCCAACAGCTGCAGAACACTGCACCTGTGTGGCCCCCACTTCTGCAGTACACCAGCAGCCAGACTAATCTAAAAATGGACCGGGTGCGCAAGGCAGCACATTCTTCTGCAACACAGCACACTGCCCACTTGTTCTCTGCACGTTCTCCAGTTATTTCACAGCTCTATTTTATATATATATATATATATATATATATATATATATATATATATATATATATATGTCATTCTAAAAGACAGGAACAAGTCACTTCAAGTATTCTTAATTACGATGAATACTGACATTAAATCAACAATGAATACAGAGCAAGTTTCATGGACAAAACTGTCTACTGTACAGCTGGACCAGGGTAAACTCTTATACCACCCTTGTTCTAATCATAAATAACCTTTCCATTTTAACTCCACCTGTCTACCTAGATTTACAGAAATACAGACCTTGATGGGGATAATGAATGAAAAAGGGAAGGAGGGAAAAACTCAAAAGCTTCTCCACTTTTCATATCCTATAGGACTCCCAGATTTTCACTTGCCCTATTTTAAGAGGCAACAATCCCATGCTACTTCCAAATAAGCTATTCTTAAAAGATAACGGAACATCCATAGTGATTCTATGAAATAAAAATAAAAGGGGCTTTAAATGTGGACATCAAAGTAGGAAGAACATAATGAAAACTGAAGTATGTCCAAGTAAATAAAAGATCAAAACTCATAATTAAATTGGTAATAGCCTTATTATTTGGTTGGTTCTTATTCTTCATCTCTTTATGATAAAGAACATTATGGTCTCCTTCAAACTTTTGGTCATTTGAAAGTCTCATATTTACTCACTGTAAAAATGATTCCCTAGGGAAACAAAATTGGTAACAGACTATAATTGAAATTTGTCTTTATTCAAAGGCTAATTCACATTATAACTATACCCCAACTTTGGGATCTCTGTAACAAAAGCTGTAAGAAAGACTTCTAACCACAAACTGTTCAACAAGTATTTACAGAGCATAGTCTATACACCATGTTCTGAAAGCCTGCTGCTTAAGTAGTAGTGGAGATAAATGAGTGATATATAATGTAATCAATACCTCCTTCGAGTTTAGTACAGTGTGCCTTAAGAATTCAGGAAGGGGCAAATAACTTCTGCCTAAAATACATTTGAGCCTTAAAAATAAACCAAGAATAATAAAATGGAATTAACTACTGGAAAAAGCAACACTGATGAATCTCAAAAATATCACGCTGAGTGGGGGAAAAAAAGCTTTATAAAAGAGTATTCTATGAATCCACTTACAAGTTTTAGAACAGGCAAAATTAATCTATGGTGAACAAATCAGAACAGTGATAGAGTAGTGACTGGACATGAGAAAACTTTTGGAGGTGAAGGTAATGTTCTATATTTGTAGAAATTCAGGTTACATAGCTGGGTGATTTGTCAACACTCATCTGATGGTAAAGATTTGTGCATTCTGATTGTATGCAAATTTTACCTAAAAAAGAAAAACCTCACGAATTAATAACATGCAAGAAGTATGTAAGGGTAAAGTATACTAATGCCTTCAAATTACTCTGAAATATATTTTTTTAAAAGACAGACTAACGGATAGAGGATGGGCTAGTAACTAAAACTGAAGTTCTCATTCAAAAAAATGTTTAATCCAAGAGAAGACTTTTAGACTTTAAGAAAATAGCTTACTGTAATATAAAATACAAAGTTAACAATGAATCTCTCCCCATCCCAACACACACACACACACCTAAGTCTTAGTGGCTCAAAACTTCAGAGAGAAGCGATCAGGCTAATGTCTCCATCTAATTTTGTCAGGTGAAGACACTCCCTGTTGTTTACCCAACAGAAGAACACATTCAAATAAAGACAAAACAGTGTGTCGACTTAAACTCTGGGAGCTTTATCTTACTACGCTGCTCAAGGTCCAAAAGTTTGAGTGATCTGCTTTTTCAGTACCTTCAAGTTCTCTTCTTGAAAACTAGTTTTGCACATACGCCAGTTAAATAATTATGCTACTGCACGGTGAAAAGTGAATAGAAAAATAAAAGCAAGTCAATCCACAAAGGTTAGATACACACCTATAAATAAAACCAAGCATCTGTGCAACAGATAACTTGGCACCCAAAGGAATTTATGCTAATGAAATACTGGAGTTTATTAAACATGGTGACAGCTCACTGTATTAAGAGATCTTAAACATTAACCATTACACACTAGAGGCTAGGCTCTAACACTTCCTCAAGGTTCACATTACCAAGAATACAAGTAAAACTGCATTACAAAGAGGTCTGTTCTGAAAGAATACCGTTAAGTAAAAGTTCAGAGATCCAAAAAGGATCTGGGACACACTGTACAGCCTATCTCCGAGGCAATAAAGCAACATGTATTTCCCACACAATTAAATATAAGACGTCTTCTTCTTAGTAACATTTTCAATTACAATGCATGCTTTTAACATTTTCAATGACTAGAGATAATAAATACTACCACCAGTTTAGTTTTGGTAGCACAGACACTATGCAAACAAGAAAGCTGGAGAAGCTGCAGTGCAATGGAAAGATAAACAGAACTAAAAAAATTCTACATGATAGTAGTTCTCAAATGGGGACAAGGAGTATAGCTCACATAAAAGGGAAAAAGGGCATCAATATGTACAAAGCAGATTGAAGTATGACTGAAACAAACATATAAACTGAATTTGGAGCTGAAAAGGAAATCCCCATCACTGACTTTATGAGCAACGTACTTAAAGTTACATCTCGACGTTTAGCTCAGGAAGAAACAAGACAGAAATGAAAAGTCACTTGGGAAATAGAGGTAAAAAATTAGTTAAAAACATAAAACCACTGGATGAAACAAAATGTAAGCATTTACGACATGCAATAAACTAGGCTAAATAAGAGTTTTTTGGTGGGTTACAATATATGGAACCCTAAAAGTGAAACCCATGCTTCCACATGAACACAATGGACAGAAAGTACAACACGTACTGGAATCGTATCAGATTTTCACCTAAGGTCTATTTCTAACTTCTACAACTTCTACCAGCAGCAGAGCAGAATACGAATAAATATGTGTTAATGAATGCTAAAAAATGATGCATGCAATTCCCCACAATCATTCTATCGGCTGTTATGGTCCATTAGCATGTGACCTAGACAATCTCTGAGATGGGAGATAAGATGATGCTATTCCCTCACCTGCTCTGTTTCCCTGTGGCTCTCATACTGTAAATACTTCCAACACTGAGTATCATGTTCAAGTTTAAAGATTTATGCTCCTTAATGCTTCATCAGGTACTAAAACAGTCTATTCTTACACTGGAGGAAAAAAACAAACTGGTCTTTTTGAGACCATATGGCAGCCTCTAAATCTAGGGCACTTCTCAATAGCATTTTTAACGACACTTAATTTTTGTTTTATGATCTGACTTCAGAAACCTAACTTCATAGAACTATATACCGTGTTTCCCCAAAAATAAGACCTAGCCAGCCCATCACCTCTAATGAGTCTTTTGAAGCAAAAATTAATGTAAGACCTGGTCTTATTTTAATATAAGACTGGGTGTGATGTGATGTGATATGATATATGATATGATGTAATAATGTAACATATAATACCGGGTCTTATATAATATAACACTGGGTCTTATATTAATTTTTGCTCCAAAAGACACATTATAGAGCTAATGGTCTGGTTAGGTCTTATTTTCGGGGAAACATGGTACTAAAGTTGGAAATTTGAACCAGTCAGTAACAAAACATAAAACTGATGCTTCAATAATACCCATTTAGTAAACATTCAAGGCATCTTAAAACTCCCAAATTATTACTGATTTCAAGCTTATTTCCCCACATACCATCTTTTATTCATTAAATTCTGTTCAACAAAGATGAAAACTCACGGTCCCTTCCCTAGAGCAGAGAGGGTCATAGACTCTTTAGAGAAATCGAGAAAAATCTATGGACACTCTGCCCAGAAAGCCACACACACATTTAAAAATTTGCATGTAATTTCAAGGAGTTACTGTTCACCTGGAGTCCACTTATGGCTTTTTAAAGTTTCATGGGCCATTGGGGTTAAGAACTCCTGGTCTAGTAGAATATGACCTTTTTTTAAAGGGGGAAATGGGGATAATTCCAAAGGAAAATCCAAAACTAATACACTGAGATGACACAAAACTATGTAGACAGTATAGTATAAGTACCAAGATCCATGTTGGGAGTCAGACTGTCTGTATTCAAATCTTCGTTCAGCCACTTACTGACTTTGGACAAGTTTCTTAACCCCTCTAAGCCTCAGTTCCCTAAAGGAAATGATAATGACACCTCGCTCTTAGGATCGCTTTAAGAATTCCATGAAAACATGCTGCAGAATGCAGCGCAGTACTGCGACGGCGGCACACACACAGGTACGCCCGGGATGGAGTCCACTGCGTTGAACTGACTCCTAAAGTCTTCACAGTATCAGGCCACACACACCCTCAGAGCAAAACATCAGTTTTTTAAGACTGTTTTTATGACCAAAGAGCCCAACTAAAACGTCATCTTTTCTCAAACCCCATTGCCCAAAGTAGCTACTGACTTCTAAAACTCCTTGAAGTCTAAGATCATCTTGTGCGCCAAAAATGTTGACTTTATCTGCTTTTATTCATGCACTGTGACCTCCTGGAATCAATATGTATTACCAAAAGCAGGCAAAAAGAAAAGGATGGCAACAAACCTGCAATGAATTTGTTTAAAAAAAAAAATCTTGTAAATTAAATCACAAGATAATATATTTATTTACACTCACGCTCTAGCCACTTGATTGACTAACCAGAATTTTGATTTACTACTTCAAGCTGTTTACTCCCTTTTTTTTTTCAAATTGTTCACCCTACTTATAGGCTAGTCTTCCTTTTCAAATATATGTATGGATTTTTATTTATTTAACTCCAGTACTTACACTATAGTTCTTCATCACTAAGCAGTTATTGATGAACTTCAGTGTCTTTTATTCCACATTATAATCCCAACAAAATTTAACCAGAAAAGAATTTTAAAGAAGAGGTGTTTGCTTTAAAAAATAAATAAATAAAATAAGCAATCTAAACCAACCCAACAGAATTGTACACTCTTATTTTTTAAAATGCATTTGGACTGACATTCTGCCTACAACAAAAGCCAGGCAAGGACACCAAATCACCCTAGTTTCTCTCATTTTCTCACCCAAAAATTACAGAATTTTTTGAAAGGTACCAAATATTTTCAAAGTAATTAGGTGCTATTTCTTTTTTCATTCTTGGATGACACAGTATTAATATCATTTATACCTATTTTATATTAATTTCAACCTAGTACAATTTAAATTTATATTACAAATTAACTTTTTAAAATTTAATTACAATACAAATTTATCTAAATACTGCTTACTTCTGAAGTTATGTCATTTAGATAAATGCAAAGTACCCCTCCCTCCACACTGAAAGGCAGTGGGGTAAAATGAAAAACAAAATCTCTGGAGCAAGGAACACTAGCTCTAACATGTATGACTTGTGATCTTAGGCAAGTCACCTTCTCTGGGACTCTAATAACTTACGTAAAATGGGATGCTTTGTGACTATGTACAGCAATATAGAGGGAAAAGAATTAATAAATCTTAGCTTTTTCTTCTTTTCCCAATCCTAGCATGAAATTAAAAAAAATATACAGACTCAGTTTATAAAACAAGACTATATTACTACTCCATTCTTCACTTGTCTCTGGCATGGAGGTATTGAGAAGTGATAGAGTTCTTTTAAAAATCTGTTGAGTTAGGAAGATACGGAAGGGGAGCTCCCAAGGCAAGGCTCCTGCCAAAAACCTTTTATAATGCCTGAATTGTCACTAACAGTCAAAAATTTCACTAATCAGAGCTAGAATCTGGCTTAATAAAGATCTTGTATTTCAAGTACAATCACCTCTGAGATTAAAGGGCTTTACCAGTTGGTAGTTTGGTCAGTCAGTCATTTAAACATTATAACTGATCCCCTGACATTCACTATGAAGTTCTTGAAAACAAATTTTAAAATATAACCAGTACATATAATTTCCTTACAGCTTTAAGCAACGGTTCTCCACTTTTTAAGTAAAAGGACCTCTTCATTTACATCAAGATGGTCAGATCCACGCAATAAACAGTATTTTCAGTATTCACTTACTAAGAAAATGTGGTAAAATTCTACCATAAATACAAAACTGTTTTGCATTCTAATCATAGCAATACTGATATACAGTTGAAAAATAATAGCGCAATATGAGAAGGGCAAATCGTTCGTTAGGTCTTCAGACAATACTCTGTAATAGGTGTACTTCCCAAAATGTTCTCATCCCATAAATCAGAACTACTAACATAAATTCTAAATTAAAAATGTAGGCAACCCAACTCGTACTATGAAGGATGATGTAGAGAAGCTGGGCTAAATTCTGGATCCATAGGGTTCACTCCTTACTAAAGATAATCACATTATCAAATTTTATCATAAAACCATAATTTCTGTTATAAGAATTCTACAATATTATGCGGTAATTCAATCAAATGGCTTTCCCTAACATTTAGCTGAAAGTAGCTGAACTGAGGGGATAAAGGAGTTGGGATTTGGTAAAAGGGCGCGTACATGAAAAGGGAATGCATAATAGTACAACGGTTAGAGGATGAGCTTTCAAGTCATACTGCTAGGGTTCAACCAACAACGTAACTCCATTACCTCCCCGCTCTGACATATATAACCTTGGATAAAGTGATTAACCTAATCCTCCATTAAAATTCCTCACTTGTAAAATGATGTAAAAGAAAAATGCTTAAGAAGACTGAATGTTGTACTAGCCAAGTACCCAATAAATGGACCGACTTATTTATAGGGCATTATGCTAAGTGAAACGAGTCAGAGAAAGACAAATAATGACCTCACTTACATGTGGAATCTAAAAAAAAAACAACAACAAAACCGAACTTACAGATGGTGGTTGCCAGAGGCAGGGGTAGGGGAGGCAGATGAAACGCATGAAGGTGGTCAAAAAGTACGAACTTCCAGTTATAAAATGAAAAAGTCCTGGGGATGTAATGTGTGGTGACTACTGTTAACAATACTCTATTGTATATTTCAAAGTTGCAAAGAGAGTAGATCTTTAAAGTTCTCATCACAAGAAAAATAACTGTAACTGTGTATTGATGGATATTAATTAAAAATGTATTGTGGTAATGATTTTGTAATATATACATGTATCAAATCACTATAGCTAAAATTAATAGTGTTGGGCCAGCCCGGTGGCTCAAGCGGTTAGAGCTCCATGCTCCTAACTCCAAAGGCTGCCGGTTCAATTCCCACATGGGCCAGTGGGCTCTCAACCACAAGGTTGCCAGTTCAATTCCTCGAGTCCCGCAAGGGATGGTGGGCAGCGCGCCCGGCAACTAAGATTGAACACGGCACCTTGGGCTGAGCTGCCGCTGAGCTCCAGGATGGCTCAGTTGGTTGGAGTGTGTCCTCTCAACCACAAGGTTGCCGGTTCGACTCCCACAAAAGATGGTGAGCTGTGCCCCCTGCAACTAGAAAACAGCTACTGGACCTGGAGCTGAGCTACGCCCTCTACAACTAAGACTGAAAGGACAACAACTTGACTTGGAAAAAAGGCCTGGAAGTACACACTGTTCCCCAGTAAAGTCCTGTTCCCCTTCCCCAATAAAATCTTTAAAAAAAAAAAATTAATAGTGTTATATGTCAATTATATCTCATATTAAAAAAAAAAAAAGAAGAGCTATTCAGCACTTAGATGTGTGGCCAAGATTATAGAACAGCAGGAAGCTTAGGCCAGTATAAGAACAGGAATTAAGAGATGAAAAAGTATAAGAAAAAAAAAAAAGTCAAAAATAAACTTGCTTCCTCCTACCCTACTCCCACAGAACATGATCCACTGCTCTGAGGACCCAAAACTTAAGCCAATACTACATTAGAGCTAAAGCAGAATATGGTTTTAAATAGCCTCCTATGGGATAGCCTGGGAACTTAAAAACAGTACAAGTAGGGTTAAACATGTTCTAAGTTCAACTATTTTACACGTGATCTGAAGACAACCCATTCAAAAATTAATAACTACCCATTTTTCCTTTTGGAAGCAAACAGCTTGTCTTTGTGAGCAAACATTCTCTAAGAACCCAAATGTAATTCAGAGAATTATTCAAATTCATTTAGGAGAAGTATAAATCTACCATAAAAGAATTGAGGTAAAAGAATTTTACCAGGTAAAATTGTAAAAGAATTGAGATAATTTTTATAATTCAAAGGGCATGACGCATAAGAGTCACGCCCTTAAATTTTTTTTACCACAAGTTTTCTGTTCTCATTTTTTTCAACAGAAGCTGACTTTTCCCCTTATTTCCCAGGATAGTCATGTGCCAGAATCAAAAGACCATCCCTCCCGCCTACATGTATAGTTTGAAGAGCAGTACAAAGCAGTTTACAATAGGAAATGGTGAAAAGAATATACAGGACTATTCCCAGTAAGAAATATGAGTCAGAATTTAGGGGCCACCACTTCTACTTTAGGCTAACAAATGCTTTATATCTTAAAATAAGGAGTAATGAAATCATAAGTCATTTCAGTGAATCAAAAATAGCTGAGCAGTGACAGAACTAAATCTCACTCACCTACTAACCCCAGGTAAGTGGCCATGCTTTAAAACTGTACAGTACAGTGAGCAGGACGAGATTTTAGGGTTGGACTTAGTTTTAAATCCCTAGTCTGCTACACACTACTTGTTTGACTTTAGACAAATTAACATCTCCATACCTCATTGTATCCATAAAATGGGAACGAAACCTGTATCACAGATTTATTTAAAATTATTTAAGTTATTTATTTTTTAAGTTATATAAGATTTAAGATTAACTGAAAATATCAGAGACCACAATGTATGGCACATTGTAAGATTCAAAAATTAGTAGCTATCAGATCTCATTAAACCAACAATATTAACTCCATAACTCAGGGCCGTCCAGAGTTGTGCAATCCAATACAGTAGTCACTTAGCCACATGTGGCTACTAAGCACTTGAAATGTGGCTGGTCTGAATTGAAACATGCTAAATATAAAATACATACTGGATTTTGAAGCCTTACCACAAAAAAAGAATGTAAAATATCTCAGTAATTTTTATACTGATTATATGTTGAAATGATAATATTCTAGCTATACTGGATTAAATACAATCTATTATTAAAATTAATTTCACCCGTTTCTTTTTACATGTGGTTTTTTAATGGGGGACTACTAGGAAAATGAAAATTACCTGTGTGGCTTGTATTGTATTTCTATAAGCTCTGGCCTAAACAAATCACACATTTGATAAGTTTCAAATGAAAAATGGTTATGAAAATTTCATTAAGTGCTTCATATGAACTGTTTAGGAGACTGAAGACCCTAATGCAGTTTAAATTCCTTATACTTTAGGTAGCATGATTTTTAATATCCTGTTTATCAAATTCATTTTATTTTTTTATACCCCCAATCTCTGGATTACCCCCATTCGATCTATTGCCTACTCATAGGCACACACCTCCCTCATCTTCCCACTTTAACAACCGTACTTACGGCATCTTACAAACTACTCGCTGAAGAACAGTATGTGACAGGCTATCGTTCTCTACCAGCTATATATGCACTGTCTGTCCTCCAGATAATGCTAACAGAAGCTTTCTCTAAGACCCATCCACAGCCCTAAGAAATGTTTTCCTGTCTGAAATTCACCACTGTATTTTGGATTAAGACAACATATCCCATCTCTGAATTTCCTCTCAGTACATCTACCATCGGTGAGGTTAAAATCGAATTTCAAATTGTGCTTCTTAACCTATTAAATTAATGTAACTGCAAAAATAAGAATATTCTTTTTCAGAGCCTTTGCGTAGAGATGAAGCACCAATTAAGTAATACAAAAAGATGATTCCTTTTATCTGCTCAAACAGCTTGAGAGAAAGGTTTGAAAATACTAATAAGGACTATAAATTTAGCCTACTCTTCTATTACTTATTAACATTACTGACAGGACATGTCATAGCGCTGAACACGTGTTGTTTAAATGGGACTAGCGCAGCTGGGAAATTCTAACTTACAGTATTAAAAATACACAGTTATGTATCACTTCAAATTTTTCTATATCATCTCCACGGACATTATCACATTAGTTCCCTACAAAAGTCAGTGGCTAGAAGTAGTTGATTTTACTATCCCCTCATTTGACAGATGCAAAAACCAAGACCCAGAGGTTATGAGTGACTTACTGCCCAAATAAAGTTAGTAGGTGAGAAAATATGCGTAAGAAAATCTGCTGCTGCCTGATGGTTAAGATTATGGACTCTGAAGTCAGATCATGGGTTCAAATGCTGGTTCCAAAACTTAGTAATTGTGGGTTCTTGGACAAGTCACTTGTAACCTTATTCCCTCTATATGTCAGTTTTCTCATGGAGATAATATGAGTAGTTTCCCTCATGAAAACTAAGATAAGTGCTCACACATAGCAAATTCTTAACAAATGCTTGTGTCATTTCAAGCTTTAGTACCTGAAAGAAGGGACATTTGGAAATGACATTTTTTAAAAACAAAACAAGACTTTTTGTCATAAGCATAAGAGCATTTCTAGAACATCTTGAACCATAATCACAAATACTTCAGATTGATAACATTTTCATTTTTGGCAAACTCATTCTGCATGCCTCTTCCTTTTTTTACTTCTTAAATTACTTCTAAAAACCTGTAAGAAATGAAACTATTTATTTTTGTGCAGAGTACATATTTGGGCATACGTTACTATAGGGCATACTCCAATTTGCAGAATCTAACTTTTAAAGTCACACTATACAAATCTGAAACAGCGCTGTGCTGTCACCAAGTCTCAGTTCTGGAGGCTAGCTAGTGCATCAACATTTAAGAAAAAGAAGAGAGGGCTGCCACAATGCAGTGGGAAGGGAGGCACTGTACTGTGTCTGAGGGAAGAATGTCACTCCTATGGTTCTACAAAGTATATACTCACATCTTCTGGTATGACCTGGCACATAGTACGTGTTCAACAAATAATTTATGAGTGAGTGAATGGATGAATGAATAGGAGAAACTTAATAAATGGTTCTTCAAGTGAATGAAATCAAACAAGAAAACATTTGTGAGAACCGTGGGAGGAAGGTACCCTTATACACCTAAGAAGTCATTAATAAGGCTGACCAAGGCTCTAAGCCATAGCCCAGGAACTAGAAGACACAGATATTCTAAAATTTCCCCTCTCCTAATTAATTTCAATGGCCCTCTATATATATTAAGCTTTAAAAAACTATACCTCGGTGAATTCCTACAGAGCAAAAGCTTCCTTTGTAAATATAAACTGCTTCCAGGAATTAGCCACAATCAGCAAATTCCTTCTGTACATATATACATATAAAAGGGTCTCTAACTGCAAAATAAATTCATGTTCTGGTATGTGTTAAAATGCCCATTGCTACTAAAGGATTTTTTTTACTATTCACATCACATTCAAGGCAGGAGAGCAATTGTTGGTGCATATTTATCCCTCCATTAGTTCAGGACAGCTGAACTAAACTCTTGCATAGTTCTGCACCCAAGCCTTGTTCCGAAATGCTAGCTCGCCATTTGATATCAACATAGCTGTACAGATGAATTCAGAAGTCATCTTGTAAAAACATTTCAAGCAAAAAGCTATGGGCATACAGCAATAAATCTGCTACTAAAACAAACGTAGTGGGATAATTTTAAACTCTGTACCTTTAGAAATAAATTTTAAAAAATTAAGACACCGTAAAAGTAATACATGATGGCTTCCACATGACAGATCTGTTATCCTATTTGAAGACATTATCACCTGTCAGTATAAATTTCTAATCTTTTTGAAAAGCTAACTTCCTTAGAAGTATTATTTTCAAAGGGATGATGTCAAACAAGCAAAATTTAACTATAAAATGATAGATAAATATTAAAACCTAAGAACTTTCTTCCTGGTCAACTCTTCTTTAAAAATTATTTTTTAACACTGTTAATAAAGATAGATCAAGTTTTTTTTGTTTTGTTTTTTAACAATTGCTTGTGCGATTCAGGTTAAAGCATGCATTATTAAAACAATAAAATCCAAAGGTTACTTCTTCAATATACTGCTAGTGGTTCACTTTAAAATCTGTTAAAAATAAGTTCTGAGTATGAAAGTCAAAATCTAAAGTCATGAAACAATAATTAACAATTTCCAGAATTAGTATTGGGCTGGGTTCCCAAATTAAATGGTAGCAATTTTTAGTGTACAATAAATTAATACAGGATTAGAATAAAGAGATATCATTAATAATATAATTTTCAAAAAGAAGTTACCACTACTTGTTTACCATATATTTCAGAGATTGCCGATAGTTTAAGGTATACTTCATTTTTAAACTACTTATAAACCAGGTTAAATACCTCTTTGCACTAAGGTTCCTTTTACTTACATAAAAATATTTTTCAGGTAGTTAAAGTTAATACAGAATAATCAATGAGCAAGGAGAAGCTAGTTTTAAAACATTACAACTCTACTGAGGAATCATGGAAATATCTAATTTTTGAAAGCATCCCTGGAATTATAGAATGTTTCATCCCCATTGAAACGACTGTATGTATAGGGAAAATACATATGACGTTTACTTAAAAGGAGCAAAAGAAGGGGAGAACAAATGCACTATACTTAAAGGTCTTTACATCTTCAAAATGAACAACGGAAAACATAAGTTTTAAAATGGTAATGTAAATCAGAGGACTACTTTCCACACCAGATTTGAGACTGCAAATCTCTTAAAAATTAGAAATTATATCATACATTTTATAGTTTTACATGTTGTATATTATCGTTTGTATTATATCAGATTGCACACCACATGTATCAACAAATCTAAAACCTTAAGAATAAATAGTTCCACATAATTCCAAAATGTTGAGAATACCAATTTGTACTTTCTTGTCCTAAAGTTGTTAAGTCTCATAGATTATTCCTGGCACTTCTAGGATTTCATGCATTAATCTGCTTCACCCACCCATATCTTTCATAATTTTCTGGATAATAAAGAACATATACAGAGCCTTTCCATACTTGCACACATTAAAAGGCAATCTTCCTAGCAAAGTGGTTGAAAGCCATTATCTGAGTCCAAATACTGCCTCTGCACTTACTGGCTGGCTACATGACCCTGGGCAATTTACTTAACTTTTCTGTCTGGATTCTTGACCTACAAAACAGGAATACACACCTGTCTCAAGAAGATTAAGTAACAATTATAATTGCTTAGCTCAGTACCTGGCACACAATGCTACATAAGGGTTAGCTATTATTATTACTATGTGTCATGTACTGAGCCAAGTCGTTTACATGCATTATTTCATTTAATTCTCATTTAAGTCTATTTTACCGATGAGGGTATTGAGGTTAGCAGTGGTTCAGCACCTTGCCTTTAATAAAAACACTAACACGTTGAAGGGCCAATATCCAAACTGAGGTCTGCCTCCTGAACACAAGCCCTGAGAGCTACGCCTATGTTTCTTCAAGCCAGACTCCATGGATAAACTCAGGGAGAATTCACAAGTTTTCACTCTGATTATTTTTATTTTAAATTACTCTAGAGATAATTTTCAAATGAAAGACATTTTCACAGAGTAGAGTTCAATTTCTTAAATCATCTAACTGAGATGTGCAAAAATCCCTGGTGCTCTCAGGAATATTCATAGAGGTCTAGGTAATTTTTTTTTTCCTTACAATGTAGTCAACTTTGAAAAACTTCAAACAAAACACTCAACTTTCATTCTTCAAGAATGAGAGCAACAACTATTTTTCAAAATCCTTATGCCTATTTCATTATAGATACCAAGTAATAGACCTTCTGGCTAGTCTAATTACTTGAAAAAGTTAAAAACAAATACTATGGTACACCTCTGTAACACTTGGTCTTGTCTTTTCAAAGAACACACAGCCATTACAAGAGGAAACAAATACTAAAAATAGTAAACAGTACTAGTATTCACAATGAGCACCAGTCTTTCATCTTGAAACCAATTATATAAACTACGATAGCCTACAGGGGATTTCTACTTGAACAACTCAAAAAACAAGCCCCAAATAGACTCATTTTGTCTATACGACCTTTTCCCAAACAAGATCCCTTTTCCACATCTCTAACTCCTGTCAATGGTATCACTATTCTCTTACTCAGACTCATGACCACAGAATAATCTTCGACTGTTCTCCTTTATTCTCTGTATTTAGTCACCAAGTATTATATAGCTTCCTTCAAATGGATTCTCTTAATCACAGACCCTCCTCCACACTCAGTTATCAACCTCTTTCAGGTTTTCATCACTCCCTGTGTTTCTAGTGCCTTTCACCCCATTCCTTCTCTCCAATCCTGTCACTCCATTACCTACCTATACCACCACCTGTTTATCCTTCTTAAAAGATCAATTTGATCATGCTGGTCCTCTGCTTTAAAACCTCTGTGGATGCCCACTGCTCAACCTACAGAATAAAGATCAAATTTGGAATCAGGGCTTTTGATCGTTGGAGACTGATCCAGCTCACAGTGAACTCTCCCTTTTTATAAAAGTGTGGCACTTATTACATACCTCGTGTGTTTCTTAACAATTTCCTGTGACTATTATTAGCGAAGTGAAGGCTTCTGTAGGAATGAGATTCCTTTTGTATCCTTCCTATTACTGAGTAGTAAGTTAGGTACTGAGTAGTTAACCGATTACTGAGTTAGATGTTAAGTTAATCAGTGTATGTATATTGGGTACCTAACAGGTGATCATTTGTTCAACAAATACTGAGTAATGAATATGTGCCAAGGATTTCTATCTACTATGTGATTTCCATATGCCAGGCAACAACATTAAAACTTTATATACATTATGTCACGTAATGCTCAAAGCTACCCTGAGGCTGGTATTATTTTCATTTTTAATGAAGCAACTGAGTATCTAGTAAAGTCATACAGCAGGTGTAAGAGAGAGAGACGAAATTCAAACTCAGAAATGAGCAAAAAGCCTGTGCCGTTCACCAGTGTATTCAATTCCACCTATAGAAACATTACCTCAAGAGGCTGTAATCTACCTGGCACAGTGGACGTACACGATTATAATACACTGTAATAAATGCTCTGAACAATGCATAAGATCTTATTTAAGCAGAGAATCATGGGCCAAACTCTAGGGTAAAGAGGACAGGCAGAGAAGATATCCATAGGTGACACTTTAAGAATGAATAGCCGTTAGTAGAGAGGAAGAAACAATCTTCCCAAAGAAGGGAATAACGTGTGCAAAGGCAAAAAGGCACAAAATTTCAGCACCAAGTAGTGCTCCAGAAAGTTCCAGTTTTCCAGAAAGTAAAGTGTGATAAGAGGGACTGAGAGACAATGATGCTAGAAAAAGCAGGCATAGTCAGATCACAAACAGTTTAGCCAAGAAGTTTGGATTTTATCCATGAAGGGAAAGCCATTGAGTAATTTTAAGCAAGAGAGTGAATTATTGCATTTACATTTTAGAACTATTGCTCTGGCACAGAAAAATGGACTGGAAGAGTTACAGCCTAGAAGCAGGAACTGAGGGCTACTGAAACAGTTCAGGCAAGAGACTCAGCCAGCGCAGTGGTGATGGAGAGAAACAGACTGATTCAAAAAGATACATGGGAGGCAGAACTACAAGACTCAGTAACCAGTTTGATTGAGGTTTGAGGTTTGGTAGGAAGACAAAGGAAAGGAAGGAATCTAGTCAAATTCAAGATTTCTAGCTTGAGCTCTGGGTAGATGGAAGTATCATTAAAACAGGGAACAGAGCGGGGAGAAATAAGCTGAAAGTAAGGAAAGCGGATGATGTTGGTACAGATGGTGTTGGTACTTTTGGTACATCCAGAAGTAGCTGTCTAATAAACAAATAGGTAAGTCTAGGCCTCAGGAGAGAAAATCTAATGTGACGATATAAAATTGGGACGTGTAAGCCAGAAGAGTAGATGAAACTGCCTAGGAAAACTGTACAAAAGGATAGAGCCAAAAATAACAGTTCAGGAGACAACCAATATTTAAAACACAGACAGGAGTAAATGAAAACGAGGAAGGTGAGAATGGTGATAAAGAAGTCTGGAAAGGAGTGGGTTTCATGAAGGGAGTTCTCAATGTATTGAACGTGTCAAAGAGGTGAAGATCAGAACTTTAAAGCCTCTCTTGAATTTGCCAATTGAGTAATTGGTGACTTGAAGCAGAGAGAAATGGATGATAAAGAAAACTAAACTAGACACATGTTGAATATTGAATGGCAGAGGAAGAAAGAGATACTAATCTTGGCTGAGAATAGGAGAATGGAGGGTTGAAGAACAACATTTCTAGGATGGCAGAGATTTTAGCATTTTTATAGAATGAGAGAAGGTGCAGTAGAAAGTGAGATTTTTAAATTATGCCTTTGTACTTAAACTTAGCATATGGAAAGTTACCCATGATGCAACGTTAAGTGAAAAAAAAAAAAAAAACAAGTTGCAGAACAGATATAGTATGTCACAATAAAATTCAGACTCCTCTCTCCGGCCCTCCAGGCCTTTAGATCCTGTATGACCTGGCCCCTGCCTACTTCTGACTTCGTCGTGCGGACGCCATGTCCCAGCCACACTGGCCACTCTATCCTGATGCTTCAACATGCCCACTTTGTTCTTGCCTCAGGGTCTTTACACCTGCTGTTACTCTGCCTAAAATGCTCTTCTCTCTGTCACAGACCAAGTCATTCAGATCTCAATTCTCCTTAGAAAGGCATGTCCCACCTGTATGTAACATTGCATTCCCCTCTACCCCAACCCCAATGTTACCATCATTACCTTGTGTTAGCAACTATCATTATCTGAAATTTTTATTTGTTTGTCCATCTTCCCCCCTAGAATGTAAGCTCCATGAGAAGAGAGATTTCATTTCATTTGCCTTGTTCACCACATATCCCTGCTCCTTAAAGTGCTTGGCACATAGTAGGCACTCTGTTGTTGAATGAAAATGTACACACACACGTATTACATGAATGTATGTATCACACGAAAAACATTAAGAAAGTTCTGAAAGATTATTTGAACATACTTATACCAGGGGTGATTATGAGACTTAGGAGGAGAGGTATATAATACCCATTCATTTTTTTGCTTCATGGATCTCTATTCACATTTTGTACAAAAATTGTGTCTTCTGTAATCAAAACCAATTTAAAAATAATGATCATATAAGCCTAAGATAGTCAATCTATTCTGCCTACTTTCTTTTGATGGGTTGTCATGATCTAATGTGACTGCAGGCTGATCCTGGAGTTGCTTTGGGAGGGCAGGTCAAAATTAGAATCGTAAACCTTAGAACTGGAAAGAACTTGGAGATCATCTAATCCAACCCCATAGTTTTACAAACGAGGAAGCAGAGACTCATAGTAATTTAATAAAACTAGACATTGATGAAGAAATTTCAAAGACCAAATGATTAAGAACTACTTAAAAGAGCTAATCTATTACATGTTATATATAATTTAAATAACTAATAAAAGCCTACTGAAGCTTACTCTCACATATAACCTACAATCTTCTGGTGAAATCATTACTCAAAGTAAAACTATTCCCTTAAGCACACTATTTAACCAATGAACCCTATGGTTAAGCATCGGTTAACCATTATAATATGACAAAGGATCAGAACACATAAATATAGGGAGTGAATTATTCACCGTTAGGTGTGCAGACTAACTGAACTAGCACGCACGTCTTTCAACCAGGGTATATAATAAGTCAAATACATAAGAGGCTTAAGGATTCATTACACTTTGATTCAAACTTCTGTATCAATGTCTACAATGTGTATTTAAGGGAATAAAAATAAATGTTGAATGGTAAAGAAATAAACTAAATGTCACTTACAGAAACACTTAACTATTTCTTTTTACATATAAACTGTAAATTACCTAATACCACTTGGTTTGTTTAACAAACTACCTCATTTGATCCTAACAACAACTCCACAGACAACAGAAATTATTACTGCCATTCAATACATAAGAATGAAGCACAGAGGTTAAGGAACTTGACGAAGGTCATTTGGACAAGTCCTAACACCCAGATCTTCTACCTCTTAGCCACTGATCTTTCCCCCCCTCAGACTACCTCACGTTTACCATGTATTAAAATGCAAAACACCTGATAAATTCCTTCCTTCCACGTTGGTGGAGGTGAGGAGGGTACCAAGCCCCTAGCAGTCCTATCCCTTTCTATTCCATTTGAAATTTTAGTACCTAAGAAAATACGTCATTTTTCTTAGTGAGGAGGAACATGTGACAGTCACTTTAATTGACAACTGTGCTTATCAGGAATTCTGTATGAAATCTTACCAAATATTAAATTACTTTCTTAATCCTAATAAAAGTACCCTCTTACTTAGACAGCTCTCTACAAACAATACCCAAAGTAGTGTTAAGAATATGGGCATTATAAAAAGAAAGAAAAAAAAAGAATACGTGCTTTATAGTTGAAAAATTTTTTGACACAAAATCTTAGTCCTATCACTCACTAGCTGTTCAACTGTGGGTACATTTCTTAACTTCCTTGAGTCTCACTGTCCTCATCTATAAAATGAGGATAAACACCATCTGCCTCTGTGCAGTGTGGGGAAAATTCAGTGAGTTAATACGTGCAAAGCACTTAGCTCTTAGAAAAGGTCCAGGTCATAGAGCTGGTGTTGTTAGAGAAACAAACAGATGCAGATAAGTACTGCTGAAAAGTAATGTCATTTAATTTATGTGAACTTCACTAGTTTAACTTCTAGGGTGACCTTATTTCTTTTTTCTCCCAAGTATCTGGGACAGGACACAATACATCAATCACTCTTGCTCCCATGGTACCAATTAAAGTGAGTGCTGTATTTCAGTCCTCTTCTAACCCCTCTATTTAAGTAGTATAGTAACAGTAAATAATCTATTATTTGACTATCTTAGAATTGGCTACATTCAAACAAAGCTTACACGATTCTCACTCCTACTCTTTATCTAACTTCATTGTCCACTATTTTGAAATAAAACTAATAACAGTAAGCCAGTTTTACAAATACAAATCACGACACAGTGAATGCATGTTTGGTGAAAACTGAGGAAGTTTGAGGGGGCACAGGGAGAGACTTAAACTAAGAAATTATGTAGTCAGCAGTACATCATGCACTTAATTTACTTTCTCTTTTTTAACCTTCGCAGGCATTATTCTAATTAATATTAGCATCATTTTACAGATTATAAAAGGGAAACAAACTCTTGCTCACTCCCGCTGGCTCAAAGTACTCCAAGCACTCTAACCTACAAGAAGACTCTTGCTCAACTCAAGGCCTTACCTCTTACAATCTCTACCCAGAATGCTCTTATCTCCCTTCAAAGCTGTCTCCTGCTTCAGGCCTCACTTCAAATAGTGCCTGCTCTTACCAACTCTAAAGTTGCATACACCAATTACTCCACCTTTACTTCCTTCACAGAACATAAAATAACCTGTATTCATCTTCTTGTGTTGAAGGACAGAAATACTTTGATCTATCACTGCTGTATCCTGAGCGCACAGCACAGATGATGCTGGCTTAATGAATGAATGAATGAACATACAGTCATTTAGCAAGTAAATGGCTGGGTCTGGAAACCAAACAAGATAAATCAGACTGCAAAGTCCTGCAAGGCATACCACTACTTTTTTTCACTGGTGAGAGAGGAGATGCTTTGGGTTAGGAAACTAGTTGAGAGATGTGCCTTCCTGCTTTCTATATTCATTCACTTTTAAAAATTAATCAGGGTGACATTGGTTAAAATTCATTCACTTAAGTCGTACACATAAATGCATTTTACTCACGGGCTTGCAATATTTTGCTCTTTTATAAGATGTTCTGACTCTCCCAATACACCACACAGAACAATGTTTAAATCAGCCATGGGATTAGCATTCTGATAAGGGTAACAACGTTTTTTCTTAAAGATGACACAAACGCACCCACTCTGTTGCCTTTCACTATTCACCCACGTTCTTGCAAGACCGAGGTCACCTCATGTAAAACGCCAAGTGCAGTTGGAGCAAATCACTAACGACATTCCCTTTGTTACCTTTCCCAGGGGATTTAATACTTACTGCCGAGTCCTCCATCCTCGGAGACGCCTGTCCCTCTCATTCCTAGGTAAGTCAGTCCCAGTATGAGGAAAAACAAGCAGGCAGCAGTTAAGAGAAACATTGACAAGTAGTGGGCACTGAAACCCCCGGTTGGGGACACCTCCTCCCGTTTAAATTGCTGGAGAAGTTCCTCCTCGGGTTCGGAAAGCTTCGGTTTGTTGTATGTGTTTTTCAGGTAGGTGTGATTGGAGCCCGTGTGATTGGAGTGATTGATCCTGAGTGACCCAGACGCGGACATTGCCACACTGGGAGGGAGGCTGTTGGCAAAAATCCTGGGGGAGTCCACACTGAAGGCCCCACCGCCGATATGATTATTGGTTTTGAGAAGGGCGCCTGTGGACGAATCCAAGGTTGAGTCCATGTCGGTCAGTGGCGGCGGCAGGAGAGGGGCCAGTTTCTTAGCGTTAACTCGGTATCTAGGAGCGGGGCTGGAGTCCAGAGGATCACACACTCCTCCCTGCTCCGCCGCCGTCACCGCCGACTCTTCGAGGTTGCGGCTCCTGTCTAGACTCCCCGCGGCCGCCGCCCTGTCATTCATCGCGATTCCTCCCCCTCCCGGAACGCAGGGCTCCAGCCGGCCGCCCGCCGACTTAGCAGTCAGCGGAGGGAGAGGCTTACTATGGCTCCGTCTGGGCCGATGTCGGGAGAAGGAGTCATCCTTTAATACCTGTCGTCCGGAGGCCACGTCGCCGTCGTCCTCTTCCTCCGAGTCCGAATAGTTTTCCCGGCAGCTGTAGGAGAGCAGCCGGCTGCCGTTCACGGTCCGGCTCGCCCACAGCGGCTCCTCGGCCTCCGGGTCCCCGTCCTCGCCGTCCTCTCCCGCGTCTTCCTCGTCCTCAGCGGTTCCGTCTCTTCCCGGCGGGGTCTGCAGCTCCGCAGCCGCCGACCTCCGGGCCCCCCACCACGAGTGGGGCTTCCTCCGCTCGGCCGAGGTGCTGTTAGTCACCTCGCTGGCGGCCAGGGGCGCCGACGGCGGTTTGAGCCCGCGGTACTGGAGCGAAGCCCGGTCTTTCCTCCCGCCGCCGCCGGCCTGGTCCCTGGGACTGGCCTCCACGTCCGACTCGTCCGAGCTGAAGCCCAGCAGCACTTTGCTGCCAGCCGTGGAGGCGGCCGAGGCGCCCCCGGGCCCTCCCAAGGGGCTCTCGGGGCCAGAGGCCGAGATTCGGCCCAGGCCTCCCGGAGTCCGTAAGTAGGAGAGGTCGCCGGAGACCGGCCGGACCCCCATCCCCACGGTCGCCGCCGCCGACCCCGCCGCGGCGACCGTGGCTGCTGCCGTGTTATTGTTACTACTGTTCCGCGTCTTGCTGCCGCGGCCCCCAGATCGGTGCTGCTGCTGCTCTTCCTCTCGAAGCTTCTTCAGCTTCTTGAGGTAGACCGGGCGGGTGCTCTCCGTCACTGGGCCGGGAGACAGGCCGTAACGGCGGAGCTGAGAGAAAAGCTCCTCATCCGAGAGCTGCTGAGGCGCCGAAGCCGCTGCCGCCGCCATTTTCTCTCCAGGGTGTTTTACAAGCTCCGCGCTACCGGAAGTGACGCGCCGCCCTAGACCCTGAACTAGACCGGGCTGCGTCGCCCTCCCAGCGCCACCGCAGCCTAGGCCAATGGGAGGCGCGGGAGGAGCTCACCTGAGCGGGAAAGGGCCACCTGAGCGGCGCGCGGCTCCGCGGCGGCGTTTTTCTACACTCTCACCTTGCGGCGCCAGCTCGCTCGCCCTCTTCCTTTTCCTAACCTTTTCCCGCTGTTCTCTGCCCTGACCTTCCAAGTGCCTTTCCCAGGAGCTGCCTCTTGCTGAACCACACCTTGACCTCCACTTCCCAGGTTCCGGCCACCGGGCTGTAATAACTGAAATCTGCCTTGAAGTTCATGGCATTAGTTTTCTTTCCGTCCCGATTCCCGCTGCCGGGGAAAGCCTAGCAAGACTCAAAGAAATCCCGATGGCCAGACCAGGTTGGCAATTTTTCTGTCTGACTCCACGTTCTCTCTTTTCACTTTGTCTTTATGCTCGACTACAAAAAAGAAGGAAAAAAGGGAGCTTCACCCGCTGCTTTTTTTTTTTTTTTTTTTTAGATGCCTCTCCTTCATTCTAAGGAGTAGACCAGTCACAATACAATTTTCTTCAGCAGTACTGGCTATTCATTCCTTAGTTGGTTGTAAGGTATTATCATTCCCCCCCCCCCCCTTTCAAAATCTGATCTCGGTAAGTCGTTTTTGGAATTGAGAGAGCCTATCATTTGTTTCAGTCTATGACTGAAAAAAAAAAACAACATAAAACGCCATCCTACTTATTTCCTTCTTAGCACCTTTCCCTCCCATGGTTATCTATTTATTAACTGTTAACGATTATTTTTATGCATTTGTTTTTTTAAATTTATATTTCTTACTTGTCTGTCTTATCCCTTTGGACTGTAAGCTCTATGAACAGAAGTTGCTTCTATGACTCATAACTTCAGCCCTATGGTGCCTGACTCTAGAAGTTCAATAAACATTTGTTGAAATAATTAATAAATTGCAAAGCTACGACATGAGATGAATATTTTGACATGGGAATAGTGGCAGATGAGGAGAAACTTTCACACAGTCAAAAAACCAGATACAAAACCTAGATATCCAACCCCCTCGTTTACAGAACAGGAAATGAATCCCAGAGAGGGAAATTTGCCCAATTTGGTCAAGATTGCTTCTCTTTTCCTCAAACGTTGGCAGAGCTGACACTTCTTGAGTATTTAAACCCTAGTAGCTACACAGTAGCTATTATCTGGTTCACTGTCATAATTTTTGGTTGAATGAATGCTTTTACCCTGCTACATTATACACATCTGTACAGAAAAAAGTAAAATGTTAGCTACTAGCTTTTCAACAACCTGAATCCAACAGCAGAATAATATTAGTAACCTGAACTTTTGACTTCTCTTGGCAAAAGCTTGCCATCTCCTAAAACAAACAAACAAACAAACGAACAAAAAAACTTTTATGTGGAGGAGCACTTTGTCCTTTTATCAGGAGACTATAAAATTTACAAATGTTCCTGAATCTATGTTAGCACTTACAAGGTGTTTGATACAGTAAATTGTAACCACTATGATGGTAATGACCCAGAATTTATTACTATAATTGTCTGGGTGGGGAATCAAATTATTACAAACTTACCAGACATGTGTCTCAGTGTAGCAGAGTGGTTAAGCTGTGAGCTTTGGAGTTAAACAAAACCGGATATGGACCCAGCCCTGCCTCTTACTTTTATTCTTAGTTCACCATTTGTTCCACACCCTACTGGCTCTTCAAGAGGAATCATAGAACTCTGTTGGTTCAGCCTCTGATTTGCATGAACCTTTAAATATCTTTCTATAAGGATTGTAAGACCATATTTCTGCCTGTGGCTTTGATCAAGTTATTTAACTTTCTGAGCCTTAGTTTCTGTATAAACAAAAGAGGGATGATAAACCTTCCTCAGAAGGCTATTTTAAGGATTAAAGAAGAATATGTCTGCATAATGCTTAGCATCACGCCTAACACACCGTGTGCACTCAATAAATGTTCGCCAATAATGTAAAGCCAAGCATTAAGTGTACGTTTGGTAGCATTGTACCTGAGAACTCCCATGTAACAGCAACTAAAGAAAATGCCACTGCACAGACAGAAATAGATATGGTGAAACATTGCCCAAGGAATTAAATAATCACATTTAATAGTTAATGAAGATGAAGGGCTTTGGCAACCATAATCCTTGCTCATTTTAGCCCTTGAGGGCAGCAAGGTTTGGAATGAACTAGGAACCACAGGTCTCAAGTCTCCAAGTTATCTGACAAGTCTTAGGCTCTCTGAACCTCAATTTACTCTTTTCCAAAGTGTTGATAAATAGTGCCTACCCTTTTGGGCACACAATTAGTATTCAATAAGTATTTGTTGAGAATGATAATGAATACCATGTGGGAAAATGCTGTTCAAATGTGTTGTTTACATGTTATGTATTATTGCCAGACATTAGTAACAATGAAAACTACAATTGATACGAACTTGACATTTTACAAAGAGCTTTCACGTACATGGTCTCATTTAGTCTACAAGAAAACTTTCCTCTGAAGATACTGAAGGCATGATTTATTGCCCAGAACTGTAAGTGATAATAATTACCCTCTGTTTGGATGTTTGAGCACATCTGATGCTTTCTCAGGAAAACCTTCACTTCTCAACATTGTCACTACTCACTTCCAATAGTCTCCTCATTTACCAATGGATCTTATTCCTGCTTCCAGATTGGCTTTTAAAGCATGAGGCTCTAAATTGGCAAACTGCAACCATATAACCTGATAGAGAATGCAATCTCAAACTCACTCCTGCTTGCAAAAACTTGACTAAGAGAAACATTTATGATGGATTCCAGAAGGATAGGCAGTCTATGTCTTCCTGTAGGTAGTGTTAATTTTATCTCTGCCTTAACCTGCTCATCAGAAACCAGTGTAGCTCGGGCTACGTTACTAACAAGAAACTCACCCTGATTCCCAGTAAAATACCTTTCTCCATGTTGCCCTTAATAGTCATGACATCAGCTTATATTGAAGGACCTTCTAAAGAATGATATGAAACCCAACCATGTAGAAGAGGGTTAAGAGGGTCAAATATATGGTGATGGAAGGAGAACCGACTCTGGGTGGTGAACAGACAATGTGATATATAGATGATGTATTGTAGAAATGTACACTTGAAACCTAAGTAATTTTACTAATTGTCACCCCCAATAAATTTAATTCAAAAAACCCAGCCATGTATTCAAATAAAGATATTGCTGAGCATTCATTTCCTTAAAGAACGTCCTTTCTACTCTCAATATTGGAAATAGTTGCACTTCTCCAGACAACTCATTTGTTTTTGTTTTTGCTTTGTTTTATTATTAATTGAAGTGAAATTCACATAACATAAAAGTAACCATTTTAAAGTGTACAATCAGTGGGTACTTAGTACATTTATAAGGTTGTGCAACCATCATCTCTTTCCACTTTCAGAATATTTTTACCACTCCCAAAGGAGAGCCTGTACCCTCCCATTAAGCAGTCATTCCCTGTTTTTCCCTCTCTCCAGCCCCTGGCAACCACTTATCTACTTTCTATTTCTATGGATTTAACTATTCTGGATATTTTACATAAATGGAATCATACAATATGTAATCTTTTGTCTCTGACTTTTTCCACTTTAGCGTAATATTTTCCAGGTTCATCATGTTGTAACATGTATCAGTACTTAATTCTTTTTATGGCTGAATAATATTTCATGGTATAGATATACTATGTTTTGTTTGTCCAATCATCCATTGATAGACATTTGAGTTATTTCTACCTTTTGATTATTGTGAATTATGCTTCTATGAACATTGGTGTACAAGTATCTGAATACCCGTTTTCAATTCTTTTGGGTATGTACCTAGAAATTACAGATCATATAGTAATTCTATCTTTAACTTATTGACGAATCACAAAACTACTAACTTGTTTTTAACCTTATGGATGGACATTGTTGGTGACTTGCCATGTTTCCCTCTTTGAGACAATTGTTAAAAAGTTCAGACTCAAATTTGTGGCCCAACCACAGAAAGTGTTTTGGGCTCCATTGCATATATTTATATTTTACAAATTAATCCCATTGCTGACTCCACCTAAATTTCTTCATTTTGATGTGCTTCACTTTTTAAAAAGGTTTTTAATTTTATTTTATCTTCCTAATATGATATGCATCTTTTTAGCTGCATTTTAATTATTTTGTGGGTACCGTGTAATTCCTCTGACAATCCAAGAGGTAGGTTTTATTCGTCTTCATCTTTTACAGATGAAGAAACTGAGACTATAAAAGTTATGTACGTGATTCAAGTCACAAAAGAGTCAGATGGGAAACTGAAACCCATGACCTTGGAATCCAAATTCCACGTTCTTTCCACTATAGCATACCACCTCTTGAATACCTTTCTTAAATTATACAGTAAAATTTATAAAAATAAACTTAGTTCCCTCTTTTCTCACCCACCACAAAGAGGAATGGAGTGAGGAAAAAGACAAAAGCTTTTACAGTTACCCTACTTCTTAGTTTTGTTGGTATATGTAGAAACTGGAAAGAAAACTCAGAAATATAAAACTGATTATATCACTCAACTTTTTAGCAGATCAAAAAAGTAACACTGACGAAACACAATTTGCAAGGAGACCATTAGGAGATTTTTGGAATAAGTGAGAATGATGGAGAGAAATAGATTTGAGTTAGGAGATAACAAAAAAATAAATAACTAATGAAGTAACACAATATTATAATGATGTTATCACTTAACTTAAAGTGCCGTAAGGATGATTCACTAGTTTTGATCTGCAAGATTCCTGATGTTTATTATTTTTTTAATTGCTCAACTTTTATTCAACACTAACACCGCTTCTAAAGAAGAAGCCAGGATAAACAGTCTGAAAATACAACATAGAATTGAGAATTGTTGGACAAAATTCTTATCCTATGTTACTGTGAGAATCAGCCAAAAAGTTTCACAGCAAAAGCATCTGTTCCATTTTACTGTATATAACTCAAACAGGTGAAAAATAGTCATCCAATTCAACTAAACAACATATGTATGGTTGATGATTATATTCTACTCCTGTTACTGAACTCAAGGGGTTCGTTTTGCCTGTATGCATCAAAGCCAACGGAGACACAAACAGGAGTTTGCAGCAAAGAAAGTAAAGATTTACTTAAGGAAATAGCGCCAAGTCTGGAGACATAGGTGAGCTAGCGCTCAAAGACTGGGCTCCCTGATGGCATGTAGGTTACAGATTATATAGGGCAAAAATCACAAGACATCATGGGTTAGGGTGCGGAGTCGCGTTGGAAGCTGATTGGTCTGAGGTGAGGTAAGGGTAATGAATCATTTCTTCAGATCTTGAGGACAGTTCTGAGGTCTTTCACAGAATCCCTCTGTCCAGTCTCATGGGAAAGTAGCCAGGGGGTCGTTTGACCTTAGGGCTCAGAAGCTGAAACATAACTTAGGTCAAATGTTATCTTTAGCCTCCCAGATGTCCGGACCTTGTGACCATTAGTCAGGTCCAGGCCACTGTCTTCTGCTGCCTCGGGGGTTGCTGATTATCCAGGGGAAAGGCTAGTTTTCTCAGGGGCAGTGGGAGAGAGAGAGAGAGAGAGAGGATTTCTAGAGCTAGGATTTAAAACTTAATTTAATCAAAGTTGTAAGGACCCTGTTTCACTCCAGCTATGCAAGAAGACAAATTAATATTATAAATTGTATACGTCACATTCATACATGATAGGCATACGGGGGTTGAGTTCAGTTCCTGTTCTGCAATTAATTAACTGTAGCAATATTTTACATTTTTGTATTGCCTCGTAGTCTACAAAACCTTTTCATTTTCTCATTTGATCTTTACACCAACCCTAACAGGCAAACATTATTATCCTAGGATGAGAAAAATAAAGCTCTAGGAGGTTCAGTCATTTGTCCTTTGTGAGAGCTAGTTAGGACCCTAAGTTTACTGTTCTTTCTAGCCCAAGATGATGCCTCAGTGAGTAGATTGTATTACACAGAATGAGTCATTTAACCTTTTTTCAGTTTCTTCTAAAATGAGGAAGTAAGAACACTTGCTCATGAAGATCTTTTACAAACCTAAAAGTTTCTGAAAGCCCTTTCTTATAGTATTTATTATTGTATTTATTACAGTTATTTACACACTTGCTTTGTTTATTTCTCCGTCTGTGCTCTATTTTCCTTGAGATAAGGGTCTGTGTCTTACTGAAATTTGCATCCCTCCCAGCTTCTAGCTTATTGTTGAATGTGTTGAGTGAATAGTAAAGTGATACCACATGTCACAAAACAACATTAGGAAGACTTTACGGTGACACACAAAGAAGGAATATGTTAGGGATAGGACTCCTGTAGGATTACCTAAAAATAGGAGAGAAATGCTGGTCTACACTGAAGTTCAAGGAACAAAGCTGCAAAGAGGCTCCTGGCCCGGGCTGTTCTAGAGATTTGGTTTCCTTAAGCAAAAAAAGGCATTTTAATACCAGTGTTTTCCTGTCCCACATCATATAAGCAGTGGTGTAAACAAAGAGATCAGAACCCCTCAGTTCATGATTACTCGTTCTTTTCAATGCAATCCTTTCTTTACATGTCCTTTTATTTGAAATAAGAGAACCTCATATGAAAAAGGCATAGAGGACCATCAGGTTTGTGTTTTATACTTTCAGACTTTGGTTTATGTATCCTTTGATGCTTCCTATCTGTTCTTCCCAGAAGCTTAAGCATAGACAGAAGGCATGGCGGGGGAGAGGGCCACTGTTAGTTTCTGTTGATGGGATAGAGAACTTCCTCTCCCATCACTCGTGATGGAGGATTTGCTCTTGACCTCTGTTGCTTGCCTCTCTCTAAGAACATTTTCTGCCCATCCACATAAGAGAAAAGTTTCTGAATGGTGGGTGTCCTTTCATCGTTCATTTGGCCCCTGAAGAACAGATCCATTTGTGCAGCAGTGCTTCTTGGGGTCCCCTCCCAGCTATAAGACCTGAAACTTCTCTCTAGACTAAGCTGGGACATTCAGGCTCACCTCATTGATTTCCATTTCCTTTGGGATCACTGTCCTTCATTGCCTGATGTCTACTGTCATGACACTGTTGTTTCAGTTTATTTTCAGTTGTTTCAGGGTAGAGGGTAAATCTAGTCCTTGTTATTCCATTTTGACAAGAAGCAGAAGTTCCAGTACAAGGAAGTTTAATATACTAAGCTGTCTACATCTTTACATGTTTGGAATTTTCCAAAATAAAAAGTGTGGTTTTTTTAAAAGGTAAATACCTGATGCCTGGTAGTACAGAAGGTTTTTGAAGGAAAACAGTGGTGTAGAATAGGAATTTTATTTGGTTGTATTATCCATAAGATATAAAGATTTTCTCCTTTGTCCCTCCAATAATTCTTCAAAATCTACTAATAGGACTAATTAATTGTAACCAATTTTTTTTTGTTTTAAGATACACAAAGTTAGAGTAATATCACGAATATCCATGCTGATACTACCCACCCTCAAATGACCACCATTTTGTCATCTGAATTTGGCATTTATATAAAACATGTTTTGTTATTTTTAATTTTTATATATTACATATATTCATTCTTCTTACATTTTCATTCAACATTTTATTTGTGAGAGTCAGACATATGTAACTCTAGTTCAATCATTTTCACTGTATCCAATCAATAAATGGCATGTTTACTTTTTAGTTGCTCATGTATATTTTGTCAAGTCTCTGATTAAGACTACCTGTGATGGACACTTGTCTTATTGGGGAGACCACTTCCTGGACGGTGTAGGTGCCTGGCTGCTGCGGTGGGCACCTGAAGCTGAAGCTGAATAGTGATGGGTGATGGTTGTCAACTGTGGTCTAATATATATATATATATATATATATATATATATATATATATATATATGGTCACAGGTTGCAGAGTGCAGCGCAGGGGATGGGGTCAGTGGAACTGGCGGCTATGTGCAATGTCGGAGGGGTGGTAGATTGGGGGAGGGGGGCTGTCACTTTGTGAGGGGTGTAAATGTCCAACTATTACATTGTTTTGCACACCTGAAACTAATAACAAGAATAATAAAAAGACTACCTGGTTTGTTCGTTGGTTTGTTCATCTGTATTTATTGAGTGCTTACTGTGGGCCAAACATTGTTCTAGGTGATGGGATTACTATGATGAACAAAACAGACATCATAGACCTTACATTTGAGCTTAAGAAGATAGACATTAAACAAGTAGTGTAATATTCATATGTCAGTTAGTGATAGGAGCTAAGAAGAAAAACGAATCAAGGTAAATGGGATAGAGAGTAAAGGTGACAGGTAGATGATATTGTTTTATACGGATGGTTAGGAAGACCTTTCTGATCAAGTGACATTTGAGAAGGCATCTGAAGGAAGGGAGGAAGTAACCAGGTGGATATCTAAGGGAGAAGGGAATGGCAAGGGCAAAAACCAGGAGTGGGAATGTGCCAGGTGGGATCATGCTTGGAACAGAAGGGAGGGCAGTGTAGCTGGTGTCGGGAGCGGGGTTCGGGGTGTAAGCCAGGTGAGATGCGGTCTGAGCAGTGGCGGAGTGCAGGTCTTGGAGGACTTTGGATTTCACCAGCATGAGATGGGAAGCCACTGGAGGGTTTTCAGGAGCAGAGCAACGTGATCTAATTTGCTTTTAAGACCCGTTGTGTTGACAGTAGTCCTCAGGAGGGGAAGAGGGGAGAAATAGACAAGCAGGAGGCTATTGCAACAATCAGGTGAAAAAGATTATGGTTTGGAACAGAGTGGTAGTGGGAGGCAGTGAGAAGCACTTGGAATCAGAATATATTTTAAAGGTTGAGCTAAGCAGGATTTGCTTACAAATGGGATGTTGGATATGAGAAGAGGGAGTCAAAAATGACTCCAAAGTTTTGGGGCCGGATATCCAGAGGAAGGAGTTGCTGTTTACTGAGCTGTAGCAGCCTGGGGATACACTCAATTTTGGAAGGAGTCAAGAGATTCATTTGGATCTGTTATGTTTGGGACTTCCAAGTAAAGACTGGTAAGCAGATGTGTAAGTGAGTCTGGAGTTCAAAGGGGAAGCTCTGGGCTAAATTTCTAAGTGTCAGTATCAGCAGGAGATAGATAAAATTTAAAGCATGGAAATTAGCAGGCTAGAAAGGAGAAAAGACATGAGAAATGAGCCCTGAAGCACTCCAACATTCAGGGATAGAGAGACGATGACAAGGAACCTGCAAAGGCGACAGAAAACAAGCTGGCAGTGAGATTGAGGAAAACCCAGAGAGAGTGATGTCTTAGAGGCTGCTAAGCCAAATTTCTGAAGATTCCCCTCAATCATATACTCTCCCTATGGATAAGAACTCTTCGTATGAAGAAGACCTATAGCTGATTATTCCCCGAAAGTTAAGGAACTCAAATAGTCGTATATGCCTAAATTAAGAAATAATAAAATTTTTTTAAAAGTTGCAGTACACTTATGGGATTATGAATAATATAAATTAATTTTATCTTAATCGTCTTAAATGTTTAATCCTGTTTTCAATAAAAATGAGTTTCATAAAAAGAATTTGAATTAATATCCCAATCTGTCATTCTTTTCGATTGTGCATATCAGCTTAAGTTCTCTTCTTAGAATCTTAATATTTAATACTTTTGTGTAAAAGTCCATGGGATGCATTTTTTTCTAATGGAAAGAAATAACTGATTGCTAATATCTGCATCTTTTAAGCCTCATATAAAAAAATGAACCATTTCTATTTAAGTGAAATGCATTATTGTCAGTCTTTAGTAGCCACAGGTTTGGGTGGAGGTCTGAGTTACAAAACTCATATTCAGTAAGTAGAAAATTTTTTCTAGTTTAGAGCAAGTGGTTCTTTAGTAACTTGAACTAAACCAGGCTGGTTTCTGTTTGGTGTTTTAGGACTTGTTTAAAAGGCTTTCGCACTTGCAGGCATTGCATTTCTGCTCTTATTTGAAATGCAGTATGAGTATCTCAATCATTATAAAAGCCACCAGACATGTATCCTAATGAAGACAAATGTGCAAATAAGATTTGTGTTACTCTTGAGTGTGGGCCAGCATGACAGATTTTTAAAAATTCAAAAAGCTGAGAGTGATCTTAGAAAGTATGTAGGCAAATCCTATTGTTTTTCAGGTTAAGAAAATGAAGCCTGTCGGGTTATATGATCTGTCTCAACTAGTTATTGAGGAAATTGGGGTTAGAACCCAGGTGTCACACTGCCAGGATGATCCGTTCTCTAACTATGGAGCTATATTTTAAAGGAAAAAAGTAGCAGGATTAGAGAAACTCATCTGATTGTAACACAATGTAGGGTCTCTGGCCATTTTTCTTGTTTTATATCAATGCTCCTTTGATTTAATGATTTAATGATTTTGCTGAACTTTAAAATAATCCCGTTAAATAGCAGATGTAAGTTATCATCATTCTCATTTTACACAGGTGATAAAATTGAGGCATAGAGTTTCGTTTTCTTCTCCAAGATCACAGAGCTAGTAAATGGGACAGGACCCAGGTCTTCTGAATCCTATTTAATGTGTCTTTCTACAATTAGTCATATAAGAGAAATATATAAATTATTTAACAAAATAATCTCAGCAGGAAAAAAAGCCCACTTTTGTGTTGCACACCAGTTGGGAGACAGGGGGGACAAGCTGATGATGGGAAATGGAATGCCTGAAAAAATAGTAACAACTAACAGCGTTGCCATAGTAACAAAACTGAGCAATTACAGGCATTGATGCAAATTTCTCTGAACAAAAAGAATCAAATTCTATGAAACAAGATAATTTTTGGTCAGTCCTTAGATAGTTTCAAAACACCAACTGCACAAGTGCAAAGATGAATAGATTTGAATTAACATCAGTTTCCGGGTGAAGACGTGGGAATTTTAGTTCACTGCAAACAGAATGTGATCCAATGTTATGATATGACTGCCCAAAAAAAGCTAATGCAATCCTGGGCTGCAGTGAATGAGGATGTACGGAGTAAACTTCACTGGTTATACAAAAGTTGGATCACATCTTGGTGCCACATTTTAAGACGGATGCAAAGAACTGAGCTTCATAGAGAAGGATGACCAGAATGGAAGTCTGGAAGCTATTTCCTCAGCGGAACTTTTGAAGAACTGGGGTATTACTTTGAAAACAAGGAGAATTAAAGGTTCTTTAAATGTATTCATTCACTCAACAAAAATTTATTGAGTATCCACTATATGTCACAGTAGTAGGGTTGGGGAACCGTGTGGAGAATTTTTGGTAGAGGAGTGACGGTATCTCACCTGTTTTCAAAGCATCATTCTGGGAGGTAAGTTGAGACTAGGGTGTGGCAAGGGAGGAAGCAAGGAGACAAATCAGGAGGTTAGTGCATTAATTTAGGCAAGAGCAGATATTATTTGGACCAGCATGTAGCAGTGGAGGAAAAACAAAGTGATTGGATTTTGGATATGTTTTTAATTTGGGATATGTTGCGTGTAAATGAAGAGAAGATTTAAAAAAAAAACACATTAAACTTAATTTAAATTTCTGAGTCTTCAGAGGATAGCACCAGATCCCATGGATGGTGTCAGAAGGGGGAATGGGAGCAGAAGGAAAGAATTTGCCAGTTGGTAGAGTTTTCAATGGCAGAGAGGGGAAGTGGGTAAGGGGGTGGGAAAAACTGGAACATGCCTCTTTCTCTCCAGTGTCAGACCATTTTGACTCAGTGTCACAGAGGCAGAAAAAGTCCCTAACTTTCAGAAATATTATAGAATTTCAAAAAGTTCATGAAAAAAGCCATATAAATTGCAAACCACCAAACTGCTATTGTATTTTTTCCACAATAGTGTAAAAACAACACAATATTGAAAAAATATAAAAGGAGTATAAAGAAAGACTATGACCCACTGGCTTGAAGAGTCGTTTAGAATTACTGCTTTCAAGTAATCCACATGACCATCACCACCCTATAATCATTTTTTTTACTCTACGACTATGGAACATAATAGAAGAAACTAATAGGAAATGGAAAGCAAAGCTAAATATGGACAAATATTTCCACACTAAAATAGTCCGATGGGAGAGTAATTGAAATTGAACTCAGAGGACATAAAAATCGTATCTATGCCATTTGGGGAAGAACTGGAATGTGGGGTGAAAGTATGACTAACATAAAAGCAAAGAACTGTAGCTATTAAAAGTATCACAGTCATGGGCTGATTGTTGGACACCTACGAGTATTCTTAGTAATTGATAGAAATCATTTGGTTGTAATATAATCATGAGTTTATAATTCAATTAGTAATTATAAGTTAAGCCTCATCACTGTTGTTACACATTTGTATATAAACTGAATTATGTTGTTGATGTAAGAGATAGTTTGATTCTTTAATACATTTATTTATTATCTTCTGTGTGCCAGGCAATGTGTCAGGGATACAATCCTGAATAAGACAAACACTGTCCCCTGTCTTCAAGTAATTTACAGTCTGGCTCAGTGGTTCTCAATGTTAATGCATTTGAAAACAACCTAAAGAATTTATTAGAAATGCAAATGGCCAGCTCCTTCCACTCTTACCCCTGAAAAAATGCTGATTAAATAGATCTCTAGTGAATCCCAGGAATCTATCTCCACTTTACACAAGTATCCCAAGGAGATCCTAATGCAGGTGGTCCACAGACACCAGTTTGAGAAATCACGGAACGTGACAGAGAGCCCCTGAGGAGAGACGACAGATTTCTATCAGCCTCTCAGGGGCAACAATGGTGACTAGATCAGGATGACTGCTTACAAATAAGCAGGGATCCTTTGGTAAGAAATACTCATATTCGGTAGGAACTCTTAGATGATTCCTAGAAGAGGATAACTTCCAATTCCCAGGCTACACTTTTTCCCAGTGTCTGGCCTTGTGGGGACCATTTACCCATCAAGAGCATGGGGGACCATCAGTCAATTTGCTAGGTCCTCCCAACCTCACCTCCTGCCTTGTTCTGCCACACCCGCTGCCTATGGAGGGATATACAATTAACCTGCCCTTATGTCTTCCTTAGCTAATTTGACCAAGGATGAATATATAACCCAAAGCTGGCCAATCTACAGGCTGGTCAGAGAGGAAATTTTTCTCTTTTGATAATCTGAACTAAGAGACATAGAGTTGTAGTCACTTGATTGTAGATTAAGCTAAAGGGTCATGAAGAGTTACTATGAGATGGTTAAACAGGAACCAGCAAGAGTAGAGACCCGAATATACTATATGTAGAAAATAGCGGTGAAGACACAAGAGAGACACAAATATGAAGCAGAACACTTGGTCCCTGAGCAATCAAAAGAATAACCTCAGCCCTGACTTCCCATTTCCCAGCTCCATTTCCCTCTGACCCAGCTCTAATTCCTGTCCTTAGTGCCTTGAGCGTTCTTTCAATACAACTCTCATTTTTTGAGTCAACTAGAGTAGGTTCTGTCCATTGCAATCAAATTGTCCCTAAGGTAAGCAGAGACTAGATTCTTCGGGAAGGGGAGGGGGGAAGAAAACCTACCTACCAATTTATATATACTGTCTTGGTTAGATTTGAATTGCAAGCAACAGAAACAAACTCTAAGATAATTAAACTGTTGGAAGGCTACTGGGGGCACTTCGAAGTGAGATTACTGGACCAAGTTCTGAAATGAACAGTAACCAAGGTAACACAAGTTAATTTGGAAGCAGAAGGTATAGCCACTACCTCCTAACTGGAATGTGTAGCTGGCACACGACCTCTGGGTTGAATAAGCTCTAACCAGTCCAATTCATGCCACATTCTCTCAAGATTAAAAAACTGGCCAAACCTAGGGCATGTACCTATGCCTGGTTTTATGAGGGCAAGGAAAGGAAGGACACGCCCTTTGTTTCCAGAGTGGGAGGCAGGCACACAGTTCATCTCCTCTGAAAACCATACACCATGGAAAAGATGCAATTCCTAAAAGGAATTTGAGGCCTTTTGTGAGTGGGAATGGATACCAGAGATACTTTGAAATAGAAATAAGTAGCAAGAGACCATATGCTTACCCTCAGACAGAAAAAATTTACAGAGATGACTTGGTCTTCAGCATAAAAAATAATGTTCTGATGATTAGAGAAATGGAATAGCCAAGCTTGTGAAATAATGAACTTGTCACTCTAACTGTTTAAGCAAGAGTTAGATAAACATTAGTCAGTAACATTGACGGGATTTCTAAATTGGATGACAAATGGGTTCAACAACTTGTTCTTAATAGTACATGAAGACAACACATTTCGAGCCATATATCTATTTCACATCTTGGGTAATGAGTACCATATAACTATTAAATGCTTTATGAAGTAGCTTTGCCTTTCATGCATCTTGAAATTATTCTTTTAAGTTTTAAACTGCCCTGCTTATTTTCCTGTCCCTGCATCTCGAATTGTGATTGCTGAAGTAGCTTTGCCTTGAGCTAAAGGTGTAATCTTGCCCTGCACTTTGGGACCACATTTATTCCCAGGCTTAGGAAACAAGAAGAGGAGCCACATGAGCCCCTGGATGGAGGGTGACCAGCTCAACACACAGGCTGCATCACAGCACAGGCGTCCTGATGCTGCTATTCCAGTCCCCTGGTAACCAGGGTAGTGCATTGTTTTCTTGTAGTGAACACTTCATCTGGCACACCTGTCTCCCCATGGACCTAATTTCTTGTTGCCGAACTGCCTGTTAGTCTCTACTTCTGAAGATTACACCTTTGAATGTCTGACTGTATCAGGCAGCAGGGTTCAATGCTGGAGATACCACCTGAAGTCTTTTAAGCAGAAAGGGATTTAATATGGAGATTTAGATCATTACAAAAATCACTGGAAGTTTGGGTTATAACTTGAGGTCCAGGAATGACTCCCCAAACACCATGAAAAACTGACCTCCCAGGGAAGTTACCTCCTCTGCCATCAGAGGTCTGGAAGCTGATGTGACTGCCGCTGCAACTGCCTCTTGACAACAAGGAAACTGGAGACTGGACAAAGAAGACCTCAGAGTTCCACGATTGTGTGTCATCCATAAACAGCCAAAAGCAGCGGTAAGAAAGCCTCCACTTTAGCTCTGCCTTTTCAAATATGTGTAGGTGCATCTAATTGGAATTTAATCAAATATAGAGCTCTGCTGCAAGGAAGTCTGGGAAATTTATTATCTAGTTTTCCATCTATTTCAGTATAGAGAGCCACACTACAAGGAAGTGGCAATGAACGCCAAGTGCCATATCCAACACATCAGGTCTACATGGCACTGGAAGTCCTAGCCAGTATATTACAGCATGAAAAAATAAGTGAAAGGCATACAGTCAGAAAGGAAGGAGTGAAACTATTCTTAGTCACAGATGACACGATTTCATACAAGGAAAATTATCACAGACCGACAAACAAACAAACAGAAAATACTGGAAGAATTAAGTATGGGTATAGCAAGGTCCATGATACAAGGTCAACATAAAAAGGTTCAGCTGCATTTCTCCATATGAGCAATAAACAAGTGAAACCTAAAACTTTTAAAATACCATTTATAAGTAGCATTAGAAAACATGAAATACTCAGGGATGGATTTTATAAAATATGTGTAAGATCTGTACACTGAAAATTATAAAATATTACTGAATTGAAAGAAGACCTAACTAAATAGAGTTATATCATGTTCACAGATTGGAAGACAATATAAAAATGTACATCCTACTCCAACTGACCTTTAAATTCAATGCCAGCTCAATCAAAATCTCAGCAGGTTTTAAAAATAGACATTAATAATCTGATTTTAAAATTTATATGGAAAGGCAAAGAACCCAGTATAGTCAAACGAATGCTGAAAAAAACTCCACAAAGTTAGATATCTTACACTACCTGACCTCAAGACTCTTGGGTTCCCGGACACAATTCCAAGTGTGTGGGGCAGGGGTGGGGGTGGGGGGCAGCATGGGAGGGGGAGGCCTCCCACACAACACCAAGCAATTCTCTGGCACCAGCAAGGTCTCTGAAAACTCTCCTCGATTCTGACATTATCTGCCTGTATAAACAGCAACAGATTCCACACGTAAAAGACTCAGTGACACAAGACTGACACGCTCCCACCCCCGTACTTCTGACTAACTGGCTATAGATCAGAGGTTCTCCATGCGGTTTGATTCATTTTCTGGAGTGGTTCACAGAACTCAGAAAAACCTTTACTTCCTAGATCACTGGTGTATTATAAAAGGATAGAACTTGGGGGCAGCCAGGTAGAAGGGATGCACTGGGCAAGGCACATGGGAAGGTGTGCAGAGCTTCTATGCCTTCTCCAGGCAGCCAACTCTCCCAGCACCTCCGGATGTTCAGCAACCTGGAAGGTCTCCAAATTCCACCCTTTGGGGCTTTTATGGAGGCTTTGTTGCACAGGCATGATTGATTAAATCATTGTTGATTGATTCAACCCCCAGGCCTTCTTCCCTTCAGGAGGGACTGAAAATTCCAACTGTCTAATCACATGCTTTGTTCCTCTGGTGACCAGCCCCCATCCTTAGGCCACCTAAGGGCATTCCAATGTCACATCATTAACATACCAAAAGACACCTTTATCGTTCTCTACACTTAAGAAATTCCGAGGGTTTTAGGAGCTCTGTGCCAGAAATGGGGATGAAGACCGAATAATCTATTTCTTAACATGAATCGCAATATCACAAAGACATATTCTAAAATTACAATAATCAATACAGTGTGATATCAGTATAAGAATAAAGATATAGATCAATGGAATAAAACAGTGGTTCCAGAAATACACCCACACATATATGCTCAATTGATTCTCCACAAAGGCGTCCAGGTAATTCAATGGGGGAAAAGGATAGCCTTTTTTAATAAATGATGACAGAACAACTAGATATCTGGGAGGAGGGGAGTATAAATTTCAATTCTTTCTTATACCATATACATAAATGAACTTGAATGGATTACAATTTACAAACATAAAACCTAAAATAAAATGCTTCTAGAAGAAAACAGAAAAATCTTCATGACTTTGACATATACAAAGATTTCTTAGGATACTGCATAGTTTTTTAAGATTCAAAGAGCTTTGGAGTCAGGCAGATTCTCTAGTTTTGCCACTGATGATATTTAAACTTATAGCCTACTAATTTTATTATTCTTAATCCAAGTTTCCTCTTCAGTAGAGCTTTCTGTAAAATTAAATGAAATATTATATACAAAGTATTTCCACTCTGTTTATTGCATAGAATACACCCACAAAGTGATAGCTATTAATATAAACAAAGGTAACTGTCACATTCATGACTTTTATAAGATTTGCATAGATTCTAGTCCGATTCTGCAATTTTCAAGCATCCCAGGTGAATAACAGCCAGGTAGCAAATTGAAGCTGAGGCTTGCGTTTTAAACTGAAGTTCCTAAAATTCTGGTCATTTTTTTTAAAAAAAGTGATAAATTGAATGTCATTAAAACTAAAAACTTCTAATTTTTTTTAAATTTTAATTATTTTATATTAGCTTCAGTTTTACAAAACAGCATGATGATTATACATTTATACCCCTCACAGAGTGATAACTCCCTCTCCCAATCTGCTACCCCTCTGACATCATATATAGCTGTCACAATACCATTGACTCTATTCCCTGTGCTGTACTCCACATCCTGTGACTATATATATATATAAAATATAATTATAGTTGACTTTCAATTTAATAAAATGAAAAGGTAAACCACAGACTGGGAGAAAATATTCACAATACATGTATCTGATAAAGAACTTGTATCTCCAATGGTCATAATTCAATAAGGCAAACAACACAAACAAAAAATGTACAAAGTGTTTAAACAGACACCTCTCAAAAGAAGATATACAAACGGCCAATAAACACACGACAGCATGCTCAACATCACAAGTTATTAGAGAAGTACAAACTAAAACCCAGTGAACTACAACAACACACCTGCTAGCATGGCTACAATTCAAAAGGGTGAGCGTACCAAGTGTTGCCCAGGACGTGGAGCAGCCAGTACTTTCATACATTGCTGGTGGGAATGTAAAATGGTGCGCCCATCTTGTTTACAATTTGTCAGTTTCTTACAATACACACACCATGCATAAAACACAATATACACTTCCCATATATAAACAATAATATAAACAGCCATTTTAAAATAGAGGCGGAGCTGCCATGCGGAAGATCTGCCTTGCATGCCTCAAACCTTCGGATGCTAAAAAACAAGGAAAAATAACCTTTGGACTGGGCCTAAGCAACATTGTTTCCCAAAAAAACTGTTTGCAACCATAATAAGAAAGCAGTTATTATGACTACTGGACTGGAAATTAAGAACATTATTTAGAATTAATATTACTATGCTATGTTATCTGTCCCAATAGAAATGCATTCCGGGTACTGATGTAATTGTTCCCCTTCCCTTTCTCATTAAACACCCATTGCCTTTGTCTCCTAATTTGAACATTATCTGAGCTTCTGCCTGAATGAATGATTCCCAAATAGCTATTCCTATTGATCTCAAATAAATGCTTGTTTGCCTCTCACTTTGAAAGGCTGTTTTATTTTTAGGTTAACACGTATAATTTAGCAATTCGACTTGGTATTTGCTCAGGGGAAATGAAACATATCCACACAAAGATTTGAATATGAATGTTAATAACTTTATTCTTAAAGCACAAAAACTAGAAACACTCTATCAACAGGTGAATATATTTAAAAAATTTTGTGTGACTACTAAAAGTGAAACTGCATTGGAACTACTCAGTAATAATAAGGAATGAACTACTAATACATATCAATATGGAGACATTTCAAAACCGTTTTTTTTAGTTAAAAAGCTAGACATGAAAGAGTCCACAGTATACGCTTCCATTTATTTGACATTTTAAAACAGGAAAAATTAATCCACAGTGACAGACAGCAGAATGACGTTTGCCTTTGATGGGAGGTGGGGAGAGAATGACAGCAAAGAGACATGAGTGAACATTTGTCTTTACTTTGAATGGAATAGTAGTTACATGGGTACACTTTTGTCAAAACTCAACTAACAATACACTTAAAAAACGTGTATGTTATTATATGTAAATTATGTATATCAATAAAATTAAACTGTAAAAAGTCAAACTATATACTGTATGTACCTCTGATCATAAAACAAATCCCCAATTTATACCCCCCTGCAAGGAACATGTAATCATATCTTTTTTTTTCCTACACTGAAAACACTGGGGACTCGGCTGGCCATTCAAGGCCATGGACTTTCCAACCTAGAACCATGGCCTAACTTGTTCTTAAGCTCGTGGTGAAGGCCCCGACGCTGGTAAACACTGCTGCAACTTGAAGCCCGCATTGGCCACATTTTAGCACTATGCCAAGGTGAGCTGTTTCCTCCGATCCATGAGATCCCTACAGCTTTTCAGAGCTTGAAAAAAATAGTCAATAGTGCTCAAACTGGTAGCTTCAAACAGCTCATAGTTAAGGAAGCTCTGCTGAATGGTTTAGTGGCCACTGAGGTGTGGATGCGGTTTTATGTCAGCAAGATCACAAGCAAGTGTGACATCAATGGCTATAATATTTGAAGACCAATCTTTCGCATCTGTTTCTTTTTGGTTTATTATTTGCATGTTCTTGGACTATGTGTGATCAGACCACTATTTGAATAAAAGATGTCCAGAAAAAAAGAAAGAAAGGAAACAACACTGGAGATGACACATCTGAGACTGAGGTTAGTTAGTATGTCGCTAGGTAGACAGGGAGGTCCCTGGTGGAATAAACAAAAAGACAGCCATATCCTGAAACTCCGAGGCTCTGGAATGTCTCCTTCACTCCAGGACAAAGATATGAGAATATGCCTTCAGGTTAATAAATTATCTCAAATCCCTTTTGGCCAGACAAAGGAGCAGATCGGATAGATAGGAATGGGTTACTTCGGTAATCCCTTCAGGATGGGCAAACAGGACAAACCTGATAGATGAATTCCATTAGAAGGCGCCAGCTCCCTTCCCCAAGCAAGCAAGGGAAGGTATAAAAGTAAGAACTTTTGCCTCAGTCACTGGGCACCCCCATTCGGGACCCCTCCGTTCGGGAGCTCTGACCCTTTGCTTTCAATAAACTATCTTCCTTCGTAACTTTTTTGCTTCTCCCTGGTTCGTGTGTCCACTCTTCGCCTTCACGAGACACCATCTGGCCCACACCCAGAAACTGCCGACAGATCCAACATCATCTACATCAAATCCTTTAAAATTTTTCCATTTGCTATGCAAAAAGAGGTATCTAATTGACTTGAATTGACCAGAAATTAGTGACTGTTAGTGTCTTTGGTCTCTCTCTCTCTCTCTCTCTCTCTCTCTCTCTCTCTCTCTCTCTCTCCCTCCCACTCTCTCCTCCCCCCATCCACCCCCTCTCAATAGTATTACTGTCTCTCTCCTCTCTCTGAGTCAAAAACATAGGAACTATGTTGAATTTCTCCTAACCCTATCTGTCATAATCATTTGCAGGTCAATTGCTAAGTCCTTTGTAAGAGTTTTTGCATTAGCATCATTTCCTTTCTCACCATTACTTCTGCCACTTTAGTTCATTTGACCTTTTTATTTACTCTATTATAAGCAGACCAGCCAAGTTAAGCCCTTACCTCTAAGTTCGCCTTCCAATCCAACCTACTTTCTGTTCTGTAGTTAATTTTCTGAAGCATGTCTTCATAATCGTGCTCACAGGATCAAAAACAAACAACAAAAGCAAGTTTCAGCGGACTGCTTACTAAATAAAATCCCAACACCAGCATTCAAGATACTCTAGAATTAAGCTGCAGTCTGCATTCCCAGACTTACATTCCATTATTTTCTTACATCTACTCGGGCCGTATAGTGTAATGGTTGAAAACTATTATTATTATCTCTTATTAACAAAAGCAACATGGAGAGCCAAGTACTTCTAACATTTCTAAATAAGCTGTGTGCAAAGGGCAACCTCTGACACTTCATCAAATATTCAGAAAGCCCTCTAGTCATAAGCCACAGCTGTTTCTATGGTCTGGTTTTCTTGGAAAGCATATGTTTCCTTCAGGTCTACTACCATAAAAATGATGCTTGCCTTCTCTTGTGTTATTCAGAGACATATTTAGCTAATTCATTCTACAAACAAGGATTCATATAGAGAACATGGCCTTTTGAACCTGAACAAATCTGTATTTTAGATAGTCAAGTTACCTTAGTCATGTTTTCAGTATAATTTTTTCTTTGTCTTAAATGATACAATCTTTATTAAAATCAACAAATATTTATTGAGGACTAACTGTGAAATATACTGTACTAATGCCTATAGAAAACTAAAAGATGAATAGGGTAAAGCCCTTTAAACATCTTGCAATCCGGTAAAAGGTCAAGATAATAAATCCTGAAAATCTTTAACTTAAAGTAAAAATATTTTTAACACTCCTAGAGGCATATAAAATGCTATACAATGGCTGAAAGAAAGGACAAGTCATACATATCCGGTATGTGAATCAAGGTTTTTGACAAGGTCCTGGAAGGAGAGGTACTATTTTGACAGGCAGAGATAGTTCAAGAAGGCTTTCTAGACAGAAGCAGTATTAAGGATTATTGATTGAAAAATCAACTAAAGTAGGTGGTTTGTCATCCAAAAGGATTTATTCAGGGGAAAAAGAAAAGGTTGCAACCCAGTGCGTGCAGACATGGCAAGCTACATGCACAGTCTGGCCTGCGTGCCAAGATGGAGGGGTATTTATAGAAGGGAAAAGGAAGAAAAGGAAAGGGGACTTTAGAACCATAGAGCTGTTATAAACATAGAGCTCTTCCTATAGGGTTCTCATGTGTAGAATTCTCATGATTATGCAGAATGTGAGAAATTCCATAATACGATCTTGCTCCTTCCATAGACCCTGCTGACTGACGATGTTTGCTGAAAGTTCCAGTTAGTCTGTAGCACAATAAAACAGAAGAGTTTAGAGAAATGTTTGGGGTTTTCAGGGAGCGGTTAACCAGTGTGCCAAGCTGACTGATGCATAGTGTCCTTAAAGGGGCAGTTAGACCGCTGTCAGTAGAAAGCCTGGAGTGGAGTGGCGGGCTGAGGGGTTTAGACGTTTGTCCAAAGCAAAGAGCCTGTTAAATGGTATATAGCAAATGCGTGGTTGCCACAATGTTTGAGGAAGATTATCCTGTAAGGATAGTGGAAGAAGGAAGGAATCGGAAAACAAGGAGGAAAACTAGGAGGATAACTCAATACCGGGTGAAAAGTAATACATTGGGAGGAGGGAGTCATAAAGAGGAAGGTAAATAGAAGTGGCATTTCAAAAAGTTTTTACAGGGCTTAGAAATGTATATTAAAGGTAAAGCAGGGGAAGGAAGACGAACATTGGCTGCGCAGATACATTACACAGGCACTGGGCTCGAAGGTTTTGTCGCAGCATCTGGGCAACGTTAGAGGAGCAGCAAAGAGGTCTCCAAAGTTTCCAGATTAGGGAATGGCGACAATGCCTGTAACATTAAGAGAAACTGGGAAATTAGGATAGTTTAACTTGGATGTGTTGAGCTTGATATTCTGGGGGAATACTTAGGTGGTGATGTGTCATAGAAATTGAAAATAAAACAAGGGAGCCCAGGAGCAGCGCCCAGGTAGGTGACAGGTTTGGAAATCAGCCAGGTAGTAGTGATAGTGAGAGCTGAGGATAAGATCTTCAAAAGCTTGTGGAGAGAGAAAGGCTCTGGGCTGAATGAGAATAATGGTGATAGCCCTCATCATCACTACGATCGCTACTAAATGACTAGCATCAGGCCAAACGCTTTCCATGTTTTAGCTCATTGAAGCATCACAATCAAGGAACCTGAAAAAGTGATCGTTATGACTAACCAATTATTAATACACGATGTGAAAAATTAAGTTTTAGAAGTAGAATCCCAGATGATTTCAAGATGTCAAGTAGCAAAGAAGGGGGTCATAGAAGGGATAAGGAAAGAGCACCAAAGTTCAATGTCATTTTTAGAGAATGCTGCTTCACTCCACCTGTTGATTATTAGTCAAGTAGAAGTTTAACGCGTATTAGAAAGTGTTGAAGGGGTATAGTGTGCCCTCAAGTTATTGGAAGGAGGAAAGAGAATGCGAAAAAAAAACAAGTGCCTATGAAGGTATGTACAGTTATGAACCTTTACAATCTAACAATATAGCATCAAAATGTATTTTTAAACTGCTAGAAATAGACAGATACAGAGGGTATATCTGTATCCCAAAAAAGTATACACATTTTAATTAAGTAAAACTGTATTAAAATAATAACACTCAATATATACTGATAAAAAAAGATGAACACAAGTTTGACTTCTGCACTTACAAGAGGTGCTCAAAGTGGTTACCATCAGCGTCCAGACACTTGTGATTACGGAGAACTACTGCTTGAGCAACGTTGACCAAAGTGTCCACTTATATACATTTTTTTGGCACCCCCAGTACTTACAAATCCACAGTCATAGGGAAAGCTATTAATAAACTCTCTTATTTAAAAAAAAAAAAAAAAAAAAGCTGGGCTGGAGGAAGTGGCTTATATGTATGGCAGCCTGAAACACTGAACTAGGCATACTTACCCATCCACCAGAGACACATCTGGATAGCCGAAGCCTCCTCACAATGGTCCTAATTCTGTAAAACAACCTCTGGAATAGTGGAGCCAACCAAACACTTTGCAGTGTTTTCTGTAAAGAGATGGCTTCAGTGAGGAAAAAAAGGACAACTGAACTATGCATGTTCATTTCTTACCCTAAACTCACAACGCAGAGAAGTTACTCTGTCTTCCTTGGGAAGTTTGAGGAGCTGTGCAAAGAAACAGGATGTTCAGGAAAAATCTTTCTCGTGAAAATCAGAGGAACGTAGAAGACGTATACCCCAAAGAACAACTAGATCGAAGGATGTGAAGATTTTGTAGGATACACACTGTCAGATTACTTTCCATCAGGATTTGACCAAATACTTTGTAATTCTACTATAGAGGTATGAGAGTAGCCAGTTTACACGACCTTTGATAGGTGTGCCAGCCACTGCATGTTGTTTGTGCAATTTCCCTTTCCTGATTTTTCTTGTAACAGATTATGATGTTGGGGTGGCAGTGTGCCGTGCTTATAAATTCTCAGCCTCCCTTGCAATTAGGGATGGCTATGTTATACACTTCTTACCAATGAGATGAACACTATAAGTCGGCCAGTGATTCCTAGAAAGTTTTGTTTTCTTAATTTAAATGCCACCTTTTCTCTCTTTCCTTATTCCTGCCTGAAACACTGAAGTGACATCTGAAGTTGAAGCGTCCATCTTGTAACCAAAATGAGAGCCACATGCCAAGAATGATGAGACAGAAACATAAACATTCCCTGAAGACGTTACTGAACAGCTACATCCGTCCTGCTGTGTCTTTTCTATTTATCAACACAAAGAAACGACACTTTTTCTATTTAAAGATTTCAGCTTTGAAATGTATGTCGTATATATCTGTATGGTTTATGTTTGCAAATTATTTTACTCTACTCGTTTATTTCAGATGTCTTTCTTTTAAATAACCCGATTTTATTTTCCATTCCAATCTGAGTCATTGACTTTTTACTAATAGAATTAAGTTCATTTACATTTGCAGTTGTAATTCTTGCATTTATGTATTTGGTTGCAAGATGTAGAAATTCATCTTCAGTTAGCAAAATGGAAATTCAATGGCTCCGGCAACCAGGAGGAAAGAGTGCAGCTAGAGACCCTCTGAGCCAGAGACTTGATACTCCCGAGATTCTCTTGCTCTGCCTCCCTTTGCTTCTGGCTACTTTTGTCCACACACACCACTCCACACATCTTCCCAGTTTTATCTTGAAAGTGAAAAAATGCTTTTGTTTATGTCCTTTTGAACAAAACCTGGAGAAGGAGTACAATGTTCATGGTTTGTGCCAGATATCTATGTGTCTATGTGCCAGACCAGTTTCCAGGGCTGGGTGGTGAGTGGGTGGGGGATGATAAGCTTCTGGGATTGACCCAATTTAAGCCAAACATCCACTTCTAGATAATCTAGACCAGGTAAGTAAGATCATGTCAAATGATGTCATCACCTTTTGAAGTCTATGGTTAGAGGGGAAATGCGGATTTAGGCTGCTTTTCTAATGAAAATGCAGGGATACCGGGCAGAAAAAGAGGTAAATGACCTTTTTAATCATTACAGAAATAAAATGTCGTATTTTATACTTCCTGGGTTTTAATTCCTTTCCTCCTTTTAGATATGGACAATTAGTTTGCTCTTATTCTCTGCAATAATTAACAAGGAAAGTGTCTTGTTTTAATTAAACCATTTTTAGACTTAGCCATCTAATTATTAAAATTGAGAGCAACAGAAGAACTTTCCTCCCTTTTATGAAGAATGTGAAATCCTGGGCTTTGTTCGTTTGGTGAAGCTTCTCCTTTCTCTCCTCTCCTCTGTTTGTTTGTTGTTGTTTTTTTTCTTCATTTAGACTGTAGTCATAAACGGCATCATTGTCTTTGTGTTAAATAGTATAAATCATCTGTTTCAAGTATCTTTATTTCAAATTTATTCACTATATACATTCAATTTATTTCTATATATTTAACTTACTGATTGCTCCAATCCCTTCAACCACCACTTTTGTTTTCTTGAATTTAAATTTTGATTACTATGTTGGGGCTGTGAAGTAGAACTTTAGGACATTTGTTTGGGAGGACAGTCTAGTTTTGGAGTCCTTGGATACTGAAATGTCATTCCTACCTCATAATAGATGGCTTGGGTAACTCAGAATGGGTGGAATGCGAATGCCTTTAGTTACAAGTAATGAGCAAGAACAAGGTGCTTATATTTCAATCCTACTTTGCAGACAGACAGGCAGGATTATTTTATTTCTTAACGGTATCTGACTATATCTTTTATTTTACTCTATATTCATAGAAGACTTTCTTCACTTAATATTATATATTTTCCTGGCTAATTAGGAGAAAATTTGGAAGAGTTGTTTTTTGTTTGTTTTGTTTTTGTTTTTAATTGTCTTTTCACCATTTTAGGCAGAAGATGAGATTAGTTGTGTAATCCTGCAACTGGGTTTGGCAGCTTCAGAGTATGAGCAAAGACAATAGATGTTAGGGATTTCCTATGCTTCAAGTCTGGCGAACAGGCTATGGCACAAGTTCATATGCTGATGGGAGAGTCCAGTCTAGTGTTCAAACAAAAGCACTACGGACAAGCTGTTCATAGAGTCATACTGGGTAGGAAGGTAAGTGACGTTGCGGCAGGTAGATATTGTGAAAGAAAATGGAAAAGTAAAGAATTGAATTTGTTATTGGATAAACAGTTAAGATCAGTAGGAAGGAAAGAAAGGGATACTGTGATCAGAGACGGAAATGTCAGAATTGGAAATTTCATTACATCTTAGTTGCTTATATCCCTTAATTCAATGTTCTAGTTTTATCCTACATTCAGATTTCATTTGGATGCCACGATCTTTATCAGCTCAATGCCATTGGTCCATTATTGGGTTGTCTTTCTTTCTACTGTATACTTTTTTAAATGATTTTATTTCTGGCTCATACAAATGTTGCAGTTATTGTTGATTTTCCATAGGCTACATTCCTAAGCAGCCTTTCCAGCTTTCTTTATGGAAACCTACCTTAATTAAGAGTCAGGGATAAGATACCCCCTTTCCTCTCTAAGAATAATGCCACCTCTGTTTTAACCCCCAGCTCTGGTTTTTGAATTTTCATTCTCAATCAGCCCCCAAATTTTTGTAATTATGCATATGCAGGGAGAACAATGCATACGTCTGTTCTGAAGTGGGGAAGAGCTAGAAGGAAAGACTAATGTTAACTCCAACTTGGTAAACACATACTTGCTATGCATGCCACAGAGCATTCAGACTGATGAAAAAGCTCTTCATGATTCCTTGATTACATAATTGCGCTTTATAATTTATGTTCTACTACATACCCTGCAAAACATTTCATGGGCTGCTTAATTGTGGTTGTGACAAAGCCCAGACTCAAATTCTGGTGTTTAAATTCCAAGTTGCATTCTTTCTACTATTCCACATTGCATCTTTATTTGTATCTTGTGTGCGCTCCGAGACTATGACTTTCTTGAGGGCAGGCATTCAGTATATTTGTGGATTAAATTTGTCTGAATCCTTGTGTTTAAAAGGACTTGTACAGAAAGAGGTTGTGACATGAAGAATTAATTCCATTGTTAGAATATAATTCCTTTATATCTAAGCACATTTAATTAATTAAATATAATAACATTGAAATAACATTAATTAAATATATTTATATTTATATAATATTAAATGTGGTGGGACTACTAAAATCCACTGGAAATAAAGGAGGAAACATTTTAATTGGAATTATACCTCTGGTTCAAAACACTGAATCAGAAAAATACAAATATACTGGCAAGTCAAATCCTCCTCCAATAAACTGCATGTAGTCATTGTCACTTAAACTACTCTCTCTTTCCAGTTTTCACCTGAATTTGAACCTTGTGCCAAGCACATCCACACATAATTACAAACTTGGGAACATTCGCTAACTATGGGTTTTTTGTTTTTTTTAAATCTTATTCTAACTCGAACGTGCATTGTATCTAGGTTAGTCAATATAGGTATGCAGTTAGTCATTCATGACTTCATATTCCATTTTCCCCCTACTGTGGAACATGTACCTTGTTTCTAATGTTTTTACTATTGTAAATTATACTGCAAAGAATATTTGCACACCTAAGTCTGTGTCTGTATCTTTGGTCATTTCCCTGGGATAAATCCCTACATCAGCCAGGAGTTTAGCAGGAAACTGATTGCATAATCAAAGCCTTTAATTCGAGAGACTTGTCTGAGGGGACTGATTACAAGAGGTGTGGGTAGGGTTAAGGAAATCAATAAGGAATGATGAAGGACTCAGGGACTGGCAAACATGCCCTTATCACCCCTAGACCTGAAGGAGAAGGTGAGGTGGGGTGAGGGTACAGCGTAGCAGAGTACAGAGAAAGCCTCAGATGAACAATTAGGGCTGCCTCCCAGGGAACTGTGGCCTTACAGCTGTTCTTCTCAAAGGGCGGTCCTTCCACCAGCAGCATCCGCAACACCTGGGAACCTATTAGAAACACAAATTCTCAGGCCCTACCCCATCCTACTGAATCAGAAACAAAGCACCCCATCTGGGGCTTCCAATATGCTGAAAACCACTGGCTTCACAGAACAAAGCCACTCATAAAACCATGGAAGCAGGGAGGGAACAGGTGGCAGGAAGTAAATGTCCCCAAATGTCTCTTCTTCTGCTCTCCTCCTTTCAGTGCCTTCATTGGCTAAACCCAACTAGAAGCTAGAGAGCGAGGGAGCCCGGGGATCTAATCCACGGAGGACATAGTGTAGGACGGAGAGAGGTGCAGCATGATTTGGAGAGGCAAGAGGAGAAAAACCAGCTCAATCTCTAAACATAAAATCACTGCATCAAAAATATAAACAGTTTATACCTTTAATACATACTAGGAAGTTGTTTTTCATTTAAAAACTCATATATAAACACTTTTGCCACCAGTGGCTAAGGCTGCCAGTCTGGTGGAATTCCTGGTAACTTTGAATATGAGTTGTTTTTTTAAGTCTGTTCTGGTTTCGTAAATTAAAAATGGTATCTCAATCTTATCTGAATTTGCATTTCTTCATTTAAAATGAGATGATTTTCAGAAACATGCTTATCAGCATTTGCACTCTTCCTAGGTGTTATCTATTTTTCTCCTTTGCTTTTCCACTGGGATTTTTTTTCTAATTTGATAGAGCTCCTTTTAAACACTGAGATGATTCCTTCTCACTCTGCCATATTTGTCACAGACATTTTTCACAGTTTGTCATTCGTCTTTTATTTTGGATATATGGAAATTTTATATTGTCAAATTTATTAATATTATTCTTTGCGATGTTTTCTTTTACGTGGTTAGCCTTTTCCTGTTTAAAAGTTATTTCTTTGGACCATGATGATGATTCATAATGCTTCTGTATCAGTTTCCTATCTCTGCTGTAATAAATTGCCTCATAATTTGTGGCTTAAAACAACACAAATTTATTATTTTACAGATCTGGGATTCAGAAGTCTAAAATTGGTCTCACTGGATTAAATTCAAGGTGTAGGCAGGACCGTGTACCATCTGAGGCTCTAAAGGAGAACGTCTCCTTGCCTCTTCCACCTTCTGGAGGCTGCCTGCATTCCTTGGCCTGTGGTCCTTTCCTCTGCCTTAAAAGCTCATCACTCTAATTTCTGCCTCTGTTGTCATATCTCCTTCTCTAACTCTGAACTTCTTGCCTCCCCCTTTCACTTATAAGGACCCTCGTGGTCACATTGGGACCACATGGATAATCCAGGATAATCTTACCATGTCAAGATTCTTAATCACATCAGCAAAGTCTCTTTGGCCATATAAAGTCACGTATCCATGGGTTCTGGAGATCAGGACGTGGCCATCTCTGGGGCCATTATTCTGCCTACCACAGCTCTTACCACCCCATCCTAGCCTCCTGCCCAGCGTGGTCCAGTGTCTAGGCACACTGCTCTTACTCTCCTGTAAGAGATATTTTCCAGACACTCTCTCCAGTTGACATTACCTTTTGTTAAGGATAATTGTATCATCTCCTTTCTTTTTTAAATCAACAACAGACTATTAAACTATCGTGTTGACTATGATAATATTCTCTGTAGCCCAAAGAGCAATTTCTGTGACAAAATTCCTCATCTTCATAGCCTATTTTCCTTCAGACTTACTGAATCCCAGGAACTATTTTGAATGTCTACAGCTAATTTATTTGTGAAGCTAACTAACTGCCAACTTGTCACACTATCCCTTATACTTACGGTAACTTCCGTTGCTCCATCACACTCAAAGCATGAAACCTCAATTTTAGGAATCCATCATATTTGATATTCATGATTTAAGCAGTATATCCCTATTCATTGGAATGGACATTTACTTTTTCACTCGCCAACACTGCGCTTATTGTTGGGGGTATAAACAAAAATAGGATATCATCATTGCCCTTAAGGTCAAGGGGAAAACACAGTTCCAATCACCTTTGTCATATATTTTTTCAAATCAGAAGTTTATATGTTTGTCTTTTGTCAACATGTAAGCACAATGAGAACTTAGATTCTATGTGTTGTATTTGTATATGCATATTTATAGATGCACTATATATTCTGAAAAGAGAATGTGGACTATATAGGGTCAAATCTTGCCTCTACCACTTATTTGCTCCATGATCTTATATGAGTAACTTCTGTGAGTCTTTAGTTACATATTTGTAAAATGTGGGCGAGAGTACCCACTTCACCAGGACTTTGTAAGAATTAAATAAAATAACATACGTAAAGGACTTAGAATAGCCTGGCATATAGTCAATCCTCAAATGTGTGGGTGAAGTCAGAATGTAAAGTAGGGGTGCTTTCCTTATATTGCAGAGTGATTAATAGCACACACTCTGTAGCCAGGCTACTGGGTTTAAAACCCCATTTACTAGCGGTATGACCTTGACTATGAAGTGGTGATAATAATAATGATTATTATTATCAGGATCATCATAAAGATTATATGAGTTCTATACTCTAACACATGTGGAATGCTTGAAGAGCACCTGTCACCAGGTAAATGCCATATAATTGTTGGCTATAATTACACATCTCCTTAAACTTATAGTTCCTCAAAACAGAGTATTATAGTCACTAACACAGTTATATTAATTGTACTAACTAAATGTACAATTTCTTAACATAAGGTATTTCAGTTTCTATTACAGTGGGATATGATGAAGAGACCAGTGTCCTGGGTTGACCCACATCTATAAGCAAGGCTGATCAAGGCACTTCTGCGAGCTGGTATCTTCCTCTGTGAAACGGCAACACTATCCTCTGCTTAACCCAGGATACTTTTATCATCAACACATTAAGAAATACAGGTATCACAGATGATCTAGGTTTCAATCCTGATTACTGGATATTTTACCTTGGATGAGCCACTTAACCTCTCTCTCTCTCTCTCTCTCTCTCTCTCTATATATATATATATATATATATATATATATATGAAAAATGATTTCTATGGCTTGCACCATATGAGTATTTAAAGTAGGTGCTTGAAATTCCAGCATTTCTGTCATTTCTTGATCTTTTTCTATTGACTTATTTGCCTTCTAATCTATTACCTTTTTTTCTGCTTCTTCATATGACTAGTCATTTTTTATGGGATGCTGGGCATTATGAATTTTATGTTTTAAATATCTGGATTAAAAATTGTTTTCTTTAGAGTGCTGAATCTTGCTTTTGAAGGGAGTGACTTACATATTAGCTTGATCCTTTTGAATCTTGTTTTTAAGCTTTGTTAGGGGTAGATCTAGGGTGTTCTTTACTCTAGAGCTAATGTCACCCTACCATTAAAAGGTTATTCTTCTGGGATCTCTACCAAGTGCCTTGGGTGTCCAACGAAGTCTCTTCACTTTGATTGGTTGAAACTCAAATGTCTCCTAGCTCTGTGTGAGCTCTGGGAATTTTTCAGCTTACAGCTTCCCAGTGATTCTTTAACCAGCCTTGTGACATTTCCCCCTATGAATTTTCAGCTTAGTATTGAGAAACAGGCTCAAGGGGACTTCTATGAAGACTTATTGAGCTTTTGACAATCTTTTTTTACATAATCTCTCTTCTAAGTACTTTGATCCACCAATTCCCCGTGCCTCAGTCTCCCTGGTCTCTGTCTCTTCAGAGACTACCTTGATCTACTTAGATTCCCTCTCCCCGATTCATAGTCAGGAAAGCATCTTCAGAAAAACAAAGCCAGAGTGATCATGGGGCTTACATAATTTGTTTCCTTTCTTTTAGGATTTACAAACTTACATTTCCTTTTCTCTAACATCTTAAAATAGATGCTTCTTACGTTTTGTCCAATTTCCTAGTTGTTCGCAGTGGGAGGACAAGTCCAGTACTGGTTACTCCATCATAGCTAGCAGAGGAAGTTTCGGTTTCAATAATTATCTACTCATGACCAATTTTATTTCACCTATACCTCCACCTCCACTCCCACCGATGATTGCAAACCCAATTATGAGTAACTAAAATAGAAGTACCACTTGAAGCTTGGTTGTGTGCCACAGATGATAGACTGTACAGTTTGGGTATCAATATCTTCTTTATCTTGGCTTCAAATCTATGGTTCAGCTTACAGTCAATAAAAGTAGATTTTGTTTTTTTTATTTTTAAATCATTTGAATTCACTTGTGAAGCAACTTATCAAAGTGACATTTATTTGATTCTTCTTTTAGAAAGCCAGCATCTGGATTTGAATTACAGATTCTTAGCATAGATATCAATGAATGATTAAATGTTATATTCTTGCTACTTATTTAAGTAACTTAATTGGTTGAATAGCTGTTAGGCCAGAAAATTTAAAGTGCTAATAATTCATCATTTTGATACCTATTATCTGTATATTACTCAAATTAAGGCATTTATTAGTTAATGTTTCTCCCTTAACCATTTTAATTGCCTACAGTAAGTGAACTAAAAATTCTTACATGTCAAAATTTCCCAAAGTACATTCAGAAGGCTGCAGAATAAATACTGTAAATGGCAAAAAGCCCTTAACACCCTTGCCAAAACACTGACCTATTGTAAACACCTTATAAAAAACATCAGAGACATATTTTCTGTCAATAGAAGTGACATTACAGTACACTTTTCTTCTAGGAATGCAAATGGTGATGTTATTAAGAAAACAATTTTTTTTTTTTGCTTTCTTAGTAGACTGAGGTGGTAGTATAATATGAATATTGGTATTTTATTTTATTTTACTTTAGAGGTGTAGTGCTGGCAACGAATGGAAAAACTTAAGAATTCACAGAATTCTTCCATTTTAGCACAAAACTATGAAGAAAGTATGGCATAGTAAAAAAAATCAGTAGAAGTAAGTGGCTAGGTTTTAATCCTTACTGCCAATAACTTGCTGGCTTTGACTGAGATATAGTTCATTTATTGTCATGAATTCTATAACAAGGAGTTTTTATCTCTACGTGTCTGACAGTATTCACAGGAGAATGATGAGAACGATGAGTCAGCAGAGATGCGAGTTATACTGTGGGGGCATGAATATCATCAGGTGTTTCTATGGCCTAGATCAGTGGTTCTCAACACTGAGACCCGACACTACCATGTTGGTTGTCTTATTTTTTGTGTTTTATTTATGTTTTTCCCCCTTGTTTTTAAACATTTTAAAATTTACATACAGTAAAATTTTCTCTCTTTTTGGTGTGCATGTCGACGAGGTTTGACAAATGCATGCAGTCATGTAATCACCACCACAATCAAGATTCAGAACAGCTAACACTGCCCCTCCCAAAATTTCCTCTTGCTACCCCTTTGTAATGAAACCTTCTCGGGAACCCCTGGCTTCTGGTAACCACTCATGTGTTCCCTGTTCTATAGTGATTTTCTCGAATGTCACATAAAGGAAACCACATAGTATATAGCCTTTAAAGACTGACCCAAAGCTGCCTTTTTTATAATAGATGTTCTGTTATTCCCCCTTTACTATCCTCAAATAGAACCCAGAGATAAAATTATCTACTCTAACACATATCATTTCAAAATAATAAGTATAATGCTCTAACATATATAAGGGAAGCAAAAAGTCAACTATAAAATAATATGTATTCAAAATGGAAATGGCTGAGCACAACTATTGTAGACCTACTAAAGTAATCAGATGCTTGCATCTACTTTAATGAAAAAGTTTGGTTTCAAGGAAAGTAAGAAGATCAGAAGCTATTAGGTATAAAAAGTACAGGGGAATGAAAAAAGCAGAGGTGTGATGTGATTTTTCCAAAATGTGAATAATTCTTGGTAAAGATCCAAACAAAACCAAGTACAATCTTACTTTTCACAGAATCTTACTATTCCCAGTAGTTGCACTTCTGGAAAAGTCAGTGTACATTAAAAACTGTATGTTTTTTGTGTATAAAATGGAGCTAGGTTTCTAGGTTCAGATAATTGTAAATGGGTTTTCATCTACATGAATCGCAAATGGGGTAATCAAAAGATGTGTAGACTGAGGGAGAATTTATCTATGGCCTTGTCTGTACCATTCCTGGCTTATACCCTGTAAGAGCACAAAGCACCCTTTAATTATTGTAACAACCAAAAGCATCCCCACAAATTTCTAAAATGCCTCCTAGTGGGTGGCCATTGAGATTCACTGGCTAAGATGAAGTAACTCAGGCCATCCAATACTCTCATTCATGATCAATGTTCACCAATCTTCTGATTAATAATTGAATTCTGCACATTCCTTCTTACTAGGAAAGGGATGCCTTTCTTATCATGCTGACTTTTGCATTCTAGCCTTCAGAAATATATTCCCCATAGTGGAGATTAATAAATGATAATTTTGGTTTATCCCAGTTGTTTGAGTTTGCTTAGCCTGCAATAGTCTCTGAGATCCAAATCAACTTGGAAATAACAAAATTGAGATTTGTCCGCATAAAATTAACTTCCTATTTTGTGTTAACTCTGCCAAGGTATCGCCCCCCTCAATAGGTTTTACCTTCACAACTAGCTGATCTCCCTTAAAACTTTGAATGTGTCTTTTAAAATTTACAAGTGCACCTTTTTTAAGGTTACGATGGGCACAAATGTTATTCAGTATTTTACCTAAATAAAGTCAGTCACATAATCTGACATGGTTTGATTTTGATTATTCTCATGAGTGGAAAGAAAATGTGTCATGTGGAGATGGTCCAGGGAATAATGCCTCAGGACACGAGTATTCTTAAGAACAAGTGCAAGATAGAAGGATTAGACTCTTATTGTGGTTATCAGTTATCAATAAGGCAACTTCCAACAATATATCTTATAAAATCCTTGATACAAGTTTTAAATTATATATTTATAATTTATATATATATAAAATATATATATATAGTTATATATATATTTTATATTTATAATTTATATTTTGTTGTTGTTGTTGTGTATGGGAAGAGTTTTTAGAGTCACAATGCTCTCTGAAATTGTAGTTGATACAGGTAAGGTAGCACAGAGGATGAAGCTAGACCTCGGCCCCATTGTCCATTGATGGTAAAGTTTGTATTGCAATATCCAAAGGGCAAAGCAAAATTTCCTCCTGGGACTAAGTTCTATGGCTCCATGTAAATTAGTGAGAAATGTCTAAGGCATTCAGTGCATTAGAACAGTTTGAGTTAAGAGTAAATTTTTGCAGACGGCCTGCGGTAACTTGGAAGAGGCTAAGTAACTTATATGAGGGAACCAACCACAGCCATTTGGATATCCAAATATTGCATTAAATCTTTCAATGTATATTTAACAGATACTCATAAAGTACCAACTGTAGTTCAGGCACTTGAAAGCCAGAAGTATTCCTTAAACTGAATCTGAATTGAAGCAGTTAATCAAAGTGTCCTCAAATACATGTACTCAATTGATGGGGGGTGAGGAGGGAGCTATTTTGATTCCACAATCTGCATTCTTTCCATTAGTCTATGTTGCCTCTCAAGTGGCACTAAAAGCCTAAAGAGAAGGAGAAATTTTGTGGAGACGGTAAATATACTGTAAACAAGTTTCCAAACAGCAGGTAATTCCTTGGTATTCTTCCAAAATGAGCGAGGTTCTTGTAAAACTTGATTTATCAAGCTTGTTGATGGCTAACCTTTAATAATGCTCTTGCAGACTCCAAAACAATCATCATTCATGGGGATACAGGACATTTTGATTCAATCTCTTTGCTTGAAATAAAAAAACCCAATAAATATTTTTTCAAACAAAGGGAAATAGCTTTATTATTTTTTCTTATTAATATCTGTTATTTATAAAAGATTTAGATAATACAACCAGGTGATATAATGATGATAGTGAAAATCTGGAGTAACTTAACCATCTAAAGTTAATCACTGTTCACATATCCGACGTGACAATTAAGTTCGCGAACTTTGTTGCAATGATGTTGCTAACCTTTTTTTATACCAGAGGGATTAGTCATTATGAATATGTACCAACTGGACAAACAGTTAACCAAGTTTACTATTTGGAAGTGTTGAAAAGGCTGCATGAAAAAGTTAGACGAAAACGACCTGAACTTTTCGCCAGCAATTCATGGCTCTTGCATCACGACAATGCACCAGCTCACACGGCACTGTATGTGAGGGAGTTTTAGCCAGTAAACAAATAACTGTATCGAAACACCTTCCCTACTCACTTGATCTGGCCCCCAATGACTTCTTTCTTTACCTGAAGATAAAGGAAATATGGAAAGGAAGAGATTTTGATGACATTCAGGACATCAAGGGTAATACGACGACCGCTCTGATGGCCATTCAAGAAAAAGAGTTCCAAAATTGCTTTGAAGGTTGGACTAGGTGCTGGCATCAGTGCATAGCCACCCAAAGGGAGTACTTTGAAGGTGACTGTAATGATATTCAGCAATGAGGTATGTAGCACTTTTTCTAGGATGAGTTTGTGAACTTAACTGTCCGACCTCATAAGTAGTGTCCACATATACACCAAATATGTTAACATACATAGACGTATTTTAAACCACACTGTAATTATACTGTTGATTATCCCACGCTCATCCATGCTGTTTCGTACCTCTTTTTTATTTAAAATAATGAGGACTTCTTTTCATGTTAACACATTTCATTAGACAGCATTTTAACTTGAAGCATGACATTCCATTTTATGCTCACCTGTTCAATTTGATGATCATTGTTTCTAATTCTCAATATTGTAAAGTTTGTCAAGAACACTCTTGTTCATATATGTTTTATGCATATTTAACTATTTCATAAATTATCAAAAGTAAAAATTCTTGTTAAAAGTATGCCTCTCTAAAATGTTAATACATGATACTATATCACTTTCTAGAAAGATTGCACCAATTCCTACGCTCATCAACAGCAAATGCTAAGAATCATTTTCATCTTTGCCCTAATGAAAGGTAAAAGAGAATATCTTATTGTTTTTCTTTGTATTTCTGTGTTTACCAGTGAAGTTGGATCTCTTTTACAATGTTAACTGACCATAGTTTTTAATTTATTTGTATATATATGTCAATTACCTGAAGTTTTATCCATGTTTCTATTCATAGAAAAGGAGATATTCATCTCCTTTTTAAAATTTTGGCAAGAATTGTCTTACATTAAGGATTTTAACCCAACACGTCTCCGTCAAGATATCATTTATCTTTTAATGTTGTTTCTTGTATCACTGAATGTATAGATGTAGATATAGTTATAGATATAATACATATATAGATATGTAGCCATATGTATTCAAAGGCTATATAAAGATATATATGTCTATATATATATGTCTATATATATATGTACACACACACTATATATGTGTGTATGTATATCTTTGGTACATACGTATTATGTATCTCATATGTATCATTGGTGTTTTTGCTTGGAAAGATTGCCAAACACCTCATTTGTTTTTCTAGAATGTCTACAAACCATCACATTTTCAGATTTTCTTTTACCAGGTGATATACAAACTAGATGTCTTCACCCCACCCCTCAGTCCTTTGCCATCCCTCAGCCTCACCAGACAGAGAAAGGCTCAGGGAAGGAAGGAGTGATGGTTACTTGTGGCGGTAGCAGTCCCATTCCTACTGACGCCCGAACAACCCCGCCAAAGGATGGGGAAGAATGATGTGCCTGCTCTTGCTTTAGGCAAAATGGCCTCTTCAATGCTATATGTCAAAATCTTCTTGCTGCTTTTTAAAGGCTTATTCTGAATTAAGTTCCTTCATATAGTATTTCTGTTCATGATGGAATCTGCCATTTCTTCAGGTGTTCTAGGATGTCTTGTCTGTGATAACTTTCTGGATGTAGGAATGGGAGAAGGACTAGAACGCAGATGAGCAAGTAAGTCAGAGAGAAGAATCGAGGGAGGAAGGTTTCATAATACTCTGGAGACTTCAGAAATCAGTCATCACAGGAAGAAAACCCTCCCACTCTTGTGTCCTGAGGACAGCCTCAGATTTCCAGGTGAGTGAGCAGCTCCATACCCAGGTCTTAAGCCTTAGCTACTTAGATCACTGCGATGGGAACTCATAAAATACCAGCTACTGGTAGGGCTTTCACAGCTACAAAGTGCTTTCACATGAAGTATGTGGTTATTACTATTGGAAGGACACATTTGTATTCTGAGTTCCTTTTTCTTATGGATTTGTAGAATTTCTTTATATATTCTGAATAAGAGTCCGATACGCATATCCAAGTATCATCTCCCACTCTGTGGTTTGTCTTTTCACTCTCAATGCTATCTTTTAATAAAAGAAGTTCTTTATAAAATAATGTTGAATGTCAATTCTAATTGAAAAATAAAATAAATGTAAAAAAAGAATTTTAAAAATTTCTTCATTTTAATATAGTCCAATTTACCAATTTTTTTCTTTTATGGATAGCACTTTTTGTGTCCTAATAAAATATCAATTCTTTTCATTTCTTAAAAAATTTTAAACAAATTCAGTGTAATACAGCACACATACAATAAACTGTACATATTTAAAGTATATGATTTGTTCAACTTTTGGGAATGATGGTCCATGTACATTATCTTGATTGCAATGATAGTTTTGTGGTTGAATACATAAGTTAGAACATTAATTTTAATAGTTCAATAATATTTCACCCTATGAAGGTATTCTAATTTTTTTTCCATTCCTCTAATATTGGGCAATAAAATTGTTTTTGTTTTTTTCTGTTATAAAAAAATATAGCTGTTAAATGTCATAGGGATGCAACAGCATGGATGAACAGAAAATAATGGAAATGGCTTGTGGAAGGCAAGATATGCTAGGTTGCTTGGCAATGCCATCATGTGAGGAAAGTAGAGCAAGAGTCTTGCATGGGATGATGAGAAATGCTCAAGCTGTGCTGTGCTTCAGTAATGAGCTGTCTGTCATGTGTTGTGATGTACATTTCTTCAGTGATAAAGCATGGACACAGCACAGCAAGAGGTGCTGGCTTAGGGTTGTGACAGCTGACTACTGCAGGAGAAACTGACTGAAGCAGAAAAGAAACGCCCTTTCTCTCTTTTTAAAAATGGTTTTTAGTTACAAAAATGTCTGCTCATTTTTTAAAAAATTTTTATAGAAGTTTATTTGAGCCAAACTGACAACATAAGCTGGGGAGCAAAAATTTCAAATGCTCCCTGTTTGCTCATATTTTTAAAAAATCAGGAAATATTTGTTCCAGGCCCTAGTTCCAGTCCCACTCCCCATAGATAATTCCTGGAACTATTTTGGTATGTAACCTTTCAGACATTTTCTATGCACAGTTTTATATGCATATAAAACACACACCCGTGCACACACACACACACACACACACACACAATTTGTTTTATAGAAACAGGACTACATTAAAAATAGTGCTTGGCGGGCCGGCCCGGTGGCTCATGCGGTTAGAGCTCCATGCTCCTAACTCCGAAGGCTGCTGGTTGGATTCCCACATGGGCCAGTGGGCTCTCAATCACAAGGTTGCCGGTTCAACTCCTTGAGTCCCTCAAGGGGTGGGGGGGTGGGGGGGTAGGGGGGGACTTCCCCCTCCTTCTCCAAACACAGTTCACGGTGCATCTGATGTGCCCGTGCCTCAGTCCCAACAACTGATGTCACCGAGACAGTTCTGACTGAGACCATGCAAGGCAGAGTGGCAGCAGGAAGGATACCGACAAGATTCCCCTCTACAGCAGGTTTTGCCCTTGTTCCCCCCATCACTGCACTTCCATGATGAGGGTTAGCTTCCGCCCCCTCAGGCACCTTCCCCCTGTGTATTCCATTACCTCTCCTCCAGGTCACGATTAGCAAACTCAGAAGTCTATGAAAGTCCAGCAATTCAAGTAGATGAGTGAAGAATGCTGGGTAGAAGAGTATTGTAACTGAGAAGTCTAACACTGTTTGAATGGCAGTCCCAACTCTCACGGCGACTGACACACATCTCCTTGTAAGGAAGGAATATTGCCAGATTGCTAAATTTTCCTTGAAAAAGCCATGAGAATCCAGAAAAGGCCTTGAGAACCTAGAAATTCAAAGTTTTATGAGAAATCTTCTGATTTTCAAATGTCAGCAGCTAAGTGTTTTTAAATGCATCTGCCTTTACCTTTTATTTTTAAAATAAACTTCATTTTGAGAATAGCTTTAGACTTACAGAAAAATGGAAACAATAGTATAGAGAGTTCCCATATAGCCTATACTCATTTACCTTATTGTTAACATTTTACATGAGTATATTTGTCACAATTACTGAACCAACATTAATACATTATTACTAATAGTTTATTTAGATTTCCTTAGTTTTTATCTGATGTCCTTGTCCCAGGATCCCATCCAGGATACCACATTACATTTAGTTGTCATGTGTCCTTAGGCTCCGCTTGGCTGTGACAGTTTCTCAGACTTCCCTTGTTTTTGGTGGCCTGACAGTTTTGAGGATTACTGGTCAGGTATTTTATAGAATGTCCCTCAATTGGGTTTTTCTGATAGTTTTCTCATGATTAGACAGAGGTTATGGGTTTTCCGTAGAAGGATGCAGAGGCAAAGTGTCATTCTCATCACATCATGTCAAGGGTACATACTATCAATATAACTTATCACTGTTGACCTTGGTCACTTAGATGAGGTCATGTCTGTCAAGTCTCTTCATTATAAAGTTACTCTTTTCTCCCCCTTTCCATACTGAATTCTATGAAAGGAAATCAGTATGCACAGCCCACTTAAGGAGTGGGGAGCTATGCTCCACCTCCTGGAGGACAGTGCCACTCCATAAATTATTTGGGATTCTTCTCAGCACAATCTTCCATAACCAGCTCCTACCTGCCTTTTTGGCTTCATCCAGCCACTTCCTCTCTCCCCCACTCCAGGTTTATCATACTGCAGTCTGTTCCTTGCAGATCCTGGATAGTACCACTATTTCTCTCGTCTCTGTTCTTGCCATTGCTACTCTTTGTGCATAAACATCCCTTGTCTTCCTCCCTTGGTCAATTGTCCTTTAAACTTGCATATTCAAGACTGCTCGAGTACCCTACACTTTAGGAAGTCTTCCCAGCACCAAGTCTGCATTAGAACTTTCCTCCAAGTCCCAAAATACCCCGAGTATGTCCCTATCATGGTATTCATTCCTCTCTGTTGTTCATTCTTAACACTCTTGCCTGTTAGACTGAGAATTCGAGAGCACGGGCTATCTTTTTGCTTGCCTTTCTATCCCCTGTAATTTCTAGGACAGTACCTCACACAAAATAAGAGTTTAATAAATCTTTGCGGAATGAGTGAATGAGTTAATAAACAAATAAACAAACCTGCCTGCAAATGTAATTGATGAGAATAAGTTGTGCAAGAAAAAGAAGGATAATGAAATGGAAAATAAATGGTAGAATTTGCAAACTAAAAGAAGTTGACTTGTAATGCCTCCTAGCATATTATTTCCAATTTTTTCATGGGCAAATAAATATTATTACAGTTTTATTTGAGTAGAGAAATTTTAAAACACAATTGCATTCTAAATGAAAAAGCCACTGTCACTACGCCTTAAGAACAGAAAGGAGAGACAAGTCTGGTTTAGTTCTTAGATGGACCTTCCACCCAAAAGATACACCCTGTTACTCTTCAAAATATCTGACTGTTATATAACATAAAATATGTTCGTTCCTTCCATTTAAAAACCAAAAGAGTTCAAATCCAAGATATTTAAAATAGCATTTTAATCTATCTCTAATAAAATATATTTTTTCTAATTGCCCACTGTTGGGGAGAAGTGAACAGAGACCAACCATTCTGGAAGGAAAAATATTTCCTTGCTGTAGCAAGATATATTACTATTAATTATCAACATCAAATTCAACTGCTGCAGAAGAACCTCACTCAGAGGAAGTTGAATTCAGAGGAAATTTAGTCTCTTTTTCTCTACCAAAAAGTACATTTCATGAAGGATATTTTTCAATCACTAGTACTTGATTAGAAAAACCTGTAGAGGGCGTCCTTGCTCCAAGAGCCATAGGGGTTTGAGCAATACTAAGGAAAAATTTTTTTCAATTAAAACCACTTTCTGGAGTCAAAGAAAATGTCTATCGTGTTGTGAAATTATTATCTTTAACTGAGAGGCAATTAGCATTATAATGCTAAAGTGTTTTAAAGATTGCTTAGTGTATATGAATACATTATATAAATGAATATTCCCTGAAACAAAAACTAATGAAATCTTTGAAAAGAGGTCACTGTTTTTATTTTAAAGGAAGAACAGTTGTGAAGCTTTGGATGCGGACAGACTTAATTATGATTTACTTATCAGTATGAGGTATAGTGGCTGAGAGAATGGGTTTTGAAATCAGAGTGACTGGGATTTGAACCCTAACTCTGCCTCTTACCAGCTGGGTAAGCACAGTCAACTTACTGGACCTTTTTGAACCTTGTTTCCTCATCAGTAAAATGGAAATAATTATAGTACCTACTTGAAAGAGTTGTGAGGATTAAGTAAGCACTTCAAATTAAAGTACTTTTAAAATGAAGACACAGCAAGTTCAAATAGTCATGGATAGACATGTAATTCTCTTCAAAGATCAACAGTTGTACACCTAAAAATATTTCATAATTGGAACCTCACATTCTGTTCTTTGTAAATTCCCACGACCTAATATTTATTTAACTCAATGTAGGCACATGTTCAGCTTCTCTGTTGTTTCTGTTTGTTTTTCCCTCTTGAGGTGTCCACTACTCTACAAAGTACTGAGTGAAAAACACCATGCCCAGTCTGGGGACACTCAATCCTTGGGGCATTTGTCACAGCATCTGGGTGCTAAAAAAGAGAAGTAAACAACCCTTTTCTGAGTCTGAAATCTTTCTAAGTTTGAAAAAAACCTTTTGCTTCCGTTTTCTTTCCGCATCCAAGGAATTAGGTACGAGACAAGTTAAATGCATTTAGTATGTTTTTAAAACTTAATTTCTAAGGAAGATTAATACAATATTAATCCTTCGTGCTGGGGTCGGATGCGTGTGTTAGTCTGTAGCTCACTGCCAGCCAACTGCTCTTTCCACGGGCAAGGCCAGAGACTTGGTCTTGTCCTCAAGCGCCTGTGATTTCTGTACCAGTGCGTGCCTCCGAATTTCTTGAAACACCAGCAAATATATTCAGAACTTTTGGGACCTCTACCCCCACGGGTTCAGGTACGCCTGTCATCCAGAGCCCAGGGGACTTTTCCTGGTGCTGCTGGATTAGTGGTGAGAGGAGCCTCCCCAGCTGGTAAAGTACCCTTCGCAGTGTCTGACAAGTGTGGAATGAAAGCCCTGCGTCCGGAATCAAGCCGAGTGCCTGCAAACAGGGCACCTCTGGACGGTGGAGACTCGGGTTTTAAATGTATGGGAATGCGCATCATCTCAGCGTACCGCGGGTCAGATAGGGCAGGATTTGCAGAGAGTGGAAGGAGAGTAGCGGAAAGGGAGAAGTGGAAGAATGTACACTTTCATTTAGCAGCGCGATAGAAATGGGAATCGTCATCATCATCACAATCATCCCCGCTCAAAGCCCTGCGTTGTTAGTTCATCCCATTTCCCTTCCCCCATGCCTCGACTCGCTGCAGGCACAGGCTAGCATCGTGCCAGGGGTCCCTCTGAGTGTTCTTCCCCTCAATCGCCTCCACCACGCACCCCCTGTGCGCGCTCTCCCACTTTGCACACCGCGGCCTGAACTCAGCCTCGGAGAATCCCGCGCCGCCCCGCCCCCCGCGCCCCCGGCAGCGCCCCCCAGTGGCGGCCGGCTGGGTCTCTTTACTCCTCGCTCGCACCCCACTCGCGCCCGCCCTTCCCGCTCTTCCTCTCTCGCTGTATTTAACCCCCTGACTGTTGGCCTCGCCGCGCGCGTGCTGGCATTTGCTGCTTTGCCAGTCTAGCGTCTCTGCTGTCCCCTCTCCCTCTCGCACCCCTCCTCTTGCCCCGCGGGCGCCCGCTCTTTCCCTCCCTCCTCACTCGCACCCTATCGGGAGGCTACAAACCCAGAGGTCTACGCGGGAACAGCTCCGGCTGAGGGCAACTTAACGTCTGCGGGTTGGGTAGGGGAGGCAGAAGGAGTTTCAGCGGCGAGAGCCATCAGCAAGGAGGTCTGGAGTAGCATGGCCCAGAGAAGCGCCTTCCCTGCCGCCGCGCTCAGGTTCTGGAGCATCCTCCCGTGCCTACTAGTGCTGCGGGCGGAGGTCGGGCAGCCGCGGGAGGAAAGCCTGTACTTGTGGATCGATGCTCACCAGGCGAGAGTGCTCATAGGTAAGCAAGGCTCCAGTACCCAGGACCTTCCCCCGCTTGGGTCTCCAGTTCTTCCATTAAAGGAGATATGCATGCATTTAGTATGTTTTTAAAACTTAATTTCTAAGGAAGATTGTTCCCCCTTCTAATTAGCTGTTTTCCATCTGAAAGTATATAAATGTCTCTCTCAAGGAACCTAAGCTGATCTAGTGTTCTGATCCTGATGATGCTAGTTTCCATGGCCCTACGCTTTTAGGTGGGCTTTTAGGTGGACCCAACATTTGTCAGCACCAGTTAACTCCAGGTTCACTTCTTTTCCCTGAAAGCATGTGTCTGTTGGCATCATTCGTATCACAATCAGAAGAGAGTTCATTGGTACCAAGGCAGGTGCTTTGTGAGAAGAAATGACCCATACTAAATATTTGGTGTTCTTTTTGCATGAAGTTGCTGACGCCACCTACTTTGATAGTTTTGTTGGTTTCTTTTTAAACCCAGGATTTGAAGAAGATATCTTGATTGTTTCAGAGGGGAAAATGGCCCCTTTCACACATGATTTCAGAAAAGCTCAACAGAGAATGCCAGCTATTCCTGTCAATATCCATTCCATGAATTTTACCTGGCAAGCTGCAGGGCAGGTAAGTTCTTATAACCGGAAAGGGTGGAGAAAATTACCTTTTCCACTGCCTGATGCCAGTAGAAATATTGAATAGTGTGGCACATTTTTACAAGTTTTGAGAGTGATGAGAATCTGATCTCCAAAATAAAGAATTAACTTCCACTTATTTAAACATATCACATAAATTAAAGACTCCAAAAAGGAAAGGGTGAGCAATGTGCCTAAGCTCACTGTTTTGATCAGATTCATTGTCTTCAGGCAGCTGGAAATATAAAAACCTCAGATACCAACATCACTTCTTTCTGTGATCATTGCTATTAATATTTAACAAAAGATTTTAAAAACTCTTTTTCCATACCATATACTACTAACCACTTGTGACATTTATACTGTACAACCAATTTTAAAGTCTATAAGTATTTTTGACATTGTGCATTTGAAAAAAATTGGTATGAATTTCACAGATTCAAAAAGTGTCATATAAGAACATTTATAAAATATTGCAGGCTATTGATTTTTTTAAGCTACCATTTTAATAATTTTACATGGAAAAAGAAAACTGCAGTATATTTTTATAAAGAAGCATTTCTTTTATTTCCTAGCACACTAGCATCTGTGTTAACCTTTTGTACAGTTTTAGTATTACATAAATGACCTCTAATCAAATGACCTTTAATGACAAATGGTAAGTAATAAATTATTTTGCTCATTAGTTGGTAAAATGTGTCTACTATTAAAATCATTATAATTTTAATTAAAATCACATTTTCACGTCTTTTTTAATCTAAAATTACTTAAATGGATATTTTCATGAGGAATGGGATCCAGAAAAAACACTTTATAAAAAGTAACTATTTTGAATGGAGAAACCACTTTGGTTCCCTTTAGTTACCTGTTATAATATGGGCTTGATTATTTCAGCTGTATTTTTTCCCTCAGATCTGTTCTCTCATCTGTCTTTTCTAAAGTAGATCAAATCTAGACCCTTTGACACTTCCATTGTTACAAAATAAAAGACATCCTTTGGATCCATTGAAATTGATAACAAGAATGTCATCTATTCTAATACCCCCATTTTACAGATAAGTTCACTGAGGCTCTTACTGCTCTATAGGGAGATTATTCCTTTTTTCTTGACAATTCCCTCTTTATAGATACTTTATGGATGATTAATTTTGGAATATTGTGAAATTAGTAATAAATCAATGAATGGCCTTTTATTACCTCCTTTTCGTTTCACCTGAATCTGTTTACTTGTGTTTGACTACTGGCCGATGGGGTCAATATTAATTCTGTGTTTTTAAAAAGAACATTTTTTTTTTACCTATACTTTTATGGGTTCATAAGCTCCATTAGAAGGTAGCTTAACTTGCGCCTCTCCCTAGCTGAAAGGGGTTGGCAACTGTAGGAGAAGCAGAAAATGTCAATAGCTCTATTTATTAATTATCTATTTATTTTTCATGTGAGTGTGTCTTCTGAAGAATGGAATTTGAAGCAAAGGCTTAAACTTCATGTTATCTCTCCTTTATAGCATAGTGTGTGTTTGCAAATATTGGCATATTGTTGTGTACAAAATGGATTGCATATGAAACAATCTCAGGACTATTTCTTGTAGGGGATTAGAGAAGATGGTGGAACTGGCATGGAGATGAAGCTTTCAGCATCTTTTTTCTCTCCTGTTTGGGTGTTGATTATCCCATGTGGATTATCTCATTATGTCTGACAACGTTAACTCCTCAATTAAATTATCTCACTCTCTGTGCTCAGTCTGCTCTGGATAGGTTACCACAGGTAACTATGTGAAGTCCAGTGTCTGTTTTTCTTACAGGGGATGGTAGTGAGGGAGTAGGACCTTCATAATGCCAAACAGCAAGATGTTTGAAAATATTACTTAAATTTAACTCATTTTACTCAATAAAGTTATGTGATTTTAGCACCATACTGTTTGAAATGCATGGAAATTTTGAAGGTGGGAAAAATAATGACTTCAGTACTAATTAAGTATTTTGAAAGGCATCTCTGGCTAAAGCCAAACCACAACAAAATATTGACCAGGAAAATGAAATGTCATTCCATGATCCAGTTATTTCTTTCCAATATCAAACATTTAGGCATTTTAACACAAGCAAAACACATAGCTGATTAATGAAAATTTAAACTTAATATTTAAATGTTTTGGCAACACATGGAGAAAATTAAAATAACTTTAGAATTGAATACCTTGTGGAGGCAGTAGATATTACCTACGTCCAATAAATTATAAGTCCAGGAACCCAAATTGTTCTTGGGGCCATTTAAAATGACTTCCATGTTCCACTCGAACAAATGAAAATAAAAATTATAGTGAGATTCATTTCTCCACATCAAATTGGTCAAATTTTTTAAAAGTGTTTTTAGTATGTGGAGAATTGTGCATATTCATATGTGGCTGATGCCTGTGTTAATCTTTATTTGTAGGGCAATTCGACTCTGATGGCAAAAGGCTTGATATAGATCCTTTGACTGGGAAATTTTACTTCTAGAGATTCATCCTAAGGAAATAATTATGGATGTGAATAAAAATTTAGGTGCAAGACTATTCCTCATTGTGCTATTTATAAAAGTAAAAAAGAAAAAAAATTGGGTAGAACCTAGAAGTCCAGTGATAATAGCAGGAGAATACAATGAAGCATTAATAAGAATATTCTTGACATCTACTCAGTGTCATGGAAAGATGCTCATGACAAATTAAGTCAATAGTCTATAACAGCATATTCTGTTTGATTCCATTATAGAATATGTAGGCAGACATAGGAAAAACCATTTGATAAACATCTGATCCTACAAGGTGTTAACATTAGTGACATCTGCATTATTACATTTTGGTTTTTCCACAATGAATGTGTATTAATTTACAATTTTAAAAACTATTTTACATTAAATGTGTCCAAACGGTTGTACTTTAGAGTTTAAAATTGTGTGATATTCTGTATTATAGTTTACTTATATTTATTATCTAGCATCGTTTTTACATTAACACATCACTCAACAAAATGGTAAAACAAACGGTCTTCATGGCTGATCATAACTATGCAGCACAAAGAATTCACTAACGCTTATTGGATTGTCACCAGTATCTTTTGAGATCCCCAAAAATCTGCTTTGCAAGGCTTTCCTGCCTGAAATCAAATGATCTAACCTCTGCCTCTTCCTGAAATCCTCATTTTCCATGGAAAACTCTGTCTCCACTTTATCCCCCATTTAAAATACTAATTTTCTGACATGCCCCTTCTCAAGACTTTTAGATGAGAGAAAAATTTCTATTAACGAGGTTTAGGCTTAAAGGATTTGTAGTAATTATGGGAAAATACTTTTTGTTACTGTATATAACTTTTAATAGTTGACATTTTTCGACGATGCATTCCTTATTGTAATTTTTCCCTAAATTTGAGACATGTAGGGGCCATGAGCAACCATTTTAGTTTTCTAAACTACGCACTAATTAAACATTTTATTTGGAAAGTAACCCTTTGTAAACCTAATGGCTTTCAAATAAAATTTTAATGAGAAATTTTGTTAGGCAAATCTGAATTCTAATATTAGGACACCATGGCTGATTTCCATATGAAACAATTTGGTATAAAGCCAAAAATTTTAATTTATATAGCCCATACAATAAATATGTTTTTAATAAAACCTTATAAAATTTATAAAGATCATAGAGACTGGATCTTAATTACTATAATACATTCTATCACCTGAATTATGATACTAAGGTACTATGGCTCTAGAACCTAGTTAATAGGACATCGCTTTTGATGTTGGCTTTTTTTAGTAGTCATGATGGATTTATGTTGAGCCATCTATACTAGTTTTCCCACCTCCTTGTGACCAAATGCCTGGATTTCTGAGATGGTTGGCAAGGGTTGGGGTGAAATTGGTGTCTATGGAATAGAAATTCTCTGGGTAAAGATAACTGGTCAATATTAACTTCAAACCCACCACCTGGATTACTATGCAAGTTCTAACCGCCTGTACCAACAGGCCCAGATCTTAGAGTAAGCTTTTTATCATGTATATTGGTCACAATTCTTATAACCACTAGAAGGCAGTGATATAGCTTAATTTTTCTCAATTTCAAGATGCTTAAAAACAAAAATTAAAAGTGTTGCTGTGGATACAGGAAAGGAAGAGGAGAATTTGCTTGCTACCTTAGGGAGGTGGGTGGTCATGTGTGTATTTTAGAAGAATTGATTTTATTGGGTTAAACTGCAGAAATGTGCTCCTTTGTATTATGTATAACCATTAAAAATAGGAAATATTAGATATGCTGGAGATACAGTGTATCAAGTGAAATATTTTCCAACATGTAAGGTTAATTATGTGTTCATAATCCTTACTAGCTCTCTATCAATTAAAAAAAAAAGTCTTGAATTATTGAAAACTGTCCCAAATAATAACAATAATAATACAAAATCAAGCATAAGGAAAGCCTGAGAACTTTGCCTGGACATCGGTGTCTTTGTGAATGATTCCGGTCAGTAGTACCCAAATTCAGCTTAAAAATGAGGAAAATACCATTGGCGGGGGTGGGTTGGGGTGGGGGTGGGAAGAAGTCAAAATCAGGCCACTTTCCTAACAACTAACTCACATTTTTGCTAACTTAAAAAAAAAAATCGCTCTACTGACATGTTTCTGTAATATCAACTGGATAATCCAATTCTGTCACTAAAAGGCCCCTAAAGCCCCGGATAGCTTGTTTTTGCAGTGTAGTGTTTGATATGATGTAACACGGGTCCCATTAAACCAGCTGCAGTCTGCAGTCTCAAATTTCCCATTGGACTGGTTGAGTTAAGGAGACCTGTATTAAAATGCTTTTTCCCTTCCTTTCTCCCCGTGACAAAAATCAAAGAAAAACAGCAGTGAATTTTAATTCAAGTACCTCCTCTTTCTCTTCAAAGGAACTGCCAAATACCCTTAAACACCTCCTTCCAACTCTGAAGTTATGGTAACACATTATTTATTATTATTATTATTATTAATTATTTAAATCCCTTAATGTATACTGTCCACATTTTTTCCTAATGGCGTTATGATTGTTTTGGTTGTTACAATCCAAGTGGCTGCATACCTTCGCACTCCTGGGGTTTGCCGTCATACCTTTGTGGTAATTTTATGTCACCAAATGGGGGAAATGCCTTGTTTTTTGACCTCTGTTCCATGGTTTCAAAGTGGGAATGTGAATATGTTTACATACTGCGGGCACGATTCTTTAAAGAAGGTACTCATATCAAAAGCACAGCTTTAAACCTTTAATGTTTAGATTTTGTTATGCTGTGGTGTTTTGCATTGTGGTGTTGTGGATATGCCACTAGGGATCAAAGAGTAATTCTGCAGAGAGCCCATTTCATTTAGCAAAGCAGGCATGTGCCAGCCATCTGTTGTATCTGCTGATAGAAAACAGCAGTAAGTTTCTCAAACTTTTGCCAGAAAAAAAAAAAAAAGGCTTTATTGCTTAGAGGGGATGAGTTACAAGGTACCTTGTAAGCCACATCTGGTTCTATAGCGATTTACATGGCATAAATGTAAACTCCACTATGTCTTCCTTACACAGGGGTGTAAAGGCGTGTAAACAAACCTTTCACTGCTATCCTCTGTGTTTATTCCTGACTGTAAAATGCTTGCACAAATGAAAACCTTTTAAATTATTGTGGTGAAGTGGAAAGGTACGACAGTTAATAGAGCATTTTGTTTTGGATTAAATTCATTTAACGTAAATGACCATGCTGAATAGGATGGGTGCTATGAGGGAAAAACTCTGGGGGTTAAGAGTTTAGTGAAAATGTCCTTCATCCAGTAGCTGGAGCTCAGTGGGTGTAGGGAGGCACTGTCAGATCAGGCCTTCTTTTGCTGCAGTAATTTAACCAACTTGCCCCACTTGCCAATGTGGGGGTAACTTGGTTACATTCCCATGAACCCTTAGTGGATGGAGAGTTGTTCTCCCCTGCAGCATTTCTCTCTGCCTCACTCAGTCAGTCAACAAACACAGACACCGAGTTAGTCCCAGAGCATACAAAGAGGGATAAACATGGTCTCTGCCCTCAGGGAGCTCCTAGTCTGGCAAACAAATAGTCATCACACTTGTCCAAGTGAGGTTGGAAAGTATAGGATGGGCTGAGAGTACAAAGAAGGCTACTCTTTTCCCTGCCTGGAGGACGTAAGGAGGGAGCCAGCAGCTCTTCACTGAGCTCACTAAGCAGGTGTTGTCTGAGTTACTTCCTGAAGGATGTGTAAGAATTCATCAGACCAGCGAGGGAGAAAAATGCCTTCCAAGTGGAGAGCTAAGGATGTTCAAGTGCATGGAGGTCTTAAAGGGGAAGCGTGTTCTCCATGATCACGAGGGAGTTCATATCTCATCTGAGAGGTAATGGAAGTCCAGGGAAGGGCACATCAATGTCAAGTAATGGAGAAAATTCTAAGGGAGGAGAAGACGGAGGAAATAATTCAGGGTGGTTTCTCTCTTCTATGCTGCGAAGAGAACAGACTCAACATTTGCAAGTTTTTCCCTAAGGATGTATTAAGTCGGTCTTTGGTTTATGTTGGATGGACAGCAGCTTTTCCACAACCATAGTTAGCTTTTCTTTTTTACTAAACTTTTTGAAAGAGTTTGTGATGGTTAGGATCAGCTCCAGGTTAATCTTTTTAGGTGATTAGGACATGGGACTACAAAAATTGCTTTACTGAGTGCAGTGGGCATTAAAAAATCAATTTAATTTTCTAATGGAACCTAGAATTTTGAACTTAAATGAACCTTAACTAAGGAAAATAATATGTTAATTTGAAAAAGGATTGACTTAGCATCTATTCTCAAACTCCTCTATACTATGCTTTACAGAATCATGAGAAGTACAATAAAGGTATAGAAATTACACTTGGCTGGTGATCCTTTAGTTTAAATAATGAAAGGTTGAAATGCTGGAAATGGATTTATTTAAAATAAGCCTGCTTCTTCCAGTATTCTGTATTTTTTTAAAAAAACTTGTGAGTGAAAATGTGAAAGTCACAGGACAATTTCTGTTCTTTCCTGTTTTTCTCAGATAGACATATGGATGTCTATCCTTGTGAGCTATACATTTTATCTTCTTTTGTAATTTTATGGACAAATGTGATTAAAGACTCTTGGAAACTTTCAGGCATCTTTTGAAACACATTCACCTGCACAAAATATCACAGGGCAGCTGTCTGTTGTGGGCCTGGGACCAAGAGACAGACTTGGAAGTGAGTTGTTAGCTGGCAACATAGGAAAGGAGATGAACCCAGTCCTGGCTTAGCTGCTTTTGGTCAGAATTCAGATCAGTGCCCTGGGGGCAAAACATGATTAAGAACCAATTCTCTGCCCTTGAGAAAATTAGAAGCTAACTGGAGAGGCAGATGTATATCAACAGATCTTCTTAATAAGTTCTGTTAAGTGGCAGTGCTGAGGCAGTCCCAGGCTGTAATGAGCACACAGAAGAGAAGTAACTCTGAGCTGAGTCTGACTTGAGTCAGCCAAGCAAAAACCTGGGAGAGGGGATGGTTTTTAGGGAACGGAAACAGCTTGAGGCAAGGCATAGAGCCCAGAAATACATTATTTGAGGAACTACTATTTGGTGTGGCTGGAGTGTATGAAGTAGAGAGTTAGGCAGGGGCTAGGTCCTAAGGGACTTTGCTCAGCGTTAAAGCATTTGGGACTTACTCTATAAGCAATACTGAGTCAACACATGGAAAAGTATAAAGCAGAGAACCATGGGGTCAGAGTTACATATTTTGATCATCCTGTCAGCAGGATGAAGGGTAGCTTTGAGGGGAGTTGACTGCAAAGAGAGAAATCAGGTATAACAAGATACAAGATCAGGGGTGAAGAGAAGGGAAAAATGGACTGGGGAAACATTTAGGAAACAACAATCCAAAAGTACTGGTGCTAGGGAGGAGTGCCTCCTTCCTTCCATTCTCTGCTTCTCTAACTTGGCAGCAGCTCTGGTAGGTTTTTTGTCACCCCACCCCCAAGCTCATCTTTCCTGCCTCAGGGCCTTTGCACATGAAGTTTCCTCCATCTAAATGCACTCCTGCCAGAGTTCTGTGGCTTATTCCCTTGTTTTCCCCAAGTCTGATGAAATGTCACCTCCTCTAAGAGACTTTCCCTGACTTTCCTCTCTAAAACAACAACCCCCAATTACTCTGAGTCTCCTTCTCTGCTATTTTTTCATGGCACTTAGTATAATGATAATACTTGATTATATTTGCTTTTATTTCTTTGACTCTCCTATTCAGTATAAGCTCATGAGAGCAAAGACTTGGTACTGTTAACCGTATAACTCCAAGTCCTGGAATAGCTCCTGATACACAATGAGCAGTCAATAATTATTTGTTGAACAAATGACTACATGAGGTAGGTCCGGCTATTATTCCAATTTGATAGATAAACCAATTGAGACACAGAGGAGCAAAGGAAACACAGGTAGTAAGTGGCAGAGCTGGGATTTAAACCTAGGCAGTTGGGCTCCAGAGCCCTTGCTCTGATAAGGGCCAAATAGAGGTATGAACACACAGCGAGCTCTGGGAACATAGAGGGGGAAGCAGCTAATTTTGGCTGAGGAAGTAGGGGGGAAGGCTTCACCAGAGAAGATATAACAATGGAACTATGACTAGATGTGCATGAAGCTGTTTAATCAAATCAGTTGGTGAGGGGTTGGGGGGGGTGGTGCGGTAAGGGACAGGAAGAAGGGCTGTCACAGGCAGAGGAAAAGAAGTTGTGAGAGTGCATTCTGGGAAAGGCTAATGGTGCCCGAGACTGGGGCTTGATGTGTGGAAGGAAGAATATTGAGGGCCAGGGCAGAGGAAGATGAGGCTGGACTTTGGGAATGGGCCAGGTGGAGAAACACTAGACTCCATGAAAGATCACTTAGTTCTTTTATCGCTAAGAAAAGCAGTTTGAATTACCTCTAAACTCCTTCCAAATTCTAAAATATTATGATTCTATCTTTTAAGTAAAACATCTTCAGTCATTTAACATTTATGGTAATAGCTTTATACAAACTGGAATATCTTCTCTATGTTTTTTTAAAATCAAGGCAGGAAGATTCTTCCTCCAAAATAGTCTTATTTGTTGTCAGATTTACAAAGATTCATCTCAGAATACTGCTTTATTTCTCCTAAGTTAATAACAATAGTCAATACTTACATAATGCATATGCTGGCCTGGGCACTCTTCTCAGCACTTTACAAATATTATCTCATCAGATCCTCACAACAACCCTGAGGGAGGCACTCTTGTTACCCCCGATGTATAGATCAGGAAACTAGGACATAAGCAAGTCAGATGCGTTGCCCAACACTTAGGTACATGTTTATCATGTACTTCAGAGAATTTTCTTTGATAACTTTGGGAATGTCTTCTCATTCTACAAAATAACAATTCAAAGAACATTTATCAATGCTTACTATGTCCTAGGTTCTAAGACTACAAATTTTACTTGATGTAACTGCCTTCTAAGAATTCACCGGCTGGTGGTGAAGACTGTGGCATCGGTAAGGCAATCATAATAATTATGATAAGTTCTCGGGGCCAGCATGTACAGTTGAACAGTGTTTTTCCTTGCATACGTGAACCTGACCAAAGCAGCAAGTCCAAACTGACCGAGATGAAATGCAGCCCACACTTCATTTGTCAAATCTTAGGGCCAGACACAGAGCTGCCTCTGCCCAGAGGGGACATTTCTACCTAATTTGCACAGAACTTTCATATGGGTTAGCTGAGGGCCCCACTGAATGCACTAAGAAAAGTTCTTTGGGAGCGTAAAGCCAGAGTATTTGGACATCTATCAGGTAAATTTACAATTACTTATATTCTGGAGAAGACATTGCAGAGAAGGTAACATCTAGACTGGGTCACAAAAGATATTCACTTAGGCCTAGAGTCACCAAGGCAAGTGAGGGTGGGATGATGGGCATTCCAGGTACATTGAATGACGCGTAGGGAGGTACATAGGATTGAAAACTGTTGGTGTGTTTGGAAAATGACAATTAGTTCAGAGTGGTTAGGGTTTATGAAACAGACCTGAACAGATCTAAACAAGTGAGTTTGGGAAGATTATGATGACGTCCGTGTACGCCCTGGTTGACTTGCTGATAGAAAAATGGGAGCCATTGAAAGTGTAAAAGTAGATGATAACATTGTATCTGTGTGAAGGACAGTTTTGGTGGCAGGTAGAGGGTAGATGATGGGGTGCCTGGCTGAGGCCCAGGAGCCAATTAGGAAGCTAGTTAAGACACCACAAGAGGTGACAAGGGAGTGAACTAAGGCAGGCATTGGGAGCGAGAGGAAGGTATCTCTTGGTGTCATTGACACAGCTTACTGAATGTGTGTGTTATAGAAACGAGGGAAAAGAGGATGACTCTGAGAGGGTCAGGTAGATAGTCACAGCTTCACTGAGAAATTAATTACAGTAGCAAGAGCAAAACTGTTTGAGGTACAAAGATAGTGGGGTCCATTGGGAAGTTGCTGAACATGAATGTTCTGCTGGAGCATTCAAGTGACAAAGTCTGGTAGGTATGCATTTGAAACCCCGAGTCTAGAGCTAAGACATGAGGTGTAGAATAGAAACACTGATTTTGGAGACTTTGGATCCTACTTCTCTTCCTCTCTCTCCTCCTTCCTTCTTTTGACCTCACCTCAATACATAGCTATTGAGGGCCTACCCAATGCCAAAGCTTGTGCCGAATGCTGAAAAAACAAATGTGAATTGTATATGAAGCTTGCCCTCAAGGACATCACAGTCTAGGGTGGAAACAGATATGAACTAAAATAATAAATCAATATTAAACATGTTATCATTGTAATACGAACGGGGTGCTATGAAAGTACTGTGGAGGGAGCCTTCACTCTGTTGGGAGAGGAGCGAATTATCTGCAGAGTTCCTGGTGGTCTTCAGGGGCATAGCCTGAGGAATATACACCTAAGACAGGCACATTGGAAATAACCTCTGTTTAACTCCTTGGCTTTATGTACCTGAGATAGTTTGGCCTAATGTATTCTGCCTGCCACTTGCATCTTTTGGAAATGAATACAACAAATGGCACTGTACCACTAGGTGACAGAACCAGTCAGTTCTCTTAAATTAAACATCTAGAACTACGCTTGAGGAAACAGCCTGTGGGAGCTGAAGCTAGGCTTGTATAAACCTACATTGTATGGCTTCTTAGGATGCCTTGTTTCCAATGGATGCACCAGCGGGAGAACGCACGTTGTAAATCAAGTCCAAGGTAGCACCTCTCCTACTCAAGGCAATAACCCGAAGGATCCCCAATAGTAAAATTACTCGGTTATTTAGCTTTTGAGTACTTAGTGAGCTGATTTGATTCCTATTGTTTGTGAGTTCAGTCTATACTCATATTTCCATTTGGAACTTGTTTAGGATTTGAGATTGTATTTATATTTCTGTCACTTATAGCAGTAGCCAGCAGATGGCAATGTAAAAGTTACTTTTTTGTGGAATTTTCTACCTCAACATTTTTTAAGGCGATGGGCGTGCTAAGAGACCCATTTGTGGGGGTACTATAATTTTTATGCAACCTACTTCAATAGACCATTAATATATTCAGTAATTTAGAAAATAAACTTTCTCAGATTTAATGCCACTTGAAAGCATTAAAACTCATCCTAAATAACTAAAAATGTGAATGATTTCATTATCCACCAATCACCTGCTTTTTCCTATTAAACAGTTGTTCAATTTTGGGCAGGAGTCAAGCTTTGAGTTATCGCTCCATGTGCATCCAGTTTTTTCTTTGCCTTCTCTGGCTGTATCTTCAGATGTCACGGAATAGCAGAGTTTGAAGAGATCCCAGAGTTCATCCACCCCATCAAGCCTAACCTGTCTCTGAAGCATCAGTGAATTATGGTCTCTCAACCTCTAGTTGAGTATGCTCAATGTCAGTGAACTTATTAAGGCAGATTTTATTTAATAATTTTGTTTGTATTAATCATAGCAAGCTGTTCTTCATAAAGGGTCAAAACCTGCCCTCCCGGTGTAACTTGAATATCACAAGACTACTAGTCTCTGGACTCACACTTGGAGAGTCCTACCTTGCGTTATACCCTGAAGTTGGCTGACTTGTTCCCTCCATTGCTCACGTAGGGCTTCTTCTTCGTTTTCTTCTTCTTCTCTAGCAAAGACCAGCTATTTCTGTGAGTTCTTAGAAGGGCCCTCCTGGAGGGAGATGTCTTGACCTCTGCTGCTGCAGTGAGGCCCCGGTGAGAGGCTGCTTCTCAGGTTCAAGTGCAGCCTCTCCATGTTCCTTAAGCTATAAAGGCACAAGGGGCCAAGCTGGGTTGTGTTCTCCACAGGCCTTATGGCTTCAGTGCAGCTTGGCATTCTGTGCAGAAATGGGGAGTCTATCCCCTTCCTCAGTTTGGCATTGAACTTTGCCCCTTGGTATCTAAAGCAGCCTGGCTTAAGACGCTGACACCAACTGAAGACGCCAACATTACGTTCCTGTAGCCCATGTCTCCATAGAAGTTAGGCCTGGTCCTTAGGGGCAAGCCTTAGCCTCTTTCAGTACAAATGTGCATCTCTACCTCCCGTTCTCTTACTCCTTAGGCAACTGAATAAACAAATTCTATTAGCAGGTACCCGGAATTCCATGCACACCAACGGGTGCCACAGACCAGCAAAGACACAGCTGAACCCCAAACCCCAAATGAGGCTCTGCTGGAATGCCTAGTCACATCTACAATTCCTGGCCTTGGTCCTCTCCCTGACGTCTGGATCCTGGGAGGATGTTTTAACCTTTCTGATTGGCAACCAGCCCACAGACATTTGAGGACAGCTCACATCCCTTTCACGTTATCTTTTCTCTATGCCACCATCTCCAGTTCCTTCAGCTACTTCATATAGCAGTTTTGCATTTCTGTAAGCTTGTCTCCTAAATACGTATCAAAAGTATAAAATTGTCAGAGATGAAATTTATTGGTCCTTTACTCTTTGTACTCTGATTAGAAAGGAGTTTATTGCTAAATTGGAGATTAACTTTCTGACTTTCAGAATTGTGAAATCAGTTTTTGGTCTATAAATCTTGAGTGGTAACGAAGGAGGAGGAGAAGATAAAAAGAAGGAAATGGCCAGCACTTACTAAGTGTAGTCTCCGTGCTAGTCATTGTGTTAATCACTTTTCATCATTATAGTTAAATTCTATGAGATAAGCACTAAGATTCCCATTTTACAAAAATGGCAACTGGGTCACAAAAGGTTAAGCGGCTTGTGTAAGGTCACACAACTAGTGGGTAGTGGAGCCAGGATTTAAACTCAGGTCGTCTGACTCCAGAATCCACGATGAAATTTCACCTTGAACTCTTTGAAATTAAGATTTTCCTGAAGCTGTATCTATATGAGACATTTTATTTCATGTATACTGTGTGCTATGGATTACGAGTTAGATAAGGACCCTGACCGATACAAGCGTATACTGTGGGAGGAGGTTAAAATAGCATGGCTTTAGTACATATTAGGCCACTCACTTGAAATTGTCATTTTCAGTAGGTCAAAATGGTTAAATTTCATGTGATTTTACCTAATAATAAGAAAACTGACGTTTATTGGACATTTGCTGTGTGCCTGCAGCTCTTCTCAGTAATTTATATGGAAGATCTCATTTAACACTTGGACCAATTCTATGAGCTGAGGGCCCTATTTTTATCTCCATAAATATGTAAGAAGACTGACATGCAGAGAAATTAAATAAATTGCTGAAGATCACACCTTAGTCAACCTGTAGAGCTTGGGTTTGAATGCTGGTTGATATATATGCAGTTCAGAAGCCAGACAGAACTAATACAAATATCTACTTGACTCCAGAATGGCTGAATGTCTTTGGTCCTCAGTGTTTAATCATTAAATTCACCTGATTTCTTGGCGATCTGCAGGCTTCAGTTTGGAGGGTTATCATTGCATGATTTTGTTGTCCAGGATTTGAGGAAATATTTACTCATAACTGAGGGAGAGTATAAATTGGTACAGCTCTCTTGAATTGAGGTAAGAGGTTGTCCTATAATTCTGCTAATAGCAGTGACACCTTTCTATATTGCACATAATAGTTTAAAACATGCTTTCGTTTGTGTTATATCATTAGGGTCATTCAGTGCTCCTACTAACTGTAAAAAAATCATGCATTAATGAAACTTAGATAACTAAATATGAGGAATAACTGTGATAATTTGCTGTGAGTGGCCTTTAGCCAAAAGTAAAATAATTCAAACCTGATCTTTAATAGCTGTGCATTTTTCTATAATGCACAAAAGATTTGTGTTTGTGATTTTATAGAAATGCTTTTGCCTTTCAATAAAAATAAATAAGGGCCCATTCAACAAATACTACTTAAATTACAAGGAAACTTTCAGTGGAAAATATAAATGGATTACCATTCTATTCCATGGCAAGCATAGAAATAATTACCCTTTGTATGTTTTCATACTTGGTATTTCAGATATGTTTTTTTGCCATCAATTCCTTGAGAAACTTTTCATACCCGAGACTCTTCTAGAATGGTATTTGCATAATTGTAGAAATCGTTCCCCCAATATAAAACACTTCAAATGAAGAGAAGTGATTGAATCTGCTCTTTTGAGTGGGACACGGGGACAGGACTGGGGTGAGACAAGTGAGGCCCTCAGGGTGACTATGTGAATTGAGGAGTGGGCGCCTCAGTAAATTTGCACTCTGGGTGCCTTGCTCACCTCTCTCTAGCCCAGGCCCTGAACTGAAGAACACGGTGTGTGATGGTTAATTTTATGTGTCAACCTGACTGGGCCCCAGGCTGCCCAGACGTTTGGTCAAACATTCTTCTGGATGTCTCTGTGAAAGTGTTTTGCATGAGATTAACATCTGAGTTCATAGACTGAGGGCATGTGGCCTTCCGCAGTGTGGGTGGGCCACATACAGTGAGGTGAAGGCCTGAATAGAACAAAAAGGCAGACCTTCCAGGAGTAAGAGTGAACTCCTGCGTGACTGCCTTCAAATGAAACACTGGCTCTTCTTGGGTCTTGAGCCTGCCTGGAAGGTTACGTCATTGGCTCTCCTTGTTCCCAGGCCTCTGGACTCTAATTGGAACTACACCACTGGCTCTCCTGTCTCAGCTTGTCGACTACAGATCCTGGGACTTGTCAGCCTCCATAATTACATGAATAAATTCTATCTATCTATCTATCTATCTATCTATCTATCTATCTATCTATCTATCTATCTATCTGCCTACCTGTGTATCTACCCATCTATCCATCCATCTATCCTACTTAGTTCTTTTTCTCTGGAGAACTCTGACTACTATACCATGTTTTCTGTCTAACAGTGGAAGTGTTACTATCAAAGAGGCAAATGGCAACACAGGCCAAATCTTGATCAACTGAAACTCTTGGGGGCTTTGGTTTCTTCAGCTACTAAAAGGAAATAATTAATTTACTGTTTACAGCGGCAGCAAAATGCAGTTGCATAATGTGTACAAAGTACTTGACACATAGTAGACACTGAAAGAGTAGGGTCTTTTCTTCCCTTTGTATTAATGAGCTGTTAGTGCTAAATGGAAGCCATGAGGCCAAAGAAAGGGAGTCTGCCAGGCCCCAGGCTGGGGAGTACGCTGGCAGGGTGCCCAAATTCCACTATAAGTGATGGCGTCCCACTCTCTGAACTCAGTGTCACACTGAGCTGGCCTGAGGAGACCTGGCTTCTGGCCCGGCTCCCACACCATCTATTTGGGACCACAGACAAGTATTTCATTTTCTTTCTCATTGGTAAAATAAGGGGGTTCCTTTCAGCTCTAAAAGTTCTGTGATTTATTATTAGTCATTATCATTTCCGTGTTGTTCTTGGTGTTGTGTTTGAATTCAAATCACAGAAAGAAAAATGGCATGGACAATGTGGTTAATAAAAAATAAAACAAACTTTGAGCAGAATTAACTTTTCACAATACTGTTTGCCTTAATAATACTGGTAACATCTATTTTCGGCACCTTTTATCTGGTTTTCCTATTTGCTTGTTTTTAGTCCATTCATTTTGACTAATAAACTGACTTTAGGAGTTACACTCTGAGACAGGCAGACAGGACAGCTACATTACTAATATTTACCCTTTAAGACTTTCTCCAAATAGTAGCTTCTTTCTAGATACTTACGATAGTTATTCCTGGCTTGGCTCTTTACAAAGAACTGAAGAATCAACTCTGAGATTTTGTCTCTGCTACAAATTGAGATTTTCATACTTTGAGCTGTCTTTGTAGTAATTATAACTTGTGAAACCCATTACTTACTCAGGAACATAAACTGGACTTCATTAGAGTTTGCAATACTTAATTTCCTGGGTATAGCTATTTCTTTTTATGAATCCTTGCAGTTTCATTTTAAGTTCATTACTTTTTCCCATCATAAACTAGTATACCCACTAAATTTTAAAAAATATTACAGACAAAGAGAAAGAAGAATGGGAGCAGGGAAGTCATGTATAGTTAGCTCATATAAGAAAGTTAATATTTTGGTGTGTTTCAATCTATTTTTTTTCCACTGAAGTAACAGTTTGTGTCCTTTTTTGTTTGCTGTTTGCTTAAGGAAACAGTGGGACAGTTTCCCATGTTATTACATATTCTATAAACATGCTTTTTAACGGCTACACAATATTCTATGGTTTATTTAAGCATTCTCCTATTTAGATTATGTCTTTAGATAATTTTCCACTGTTATAAATAACACTCTGAATAGCAACTTGATGCAGAAAACTTTTCCTATATTAGGGTTACTTCCTTAGGACGGAGTTCCAGAAGTGGAATTTCTGAGTTGAAGCATCTGGTCATCTCACAGGTTCTTGGCACATACATTGTTTCAGAACAGCTTGCAACGGTTCCTCCATATTCCTAACGGAACTACAGTATGCAAGGATGTCCTTTTTAGTATGTTTTTACAGCTTATCTCTTTTCTTTTTAATTAAAATTTATTGCGGTGACAATGGTTAGTAAAATTACATAGGTTTTAAGTGTACAATTCTGAAATACATCATCTATATATCACACTGTGTGTTCACCACCCAGAGTCAGTTCTCCTTGAAATATGGCTTGTTTCTAAACCTCCAAATGAAGCTTTCCAAATGGTAATAATGGTTGTTGATTTGTGCTTGCATTTTTGTTAAGTTCCGACACGTTTATCTCAGTGGGAATTTCATACTGTAGGGGGCAGTGGGGGATCAATAAGTGGCCCTTCTCCCTTTCCATACAGGGATGTTAAGGTTCATCAAGGTAAAAATGTCTGCATAAGGATGATTATTAATTGTGAATATGGGACTCTGCAGATAGATATGAATTATAAATTATGCTTCTGGTCTACGAATACAAAACTAGTGGATGATTTCTAAAGAATACAATAGATAATTCTTTTTGATCATAGCAAGGAAACATTTTCAACTCATTTTAGGTGAATATGAATAAATATTTATATGAGTTTCTCTGCATGTTTCATATACATATGTAACTATATTTATCCAGAAATTGTTTGAAATAATAATGATCAGAACATTTATTTTTTGCACATATATTCATATATATGTATATATATATGTGTGTATATCTATATATCTATCTATCTATATATATCTATATCTATCTATCTATCTATCTATCTATCTATCTATCTATCTATCTATCTATCTATCTATATATATATATATATATATATATAGTAACTTATTCTCCCAACTCTCAGTTGTGTAATTTCCTCAGTTTTCATAGGGACAAAGCAGACAGGGATTAGCAAATAGATAAACTTCAAAGCCAGAGAGATATTGTCATCAATGGCTGAAACACAGCACTTTCTATGAGGAAGAATGGTATATTTACTACATTTATGAAAATAAGGGAACTCTGAGCAAATAAATACATTCCTATGGGTGTTCGGTACAAGGGAAGAAAAATTAATTGGCTAACCAGAGCTTCTAGAGCTGTACATCCAAGTGGAAGAAGGGGAAAGAGTGATAGAGGGGAGTATTAAAGAGAAAGTATTCAGGCAGCCGAAGAGCTGGTTTCAGTGGAACAGCGGTCTCGATATCTGAGTAAATACTCTGCATTTTAGCCTTTGAAGTGTCTGTTAATTTCTGCTGAATTGGCTCTCTGCAGAATAAAATGTTTCAGGGGGTAAAAGAAAGCCTGGCAGGTAGACACAAATTACTGTTTATAAACTGCTGGCTTCTCTGCAGCCACCTCAAAGACAGGAGCCCTCTGTGCTTCTTTGAGCAAAATCTCCTGTGGTGAACACATGAGGCAAACAGAAGGGAAATGGGCAGGTCTGATGGAGGGAACTCATCCTCAACCATCCAGTTGGCTTGCTCTAAGTAACCTCATCAATTGGTTATCAAAATGTATCTCTGACTTTTAAAAATATCAGAAATTGATAATGGCAAAAGAGTGCATCCAAAGATGTCTGGGTGGCGAATTTCCAGGTTTGCGTATGTTTCTGAGAAGATAGATTGCTCATAAGGTCTGAGATCACTAAGAGCCTAGAACTACCGTATTATCCCGAAAATAAGACCAGGTCTTATATTAATTTTTGCTCCAAAAGACACATTAGGGCTTATGTTCAGGGGATGTCATCCTGAAAAATCATGCTAGGGCTTATTTTCTGGTTAGGTCTTATTTTCGGGGAAACACTGTAATATGCTGAGACTTTAACATTGAAAAGTAACTCTTTACTGAGCCCACTACTCTACCTGGTTATCTATGCAGAATGAACTATGTTCTTCACAAATGTTCAGGACTCTGTTAAACCTTGGAAGAATTTGTTGAGGGCAGCCTCCATTTAGATCAAAAACTCTTAGAAGGGAACCTAACTGTCCAGATGAGAAAACTGAGGACCTGGGATGATGATCGAATTTCTGAGGCTCACAGAGAGTTAGCAACACAGCTGGAAAAGAACGCATATCTTCTGACAGCCAGAGCAGATCTTTCCACTTTGTTTCCATCTGAAGCTTTAGGCTGTGAGAAGGTACATCACCACATCACAATTCAATGGCCCCGTAAAATGTGGAAGGGAAGCATTCCCTATACTTTTTCTCCTGGAATGGGGTATGAGGAAGTTTGTTGATCTATTATTATGCTACCCAGTCTAATAATGTCTCTCTCTCTCTCTCTGTCTCATTTTCAATTTTGAGGCGATAGCTGGATGGGCTGGTTACAGGCACTGCTCGTTTCTGACTATGATACATTTCACCCAGCACAATGCCAAGACGAGGTAGATATTTAACAATGGTAGTTCCCCAATTCTCAGGCTAATATCAGTGCTGGGTTTCTTCTCTTTAGTTTCAACATTAGCATAATGGAAATGGCTGGTAGGGAGGCAGTGTGGTATCATGGAAAGCATGTTGAGCCAGTCCTGATGGACTGGCCTTAATATAACTTAACCATTCCACATGATCGCCTAGAATTTTTCCAGCTCTAAAGTGTCTTGTTCTGCCACTTTACCTTAAAGGGGCTTTGTGAAGACTGACCTGTTTACAAAGCTCTCTGAGATCCTTTAATGTGGAAATTCCAGCAGCATCAAAAGGAACTACAGATACAGATTTTTCAATGAGAGTTGGAAAGTGTTTAATAGTCAGATAATGTATTTGTGTTTAAAAACAACATTGTTTTTACGTGACTGAAAAATTGGCCTGACCCTGTGCTAACCTGTTTCTAAAAGCCTGGGTTTATAGATTGGCTTTTTCTTTTATCCACTGCCTATGAAGGAAGAAAGACATTGTGTTAGTACAATGTGTGCTGACCCTTACATCTGTTGCCCTTCTCTTAATTCATTTTAGAATGTTGGCTCTTTCTTGGAGAAGAGTTCTTTCCTCTAGAATCCATCAACCCTAGAATTACAACCCCTCTCCCTTTTCGTCCTTCTTCTATTTAATAAACATGATTTTCCCCCATGGTATGAGAACTTCTATTACTTTAATTTCCTCTAATAATTTCACCCAACAACCAAAGAACATCAAGGGAAAATACTAAGGACAGAAAAACATGAGCGATCATGCTAAGTTGATTCTAAAGAAGGCTGGTGGAAAGAGTTCTGTGGAAATACTTACTTTCTGGGAGGGAGATAATTTAGAAATAATTATTAAGGAAGGAATAGATTTTTTGGAACAAACAACGTGATTTTGGAGGGATCGGGAAGAGTAATACAGAGTATCAGGAACAAAAGATTGTTCGGGAGTGGAAAAAGTAGAAAGAGAAGTAGACAATGTACCAACCCAGAGCAGGAGGAGGGGAGAAAATGCTGACAGGCAGGGTACTTGTGAACACAAGTTGTGCTTTATTTTAATTAAAGTATAGCTGGCATACAACAGCATATTAGTTTTAGGTGTACAACACAGTGACTTGAGTCCTATATGCCTTATGAAGTGGTCTCCATGACAAGTCTAGTAAACCATCTGTCACTGTACAAAGTTATTACGATACTATTGACTATATTCCCTGTGCTGTACATTACATCCCCATAACATATTTATTTTATAACTAGAAGTTTGTATCTCTCAATCCCCCTCACTTTTTTTGCTCTTTTCCCCACTGCCCTCCCCTCTGGCAATCATCAGTTTGTTCAGAAACAAAAAGAATGAAAAGACGAAACAAAATAGAAACAGCAAGAATCTTTTAAGGTCAACTGTAGATTACTAGAGAAGGGATCTCTGCATCTAACAGGAAGCATACAGTGCATGATCTTTACTCTCTGTAAGAACTCAACCATCACTTTGGCTATACAGTGTTTCATCATTTTGATGGCTCACACTTTATCTCCATCCAGAACCTTCCTTGCTACAATGAAATTTTGTTTTTGTTGTTATACCTTTTAGGACTTTAGAACAACAGCCAAAAATTCACTTACATCAAAGTAGTACTGGTTTTCCATAATGATATGTAAAAAACAAACAAACAAACAAACAAGCAGAAAGCCATCAAGAACTATGGCAACAATGAACTTGGAAAAGTGATCAATCTGAATACTCAATTTTCAAAAACACTTCTTCATACCACTTTCTAATAAACTTTGATATGCTTTTGTGAATGCTTCTGATTCATTCATATTATTTAAAGTAGATACTATTATTTTATCTAATGCATGGCGTGAAGGGAGAACTTTATACACAAGTATCATAATCAAGTTGACTTTTTCCATATAGCATAAAATTACTAACTCAAAGTCAGCTTGTGGTAAACTGTGATTTTCCAGATCTGATTTGCCTAGTCTCAGTCGATCCATTATGCTTCCTATTATGCCACCTATTATGTGGTTCGCTTGTTGCCCCTGCAAATTTTATTCCAGTTTTAGTGTTTTCATATATTAATTGGTTAAGAACATTTGCATACTTCTGTTTTTCAGAGTATTAAAACCTATTTAATTTAAGAAAGTCTACCACTTTTGTGAGCACTTTCACATTTTGTTTATAAAAATTACTAATAAGAATATATAATAGATTGGTTTCCAAGACCAATCTGAATGGAACTACCCAGTATGTACACCAGGCTGATGTAGGTTTATGCTTTGGGTGTGGCTTTTAAATCGACTGTTTAGCCATGCCATAGAATGGTAAAGGCTGGACTTCCCCATTGTGGGAAGGAATCAATAGTGATTCTGAAATAGAGGTAGACGCTCTCTATTGCTTCCTGTCCTCTCTTTTAAGGAATTACATCAATTTAGTCAGGCAGTGTTTGCTTCTTGGGACTCTACATTGATATCTAGTTTATTCTTCTAGGTATTAAAAGAACCATGAAAACAGATACTGATCATGATTGGTCTATAATTTCCTGAGCTATCTCCCCCGTTTTTTTTGTGTTTTTTTTTTGTTTTGTTTTGTTTTTTTTGGCAAAAAAAAGGTGGGGGTGTAAATACAGGAGATCCATTTCTCAGTGCCTTTTAGTTTCCACACATTCACCCAAATCATGATTCAGAGCATATCAGCCCTGCTGATTTGCATGCATCCATTTTTCCCGGTGGTCTATTTCTTTTCCTCTTTGTGTAGCCTGTTATCCTCTTTCTTGACTGGGGTCTAAAACCAGTTCACTGGTATTTTCTCAAAGAACAGTCAAACCATAGGTGTTAGGAGCCTGATACTTCACCCCTTTGGTGTTACTGGTCTTTTGATCACCCCTTCTTGTTTTTGTGTGCACGACATTTGAAATTACTTTTATAAAATAAAATTGAACAATTGAAAATAGACTGGTAAATTGTTATGGTCTCTGCTTTTAGGAATTATAATCAAATAGGAGCGATGTGGGGCTAAATATCACATTTTTGATGTAGCTAGATACATTGAATGCATTGAGTCAGTAATTAAAATTTTAATTTGAAAGCTAGTAATGTATTTACACATGGAGAAGTTCTATATAGTGGCAATGGAGTCACAAAGATTACTTTAGCAGTGATTTTTAAACTAAGGAATCTAAAGGTATATAAATTCGCTGGAAATTAGCTTTGGCAACTTTCAAATATGTTCCAAAAAGCAAAAAAATTCATGATAACAGGTAACAAAACTGAATAAAGTGACACTGGAGTGGGGGTAGTAATAGTTATGAGAGAGGGGGCCGGGATGCAAAAATAACTCCTTTGATGTATCCCCTAACGTATTGCTTTTGGCTTTATCTACTCATCTCACTTTAAAGATCTGATATTTAGTCCAAACAGATGGGACTAATCTTTTTTGAATATCTTTTATTCTGTCATTAAGTATTACTTCAATTTAGACTTCTTTGTCCTCTTAGATACATGCGAAAACTCTGATTTTGTTGTTGTTTTTTTCACCTGCTGTGGGCCTGGGTTGGGTACTTTTCTTCCCAAATATTCTCTTGCATGTTTACTGCCCTTCCTCCCAAAGTGAAGTCAATTAAGCTACACTAAACACCCACATTTTAAATTTAGTAATAATACAATTTAGTTGAGAGAGAGAGAGAGAGAGAGAGAGAGAGAGAGAGAGAGAGAGAGGTAAATATAAGTTTTAGATAATGTAGATAATGACAGAATGGCTTCCTCACCAGGCCCCAGTCATTTGAGAACTTCACATGAGAACATACCTTTGCTAAATGAATATATTTTCCACTTATGTTTTTAGCAATGACTTGTTGGAAAAGTCCTTCTTTTCACTGATTATATTTTTAAAGCATGCAAGCCATGCAATTAACTAAAAAGTTACTGGCTTTGATTGAATTGCTTTACACAAATGAGTGTCTATTGGATTCAGGGGGAATCGTTTATCCTTTTAAGCTTTCCCCAAATCCTGCCTATTAGTTACCCACACCCTTGCTTAGGGGTCTGAAGAGTTCAAGGCTGACAGTAGCTGTGAAAAGTTTCATAGCCTTTTAAGAAAGTTCAACGGCTATGTTTGGGGAAGAGATATATGTATTATGCAAGACTGCTAGCTAGCTAATACAGAGATTGTAACATATGGAATTCATAAAGGTCCAATTACAGGACCGTCACTGTTTGCCATGGTTTTAACTTATGTAAGTTATTGATTATACTTTCATGAGATCATAATCAAAAGGTTATTCTTTGGTAATGGTGTGTTAGAAGAGCTTTATCCTGAACTTCAAAGCTGTCCTCTGAGCCCCAAGAACAAAGGCTTAGAAGTTTGAACCAGGGGCAGAATCAGTCTGTATGAGTTAACGATGTTCCAGACCATCCAGGAGCTGAATCAACCATCCACGTGGGTGAACTTTCTCTCATCACATCAGATCAACAGTCATCACTAAAAGATGACAGTTGATTCCTCTTTAATGTGCCTTTTTTTTTTTTTAATGAATCAGCCCAACTAACTATGGTGTCTGCTCACATCTGCCCCATAACCATTTATTTTAACTATAAAGTACTGTCATTCACTGTGCTCTCGGAAGAGTGATTATCATTAACTAGGTTTGCATTTAGGAAGGGGAATTGCAAGTACTAAAGAATTTATAGAAACAATCCTTAGAAATGAGAAAACTTATATGTAGCATATAATTAAAAGGTACTGAAGGAAAGTTCAGATTTGTCCTAATATTCTGTCATGCGTTAAATGGGCAAAATAGAGAGACTGAGGTTGGCTAACATTACAATGAAAAATATGCTGGCCCCTCTTTGGCATTTAAAGTCCCAATATAGGATCTATGGGTTTAAAACTATTGCACCAAATCAGCAAAATGCCACCATGTATAATCACTTAGTGCAATCTTCCCCCGCCCCAAGTCAAATTGTTGTCCTTTCAATCTTAGTTGTGGAGGGCGGCGCTCAGCTCCAGGTCCAGTTGCTAGTTGTAGGGGGCGCAGCCCACCATCCCTTGAGGGAGTTAAACCGACAACCCTGTGGTTGAGAGGACGCGCTCCAACCAGCTGAGCCATCCGGGAGCTCAGTGCAGCTCAGCTCAAGGTGCCATGTTCAATCTTAGTTGCAGGGGCGCTGCCCACCATCCCTTGCAGGAGTCGATTCTCGAACTGGCAACCTTGTGGTTGAGAGCCCACTGGCCCATGTGGCAATTGAACCGGCAGCCTTCGGAGTTAGGAGCACGGAGCTCCAACCGCCTGAGCCATCGGGCCGGCCCCACATAGAGCTCTCTTTACTCTTTCTCACAACAGCCCCTGCAGACCTACTATGGATGCTACTTTCTCCCTGGGCCGTTGGATGAATCCTCAGGCAGATCCTGGAATTTCTCTAGTCAGCCGGAAATAATAAAATGTCCTCTGATTACTTTAGTGCTAAGATTGTTCTCATTTCAGTAATTGAAATATCCACTTCTGTGTAGTAGTTCAAATTCTGATCTTTATTCATAGTTAAAACTCCTCTCCTCCCTCGGCTGCGGCCTGGAAGGCACCATGGTTGCCTCTTATCACTAGACCACCTCCTGCTCCTCCAGGGCTAGAAGGCTGGTATGCAGGTTAGGGGCATGGAAAAGAGACGAGATAAGAGGTAGGGCGTTGATGTCACCTACAGTGTCTAACTCTGGCCCCAGAGGATGTTAAGAGCTGACTTGTTATTACGGGTGCTTTCCTGGGTTCCTCCACTGGGAGCATCTGCATTTCCTGTGGCGGGGCAGTGCGTCCCCTCTGGCTGGTGCCCAACACTGTGGTTCTGCCACACTGGTTTTGCTATTTCCTGATTGTTCTAGGTACCATCCTGCCTGAGGTGTTTGGCACTAATTATTCCTTCTGCTGGAGTGCTTTTGCCCCGACTATTTGTCCAATTATTTACAAGTTTTCTAACACTCATATTCACCTACTTATATTGATATAGAAACTTTTCTGACAAAGACAACAGTATGTTTAAAAAATAAGTACTGATTTCAGTCAGTAGGATTTGTTGCTTATATACAGTGTTTATATACAGTAGGATTTGTTGCTTATATACAGTGTTGCTTATGTACAGTGTCAGGCAAGGTGAGAGTTCCAGAAGTCTTAGTTCCTGTCTTTGAGAAACTCTGATGTATCTATAAAAGATAACTTAAAAACCCTCAACACTATTAAAAATTGTTCCCTAATATAATCAAATGTCCAGTTAGTGTTTGAATTTCCAACTGTCTCTCATAAATGTCATATGTTTTAAAAGGTCTGTTTATTGAATGAGAATCTAAATAGAGCCCACACATTGTGATGGGTTTGATGTCGTTTAGGTCTCTTTTAATCTCTAGGTTTCCCATTCATCTCTTATTTTTTTTATTCCTGGAAATTTTTATTAAAGAGACTGGGCTTTTGGCCTATAGAGTTTCTCACAGCCTGGATTTTGCTGATTACATCTTTGTGGGATACTTTTACTTGTTCTTTTTTTTTATTGTTAAATTTTACTTGTTCTTTTATTCTCTAAATTAAAAGTTCAATAAGACATTTCTAATTTGTTTTAAAACTAGAGAAATAAAGTAATTGCAATTTTGCCTATATATGCTAAGTTCAACTGTAAACTCAAATCTGCAATAAGCAGAAAGGAAAAGATTTTTAAGGTTATTTTACAGCCCCTTCTCTTCTTTCCAACTCTTCTCCCTGTACCTGTAGCACATGGCTCTCGTACAGGACTGTGAGAACCCCCTTGCTCACACTCCTCTAGCCCCAGACACCCAGAAAACCTCACTTCTCCTTTCTACCTGTGGGTTCTCCCACTGCATAGAAATTCTGCTGTCACCAATCGGGGTGCCACCAGTAAGTGTGGGTATTCACTTGCGTATTGATCCTGTCGATGACGACTACTATTTGTTGCATGCTTACTATGTGCCAACATTTGCTACCTGCTTTATACACATTATTTCAGTCCTTGCAACAATGCCATGCAGTCGGTGCTGACCGCCCTTCAGTTCCTCAAGCTTGCCAAAGTCCTGTCAGAGCGTATGCACCTGATCTCTCTTCTGGTGAAAATGTTGCCCTCTTTTACCTGTTTAACTTATGCTCATTAAGCAGACCTCAGTTCTGGCTTTCTTTCAGAGGCAAGCCTTTTTTTGACCCCCAAGCTAAGTCAAATTACCTATTCTCAAAGCACCACATACTTCTCTGAAGCACTTTGTCACAGTCTTAATTGTTCATACTTATTTGATTAATGAGCAACTCCCGTCCAGCCTACAAGCTCCACAAGGACAAATACTAGCTTTGTTCTTACTCATCCTTAGCCGTGTAGGCATATACCATGCCTAGTGCCTGGCACACTCAATACATACATGTTGAATGAAGAAGAGTCCAAGACTTTGCCCATAATTCACGAACCCATTAACTCCCATTTCCTGCGGACTTGTGATTGGGATTCCAATGCCTACCTCTCTCAATCAAGGCTTCATATGTATACCTGGGCTTCTGTTTCATTTAATGTCAGAAATTTCATGACTTGGAATGGACATAGTAAGATGTGATTTACTTTTTTTTTTTTTTGGCTATGACTAATTTGACTTAAAGCTTGTTTTCATTTTTTGTAAACCGCTTTTGAGCCACAAAGAATATGTTATTCACTGGAGATTCAAATAAGAATAAATAAAATCTCTTCCATAGAGGAGAACTTAATGGGGAAGACAAGTAAATAGATTGTTACCTTAAGTGCAATAGTACAGGTAAGGGAAAGTATAGGAAAGAAGCATCTGAAGTGGGAAAGTTTTACCAAAGAGGTTACATTTCATCTGAGCCTGGAGAGGAAAGCCAAAGTTTGCTTGGTGGAGAGAGTAGACATTCCAGGCATAGAGTGAGGAGCAGGGTTCATGAGAAAGCATGGCAGTTCAGTGGACTCAAAGCTTGCTATGGCTGGATCAAAGACTTGCGAAGGAAGACGAGAGAAGAGGCTGGTGGGCAGAGCAGATATAAAGCAGTAGCTAAATCCTTCTTTGTGATTAGAAACTATTAAGGGTTTTGAGCGGGAGCAGTAATATGGTCCTGGTGGGATTTAGGAAGAAAAATGGGATGGTGGTGTAGATTGATGGGGAGAAATCTCGAGGTCATGAGTAATAGGGAGATAGTTTAGGGGACAGTTACAAAAACATGGGTGAAAAAAGTCTGAATTTTGGTAGTAACAGTGGGAAGAAAAAGAAGAGAATAGATTTGAGAAACCAATGAAAGCTTGTGGATATGGTTGATGAAAGAAAAGTTAGTCTAGAAAGACTGCCAAGTTTATATCTTGGGCAATCAGGTATATGGTGCTTCCCATCTAAGGAAAGATGAGTAAACAGGTTCATTAGTAAGATGATGAGTTTGGTTCAAACATGTTAAATTCAAGGGGAGATGTCTGGTAGACAGCTGTCGATATGGATATAGAGCTCAGAAGAAGGGTGAAAGCGGGAGATAAAAACTGAGATCATTGAAATGTTGGTGTAAATTGTAGTCATGGAAACAGATAAGATACTCCAAGAACAGAACAGAAGCAAGAAGAACAGACCAGAAGTCATTTCCTGGAAACATCAACATTTAAGGCAGGGTTCTTAACTGTTTTTTGAGTCATGGACTCCTTTAAGAATATGATGAAAGCTAAGATCCGCTCTCCCCAGAAAAAATAGTCATATACATATGAATACAAAAGCTATGGATTCTCTAAGGGTACATGGTTCCACCTTCATAACTCTTTGTGAGGTGCAGTTATATAGAGAGAAACACGTGAAGGTCATTAAAGAAAGACTGATCAGAGAAGGAAAAGGAAAACTCAAAGAAACTGTTGCTATATATAGGTCAGAAGAAAAAAGAGAAGTTGATTGCAATAAAAAATTTCAGAGTGTACAGGAGAGACTAAGATGTAATCATGCTCAATGGATTTAACAACTTGGAGGTCATCAGTGACATTTTATAAAAACATTTTAATAGTAATGGGGCTAAAGCCATACTGTAGTAAACTGATGGGCAAGAAAACTGAGTCCATGAGTATATACTCCTCTGGAAGCCTTGTAATGCCAAGAAGGAAGAAAGGTAGCCTGGTAGAGGCAGATTGGGTTCTTAACCTTTTTATGACTATATATAAGTATATGGGAAGTGACATTATTTATGGAGCCAATCTCAGAAGATATGAGAAGGAAGCAGGATTGAATGTGGATGTGGCCTATTTGTAGGTGGTTGGAGAAAATGTTGAGAGAATTCCCATCTAGAAAACTCTGTTTTCTCTGTGGATATGATGTTGACATTGGTTGAGTGAAGACAGCAGAAATGGAGCAGAGGACTTTGGGGAATCTATGAAATTGTGTGCAGGAGAAGGGAGAGACCAGTGATGTGTAAAAGAATTGCTCAGGGATATTAGGGGGCAATTGAAGTTGGCCACATAGATTTAGCCAGTCCTCAGATTATGGATTTTCATAATCACTGTTCTCTAGGAAATTTCTCAGTTCTGCCTCAGTTTCTATTTTTCCTAAAGAGGATGAATGGTGCACGTATTAGTAACAATTTTAAAATAGCAAATATCTAGAGGAGCTCAGAAGATTAAAAAGGCTAATTGTGCTATATGTTATAGGCAATGGCTTTTTCTGAAGTATTAAAAAAATTATAGTTAGGAGACTCAAGATGGCGGAGTAGATAAACACTGCGCATGTTTCCTTCTGTGGATATATTAAAATTAGAACTAAATTACAGAGCAATCAACCTGGAGAACCATCTGAACTCTAGCCAAACAGCTCTCCTATAACTAAGGATATAAAGAAGCCGCATTGAGACTGGAGGGGCGGAGATGTGGAATGGGTTGGCCCCACACCTCTGTGTGAAGGATGAAAATTGGGAGGGATATCTCAGCTGCAGAGATTCCCTCAAGAGGAGCGAAGGACCCCAGCCCCACTCCAGGGTCCCCAGCCCAGATAACTGATGCTGGGAAGAGGAGTCCCCACAATATCTGGCTGTGAAAAATAGTGGGGATTCCAACAATCCAGGTGGGCTGGAAGTCTATGGGAAACCCAGCAGTCCTCTGAAACGGCCCGCGCACAGACTCACTCACTTGCGGGCACTCACCTTGGGCTCCAGCGGAGGGATGGTGATTCGAGGGGCGTCAGACACATAGAGAGGGCAGACTGAAGTGTGTGGCTTTGAGGTGAGGACTGGAGAACAGCCACCATTTTGTGGCGTCCTGCTCGGGTACAGCCAGCAGGCAGCTGCCATCTTTAATGTGTTGAGCCCTCCCCCTCTGCTTACGCCAAATCTGAATCTGATTGGCCTGGTGAGCTCTGGGGCTCCACCCTGCTGACTCACTGAGACTCTGCCCCCACCCAAGTCTCCCAAAGCTGGAGGCACTTTTCTCCTCAAGCAGCCAGCCCCACCCACATTGCATTCTTTCTTGGAAAACTATTGGAGTCTGAGGACCCCAGGCAGGGCAGCAACTGGCCTGGGTGTGCTCTGAGACTTTTGCTGAATAGCTCCAGGCTCAGCACTGGCACCAAACCAGGTTAATCTACATTAACCTGGTGAACACAACTCTTTCCACTCTAACGACTCCCTGAGATGCTGCCTCACCCAACTCGTTTACTGTATGAGGCTTTATCGGTGGCTGAACCTTAAAGGAGCTAGCATGTAACAGCAGGCCTTGAGGTGTCCTGGCTTTTTGCTGAACTATCCCAGGCCTGATACTGGTGGCAGATGTCTTGGTTCACAGCATTACCTCTCCCACAAGCATCCAGATTTAGCATGGGAAGCAAAAAACCATGGATCACTTTGTAGTTCCTACCAGGTAGTCCCCAGCTGGTCACAGGCAGTTGGTGACCTGGGCCTGCACAGGAGCCCTTCCCAAGAGCCCCCAGAACCAACATACTTGGAGGTTGGCTTCAGACCACAGCGAGCACCACCCAATGAGCCCCACAAGTGGCACAGTCAAAGGGCAGGATCAACAGACACCAGAGCCTGCTGGGGCGAATCCCCCTCGGTGGGGTAAGCGCCCTACATAGCAGCCCATAAACTGTGGATGTGGCCAAACCCCACAGCTAATCAGCTTGAGGGACAATTCCACCCACTAACATGCTGATAGCAATCAAGTCTCAACTATAACAGGAGGGCACACACAACCCACACAAGGGACACTCCTGGAGCACCTGGAGCAGGTGACCAGGGAGATTGTGCCAGGCCCCACAGGGCACCTACTACATAAAGCCACCCAGCCAAGATTGGGAGACATAGCAGATCAAATTGTATGTTAGCTATATTTTTAATAAAAATCTTTAAAATATTATAGTGATGATTATTACTTCAATATTCTGCTGGTAAGACTTGTTCCCTAAATTTTGTATTTTAAAAATCTGTAACTATGAAGTTACAGACTTATTTTTTTTTTCCTTTTAGCTCTTATATATGAACAAACCATTGTTCACTGGATGATATCTTTTAACACAGTATTCTGATATATGAAATTGCAATTATATAAACAAAGAATCAAAGTAGTTTAATGCATTTTTCAAAACATAAAGTTAAGGGCAAAAGTCTGGGGTTTTTTCCTATTTGTTTTTTAATCAAAAAAGTAACTTAATACTGTCCATGTGGATTCAATTTTTAAAAAATTAAAGAATTTCAGTAAACTACCTAAAGCTAAAACTAAGAAAAATATGACTTAATGTTAACTATTTTGAAAGCCATCACTGAGAATATCTCCTGACATTTCTAAGTCAGTTAAACATTTTCCTCACTTTTTTTCAATAGAATGAAATATGTATATACCCCTAGAGATAACTATACATTATAAAGAACTCTGAAAGCAATGGGACATTAATTTTGCCTCTTTTGAGCTACATATATGTGCTACCCAAATTTATTTGTACATTTAATAAATGTCATTCTGTTTTTAAAAATATGATGTGCTGAAATACACCGCCATGTGACTTACATGAAGGAGAACAAGGAGATGAGGTACTAATGAAGAATAAATGTACATGAGATGTAAGAGTAATTGCTCAGTTTTTAAATTATTGTTAAAGAAATAGCTCTTAGCACATTCATTTTTACCCCCATATACATGGATACCCAATGACTGCTTGTGAAGCTTTAAGAAAATAAATATTCAAATATAAATCTTGAGATGAGAAGAAAAAATAGAAGAAGTATTCCTTTTCCTTTTTCAGAACTGAAATCTTCTATCTCCTCGAGAACACCTGCATTCATACCATTGCTTTATTGGCCCTCTCATATGCTCCAATACTTACTGTCTTTGTGTCCAGGAGAAACTTAGAGCTCTGCTCCCCACATCCTCCAGACTGTTTCTTTTTCCATACCTTCTGTTTGGATTGTCCCTGGTCTCTAAAGTGCCAGCTGTACCACCTGTAATGAAATCTTCTTCCCTTGCTCTCCAACCTTACCCCACCCAGTATTGCCTAATACTGTCCTTCTCTGTGCCCCGTTTTGAGGTTGCCATTGACCCATAACTTTGTAAATGCTTGAATGAGGGCAAGCTTACTGTGAGGAGGAGGCACCCATCCCAGGAGGCTTTAGGAATAATGAGGAATGATGCTTTCAAAAGCCCCTCTGCTGCCCACATTGCCCTTCCCATGGAAAATTTTGGCAATCTGGTGAAAGCACTGTGCTGAACGGGACTGCATTTTGTTCACAGTCTACTTTGTCTTTATTTGGGTATCCCTTTTTTCAGTCTTTATAAGAACTTAGGGGAAAAAATACTTTTCTATTCCCCAATGCTTTGCCTTTCTATTTCCTTGTGACCCCTCCCTCAAAATATAAAAATTAAAAAAAACATAGCTTTGGATTTTATTTAATACAAAATAGCAAATATAGCACTTTATTGCATTGCTTTTATATCTTTAGGAATCTTAAAAGAGTGACTAGCCAGTGATTTGTCAGATATCCTGGTCTGTTTCTGGTTTGCATGAGCAATGGTGAGTCCAAAGTAAAGGAGGGAAAAAAATGGAAAATGTCTCAGATATTTCAGATTTATGTGAAGCCAAACTGTGTGATCTCCTGCCAGTTTTAGTTTACAAAACTCTTGCAGTCCTGGATGTGTTTACTTGGACTTTAAGTTTTAATATTACCATTATATTCCAATAACTTCACTCCCTCAACCCAGCCCTCTGACTGTGGTCTAGTCTAGTATATATAAAAACGATTACTGGAACAGAAGAATGAGGTTGATTGAGATACTCTCTTTAAGCAATGCTCATTTAAGTGTCAATTTAAGCCAAGACCTGTGAAATAATTAAATTACTACTCTGCAAGAGAAGGTACTTTTCCTTTTTGTTTCTGAAACAAGTTCTTCTTAGAGCCAGTTTCAAAAGAACTCAGGAAAAAAGTCATTGTTCATATTTCAGTTTCCTAGTGACATTGTAATTACACATTGTAATTGCAGAAGGCAATTACAGAAAAACAGAAGGCAAAATTTATATGAATTTATGCAATTTTGCAAAACAGAAACTTTTAATTTTTAACTTTTTTTTTTAACTTTTATAATTACAATTATATGTAACTTATAGAAGGAGACTCAAGTGGGAAATATGAACCCGAAGAGCATTGGACAAAGTCATGTTTCACAAGGGGACCTTGTTTATACTATCTGCTTACATTCTTTCTGGGAGCTAAGGTTTTGTCTCAGAACAAACATAAAACAGTCACAAACTACACACAGATTGGCTGGATGTCAAATGTCAATGTTTATTTGATTGCTCTTTTTTTTTTTTTCTCAAAAATGTTCTCTATTCTCTATATATGCTGTGGTGACTGGCCACACAGCAAAGTAAAAGAAAATCTTTTGACCCATGAAAGTAATTTAGGAATTGCCAAAACAGAAAAGCTGCTGCCTGTCGGTGGAATCAGAGGCTTATGTCATTTCACCACAACAGTGTGTTCAGGAATGACCTGGCTTATGCTTCTAGATGCTTTTCAGTAGATCATTCATTCATCCAGCAAATATTTATGAAATACCTTGCTTGTGCACAATGCTAAGTGAATCTCCAATAGTGTGTTGGGGGGAGAAAAAAAAGGCAGTCCCATCCTTAACCACAAAGAATTCAAATGTATATGAGGATACATGACCTACACATGTGAAAAGGTTACTAATAATATGTGGTGGCATATGTTTAAGGGCCAAGCTGATTTAAGTCCTATTACAGCTCAATATAGGTGAAAACGCTGGAATATAAGCACGACTATGGTATGTTCAGAGCAGGCTAGTTGAGTTTCCAGAGAGGATCCCTGTCAAAGTGTAGTAAGAAATAAAGGCAATTTGGAGCCAGATTGGAGAACACTTACAGGCTAAAGGCCTTATCCTGGATAAAGGGGAGTCAGGAAAGCATTGTGACATGGCAAAAGTGATGTTTTATTTAGACATTTTGGTTTATATTATGGCAGATATTTTAAAGAGGAAGGCAAGAAGGATATTTCAGAAAATGTTATAATAATGTCAACAGGGAAATAAAGGCTGGGTTAGGCTGGAAATAGTGGGAATGAAGGGAAGGGATAGAATCAAAAGATATTATAAAATGAGAAAGGATAAGATTTTGGTGTTGGGCTATCAAGAGATGAGGTAGAGGCAAGAAACAATAACAACTCTGAGGTTCAGTACCTTTGTTATGGGAAAAATGATAATACTGTTGACAGATATAGAGAAATCAGGTGGAGAAGCTGGTTTGGGATGATAATGAGTTAGGCTCCATGCACTCAAGTATGGCCATGAGGCTGTGTGAATGGTTTGAGTTGAGCTTCATTGACCGAAAGGAAATAGTTCCATCTGTGAGGGTGCATGAATTTTATGACAGAATATAAAGCGAGAAGAGCTGGGGCCTGTGTCTTAGTGATTTTCTATGATCATAAGCCGAGAGGAGGAGAGTGCGTGAGGAAATACAGGAAAATCAAGGCATGGGAGGAGAATAAGCACAGTGTCCCAGAATCCAAGGATAACGAGTTTTGAGTTTAAAGGATGAAATTTTGCAAAGAGGTGACAAGAAGAATGCCGAGGAAGAATGTGAGCTCTGGCAATTTTTGGTCTAGACATTCAGGCGTCAGATTATTTTAAGCACTGGGCATGCTTATTTAACATTGAACTATTTTCCTTTCTTGGTCATTTTAGTAGATTTCTTCTTGCCCTTCACATGCAGTGTAGGAGCTATTATACATCCCTTTAGTAATTCTCATACTTCGTGCCCTGCTAATCTGGACACACTTCTATGCTATAAAAATAGTAGGTTGTTGTGAGAATTATAACAACAACCTGGAGTATAATAAACACTCAACAAAAACTATTTGTAAATTTTCGCACCTTAAGGCATCTGTATGTTTTGTATTTCTAAGCCTCCTGAAATATTCTTTGGGACAAATATGATACCTTTATTGTTTTAGTGTCCCCTTATCCTGGAAATAAGGGGAGACAGGAAAGCATTTGGGTCAGCATCAGGATACATGAAGTTAAAAGAGGTTTGAGAGCCTCTGAGAGCCTTCATGGTTTTATGAAGAACCTTTGATTCTTAACTCAGAGGTTCCTGCAATTATTGTGCTTATTAGATTAAGTATACAGCATAAACCCAGAACTTCAAAGGTGGAAAAGAAATAGTGGATTTTTTCCATTCTTCTCAATGGTTAATGCAATTCTCTGCTTCTTTTCTCTATATCTACCCAAAAGGAGTGTCAGAGTAAAGCCCCTCTAACTTGTCCCAACTTTGCTGTTTAAATGATATCTTCATCACTTCTGGAAAGAACAAACCTAATATTCAGCCAAGTGTCTTAGAAGCAAATTAAATGGCCTCCAGCACTCCTCTCTTGATAATGTTTGTGTCGTTTATACTTCTCCATGAAAAGAAAATTTACTGCATGGCAAACCAGGCCAGCAAGATTTTTTAGCAATTTAATTTAGAAGTGAATTATTCTCCTGAATAGACCCATTCTTTGTTTGAATACAAGGCAATCTTTCATGTGTTTCCCAAATAATCACCCTACTTGCCTTTATCTGATTTTCCATTAGTGTCCTTTAATGCAACAAAATGTACTTTTTCCTGACAGAGTTTTCGTGCTCTCCTACATGCCACTTCCCTATTACAGTTCATACTCTGAATTCCTTTTATCTAAGTGGTAAATCTACAATTTGTGAAACTTGTTCCCAAACTTTAAGACTAGCTCTCTGTTTTCTTTGGCATAGAAGTTAGGTTTTCTTTGCCCCAAAATAAGTTTTTCCAGTGGAGAGGTTTGGGACTAAACATATTTATTATATTATAAATAAAATAAAAACAGAAAGTCCTGTCTAGAAGTTAGAATGTGACATTACAAATCTATCGCTTATCTCATCAGCCATTTTCTATGACCTTGAAGGAAATATTTATGTTTTTAAGTTAAATAAGGAATATATTTTATCTCTACCTGCTGGTGATGATTATTTATAGAAATATTTATATGGTATTGGTGGTTTTGGTAGATCTCTTTATAATGACGAAGTGAAACTGAAAGAAGTCATTGTCAAGATCAGAGACAAAGGGTTGGTCAATTTCCAAGTGGTTTTCAAGTTGGAATTTTTAATAAGGCAATGAAAACAATACACGAACAAAACCATTTAAAAAATATACCAAGTATGAAGAAAATTGTATACTTCAGAGATTATAGAAACACTACCATCTTCAAGAAGAAAGACAAAGTTGACTCTGGCAACTGCCTTTGGCTGATAAGATCCAAGTAAGAAACTGTTTCACCCATTCTTGACCTATGATATAGTCTTAGAACTGCGGTAGAAAAACCATGATGTTTACTGATTCTCAAACAAATCAAAGGGACATCTTAAAACCTCCACAGTGTGAAATTTGTTGTTGATAAGATGAGAGTTTTGGCTGTCCAGAGAAGTCATTAAGCCTAGATGCATCACGTTGAGCAGTCACGTCAATGTTAATTATAAACTCTCTCATACTGACTATAATGCATTCCATGCTTCCCCGCCTACTTACTTTGGCCATACCCAGAAGTAATAACAGGAGACCCAAATGCTCTATGAAGTTGTATCTGAACTCTGAGTGAAATTCTTTCAGGTCTACATTCTTTGAACATCATCAAAAGTTTTGGGAGGAGACATTCAGAAGCTACTATAATGATGAGTGTGGTTTCCTTGAAGCACACATTCAAGGAGACATGCAAGAGTTTTAAATGAAATTGCTACGTGAGTGCAGCCACACTAAATGGAAGTCCAAGAAGAATATTACACCTATGATCAGAGAATTATACCAATAGCGCCAGTGGTTATCAGCGCCACTCAGAACAGAAAGCAGCGTACATGGTTAATGTTTGTCTTTAAATAAATGCTTTTATTTCATTTTGAAAGGTATGGAGCCACATGTAAAAAATTTGGAAAGGAGAGAAAAGGAAAAACTATAAGTTACCATCAATCCTATGCAATCGTTGTTTTAATCTTGGCGTCTAGTCTTTCATCCTTTCTCTTACTAACACAAAAAATAATTTTTAAAACTTAATGAAATTATATTAGCTTTTATAAATGTAATTTTAAATATACCACCAATATAAACATAGATTTAATTTATAATGTGATAAAGCTCAAAGATGTAATTATGGAGTACGAAATGATAATTTATTAGAGGGTATTGGAAGCACTATAGCCACTGAAATTTCTTTTTGCAAAGTGTTTTATTTTCAAAGTGTTTGCACTCTGTCCCCTCAGTTCTTTCCCATCGTTATATGTGCTGTTAATACATGTGTTTAGAATAAGTCTTGGCACATGGTATATATTACATGGGTATTTGTTGTGTCATTGTCGCTAGTTGCTATTACTGTACTTGGTAATATAAATAACCCAAAAGTTATTAATTATAAGCACATCCAGCACTCAGTCTTTTCATAATGCCACTAAAATATGTTTTGGAACAAAAAGTTAAATGATAAATAGTATCTACTAAAGTGTAGAGGGAAGTGCAGCTGGGAGAAGTCATTTAAAGCACCAGGAGTCCTGAAAAGCTATCTAAATAGTATTCCAGTTTTGATAGTTGTTGGTTTCCTTAAGGGACAGAAATAATGTTCTCTTTTTTGAAGGAATTCATTCCAAATTGAATTACCTTTCCTGACAATACTCCTTTCATGAGACTTTTGCAGTTTTCTGCTTCCCTTAGACAGGGTAGTAATTAACTGTCTTATGAGCCTTCCTAGTGAATAAATTTAATCATTCACAAAACTATGTTACCCTCCTAGAGAACCCTTCACAGTGGTCTTCTGGAACCACTGCCACAACTCAAAGAGGGGCTGCAGTGGGATTTTGGTCAAAGAAGGTGCTCCTTTTGGCCTAGTGAAACCATGAAGTGTTTTTCAATTCACTGCAAGTGTAGACAATGTCTCTATAGCAGCTGAGACCATGCCCTTTGTGTTATCAATCTCATATGAAGTCCTTAAAGCCTAATACATTTGATACTGTCATCTAAAGCAGAAAGTTGTGTGAATGTCTACTATGTACCTCTTAATATCTTCTATGTTGCAAAATAAATTTTATACTGCATATAAGAAAGGCCATATTCTTTTTGTAACCTCTTTCTAGCCCATGTTTATGTAATTAATTTCATTAATTAACTCATCCAAATTCTGGCTATCTCTACAGATAACTGCAGACCCAATGAACTTGTCTAACTCTCATTTTAACAACTGCATTGTTTATTGATTGCTCTCTATTCCCAAATAAAAACACATTTCCATTCCAAACTTTTTTTTATTGTTTTAAATACTTACATCTTTTTTATAATACATATATTTATTAAGAGTAATGGCTAATACCGTGTTTCCCTGAAAATAAGAACAAGACCTAGCTGGACAATCAGCTCTAATGTGTCTTTTGGAGCAAAACTTAATATAAGACCCGGTATTATATTATATTATATTATATTATATTATATTATATTATATTATATTATATTAATTATATTTATTAATTATATTATATATTATGTAAGACCCAGTCTTATAGTAAAATAAGACCCTATCTTATATTAATTTTTATTCCAAAAAATGCATTAGAGCTGATTGTCCAGCTAGGTCTATTTTTGGGGAAACACGGTATTCATTGTCGACATGGCTTCTTTTTTACATCTTTAGTTATAGGACTTCTGTTCAGCGAGTCTTCAGATGGTTCTCCAGGTTGCTTGTTGTATAATTTAGTTGTAATTTTAATGTGGTCACAGGAGGAGGCAAGCACAGCATTTGACTAGAACTCCCATTCCAAACACTTTAAATAACTTAGTTAAGAATAAGTTAAGAATTAGAACTAAAGCTCTAGAGTGAGATTATGCATCATTACTTTCAGCACGGAATGGGCATTTAAGTAGCAGGAACCATTTTCTCAAAGACTTAGTGGGAAAATGAAAACATTTACAATGTAGTGTTTTATGGCTGATTGTCGTGTTATGGTGGTGAATTTTGCATTTTTAGGCTTTTCATAATTAAATTAGATCTAAAATATAAACCTTTCAAAGGGAATGAGACTGAAAAATAAATGTTAACAGCTAGATCATTAAATTTTGGATTTTTATATCTTCTTTTGCCCATAGATTGCTGCTTTAATTAGTCCTTATTTTATTACAGCTTTCCAAATTGTGATCAAAAGACTCACTTCAGACTTGAAAAGAATTAAAGACTTACCCAAGAAGCTGACATGGATTGTCTAAGGGCTAGTTGATGATTGTTTTGACATCCCTTGTTTCCTTAAGAGCTTTTTTTCTCAATCCTTTTAAGAGACAGCAACTAACTAATGTCATTTAAGCTAAAACACTTCTTGTGGGCATTTTGGATAAATGTTTTTAAAGGATCACTTCCCACCAGAGAGTCTAATTCTAGAGCTCTAAAGCCCAGAACAGTGAGTTATGCCTACATAATACTTTAGACGTGTGCTCCAGAATTTCTGTAGTGAAAAATGTCATTCTTCCATCAAAAGGATGGTGAGTTTAGAAGTACCTTCTCACTCTCAGTGGTTTCCATGATACTGACTGTCAATGCCTTTCGTTGTAGGCAGAATACTTCTATGAATTCCTGTCCTTGCGCTCCCTGGATAAAGGCATCATGGCAGATCCAACCGTCAATGTCCCTCTGCTGGGAACAGTACCTCACAAGGCATCAGGTGGGTGGCCTTTGCCTCAGAGAAAGGTTTACACTTAACATGTAATGGTGATGGGAATAATATTTAAGATCCAGATGTCACCCAGTCGAGGGATTATGGAATATTTTTCTGAAGAGATTGCTTGATTTTAGGGCAGTTCAGTAGTTATATCCTTAATATCATTTGAGCAAAAAAATAGGATGGGAATGAAGAAATTGCAGTTTCCTAATTTCCTAAAACTCTAGGTAGCCCCAGTTCATATAATTCAAGATTAAAAAAAGAAAGAAACTCACCAGGTGAGATATATCTGGCCAGTGAGTGTGGATTAATGTACCATGTTTCCCCCAAAATAAGACTGGGTCTTTTATTAACTTTTGCTCCAAAAGACACATTAGGACAAATGTTCAGGGGAAGTCATCCTGAAAAAAATCATGCTAGGGCTTATTTTCCGGTTAGGTCTTATTTTCAGGAAAACACGGTTGTGTACATACAAAAATGTGGCAAAGATGCAAAGTAAGTGATTGGGGGCAAATGGGATAAGTCAAGAAAAATGTCCCAAAAGTGAGCATTGTACAGTAGTCCCCCCTTATTGCTGCAGTTTCACTTTTTGCAGTTTCAGTCACCCTTGGACAATTATGATCTGAAAATATTAAATGGAAAATTCCAGAAATAAGCAATTCATAAGTTGTACATTGTGCACCATTCTGAGAAGCATGATGAAATTTTGCACTGTCCCCTCTGTCCAGTCTGCGATGAGACTCATCCCTTTGTCCAGTGTATCCACGCTGTATATGCCACCCGCCCATCTCGGTTATCAGATTGTCTATCTCAGTGCTTGTGTTCCAGTCACCCTTATTTTACTCAATAATGGCCCCAAAGTACAAGAGTAGTGATGCTGGTCACCTGGATACATCAGAGAAGCCATAAGTGCTTCCTTTAATTGAAAAGGTGAACACAGTACATTAAGATATTTTGAGAGAGAGACCACATTCGCATAACTTTTATTACAGTATATTATTATAATCGTTCTATTTTATTGTAGTTATTGTTAATCTCTTATTGTGTCTAATTTACAAATTAAACTATCATAGGAATGTATGTATAGGAAAAAACATAGTATGTACAGAGTTTGGTACAGGCATCCACTCAGGATGTTAGAAAATATCCCTCACAGATAAGGGGGGACTACTGCATTAAATAGGAATTTGCCACATAAAAAAAGTGGAAGAAAGGGGTTTAGTCTTTCAGACCTAATCATTCTTCTTTGCTAAGAAAATAATAGTATGTCATATTTAGTTAGAGCCTTTCAGTTTACAAAGCACCCATTCATGCATTATCTAATTTGAGTTCTGGGAAGGAATCAAGGCCAGAATTACAGCTCCATTTTACAAATTAGAAAATTAAGGCTTATGCTGTTTAACTGACTTTCTCCAAATCATATATTAGTAATAAGTGGTGGAGCTGAGACTAGAGCCCAGGTGTTATGACTTTTAGAAAAACAGAGGTCACTTATGTTAACATGTTCAAATATTTCCATCTATGAACATACATTTTTTTTCATGATTGTGGTAAAATTATATATTTGGTTTTGCATCATGACTTTTTTTGCTTTTAACATTTTAACATCAGCATAGTCCTGTGCCATAGATTTTTATAAAAGTTGTTTTTAATGCTCTTTCAATATTTTGTTTTATGAACATGCCATAATTTACTTGCCCATTCCTTTATTGTGCGTTACTTATCCTGTTTTTAGGGTTTGAATTTAGAAATCTCACAATACACGTCTTTTTAAGTAATAGATGATCACTGGGCAGGAATCCTGTTTGTCTTATTCACCACAACTGCCAACACAGGCTCAACGCAGAGCAGGATTTCAGAAAATACTGGTTGATTAGTACGTGTACAAGATCTTGCTGCTCATCTCATTATTTTGGTAAAACAGATTCTTAGAAGTAGAATTATTGTGTCAAAGGATATGAGCTATGAACTTTTAAAAAGGCTCTTAGAACAAATTGCCAAAATGTCGGTTACTTTCCACAAAGCTGGTGCCCATTTGTACCCTGGCTGGCAGCGTGGGAGAGTGCCTGGCTTACTGTAATCTCATCAGCAAGGGCTATTAATCACAGTAACTATTTTGCTGATTTAAAAAGTGAAAAGTGATTTCTCAGTGTTCCTTCAATTTGATTTTTAAAATTCCTGTCTTGTTTCTATGTAAAATATCTGTGTGCCATACTCATGTTTATCTTGAAATAATAGTATTCTTATTGATTTGCAAAACTCGCTATAAAGTATTTACCCTTTACTGCAATTCTTTTCCATTTATTATTTGTATATTTTTTGAGGGGGCGGAATTTGCAGGGACTTTAAAATTCTATGTGGTCAAACCTATATTTTTTTTCTGTGATTTTTTTCCCCTGTTATTTTTATGCTTGGAAATTAATTCCTATTCCAGAGAGTAGTTAAGTGATAACTTGTACATGCTTCTAGTGTTGTATAAAAATTTATTTTGGTATAGTATGAGGTAAGGGTCTAACCTAAATTATTTTTCTGAGTCATTAACTTTTCCAGTGTGAGAGGTTGAATTGATTCAAGAGAGCTTACTGTTTGTTCTAATACTGAAATTATTTGTAGTTTTATAATATTTTAAAATAATTGATAACATAACCTTGCCTCTTTTTAAAAAAATAATTTTATTCTTCTAGAGGGACATCAGAAGAATTTTGTCAGGTGTCAAATGAAAATCTTAATAGGAGCTAATTTAAATCTACGAAATAATCAGGAAATCAGGCACCCTTACAAAGTCCATTTTCAGTTTGCAGTTATCTACTACTTCCAATGGATTGCCACTTACCAGCACTATAAAAGTTGGGGACTAAATAAGCACAAAGTTTTTCTAACTTCCTGGCATAAGCGCCAGTGTGGATACAGACAGGAAGAGCGAATGTGCATTTCTCTTGGGTCATCCCAGGTATGACTAGTAGCCTTCTCATAGGGTCTGCTTCCAATCTTGATGAGTTCAAGGTTCTAGGAAGCTCATGTGAATGAATGAGGCCTGGGCTTTGCAGCCCCAAGGATATGGATACCCCAATTCCAGACACATGGACATCCAGTCCCACTCCGATGGCATTGCTGGGGCTGTACTACATGCTGCAGACAAGAAAGACATTCTGGTTGCCAAGTTCTTGGAATATGGTCATGTCACGTGTCTCATGCCATGTTCCTTTTTAGTCAATCTACTATAAAATTTTTCTTGATCAGATATTTTGTTTTTTAAAGAATCAGGAATAAAACAATATATATAGCATGTCTCTCAATTTCCATTTCATTTTTTTGAATTTTTTTGTCTTCCTGATTATTAAACAAATTTAAGCTCTTTGAAGCCAATTAAAATGCATAATTAAATTAATTGCACAGTTTCACCTGCTCAACTTCCAATAAGTCTTGACTTTTTGGATTTTTAATTTAATGCTTGTATCTTAAATCTTCCCAGCTTTTTTCACTTTTTGTGTCTAGTGAAAAAAAGAACTTACTGAAATTCTACTTCTTCGGATATTGAAACAATGAGATTTTGAACATATGATGTGAGAATATTTTAATAGGTCATGTTTAAATACAACATCATTTCCTAATAATTTAGAATCTTTATAAGTAATATAGTTTAGAGAAAAAAATGGGTGATAGTTTGAGCAAGGTAATGTGAAAAAGAATAAGCCCTCTGGGATCAGATGACTTGTGCACATGTGTGCACACACACAGTTGTACACACACAATTGTACATACTGCATGTACAACTCTACTCCCACAAACTCTACTCCATAGGTTTTTGGAGGCAGATGTAGGATTTGTTTGAAAAAAAAACGCAGGTGCAAGAAGTTTATGGGAATTTTAGCCCATTGCAGGGCAGTTATTCATTAGCCTCATTAGTTCAGTCCCCACAGTAGGAGCAATGAGGGTACCTTGAATTATTAAAAAGTAACCGACTCAGTATGTCTTTGCTCCTAAGCATCCAGGTAGGGTTCATTATTCTACGGGTTGGGTCTACTTTATACCCCCAAGCTGCTAAGCTGTTCTTTTATCCCACAGATTCCTATATGCCTAAACATTGCATGAAAAAGAAAACTCTTGATCTTTAACAGTTATGAAGTGCCTGCCTTCTGGCATCCGAAGAGAACAAAAACAGGAAATACAAACTGCAGGGTAGTTCAGTAAAATCACTCAGTTGGATAACAAAAAACATAAAGTTTCCATAAAGCCAAAGCTTTGCCTCTTTGAACACTCTGTCTCTGTCATATAATGAAAACAACAGAGCAGTGGCGTTTCTCAACCAAGACTTTCAGGAATCCAATGTCTAGAAATTTTTAAATAGGTGCTAATGCTGGCAGGAGCTTCTTCTTGGTGACCCAGTCCTTAGCATCAAGAGCAGGCCAGAGTAGGTGCTCAGTATTTGCTGAGACATTGAATGGCTGTCGGCACAGCTTGGAGCATTGATGACTCTTTGTGTAGGATGATTTATAAGCAGGTAGCAGTTCAGAATCATGTAGTGTTGAGGATGAGTGCTCGCCTGCCTTTGTCACCTCTTCCCTTGTGAGGGCAGTGGCTGGCATGACCGGAGACTGAAACTGTATAAGCACCATGCCCATCTCATTGTTTTATCAACAAACGTATTCTGATTAATCTTCTACATAAGATAACGTTTCTATGCAATCAGTTGCCCATCAGTGTGTACTTGAAAGCCATGTGAGCTATGTTCAATCTGCTTTAGTTTTTCTGAGTTGTTTTAATTTACCTTGGTTTCAATTGTACAACCTGAGCGGCACTGGATTTTACAGCATCTGGCCTAATTTCATCTAGCTTTTGGTAAAAGTGGCGCTCTACTCAAATGCTTATTGTTGCAAAAGCTCAACTTAACTTCCATTCTCTATTACTCCTTGGAAGTGGAGAGTCTATGCTATTTCTGCCTTCAGTGTCTCTTATTCTTTGTGCATGTGTTTTTCTGAGTGCATACTGCTAATATTTTATTCTCTACATCTCCCACTGTCTATGGTGAATTTTTGTCTTCTGTGTATGTGCGTGAGTGTGCATGTGTATATGTGCAAGTGTGTGTCTGCATGTAGAAAGCTATATGTCTTCCATCAGGTATATCTTTGTGTCTGTGAGTGCCTCTTTGTGTCTGTGAGTGCCTCATTCAGCACCTAGATAACATACTAGGTGCTGAAATTACAAAAACACATAAGATATGGTCCTTGCCTTTGAAAATCTCATCCTTAGCAAAGGATGCAGAATCATAATTAAATTATTATATCATAATGCAATCATATAGAGAGGTGTTTGTGAAATATGTAACTGAAATAGGCAGGGGACGTTAGGGAAGGCTACAGAGAGGAAGTGCCATTTAATTTTGGTCTTGAAAGAGGACACTGGACAGCAAAGAGGAGAAAGAACATTCCAAGCAGGGGATGGGCATGCAGAGTCAGGGCACAGTGGACATGGGCCACGTGTCCAGGGACTGAAAGGGACCTAGTCTGGGGAAAGCACAGGTTTCCCAAACGTCACTCACTGAAGATGAAACTAACATACACACCACTCACAAAAATTAACTCAAAATGGATTAAAGATTTAATGTACATCCTGAAATCGCGAAACTCCTAGAAGAAAACACAGGAATAAAGCTCCTTGACAAGGGTCTTAGTAATGATTATTTGGATTTGACACCTAAAACACTAGCAATAAAATAAAAAATAAACAAGTGGGACTACATCAAACCCAAAAGCTTTTGCAAAAGAAACCATCAACAAAATGAAAAGAAAACCTATAGAACTGCAAAAAATATTTGTAAACCGTATATCTGATTAGAGGTTAATACCCAAAGTATATAAAGAAATCATATAACTCAATAGCAAAAAGAAAATAATTTAAAAATGGGCAAAGGACCTCAGTAGACATTTCTCCAAAGAAGATGTATGAACGGCCAACAGGTACATGAAAAGATGCTCAACATCATTAGTCATTGGGTAAACTCTTGTTGGAATAGCTATCATCAAAAGTCAAGAGATAACAAAAGCTGGTGTGGATGTGGAGAAAAGGCAACCCATGTGCACTGTTGGTGGGAATGTAAATTCGTATAGCCACAATGGAAAACAGTATGGAGGTCCCTCAAAAAATTAAAAATAGAATTAACATAAGATCCAGCAATTTGATTTCCGGGAATATATCCAAAGGGAAACACTAACTCAAAAAGATATCTGCACCCATATGTTCACTGCAGCATTATTTACAATAGCCAAGCCATAGAAACAACCTAAGTGCCCATCAATGGATGAATGGATATTTTTCTAGATTTTTTAAATGATTAAAATATTTTACTATCGCAAAATGTCTTCAGAATAAATCACTGAAATATAAGCACCAAAAAGGGTGGGGTTTTTATCCCCAGTGTTTGGAAAAGTGACTAGCACACAGTAAACACTCAATAAATATTGAATGGATGAACTCTTTGTATTTTGACTCAAATTTGTATTTAAACATTTAAAGGGAAAAATTCATCTTGAAAGCCCTGCAGAAAGTTACTTAGGGTATGTTTTTCTCATTGAACTTCATTGGATTTGGCATCCTTGTTTTTCTTCCCTGGGATCGTTCAGAGCCATGTTTTTTAGAGCCACCGGCCAGGGAACTCTGTGCATCTCTTCACTTTCACTGACTTAGAGACCATGTGAACAAATCACAGATTTGCATGTGAGCACGCCAAATCCTCTAGAAGCGCCCCTAATGACTGGATATGTGAACGTGTATTTATACTTTAATCATATTTGTAAATGATTTGCTTTTTAAAAGTTTATTGGGGTGATATTGGTTATATAGATTTCAAGTGTACATTTATATAAAACATCATCTATATACGGCATTGTGTGTTTACCACCCAGAGTCAGTTCTCCTTCCATCACCATATATTTGATCCCCTTTTCCCTCTTCTACCACCCCCTCCCCCTTACCCTCTGGTAACCACTAAACTATTGTCTATGTCTATCAGTTTTCTTTGTTTGTCTTGTTCCTTTGTTGCTTTCAGTTTTATATCCCACATATAAGTGAAGTTGTATGGTTCTTGACTTTTTCTGCTTTTACCACATCTGAAAATATGAAGGAACTAATAATTGTTCTTAACTGAATTTCCCATACATGTAATAAGACATTTTTTTATATTTAACATTCAAGATATGTTTTAAAATTTGACAATGCTGATAAGTTTACTTGAAGAGTTTACATACAAACATCTTCTTTCATACCAAGATCCTGAAAGCTAAAATAAAACCAAAGTGCCATTTTAAAAAGAATTAGGTAGGTTGACCATGTAAGGATTCAATGAACAATCTCTGACCTGGAAGAGGGTCCTCACCCACCCGTGCTGGCACCTGGATCTCAGACTTCCACCCCCAGTCTGTGAGAAGTAAATAAAATAAAAAAAAGAGAATTAAGTAGGCTGCAAAGTGGAGGCTGGATAAGGCCAACGAAAAAGATACACCTGGAAAATAATAGTTTGGATGATGACATGTAGTGAGTAAGATTCTAAAAGTTCTATCTTTAAGTATCTTTTCAGTTACTTCTAGCTTTTCTATTATTGGCCTACACATCCATGCAAAAGATTCATGAGAAGGATAAGTAAAATTTTATAATTGAATAAAATGAAAATGAATTGCAAGAGTTAGCAAGTAAAATAAATTGTTTGTTAGTTCCTTTGCTTCCTTCTGAAATGGAAATCCCTACGATGGACTTCTATGTTTTGTAAATTGTCATTTTCATATGTAAGATTTCATTAAACCGAGGCTTTTAATGGGGACAATTTTACTATTGAACTTCAGATGCAATTTTGGTTTTCTCTTTATTTCAGTTAAAATATATGTATACTTTCATTATTTAATTATTTGCAACGTACACATCTTAAGATTCAGGAGAGCTGGAAATTCATGTTATTTTGAGACTGGCACAGTAATGAACACTGACAATGCCAAAACCTCAAGAGGGGTTTTGTGGTTGCCAGAGCACGTTAAGAAGGAAGGTTGTATGACTTGTGTGCAATGCCTTATGGAAAAGAGCAGACCAATTTCTAGCTCATTTTTTTTCTTATAAACCCAGGGGAAAGGTTTATGAAAACTCCAACAGGAAAGGATTTTTCTTGGCTTAGTATGATTTTTCCAAATTTGGCAGTATCCATAACTTGCCATACAGAAACAAAATAAAACAAAATTTCATGTTTACCTATTAGCGATTTTCTTTCTATTTGTAAGGAAGAAACTAAAGTCTAGTGAATCAGCTAGGTCAGTCTTCCCAGTGGATATGTTATGATAATACAGTGGATTTTAAAAATTTACATAATCAGTCTCTCAGCCAATGACTTGAGCCAATTTCTACCCAATGACTTGTGGGTATTCCGCAATTGGTGGCCTCGCCCTCCTTGTAGAGCAACATCCTTGTTCCCACTCTTTGTTCAGTCAACACCTGCCCACCCCAAGTGATCATTAGATGCACAAAAAAGAAGTGTTTCCTCTTTAGGAACTTAAACCATTGGATATAAGCCTATCATGAGATTATTTCATCACATCAAACTCTCTTCTAGATCCCCAAGATATGGACACTTCTTAATATTAACAAATAGCCTGGGAGAATATTAATTTCACTAACTCACTCCAATGACTGGAGTCTAGTCTGAGTTACAGAATATTTCCAAAGAAGGTATTTTGTTATTTAAAAGCAAACAGAGTAAAAATAAACCAGTGGGGTATTACTTATAGGGCTTTATTTAATGGATTCTGAAATGTTGATTTTTAGCTGTTTTTTGGAGGCTGGTGAAGGTGCCCACAGTTTCTTCCCCTAATTAATCAATCTGTGCTGCTGCCTATTTGCACCTTTAATTTTCAGAGAAAATCTTTCCAAGATAGTACAAGCCCAGACTACAAACAAAATATCCCCGACTCTATGTCAATAGGATACAGATCCATGAGGGTCACTCATTCTTTCTCCACCCGCATGATGTACAAGTTCTGTGGAGAACACCTAGATGATCAAATGCACTGCCTACTCCAATTGCAGATACAAGAATGTCAGATAATGAAAAGTGAACATTGTTGCTTTGTTCTCTAGCTCTCTTACCAAGATTTCTGTAAAACTGGAATCAACTAGATAAACTGTTTCTTCATATTTTCTTTTCTTTTTTTCAGATTTATATTTTTCTTTCTTTTTTTTTAATTAAAGTTTATTGGGGTGACATGTTAATAAAGTTACATAGGTTTCAAGTGTACAATTCTGTTATATTTTCTTTTCTTTTCTTTTTTTTTTTGGTTGTTCAAGTTGGTTTCCCATGTCTTGGAAAATATAAAAATTCTGTTATATTTTCTTTTTTTCAGTTGTTCAAGTTGGTTTCCCATGTCTTGGAAAACAAGATGGAGTGGCAGCATTTGAAGTGAATGTGATTGTAATGAATTCTGAAGGCAACACCATCCTACAGACACCTCAAAATGCTATTTTCTTTAAAACATGTCAACAAGGTAATCAGTGATGGTGATTCAAGAGAAATTTCTTAAGGCTTCCAGGTGTGATTTGGGCCAAAATTTATAGATAGATGGGTAGGTAGGTAGCTAGGTAGGTAAGTGTTTGTATAATTATAATTACACCAATGGGAGAAGAGGATGATAAACACAGGGTCCAGTAATAGTACTAAGACAGACTTTCTCTGCTTTGACCCCACTCACAATTTTAGGAACTCTAATATCCCCTTCAAAATGCCCTCTCTTCTCCCTCTGTTCTTCCCCTCCTCCAACACAATCTTTGGGAGTCCCCAGGAGTATTTCACTTTTGGTTATGAATTTCCCCCCTTTTCTTACTCTGAGCCCTCATAGCAAGGTTGGCAGCCATTACTAACAACTGCCACCTGTCAAGGTAACACTCCTCATGCCCCCTGCCCAAAGCTTGTGCTGATGATCTCCACAGACAGGGTGCCACCATCATGCCAGCGATCTCTGCCAGGCAAAGGCACCTCACTATCACACCCTGGGTGCCCATGTAGACATGAAGGCCTGGCTCTTTTCCCATTGGGATACAGGACTTTTCCAGCACAGAATTTAAACTCTGGAAGCTTTCAGTGCTCTAAAGATGTGCCTACAGGTCATCCCACCCTGTGAAAGTGAATACTGAGGGCACTATCATATAGTCTATGTCAGCATGAATTTAAGGACATACAGTAGATTGATAAGTGGGGATGAAGGCAGAATAAAGCTTGCTTTGCCTTCTTCCATGAGCCCCTACTGTTGGAAATAAGATTGAAAGATGTAAAATCTTCCCTTAGAAGACTTAATGAAGTACAAGTGGTATAGAAAGTGGTAAAAATATCTGTATCCAATATATTATGATCAGAGATGACAAGCCCAGCGGAGTATATCTGCGCAGTGCGTAGTCTTTAAAAACTACAACGTAAAAATGATTCAAAAAGAGCTCTGGTCAACCTGGCTAAAGGAGCAGAGGAAATGGAGACCATCATCCCTGTAGATGTCATGAGACGAGCTGGCATTAAGGTCACCATCACGGGTTTGGCTGGAAAAGACCCTGTACAATGTAGCCAAGATGTTGTCATTTGTCCTGATGCCAGTCTCGAAGATGCAAAAAAAGAGGGACCTTATGACATGGTGGTTCTGCCAGGAGGTAATTTGGGTGCACAGAATTTATCTGAGTCTGCTGCTCTGAAAGATACCGAAGGAACAAGGAAGAGGAAGGGTCTCATAGCCACCATCTGTGCAGGTCCTACTGCTCTGTTGGCTCATGAAATAGGTTTTGGAAGCAAAGTTACAACACACCCACTTGCGAAAGACAAAATGATGAATGGAAGTCATTATAGCTACTCAGTGAATCGCGTAGAGCAGGATGGTCTAATCCTCACGAGCCGGGGGCCGGGGACAAACTTTGAGTTTGCTCTTGCCATTGTCATGGTGCTGAGTGGCAAGAAGCTGGCCAAGCAGGTGAAGGCCCCGCTGGTCCTTAGCGACTAGAGCAGAAGTACCTGCTATTGGGTCACAAATAGGCCGCTTGTCACTGCTTTCACTGAGTTCCCTTTAAACAGAAGGGAGTGGTTATTCTGCGGAGTCCTCGTCGTGAAGTGACACCTACAGATTCCTTGCCCTACAGTGGTGTCCCCACATTTCTGAACCTTGATTGCAGAATAAATGACACTTAGCCAAAAAAAAACAACATACATATCTCTCTATATATATATCTATATATATATGTATGTGTGTGTGTGTGTGTGTGTGTGTGTGTGTATATATATATATATATGTGTGTGTGTGTACACACACACACACACACATATATGTATGTATATATAATGGTCATTGCTGCACTGGAGGAAAAATGATCACTAACTTCTTCATGCTTGCTGTAACTCCCAAAACATGATTTGAAAGTGTCCATATAAATTGTTTCTCTTTGGTGAAGCTGAATGCCCAGGAGGCTGCCGAAATGGAGGCTTTTGTAATGAAAGACGTGTCTGCGAGTGTCCTGATGGATTCTACGGACCTCACTGTGAGAAAGGTAAAGAACAGAGTGCCAGTTTCCCTTGTTTGCTTCCTAATGAAATGGATGTCACATAGGAGCCCACATGTATTTTTAATACATCCCGTGAAATTACTTTTTCATTATTAGGATTGGTTAAACCTTTTAAAGCACAGAAGAGCTATTGGGAAGTATTTCTTCTAAGAGTGATTTTCTGTTAAATCCAATATGTGGTGATGGGCAGAGAACTTTGGCACAATGTCTACATTCTTTGTGGCCACTCCCCTCAACCCCCAAAATATTTGCTATTATATACACCATACTTTGGCATATTCTTATAAAAGTTTTGAGGCTTTTTACTCTATTTAAATTGCATTTCAAAAGCTAGTATTATGATTGACTTGAAAGTATCTACTCCAATCAAAAGTAGCTTGATTCACAATTAAGCCTACACCTGAGTTATGAAGTTGCTATAAGCCAAAAAGAAGGATGAATATCATTTTTGCAGTGAGTACATCTATTTAAATGAAATTACTATTAAGAAAGTTACATAAAAAAGAGATAAACAATAAAATGTGCATTAACCACAGATGCTTAAGTACTAAAAGTTTATTGACCAGAATAATATTTTTCATCTTCAAGAAATAAGAATTTTTCTTACTTGCATTTATTTTGAAATTAGAAGATCAAGGAAATAGGGCAGGAAAAAATATTTATAATCTTAGGAAGACCATATTTTAGTTGAAATAATGATGTTGGGCCAAGTTCAATCAGCCATTCCAATGGAACAACTCCAAAATTTTCTTACGTGAAATTGGTTAAAAAACAGTCTGATATGAAAAAAAAAATTGATTTACAGCACAAAAATCATTTTAGAGATACAAGAAAACTTGTATCTCTAAAGAAAGAACTTGTATTTCTAAAGAGTGGCCATTTTTGAGTCAACCACAAAGCTTGAAAATGCAAACTGATGGTATTATTGTCATTTCTAAAATGTTCCTGCTCCAAAACCCTACTTGGCCTTAATCAGAGTTCTCTCCCTACTAGCCCTTTGCACACCACGATGTATGAATGGCGGGCTTTGTGTTACTCCTGGTTTCTGCATCTGCCCACCGGGATTCTATGGAGTCAATTGTGATAAAGGTAATCGTTTCTTTTTAAGAACAAGGTTTTTTGTTTTTTGTTTTTGTTTTGTTGTTGTTGTTTTTTACCTTTTAAATGTTTGATTAAAATAAATATATTTAACATATCACTCTTTACAACAGTGCTGTAAATAGGGTTTATCACTTAGCTAGTTTCTATAATTACTGTAACCCCAACTTTTAGTGTAGCTTACTTAACATAGTAGAAGCTTATTTTCACTCACAGAATGCTCCAGTGAAGGAATACCTGGTCAGTGGGCAGGACAGCTTTTTTTCCATACAGTGACTCAGGGACCCAGGCACCTTCCATCTGTGGTCTTGTCTAGAGCTTTGGAGCTCTCTGGATCTAGCCAACAAGCAGAGAAAAAGAGATTGGAATAGGCACTGCTAGAAAACAAAACAAAATAAAACCTGGCTCAGAAGTGACCTACAAAACTTCCACACCTATTCCATAGGTAGGAATTAACCCCATGGTTCTACCTGGATGCAGGCAGGAGAAATGCCAATCCTGGCTGAAAAGCTGTCTTCCACCAACAGACAACTTTATGGGAGGAGAGCATGGATTTTTGTAAACAACTAGCTGTCCCTGCCACATGGGACTAAACCCTCTTCCTTGGTGTCAGCTTCTGGAAATTGACTGCTCACTGGCACCTAAAATAGAAGGAATACAGAAATGGGGAGGAGGGAGAGTAAAATACCTAAAAATAGACAAGTTGGCTCATTCTATAAAGGAGATTAAAGTAAGAGCTTGGATTCTGAGCAATTCCAGTTATATGGCCTATTTGTTCTTGTCCTATACAAAACAGGCCAAAGTTGGCTATGGATGAACCAAAGCTGAAGGAAGCTTCCAGTAGGAAAATCAGAAAGGAAATCCAAAGTTATAAGTATATGCTTTCTCTGTGGAAAAGAAGTCCAACTAGAATGTTCTATGAACATCATGCTTCTTAAATGATAAAGCTTTTTGTTTCAAATCCTAGGTATCTTCTAGCTTAAGACAACGCTGTACTCGCTTTCATACAATTATCTGATTTTATTCTCAATAGCCTTTTGAGATATGTGAAGTTTTATCCATCACATTCCCAGATAAATGAGGTTTATAGAGCTTGAGTAGCTTGACACAAATTCAAACCTTTTACTCTACCACATTGATACTCAAGCTGCCTGCTTCCGGTCCCATTTCCTCCACAAGTGACTGGATCTGCACAGATATCTCGATCTCGCTGTGGATCATGCTTTTCCCATCTCTAAACGAAATTAAGCCATTGACCCCTGGTTCCCTAAGCTAATTGAGATCATATGTGAGCGCATCTCCACCTTTGATTTTAAAGTAATCTTTTAAAACTGGAGCATTGGACTAAAAACAATTTTTAAAAATTTGTATTCATAAGGATTAAGCACTAATGACACTAATAATAATTAACAACCAGTGAGAAAGATTCCTTGTTGTGAATCTTCTTTTTACTTGTCTAAATTTAGCACTCAGCATGTCTGCTGTTTCAAAATTGGGCATTTCTTGAAGCAGAATTCAACTCATATTATCTCGAAACTATTAGGAAATAAAGCAAATTCTTGAGCTTTGTGAGACCTCCTTACGTAGATATGGCTGTTATTGGTGTTGTTTGCATAGTGGAATGTCAGTTGCATTGCTTTTGTAGTGGCATGGTGTCACAAACACTGCCTGGTCTCTGTTGAAGGAAAGTATCTATCTGGATTCCAATGTATTTTACATTTGGTAATATTTTAACTTTCAGATGAAAAATTTTCCTCCTTGTTAGATTGCAATAATTTTTTAAAAATTATTATTCTTTAGAAAGTCTGTTGAAATTCCACTTTGTCTCACTGGAGATCTGGGAACATTAAAAAACAATTTTTTTACTACCTCAACAAAAAATGCTTTATTATCCAGGAGGGAGTATAGAACTTCTAAAAAATGTTTTAATTAGTGGCAAAGAGCTAGACGTTAGCACTATATTTTTAGAAACATTACAGATTAATTTTCATCGGTTCTTGGGACATCAGTCTCAAACTTCGGGAATTGAGTAGTTAAGCATTGGCCCACCATACCCTCAGTTCCTGTGAAAGTTACTTAGCATCTCTGGCTCATTTTCCTGTTCAAGAATCATTGCACAACAGAAATGTAAAAAGTCTTGGTCAGGGCGGTAAAATACTATGCAAATACTAAGAGTGTGGCCATATTCTATAACCAGCTTTGTCATATTCTATAACATTCAAATAAGCTCCCAGATTCTTCTCATTTGACTTGTTAGTAAGAGGTAGTGCCCAGAGGGCTCTGGCCAAGCTGGCACTGCCAGGAGAAACAGGGACAAGTACGGATACAGGACACAAACACAACTGGCCAGCCCTACCAATTCTAGCACCAAGTAGCAAAGAGGAAGCTCAAAGAGCTGGTTCTCCTAAATCCAAATCTTAAATCCTATACTCAGATGCTGCCGCTCCCCTCTACATCAGGAGGTTTGATTTTGTCAAAGCGAGTACAGCGTTGTCTTAAGCTAGAAGATACCTAGGATTTGAAACAAAAAGCTTTATCATTTAAGAAGCATGACATTCATAGAACATTCTAGTTGAACTTCTTTTCCACAGAGAAAGCATATACTTATAACTTTTGGATTTCCTTTCTGATTTTCCTACTGGAAGCTTCCTTCAGCTTTGGTTCATCCATAGCCAACTTTGGCCTGTTTTGTATAGGACAAGAACAAATAGGCCATATAACTGGAATTGCTCAGAATCCAAGCTCTTACTTTAATCTCCTTTATAGAATGAGCCAACTTGTCTATTTTTAGATATTTTACTCTCCCTCCTCCCCATTTCTGTATTCCTTCTATTTTAGGTGCCAGTGAGCAGTCAATTTCCAGAAGCTGACACCAAGAAAGAGGGCTTAGGATGAATCACTCACAGTCCAATTATTACCTGGATAATCCAGTTAATTGAACTCCCAGGACAATATATCCCAGTTCTTCATTCCTCGGGCTCATGCTGCCACCACTTCCCTGTCTATGGGATCTCACGAGGGTCGGCAGTCAGTCCTTTCCTAACTACTACCACTCCTTCCTCCAAACATCAAAAAAGTCTGTTTTTTAAAAAATTCCTATTACATAAGAGGAATCTCTTATTCTGAAAAAAAGTTGCTTTTTTGTCAGATTCTAATACGTATTTATGACTTCTCTTCCTTTTATCTATTTCAACTTTGAAAGTGTTCTCCATTTTCCTCTTCCTTTATCTTAAAACAATTTGGGGGGATGGGGTTTATAGTGTTCTCCTTGTAAGGGCATAGACAGTTACAAGAAAAAAAATAATTTTTCCCTAAGATGTAAACCCCTCTGGGTGGGTGCTATATGAAGCGTGTATGGCATCCTATTACATTGTTGGAGTCCGTAAGTGGTCAAGCAATTGATTACAATTCTTGTATTTGTAAAGTGGCTTCCTTTACTACATAAGTAAATGGACAAGTAGCAGATGCCTCAGAAGTGTCACCTAACTGTAAGTGAAGATTTTTGTTTCTTTGTTTTATTAGATTTAGCCTACTGTCTAATGCGATACCCTGTTATTCATTCTAACAGCAAACTGTTCAACTACCTGCCTGAATGGAGGGACCTGTTTCTACCCTGGAAAGTGTATTTGTCCTCCAGGACTAGAGGGAGAACAGTGTGAAATAAGTGAGTACTGACCTTCTGCATTCTTCTTTGATTTGGGGGGACCTTAGAAACTCCACTAACCCCTGCATTTTATCAATGAGGAATCTGAAGCCCAAAGACAATGAATAGGCTTGTCTAAGGTCTCAGGCCAGTGGTTTCTTTTCACTAGATTCAGCCCCCAATCATTTTGGCTAAAGGTGAGGCACAAGGTGACATAGCTCAACTCAGACGACTCAGAGCAAAGTCTCTCTGACTCAGTTATGTCTGGGTTTGGGTTATTCAGCATGTTGCATTGTTCTCGGTGATTTCATCCCCTTCTCATTGTGCAGAGCCCATAGTTTCAGCCTAGAAATGTAGGCCAGAGCTTTGGGACAGCTGAGATTTGCTCACCTACCTGCATGCATAGAGAGTTTTTTCTCTGCCACTCACTGACATATTTCCTATAGACTCAAGTAAAACAAGAAAGAAGGATGCACAGCAATAAGAAAGAATGAACTAGTAGTACATACAATAACATGAATGAATTACACAGATGTTAAGTAAAAGGAGCTAGACACAAAAAAAGTGCATATTGTATTATTCCAGTTTTATGAAGTTCAAGAACAGGCAAAACTAATAGATGATGGGAGAAACCAGAATAGTGGTTGGGGGCATAAAGGAACTTTATGGACTGCCAAAAATGTTTTATACTTGGATTGATGAAGTGTTACATGAATGTTTATTTGTGTAAAAAAATATTAGTTGAGTTCTAAATTTAAGATTGGGGCATGTTATGCCTTCACTATATGTTTGTCATGCTCCAATACAAAAATAAATAAATAAATAAATAAATAAATAAATAAATAAATAAATAAATAAATAAATATAAAAATTTAAGGGTAGACTATGGTAGATAATCATTGTTTTGGGAATGAGGAATCAAACTGCTTCTTCTGGCTCTGCCCCCTACTACACGTGTCACCCTCAGCAAGTCACTGAAGCTCTCTATTAAACTCAGAAATAAGCCAACCCCATCCTGGATTGGTTCATGATCAGAAAGACAGATAACATCAAAGCTCCACTCAGGAAGGTGCAAAGGCAACATGAGCACGTCTGCTGAGGGTGCCATGTCCCTGCCTTTCTGGAAGTTCTGGAATATGGCATTTTCATTTCCAGCTGTATTAAATCTGCAAAACACCACTGTGTTTAGTACAGCCATAGTTTCTGAAGTTGTAGTGGGTTCAAAATTAAATAATACTGACTTCCTATTTTAACTTTCAACCTCTAATTTATTTGTGGATTTTCGTACTTTAATGAGTAGTAGATGAAGTAATCACTTTTTATAGAGTTCAAATGAAATACCTCTGAAGTTTCCATGGAATACGTAATTAATTGTCAGGATGTGGTTTCTGTTCTTATTAGTTACCCTGCCCTGATAAAGAATTCTGTGAACTTACTTCCCTTGGTTTTCTCCCTGTACTTACTCTAAGACTTCATGTAGTTTGTTGGTTCATGTTTATGAATCTTTGTTCCTGGGCTCATTTCATGTAAGTATGCCCTTAGCTTTATGACATTTTCATTGGCAGAGACAATGTTTTGTATTTCTGTTTTGTTTTTTCATAACTGTGCCAAAAATATGGACCTTTGGAAGCTCCTGTTTATCCCTATCAGAAGTTATACTCAAATCCTTTTAGGAAATTTTCTGTTTCTATTACCATGTTACAAGAAATATACAGAAATGAATCTTGAGTAGAAAAGTGCCTCTGGTGTAATAGAGACAAAAATTTAATTATGTACTCTTATTTTAAAATTGAGATATAATTCGCATACCATAAAATTTACCATGTAAAAGCATACAGTTCAGTATATTTACAAAATCATGTAGTATCACTTTTATCTAATTCCAGAACATGTCATCACCCCCAAAAGAAACCCTGTACCCATTTCTCATTCCTCCCTACCCAAGACCCTGGAAACCACTAATCTGCTTTCTGTCTCTTTAGATTTTCCTATTTTGTCTGGACATTTCATATTTATTTATATAAATAGTCATATAACATATGATACACATAGACTGAAAATTAAGGAATGGAAAAAGATATTTCACACAAATGGAAACAAGAAAATAACTGGGATGGTAATACTTACATCAGACAAAATAGACTTTAAAATGAAGACTACAATAAGAGACAAAGGACATTACATAATAATACAAGGATCAATCCAACAAGAGAGCATCACCCTAGTAAACATTTATGCACCAACATAGGAGCACCTACATATATAAAACAAATATTGACTGACATAAAGGCAGAGATCAACAGTAACACAATCATAGTAGTGGACTTTAACTCCCTGTGGACACCAATGAACAGATCTTCCAGACAGAAAATCAACATGGAAACAGTGATCTTAAATGACATACTAGACAAGATGGATTTAATTGATATTTTTAGAACATTTCACCTCAAAGAAGTAGAATATACATTCTTTTCAAGTGTACATGGAACACTTTTCAAGATAGATCACATGTTAGGCCACAAAATGAATCTTAATACATTTAAGAAGATTGAAATCACATCAAGCATCTTGTCTGACAATAATGGTATGAAACTAGAAATCAATTACAAGAAAAAACCTGAAAAACACACAAACATGTGGAGGCTAAATAACATGATACTAAATTATTAATAGATCAACAATGAGATCAAGGAACAAATCAAAAGATACCTTCAGACAAATGAAAATGAAAATACAATGACCCAAAATCTATGGGACACATTGAAAGCAGTCCTAATAGGGAAATTCATAGCAATACAGGCCTATCTAAAGAATCAAGAAAAATATAAAATAAAAAGTCTAATTTTACACCTAAGTGATCTGGAAAAAGAATAGCAAACAAAGCTCAAAGTGATTATAAGGAGAGAAATAATAAAGATCAGAGCAGAAATAAATGAAATAGAGACTTAAAAAACAAAAAAGATCAATGAAACCAAGAGCTGTTTTTTTCTGAAAGGATAAACAAAATCAACAAAACTTTAACCAGACTCATCAAGAGAAAAGTAAAAGGACCCAAATAAATAAAATCAGAAATGAAAGAGAAGTGACAACTGACACCACAGAAATACAAAAAAAATTAAGAAAATACTACCAGCAACTATACAACAACAAATTGGACAATCTAGAAGAAATGGATAAATTCTTAGAAGCATATAATATTCCAAGGCTGAATCAAGAAGAAAGAGAAAATGTGAACAGACTGATTACTATCAACAAAATTGAATCAGTAACGAACAAGTTCCCAACAAACAAAAGTCCTGGACTGGATGGCTTCACAGGCGAATTTTATCAAACATTGAAAAAAGAATTAACACCTATTACCTCAAACTATTCCAAAAAATCCGAGAGAAAAGAAGGCTTCCAAGCTCATTTTATGAGGCCACAATTACCCTGATTCCAAAACCAGACAAAGACACTACAAAAAAAAGAAAACTATAGGCTGATATCCCTAATGAACATAGGTGCAAAATCCTCAATAAAATATTAGCAAATCAAATTCAGCAATATGTTAAAAGATCATACACAACGATCAAGTAGGATTCATTCCTGGTATGCAAGGTTGGTTCAATACCCTCAAATCAATTAACGTGATACACCACCACAACAAAATGAAAGATAAAAATCATATGGTCATATCAATAGATGCAGAAAAAGCAATTGACAAAATCCAGCATCCATTTATGATAAAAGCTCTCAGCAAAGTGGGAATAGAGGTAACATAGCTCAACATTATAAAGGCTGTATATGACAAACCCATAGCTGATATCATATTCAATGGGGAACAGCTAAAAGCATTCTTTTTTAAGATCAAGAACAAGACAAGGATGCCCACTTTCACCACTTTTATTCAACATAGTACTGGAAGTCCCAACCACAGCAATCAGACAAGAAAAAGAAATAAAAGGCATCCAAATGGGAAAGAAAGAAGTAAAACTGTCAATATTTGCAAATGACATGATAGGGGGGATAGAGAGAACCCCAAAGATTCCACCAAAAAACTATTAAAACTGATGAATTTAGTAAAGTAGCAGGATACAAATATAATATTCAGAAATCGGTTGCCTTTTTATACACCAATAACAAACTATTAGAAAGAGAAATTAAGAAAATAATTTTATTTATAATTGCATCAAAAAAAGTACTGAGGAATAAATTTAACCAAGGAAGTAAAAAAACCTGTACTCAGAAAATTATGACATTGAAGAGAGAAGTTAAAGAAGATACAAATAAATGGAAACATATACCATGCTCATGGATAGGAAGAATTAATATAGTTAAAAGGTCCATAATACCCAAAGCAATCTATAGAGTCAATGCAACCCCTCCCAAAACACCAATGGCATATTTCACAGAACGTAATACATGTTTGGTACAACAGCATGGTATTGGTGTACAGACAGACACATAAATCAATGGAACAGAATAGAGAGCACAGAAATAAATCCATGCCTATGTGGTCATTTACTCTGTGACAAAGGAAGCAAGAATTTATATTGGGATAAAGACAGTCTATTCAATAAGCGTTGCTGGGGAAACTGGACAGATACATGCAAAAAAAATAAAATAAAATTGGACCACCTTCTTATGCCACATACAAGCATAAACTCAAAATGGATTAAAGACTTAAATGTAAGACCTGAAACCATAAAATTCCTAGAAGAAAATATAGGAAGTAAACTCTCAGACATTACCCTTAGTAATATTTTCACTGATATATCTTCTTGGGCAAGGGAAACAAAAGAAAAAAATAAACAAATGGGACTACATCAAACTAAAACGTTTTTTCACAGCAAAGGAAATCATCAACAAAACAAAAAGACATTCTACTGACTAGGAGAAGATATTTACCAATGACATATCTGATAAGGGATTAATATCCAAAATTTATTTAAAAACTCATATAACTTGACACCAAAGAATAAACAATCCAATAAAAAAAATGGGCAAAGGACCTGAATAGACATTTCTCCAAAGAGGACACACAGATGGCAAATAGACATGAAAAGATGCTCAGCATCACCAATCGTTAGAGAAATGCAAATAAAAACCATAATGAGATACCACCTCTCTCCTGTCAGAATGGCTGTCATCAATAAATCAACAAACAACAAGTGCTGGCGAGGATGTGGAGAAAAGGGAACCCTTATACACTGCTGGTGAGATTGTAAACTGGTGCAACCACTATGGAAAACAGTGTACAGTTTCCTCAAAAAATTAAAAATGGAACTACCTTATGATCAAGCAATTCCACTCCCGGGTATTTATCCAAAGAAATCCAAAACAGTAATTCAAAAATATATATGCACCCCTATGTTTACTGCAGCAGTATTTACAATAGCCAAGATATGGAAACAACCAAAATGCCTATCAATAGATGGCTAGATAAAGAAATTCTGGTATATTTATACAATGAAGTATTACTCTGCCATAAAAAAGAATGAAATCTTACCATTTGCAACAACATGGATGTATCTAGAGGATATTATGCTAAGTGAAATAAGTCAGACTGAGAAAGACAAATACCACATTATTTCACTTATATGTGGAATCTAAAGAACAGAATAAATGAGTCAACAAAACAGAAATGGACTCATAGATACAGAGGACAAACCGATTGTTACTAGATGGGAGGGGAGATGGGGGATGGGTGAGGAAGGTGAAGGGATTAGAAAGTACAAATTGGTAGTCACAGAATAGACACAGGGATATGAAATACAGTATGGGGAATATAGTCGATAATGTAAAAACTATGTATGACGGGTACTAGGCTTATTGGGGGATCACTTCATAAATTATATAAATGTATTGAATGTCAACTATCATTTTAAAAAAGTATATATATATATATATATATATATATATATATATATATATATATAAGTAGTCATGGAATGTAAACATGGAATATAGTCAATGGTATTATAATACCTATGTACGGTGTCAGATGGGTAGTAGACGGGTAATAGACTTGTTGAGGTTATCACTTTGTGGGTTGTGTAAATGTCTAATCATTATATTGTTTTGTACACCTGAAACTAAAAATAAAAAAAATGACTTAATAGGTTTTTATTATTATAAACCTTCTCTGTAAAAAATTTAGAATATTGGATAAAATAATTAAAAGTCAACCATAATCCTAAAACCCAGAGATGATGGTTGCCGGTACTTATTGTAAACCTTTTTTACCTTTTTTTCTGTATGAAGTAGAGTAGAAATTTAAGTTATTCCCCAATCCAATGGATGGAGGAAACTTAATGTCCTTATTTGTCAATATCTTATCTCATTGTTCTCACTGGACTCATCCACGTTATAGTAAAAATGCTAACTGTTTAAACTTAGTCAAATCTGTTTGTCTTTTAGTAATCCTTAGTCTCTTTAGGTACTCAGTAGTTGTCTCAGTTTTCCACTGTCCAATGGATAGAATTTGGTTGCGAAATATTTTCAGAAAAAGTAACTCAATATTAAAGACACAGGATTCTGAATTTTAAAACAATCAGATCTTCAGGAGGTTTTGGCTTCATGAACTTTGATCAAGGAATGGCATTCTAACAGTTGCCTGCAGTCCTATTCTGTTGTGATAACCAGGAGAGAACGTCCTCCTTCCTGGCTGCAGTGAACCTAAGGGTCCTCACTACCCTCTTGCCAAGAAAATAAAAAGACCCATGGAGTCAATGAAAAGACTCTCTCCACCAATCATTCTCTGCATTATCCTTGGTTACCAAGTTCACCTCTCATAGAACATGGGGAAATTTGGGCTCACCAAGTATTTCACAATAAGTACTCTATCTTTCCTGCCATATAATTATTGTCCCACATCTTGCTTACTTGAAAAACCTCAATGCATTGCAGAATACTATGATATGATCCAATTTTGTGCATGTGATGGGGTCAGATGTTTCTTGACACAAACAGAATTTCAGAGTTAGGTACTCCTTTTCTTTAGGTAAGAGTTGGGATCTTGACCAAATAGTAAATGCTATTCTTTGTATCCAAACCTAACAAAAATGACCCTTCTAGATTTTTAATGGTCAGTGAAAAGATAGTATTCCATTATTAAGGTTGTTTTAATACCTGTTTCTGGAACATTCTTGCATCAGAAAAACCCTAAGGATCTAATGGCATTCCAGGTTTTAAAGAGACTAACATCTCAATATTATGTCTCTATTGTCTCCACTACGACTAAAGTCTCCTTTATGCAATTTATATACGAGGGAAGTCCTTTTGGATAAGTGAAAAGAAAAGTGTGTTTTTACCAAAATGATTTTCATATGGAATTCACTTCATGTCTATTAAGCATAGTGCTTGTTCGTAAAATATATAGTTCACTTCTTTCAAAGCTTTGTTTGACCATAAAAAGTAGAGCTTAGAACATGAAAGGTGAGTTGTTTCAGGATAAAGATTTCATTTCTTCTCTTTATGTATTGAGGCCTTTGTAATGAGTATTCTTCTATAGTGAAAGAAAAAGAACAACAACAAATATACCCAAAATCTTCCACTACCCAAAATCTAATGGCTGTTTGCTCTGCAACATCATCGTGCTGGTCACGGGATGTGGTTTCAGCCCTGGGTGAACAACCTTTCGTCTTTTACTTCTTCAAAAAATTCAGCCTTAGGATGGCAAATTCTAGATTGCAGAGGGAGTAGAAGTAGCTTCTGGACTAAGAAGAAAATTATTATATAATTTTTACATCTAAGGCCCTATTCCAGCTCTAACATCCTGCTATTCAAAGATCTGTGAAAACATTAGCAATACTCATTTGACACATAAATAAAAGAAAGAATGATGTAGTATTAGGATCTGAGACATTCCAGAAAAATGTGTAGGTGTGGTATCAGGCACCTTTTGTGCCCCACCTCACATCCTCCTCAGCCAGATTTTTACTCCCACCACTGACTGCTGTGACAATCTGTTTTTGCACAGGTATAACCTGCTTGCACCGCATCTTAGCTGTTCCACACTTCTCTTGCTTTCCACCCAGAGACTCTTCTGAGTCCTTTAAAAAACAAAAACAAAAACAAAAACACAGCCTGTACTCACATAGTTGCAGAATGGAAGTACAAGGAAGTTATCACATGGTGGGGTGGGGGTGGGGTGGGGGAGACAGCTGCTGATGAATAAATGCTCCCCTCTCCCTTTTTTCAGATACTTGTAGGTGCCACCTAATGGCTCTTCAGAAGGACCCAGCAGGATAGAGCCCGGTTGCCATAGCAATGACCCACCCACAAACATACTTTTGTGTTGGCTTTCTGTCCTTTCCCGTTTTACTCTTCCAGTCTCCCCATTCCTCTTGCCTAGGCTCACTTCCCCATTAAACTATCTGCATGCCAGCCCTGCTTTCTGGAGACTCCTAGGCAAAGACAGATGTCATCAGGTACAGGTGTAGGCCTGCTTTCAGAAAAAGTGGCATTCAAAAATTAGAACTCACAGAAAATATCATTCCTATATTTGGGTCATTCCTATATTAAGGGGCATTCCTATATTAAATATTAGTATATCTTAAATTACAAGTGTTTATGAGTCAGTTAAAATATTACTCTATTTATAAAAAAGTAATGTACATACAGCTTTTGAGCAACACATTTATTGTAGAAGATATATCCCCAAATCGTAAGTAAAAATACTAGCCTGTTTGTTCCAAAAATGAAATTCCAGCAATTTCAAAGCCAGATTAAATCTGAAATAAGTGGAAATAACTACCATTTAAAAGGATTTATCCTCTCAAATCCTTGTAATTTCTTTGAAAAATGTAATTACCTCTGAACAAAGCCCTGAGTTCCTTGCTTATTTGCCTTCTTCTCTGTTTCAGGCAAATGCCCACAACCCTGTCGAAATGGAGGCAAATGCATTGGTAAAAGCAAATGTAAATGCTCCAAAGGTTACCAAGGAGACCTCTGTTCAAAGGGTAAGTACCGCGTACAAATCACCAATCTGGGTTATGGGGTGATAAAAGTAGCAATAGTCTCATACTGTATCCCTTCTGTGACTACTGCATGTTGCCTCAGCACCACAATTAACCTTTCTTCACTGACATGCATGTTGCTTGTATGTAGAGGAAAGATGTTTGAAATCAACAGATAAAAAAAAACCCAACTTACACATATTCACATATGCAACTCAAATTTTTCACCATTAGTAGTTTTCTTGAGGAAAATAAATTTCCATTGCCCAGCAGTTTCAAAGTCCCGCTGAGTGTCTTATGTGAATGAGAAGCCTCAAGCTTAGTTTAAGATCCCTCTCAGGACTTTTTCAGTAAGTCCCAACTGGACTTGTAGCTGAAGATTGACTTAGAGGAAAAAAAAAAAAGAAAATAGGGGATGAAGCCAAAACTAACACATTCTAAAGAACTGCAGGAAAAACAGCTGTGTATTTCTGTTGAAAAATGAAAGCTCAGGAAACAGTCTTTTTATCTCCTTTGATTCTAGCTGTCTGCGAGCCTGGCTGCGGTACGCACGGAACCTGCCACGAACCCAACAAATGCCGATGTCAAGACGGCTGGCATGGAAGACACTGCAATAAAAGTGAGTGGGAGCCGTTGGGAGCCGGCCTCCTTCACGTCTGTTTCTTGGCTCCAAAGACTCAGAGACAACTCATAACTCAGCCCTGTTTTCTGTTTCATTCAAAGCAACTTCTTCTCCTTCCTCTTCTCCCCCATGCTTCCTCCTGCTGCCCACGACTCTCTAAACTTTAGAGTCTGAGCTTTAGAGCGGAGAGCATGTATCATTGTAAAATATCACCACATCTGTCAAATATCACCACAAATATTTTCTAGGTTAAATTAGTAAAACAGGTTGATTTGTTAATACAGTGTGTGAACTATGAAAGAAATGACAAGTAAAAAGTAAGAATTTAAGTCAAATGTGGAATTAGTATCTACTTGGCTCTCATTTTATCATTGAAGATTTATCCACTAGCATATAAAACATGAAGAGTTTTGCTTTTTAAAATCTTTAAATTGTATTGGTTATGGTATGTTTTAAATGAGTTTTCTTGAGGGAAAGAAAAGGTCTATGAAGTATGGGATAGGTGTTATAATGGAGTTGCCTTTTTTTCCAAATGTATTGACTATCAAAAATGAACTAGCTATTTAAATAATAAACCACTGGCCTGTTTTATACACAAAATGAAACCTGCTAAATGCAACCATTTTGATTGTAGTCTTCTCTGTGTTAAGTATGAATCCGGACACTGGGGACACATTAGTGAACAGATAGAAAAGGCTCTGCCTTGTGGAGCCCAGATTCTAGTGGGAGAGACAGTCAATTAGCAAGTGAACCAATGGAACAATGAAGTTTCCATACATCTGGCAGCTAGAACTCAGCTTCCTTAAGCATAGGCCCACTGTCCACTTTCCTTTGAGGAAAGGGAGATATCAATCTTACAACACCCTTCAATAACAGAAGTCCAGATTATGTCTATCACATTGTGTCTCCAAAATAATGGACACAAATGGAAAAAAATCATTCACACATCAAATGTTTTTCTAGATCAATGGTCTCCCAAGGGTGGTGCCTCTAGCCCAGTGAATGTGACAATGATCAGCTGGGATGCTGAGAAAAAAACACTAGTTTTAAATTATATTTCATGTTATTTTATTTCTCTTTGTATAAATACAGATGTAATATATAAATATTTGTAGTTATACATCTCAATCTCAAATTTCTTATTTTTGTGCCTATTTTATAATGTTCACTATATATTATTCATATATATATAAAATACATTTGTATGTAGATATGCACATGTTTACTTACTTGTTGATTTTTAGGTAGTTGGTGTCTGGTCTAGGCTACACTAAACTATTGATTTCTTTTTCACCTACTGAATTGATTGGATGGTAGATTGAGTTGGCTCCATGTGGGCACCGCTTAGCAAGAAGTGCGGCTCCTCTGGAAAACAGCTCCTTTACCCAGGTGGTTATGGTTGAACAGTATCCCAGTTTGGACATACTTACCAGGAAACCTCCTTTGGACTAAAACACCTATAGAAAACTAACCATTTTTAGAGTTATTTTGGAAAAGAGTAAACCAGACTCTATTCTACCCTCAACTAGATACAAACCCTGAATTTTGCCCCCAAATCAGAGTAACTTTCTAGAAGTCCTCAGTCCTGGGATGAGGTCAGACTGTACATCCCAGGACTCAATTACAAACATCTTCTGGGACTCACATCTGGAGCCTGGTGACCACCAGGAGTGACAGAAGGAGAGCCTGAGGGACACTGCTCCTGCTGACACATGCAAAAGGAGAGCCAGTGAGAGGCTGTCATGGAGTAGAGATGAACGATTCTGACAAGTATGCCAGCCCCCAGAGAGCACCCTCACTTGTAGATGTGCTGCTGAAAGCTTCTGTCACCAGTGCACCTCCTTCAGATCAAGGCATTACATGTCAAGAAGATGCCCTGGTGCCTGATTAAAATGCAAATGTGTTTTCTTGTAGAGGCCACCCAGCCATTTTGTACATTAGCTAAGAGAATCAGGCTGAAAGAATGAGGCTTATTTTGATTGGAGGGAGGTGACGAGGAAGTTCTAAGGCACAGAGTTCTTCTAAGAACAGATTCCCAGTGGGGTGACATGTTGGGAGGTCCCAGGCACCCAGACATCTTGGTGGGGAGGAGGATACTGGAGACAGACTTCTCTGCTTAGGCTCACCCTCACCAGCAGGGAGGTTTGGGCTTCATGGGTGGCAGGGAAAGCAGCAGGGTAGGGATTTACTCCAAGCACATTGTTGGCTCATGTTTTGGCGGTTCCATGAGCTACTAGCCTACATACTAACAATTCAAAGAAACACATTCGGGAACAAAGTGTTCTGCTCTCAGTAGTTATTTAACGGCATGCTTGCATTTAAAAACCACAAGGAACAAATGAAATGCCAAATTTGATTCTAATGCACAGGAAGATGGAGGCAGATTTTTCCAATGTGATTGCTGTCTTGGATCAGTTTTAGGAAACGGGTAGAAATGAATCAGTGCTCCGAGCACCTCCAAAAATTCACAAGTAGGAGAAAGGAAGGTCTCGAGTTGTGACTCAGTGTTACATTCTACTTAACAACTGAGCTGGAAATGGGTAGACTCCCACCTTGACCAAAACTCACAAATCCCCATTGATAAGGAGTCAGTTCAAATCATACCCTTTCTCAAATATGTATAATTGACGTCCTTAGTTCTTACAAAATTTATATTTTGTGTCAGTGCAATAGCCACACCCGATCGTGTGAGCTATGTGAAGAGTGGAAGTTGTTGTATCGGACTGGATCAATATAACTGAGGATGGTCTTGCAATGCAGCGAAAAGGATCAATGATCAAATCCGTTGCAGAAGTATCCCTACATTTCAGACCTCCGTGCTAGATCCTTACCAGCCCTTGGGTGGAGAATGTCCTTCCATTTAATCACATTCATCCAAACTTCACATCATGAGTTTCTGTATGGTCAGACATTCCATGGAAGCCAGATTTGATGGAGTTCGTGGAATAGGTTTCTTTTAACAGGCATCTTGAACTTGTAACATCTCTTCAGGTAGCTTTTTGTGGTTGCTGTGGTCTTTCACTCTGGGTTGAAAAGAGAAAATGGATTTTATTTGAATGGTTAATAATGAATCAGAAGAGCCTGTTTTTGTAGTTTCTTTTCTTTTAAGCTGTGAATAATTTTGCAGGGTATGGAGCCAGCCTCATGCATGCCCTGAGGCCAGCAGGCGCCCGGCTCAGGCAGCACACGCCTTCACCTAAAAAGGCGGAGGAGCGACGGGATCCACCTGAATCCAATTACATCTGGTGAACTCCGACATCTGAAAGGTTTTAAGTTACACCAAGTTCATAGCCTTTGTTAACCTTTCATGTGTTGAATGTTCAAATAATGTTCATTACAGTTAAGAATACTGGCCTGAATTTTATTAGCTTCATTATAAATCACTGAGCTGATATTTACTCTTCCTTTTAAGTTTTCTAAGTACGTCTGTAGCATGATGGTATAGATTTTCTTGTTTCAATGCTTTGGGACAGATTTTATATTATGGCAGTTGGTCAGGTTAAAATTTTGTCTTTTCAGTGTGTAGTTGGCAGATAAGTCCTAAAATCACAATGCATTCATGGTGTCAAGGGGTTGGGGGTATATTAGAGAAGGAAAATGGAACAAATATGCATAAATCACAAGGGTTTGGATGAAGCAGTTGACAGTGCTGAAGTTATAGCATTTCAAATTTTATTGTCCTGTATTTAGACATTTGTCACATATTTTTTAATTGCCCTTATTTTTTAACTCTCAGTACAATATATTTTGACTTTACCATGATTCCAGAGAATTCACTATTAAAAAAAAGAAGAAATAACACTGTGGTAGTGGCATTTAAACAATATAATATATTGTAAACACAATAAAATAGGGAATATAATGTATGAATTTTTGGCATTGGCTTGAAGCAATATAATATATTGTAAACAAAACACAGCTCTTACGTAATAAACATTTTATACTGTTTGTATGTATAAAATAAAGGTGCTGCTTTAGTTTTCAGAGTGTTGTGTGGAGTGGTCTTTGCATACTATCTTCTGGAAATAAAGTTGGTTGCACCTGAGTGGTGGTTAAAAAAAGAAGCACCATTGAGAAGCTGTTCCATTCTGACCCTGGCCCCGCTCCCCAGCCGCATCTCTCCCTCCCAGCTCTGTCTCTGTTGTGCAGCCACGCCACACAACCCTCTGTGGTCACTGCCTGCAATGCTCCTATTTATGTCAGCTCTCCGCTTAGTTGTCATTTCTTTGAAGAGTTCTTCTCTAACTAAAATGTGTCAAACATCCCAGTAGTGGAAGGCTTTCTAAAGGTGTCAGAATGTCTCAAATGAAAAGTGCTACCATTTATTAAAAATCTGTTGGTTCCCAAGAACATTATGTGTTATCTTACAATCCTATGAGGCGGGTATCATAATGCCTTTTTACAGAAAAGAAAACTGAGTCACGGAAATATGAAGCAACTCACCCAGACCACACATGATAGGGTATGGTTTCAAATGATTGGGACAGGTTTCAATCCATGTCATCAGACTCTGAAATGTTAATGCTCTGCTATTCTTTCTCTTTCTTTTTCATTTTCTTTTCTTTTCTTTCTTTCTTTTTTTTTTAGCAAATACAGTAGAAGGCAAAACTCCACAAATCCTAGGTAGCAAATTTTCCAACACATTTTATTCTCGTCATTCTCTCAAGAGAATGTGGGCTTTATTTTATAGATATTCTAAGGTCTACACGTTTTCTTATGCTAGGGAGTGGCAATGATCAATTGTATGATTTAGGGAAGTGATGTCTGTTACAGGAAGTGCTCAAGGGAGAGGCTGGAAGCAGAGTGAACACATCTGGTTGTGGTGCTAGATCTCAGCCAGAGCCCAGAGTGTCAGCCTGTGGTCACACAGACTCGGCAAGGCAGGTCAGGAGCTCGGGAGCTAACCCTGGGATCCTAATATGAGAACCGATTTATTTAAGACTTTTAAGTAGAGATCTAATTGCATGATAATGAGGATAAGGAGGCTGAAAGTTAGGTTTGGGGATAGGATAATAATAATAATAGCTAACACTTACATAGTGCTTAGTTTATTCTAAGTGCCTTACTTGTATTAACTCATAGATGAATAATAGAATAGTAGGAAGTTAGACTGAAGGCAGGGTAACAAACTGCAATCATCTAGGTTAGTCATCTCCAAACCATTCTGATTGCACACTCCGTTAGAAATAGTTCAGCACATAGTCCTATATATATACGTATATAACTATTACTTATTCACATGCATAACTACCAATACATGCATTATAAAAGTCAGAAATGTTAAAAGGAAGAGATAAAATATAAATAGAAGCTCTGCTATTTTCTTCACTTACTCCAAAGATAGTTTTGTGTACACCCCGGAGTACACACATCCCCCACAGGAGACCTCAGGTAAAGGGGCGAGATACCAGGATCTGAAATGACTTTAGTGTCAGAGAAGAGAATTTGGATTCCAGAGAGAGATCAAGGTTAAGCAGGGGACTAGATGGCAGATTGAATGTCGGGGTTAAGAAGAGAGAGGAGTCTGGACACCAAGGGTCTGACTAAGGAGGAACTAGTGTAGGCGGGGGGAGGGTTTCCAGAGATGTTGAATTCGTTTTGAAGACGTTGAGTTTAAAGTGCCTTTGGGACATCTTGGTGGAAAATGCTTGGTAGGCACTTGGGAATACAGTTAGGAGATTAGGCTAATAATTTATTAAGTACTGGTTATATTATAAATGAATAATACTAATTCTATGCTGAATTACTTTTAATGAATTAAATATAATAGCTTTGGTGAGGTACAGTAGAATTCGCTTGGGGTTTGTTGTGTTTTCAGATTCCACATACAGTTAACATCCGTTGCTGCTTATCCATGTACACGTTTATTTGTGTAATAGTACAGCCTTTACTATTTGTCAAATTGATTGAGCACTTCCTCCCTTCCTTTCCCCCCATAACCATATGTATTGTGAGTTTTTAGCTAAAGTGTTCCTTTGGTTACTTTGTCAATTTATGTAGAATCACAAAAATGGAGGCCAGCTCTTGAAATAAAGGCCTCTAATATGGGATATGAAGTAATTGTTATTACTCATAGGAAGTTACCACAGAAGAGGAAGAGGAAGAGGAAAAAGAGGAGGAGACTATTCATATAAAATACCTCTAAACAATAATTTAAAAGTTAAAGTAGTAAGGAGTTAAGCCAATCTGAAAAGATGAATACCATTTGGCAAGATAAAATAAGGAGGAAAAACAAATCAAAAGGCAATAAAGGTTAGACCATAAAATGGGTCCAGGAGGGGACTCCTTCACACTTGAGAGAGGCAGACCATACATTAAACTCTAAGCTCTGCTCCAGCCACCTCAAACAGGAAGCCATGACTTGTTAGGAGTCCCAAAGACCATAAACACCACAAAAAATGAACTAGTTGCTCAGGAGAAGTTAAACTATACAAGAACTTACATTTGGGCTGGATCAAGACATGTATGTCTATGGGAAAGCTACTTTTTGGCATCCCTTCAAGTCTTTAAAATATCTCTTCTACATTTATTTATAGAGGAACTGCATGAATTCGAGGTTTTCAGAAAAAAGGGTGGCTGACAGAGTTCAGCTTCTCATCCAATATCTCGGGCAATTTGTCTCTGACCCCAAAATCCTAGGCCCTGCCCAGCAAACAAAATCCTTCAGTCAAATCCAGCCACTCTACTCAGAGGGAAGTTTACTGAGCATGTGGTTACTTGAGCACGCTCCTTGAAATTCTTAACGCCTCTCCGAGTGGCCTTTCAGAGTATTCCCTTCAATTATATGCAGTACTCCTTCTGAAAAAAGGTTTTGATAACTAAATTTCGTGTCCAGTAAGCCTTATGACACAATGTTAGCTTGGTAGGCTAAGACATAGCCCCAGATGAGCTAGCCTTTGCTCTGCTCTAATTCAGAGCATAGAGTAATGTCTCCTGTGGTAAGAGTGCCATGCAATAATATACAATGATCTCAGTAACACAGAGTAATAACAGATCCGACTGTTTCTATTCAAGAAGGCACAAATCATGACAATAAAGTGTAGTTTAATAAAAGCATTTCTACCAAAGTAAGGGATTCGGGGAAGGGGATATTGTGAGGTGAGCAATTTTCAAATTGGGTAAATAAGCAACATGGCCATTTAAGAAGAATTTCCTGAGGCAATAAAAAGGAAAGAAGGAAAAGGAAGGAAATCAAATGACTATCCAAAGACAGGAGTGTCATCGCTATAGTTTTTAGATGGTTTATGCAAGTGGTTTCAAATATAAAAATGTAATAAGCATATTGAATAAATGTCCTCCATATGGCTCAATATAAAAAATAGAAACTGTATTCAGGAAACTGACATCATAAAACAAAGTGTTCAGGTGTTCAATAAGATTTTTTAAAATTCTAATGTGAGCTCCAAATATAAATTGATTTTGCATCTGTCTACTGGTTTATTATCAATAAGAGTATAAAATTACAAATGAAAAATAATTTTTAGTAGCATTGGCATTGCAGGGTTTTTCCTTGGTAACCCATTTCCCTTCCTAATCATGTTCAGTTTGCACAACTGTTGAAATTATCTGGCATTTCTCAAAAGTCCAAACCAAGAAACAGATACTCTGATTTGACCAACAAGCCGTAAAATTCACAGGAGTGTCACTGAAAGGTGCCTCAGCACAGAGGGGGTCCCCGGCTTCCCACTCCAATGGACATGACACGGGACAGTCCCTCCTGGAGAACAGTCCTGAGGCTGGATCGGGAGGCATGGCTGGGGCAGAAAAGCAAATGGCGAGCAGGGAGCCTTGGTCAGCTATAACCCAAGAGAAGGACCAGAGATGTCATTTGAGGGGCCCAGAGCCAAGTGAAAATATGGGGGTCCCTTGTTCAACAAGTATTAAGGATTTCAAGGTGGTGACAGCAGAGCATTAAACCAAGCATGGAGTTCTTCTTAGTGCGAGGCCCTGGGCAGCTGTGTAGTTCTCCATCCGTGAAGTTGGCCTCGTCCAGGAGCATGTTCTTAGGTCCATGTACAAGTACAAGGAAGTGTAGGTAAAAACTTCCGCCTCTCCTTGGCACTGGCCAAATGAGCCCTTCCTTGCCTTTGCCCCCCTCAACTCCAGTCTCATGGCTGACCCTAAGAACACCCCCCTTGAGAATGGAAGAATCATTAGCCATCACACCAGCTAAGTCAGGGACTATTTACTGAATTTCTCCTGTATTAATATTGCAAATACAGAAATAGGATCGAAAGTAGAGAGTAAATTAAGGGGATAAAATTTATTGCTTTATGCTTCAATCCAGTCAGGTTCTTTGAACCTCAGTTCCTGCTTAAGAAAGAAAGAATTTGTAGCTTTAAGTTTATAGCTCACGAGGGAAAGATATTTTGCAGAATTCTGTGAACAATTCATTTTAACCAAAAAGATAATGTTGAGTTATTCCAACTTATAACTGCTGTTTTTTATTAGAAGACAGAAAGACAGAAACCTGGCTGGAGTCGGGATCTTAAACCTTGTGACAGAAATTAAATTCATCTCCACCCATGGAAGCTTGATTTAATGAACAGCTTATGACACTCTCCAGAAACCCCAAAGACAAATGTCCCCAAAGCCCAAATTAGTCTTGTTTCGCTTCAAGGAAACACCCAAAACTAAAAAGCAAATCTGTGAGTTTTTTTCTACTTTGTAAAGATGAATAAATATTTGCTCAGAGTTTGCATTTGAGTCTATAACACAACCCACTTTAGAGAGGGAGCAAATGCTGTCTCTGCAGAAGCCAGCCAGCCAAGGGCACCTCGTCCATTGGGCACCTTGTTGAATAATGAATCCTTGGCTTGTGTCACAAGAGCTAAACTCCAAGTACCCTACTGGAGTTTTAAAGCTGCTTTGCTTTTCAAGTCATTTGGATAGTCTGCCCTGGCTTGTTTATTTGGATTACGTACTACCTTGCTTCTAAACCAAAACCAGACTGAGAAGGCAGCTTCAGAGTAATGAGCCAAGGTGAGCCTTAAGGCTGCAGCCATCCTGGCTCCACATTTAAGCCACCCTTGAAATGATGATGTGAATACAGGTTATTCCATGACAACTTGTCTCGATCTAAATGGGTAAAAATGTACTCAAGGAAATGACTACAGCGGTTGCGCCTTTAGAAGGAAAATAATGACCTTTGAAACAGACCATCAGGTTGAAATTGAAGCAAGTTGTAGCTTCCCTAGCTTTGCCAAGTGTCCATGCTTTTACATGCGTGCCAACCCGAAATCAGCATCTATGGAAGTGCATTACTGGGAGTCCTAGCAGAACGGAGTAATAGGAGAACCAATAAGGTGGCTTTCTGGGAATGAACATTAGCCCAACACAGAAGTAGCATTCCAGAGTTTTTAGAGAACTTTCCTGTGGAAATTTTGATTCACAGCATCTCTGTGAGGGGGTTAGTAATTCAAAGGAGAAACTGGGGCTAGGGTTTGCTAAAGATCACAAAACAATTTAGAAGCAATAATAACCCTGGTGTGGAGATTCCAAAATCATGTTCTGGAGAACACTAGTTGCTCGAGACATTAATAGGCTTTATACGAAAACAGGATTCTGAGGTCAGATAAGTCTAAGAGATGGAGAGCTGCACTACATTAGGGAGATGTCTTTACAGTAGCATCGTTCAGAGCCTTTCCTATGCTCCTGTGTGTCATATAGCTCAAAGAGGGCACTAACATGCAGCATTCCCCAAATTTACTTGATCAAAGAGATCTTTTGCCCCCTCAAGCATTTCCCAGGAACAAAACTCCACACAGCACACTTTGGGGTGCACAGCCCTAGAATAGACTGAAGTTTCTGAAGGTGGGTCTTTCCTACATCCTTTTGTTCTTCAGAATTTTTAATGTTATCCTAGCTGCTTGAAGCTATTCAAGGAAAACTGAAACTTGTATCTTGTAACACAAAGAATTTCCAGTTTAAATTGCAAACCGGTTGGTTGTAGGTAATTTGCCTATTTTCTGCTATGTATTAATATTGTTGAAAACATTTCTTAAAATGATGATTTTCCATGTATTTAGAGATCAGCTACGCACTCTAACCTAACCTTAGATTAACTGCTATACACCAGGGTACATATGAATTAAGAAAATTTACTTGTAATAAGCAAAAAGGACAAATCCCTATCTTCAAAAGTTTGAAACCTTTCAACTTAACAGGAAACAGAGTGGAGATGGACTTGATATCCTCTTGTTCTCTCATAAATCTGTGTCTTACGGTCTTGTATAAAGCAGACTCAAAATAAATGCTTATTGGATTGGTTCATTCAAAAAACTAACAACTACATTCCGTTTTTCTAAAATTCCAGACTCATATATAATGACCAGCCAACTCCTCTTGGATTCTGAAACCCAACAGAAAAACAAATCACTGAACAAATGCTATTGGGTTCTTTTAGGAGATAACCCTCTGAGCGAAGGCAGGTACCTCTCTCCAGCTGGTACTTTCACATGTGAATGTTTTGTCCACAAGCGAAAATGCCACTGGCCTTGGCCTTTCTGCTAAGGTAAAAAGGAAATGGCCTTGGAGATCAACTCTAAAAATTTTTCATTCGTACAACTATTAGTGATTTTGTTCCCCCTGAAAGACCCTGGGACAGACTTCAGAAATTAGATACCTACTGTCAAATTGCAGTCTGTCAGGATTACAAGTTAGTCTTTGGTCTCAACTCATATATTATAAAGATGTGAAAGCCATCATTTGGAGAAAAACAGTTTGTAACATATACTCTAACGACCTCTTTGGTGCCCCAAAATATGATGGCAACTACTTCCTAAGGTTGATGAGGGGATAAGGTGTAATGTGTAGGGAGTGGCACACACAAAGTAGTACCCAATAAATGACTGTGGTAATGGGCTTTATCACTCTTTAAATATAAAGAAAAAGAGGGAAGATAAATTGCCAACAATCGTTTGAAAGGGCATTCACTCATTAGTTAACAATCAGGTAAATGTAAATTTAAACTAAAATGGGATGCCATTTTTTAGTCATGCCAGCATAGTACCAAGAATTAGAAAAAAAGGTGAAGCAACAGGAACGTCCAGCACTGCGAGTGGGGATATAAACTGATACAACCAAGTTGGACAGGAGTTTCACATTATTTTGAAAAGCTGAGTGTACACATCCTCGATGACCCAGCAATTCCACCCTAGGTATATACTCTAGAAAGATTTGCATGTAATGCCTCAGGAATCATGAGCAAGAATGTTTGTGGCTGCATCGTTTAGGAGTTAGAAACAACACAACTGCCCATCAACGGGACACTGGATAAATGGTGGTACACACACACACACACACACACACACGAGAATACTACACCGCAGTACAAACTAATGAACCACAGCTATAGAAATCAAACATTGGTGAATTTTAGAAAATATAGTGTTGAAGTACAGAAGGCTACACACAGTCTGACTCCATTTTCAAAAGAGACAAAACTAAATAATACGCTATTTGTGGACCCCAAAACATCAATGGTTTCTTTGTGAAGATGCTGAGGCATGAGATTGGGAGGCACCTATTGCAGTTTCTAAAGAATCGGTGATGCCCTGTTTCTGAAGCTGGGTGGTGGGTTCAAGAGTGTTTATTTTATTTCTCTAAATATTCTCTTGTATGCACAAATTATTTCTAATAAAAATTAAAATATATTCTAATATATTCTAATATACGGAATGTGATCAGGTGATCCCCCCAAAAGGAGATGTCAGTAACTAATAAACTGATTTTTAAATCTCCAAATTTAATAGTAATCAAATAGTTGTAAAATGTTTTATTGTAAATTTTTTAAATGACTAGCATTTTTCATCAATCAAATTGGCAATGATATTTTTTAAATAATACTTAATGCATGTGTTAGTCCAATGAGATGGACATAGTTATACTCCAGCTGAAAGTGTAAATCAGAACAACTGTCTAAAAAGCTATTTAACGATACATATCAGGAAGCCTTAACATTTGTTCCATTGACTCGTCATCAAAATATTGAAAGATTTAGATTCAATAGAGCATTGTTCACAACAGCTAAAAATGCAAAACATTTATCCATTCATTGGCAAATATTTGTTGAGCACCTACTATGTGCCATGTAGTGTCTTGGGTACCTGCCATAATACATTAGTGAAAAAAAATTAACAAAAATCTCTACCCTCATAGAATTTACATTATAGAGGGAACAATAGATAATAAACAGTAAACTTAGTAAATAACTAAAGTAAAATAATACATGAGAAAATAACAAGTGCTGTGAGGAAAAACATAAAGAAAAAGCAGAGCAACATCAGGAGTGGCTGAAGGCAAGATGGGAAGGAGTAGTTTGCTTCATTAAGAAAAAACACTTGAGCAAAGATTTGAAGGAAGTGAGATAGCTGGGTAGTGAGTTCGGGGGCATTCCAGGCAGAGGAAACAGCTGAGGCAAAGGCCCGGAGGAACAAGCTGTCTGGCAACACACAAATAGTCGGGAGTCTAATGTGTATGAAGAGGCCTGAGCAGGGAAAGGAGTAGGAGATGAAGCCACAGACCAGAAAGGTAAGGGTTGGGGCAGTTGTGAAAGGCCTCCAGGGATATAAGCTTTTAGTCTCAGCAAAACGAACAGCCCTTGATGTGAGAGCCATGATGTGACGATTTTTAAAAGATCCAAATATTCAAACAATAGGGAAATAACTAAATAAATTACAGTAAATCCTGTGCTTGCTCATACTAGAAGCTCAGAAAATATTTAGAGAACAAATGAGTATAATGGACTATTATACAACTTTTAAAACATAACTTCAAAGAATATTCAGTGACAAGAAAAATGCTTATCACACACAGTAAATGAAAAAATCTGATTTAAAAATTACATGAAAGTTATGGTTCCAATTTTGGCTCGATAGATAAATAGATAATAGATAGATAAAAACTATAATGAAACACTATCAAATATGAAACAGTTTTAAGTATGTGGTGAAATTATAGATGTTTTAGTAGTATGTGTTATACTTTTGAATTTTCTATAATAACATATTACTTTTATAATCAGAACAATAAATGCGATTTTTTAAAAAACCTATCATAACCATATGGTATTACTCTTTATATGGTGAATGTCAGAAAATAGGTCCATCGATCAAACTTATTAGATATTGTCTGGGTTCCTGGGAAAATAGAAGGTATTTGATATTCATTGGCTGAATTTAGCAGCAGGCAGCCTGCCGTTCGTCAGTGTGGCTGTCACCAGTAGTTCAATAAATCCACTGGAATCACTACAGAAGAATTTCTAATGGGATCATGGAAACAATTTGGCTGGTAGAAAACAAATGATTAAAAAGTCATTACATTATCTACACAGGCAGGAGAAGAATTGCCTCATTTAACCACGAAAATCACTACAAAAGACCAAAATAATTACAGTGGAAATGGATACCCAAAATAAGGGAATCATTTGATTTTAATGATACCTTGAGAGAAAATTATGGGTGCAGGGTGAGTTTGCCAGAACCGTGTAAAACAGCTCATTAGCACCCTCATGGACTCAATTGACTGCTCATTTGGATCTGAGGGGTCCCATGCCCCTCCTGGAACTCTTTCTGGTTAATTTCATTTTCATGTCTGAGTCTGATGTCTTCAAATGCCTGAGTCTCACTTAAGGCAGGCTGAGGAGAGGTTTCCTGTGAGACACACCTCCTTTTACATCCCTGTGAGGCTCGACTTCTAGCAGGACTGCAGCCTTCTGTAGCCAAGAACATGTTGAACCACCAGGAAAAAAAAAAAAAAATGTGGTAATTTGGTCCAAGAGGCATATGGAATGGTGAACAAAAAAAGAGCCCTAAAAGAGAACCAAAAGTGGGATTCCCACGAAACATTTGGAAAACTCCCAGAAACTTGCTTTCCCTCCCTAAAAGGAAGGTTCCATGTCCACTATTTCCTGAGGAGCTGGAGGGTGCCCATGTATGTACAACTGAATTTGCACATCCAAAGCATCTTACCTGGCAAGGGTGGCTGCAGAATTAAATTGCTGCCCGTTTATTTAATCAAGTAACATATTCACTGAGTTTCTACCATGGGCCAAGTTTAAAGATGAATGAGTCCCTGTATTAAGAAGTGAATTGTTTAGGAGGGAAAGCAGATAATTTGTTAGCCTTCTGTGGGGCAGAGGCTGCTGTGGGAACACAACAAAGAGGTGTGAGCTAGGGTGGGGAGAGGTGGGTAAGTTTCCTTCTACAGGAAATGCCTCAAGTTAATTCCTAAATAAGGTAGACAGGTGGGTAAAGGAGCAATGGGATGGTTTTTATAGTGTCTGATATGAAACAGTCCACAAATATGCCTGACACTGCTGGCTTGGATTGTGACTGTTATTGTTTTATTTTTATGAAAACAGCTTTTCCCTGTAGTTATAACTATAATGCACACTAAGTACGAAGTTCTTGTATTTCACTAGTTTGAGACAATAAATCTTACACTCCAAAGGTCTTCATCTGGGTTTTTAGCCCGCAAGTACTATCATATCACAATTTTTTTCAAACAGGCAGGATTCTTATAGGCGAGGTTAATTGAAACAGAAAGCAAAAAGCTTTTATATTAAATTTCCTCTTTTGAATAAAAAGGCAATAAATTCTCTTCCTGCAGAGATTAGAGGGAGCTTTTGGAGCTACTATGGTCATATTACTAGAAGAGATCCAGGAATTTCAAAACCTTCCCTGACCATCACCTTTCTCGTCACAGAATTTACATACTCATAGGAAATAACAGACAAACTGGAACAAAATCCTACGTTATTAACATCTATGCAAGTCCCAGTACCCTAATATAGGGCTTGTTTGGATGTGGAAGGTTAAATAGGGCTTCTTGTTTTCTTTTTCCATTTCCTCCAAAATTTAAATAATGCTCAAGTGTGATTTCCAGAAGAAAGAAGTCAAGACAAAGATAGAGAAGGAGAGAAACAGATAGAAATTGTAAATTCTGCAAAGCAACTGTCATCTGGTTTACCCACCCAGCTTTTTGTTAAAAAAAAAAAAAAAAAAAAATGTATTAGTTAGGATGTCACAAACTCACAAATTTAGAGACTTATCCAATATAAGTTAATTTCCATCTGGTGGACAAACAGCTTTCTTCCACCCAGTGACTCGGGTTCCTTCCATCTTCTAGCTCTGCCCTTAGACTTTGATTTTTTTTTTTTTCTATCATAGTCCACAGCGGTATATTAATTTATATTTTGATTACTCTTTTAGATAATGAGGGGAACAGGTTTAGCTAATGAGAGAGTCTGTCCATCAGGGAGAGGAGGCAACATGATGGAGCAGAAAAGACACAGGTGGAGAGGCATAAAGGCTATTAACCCCTAATATTGCCAAGTGCGGATTTTGTGCCAAGCTCTATTCTAAGTGCTTTGCCTTCATTAACTCATTCAGTCCTCGTGACAGGCTACAAAACTCCTGAACACAGGCAGTTGGCTTCAGAGCCTATGCTCTTAATCCCTACAGGTTATTCTTTCTCTAAACCGGTTTGAATTCTACCCGGTATGTCTATGCATACTTGGACAAGTTCCTTAATTTCTCAGAGCCTGTCTCCCAATCTATAAAATTGGTTGTTGTTAGGATTAAATAATGTGAGGTCAATAACATCATAACAGGTGCTCAGGAAATATTCACTCATTCATTCATTCATTCACTCAACAAATATTTTTTTAAGCTCGGTGTGCAGAGCACTGTGCTAAGCACTGGGTCAATTGGTGAATAATCTGATAAAATTCATGTCCTCAAGGAGCTTAAAGTCTAGAAAATACAGTCATTAAAAAAGCAATTGTATGACTAATTCACTATACCTGGAAAAGCTCTATATTACATGTCCAGGGTGACGGGCTCAACCTTGTTCAGAGGTGGGTTGATGCATAACAATGCTTACGTGAAGTCCAGAAAAATGGTCAGGAATCCCATTTTTATGTATGTCTAGGCTTAAAGGAATAGAAACTCATAAGCACTAATGAGGTCACTACTGTTAATTTATTATTCTACCTGTGTTTTTCATGACTGTTATTATGCATTACCAGATATCTTATTATCACATTTCTGAATCTTTTTAAAAACAGGATTTATATTACCAATTATTTTAAATGTAGGGAAAATTACAGAAAATAGTGGAATCCTCTGACCTGCATAAGCTTCCAGAACTTTGGGCTTGAAAGTCCTCTGGAAGAAATGTTGATCGTGGCATTGCAACTGATGTTTTGTCTTAGGACCATGGATGAAGCGTCTCAAAGAGGAAAAGAGGCCCCACAGCTGGACTCAGACTCCTGGGAGTGCCTTCGGGCGGGTAGGGTCTTCCTGAGGTGGGAAAAGATCAAGGACCCTGGGAAACGCAGGGGTGATAATGTGGGTATGATGGAAAGGCTGTGCTACTGGAATGCCCTCCTGGCCAACCCCTCTGGGGTTAATGAAAATAGATCTCACCCTCTTCCTCACCCCACCTCTACAGCAACGGCACAGACAGGCTCTTGGGTGTGACCGGGATCCCTTTGGTAGAAGGAAGGTTAACAACCTGGGTTCTAGTGATTCTCCTGATGGGGAGCTACAAATTAAAGGCGGTCTCCTTCTGCTCTCCCTGAAATTGTTACCCACATCTGCATTATTAAGGATTAGCCCAGGGTTACTTGAAATTGTAATAAGACTTACATGGTCAACGCTTTTCGGAAAACTATGATATAATACCAAAAAATTGGTAATATTTCTCCTTTCCCATCTGAAGGATATCTCTTTCTCAGTTGTAAGTCAAAAGGTATGGGTGAACCATCTAGAGTATCATAAACCCTTAAAACAATTATGCTGAACAAATTTTGGAGGACCAGAATTTAAGAGAAAGCTTTCCTTCCCTTTACTCCCCTTCCCCTTCCTTCCTGTCCCGAAGAGTTCAGTCCTAACGCCATTAGGTGGGGCCGACCAAGATGGGCTTCCACAGTGGAGGTAGGAGAGGGAAGGGTGCTGCAGGCTCCAGAGTCCAGGTGAGATGAGAAGGGGTTCACCTATAGCGGCAGCTACACTGGGGTGTCAGAGCCCAGATGGGGTGAAGAGGGATCCACATGTGGGTACAGGCCAGCACAGCGTAAGAGCCCTGTGGAGGGTGGGCAGCATAGGTGGCCAGAGACAGAGCAGATGGGGAGTGTACCCAACGGGAGGTGGTTCAGTGTAGATGTCAGAGCCCAACCAGGGTGGGGAAAGGCCACACAATGGGGTGTGAGGGTGCGGAGGGTGACCATACAGAGGAGAGGGAAGCAGTGGAGAAGGGAGCTCAGTTATGTTCAAGGAGGTAGATCAAACAAGCAGATACGTTAGGGATCATGGAAACCACGTCTCTCATGATCAGAAAAGGAAGCTATAAATGTGAATCCTGTGATGTTGGTATTGGACTAGAATCAGAGGTGTGATGAGAACTCATAGTTTTCCATATACAAAGCCAGTTATAGAAATAAAGTGTGTGTGTGTGTGTGTGTGTGTGTGTGTGTGTGTGTGTGTGTTGCTCCTTGGAGAAATGGTTCATTCTCTTGCTGGAGTAGGGAAAGTACAAGATGAGCCTGGAGTACGTTATGCCGGGACACAGAAATACTCAACGAATGATGACGTTGTGTCAAAATGACACAGAAGCCAACTTGAAGGGGTCCACTGACCAAACTGAGGGACAATTAATTTGGAGCATCCAAAGAAATAATGACAGTAACGCACCATAGCCCACTAAATAAGTAGAAAGGAACCCATGGGTCCATACAGACTAAATACATGAATAAATCAAAAGTTTCATTCATGATGAATGGAATATTTACAGTTTCATATTACCTTCCCCCCAAATACCTATAATTAAAATAATATTACAGTGGAGAAATCAGGCATACACCACCTTAATCTAGTAATCAAAGTGAACATTACCAGTCATGGGATAAATCCAAATCCTGTGTATCTGCTGGGATGCAATGAGAGCCTTGCTTTTGTAGTTTCACTACCAAAAATGAATTACCACAATCTAATGATGAGAAAACAGCAGAGAAATCCAAATTCGGGGATAGTCTACTAAAAAACTGGCCTATAATCTCTTAAAGTGTGTAGGTCATGAAAGTCAAGGAAAGACTGAAGAACTGCTGCTGCTTGAAGGAAACCAGTGAGACATGATAACTACATGCAATGCATGATGGTGAACTGGATCTTTTCACAATAAGGAGCATTATTGAGACAGTTGGTGAATCTACAATGGAGACTGAAGTTTAGATGGTAGTGATGCCTCTCGGTTAATTTCCTGAATCTGATGGTTGTACTGTGGCTATGTAGGAAAAGTCCTATTGTGTGCAATACTCACCAAAATATTCAGGGATGAGGAGCATTAGGTGGGCAACTTACTCTTAAATACTGCAGAAGAAATGTTTTTATACCACAGTTGCCACCTTTATGAAAGTTTGTGATTGTTTAAAAGTAATTTTAAGTATTTTTTAATAATATGTCCTATGGTGACAATGGAATACCTGACAGTCGGCTCTCCTGGAAATGTCAAGGTATCTGGCTGATCTGTCCACTATGGTTAAGACAGGACCTGTGGGGCAGGCAGTTGGATCTTTTGGCTGTTCCAGGAGCCTTCACACCTGTTTGTTTTTCTCTCCACCATGGAGGTCTTATCCCAGAGATTCCCATTTGTTATTAGCATAGTTGCCCAGGCTTGAAAATCCATCCTATCCTTCAGAGAACTTAAAACACAAAAGGCCAGGCCCCTGTCCATTGAGTTTTCTTGCCCGAGTAGCACTGAGATGTTGCCACCAGCAGACCTCTGTAAACTGTGTGGTGTAGTGCCTCACCTCTGAAGGACAACAAATGATTGGTGCCAGGAATCTTAGGAAAGCTGCTTCCTTTTTGCATTGAACAATTATTTATTAAGTACTTATTATGAGCCAGACATTGTGCTCAAAGCAGGTAATAGAGCTGTGAATAAAAACACAATCCCTCTCCTCAAGGAAACAACCTAGGGCTCTTTTTAAAGACACCACTTTTCAATTGAACTATAACATATACACGTATGTCACATGCCCTTAGCATATAAAAACTAGAGACACATATTGTTATTGCAAGGAAAGAAAATTTCTCGTCTACGCCTTAGAGTCTCCAGTTGGGTCTAAGAATTAAACTGACACAAGATAGATGAACAGGGAGAAATCATACAAGTTTTTATTGTTATTAATATGATTGTATGTTGGAACCCTTGCAAGAAAAATGAAGACCCAAAGAAGCAGCTAGAGGTGAACTCATATATTAAGTTGAACAAGGAATAGTAAATTGTGAAAATGTGAGAAGGCAAAGAGGCTTGCGCTGGGGTAGTTTGTCAGGGAGAAGTGACTAGGAAAACAAGAATTAGTTTAACAAGTTTTCACAAATTTCTCTCGGCCTCAACTCCTCATCCTTGGTGATAAGAATGTTTCTTTCCTCCTGATACGTGGAGGACATCTTCTACAGGGGCTTTCACCTCCTGCATTCAGAAAGAAAAAGGAAGGTCAGTGGACCTTTCTTGCATCTGCTGTTTTTCAAATGCTTTTAACTCAAAATAATTAATGTTCCAGAGCAGCATATTTTGGGGTGGTGTATTCTGAAATCTTTCACTAGATAGGAAATTTTTTATATTAATTTTTCCTTTTAAAGAGAAATTTGAGGAACTTTGAGGAACAAAAGGGGTGACTAACAGTTATGGTGATGGGGAGGAATAAGATCAATTTAAAGCTATAGAATTTGAATTGGAGGGTATTTCCAGAATTTAGAGGGGTCTGATAGGTCATGCAACCCAACCTTCGTTTTACAGATTAGAAAGCAGATCCAGAGATGCTATCCGGTTTGCCGAAGGTAGTAGTCAGCGGCAGGGACCCACAGCTGCTGTCTCCCCGTATAGCGTGCTTTCCCTCGTGATTGTTCTTGTAAATTGGAAAAGCACACAAACCAACTTCTTCCTAGGTGCCCTGCTTAAGTGGCAAGCTCCAGCAAGTCGAGAAATTAAGAATTACAGTATTATTTGCAAAATCATCCATCAGAACTTATTCCAGCCGTCAGAAGCACAATACAAAGGAAGCCTCTCCCTCACTACCTAAATTATGGGCAGCACATTTAGTGAGGCTTCCCTAACTTGTTGTGGAAGTGTTGAAACTGTTTCTGAGGAGTCCAATCTTTTTGTCTTCCTGTGGTTTGTTTGAAATTCATTACCCTCTTTCATCCCCTGTGATCTCTTTCTCTCTCTCTCCCCCTTCTCCACCCTTCCACCCCACCCAAGTCCCATGTCAAATCTGAAGGATCTTGAAGGGAAATATCACAGTCACTAAGGGCTTATCATCGCCAAGATTGATCCCATATGGTGTCAGATGAAGAGTGAGGCTGCAGCTTTTGTGTTCTCCACGGGGACAATGTGGGAACACAACTCCTTTTGCTCTTCGTTCCCCATCCCTGAGATGAGCTCAGCCCGCGAGAACCAAGAATTTCGACTCCCCTGGCTTCAACAGAATTTCCAGCCATGCTTTTTCCATTTCTTCAACTCCATTTCAACAGCAACAGAATTCAGAGATTTGAAAGGCTTACAAAAAAATGTTTCATCTGATCCCGTGCCTACAGAATCCATGCTCCAATCTACCTTTGAGGTCTTGCCTATTCTTACTAATTCAGTTGTTCCTTTTCTGTCTATAAATTATATTTGGATTTTTTTTTCTTTTTTCTGTCCTCTAGTTTGTTTAGTTTCCAGGATGGAAGAAATCTCATCTAGGGCTCTAAACAGAGCTCTAGCACTAATCTGTCATTTGTTTCCAAGATATATGGAGTCGTCTCACTGAGTTTTTCTCCTCAAACTGGTTTCTCAGAATGTCAGTGGAGGTTTCAAGAAGCTCCTCCCATGAGCTATGCATTGATTTGGAATATGAATGTTTTCCCCAAGGCGATGCGCTACGATGGAGGCAGGGCGGCACAAAAGAGTAAGCACAGGAAATTCTGGGCTAGGGTGGCCGACAGTCATCCCCTGTGACACTATCCCTATGGCATTGGTTCCTAAAGCCTCTTATCCTCAACTACAAAGTGGCAACTATTAATAATGTTATGAGTTTGCTTCTTTTAAAGAAAGAAGTGACTTACTGTTTGGTTTCTTCCCATGATCTGTGTTTGGAGAAGCCAGGAAAGCCTAGCTGAAGAAGGAAGATTTGTCTAGCTCTCCTAATTGCTTGCCCAGTTACCCTAGCATCACAGCTCAGGCCAACGGTGACATTATTGAAGAGACAGCCAGGAATGGACATGAAAGGGAATGGACACATAAAAGCGACTCTGCTCTAGTAAACGGCTTCATGGCATTCAAGGGAGGGGAAAGACAAACAACTCAAAATACAACCTTAAAATGCGCTCAGCAAGAAACAAACTGCCCACTGGGGGCCTTTGTAACTTTGTTCTGATGCAAAGTTCAATTTTACAGGAAGTCCTGAGTTATGGGAGGCCCGGTAGTGGTGGAGGAGGATAGGCATTTTCACCCTAGAGAGTGCAGCTCTGACATAGATTTATCATGCAAATGATGGGCTTGCCACATGTTGAGGACTTTCTTTCATTGAGAGTTCTTTCCTTTTCCCACCCCCCCCACAAAAAAATTTGTAATTGTGGTGATGGGAAAATGTCTGTAACAATGTTAACATGTGTGAGATTACCCAAGAGGTGTATCATATTTAGGTGGTTTCAGAATTTCATTAATCCACCTTCTAGGAATGTGATATTTTACAGATTGTACTTGTGTACATCACAAAGACAGACGGCTAATTCTTAGCAGACACTGAGGAGTAAGCCCTCGTTCTGCAGCTTGCTACTCACATTTCTCTAGTTGCTCAAACACAGAAAAGGAACTGATTAGATGCTTAGCTCCGGGCTTCCTATCCAGGTCCCCATCAGGACACAAGTAGTTTCTGCTTGAATGAAGTTCACATAAGATTCAGGGCCAGACATTATATTAAGTGATGAGATGGGAATGGCACCTGTTAATTTCTTTTTGTTAGATTTGCTATGCAAACTTTAATTTCAAAGATATAAAATATATATCACTGAGTTGAAGTGTCTCTGCGCAGCAGACCAGGTAAATTTCTGCAATGAATTTCCAGGGATGACCATTTACAGCTGTCTTTTATATAAATATTAAATAAAAATGCCACTCTTAAAAGAAAAAAAAAATGCCACTCTTTTTTTAGGCAAAACAACTGTTACCCATGAGTCCCCTTGTTTTTGAGCTAAATGCCATTGTTAACCTGTGAACTTTTTCTTGCCTGGAATGTGATCTCTGAGTGTCTTATCGAATCAAGGCACAACGTCAAATGCTTATCTTCTTGCTCCAGTTTGACTCATTGAGGCTCCGTCAACAAAACAAGCAGAGATCTGAATGTAAACTGGAAATGTTTTACCATAACTCAGGACAAAGTGCCATATTACTTGAAATTTAGAGATGTGGAGAACTGCAAACAGGAACTGAGCTTGTCACTAGATAGAACAATACTCAAATAATCCCCCAAAAGTTTTTAAATTTAAAAAGAAAAAGAATCAGTAATTATTGAGTACTTCTGGTGCCAGCAAAAAGGAAGTATTAAATACACCTTGGCTAAAAGAGCTAAAAATTTGACAGTAAAATGAGCTATATAAAAATGATTACAGATGATGACATGATCCTGCTCCATTTTCCTAAGTCCCCTTACTGCAATCACTGTTCCTTTTCGCTGTCTCAGTCGGCTGTAGACATGCTCGTCTCCTTGCTGTGTGCCAGTCACACTCCCTCCTTAGGGCAATAGCTATTCCTTCTGCCCGACACGCTCATTCCCAGATGTCTGAATGGCCAGCTCAGGCACCTGCTTTAATCCTTTGCTCAATCTCACCTTCTGAATGGGACCTACCTCAACCACTCCATTTAAAATTGCAAGGTGCCCTCTAGCCCCACACTCCTCATCTCATCTCTACTTCCTGTCTTTTTCTTTTTCAGTAAGATTTATGATCTTCTAATAGACTATATAATTTACTTAGTTTCTATGTCTACTGGTTCTCTCCCCATCCCCACCCCTCCTACTAGAATGTAAACTTCACAAAGACAGGAGTCTTTGTTTTCATCATTTGTATATCCAGAGTGCATACGAGGTCTGACAATTAAGTTCACACACTTGTTGCAATGATGTTGCTAACCTTTTTGGATATCAGAGGGATTATTCATTATGAATTTGTACCAACTGGACAAACAGTTAACCAAGTTGACTATTTGGAAGTGCTGAAAAGGCTGCGTGAAAAAGTTAGACGAAACGACCTAAACTTTTTATCAACAATTCATGGTTCTTGCATCACAACAATGCACCAGCTCAAAGGGCACTGTCTGTGAGGGAGTTTTTAGCAACTAAACAAATAACTGTATTGGAACACCCTCCCTACTTACCTGATCTGGCCCCCAATGACTTCTTTCCTTACCTGAAGATAAAGGAAATATTGAAAGGAAGACATTTTGATGACATTCAGGACATCAAGGTTAACAGAACAACAGCTCTGATGGCCATTCCAGAAAAAGAGTTCCAAAACTGCTTTGAAGGGTGGACTAGGCACTGGCATCAGTGCATAGCTTCCCAAGGGGAGTACTTCAAAGGTGACCGTAGTGATATTCAGCAATGAGGTATGTAGCACTTTTCCTAGGATGAGTTTGTGAACTTAACTGTAGAATAGTCCCCAGTACATTGTAAGTGTCCCTTAAATTTTTGTTGAATGTATAAGCAAATGGCCCAAGGAAGCAGAAGGTCATATCAGAGATGATCATAGAGGAGGGAAGAATATTTCTGTCATCCAACAAGAAGTATGAGCTCCTCCCTTGCTGGGGAAAGCTTTTGATTGAAAGAAAGGGAGTGAGTCCAAGAGGTCAAACTGGAGGGCACTGGCTCTCCCTCAGGGATGAACTCCCCCTGGGAGAAAAAGACTGGGGTTGGGGAGGGCTGGGCTATAGGCTTTTAACAGTCTTTTTGAAGATTTTGAACCATGCATCTCTACGTTAGATGGAATACGATAACTCTGATTCTGCAGGAGGATTTACCAGGAGGAAAGAGCTTGCTTTTAGTTGGCTTCCCCACTGTGTGCTTAGCCCCCAACTTGGTTTGCAGGACAATAGCAACCAGGCTTAAACCTTTAAAGAGCATACTGGAGGAAAATCTGGGATGTCCACGGAAAAGAATTTACGCATATCGAGCAGGTGCTACCCAATGACCCTTCGATAAAATCTACCAGTCTGCAAGCTCTGTCTCCACACACAGAGGGCTTCTAATCAGCGTTTAAATGTGAACTTTCAGTCAAGGACCATCAGTTATGTGAGGAAAGTCTTTTCTGTGAAAGCCAGAATCTAAAACAAATAAACGGAGAACAAGACAAACAAATGAGAAACAAAAACTCATAGACACAGACAATAGTTTAGTGGTTACCAGAGGGTAAGGGGGCTGGGGGGTGGGAGATGAGGGTAAAGGGGATCAAATATATGGTGATGAAAGGAGAACTGACTCTGGGTGGTGAACACACAACAGGATTTATAGATGATGTAATACAGAATTGGACATCTGAAATCTATGTAATTTTACTAACAATTGTCACCCCAATAAATTTTAAAAAAAATAAAAAAATAAAACAAATAAATGGGGGGGATGTGGGAAGAAACAGAAAAAATAGAGACAATGAAGGGAGCAAAATTAAAAACCTAAAAACTAAAATTAATATCTAAGAGAGATGAAAAGATATTGTTCCCTTGAAACAAGGAAGGGAGTGAGGGAGGAAGGGAGGTTAGGAAGGAAGAAAGGACAGAAAGGAAGGAAGGAACAAACGAATGAATGGAAATTTTTATCTAAGTTACTGAGACTAAGTTAGAGAACAAAATGTCATCACCTGTAAACAACAAAAACCACATCTCACATGGTTGATTTGATATATATATACCAACTAGAATATTACTCAGCGACAAATAAGAATGAAATCTTACCATTTGCAACCTAGAGGATATTATGCTAAGTGAAATAAGTCAGACAAAGACAAATACCATATGATGTCACTTATATGTGCACTTACATGTGTTAATTTAAAGAAACAAAACAAAACAGAAGTAGACTCATAGATACAAAGAACAAACTGATAGTTGCCAGAGCGGAGGGTGGATTGAGAGTTACAAACTTCTAGTTATAACATAAATAAGTCACAAGGATGTAAAGAACAGCATAGGGAATTTTGTCAGTAATATCGTAATAACTTTGTATGGTGACAAATGGTTACTAGGCTTATTGTGGTGATCACATCATAAGGTATATAAATGTCAAATCACTAGGTCATACCCCTGAAACTAATATAATATTGCATGTCAACTAATAAGAATAAATAAATAAATTTTTTTAATTTAAAAAGACCCATGAGTATGCACAATTAACCTATACTGGTTTTAAAGAGCTGCAAGATTAAAGTAAAATTAATGAAAAGTAGCCTGTTCATTCCACAATAAGTTGAAAAAGAAATAAGTAGCATTTGGCAACATGGAAATTGGTGATGATGCTGATGGGAGCAGTTTTGGCAGAATGGTGGAAAGAGGAGGACTGAGGTCAACTGAAAAGAGAATGTCAAGGGGGAACAGCAGGCCTAAAAGTACAAAATCTCAAATTAGTGGTACGTTCAGGAGCCAAGGAGAATAGTTTGATGGGATGTTGTATTGATGAGGTTCTTTGTTTATATTTGGGTGTGTGTGTGTGTGTGTTGTTGTTGTTTTTTGTGGCGAGGAGGGTGGAATGTCTTAAAGTCACCATCTGGTCTAATAGTAATAGGAAGTTATATTTAAGTTTGTCCACTGACCAACTGAGTATATAGCCGCTTATGTAACCTGTGTCCTATCACTCTTTCATGGAAAATTTCCTGGAAAAATCCAGCATCATGAAATCTGTTTTGGAGCCCAAACATGGGAACCAATTTGGAATTTGTATAGCAAGTTTCTCTGTATTTGTAAACCACTGACAAAAGTCACTTTATGTTGGGATGGCACGGGCTTTGACTTTCTTACCTGAACAAGGCCATCAATATTGGCCTTTTCAGTTATTTTATTAAATTTACTGGGTTAGAAGTTTTTGGTTGGTGGATGTCACAGAGAGCCACCAGTTGGTAAGCTGCATTTTTCACGTCTAATTTTTTTTTTTTTTTTTTTTTTGCCCCAAAGACAGAATGAAACTAAATACCTGGAAATGCAGTGAGGTTCTTTCTCTTTGCTTAGTCATCTTTTTCTTTTGCCTGACCTGGGCTTCTTTTTCCTAAACTAGGCTGGTCAGAGCTCAATCACTTTATGTGAACTATGGTATTTGTGGCATGAACACGATAAGAAAAGAAGTCCAAAATATGTTTTTCCAGAGAACTATAAAAATAAACAAACACTGAATCAGCAATGATAAAATTCAGCAAACTAAATATCACAGAGCTTTTTTCTAAACAATACTGGATTCCTCTAAACTCTCATTCAGGGTTTTTGATCTATAGAACAAAGCAGAATGTACCGAGACAATTCAGGATTTTATACAATGATAATTTGTTTAATCCTGTTGGGAAATAAAAGTAAATCGCAACTGCCAGTTTCCATACCTATTGTTGACACAATGGAAACCCATCACCAGATAGACTGAGACAAGAATGATTGAATTTAAGAAAAAGTCACGAACAATTGTTCTCAAATCCTGGCATTATAAATTGAAAAAATCTTTCTGGTTGGCAAAACATATGAAAAGCCTTTAACATGTTTATATATTTTAATCGAGTAATTCCATCCTGCAATTTTATCCCAAGGAAATAATCTTTGCTCCGCTCAAAATTTACCTTCAAAGATGTTCGAAGCAAGAACTACCTATAATTGCAAAAATCAGCAACAGTTTTAATATTAAGTCATAAAAATGCTGATTAAATAAATTTTGATGCTATGGAATGTCATTTTAAGCCTCCATGATTTCTCTTAAATACCATTTTTTTTTCTCATTACCTCATTTATTTGTCTTCTTGTTCTGCTTTTGGGAAGATTTCCTCAATCTCATCTTCCAACTCTCCTGTTAAATTTTTCATTTCTACTGTCAGGTATTTCATTTCCAAAACTGGTTCTTATTCTCTGATTACTATTTTATTTTCTTTCTTGTATTAGGTTGGTGCAAAAGTAATTGTGGTGTTTGCAATTATTTTTAACATTTTACACGGCAATTACTTTTGCACCAGCCTAATACTCTATAGCGTCCTTGTCTTGTTTCAAGGATACGATATCTTCTCATCTCTCCTGCATATTCATTTTAGGGTTTATTTTGTTTATTCGTTTTGTTTTTTTAGTCTTTTTTCTGCTCCCCTTCCTTATATATATTTTGTCTGTTCATTTATTCTCTTTATTTGTTTTGGACTCTGGCTTTTACACAAAAGACTTTCCTCACATAACTGATGATCCTTGACGGAAAGTTTATGTTTAAACACTGGTTAGAAGTCTTCTGTGTGTGGAGACAGAGCTTGCCAACTTGTAGATTTTGTCGGGTCATTGGGTGGTACCTGCTTATGTGTAAATTCTTTTCCATGGACAGCACAGATTTCCCTTCAGCTTGCTATTCAGAAGTTTAAGCCTGGATGCTATTGTCCTGGGAATAAAGCTGAGAGCTCAGAATTTTACCATTAACCTGGATGACTTAATGTTACCTATTTTTAGTGTGATTCTTCCCCACTCCTGGTCCTCAGTGTACCTGCTGTGCCTGAGTCTAAAGACTCAGTAAATGTCCCATCTTATGCCAAGGTAAGAGAGCAATAGTTGTTTGGATGCTTGGGTGGGGAAGCAGATCCAGGGTCCTAAACACTCTATTTCAAGACTTTGAACCAGGTGCCTGTACCTTAAATGGAACACAGTGGCTCTGATTCCACAGGGGAATTTGGCAGGAGGAATCAGCTTGCTTTCAGTCGGCTTCCCCACTGTGGGCTTAGTTTTCAGCCTCGTCTGGTTTGCTAAGTGTATTATTGTATCAGCTAGCTATTCTGATGTAACAAACGATCCCCAAAATTCAGTGGGTTAACGCAGTGATTAGTTATGATTATTCATGAGTCTATGAAATAGCTACATGATTCTTTTGCTTTCAACTGGGTTTCCTTAGGCATCTGCACTTGGTGCAAGCCGGGAGGGCAGTTTTGCCAATCTTGGCTGAGTTCACTCACATACTTGCCGTCTTAACTGGGACAACTGTGTTGTCTCAGTTCCGGCGCACATATTCTCTCATCTTTCATCAAATTAACTTAGAATTGTTCTTGGCAGAGTCAAGGGTCAGACCAGAAACACACAGGCCTTGCGAGGTCTAGGCTGGAACTGGTAAAATTTTTCTCTGTCCCTTTCTATTGGTCAAAGTCAATGATAGAGTGGGTTCAAATTCAAGAAACAGGGAAATACACTATAGCTCTTTTTTTTTTTTTTTTTAGACTGCAGCTTTTGACAGCAAGATCGGTGAAGTCATGTTGCAATGGGCATAAATAAAGGCAATAAAGAACTAGTTTAGGGAGCCGGTCCCATGGCTCTCTCCTAATGCCAAAGGCTGCCAGTTCGATTCCCACATGGGCCAGTGGGCTCTCAACCACAGGTTGCCTGTTCACCTCTTGGACTCCCGCAAGGGATGGTGGGCTGTGCCCCCTGCAACTAACAATGGCAATGGGACCTGGAGCTGAGCTGTGCCCTCTACAACTAAGACCGAAAGGACAACAACTTGACTTGGAAAAAAGACCTGGAAGTACACACTGTTCCCCAATAAAGTCCTGTTCCCCTTCCCCAATAAAATCTTTAAAAAAACAACAAAAGAACTAGTTTATTTTTGCAATCCATCTGTCACGGTTACCTCTGAGTGATCAGACTTTCAGCACCCAAAATGTTGACTTCTCTTGCCAGTAGTTGTTTCTGTTCTCATTTTTCATTGTTGTGGCTTGTTTCTCGTTATTTCTTTATTCATTAATCCATTTATACAACAAACATTTACAGACCTACTAGCATAGTGGGCACTATCCTACAAACTGAGAATACAGACACGAATAAGATAGTCAAAATGTCTGCCCTTTCCTATTGTAGAGTTTATATTGTAGTGGAAGAAGGTAGACAACAAACAAAATACATAAATACATTTTATGGTTTTCGCAAAGGTTACAAATCCTATGGAGAAAAATAAAGAAGAGAAGTGGAATAGGGAGAGCTGGGCATATGCATTCTTAAATTGGATCATAATTGTCATTTTGTGAAACTTGAGGAAATAAAAGTAAATGTATGTTCAGTCTGTAAAGTTTACTCTATAATTGCCCCAGTGAAATATCATGCATCCATTAAAAATTAAGTTATTTGATTTCCAGTCAAGATATATTAGAAATCTATGCTTTATGGCACCCTCTCTACTCTAATAACACAGCAATGATCAATAAAATACAAAAGAAGGATACAGAGACAGCCTAGCTACATTCAAATAGAATATAATCATTTTGTGAACCACAGGCAGAACAGAAACACAAACCAGAAAGTAGGGTGAAGTTATAGATAGTCTGGGACCTGAGCCAGGTTCACTGCTCAAATCCAGGGACTGAAGTATGGTTTCCTGCCTTTATAAAAGATTGAAAATGCTTTAATTAACTACTACCTGAGGCTATACCATACTTATGCCCACTTATCCATGATGGTAGGAGGATACAAATATATATAGTCCCAGATCCAGGACTGAGTTGCCCATGTGCTTGTTGATAGGATTTCCTCTCTCTTTAGTATCACTACAGGGCTAGAGCCCAAATCCCCAGCGTAAAATATGGTTCTGTAATAAGAATCCTGAGAGAACTGGGTGCAGGCAACCACGACATGACTACCGAAGGTGAAGTAAGCCCAGAGACAGAAAGCAAAACCAAAGACAAAAAAGAAAAACTCCAATTCAAGATGAGACCCCAACATTTTAAAACATATGAGTAAAACTAAGAAAATAATCAATAAAATTTATAATTAAGAGATAAAATCTATCCAAGCAAAATAAAATTGAACTATATTAAAACAACTTTAATATAAATAGTATGTGCATGGTCCTCAAAGAGATAAAAGTCATAATAACTACAAAAAGAACAAAGAATTATGTACCAAGAACAGCCAGAAATGAAATCAGAACAGATGGATAAGAAAAAGAACAATTAGAAATAAAATGAAATATATAGTCATTGAAATAAGACATCCAATAGATGACATAAATTCTGGCCTGGACAGAGATGAAGAGAGAAATATAAATTGGGAGATAGTACTGAGAAATTAAGATATGTGGATGACACCATCTTACTGGCAGAAAGTAGCAATGATTTGAATCGACTTCTGATGAAAGTTAAAGAAGAAAGTGCCAAAGCAGGATTGCATGTAAACATCAAGAAGATAAAAATCATGACTACAGAAGAAATACACAATTTTAACACAGTGAAGATATTGAAATTGTGAAAGATTTTGCTTACCTTGGCTCAGTCATCAATTCAAATGGAGATTTCAGCCAAGAAATCAAAAGAAGGTAGAAACTCAGAAGGGCAGCAATGGAAGACTTAAGAAAACTCAAAAGCAAAGATGTGTCATTAGACACCAAGGCTAAGATCATCCACACCCTCGTATTCCCGATGACTATGGATGGATGTGAAAGATGGACAGGGAAGAAGGCTGATAGAAAATAAATGGATTCATTTGAAATATGGTGTTGGAGGGGAAACCTACAGATATCCTGGACCGCCAGAAAGACGAGCACCTTGGTCCTAGAGCAAATTAAGCCTGAAACATCACTGGAGGCAAAAATGACAAAACCAAAGCTGTCCTACTTTGGGCACATCATGAGAAGGCAGGGTTCTTTGGAAAAGACAATAATGTTAAGAAAAATAGGAGGCAGCAGGAAAAGAGGAAGACCAAATATGAGATGGGTTGACTCCAGGAAGGAAGCCACAGGCCTGATCTACAGGAGCTGAGCAGGGCTATTGACTAGAGGGCATTGTGGATGTCATTCGTTCATGGGGTCTCCAGGAGTCAGCTGACTCAGTGGCATATAGTACATGCACTGAGAAATTTATACACAGAACAACAAAAAGAGAAGTAAATATTAAAAGTGATTGAAAGAGATATATCTAGAAAGAATTCTAGTATCAGTCTATGAAACAAACAACATATATTTATTGAGCACCTATTATATTCCAGACAGTTTTCCAGGCACTAGGATACATTAGTGAACAAAACAGGGAGAAAAAAAATCTCTGCCCTCATGGAGCTCACATTCAAGCCAGGGGAGAAACACAAATAGTGTATCATGATTCCTCCAGGAAACAGGTAGCACACTTGAAAGGGGTGAGTTCCGTGACTCTTTCTTGGGTGTGATAAAGAATTCCAAAGTGCAACATGAGGAAGCCATTACCAGAGGCTTGAAAACATCAAAGCACAGCATAGCAGAGAGGTGAGAATTCAAAAGTTCCCACAATCTTAGAAAAAGACTGATGGTTACAGCCATGGAAATAAGTAGCTTTCAGAACCAGTTTTAAACCAGTTTAAATGATCAAGAAAAACTCACTTTAGTGAACATGGTTTTACAAGCGAAATACTGTCCAGCCCTCATTCTGAAAGTTAGCCAAACCCAGACAGATACACTCCAGTAAACATGCCTCTGAGAGGCAACCAATCAATAAACAGTCTTGCCAAGTAACATTACGCTACAGATGAAGCTGCCCACTGGAGCGTCTGAAAGCCCGCCAACCGCTCAGTTCCTTGTTGCTCCAAAACCCTGTGTGAGAGCAGCAGTTTGCTCTGTTTGGGGACACTGTGATGACCAGTCTAGCCTCCTCTGACAGGCATTTGGGGAAATACATACCCCTATCTCTCTCTTCCCCACATTCAGTCTTTTGACAATGCCTCCTTGGCTGAACTCAGCTAGAAGCCAGAGAGCGAAGGAGATGTGTTGATACCACCCACAGATGTCAGCTTCCCAGGGCACAGAGCAAGGTGGATAAGGGGGAAGAGTGGGTCTGAAGGAGCAAAGAAAATGACTAGCGCAATAACAGACATAACAGATAAGTAAAGTATATAATAATTAATAGAACAGAGAAAGTGGAATTGTATTAGGGAAGGCAGAGGGAAAAGACGGAAGTTTTAAGTAGGGTTTTCAGGGTAGGTTTCCTTAAGAACGTCACATTTGAGCAAAGACTTGAGAGAGGAGAGCAACTTAGCTATCTCTATTTGGGAGAAGAGGAATCCAGGCAGCAGGAATAACTTGAGCAAAGGCCCTAAAGCAAGACTATGCCTGGCATGCTCAAAAATGGAACTGTAACAGCTGTATACAATGTCAGAGGGGTAGTAGATTGGGGGAGAGGGGTTATCACTTCGTGAGGGGTGTCTATGTCTAACTGTCACATTGTTTTGTGCACCTGAAAAGAATAGATAAATAAATAAGCAAACAAAAACCAAAACAAAAACAAAAACAGTGTGGCTGGAGTAGCACAAGAGAGGGGGAATCATGTAGGGCCTCACAGGCCATTGATAGGATTTGGGCTTTCTATTAGTTTGCGAGGGCTGCTGTAACAAAGTACCACACACCAGTTGACTTAAACAACATAAATTAATTTTTTCACAGTTCTGGAGGCTGGAAGTCCACGATCAAGGTGTCAGCAGGGTTTTTTCCTTCTGACACCTCTCTCCCTAACTTGCAGATGGCTGCCTTCTCACTGTGTGTTCACATGGTCATCCGTCAGTGGGTGTGTTAACTGAGTTCCTTTAAGGATACCAGTCATATGGATTAGGGCCTCTCCATGTGATCCATTTTCTTCAGTGATCTCTTTAAAGGCCCTACGGTATCTCCAAATACAGACATCCTCCACGGTACTGGGGGTTAGGACTTCTACATATAAATTTGGGCGAGACATAATTCAGCCTATTATAGGCTTTTGCTCTGAATATGGGGAGCCACTGGATGGTTTTGAAGAGGTGAGCGGCAAAATTTGATTTATGTTTTAAATGTCCCATCTGGCTGCTGTTTGGAGCTTAAGCTGAAGTAGAATGAGGGTAAGACTGGAAGTAAAGACACTGATGAGGATGATATTTCAATAATTCAGGTGGAAAGTGATGGCGTGTAGGCCCAGAGTGGTAACAGTAGAGGTGATGAGAAGAGTCAGATGCACGATAGATGTCGAAGGTAGTCAGTGGGATTTCCTGCTGATTAGGATGTGGAATGTAAGAGAAAGGGTGGCATCAAGGACAATGCCACGGCTTTTGGCCTGAGCAATTTGAAGAACAGAACTGCTGCAAGTGACATTGGGAAAACTACAAGAGGAATAACTTTGTGACGGAAGAGATAAGCATTTAAGTTGAGGCATATAAAGTTTGAGATGCCTACTAGACATCTAGAGGATATGCCAATAAACTCTTGAATTATATAGGCCTGGAGATCAGGAAGGAGGTCTGGATTGGAGATACAACCGCGAGAATCATCAGAACATAGGTAGTACCGTGTTTCCCTGAAAATAAGTCCTAGCCGGACCATCAGCTCTAATGCGTCTTTTGGAGCAAAAATTGATGTAAGACCTGGTCTTATTTTACTATAATATAAAACCCAGTCTTATACAAGATTGAATCTTATATTAATTTTTGCTCCAAAAGACACATTAGAGCTAATGGTCCGGCTAGGTCTTATTTTTGGGGAAACACAGTATTTAAAGCCATGAGACTAGACGAGATCAGTAATGGGGTGACTGTAGAAGGGAAAAGAGACCAAAGGTTGAGGCCTGGATCACTCCAACATTAGGGTTAGAAGAAAAGAGAAACCTGCAAAGGAAACTGAGAAGCAGCAGCCAGTGAAATATTAGGTTAGTGCAAAAGTAATTGCGGTTTAAAAGATTAAAAATAATTGCAAAAAAACTGCAATTACTTTTGCACCAACCTAACACAAAGGAGCTGAAGAGAGTGTTGGGTCCTGAAACCAAGTTTGTCAAAGAAAATAAAAAACCACTGTGTCAAATGCTACTGAAAGTCAATGTTCAGATCATTGTTAATTGAAGCAAGACCTTTTGCTAGTGTCCCATAGCTCTTAAATGTTCTGTTCTATTTTTTCACTTTTTTCACTTTGTATTTCAGTTTGAGTAATTTCTATTGGCCTATCTTCAAGTTCACTAATTTTTCCTCAGCTGTTTTGAGTTTAGGGATGAGCCCATCGAAGGAATTCTTCACCTCTGTTACTGTTTTCCATTTATGTATTTCCACTGATTCTTTTTCTATTGTTTCCATCTATGCTGAATTTAGTCATCTTTTCATGCATGTTGGCCACTTTTTTTTCATTAGAGCTCCTAGTATATTAGTCATAGCTATTTTAAATTCCCTGTCTGATAGTCTCAACATCTGTGTCATATATAAGTCTGGTTCTGTTAAATGCTTTTCCTCCTGACTGTGTGTGTGTGTGTGTGTGTGTGTGTGTGTGTGTGTGTTCTTGCTTCTTTGTCTGCCTTGTAATTTTTTGTTGAAAGCCAGACATTTTGTGTAGGTCAGTAGACACTAAGGCTACTAATTATTATGCCTGCATATGGGTGTGAATTTCTTTCTGCAAGATCTTTGGTGTGGAGAAGCAAAATCAATCTATTCAGGATTTGAGATGAGTTTGTAATTTGTTGTTGCTACAGTTATCTTTGGTGCACTGTGAGCTTTAAAGTCCTCTAGTATTACATGGTGTTTAGGGTGGGTGCTGGATTGTGCGGCTTTTTCCTGAATGTCTGTTTCACGCAGCTTTAGGTCTTCCCTTTTCACCACATCTCATTGCTGTTACTTGTTAATTGACAGTTTTACTTCATTGCACAACTGGTTTTCTCACCCTGGTTTTGGGAGCAGGGGCAGACTATCTCAGTTGTTCTGCTTAGTCCTCAGTCACAGGCAGGCTCTGTGTCTTCTGGATCTCCAGGGCAGGGCCATCTCAGTGATCCTACCCCACCCTCAGTTCTGGGTCTGACATCAGCTCATATTCCTGCCCTTCCCCCAGGAGTAGAGGTGCTTTGCAGTCCCCTTCCCACAGTGACCCTAGATTTCTCCAGTGCCCTAAAAACAACAGTGTAGTAGTTTAAGGTTTTGTTCCACATGAGAGAGGGGAGAAGGATCTGTGCCTTTCCTACAGTGGCTGCTGTTCCTTTCCCCCAGGTCGGCACCACGATGGAGGCTTTCTCAGGATTCTCATCCTGTAAGGGTGACAGTGTACTTTACATGATTTAAAAATTTAGCTTATTTCTCCTTTTATTTTATTTTATTTTTCCTTTCCCTCCTACCTGATTCAATAACAGTGTTTTCCTGAGGCTCCATGCATATCTTGTTAATCTGATTAATGGCCAGAATGCTGACTTGAAAGAAACTGAGTCAGCCCTCAGCCATCTGGACACTGGAAACCAGGCTGCAATTCTGGATTGTGATTTTCTGTCAAATGACATATGAATCACCCCTAAGACCGGGTTCAAGATAGCCATTACAGAATAAACTGGACCCCAGGAGATGTTTTCCCGGATGAATCATGTGACTAGTTCCTTTGTTCTGCTTCTTCTTGTGTAGCTATAAAACTCTATGACCATTCTAGGAATGGGGAAGGTGGTCTTTGAGACAATAGTCCACCATCTTCCCAGAATGCCAGTATTCTGCATACATCTACTTTTCTTTCCACAACCTTTGTCTCTCAATCTTTTGGCTCACAAGTGGCAAGCAGCTGAACTTGAGTTTGGTAACAATCCTGCCCCCAATCCTTTGTGTGTGTGTGTGTGTGTGTGTGTGTGTGTGTGTGTGAGAGAGAGAGAGAGAGAGAGAGAGAGAGAGAGAGAGAGAGAGAGAGAGCACTTAGTGATGTCCATGGAAAAGAGCCCCAAAGTGGCTGTGAATTCCCTTTCTGTCTGTGACCCCTGGGATTATATGTTCTTTAACTACCCTACATTCAGCTTTTAGCAATTTGTTAAAAATCTTTGTCAAATTCTACTGTAAACAAATGTTTGAGTCTCATTGTTCCCTGGAGATACCTGTCTTTCTTTAGATTTCAGGTTAATTGATTGCCCTGCGACCTTAGTGCTTTGATGGGTTCAAGAAAGTTTTGAGTTTGCATACTGGAAATTTTTGTGGTTATTAGAGTGAAAATGATACTCTTTCCAGCTTCCTACAACCTACACAGCATCCAGAAGTTCTGTTTCATTCATCGTTACCTGTGTGACTTCAGGCAAGTCATTTATTCTCTCTGGACCTCACTCATAGGAACAATACGTTAGAAAATCTCGAATGTCCCTTCCAGCACACACGTTCCATGGCTTCAATAAACAAAACAACTTCTAGAGAAGCCACAGTTTTATACTTACCTCATTGGTCCCTATCACATCTGCATCAGCTAACTATATAGCAAGTCGGAGGATATAAGAGAATTTAAGCTCAAATTCCATACAATAATTTCCATCAGCAGTAGATCTAAAATCATAATATGGACTGACTTCATAGATCACCTTCAACTCATTAACTCCAAGACAGCCAACCAGTTTCTATTCAATGAGTAGCACGGGGATTCTGGAACTCATTTCCCCCTTAGTTAATTGTCATCTCTAATATTTATTTTCTTTCATGCCGAACTTTGTGGCTCCTTTAACACATTCTTGGATGGTTCTACCGCTATGTTGCCTTCTTCCCATGATCTTTGGCAACTTTGAAAAAACCTGAAAGTTGTTCCTGCCAGGAAGTTTTTGTGTCCCCCAGGTTCTGTTGCTCAGATTGCAGAGTGCTTTATCTTGAGAGGAGCTGTTGGAAAGGCACGTAGGGCAAAATCCACCAAATCCACCAACTTCACAGGCTCTCTGAGTCCATCATCACAAGGGGAAATCTAAAAGGTGGTCTTTTCCTCCTTGGATATGCCAATGAATAAAAAGAGTTTTTAAATCTACAAACCAATTCAGCTAGAAAACAGCCTCACACAGTCCCCAAACCATTGACTGTTGCGTGTCAATATACACATGGCATTTATGAATCCTTGGCCTGTCATTTCCTCCAAGTCTCATACAATTGATTACTGGATTTTACAGACCAGATTTGGCCAATACATAGAAGCCAGCATCCTGGACTCTGGAGAGCTTTGCCTCATGCCTGTCCAGCTGCAAATTTTCTATTTATTTTTATGTCTTACTCAAGCCCCTTCTCTTTTGTAATTGATGACTTTCCAGGCTTAATGTTTAGCCAGGGGAATTAAAAGATAACCCAAGGCAATGATTTCATTGCTATGGACTCAAACACTGCCATTACACTAGAGAATACAGAATTTTATGGTTTCTCCTTTCTAGATTCCATTGCCAACACAGTGTAAAATCCAATGGTTGTTAGATGTCAGGAGGCTGAACTGGGATCTGGGCTTTGGACAGAGTGACTGCTTGTTGGCAGAACTTTGCTACCTGGAGAATGAGAGAGACATACAATTTCCCTTTAGAGAGGCCTCAGTGAAGACAAGTTTTATAAAATGCCTTGACATTCAGTTGGTTTGGCTTTTCCTCTCAATAAACCCATTATGTACTAAAACAATGTTTCCTTTCTTTTGATTTCCATAACTTGTTTAAGATTTGTAAATTTCCTGGATCAAAATTTTGTGACCTATTTAAACTTTTTATTTCTTTTCTATACTGTCTCCACCCCTCAATTTTTACTCTCCTCTCTTCCCAAATTTACATCTGGCAAGCTAAAGATGGTGGCTCGCTAATGGTGGGAGTCCCCCTAGCATTCACAGGAAATGCTTACAAATAGGAGGAGACCAATGAATAATTGAGACCAATATGCTTTCTTTCAACTTAGGATAGGAGTAATAAACATTTAGTTCTGTCTGATCTAAAACGTGGGCTTTAGAATACACCCCGTTTCATGTGACACTTTAACACAGTCCTTTGACATATGCTCATGACCAAGCCAGAATGAATGGCAAGAAGAATATCAGATCTCACACACCTTTCCTAACAGAAGTGCAAGAAGTCGAGTTACACCTCAGGAATGCTGAGTCCTGAAATGAGGTGCAGAGTGGAGCCCTTGTTGGAATGAGACTGGGGTCAAAAAAGAAAAGAGGAGAGAAACGAAGAGAAGGAGGAGGAGGAAGAGCAGGAATAGGAAGAAGAGGAGGAGGAGGAGGAGGAGGAGGAGGAGGAGGAGGAGAAGAGGAGGAGGAGGAGGAGGAAGGCAGCATTTTCAAGGACTTGCTATGTGCCTGACAATGCAATGCATTGACCTTCACCAGCAGCAGCTAGAGCTGGGCTCAGAAATCAGGCTTCCTGGTCCAAACCTTGGCTCTCCCTCTTACCAGCTGTGATGACCTGAGCAACCTACCTAACCACTTTGCCCTCAGTTTCCTCGCCTTACAGGGTTGATGTGAGGGTTAAATGAGATAAACCAGTTAAGAGCATAGAACAGTGCCTTGGTAAACAAGGAATAGATTCTGGCTATTATTGCTATTCATCACGTTTTGTCAAATGATTTTTCACAGACTCAAGAGAGAAAGTGTTTTCATCCAAGACGTGGGCTGGTCATTCATTCACTTATTCCAAACCTATCAATCCTTTTACTTCACGTTAAGTTTCAGGATCTCAGAAAAACTTTCCAATCATAATTTGCATCGCGCAAGCTCTCTATTCTCTAAATTCCTACAGCAACTAATGGGTATGTGATTCATTTGTCTCCTAATCATACGTTTCCTTGCAACAGCCCTGTTGGGCTTAAAAACTACTGAGCTTTAAAAACTACATCCCCAGAGTATCTGATTCAGTTTATTTGGGGTGTGGCTCTTCACGTGATTCCAACACGCAGCCAGTGTTGGGACCAACAGCATAGACAGAACGCTCACTGAGGGTGGGGACTGGCTGTTACTCGTCTTTGGAGAGTTAAGAGAGACGTATTTCGAAAACAAGATCCTGAGGTGACAGGAAATTTGGAGAGACTGCCACTGTAGCTGGAACACAGAGGGTGAGGGGAGACCCAAGATGAAACTAGATGTAGGAATATATAGTCCTTATAGGTTTTCAAAGGAATGCTAAGCTTTATCTTAAAAAGAACAGAAAACCACTAAATAGTTATAAGCATGAGTGTATGAGTGTATTGGTTAGAGTTCTCCAGAGAAATAGAACCAACAGAATGCAGGTAGGTAGATGTAGATAGACAGATGGACAGACAGACAGACAGACAGATAGATAGGTAGACAGACAGACAGACAGACAGACAGACAGACAATCACATATATAATATATATTTATAATTATGTATAATCACATATATAATATTATTTTATCATACATATACAGAGATTTATTATAAGGAACTGGCTCATGTAGTTACAGAGGCTGAAAAGTCCCATAATGTGCCGATCTACCATCTGCAAACTGGGGACTCAGGAAAGCCAGTGTGAAGTTCCAGTTTGAGTCCAAAGGCCCAAGAATGGGAGCGCCAATAGCGTTAAGTCCCAGTTTGAGGGGAGGAGAAGAAGGCTGTTGCAACTAAGCATGAGGCAGAGAGAGCAGGTTCTTACTCAGGCTTCTTGTTCTATTCAGGCCCTCGGTGGACGGGATGAGGCCCACGCACACTGGGTAGGGCAATGTGCCTTACTCAGCCTGCTGATCCAAATGCTGTCTCACCTGGAATCATCCACACAGACACACCCAGAAATAAAGTTTAACCAAATACCTGGGCGCCCTATGGCCCTGTCAAGTTGACACATAACATTAACCATCACAATGACGGAGACACCAAAGACAGTTTCAGAATTGCTTTTGGAGGTACTTAGTGGTGACAATGTGATTCAAGAGGAAGGCTAGTGTTTTTTAAAGTTCGATTTGCTGAGCAAGCACTCTGTTGATTAGGATTGTTTCTTTGATACAGTTCTGAGGGGATGATATTAGGAAGGCACTAGAGGTCTCCAGAACACACCTGCTGGCTGTCGTGAAAATGTAACTCTCAGACTGCCTGCTGTGGGGAGAGTAAATGACAGATGGCCCTATGTGCTGTGCTCTGAATTACCACATCCACACTGAGGCCACACTCCCCAAAGCTGATCCTAAGTAATGACAGAGTACACCAGGGATACTAACGCAGGCCTATTCCTGTGAGACATGGCAGATGATGGCAGTTTTGACTCACAGACTCCTCATTAGCTAGGCAGAAACTTTCTTAGAACTGCACTGCAGTCTCAGACTCTTCCTACCTGACTTCCTTCCTTCCCTCTCTCCTTCAGAAAGATCAGGCCAGCATCTCTTAGTATAAGCTCCTGATAATTAGTTTTTTTTTATTGTAATGTAAGTTCCTGACATTAAGCTTTGACTGGGGAGGCATCTACTTCAAAGACATCCATCTCAAATAAACACATTGCCAGCTGGCTACACACAACTAGATAAAAATGCAGGCCACCCTTTTAGACAGCTTTAGTTGCCTTAGATAACTGACCATTTGAGTGACTGCTTGATTTTCCCTTCCCGCACTTTCATTCCCGCTCTTGTATTTTCAGTTCACCAATAAAGAGTGAAACCATGAAACACTGGCCACCCCACCCATGACCCCAATAAAGGCAGAACCCCAGGTTTGTGCTTACTCTCCTTCTGTCTGTACCCGTGACCTTGCTGCGTGGCCCTGGCCATGCTATGAACCCTTCAGGATCTGTGAGCAATAAGCTTTGTTTTTTCAAAGTTCCCTGATGGTTGTTGCTGAGGTGTACCTTGCAATCTTAGTAAGAATCACAAGACCAGTCCACACTGGGGAAGTGTCACTGGGGGCTCACCAGAAGTAGTACAGGCCCAGACGAGTGACCCCAGGCATTTCTAGCCAGCATAATAACTATTGATAGGCTGAGACCGACCCCAAAACAACCTCTATTTGAAGGGTCTCCCCAACTTTTTCAGCCCCCTCCCTTTTTTCTCCCAATAAATTCTTTTTACATCTAGTCATGTCTTGCATATGTTTCTCAGAAAACCCAAATGAACACAACTCAAAGACACAATCAGATTGCCATTTTGGAACGATCACTCTGGATGCTGTGTGAGAATGGATTGGAGGAGTGGCAGAGTAGATCTGGGTAAACCAGATAAGCGATCATATCAATAGGCCAGGCAAAACTGAATGGTTTCTTATAGCAGGTGGCGTCAGCCCACATTCACATAAAACATGACAGACACCAGAATTAGAAGGACTTCAAGTTCCAGATCCCACTTGCCTATTTCCGGAGATGGGCTTTTCCCACCCTACAAATATCTCAAGGTCTAAAAAAAGGAGAAAGTGTATTTGGAGGGTTTCTATACCTGTAACTAAACCAACTTGGTGAAAACAGGCACTGATTCCATGGAATTTTGGATGGCTTCCTTCAGCTAGTTTTAAAATATTCTACCATTCAGATCACAGTCAAGGTTTTAGCATTATGAAATTTTTCAGTGATCGAGATTATAGCATTGCTATTTATGCTGCTATAACCAGAGAGGGATCAGCATTTCCACTGCTAGCATTATATTTCCAGAGCCATAAAATTTACAACTTGCTGAAACATGGCATGCAAAGTTAACCACAAAAAATTTCTAAATTTCCCACAAAGACTCCACCACTCAGTTCTTAAAAAGCAAAAATGGAAATGTAAGTAAAAGTTAGTTTAAAATTCATTTAACTTAAAATGGTGGCTTCTATTATACAGTCAAACTTGGTGAATGAAGAAAATCTTCCTGTCAAGAAGCAAGGATTTTCTATAGGTATTTACACCAGAGAGTCACTTTTTAAAAAGTATATTTGTTGGACTTCTAGAAAACCCAATTGCTGCTCAATTTGGGGTCTCCTATAAGATTATTAATAAGAGTTTTTATACAGGTCTTTTTTTCTGGGGGAAAAAATCCATTTGAAAAGCCATCATTGTCTCTGATTCTTACAGATAATGGAGGTGCTGAATTTAATCTCCAAAAATAATGGGAAATGAGTGCAAAACTCTTGACACCCAAAGTCCCATACTAACACTGAGTTACTTCTCATCCCATCAGAAAGTGGACTAAAGACAGTGTGTCCGCTATTTCATTCTCCTTTCATACTCACGCAGAGACAGCGTCTTAACTGATAGCGCTGTATTTGAATGAGCAGTAAGTATATTTTAAACCTCATTTTCCCCGCAGGTGAGGACTCATTTGACTAAACGTTTCAGTGATGCTTTGGCAGCAAGGGAAACCTCCCAGACTCTGAGCACTGGAGCCAAGGACTCTGAAGGAAGTTGGAGGGTGGGTGGAGTGGGGGCTTCCACTTATAGGTAGAATGGGTGTTTGTCATTTCCTCAAATTCCTTGAGACCACCCACAAGCATGAAGGATGATGAGCAAAGCTTGAGAAATAGAGCCTGTCTTCAAAAAGTGCTTCCTGGGAGATTTAAGGGACAATAAGAAAATAATTTGTTGGTTTGTAAATCAGCTGACATGGCTTTTGATCATTCAGATGGGACAGTTTTGCCTGGAAGGGATCAATCTTTTTTTTTGTTTTTTTTTGTTCCAAAGCCTAACACAAACAGATACAAATCAAAGGAGGTGTTCTTTCAATAAAGGAAATTCCAGAAAGGATGCCTAGGCTTAATTAAAATATAACCCTTTGTTTCAAGGGCTCTTCTTACCCTTGCAAAAGGAAATGCACTCTCCAAAGAAGCATGTGTCGGGACTGGTGAGCAAGAATTCTTCAACAAGTAAGGATCTGTCTACATTGGGGCAACGTCTTGGGGAAGCCTTGAAGGGAATCGTGCCTGGAGTCCCGTCTGACTTAACTCATCATCACAGTCCTTCATCACAACATAATGAGTGTTATTACTTCCTCATGTGGCCTGTGGGCTTTGTTAATTAAAGAATGGAAAGGTAAGTAGTTCCAACGGTTTGCTTTTAATCAAAAGATGTGTTTTCCATCTTCAAGTTGCTGGGCAGCAAGTAAAGTATTTTGTCGGCCTTCCAATACCCAAGAGTTCAGCGAAAAAATTCAGCTGCTGGCTTGAGATTGTGTAGACAACACTGCAGATGACTGACGGTCCTTTTCTTTTCTTTCTAAATTTAAAATATCAATCGCATTGCTGCCTACAACATAATAGCAGTAGAAGAAATATAAAAGGTTATCCCATAACAGCTCATCAATATATATAAAATCTTCTTAAAAAAACAGTCCGTATCCTAAACTTTTGTGGGTATTTGACACAGTGCTAGGTCATCAGGTAGCACTCAACACAAGCAAACTGGAACTAATGTGTATTGCATGCCGATGAGGCAATTCTCTTCGCCTTTTGGGACCGCAGTTTTCTCATAATATGGAAAACAGCATGTCAGTTAGGATGTCTTTATTGACAAGTAAGAGAACCCCACCCCCAAAGAGGATTACACAACGAGAATGTTTATAATCCTGCCCAAAAGTCCAAAGCTAGAAGGCACTATCCAAAGACAGTGCGTCTGCTTTGCCTTCAAACTAGCAGCTCTTACAATCACAAGATAGCTCCCAGATTTTCATGCATCCTGTGCGACAAACCATGGAAAGCAGCAGAGGAAGCCCAGTCTCCTTCTGAAATCTCTTTAAAAAAAATAAAGAAATTTTCCTCAGAATCTTCCCAGCAGCCTTCTCATCACCCTTCGTTGACTAGAATTGTATCTCTTGTTCACGGCTACAAAATCCCTGTCAGGGATAATGGGAAAACAATGACCTATCAGGATTGGCCCTGTTGCTGAGGAGCAGGGCACATGTGACGGACCTAAGTCACACGAGGGATATAAACACTCAAAAAAACTGAAGCTCTATCAGCAAGAAAAAATTGAGAGAAATAGCTGTTACATGGGCAACCAACAACGCCTGTTACAAATGGGGATAAGTTTATCTTTCCCCCAGGGTTGATGAAAGAATAATATTTGAAAGTCCCTAGAAAGTGTCTGGCCTAAAGAAGGCATTTCATGAATATTATTCTTCCTTCCATTTTCCTTTGATTTCTCTCTTTCCTCCAGTTACAGTGGGCTTCTTTTTCTCTCCTCCATTTATTGGTTTAAGGGATTAAAATGACAGTGTGTTAACCAGCAGCCTGGAAAAAGTCCCATGGTGCTCACCCCACCCTTGTGCTGACAAACTGTAAGTTATCCCCAAAAGCCACTAGGCTAATGTCCAGCTGCCTTGTGTACGTTCCAACTGGGAGAACATTTCAATAGCATAGATCTAATTAGCAGCAGCCTGGTCCTCTCAAGCATCTTTTCACGCTATTCAATTATTCATCCTGAACAGCCGATTTGGGTGGACGTTTTGGTAACTGCAGCTTTTCTGTGTTTAGTCACCATCATAATTTACACTTCATATTTTGTAGGTTTGTTGTGCAATTAAAGTGACTACACATGCAGTTAGTTCAGAGTTTCAAATTCAGGCCCTGAAATTCATATGCCTACATATAACGTTATGGAGAGAATGGCATACTTAACAATGTGACTATAATTTAAAAGACTTAAAAGACTAAGTATACCAAAGCACAGCAAAGTAAAGAATCTTATTATTCCTTTTTGCCTGGTGGACTGCTGTGAACTGACTTCATAGGTTTGGGGAGGTTGGTTGAATTAACATAATAATAATATAATAGTTACCTTTATTGAAAGTTGCCAGAAGCCAAACACTCTTCTATGTGCTTCACATTTATTAATTAAATTTAATTTAAATGAATTTATTTAATTAAAATGAAGAAACTGAGATACCAGGATTAAGCAACTTACGCAAAATCACAAGTGTCAAAGCCAGAATTCAAACCCAAGTAGTTTTACTCCAAAACCTACTGTCTTAACCATGTTCTAATGAAAACCTTATTGTTTCAGAAAGCTTGATTTAGGTTAGTTAATACTTATAACATAAAGTGAACTAACTGATGGATATCTAATAAAGGTACATCCAATCTCTCTTTCTCTCCTCCATTCACCACACTAGGAAAAATATTTAGTATCTATCACCTCTCATAACGTGCTCTTTGCATTCTCCCTTCTCTTTCCTTGACTCCAGTTCAATTCATCTTTTTAAAAATGCAAACACCCCCCACCAAGGACTGTCTCACTTTGACCCCATAGCTCCTACTCAAAGCTTACCTCACATCTATTCTACACTTTGGTCTGACCACCCTCTCTCTGCATACACCCTGGAGACATGAAGCCTTGGAGGTGACTGCTGGGTCAGATGTATTACAGGAGATCACCTTTCAAGAGACAGCTAGGAAGACATACTCCTCCTACCCTTCTGAACTAGAAACGAGCAGAGTTAATGTTTGGCTGTATTAACTTTAGGAAGCTAGAAGCATGGTGTAGGATGAAGAGATCTTGGATCCTGTTCCCACCTTCACCACCACCCCAATGTCCCAATATTATTACTGGCATTTTTTTCTAACCTAGAATGTTTTCCTGCTTCCTCCCTATTCATGTCGCTCCTTTACTTCCAAATTGTGCATAATATTCAATTCCCTCAGGAAAATTAAAAAGATGAACCTAAATACTGTACTACATTAAGAAGTAGGGAAGAAACAGAACTTCAGGAGCCCCTTTGGAGGCTTCTATCACCCTAAGTCACTGATGTATACAATTATAGACAATCGCAAGTAACAAAATCATTAAAATGAGCCACCTTATTACCCAACCTCACTCCCTCAACACTATGTTACTGCATCTTGCTTCACTCACTTAACTAAAGCAAACAATGCTCTAAACCGTTCTGGATGCGGAATAATTTTTTTTAATTAATCATCTTAATACTATGTGAAAGAATGACGTTTTCTGTACTTAAAACACACTACCAAACTATGGATATAGGTAAACAGGTTTACCTATGTAAACAGGTAAACTATGGATATAGGTAGTTGTTCAGTAGAACTAAGTTGCTCTGCAGAAGAAAGGCTGGTTGTGGGACCGGGAGAGGGTGTAAGGGAAACTGGAATAGAATAACTAGATAATGCCCTGAGAAAGAGCAGAGATGAACCCCTATTTGACTTCAAGGTTGGAGAGACTGAAAAAGAGGAAGGTCTAAAGGGACTTTTTGAAGTGAAATAATATTGGAGTGAAATACTAATTTGGAGTGAAATAACCTTGAACTGTGCAATGTTAATTACCCTCATCCCTTACAAAATATTCAATAAAATTAATATTGCTGGTTTGTGCTTTGATAATAGGAAATTCTTTAAGATGATTGCAAATAAATGTTGATACCTACCTCCAAGTCAGAAGAGGCTTAAAAATGAAATACATCTCAGGGACAGATGACTTACTGGTAACATGTGTAATAATAAAAACAATAATTTACGTCTCTTTAAAGATTAATCTTCCATTCCTTATTTGACAGTCATTTCCTTCTATCTTCTATCTCTACTACACCTTTATTCTTCCTTTTAACAACAATCACACTTACAATTTATTTATTTACATACACCATTCTCTTCCCCACACACATACATATGCATACACACCTACACCCAAACATGATTCTGAACATCTTGAGGATAAAAAAACTGTCTTATTCATTTTGATGTGCTCAGTCCCGAATATCCTGCCTGGAACAGAGTAAATATTCAAAATATGTTTACTTAAAAATATACAAGCAAAACAATAAAAAACAAAAACCAGAATTTGAATAAAGCTTTTAACTCTATACAAAGGACATTCACGACCAGAGGATGATCTAGAATATGCTTTTGTTACTAACGTTGACTATAATTATCTGCATTTGCATGATCTTCCCATTTAACCGTTTGGGGGCAAGAAAAGCACTTCCTATATTTAGAATGCTTTTCTAGCTTACAAACATAACAATAAGTCTGAAAAATCTTGCAGACAAATTTCTTATGAAAGTGTCTATAATGTGATCTAACTTTTTGGCACAAGACAGTGCAGACACACCCCAAATATGACAATAAACATTTTAACCCTCAAGATCAGGAGAAATCATACATTTTGCTAAAGCATCAATGAAACAGATTTAAAATCCAAATAGAATTGTGTGGGAGTAGCTGTCACCCTGTATATATTCTCCATCCAATTTTAGTGTTAGAGCACACCACCACCACCACCACCAACAACAACAACAACAACAACAATAACCACCATATTTAGCAGAGTACATGGCCTCTAGTTAGATACTATAGTCTTGCTTTGCTTGCAACTAAATGTGGTCTTTTGACCATATTATCACTAGCAAAATATTAGCAGAAAGTATGTATGCAACTTCTGGGTCATTTTCCTACAAGGAAAATCCTTAACCCCACTTCCTGTTTCTCCCTTCCTTCTGACTGGAATTGAATGATGTGCAGCAGAGAAGCAAGATTCTAAAATGATGACAAGGGAGGGCGGCCGGATGGCTCAGTTGATTAGAGCGCATGCTCTCAACAACAAGGTTACCGGTTCGACTCCCTCAAGGGATGGGGGGCTGTGCCCCCTGTAACTAAGATTGAGCAATGGCGACTGGACTTGGAGCTGAACTGCTCCCTCCACAACTAAGATTGAAAGGACAACTTGATTTGGAGCTGTGGGTCCTGGGAAAAACACACTATTCCCCAATAAAGTCCTAGAAATACACACTGTTCCCCTTCCCCGATAAAAATCTTTTTAAAGATAGATAGATAGATAGATAGATAGATAGATAGATAGATAGATAGATAGATAAAATGAGGACATAGAAACATCTCAGAGCAGAGATTTTAACCTATTTTGGGCTGTGGACTTCTTAGGTGGTCCAATAAAACCTACAGAGACCTTCTTAGAATAATGTTTATAAATACATAAAATAAAATGCATAATGTTAAAAAGGAAAGTATATTAAATATACTTCTCAAAATTATGTTTAAAAGTTTTACTATAATAAGTATGTATTTATTAACCCATTAAATAGCAAGCTCTAGAGGCTGGTTAACTGTTGGTACTGATGTACTGTAATATTTTAAGATACTTATAACAGAAGAATATGATATAAAATTCTCTGTGACTTCTATCAATGGCAAAGTCATAGGCGCTGCTAATATCATGGTTGTTTATTACCTAGATTCAAAAGTGAATGAAATACTAAATCTTACTTAGAGGTGAGTGAAAATAAAGATTTAACATATTCCATCCCAGTTCAACAGAGTCCCTAAATTCTATCCAGAGACTCCCAAGGGTCCATGGATCTAAAGTTAAGACCTTGCTCTGGGGAATGATGGAGAAAAAGATAAAGGAGATGACCTCATGGAACAAAGCCACCTATTTGTCACGGATTTCCAATTTACCTCTTGACTGTTACATAAGAGAAAAATTAATTTCTATTTTATTAAAGCTGCTGTATTTTAGAATCTTTCTGTCATAGCAGCTTAGTCTGTATTCTAATATAGTGGAATATAATAGTCCATCAGAAAACCATCCTTTGCTGAGGCCAGATATCTTGCAGTCTAAAAAATTCAGTTTTCTGCTTCTGGGGAAGAAGAGTAAAGAAACCAGAAGGGGCAGGGAAGAAGAAGAGGTACCCAGAGCAGCAGACCCTCCTCACTGAGTTAGTTATGATGCTTAGTCACTCAGACATTCTTATTGTGACTACTCTTTAGTCAATACTACCAGTTCCCTGGGATCTCTGAAAAATGCAGCCTCAGTCATTTCAACTCAGAGAAATTTGGATGCCTCTTGTGTTTGATGTGGCTGGAACTACATCAAACAACAGTGATAAAGAATGCTTCTGAAGGATTTAGTCTAACTGGCTCTTAGTATTTCTGAGGAAGGAAAGAGAAAAAGGAAAGCTTCCCCGAGCCATGACTGTGATTGCTCACAAATTTTCCATCTACTATACAAATTTTAATCTCAGCCCATTATAGAAAGCCAAATTAAGGCAGGAAACAGTTGATCTGAACAATTTTGTGTCATCCTCCAGAAAGGGCTGACACAAAAGAAATAAAGACACAAGTAAACAAAGTTTTAGTTGTTATTAAAAGATCACCAGAAAAACCAGGCATGATAGGATCCTGAAAAATGTTTGTGCTTGGCAGACCTTCTACTCAAGTTTCAGAGGAACAACTGGTTTTGTGTAAAAAGGTTAGAAAAGATTAAAGTCAGCGGCGAAAGCAATGCGGTGTTTTGCAAACACCACATGTCATTCTAAGTCAAAGGAACACAAATAGGAAAGGTAGGATTTACAAGGTAACCTCCCACTGAATTCAGACTTTTACTAGCAGACTATGAAAAGTTCTGTCCTCTTTGTTTTAAGAAAGATGCTGAAAACTGAGGGAGGAGACTTACAAAAACCATATTGATGATAATAATAACAACCTCAAATGTTGAACAAGTTTGTATAAAGTTGGCATCATTTTCCTCAAATGTTTGAGAGAACTCACCACTGAAGTTAACTGGGCCTGAGATTTTTTTTTTTTTTTTATGGGAAGGTTTTTCATTTTGAATATAATTTCCTTAACAGGTATAGGGCTTAGAAATTTTCTGTTTCTTTTCTGTCAGATTTATTAATTCGTGTTTTTCAAGGAGTTTGTTCACTTCATCTATGTCATTGAATTTATTGGCATACATTGGCCATAATATGTTCCTGTTATTTTAATGTCTCCAAGATATCTAATAATGTCCCTCTTTTACCCCTAGCATTAGAAATTTGTGTTTCTCTCTTTTGTCTTGATCAGTATCATTAAAAGTTTATAAGTTTTATCAATAGTTTTAACGAACCACTTTTGGCTTTGTTGACTCTTCATTTTTTTATTTCATTGACTTCTGCTCCTTATTATTTTCTTCTTTCTACTTACTTTGTGTTTAATTTGCATTTTCTCTTAGTAGCTCCTTAAGTTAAAAGATGAGAGTATTGATTTTTAAAACTTCTTTATTTTCAAGTGCAAGTCTTTAAAACTATAACTTTCTCTTTAAGCACTACTCTACTGCATTCCACAAATTCTAATGTGTGTTTTTGTTATAATTCAGTTCAAAGTATTTTCTCCTTTTCCTTGTGATTTCTTCTTTAAAGCATGTTGTTTCATTTCTAAATATCTAGGGATTTTTCTTGATATCTTTTTGTTATTGTTTTCTAATGTGGTGCAAGAACATACTCTGTACAAGTTCAATCTTTTGAATTCTATTGAGACTTCTCTTTATGGTTCAGCATGAGTTCTATCTTGGTAAATATTCTAAGCGTACTTGAAAAGAGTAAGTATTCTGCAGTTGTTTGATATAGTGCTATGCAAATGTCAATTAAGTTAGTATAGTTGACAGGGTGGTTCAGACTTTCTACATCCTTTCCAATTATTTGTCTACTTATTCTCTCAATTACCGAGAGAGGCGTGTATTAGAATCTTCAGCTATAATTATGACTGTCTATTTCTCCCATCCATTTTTGCTTCATATATTTTTAGGTCCATATACTTTCAACATTATTGTCCTCTTGATGATTTTCCCTTTTATCATGAAATGTCCTTCATAATTTGGTAATGTTCTTGACTTAAAGTCTATTTTACCTGATATTAATATAGATATATTAGTTGTCTGTCTTCACGTTCACTGGTCCTTACTTCTTCAGCGTTCAGTCTAACATTAAGCCCATCTAATTAATGTTTGATTCAGAACATTGTATTTTTCAGTTCTAGAATTTTTTTCCCCGAGTTTTTTGTATCTCTTTTAAAATACTCAATATTTTCACCTGACACAGAGAAGGACAGAATCTTCACGTATCTCTTTCAGGTCACTTCCTGAAAACCCATCATTTTCCTGTGCAACTTCTAGCAGGTCCACACACTTAGCCACATTTTCATTGTTCAAGATGAGTTTCAGAATTGCTTCTTTTTGTTTTAGAGCAGGCTGGTTCATATGAAATCTTGTAGACATTCTTCTTATAGCTGAATCAAGATCCTGAGGCTGATTAGTAGCTTCCATCACTCTAACCTAACAGCTGTGGTCAGTATCCAGTTCATCCCAGAGACTCAAACTGAGCTTTCATCACGGCTGTAGCTTCATGGTTAAAACTTGGACAGTTTCATAGAAAGGAGGGCTGTAGCTTTATGTCAAGGGAAAAAACAGCAACAGCTATTTTCTGAGATTCTCCATACCACTTACCTGTCAGTGTTGAAGGCTGAAGATTACTAAATCGACAGCCTGCTTCTTTGGCTGTAGCCTTGGAAATCAATGTTTTACCACAACCTGAAAGACCACAGAGAAAAACACCTTTTGGAGGCTGCAGAAGCCTAGAATTTTGAAACAAATGCTTCTTTTTGATAAGTAAGATGACTGTGTCTTTCAGATCTGTAATGACATCATCTAAACTAGCTATGCCACTCCAACTAACATGTATATTAAGACAACTAACATGTATATTAAGAGGGTCTACAAGATGAGCAGCAATACCCATTTCATATTCTGAAAGCTTCATATTTTTCGCACCAATTGGCTTCATTAATTTCTCCACCTGTTTCTGAGCTTCAACTTTTTGCTTTCTGGTTGAATCAATTGCATCTACCATCCATTTGACTGTAAAATATGTTCCTGGTGTATTTCAGTCTGCTAAGGCTGTCATAATTAAATACCAAAGGTAGTGGTTTAAACAACAGAAGTTTATTTTCTCTCAGTTCTAGAAACGAGAATTCCAAGGTCAAGGTTCCAGTTGACACAATTTCTATTGAGGACTCTTCCTGACTTGAAGATGACCATCTTTTCACTATGGCCTCACATGGCCTTTCCCCCATATGTGTTCATGGGGAGACAGCAAGTTCTCTAGTGTCTCTTCTTAAAAGGACACTACTAATCCTACTGGATCAAGACTCCACCCTTATAACTTCATTTAACCTTAATTACTTCCTTAAAGACTCCATTTCCAAATTCAGCCACATGGAAGTCTAGGGACATATAAATTTAGGGGGTGAGAGGGGCAGGGACACAAACATTCAGCCCATAATGAAAAGTATTTGGATATTACACTATTTGATTCTTAATGTAATTCCTTTCCCATTTTCTTTTCTGTAATCTTTCTCTTTCTCTCTTTCATGCAGACATCCACACTCACATACCTATATACACTGTGTTTCATGGAAAATCTCTATCATTAAGATGACTGAAGTTTAAAAGCAGAGGCTAACCACATTATAATATATGAAATGTCAAGATGTGGTTTGTGGCATACACTTTCATCTCAGGAAACATAGATTTATGTTGTTTTAGAAATGACTTATGGTTCAATTACTATAAAACAGAATTTTGACAGAAAGCTTTTTGTGTTTGCCCTAAAATATACTATGGGTCAGTTCAGTTCAGGGGGAAAAAATGACTATCCCTCTCCTTCAATGTAATTCATTCTGCTCCTGAAAAACACGATCTCACCAAATATTCCTGGAACACTATCTCTAGTATCTGTCACTATCACAAAGCAATAACTGCACCGCCATAGTTATTGCAGTATTATTTACAATAGCCAAGACATGGAAACAACCTAAGTGTCCATCAATGGGTGCATGGATTTAAAAATACGACGTATATGTAATTCAAAGTCATTCAACCATAAAAAGAAGGAAATCCTGCCATTTGGAACAACATGGATGGACTTTGAGGGTGTTATGCTAAGTGCAATAAGTCAGACAGAGAAAGACAAATACTGTGGAATCAAAAAAAAAAAGAACTCATAGAATCAGAGAATAGATTGGTGGTTTCCAGAGGTGGAGGGGTTGGGGCGGGGAACATGGGTGAAAGTGGTCAAAATGTACAAATTTCCAGATAAAAGGTATGTTCTGGGAACATAATGTACAGCATGGTGACTACAGTTAACAATACTCTGTTATATATTTCAAAGTTGCTAAGAGAGTAGATCTTAAAAGTTCTTAACACAAGAAAACAATTTCAACTATGTGAGATGATGGATATTAACTAAACTTATTGTGATAATTACTTCACAATAATGTATACACATATCAAATCATTATGTTGTACACCTTAAATGTATTCAACATTATATGTCAACTACTTATCAATAAAATTGGGGGATGGGGAGGGTCCCCAGATGAAGGTGAGGAGTGGGGCAAAGATCATGTAGGAGTCAAGTGATCGGACACATTTTTATAGGATTCACTCTGGCCACTGTTTTGGGAATACACTGGAGGGAGCAAGGCTAGTTAGGAAGCTAGTGCAGTGGTCCAGATAGAAGCTGACGGTGGTTTGCCTCAGGGTCGTAGCAGGGGAGGTAATGAGAATTAGTCAGATCAGGACATCTCTTGAAGAGAGAAACAACAGGATATGACGGCATATTGAAAGCAAGGTGTGAGAGGAAGAAAAGAGTCAAGGATGACACAGGATTTTTGGACTGAGCAAAGAAAGGGAAGAATTCAAAGGCCGTGAACTGAAATGGGTAAGTCATTGTAACTGTTGCAGTTAGTGAACATTCTGTTCCCATCTAAAGGAAAAATAATTAATAGATTAATTCTGATTCACACAAAGTGCTAGTGACTAAGTTTTTTCCTTCTGTTTCTTGACATTTATTGCATCTGTGATGTGCTAGGCGTTGTGGTCAGTACTCAAAATCCAAGGATGTGGTGACTTGACCCAAGATATTTAAAGAAACAGAATGAAACCTCAATGAGGACATGTAGGCAGCAGAATAAAACTGCCTTTCAGAAGGTTTGCTTTGAGGTAAGGAATCCTGCCCTAATTTTCTAAAACTAATTAAATAATTACCCTCTTCCTAGCTGTGTGGTCTTGGGCTCATTTAAATTTTCTGGACCATAGTTTTCTAATTAATCTATTAAGGATAATGGATATTCAGGAACTATTAATTTCTTCCCTCCCTGATACTTGTAAATTGTAAATTACCCCAAGTATAAAATTCAGGGAGAGTCCTGCCTTGTTTGTCAATGAAGGAAATGTTGGAAAATTCATTTTTAATCCTCAGATAATCTGTGTGGATGATTTGATTCTTGACTATTTCTGAGAAGTCTCTTTTGAGATGGGAACTAAGTCCCTGCCTCCCACCTTGGTCCCTGGCCAGGGTCCTGCTTAAAGGTTGTACACCAAACCCACTGCAAAAGCAAAGGCTCCCAACATTTGTGGCACTGAGAACTGTACACAGCTCTGGCTTTACATTCACATACAGAAGCAATATCTGCTGCCAGATCCCCTGTGTCAAGATACAGCCATGAGCTGAAGGAGTGGGCCTCACTCTGTGGGGCAGCACACATGTCCTTTCCTAAGTGCCAAGTCCCCACAAAAGCCTGAATGTGGAATCCAAGGTGTAGCCAGAGTTTCCTGATTCCTCCTTTGCTCCCTGATCAGGAAGGGCACCCAGGACCTTATGAGCTTCCGAGGACCCGTATCTATTGCAGTCCACAAGTCAGCTGGGGTAGAGTGGCATAGTCCATCTTCTGGAAGACCTAGAGACTCACCTGTAGCCCCCAAATGAAAGCTGGGTGGAGGGCATGGAGATCTGTTTAAATAACATGCTCTTCTCAGGGCCTAATAACAGTGGTTGCATCTGGAGAGAGGAATTAGGAGCAGAGGGACAAATGTGGGATTCTTTCACCCATCTAAACAGTATTGAGCATCTACTGTGTGTCTGCAGCTGTTTTAGGTGCTGGAGGTAACTATAGTGAACAACAACAACAAAAAATGCAAAAACTTCTGCCCTCGTGGAGCTTATTTTCTATTAGGGGACACAGACAATAGATAACGTACATTTTTAAATGCCATAAAGGTTAGACATGTATAAATACTAAGTGATAAATGTCTATCACACAATATTGCAATTGCCTGTTTACCTATCTTTTTTACTAGAATGGGAGCAACTTGAAGGCGAGAGTCAAGCTAATTCCTGAGTCAGGACCTTTGTACTTACTGTTCCCTCAGCCAGAACACTTGTCCCCACACCCCACATAGCTCTTTCCCTCACTTCACCAAAGTCTCTGTTTAAATGGAGCTTCCACAGAGAAGCCTTCTCTCACCAATTTAAAGGCACCTTCCATCCCAGGTCACTAGCCCCTCCCTACGCCTTATTTTTCCTTTTAGCACTTATCACTACTCAACATTACAGTATATACATATTTGCTTATTGTTTATCTCCCCAGTGGAATTTCTGCCCCAAGAGGGAAGGGACCTTTTCTATCTGGTTTCTCGTGTGCCCCAGCACCTACAGTAATGCCTGACACAGAGTAGAGAGCAATTTGCTGACTGGCTGGATAAATGAATGTTATGACTAACCATGTACCTAGCAGAATACCAATAAATATGCTAGGGAGCACATGTGTATGTCAGTGCGTGTACACAAACAAACAAAATGATCACCTGTGTGGGGGTAGTCGGAGCACAGACCCACAATGATCACTCAAGAAAGATGAGAGGCAGCATGAAGGGTCTGGACTGCAGGAGTCTGGGTGCAAGAACAGAGAGTGGGGTGGCGTCTGCTTTGACCCTCACATGGAAGGGTGAGGACGAGAGGAGAGGTCACAGCATTAGCCTGAAAGCCTTTCCTGCTCCCTTTGCTTCCCATGCCAGTACTTAGGGAGTACAGAGGGGGGACGGAGAATAATCAGAGTGGACAGAGTATATTTTGAGATAAGACACTGGATCTGAAACAAGTTGAATCCTTGCAGGCAGGGAAGAAACAGAGCTCGGCAAGCAAAGGTTGCTCTAGGTCTCTAGATTTCCTCTGGTTCAAGCCTGAGATTGACATATTCGGATCTATGCCACCCACTCTCCTCTTTCCTTTCCTTCTCCTGCTCTGAACATACGCTTCAGGGTCACCTAAGAACCTTTCAGAGTGGAAACTCTGAGGCAGGACTCAGGCAGGGCTCTCCAAAGTCTCTGTGAGAAGAACTACACTTAATTTTTTTTGTCATTACAAATAATGATAATAATATAGGGTCATTTGTTCATATTTTAAAAAACAAACAAAAATATAGAACAGGATTTCTTTTTAATCCTGTTAATCCACCCATAATCCACCGCTCTGGAATACCACTGCTAACTTTTTGGTGTATTTCCCTCAAGTCTTTGTTTTTAAACAATTAGGATCATATTGAATATGCAATTTTCAATTCTGCTCTTTGCATCTAATATTCTCTCACAAGCATTTTTTCACACCATTATACACTTGAAATCTTCATTGTAGTTGCTACAGAAGAGTCTATCGTGTATTTATTCATCCTATTGTTGGATGATGACTTTCCTTGATGTTTTGAGTGGTCTTGGGTTCTGTGCTGACTGAGATGAGGGCCTGGGTGGAATGGAAGGGGCCAGGCAGGGCTGGCAGTACCAGCCTCCCAACCAGGAGTTCTGGGAACGATGAGAAGGGCTATGACATGGGGGGTTCAGGAAAACGGAGACGCCATCTTGGAATCTTACCAGGTGCTGTGTCAAGATCTGCTGGTTGAAGACTCTGGTCGTATCTAGCAGTAGACCAGGTACAGAGAGTAGTATAAAAAGTGCTGTATGATGACAGAGAGAGACTGTAAGAAGGGAAGCCAGGATACAATCACATGCTGATGTACACCAATTAGAGTTATGAGATTTTCACTTTTCTAGTAGTTGGATATACTACACCAACTCCAACTTCAACTTTGGAGACATTCTTTGCATTTATGATTAACAATTTGGACCTTCACATGCCTTGGGAGCACTTGGGTGCACAATAGGAGAGCCACACACAGGTAGCTTCGTGGTGGAGTGGTTGGCCCAAGTGGCCTAAAGGTCTTCTCTCTTAGTCCTCACAGTTTCCTAGTTAATAGTAGTAATACCTCATGCATCATTTACACTGTTTTGTTGTGTGGGTTTTTTGTGGTTGTGTTGTTTTGTATTAAAAGCCTGTATTATTTAAGCCGGCAGCTATTTTTTTTATAATCTGTGAGCTAAGAATGATTTTTATATATTTAAAGGGTTGTAAAAAAATAAAAAGAAGTTATAACTATATCAAATAATAACATGGTACACTTTAAATAGCTCAAATTTTATTTGTCAATTATACCTCAATAAAGCTAAAAAAATAAATAACATTTTTTGACCAAAAACTAAACAAACAAAAAAAACAATGAGAAAGAGACCATAAGCATGGTCCCTTTCAAAAGCCTAATATATTTACCATCTGGCTCTTTACAGAAATAGTTTCCTGACTCTCAAGCTAGGGGATAAATAAACTCCAAATTTCAGTAGTTTTGTACAATACAGAATTCTGTTTTGTTTTGTTTTGTTTTGTTTTGTTTTGTTTTGTTTTGTTTTGTTTTGTTTCTGGCTATGTAATAGTCCAATGAGGATGTTTCTGGTAACAGGAGCTTCTCTTAATGTAGCAATTCAGGGATTTAGACTTCTGGTGGCCCACCAGCCCCCCTAAACCCTCGTGTACTCTGCATCCAGCAGAATCCTGGCAAAATGTACCTCAGAAAATGGATATCTGCTTCTTAAAACCTCAGCCCCAAAGTGATACATATTGACCCACTTTTATTGGCAAGAAGGAGTCACATGGTCACACATGGGATAAAGGGGTTGGGAAAGGTAGCTTCTGGCTGGGTACCCCCTCTCTGGACACTCTCCCTTCTACATTGCATGTCAGAGGACAAGCTTTCCCTGCAAAAGGGGAAGAACTTTGTTTGATGGACAGATTTCTCTGTCAAGTTTCAATTACATATACCGTTAACCCTTGAACAACACAGGTTTGAACTGTACAGGTCCATTTACATGTGGATTTTTTTTTTCAATAAATATTGTAAATGTATGTTTTTTCTTCCTGTGATTTTTTTAAATAATGTTTTCTTTTCTCTATCTTACTTTATTTTAAGAATACAGAATATAATACGTACAACATACAAAATGTGTGTTAATCGACTGTTTAGGCTTCTGATCAGCAACAGGCTATTAGCAAAATTTTGGGGGAGTCAAAAGTTATAAGTGAATTTTCAACTGTGCAGGGAATTAGCACCCCAACTCCTTGCATTGTGTAAGGGTCAACTGTATACATATACTTTGTTAATTTTCAAAGTAACTATGCGTTAATAATTTCAGTGGACACTCCATTTTTCACCTCAAGAGGTCTGGCCACAAGGAATTTTTCAGAAACAAATTACTCTTGTAAGGCCAAGGGGGTGGGCTATAACTTATTTCAATTATGGGGCAATCAGACAAGTGTTAACTTGTGTCAACACTGAAAAAAATCCCAGAGCTGGAAAAGAAGATGCTTCAACAATCTCTATGAACTTCCCCGTGTCTCCAAATAAGGTCACACCCTACAGTTTTCCCAAATGGGAGTCTCCATCCTTTATAAATTACGGGAGTAAAAATGAAAAAGAAAAGCTCCAAATCTGTTTGATGCAACTCCAATATCACTGCAGCTCTTACAGAAACTACAATTATCAAAGTGCTTGACTAATGCTTGGGTAAAAGTGTAGTACCCTGCTCGCTTAGTGTCTTTTAGACTAAACAAGGTACGCTGTTCCAGAAGCAGATAATAGTTGGAAAAACCTCCTACTCCCCAACAGCTATAGATCATAAAACCCTCATACCTGGGGTGCAAACCCTCTTTCCCTACATTTAATTATGACTTAAACAATCCATTTATTATAGGAGGGGATCACCACAGAAGAGTCTCTCTTCCTGCTAGACATGAACTAGGAGTGCAGAGAGCTTGAAAATCTATTCAGTGTGCTATCAATGTAAGAAAGTAGCATTTGGGTTTTTTAAGTGCAGGAGGTATGTGTTAAAAACTTTCAGGTTGAAAAGATCAGGTTCATTTGCACATGACCTTGGGTGACTGCATTTTATCATAAAGATGCAAGAGGAGTAAAGAAGTCTAGGAAACTGTTCCTACCCTGAGTACTGCAGTGACACTTCCTCTCTTTCAGGGTTTGAATTGAAAACACTCGAAGAGGTAGCCATCCAAATTGGTAATGAGAGATAGGAAATAAAGGAAACTGAGTCATGAGGAGAGTGGGGGCAGTATGTCAGAGAAGTAAGTCCACGGGTCTGTGTTCTGGAACCGTTGCTGGTTCTGCTTCTAAGGCTGCTTTTATGTTCTGAGAGAATTGAACAACGTTCTACAGAGAAGACCAAAAACTATACATGAATAACAGTTTTACAAATCCAAGGTTTTTCTTCTTATATTAATATATTCAATTGAACCTTGTTGTGACACCCCCTACTATCTTATTACAATTGCTGTTATACTCATTTTCATTCAGCTAGCATTTTAATACAGTAAAATCTTTAAAAGATATTGATTTTTATTGACTTTCTTTTACAACTGTGAAATCAATACATTGTTATGGGGAAAAATTAAATTCTAGAAATTTAAAACTCTACCATCCGTCATTTCCATTCCCCAGAGGCAGACACTGCTATCAGTTTCTTGGGAAGCCGGTCAGGAATGTCATCTGTGTATTTTAACAGAATTTTCCTAAATTAAACTGGTTTTGGGGCTGGCCCAGTGGCTCAGGCAGTTAGCGCTCCATGCTCCTAACTCCGAAGGCTGCCGGTTCGATTCCCACATGGGCCAGTGGGCTCTCAACCACAAGGTTTCTGGTTCAACTCCTCAAGTCCCGCAAGGAATGGTGGGCTCCGCCCCCTGCAACTAAGATTGAACATGGCACCTTGAGCTGAGCTGCCGCTGAGCTCCTGGGTGGCTAGGTTGGTTGGAGCACGTCCTCTCAACCACAAGGTTGCTGGTTTGACTCCCGCAAGGGATGGTGGGCTGTGCCTCCTGCAACTAGAAAACGGCAACTGGACCTGGAGCTGAGCTGCGCCCTCCACAACTAAGATTGAAAGGACAACAACTTGACTTGGAAAAAAAAGGCTTGGAAGTACACGCTGTTCCCCCATAAAGTCCTGTTCCCCTTCCCCAATAAAATCTTTAAAAAAAAAAAAAGTAATTGCTAAAGAATAACAACAACAAAAAGTAATTGCTTGACTGGCCATTTTAAAAAAAGCAAACAAACAAACAAACTGGTTTTGTAGTTCCTGGCATGTTCTGGTAACCTACCACCTTCACTATGCTTTTAGCCAATAGGCATAATCTAAGGGTCCCAGTTCTCCCCAAACAGGACCCTCCGCCATGTTGGCCTTAGGCAAAATTGCAATGTGAACCACTTGCCTCGGAAACTTTTCTTTGTTCCTCTGGCCCCTGCTAATGTCCCATCACGTCTCAGGACAACCAGTGCCCTGTGTTGCCTATTACCATGCCTCAGCCAGATCTCACCTGCCCAAGTAATGACCTATGCTCAAAAAAGTCTATACCTCATCTTTCAATAAGATACACCAATTAATACTAGATTATGCATGAAAGGGCTTCCTTTTGCAGGTTATCTCTTCAAAAGGATACTTTCATTTTAGAAAAAAAAATTGACTGGAGAATAAATCTGTCATGGTGGAATTTAGCACATGGTGGAAGTCAATAAATATTTATTTAGTTGCTTCTATGTGCCAGGTATGGCACAGAAACTTTTAGATTGGAGGAAACCAATATCTATTATGAATAGGTTCCTGGGCCTAATCCAGAAAGGCATAGCATGACCAAAGTTGTTGCTGAGGAGCAGAGGGAGAGAGAAGATGGTCCAAAATAATAGTAACAGGCTCTCCATGAGTCGAAACTCATGGCATTGCTTTGTTTTTAGTTTCTATCTTGTGGAAAATTTTGCTGTTTTCACTGTCACGGAACAGATGGAACCATGATTTATGATTCACAGTTTATGAAGCTAATTTAATGTTCTACCATGCTTCATGCTCTATCACGTTTCCCACATTTGCAATATTTTTTCTTCTGGGACATTTGTCACAAAAGGAACACTGGGAGGTTGGGATGGGAAATCTGAGAGACATTATAAAATAAGGGAACTACTGATATTCCAGGGCGCATTCATGCATCCAACAAATATTTACTGAGGTCCCTTAATATGCCAGGCACTGCTCTAGGGACTAAAAATCCTGTCAACAAGTCAAAAACATCTTTGCTCTGTGAAGGAGAAAAATAATGAACAAGTAAATAAGTACACAAATAACAGGGTAATTTCCTAGAAGTGCTTTGAAGAAAATAAGGGAATGTTATAGAGAGTGACTGGAGGTGACAACATTTAATAGGGTGGTCCAGGAATTCCCCTTCGGGAGGCGCCATTGAAGGGGATGCCTAAATGATGAGAAGGATCTTGTTCTTCAAAAGTCACAAGGAAGTATGTTCCAGGAAGAGGTAACAGGAAGTATAAACGTCCTAGTTCAGGAAGAAGTTTGGAGTGCACAAGATTCAGAAACGAGGCCAATGTGGTTATATTCACCACCCATCCTTATATTCCAACCACCCTGCTTTCCATCCAGCTATTAATGCTGATGCCATTGGGGCCGTGGCCAGGATATTGGCTTTATGTTGTTTAGTGCATCAAATAAAATACTTCCTGGCTCCAATTCAAAAGCTTTGGTGTGGCTTTGGTGGAATTCCATTTCCCACTTCACATTATGGTTCATAAGAAGCCAACTAGCAGAGTGATTCTAATCGAATGCCAGCCTTAAAGCCTAGGGAAAGAACCCAAACACAAATGGCAAAAGATCTTCAGTGGGTGGTAGTATCGTTTTTTTCCTCTGATTCAACTTATTTGTAGAGAGAAGTCAAAATTTTTTTCCAGGTAAAAATGATGAAATAATCACAGCCAAAGTACAGTATATTCATGGCAACACATTTGGTGAACTTCTATTCCAGGGTTTGTGTGAAGCAATAAAGTATTTGGGTTATAGTGAATGATCTTCATCAATACTGTAAGTCCATCATTCCTTATCTGCCATTGTAAACTTTTTTTAAATATTTGAAATCTTCATGACTCATTTGGCTGCAAAGCCTGACCTAAAGTGATGTGAAGTTACTTATAGTCTTTATTTGTCACCCTAGTGTCACTATTCATACATAGCCATCTAATGGCAGAGATATTACAATGCTTCATTAAAACACATTGTCCTAGTATACTACCGGGGCTTTCACGTAAGATATCTACCATTCACTTCCATTAAGTAAGAAAAATTATGAATTCTGAAAAAATATCTGGCACAAAGTTTGCAAGAGCAAACTTGCACTTATAAATCTCAGATAATTTTCCTAATGTTAATCTTAACACAGCCTGCCACAATTTTAATGAGTAAATGGTCAAGAGAAAAAAATGACTAGCTATCCAGTTCACATGCATGATCATGAACTAGACTTCGTCTCTGCCACTGGTATACATTCCATGCATCGTAATTGCCCACTGAATTCTGAGCTGCACAAGAAAGAACCACAGTAAAGGTATAATATATTCATGACAACACACTGTGAACTTTTATCTTAGCATCTACGTGAAGTAATAAACTATCTGGGTCCTAGGTGTGTTCTGGTAACTTGTATCCCCAGCACATCACATAGTAATCGGCACCCAGCGAGCGCTCAGTAAATACTTGTTGAATAGGTGCTCTGTTCTTAATACTTGGCCACACTGCTACCCACCACACTTGCTATCTTGAATGGAAACTACAAATCCTAATGCTGTTTCTTCTGAGTTCTCTGCCAAGCCAAGGTTGGGATGCCCTTCAAACAGATGTTTGCCATTCTTGAGATTTGCATGACTCTCTGATGGCAAGAAGAAGCAGGTTTCCTGCCAAAGCCCAATTTATATATTTTTTTAGAATCTGCTGGCTCTTTTTTTTTTTAATAAAGAAACACTCAATTTAAAAGAGCCCCATGAGTCTCTGATCCAGACAAACACTTTGAATCATTAAACGTCTCCAGCAGCAACCCTAATGAATTTAAATCTGTTTTCAAGCTCTTTCTATTCAGATCTTAACCCTTTTCCTCTTGCTTCCTACAGCCTCCACCAAGGCTCTTTATCAATACATAGCAATTGAGAGCGTCCATTTGATTATGGACCAAGTGAAGGTCAGCAGAATCCAAGGTCTTCCCAGCTGTCATGGCTGCAGTTACCTCCCCTCCTACCCCATTACTCCGGAAGCCCGGGAGAGTCCAGCTCTTCTGGCAACACCTCCCATAGGTGAACCACAACTCGCATTTACTCCTTTGAGCTGAGAGCTCCGTCTGCCATAGCTCAGGCTGACAAAGAACTTGAGCTCAGCTCTGAAAGCCAGGGCCAAGGAGCCATGTGAAATACAAAATAAAAGGGCACATTTGATATGCTCATGATTTATAAAATAGTACATCTGGGTGTTTATTTAAGCAATAACCAACAGGAAAATTTTTAAGTCATTTTAGAGACCTGGAAAACCTGACTCTCAAATGGGACTGAGAAATGTTTTCAGGTTTAACAGTAAACATCTGCTAGGTTCTTTGAATTGTACTTTGTCTTTTTCAAGTGTGGAAAATGCAGAAAAGCATTAAAAAAAAAAATTCCTGTCTCGAAAACATAACTACAGCTAATATCTTTATTTTTCCAAAAAAAAAAAGCAATTATTTTTCAGTCTAGCCTAGGAAAATAATCTGTGTGACCCCAACAGATCTCCATGTGAATGAAAAGGCTTCTGACAGGCGTTCTGCATATATGTGCAGCCACTTGGACTGTTCCTGAAGACCATCAAGGAAACATGCAACTGGACGAGGGCTCCAGGCTCCCTGAGAAAGGGAGAGGAAACTGCGGGGCTGACAATCAGAGCCCCAGGCCCCAGACACTTGGATGATCCTGCCTTAGTTCTTGAACCTGAACTTACTCTGTGTTTGGAGTGTTCCTTTTGGTCTCTCTAGTTACAAAGCTGACTTATCAAGCTAATAAATAGTTCGGCTCTCAAGTTGGCTGAAACACCTGTCACTTGGATAGACAACAATGTCCTTCCAATTTGATTTGAAAAGAAGTAACTCGTGACCAAGGATGGTGAGAGTAGCAGGGTGCTTTCTGGATTCATCCAGCATAGCAGGAACCGTGCAGAAGCAGGGGCCCCACTCGTAGGGAAGGTGGTGAGAGCCAGGCCGAGCTCAGTGGAAGTAGCAGCAGCATTAGCCACGAGGAAACTATGGGAAAGGGGCCAGAGGGAGGGAGCACTCACTGTGAGGTTGCACTAGACCAGTAAGTGGGCTGGTGCAGGGTCACAACACTGGGTAGGGTCAGAATTCCCAGTTACAATGATAGAAACCAGTGGGGGGTTGGGTTTCATGTGTGATAGTGGCTGATGTGATATGGGCAAAAAAAAGGGTTACTAGAGGGAAAATGATTCTAAATCACTTTGATACTAGTAAATCGTATTCCAGAGCAGGAAGGGCACCTGCACCAAACTTATGTATTGATATTTCCCACATCCCTAATTACAGGCCTATTACATACATTCTATCAATTCAGCTGGAACGTCTGTGGTCCCTACTGCCTGACCAACATGACATTCAGCAGAAGCTCAGTCAAAGCTACACCTAGAAACTAAGAACCAGCTCTGAAATGTGATGGAATATACGTGCCCAAGAGCCACTAAAAGGAGAAATGTTGAGAGTGAGAAAGAGGAGTTTACCAAACTTGGACCATTCTTTTCATGTCCTTTGGATATTGTTTATTAAACTAACAAGTGCTGATCCAAAGAAAAGAGCACATTCTTGCTAACAATAACTTGCTGACAACTTTGAGGCAGTTATGGCCTCAGCGCCAGACAAAGAAGTGATCGGTTCCAGGGAGAGTCCCTGCCACATGTGCCTCCCCAGGAGACGTGAATAGAGAGGGAAAAGGTTGCCTCTCCCTCTCGTGTAAAAGTTCATACCTCAGATAAAGGCCATCCTTATTCTGGAACTAGGCGTGTTGACGTCCTAATCCATCCTGCAGAACAAGCATGTTCTCTTCCTTCTATTCAAGAGTTAGAAGACTAAAGGGCTCCTGGGTTTCCGCCAATTTCATTAGAAATGATAAAGTTAGAGGGACCGCCTCCTGGCATTCCTGGGAAATCTGCTCAGCCTATCTTCATAACTCCTTTCAGACCCACCTGGAAGAGGGACAGCAAAACCACCGTCCAGAGATTGTGCACAGAGACAAAGGCGAGCTGGGACAAACATCTGCTTTCACTGTTTCTGGTGCTTCAGGAGCAAGCTAGATTTGATGGCCTCAAGAGAGGCTTGCCTTGCCTAGAATGCCAAAGAAGACTGGACTCAAAGCAGGATTTGGCTTCTTGGTTAGACACGTGGCCAACTAGTCACTGCCTTGGGGCCTTAGCCCGTACCCAAGACCACCTGCAGCCGGCCTTGACCAATACATGCCTTGAGTTGCCAGGGCAGAAGCCAGAGCTTGTGTAATAAACTATGCAATATACTCCCACTATTTTTCTCATTGGGGAAAAATGTGCTCCTCAGAAATCAGTGGAGATCAGCATTTCAGTAGAATTTTTTTTTCTTTTTTTTGAAAAATCATTCATTTAACACATGTTTTCTCAGCCCTTACACTGGGCCATAGAGATAGAGTACTGAACTTGACAGATGGTCCTTGCCTTCACCTCGCTTCCTAGGTAAGCACAGGTTTGAGAATCTAAGTATCGAACTTCACATCTAGGTGCTTATCTTTGCAGAGCCTCCTCAGGTATAAAATGAGGACGATAAAATTACTGCAAAGGCTTATCGTGAGGGTTAAATAAGATAATCCGTGGGAACTATTTGGTGTGCTGCCGCCTGGCTCTGAGTAAACAGTAGCTCTTGTTAAGATTATTATTTTGTTGGAGGCCACAACCAGGCAGCCTTCAGGCCACAAGGGGCATGCTAGAAAGTGAGCATTAGATGCTCGAATGCCCTTATCGATGTATAAAGGGCCTTGAGCAGATAACCAGATTCAGCCTCACAAAGGACTGCATCCGGGCTCCAAAGAGCACAGCCCCAGATCTCTCAGCTGAAGCTCCACATTCACAGTACAGACAAAGCTGCCGGGAAGAACACAGCCACCACTACAGCTGGCAGACTACTGCCCCAGGCAACAATAAAGGCTCCCAGAGGCCTTTTGTCAATTGTCCCCTGAACAGAACATAAACATCTCCGAGGCTGCCATTCAGTGGACATCCTGTTTACATGGTGAGTGGGGATCTTGGTTTCTTTCCCTCTTCTCTCTTTAAAGGCTGTAATTATGTTTACCCAAGTCCAGCAGTAGGTGCCAGCAGGGCTGTGAGTTGATTTCCCTGGCTAACACTGCAGACAGCTGGCGGCAGCCCCACTGACCCCTGCATCCCAGGCGGAGAGCCAACCCTACACACACACCAACACTCTCCCTACAAAGATGGCCATTCTCTCCGAGCTGTTTTCTTTCCGTTCACACTGGGATGTTCTGAAGAATGGTCCAGCAAATGCCAAAATATGTCCGCACTATGCGCTTAACAGATAACTGGATAATAAAGGGAATGGAAGGAAAGGGTACAAAGCTCTGTGGAAGACCACCTGTGTACCACGCAGTGAACTGTACGCAATTGTTTCTATTAACCCTGTACCATCTGGAGAGTTATATATCATTACCTGATTTTTACAAATGAAGAAACTAAAGCACAGATTAATTCACTTGCATGAGGTCACTCTGCTAGTAAATGGCAGAACAGGAGTTTAAACCAGACTCATCAAGCTCTATAGTCTACCGTGTTTCCCCGAAAATAAGCCCCAGTTAAGATCGTCAGCCAGACGGACGCATTTAGTACTTTATGACGCTGTTCCAGAAGAAGATAACATGACTATATTTGAATAAATGTAGATTGTTGTACATGAAAAAATAAGACATCCCCTGAAAATACACCCTAAAGCGTCTTTTGGAGCAAAAATTAATATGAGACCCAGCCTTATATTTGGGGAAACATGGTATGTTCTTTCTACTCGGTGGGGGCGGGTGGGGGGGAGGGATGAATTTTAGAGTCCTTATCATCTTTTATGGAAGCCCAAACAAGTTGTTTTTGACTCAGAAATGTCTAGGCTTTTTAATCCCTTTGCCTCCCACTGTAACCAGGGTAACATATTTTCAAACCCTAACCCAATTTTAAATAATGTAGAGTTCCACTTCTAGTACAGAGTATAAGTTGCTTACAGAACAACCTTCCCACTGTTAGTTCTATAACCTCTAGACAAAATATAAAAATAACTACTGAGGATTTCAGAGAGTAAAACAACAGCAGACAGGTTGTGGAGGGAGAAGGAATTTGAAATTTGGAGAAGTGATCTGCATGGAGGGAGTTTCTTGGTTTTCCTTCTGTTTGGTTAATCAATCAGAACCCAGCGAGGAGGCCGGGGAGAAAGGGAGTAACCTGAGTAGTATTTACTTACAGTGTATTTTCTCTGAAGAACTCCTGTGACCCTTCTCATCTTGTGTACACCCTACTCTTTACTGGGAGGCACAACTCTGTTTCCCTAAATTCCTCTTGGGGTGTTTCAGGCAGTGTCTAAGATGGCCTCCAGTGATCTCTGCCTCCTGGTGCCCACTCCTTGTGTAATCCCCTCCCCCACTTGAGTGTAGGCTGGATTCAGTGACTTGCTTCTAAGAAATAAAATAGGGAGAAAGTGACAGGATGTCACTTCCAAGATTAGGTTATAAAAGATCATGGCTCCTGTCTTGGCGTGTCTCTCTCCTCTTTCACTCTCTCTCGCGCTCTCTCTCCCTTCTTCCCTCCCTGCCTCCCTCCCTCCCTCTCTCTCTCATATCTCACTCTGGGGAAACAAGCTACCATTCTATAAACAGCCCGACTGAGCCCATAGGTCAAGGAACTGATGTTGCCAGCCAGTGAGGACCTGAGGCCTGCCAACAGCCATGTGAGTGAACTTGAAAGTGGATCCTACCCCAGCTGAGCCTTGAGATGAATCCAGCCCTGGCCAACACCTTTCTTGTAGCCTTACAAGAAACGGTACCCAGCTAAGCTGCACCCACAGAGCTATTCCTAACCCACAGAGCTATGAGATAATCAGTTTGTTGTTTTAAGCTGCTGAGTTTAGGAATGATTTGTTACCCAGCAGTCAATAACTAACACACAGAGTCAGGACAGACTCTAAAGGGAAAGCGGTGATGGTGTTGGAAGAAGAGCACAGCACACAGCTCACCTAGGCAGGCTTCGGCCACTGCTATCTAATCCCTGCAGACCCCTGGCGGACTGACTGTAACCTCATGTGACAGCTTTAGAAATCTGTACAATAAAGGCTGAAAAGCTCAGCCTGCTTCAGACATAATTCCCAAGGGAGCGTTCACAATGTGGTTGCAAACTGACATAACTCGTGTGGATCTGGCCTCAAGGAAAGATGGGAGTTTAAGACAATGACCCAATAAAGGGAGAGGTGGATGGAGGCTGGGACAAAGCGGGACTGGGTGTCCTTTGGTGGCCCTGGTCCTCAAGGAGTAACCAACACTTAATAATACTGTGAGTGTAATATGACCAAGGGCAGGTGGGAAGAGCTTGGGCTGGATAACAGCAGGTGCCCACATTCAGGCATGTGTAATCCAGTGACTGGAGTGGCATCATTGTTACTCTGAAAGTTAGTTCAGTGGGAGATGTTCTCTCCCCTTTGGCTGATAATGAGAGGATGTCATGCCGCCTGGGCACCTGCACCTGATTAGCAGATGGAAAGAAGGTCGGCGCCATTCTGCTTCTGATAGCACCTTGGCTTCAGTGGTGCCTCCTGCTCAGTGGCAGCCCCATGGTTCCAGCAACTTCAGTGACTGTAGCCCCATGGTTGTAACAGCATTAGCAGTGCAGCTCCAGCAGTGGCTGCAGCAAGTGTGGGCTCACAAGCTCCAGCCCAGGTGCAGTAGCAGCTACCTGAACTCTGAGAACACTCTTTCCCTTCTGCTCCTCCAGGCTTTTCCAACTTTTTATAATCAACTCCCTGCATTAAATCCCTCTCAGCTTGAACGATCTAAAATGATTTGTTTTCCTGACTGGGCACTGACTGATACATTTCCCATATTTTTATTATACTCCCAGAATGATCATTTGTCCTCCAACAGCATTTCGAAGTATGTCTTTGCAAGGTAAATATTCTCAGACCTTGTACACATATATCTAAGAATATCTTCATGTCACCCTTTGCATTTCAATGATAATTTATCTGGGTATAAAACCCCAGGAACAACAGTCTTGTGCTTTGAGAGTATTGCTCCATTATCCCTTTGCATCCAGTGTTGCTGTTGAGAGTGTGATGACAATTTATTCATTTTCCTTTTGAAGTCATCTTCTCTTTACATCAAGAATCTTCTAGAATTTTTTTTTCTTTGTCTTCTAAGTTCTTAAGTTTCTTTATAATGTAGCTGGTATTGATTTTTTTCTTTACTATCTGACACTCTGAAAGCCCTTTCAATCTAAAGCTTTTTATCTGTATGATCATTAATTCTTCAATTATTTCTTCATTACTTTCTTTTTCTCTCTTACTGTGGGATCCCTATTATATTGGCACTTCTCTTTTTATATTCCATATATCTTAACTTTTCTTTTATCCAGCATTTCTCTTTCTGATGCCTAAAGGCTTAGTCTTCCAGCTCATTGATTAGTTCATCCAAGGTTTCTATTCTGCTATTCAATCCCTCTATTGAGTTCTCATTTCACCTATTGCCTTCTTCTTACCACATATCTTGGGTTGGGTCTACTCTAGTGCTCCTTATTACCTTTTTCCATTTCTGGTATTTCTTTTTCTTTGAAGATATTATGTTTATTTTATATTCTTGTGTTCTCTGATTCATTAATTCTAACTTCCTTTGTTATAGGTTGTTCAGATTTTTATCTTTCTATTATAGCTGTTGAACTCCTCTAATCTCTCTTATTTCCCCCAAATGAATTCAATATATCAGTTATCTTGGCTAGCAATGTGGTATCAGTGGGGGGGAGGGGGGCTAATTAAAGTTACCCAGGTCTTAGATTGATCCTTTCCTGAGAGCTTAGAAAGGGGAATGGAAGAATGAGACCACTTCTTCTTGGCCATTTCAAACTCCACCACCACCACCACACACATCCCCAACCAGGTGGCCCTGCCCTCCAAGAACCTCCCTCTCTTTCTACTAGGGGTACAGCAATACTTGGAGAGCTGCATCCCTCACCTGAAGTCATCTAAGCCATTGGATGGGGAAAATGGGAGAAAGGAAGAGGTAATTCTCAGGAGCCAGACTTCCCACCACCCTTGATATTAGGAGCTGGGCTCTAGCTTTCCCACAGCCTCAAGCTAAGGCAAAGTGATTGTCACTTTGTTCCTGTTCCACAGTGTCTTTAAGGTAAGCAGTGACCAGCTTACAATTTATTCCCCTTTTAATTTATCTCAAAATACCACTTTCATTATGTCACTTCCATCCTCAAACACCTTCAATGACTCTCTCTTATCCACTGGATTAAAAAAATTAAAAAAGGCCAGCATACAAGGCATTTTTTTCCTCAATATTTTTTTTCTCAATATTTTCCTCTGTTTGGCATCTTCAAATTTGTTTTGCTGGCCTACCTTTCTTTAATCCTCGATAGCCATCACAGCACAACTTCTTATTCATAGCAGAGGCACAAAAAATATACCTCTTAATTGATTATGCTAGCCCATAAGCTAATGGTACCGTGTTTCCCCAAAAATAAGACCTAGCCAGACAATCAGCTCTAATGCGTCTTTTGGAGCAAAAAATAATATAAGACCGGGTCTTAATATAATATAATATAATACCAGGTCTTATATTAATTTTTGCTCCAAAAGATGCATTAGAGCTGATTGTCTGGCTAGGTCTTATTTTGGGGGAAACACAGTGGTAAAGAAGTGGCAAAATAATTCTCCTTGGTTTAGAAAAACAAAAAAGTCTCTTGTCATGTGCAAAGAGAGTTCACAATCTACCATCATTAGGACATGTGTTAAGCATTTTCACAATGTTGGCTAACAGTTTGCAATAGAGTGAACCAAAATCATTTGATCTCTCTTCTGATCAAGATGTCCTATTTTCAAGATGTTCTAGTAGTATGCAGCTATGGAAAGGGCTTATGGAAATTGATCTCGTGATGTTGTTCTCATTAGCAGCAATTTAACAAACAGGAATTAACCTGTGATGATGTAACCTGTCTAAGTAATGGCTTAGGTTACTGGCTCCAGGACCAATGCAGCAGTTTACAATTATGATCCCCTATCCCCAATCGTGAAAATGTGTCAGTTCAGTGAGAAGATGTGTCTATAAATAATATTGCAATAAACTCATGCATCATAGACAAAATACAAGCCTGCTTCCAAAAGGAGGAGTAATCAAATCACCCAGGCAGTTGGATTCGATTTTTTTCTTTTTTAATGTTTTTTTTTATCTTTGGAGCCCAAGTCATTTCTATGCAGCTTGCCCAAGTGGCTTGGAGAACGTAAGAGTGGCCAACCAGGACGCTGACTCTTTAAAGGTCTGTTTGTGTCTGCATGACTAATAGTGCTTCTGTGTACTGAGGAGGAAATACCAAGCTGACAAGGAAGGCCACAGATCCACAAAATTTTAATTTCTAGTCTTGGTAGAAGTTAACCGACACATTCATGTTTTTGTATTATGAATTTTTGTGACGACTTTAAAACTTGCCATGGTATTTATGGTAATTTCATTATAAACCACGTCTTCATCTTTTAATTTCTTTCCTATTTATAATTATACAACTGTAATTAAAAGGGATTACTGTACTACTACATGCTATCCTAGCTAAAAGCTTGGCCTACCAGACTTATAATACTTAAGACATTTTTTCCTCTGGCTTCATTTCCTTCTCCATTTTGGAAGAAGGATGGGGGAGGGAAGGGAGGCAGTGGAGACTTTGGTCATTATAACCTCAAATCCTTTCATCAACTTCTCTTTGTTCCTTAAAAAATTAGGATTTTTCCAAACAGTCCCCCCTCAACAAATGAAATGTTTTGATGTAATAGTTTCCATTTCAGCTTCTCACCACATCTGAAGTGACGCTCACTCAGATTCACTAAGAGCATGCAAAGGGCTTCAAGGACTGTTGAGACTTGGGTTGAATTCTGTCTTCCAGCAGTGGTGCCAGCAGCCTTTGCCCCCATGCTCAAAGGGCGCCAGAGGTGGAACACCATGGCCGAGGCACCTCTTAACCTTTCTCGTTCGGCATATAGAAGGTACTTGTGTGTAAAGACTTTCCTCATTGCGATGCAGTATCACTCACAAGTCCAAGAAAATTATTTAGAGACAAGAAAATGGAGCATCTGAGGCTATGCATCCGCTCAAAAAAGTGGAGCGAGCTGATAATGAACCACATTCTTTTTTTTTTTTTTTTGACTTTTTTTTTTAATTTATTGGGGTGACAATTGTTAATAAAATTACATAGATTTCAGGTGTACAATTCTGTATTACATCATCTATAAATCCCGTTGTGTGTTTACCACCCAGAGTCAGTTCTCCTTCCATCACCATATATTTGATCCCCCTTACCCTCCTCTTCCACCCCCCACCCCCCTTACCCTCTGGTAACCACTAAACTATTGTCTGTGTCTATAAGTTTCTGTTTCTCATTTGTTTGTCTTGTTCTTTTGTTGTTTTGGTTTATATACCACATATCAGTGAAATCACATGGTTCTCTGCTTTTTCTGTCTGACTTATTTCGCTCAGCATTACACTCTCAAGATCCATCCATGTTGTCACAAATGTTCCTATATCATCTGTTCTTACCGCCGAATAGTATTCCATGGTGTATATATACCACAACTTCTTCATCCATTCATCTATCAAAGGACATTTTGGTTGTTTCCATGTCTTGGCCACTGTAAACAAAGCTGCAATGAACATTGGAGCACACGTGTCTTTATATATAAATGTTTTCAGATTTTTTGGGTAGATACCCAGGAGAGGGATTGCTGGGTCGTATGGCAATTCTATTCGTAATTTTTTGAGGAACCTCCACACTGCCTTCCATAACGGCTGCACCAGTCTGCATTCCCACCAACAGTGTATGAGGATGAACCACATTCTTAATACCTTCAAAGAAGGTTGGAGCTGTGGAGCCCCAGAGTCCTTGACCTCAAGGAGTTCACAGACTAGCTGGAAGAAGGACGTACATCTGCTGGGTCTTTGCCAACCTACGATGCATCTTTCCAGGAGGGAACTGACACTCTCCCAGCCCACACCACCCTGACGGGGCTGCCAATTGCTGTATGCCACCTACTTTAGGACAAACACATTGAGCCAGGCCAACAAAATCATTTTGGGTGAAAGAGTCAGAGAACAATCTGTCATGTTTTTATCATTACTGCTATAAATATTCCCTCATGTTGGGCCCAGATTATCAGATTCCTCCTTTTCTCATGAAAGACTCTCTGTGGCTGAGACCCAGGCATCAGGCTTTGTTCATGCTTCTGAGATGAACCCAATCGTAGAGTCTTGTTGTACACAAAGATGCTACTGGGAACTTTGAAATAGCCAGATTCTCTCTATTTTATTTTATTTAACTGACATCCACCACTCTACAATAAGGATATTACCATATTGTCATGTGTACTGCATGCATTTGTCTCAGTTTGCTGTCTTCATGGTTTTTTCAGATACACACACGTGTGTGTATACACATACACATATGTATATATCATCCATGTGATAATATATACACACATATAAAATGTGGATATATGTGTCTAATATATGTACATGTGTGCATGTATATATACTATATATTATATATATATATATATATATATATATATATATATATATATATATAATTTGTGTGTGTGTGTTTTTCCAGGACCCATCAGCTCCAAGTCAAGTAGTTGTTTCAATCTAGTTGTGGAGGGTGCAGCTCACACTGGCCCCACACTGGTGGGGATCGACCCGGCAACCTTGTTGTTAAGAGCACTGTGCTCTAATCAACTGAGCTAAACGGCCGCCCCGTATATTTTTCTTTTGAATAATGTCAGGGTATGAGCAGAACTGCAAGTTGACAGAGCTAGTAGCAGCAGGTATGCTTACTCACCTGCTCAGTGATATTATGACTCTTAAATATAGTTTAAGTTCATTCAAGGAGTTCCGGGTTATTGACTTTGCGCCAGGTACTATATTAGGTGCTGGGGACTCGGTGAGTAAAAGCACACCGAGTCTCTGCATTGATGGAGGCTTGGGGAGGATGGTCGACAGTAATCAAATGACCACCTGGATGACTGTGACTTACACACCAAGGTGTGTGCTCTGGACGAAAGGAACATGGACTCTACGAGGCTGCGACAAGGCACCTAACGGAAGGGGGGTCGGGCTGGTCTCGCTGAGGATGGTTGCAAGGGCACCCTTACTCACAGGGAGTCTGTATTAGGAATGTTCATGTCTCTACTGCAAAGCACTTTAGGGTCTATAATATGAAGAGAGGTTCTTTTCTGGAGAAACTCTAGGCTCCGAGATAGATTTCTGGGATGCTATGTTTTTGGTACCGCACTTGACACTGTGAATTACTTTGGAACAGGCCTAATCACCAGCAAGCCTTAGATAAGCATTCCACGTTGGTCCCTCATCTGTGGTTTGGTCAACCACAGAGCCACTTAGCAAACTGTCTACAGAGAGCCACTGAGCAGAATCTCCCTAGCCCGACAATCTTTTCTTTGTTCCCCAGAATTCCAGGAATTCTAAGAATTCTAGGATTTAAGAAACAAAGCAAAAACAAAAAAACCCTATGTACTCGAGAGATTATCAGTAATGTTTAAGGAAAGTTGTCAAACTTAAGTGTATACTAAGAGTCAGATCTCATTCAATTTAACATTAATTGATCACCTACTGTGGACCAAGCCCTGCTCCATGTACTGTGAACATTTGAAGATCTAAAGCATTACAAGATTTATGTTGTTCCTTTCTACATTTTTTTACTTTTTAATCCCTGCCTCCAAACCCCGCTGGAGCCCACGGAGGGACTAGCATCCAGTAGGCATTCAATAATAATACATGGTGACAAAATGAGAGCCTTTATGACAGCTGGGTTTCCAGATGTCCTCTGATGGGGTTTAGGTTAGGATGAGGTTGCCGTGGGGCCCAGGCCCTTGGAATTCTTCGGTGATGGTGGTGGTCATGATGTGTGTGTAGCCACTCCTTTGCACGCCATGGGAATTTTTAAGTCTCCAAGCCAACAAATTATTTACCTGGGAACACTGAAATCTTTTGATCTAGTCATAGGGCAGGGTTTTGGAAAATTTAGGAACAGAGCTCAAGCTCCTAATAGTTCTAGTAATTCTCAACAGGCTTAGCCTCTGCCCTCAAAATTTTTCTTTGAGGAATTGTGATTTCATAATCGGACCACCAAAGGTTGTAAGCCAGATCATGTAAGCCAGTGTCATGATGCCCTATCTCCAACCAGGAGTGATGGGACCAGGATTATTGGTAAATGTGCATAAGATTAACCCCCAAATACTCCAGAGAAATCTTGTAGAACGTGTATTCAGTTGTTGCAACAGAAAAGCAAGACCTTACACAAACACACACACACACACACACTCCCCCCAGGACTGGTTGCTCTCTCACACCTGTGGAGACTAGGAAACCAGATGATACCTGAATGTTCAGACCTAGGATTCCTGTGCCGCCCCCATGTGGCCAACAGGGACTTGGATATGAAGCAACTGTCAGACTGAAAGGATGTTGTCTGTTGACTCAGTTTACCCCCACATTACTTAGATTTCTTTTTTATACTTACAGTGCTGCACTGATGCTGAGACCACTGTATACATTGTGGGCCTGGCCTCACCCTGGCAGTTACAGCTATTTCTCACCAAATTGGGGGATGGACTTAGTTTTCTTATCTATTTCCTGCCTAGTTTGTACTTGTCAGATAGGTACAGTTTCCAATGCGTACTTCTTTTCATTCCCTTTTAATAATTCTTTCTTTTCTAGAATTTGATAAATTTCACTCTCTTTCCCTTTAAAATTGCTTTGGGGTTCATTTTGGTTGGTGGGTAAGAGAAAGGAAGACCGAGAGAGAACACACTCTCAGAACGCTCGGCCCAGTCTCACTTGAGGCTGAGTGGATCCTACTGGGCTTGGCAGAGTTGCGGGTGGGATTCTGGGTTGCCTCCAAGTCCCAAAGCACCTGTGGTTAGGCCAGAGGCAGGCATGGAGTCCCAAGGAGACTGCTGTGTCCTGGGGCACATGAAAAGGGACAGCACAGGGGTGGGATTGGTTTGGGAGGCCCTTTGCGACTTCCACTTATCCTTTAAGAAAATTCCGCCAGTGTCAATCAGAAGTTTTTCTTCATAACCTTTCTGAAATCAGAGAACTTCAGTGATACTTTCTTTAAATTCTCTTTTTCTGCACACACAAAAATCTAATGCAAGAACTAAGGAATACATGTACTCACACACCTTAATAACATATCTTGGAAATGCAACAGTCTAACAGGCGTCTGTTGAATTAATGAAAAAAAAATATTCCACTGTGTAAGCTATCCAAAAAAAAAGTGACAGAGCTAAGAGGACTTCAAATCTCTTCACTTTTCTTAATAAAAAATTTCACACACTATGATTTTGTGTTTTGCTTCCAAATATCTCTTAAGAATTGAAGCCATGGTATAATTTGACAGAACCTCCAAGTAAATAATTCATGAGCAATCAGTTGCCTGTGTATGTGAGTCCAAACCTTAGGTATGAGCATATGCATTCGAAAATGCCATTTTCTTCTCTTGTACTCTTGGACACATGAGTATATTTCCTTTTCATTTACATGCCAATGGCTCTGACTCCCACTTTTCATTCATTTCTATTAAAAAGAGAAAAGGTATCTTACTCTGCTTGCTCCAGTTAGTATAAATACCCTGTCCAATAAATTGTCTTTGTTGTAATTGCTGCCAGGCTGGCATAATGCACTAGGCATGGAGCTGGCTTTATTGCCATAGTCAAGAAAAGCAGTTTATGGAAACGAGACAAAAGCTTGGGTGGGCCTGGACTGGATTCTTTTTCTCCCAGGTTCTGCTAATCTGATGCTGTGCCAAACAATGTGTTCATCCTATGACAATTTGTGCAGAGATGAGAAGGACCTTGAATCAAGGCTCTTTCGGTTATTTTCAAATATTCTTAGTCTCTTCATATGCAGGGAAACTGACTGAAGCCCACTTTAAGTTTCATCGTTGCCAACTGATTTCTGTAGAAAATGATTTTTCTCTAATATCCCCCATACTATGCTGACTGCCTGCCTCACGTGTTCGCCAGGGAATGGATTCCCTCTCTAATCTGAGTATTCTGGGTCTGCCCTCTTCGCTCTGCTTCTGTGACCTGGAAACGGGAGAGAAGGATAAGGGAAGAGTACACGGCAGGAGAATAGTTTTCTGATCGGGAGTCTGAGATAAAACCAACTTTTTTTTTTTTTTTTTTTTTACAGGACTTTATTGGGGAACACTGTGTACTTCCAGGCCTTTTTTTTTTTTTTTTTCCAAGTCAAGTTGTTGTCCTTTCAATCTCAGTTGTGGAGGGCACCGCTCAGCTCCAGGTCCAGTTGCCGTTGCTAGTTGCAGGGGGCACAGCCCACCATCCCTTGCGGGAGTCGAACCGGCAACCTTGTGGTTGAGAGGATGCGCTCCAACAACTGAGCCATCTGGGAGCTCAGCGGCAGCTCAGCTCAAGGTGCCGTGTTCAATTTTAGTTGCAGGGGGCAGAGCCCACCATCCCTTGCAGGACTCGAGGAGTTGAACTGGCAACCTTGTGGTTGAGAGCCCACTGGCCCATGTGGGAATCGAACCGGCAGCCTTTGGAGTTAGGAGCATGGAGCTCTAACCGCCTGAGCCACCGGGCCGGCCCCTAAAACCAACTTTTCTTTCTGCACATTTCATGGCCTGTGTCACACCATTAGACATTTTCTGAGTCTAGTGGCTCAAGTATAATCACCACTTAACCCATTCTTACCTGCCCAATATCAAACAAGCAATACGGTGTTGGCATAATTTTAGGAAATCATGCCATGTCATCAGCCATGCAAAATGTAGAAATAAAATTGTGTTAGTGGTTTCTATTTCAGTTATCTGGGGTGATATTCAAAACATTTAACAACAGGTAAGTTACAGGTGTTGACCATTCAGAACAGACACCAGCAGTGATTTAACTGGTACATACTGACTAAACGTTGCTTATTGAAAATTGTTACTTGTTAGAAAATTATTTTTCATTATCTCCCTAATACCTGTAACACAACTAAACTTATCCTTGGAGCGCTTATGTTGACAAAATAGTGAGACTGAGTGTGCTGCAAGGTAGGAAGTAACGACCTAGAATGCATATGACAAAAATAGCATAAGGCCCCCACCTTCTCAGACCACCACCCACTTGCTCCCTCTACATCCCTGAGGGCTATTTGTAGCCATCCCCATGGGGAAGTCACCACTGCCCTCAGGAATGCCAACGAGCAGGAGCGGGAATCTTGCCATGCATCTTTGGATGATTCCCAAACCACAGCCCTGCCCTAAGCCTTCTGTTTGCAGCCTGGCCACCCTGATAGCCCATCCTTGCGGCCTTCTTTGCTCAGAGCAATTTTCTATTCTGATTTGCTGGTTTTGTTGTGGAAAAAGCAAGGGATTGTGGAATAAGTGACTGATTTTTAAAAATGTTTGAGAACTCCCTCTGGGAGGCAGGGCACACAATTCAGGTATGGAATTGTTCAAGGTTATCTTAGCAGAGTGGAACTGAAACTTTACCTGCAAATATTCCAAATGGGGCTGTCATGGCAGGGGTCCCTGATTTGCTTTTGCAATTATTCTGGTAAATCAACGTATGAGTACAAATTATCCAGGCAAGGGAAGTTAATACCAACCCCTTATCATTTCATCAAAGGTTCTAGATCCAAGATTTGAAAGAATATCAAATTGTTCAGAAACCAGTACCAATTGGTGTGTATGAGTGATAATGAGGCAAGTCATGTTAATCATTTAAGGAGGAAACCCAGTAATTGTTAAGGTAGGTAAGTTATCATTTGATCTAAACCTTTAATTCATTTTTTAATTCCACAAGCATTTGCTGAGCTCCTCAATGCACAAGGCCCCAGGGTGAGATGAATAAGACAGAGTGCCTGGTGTAAGACATACACAAGAAACCCCACTCCTTTCACTTACATTCTCAAGATAATTGTTTAATTTTCTCAGAGATGTGTTATCTATGTAGATAGATACAGTCTGTGAGTAACTAGAGAAAGGGACCAAATAATCTTGGCATATTCTGCTCCAAGGGAGTCATGGAAACCAGTATAACAAAGAAGTCAAGAGGCTGATGTAAAGAACACCTCGGTGTAAACACTGAGCTCTGCCACTTACAAGCTGTGGGTTTATGTGCAAGTTAATTATCTTTGTCTATTAAAGAAAAACACATCTAGTGTTATATACTGTCTAATGTAAAAATTATCTCACACTGTGCCATTCACATAGTAAATGTTCAGTAATAGTGAAAACCTCAGGATTATAAATCAATGATGAGAAATTAATACAGTAGGAGCTCAGTTCACACAAACATAAACCCCCAAACAGCCCTTGCATTGTATGAGACTCCCACAAAAGGAGTTAGAGAAGGTCTCATCATTGGAGTGACTACCATGGACCAGCCATTTTATTCACTTTATTTCATTGAGTCATCACAATGGTCCTGCGAAGTGGATATTGTCACCATTATGCAAATGAGGAGACCAAGGCTAAGAACATGACCTGATGACGGTCACACAGCAAGCAAGACAGGAGTCCAGCTTTATGAGACTCCCTCCAATGTGAGTGCATCCTCCTCTGGGCCATTGACTCTCAACATTTGGTCTCCAATGATCAGTATCAGCATCACCTGGAAACTTGTGAGAAAAGCACATTCTCAGCCACTCCCCAAACTCACTGAGTCAGACACTATGGAAGTGGGGCCCAGCCATCTGTTCCAGGTAACCCTGATGTTCCCTCAAGTTTGAGAACCACTGCACTCTGCACTATGCGTTCCCTCTTCAATTAGGATCCAACTTCCTTATTCTATATTTAACAAAGAGCATGGAAGAAAGCCCTAGGCTCTAAAATTGAGTTTACACCAACTCCTCAGCAAGGATGAGTCAAGTAATCTTAAACAAGCGACCTTTTGCCTGATTCCAGCCTACATGGCACATGGGGAAGAAAAGTGTAAATTAATGACAGGAGCCATGTTTCATAGTCTTAAGCCTCTTGAGCGTCGGTGCTTGGAGAGCACTAAAGCTCTCCTTCTTGCTGTTGTCACAAATTATGGTGCCACTCCCCCCTCCCACCCATGCCACTTGGTCTTGGGCACCATGATCTGTTTATCAAGCTCCTATAATGTGCCCAACACTGAGAGAACAGGGGAAAGAACCAGCAAAGTCTCCATCAAGGAGCATATGATCGGATTTCTCCCAGCGGTGGACACCATTGACCTTTCTTAGAATTCCTGAACACCCAAATCAGGTGGACAAATTAGGGGTTCCTACTCCTTCATCTACATTTAGTATAGGAATAACTATAACTCCTAAGCAAAAATGTTATTATGAGAAACAAGACAATTTACTCAACCCCCTCCCCCCCTGGGCCATACACAGCCTATCCACCCAAGGGAGTGTAGCTGACCAAATGAGCAAAGAAGCCAGTCAAGCACGGAGAAACAGTTTTCCAAGCAACCATCGTACCAGCAGCCCAAGACCTCATCATCAGACTGGCCATTAAGCTGTGTGCCTCCGCGTGGGTGTGAAGAATCAGGTGGGCCAAGCCAGGACCCACATCTTTCAGTATTTCAGTCCAGTGTTTTCTGAGCTCTCTGGGTAATGATGTGATGCAGGAGCCGTCACAAATCATCAGCCCCACTGGCTAAAGAGCAAACACCCTGAATTTGCTCTTTATTGACTATATAAGAACCATATGGCTTCCCACTGAAAATAAGTGCTCCAGAATAAAAGGACCCTTAATGCATATTCCACCTGCTGCTAGCCAGGTCTTTGAAAGCCATTGCTTCCACTGAACAATTCCAGCGGGCGCTCTCCTTTGTGCTGGCTTTTATGGGCTGTAAGGACGGATACACAAGGTGTAGGTCAGTTTTTTCGGGAATGTAGAAGTCTTGCCCTCTCAACTCAACACATGCTTCTCTTTTCTTCTCCCCTCCTGCCTGGAATTATGGGGCTAGAGGTTGCAAAAGCATCTAATTAAATGCTTTGGGGTAATTCTGTTCTGTGCATAGACTGACTACAACACTGCAATGACTTCATCTGAAAGAGGAGAACCAATACATGGGGGACGAAGGAGTGATGTGTTTATAATATTTATGTTTTCCTGCCCCTTGTCGAACTCATAGGCAATTTCCAGAATAAAATCCTTACATGTTTTTTCCATCAATTGGAGAACTTGAATCACTATTATAGGCAGTGTTTTCCCCGTGTTTAAATTTCCCTCCCACCTCACAATGTGCCTGCTACACGTTTGTGTCGTAAATCCCAGCATAAAATTCCCTGTTGCTTAACTTGCCCATAAATGTGAAGCATGTAGTCATGTTATACGATTCCTGACCTGAACATAAATTTCCTTTAGTCCAGTGGTGCCTTAAGGAGGAGCTAATATGTTCACCTGCTTGTTTTCCAGGCTATAAACCCAGAACAGGTGAAATGAGGAGGAAATTTAAATAAGATCAAAAGGCAGGTTCAAAAGAATAGACAAGCCATCTGGAATGCCTCAGTGCTGCCAATCTCAAATACGAGACCCAGTGGAATTTTAAGTGGAATTTTTAGTTTTCCCTTCTTTCTAACCTCAACTTTTCTTTGGGAGGAAGCTCATTGTCCCAGAGTTTGGGTCAGACACTAGCAAGTGAAAAAAATATTAATTTCTCCTAAACCCGTTGTTGACAGCCTCCCTGGTCATCTTCACTCCCCAGACCTCCGCTCTTGTTGTGTCAGTATGTGTGTAGCTTTCTCTAGCATTTTACCTTGCAGAATGATTTTGGGGAGTTTGGAGGTTACTTGCTGATTTAGTAGGGGCCAGTTTTACTTTGGATTTCAAATAACTCTACAGATGACCACACTATATTGCTGAAAAGAATTTGCTGAATGAGAAACGACTGTGCTGAGTATAAACTGGTACAGCCTTCAATACAAGTTGGCCATATGTATCAAAATCCTTAAAACTGTGAACACTATTTGACCCAGGAATTCTACTTCTGTGAATTCACCCTAAAGAAATCATCGTGCAAAGGCAAGAAGATGCATGAACAAGGACGTTCGCACGCAGCTCAGGGAAAGCGGGAAACAACCTAAGTGTTCAACAATGAGATTAAATAAATTCTGATGTATTGACCATTAGGAATATTATACAGTCTTTAAAATAATGATGAGATCAAAGGTTTTGACAAGGAAGAATGTCTGCTTATATGAAGTGAAAAAGCAAGTTACAAAACAATGTGTGTAGCTATTATCCCTCTAAAAGTATATGAATATATACATATATATACATAATGTATAAAGTTTCTCTTATGAAATTCTTTTTAACAGAGCACACATACTGAAGTTCAATCAGTACACATTAAGAAACTGTCATGCTAAAATACCATTATGTTTTTTCCTCCAATTATAGTGAAATAAAATCATCAAGTATTTCCCATGAATATTTGGGCCTTTAAAATCTCTTCCATGTTGGACTTATTATGCTCATGCTATTTTGGGTCAATTTGACATATATCCATCTTTCATTTTGATATGTTTTTCATTGAAAAAACAAGTTTTATTCATGGGAGTTGTTAGGAACCCGGACATAAATAAGACACACATCAAGGACAGCTCTTTCCACAGTGTCAGAAAATATTTCATTGCCATGGCTTCTCTTGATTGGAGGCCAAAGCCTGAATTGGAATTGAATACAAAAGGGAAAAAAAAGCCTCACAAGTAAGTTTCTCTAAAACAGATTTAGTATGTATTTCTATGAAAGAGCTTTACACACATTTCCATTCTAATTAAAAACATAATTGGTAACATACGTCTTTATGCTGTGACTATTTTGGTACAGGAAACTCAAAGGCTAGCAATTTCAAACATCTCTAAGAAGGCTTATTATTCACTTTGAGGAGAAAACAAAAATTCTAAAACAACAACAAAAGCAATTTGCGATATTAATTTTTGACAGCTAAATCTCCGACTTAGTGGCTTAATATAAATGATGCTATAAGCTGGAAATCAAAGACAAGACTCTTACTGTAACCACTACTGAAATCCTGGCTGCCTCATAGAATCACTACCCCACCAGTGATGCTGATTTCCTCTGTCTGGGTGAGACCTGGTCAGCACGATGTTTTAAAAGCTTCCTAGAGACTCTAATATGTAACCATCATTTAGAAGACCTGCACATTATAATCGATATTCCTCATTTAGCAATTATTCTGGAAACTGAAATGAATGAAATGTTATAGCTTGAAAGGGACTTAGAACATCATCTAATCCAACCCTGATTTTGCAGAGGGGGACCCTGAAGTCCAGCAACCTCCTTGTATTGGCTTCATTATTTTCTTATTTTGGTGACATCGACAGATGGTGAAACCAGCTTTTCTTAGGGGATTTCCTTCATCCTTGATCACATTTACTCAGTTCGCAACCATTTTGTTTTTCTCATAGGCCCAAAATTCTACAGCCACCACCTCCCTCTTCATAGAGTGGGATTTTAAGTTTTTAATGAGGGTTAAGACAAAGGCAACCATTTGTTGAATGCTTTTGCTACACCAGACATTACCTCATATCACCATAACTCTATAATGTAGATATTATTCTATTTCCGTTTTATAAATAAGGAAACTGAGACTCAAAGGGATTAAATAATTTGCCCAAGGTTGAGCAACTAGAAATGGTGGGACTGGGATATGAACCCAGCTCTCCTCAACTCCAAATCTTCAGGAAAGAATGATACAGAAGCTCTACCTTGAATAAACCCGCAATCCAGAATCCTGACTTTTTACTCACTGAGAGATGAGATCTCAGATGAGCCTATTCAAATACCTCCATTTCCTTATGTGCTGCCAAGATAGCAGGAGGGGGGGAAATAGCAATTCAATGGGGAAAATGAGAAAACTAAATCTCTTGAGAACAGAGGTAGAGTCTTTGCTGAACAAATACCACAAGCAAACTACATGGACCTTTACTTGTAGGACAAAATTAGTCAGGGGCACTCAGCGTTCACAAGAAGATCCCTTGCCACAATCCCCTACAGGCCACTCAAGCACGGCTAGAATGGATTTTCTTTGAAAGGTGCTTTTCTGGCTGTCACCAAAATGTCAGTTCCTTCAGGTGGAGTCTGTGTCTCCCAGGGCTTAGTCCATTCCCCAGATCAGGGAGTGCACTCAATACGGGTGTGGAAGGAATACACAAATAAATGGTAAATGTGCACTCCTTCCACATACATGCATGGAACAAAGCATATAAATGTATTAGAATAGAGAAAATGTATTATAATTTTCACAGCTAGGATAAGAATGTATCTTAGAAAGGGGAACAGGGGGATGTTTTGGTCTGAAAAATCATTTTAATAAAGACTGGAAGTACACAAGGAGACACTTTCCTCTCTCCACATTTCATGCCTCTCCCCTGGCACAATAAACTGAATGTTTATATCCCGTCCACCCCCCCTCCCCAAAATTCATATGTTGAAACTCAATCCCCAGTGTGATGGTATTTGGAAATGGGGCCTTTGGAAGGTGACCAGGTCATGAGAGTGGAGCCCTCATGACACGGATTAGTGCCCTTAAAAAATTGACCTCAGAGAGCTCCCTTGTTCCTTCCTCCACATGAGGACACAGTGATAAGACTGCTATCCACGAACCAGGAAGCTCATCTTCACCAGACAGTGAATCTGCTGGAGCCTTGATCTTGGACTTACCAGCCCTCAAAACTGTGAGAAATAAATTTCTGTTGTTTATAAGCCACCCAGTGTATGGTATTTTGTTATAGCAGCCGAACTGGACTAAGACATTTAGTTAGGTCCTATATGCTGGCTAGGACAAAAGTTTCAGGAAGGAGGATTAGATTATTCTGTGTCAAAGAGGAGTGCATTTTGAAATGCAGGCAATCCAGGAAAAAGGAGGAAGGAGGAGATGAGAGAAATAAGTCAGGGAGATGATGAAAGTCTACATACTATGCAACTTGGTAACTCCTACTGACACTCTAAAATTAAAAAGAAAAAAAAAGAACGAAACTCATGAGTTCTTAATGTAAGTAATTTGAACATGTTGTAGATTTAAAGACAAGGCCAAGTTTCACGTTGGAGTGGCCGCAGAGTGACATGGAGCTAGCTCATTAGGACAAAAAAGCAAAAAGCAGTGATTTCATCAGCTTCCCGCAACTCCTCAAAAGGTCTTATCTGTAAAGCAGAGCACCCAATAAACTGCTGACTTGTTGCACCGACAACGTCAACACTCAGAAGGTTACCTAAAGAACAATGGAGCCTGCTGAAATGAACCAATAGATGTGGCTGCAGTTAAATGCACTAGTACGAATGTTAGGGTATAGCCTACGTTCTAGGTCAAACACACTCAAATCTGGCAATTCAAATGCACCCTGTACTATCCTGTGCAGGGGGCCACCCAGCACCCAGAGCCAGATCTCCATTTCCTAAGTGTCTGTGATGTCCACAACGGCCTTGGCTGCCACGTGGGATACAACAGTCCAAGGCCTTCTGCACAGGGGGCCACTGGCTGTGGAGGAGGAGAGGAAGAGCAGGACGGCTCAGACATGTCCTACTACGCAGGACAGATTGAGGGCTGGGGAGGGACCTGCACACATGTGAAAATGAAAACGACAGAGGCAGGGCTCGGGGAGGCAGTCGTTGGGAGGTGAACTGTATCAGGAATAGTCGAAGGAGCTGGAAGTGTTTGGCCAGAAAAGATGTGAGCATAAGAAGGGTGTAGAGTATGAGGGGAGAGATAGACACTCGTTTCATATTTTTAAAAGGTATCCCATAAAGACAAAAATTGAATGTGATCTGTGTGATGCTAGATACAGGCCAACCTAAGACTCATGAGCAAAATGTTTCAGCAAGACAGGATTCATATGTATAGAAGCCTCTAGCATTGTGGCTTCCAATGGGGACAATCCTGCCCCCTAGGGAACACTTTAAAAATTTATAGGGGCTTTGCAGACTTCTAATACAGTCACACCCGAGTGTTTACAAGTCAAAATCCCCATATTTATTTTAAGTTTCCTGTTACTTCTCCTATATATTACAGTTAAGACAACATATTCATTTTTTTAAATCTAGTGTGTTAGTTAGATTACCTGTGGATTTCACTTTAGACTAGGAAAGACGTTGTCACCAAATCCAGGTTATGAAAAATGGGGCATTGAATTTGCTCTCGGTGTGAACTACTGCTCCAGCAGAAAGGTGAGAACCTGAAAGATGAGGCCACATTGTCCCAGTAGACATTTTTGTGGGGTTCCTTCAGTATGCTTCAAATTTTTGAATTAGTTGCTGACATTGGAACCTTGGGAGCTACGGAAACATCCCGCAGCCCTGGGCTGGCTGCACGGCTCCCCGACATAAACCATCCTGCTTCACTAAACACTTTCATCAGAGATCGGACCTGAGCGTGTCCCCTGCTCTCCCATCCCAGGCCAGATCTCAATACATCAGCATCGTGCTCATCAGGGGCTGGCATGGCTCCCTGTCTGGGACCAGGTGTTGGAGACCATGGGGGGCCGCTCCACAGTGTGGAGAAGACTGGCAGCCACCTGCTTAGGACCGAGTCTGCAGGTTTTCAGGGTCGTGGCTCCTTGGGGGAAAGGCGATTCACTCTCTCCCCAGAAAAACGCACCGCCACACGACATGTTGGTTATCGTCTCCATAGTTGTAGGACCCCTTATATCGTATCATTCAACTCAAACTGCATTCAAAACTTAAGATTCCAACTCTAATCATGTAGAGCCCAGCTGGCTTGTCAAACCACACTTCTCATCCCAGTTCTAACTTGGGCGATTTTTACCATCAGTACCCAGATAATTTTCTGATGGACTCCCCGTAAGGGATAATGACATTCAGTGTGCTACACCTGGGGTCTGTCAGGCAGCTACTGAACTCTGGGGAAATTACCGACTACATATTAATAACATCTACAATCTGCCATTCTCAGAAACGGCGTGCTTCCCAGAGGTCTCCAACCGGACCACAACCAATAAATAAAATCAACTGTAAGACCAGATGCCCTCCCTCTCCAGTGACTCCGTAGGCCTATAATTAAATAACAAAGACAGAGATATCAACTATGTCTGACAGAGGGCTTAAAGAAATGAAATGTGGCAGCATTTATTTTCTAGAGAACAGACGCCTTGAATCTAGTGGCTGATCATATTAATATATCATTTTTATGTCTCTCTTGCAAATGATCCCCAGCCCTTTACTACATTGCCACATTCTCGAACTTCTTCAAGAGTCATGCGTCAAAAATTATTTTTAAATATACATTCTTATAAAAACCTATTTCTCCTCAGCAAGAGGAGAGGGTTAAAAATACCCACCATCAGAAAAAAGAATTACCAACAAGCCTTTAATTTGGCACATAATCCTTCCTGTGATTTAAACTCATCAAACCACAGCCGTCTCTGGATAAATTTAGAATCAGACATAACAAAAACAAGATATATAGAAGACTACTGGTGACAATCTTCAGGGATGATAAAAAAATAATGTAATAATAAATGTATATAGAAACTGTGCTGAAAAAGCGGTGCAACTCTAGATATACCTAGGGCAATATATTAACACAAATAGTGGAAAAAGTTATAGCATAAAAGTGGAATAATATTTTCTTAAAAGTAGGCTGTGTTTTCACAAAGCACCTTTCATCAAGCAATCTTACAACTTCAGAAAGCACGGGATAGAGAATGAGAAATATTCCCCAAATCCAATAAAGCTCAGTTGTGCCATTGAAAATAATTGCCAAGAAATGGGACATTCTGAGACAGGATTTTGGATTAACCTACTTTGTTATTATATCACTATTTAGAAATGGAAAACTCAATTATGCCACTGAATGGCCTGACTGTTTGTGATTTACTAAAAGGCTTTGAAAGAATAAATGAAAACTTTCCTCTCAGATCCACTCTCACTCAGATATGGAGCTTTCTCTTCTTGGCACTCAGATACATGTCCTTCAGACACAAATTACTCTGCCCAGAAATGCCTGTGTATTTGGACATGGCACAGAATTATAGCTTTTCCTTTAAACTTAGCACAATCATGATTTTTGTACAGTGATAAGAATTCCCAGAAATAGGTCTCAGGGAGAATTCATATTTTTGTTGTTGACTTAAATTGCACACATTTTGTGTTTTTCAAAAGCCAAACCCTCATTCACCTGTAAGTATGCTAGAAAGTAGAGCAATATACCAATGAAATCATGCCCCACCTCCTGGTTGATACCAACTAGTGTATATTCAAAAATAATACAATAAAAAGCCCTTTAGACTTGAGCAAATTAAGTGCTAAGAGATGCAGAGAAATAGGAAAGGATCAAGACCAGTCAACTATCTCTGTTCCCCAGTCAGGTTGTGAAAAGAGCTGATTAAGGTAAGTTTTAATCTTCCTTCTGGAATTAAAATTTAAACATTCCTTCTAGTCGTGTAGGTTTCTTTTGACAGAGTTATGAATTTAACCAAGATCCAGGTCCCCTATGGGTATAGTGGCACCAGGATCAAGTTCTTCTATATCAAAAACACCACCTAAGTATCCGCAGCAAAACCTCTCAGGCCAGTAGAAAGCATAAGGCACCCACCACCTAAACCCTACGTCCTCCTGTGTCGGCCTATCCCTGGGGTAGGACAAGTTGGGCAGTGACTCTGGACCCCGCATTTAAAGGGTAGGTAGACAGGAAGGCTTAGCATACTGCACTATATCCATATCCTCTTTTCTGAACACCATTAACATCTATTTCAAATTTTCAGTCCCAGGGGGGCTTAGAAAAGTGCTGACAGAGTGGACTCCTTTCTAGTGATGTTGTCTACAGTGGACCCTACGCAGGTTTTGTTACCCCGGGCCCAGGACCCTCCTACAAGGTGCCACCCTGCTTTAGTCCACATTCCAGTGGTGGCACCGCCAGGATCCCGGGAACCCGGAAGGAGGCCGTGGAGGCCATGCAGTAGCAGGTGGAATCTTTCCACCTCCAGAAATGAGTCTTGTGGGTCCCCAAGAGGGAAGGAAACTCCAGAAAGACACAAAATATTGGTAAATATTTTGCCTTTCATGTGAAGCAGTTTTAAGGTGTCCTCCGAGATTTTACCTCTGAATATATTTCTCAGCCTAACATCAAACAAATTGATGCCTCAAGCCCCCTTTTGGGTTCATTATACACGTAGCTGTATTCTGTTGAGAGAGTCACCCTGTCCTTCAGTAGAATTCATTGGTGCCAACACTCAGTGAGCAACTGGATATACATCCAGGGATGAGAATGTTAGAGAAAAATCTGCTCCATGCCTTCCTCCTTCTTCCTTAGCTCTAGGCACTGAAGTTGTGTCTCTACATTGCAGGATGATGTCTTGGATTTTTCTTTCAGAAACAACGCGAAATAAACTTTGAGGGCCAATGTAATATCTTGAGAAGAACAAGAAAAAGAGACAGAATCCCAGCAGTGCCGGAACAGCTGAAGGGCACATGAACCTCCCGGTCAGTATTGCCCGGGAGCTAAAAGAAACCATAATAGGACTTAGTCTCTTTTCATCTTCAAAGTCATTCACAAGCTCTAAATCATTCATCCTCACCACACTACTGTAATCATGCAATTTGGCAGAAGCAATAGACCTTTCATCTCTAGATCTCAAAGCACTCTGTAAATGCCAATTAATCCTTACAATTGCCCCGTGAGGCGATGGAATATCAATTAACCTACTCAGTACACAGAGAGGTTAAGGAACTTGATCCAACCCACACAGCAAATTGGCAACAAGAGTAAGTTGAGAACTTGGTCTAGAAGTTCTATTCTTGGGCTTGGACATCTGAGGCTGAAAGCCAAACCTGTATTTAAACCCTCCATATGCTAGCTGGCCCATAGTAGGTGCTTAGGTAATAATTTCTGAAGAAGTAAAGAAGTCAGATATTCAGATTTCCAATTGCCTGCCCAACGTGTCTGAATTCTGCTAATATTCTCAACTCAGGTTCCGATTTCTTCTTCAAATTGGCTTCAACTCTTGGGGTTCTATTCATTCGTTCTCCAACCAGACCACCCACTATAGTAGAGGTCCTTTTCTAAGCTTTAGAGATAGAGTGGTGAATAAAACAGGCAGCACCCTTCTCTTAAGGAATTTACATCCAGAGGAAATGAAGCAGATAATAATCAAGAAGACAAATAATGTTAGATGGTAAGAACATGATGTGACAGTAAATAGAAGCCAACCACTGGAGACCAAAGGGTCATCCAGTTGTCACTGCAGGCGTAAGGCCAGAAGTCAGGGGCAGGTGCCCGGGGCACTAGGCATTTTGTAATATTCTAGCAACTTAGAGAAAAATTCTCATTTGCTTCTATTCTCCTACAATTGACAGCAAAACTGGTAAGTCAAAAAGAAGCCCGACCATAAATTATTTCATTGTTTTGTACACCTGAAACTAAAAAAAAAAAAGAAGCCCATCATTTTTCTTCAGGGACAATGAGAAAGAGGCAAGCTGATGGTATTGAATTTTAAGAAGTCCAGGAATTGAGTGGGTGGTGGCAGGTTCTGTGCCTAGGGTAGGGGATAAAGCTGGTCCCCAGAAGCTGCCTGCTTCTGAGTCCCCAAGGCACAGCATTAAAAAGACTCACTCGTCCCAACAAAAGCTACACACTCATTTATTCCCTTATCCATTCATCTGCTTTATAATTATTGAATATCTATTATGTATCATGTTCCAGGCTCCTCTCTGCCCTCGGTGACCCCAGCAAGAGCCAGATCAGCAACTCATCTCTCTACTCTTTTTTTTTTTTTTTTTGACATACAACTTTTTTATTAGTATGAAATTATTTTTGACTCAGCAACAGTGAAAGAGGGGTCAAACACATATAAACAATTGATAGTTTTTAAAGTGATCTACAGTCATCCCCCCTTATCTGCAGGGGATCCATTCCAAGACCCCCAGTGCGTGCCTGAAACCACGGATAGTACTGAACCCTGTATATACTATATGCTTTTTCCTATATATACATACTTAGGATAAAGTTTAATTTATAAATTAGGCACAGTAAGAGATTGACAATAACTATTAATAAACTAGAACAATTATAGCAATATGCTGTCATAAAAGTTATGTGAATGTGGTCTCTCTCTCAAAATATCTCCTTGTATTGTACTCACCCTTCTTGTGATGATGGGAGATGACACAATGCCTTGCTGAGTGAAGAACTTGCACCTTTTCACTTGAAGGAAGTACTTCACGGCTTCTCTTTGGCGTATCCGAATTGCCAGCATCACTACTCTTGCACTTTGGAGCCATTTTTAAGCAAAATAAGGACAAGTTGAACTTTAGACAAATGAAAACACAGTCACAGTGGAGTCCACGAGCACTGCAGACTTCTAGGTGTCATTAGGACACCGCAATAATCAACTGGAAAACGGAGACGCTCTCCGCCCAGTGACCACGCGGGGCCGAGAGCGGCTACAAAGGGATGATTCACATCCGGGGCAGGACGGAGCAGGGCCTCGCGAGACTTCCTCACGCTACTCGGAACAGCGTGCAATTTAAAACTTATGAATTGTTTATTTCTGGAGTTTTCCGTTTAATATTTTCAGATTCAACTGACGACAGGTAACTGAAATCATGGAAAGCAAAATGCATGGATAAGGGGGACAGGTGTACAGTACTCAGCACCAACTGTAGCTTATTATTCATTTAACAAATAGACTTTAGTGTTTTTAGAGCAGTTTTAGGTTTTCAGAAAAACTGATCAGAAAGTACAGTTACCACATACTGGTTCCCTTCCCCCAACACTCTACTATTGGGTCCTCCTGGAAAGGCGCCTGTCTGCGTCTGTGAAGGAGTTAGTAAGACCACTGAGAGCATTAACCTCGGGCTCTTGTGAGCCCTCAAACTGCACAGAAACAAAAGTTAGAAGAACTCAGGTTACAGAAAATCTAGCTCCCTCCTTTCTGCCTCAGACGTTAGAGCCAGCGGCGTCCAAATAAAATTCCATTCGTGTTTCCCGGACCTACAATGACGTTATTACAGGAGCACATTTCAACATCCCTCTTGGGGCTCATCATAAACCATTTATCCCCCACCCTGAGTTTGATTTAGTGGGACTGAAGAGGAGGGGGGGACTGACCCTCAGAGTTGGCTAGCCTGGAAACAGGCCCCGCAATATCTAGAGGTCTGCACTGCTGGTGGACCCCACTTTGAAAGTGTTTTAATTTTCCTCAAGGCACATAAGATCACCCCAAGGCCCTTGAGTCTTGGTTTGGGAAGGCAGCTTTGTAAAGAGGAATCTGTACTCATGTGTTCTCTATCTTCTAATTGCTTCTCTAGGTCGTTGTAGCCTCGTCTCTGAACACAGCTCAGTGGGCTTAAATTCTCCTCATGAGCTGGAACTATGATGTAGCCAAAGGCAGCAAAGATTTTCCTTACGGACATACACAGAGTGTTCACCTCCTTTTCCTTGTCTTGTATCATGGAAATACCAATGTAGAGTAAGCCCAAAAGTAGACAGTAAAAGAGAATTTAAAGGCTGTGATGACTCTCATATTAAATACCTGTTCCCTATAAGTGAGGGTTCACTTAATCGGCCTTTCTAAAATATGAGACCTTTAAGAAAATCGGAAACCACTGGGGAAACCCCAGTAATGCATTCACAGATCAACTGAAAACGCTGAGGGGTCCTTCCGTAGATAGCATTTAATCCAGTTTCCTGAGGAATTTGTTGATGAAGAAATTGAGGCCTAGAAGAGTGAAGGGGCCCGGCCTGCATTAGATTAATACACTCAGGATGAGCCAGATCCCTGAATGCCCAGATTATCCCAAGGCGATGAGCTACGTTCATTGCGTATAGATAGTGGTCTCTACACATATACTTAAAATTTGAGTTCACCTTAATCAGCTACAGACTGAAAATGAAAAGGGATCCTTTGGTCAGCCAGATAGGTTCATGTTCTAAGCCCCAGAACTAAGCTGGAGAGCAGAAATTGGCACAGCCAGACCTGGGACACTGCATGTGGCCGTGCAAACAAAATCCTCAGTTGCCTACATGTGCCTGAGGTAAGACACAGTCCTCATCTTTTCTAGAGAGCCTCAGGGCATCCTGTTGAGGCAAAAATAAAGCCCCAATCACAAGAGCAACTGAAATTTTCTTCAGTGTGTGTTCTCTGGACCAAAAGCGAAGTTTCCTCATACTGTTCCCCCTCCTACTGAATTTAAATTATGATGATGGCTATAATTTGTTAGGTGCCAGGGTCTGGACCAGGTACTTTTCTCACATCCAAAAACTGTCCCCATTTTTCTGATGAGAAAACTGAGACTCAGCTAGGTTAATCCATGAGTCCCCCTCCAAAACCTGCCTCTTCCCTCCTAGCTACCTTTTAGTCAACCAGAAGTGTGCGCTGCGGTGTGTTCTTTCCAGCGTGGAGCAGGAGCTGCCAGGAACCTGTGGGATGGCAGGTGGAAGCTGAGTCAAGTGCACCGGGTATGTTTCTGCCCCAGAGGGTGGAGGAGAGGTGACAATGCTTGTGTAATCGAGGCTTACATGATAGTACACCAGGATGGCCAGTCACAGCCGGAGCATTAGCTCCAGCTCCAAGGTTCAGTATTAGATATTTTATACAAGCAATTTCACCCCTCCTTATGATAGTCTCAGATGGGGCATTGTCCTATCTCCTTCTCTGAAAAACCTCTTCTGCCACTGCCATTCCAGGGAAGCAGCCAGCTCCTGCTGATTCTGTGTTCATTATACAGAAGTTGTCCTCTTCACAATTTCTTCGCTTGGTGGTGGCAGAGTGCGTAACGTCTTCACAGCCGTGATAACCCAGGGCGCACTTCAGCTGCCCCTGTTAGTGCGTTGGCTAGAATCTTCCACAGGGGGCTGCAAACCCACTCCTGTCACACATATGTTGTGCTAGATGAGTGAAAGGATGCTGGTGTTTGAGACGAGTCGGTGTCTACAGTTGGACAGGACAAGGGATTTCACATCAATGATTCTCTAAGACTCACACATCCGTGATGGCCTCTAGGCTCCAGGTCACAGTCAGCTGACTTTTGAACCCTAATCATCCTGGCTTCCCCCTCACACTTAACTGCTTCCTGATGCTGCTTCCTGTTTCTAGGCCTTCCTCCTTGCAGGTATCGCAGTGACTGTACCACATCTGCCCGCCCATCTGACCCACCGCTGCCTGCCCTGATGTTCATTATAGCCCAGTCTTTCTCAAACTTGAGAAATATACAGAAGAAATGGGAGGTGGGGGTGAACTTCTACTCCACTTTAAGAGAAAGGCGAAAGCTGTCCCTTTCTGTGATCACCAGTTATGAACCTAAAAGCAAACCTAGGCACTAAAATTAAATGGCAGTACTTGGTTATCAGCTGATTCCAGATAGGGTCCAAAATCAGATTCGATTGGTTGTTGTTGTTTTATATGGAAACGTCAAATATATTCAATATTAAAATAATAACAAAAAATAAAATAATTAAAACCTCTCTCACTGAACTCACAGATCTCCTGAGAATACATGGCCAGCAGCTTACGAGATACCTTTAGAGATGAGATCACTTTCCCTTTCTCACAGATGGGCGCAGGTGGAACCCATGGACTTTGAGACAGGCGTTGCTACGTGTCCACAGAAAAAACGAGGGGATATTACATCTCACATTCTTTGAGTGATGACTTTGTACAAGAATGGTTAAGCATGTTGTATGTTTTATTTAGTTAACCTGAAACTTGTGTGAGCTGGGTACTGCTCTTATCTCCGCTTTTACTAATGAGGCCGCTGAGACTTCGAGAGGTCAAACCGTTTAACTGTGGTCACACAGTAGGCAGAGAAGCCCTTGTCTACGGTCAAGTTACAAAGAACGTCTCTCTCTCTCTCTCTCTCTCTCTCTCTCTCTCTCTCTCTCTCTCTCTCTCACACACACACACACACACACACACACACACACACACACACCCCTAATGAAAGATGGCAGCGTCATCTGCCTTTGTCCTTCCTGCTTTCTATTGCCACCTCTGGTTGCCAACGGCACTGATTCTGGATATCACACAAAGAGCCAGCTTTGGTGTTACTCACAGCACCAGTGCCAGCACAGAGCACGCGATAACTGCTTATTAGATACTTGTCGGCTTGTCACGGAGGGGCACAATGCTTTCAACAATGGGCGTGTGTGTATGTGTGTGTGTGTGTTATTGTTCATTTCAATGATCCTCGTTGTTCTCGTCCCCATTTTATGATAATTGAGTACTGGCTGGAACAAATCCAAGCAAATTAACTTTCTATTATTGACAGCAGAACAAGGAGACCAAAATCAGGACCATATGCCCCAAACAGGCCCTCACATGCGTGTTCCACCTCCCCTGGGACCTGCTTGTCTGTGTGAATTCTTGAAGAGACAAAGCCCCAACATTTCTGTGATTGGGGTAAACGTTGGGATGAAAATTAGGAAGCCTGACTGGTGAGAGATATCCTCTCACATTTGGGGCGGGTGGGCTCTGAGCCTGACCCTTCAGCTCTTTCCCGGCTTCCTTCACGATTTCAAACAGGCATTGAAGGACACCCAGGGTATCTCAATTGTCTTCCTGAACAATAGCCTCAGCACCCCACCTCGATCCCTAAGACAGCAGGCGGAGAGCCTTGATTGAAGAAGCATGTGTTCAGACATGATTAAACTTGCTAACTTAAAGAGGCATTAAAGGCAGGAAATGAAAAAAAGATGAGCCATATTATTTTACCTTCGGGACCCCAGATAGTATATTTCTAAGGTCACCATGAGGTAACAACATGGAAGGGCTCCAAAGTTTGGCATGATCTAACCTGCGAGCCTGTTTGCTTGTTTTCTGGTCTAGAATCCTCTGCTTTGGGGGGCTGAGTGCTGTGTGGTGCTAAATGTTTCCAGTCAGAGAACTTCTAACCTCTCTTTAAAGACACTCTGAATAAATTATTGAGTCCGACTCTTCTCTTTCAGTTCACCTCACTGCCATTGCTTTATGTTTTTGGGTACCACGCTAAATAAGTCCTCACTTGGGTGGGTTACACCTTTCAAATATTTGCTGTTATCATGTTCCCTGCAGTCATTTCTGGGTCTCGGCTCTGTGTTTTTGGTTTCTTTAATCTCTCCTCATAAATCAGTCCCTCCCTTCCCTTCATCATTTTTATTGCTTTTCTCTGAACTCTCTCCAATTTGTCTACATATCTCTACTGCCGGGTGTCTAAATATAATTTGCTGGACTAAAAGCTGTATTTGAAGGGACCTCACCAATTAATCTCCTGTCCTTTCAAAGGGCCTTGGATATAGTTCTAAATACACTGACCTGTTTACCCCATTATGGCGTAATGAATATCCTCTAGAACAACATGATAATGTTGTCATGAGGCTGCATGTCGCAAGACTTCCTTAAAGGAGAACTTATTTTTCTTTGGGGTCCTTTGGTACACAGCAGTTAGGCCAACTTGGAGGGATCCATCTCACACCTCAGTACATTTTCTAATGAATGGTGTTAAAGACAGAACCCAGGATATTTTGCAACAGTCACCCCCACTTGTGGAGGAAGGTTATTTCTAAGTTGGCCATTTAGGTAGTTTCTTCTCTAAGAAACGGTGCTGTTTGTGACTAAGGCCTGACACCAGTCCACAAAATATACCTAAACAAGTTTTGAAACATTCATAAACCTCAACGTGGGGGAGAGAGAGAGAGAGAGAGAGAGAGAGAGAGAGAGAGAGAAAGAGGTGAAAGGGGAAACCTCACTCACTGGGAATGTTTGTGCAAAATGACACAATCTTTCTGTAGGGTAAATTGGTAATATGTAACCAAAATCTTCATAAAGTGCATGCCCTTTGACCAACGGGTAACTGCTGCGGTTACTTCTAGGAAGTTATCCTAAAAAAATAACTGAAAAGGGGACAAAGATGTATGTACAAGGATACTTAGCCCAGTATTATTTATAGTAGTGGGAAAATATTGGAATAACCTAAAATCCTAACATAGGGTGATTGTTTAAACAAGTAACGGTCCAGCTCTATATTTTTCACACAGAAAGATGCCTATGGCACATTGAGCCAAAAGAATACCTTAAAAAGGAGTCATAGTGTGATCCCATTTTTATTTATAGAAAAATCTCTACCTCTATGTTCATATATACCTAGAAAAAGGTCTAGAGCTAAATATACTACAATATTCATAGTGATTGTCTCTAAGTAGCCGGCTGAGGGGTGGTTTGACTCTTGATTTTATTGTCTGATTCCATCTTAAGGAGCCTGGTTACTTGTAAAATTAGCAAAACAATAAAGCACATTTTTTCCTTTACCTTTTTCAATTTAGATCATAACCTAATCAGGGTTTAGTGAGTCTCTACTTTGTGCTAGGGCACAAAAATAAAGGAGGGTCTCTTCCCCTGTCTCAAATAAATGTGTAGCTATGTACAGTGTCATTAGGGCATATGAAATGTGAAAGTCTGGCCACACTGAGGAAGGAACCACGATGGGATCCGAGAGGACTGAGAGAGGCTTTAGAGAGGAGCTAATATTTCAATCAGACCCTGAAAGATACTCAGACATAGTAGGGAGGAGAATTCCAAGTCCAGGGAATAGAATGAGCTAAAGCACCCACAAGCACACAGAGGGCAGCAAATGGTCTCCTCGGCTGGCGTGGCCAGTACAGGGAAACGGCCAGCAGAAAATGAGGCTAGAAAGGTAGGCAGGGGCCACATCAGCAGGGCACCGACTGCCCCACTCAGGACTGTCCACTTGATCTTGAAAGCAGATAGAAGCCATCACTTTTAAGTTGGGGTGACTTGTGAACAGATGTGTATTTTAGGAAGACACCTTCGGGGCAGAGAGGAGACGACTGGAGTAAGGGAAAGGCTGGAAATGAGGCCAGTCTGAAGGCTGTGACTAAAACCTCAGAACATTGAGTGGAAAGGGATGGACCAAAATAAGAGACAGGTTTCCAAAGCCAGAATCAAAAGACTTTGGTGGCTGAACACAGACTTTGAAGGCTGAATGTCCAAGGTTCAAATCTTGGTTTTACCACTTACTGACTGTGTGATCTTGGGCCAGTTACGAAACCTCTCTCTGCCTTAGTTTTCTCATCTGGAAAAGATACATGGGTCACTACTATCCACCTTAAAAGATTGTTGCAAAACTTAAATTGGTAAATATACGTGAAGTGCTTGTAGAACGGTGCCTAGTATAGAGGAAGAGCCAGTGAGGAGCTACTATTAAGCTTTAGCTCTTAACTCGATACTAACTAACATGTACCGAGGCCCCGCTCTGTGCCTGGTGCTAAGCTCTGTGCTTTACATGCATTATCTCTACCCTCGATGGCAAGAGGTTTAAACCTGCTCTCTATAACAGATGAGGAAACGGACTTGGAGACATATGTGATGTGACAAAGGGAAGGCCAGACCTGGTTCTTTCCTCTATCCCTGCTGAGATACATGGGGACTAGGAAGGGAGACGACATGGGGGCTAGTTAGGCAACTAGAGGAACAGTGCTGCTATAGGCCCAAACAAGAAAAAGAAGAGGCTGTCAAGAATTTTAGAGAAAGAAGCGCTCTTCTAAGTGACCTAATTCAACCCACATTTATCATTTTAAATTGTCCAAATCTGGAGCTTTAGCCCTCTCTTCACAACACACTGCCTCCTGAGTATCAAATTTACTTTTTAATTTAGAAAAATTTCCTTCCCAGCATGTTGTTGGTCTGGAACTATCCCTTCAGTATAAATTTTGTTACAAGACTTGAGTATCTCTGGAGGACACAAGTATTTAATTTTGGTGTTTTATTATCAAGGAAGCAGTTAGTCAATCTATGTGAGTAGCATTCCGTTGATTTTGCTCACAATCTATTAAAAGCTAAGAAAATTAGAAAACCAAAACAAACAGTTCATTTGAAATCAGGTTTAAGCAGACCCTCCCTCAGGAAGGAAATGTCCAGCTTAGCGTTAGCAATACCGAGCTCAGCCCTGAGCGAGGTACTGAAACCGCCTCCTGCAATCCCAGGGCCCAGCCCTCTTCCTCGCTCACACCCTCACATATGCCAAGCCTTCATCATCATCCCCATTAAGTTTCTGCCTGTTTACTGAGTGTTGATAAGTTCTCTTCAGTGCTATTGTGAAAGACTGAGTCACATCTGTTGTTCCCACCCACTTTCCAGATTCTTGGCTCTAGGACAGAGAACAGTCAATTGAAGTCCAGATGCCAAGATGCACGCATCATCAGACAGAGGAACAATTCTCTGTTGAGAGATTATTTCTCTCTGCAGGTGACCTGGGAAAGTAAGGCCATTCTTGCTTATAGGCATTCACACCTAACACTTGGGGCTCTGGTTCTTCGGAAGGCTACCACAAGCCCCTTGCTTTCTAAGTCCTGGGTTTACCTGCACAGCACTTTGTTGGCCTGTCTCATCCTTATCAAAGCAAAAACCAAAATTCTGAAGCAGCCCACGAGGATAAGAATAGAGAAACCACTGAAACCCTGGTTGCACTCTCCTCCAAATGTAGATTCAGGGTATGTTGTGTTGTTGTGTTGTTAAACACACACACACACACACACACACACACACACACACCCCAAATGGAACCAAACAAATAATCAAGATATGCTGGAAGGGAATTTTTTTGAATTAAAGGAGGACCAATGTCTACAGGTAGAACATGCTCAAGAAGTACCAGGAATCACAACAACGTGAATGTTCTGAATGTCACAGAACTGTACACTTAAAAACAGTTAAAATGCCAGGTGGGTACTAGACTGGTGAGGGGGATCACTTCTTAAATTATACAAATGTCTAACCACTGTGCCGTACTCCTGAAATTAACACTAAATAATATTGAATGTTAACCGTAATTGAAAAATTAAAAAGGGAGGGGAAAGGTGAAGGGGAATCAGAGGTCCAAGTTCCCAGGTATAAAACAAATAAGTCATGAGGATGTAATGTACAGCATAGAGAATATAGTCAATAATATTGTGATAGCGTGGTACAGTGTCAGATGGATGCCAGACTTAGGGTGATCACTTGAGTTATATAAATGTTAAACAACTATGGTGTACACCTGAAACTGATACAATGTTGTATGTTAGCTATATTTTTTAACAAAAATCTTTTTTAAAAACAGTTAACACAACAAAATTTCATATAATGTATATTTTACCGTAATAATGAAAAAGAAGTGCCAGGAAAAACTGTACATAAAGTTGGATCCCAATTATATAAAATAGATAGATAACAGATACAATTCATCCGAATATACATAGAAAATATACTGAAAAAATATTCTACAATATAAACAGATCTTACCATTAGATGTTGAAATTTATGGTAATTTTGTAAAATTTAATTTCCTATATTTTCCGAATTGTGTACAATGAGCATGTATTCATTTTACAATCAGAAGAATGCAGTAAAAAATATAAATAAATAACCCTGCTTGAATCTGTCCCTTCCTCACTATAGCCCTTAGCAAGAGCCCCTTAGTCATGTTTCACACAGACTATTTCCATAACACTCCCTGACTGGTGAATAAGACCCTCCCCACCACCACCAAACAGAGCAAGGGTTCTGTGGAGGTATCAGGCGGAGGAGATGTGCCACACAATGCTATATAACACGTGCATAGTCATCTCCACCCTATTCCTGGTCCTTACACCTCCCAAGCATCCCGCCCCTGAGCCTTGCCTCGTCCTTCAACTCCACCCATCTCTTCTCTTCCTTCCCTTCAGCTGAGCCCAAGGATATTGCTGATTTATAGGTATGATTGATAAGGATGAGTTTGAGGGTGGGATGGGGTGAGGGATACAGGGCAGTAACACCTCCAGAAGTCTCTATAGGAGAGGATTCAGGTAGGAATCTAGTGAAAATTAGGGGATTTGTGGTATGTATTTATTTGGGATAATTTGGGATGAGGGTGATGGAGATTAAGGGAGTTGCATTAAAATAATGTTTGCCCACCACGCACATTGTTGTTTTTCTTTGATTGTGTATTCATTTGGGGTGATATAAGTTAGGGTTGATGGAAATTATGGGGAGTTCTATTTCCATCAAACCACCCCTGGTTTACCCCACTTTAGCTTCCTGCTTACTCTTCATCACTCGGTCCCTCATCACTGAGTTCAAGCATCACTTTCTGGAGCCTCTTCTCTGACACCCTCATCTCGATCACATACCCTTCTTCTGGACTCAAATAACACCTCAGGTATACCTTAACCTAAACACCTACCATACTCCACATTGCCGCTTTGTTTGCCACCCTTATGCTAGACTGCAGCTCCTGTAGGACCAGGAAGGTCTTTCCTCCAGCCTTCTGAGTACCAAGCACTGTGTCTGGCAAGTGACAAGTGCTCGACAATTTTTTTTAAACACATAATTGCATGAAATGAGCAGAGAAGCATGAAGGCTCTGGGTAACTCTTCTCACGAATGTGAGAGTTTCCAGAGGGGTGATGGTCTTGTAGTCTACAGTCTACACCTCCGCAACCTTGATGATTACACCAGAAGAAACCGGCTTTTTACACACTAGGTTACAGAAAGCGGGCACATGAATCAAACAGTCATCGACTGAATACATGAACTGAAAAATTCATCGAAAACATGGCTCAGTACAAGTTTTGAAACAACACAAAACAAAAATGGCGAACTATTTGACCCTCTAGAGCAGAAGGCAGGTAACAGACAGCAACAACAGCATAGCATCAGGATCTAAGAAAGACCAGTCTGAGATCTGCCCGTCCCTGTTAGGCAATAGCTGTTCCAAGTGAAGATTGTGGAAGCATCTGATCTTCCTCTCTATGGTCCTCTAAAGAGCCCTGTCTTCCTCATGTTCCCACTTCAGAACAGCAGCAAAGCCAGGGCTATTCTAAATCACTTACAACCAAATGTAATTCTGATTGATACAGCTTCCTAAAGGAAATGAACCCTAAACAATGATCAGGGGTTGGCCAACCACAGAAAGATAAACAGCACGAGCCCAGGTATGGGGTTGTGAAACTGGGTGGTGTGTATGTGGGTCCTGAGCTGTTGGGAAGTCCAGGACACACTGCAAGGCAGAGAGACGCAGGATCTGTGGCTGGAAACCATAGGTGGGAACCAAGACCAGGGTAACACTGTATGTCACACAAGGTAGCCTCATTTGTTATTAGGTTGGTGAAAGTAATTGAGGTCTTTGCAATTACTTTTAACCTTTTAAACTGCAATTACTTTTGCACCAACTGAATATCTCATCTACAATGGGAATTTATAAACAGTTTTTAGGGGGTTGATACAGTCAGATTCGCATTTAGAAAGGTCATTCTGGAAGTAGAGAAGGACTGTAGGGGAGAAAGCTGGAGTCAGATAAACGGCTACTGCAATTGTCTAGACATCCATTGCCCTGAAATTTACCTGCACCTTCAAAGCAACACAAATTAAGTCTGCTGCTAGAAGTTACAGATAACAGGATCTTGTGTTGAGTAACTGTGAAGAAGTCATGTAGCCGACTCCAGTCCGTTATTTGAAAGATAGCTTATAAAGAATAGAATGTCTTAAAACTGTCTGGCCCAGCTTGTCCTAAGCCATCAGGCTTGCATCTGACCCATGAAGCCAACACCCCAAAATAATTCATCCCTAGATCTTTGCCTCATTCTTGACATGTGTGCTGAATTTTTTCAACCTCAACCTACCTTGTCCTTGGTTTTAGGGCCTTTGCCTCATTTCCAGGTTGTGGTCCTAGAGTCAGCACACAAAACTCGTGGCCAGTTCTCTGGTACTTCTCTCTGGTCAGCCACTGCCCCATTTCTTTGTTCCCTTAGCAGCAAAACTCTCCAAAGACTTTTCAGTACTAATTGTCCAATACCTTTCCTTCCATTCTATCTCAAATCCACCCACCACATACACTAAAACTGTTTCTGTCAAGATCGCCAAAGGTGAAAAATATAATAATTTTAAAAAAAACTAAATTTAAAAAAATGAAAAGATTGCCAAAGGCGTGCACGTTGCTAAACACAGTGATTAATTTTCAGTTCTCACCTTATTTAACTAACTAGAAGTATTTGACCCACCTCCTTCTTGATAAACTTTCTTTACTTGGCTTCCACGATCCACAACTTTTGATTTTGTCCGACTTGCCTGGTTGCTCCTTCTCAGTCTCCTTTGCTGCTTCCCCCTCTTCTACCTTACTTCTTAAATGTTGTGGGGTATCCCAGACTCGCCCTTTGGTCTTCTCCATCCACACAGCAGTTTCTCAACTTTGGCACTATTGACATTTGGGGCCAGAAAATTCTGGGTGTAGGGGACTATCCTACGCATTGCAGGATATATAGCAGCATCTTTGGCCTCTAACCACTAAACATCAGTAGCAACCCTTCCCCCAACTGTAACAATCAAAAATACTTCCAGACATTGCCAAACATCCCCTGGGTGGAGTAGGGAATCACCTTGGGCTGAGAACCTCTACTCTAGGTCTATAGGAAATTTTCTTTGAAATATTTTAGACTTCAGTGATCTCTTCCAGCCTTTAGGATTTAAATACTATCTATATGCCAATGATTCCCCAATTTATATATATCCCGTCCAGCCTTCCTTCCTGAAAGCCAGACTAGAATATCCAACTTCCCATTGAAATATTTCACTTCTATATCTAATAGTTGTCACAAATTCAACATGTTGTCTTTCCCATCTCAGTTGAAGGTAACGCTATCCTTCCAGTTGCCCACATTATGTGTCTTGGAGCCATCCTTGACTTCTCTCTTTTTTCCCCCCACACACTGCACCCTGCCTTCAAAATACATCCAGCACCTAACCCTTCTCATCATCTCCACTGCTACACCGATCCAAGCCACCAGGCTCTCACACCTGGGATATTGCAACAGCCTCCTAACTGGTCTCCTCAGTTATATCCTCGGGCCCCTACTGTTTGTTCTCAGCAAAACAGCCAGGATAAGCCTTTGAAAAATATAAGTCTGATCATTTCATTCTTTGTTCAAAACCCCCCAATGACTTCTCATCTTACTCAGAGGAAACTCAACATCCTTACAAGTCTTTCTGTGATCTGGCCCCTTGTTACCACTCTGAACTTATAAACTGCTACTCCCAGTTATCATTAACAGAGATGAGAAAGCTGAGGGCAGCAGGTTTGGAAGGGACGGCCAGGACCGTGTTTGGAGGTTCTTATGCAAAGATGTGTAGTAGTTGGATTTGTAGGTCTGGAAGTCAGAGGTATTCTGGACTGGAGGTCTAAATTTGGGAGTTGTTAGCACACAGACGATATGTAAAGACATGAGCTTGGAACAGGTCACCAAGGGAGTGGATATAGATAAAGAAGACCAAGAGTGGAGGCCCAGGGAACTCCAAAATTAAATGAGTGGAAAGAAAAGGAGGGACCAGCAAAAGAGATTTAAAAAGCAGCAATCGGTGAGGCAGGAGGGAAACAAAGAGAGTGTGTGTCCTACAAGCTTAAGAAAAACAATCTATCAATCAACTGAAATCTGTGAGTCAAAGGTTTCTCTCTAAATCTAGATTCATTTTAGGGACTTCTCTAGGAAATGTATATTCTATTTGCATAACAAAATGTAGCACCCGATGTAAATATTTCTTTCATCATTGTGCTTAATTGTCCATTAATGTATCACATACGGTTCTTGGAGTTCAGAGTCTTGTGTCCAGTTAATTTTCATCTGTTTTCCTATTTATGATGTCATCACAGTTTAATGAAACAATTTAATTAAAACTGAAAGCTTAGGTATTATAGGAATATGTATGTAGAAATACCAAATCAACACATACGGTGAATACCTGAAACGTAATCATTGCAACATTAATTATTAATCTTGTCATTTACCAAAATGAGTAAACTAGGTACCAAAACTGGATGCGGAAAAGCTATTCCTAAACTTCATCATAACAAAATCCTTGAAACACAAAATAGCTAGTATTTAATAACCCATCTAGTATTGATGCAGACAATATATCAATAAAGTCATTTCAAGAGTTGAGTCCAACACTTACTGAGTACTTGGAACCACTTGACTTGGTTATTCTAGTGATACAGAGGAGTATTGGTCTGACCAGTGTGACATTCATGGGTTACTGTAGCAAGGCACAAACAAAACCAGAATTGGAACTCAGGTCAACATGTTTGCACGAAAAGATATGCCTGCTGTATTTCCAGTTCCTAACAGATGGCTTCTTAGAAACATTTACTCCGCCAAAAAGCTGAGGCTGCTGGCCTTTGCTGCTGCTCACCGTCCTAAATCAGAAGCCCGTGACAGTTCTACTAAAAAGAGCCTTCAGGCTCCCATTTCCCCCAAACAATAATTGAGCTCCAGAAACTAAATATCAGCAGCGCTTCATGTGGCTAGGAGGACAGCATGAAGTAACCACTTGAAATTTTTTTAAAACACCATTTTTACAGCACAATGATAAATAGAATCCCAAACCCAAGCTAAATTTCATTCATGTTCCTGGGGAATCAGATTCCGTAAGAATTAGTCAGGTCCTTCTAAAGTTCCTGTAGAACAAACAAGCACAAGCTGTCATGTTTTATCAATTAGGATGAAATCGGAGCAGGCATACGTTTCGAATCTGTGAATGACACAGCCCTGGAAGCTGCGGTTACACTAAATGAAAGAAAAGGTAGAATAATTGTCATGTCTCCCAGCTAAGTGACACGTGGGGCTGTGAGGTGCTCAGTAATCACTAATTGAATGAATGGATGAGTAAAGATAAAGACCTGGGTTTGTAGTTAGTGAAAACTTCCATTAATAAAAGAAAAAAAAAGAAAAGAAAAACAGGATGGAAAGGGCTTGAGAAAAGAGCCCTAGGAATCGAAATCCAGCTCAAACTCAAATGAACAAGTATTGTTATAATATATAAAAAGTTAATGCAATCTTATCAGCTAGAAAGCTTCAGATCAAGTGCAGTAACTGCCCTTACATTTGGCATGAACTGGACCTCACCTGGAATGTTCTGTCTCATTCCAGGAAAGACATAGGAAGAAGGACATTGGCAAACCCGATGGTCTCCAGAGGAGCCCAGATTGCTTAGCACAGGGACCTAAAGCTGTTCAATAAATAAGTACCGAATTACCCGGAACTGATACTGAAGAGCCTGGAAATTATATGAGAAATGATTCAGGGAGGTCAAAGGGAGGTGGGTTCTAGCTTAACATGGAATGTACTTTCTAACAGGGCTGCCGCACCACAAAATGAGATGCCCAACGCAGGACTCTTCGTGCGGAGAGTATTCCAGCAGGCAAACGCTCGTCTAGCAGGGACGTTCCCAAAGAGTCGCTTACACTCGGCGGAAGACCGAAACGGGAGACCTCCACGAGCTCTTCTAGCTCTCCTGCTACTGAGGACCTCTCCATGGCTGGCTTAGGACTCAGTCTGGCTGGTCCTACTCCCCTCCCCCACATGAGCCCTACTGTGCACCCTGTTCTTCGAAGGCAGATTCTGTTGGGCTCCGGTCTGTACGTTTACCTGTGCACAGCCAAGAACAGTCACCCAATAGGGCATTTGTTGTGGCAGAGTGACCCACACTGGACACGGGGTAGTGCCTGTGCCCCAAGTCAGACAAAGCATTTGCTTTTCATTACCACGCTTTACTCAATACTCCTTGTAAAAGGAAACTGTTTTTGAAATCATTCTCCAAGGAATAATGATCTTTGGCTGGGAACTTTGTACCTTATCCAATAGTCAATTCTACATGCCTTTAAAATTTATAAGATGGGAGTACTGGGACAGGGTGGGGAGCGACACTGGGAGCTTCCCTGCTCCCTTCCTCACGGACACACTGAATGTATTCAAGTCCCAGCGCAGGGCTCCGACCAGAGTCTGGGATGTTTGCATGAAGCAACAGTGGCATCTAGTGGTGATATAAGTTGATCACACCTCCTCCTCAGTCCGCGGGAGGAAAACTAGTAAAACCCAATCTTTCCCTCCCTTTGTACCTCTTATTCAACCAGACCTGATGGGAAGTCGGTGAGAAACAGAAAAAGTCAGTAAAACAGGGAATAATTCAAATAAAGCATGTAGAGCTCACTAAACACTTACAATCTAACTATGCCTTCATTCAACCGTGGATGTACAGCCCGGGTTTCTTTCCTGAGTGCAGGTCTGCTGAATTGTTGCCCGTGTTCATTGCATGAATCAAACCATTGTACATCATCTACAATGTCCAGTGTTTGTTTACTTAAACAGATGAGAATCTTAAGACATTTGTGAAACAAGATTCCCTCCACTAATTTTTATGGGTTGTTTTTTTTTCTTTCTGTTATCATTGTCTTGCTTTTTAATAATCATGGGCCCTTGGCTCCAAGAATAACTTAAAAGGGGAGAGACACCAACGTGGGTTTCAGTATTGGGGGATCTGGTTGCCCATGAGGAATCCACCACACCATGGGGGGCCAGCAGTTGGTCCCAGGCCCGCCCTGACTTAGCAGTGAGAGCTCTTGTGAGTGTTCATAGTACACTTTCCCAGTCGCCTCCCACTTCTGCCTCTTTCATCATATCAGGTTTTTAACTGGGGGGAGGAGGAAGCCACACAAAGGCAGGTGAAGGTGCAGGCTTCTAGCAGCACACCCACCAGGTGGTTTAGCGTGTGAGAGCCGGAGTCACACTCCCCGGGTTCAATTTCACCCTCTGCCATTGTCAAAGTCTATGACCTTGAGAAAATTACTTATCTCCTCTAAGCCCAGGTTCCTCATCTGTAACATAAGAAGGAACATTACTACCATAATTAGGGTGGGTATGAGAATTAAATGAGGTCTGTGTAAGAAAGCCCTTAGCACAGAGTCTGTCACACATGAAGCACTCAGGAAATTATTATTATTACCTCGGGTTTATGTTCTCTCATTATCCCGTAGACTCGCAGTTCTCAAACTTTTTGGTCTTAGGACCCCTTTACATAAACTCTTAAAAATTATTAGGACCCTAAAGAGCTTAAGTTTACCTACACTATATCTTTTGATATTTACTGTTTTACAAATCAAATCAAAATATTCTAATTCTGTTTAAATGACAATAATAAATTCATTTACATAAATAAAATTTTATGAAAAATAACTACACTTCCCAAAACAAATATATTTGGTAAAAGAATGGCATTGCTTTATACTTTGCAAATCTCTTTCATGTCTGGTTATTAAGAAGACAGCTGGCTTCTCATATCTGCTTCTGCTTCCAGTCTGTTCTACTATCACACATCAGGTAGCCTCTGAAAAACTCCTTGTACGTTCTTGAGAAAGTGAGAGTGAAAAAGGCAAATAATGTGTTAGTATTGTTTTGAAAATAGTGTTGACCTCATGGACTCCATAAAAGAACCTCAGGGACCCACAAGGGTTCTCAGAACACACTTTGAGGTTGCAGCTATAGCCCGTAGCACCAGTCTGGATTTTCTAGTCAAAAGCAGTATGGCAGAGTCAGCTCATTATCAGAATCTGGGAGGAATTTCACAGACTCCAAGGTGAATGGAACTGAACCTGAAAGCACAATTGCTGGTAAAGGAGGCAGGAAAACCCTTTATCCCAAGCCTATCATATATCCTGTGGGTCAGAAACGCAGACCCAGGCCACGCAGAAGGCCAGCTCCCCAGTTCTCTGCTACATGGATGAAGATTGGTTGTGACTAATAATATTAGTACTAGAATCCACCCATTTCTTTGGGTTGGTGGTATACAAATGTCTTTTGTTAGTGTTTTTCTTGTTTGCTCTAATTTTTAAATTTGTTTTGGAAGAGAGCCAATTCAAGGAAAATAAAATAAAAATATAATTTCTTCTTTAGAAATGATCTTTTTAAACTCTGGAAAACCAGTGGTTGTATGCAACTTAATCATTGTTATTTGTATATCATTTTAAGTTGGATGATAATTGCTCTTTGGCAAGCTTTTATACAAATTTTGTTGCTGACTGAGATCCTCTTAAAAATGTTTTATTTATTCTTTAGTTACCTTTCAAGCTACTTAAAGGTAATCTATGCAGTGACACCATAGTCACTAAGTCCTTCCATGGCCCTCAAAACCACTGACAAGGCAAATACAAGCAGTGGTTCATTCTCTGCACCCGGTGGAACTGCTTCCTCTCTGAGGGGGCTCCAGAGACGATCTCTAAGAGAGTTTTCAAAACAAGGCTAGAACCGGGTTCTTGGGGCTGCCTGCTTTGGTGCAGAGCTTGTGTTGTCCTCTCCACAAGGCTCTACAACACAGGTTATCTCACCACCACCACCACCACCACCACCACCACCACCCTGCTAGTTCTAGAAACATGAGAAGTTACACTATCTGTCAAAACCCTGGGCTGCTGGCACTAAAACCCAAATAGAAGAAGCTGTAGTGGAGAGGGATTTGGGAAGGAAATGCTCATTTATTGGAAATACCTTGCAATGATCCCACCCAGTACAGGAGTGCTCCAAAAATATAAACAAATATGACGTGTAGGTTGTTGGCTGTGAAAATTGTAACACAGGAACTTATTTTTATTAATATAAACAGGATGCCAAGGGACTGTGTTCCTCCTCTGAGGTGAAGCACATTCTAATCTCTATGTCTATTTCCATTCATTCTATTTCTGTCGCTTTATTATCTATACTATGCTTAGTCCTATTTCTATATCTGTACCAACGCGTCCATCTGTACATATGTGTCCCAGGAACTTTGTACTTGCTGCCCCCAAATACCTGAGTGAGGACCTACGACGCTGTCGTGGTTGCTGACATGGGCTCTGTGCTCTCTAGCCCGCTTCCTGTGACTCCCTTCTATGTCAATGGCACACTCCATGCACACAGGGAGGGAAGGGACATACAGGGCATTCTTACCAGAAAGTGACATCCATGGTGTCCTTACCAGAATGTCATTACATGTCAATTACTCTGAGCTACAGTTGTTAGTGAAAAAGAGGGAGTGGAACAGAGCAGTGGTTTTCAAACTCTGCTCCCCAGAATCCCAAGACCGCCAGAGAGCAGCTTGGGAGTGACCTCAGGCAATGAGAGGGAACCAGGGAGAAAGGGCTTTGGCCTCTCTAGCCAGGGTAGCTACCAGGGTAGCTCTGAAATTGCTCAGGAAATTTGGTTTGAATACAATGTTCTGTTGTAGATCTGAAAGTCCAGAAATACTCCCTGAAACATACAGAAATTTGGTATGGGATAAAAGGGGCATGTCAAATCAATAAAGGGAAGATGCATTATTTAATAAATGGTGTTCGGATCACCAGGTGACTAGTTGGAAAAAATGTTAAGATAGAACCTTAGTGCACATCTTACACAAAAGGAAATTCCAGGTGGATCAAAGATTTAAGCATGAAAAATGAAACCCATAAAAGTAGTAGAAGAAAAAAAAATGAGAGAATTTTCAAATAATTATAAAGATGTAGGGAAGGCCTTTCTAAGTATCACACAAAACCCAGAAGCTATAAAAGCAAAGGCTGATGAATATGACTAAATAAGAATGTTTTTAAATCTATACACATCAATAAATTAACATAAACAAAGTCAAAAGATAATTGGCAAAATGAGAAAAATACTGCAACGCATATTGCTGACAAGAACATTTTTCCTAATGCATAAAGAACTAGCATCAGTAAGAAACAAAAAGACCAAAACTGAGTAAAAGCTATGAACTAAGGACATATAAATGACTTTTAAATAAATGTTAACCCTGTGCATATTTTTAAAATGCACGTTCAATACCTGATCAAAAAGTTTGACAAGATACTACGTAATGTGAGGGTAGAAAAAAATTGGGGACTTTCGTATATCACCAATCGAAATAAAAAATTTATGCAACATATGTGGATAGTACTTTGGCAACACTTACAAAAATCTAAAATGCATATTGTGGACAAAATTCCATATCTAGGAATTTATCTTATAGCTAAACTTGCTCACTTGCAATAGAACAACCAAGGTACAAGTATATGCATACACCGTAGGTATGGAATTGGAAGCAAATTATCTAACAATGCACAAGAGAATAAAACGGAAATTGATGGAACAGCACAAAAGGATGAGGGTGCCCTGTGTGCACTGTTACGGAATGATCTCCATGATATATTAAGTGACAAAAGATTCAGAAGATGATTATGCTACGACTTATGAAAATGTGTGTGTGTGTGAATGTGCTTGAATAAGCATGACATATCTTTGGAAAGCTATTCAAGGAAGTGGTAACAGTGATTTCCTGCAGGTAGAGAAACTAAGTGGCGAAGAAATGAGGTGTGGAAGGAGGCCTAGTTTTCACTATGTGTTCTTTTCTATGTTTGGAATTTTCACCTGTGGAAATATTACCTTTTTGAAGTAAAGTTTAAACAATAATTTTGCAAACTGTTGCTTAAAAATATTGAAAACCACTGAGTTACGTAATTGCTAGGTCTGACATTTAGTGATTCCATTATCCCAATACAAATACTTTTATTAAACAATTCCATGACTCTGTTGTGTGATTTGTTTCCCGCTTGAAAAATGCACTCAAAATTCTGATCCATAACTCCACATGCAACAAAAATCTTTAAGCTTTTCACCATCTGCTAGGTTCTATTGCATATACATCTGTGGGGTTCATCACATAACAGTTATACGTAACCCGACTTTTCTCAGCCTCAGCAACTTTTTGGTCCAGTTCGGGTCCCTGTAAGAGCAATAACTCAAATCACTATTCTCACAGACATATTTTGAAACAGCGCTTATAAAGTCTTCCTATCCCCTTATCACTGCGCAAGGTTTTCTTGAAATCCGCTGGGGGTTCTTGTCATGTGTCCCCAAACAGACATGCTCTCAGCAGGTACTCCCCTGGCTCTGCTGAACTCTGCAGGCTCCCAGGACTCCCACTCCCCCACCCAGCCCTGCTGTTTCCCAGCAGACACCACCAGAAATGTGCTAGAACCTTCTCTGTGAGAAAGCTGCATGGCCACTGATGAAGGCAGATGGCCACCTTCTGTTTCCATTACCCTCTGTGATGGGAGTTCCATAAATATGCTGCTTGGCCTCCCAAATTTTGTGAAATTTGATTAAAACAATTTTTTCATGTTTTGCTTACAGACACTCTGCTCTCCATAGGACTCAGCCGTGAATGCTGATGGGACTGGAATGGTAGGCGAAACTAGCCAAAAAACATCTCATACTCAGAATTACCTCTTCTTCTCTGTGACGGGGAGATACAAGGCCAAAGAAGACTCAAAGGCCTAAGGAAAGAACCCTCTTCATAAAACAAGAACCATGCTTCCCGACTGTCACCTCTCTACACTGTCTATTATTACAATGGGCACAAGAGTCAAAAATAGTAGAGAAACCACTATGGAAATCAGGATGGAGGCATCTCAAAAAAAAACTGGCAATGGAGCTACCTTATGACCCAGCAATTCCACTCTTAGGTCTATCCAGAGAAATCCAAGATGCTAATTCGAAAAACTACATGCACCCCTATGTTTATTGCAGCACTATTCACAATAGCCAAGACTTGGAAACAACCAAAATACCCATCGGTAGACGACTGGATTAAGAAACTGTGGTACATTTATACAATGGAATCTTACTTGGCTGTAAAGAATGAAATCTTACCACTTGCAACAACATGGATGGACCTAGAGAACATTATGCAAAGTGAAATAAGTCAGTCGGAGAAAGACAAATACCATATAATCTCCCTTATATGTGGAATCTAAAGAACTGAATAAATGAGCAAAGTAAACAGAAATAGTCTCAGAGACATAGAGGAAAAACTGAGGGTTGCTAGAAGGGAGGGAGGTGGGAATGAAGGAGACGGAGAAGGGGAAGGGATTAGATAGCATAAATTGGTAACTACAATATTGCCACGGGGATATGAAAGACAGTTTGGGGAATATAATCAATAATGTTGTAATGATTTTGTAGGTGTCAGATGGACACATGTCTTATTAGGGAGACCACTTCATGGACTGTGTGGATACCTGACCACTGCACTGTACACCTGAAGCTGAAGCTGAATCATATTGAATGTCAAGTATAATTTAATATGTATATATAGTCACAGGATGTGGAGTACAGCATAGGGAATAGAGACAATGGAATTGTAATAGAGTTATATGATGTCAGAGGGGCAATAGATTGGGGGAGGGAGGTTATCACTTTGTGCGAGGTGAAATGTCTAACTATTGCACTGTTTTGTACACCTGAAATTAATTTTTAAAAAAATAGTAGGGAAAGCTTGGCAGAGATCTGAAACACTGTAAAGTAAAAGTATTAGCTACCTTTCACTGACTATACATCCACAATTTAGCCTTTGTAACCGGTAAGCTTCATATCATCCCCGTTCCAATTAACAAGTTTTTAATACGAATGATAGAACCCCTGACCAAACTGGCTAAACCCAAAAACTGGAATGTAGGCTGCTGTCATAAATCGTGTAGAGAGATGAATTTATTTGTGGGTATGACCTTATCCAGGGGTCCCCTGGTATGGAGAGAGCCTGGTTTCTGTTTCTCGGCTCTGCTTGCTCAGTGTTGACTCATTTCTCCAACAAGCTCTCCTCATGACAAGAGCAACTCCTGGGCTTTGTCCTTCCAGGTTCAAATCCAGTAGAAATGAGCATGTCGGCTTCCGCAAGAGTTCAAAACAAGAGCCCAGGAACTGAGATTCTTTGCCCGTGTTTGACCATGGGTCAGACACCATGGCCAGGAAGAGGGAGAGTGCTGAGCTCAGGCTCTGTTCTCCTTCAGCCTCACCAGACAGACGGGGACAGAGGTGGAGGAGGGCTGGATCCCCAAGGAAATTCATGACATGGTTGCCAAAGGAAAGTAGCTAATTCTACGCAGCAAAATATCAAATGTCCACACCAAACCTTACGAGATTGAGATTCTTCTTCTCATAGTACAGATGTGGAAATCAAAAGTCCTGGATGTTAAGTAACTTGACCAAAATCATACTATTGGAAAGGATCGTGGATTGGATTCCCCCAATAATGTGTGTGGTAAGACTAAAAGGATGGGTGGGTGTTTCCCACGCAGACTGGAGCAAGCAGGGTGCTCTCAGCATTGGTTTACGAGGGTGTTGGGAAAGCAAGGAGCTTTCAGGGAATTTGTTGTTGTCAGACACTGTAGCAAAGGAAAGAGTTCAGGCTCTGCTGTCAAACAAATCAGAAGTCTGCTATTTACCAGCTAGGTGACCGTGGTCAAGGACATAACCACTCACCCCACTTTTATCATCTCTAATACAGGGATAACAGGCTTCGTGGGGTGCTTGGAAGAAATAAGCAAGACGACATGTGTAAAACAGCTAATGCGGTGCCTCGCACACAGGATCTCAACACAGGGTTGGGGTTATTGTGCTGTTGGTGATAAATCACAGAAGGCGATGAACGGGAAAGATGGTGGGAAAATAAGCTGGAGAAATAACCCTGGGCCAGATCAAGCTAAGATAAAGATTTTAACTTTTCTCCTCCAGAAAATGGGCAGCGATTCAAGGAATGGTTTGATCCATTTTTCATTTTAGAAGGATCACTCTGGCAACAATGTGTAGCCACAGCAAGAGAAACAGGTGGGGCGGGGGCGGGGCGACTAGTTAAGAGACCATTAAAATAGTTAGATTTACCAATGGTTCCAAATATAGTTCATTGTCAAAATTTCTAGGAGAGCTTGTCTTGTTGTTGCTTCATTTTGTTTTAATACAGATTGCTGGACTCTCCAGGGGTGGAGAGACACCTGGGTTGAGGTATCAGATATTACAGTGACCTCCCAGGCAGCTGTTGCCCTTAAAGGAAATGCATCCACCACCTTCCCAGGGATCAGCATCGACTAGGAAAAGTAGGACTGTGATAGGGAATGCAAATATTAGAATCAGTCAACTTTCTGGGTTTTTAACTTTAAGAAAAGACTCTGGAGGCCCTTGGGGTACAGGGTGGAGCACATATGCTGCTTCCCGGTGCTGAAAGGAAGAGAGTGGCAGGGAGCATGACTTTGCAGAAGGTCAGTGGCTTTCACGAGCTGAGCACCAGGGAAGAAGTAAACTCAGCTTCAGGAGTGGGCTGGCAGGACCCTAGTGGGAGCTGAACCAACCTCCAAAGTCTACAGGTCCCTTTCGGTCCCCGTTTGATAGAGCACAGGCTGCATCTGTGGAAGAACCACCTGCACAGTTCTGCTCTCAGCCCCCATCCAGGAAGGGCCCCCCAGCCCCAGCTGTATCCGGTGACTGTGACTTCAGACTTTGCCAACTTGAATCTGAACTGCCTCGTGTAGGTAACAGATAACCGCCATTTCAATGGACCAAACACTCACGGGCCATTGCATTTCCATCCTGCGGATGAACCATAGTTTACCTAACCATTTCCCCTGTTCTCAGCTGTTGACGTGGTTTCCACATTTTGACAAGTAAATTGAATACTGCAATAAAAATCTGCACATAAAACTTTTACTGCTATCCCTTCCAACACTAAAATAGTTCCTATTCTTTGATGAAACCTGGTAATGGTTATTTTCTCAAGTTCAAGATACCAAGTCTCAAGCATGACTTCCTTCTCAAAGGATACAACTAGGGATCATTTGATAAAGTTCAATACTTGTTAATGATTAAAAAAAAAACTCATAACGAGCAAAGAATAAAGATGATTTCCTTATCTTGATAAAAGATACCTACCAGAAATCTTAGCAAACATCTTACTAATGGTTCCCTTAAGGGTCAGGAGTGAGATATGAATGCCCATTATCGCTACTTCTATCAATACTGGAGAGCCTAGAAAAAGAAAAAAAAAGTTGCTGCCCCTCCCAGAGGTATAGGGAAACAGGCATTCACGTTCATTGCTTGCACAATAAGTTCAACTTTTAAGGATGGCAGTTTGGCAATATATGTAAATCTTAAAAATGCACATATTTTCTGACTCTACAACTCCACCTCTACGAACATGCCTGAAGAAAACACTTAAGGCTACGCACAAAGATGTCAGTGTTCCAATGCTTGTTTGCTGCAGCACGATCTACAGTCAGAAACAACCTGCACAACAGGTAGTGGTTACGTGAATTCTGGCATGAGCACATGATGGAATACTGGTCACTGAAAACGATGCTGTGTAAGAGCATTTACTGGAAAGACGCCTTAAACTGGTATGCTCAGTACACCTTCTCGTAGCTAATGGTGTGTATACACATCCATACACATATAATAACATATTGGAAAGATCCATACCAGAATACAGACAATTCCTTGTATTCTTTCTGTTTTCCAAATTCTCTTAAGACATATGTCACTTTCCTAGGAAACATGTATATTTAAAATGCTGCCTCAGATGATGGCTGTACGCAGGGAAGCAAGTGGCTCAGACAGAGTAGAAGGAGGCTTTATGAAGGGAGATGGTAGCATCTGTCCACTTGATCACAGCTCTCTACTAATCTAGAATCCATAAACCAGGAAGCTAAGTTGTTTTCTTATAGTTGTTTTAGCGAAACAAAGGAAAGTCTAAAGGTTAACTTAAACACACACCTTCGTAAGTAATCTCTTAGCTCACTCATATTCAGGAGCCCACTATTCTGCCACGTTCTCAGCAGGTCATATAGGCCACCACCCAACCCAGTGACTAGATCAGGGGCCATGAAACTTCCTGGGCTGTTTCCCTGGTTCACGTGACCAAGGTGGGGGGGAAAGTTGAAGAGGAAAGAGAAAGGGAAGGGGAGTCTCACAACAGTGTCCAGATAGAAAACGGCACAACAGCTACAACAATGAGAATCTTTATGCATATATCTTTGTAATCAATACAGTTCTTTAGAACAACAAGAGAGACAAAAAAGGGAATACAGTATTCCAAACAGTTACAGCCCATAGGTCGATATTACAAACTAGGGTTAGATCATCTGGAGGCTTCTGTGAGAGGACGGAGGGGCAGAGACAACAGAAGGAGTCGATTCCCGCTACGAGTGCTGACAGGGTACAGACATATCTAAAGAGAAAGGAACCGCTACTTGGTAAGTACTTCTGGTGCTTGCAGACAAGTGTCCAATACATAGGGAAGACAATGAGTTCGTACTGGGCTTTGTACATGCTGTGCGGTAGAGGCGCCTGCAGATTTCTTCATTTTCTAAAGTAGGCAAGGCTTATAAATATTGACCAATTCAAAACCGGAAGCAATTACACGGCATAATGCATGCACATTATTGGTACAGAGAGGGCTTTAACAGGAATCTGCTGGTTTTTAAAGGTATTCATTCAACAAATAGTCATCCCAAAGCATGTGCCATCTCATCCATCCCTTTCTCAAGACCACCAGCCCGGGGAACTGGGTATGGCAAGTGCTGCGAACACTGAGAAAGTTGGTGGACAGCCGTGGCGCCGTCCTAAGGACTGCCTTCAGTGGCCTCCACCTCTTACCCACCTCCCCAGACTCGACTCAGACAGTCGGGAGCAGGGAGCTGACTCAAGAGAGGAAAGAACAATTCTCTATTCAAGTCAGACATCCCTCCAGGGGAACAAGACTGTCTGTGACTCATTTGGGAAGGGGAAGGAGAGAATATGAGGTGGAATCCTTCTTATCTATAAAGTTTAGCAGATGGGAGACAGTCGTGTTATGTGCTTAACTTTAGGAAAAGCAGTGGGTCTCAGTCCCCAGGTCTGCCGAGTAAGCCCAACTCTCCACCTCCAGCCTTCCCAAGACACAGGCTGTGGGTGCGGTTGCTTTTTAAGAAGCTACATGCTAACGTCCGATGGCACAGAATTCAAGACCGAAACTGCAACATCTTATTAGTCATGTGTTCCATTTTCAGTTCCTTTGGGTATAAAAATATCACAAGAGGGATACAATGACTTCTCTCACTGTGCATGTCATTCTCGTGCTTTCTATTCCAAAAAGCCCACACACAACCTCATTGTTTTATGATAAAAACGAATTCCTCTCATCGTAAAAGCCCTGTCTACAACTACAGCTTTGGTTTCAGAATTAGCAACCTGATGAGCTCAAACTCATGCTGACCATAGGAACCACGTGCCCGCAAGCCCAGCCAAGGTCTTCCAGACACAAGGATGAGGATGCGGAGCCTGTTCTTCTCATGACGGTGGGAGAAGGGGATTAAGGAGGGAGCCTTCTGCTTTGCCACGTGACAGCTGCATGCAGCATTTGTACAATGAACTGCCTTTTGGTAAAAAGGCTAGAGCTGGTTTTGCGAAACACCATCACAGGACTCTGTAAGGTCTGGGGACAGGTCCTTTGAGCCAGGAGGGACTGCAGTGAATGGCTTCCCAGGCTTGGTTTCTAGAACCGACGTAGCCAATGCATCTTTGTACAAGGAGCATTAAACCCGCCTATTGCAGGGGAGGAAACATGGATGGCTAAGTTGAGTCCTGGCAGCATTTACTTTGAGTATCTGAAGTGCTACTTCCCCTCTCTGTGGCTGAGGTCCCATCTGCATAGTGGAGATAACAGGCCTGTCTCTGTCTGACCTGCTGGGATGGGGGGACAGAGGGGGTGAGAAGTGAGTGAGCAAGAGCTAGAAAGCACTGGGGCCTTCTCCAGTAAAAGGCAGTGTTCAGGTAACAAAGTATTCAATCAAAAAAAGCACAACTTCAAGTAACAGAGCTGCAGGTGCTGTGTCCTGGCTTTTGAGCACAGGCCTCGCCACTTCTGCCATAGAGAGCTGGGAGGTAAATGAGCTGCATGTCCAGCCCACCGAGCCATCCCACCACTGAGAACCAAAACACCCATTAAGAGGAGAAAATGAACCTTGGGGAAAGCTTACTGGAATTAGCAAGCTGTTCAGAGCAGTTGCTGAGTGCATATCCCATTTGTGTTCTCTGCGTAAGATCTTCAAGTGGGTGATCAACCTAAATTTCAACAGACAAAGGTTTTCTTCATTTTGCAGGTAGAAATAGAAAAGGGAAGGAAAGGCTACCTAGATTTTTCTCCTGCACTTTAGCATGAGACTAAAAAACAATTTTGAGTCTGGCTGAAAGAAACTACTGAAGGAAAATTCACACACACACATTCCTCGATAGGGCATGAAGAGGGAAGTCAGGAGTTTTTTGCAACTAAGAAACTTATTCTTTTTACAGTTTCTGTTCTAGCAAGCTAGTGTGTGCATGCTTGACTATTACTAACACCCAGAGGACTAGAAGAATTGAGGGAGGGTGGGGGGGTGTCACAGGGACCCTGAAGGGCCTCAGAACAGGAGGAAGTTAATAGTCTAGATACATAATCTTTTCTAAACAGCTCACAATGGAAAAACTTGAAAAACTTCACACTTTAAAACCATAATATTTATTTTGCCACAAGAATCCACTGTATCAGTTATCAGTGGTTGGGAAAACATCCCTAATCTAGTTCCCATTATAAAACTTTCAGTTCCAATTTTTACAGACTGTCGCTCGTCTCTGAGCCTATCCATTAGTTCTCACTGGACAACTGAAACTCTGTTTGGAGCCATGCAGCCAGAACCCTTATACCACCACGGAGAGGTGAACGCAGACACGCAGGCGCTGGGAGATGTCATCGTTTCTTAGTGCTACTGTTTCCACCACCGGATTTGCTGAAGCTCCTGCTCATGTGAGGAAAGTGCACGGTTGGGGTTCTTTCTGTAGGACCATATAGCCCCAAATTCCTGGCAGTGGCTGACTTCCGCAGTGGCTTGACGCTGGGAAAGGGGCTAAAGATGGGAGTTTTCAGGTGGCCACCTGGAGGCGGTTTGCTGGTGGTTTTGTTTTCTCCAGGTGCTTCAAGCGGCTCCTGGAAGTACCGCTGACAGGGCGGGTGCACCTTGGGCTCAGTTTCAGCAGCAGTATCCTTTCGGTCCAGTTCCAAGGTTTCTAACTTCACCTGGACTGTAGACACATCGGTGTCTCCAAACACCGGCTCCGGAGACTGCCCTTCGATTGTCCTCCCCACGCTGCCTTGGCAGCTGCCACCTTCTCTTTGAGCTGTGGCTACACAACTGGAAGAAAAGGCCTCTGCCGCCCCCAGGTTGTTAGTCTTGCTGCCCTCATTCTGCTCCTCTATCAGCCCAATGGTGTCCCCACAGGCCAGCTGACTCTTGGTCCTCGTCATGTTCTTTTTGTGGACTCGGATGTGAGTTCGCCATGGAGAGTTGAGCTTCGTCTTAAGGTCTTCATAGGGGACGGGAGATATTTTGCCTCCTGTGTGACCAGGGATGTGGATGACGGCATTTTTGGCAGCTCTGTTTGACATTTTCATCTTCTTTCCTAAAAGAAGGTGATTTATAACTGGAGAGTTGTTTATCTGAGACGGCAGAATGCTGGTCACTGGCCCTTTGTCTGAAAGAAACATTGCAAGGTTGTGTGAAATGTACCACAGAGAAATGCATCCACCATGGACCAGGAGTCACGTAGAGATTGTCCCCATACCACTTCCCACATGTGCCCCAGGTACTGACAGAGTCATGTGACTGAAGGCAGCAGAAACTGAATTTAACCAGAGAGCTTGGGCTACCTATTCCCTCCTCTTCAAAATGGACACAAGAGGCTAAGGATGGAAAAAGGAACGGAGACGCTGACCCCGAGTGACTAATTAGAGTCCGAATGTTTTTCACGGGGAGCTTTTGTCTCTGACCAGCAACCTCAGAGATCTTCTATCCACAAAATCTTTGAAGATAGTTTCAACTAATAAGTCAAACACTGGGACCCTATGGATTATCAGCTGCCAGTTTCTGAGAGGTAGGGAAAGAACACATTGCACATTATGGAGTGAGAGACAGCAGAATGAGAGAAGTGATAATAAGGTGGTAAAATGCGGTGAAATCACAGCTATTCAACGCCTGGTCCTTGGTATGAAAACCCATAGTGTTCTCAATGGACTGTGAAAGCAAGTTGGAAACTGGAAATCATCCAAAGCTTGTTCTCCTGGGAGGCTCGCTGATGGCATTACGTCCTCCTCCTGTGGCTATGACTGGGCCCCCGTTCCTGATGAATTTTAGACAAACATGGCCCCAGGGCTGACAGCAGCAGGCAGGAGTAAGGAGAAGGTCCTGCCACCCTTCCTTCTATGCTCCTCTGGCTACTGTCACCTGCTTCTGGTCACACCCCAATCTTCAATAAAAACGTTAACAACTGTCTCCTCTTCACCCTGTATCTTACTACGTCTTTCAGTGACTTTACTGTCTGACTGACCCCTCCTCATAGTTCCCAACCTCCCCAGGTCCACCCTAAACTTTATCACCCAGGTTGACCTGACAAGGAAGATACTTAACTCTGACAGCCTCCCCTTTGATGCTTCTAGCTCTCAGTCTCTCTATCGAACTCTACCTGGCGCTGAGCCAGAGAGACTTCGGTTCCTGGTCGCTCATCTTCTCCTAACTTCCTGTCTCTCTGTGGCCCAGTGACGCCCCCATCTGTCAGATGCATGGCTGATCACTTGGACCCCGGTCTCACCAACACCCACCCATTCCAGGCCTCCCTCTCCCTTTGTCACAAACGCCTGGCAAAACCCCAACCCCCCATCCACAATTCACATTCTCTTTTCCAAAAGGGACCTCACAGCTAAAGGCTCCTATGGGGGAAAAAAAATCACAGTGATGTGGACTGGTAGCTGTTCAAATTCATTACTTCCTATTGTGTAGGGTCCTCAATGCTGTTGAACAATTTTGTCCTTTCACTCTCCCACTCCTGTCAACAGCCTCTCCAAATCTTTATTACTCTCTTTAAGCTCCCACCCAACCCCCAACTTACTCCCAAGCAAACAACCTTTCCTCCAATTCCTCCATGAAAACAGAGGCTATTCTGTCCTCCCTAACCTAGGAAGTTGGTCCCTCAACCACAATCCCTACCACCTTCCTTTAAGTCTCAGAAGCTGAGGTCTTTGGCCTCTAGCTGAAGTTCAATCTCTCCACCGCTGCTGCTACTCCTGTCCTATACCATCCCCTCTCAAACCTTTCTACTCAGTGATCCCCCCCCAGCAGCACAGCATCTCCTAACAGCTTGTTGGCAATGCAGACTCTCAGCCCCACCCCAAACCTACTCAAACACAGCCTTCATTTTAACAGATCCCCAAGTGATCCCTCGGCCCACTCAAGTTTGGGAAGCAATGCTCTGGAACTTCGCCTCTGAGTGACAATCTCTCCCTAAAAAGAACCAAATAAACCATGATCTAGAGTAGGAGTTGGCAAACTTTTCCTGTAAAGGGCCAGGGCCAGATTATAAATATTTTCGCCATCGTAACGCCAATCAGTCCTAGACAATATGTAAACAACGATCATGCCTGTATGCCAATAAAATTTTATTTTTACAAAAGCAGGCAGCAAACAGGATTTGGCCTAAAGAATATTGTTTGCTGACCCCGACTAGAATGTAAGGCACTGAGCTTACTTAGTACCCAGTGGCGATTGTTCACCATCCACCCAAAGGTTTGTAAGGTACAGTTAAAAAAAAGAAATATACAAAGACTTGGAACACAGGTATCCTAGCCCTCACCTGATCGATCACTCACTATAGCTGTATAATCATGGACAATTGCTAAGCCTTCCTGAATCATCACTTCCTCATCTTTTAAAAAGATGTAAGAATATCTGTCCTTGACTTCCTCATAGATTTGTTCAAAGGACAAAATGAGCACATGCATGGGCCAATGGTTTTCAAAATTAAAGTGCTGTCGTTGCTGGTTGTAGTGCTTGTGGGAGTGCTTTCTTCATGACTCTGGATAAAGGAAGAATCTTCAAGAAGTTGCTTACTCCTCCCTGCGAAGTGGGAGGTAAATTCAGTTTTTGTGCAAGATCAGTCACATGCTCACAAGTCTCTTAGAAACACGTCAGATACACGGGTGTTTTAGTTCATTCCGGAGAGGCATCATTTCCTTTCGGATTTCACTTAGAACAAGACAAACCGATTCCCAGATCAGCATATAGTGAACAGTAAAGCAGATAGTTCACTGGGATTTTTGGAATTAACAAAGAAAAAGAAGAAAGAAGCTTAACAATCCTTGGAAAAGAAGAACGAAGCTTAACAATCCTTAACAACTGCAGCCTCCTTAGCAGATTCCCAAGACACTACTAATCCGTCGGCGAGGCGTACTGATAGCTTTTTCCTTTTTCTCTGATCACATCTGTTATATTACTACCGAAATGACTAGTGGATAGCGTAATTTACCAGTGCACACATCACTAACTTCTATTTTCAAATGCCTGAAATTTAGGAGGCAATAGCTGCAAGATGTCTCGAGTCCAAGGATTGCTTGGCTTTGCAACATTAGAATCATTTGTAAACCCCTCCCCACAAGCACACAAAGGAAACATGTGTTTAATACCATCAATTGCCTGGTCCTTGGGACCTAAAAAGAATCCGTGGTCTTTTTCTTCTTTAGAGCCTGATAAAATAAAATTAAAAAATAAGGTGCTAAACACGCTGTTATCTCATGCCAGCTGTGTGGGTGGCTGCTGAGCTACAGTGAGTAGTAATTCCGAGGCCATCCTAGGAATATTTGTTCTTCCTTTCACAAGCTGACAGAGAGTTGAAACTGATTGAAACAAAGAATCACATTACCTGCTCTGATATACACCTGATGAACTTGCTGCTGCTGCTTCTTTTTAATCCGAGAATACTGCCGCTTCAGCGCGTTGATGTCTGTGGTCATGCGTTCCATCATCATACTGTTAAACGCTGCGTGATACTCACTTCGACACGAATTGATGGCTCCTGGACTCAGCTCTGCAATGTTACTTGATCTCAGGCTCTGCTCTTCGTTTGGTTCTGTACTCGAGGGAAGAGAGACAAGAAGATGGTGGGGCCCGTGGAGGAGAACAAAGCTAAAGGGGAACTGATGACACTATAACCGGTGAAGTATCTTCACCTCCAGAATATTCTAAACCACAAAAAACATACAACTAGAATTTGCACTGTGCTTGTTTCAGTTTGGTCCTGAAAATATTTCTGCAGTTTCTTATTAGCCGAATTGTGGGTGTGAAGTGAGCTGTGTGGGTTCGTTGTTTGATTTTATTACTACTTTGTTCATTATTTCCAGATAAAAGTCATTGTTATTTTCTAAAACTCCCTTAGAAAAATATAAGCCCAGATGTCTAAAGTCTTTGCAGAGATTTCCATATAACTGCCTGAGGATTTATAGGGGAATGATAGCTTGTAGAGTTTAATCAGTCATTAAAAGTGAGTGTTTAAGTTAAAAATAGCAACGTATTCTATAACATGATCAAGACTTCATATGGTTTTTCTTCATTTAGCAACCAATTCCTAATCATCTATTATGTGTATTATGTCTGATGTGATTTCTGTTCCTGTGACACCTACGACTCTCAGATTTGTCCCTTAAGTAAAACTGAGGTTACATCTAAGAGAGAGAGAAACAAGTAGTGTATGAGAGGACACGCACACATGACACAGGCAAAGGGGGACAGAGCAAGGCTTCCCTAGCACCATGTGGATCAGCTAAAAGAAAAAGACTAATTTCAGCTATCCTAATATTTGCTAAAAGTGTTCTTCAGATGAAGGCTGAACAATCTGATACATTTACTTCCTTTTTTTACTGAAAACAGTTCTGTAAGGAGGAAATTAAAAGGGCACCTGTTAATCTGAACTTAAAACCAACAAGAAGATAAAACTTAGGAGAAAGTGATCATGTCTTTTCGAGCACATAATTAATTGCACAGAAAGGAAAACAGGGAAAACATGGAACATAGACCCAAACTATAGAAATACAGATTCAAAAATTTTAGAGTTGAAATACATATTGATCCCCTGGTTAGAAACCAAAAGCTGAAATCTAGGCAACAAAAGAGAAGGCAGAAGGCATTATGAACTCAACAGGGCTCTTGTTGAGTTCACATTTTTAAAAGCCTTTTGAAAGAATGAAAGGAGAGTATATACCAAGGACATACCCACAAAACAGTGTGAACCCGAACCATTAAGCAGGTTAAAATTCAAAACAAGCTAAGGCTTGGGGAAAATACTCAAAACCACCAGTACCAAAAATGACAAAAAAAAAAAAAAAAAAGATGATGATGATTTCTAAGCAAGAACGAAAACAAGAAGATAGTCCCACAACTTTGAGAAGATGGTATAAAGTTAGCAGATGACTAAAAGAATGCAAAGGTACCTAACATCTATTGTTTCTATCCCCCTTTAGCAGGAGAATGGTCTTCACATTAGAAGTAGAATAAGTATCCTAAAGGAAGAGCTGCCACTCAAGATGGGAAAGAACATAGTGAGAGAACCACGAGCTACTTCAGAAGAGTTTACTATCGATAATGTCTAAACCACAGGAAGTCTATTCTGCACAAGGAAAAAAAGCAAATGGAGAAGGGAATTTGTAGGATATTAAAAGTTCTGAAAGTCATATCTTATAAGAAATGCCTGAAGAAATTCTGAACTTGTGCCCTAGAGAAAGCTTTGGAGAACATGATGGCTGTCCTGAAACATTTGAAGAGACATCCAGTAGAAGAGGAAATGGACTTGTTTTGTTTTGTTCCAAAGAGAAAAACTATTAACAGAACTGGTAGGTGGATGTTATCTCTTTGCAACTACAAACCATGGGTGAAGTGGAGGGATCTAAAGTGGAGGGATGTGACAATGAGTTTCTTATCTCTCAAATTCAAGTAGAGACTACCATAATGTTTTAGTTTCAGAGGGTATTTCTATAGTGGAAGAGAAGCCATCTAGAACGAATTCAATTAAACTCAAAAAGAATGTAGTAAGCATGTACTATATTCTAGGCTCTATGTCTATGCTAAGGAACTGAGCATCCAAAGTTGAATCAGATGAGTGGGAGGCAAAAGTTACTATAAAAAAAATTATATATACATAATGCATGCAACACATATCACAGAGAGATCCTACTAAATGATAAAGTAACAGAGAAGATACTTTTAATAAAGACCTTTAATGGTGGTAACCAGTTCAGGAAACAACAGGCATTGATAGGACACAATAATAATGCCCCATGTGTCGTAAACAAGTACACTGTTATAATCTAAATAAAGAACCACATTGTTACCTTTAATTTGCTTTTGGTACTTCTGCAGTTCAGGCGCCAGGAGCCCACTGAAAGGTCCAAGGCACCCCACTGCATTAGCAATGGCATCTTCATCATCTGGGTCATTTTCTTCATCACTGTCTCTGACCTTACCATGTCGTCTTGGAAAACATAAAAGAAGAAAACGAAATATTCAAAGAGAATAGTGGTATTTTTAAAAAGTAATACAGTCACATGGTTTAAAAGTGATATATATATTATTTATGTACATAAAAAGTCTCTCTCCCATCCCTGTCCAGCTTCTGCCCAGTTCTTATCCCATCTAATGCCCACAGGTGACCACGGTTACTAGCTTCTTATGTATTCTTCAGTTTGTTTACGATGGATAAGCAAATATGATGGGATAGTCTCACTTTTCTCCTGTTTTTTGCATAAATATTAATGTACAATATATATACTCTTCTGCATCCTGCTTTTATTCAACTAAGAAATCTTTCCATAGTCATACAAACAGCTTCCTCGTCCTTTTTTAACAGCTGCATTGTACTGTATGTATGTAACTCATGTTATAGAACCAGGTGCTCACGATGTACACTTGAGTGGTTTGCAATATTACACTATATGATAAACAAAGCTGCAATAAGTAACCTTATATATACTGTGTTTCACATGTGTACAAATATATTTGTGGGGTATTTCATAAAGGTAGAATTGCTGGATCAAAGGATATATGCATTAGTAATTTTGGCAAATACTGTCAACTTGCCTACCACAAATCCTGTAGTAATTAATCTCTCACCAGCAATGTGTGTCTGTTACTCTATAGACTTATCAAGAATACACATCAACCTTTTGAATTTTTGTCCATCTGATAGATTAAAAAAAAAGAATCTCAATGTAATTACAAGGTAAATTTCTCTTAGTATAAGTGATACTGCCTTTTATGTAAACTACCTGCTTCCATCCTTTCATCATTTTTCAGTCGGGTGGTCATTTTTTATTAATTTCTAGGAACTTTATATATGAGAGATATCAGTAACAAATATTTTTCCTCAAATATTTTTTGTCTGCTTATGGAGATTCTGTTTTGTTTTTAGTTGTGCATAAAATTATTTTTAAAGTACTTAATTTTTTTCCTTTTTTAATTTATTTTTTCATTTTGAGTCAGTTACTAAGGTCTTCCCAATTCCAAAAAACTAAAACCATTCTTCCATATTTTCTTTTGTGAATTTTATTATTTCACTTTTCCATTTAACTTTCATCTATATGGAATTTATCCTGGTGTATGATATGAAGCATGATGCTAACTTTATTTCTCATTGGCCTAGCACCATTTACTAAATAGTATATCTTTTCACTACTGATTTTATTTACCAAGTTTTCATATACTAAGCTCCTGTATATACATTTGTCAGTTTCTGGTCTTTACAGTATTTTAAATTAGCTCGTTTGTCTCTTCATGCACCATTTTTATACTATTTTAATTATTGGATTTTTTTTAATATTTGATATTTTTAAATAAGTTGTGGGATTTCTAAATATCCCTTCAGTTTATGTTTTAATCTTCCTTGGAAAGTACACTTTTTAAAAATCTCTCTCTTGAATTTACATCAAAACCTTTGGGAAAAAGACATTCAGATTTTAAGTACCAAACTACCTTGAATATATTCCTAGGGCTTAACAACTATTAAGTTAAAATAATAAATTAAGGTATTAAGTCTTCTATTATGAAAACAACAAGACTAAAAAAAAAAAGACCTTACCCAGAAACCGAGGTGGGTTTAACTGTAGCTGGGAATGGTGTAATGTTGTATGTGTATTTTTCCCTCAACTCTGCCAATTGTGGGAAAGGAAATGGAGCCATAGAATAGACAGTCTGAAAAACAAAAACACAAAATACCAAGCCTGAAATGGGGACATTAAATAACTCTTATCAATCCTGAAAAAGACATTATGATTTAAATGTGAAAAGGTAAATACTGTTTCTTACACAGGAAGTGGAAAGGTCCTATTTCAATATCCGCTTTAGAGAAAGACAAACGAATACTGATAAATACCACAGGGAATTCTCAAATCAACCCAGCTGCAACCAGGTATGCCAGCTGGTGAACACAGGTGAACAGGTAGGGCAGTCTGACTTCCTTCTGCGTGTTTCCAGGATGTGTTAATTCAGAAATCCACAGCGTCCTTACATCTTTAATAAGGAGCCCGTCAGTGTTCTTCATATGTAGTGCTAGTTGTTCAAAGCTTTCTTTAATGAATTTTATAGACATTTAATATCAGTCTGTTGGATAAAATTAAATCTAGTGGATGATCTTGTGACCACCTTTTCAAATATCTGTGAATGAGTTCTAGGTGAAAATTGTTAGCTGTTATTTTTAAAGAAAAAAGAAAAAGTGATGGTGTAAAGCGTAGGCTGTTAAAAATCTATAAATAAAAATGAGAAAAGCACCTGTGCTTCCTCCAGACTTTCAAAGTAATATATCATTCTATTAGCAGGCGGAAAGTAATCTTATTTGCTTTCTTGATTTTATTAAAATTTAATTGCTCCAAAAATTTAATTATTTTTAATATATTATTTAAAATAATATAATTAGTTTGAATAATTTTATTATTTCTTCAACCCTTAAGGCTCTTATTCACCAGAAAAATGTATGTTAATCACACTAACTTTCATTTCTCCCAGGAAGCTGTTCAAATATCCTGCAATTTTCTAGGAAAATATTTTAACGTGGCATCTTTCATTTCAGCGGAACTTTTTCTGAAGGCTTAGAGGAGACATCTAATATCTGCCTGGGGAGGAAGAGGCTCTGAGGTGCTTCATTGTGCCGCTATTTCACTTCATAGCTCAGAGCCGTCACTGTGACAGCCCACCACCATCTTTATTCTAATCAGCATGTATATCTGACCATCCCTGAACCTCATGGTATCCACTTCTATCTTACTGTACCATCCCAGGATTCCAAACAAGTAAGTGTTGGCTAAAATGCCTTCCGTTTGATTCTCCATTGCTTATTATGCAGTTACATACCTCATAGGGACCACAAAAGTCACCTCTAAACTGTCTTATCTCATACGCTACATACTTAATTATACCCAAAAGGCTGAGAAGCAGTACAAATGCATTAATAGTGAACTGTTCCCCCATGGAAAGAAGCAGAAGGCATTTTGTGGTTTCCACTAGTCTAGTGTGTGAGATTGGCCGGTTCTCAACCTCTCTGGGCCTCCTTTTCCTCACCTGAAAAGTGAACAGCATGAAACTCAGGACTGTCATTACCTCAGAGAGGAGAGGAGATGAGAGGAAGGGAGAGGGGGAAGAGGGAGAGGAGGGGAGGGGATGGGAGGGGAGGGGAGGGGAGGAGAGGGTGAGATCACAGAGAAGCATATGAGGGTGTTCAATTGTGTTGGTAATGTTTTATTTATTAAGTTGGGTGTGATGGGTATGTAAGTTTCATTATATCATTTTTAATACATTCTGAATGCCTGAAATATTTCATATAATTTCATTAATAACATCATCAGAACGAACTGTCACATTCTTCAATCCCACAAAGGTTGCCAACAGCTCATTATGCAAGAAGTGCCTCACTGCCAGCACAGAATTCTTTCCTCCTTGCTTTTATGATCTGTCTTATCTCTATATGCCCTTTTGAGGGAAATGGAGAGATGTGAAATCCTCTCCTCAGCACCCCAGCTTTAGGTCCAGAGCACAAACCTCCGCTTGGGCCTCGGGGGGGGGGGGCAGCTTAGCCTCTCACGAAATGTGGTCCCACTGCTGGGCCAAGAGTCAGCCTGCCTCTCACACCTGGGACCTTTCTTACTTAACAAGTTAGACACTTGGTTCAGACACTTAAGAAACCCATGCCATTTGGATTCAAGCTTAAAAGATGAAATTATTAACACTAGGAATTTCAAAATTCCTTCCAAATGAAGTAAGATGTCTCACTGAAGACAATTAATGGGTAACTAGCTGGAGATTCACTTGTGTTTTATTTTTGTCAGCTTTATAGAAAGTGATCAGAAAATTCCCCTGTCCACCCTCATGAAGCAAGTTTACAAGAAAAGAATGGGAAGTACATTCCTACTTCTCCCATCCTGCCTCAGGGTAGATAGCCTGGGTACTTAGCAAGCTCCTTCAAGGTCCATTTGGCTAAAGACTTCTGACCAAAAAGAAAATTGTCTCCATTGAGCTTTCATTTCTTATTTCTGCTCTTCCTTTCTCTATTGTTTACCATTTTAGTCCTTCAAAGAAGAAATCAGTGTTCCTGAAACAAATGCTTATGATACTTCTTCGCATCACGCACTTATTTGAAGGTCTCACGTATCTGAAGGTATGTTTATCCCATGAACATTAAGTCTCCCTGGCATATCACCACAGCGCCAAGGTACCTGAGAAGTTCATTTTCAACTTTGTAAGTTAGGGATTTGCAACCTACTCCAAGAAAGAAATTTTACTCATCATCTTAAAGCCAAAATATGGTACATTAATAGAATCTTAGGGTTAGGAAAGAATTTAAACATAATTTAGTTCAACCTCCTTCCCAAGCAGGAGTTCCCTCTAAACCATCTCCAACAGATGGTCATAAAGGTGCTACTTAAACACTTCCAGCACGTTCTATTTTGCAGGGCAGATGGTTTCAATTTTTGACAGCACTAATTAATCAAACATTATCCTTCTATTGAATAAGCATCCACATCCTTATAATTTCCACCCCATCACAGATGGAAAAGAGTGAACAGTCCAAGGGCAGGTCCCGCCTTGTGACACAGGAAACAAGGAAACAAGCACCTTGGGTTCAGTTTTTCTAAGCACCTATGAACCCTTCTAATAATCACATCTAATTAACTTTTTTTTATATTGCTGTCAAAGAATTATGAGAGATTCCATGAAAAATCTGACTGAAATCTATGTATACAATCTTTTTCTAATACTATCATTTTTTTTTAAATAGCCATTGTTAATAATAAAAAAAAAAGTGATGTGATCTACAAGGGGGAGAAAAACAGATTATTTTGTGTCTGGTATTCAGAATTGAAAGAAATGGGGAAGACCAAACAGGGAGAATCCTTTCATCTCTTTAGCTCAAAAATAAAAAACTTGACATGCAGTCCACATTTTTCATCTGGAGCCATTTCAGGTTTGCTGACAGATTTAAGGTCCACCATAATTGGATCACAGCCATTATATTATTTTTTTTTTTAAAGGGTGAATATAGAAAAGAGAGTGGCTTGAAATGGCATTCAGCATTTCTCTCCTTAATATTCTGTGATGCCAGGGGAAAACCAACACATCTATTTACTATTCTAACTACCAACACACACTCACATAGACATTTATATTTAGATACTGCTGAAAAGGAATTATACATTTTTTTCATTATTGACATGCTTTTATGAGAAACATGAAAACATAAGTTGTATAAAATTAAGCTTAGTTTATCTTCAGCCAGATGTTTTCTTTGGCAGGAGAAATGCTACAAAGATGGAATCTAATCAATCAAGCCATAGCCCACATTTTTCCCTCTAGGATTCTCTTATAGCAGAGTAATGAGGTGGTTCTCTTTTCTCCTAATAGCTAAGGTTGGAAATTCCTAGAGGATAATGATGGCAGGTGTATCTCAACATATCTCTCATTCATTCTGGCAATGTTTGAACTTTAAATGAAATAAAATGTTGCCTTATTCTTCTAGAGAGGATTTCGGCTTTTAGAAAGATATGTTTTGAATAAGGTGAAAGCAGTGTGTTGGGTGGTGGGGAAAAATCACTAGGCCAGGAGTCGGGGACTTGGTTCCAGTCCTCGATCTGCCCCTAGACCACCTAAGAAACTGGCAAGATGCTTGCTCTTGAAGTCTTAGTTTCTTCTCTGTAAAGTGACAGCATTACAAAGGTTAGTTGATCTTTAAGCTTTTTTTAAAACCAGAGTTTCTCTAAGTGTTGTTTAAAAGCTGTCTGCCTCAGAACCACCCATGGACCAAACGTCTGCATTTTAATGCACTCCCGAGATGTTTCTTCTACACAGTCAAGTTTAAAAACCACTGCCTCAAGTTCTAATGTTCCATGATTCTGTGCATTCATCAAGCAACCAGATGTATTCTTAGCACTACATTGGGTGTTATGAAGATACAGAATAATAAGAGGTTCCTCCCATGTTTCCCCAAAAATAAGACCCGGTCTCATATTAATTTTTGCTCCAAAAGACACATCAGAGCGTATGTTCAGGGGATGTCTTATTTTTTCATGTATAACAACCTACATTTATTCAAATACAGTCATGTCACCTTCTTCTGGAACATCGTCAAAACATACTAAATGCATCCATCTAACTGACGATTTTAACTGGGGCTTATTTTTGGGGTAGGTCTTCTTTTCGGTGAAACACGACATCATTAAGGAACTTGATACTTCAGTAGAGAAATAAGATTAACATATTTGAAAAAATACCAACAATATAAAATAATCTGTAATTAGCATTTAATCAATTGTTGAAAATTTTTTAAGTACTGAAGGAGCACCGGAGATGTCATCAGTGAGGGCTGAGATAACAGAAGCTGTGTGGGGATGGGAAGAAAACGGATTGAGTAGGAGCCAGACGGGTGGGTGGGATGTTCACAGACAGTGTCAGAGGGAACGTCAAGCCCTCTCCCAGGATGCGCATAGACTAAGAGGAGGGCGGGGACAGAGCTCCTATGACCAGTGCAGTCGGTGCTGGTTGTGACGTAATGAGAAATACCTTTGGACAGGTAAGAAACAGGGTGGCCAAAGCGAACCTCCAATGCAACCTGTCTGAAAATAAATTTAACCTTCCCCACAAACTCACCCTCTTCTTCCTCAGCCAGAAACAGTCAGGTTGCCCTTGTCTCCTCTGGTTCTTTCTCCCTGATGCCATCTCCATTTTCTGTGACCAAGTCCTGCCAATTTCACCTTCTAAGGATTGTCTCTGTTCCATTCCTGTTTCTACCCTTCACTGCCTCCTCACCGCTCTCAGACCAGACCACTTCAAGTCCACCTATCACAGACCTGCCCATGTAGTCGATATAAGAAACCACGCAGAGCACTTAACTCCTCTCCTTAAAAGCTTTCAGGTTGGGGGCAGCCGGATGGCTCAGTTGGTTAGAGCACAAGCTCTGAACAACAGGGTTGCCAGTTCAATTCCCACATGGGCCAGTGAGCTGCGGCCTCCACAACTAGATTGAAGACAACAAGCTTCTGGAGGGGCAGCCGGATAGCTCAGTTGATTAAAGCACAAGCTCTCAAGAACAAGGTTGCCGGTTCGATTCCCACATAGGATGCTGGGCTGCGCCCCCTGCAACTAAGGATTGTAAACGGCAACTGGACTTGGAGCTGAGATGTGTCCTCCACAACAAGACTGAAGGACAACAACTTGGATCTGAGGGGCTCTGGAGAAAGACACTCTTCTCCAATATTCCCCAATAAAATTAAAAGAAAAAAATGATTAAAAAAAAAAATCTTTCTGAAATGTTTAAAAAAAAAAGCTTTCAGGTCCACAGCTCCACAGCTGGTCTTTTTTCCCTTTCCCAAGGCTCCACAGAAGCCCTATAACTCCAGCAAGCATATTTCACATGACCTAAAAGATCACATCCAAGTTCCTTGCCATGGGTTGTGGTCTTCCATAACCCATCCCGGATACCAAATTCCTTGTAGTTTCCTTCACACACACCATAAAGGTTTCCACGGCCATGGCTTTGCTCATGCTGCCCTCTCTACCAGGAATTCCCTCGCTGTTCTGTACCACTGCCTGCAACACACACACACACACACCCTGGCATGTGTGTGCACCTGTGTCTGTGTGCACACATGTGTGCAAACACATGTACACACACACTCACACACACAGAGCCTGACCAACTACTATCCGTCTTCAAAGGTAAAATCAGACATGAATTCCCTCAAGGAAGACTTCTGACATATAGAGATATTAAATAAATATTTGTAGAAGTTAATACAGGGCCTAGGAAACTAAACTGAAGCATTTTATTTACTCTAGTTAATAACAAGGAAGCACTGAAGGTCTCATGAAAAACAGTGAAATGGCAAAACAGTAAGTGTGGACTGTTACCCTGGCAGCAAAATGCTGACTGTATTAGAGCAGAGGGAACTGGAAGGAGAGTCATTATCTATGAATGTTGTTTAATTTGGCAGTCGTTTATTGAAAAAGAGAAGGCAGAAAATGAATCACAGACTCAAAAGATGTTTGCTCAGTGAACTGCTACCTGTATCAAGCACTTCTAGAAACAGGCCAAGTGATACATGAGCAAATCATAGTCTCTGTCCTCAAGGAACTTAAAATACCACTGAGGAAATAAGAGTCTCAGCACACAGTAGAGACGAATGCTCACCAGAGAGGTACAAAGAAAACGTTGTGGTGATTCAAAGAAATGGGAGTTTATTTTAGTTGAGACTATCAGAGAATGTTTCATAAAGGAAATGACTGTTGAACTAGAACTTCCATAAGGAGGCAGGTCTTAAACATGTGAAGGCAGAAGAGAAAGACTGAGCAGAAAGAGCAAAGGTACAGAGGAGGCATCTCCCCAGACATCTCTGGGAACATGGAAGATAGTTTGACTTGACTAGAAGAGGTCAAGGATACAAAAGGGAGGAAGAGGAAGTACGGCTGCAAAGAGAAGTTTACAAGTTAACATAGAGTCAAGAGCACTGGGTGGTAAGCAGAGAAATCCACGCTCTGCTCTGTAGGCAGTGAGGAGCCATTGACGTTTCAAGAGTGAGGGAGAAGGGATGATATGTCAGAATCCTGCTTTAGGCATATGAATCGGACAGTTCTGTAGGGTTGAAAGGACTGCATCTATGGAAAATGCCAAGTATGGACCTGGCACACAGAGCAGCGCAATAAAAGGCACTCCCCTCCAAGAGAGAGAATGAGTGATGAAGCAACGGCAATGTGAGAGGAGGTGAAATCGAGCACAGATGTCGGGATCAGATAGAACACGTCCTCCTCTGAGGTACACAGGAAGGAATAAAGAAGAGACGAGGGGCTGGCCCGGTGGCTCAGGCGGTTGGAGCTCCGTGCTCCTAACTCCAAAGGCTGCCAGTTCGATTGCCACATGGGCCAGTGGGCTCCCAACCTCAAGGTTGCTGGTTCAACTCCTCGAGTCCCGCAAGGGATGTTCGGCTCTGCCCACAGCAACTAAGATTGAACCTGGCACCTTGAGCTGAGCTGCCACTGAGCTCCCAGATGGCTGTTTGTTGGAGCGAGTCCTCTCAAACACAAGGTTGCCAGTTAGATTCCGCGACTCCCGCAAGGGATGGTGGGCTGCGCCCCCCTGCAACTAGCAATGGCAACTGGACCTGGAGCTGAGCTGTGGCCTCCACAACTAAGACTGAAAGGACAACAACTTGACTTGGAAAAAAGTCCTGGAAGTACACACTGTTCCCCAATAAAGTCCTGTTCCCCTTCCCCAATAAAATCTTAAAAAAAAAAAAAAAGAAGAAGAAGAAGAAGAAGAGATGAGAATACAAAGACCAGTTGAAATAAAAGATATGAATGTTCAGGGACGTTACCTCAAGTGGTTGACATTCTCAATAAATTGGGTAACCGTCTGCTAAATGTAAGGGATTCTGAGAAGGAGCTGCGGGTGTGGGGAAATGAGCAGAGGAATGGAAGCCCCACACTTCTTAAGCCCAAAATTTGGGGCTGACTATTTGTTTTCTAACCTGCTGACTGGGCACCAGCCCACAATAATGACCTCAGGCATGGAATCCAACATAAAGGTAAATGCTGAAACCAAGAAAAAGAAGAGAGAAATGACAGAGAAGGAATGAACAAAGGCCCAAGGACAACCTTGGAAAGACCCACAGTTGCTCAGTGGGCAGGAAGAAGAAGAACCGGGAAGAGAAGTCAGAAGCATGAGAGGAGAATGAAGACAATTACGTTATAGAACCTAATGAAAGAGAGAGTGTTAACATATTTGCTCTTTTCTGTATTCACTGTAGAGTTCAGTGACTTGGTAAATATAATATTGAGATAAACATGCTAGAAAATAACAAAAGCCTTCAAGCCATTCATATTGAAATTTATGATTCATATATAACATGAGTTGGAAATGTGGGCAAAACAAATCAAAATGCTGATTAGAATTGCCTTTTTATCCTCAATAATTCCTCCCCCAAAATAATTATTTCACCCCACAAGTCTCCCCTTAAGAAAGCTAAGAATCAGATTCAGAATAAGCATCTGGTGATTTGGAGGGTTTTTTTTCAGTTTTTTTTTAAATTTCCTTTTGTATTGCACCTCATGATTCTTTTTTTTTTCTTTTTTTTTTATTAGTTTCAGATGCAACCAAAATGCCCATCAGTAGATGACTGGATTAAGAAACTATGGTACATTTACACAATGGAGTATTACGCAGCCATAAAGAAGAAGGAAATATTACCATTTGCAACAACATGGATGGACCTCATGATTCTTAAGCAACACAATTTGAATGAAAGTCACAACAAATATCCATTATTCGTTTCTTCCTTCCTCTCGTCACATAGTTAAGATTCTTATCAAGTTATCTATAGACTCTCGGTCAATTGAAAAACTCAATCTGAGGGCTGACCAAATACTTTTCCCAAGACCGCTACCCCAGCACGGCTTGATCCCATGGTACCCGGGGTGCCCGGAGCCAGGCAGGGCTGTGCTGCCCACTCACCTGCATGAGTTCATGGCTTTCCAGAAGATCGTCCTGCAGCATCTCCTGGGTAAGGCGCCCCATGGTGCTGTAGAATTCGTCTGCTGTTTCACAGCATTCTATATGCCTGGGTGAAGAAAGGACAAACAAGGAATTCGTATTGGATGCTCATACTGTGGATTGGGTATGTGCTGCAGGTACAACCAGATATGTTGCTTCTTGCCATCAAATCAATCAAGTTAGCAATCAACAAAAATCAAACTCCTAGGACACACTCACAGCACAGCCTGCTGTATGTGGAGAAAAGATAAAAAATACCAATGGCACCTTAGAGGAGCTTATTACAGGATGAGTTCCCATCTTCCCTACACTGCTCCCCAACCTGACAGTCCCACCGGTGGAAACTTTATTGCTTCTACATGACACATTTTACACACCAGAATACCCACCACTGATCAGAAATCACAACCATGAAATTGGATATGAAGAACAATTATCCCCAGTAGGTAATCTGTTGCTCTTAATCTACAAACTGTGGTATCACTGATAGACTGAAACCAAACCCCAGTAGAAGTAAAAGATGAGAAATACAAGAACATTATCTGCATATTTCATCAGTCCACAGGATGTTTTCACAGGCAGAATTTTTTCAGTTCTTTTCAGGGCACTGCTGCTAGTTGGAGATTACACCCTGCTTCTTGCATTTGGTTCTACATGTAAATAAAGACTCTGCCACCTGGCAACCTGTGAGGTAGGATAGACTTTAATCCTTCTTTCATCTACTATGACGTCCTTTGTGTAGTAGGATGAGTCTATTTGCCCACCAACCACAAGAGATGTACTTTGACATATACTAATATTGGGAGATTTCAATAGAGCCATCCCCCAACAACTATGATGATGGAAAAACTTCAGGCTTTGAAGTGCTACTGAAATCCAATTACCACAATCACGTAACTAAATAAATGAAATAAGTTGTTGAGATGTTATTACAAAAATACAGAGCAGCATGTGGGCATAAACAGAAAAGTGGTTAGGTTTACCCTGGAGGGTGGGGGGATGAGGAAGAGAAATAATGCTTCAGATGAGTTTTGAAAAATATTCTCCATATTGACAAGGAGGAAAATGCATTCCAAAGGCGTGGCTGCAGGGGACAGCAGGACCTACCCAGGGATCTGCAAGTAGCTCCACATGACCAGAGTGGGGAGACAGCACGGCCAGAGGGAGTCAGTGACAGCTAAGGGTAGAAAGCTGCTGAGAGAGGACCACAAAGGCCTCACCTGCCAGCTGAGCCCCTTTAGGGCAAGAGTCACGGAAAGGCTCTTAATAAGGAGTGTGGGAACAGATTTGCCCTTGGCAAGGTTGGACTGGCGGTGGCATGGCAAGTGTGGATACGATGGGGAGACCAAGTAAACTACACCAAGAGGAGCCAGGCATGAGATAATGAGGGAGCGAGCCAAAGCTGTAGGGTCAGAGGAGAAAGGACACGAAAGAGATGCCAGTGAAGGTGAGATGATGGTCTACAACTTACAAATTCTAAAAGGACCCTTGGTGTGAGTGAGAGGAAGAAATTCCAAGTTGCAGAAGCAAGGTGAAAGAAGAGGTTCCATGGATAACCATATGGAAGGCACATATGTTACTCAGATATACATAAACTGGAGATTCTATATATGCTGTTTATGATTTTTCCAATGGAAAGTTTGTGGGGAAGGTTATAGGCACTGGAGTCAGAAAGATCCAGGATTAAGTCCCAGCTCTGCCACTCATTATCTGTGTGACCTTGAACTTGTTAATTAATCTTCCTGGGGTAGTTTTCTCACTTGAAAAGACATGGAGAATAACCCTACCTACTCCACAGGTTTATAGGGAGACTCGAATGAGATAATATGTTTAAACTACCTAAAATAATGACAAACGATAGATACTTAATGGTGTATGTTGGTTGCCTTCCCTTTCATTTGACAAGTTGCATACTCAAAACATGTAGAATTATAATGACCAAAGACTCTGAAACATTTAAAATTCTACCGGTCTGATTCATATATCCCTGAATTGCATAAACAGTAGTCATTTATTAGTAGTAGATTCACATTATTAAAAGCACAAATTTTAGAGGCAGAATATCTGGGTTCAAATTCAGGCCCTTCTACTTTTTAATGGGGTTACTTTGGGCAATTTACTTACCTTCTCTGTACCTCAGTTCTCACACCTGTAAAATGGGGATGAAAACAGGACCCGCCTCATAGGATGATGGTGATTAGTAAATGTGTTAATTTTACATCTGAAGTGCTTAGAACAATGTCTGTCCATTGCAAGCACTCAATGAATATTGGATTTTAAGCATAGCTCTTATTATTTCAACAGTGTGACCTCCCTGGGATGACCATACAAATAAATTCTGATCCTACAGATAATGGGTAGATGGGAATAAAACCAGAATCGCCCCTTTTCCTCCTGCCACATAATTAAGAAGTAACACAAAGAGGACTATAATTGAGTCTGCATACAGGAAAGTGCTTTACTAATTTAATCCTATAAACTAGTTAATCAGTAACTGGACTATTACACACAGAGAAACTATCAAAGCTCAAAAAGCGTACAAGATGTAGAGATGGTTGGAAACACATGACTACAAAAAGAGGTCAACATTGGGAAAAAATGAAAAAGATAAGTAAATAGCACACAAAATTCCCCACAGATGAATTTGCTTGCCTAACTGAAAAGCAATGTATCATAAAACAAAGGCACAGGAGCTAGGTGATCTTTTAAAATACTTGCACACAATAACGATTTTGTTTTAATCCCTGAATTGGTAGTTGATGGATCTCTCTTGCAAAACACAAAAAATGCTGCAAGTCTCCTAGGAAACAACTTATCATAAACAAAAAGGCTACTTAAAAGGTTTTTAAAACAAAACACTGGCAGTAATTTATTAGTTTTCTGACATGTTGTCTATTATGGGTATGCATTCAAGTCATTTATAGCTCTAGGAAAGAAACCATTAAAAACGTCTCCATATCTTAAGTTAACAGTGACAATTTTATCCTAATATTTCTTCCATTTCCCAAAGCGTAGAATTTTAATGTAACACTCATAATACTTGTATATTCGTGATAGGTGAAAATACCCTAGTTTATTCATCCCTGCTACTAGTAAAGAATGTAAGTAAAATCTGGGGCGGCCCTTGGCTCAGTTGGTTAGAGTGCAGAGCTCATAACACCAAGGTCGCCAATTTGATTCCCACATGGGCCAGTGAGCTGCACCCTCCACAACTAGATTGAAAACAATGACCTGATTTGGAGCTGATGGGTCCTGGAAAAACACAATGTTCCACCCAAATTTTTTTTAAAAGCAATACATTAAAAATAATAATAAGAATAAGTAAAATCTATTTGGTAATGTATTCGGTTTTAATATATTTCCACATAAAATTCATTCTTGATGAAAGGAAAGAAGCTCCATACAGTCTATTGCCTATGTACCAAGCACCATGCTAGATACCTTATACATATTATCTCATAAATTTGATCATAGCCCTGAAAGGGAGAACAAAATAAATACTAAAGATTCAAACATAATCCAAATTGTGATATTAGCCAACAAAATCCACCTACTCCTTTCCAGACCTTCTAGTTCCTCTTTCATTTAAGTCCCTCTCCCTCTTCCCAATGAGTGTCCAGAGAGCTGTTAACAAAAAGTAAACCAGCCAGGACACTAGCACTGAGAAGGAGGGGGAGAATTAGAGGCCTGAAATAGCCTACCCCTCCTCTAAAATACTAGATTCCGTCTGCCCCCAACAATCAAGAATGAGCCAGCTGAGATTTCAGAAAGCGAAAGCAATTACACAAAGTTCACAATTTTCTCTTTTCCTCACACTTAAATAGCGATGCTTTCCATGTTAGAGCACACAAATTGCTCAAGGCCCCAACACAACAGAACAGAACGGAAGGTGGAAATCACTTACTCTCCCAATTTTGCCCAGATAGCCAGTGACACCCTTAGGATGATTTCCGAACCTTCAAAGAAGACCGAATCCCAAATCTTTAAAACGGTATGGTTAGGGAGGCACGTAGCGAAGAGTGTGAGAAACCACTGCATCGTGAAGACATTCGTAAGTGGGGGCTCATATCCACCTGAAATAAAACAAACACTACATTTCTTCAGAACTGACAAATTTCAAGTTATAAAAATATTCTCAGTCTTTCATGTCCACTCAAATGTTACCCATTTATTGGTTGATTTGTTTATATCACTAAATTCTGGTTCTTTCTTTTTCCTTCCTTTTTCTAAAAGAACATAGGTGTGTTTAATAGAAATCTCAATAATATGAACTTTACGAATTCTTTATGGTATTTCAAAAATCTTAACCTAAAATTGAATTTAGTTCTACAATTTGTGAGATGCTGAAAATTAAGGAGAATGTTTTCCTCACCAAAACAGGATGAAAGGAAAGGATTTTAGTCTCTTGAAAGCAAAAGCCAATTTTCAAAATCTCATTAAGCCCATCTTTATTCAAATGCTGCTGATAAAAATAAAATTTCTCATTAGGAATTACTTGTCTACTTCTTAAATTATACATAATTCAGAGAACTTACAACGGAATTAAGCTAGAAATCAATTACAGAAAGATAGCTAGAAAAGCCCAAAATATTTAGAGATTAAACAACATGAAATTGTAAAATATTTTGAACTATACACAGCTTTAAAGATCCGGGATCCAGCTCACTTTGAAGTATTAGAACTCACTAAAAAACATAGTATTCTCTCCCATTTCCAGTGATGGCATATGTATGTATTTTAATGAAATATAAAAATCTAGATATGTGGACTGATCCTTCCTCCAAATTACAGTGAGAATGTGCATTTGGCCAAGCATAAGCAAAAAGAGATCTGTTCTCCTGCACTTATTTTCATCCTTCTTACCTATGAACAAAGGGATTATCTTTGTTCAGAGACTAGAATCTGAGGTCACCCCTTGTAGGCAAATCCAGGGCATTTGGGAAAAAAACATGGAGCCGATAAAGCATGACTGACTGTGGGACAGGCAAGGTTGCTCTATCTGGAAGCTTTATGAAATCCACAAGTGCACAATTATACTGCACCAACTAAATGAAAAGATGATTCAAATGACTTAGTAAGAAATGGTTAGAGATACCAGGTGTCGCTAAAATTTCCAATATATTTTAATCACAGATTAGGTCCTCAAAATCCTTTAATATTTTCTCAGATTTAAATGTGTGGGTCAGTAACTGGCAACCATTTACAGGAAACACAACAAACTTCTGAGTCTTCTTTCTGGTACTCTGAACAGCACGGAAGTGCAAGCAGTGGGTATAGTTACAGCACTAGCTCAGGTCCTTCGGAAAGCTGCACGATGCCTGCTGGGTAGTGGCGATTCTCAGAGCTGCTTGCAGCGCTGTCTTCACTGCTGCCCTACTTAACCCTTCCTTCAGGGTTCAGATTCTACCTGGAGGCTCAGAAGAGCCCTTCTCCAGCAAGAACTGGCCCATTCATCTCAAGTAAATCTATATATCCTCAGCAAGAGTAAATAGAAGGGACATTAAACACTTCAATCCAAAGGACTGCTTTCATCTCCTACAACTTTATGAAAATACATATCGCACTCTCCCATAACCTCAATGGTTCAGGAAAAACCACAGTCTGTGCTCAATTGTACTTGTAGCTCCGTTTTGAAGACTGCCTATAGGTTCGGTGCCAGCTTAGAACAGTGTAACTAAACAGTAAAACATGTATACCATTCTTCATCTAGAGGTCAATATGTCACTTTAGTTATTGATCTGGTACTAGTGAAGTATCAGGTGTTTGAATGACTTCCTAACCATGACCAGTTAGACATTCAATATGTTTTGATTTTCAGTTTTGAGTTTGTTCTCTAGAAATCTATTTCATTATATCAAACTCGCATCAACAGAAATACCTAAAAACATGTATTTCCATTCAAGGTTTAGGCTCATATGTACAGTGGAATCAGAGAAGTAAAATGTTTTCAAAGGTATAATAGCATTGAATCATCACTACCTCCACTCTCCTTGTTTGCTGTTCTCTGAAGAATATCCAGGTGCTGAGATAATTCAGGAAGCTTCAGTCTCAAGAGGTCTCTGAAGACGGCCATATCCACAGACAATGCCTGGAGATTATTGACAAAATAGCTTTCAGGAAGTACCTTATCAATAAGGTAAATCATAATCTGAAAAAAAAAGATAAAGAACAAGATTGCTTCATAAAAATCAGTATCCTAACGTGTCCTAAATAGAAAAAACATATTCCAATGGATAAAATATAGTTAGCCAAAGCACGCTATCCTATAAATGTGTCAGTACCAAAATGTTCTGGATTTTCAAGGCTCATCTCCAATCTGGGTAAAGAGTGGGTGGTATAATTATCTGAGCAACTCATGATTAGCTAAGTAACTCATCAAAGTACCTCAGACCCAAAGTCTGCTGCTGTCTAAAATTTCTAGATGGACAGCTAGACCTGAGTCTACCCCATAAGTAGCTGGGATTAAACAACCCTCAGCCTCACTTTGAGAAGTGACAGAGCACAAGCTTCATCAGGAAGTGAAGCTTGTGGCCAGCAGGAATCTTAATGCTGGCTCCTTCGTGTCAGCCCTACCATGAAAACCAAGAGCTGGCCTGTCATAAAACACCCTCACTGAAGCTGGTCTCGAAATTCACTTACCATCAACCTAGATTATTAGAACAATTGATGTTGGCTTTTTGTCCACTTTCCTCTCCTGGGAGAATGTAACAAGGTTTTATTTGAACAAATGGCACTTTTAAAATCTGGGTTTCTTTCATAAGATTGTCCCATAAATTCTTCAAGTTACTATTTTCATTCTGACTTTTCTACTTGTGTTACCTTTTCTAAGCTGTCAAGAACCACTAGAACGCCCTAGCAAAACACACGTGTTCTATATGTCAATCTCTGGTCCATTCCCTGTCAGCATGCCTGCTATGCGTAGGCCCTCCCTCCTAGGAGACCTGCTCATTCCCCACTAGAGCACAAGAAAACTAAAATAAAGAACAAAACCCTAGCTGGCCCTATATATGTTGGTGGGAAAGTAGCTGTCTCACATTTTAATTTTCAGCATATCGGAAAACCCCATATTCCAAAAAATGTATCTCCCTGACCTGTCAAAGGCCCATTTTTCTTCTCATCCCTGGCTTGTAAGATCTACTTTTAGGGTCATAGTTTTGACTAAGTCAATAAGGGTGGGGACATACTCTCAAGAAGGTCCTCCTTAGGCCTTTATTACAGGAATGGGAAGGTCAGGGAGCTGCTTTAGCCTTCTTCTGTAGGACAGAATTTACCAGGGAAATGTATCGTCCCCCTGGGAATGGGAGCTTAGCAATAAAAGGAATATATTCAATCTGTGTGGAGGAAGGAGGTCCTGGAGTGCCCGAGGCCACTTGAGAGGAAAGGCAGATTTCCAGCTGAGCAGAGTGCCCTGGTAGTCTTTGCCCTCTATGGGTAAGGACAAGGGGATTTATGGAATTACGAAGGCAAAATTTAAAGGTAACAGTCTATTATTGCACTTTTCACCTAGGGTAAGTTGTATAATACCAAGAAAGACACTGTGTTTTTATTAAGAAATTATGATCCCTCAAAATTATAGAAAAAAAATTACAAATTATCAAAGGAATTCCTGTGACACAATGAAATTCTCTGTCTAAAGGTATCACAAGAGCCAGTTATGTCTTATATCAGCTATGTCACTCCACCAACTACTGTATTTCAAAGACCAAACATTAGATCTTTAAAAATTACAATAAATAATGGCAATAGAGCAAAGATAGTCTCTTCAATAAATGGTGCTGGAACACCAGGACATCCAAATGCAAAAACATGAATCTAGACATAAACCTTACACCCTTCACAAACATTGGCTCAAAATTGACCTAAGTGTAAAAAGCAATATATGAAACTCCTAGACGATAAGAGCATAGATGACTTTAGGGATAGGAATGACTTTCTAAATACAACACCAAAGCCACGATCCATGAAAAAAATACTTGATAAGCCAGACTTCATTAAAATTAAAAACTTCTGCTCTAGGAAAGATGATGTCAAGTGAATTAGAAGACAAGCCACAGACTGGGAGAAAATACATGCAAAACACACATCTGATAAAGGATGATCACCCAGAATATAAAAAGAACTCTTAAAACTCAACAATAAGAAAACAAACAACCCGATTTAAGAAATGGACCAAAGACCTTAACAGACACTTCACCAAAGAAGATATACAGATGGCAAATAAGCATACGAAAAAGATACTCCACATCATAGTCATCAGGAAAACTCAAATTAAAACAGCGCGATACCACTACACACCTATTAGAGTAGTCAAAATCTGGAATGCTGACAACACAAAATGCTGGCAAGGATGGGAGCAACGGGAACTCGCAGATATTGCTGGTACGAATGCAAAATGGTACAGCCACTTTGCAAGACAGTTGGGCGGTTTCTTACAAAACTAAACATAGTTTGCCAGTTTACTCTGACCATGCAATCCAGCGATTGCAGTCCTGGTATTTACCCAAAGGAGATGAAAAGTTATATCCACACAAAAACCTGCATGCATATTTTTACAGCAGCTTTATTCATAACTGCCAAACTTGGAAGCAGCCAAGATGTTCTCCAGGTCCAGACAATGGAATATTATTCAGCGCTAAAAAGAATGAAGCTATCAAGCCATGAAAAGACACGGAAGGGCATTAAATCATATTACTAAGCGAAATAAACCAATCTGAAAAGTCTACATACTAATATTCCAATTATGACATTCTAGAGAAGGCAAAACTATGGAGGTAGTAAAAGGATCAGTGGTTGTTGAGGGGATGAAAAAGGGGGAGCACAGAGGATGTTTAGCAAAGAGAAAATACTCTGTATGATGTTATAATGATAAATACATGTCATTATACATTTGTCCAAATCCATATAATGTACAAGTCCAAGAGTGAACCCTAATGTAAACTATGGACTTTAGGAAATTATTGATGTGTTGATGTGGGTTCATGGATTTTAACAAATGTACCCCTCTGATGAATGATGAACGCTGTTGATAATGATGGAGGACGTGCATGTGGGGAGTTGGGGCCGGGGGTTACGGAAAATCTCTGTACCTTCCTTTCAGGTTTGCCATGAATCTAAAACTGCTCTAAAAAAAAAAACATTTAAGAGACAAATAAATAATGAGGGAGCTTCAGAAAAACAGTTACTAAGACAAAACAGTAAGTGCAAAAAAGCAAGGAAAATGGTTTATCTACATCTAATATACTATATATTTCCTTAATAATTACAACTTGCAAAGGCCAAAATAGCTATTAGAAAAACACCAACACCTAATATTTTCCTTTGCATCAGAAGTGTTTCTTCATGAACCCAACCTTCCTTTGCATATTAAATGCCTAGCCAAATTCCTAAACCATCGTGATGTCATTTCATTCCATCAAGTTCATTTTCTTAGAGGCAGAAATACAAATATTCAGTTTCTCAGTTTTATTTAATCCACCTTTTCATGTGAATTTTTATTTCTCAAGTATCACTGAACCCTTTCATGATATGATTGCCATTATATCCCCTTCTCCAAACCTTTCCACCCCACCCCCTAACCTACATTGTTTATTCCAGTTTCTCAACAGAACAGTTCCTATTTTATAGTCATATAAATTACATGTGGAAAAAATTTGACTAAAACTGGATAGACTGAGTAAACAAAAGTGCTTCTTAATAAAAAAATGTTTTAACCTCATGTATTTGATGTGTCACTGACACCCACCTCCACCCCCGTCTATTTGATGAACAAATAGCTGCAAAGCTGTTTCCTTAAATACATGAATGGAAAGAGAGAGAGGATGAATACAGACTTAGATCATGTCAGGCTGGATTTATAATTAATTCCACCATGACATGTATAAAACCAGGAGGAACATTTGCTTATTTTTCTATATCACATTAGTCAGTGATTGAGACTATCACGAAGTTATTCACCATAGTCAAACACAGAATTGGGGTGAGGGGAGGTGCTCTTGAATACAAAGACTAAGTAGCCACATCCATCACAAAGTATTGCACCAATAGCAGTTTGAGAGCTCCAGTATGAATGAGCAATCCCACCTTGCCCCGAGCAAATAAGGCAGTGGCCATCCTCCACATTTGAAATGCTTCATTTCTCATAAAGACAATTTCTGGTGACTCAGTGAGTCACATTCAGACCTATAAGCTTAAATTGCTAGTGTCCCATCTGAAAAAGTTTCCAGAATTTTTTTTTTTTACTAATAAAGGCCCTAGGCATCAAAGATGAAAAGATAATAAATATAATTCACTTCCATAACCTTTCTCTATGCAAACATCTTCCATCATAGATATTCACTTTCAGCCTATCTCCTCCATACCTCATCTCAGATATGAAAGAATAAAGCAGCCTAATAAGATCCAATCAGAATGAAGCATCACTGGTGGAATAGGCGCCACCCCTGGGAGCCCCACCTCCTAATAGTGACACCACTGTATGAGCCCATCGCCTGGAGTATGAGCTGGACCTAGTGACTGGTTTCTAATGAATAGAATATGGCAAAAGTGGTGAAATGTTACTTCTGATACTAGGCTACAAATCTGTAACTTAATCTCTTCTGCCTTGATCACTTTCTTTTACTCTCTCACTCACTCTGAGGGATGCCAGCCACCATGTTGTGAGATGGAAAGCCTCACATGGAAAAGGCCTCTGACCAATAGCCAGTAAGGAACTAAGGCCCTCAGTCCAATGACCTGTGAGGAATTAAATCTTGCTAACAACCACCTTAATGAACTTGGAAGTGAATGCTCCCACCTGGAGTGAATGCTCTCATTGAGCCTTCAGATGAGACCACAGCCCCAGCCAACAGTTTGAATGCCACAATGATATGACTTTGAGCCAGTGAAGCCACGCCCAGATTCATCTCAACAAAACTGCAAGGTAATACACGTTTGCCATTGTAAGTGGCTAATTTATTATGCAGCAATGGATAATTAATATTAATTAATACAATTAGTATTTAACTTTCTTTAAAATATGTCTTGTAAGTGACACTAAAAACATAATCACTCTCTTCACTTCTGGCGGCTACATGAATTGGTCACTTGACCTGGCCTTAACCTGGGAGAAATGGTATCATGGGTGACTACCAAGGTGTAGCAAACTCCTTGGGAGGACTGGGTATCGGGAAGACAAAGTAGAGGTGGAACATTTCACTCTCTGAAGAATTTCAGCTGCCTTCCTCGGAGCCTGATACTCACTTTCAGTGCATCCCCTTCGTTGCCTTCCACCACTTCCAGAATTAGTGCAGCCAGAATGTTAAAGCCTTGGCAGTACCCAACATTCTTGTTCCATCGGGCATAGGCCAAAAGGACCCGCTTCAGCACAACCCTGTCCTGCTCTGCTTCCTGGCCACAGTAAGAACTGCAGCCTGTGCGGTGAAGATCCTAAAATGACAGGGAAACAAGATTTTTTTTTTTTTGATTTTTTAAAAAATTTATTGGGGTGATAATTGTTAGTAAAATTACATAGATTTCAGGTGTACAATTGGAAACAAGATTTTTAAAAATGACTTCTTATATTCTCTCTCAAAAAAAAAAACACAAAACAAACCAAACAAACAAACAAAAAACTGTAGGTATTTATTTTCCTCAGCATGAGAGTCAGATTATCAACATGTATTTCCGTTTTTAAAAATGCATACGCAACTTACACATGCAGACCAAAACAAATTTTTTTTAGTTTTCTTCTTCCTAATGTTTTCTAATGTGCCAAGACATCTTCAAGAGGAATTACAGTCAGGCAAATTTTCCACTTAAGATGTTTCCAGAATTAACACAAATAGGCACTCAGAATTAACAAAAATTACATAATAATTCCATATAAATTGATAGTTCATTTTAATAATATGTCTCAGATAGAACAAGTCATTTCAACACATGTATGATAGATGCCAACATTATTTCTTTCTACAAAAAAAATTATATAATACCTATTTAGCTATCAAAACTCTAAATAGTATTAAGGAAAAAATCAAAATAGCAAAAAATGCAACCTGTACTATATAGACAAACAGAAAAATCATTCTGTCCAAAACAGCAAAATCATTCTATCCAAATTATTGTATAAATTTCTGTGAAATTGACAGAAACATTAATATTTAATCAGGACAATATTTGTAATTTTATTTCCAAGCAGAGACTATGCTATTCAGGCACTGAAGTCATTTTACTGATACAGCATTCGTTTCAATGAGAAAATAAAAGGTCCTCTTAATAACATGATTGTTATAAAATGTGTATTCCTTAATTCCTTAATTCACAATTTAAGCAGAAAGAAAGTATTTCAAATATGGAATACTTCAGCTCTGAGAAAGACATTCTGAAATTCCAAATAAACAGCTGAAATGTGGATAATGCAAAGGCTTTTCAAGCAGACAAGATATAACTCCATAATATATTTTTAGCATTTGTCTGAAACAGACCAAGTTAGATCAGAAAGTAGCTCCTTTTAGTTAGTACTTCCTCCTGAAAAAAAAAAAAAATCTTCAAATCTGCCAAAACATTAGCCATCTCGTGGTGGCCAAATTACAGATAAAACATCTTTCTTTTTAAAACCTCAGCTTAGCTTTCCACTGTAATGTACTCATATAAAATAAAAAACCATGTGCTAGAGGCTTATGTAAGAGAATAGCAGTGGGATCAGATTGAATCAGCATCCTTGGCTTTTGGCACCAGGATCTAACCAACTGTAATAATCCAGGTAGGCAAACCACAGCTGCCTCCACAGATGGTTTGAGCTCTTGACAGTCTGCTTTAAAGTATACCCACCAATCAGTCTATCTTCACAAACTGACAGTTAAGAAATTATCAAAGACCCTAATAACAGCCCAATTATTCTAACATGAAATATGCTTAATTTTAAATTTCTCAGTGACTTATGTAAAAAAAATCCAGTTAACAGCACTGACTCACGCTAAAGAAAAAAAAGTAATTTCAATCTTTTATCATGTGAGCAAGGTAAGTCAACTGTCAGTGGAAACATTTTATTCTTACCGGCAACATCCAAATTTATGAAGACAAGGCATAGTCAAAGATCCCCATTAACTATTAGAATGAGGAAGCAGAAAATATAGAGACATCCAGACCTCTGTCCAGGCTTGATCCTCTGTCCAGGAAACATCTGGCTCCTAGACTCTGCCTTCTAAGTTAGAACAATAGGCCAAGCTCAGTGGCGTTACCTTAACTATCTGAATTCCCATCGAGTCATCATCAGGATTACTCCTTTCATTGAAAGTGAAGCGCATGGTTTTGTCCCAATCAATGGCTATACTGTGCAAATAATGATCTGCCAAGGTCAACCAAACCTAAAATATTCATAAAGAAAAATGCTAGAGTAAGACACATAATTTCACCTTTATTAGAAACAGTTATTACATCCAACAATAAAATGGGAGCTGTTCCTAGACCAGATATAGCCCACATGTAGAAAGCCACAAGGGCCTCATTGAAATGTTTGCTGTACTGAATTGCACCAATCAGGGCCTTTCATTTATTCTTTCAATTCATATTTGCTGAGTTCCAACTATGTACCAAGCAATGATCTAGCAATTAGGGAAACTGCTAAGAAAACAAAAAATATTTTTCAAATTTTATTTCAGTTCATTGAATTAGCTCCATGATGTTATGAGCTTGCTATACTTGGCTCTTAATTGCTGTCTATGCTTGGGCAAGAGCCACCTGGTCATTCATGGAGAATGGGCCTTTTTTCACCATGAAGTGGCTTCTGCCTTTAAATCCTACCTCTTTCATTCTCATTCTCTCTCTCTCTCTCTCTCTCTCTCTCTCTCTCTCTCTCTCTCTCTCTCTCACACACACACACACACACACACACGCGCACACGCGCGCATACGCACGGGGGGGAAAAAAAAGCCTGACAGATGAATTCTCATAACAAATAACTTTTTAAAAAGAGTCATTGGGTATTTTTACTCCTCTGGTCATCTTATCCTGAAAAGCTGTTTCTGAAATATGTATTCCAGAATGCCATTTTTAAGGTATATTTTGAGGAACTCCCAATGCTCAAATTCTAGGAATATAAGATGAGGTTTATAAATGAATACAATAAGAGAACATTTCAAGTTTTGGTACTGAACGTAGTTTAGCAGAAATAATACTGATTAATGTCTCCAGCCAGACTTCTCTCCTAAGCATCAGAATCTTATGTCCAAATGCCCACTTGAAAACTTGAACTTACACATCTAATAGACATCTCACCCTTAACAGAGCCAAAGGCAACCATCGAATTCACTGCCACCTCAGCTATACATACATACATACACACATAACTGCTCCTCCCATCTGTGTGAATAACATGTCTCCCCTTCCAGCAGCTGAGGTAAAAATCGCGAAGCCATCGTTGACATCCCTCTTACGTCTTATTTCAATCCGATAGGCATTCACATCAACTCAGCCTTCAGAATATGCCTAGAATCTGAATCTGACCCCTTCTCTCCATCTCCACTACCACATTATTGCAATAAATTATTGCCTAAATTACTGCAAGTCTACTGGTCTCCCAGCTTCTGCCCTTGTCGCTCATATTCTCAAGTTAGTAGCCAGAGTGGTCCGTTTAAAATGTAAGTTGTATCATGTTAGTCCCCAGTGCTTCCCATTTCACACTGGACAAAGTCCTAGCATGGCCTACAAGGTCCTACATGACCTGCCATCCCCCCGACCCCATCACATTACCTCTATGACCCTCTCTCCCTTGCTTTCCCCTTTGCTCACTGTGTTTCGGGCCCCCTGTCATCTTGCCTTCGCTTGTATATTCCTGAGATGCTCCCACCAGAGAGTTCTGTTTGGAGTACTCACCCCCAGGTAGCTGCATGGCCTACTGCTCACCTCCTGCAGGGCCCTATTCAACTGTCACTTTGCTATTTCAAATTCCACCTCCTTATCCCCATTCCTCCGCATTTTCTTAATTTATTTCTCTGCTGTATTTTTATCCATGGTACTTATCACCATCTGACATACTTTATATTTTTTCCTTTGTAAACTCCATAAGGACAAAAACTTTGGTCTCTTCTGTTTTTCCATTGCTGTATCCCCAGTACCTAGGATAGCATCTGGCACAGAATAGATAATCAATAAATACTTATTGAATGAATGAATAATAAAGAGAGACAGGTTTAAAATTATTACAGCTAGAATATTCTTTTTGACATTCCAGAGACTTTAAAGAAGGAGAGTCATGATCCTTTTATATTTGAGCCCTACGAATCCTCCTTACCTTTCTCCTCCATTCCTTTGGTATTCCCGTTGATAGTCTGGCAACTGCCTTAAGAGCATCATACCACTGGGAACAAAGAAGAAATATTGGCAGAGTGATAATACTGACCTGCATTAGCACTTTTCAACCTTTTTTCCATCTTGATATCTGTAGACTATGATAAAATTTGTGCAGCAGTAGGGTAAACAGTCAAAGCTTCTTTCGGCCAGATATGACTGGTCTAAGGACTGTGCCTGCCCCAAGGCCCCCTTACGTAGCCTTAACACATCTGTGATCCACTTGCCGTACTCACAGCATTGGGAAGCACTGGTTCAGAACTCAAAACATATGTTATAGATTCAGAATAACAGATGTTTGGTTTCCGTAAATTTTTCTCACACTTGCACCATTAATAGAAAGTACAATATTTTTCATTGCAAGTATAAACCCAGGCCATTTGTAGCTTCATAAGCTATTTTATCTATAATTTTAAAAATTGACTGTCTTCTTACGCATATCAAAGTATATGTTAATTTTCCCACTTTGAGACTGAATCTCAGTGTACCCTGTAAATACCCTCAAAGTAAGAGTATTTTCAAAACCAAAAATAAAGTTACCTGCTGAAAACCATTTTGACCTAAAGATGGCTCAAGAGTGAACTTCAACTTTGTGTCAACTCCTAAAAGAAAAACACATAGGTAACTGTTATTTTGGGATAAAATAAATTCTATCAAAAGTAAAACTTAACCTGATTCTACTGCATCATCATGAAATTTTTAAAGCATTCATTTTTACTAAATTTTAGTCAACTTTGTTAAAAGAATACCGATTATTAAAATAGAAAAATAGCCTATGGCAACAGAATAGAGCTTTTTACATTGAATGGCGGTTTCCACAGCTGTCTGGAGTAATGCACAAACAAAAACAAAAAGTGACACCATTCGCTTGGAGTCATACGGACCTCCACTCAACTTGGTTCCTAGAGTCAAACAAATGATTCAACCTGTCGCAGTTTCAATTCTTTGTCTTTAAAATCAGGAGAATAACATCTATCGCTGTAGTGTCATGATGATGAACTGTAAATCACTTAGCACAGTGTAATTAATATTTACGAAACTAAGGAAGATAATTCTCTAGTTATAGAATTTGTTTTCTAGGACTCTTGTATGGATTAAATCTATTAAGGAAACTTCAGTGGAACATCAAAAGCTATGAAAATAATGTCATGCCTTCCCACTTATGGAATCCTTAACAATCCTATTTGGAAATTTTCATATATCTTTAAATTCTTCTTGAAAGAATTAGTTACTGAAGATAAAAGTTTGTATGTTTAATTATAGACTACAAGCTATAAATATAACTGATCTCTAATTTGAAGTTACCTATGACTTTAGAAAAATTTCTTGCTTCAAATCTCAAATCCATAGAAGTAAATAAATAGGAGAATGTATAAAGACTACATGCTTAATACTTATAGTGGGCATTTATACAGAATTCCATTGTAGAAGTATGTGCTGTTGTTACTCAGGTGAAATCAAATGACAATTTTTATTCCCACTTAAATTCTATTTTTAAAATAACATAATCAAATCTAAAAATGCAATATATCCTTTTCTTACCATTTCAAAATCAATGAAATGACATTTTAAATCACTTTCTAAAAGAAAGACTTATTACTTAAGAGTTCAAGGACCAACATATACCAAACATTATCAATAACATTCAGTTTTACAATTTATGATTGTCCTTTATGATAACATTTTTGCTTCTAAGATGTTGACTGCAGATTAGGCATACTTGAAACCTCTCCACAACTTCCACTACTTAGGGGCTAGTATGTAGAATAGAAACAATCTTCAGAACTTGTAAAATTATAATAATAAAGTAGACTTGTCATTTAAAAACATGTATATGGAATCAAGAAGCTGGAACGAGATGTGTCTGATTTGCCCAAGCCCGTCAGAGTATGCAGACGCCCTTCTCGAGTCCTGTGAGTATACAGGAGTTGGGTCCCAGATTTCCGAAGTCAAGCTGTGGCAGAGAATCCCAAGATATTTCTTTTCAAAGCTTCAGGGCCGAAACCATACTCTGCCTAGATAGAGAAGATTTTCTTCCCGAAGATCTGTTAAGTACCCCCACGGATTCTCATCACTATGAGTTGGTTTAAATGAAGCCTGGCCTCAATGCAGTCAGTGCAAGAATGCGGTGGTCCCAAGAGTGCCTCCAGCTGGAGCGCAGGATTTAAGGCAGGAAGAAACCGCTAGTGTTGTGAGGGTGCTGTCCAGTCCCGGGGTGCTGAATGGAGGAGCGCAGGTCGTGACGTTTGCTTTATTATAACAAAGACCAGGAAATTCGGTCCCGCACTGAATTATTTCTACCGACCTAAAAGCCCCGGATTCCCTGTATGTATAACCGAATATGCTCCCTTGACTTTTTCAGAGCACCTGCTGGGCACCCTGCCGATGGCTCTGCTGTGCTGAAACCTGGCTGGGTTAGTCAAAACCACAACTATTTTCTCCTGATCAAGAATGAGTCACAGGATTTAACTGGAATTGATCATTCGCTGCCTGCATGCAGAAGCTGAAATCAGGTCACTTTCACCTCTTTTCTTCTAACTGAATAAGGGAGGGGAGAAGGTTTATGTTTCATCTGATAATCACAGCTGTTCCGGATTCAGAAATACAAACCACTTTTAACGTGGAAAGGAGATTTTTTTTTTAAGGGTGAAGGAAGATGGTGAATAAATACTACAGTCTCTGCAACTAGACACTTCCTTGGGGAGAAAAACAAAGGAACCACGAGGTTCGGAAAGGCAGCCACGCGTTCCATCCTTTGGGGCTCAGTGTCTCGGCAGATTCTCCCCTACAGCCTCAGGATAGCAGGTCCCCGAAGACGCTGGGAGGCGGGGGCGGGGGGAGGACGAACCTGCCTGGAACCCAGATGATGCCACTCCAGGGACAGGTGAGCGCTAAGCACGGGTGTGAGTACAGCCGGTTCCCTCTGCGGCCACCCTAGCTCTGAGTCCATAAAACCCCAGGGAGGGATGCCGGGGGTGCAGTAGACGCAGAGTTATGCAGCCTGGAGAAGCAGAGATGTGTAAACACACGCTGAAAGCAAAAGGGGCCTAGCCTAGGACAGCCAAGCGCACTCCCGTACTTTACCTATAAGAAAGGATCGCTAGGCTGCAGGAGTGTTTCCTGCCTGCTACCCACCCGGACACACAAATTAGAGGCTCCAGGCGAGCTGACCCCAGGCATTCATGCAGCAGAAACGGTCAGCAAAATGTACCCGATTTTTCCTTAGCAGCTGCTGCCTTCCCCTGAGACCCCAAGTATCAAACCTGTGCCTTTCTCCGCCTCACACACCTCTTTCAAGGTCTGGCTTCATGTGAAGCCGAAGCACAATTGGTTGCGCGGCCTATGATAGCCCGGGCAGGCGCCAGCACTTCCCCAGCTCCGGGCACAAACAGGGCTGGACCGCGCACAGGCCACGGGGAGGGGGCCCTCGAGCAGCCGACGGAGCAGTGGGTCCTCCCCGCCTCGGAGGCCGCTGACCCCGCCCAGGCCCTGGTCTGCGCTCTGCCCTCCCAGGCCGACCCAGACCCGCCTGCGCCGAGCCGTGGTGCCCTACACCGGGAGGCCCGTGGACGCTCCGCGACCTAGGCGGAGTCCAGCTCAAGCAGAGAGCGAGCAGTACCAGCTCCCTGGGCGCCACGCTACTTTCCAGTGCCCTGTGTGCAGCCTCGGGTCCTCACCCGGCTCCAGAGTGCACAGCAGCCGGGGCGCGGTCCGGGAAATGCAGCTTCGCTTCTTGAGGACATTGCTCAGGATGGTGCCCACACCGCCGCCGCTGCCGCCGCCACCGCCACCCTGCCGCTTCAGGCATCTCCCTCCGCGCCGCAGGGAGCCGGTCAGCTTGTCCTGTCGCATCCGGGAGCGCCCGGAGCTCCAGTGCAGCCACCGTCCGCCTGGGTCACCCCCTGCCCCACTGGCTTCGTGCGAGTGGCTCCGCGAGTCGGGTCAGTCGAGGGTCCCTCCGGAGCAGCGAGAGTGCGGCTGACGCTCGGGGGTCGAGGGGACTGTGGGGCAGCGCGGGAGCCGCCGATCGCAGGGCGGCAGGCGGGCATCTGCAGTGCGGAGCCTGCACAGCTAAGGCAGGAGAGTGCTCGGGGCGGGGAGGAGGGCGGGAGCAAGTGAGCGCGCGGGAGAGGAAGGCGGCGCTCCCGCCCCCAATCCCGGCATCACCGCGGCAGGCGGGGCGGTTTAGCCCCGCGCGGGGCCGGCTCCCGGCACCTGTGCCGGGGAGTCGTGGAGCTGGAGAGCCGGGAAACCCGGGAGCCGACGGGTGAGCAACTGCACTAGAGACCAGAAGCTACGACAGAGATTTGCGCGCTTCTCACAAAACCAGGAGGGGTTGGAGGGGGCACCAAAGGGAGCAAGTCTCCAACGCAGAACACCCTCGAGAGATGCAAGCGCCCACTTCATCTGAGCAACCTCCAAAGGGACGGTCAGCCGACCGCAGGACGAATCTGGCAACGCAGCAGAGAAGCTGGCAGATGGCGAAGCTTCATCCCAAATTGTGTTAAACTCTTTCCTGGCAGCTTAGAGAAGCATGGCGAGCACGTAAAAAAAAAAAAAAAAGTAATAATAATGGTTGTTTCTCTTGGAAGAATGGGCTTCAAGAAAAAAGAAGTGTTCCCATTTAAAAGCAGTTTTTTTAATTTAAAAAAGTGTTTCCTCATCTCTCCAGCCAGACACCTGCCTCAGTAGTTCAGAACTAGTAGCTAGAATTACTGTAAAAAAAAAAAAAAAAAAGTCACTCTTAAACTACAATATTCACCAACGGAATATTAAAATATTAATCATAAAAATAAATGAGGAATAAAGAAGGAAAGGATGTGGGGGAGAGAAATACGAAGATATTTGTGTTTGCTAACATTTAGAAAAGGAACACTAGATGGATAAACCAAAAACTAATAAGAGTATTTATGTGGGAGAGAATAGTGTGGAAGAGGCAGGAACAGCAAACAGACTTCTCGGGATGTGCCTTACATAGTTTTGACTATGGAATAACATGTTATATTAATAACATTAATAAATTAAATTTTTAAAATCCTACCAAAAAATTGGTACTGAATGGAAACAAATGAACCTAGTGGAGTATCTCTTTGATGGCAAAAGAACACAGAAACAATAAGTTGCTTTAGAATACAACGTTATGACCCTACACGAATGGTGGAATATATTCCACCATTCTCCAAAGGCAAGGAGAGCTGCAACAAAATCTTAGAATTCATTCAGTAGCATTATTGTCATTACTAATGTCCGCATTGTTTTTTAAATTCTTATACCATAAGCAAATCATTATGCTAATGTCAAAAGGAACAAAGATGTTTTCAGCGTAACAGAAATACACATGTACAATCAAAGAAATTAAGTTTTCCTTAAATTCTGCAATAGTATATTTAAGTTGGAAATGCTAGTGTGAACTCATCTTTTTTCCTTTAGAAATACATACATATCCACGGAAGAAGTTTAAAAATAAGAACAACCCAACAGCAATGTACATCCCCCAGCCTCCAGACTGTGGTCTCTAAAAACCATTTCCCATTAAAAGGAACCAAGGGCCCCTTTGAGGTGTAACTGATTCCAGATCTAGGCCAGAAAAAGTACAAGATGAGCCCGAAACATCTTCATGAGCTCAGGAAGGAAGGAAATGCTCCAAAACCAACAGGGTCATCTCAAAAGGACACAGGAGCCACGTGAATAGGCTTCTACTGGCCAAAGACAAAACAATTTGAGCATCGAAAACAGTGGCTGTTACTGATTGAAAACTACTGAATAATTTTTAAATGCATTCCTAATGATATTCTGAAAGAGCTAACAAAAGAAGTCATCCTTATGACTCTGGCACACTTATTTTGTAATCAGTATATTCTGGGCTTTCTGAAGTGCCCCCAGAATTGGAGGACAATGTCAGAAATGATACAACTCTACGCTTGAAATATACATTTCATATATAAGAATCTGTTAAAATGAGATTAGTCACTCTGCAAATGTAAACCAGGCTGATAAGGGATATGTAAATTATCCGGTTTTGCCTGCCTGACTTAGGTAAAGATGCTTTGAAAAAGGCAGTAATCTGCCTCATCACTGCAGAAGATGACGTCATTGCTTAACCTCGTCATGATTCACTGTTTGGCTTAGGTGTTACACCAAGCTCACAGACAGAAATCTACCTTTCGGCAGCCTGATGCTTTTATAGTTTCGGTACATGTTTGTTTTCCTTTAGCTTTCTCTTAATTTTAATAAGATGACCACTCACTGTTCCAGCCCATCCCAGCTGTGCTGAGTATAAGAGAAAGAGGCCTGATGTTTGACTATTCCTTTAGAGGGCACAACAGGCCCTTGGGGGTAAAACGGGTGATGAATATCCAGAATCAAAGGCAGAGAACTAGAAGGACAGGGGAAAGCCAGGACAGCAAGCTGGTAACTGCATGTATAGTCTTGTCGTCCAGAGTTCTCGTCTGCTCAAACCTGAGAGGGTTTTGTGTTCTGTTTTAACAAGCGAGGCTATTCACGCTCAGTTGCCAGCACTGACTGGGTCAGCAGGAAAGACAGCCCCAGCAGCCAAGAGGAGGAGAAATGCTCTCCGATCTAGAACACCGCCTCTGGAGTGCAGAAAAGGACATCCAGCTCCCAGGGCTGGCTCGTATATGCCACTCAGACCATCTGGCTCCCTTTGGCTCTGACTCCACGATCACCATGTAAACTTTTGATTGTCATTTCACTTCCCATAGAGACTTTGCCACAGAGGGAACGTATTGACCAGTTAACATCAGTCCATACCATTGAGTTCACCCCACTCTCAGTGAGCTGAAGAAATCAAATTCCTGGACTGGCAAACCTGAAACCTTCGATCCTAGACTGCCAACCCACAAGGCCTCTCTCTGAAGCTCTTCTTCAGTTACAATACCTTTTTTTTTTTTTTTACTAGTAGTGACAGGGCTGGTTTACTTTCAAGACGAAAATTCTATTTCAACTCTCAGATTTATTATAGGGAAAAACTGACTCTGTAAAAAGGAAAAAAAAAAAGCTTCCTTGAAAACTTTCCATTCTAAACTATGTAGAAGTTGAAACCAGTGGAAAAAAAAATTAATCTGAAGAGTTTCTACTATTATAGCAATAAATAGTGAGGAAATTAAATAATATTATTTCATTTACATTGGAGAGGAAAACCAAGACTGCCAACTTTTATAGCTAACATAATTAAACGAGCACTAAAATACAACGGTCTAAAAGCAGCATGGCACAAGCCTACTGTTATATTTATTGTATGACTCATCGTTTCTTATTCATTTCTGGTATATTGTTTTCAAAAAGCAAAAGATGTCATCTGAAGTCAACTTGCAGAGGAAATAATGCAAGTTGTTTCAGCATCTCAGCTGGTGAGGTTTCTAGCCAGGCCAACTTACCATCACGTTATATGTTATAACTGGTATCAGTAATTCATGTCTGAGCAAACCGTACCTTGGCATGGTCCAGAACAATTATGTTTTAAGCTGAATTTGGGAAAAGAAAGGCTCAATGAAAACTTCACATTGGATGAGAATCTGTTACTTAGAATGCTAAAGAAAATGAGTGCTTTGAGAAAACACCCCGAATGTCCTAGAGCGTCCAATACCCAGGGAATGTCCCCAGAGATGCAAGATCCCAGGTGGAAACAAGGAGGTAGGGATCTTCAGGCCTATGGTCTGGGAGTGAGGCTTCCTTGAGAGCAAACTATTCCTTTAATGGGAGATGGGGGAAGAAACGAGAAGAAAGAGAAAGCCCCACATAAGTAATAAAAGCTATGCCCCAGTGGCTTCCAGAAGGGATTCAGGTCTGGGACTTCTGTGATTTCCTGATGCTGCTATTTTTGTGTAATAGTAAAATCTTAAAATAAAAAGGGCCTACATGCTTACCTTCAGGAACTGAACAGAACTAGTGGGGACAATTACCAAGAGAAAAAGCCCTGGCAGCAGGCTGTGAGAAGAGAGAAAAAACACAGGGAGCTGGTCTGCTCTGAAGAAGCGGACCTGGAACTCATCCTCACAGCTGCAGCTCCCTGGCAGCTGTCCACGTGCGCTTGAGTCTGAGAGTCAGAAGAGATCTTACCAGATACCAGGTCTAGCGCTATCTCCCACTGGGCAGGAGACGGGGAGGGACATCATCACCCTCGTGCTAGTAGAAGGAGTGGGGGTCTGATTCACCTCTCTGCTCTCCCTGCAATTTTTGAAGGTCTGTGAGCAACTCTTGAATAATGAAAGTAGTATCTCCTAAAGGGACAGTAATTGTGGCCAGCACCATCAGAAGTTAACACTCTTCTCAGATCTGAAAGTTGGGCCTGAATAAGTAGTTCCTTCAATTCATTATCCAGGATGGAGCCCACATACTATGAGCTCATGGTGAGAAGCATCATAACCATTTTCCCCTCATAAAAGAGACATAGAGTCAGGGCAGCAGAAAAAAATTGAAGGGGAGGTAAAAAACCTTACAATTACCTGACACATCCTATTATGTACACAGGACATTTTTTGTATGTGATTTTCTCCTCTTAGTCATAAAAATCTATTTCTCTATTTAAGCACAGGCATCCTTGAAGACAATCAGGTGTGTCTTTTATATTTTATTTCAAAGAAAAGATTCTGTCAAGCACGGAACAGAGAGGCCTTGAAATTCCAACACCAAATCCCACTCGGCACCATCTTCTACTTCCTGCTAGTCCCATTTATGCTTCCACAGGACCATCCCCTTTAATCAGATATTTTCAAAAGCAAAACCACCCCTAACACTCCCTCCAAATACACTCAAATCGTTTGGATGAAGTATTTTAAGAATAACCACTATTACTTACAGACCAGAAATTTTTAAGTTAAAAACTTAGCTAATATCATAATTTAATTCACAGCTGGAGTGGAAGTCCCCTTTCACTGTACCATACTTGAAAGGTACTTAAAACCCTGCAGCCAGGTCCATGTAACCTGAAATTCATAGCTAACCCAAGATTTTAGAAATCGTCATATACGTCTTCTTGGCCTGTTATTTTCTGTGAAGTATTTTCTTGCCTCAAAATAACTGAAATTGATTCAATACCACTTGAGGTAGGTTTATGTTGACCACATAAAAACATCTGTATATTTCTTTTATTTATTCATTCATTCATGAATGAAGTAAACATTTATTCATCAACTGTTCTGGAAAAGGTATTGTGCTACGTATGGCCTACGAGAAATAAAAGTGTGAATTCATTACATTCTCTACCTGCAAGAGGCTTACAGTTTACTGAAGGCGAAACAAACGGATAGTGATGGGACAGTGCGAAAGAGTCATGTACTTACTCTGTGAGGACTTGGAGGGATACCATTATCTCTACCTCCTCCTAAGTATTGTATACTCCAGTGTTTTCCCAGAGCTTTAGGTCATTGAACTATTCAATTTCACCTGGAAGCAGGCCCAGGAGAAAGGTCATCTGTGTTCATCTTATAAATGGGGTACTCACAATTTAACTATTTGGCTTCAATTTCCCAACCTTTTATACCCAGGCATTCTAAGATTCTTCTGACCCAGTCAAGGGATAGGAAAGGAGAGGTTTCTCTGACCTATTGATACAGATTAGTTTGGCTTAGAAATATATGTTCCCAGAGAGGAAAAGGGCGATGCCTTTGAAAAGAATATGCTTAATTTTGATGATTACAAGAGAGAAGTATTAGGAAGAGGAGAGAGATTAGAATCAACATTAATGTTGGCTTCAGCAGCCTGGCAGCCTTAGATCCCCCAGCTGGGCTCATTCGGAAGAGAAGACATAGCATATGTGAACTGCTAAGGGAGTGAGTGTGTGAAAGCACACGGGCCCTCCAGGAGGCAGTGTGTGTGTCAGAATAGTGCCAGCTACGGAGACAGGCAGACCGGGGGAGACTTCTAACACCCATACTTACTAGCTCTATGTCCTTGGGCAAGTCACTTACTTTCTGGGTTGCAAATTCCTCACCTTTAGAATAAATGATCCTTTTTTGAGTTATCTGAGAAATAAACGGCACAATGAGAGTCAGGACTAGCACAGTAGTGGTATTATACAAACCACGCACTCAATACATTTACATTTGGGAGTCCTCCTTTTCCTAGTGTTTCTTGTTACTGTACAAGATAAAGGTTAAGATGGCCCTACCAGTTTACCCAGAAGTCTTTCCAGCAGAGGACCCAGGACCTGACCCACAGAGAGCATGAGTAGCCCGGACACCCGCCTGAGTTCCTCAGCAGACACTCCTCCTTCACGTTCTTACCCTGGCACCTTCGGTCACTGGGAGGAATATTGAGTTTAGCTTCCATGTCCACTCCAAAGAGCTAAACCAGAACTACTACCGTGTTTCCCCGAAAATAAGACCTAGCCGGGCCATCAGCTCTAATGCATGTTTTGAAGCAAACATTAATATAAGACCCAGTCTTATTTTAATATAATATAAGACCGGGTATAATATAACATAATATAATGTAATAATATAATATACCAGGTCTTATATTAATGTTTGCTCCAAAAGACACATTAGAGCTGATGGTCTGGCTAGGTCTTATTTTCAGGGAAACATAGTAAATAGGAATTATAGAGAGGCAGGTAGCAGCAAACTTTAAGAATGCACTCAATGTAATAAAACATGTAGCCTCTGAAGATCTTAAATGTCCTGTCCTTTGGACTTCTCAAGAGAAGGCGGCCAGTCCAATAGTCAGGAGTGCTGTAAAGGACATTTGAAATGAGGTGAGGTCCAACTATTAATACAGTAAAATAGCTTCCAACATTATGATTCTGGGATCAATTTAAATGATATTCAGTCTATTATGCTATAGGAATTCCTCAGTCCAATGTAAATGTTGACCAACTGTAATATTTGGAGAATACAATTTGAGTTGTTATATTTTCAGGTAAACTGAAGTTTAAGCAAAAAAAGATCCTTTTGGTTTCAGTCCTTATTAAGAATTTTTTAAATGTATTATTAAACTTTCTTGACTTTTAAGAGTATTCTGAACCGATTGAATGTTTATATATTTATTAAGAATCCTACATTTTTTCAGATCATTATTCTCATTGTATAAGACTCCAAGACAGGCATTAGAAAGCAATCCCAAATCATGTTAGGAATAAAATTAAAAGGAAAACACATGTCTTCTGAGTTATACAGGTGACAGATACTTGGAGGTAAGAGGAATAATACAGTATGTCAGTCAACACAGGCCTCAGAGTTTTAAAGGGTAGCATATCTGGTGACTTACACTCACCTTTACCTTTACCTACATAAAGATACAGGAGTACCCATTGTATCCTTGGAAATGGTCATACACAAGGTCGGACAATTAAGTTCACGAACTCATCCTAGACAAAGTGCTACATACCTCCTTGCTGAATATCACTACGGTCACCTTCAAAGTACTCCCCTTGGGAAGCTATGTACCAACACCAGTGCCTAGTCCACCCTTCAAAGCAATTTTGGAACTCTTTTTCTGGAATGGCCATCAGAGCTGTCATCGTATTACCTCTGATGTCCTGAATGTCATCAAAATGTCTTCCTTTCAATATTTTTTATCTTTGGGTAAAGAAAGAAGTCATTGGGGGCCAGAGTAGGGAGGGTGTTCCAATACAGTTATTTGTTTAGTGGCTAAAAACTCCCTCACAGGCAGTGTCGTGTGAGCTGGTGCATTGTCATGATGCAAGAGTCATGCATTGTTGGCAAAAATTTCAGGTCATCTAACTTTTTCACGCAGCTTTTTCAGCACTTCCATATAGTAAACTTGGTTAACTGTCCAGTTGGTACAAATTCGTAATGAATAATCCCTCTGATATAAAACAGGTTAGCAACATTGCTGCAAAAAGTTCACAAACTTAATTGTCACACCTCGTATGTGTCCTAGTCTTTAAAAGTCAACCTGAAGTTTTGCTAATAAAGACAAACTCCTAAGGAAGCAGACAGCTCTTAATAAACACACTTTCTATGTATTCCTTCTCTTCTAGAAGCAATATAAGTGTGGCCTATTGTACTTGTGTACTTAACATAGCAGTGCTGGCACCTTTAATTACCACTGTCTTTAGTCCTAGCTTACCTCCAAGTGTCACCGGCAGTATGTCAATCTGACCTAGTGCCAGCAACAATCAGATATGCCAGTTCTTAGAGAGGGAAAGATTATATCTAAAAAGAGTTACTTCTGGTTTCTCTAAATTTTAAACCTTCCTAATACTTGAAAACCAAGTCCCACAGTATATTTTAGGAGCATTCAAAATAATTTTCTAATGCAAGACCTAATATAGAGGAAGCACTCAGCAAGTGTTTTTTTAATTGCTTCTATGACACACAAAGAATATCCGATTGGGATCCTGCTGACTAGATATTTAAAAATGGTACCTGCCTTAACACCTGTATTCCATATGCCACACTTCTACTCCCACACCGGATTCATCCATGCCCTTGAATTATTTATAGGCAGGCCTTTTCCTTTCAATAGATGATAAACCCCTTTGAGCACAGGGACTAAGGTTTATGTATTGTTGTGTGTCTCTCCCCTCTCCTGCCTGCAGCTAACACATTGGAAAGTCAACACATGGACGTTAAAAATAAATAACATCCTAAATTCATCCTGTCAAGAAGAAAGCCATACCTTCCCACTTTAAAAAAATGGGGGGGACAGGGGGGCTTTTTATTCAACTACAAGAGAAATGAGCACACGTGTTTATGAACAGTTATTTTGACTGACATTTGTGCAATGTACCAAAAAATCCATAAACACCACTCTTAGTTTCCCTGGCAAGTTCCCAAAATATATGATGCTCAAATTTCACATATTTGCTCTACTTATCAGGTAAAAGACGCTCTTGAAATTCTAGCTATAATGGCAGTCAGTATGGTACAGTAGCTACAAAGCGCAAATTCTAGAACTAGCTGCCTGGATTTGAAACCTAGCTCTACCACTCCGTAGCTATGTAAACTTGGGTAAGTTAATAGTCTCAGTTTCCTCATCCATAAATGGGACAACCAAACTACCTACTTCAGAGGGGTTATTCCAAGGATCGAATGTTACAGGTAAAGCACTTACCACATTGTCTGGCCCAGTTTGCTCTATACAGGTATACCCCATTTTATTGCTCTTCACAGATGTTGTATTTTCTACAAGACCCTCACCAAGCAAAAAGATTACAACTCACTTCATTGCAATACTTGCTTTATTGCAGTGCAGTAGTCTGGAATATCTCCAAGGTATGCCTGTATAAGATTACCTAGTGTATCATTAATATATAGTATTAAAGGCACTTAGATTATTTTTTAAAAGAAAGACATTTTAAACACTGTCACAGATTACAAACAATGTCACCAGGTCACTCTAGTTTTTTTGCTGTTTAATTATGCTACCATCCATTCTGACATAAAGATTTTAGTGCTAAACCAGTCTAGGAAGCCCATAAGACATTCATTTAAATTGACAAATTGCTCACATTTTTCATCATCTTGATTTTTTTTAACATATTACTTGGAGAGAATTTGCATAGATGCAGATAAGTTCGTCCTTCCCTGCTCTTCATACATTAATAAAGCCCCAGCATTAATTACCTGACAGCCCCTGGCTTTGCAAGATCACCAAAAGCATGAAATCAATCTTTTACAGCAGAGTTGAAGTAAGCAATTTTCTTCTCAATCTTTCTATTCCTCCAGTATTATAGCTTTTTAAATAATGCATGCAATTTTCTAAAATTTGGTTCAATCATTTTAAGGGTTTCCCAAATGTAACCCATCTTTTATTATCTTGTAATACATTTTCATTATTTGTGATATAAATAAGTTTTATGGTGTATTTTACATTCCTACATGTATTAACACCAATTCCTTGAGTCGGAGATTGCAAATACTTCCTAGAAGGAGAAATAGCTTGTGAAAAAAGAAATCATTTTTATAAGTCTGCCAATATGCCAGGACTGTATTTTCTAATGGAAATGCACAGTGAAAGAAGCAAAAATAGGAGAACAATAACTAGTTACAACGACGATGTACCAATTTTCTACTGTGGATCAGGCATTAGGTCAGGTGCTTTAATTATCTTATCTCGTTTTAACCCAACAGGTAAGTATTATTTTCCAAGCAATGGAGAGCAAAAGGAGAGTGTACACATATATTGTCAGGGTAATTTTTTACAGGCATATAAAAAATTGATTAAAAGAAAATGCAGTCAAATATAAATAGTTAATTCTGGGTGGTGGGAACATGGAAATTTATTGTATTTTTCGTTGTACTTTTCTGATCTTTTTTTTATTCCCAAAGGGACAAAGGAAGGAAAGAAAAAAGGAACAAACAAATGAACGAACAAACCAAGAGATTAAGTAACTTTCCTAATTTCATATAACAAATAAACAGTCGAGTTGGGATTCGAACCCAAGTCTGTCTCCCTCTAAAGCCACATTCAATCCACTAAATTGATAATATTTAACCAGATGTTTTTATCTAAGCAGGATCAAAAACATTTTGGAAGTTCTATTAGGTTAGTGCAAAAGTAATTGCGGTTTAAAAGGTTAAAAATAATTGCAAAAAGCGCAATTACTTTTGCACCAACCTATAAAGGGAGATTTGTTCACAGCCCCACTTATATTACCCAGTGAATGAAATGCCCATCATGTCCTCAAACTCTCTTTATATTATTTATCTACTAAAACAAACACAATACTAGCAAAGATGACAAATGGCTTCAACAAGGTCCGCTTAGCATGGCCAATTAACAAATAAATTCCATGATGCCAGAGTAAATGGCGTGAAGTTCTTAGGTGAGGGCTGCACAAGACCAGCTGTAGCATATCCTTGTATGACACTTGGTGGGGGGATGGGCTGCAGGAGTTCATTGGGGTTCACAGAGAGGTGAGGCTCGGTGGCAGCCTCATGGGGCATGCCTTTCTACATCATCCCACCCTATCCAGGAAAAATCTGGGCCACCTTGAAGTTCCCCAAGAAACTGCCAAAATGACTGATCTCTAAATGTATTTTGCCAAATGGGAAATGGGAAACTGGTCAATTCGCTGAGAAAGCAACAAGCTGATGATCCCTCTCCCTAAAGAGAAAAATGTTAAATGATACGGACTCGGGATAATCCGTCTTGAATCATTTTTGTGCCATTGTTCTGTTCCCCTTTGTGCAGGCAGCAGCTGCTGTAATCACCGTCTCAGAGCTAGGATAACGTTTGAGACGATTCCAATCAAACTGCCCAGAGACTTTTAAAAACAAGTTTGAAAACTCTTGCACAATATCACACACAGTAGAAAAATCTCATTAACCACTAACTGATGTGGATGCTTTGATGCAGTGAGTCAATGCTTCAGATGCTGCTCTCTTGCTGTATGTCCAACACTTGCATTACAAAATTTGGTGCACGATTTGATTCAAAATGAGATTTAGTCAAAGAGAAATGTTTGGAATGCTTCCAGCATCCTGCCTGACCTCATCCATTCAGGTGAGTTGGAACAACACAGAGGGATGCTACAGGCAGCAAATTTTTCTATAACTAACTCTTCCATGAGGGAAGTGGCGCAGGTTTACCCTGTAGCTCGCCAGCCTTCTGGCTTCCTAACAGGAAGGACAGTTGACCTCTAAAATAGATCACTAAAACCTAAAGAAAAAGACTGTCAGGGAGCAATCCCCAGGGGAAGAAGGCCAAAGAACATTTAACAACAATATTGTCTAAGACTCAGTAGTTAGCCATTTCTTGTTTCCTGGCATGCCGCAGCTTTCCTCCACATCACCCTGAAGCCTCCAGTAAAGTGTGTTACAACCAGCCTCATGCCAGTGGTACTTTGAGGAACGGCAGAGAAGGAACAGGTTTAGAGTGAAGTGAAGGGATGAGGAGACAAGATGATGCTTCTGGAAAAGAGAGCATGTAACAGTGGACATGCAGGATGGCCCCAATCGGAACAGATATGAAACATACTGCTCTCCCCCCACCCAGATCCACTGTTAGGAGTGGGGGCTCTATTGTGCTGTTGGTTGTTGCTAGTACAGGAGGTCACCTTTCACTTCTCCAAGGGGGTGAGGGAAGAGGAGCAGGACGATGAAGGATAAGGGCGGGGGGGGGGGGTGTCGTGATGAACAGCCTGGTAGGGGTGCTGTCAGTGAATCTTCCTTTCTCTGATGGGAATAGCTGGAAAATTGGAAGGGAAAGACCTGGATTGGAGGAGAAAGGGAAGAAGGAAGAGGGAAGGGAAAACATACTACTGAGAGATCCCAAACTCCATGAGGTATAGAAGCAAGTTTTCAGACGGGACATGCAGCATTACTGATCCGAAACCACAAACAAGGGGGTGGAGAGGCATCACAGATGCAGAGAGAAGCCAGCGAAGCAGGTTTAAGTGAGGAAAACACGTCAGAAGATCAAAGCTGGGGAGACTGGAATAGGACGGAAAGAAGGTGGATGGAGAAAGATGGTTCAGGATGGAAGCTATAAAGGATTCAGAGTATTAAAGGCATGTTTTTATGCAGCGCTGTATGGAAGGCACAAGAGCAGGCTTGCCAAGTTTTAAAAGTCAGAGCTGCCCCATGTTCATAGCAGCATATTCACAACAGCCAAGAGGTGGAAGCAACCCAAGTGTCCACAACGGGTGAATGGATAAATAAAATGTGGAATATACACACAGTGGAATATTATTCAGCCTGAAAAAATGAAGGGCATTCTGACACATGCTACAGCATGGAAGGACAATACTGAATGGTGGTTGCCAGGAGCTGAGGAGAGGGAGAAATAGGGAGTCATTGCTTAATGGGTGTAGAGTTTCCATTTCAAAAGATGAAAAGAGCGCTAAAGATGGATGGTGGTGGACTTCCGGAAAAATGGCGGAGTGAGGTGAGCCTCTGTAAAACTCCCCTGGAATTTACAAAGAATCGAACAACAAAAACTCCACAAAGGACTCCCTGCACAGCAGACAGGCAAGACGAAGAGGCCCACTACCGACTGAAATCACCCACAGGTGGGAGATTCGCGCGAGTGGAGGGAGGAGGGAAGGGAGAAGTGAGCGGAGACGGAGCCGCGCGGGCGCAGGACGCAGACCTCCCTCAGTGCACCGAGCTCGCTGCTTCCCGGAACTACCGCAGCTTTGGGAGATCGGACTGCTAGGGCTCCGCCAGGGCTCCACAGGGCTGAGGGGACAGCATATAACACGGCTGAACCCAACGCTCACGGCAGAGACCTCGGAGAAAAGACTGAGGGAAAAAGGCTGAAAACGGTGGTTTAAGCCCGCACTGCCGAGCAGAGAACGGAGCCTTAGGCACTGAGACTAGCCGCCCTCTCCCTCCCCTCCCAGAGCTCGCCCTGCCCCCACCTGCCCGGTGCTAGAAGCGAAACAGTAGCAGTGTCAGATCAAAACAACAGAAAATTTGCTGTTTTGAGAACTGTGGACCGCAAACACAAATTCACAGCCCAACTAGTTCCAACAAAGGGGAGAGAGCTGTGGAAGCAGGACCAGCTGTGGTGGTGGTCGCCGCCATTGCTCTGGGCCACCTCTCACAACTCACCCCGCCCCTGACCCCACCTATCTGGGCGGATCCCTGCAGGAGTAAACAGAACTGCTGAAACATATGGGCTCTGAATCAGCAGCTGGAAGAGCTTTCGAACATCAAAAGCTCTCCGCATACCCACCGGGACACTGCGCCCTGTGACCTAGACGAACTATTAACAGAGGAGAAGCCCGTCTCCCAGGGAATCCCCCCATTGTGTGAGAAGTTGGAATAGTGCAGAGAAAACATAGCACTACTGTGTGGGAGAAGAAAAATAAGTTGCAGTTGGAGAAATAATAAAACATTCTACCAACAAGTACTGGCAAACAAAAGAAAGACCGCTTTCTATCAACCTGTTGCAGAAGTCACTCCTGTAGATGTCTAGGAAGAGAAATAGTAAACCAGTAATCGCCATGAATAACCAAGGCAACAAGATAGCTCAGAAAGAAAGTGAAAAATCTCCAGAGAAGGCACTTAAAGATACAGAAATATGTGACTTAAATGACAGAGAATTCAAGATTGCAGTTCTGAAAAACTCAACGAGATACAAGAAAACACAGATAGGCAGTTAAATGAACTCAGAAACTCAATCAAAGAACAGCATGAGCATTTCTGAAAGAGATTGAAATCTTAAAAAGAACCAAATAGAATTTCTGGAGATTAAGAACTCAATAGAAGAAATTAAGAATGAAATAACCAGCTTAGGTAGTAGAGTTGACCAGATGGAGGAAAGAATCAGTGACATCGAAGATAGAAACCTGGAAATGACACAGATAGAAGAAGAAAGAGACTTGAGACTTAAAAGAAATGAAAGAACTCTACAAGAACTTTCTGACTCCATCAGAAAGAGCAATATAAGAATAATGGGCATACCAGAAGGAGAAGAAAGAGAGAAGGAACAGAGAATATATTCAAACAAATTGTCGATGAGAACTTCCCAAATTTGTGGACAGAACTGGACCCTCGAATCCAAGAAGCAAATAGAACACCTAGTTACCTCAATCCCAACAGGCCTTCTCCAAGGCACATTGTATTGAAGCTGTCTAAAATCAACGACAAAGAAAGAATCCTCAAGGCAGCCAGGGAAAAGAAGACGGTAACTTACAAAGGAAAGCCCATTAGATTATCATCAGATTTTTCAGCAGAAACTCTACAAGCCAGGAGGAGTGGAACCAAATATTCAAACTATTGAAAGAGAGAAATCATGAGCCAAGAATAATATATCCAGCAAAGATATCCTTTAGATATGAAGGAGGAATAAAGACCTTTCCAGACATACAGAAGCTGAGGAAATTTTCTAATACACGACCTGCACTACAAGAAATACTAAAGGAGGCTATTTGACCACCATCAACAGGGACAATTTGTGGCAACCAAAACTCAAAATGGGGGAGAGTAAAGGCCTGAACCGGAATACAGGAATGGAGAAAGTAAGCGTGTGGAAGAAAATGGAATACTCTAAATATCAAACTTACTTTTACATAAACTTAAGGATAACCACTCAAAAAAAATCCAGAACTGAAATATATACTGAAATAAAAGAAGAAACAGAGGGAAACATCATAGAATACCACCACACAGAAATAATAGACAACAACAAAAAGGCAAAGAAACAATGGAGACACAGCCTTACCAGAAAACTAAAGATAGAATGACAGGAAATCCTCACATATCAATAATCACCCTAAATGTAAATGGACTGAACTCACCAATAAAAAGGCACAGAGTAGCAGATTGGATCAAAAACTAAACCCAACCATATGCTGTATCCAAGAGACACATCTCAGCTACAAGGACAAGCATAGACTCAAAGTGAAAGGGTGGAAATTGACACTCCAAGCAAATGGTACCCAGAGAAAATCAGGTGTAGCCATAATGATATCAGATGAAACAGACTTCAAGGTGAAAAAGATAACAAGAGACAAAGATGGACATTTCATAATGGTGAAGGGACTGTACAACAAGAAGACATAACAGTCATCAATATTTATGCCCCCAATCAGGGAGCACCGAAATATACCAAGCAACTACTAACAGAACTAAAGGGAGAAATTGACCAAAACACAATTATACTAGGGGACTTAAATACATCATTGACAGCTATGGATAGATCATCCAAACAGAAAATAAATAACGAAATAGTAGCCCTAAATGACACATTAGATGAAATGGACATAATTGACATTTATAGAGCACTTCATCCTAAAACATCAGACTATACATTCTTTTCTAGTGTACATGGAACATTCTCAAGGATAGACCATATATTGGGACATAAAATCAGTCTCAACAAATTTAAGAAGATTGAAATCATACCATGCATATTCTCTGATCACAAGGCTTTGAAATTGGATATCAACTGTAAAAAGAAAGCGGAAAAACACAAATACATGGAGATTAAACAACATACTTTTAAAGAAGGACTGGGTCAAAGAAGAAATTAGAGGAGAGATCAAAAGATACATAGAAACAAATGACAATGAAAATACATCCTACCAAAATTTTTGGGATGCAGCGAAAGCAGTTTTAAGAGGAAATTTATCTCATTACAGGCCTATCTCAAGAAACAAGAAAACTCCCAAATAAATAACCTCATGTTACACCTTAAAGAACTAGAAAAAGAAGAACAAGTAAAACCCAAGGTCAGCAGAAGAAAGGAAATAACAAAAATTAGAGCAGAACTAAATGAAATAGAGAACAAAAAGACAATAGAAAAAATTAATGTGACAAAGAGCTGGTTCTTTGAAAAGATTAACAAAATTGACAAACCCTTGGCTAGACTTACTAAGATAAAAAGAGAAGACACTAATTAACAAAATCAGAAATGAAAAAGGGGAAGTTATCACGGACACCACAGAAATACAAAGGATCATCCAAGAATACTATGAAGGACTATATGCCACCAAATTCAACAACCTAGAAGAAATGGACAAGTTCTTAGAAACATAAAGCCTTCCAAGGCTGAACCATGAAGAACTGGAAAATCTAAACAGACCGATCACCAGTAACAAAATTGAATCAGTCATCCAAAACCTTCCCAAAAGCAAAAGTCCGGGACCAGATGGCTTCACTAGTGAACTCTACCAAACCTTCAAAGAGGATCTAATACCAATTCTGCACAAACTCTTCCAAAAATTGAAGAAGAGACAGTACTCCCTAACTCGTTTTATGAGGCCAACATTACCCTGATACCAAAACCTGGTAAGGACAGCACAAAAAAAGAAAACTACAGACCAATATCTCTGATGAATACCGATGCAAAAATCCTAAATAAAATTCTAGCAAATCGAATACAACAATGCATTAAAAAGATTATTCATCACGACCAAGTGGGGTTCATCCCCGGGGCACAAGGATGGTTCAACATCCACAAATCCATCAATGTGATACATCACATAAACAAAATAAAGGACAAAAATCATATGATTATATCAATTGATGCAGAAAAAGCATTTGACAAGATACAACATCCATTTATGATTAAAACACTTAATAAAATGGGTATAGAAGGAAAATACCTTAACATAATAAAGGCCATATATGACAAGCCCTCAGCTAATCTCATAATTAATGGAGAAAAACTGAAGCCCTTTGCTCTACGTTCAGGAACACGACAGGGATGTCCCCTATCACCTCTGCTTTTCAACATAGTGTTGGAAGTCCTTGCCAGAGCAATCAGGCAAGAGAAAGAAATAAAAGGCATCAAATTGGGAATGAAGAAGTTAAATTATCACTCTTTGCAGATGACATGATGCTATATATAGAAAACCCTAAAGACTCCACCAAAAAGCTATTAGAAACAATCAACGAATACAGTAAAGTTGCTGGCTACAAAATCAACGCACAAAAGTCCATTGCCTTCCTATATACTAACAATGAAATCTCAGAAAAAGAAATACAAAAAACAATTCCTTTTGCAATTGCAGCAAAAAGAATAAAATACCTAGGAATAAACTTAACCAAGGATGTGAAAGACCTATATGCTGAAAACTATAAGACATTTTGAAAGAAATTGAAGAAGACACAAAGAAATGGAAAGACATTCCGTGCTCATGGATTGGAAGAATCAACATAGTTAAAATGGCCATATTACCCAAAGCAATATACAGATTCAATGCAATCCCCATCAAAATCCCAATGGCATATTTTAAAGAAATAGAACAAAAAATCATCAGATTTGTTTGGAACCACAAAAGACCCGAATAGCCAAAGCAATCTTAAGAAAAAGAACAATAATGGAGGTATCACACTTCCTGACTTTGGCTTGTACTACAGGGCTACAATAATCAAAACAGCATGGTATTGGCAGAAAAACAGACACATAGACCAATGGAATAGAATTGAGAACCCAGAAATAAAACCACATAAATATGGACAGATAATTTTTGACAAAGAAGCTAAAAGCATACAATGGAGCAAAGACAGCCTCTTCAATAAATGGTGCTGGGAGAATTGGATAGCCACGTGCAAAAGAATGAAACTGGACTGCTATTTGTCACCATGTACCAAAGTTAATTCAAAATGGATCAAAGACTTAAGCATAAGACCTGACACAATAAACTGCATAGAAGAAAACATAGGTACTAAACTTATGGACCTTGGGTTCAAAGAGCATTTTATGAACTTGACTCCAAAGGCAATGGAAGTAAAAGCTAAAATAAACGAATGGGACTATATGAAACTTAAAAGCTTCTGCACAGCAAAAGAAACCATTGACAAAATAAAGAGGCCACCAACTGAATGGGAGAAGATTTTTGCAAACAGTGCCTCCGATAAGGGCTAGTATCCAGAATATACAAGGAACTCATGCAACTCAACAACAAAAAAACAAACAACCCAATTGAAAAATGGGCAGAGGACTTGAAGAGACATTTCTCCAAAGAGGACATACAAATGGCAAATAGACATATGAAAAAATGCTCAACATCACTAATCATCAGAGAAATGCAAATCAAAACCACAATGAGATATCACCTCACCCCAGTCAGAATGGCTATCATCAACAAGACAAATAGTAACAAATGTTGGAGAGGCTGTGGAGAAAAAGGAACCCTCATACACTGTTGGTGGGAATGCAGACTGGTGCAGCCATTATGGAAGGCAGTGTGGAGGTTCCTCAAAAATTACGAATAGAATTACCATATGACCCAGCAATCCCTCTCCTGGGTATCTACCCAAAAAATCTGAAAACATTTAGAGATAAAGACACGTGTGCTCCAATGTTCATTGCAGCTTTGTTTACGGTGGCCAAGACATGGAAACAACCAAAATGTCCTTCGATAGATGAATGGATAAAGAAGTTGTGGTATATATACACAATGGAATACTATTCGGCAGTAAGAAAAGATGATATAGGAACATTTGTGACAACATGGATGGATCTTGAGAGAGTAATGCTGAGCGAAACAAGTCAGACAGAAAAAGCAGAGAACCATGTGATTTCACTGATATGTGGTATATAAACCAAAAACAACAAAAGAACAAGACAAACAAATGAGAAACAGAAACTCATAGACACAGACAATAGTTTAGTGGTTGCCAGAGGGTAAGGGGGGCAGGGGGTGGGAGATGAGGGTAAGGGGGATCAAATATATGGTGATGGAAGGAGAACTGACTCTGGGTGATGAACACACAATGGGATTTATAGATGATGTAATACAGAATTGTACACCTGAAATCTATGTAATTTTACTAATAATTGTCACCCCAATAAATTTAATTAAAAAAAAAAAAGATGGATGGTGGTGATAAGTACACAACATCAATGTACTTAATACCACTGAATTATACACTTAAAAATGATTACTATGCCAAATTTTATGTTATGTGTAGTTTACGACAAAAATATAAGAGATACCCTTAAAAAAAAAAAAAAAGCCAGAGTGTCGCTGATCAGCAATTGGTGTCACTTTTCAAATGTCTGTCTTATAGCAGTATCTTACAAGATACATTTTGTCCTTCGGCAAACATTTTTGAGTACCTCCCGTGTGCAGGCAATGTGCTAGGCAATGGGGACATTGAGACTGGCAAGGCACAGTCCAGTGAGATGCAGACCAGGAAACAGAGTATGACGATTCCCTGTGGCCAGGATGACCCTGAAAAGAGTAAGCACCTAATTCAGACTATGTGGTCAAAAGTACTTTCCAGAAGAGATGATGCCTCAGCTGGATCCTAAAAATAGAAGCTACCATACAGAGGTAGTAGAGAAAAGAGGGCCAGACAGAGGAAACAGCATGTCGCAAGAGACAATGTGGTGAGTTTTAAGTACCACATGTAACTCCTCCTGCCTGGAGCACAGAGTGGGAAGTGGGACGAAGTGGGAAGAAGCGATGTGAAGAAGAGAGGAAGGTGGGAGTCAAACAACATCTAAGCATCCACAATGAAAACTATTTTTCTGAATGGTGATAAACTAATTGAGGGGAGGATGCTTTGGCTTTTACTTCATGATTAATTTTGTGGAACTAATGCCATGAATGGCATATTAGGGCAAGCACAGAACAGGGAGTTGACAGGAAATGCAACACCAGCTACCCATGTGACCACAATGCAACACATGTGACCATAAGCATCGTGGGGCGGGGGGTAAATACATATAGCGTGAAACTTGCCATATAAACCATTTTAAGTGTACAGTTCAATCGTATTAAGTACACTCAAACTGTTGTGCAACCATCTCCAGAATTTACGTTTTCCAAACTAAAACTCTGTATCCATTAAACAATAATTCCCTATTCCACCCTCCCCCAGTCACTGGTAACCACCATTCTGCTTTCTGTCCCTATGAATTTGACTACTCTCGGCACCTCATGTAAGTGGAATCATACAGAATTTATATTTTTATGACTGGATTATTTCACTTAGCATAATTCCCTCAAGGTTCATCCATGTTGTAGCAAGTGTCAAAATTTCCTTCCGTTTTAAGGCTGAAAAATATTCCACTGTATGTCTACACACCATTTTGTTTATCCTTTCTCCCATAAATGGACACTTGAGTGGCTTCCACCCTTTGTCTATATTGTAAATAACACTGCTATGAACACTAGTGTACAGATATCTCTTCAAGACCCTGCTTTTAATTCTTTTGGGTAGATACCCAGAAATAGAATTGCTCGATCATATGGTAATTTTTATTTTTAATTTTATGAGGGAAAAAATTATTATTTTTAATTTTCCACAGCAGAAGCACCATTGTACTTTCCCACCAACAGTGTGCAAAGGCTTCCATTTTTTCCACATTCTGGTCAACACTTATTTTATCTTAATGGGTGTGAGATGACTGTAAACATCTTATTTAACCCTCTGAGTCTTCAATTTCTTCATCTGTAAACTGAGTGGTTTGGACGGTGATGATCCCCACGGATCTCAACTTTCATTATTCTATGAATTGAGAGGAGAATTAGGTTGATTTACTGGGAAAAACTCAGGTCATTTTAATCACTCTGAAGCTCACATTCCCTAACTACATTCACAGCATTGACACATACTCTAGATACGGTTTCAAGTAAAACACAGACTGAAATTCAAGTGCAAGGAGCATTAACTTAATGGGAAAGTTTAAGAGAGCCTGGTCCCGCCATCCATGGACAGGACATGGATACCACTGGATGCTGAAGCTGACTGGTCCACACAAGTGGAACAAAGTTTACATTCCAAACCACCCCCACTGGTGGATTAACTGTTAGCAATGACTATAACAGAGACACCTACTCATTGTTCAACTTTCACTCATATAAAGAGATAAAATTACAACTAAATTAAAAAGTGGTCAGGTGGGATGGCAGAAAGAAGCGGTCATTCCACATGAAATCTGCTGTTTTCTGATTTGGGCTGAATCCTACACATTCATACAGGGACTCAAACTTTGGGGAAAGTAACGTATTTTCTCAATGAGACACCCTGAAGAAGTGTCCCCAGCAAGTCCCTGGAAAGAACACTGTGTTTATAAACAGGTAAACAAAGACAAGCGGGTTGATTTGCAGAAACAGCGGTAATACCAAAAACAGAATCCAGGACTCGTAAACTCACAGACCAATACTGTGGGCAAATTTAGCTCCTCCTCTAAGAGAGAGGATTACTATGATCACGTCTTTCCAAGAGCAACGACAAAAACGTGTATTAATGTGGCTGTGCAAAGACTGGAGAGCTCCACAGAAGTCCATGTCTTTTGTAGAAGTGCTGGAGCCTTGTGGACCGTTATGTGGGAATCAGACAAGAAAAGCCCCTGTCATGTGCTACAAAGAATCACCTGGAACTATGGGTGGTGATGAACATTGTTAACTAGACTTATGGTGGTGATCATTTGGCAATGTAGACAAACAAATATCACCTGAAACTAATATAATGTGACATGTTCATTATTCTCAACAAAATCGTTATCCACCACCTGAAGACTACAAACCTCCCCACGTTACCAGCGCTGAGTCACATATATCTTTTGTAGGTGATCTTAGGAGAATTAGGCAGAAAAAGCGCAAAGAGGGCCATCAATGTGGGCTGAAAGAGACCTGCCCCAAGAGTCAAGATGTATGGAGAAAACAGGGAAGTTTCCTTGTGGCCCTTTTGTACCATTTTTTAAAATGTATTCCATAACTGATTCTAGAACCTGTGTGATCTGACAAATCAGGAAACTTCGGGGTATCAGAGACCGATGGGCAAGAAGAAGGAAGTGCAGTTCCCAGATCAGAGAAAGGAGTAAGCATGTTCTCTACTAGCCATCCTGGGTAGTGGCAGCAAAATGTGAGAAAGAGACCCTTTCTGTCTTCCACTTTGAGTCTGAGGACCTAGACACGCCAAAAAAAAAAAAAAAAAAAAAAACAGGGAAAAAAAAGCAAAAGAACAAAAACAAGGCACCCAGTTACAGTAACTTTCATGCATGTCAGAACCCTTATGGGAGAGATTGCAGGCCCAACGACAAATTTTGATGTTGCCTTAGTGATCATATCCTGGAACATTCCTTTTTACAAATAATATTGAAAAGGCAATACTGAACAGACTCCAAAAAGAGCTGTCTAATGGGCGATGATGTGCATTCATTAAAAACTATTCTTTGACAACATAAGATATTGAAATATATTTCTACACAGAGTTTTTTACAAATACCTACTTGCTCATGCCCTCACCAGAACAAAAATTATGTTGCATTATTTTTATAATCCATTGAAAGAAAAAACTCATGACAGAAATGCCAAAAAACAGGTAAGAAAAAACCTCTTGCAGTTTGGGGAGAAAGATAGGGTCAGATGTATATTTAGAATTGGGCAGGTAAAATTTTACTATGCTGTTAAGGAGATACTCTGTAAAGACAATACAGCTGAATTATCTATCTTGGCTATTCTCCTGCTGCCGGATACATAAATTTTCAAATTATTTTTCAGACTTTTTTTCTAACTAGAAATGATATACCTAATTTTCTCTGCTCGCTCCATCCTCATATAGAGGTAAGATTATAGTAACATTATCGATTAATAAATGTGTGTTTGCCAAATAGCCAAACTCTTGTATGACTTTCAATCTAGCTATGCAGCCAGTACACTTACACTGCTCTCCTGTGTTCAATAGGCAGTTTACACGAAATTAATTCTGAGGTTCCCTCTAGCTCCAAAATTCTAAGATACTATAACTTCACAAAATTCCTGCACATTTACTAACTAAAAAGTTTCAACCTCAGCAGGCCTAATGCCACTTGCTCCTTCCTACTGAGTCCCGTTTGTCAACATGAGGATTCCAAACAGATCCCATTCTGCTGTGCACAAGCTCTCAGCCTACTCTGGCCCCTCTTACTTTCCTCACCAGTGACCTGCCTCCCATGTGCGCACACACAGTCACTTGGATCCAACCTCAATTTGTCCACCTGCCCAGCTATCCATCCGTCCACCTGACATTCACTGAGGCCCACGGTAATGCCAAGCATTGCAATAGATACTGAGAATAAAAAGGTGAATGATTTAGCCCTTCCCCCAGAAGATCTATGTCTAATGGTAGAAAGAGACAAATTAACACAACAAAAAATGAAACAAATATAATAAAATACTATTGGTGCTCTTATAGAAGTCAGGATAGGGAATGGCGGGGTTCAGAAAAAGAAAAAGTTCATCAGTACTAACCACTGGGACAGGCAGAAAAGGCTCTATACAAGGAAGGCAGGACAAGCCTCGTTCTCATCCCATCTCACCTCATCTTCAAAACACTCTGGAAAGAGTATCACACCCTTGTTACATAGACCAAGTGTGATGTGGCTGCTGTCTCCACCACTCGAATGAAACAGAAAATCCTCTCCATCATTTTGAAAAAGGAAAAAACCCAATGTCCTTTTCAATCCTTTTCCTCCTTGCCTTCTCTATAGTAATGATATATGCACACACCTACAGTTCTTGAGAATTGTTCTCTAGAAGCCAACACTGCATCTCCTTGAAAATCTGCCTCTGTCCTCCAGCAGCTCCTCATTCTTCCCCGCAGGCCTGAGTGGGTCCCCTGAGAGGGCAGCTCGGCTGTAGCACTTCTGATGTCTCCCACGCCTGACCCAAGCCCTCAGCTCTCCTCAGCTTCCTCCTCCTCTCAGGCGCCACGCCCAGTCCCACCCAGTCTCCCTCCTAAGTATCTCATTGCCTTCTCTACATTCCCAGGGCTCCTTGCCTCAGGGCCCATCACCTCCACTGGCTTATTGCATCAGCCTCTTCCTGATACTCCTCACGTCCACTCACCCTCTTCCCCATCGCTTGCCTGTCCTCCTCACTGCTACCAGTATGACCTTTGAAACATGCAAATCCAATCACGTCACTCTTGTGCTCAGAGACGGTGCTACAGGACGCAATGTAAACTCCAGCCTCAACTCCAGCCACTTCCTTCTGGCCTCATTTTCTACCCAGTAATGCCAGATTACTAAAAGTATCCCCCCAAACCTGATGCTCTCACAGCGTCTGCACGGTTATCTCTGTCTGGAATGTCTCCTCACCTCTCCTACCCTTGTCCACATGGCACATGTCAATCATTCTTCTAATCTGCCTTTTTCTTTGAAATGCTACCTGGTGCTTCAAGGAGGATTTTGGTGGTTCTCACCTTGGCTCCTGTTTCCCTTTGTACACAGAAGCAGTTCCCTACTTTCATATATAACATGTGTCCAAAAACACATATTTATATATCATCTTCTCAACTGAAACACAGAAAGGAGGAGCAATCTCCTTGCATATTATTGAAGAAGGGTAAGCCATCCTTTCCCAAGAGATGTGAAAAATCCCTCATAATTATTCAGTATCTCCTCCTCAAATAATCCCAATTCCATTGATTTCTTTTAACGTGAGGAGCCCCAGCAACTTTCACAATTGCCTTGAAAAGGCAAGTATGCAAGTGCCGGTGGAAAAGGCAGCCTCTAAACCTCCCCACAGCGGGAATAAAGGCAATAACAGTAACTAAGACAGCCAGACACTGTTCTAAGCATTTTCTATACTTGAACTCACTGAAATCTCAAACGACCTTATGAAGTGGATATTATCATCATCCCCTTTTTACTGATGAGAAAACTGAAACGCAGGGGTGTTAACGAACTTGCACGAGATCGCACATCCAGGAAGTGGCAGAACCAGGATTCTAGCCCTGAGAATATAGAGAAGCTAAATTTAACACTGTTCTTAGGAAAGCTTAAAAGAGAAAGAGAGCTCCCTCTGCTGGCGGTAGATACAGTTTTCTTTTGTCATAACTGACAGCAAAGGCACCGATCAGCGATCAGCGGAATCTTGACTGAGTCACCAACCAGCTGAGGGAGTTTCAGCCACGCTCTTAACTCTTCTAAGTCTCACTTTGCTCAGCCATAAGGTTGGGAGTAAATAGAAATCAAGGTTAAACTCTCTTCTAGCTCTAAATTACTATGACTTTGAGATGCAGATTTTCCCCCCTAAAAACCAGCTCTCTTTGCAATGAGGTGACAAGAAACATCTACTACTTTTTTCTTTTCTTTTTTTTTAATTAAAGTTTATTGGGGTGACAATGGTTAGTAAAGTTACATAGATTTCAGGTGTACAATTCTGTATTACATCATCTATATATCACATTGTGTGTTCACCACCCAAAGTCAGTTCTCCTTCCATCTCCATATATTGGATCCTCTTTACCCTCATCTACCACCCCCCTCCCCCCTTACCCTCTGGTTACTGCTTTTTTCAAAGCCACAAGAATCTCTCAAAGGTTGGAGATTCAAAAGCTCTTACTGTACTTTCAAATAGTACACAAATTTACAGTATGTGTAAGAATAAGTAAATTATGACAAAATGGAAAAATAACTCTTAGCAGCAAGAAATTAAAGAGTTTAAAGAAAACAAGAGGAACTGTTGCTAAAATATATTGTAAGCAATTATAATCCAGTTTCTTTCATCTAGTCATATTCTTACTAAGTTACCTCAGGGCACACCAAGCTGCTAATTATATATCAAAAAAAATACCTAAATGTGTTATTAATATTAACAAATTTGTGCCAAAATTCACAATTCTGCAACCAAGATTCAAATTTAAGGCAAATCTACCTTAACCTAAATGCTAACTTCTTTATATGTCAAGTATATCTCAATAAAGCTTGGGAAAAATGCTAACTTCTTTTCACCTATCAAAACAAATGAGCTTATGAAAAAGGAATACACACATCTGGGTTAAGAAGGAAGATTGAGGGGAAAAATTGCCTCTAATTTTGGTCCCCACCAAAACCACACTAAAAAATACAATCTCTTTACAGAGATTTTTGTTTCTCATCACCCACAAAGACCAGGACAAAAAAAAGTAGAGGGGCCGTCCCGGTGGCTCAGGCGGTTAGAGCTCCGTGCTCCTAACTCCAAAGGCTGCCGGTTCGATTCCCACATGGGCTAGTGGGCTCTCAACCACAAGGTTGCCGGTTTGACTCCCACAAGGGATGGTGGGCTGTGCCCCCTGCAACTAGCAACGGCAACTGTACCTGGAGCTGAGCTGCGCCCTCCACAACTAAGACTGAAAGGACAACTTCACTTAGGAAAAAAACAAAAGTCCTGGAAGTACACACTGTTCCCCAATAAAGTCCTGTTCCCCTTCTCCAATAAAATCTTAAAAAAAAAAAAAGTAGAGACACCAGCAATAGAATTTTGAAGTTGAACAAGTGTACCGACAAGTAGAAATCGCCTTAGCAGATCCTAGAAAGCAAATCCCAAATTGGCGTGGGAAAGCTGAAATCCAACCTCTGTTATACCATGTTGTCCCCAAAAGACTCAAAGGTGGCTTAATAAGGAAAAGGGGGGGGGGGAGCTGTTGAGAAGCAGTTGGATCCCTAGAGCCTCTCTTCTACTTCATGAGGTTGGGCAATTACTTACTCCTTTCCCATCCCTTCAGAAGTCTGATGGTTTCATTTCTGAAGAGGGTTAAAACACTGGATAACCAGCTGAGGGTGAGTATCTTATCTAAAACAGAGGGATTCAGTGACCACATGCTTACTGAATTCAGAGACCCCAGGTCTTACCCCCCACAGACCTACGCCATCCAAGCAGGAGGTCAGAAGATCCTTCCCTGAGGAATCTGACTAGCCACAGAAGAAAGACCTGAAGATACAGACCTGGGGACTCTATGATAAAGGACCCATCCAGATGACCCTTCAGTGAAGCTCAAAGTCAATAAGCCCGACTAGGGAGCTCAGAGTCCAAGTCATTTTTTTAGACTCCCACACTTAATTATGAGCAGACAGACCAGGATTACCAGATATCTGAGGAAAGACTCTAAATAGAATAGCAGTTTTGAAAGTTTCTGTCCTCCCTGTATAATCTATTTTCTAAATTGTTGTTTTCTGTTTGTCTGTTTTAGTCTCTACCATTCATATCCTAGAGCAATAAGAAAATATACTGCATCTATGAAACAAGAACAGGATACCATTGGGTAAAAGAAACATCCAAAGAGCATCCCAAAGAAAGAGGTCTCAATAACAGGATTGGAAAATAAAATTGAGATAATCTCTGTGAAAGTAAAGCAAAGAAAACAAAGAAATGGAAAATAAGAGAAGAATATTGCAGAACTAGTCCAGAAACTCTGACAGTCAAACAATAGAATCACAGAAGGCGGAGGAGGGGGAAAGAGGGAGGAAAAGCATCAAAGAAATAATTCACATAAATTTTACAAAACTGAAGGATGTAAGTTGACTGATAAAAGAGCCTGTCTTGGCCCAGAACAATGGGCGAAAACAGAGCCACACCAAGAAAGATAATGGTGAATTTTAGAACACCAAGAACAAAGAGATTCCGCAATCTTTCAAGGAAGAAAAACAAACAGCCCAGTATAAAGGATGAGGAATCAGAAAGGCTTCTGACTCCTCAAGAGTAAGAATGCAAGCGAGAAATCAATAGAGCAATTATACACTTTTCAGTCAAAGTGAGGATGTAATAAAGATATTTTCATTCCTGCACAAGTTCCAAAAATTTACCTCACAGGCAAGGGGTTATGAGCAACAATATAAAAAGAATGATCAAGGAAGAAGAAAATGCCAGACAACAGGAAACAAGAGATCCAACACAGGAGAGAACAAAGAGAGCCTCTGGGATGAGAGGGAAGGGAGATCCCAAGATGACAGCTGTGCACCAGCTAGAGCACAACCAGCCCACACTGGACCAGTGTGGCTCTGGGACACTTGTATTGATGGCAATCAACACTAGATGCTTCCTGCTATTGGACCATCTTTCTAAGGCAAGGACAGAATGTCCAGAACTGGTCCAGACTCTCATCCACACTTATCTCACAATGTGCTACTGATGAAGTGCCTGCTCTGCCCAGCCCTCCAGGCCCACAAAAGAGTTCTGCTTTGACCTTCTTCTGAAAGCAAGAGCAAGGCCATGGGGAACTTTGAATCAAAAATAAAGAGCAGGCCACTCCTGCAACCTAGCAGATCATTCAGCAACTAGCCATAACCACAGCTCTGGCAGATGCCACAGGACTCGTTTATAACCTTGCTCTGGCTCCTCCAGAAGCGGGTCATTTTCAGGGGAACCCAACCTCAGACTATGACCCAGAGACTGGTTATCTGTTGAGAGCTTTTACTCATATCTAACAGAGGCAACATTACCCTCTCCCTACACAACTAGGCTTGGGCTTGCTGCTCAGTTTTTCGAAACTATATATTGCTTAGGAATATATACATGAGACGAAAAACTATAGAGAAAGGCAAAGGAACAATTATCCTAAATGTGGGGGAGAGGAGAAATTTAAACCAGGGAGGCTCACACAGGGAATTTGCATGTGCCAGTAATATTTATTACTCAGTCTTGATAGGTAGTATCCACATACATAGACCCTTGTGTAATTATTTTTTAAAATATACATACATATATTAGAATACTCTTTTTTATGATGATACATCCTATAATAAAAGATATTTTAAGTAGTATGTGAAGGCCTGTTGAAATCAGTGACAGTGTTTTAATACCTTGAAACGCTAAAAGAACCCAAAAAATATTCCTTAAAATTGTATGCTTATAAATGTGAAAAGTTACGTCAAATGGGCAAATTCTATATAATTTACCAAAGCTGATACAAGAAGTAATAGTAAATACAAATAATCCTATAATTATATTTTTAAAAGTAAAATCCATAACTTAAAACTTTCCTACAAAGAAAGCATCAGACCCAAATATTTTACCAGTGAATTCTACTAAACATGAAAGAAATAATATTCCAGTCTTACACAAGCTCTTCCAAAGAATGAAAAAGCGGGTACACTCTGTAACTTCTTTGAGGCTCCCAAAACCTGACAAGAGCATTACAAGAAAGGAAAATTATAGTCTAATCTCCTCCATGAGCATAAAAATCAAAAACAAAACATTAGCAAACCAAATCCAAATTATATATTTAGGATTTTTCCAGGAAAGCAATGTTATTTTAACATTCAACAAAATACATAAAATTTAACATATTATCTCAATACAGACATAAAGTATGTGATAAAATTCATCATCTTAGCAAATTGGACAAAAGAATTTCCTTAATTTGATAAAGGATTTCTACAGAAAACTTTCAGCAAGCATTGCATTTAATGGTGAAACAATAAAAAGAAAACTTCCCCTCTTAGGTTGCACATGAAACAAAATTTCCATGCCATTATCACTACTTCTATTCAACATTATACTGCAGGTCTTAGCTAGTGCACAAAACAAGAAAAAGAAATGAAAGAATGGCAAAGATATCCATAAAACTGACAGTATTCACAGAAGATAAAGATTACATACTTAGAAACATACCAAAGAATTTAAAGATAAATTATTAGAATCAAAATAAGAAAAAGTAAGATTACTGGATATAAGGTCAACATGCAGAAAACAACTATATTTCTATGTACTAGAAATAAATAGAAAATTAATTTTTTAACAGGTAACAATTTAAAATAGCATCAAGAAATCTCAACTACCTAAGAATAAATCAAGTAAAAGCTATGCAAGACCTCTACATGGAAGATTGTAAAATATTATTCAAATAAATTTTAAAACACCATATTTATGGATTGGAAGACCCACCTTGGTAAAGATGTCAATTCTCCCCTAACAAGCCAATAACAACTAAAACAATCTCAAAAAAGAACAAGATGTCAGAACCTATGCTATAAGATATTAAGAGTTATTATAAAGTGCAATAACTAAGACAGTATTGTATTGGCTCGAGGATAAATAAAACAACAAAACAGAATAAGAGCCCCAAAAGAAACCCACACACATATGGACACCTAATGATCTTATACAAAAATAGTACCACAGAGCAGTGGTAAAAGGATGGTCTCTATAATAAATAAACAAGGCTGGGTCGATTAGATATCCATATAGACAAAAATGAAATCTGACTCCTCATTGATCACACAAACAAACCAAATCGAAGACTTCCGGAAAAATGGCGGCGTGAGGTGAGCCTCTGTAAAGCTCCCCTGGAATTTACAAAGAATCGAACAACAAAAACTCCACAAAGGACTCCCTGCACAGCAGACAAGCAACACGAAGAGGCCCACTACCGACTGAAATCACCTACAGGTGGGAGATTCGCGCGAGTGGAGGGAGGAGGAAAGGGAGAAGCGCGCAGAGACGGAACCGCGCGGGCGCAGGACGCAGACCTAGCTCAGTGCGCTGAGCTCGCTGCTTCCCGGAACTACCGCAGCTGCGGGAGAGGGAAGAACTCGGACTGCTAGGGCTCCGCCAGGGCTCCACAGGGCTGAGGGGACAGCATATAACACGGCTGAACCCAACGCTCACGGCAGAGACCTCGGAGAAAAGACTGAGGGAAAAAGGCTGAAAACGGTGGTTTAAGCCCGCACTGCCGAGCAGAGAACGGAGCCTTAGGCACTGAGACTAGCCGCCCCCTCCCTCCCAGAGCTCGCCCCGCCCCCACCTGCCCGGTGCTAGAAGCGAAACAGTAGCAGTGTCAGATCAAAACAACAGAAAATTTGCTGTTTTGAGATCTGTGGACCGCAAACACAAATTCACAGCCCAACTAGTTCCAGCAAAGGGGAGGGACCTGAGGAAGCAGGACCGGCTGTGGTGGTGGTCGCCGCCATTGCTCTGGGCCACCTCTCACAACTCATCCCGCCCCTGACCCCACCTATCTGGGCGGACCCTGCAGGAGTAAACAGAACTGCTGAAACATACGGGTTCTGAATCAGGAGCTGGAACAGCTTTGGAACATCAAAAGCTCTCCGCATACCCACCGGGACACTGCGCCCTGTGACCTAGACGAACTATTAACAGAGGAGAAGCCCGTCTCCCAGGGAATCCCCCCATTGCGTGAGAAGTTGGAATAGTGCAGAGAAAACATAGCACTACTGTGTGGGAGAAGAAAAATAAGTTGCAGTTGGAGAAATAATAAAACATTCTACCAACAAGTACTGGCAAACAAAAGAAAGACCGCTTTCTATCAACCTGTTGCAGAAGTCACTCCTGTAGATGTCTAGGAAGAGAAATAGTAAACCAGTAATCGCCATGAATAACCAAGGCAACAAGATAGCTCAGAAAGAAAGTGAAAAATCTCCAGAGAAGGCACTTAAAGATACAGAAATATGTGACTTAAATGACAGAGAATTCAAGATTGCAGTTCTGAAAAAACTCAACGAGATACAAGAAAACACAGATAGGCAGTTAAAGGAACTCAGAAACTCAATCAAAGAACAGCATGAGCATTTTACGAAAGAGATTGAAATCTTAAAAAGAACCAAATAGAATTTCTGGAGATTAAGAACTCAATAGAAGAAATTAAGAATGAAATAACCAGCTTAGGTAGTAGAGTTGACCAGATGGAGCAAAGAATCAGTGACATCGAAGATAGAAACCTGGAAATGACACAAATTGAAGAAGAAAGAGACTTGAGACTTAAAAGAAATGAAAGAACTCTACAAGAACTTTCTGACTCCATCAGAAAGAGCAATATAAGAATAATGGGCATACCAGAAGGAGAAGAAAGAGAGAAGGAACAGAGAATATATTCAAACAAATTGTCGATGAGAACTTCCCAAATTTGTGGACAGAACTGGACCCTCGAATCCAAGAAGCAAATAGAACACCTAGTTACCTCAATCCCAACAGACCTTCTCCAAGGCACATTGTATTGAAGCTGTCTAAAATCAACGACAAAGAAAGAATCCTCAAGGCAGCCAGGGAAAAGAAGACGGTAACTTACAAAGGAAAGCCCATTAGATTATCATCAGATTTTTCAGCAGAAACTCTACAAGCCAGGAGGAGTGGAACCAAATATTCAAACTATTGAAAGAGAGAAACCATGAGCCAAGAATAATATATCCAGCAAAGATATCCTTTAGATATGAAGGAGGAATAAAGACCTTTCCAGACATACAGAAGCTGAGGGAATTTTCTAATACACGACCTGCACTACAAGAAATACTAAAGGAGGCTATTCGACCACCATCAACAGGGACAATTTGTGGCAAACAAAACTCAAAAAGGGGAGAGTAAAGGCCTGAACCGAATATGGGAATGGAGAAAGTAAGCGTGCTGAAGAAAATGGAATACTCTAAATATCAAACTTTCTTTTACATAAACTTAAGGGTAACCACTCAAAATAAATCCAGAATTGAAATATATACTGAAATAAAAAAAGAAACAGAGGGAAACATCATAGAATAGCACCACACAGAAATAATAGACAACAACAAAAGGCAAAGAAACAATGGAGACACAACCTTACCAGAAACCTAAGATAGCATGACAGGAAATCCTCATATATCAATAATCACCCTAAATGTAAATGGACTGAACTCACCAATAAAAAGGCACAGAGGCAGATTGGATCAAAAACTAAACCCAACCATATGCTGTCTCCAAGAGACACATCTCAGCTACAAGGACAAGCATAGACTCAAAGTGAAAGGGTGGAAATTGACACTCCAAGCAAATGGTACCCAGAGAAAATCAGGTGTAGCCATAATGATATCAGATGAAACAGACTTCAAGGTGAAAAAGATAACAAGAGACAAAGATGGACATTTCATAATGGTGAAGGGACTGTACAACAAGAAGACATAACAGTCATCAATATTTATGCCCCCAATCAGGGAGCACCGAAATACACCAAGCAACTACTAACAGAACTAAAGGGAGAAATTGACCAAAACACAATTATACTAGGGGACTTAAATACATCATTGACAGCTATGGATAGATCATCCAAACAGAAAATAAATAACGAAATAGTAGCCCTAAATGACACATTAGATGAAATGGACATAATTGACATTTATAGAGCACTTCATCCTAAAACATCAGACTATACATTCTTTTCTAGTGTACATGGAACATTCTCAAGGATAGACCATATATTGGGACATAAAATCAGTCTCAACAAATTTAAGAAGATTGAAATCATACCATGCATATTCTCTGATCACAAGGCTTTGAAATTGGATATCAACTGTAAAAAGAAAGCGGAAAAACACAAATACATGGAGATTAAACAACATACTTTTAAAGAAGGACTGGGTCAAAGAAGAAATTAGAGGAGAGATCAAAAGATACATAGAAACAAATGACAATGAAAATACATCCTACCAAAATTTTTGGGATGCAGCGAAAGCAGTTTTAAGAGGGAAATTTATCTCATTACAGGCCTATCTCAAGAAACAAGAAAACTCCCAAATAAATAACCTCATGTTACACCTTAAAGAACTAGAAAAAGAAGAACAAGTAAAACCCAAGGTCAGCAGAAGAAAGGAAATAACAAAAATTAGAGCAGAACTAAATGAAATAGAGAACAAAAAGACAATAGAAAAAATTAATATGACAAAGAGCTGGTTCTTTGAAAAGATTAACAAAATTGACAAACCCTTGGCTAGACTTACTAAGATAAAAAGAGAGAAGACACTGATTAACAAAATCAGAAACGTAAAAGGGGAAGTTATCACGGACACCACAGAAATACAAAGGATCATCCAAGAATACTATGAAGGACTATATGCCACCAAATTCAACAACCTAGAAGAAATGGACAAGTTCTTAGAAACATATAGCCTTCCAAGGCTGAACCATGAAGAACTGGAAAATCTAAACAGACCGATCACCAGTAACTAAATTGAATCAGTCATCCAAAACCTTCCCAAAAGCAAAAGTCCGGGACCAGATGGCTTCACTAGTGAATTCTACCAAACCTTCAAAGAGGATCTAATACCAATTCTGCACAAACTCTTCCAAAAATTGAAGAAGAGACAGTACTCCCTAACTCATTTTATGAGGCCAACATTACCCTGATACCAAAACCTGGTAAGGACAGCACAAAAAAGAAAACTACAGACCAATATCTCTAATGAATACCGATGCAAAAATCCTAAATAAAATTCTAGCAAATCGAATACAACAATGCATTAAAAGATTATTCATCACGACCAAGTGGGGTTCATCCCGGGGCACAAGGATGGTTCAACATCGCAAATCCATCAATGTGATACATCACATAAACAAAATAAAGGACAAAAATCATATGATTATATCAATTGATGCAGAAAAAGCATTTGACAAGATACAACATCCATTTATGATTAAAACACTTAATAAAATGGGTATAGAAGGAAAATACCTTAACATAATAAAGGCCATATATGACAAACCCTCTGCTAATCTCATAATTAATGGAGAAAAACTGAAGCCCTTTGCTCTACGTTCAGGAACACGACAGGGATGTCCCCTATCACCTCTGCTTTTCAACATAGTGTTGGAAGTCCTTGCCAGAGCAATCAGGCAAGAGAAAGAAATAAAAGGCATCCAAATTGGGAATGAAGAAGTTAAATTATCACTCTTTGCAGATGACATGATGCTATATATAGAAAACCCTAAAGACTCCACCAAAAAGCTATTAGAAACAATCAACGAATACAGTAAAGTTGCCGACTACAAAATCAACGCACAAAAGTCCATTGCTTTCCTATATACTAACCATGAAATCTCAGAAAAGAAATGTAAAAAACAATTCCTTTTGCAATTGCAGCAAAAAAGAATAAAATACCTAGGAATAAACTTAACCAAGGATGTGAAAGACCTATACTCAGAAAACTATAAGACATTTTTGAAAGAAATTGAAGAAGACACAAAGAAATGGAAAGACATTCCGTGCTCATGGATTGGAAGAATCAACATAGTTAAAATGGCCATATTACCCAAAGCAATATACAGATTCAATGCAATCCCCATCAAAATCCCAATGGCATATTTTAAAGAAATAGAACAAAAATCATCAGATTTGTTTGGAACCACAAAAGACCCCGAATAGCCAAAGCAATCTTAAGGAAAAAGAACAATAATGGAGGTATCACACTTCCTGACTTTGGCTTGTACTACAGGGCTACAATAATCAAAACAGCATGGTATTGGCAGAAAAACAGACACATAGACCAATGGAATAGAATTGAGAACCCAGAAATAAAACCACATAAATATGGACAGATAATTTTTGACAAAGAAGCTAAAACATACAATGGAGCAAAGACAGCCTCTTCAATAAATGGTGCTGGGAGAATTGGATAGCCACGTGCAAAAGAATGAAACTGGACTGCTATTTGTCACCATGTACCAAAGTTAATTCAAAATGGATCAAAGACTTAAGCATAAGACCTGACACAATAAACTGCATAGAAGAAAACATAGGTACTAAACTTATGGACCTTGGGTTCAAAGAGCATTTTATGAACTTGACTTCAAAGGCAATGGAAGTAAAAGCTAAAATAAACAAATGGGACTATATGAAACTTAAAAGCTTCTGCACAGCAAAAGAAACCATTGACAAAATAAAGAGGCCACCAACTGAATGGGAGAAGATTTTTGCAAACAGTGCCTCCGATAAGGGGCTAGTATCCAGAATATACAAGGAACTCATGCAACTCAACAACAAAAAAACAAACAACCCAATTGAAAAATGGGCAGAGGACTTGAAGAGACATTTCTCCAAAGAGGACATACAAATGGCAAATAGACATATGAAAAAATGCTCAACATCACTAATCATCAGAGAAATGCAAATCAAAACCACAATGAGATATCACCTCACCCCAGTCAGAATGGCTATCATCAACAAGACAAATAGTAACAAATGTTGGAGAGGCTGTGGAGAAAAAGGAACCCTCATACACTGTTGGTGGGAATGCAGACTGGTGCAGCCGTTATGGAAGGCAGTGTGGAGGTTTCTCAAAGAATTACGAATAGAATTGCCATATGACCCAGCAATCCCTCTTCTGGGTATCTACCCAAAAAATCTGAAAACATTTAGAGATAAAGACACGTGTGCTCAATGTTCATTGCGGCTTTGTTTACGGTGTCCAAGACATGGAAACAACCAAAATGTCCTTCGATAGATGAATGGATAAAGAAGTTGTGGTATATATACACAATGGAATACTATTCGGCAGTAAGAAAAGATGATATAGGAACATTTGTGACAACATGGATGGATCTTGAGAGAGTAATGCTGAGCGAAACAAGTCAGACAGAAAAAGCAGAGAACCATGTGATTTCACTGATATGTGGTATATAAACCAAAAACAACAAAAGAACAAGACAAACAAATGAGAAACAGAAACTCATAGACACAGACAATAGTTTAGTGGTTGCCAGAGGGTAACGGGGGCGGGGGGTGGGGGGTGGGAGATGAGGGTAAGGGGGATCAAATATATGGTGATGGAAGGAGAACTGACTCTGGGTGGTGAACACACAATGGGATTTATAGATGATGTAATACAGAATTGTACACCTGAAATCTATGTAATTTTACTAACAATTGTCACCCCAATAAATTTAATTAAAAAATAAAAATAAAAAAAATAAAAAATAAAAAAACCAAATCAATTCCAGGTGGATCTAGATAGGAAAACAAAATATTAAAGCTGCTAGAAAATAATATGGGAGCATGTATTCATGAGCTTGGTATTAAGAAAAAGATTCCTTGAACAGGCTAGAAAAAGCACCAGCCGTAAACGCAGGACTGCTTACATAATTTGTAGGAGCCCCTTATTCAAAAATTATTAGAAACTTCAAGAAAGCAACAGCAGAACATTAAACCAAGTGTGGGCCCCACTGAGCATGAGGCCCTATGTGACACATGGGTCACATGCCCATGAAGCCATCCCTGCAAAAAAGCTGAAAGACTAAAAACTGGACTACCTAAAAACTAAGAAAACTTGTTCATTCAATGTCACTCTTAAGAGAGTGAAAATGCAAGCCAAAAAAAGAGACGGTATTGCAATGCATATATCTGACACTCATATTCAGAATAATACATAGACCTGAACCTCTGTATTACATATGTCCTTTGCATGTTACAAATATCTTTTTGTTCCACCACATTCCAATAATATTACAGAAGTATCAATCTAATTGCTAAGAAAAAGTAGAGCCCTCTTATGTTCCAGTTTATGGTGAAAGGAGTGGTCTTTTGAGACATCTATCTTCAAATTAAACTGACCGAATCTCAGTTTCCTAATTAAAATGTGCCTAAAGATACATACCTTTTTGGAATGGCTATGAGAAAGAAAACCAACATTTTGGCACAAAACATGCACGTAATGAATGGTTATACTAGTTGCTGCCATTCTTATTATCATTGATTTAATTTTATTAATATTAAATTGGTTATACCATGGTTACCCTTAGATAATAATGGATAGATGAAAACACAGTTGAAAAGAGAAAAATCAAAACCTAGGTATCTTAAAATAAAACAGGAAAATAAAATTTTTACTGGGCACTTGTGAATCAATCAGAATCAATGGAAAAATATCAAATATAGCACATGCCAACCTCTGGCTATATATATATATATATATATATATATATATATATGTGTGTGTGTGTGTGTGTATATATATATATATACACACACACACAATCTCAAAAAAGAACAAGATGTCAGAAGTGTATATATATATATATATATATATACACACACACACAAGATGTCACAAGTGTATATATATATATATACACACACACACATATATATATACACACATATATGTACACTATATATACTATATATACATACATATATACATACATATATATATATATACATACATATATACATACATATATATATATATATTGCCAGATATATACATATCCTTCCTCTCTAGCTATTTCAGACAAATGCCTGGCTCTGGAGAACACCCTATTCAAAACCAGTCTATTCAATTATATTCCTGCTTCTCGTATGGACCATTACATCACTACAATAATCAAGTAGCATTCTATTTAATACACACTGGGTTAAAATCTTCCTTAGTAAACAGCAAGCATAATCTGGAGATAACAAAAAGTGATATAATAAAAGAGAAGAAAAAACATATTATTTCCTTTTAATTTATAAACAGAATAGAATTTAAGCCATTAATGTTATTATCTGAAACTAATCAAGCCCTGAAAATTGTTTTATGAAGACAAACACATCTTAATTTGGATTAAAAAAAGAAAACCCCTAGGAGGTGTCACTTTACATATAAAATGTGACAGGGTAAAGGAACCAGAAAAGGCAACTTGCACATGCACCTAAAAAGCTGCCACAGCCATTTACCAAAACATCACTGGTGCCTATATTTACCATACCTGAACAAACTGTTCTGCCATGCTGCATGTTAATAAAAAATACAAAACAAAAATAGGGAAATGTTAGAAAAACATAAAACTATCGCATGGAGACTTATAAAATTAATTCACAAATTTTTATATCTGGTATTTGACATACATTAGTAATTTAACTACTTTTTAACTCAGTTACCAAACTATGCATCTCTTAGTTATAAACGGATTACCCACTACACAGGTTTAATTTGTAAAATATTCCTTGTCAGGTTTCAGAGCAAGCTATTAAGATCCTGTTTCAAGAGTCTTCCCCTTTTAAATCAATTGTAAAATAAAGATTTTAGTCACCATTTAGCATCAGGTGAAAATAACCATTGTCAAAGTTAAGTACTACTACAAATCTAGACTAACACAACTAAATTTGCCACATTAGACATATAATATATATTTTAACTGAAAAGGTAGGAAACTGTCGGAGTTCGTTAACACTAGTTCTTAGTTCCGAGGTTTATAAGCCTCCATTTAAAACTTTTCAATATATTCAAAAATACAAAAATACTAAAAATGACTATTGACTCAGCTTCACAAACATCCCAATCGCATGTGGCAGAAGAGCTCACGCCACTCCAGCACTTACTTCTCTTCTGTGACACGGCCTGCAAGCATGCAGTCACAATATCGCAGTTCTTCTGCACTTTATGCAGAAGCCTATCTTTCTGTTTCAGCTGCCGAAGTAACTTCGCGGACTGAATGCCGATTGTGTACTTCAGCTCTCGAACGATCGTCTTCAGTTCATTAGTGTCTATGAGGAAAGAAAATTTAAAATAGAACAAGGAATACCCGAAAGGAATACAATATGACACTAATTGTAAGATAATTATCTAGAACATCCATTAAACCAAGTAATTCTGCATTCTGACCCAGGACTACATGTATCTATTCAGCTAAGATATTCCTATCAAATGTCACTCATCCATTTCCTGTCCTGTCCATGACATATGTACTGTAAGATAAATTTTATCTTTGAAGCTATCTGTAATATGTAAGCAAGATTCTTACTTTTACTGTATCTAGCTCTGGTTACAATTTTGCCTTTCATTGCTTAAAAATTGGCATGTACATTTTGTATCATTAATGTGTTCAGATGGTACATTTGCAAGAAAATATTTTTGAATATGTTACATCAACAATAAATCTAACAGCCAATAACAAATGTTTTTAAAACCACTCACTTTGTAAAGAGTTTAAATGTAAATAATATTACCACATTTTCTGATGTAGATAAATGTGGCAATACTGGTTTTATTTTAAACATACAATCTTCCAATAGCTTGACTATTAGGTACCACAGCTTATCTTAGAGACTCAGTAATTTTTCATAGGGTAGAAAATATAATACATTTCCTTTAAACAGATAAATTAAGAACAATTCTTGATAAAATAGATGGTCATAGAAGAAGAACTGACTCTGGGTGGTGAACACACAATGTGATATGTAGATGATGTATTGCAGAGTTGTACACCTGAAACCTGTGCAGCTTTGCTGATAATTGTCATCCCAGGAAACTTTAATTAAAAAAAAAAAGAAGAAGAAGAATTCTACATTCATAAAGTTAATATTCTCAACAGCAGTTTTTCTATAATTAAAAATAGACTTGGGAATCAGAAATGTCAACAATCTTTATATGAATAATCATTACAATCTGGGAGCTTTGTTTGTGACACTTGATATCATTACTGACGGTAATGTGACCTGCCAGGCAGGCAAAGCCTTCCGCTCAGCTTGGCATTAGCTAGGCCCTCATTAGAGGTCTTTGTGTGGGGTTTGAATCTATTCATTTTGAAAGGGCTTTGGAAAAACCAAAGAGGATCAGAAAAGAACACAAGGAATGTTGAAAAGTAAGAAAAATCCCTCCAGAGGTCAAAGCAAGCGAACTTTGGGTATAAGAGAGGTGCAAGGTGGTGCTTTAACAGCTGTCAAACCTGACTACACTGAGGAAAATGCCATTTGACCTAGAGCTAAGAAGAATTGCCTTTGAATCAACCATCTGTGTGATCTTAGGCAAGGTATTGCTCCAAGTCTCAAGTTATGCTTAGCATACAAGGTTATTCTGAGAAACAAATGTGAATAGTCTTTATAAATATTAATATGAATAGCACTAAAATCAGAATAAGGAATTTCTATGAAGAAGAGCACACAAACCAGTTATTCTCTCACCTTGAGTTCAAACACAGTGGGATATAATGGGAAGTAAGAGCTCACTTAGGTTAAATAAAACTATTTGGGTTCTAAGGATGATTAAATATGAGAACAAGCCACCAGAAGAGATCACAGGCTCTTCATTCCTAGATTCCTTCAGAGAGAACAAATATCCTTTCTGTGAATGTCTAAAATTTTTCCTTCTAGAAACAAAAGGGGTAAGAATATCATCACTGTGCATTTAAATTACACTTTCTTCCACAAAAGAGTCACATTCGGTGACTCTTAAGGTACCTACAGTTCTGTGAATCTCTGAATTCTATGTATTGTCCCATATGGGATAAATCTTCAGAGTTGAGTTTGGAAATCTACAGCAATATCTGCTGGTATATAAGCATCCGGGAGACAGGAATAAGGTCTTCTTTATCTTAGTGTACCCCACAGCATCAGTCATAGCTCCTAACACAGTGTTAAATAAATAGGAAAAAATGAGGAGATCGTCAACTGACAGTGGACAATTTCCTCTCTAAGGAATCCCAGCGGATATAATAATAATAAAAATAATATCTAACATTTATTGAGCACTTTACATATATTAGCTTGTATAATTCTCACTACAGCCCTCTGAGGTAGTTATTATTATTATCCCTATTTATAAAGGAGGAAAATGAGAGACAGGTTAAATGCTTGCCTGAGGTCATACACCTAATAAGGAACAGTGGCAGGATATCAGCTCAAGCATTCTGACTCCAAAGTTCACCCCTTAATGAAAACACTGAGAAGAGAGCCTAGATTTCCTGAGAAACTATTTTGGTGCCTCATATACCGTGTTTCCTGAAAATAAGACCTAGCTGGACCATCAGCTCTAATGTGTCTTTTGGAGCAAAAATTAATATAAGACCCGGTCTTATTTTAAGACCGAGTCTAATATAATATAATATAATATAATATAATATAATATAATATAATATAAATGATATATGATATGATATGATATGATATGATATGATATGATATGATATGATATGATATGATATAATACCAGGTCTTATGTAATTTAATACCAGGTCTTATATAAGACCCGGTTTTATATTAATTTTTGCTCCAAAAGATGCATTAGAGCTGATGGTCTGGCTAGGTCTTATTTTCAGGGAAACACGGTAAATAAAGGACCCACACATGCTAAATATGTAAATAGGTGCTACATCAATGCTACAGCAAAATACCTAACAGAAAGAGGAGATAATTAATATTTCTGCATTATATGATACTCTTACTAAGTATTATGTTAGGAGGGATATTTTTTGACCCTGAAAAAAATCAAGTAACCGAATAAATCAAAATTATTTAAACGGACAGCTGGTTCTTTATTCTTAGTACTCTAATGATATTCTAATGATATTTATTGATAAGGCAGGTAGGTATGTGTGTGTGTGAGTGTGTGTGTGTGTTTGTGTGTGTGTGGCTTATAACATGGCACCTTGTTCATCCTCATAGGGTTGACTACAAGAAAAGATTAGCAGGGAACTAACCAAGCAATAAGATTGAGACTTGTGCAAAACAGACTCTTACAGGTCTTATGAATGACTTCTAGAGTGGTCACTCATTTGAAATCCACTTGCAAAGCTGAACTAACTATTACTTCTCTAAACTATAGCTTGCCAAATTTCCAAAAGGAAATTACTAATCCTCAAAATTCCCTAGGTAATGAAAAGTGAACAGCCTTGTAAAAACAGAAAGACAAATCAGAACTCTTCAAAATTGATTTTGTTGGATTCTGAAAGAAATGTTGCCGTGCGGAACTCTTGTCATAAACAGACACTCTGAGAACAGCCAAATAATTGTGTATAATGAAATGGCATAACTCCAGCTAAAGTCCCAGGCAGGGGGAGGAAGGTGGAAGCCATTTGTAACAATCAGCTGGGGGAAAAAATCTTCACTAGGAAGCCCAAAGAGGAAGCTGAAAGCTGTTTACATAGATTTGAGAAAGCAGACAGATTTATTCCTTTTCTGGTTGTGTTTGTTGTTTTTTTTGTTTTTTCTCCCCTGGCACCAACTAGTCTGATTTTTCAATTAGGAGACAGGAAATCATTCTATAGCACGCATTCTCTCTTTCCTCTCTCCTGTTAATTTATCACAAGGATATTAATCCATGAAATGTTATGGTGGCTTAGCATGCATTTTCCACACCTCATTTCATTTTGTAAATTGAGGTCTTGATGTATCTATAAAAAAGAGACACCTGTAGTAATTGTGTTAGTGCCTGAAAGCCAAATATTAAGAACAGTTGAGAAACAAAAATCTCAGTTAGGACACGAGCATCACAATCTGATAGCAAAAGGAACACCAAATTAGCCTCTCCTTCTGAAAGCCAAGGCCATTTTCAGATGACCTCTCCAACTGAAGAGATACCAAGCAGTTAAATTCTGTGATAACGTCAACGCTTTAGAGCCCTCCACTGATGGGGGTTGAGGGGCGGGGGGCGGTGTGTGAATCCAACTAGTGAGTTTCTTGAAACCAGACGTTCTGGAAGAAATAGAATTCACATGACCCGCTTAGACCTGCTTAGAAACCGCATTATCGAATTATTCTGCCTCACTAGTTAAACACTATCCAAGTGGTGTGGCCAGGGAACTGATTATTAAAAAAACAAACCAAAAAAAAACAGCCCCAGGAATCGCCTCTCTTCTCCCGGCGTCCTCTAGGTAACTTCAGATATACTTATCGGAAGCTCCAAACCTGTCCTAACAGCTGTTCTGGCGAAATGAGAACCTAGGCTGCCTCTCCCCTGAGCCTCCACAAATACCTGGGGTGGAGGATGGAGACCCGCTGCTGCCACTCAAAGTACTGATGCTCCACTCGGCAACTCGAGAGGGGAGTGGGGAGGGGGGAGTAAGAACTAAGCCTGGTCATGAATCCGTGGCACTATGGGCACCAGCGACAGATGAAAGGAGATGCCCCAAACTTCATATCCGAGCGCTTGGCGGTTCCGTTCAGGTGCGCACAGGTGCGCGCTGCACCGCCGGCAGACCCGGCGGGGGCCCCCCTCCGAGATCCCGCTCACCTTTCTGCCGCAGGTACTGCCTCTGGTGCCGCTGGCTCGGCCGCTCCTGCAGCTCCAGCAGGACGCGGGAGTCGCCCGCGCCCCCGCGGCCGCCCAGGACCACGTCGGAGCCAGAGGCCTCCGTGGAGCTGTCGAGGCTGTCGCGACGTTGCTGGCGGTCCTCGGGCCAGCGGCCCCCGCCGGCCGCGTCGTCTTCCTCGGTGCAGCTGTACAGCTCGGTGAGCAGCCCGCTCACCAGGGACGCCGTGCGGCTCGTCCTGCCGCCCCGCGGATCTCCCGACTCCGAGTCTTCCTCGCCCTCCCAGGAGTCCCGGGAGCCCTGCGGCTGCCCCGCCGGGGGCGCCCCGCTCAGGGAAGGGGCCCCCGCCACTTCAGGAACCGCTTCCTCCGCCACCTCCTCTGGCCTGGGCTCAGGCTCCTGGCGTCCGGTCCGGCCCCCGTCCGCGGGAAGGACGTTCATGGCCCCAGTCGCTCGGCGGCCGGGCTCCCACCGCTCCCCGCGCCCGGCCGCACCCGCCAGTTCCGGGAGGAGGCGCGGCCTCTCTCCCGCAGGTTGCCCTCGCCCTGGCGCAGCGCCAGTGGGCTCCGGCTCACCGTGGCGCCTAATCTCCCCCGGGCCAATGTCCGAGTCGCCGCCCCTGGTCTGTGGGCCGGGAAGAGAGCGGGGCAGCCACACTGCTGGACTACCTGGGGACACCTGCGGCAGGTGAGGCCCTACTTCGGCCATGAGTGCCCTGAAGAGCGTCAAGGCGCAGGATGTAGCCAGAACACATCAGGATGAAGCCTTCGGCCCGGAGGGGGAAGGGCGCTCTGGCCGCTGCCACCTCCACTTTTCAGCAAGTCATTTAACTCAAAAAGAGGGTGTTAACTCCTGCGTCCTATTTAGCCACCACTATTTAACCCTGGGAGAGTTCTAAACGCCAATCAATAGGCAGAGGCCAGGAGCTCCCTTCTTCACATCCTAGGGACACAATGCCCAGCCCTTCTCACCTTCCCACCTAATCTGGGTTCCTTTCAAGGAGTTTTTTAGTTCAGTTTCTGAGAATTACCTTTGTGAAGCCCTGGCATATACCTGAGATTGAATAAAGCTGTGAACTTTTTCCTTCGGTGAAAAATAAAGTACTGGATTTAAGATCAACTAATTCCCTGGCATAAGATCCAGCAGAGAATGAGGGCTTAATAAATGAGATGACCAAACTAATAAATTGATGTAGCTGATTCTGACAGCAAATTCAAAGGTTTACATGATGTCATGAGAGATGTATGGTTACAGTAGACCTCGATGGAAGAACTCTGAGGTATCCCTCCACTGTAGATGTTTTTGTGAATTTAATAATTGCCAGCACTTTTGAGTGCTGTTTTTTGTGCCAGGCATTCTTCTTTGCATGAATTATCCCATTTAATTCTCACTTTAACCCTATAAAGCAGGTAAGTACTATTTTTTAATTGAGGTATAATTGATATATAACATTAGTTTCAGGTGTACAACATAATGACTCAACATTTGTATATATTGCGAAATGATCACTGCAGTAAGTTAATATCAGTCATTAAGCATAGTTACAAAGGTAGGTACTATTTTATCCTCATTTTTCAGATGACGGAGCTGAGGCGGAGAAGCTAAATAACTGCCCATGCACAAAGAATAAAGTGGACTTTTCTTAAAGCTTAAAATCTGGCTTTCATTATGGATAAATACATATTTCGTTATGGATGACTATGTATTTGTCTATCTCCTAGTATCGGCTATTAAATACATGCCAGATTTCTAAAAGAAGCAACAGTGTACCTAGTAAACAATGGTGGTGCTTGATGTTTGTTCAGCACACTTTAACTTTCATGGCACTTTCATAATAGAGCCTCATCCTACAGGTGGAAGCCTGGTGTCACTTGGCACCACCACCACCTCCATACACAGAGTGAGAACAGTAGGACCCTTTCTGAAATTAGAGTTAATATAAGGAGAGTGGAAGTTTTGTAACTTTTTGCTTAGGTATCTGTAACTCAAAATTACACTAGAAATATTATTTTATGATTTTGTAACTGTATTTACTACTGTATCCATTAATTTTAAAATGTATGAAATGGGATTATGTATTATTTTGTTGGGTTTTTGGTTTTGTTTTGTTTTTCTATTGCCTCTGCATCAAGCAGAGTCTTGAGAGCCTTCCTTCATATGCCAAACTTTGCAACAAGCAGTACTTTCATAAAGGGAAACACTGAAATTGGATCTTTTTTCTTAGTTGACCTCCCAGCTCTTTCTATCTCTCCTCAATAAGATGTGATAACTACGACTCTTCAGCACTGTTCTCATTTAGGGTATCTCTATCGGGACCTAGGGATAAAGAAACTCCAAGTGAGCTAAAGGGGATGGTGAAAGAGGTTGCAAAAACAATTTATCATTGACAGTCAACATTTCTAAATTAATCAGAACTTGAGAAAATTATTTCCCATTCCCTCAATAAAGAAAACAAATTCAAAGTTCTTGCACTTGTTGGAATTATCTTCCCCCAAATATCCACATGACTCTTCTTTTAACAGGATCAGGTCTCTATTTAAATGTCTTCTCAGTAGATTTTCCTAACCACTCTATTTGAAATTGCAGCTCCCTATATTCCCTCCCAGTATTCTGTTATTCCCCCTCCTTGTTCTTTTTTCCCATAATACCGCTTCCCAACATACTGTATCATCTACTGATTTATTTTATTATTGTCTCCTGCCAATGTCAATCAATTTTGACCAAGAACTGCAAGGCAAACAAAAGCTTTATTTGGGGGTCTTAGAAATTGCAAATTGAAACGTCACAGATTTGGGAGGAAACCCAATGTGTTCTGAGGGGGAAAGAAAGAGACCGAGTTTATAAAGACAGAAAAAGGGAGGCTTTCAAAAGGATTACATAAATTGCTTTGAAAGAGCTGTGATCGGTGCTGGCAAACAGACTTAACGCTATGCTATACATGATTAATGGCTGTCATGCGGGGTCCCAGCTCCAGCTCCCCACATAAGAATGCAGGACATGGTGAAGCCAAAAAGGAACACCTACGGAGCCATAGACAGGGGAGTCATACCACTATATTCTCCGTGGCAGCTGGGTTGGAGACACAGGAAGCAGGAGCCACACAATCCACAACCCACCGCCCACTTCTCTGCCAACCAACCTCCTTGCTAAATGCAATCCGCTCCTCTCTGCAATCACAATCCACGCTTGCTAGCTCAGCCACCATCCGCTGCTAGCGTAGCCACGCCAGTTACATTAGTGATCAATGGCTCACTGGTTACAGCTGACGGCCAACTAGCCACAGCTGATGGCCATCCAATCACAGTTGATGGCCATTTACTACCTGAGTGAGCACCTTTCTACGTGAGGGCGAAAGCCTGGAAACTGCACTCCTGACTCCGTCCCCACAATAACGTATGTCCATTGTTAGGTGAAAAATTTATTTTTTAATAGAGAGTTCAGTGATGCAAAGTCAGTTCCAGAAACTATATCAGGATGTAGCCATTTGGTTTAGCCCAGTTCCAAAGTTCAGTCTCACATGGAAGGGGGTGAGTTAGCTCAGCAACCTCCCTGACTCCATTTTAGAGTGCTCTCTTGACAATATCAACTCCATCTTGCTGTTTTTCACATTTCTTGCTGTTTTGCACATTTCCCCTTTTTGACTGAGATCTTTCCTTAGAAAACATCGATGATTAATCATTAGAAAATATCACTGGTCTGTCATTGGAAAAGCAACGCTGATGCCTCATCACCAAGAACTCTCATTCCTGATATATCATGTCCCATGCAAAAGGGAAAGCAATCTCCTGAGTGTACAGTAAGAGAGCATATGGCCACATCTGAGCAATGAGGAGGCTTGTTGGAAGCTATTCTTCAGATTTAAAGTACCTTTGTAGAGGTGGTCTCAGATTTACTTATTGTAACACCTGTATGCATTGGGCTACCATTATTCTGGTAGTGGCTGTTAATTGTTGTTTGATGCACCTGAAAAAACACCTAATTAAGGTAACGAACTACATAATCACAAAAGCTAATATGATTAAGGCCTGTAATATAGAATGAAGTCTTATTCCTTTAGGCAGCCAGTCCCAATTTATGGGGTAATGTTCTGTCTCTTCGGGATTTTCGTATTTTGTTTCAGAACCTCAAGCTGTTGTACCACTTTACCTAATTTGTTAACATAGAAAACATTCTTCTTCCAATAAGGTGTAAGTACCACCTTGCTGGGCAGCTAACACATCTAGATCCCTACAGTTTTGTAGTACTATTTCAGACAGTCATTCATTCCTTGTTCTTCAAAAGCAGTTGTAGTAGCATTTAATATTTGTACTACAAGAATAGAAAGATTTCTGATAGACTTTTCTAATTCAGCTACTCCATACCAAGGAAAGAAAGTTCCAGAAAAGACACGCCCAAGGCCTCACTTATCTATTATGGGGTATGAGATGGAGCGAGGACCAAAAAGACCATGCTCCAAATCCCAATTCCATTTGGTCTGGTTTGGTCAAATTTTATAGACAAAGGAGCCTAGATTGGAGTTGGTGGCAGAAGAAGAGTCTTTCTGGTGACAGCATTAGGTACTAACATAATACCACATCTGCCTTAATATCAGGTTGGCAAGGTGACATATCTGGACCCCATACAAGAAGAAACACCCAGGGTCCTCAAATGAGCGTTCCATAGTTAGGTCCTTCAACCCATACTTGGGGAGAAGTATGAAGTCCTATTTGTGAAGCAGGGACTTCATATCTTCCATATGTTGGATGATCATAATAGTTGTCAACACATAAAGCATTAAAAGTTACCATGTGATTTATTGTGAGAATGATTAAAAGAGCACTTGAGTTTACTCTGTATTTGGGTCACAATTGAAAGATGAACATGGGTTTTGATTGTTCCAAGTTTTGGGGCTGGGATTCTCTAAGAGATTGATTTATCTGTTTTCCAACAAATACCTTTTTTTTTTTTTTTCCAATCTAGTCCCCAAGTAGTATTCAGCAGTGGAAGGACATCTGCTTTCCAGGATAGAGAGATGTAATTCCCTGAATTTTTCCATATTAAAGAGACATCATAAGAAGTAACATTGTAGTGCTTAAGGCGACTACACATGAAGGTGTGAACCTGTGGTCATTTGAATCACACACAAGAGTGTAGTTACACATTTTTAAAGGCACAAAACCCAAGATTCTGCCTGAACTGTTTATATTTTCAAAACACATAGACAAGTTATCAGTAAGAGTCCAGACTGTATTTATGGGTGTTCCCTTGTGGGTTGGGAGGAACTTCTGGATGGATCTGGCAACAGGAAGGTAATGTGTTCCATCAGCATATTTGGAGTTTTGCAAATAAAGAGGGACTTAAATCTGGCATATGTCCAATGAGGTTTTGTACTCTTGCCAGGCTTAAGGATCAAGCCACTAATTCTGGCTCATCCTGAGTATGGCTAGCTCAGGTGTGTATCCAACAGTCAGCTAAATTGGTTGGCTAGTCCCTGGGTAGCAGAAGCAAAAGGGTATTTTTGAAAGACAGGGTAGTCCCTTTGCAGTACATTACAGTGAGCAGACTTAAAAATTTGAGTATGTTAATCTTGAAATCAGACTAAAGAGCGAAGAAAAAGAAGAAAGCTTTCTCAAGATTTTTGTTTCAGAAAAAAAGTTAGATTATGATAGCAATACAATCAGTAAATGAAACAAAGGTGCTCAAAGAGAAGCATAAGTGCTAGGGTTGCTGGGTGGAATCATGTATGACTGGCCTGGTCCCTGGTCTTAGGAGAGCCGTCTACATCAGGGATTATCAGCTTCAACACTGGACTAAAAATTCTAGTGGTGGTCTCTGATTGTTTAGAGATTTTCAGCTTAAGATCTCCAATAGGCTGAGATGACCACTCAGGTGTAGGTGTCCTTTTTAAACGAGAAACATGAAGTCATAAGTCAACACCTTTAAGTTTAGCAGCACAAGGGTTAGTTGGGTTGAAGGCATCTTTATGGAGATGGCATTTCCAATAGATATCATCTCCAGATTGGAGACCATGATGTCATAGATCTCTGTCTCCCAGGAACACACCACAGGAAGATTGCTCTACAAGCTGAGTTAGTCGTAAGGGCCCGTATAAGTTCTTTACAGTAAACAGGAGGTCTCCTTTCAGTAGTGCAGGTCCATGCATTCCTTGATTTAATCTCATGGGTCTGCCTGTAATACTTTCAAAAGGAAACCATCTATGTTTGCCAAAGATGGTAGATTTTAGGATGAGCGATACCAGGAGAAGAGCATTAGACCAAGGCAGATTAAAAGACTGTGAGTTTTGCCGGTTGAGTTTTGATTATCCCATTGGTCTGTTCTACAAGACCTGAGGACTGGGGATGATAAGCACAATGGAAGTGTAATAAAACCGACCAGATCTTACAAACAGATTGTATAATTTGTCCATAATTTGTCCTGTGAAATGTGTTCCCTGGTTTCTATGGAGCTCTCAAGGGATTCCCCAAGTGGGGAAGATCTTTTCTAGGAGTATTTTATTTACTGCTGAGACTGCGGCTCTGCGGCATGGGAATGCTTTCACCCAATGAGAAAACATGCATGTTTGTATCCTTGAGAAGGGGGAGACTGAATACAGTCCATTTACCAGACCTCAAAGGGTCCTAAAGCCAAGGGGAAATGCTCCATAAATGCATGAATGGGCTTTCCAGTGTTGTTCGGTGGTCAGATTTGGCATTTTGGGTCTACTTAGGAAGCTATCTTTGGAGGTGGCTTCCAGTAACGTTGTTTTCCCATTTTGTCAGCATTCCAGTGAATTAAGTCAAGCACATATTGTAATATACGATGTTGTACGCAATCAGGAGGAGGAGTCAGTCATTTGGACCTACTCATACGTTTATTTTAGGGTCAAATTCACAGGTCACAACAAATTTCTATTTTGTTGAACAGCTAAATGTTATGCTTCCATGGTGTTATCTTTTAAATCTCCAATTGCTTCAGCCAGTTGCATAGGTGCTTGCATTAGGGCTGAGGGTAGGGCATTGCTTGGTTTTATAGTTTTTTCCTAATTGACTGCGCAGATAGACTAAACTGGGGATTTCAAAAGAGCCCCAAGTTGGCCAGTTTAAAATGTTCTGGATAATTATGATCCAGCAAGATAGAAATTTGCAGGATGGGTGCTCATAATTTTAGTTTATAAATACAGCAGGAGTTCTAGAAGGTGGCTCTCTAGAAGGTGGTTCCCTTAGAAAGTGAACTTCCCATTTTTCAAAGGAATAATTATTCACCAGACAGGTTTTTTAAATCCCACAGACAAAAAGCTGGCAAAAGAGGACATCCAAAGAGAGCCCGAGTCTCAACCAAGGCAGATAGGTCGGGTCTGGGACTTACCACAACTAGGTGGACTGTCACACCCATAAAATGTAAGCTCCTAAAGGCAGGAATTTTTGTCTCTTTTGTTCACTGATGTATATATGCCCATCACCGGCAACAGCCCTATTGCATTACTATAGTTAATTATGCTACTAATAATAATCAGTATTTTAATTTGTTTGGAACTTTAATTTTAATATTTAAATAATTATACTAATTATTTTATACCAGATATAAGGTCCGATTCTTCATTATATTTACCAGGAAGATGCACCTATCTTGCAGTTGAGTGCTATGCTCCAGACTGTGAACATTTAAATTATTTCCAAAGCTGTATCAGGATCTTGCCAATAACCTTCTGACACCCATTATTTAAAACTACCTTAACAAATATGAGCATTTTGGGGACAAAAGACCCTAAAGTAAATAGTATGTAATGGTGTTTTGAGATTTAGATGGATACTCACATAATCCTATGACTAAGAAATAGAGTTTAATGTTAAAAAGGGAAATATTGGGTAGAGCCCAAAGACAGCTTCATCTAAATTTACCAACTAAGGATGTAAATGTAAAAGGAATGTGAAGTGTTATTTCATGTCTTAACTTTAGGGAGTCTAAATAAGTAATTCAATGTAATATAAAGTGATTTAAATATCACAGTTGATCATTAGAGGCTTAGTATCAATACATCATGAAATTCAATAAATGTATGGATGAAATCTAAAAAAAAAAACAAAAAAACTACCTTAACAAGACTCTCAACATTTTTTATAATTTGATTTTTTTTTTTCAGCATGTGCAGAGACACATGTAAAGACTGAATTGCTATAATGAAAGCTTTAATTATTCTTGGAATGGCTGATTTGTAAAATTTGGCAGTTAACTTTATACTTTAATCCTTCAGGGATTACTCATTCCCAAATCACAAGAGAAATGCAAACGGTCATTATTGGGTTTCAGTTTCTCTTTATGGTAGCTCCCTTTTGCTGTTTAATTTTGCTGATTCCAATTTATTTACATGCTTGGAATAAATGCAATCTCTATTTTCAATTTAATAACTATACGTGGAAAAGATTCTCATTTTTTTCAATCCAAAAAGTTGGGATGAGAGGTAAAAATGGGATTTTAGGACTTGTAAAAGCTATCAAGCCTAGACAGACCTTAGGAAGTGCATAGTAATACATAGCAGACAGCCAATAAATAAGAGTTATTAATGTTGAATGACATTTAAGTCATATAATTTGAGTGTTTAGAGGAACTTTGGAGATCTTGTAATCTGACTGCTGCTTAATTAATCATTAATTATTACACTAGATTTCAAAGTGACAATAGTAAAAAGAAAAGTTGTGATTGCTCAATGTATATCAGCAGGGAAACAAAATACTTATCTCTTACCTGTACTGAAGTGACTTTTTTTGAGAGAAAGTGAGGTGCCTGTCGTGCCAGCACCTAGGTAGCCACTGACAAAGGCTGGCTAACAATTGACTAAGCTATTTTGTCTAGTTTGTTGTTTAGTGCCTCTTCCATGGTGAATGCTTTCTGGTGGGTATAAAGTTCTTCACACTTTGTGCCTATACATCCATTCCTGTGCCTCTACCCCCCACTTCCCTATTTCCAGTCTTCCAGTTGTTTACCTTCCTGGCTCATGACCAGTCATTCCAAGGCCATTCACCACCGTCAATGAGTCCACATATATTCTGACCTCAGACCACCTCTCTTTCTACACAAACTGAATAGTCAGACGCACCACCTGATTGGCAAAGCTCTGCCCATCAGAATGCCTTTCTCTCACCACTGTTGTTCAAGACCAACCCTGAGTGAGGCTGTAATGCAACTACTGTCCATTTCCACCTTGCACCCATATATCAAGCTCTCTAACCATAGACCAATCTCGGACTTGCTCCTCTTTCTTCATCTGGTCATACATATCCTAGGTATGAGCTGAGAGAGGGCATACGGGGGTAACCATGATGAGCAATATAGAAGTTTGGGCTACCTCTTCATGCCCTTGTTTGTGCCCTCTGGTCTTGCTCATGCTTGATTCTGGATATACAGTTTCATCTTATGTAGGATTACTGCTGATCCTGACCAACTTTATGACTTGGTGAATTCCAAAGGGCCCAACTCATGATGGATAAGCATAGTTATTTGGTACCTCATGAACAAGAGTTCCATCTCTACAGGGATCTGTACACTAGGAGCTGTTTTTCCAAAGATGTGTAATTCCTGCTGTAGATAGCATGACCCTGCTCCAAAACCACAGGGGCTTGCATTGTGATTTTCCTGTTGTTTGCTCCCCATTGCATCTTTTCCCAACACTGACATCTAGAATACCATAGGGTCTGCCAGAGTGTATGGCCCATACAGAAGAGTTACTTGTGTCACTGGTCAGAATTGCCACCTGGATGGACTTCAAGATGTAAGCTCTGCAGTTGCACAGAGCCTCTCTCTCAGAAGGGCCCCACATTTGACTTAAAATTATAGCCTTGAACTTATTGACAATTTTGTCTTTGAACTTGTGTTTTGTGAGTGAAGTCCAATGGCATGGAACATATGCATGAGGAGATAAGCCAGGCCGGGGGATACAGCGGGCAGCAGCCAGACACCAAGCAACTGTCACATGCACGTGCCTCAGGGCCCCAAGGCAAAGACCAGAGCCCAGGTCACTGGCAGCAACAGCAGAGGAAGCAGTGAAGCAGCAGCAGTGATGGCAACAGCATTAGGAAAGAAAAGGGTCTCTACATAAGGCCAGGGCTGGGACCTCTGGAGTGGTCTAGATTGCCTGTCTGTTTCCCAAATCCCACCTTTGCGAAATTTGCACAAATTTTTGAGAGCTGGAACAGGAACTGTCAACTGCCAGCTTTCAGGCAATACACTTTGTCAGTAAATTATTACAAAATAAAAATACACATATGGGCATTGTAATAAAGCATATCAGAGAATTAATAGAATTCTTTGAAGAGTTGAGTCTCTGGGTTTTAAAAACTTCTGTGACTTGGCACATCAAATATTCACAAGCTTAGAAATGGACATTAAATTTAAGATTGTCGCATTTGATGAAAAAGAACACTATTTTCATATGAAGCTCCAGATGAACCAATTATTAAGGATGAAAGCAATTTAAAATGAATGTTTCCCTGTAATTGAAGATACAGTGACAGAATGCATAAACAGGCACTTTGAATTATACAAAAGCTTGAAGCCACTAGAAGTTTCTTATACACCCTTCACAAGGTACAGAAAATGTCAGAGGAAATATTACAATGTAACTGTTACACCAGTTATAATTTTATAATTGCGAAATTAAAATAATTTATGATTTACATCTAAAATTAAATTCGTATCTAAATAAAACTGATCTGTAGGAAGAATTATTTTTAGAAAAATTGATCCTCAAGAGGGTGGCCGGATGGCTCAGTTGGTTAGATCATGAGCCCTTAGCATTATTAACAAGGTTGCCGGGTTCAATTTCCCGCAAATAGCGACTGTACTTGGAGCTGAGCTACGCCCTTCACAACTAAATCGAAGGACAATGACTTGGAGCTGATGGGCCCTGGAAAAACACACTGCTCCCCAATGTTCCCCAATTTAAAAAAAATTTTTTTTTAATGAATAATTGTTCCACAAGAATCACCAGCTCTACATGTGTTAAAATCTTTACTTTGAAATAATCTGTCAAAATTTTGTTATACATTGTTATACAGCCTAGTAACAATTAACGGCTCTAGTAACAATTACATTAGAAGAATGAGCCTCCTCAAAATTAAATATTATCAAAAATTATTGGTGGTCATGCATTTGTGAAGAGCAACGGACATTGCTTTCAATTATATCAATTAAAAATGAAGTTGCTAAAAGTATACATTTAGATAGTCTAAAAAATAGATTTGCAGGAAAAGAAGCCAGAAAAATCATATAATTAATCAAGCTATCACACTAATAAGGTATTATTTATTGCATTATATAAATTTTAACACCAAAAATATTTTTTATTTTTTGCAGTTTGTAAAATGATGGTGTTACTTATGTATAACTATAATCCTACTGCATTTTGTAAGTAATATAATATTTTTAAAAGAAAAGGCTTTCTATTTTAGTACCTTCAGTGGCACTTTTTTCCTGCTGTTTTTAAACAAAGGGCCCTGTGGTTTTATTTAACACTAGGCCCCACAGATTATGTAGCCAGCCCTGTCTGCTACAAAGTGCTTTTCAGCACCAAGTCCCACTCAAAGTTGGCAGCCTTTCATGTTACTCAGTCCAGTAGCCCCCCTTATCTGTGGGGTAGAGATATGTTTCGAGACGCCCAGTGGAGAATAGTACCAAACCCTATATATACTGGGTTTTTTTTCCTATACATACTTTTCACTTAAATGACCTTTTCACTTAAATGACGCACTTTACAGCTTCTCTTTGGCATATCCGAACTGCCAGCACCATTACTCTTGTACTTTGGGGCTGTTATTAAGTAAAATAAGGGTGACTTGAACACAAACACTGCAAAATCTCAACAGTCGATCTGATAACCAAAATACCTACTAAGTTACTAACAGGCAGAGAGCTTATACAGTGTGGATATGCTGGACAAAGGAATGGTTCACACCCCGTTTGGGCCGGAGGGGGTCTGGTGTAAGACTTCATCAAGCTACTCATAATGGCACACAATTTAAAACTTATGAACTGTTTATTTCTGGAATTCTCCATTTAATATTTTCTCACCATGGTTGACCGTGGATAACTGAAACTACAGAAAGTGAAACCGTGGAAAAAGGGGAACACTCTATATGGGTTGGGGCTGTATTCTTAGGCAGAATGGGTTGCATACAGAATACAAAAATGTCTACCAAGCACTGTGCTTCCTTCCTTGCAATAAAAAATGCAAGATGCAGCAGTTTGTTTTGACTCTGAAGGCAATGTCCTGGCAGGTCCCTAAACCCCTAAAATCCTTTACTAAAGTTTTAAGTCCCTGAATTTTCATAAGGTCTATCTCCCATCATCCAGAGCACATGTGTCTGACCAGATTCCAGCATGTCCGCTGCCTCTTGTTCATCCTGCCTGACCAGTATTATGTCATCAACGTAATGGATGGATATGATGCTCTGTGGGATGCCCAGTCTAGATTTGTTGAACCTACATTATGACACATACCATGTTTCCCTGAAAACAAGACCTAGCCAGACAATCAGCTCTAATGTGTCTTTTGGAGCAAACATTAATATAAGACCCGGTCTAACATTATAGTAATGTAAGACTGGGTTTTATATTAAAGACCCAGTCTTACATTATAGTAAAATAAGACCCGGTCTTATATTAATTTTGCTCCAAAAGACGCATTAGAGCTGATTGTCCGACTAGGTCTTATTTTCAGGGAAACACGGTAATTACAGTGGGTGTTTTAACACACTGATCTGTTAATTATTTCATCTCTGTAATTTATTATGTTTCTATTGACTAATTGTCTCCTGGTTATTGGTCAGATTTTCCTGTTTGGGGGCCTGCGTAGTTGTTTTTATTGGATGCAGGACATTGTGAATTTCATATTGTGAATATTTAGATTTTGTAGTCTTTCATAAAGAGTGAGGGCCTTGTTTTGGCAGACAAGTTATGTTTCTTGCAGCTCAGTTTGATATTTTGAGATTTGTATTTAAACTTTGTTATCACAGACGTACAGCACTTTTCACTTGTAGTTTAGCTCTACTACTAAGGTATAATCTTTCTGGGTTCTCGACTGAATGCCTTGTGATTAAGAAAGACTTTCCCTTCTGACTGGTTGTCAAACATCTCCAACTCCTTGAGAATTATTACATCTGATTCATTCTTACTTTACGGTGCCTTCACCCTATGCACGCACACCTTAGTAATCAACAGTCTGAAAAGGATCATCTATGCAGATTTATGGAGCTTTTCATCTCCATAGCTGTCTCCTCTTTGGAGTTTGCCCCTCAACTTCCAGCTGCCTTAGCCTCCCCTAAACTTAATTTCTGTCACCTCAACTCAACTTTTTTCTACCTGGGCTCCCTCATTCAGAATGTACCTCCAGGTAGAAAACTGGAGCAACACATCCTTTTGCCTGAGGCTTGTAATTGTGTGTGACTTATAGTGCACTTACATGGTGGAAAATTCGGGAACTTGATTGTCCGACTGTCGTGCAGGATGCCAGGCGGGGTCTCTGCTCCTGCTCCCCACAAGAGAACGCAGGATATGGTGAGGCCAAAAAGGAAAACCCACGGAGCCATAAGTAGGGGAGTCACATCACTATATTCTCGCTGGCGGCATCCGCCTCTCTTGTTAGCTCAGCCACCATCTTCTTGCTAGCCCCCATTTTCCTGCTAGCGTAGCCACGGCAGTTATATTAGTGGCCAATGGCTCACTGGTTACAGCTGACGGCCAATTAGCCACAGCTGATGGCCATCCAATCACAGTTGATGGCCATTTACTACCTGAGCCAGCACCTTTCCACGTGAGGCAAAGAGCCTGGAAACTGCTTTCTGGGGCTCTGTCGGTACCGCCTCCCCAGCTCCTGCAACTCAGTGGGAGTGTAAGGGGTGTAGGTTGTGAACTCAGTCACAGCTGGGTTGTCTGCAGCAACGCCCCCCGGGGCCCAAAGGTTGCTCACATTTTACCCTTTGCTTCAAGATTGGCCGGGCTTGGGGGTTGGGAGCTACATTGTCTCCATTCTCTTCCTCCGCCTCTGCCTCAGAGTCTCCACTGTGGGGCTCCTCCTCTAACAGGCGGACCCGGGCTTCCAGCGCTTCCAACCAGGACACCTGGTCCGGCACCTGGGCCATTTCATGAAGCACGTTTTCTGTGTTGAGACTCAAGGCCGTGAGGAACATCCAGCCCACGCGTCCGGCTGTAGCCTTCTCCTCCTCCGGCAACTGCTCAGCCAGAGCCTGCAGGGCCCTCTCCATGCTGGCCGGAGAGCCGTCCATGTCCTCCCACCCCTCCTTGGGGGTCCAACTCCTGAGAACAGTGGCCACTGGACACCATACACTGTGTGGGGGCCACACATCCTCCTGCCCAGAGTCAGACTCCATTCCTACCTGGTCGGAATCTTGCTCACCGTGCCAGGTGTCTGAGTGGGTGGCGGCCTCCACGGCAGATGTCCACAACTCTCGGAGCTTAAGGCCGCAGATCACCAAAATGAAGGCAACACCATCCATGGCCAAGAGGGTGATGTGCCAGCTGGAGGCTTGTCTCCCAGGCAGACTGTGCCTCCCGTTCCCAATGTTGCTCCTCATGGGCGTTCCGAAGCTGAGCTCTCACACGCACAAACCACTCCACCATGCTTCGGTAGGTTTTGGCCGGCACCGTACCCTGCTTACGAAACTGAGCTTTTATACGTGTAAACTGCACCAGTACATTCCAGAGAGTTTCAGCCGACACCATACCCTGCTCGCTGCGCCATTTGTTGTGTGGGGTATCAGGCGGGGTCTCTGCTCTCGCTCCCCACATAAGAACGTAGGATATGGTGAGGCCAAAAAGGAACACCCACGGAGCCATAGGTAGGGGAGTCATACCACTATGGTCTCACTAGAGGCTGGGTTCACCGGATATGCGACCTGCTGTCCGCTTTTCTGCCAACCGACCGACGACTCTCCTCCACTCTGCTCCTCTACTCTCCTCAACTCTCCTCCGTAGCCACAGCAGTTATATTAGTGGCCAATGGCTCAATGGTTACAGCTGACGGTCAACCAGCCACAGCTGACGGCCATCTACCACCTGAGCCAGCAACCCTCCATATGAGGCCGAGAGCCTGTAAACTGCTCTTTGGGGCTCTGTCCCCACACCGACCTTTCTTATATGGCATTTCGAAGTACTTCCACAATTACTTTTACCTTATAGTGTAGTGCTTTCACAAGTGTTTTTGTGTTGGATGGACCAGCTTAGAGAAAATACACTTTGTTAGGAGCCAGGAGGTACAGCCTGTCCTTCTGAGTTGGGAAGAAGGCTTGACAGTTCACCTTGCCAAGGATACTTGTTTTCATAGACTTCAGCGGAGGGGCATGGTAGAGCTGCGCTAGCAATACCAGAAATTTTGGGAGGCCTAGTTTCATGTAATTTTTCCCCTAAAGATTACTTAATAATGTGGTCGGGTGACCCTGTTTCAGGGGCTTTTTGTTCAACGTGCACATAGACCTATATCTTCTAAGAGGGCTTTCAAGGCTTCACCAGGGAATATTGGGCTGTCAGGATATCCCGAAGTTGTTGGTTTGCTGGAAACCATTGCAACGGCTGAGGACCAACATAACCAGGGTTGGAGTGGAGACGTGACTGGTCATCCAGCTCCCAATTTAATTGCGAAGTTGTAGAGAAATTTTAAAACGATTAAACGTGAGGGCCTTCAATTAGTGTTCGTTGACTCGGGGGAATTAAACACGGCAGAGCCCAGACTTTGCCCACCAGCTGATCTCACTACCTGCTAAGTATAGTCCTCCTTTCCCTTAATTGCGTACAGTTGCCTGATTCTCTCCTCCTTTCCATCTTATCTTCCCTCCATTTTAATTTTTGCACCAAGTGCTCGGGAACAGGTCTCACCACAACCCAGCCGGAGCCCGAGCCTGAGGTACCCGCGGCTCCCGCTTTCCGCCGGCTTCACAGCCTCGTGGGGGCCACTTCCGGTTTCCCGCCGGCCGCTCCCGCCCAGCCGCCTCCCTTGTGGTCCGCAGCCCCACCCGCCGCGGCCGCCCGTCACGTGACCGCGCGGCGTGCTCCGCCCCCCTGCCCGGCTCATGTGATCGCGCCTGGGGAGAAAAACGCCTGACCCCAGCCCCTGGCCTTCACGGCACAGCCATTTCTTCCTGCGGCTCGTCGGCTGCTGTCTCTTCAGCCACTTGCGCGTCCCTCCACACAGTCCCGGGGTCCCCCCCGGAGCCCTGTCCACCATGCGGCTCCTGCCTCTGGCCCCTGGTGGGCCCCGGCGGCGCGGCCCCCGCCACCTGCCCTCCTGCAGCCTGGCGCTGCTGCTGCTTCCGCTGGGCTGCTGCCTGGGGGTCTTCCCGGTGGCGGCGGGCTCTCGGAGGCCCAACGTGGTGCTGCTCCTCACCGACGACCAGGACGAAGTGCTCGGCGGCATGGTAACTCTTCTCTCTATTTCTGCCCCGCCCCTCCATCTCTCGGGCTGACGCCCTGGCGTCTCGTCCTCTCTTCCTGTCCCCACACGGACTCCCCGATCTGGCTGCCTTGACCCCGGGCAGCGTTGCTTTTACCAAGCCACGCCCTTTACGCATGTCCGAGGGGCGCCGGAGCCTAGTTCCTCTTGTTTCTTCGCTGCTCTTCAGGATTGACACACGTACACTCACCACACAGCTTCTAGTCTGGACCTTACTGCTGTGGAGTTTGCGTTCCTATCTCAAGATAAACAGGTGGACGCCAGTTAGGGATGGGTTAACCTAATACGGAGCAGGTGCTGGCTAAGAACAGGCCAGCCGTGGTTGTCAAGCCCCTTCTGTGAGGACCTAGGCCACCTCTGCCTTTGTCCTTGGTACAATGTTTGTGGCTGATACATAGACAGTAAGTGCTGAAATGAACTAATCTGGTAGGTAGGTTGTCGAACTATTCAGGCTGTGCTTTGCCTCAAAAGAATCAAGAAAATCCAGTTGGGGGGGGTGGCCAAATGTCTCACTTGGTTAGAGTGAGCTCTCAACAATAAGGTTGCCTGTTCAATTCCCGCATGGGATGGTGGGCTGTGCCCCCTGCAACTGAAGCTAAAAAAACAGCTGGACTTGGAGCTGAGCTGCACCCTCCACAACTAGATTGAAGGACCATGACTTGGAGCTGATGGGCCCTACAGAAACACACTGTTCCCCACTATTCCCCAATAAAATTTTAAAAAAGAAAAAGAAAACCCAATTAGCTTAATTGAACACCTGGCGGATGCATTCGATACTATCGTTCCATTTTATATCAAGTAGGTGTTGTCATGAGACTTCGTTCTTTCCCAGAGTTAATCGTATCTTAGAGTTTTGAAATGTATGACCCTCAGGAACATCAGTCAACCCCCTTATTCATGGAGGTCGAGAAAGTGGCTTACCCAGGGCACATGAATAGTTGAGGCAATCAGGACAAAATCCGGACTGGTGCTTTGATCTTGGGTATGATAATTGCTTTTTTTTGTTTTTTTAAGAGCAAGTGTTTTGTTGCTTTCTTCCTTTCAGTTCTCTTTTTGCTTTCAGCTACATGCTGAGATTATGAAAACACTTCAGGCAAGCGGCTCCTAATTTATACTGTGTGGTCACTAACGCCCTATCTCAGCGTCCTTTATCCTGCTGATTTCGACCCGTAAGTGAGTTGTGAAGTCAGTTTAGTGAGTAGCTACCAGCATGTTCACTTTCCTGTGGAATAGACTAGAATAGAAAATGTCTGTGTGGTACATGTGGTAAAGGTAAGCATATACACACGTACATATTTCTGGGGTGTGAATTAAAATATATGTCTTACTCGGGGCTGTGTTCAGAATATGAGTCTTTTCTAGCTGATGTTTAAAATGCTTGTGTTTTGACTCCACACTTCCTGCCACATGTGCCTCATTGCCTTTTAGTTTCTACTCAGCCACATTGACATTGAAAAGTCTTGACTTCTTTGGCTTCCTGGATTTTACTTTTGTCTTTTCCACAATTCCAACAGCTACACTTCTTCACAAAACTCGTTTTTATAAAAAAGAAAATATCTTTTGTGTCCTTGAAAAGTATTTTATCCAGAAAAGCAAGCTCTATCAAAAATTAATAACTGTTTAGTGACACAAGCGTAATTAAAAGGTAAAGCTTTCACATCTCTGTTGAAAACAGAATTCATCACTTAAATATAAGGTGTGGTGTTCAGAATTCAGTTTCTTCAGTTCTTGGAGACCACAGGTGTGGTCTGTGTATACGTGTTTGAGGTCTCTTCCCCTTAGCATGTTAATCCTATTTGCTTCTTAGACCATAACATTCTTTTTTATAGTTGTTTTTTCTAGACAGAGAGCTCAAATTGAATGGAGGGAACATGTCAGATTCAGTGCTCCCAACTCTCTTGTAGCCTTTTTGAGAATATTCTATGACTAGTTGTCAGATGATTTGAAAGGGGAATGCTAAGACAATAACTGTATTTGAGATTCTACTTGGAACCAGAGTGTGAGGTGTTTTATACATGTGCTTCCGTTATCACAAGAGTCCTCTGCTCTAGGTATTGTCCTTGTCTTAAATAAGAGGAAAGTAAAAATTTAGAGGGCTTTAAATACTTGGCCAAGGTTCAGCGAGCTAATGAGGGGCAAAGACTGGTGTCTTATGGTCTCAGAACCCCGTGCTCTTTTTCTCCCATTCGAGAAGACTGATCATACTGACTTACCAGATGTCATTCCACATACCCACCTGAGCATAGTTACTTATACCATAGATCAGACGTCTCCAGGTGACATTCGGGGGCACCAGTGGGGTCATGGAATTCCTTAATTTACATGTAATGCTTTGCATATGTTATCTTCATTTTTGTGGAAAGAGGGAGGTCTCTGACCCCCACCCCCAAAACATGATTAATTGCTGCCGTAGTTGGCAAAATAAGCAGTAGTCAATTCCCCAGACTAACTCAGGTGAAAGGATTATAGCATTTGTATGATTGTGGTTTAATGTGGAATCTTTCATCTTTGAAATAGTCTTTTATGTTTTTAGTCTTTAGCATTTCAGTATATTTGTTGCAGATATCATCTGTGATATTCCGTTTTTCATTTTATTTGCCCATGGCACTGTTCCTATCTATTTCTTTTTTTGTTTTTTTGTTTGTTTGTTTGTTTTTTGTTTGTTTGTTTTTCCTATCTATATCTTGATTTTACTTGAATGTCATTATGGTGTGATGGACAGACACACTGTTCTTCACAGAAGCACAGGTTGCTCTTTTTAAAATCATTCACTCTAGAAAAAGTGACATTTGGTCAACATTTTAGGGAAGTGAGGGAAGAAACCATACTGAAATGTAGGGGAAGAATAAATACATCATGTCTTTACTGTGTTTAAAGCAAAATGATTTTCCATTGTTAAAAGAAAAGTTAACTATAGAATTATCAGAATTGTCAAAGCTAGCTATACATGAGATCCAGGAAAGTATAATAAATGATTCCTTAGGATTTTTATGGAAGGAATTTTGCTTTGAATAGTAATGTATTTACCCCTATGTAAGTATAAGACTGGCTGCTTCTTAAATTATGTTGTGTGCCCTTAACCTCGCCAGCCACCATTTTTGCTTAGGTCTTAAGGATCCATGTTAGCATGCAGATTAGTGTGGACACACGTACACATTTTCAGTACAGTGTGGTTTCTTGTTTGGGACTTGTTTAATTAAGCACAGATTATGGTTATCACTTGTACTATTAGCAGTCTACAGATTATGGTTCTTAATATAAATTTCTTACACTGAAAATCTAGCTTCCTGTGCAGTCCTGCGTCATCCTCTGGTTTCCGCCTAACCCTCTGACCTTGTCTTATCTGACTCTCCTCTTTACTTACTGCACTGCTTCTGCCGCACTGGCGGCCTTTCTGCCCCTCACACATGCCTCTTCCCTTCTCTGGCAGCCCTTGTACTTGTTATTCACTCAGCCTGTAAGCATCTTCTGCTGGACCTTTGCATGGCTGACTCCTCATCATGTGACTCTCAGTACTGAAGTGACCTCCTGAAAGAGACCATTCCTGACCACCCGTTTAAAGTCGTTTCCCCCTTTTCTTCCACCATATTGTCCTGGTTTATTCCATTTGTAGCGATTCTCACTGCTCAAAATGATTGTATTTTTCCTGTTAGTTGTTTAAGTCTAAAGAGTACAAGGATCATCGTGTCAAAGATCTTCTTTTGTCCACCACTGCCTAGATCAGTGTGTGGCACAAATTAAGTGTTTAACAAATGTGTTATAATTACAAGTATAGTCTTCTGGAAATCAGGTACTCTTCAGTAGTTTGGCATATTTACCCGGCCATTTGAAGATTAAGTCTCATAATCAACTCACAGTGGTCCTTTCCCTCACTTCCCCTCCCTGTCTTCTCTGTAACTCAGATTCTTCAAGCAATGTTTTATTCAGCCCACTGTTCTTTACCTGTGGGTAGCACCCAGTGATGTTTTGTGGGAGGTCATGGCTGGTCATGTTGCTTCTGAAGCAAAGACCTTATGTATCTCTAGCATTTCCTGGGAACCTATTACGGACCTACTCATGAAATTTATCAAAGCTCTTCGTAAGTTAGAATTCTTGTCCTTTTGTGCTTATGGGTTCCTTAGGTTTTCTGTGATCTAAATAAAACAATGGGGAAAAGTCATCTAAACTACTGAAAATGAGGCTCTTGTTAATATAAATACCGTGTTTCCCCGAAAATAAGACCTAGCCAGACAGTCAGCTCTAATGCGTCTTTTGGAGCAAAAATTAATATAAGACCTGGTATTTATATTTTATTATACCCGGTATTATATTATACCCGGTCTTGTAGTAAAATAAGACCGGGTCTTTTATTTTGCTCCAAAAGACGCATTAGAGCTGATTGTCCAGCTAGGTCTTATTTTCAGGAAACACAGTGTATATTTGGATTATCTTTAAGGAATTATTATACAACAAAATACACTTAACGCTGCATTCAGTGTGGTCTTAGATTTCACAGGTACTTGATAACCATCACAAACACTCAATACAACTAAAATGAGCCTCTTCAATGGTTCTTTCTTGCTGTCTGGAATCTGAATAAAGATTATTAATGTTCCTTTTACTTGTATGTAAATGAACATCTTCCTGCTTTTGTCCTCACTCTAGGATTTGATATTAATTGTTCTCTATATTTGTCATGGTCTTGGATTTTAAACAAAGGAGAAAAAGCGAGGATATAACCAAGTCATTTCTGACTAGTCTTTTGCTTGACAGGGTTGTATGTACAGCTGTTTGCCACCTGGTTCAAGTCCTTAGCTGAGGTGATTTGTCTAGTGCAGAGGGCTGTGAACTGATAGTGGGAAAGTATGTATCTGGGCTCTACCACTGAATGTCTGATATTTGAGTCAGTCTCTTTTTCATGATAAAGGTCAGCCCCTTTTGTATGATTTCCCACATCCTGCTTCTAGAGATGAATTAATGGAGGTAGTTCTTTCTGCCTTATCTCATAAGCTGGCGATAAATGAGAAAGTGGCACAAAATTTCACTAGATTGAAATCAGCATTGCTAGAACAATGCCATCAGCTGTGAACTTTACCTTCCTGCAAACATTATGATTCCTTGAACTTTTGCACAGGAGAGAACTGACTAGCAAAACCTGTTTGCTTCATCTCCAGAATCACTTTCTTGGCTGTTTCTTAGTGTCAGATGGAGCTGATCAGTTGGGAATAAAAGGTTGAGATAAGACGCAAAAACCATGGCTTTTGGTCTGTGTGTTATATAGTGTATTGGAAGAGATTGTTTAACAGGTAATTACTTACTTTGCAGACACCGCTGAAGAAAACCAAGGCTCTCATCGGAGAGATGGGGATGACTTTCTCCAGCGCTGTAAGTTTTGAAGCTAATATAATTTTGTCAGACTTCAAATGTGTTTATGTTCTAAGAAGAAACACTCTCTTTGGGGTAGTTGAGTGTTATTGTGTGGAGGTTTTTTTCCCTAGTTAAACGCCTGATCTGAAGGAAGGTCTTTATTTAATGTGATATAAATTCTATTAATTGAAATATTACTCCGTATCAATTGAAGATTAACTGCAGGTATTTTCTAAGCCAGTCTGATCTACAACTCAGAACAAGAGAATTTTATTTCAAACCTGACTCTTTGAGGTTTGCAAATGGATTGTAAGAACCAAATAACATTCATGCTGTGTAAACTGTTCCATGGTGAAAGCTTGCAGGCCACTTTACAAAGCCCCACTGACCCTCATAACCAAACCTGACAAAGATAATAGCAACGGAACAAAACTAACAATAACTGTATATATGTGTGTGTATATGTATATGCGTATACAGAGGGTGCCAAAAAAATGTATACACATTTTAAAAAAAGGAAAAACTATTAAAATTGTAATACTATATACCGATAGCAAAAAATGAATGCAAGTCATGTGTACATTTTATTTGGCACCCCCAGTGTGTATATATATATATATATGAAGCAAATATATATATAAACATAGATGCAAAGACTCAAAATACTAACAAATCCAAGAACCATGCACATACTCAAGTCAGTGATAGCCTAGCTTAATATGAGGAAATCACTCAACAGCAGCATAGTATTATGCTTAGGAGCACTGACTGAAGCTGGATCGCCTAGTTTTGAGTGCTCTCTGCCTCTTTTCTAGCTGTGTGACCTTGGGCAAGTTATTAACCTTTCTGGCCCTTCTTTTCCACATTTGTCAGTGGGTCTACTAAAACCTATCTCAGGGTTTTGGTGAGGTTAAGCGAATTGATACATGTAAAGCAAGCACTTATTATCAGTGCCCTACTTACAGTAAGTACAGTCATCCCTTGGTATCTGTGAGGGATTGGTTCCAGGACCACCTCCATCCCCGCAGATACCAAGTCCATGGACACTCAAGTCTCTGAATAAAATGGCACAATATTTGCATGTAACCTATGCACATCCTCCTGTATACTTTAAATCATCTCCAGGTTACTTATAATACGTAATATAATATAAATGCTATGCAAGCAGTTGTTACACTGTATTGTTTAGGAAATAATGACAAGAAAAAAAGTTTGTACATGTTCACTACAGATGCAACCATATCATAGACCTAACTCCGTAGTTCACATTAGCCACAATGTAACTTTTTTTCCAAATATTTTCAATTTATGGTTGTTAATCTATGGATATGGAACCCACAGATAACAGAGGGCCGACTGTGCTACATAATGGTGGTTACGTTGTCCACTAACATGGTATCAGTAGTTGAAAGAAAGATAATTATAGAAGCAGCCAGATGGCTCAGTTGGTTAGAGCGTGAGCTCTGAACAACAGGGTTGCTGGTTCAGTTCCCGCATTGGATGGTGGGCTGCACCCCCTGCAACTAAAGATTGAAAATAGTGACTGGACTTGGAGCTGAGCTGCGCCCTCCACAACTAGACTGAAGGACAACTTGGAGCTGATGGGCCCTGGAGAAACACACTGTTCCCCAATAAAATTTAAAAAACAGAAAGAAAGATAATTATATATTCATCTCAATAGAGGCTTGAAAGTCCTCTGAAATTGCATCCTTTCCTGGCAGTTTATTACCGTGTTTCCCTGAAAATAAGACATAGCTGGACCATCAGCTCTAATGCATCTTTTGGAGCAAAAATTAATATAAGACCCGGTCTTATTTTAATATAAGACTGGGTATTGTATATTATACTATACTATATTATAATAGTAATATAATATAACCGAGTCTTATATTAGTTTTTGCTCCAAAAGACTCATTAGAGCTGATGGTCCGGCTAGGTCTTATTTTTGGGGAAACGTAAACTGTTGGAAGAATACAGCCTAATAATGAAGACTTCAAACAAATAGCACACCTTATAGTTAAGGTGAAAGACTTGAGTCACTGCTGTTAGGGACGAGACAAGGGCATAATACTTCTCAATGTTCTCAACTGTCTAGTTGTTGGCATAAGTCATAGGAAATTAAGAGGTAAAACTATTGGAAAAAGACAAAAGTATTTCTACTTGTTTGGATTTTCTACCTAGAAAACATAGGAGAGTTTTTGAAAAAAATTTGAATAGAATTTAGTAAGGTAGAAATGAAAAAATAAAACTTGCTGCCATATAACCAGTTAGAGAAATATGGAGGGAGAAAAGATCCCATTCGTATAGCGAGAAAATACAGACTAAGAATAGCTGGTGTGGCCAGTAATGGTTATTTAAGACCTATGTAAATAAAGTTACAGAACTTAGTGATATAATAAAAATACTTAATATGGAGATATGCACATCATTTTCTGTGGGAAGACACAAGATTATAAAAGGTGTCATCAGCACCCCAGTAAGATTTTTTTATCCCTAATTAAGTGATTCCAGAGTTTTCTGGAATAATAAATAGGTTAAAAAAATTCAGGAAGAAATTGCTCTACTGGATACTAAACTGTAACATGGAGATACAATAAACAGTGTGGTATTGGCCAAAAAATAGTTCAGGAAACAAAAAAGAGAAAGAATTAAAAGAATTGCCAATGTAAAAATTATAAAAGTCAAACATCTAACAAAATTAAAGGGCAAACATAAAAAATGGGAATTATTTGTAACATGACTGCATCCTTCCTTAACTCAAATTTTATGTAACAAGAGGCCAACAGCCCAGGAGGAAAAAATGGGCAAAGCACATGAACAAACCACTCACTCACATAAACACAGTTGGTCGGTATGCTTATGGAGAAGGTTCATCATCACCAGTATTTAAAAATGTCAACTCCAATTTGAAAGGTCAAAAAAATGCTCAGTATTTATAAGGGATAATATGTAATTTTCTCAAGGGTGTGCTCAACTGAGCATTCCTTCCTTGGTGGTGCAGGTATAAACTAGTCCTACCCTTCTGTAAAGTGACGTAGCGATGTGTATTAAGGGTTATACAAATACTGTTGGGTAGAATGGGGTAAATCTATTGACGACAGTAGCTAATGGAAACATAATTAGAGTAGAAAAAAAAAATCTGTGTCCCATGTAGAAGGTGATATAGGAAATGTATAAAGTCACAGATCAGTCTGAAAATGACCCTCTACTTCTCAGCTACATTACATTCAAGTAGTAGTCTAGCTTTGGGTAAGACCTGGCTCCCACCACCCTGTGCTCCTTGCATGTAAATATTTCTTTGACAGGTGAGATTGGAGTAACTGTTATGTTATCCTGCAGAAAAAAACCAGCTGAAAAAGAAATCTGTTCTCTTGGTTTGTTTTATCTGCTCTACTATCTCCACTATGGGAGTTAAAACACTTCAGAAGTGTGTTGTGTGTTAAGAAAAGCTATTCCATGGGAAACTAGAAATTTGAAGTTAAGAGTATCGAGCAGCTTTCTTTACTCTCGTTAGAAATGATGAGAAATCCATCTTTCTTGTGTAAGTTGGTCCTTTTTGCTTCTGTTTCCTTTGTAGTATGTGCCAAGCGCTCTTTGCTGCCCCAGCCGAGCCAGCATCCTGACAGGGAAGTACCCACATAATCATCACGTCGTTAACAACACCTTAGAGGGAAACTGCAGTAGTAAGTCTTGGCAGAAGATCCAAGAACCAAACACTTTCCCAGCAATCCTCAGATCAATGTGTGGTTATCAAACCTTTTTTGCAGGGAAATACTTAAATGAGGTATGTTGAATAGTCTAATTATTCCTTAAAAAAAAAAAAAAAATAACAGCTTTTAAAATGTGAATTAATATAATTCACGTTAATTGTTTTTTAGTTAGTATCCATGAAGCCATGGTAAAGGGTTTTTGGTATGTGTTTTCTCCTAATCTGCCTGTTAAATAAGAACTTACTTACATAAACGTATTTACATGATTCGGGTACTGTAGTTATTCTTTTAAATGGTCTTGGGAGTATTTATTTAAAAATTATCTTAGGACTGCTGCTGTCTGATGCATCTTCCCCTTTTCCTCAAGAATTCTGCTTGTCATGCGACTGTCATGGTATCTTTGTTTCCATTTCCCCTTTATTGGGATCAGAGTGAAGAATTTTTTCCTCTTCATATCGTTCCTGAATTATAACAAGTAATGCTTAACCCATTTTCTAATCTGAAAAGTGGGAACAAAATGTGGAGAGATGAGTGATAACGAGAAAGCACCCAGAGCACTGGCCATTCAGGCAGTTACAGCGTGTGGCCGAGTGGCTGGGGTGCGAGCCTTCATGGAGAGATAGCTCACTGTGACCTGCTGTGGCCAGATTTCCTGGCCTCACGTTAACCACCTTGGCCTTAGCTCTTAGTCAGATTTCGGTCTTAAAGGAAATAGCCTATTTGAGGGTGTTTGGGGTTATCTCTCATAGTAAAACTGGGGATGCAGGACAAAGAGAAGATGTGCATTTTCTTATACTTTATCTGTGGCTGCTAGAGAGCTTAATTCCTCTGATCTGAAATTTCTTTTTCTCTTCTCCCTCTCTCCACAATAATTAGGGGAATTTACAATCTTGTGGGTTCAAATGAGTTCATTTGAAAAGAAGCATAAGAAATAAGTGGATACTAGGTTACTGAGTTAAGACTATGGGTCATAAAAAGAACTGGTACTATTTTGCATATTAAAGATCATCTAACGTGTATACAAAATTAGGAGAAATTCTTTAAACTACCAAGATTTAGTTCTCAGGGATTAAATTGTGCCTTAAATACTCAGTATTAAACCTTGTCGAGATAAAATGGGATGATGCTGTGGTCTCTTCACTTACTCATCTCATCAGGTAATTTGAGCTCCAAGAGTAGATTTTTTCAGCAGGACAACTGAAGTTATAGGCTGAAAGCTCATAGTTGGATTGTTTTCGCTATTGTTACCACAAGTCGGTTGGACAATTCAGTCTATGCCATCAGTAGCTCAGCAAATGAGCCCGGTGGGTGAAGGCATGTGGACTTGAAAGGGCCAGAAGGAAACAGTTTAGGCTTTGCAGACCATATGTCTTTGCCGTGACCATTCGACTCTGCCATTGTAGCATGAAAGCAGCCATAGCCATGACATAAACAAACTGATGAGGTGGCTGTATTCCAATAAAACTTTATCATTCCAGAAATTTCAATTTTATGTGACTGTCACATGTCACAAAATAGTCTTCCTTTGATTGGTGTTTATGTTTTTGTAATGGTTGGAAAAAAGTTCTTAGCTTGCTGGCCATACAAAACAGTTGGCTGGCTAGATTTGGCCCACTGGCCATAGTTTGCCAACTCCTGCTTCAGAAGTTTCTAAGATTATAGTGTTCTTTACTTTTTGCTGGTTTATGTGTTGAGAAAAAGTGAGCACCTTCCATGTTTCACAGACTGATCTAAAAAGATCCTGAAAGTCTCCTGTTTCTTTGTGGTCCGGTCGTGTTGAAGGACTTCTGACGCTCTGCGTGTCTTGCTTTTCAGTATGGAGCGCCAGACGCAGGAGGACTGGAGCACATTCCCCTGGGGTGGAGTTACTGGTACGCCTTGGTGAGTGATGGTTGGCGTCGGTGACAGGTATACATGGTCTTGCAGAAGCAGCATATGTTTACGTTCTCATTTAGCTCTGACACTGACATAGCTTGTTTGCTTTTAAGATTGGTTGTTTGTCTCTGTCTCCTTCAAGGGTCTTTTGGTTTGTGAGTCACTCTGTTGGGGGATGTTTTTCCTGCATTACACAAGGTTTAGCAACATTTTTCTATTCTACCCAGTCCACTTCTGTTTTTTGTGTGTGTGTTTTTTTAAACAAGGGGGACATATTATTGAAACTGTGTTAATAGTTAATAAAACCCTTGTCAAAAATCTAATTCAATATTGACTTGAGTAATTACCGTTCTTACCTCTATTTAAACAGAGTATAGGTTAGCCTAATATGGTTTCTGACTTTCATTTTCTGTGCTGACCTTGTAACAGATTTTACTTTCCTCTCTTTAATAGGAAAAGAATTCTAAATACTATAATTATACCCTGTCTATCAATGGGAAGGCACGGAAACATGGTGAAAACTACAGTGTGGATTACCTGACAGATGTTTTGGTGAGTTACTGAAGCTCTGTCCTTGCAGGTTTGGCTCACATTGGATTAAAGACTCTGCCCAGGAAACCTTTAGTTGTATTTGTTCGTGTTGGGTAATGTGAGTGAATAATAACTTGACCTAACTGACAAAGAATATTTCCAACTGATTAAAAACTCCTGAGAGTATTTTTCTTTGTAGATAAGCCAGGCTCAGATCTAATGTGTTTGAAATTCCAGCAACAAATCCATTTCCAAAGACTAATCTCTAAGACTATGGATATTATTTTGAAGAGGTTTTACTTTGTAAGTGTTCCTACTCTTGACCCCAGTTTTACTCACAAGCTACAAGAGGGCAGCTTCATTATGGGGGAGGAGGCACAGGGATGTGGGAGTTCCGCAGGCATTGTGTATATGAAACATACATATATATACGTTTATATATAAAACTACTGAAATTAGGTCAATTTGGGACTTCCCTTTTTGTCTAAGGTGTTTCTAATGACAGCCCTCCTTAGAGCATTTATTCACCCAGTGTTTCAGCACTCATTACAGCAGGTGTGCAGCAGTAAATGAAGCAACGTCTTTGATTCTGTGGGAGGTAACTTTTTAGTGGCTGGTTTTATTTACACATATGTGTGTATGTACCTACACATTCATTTGTTGTCTTATTAGATGGTGATCAATTAGAGAAATGAGGCAGGCTGGGGGTTTATTTAGGTAACATTTAAGCAAACTCCTGAAAGAGGTGCGAGTTAGCTGTACAGATCGGGGGAAAGAGTGCCACAGACAGAGGGAACGGAAGGTGTGAGGGCACTGAGACAGGAGTGTCCTGGCATGTTGGAGAAGCCACAGGTTTCTGACAAGGCTAAAGGAAATTGGTGGGCAGGTTGGTGACAGGAAATGGATACAGTCAGTATCTTTCATATATCTTCAATAACTGAAGATATAAATCAACTAAAACAGTGTTCATTTTGGCAGCACATATACTAAATCAACTAGAACAGTTAAAAACATAACATGTGTCTGCTTATCTGCAGATTCTATTTTCAGATAGTATCTGCAGACAAGCAAATGAAAGATGTAAATCCACATAAATTAAAGCCCTGGTGTGATTTATTTAGATTTAGTGTTACTGATTTAGCTTAGCCTCTTTAGCTGGCATAACTTATGATACCTACTCTACGTATTTTTGTACGGTTAAGGTAACTGAATCCATCTTTCCTGTTATGAATTAGATTGACTCTTTTTATATCTTTAAAGCATCGAATGTATGTACTCTAAGTTGCATTAATGTAAGTTAATAATAACATGGCCAAGTTACTATTTCTTTCCTATGGGAGGCATAACACTTTTTAGATCGTGTAAAATCATCACAATCTTATTTGCCTTCTTAAGATGGTGTGCTTTTCAATTTTTTTTTATCACAAGTATTGCCTAAAAGCTAAGTATTTGTCCCAACAACACGTTTGCAAATGACTATGACATAGATTGTGTGCTAAGATTGGTTAAAAGCTAATGTGACCCTGTACCTTCTGTTCACCAGAAAACATGTACTATCAAGTCCTCAACTATTGGGTAGGGTAGGAGATGACAAATCTTTGTATGTGTCAGGCCAATGTCTCCTTGGACTTCCTGGATTACAAGTCCAACTCTGAACCGTTCTTCATGATGATCTCCACTCCAGCGCCCCATTCACCTTGGATAGCTGCACCTCAGTACCAGAAGACCTTCCAGAACACCTTTGCACCGAGGAACAAGAACTTCAACATCCATGGAACGGTAGCTTCCCTAATGCTTGAATTAAGCCATACTCGATATAGTGAACTGTGCAATATTCTTGTCAGGGAGCCTTTGAGCCATGTGGTTGGTTTTCCTTCCAGATCTTTTAAAGGTAATTACACCTGTCTCGGGTACTATAAATGATATAAACTTGCTTCAGAAGTACAGATAAGGTTCCTACCACATAGCCAGTGAGCAGCTGGAGAGTCCACAGGGCATGTTAAAGAGATGCCATCTTTCTTGACTACAGGCTCTCCTGATAACCTCTCTGCTGCCTCACCTCTGCCTGGCGGTGCCTGACACATGTCCCCTGGGCCTGAACTGGGCCTGCAGCAGCCGCCTCTGGTTGGCTTCAGGCCTAAGAAGGCCTGAGGCATAGGAAGAGGGGTGATGCAGTGTGAGATGATTGGGAAAGGAAGTTGAATGGAGAAATGAGGACATATAATTAAGGGCCACAACCTAAATATTTGCCTCACATGCCAGTTACTTTTCCTTCCCTTCTCACAGGGGGTTGGCAGTTCACTGGTCCAAATGCAGAAGGCCTCTACTGCCTCAGGCCTGTTACCCAGAAATCTTAATTGCTTATGAGGTGGTGGAAAGAACGAATTTTGGAGTTAGACTCAGCACTACCACTTTGTAGCTAAGTGTCTCAACCATGAGCAAGATGGTAACTCCAATTTTTCTACATAAAGTGGAGATCCTAATCCCCCATGCAACTGCTGTATGAATTAAAGTACATAGAAACATCTAGCATGTTGCCTGGAATGTTGTAAGCATGTGCTTGTTAAGCATGATTTTAAAGCTGAGTGAACTGAGTTTTAAACTAGAGGGCCATCTCAAATTGTGTGCCTCGAGACAGTGATAGAAGTTCTGATGAACCAAGTGACCTTACAAACTTTAGGTTAAGTAAGTCACTGTGCTACAGGATTTCTCAGAATTATTCATGTTCTAGCATGAATTTCCAGTAGGAGGATATGCTATATAGCATTTCTCAAACATACTAACTAAAGAACACTTTAAGGGTCAGAGTTTGGGAGATAGCAGCTTAGGGTTTTAAGAATAGAGAAGGAGAAAATTACTGGTGCATGGAAATTTTTTTTTTTTTTAACTGTGACTTTTTTATTTAAATGAGAAGAACCCTCCAGATTTGGACTTGAAGTTTTAGGAAACTGCTATGAGATTTTTTTCCCACGGTTTAGGATGATATCTTGGGGAAGAAAATAGAGGGCAATAAAATGTTATTAGGCAAAACTTATAGGAAGGTAAAGTTAATATTTACTCTTTTGTAGTTTGGGTAGTAGACACAAAGCATAGACTCAAGAGTTATAAATTTAATCTCCTTTTACTCAGTAGCGTCCCAGTATTTTTCACTAAATCTAATGCTTATTAATGCTGCTGACAAAGGAGCCCAGGCCTTTTGCCATTAGGGAGGTGGTAGGAAGAATCTAAAGAACGAGTGATAACCTACCGGAAGTTTTTTGGGGAAACACGGGAGGGAAATAGGGAGGAGGGAAAGTCTGAAGTTGCTTAAACAAGTTCCAGTTAGTTTCCTTTTTACTAAAGTATTAAATGATCCTTTTCATTATTTATTCTGGTAGTTTATTTGACTTGAGTGACTTGGTGGTAACGTTTTTTTTCTTTTCAATTTTAGAACAAGCACTGGTTAATTAGGCAAGCCAAGACCCCAATGACAAATTCTTCAATACAGTTTTTAGATAATGCATTTAGGAAAAGGTAAGAGCTGCTACTTTCTCAGTTTGGGTGGTCTTTGAGGACCTTCCACGTCAGCCTATGAACAGGGAACTGTACCAGGTAGTTATTCTTGAGACAAAATTGGAGGGTAGCAAGTTGATGGGAGAGACTTTCATGGTGGGTCTGCTGCCTCAGGAGTAGACAGATTGCTTGACTTTCAGGTGTATGAAGCGGATTGGACCCCAGGACTAATTAAACAATCCATTTGTATGACTTGTTAAAACATTGCAAACTGGAGCCATTTGATTAAAAATAAATTTCCTATATCTAAAGAAAAGGTGGCTTTGTTGGAGATTGTACTCCCCATATGTGCATACGACTCAAAGGCTTAGACTAGAGCAAAATGTTTACCTCTGCTGATTGGATTTTTCAAGAAATTCTTTTAAGACCGTTTTTAAAAATCCATTCCTTTCTCTTAAGGTGTATATAGTTTAGACCAAGTGTTGACAAACTTTTTCTGTAAAAGGCCAGATAGTAAATAATTGCAGGTTTGCAGACCACATGGTCTGTTGCAGCTGCTCAGCTCTGCTATTGGAACGCAACAGCAGCTCTAGGCAATACGTGAATGAATGAGCATGGCTCTGTTCCAGTAAAGCTTTATGTGTATGTAAAAACAGACAGTGAGTTGTCATTTAATGGGTACAGAGTTTCAGATTTGCAAAAGTTCTGCACATCTCTTTCACTATGTGAATATACTTAATACTACTGATCTGTGCGCTTAAAAATTAAGATGGTAAATTTTCTGTTACGTGTTTTTTTTACCACAATTTAGAAACAAAAAAACAGGCAGTAAGGAAGCTTTAGCCCATGGCTATAGTTTGCTGCTCCCTAGATTAGACCATTAAACACTGTTGTGGCACAAGTCTATCTGAATTAATCTGTATTAATCAGTACTGAATTGACAACTTTCCCTTCCAATTGTCTCTACTCTCATCACAGTGATAATAAGTAATAAAGCTAACTGGTTATAAAAAGCCTTATTTATTTTTTGGATATAGTTAAATTTGGAATGAGCTATGTTCTAAATTTTTCTAATCTGTCTGTTTGCAGTGAGGGGTCTGAGGAAAGTAAATTTGGGATTTGAGCTTTTGGGGAGAGTGGTTTTGAGGTTTTGCAGGTTTTCCTCCACTGTTGTCTCTGAGGTCCCATTGCCACCCTCTGTTCACATCCAGGTGGCAAACTCTACTCTCAGTTGATGACCTTGTGGAGAAACTGGTCAAGAGATTGGAGTTCAATGGGGAGCTCAACAACACTTACATCTTTTATACCTCAGACAATGGCTATCACACAGGTAAGGGGCACTGTCGGTTAGGTGTTCCTGTGACCTTGATGAGGTGCTTTTCCTTTTTCACCCAACCAGTAGCATTGGCAGGGAGCTCTAGTCCTTTTATAGCAGAGGAGAGGTCAGGGGAAGGTCCTTGCCCTAAGGAACCCTCTGTTTGGAAGGCCAACTCATGACCACATGGAGAGACCACGTTTTATTATTTGCTACATCACATGCTAAATTACATGGTATTGTAGGAGTCAGGAATAGGGAGTGAGCTTGATGGGTCGGAGGCAGGATTTATGAAGCAGGTAAGAAATTGAACTAGATTTCAAGGACAAGTAGACCATAGATAATAGGGGAAGCCCTTTTATACAGGAAGACCAAAAGTAGGTTGTCTTGGGCAAAAAAACTCTTTTCTTGTGAAATTGTGGTTTTTTGTTTTTTTTTATGTGTATGTGGGATGGGGGGGTGTCCTTTTATTTTTTGTGGTTTTCAAACTGCAGTATGAGTCAGCCCCATGTCCTTGACTTTCATCCTTCCTACTTAAACCTTCTGTAGTTATAATCCAGTGTTTTCTTCAGTCCCCACCTATAAGTTTCATAAACTTCAATGGAACTAACCTTAGGCTTGCTGACATCAGAGCAGATTGAATGGGCATTTAATGTATTTTCGTGAATATTTTAAGGCACTCAAGGTAGAGACTAGTAAAACAGACTCCATTATCCAGCTTCGATTTTTCAGCTGCATGTGGCTGGTCTTTTGAATTTTTCCTACCTCCCCATGATTTGTTTTGTTTTTTAGCAAGAATGTTTTGAAGAAACTCCAGACATTGTGATTCCACACATCCATACTTGATTGGGCATCTTCACTAGCTTATTTTGTATGGTGATCTAGACAACATCCACACACGGCCTTAGTTTTTATGGGTCCTAAAGTTGTCATTTGCCATTGATTTATTGGGGAAAAAAATGGTCTTTGTCCTTTAGAATATCCACATTCTGGATTTGGCTAATTGCTGCCTTATGATGTCTTAACGTGTTTATTTATACTCAGCATTGCCTATAGGTTGGTGGTTAGGTCTAGAGTCGTAATAGAAATGTATATTTTCAGCAAGAATGCTTTTGTGGTGATGCTGCTGTGTACCTCGTATTGCATCACTTCATGGGGTCGGGTCGCCTCACTTTAGGGGTGCTGGTGTTGATTGATGGTTCATGTGGTATTAGCCTGAGCCCATCCTGTGAACCTTATGTGGCTAAAGGTTCCATTGGTGATTGTTGCTTAAAAATCCATTACTCCCTCAGAAATTGCAAAATGTTGACTTCATAACGCTGTCTTTCCTTTTGCATTAATTAGCTGGAATTCCTTAGAGAAGAACTTCCCCTCATCAACTTTTTGGTTATCTTAAAATGCAGTTTATTTGGGAAAGGCTGGATAAATATTTTTGTCCCTTTATTTAGCAGTTTTTAGAATAACCTCATTCAATTATGATCAGATTGAAGAGCATACATAAATTATACATTTGTATTTCAGTACTGTGTCTCATTCTTTTTGCTGAATTTGTGCTTAGACCAGGGAGTCCACCTACGCATTTATTTAAAGAAGATGAACCCATTGTTTCCTGCCTTGTTAGTAATAAGACACTTAACACATTTTTAAGCTTCCTGTTAAAACACCATAATTAGTAGGAAAAAGTTGTTTTGTTTTTACTGTTGATTAAATGAATGAGTGTGAGTGACAATTCCGTCTTGGTATGCATTTTGTTTCCAGGACAGTTTTCTTTGCCAATAGACAAAAGGCAGCTGTATGAGTTTGATATCAAAGTTCCACTGCTGGTTCGAGGGCCCGGGATCAAACCAAATCAGACAAGCAAGGTAGGTGCCTGACGAGATGATACTGTTTGTAGGTAGCACTGGCCTGGGAAGGCTGTTCCTCCCGAGAGGAGGCTGATTACCTTTCTCCTATAGGATGAAGGCTGATTGGCATAAGATCGTGTAAGTAATTTATAAGCTTTGGAAACAGTGACTTTTAAAAATCCCTGGCTACCCATTATTAGCTGTACCCCTTCTTCTGTGTGTGTGTATCATATAAACATGAATAGCTTTCGTTTGTCTTTATTTTAAATTATAGTTGACATATAATATGTGTTAGTTTCAGATGTGCAACATGGTGATTAGCCATTTGTGTACCTTATGAAGTGATCACCACAATACATAGTACATAGTTACGGTCTTACTGACTATATTCCTTGCTGTACTTTGTATCCTGGTGACCAAGTTTGCAAGTGGCAGTTTGTATTTCTTAATCCCCTTCACCGTGTTTGCCCCTCCCTTTACCACCCTCCCATCTGGCAACCATCAGTTGGTTCTCCGTATTTATGAGTTTGTTACTGCTTTGGTTTTTTTGTTCGTTTATTTTGTTTTTTAGATTCCATATATAACTGAAATCATACAATATTTATCTTTATTTCACTTAGCCTAATGCCCTGTAGGTCCATCCATGTTGTTGCAAATGGCAAGAGTTCTTTTTTTTTTATGGCTGAGTAATATTCCATTGTATATATGTACCACCTCTTCTTTATTCATGTATCAGTGGACACTTAGGTTGCTTCCATATCTAGGCTATGATAAATAATGCTGCAGTAAATATACAGGTGCATATATCTTTCTGAATTAGTGTTTTGGATTTCTTTGGTTAAATACCCAGAAGTGGGATTCCTGGGTCATATGGTAGCTCTATTTTTAATTTTTTGAGGAACCTCCATATTGTTTTCCATAGTGGCTACACCAGTTTACGATCTCACCAGCAGTGTATGAAGGTTCCCTTTTCTCCACATCCTCGCTAACACTTGTTTGTTGATTTACTGGTAATAGCCTTTCTAACAGATATGAAGTGATATGTCACTGTAGTTTTAATTTGTAATTTGTATGTCCCTGAGGATTAGTTATGTTGAGCATCTTTACATGCGTCTGTTACTCATCTGTATGTCCTCTTTGGAGAAATGTCTATTCAGGTCCTCTGCCCTTTTTAAATTGGATTGTTTGTTTTTTTGATGTTGAGTTCTGTGAGTTCTTTATATATTTTGGATGTTAACCCTTTATCAGTTATATCATTTGCAAGTATTTTTTTCCCACTCAGAAGGTTGCCTTTTTGTTTTGTTGGTGGTTTCCTTCACTGTGTGGAAAAGCTTTTTAGTTTGGTGTAGTCCCATTTGTTTATTTTTTGCTTTTGTTGCCATTTGCCTAGGACACATATCCAAAAAGATAAAGCTAAAATCAGTGTCAAAGAGTTTATTATGTTCTCTTGAGGAGTTTTATGGTTTCAGATCTTAGATACAAGATTTCAATCCATTTTGAGTTTATTTTTTTATATGGTGTAAGAAAATGGTCTAGTTTTGCATGTATCTGTTCAGTTTTTCCAGCATCACTTACTGAAGAAACTGTCTTTACCTCTTTGTATAGTCTTGCCTCCATTGTCATACACTAATTGGCCATATGAGTGTGGGTTTATTTCTGGGCCCTCTATTCTGTTCCATTGATCTATATGTCTGTATTTGTGCCAGTGCCAAACTGTTTTGATTACAATAACCTTGTAGTATAGTTCGATATCAGGTAGCATGACACCTCCAACTCTATTCTTTCTCCAGATTGCTTTGGCTATTCGGGGTCTTTTGTGGTTCCTTGCAAATTTTAGGATTATTTGTTCTAGTTCAGTGAAAAATGCCATTGGTATTTTGATAGGGATTGCACTGAATCTGTAGATTGCTTTGGGTGATACGGACATTGTAATGATACTTTCAATCCATGAGAATGGTATATCCTTCCATTTATTTATGTCATCTTTAATTTCTTTCATCGATGTCTTACAGTTTTCAGAGTACAAGTCTTTTACCTCTGTGGTCAAATTTATTCCTAGATATTTTATTCTTTGTGATACAATTGTAAATGAGATTGTTTTCTTAATTTCTCTTTCTGATAGTTCATTGTTAGTGTATAAAAACACAACAGATTTCTGAATATTAATTTTGTATCCTGCAACTTTACTGAATTAATTCATTAGTTCTAATAGTTTTTTGGTGGAATCTTTAGAGTTTTCTATATATAGTATCATGTCATCAACAAATAGTGATAGTTTTACTACTTCCTTTTCAATTTGGATGCCTTTTATTTCTTGTTTGATTGCTGCTAGGACTTCAATGCCATCTTGAAAAAAAAGTTGTGAGTGGGTATCCTTGTCTTGTTTCTGATCTTAGAGAAAAAGCTTTCAGCTTTTCGTCATTGAGTATGATATTCACTGTGGGTTAGTTTAATTTTGGGGTTTAATGTTTACTTTGTTTAAATTTCTGCCATTCACTTATGTTCTTTTACAGTACTCTTGATGGAATTCTGTTAAAATTCTCTCAGAAAGGTTAAATGGCCTTCATAGTTGCCTTTGAGTGTTCTTTTTCTCTTTTTTTTTTTCTCTTAATACCTACATTCCTAAAGTCAATCCACTACAAATTCAATACCCTCTAAACGGGCTTCTCCCTACAAAGGAGATGGGCGAGTTTGGAAGACCATTGAATCGTAAAAGCAGTTTATTGATCTTGGTGCTGGAAGCTGATTGAGGAGACTGTCGGCAGCTGTGTGCATTTCTGAGGCTCAGGGCTGCTAGGGCCACTTCTACCCAGTGAGGAAGGAGGCTGAGTGAGAACTGTGTGTGTCAGCCAGGTATCAGTGGGACAAACTGGCCCTTTTTTAATCAAGTTAACAGTGACATCTAAATGTTAAAATTAGAAACTTCACTTTCTGTAAGCAATCTTAAGTGAAGCCTGGTTCCTAGGAACCCATTCCAACAATAACTAATGTTTATTGAATGCTTTGTATGTGACAACTGCTAAATGTATTACCTGTATCAACTCAGTTAACCTTCACAGCTTTATGAGCTGTAGATACTATTAGCTCCATTTTACATGTGAGGAAACAGGTATAGAATGAAGTACAGAAATTAAATGTTTTGCCCAAGATCATGTAGCTGAAAAGTATCAGAGCCCTGTATTTGAACTTGGTCAGTCTGGCTCCAGAGTCTATACACTTAACCATTACACTGTAGCTCAAACAACGGGTATTCATTAAATATACTTGCTCCGGCACAATATGCCAGGAGACTTGGCTACATAGCAGTGAGCATTCTGGGGAAGATCAGTTCTTAGCCCGCTGTGTCAGGGAGAGCCAGATACTTTCGCTACAATTGTCAGTGAAAGCCTCAGGCATTTGAGCAGAGACCTGGGTGTTAAGAATTTAGTCATAGAGATCTGTGGGCGGGTGTTCTGAGCAGAACAGTAAATGTGACGGCACAAACGTGAGAATGAACTTGGCTTATTCAAGGGATGGAAGGTGGCATTTGTACCGAACTACCTTCATTTCCTAAGTGAGACATCTGTCTCACCTCCTGGCCTGTCTGTGACTGACTGTTCCTTCTGTGTGGAATGCTATCTGATGGCCCTTTCAGCAGGCGACGTTAATTGTCCTTTCGGGTTTCGGCTTCGAGGTCACCTCTGGGAAGTCCCTTCAGACCCCTCCGCCACACGAGGCGGGGTGCCCGTCCCATGTTCCCTGTTTGCCTCAAACTGATCACTCCCTGCTGAGTTTGTCTGTTTTGCTGTAGGAGCTCCGAGAAGAGAGGTGCTGTCTAAACTTAGAATACCCGGCCCTGAACATGCACTGGGGGACAGCCACAGTTGAATGGATATTACCAAGGTCACATAGTTACGTGGCAGAAACAGGACTGAAAATGAATTGTGTGTGTTCTCAGAATCCGTGACTTTTTTACACTGCTGTGCTGACAGATGTAGTCTGAGAAGTATGAAATACCCTGGCTTTCATCTAGCTCAAAGAATGTCAGAGCTGGGGGTGATTCATCATGTGTTGGCAGCACAGTTGTCTCAGTGCCAGTTCCCCATGAGTGGCACAGGGTTATGAGTTGAGCATAATGAGCTGAGCTGTCAACAGCCTGATGGCAAAAACAGGGCACATTTGACCAGTGGATTTAACTTTGTGTCGGCTGTTCGAGCCGTGTTCAAGAGCACAGGGGCAAGTGGGATGTGTGCTTGCCAAAGATTGGCTGTCGAGGTTTTCTTCTCTGGCTAGAAATTAATCTAGCTTTAGATTTGGTGGTAGAAGTTCTTCAAAAGGGCTTTAAGAAAGGAAAAGGTTAGAAGGAAAACTAAAACGGCACAGCATGATCCAGAGGAGACAGAAGGTTACATTATTGGCTTTCAGACATTGGACAAAATAAGCATCGGTTTGCCTGTATGAAGTTGGGAGGGTGTTAAATGCAGATTCTCAAGTGCGACCCGGGGGTGCCCTGCTTCTTCCTGTTCGAGAAGCTGGGGCTGAGGAGCAAATCTAGATGAAGCAGCCCAAGATGTGGTGGCTCTCTGCTTTCTTATGCAGTTCCAGGGCTTTCCCCAAGTGGATCTGGTGCTCTCTGACGTGCTTTGTGTCTTGTCTTTGATAGCCTTACATGAATTCTTTAACATGAGGGCTTTAATGTCTGTTTGGAAAGCTGATGTATCCTCCTGAGATCCCTCTTGTTCTTTTCAGTAATTCTGCAGGACTGTTTTCCAGAGGGAAAAAAAAAGCAGGTTCAAGGCATAATATCCCTTGATTTCATGCCTCAGAGTTTTCTAGGAGCTTTCATTTGATCAGAACGTCTATATCAGGGGTGTCCAAACTTTTTTCAACGCTTTTTACCAAGGGCCATATGCGGTAAAATACACAAACAGCCAGGCCACTCACTCAAGGTGAAGTACGTATTGCCTCACCTGGTTTATTTAAGTAAACTAAATACATTTTTGGAATTTGCTGTGGGCCAATTAACAATGAATTGCGGGCTGCAGTTGGCCCGCGGGCCCAGTTTTGACACCCCTGGTCTATATGTTTAAATCCCAAGAACATTCCTAAACCAACTGTGAGGCTATGACTTACGGACTAACCTAGTTTTGGTCTTGTCAAAGCTTTTTTGGTTCCAATCCATAAGTGAATCTTTGAGTTTATGGTTAGTGATAGAAGCAGTATAATGTTCTTACAATGTGCTGACTTAACCATTTTTCGACTTCATGATGGTGCAGAAGCGACACACATTCAATAGAAACCATCTAGGCTAGGCTGTGATGCGTGCTAGGTTAGGCATATTAAACGCATTTCCAACGTTTGATATTTTCAACTTACAATGGGTTTATCAGGATGTAAGCGCATCGTTAAGTCAAGGAGTGTCTGTACCATTTTAGAAACTTAAAATGCTAATGTTTCTAGAGGTCATTATGGTGATGGACCTATAGTATCTATTCTAATGCTTGGTTGTATAAAAACCAGAGATAGGTATAATTCTCTGTTGAATACGTCATACTCAGTATCCACTTGAAGTCTCCCATCTCCTGATGTAGTATGCTCATTTTGAGATTCTACTTCTTAATCAATACCCTAGAAGGGAAGAGAATTTGTCAATTACTTGCGGAAGGTGTGATCATGTAGCTATCTGGGAAGAAAGAGTCCTGGGATGGTGTTTATGGTACTTGTGCAGAATCTTAGTGCCTCTTGATTTATACCAGAACTTGCAGAGTTTCTGCCCAGAGAGCAAACCACTATTCAGGAGCGCCTCCCATCCATCATGCAGCTGACAGCTCTTAATTCCTGGTGAGACTGGCAATCGACATTTTATATCTCTGTGGGTTTTATTATGTTAGTATTTACTCTTTTTCGTTTCTTATAAAACCGTCTTGACATGTTAGTAATACCTGTGGACTTGGCTTCCCTTTGTTCAGGTTCCGGACATCATGGAGGTCTGTTAGTCACATGTCAGGGTCTTGTTGCCTTGATCTGATTCTGGAGGTCATGTGTCTGCTTGTCTCTTTCCCAACATGATCTCTTCTGTATTCATACCCACTAAGCTGCTCAGCTTGCCTGGGGGCTTGGAACTAGGCAAGGTATCTAACCCGGCTCTCATGTAATCCCTGGAGACATTGGGGGGGAGGGGGGGTTCCTCAGTAACATATGGATTGCCTTTCCCCGGAGCTGCCTGTCGCTGAGTGGTCATTTCTGACAGCTGCCAAGCTACTCTAATTGAGAGCCACGATGTGTGTATCACTCTGCCTTCCTAGCTACCAGGAAGATTTGAAGATGTTTTCTGGCCGTGGGGCTTTTTTTTTTTTTTTTAATCCACATTTGGCCTCTCCTAAGATGATCCGCATTTTCTTAACAGTTTTGAAGACTGTCATTTCCTTTGAGTAAAGAATAGCTTTTCCAGTTGCAAGCTGTTGATTTTGTTTCAGTTTACCTCTTTCATTTCCTCATCTGTAAAATGGGGGAAATACTGCACCATAGGCTTGTGGTGAGCATTAGATGAGGATAAACGCGAAGTACTGGTGCAGAGCCGCTGCTTGGTAAACATTAGTCCTCCCTGTTTCCCCGGTCGGTTGTCTTCACTCCGAAGTTTTCCCTAGCCTGTGACCAAAGTGACTTCTAGCTGTACGCTTAAGTTGTGTAGAGGCCTGCACATTCTGCTCCAGTAGCCACCGGCCACATGTGGCTGTTGAGCCAAAACATGTACTGTGTTTCCCCAAAACTACGACCTGGCTGGACCATCAGCTCTAATGCGTCTTTTGGAGCAAAAATTAATATAAGGCCCAATATTATATTATATCATATCATATCAACCCAGTCTTAAATTATAGTAATATAAGACCAGGTCTTATATTAATTTTTGCTCCAAAAGACGCATTAAAGCTGATTGTACAGCTAGGTCTTATTTTCAGGGAAACACGGTATGAGATAGTCCAAATCGAGATGTGTTGTAGTTGTAAAATGCCAGATTTCAAAGACTTGGTTTAAAAATAGAAAAGTGAAAATCTTAGTAAGTTTTTTGTATTGCCTACATGTTGAAATAGTAATATGTTTATATATCGGGTTAAATATATACAATGGAGTTTCCCCTTTTCCTTTTTCCTTTAATGTGGTCACGAGATAATTTTAAGTTACATATGCGTCTGTGGTCCTATTATGGTTCTGTTTGACAGTATGCTGGTTTAGGTCCTAAAGAGGCATTGCATACAGAAGGAAAATAGTCTAATAAACCAAGGAAATAGGCAAGGTATAAATGCAAGACAGTTATCTTTAATTTCTAGAATGTCTGTTTAAAATATCTAAGTTTTGTGCTCTTTAAGGAAACTTTTATTGATGCACTGTTGGAATAAGTTTTCTGCAGACTTCAAAGCCTACTGCAAACATTTTTTTTTTTTAGCAATGTTGTCACTTTGAAAAACTATGGAAAGGGCTAATCTCCTTGGTGGTAAGCATTCAACCTTCAAGGCATTCAAAAAATGTCAGCTCACTTGAAGTAAAATTTAGTGAATAAGAATAATCAAGTTGGAAAACACTTTGTATAAAATAATTAGACCAACATTTTTTTCATGATTCATAGCAAACTCCAGGCAATCCCAAAGGAGTTTAAAAAAAAAATGTTTTGATCAATAAGTGTGGGTAGAATAAGTATATAACATCCCAGGGGCATATATTACAAATATTGTATTCTTTTGTTTTTTAAATTGTTATAGTTATATTTGAATATATAAATTAGTAAGACCTAAGTATGGGCTGTGCAGAAGATAATAGTAAATGCTGTTTGTCTCGTGGGTGGGGTGAGGGGAAGAGCACAGATCAAAAAGGAACACGGAACCAACTTTTGTAGGTTGCTTATCTTTTTCTCTTTCTCACAGATGCTCGTTTCCAACATTGACTTGGGCCCTACGATTCTGGACATTGCTGGCTATGACCTGAATAAGACGCAGATGGATGGGATGTCTTTACTGCCCATTTTGGTGAGTAGAAGGCCCTCAGGCCTGAGCCAACACTCTGAAATAAATTCCAGGTTGTGTAAGAATTTAAATCTTAAAATTATTAAATGTGGGGAACAGAGAATAGAATTTTTCTCTTATCTGTGGTGGAAAGGAGTTTTCTTTTAAAAAAGACTGATTGAACCACATATGAACAGAGTTCTATTATCCTCCCTTCATCCCCTCTCCCCCCAAAAAATCATCATAAAGTTAAGACAGGTGACAAACTGGGAAAATATTTGCAACATATGTGAAAAAGGGTAATAAATCCTCTAATAGATGAGTTCTTAGCAACAATTAATATCCCAGTAGAAAAATGAGCAAAAGAAGTAACTATTCAACTCACACAGGAGTTAAAAATGGCCAGAGTAAATGCAAAGATTACATGAGTGCTGATCAAAGAAACGCTTAACTGAAGGAGGCCTTTATCACCTGCAGAACTGGCAAAGATTAATAACCCAGTATTTGCAGAAGTCTCGAGAAAATGGAAACTGCTTGGACTCTGTTCCTAAAAGTATACTCAGTATAAGCTATCAGGGGGCTAATTTGACAAGGCATATCACTTCAGAACACACATCAAGCAGTTCCACCTGGGAATTTATTCTAAGAAAACATTCACTCAAGAAGTATCTGAGTACCCACTATGTGTGTGGCACTGCACAGAGCTCATTATAAAAAATGTACATGTAGCATTAACAGAAGAAAATGGAAAACCTAAATATCCAATAGGGAATTGGTTAAATTGTTGCTCAATTAAACAATAGAATATTAAACCAACACTCAGTGATACAGATCTGTATACACTGATGTGGGGAAATGCCTAGTATACACTATGGGGAGAAAAAGGTTTTGCAGCGGCATCTCTTCTCCATTAAAAATGTATTTGAGTATGTTTAAGCATAGAGAAGTTTGGAAGTATCGGTACTAAAATGGGATCTTACTCGCTGATTTGTCTGAATCTATTACAGTTTATTAATATTAGGTAGTCTATGATTCATACAAGAGAACCCAAGTAACTCCCATTAGTTATGAAACATAAGAAACACCCATGAATCCATCTTCCAATTTAAGAACTCAAATACTCCCCATACTGGTGCACCTGCCTGTATGACCCTCCCCATGCTGTCCCTCGCCTGCCCCATGGGAGTGACCACCTCCCTGAATTTCATGGTTATCATTCTCTGGCTTTTATTTTTCAGTCATTATCATGTACATATCCCTAAACAACTTTGATCTTGCTTTGCACTCTAAAAATGACATCCTACTGGATGCCATCTGGGACTTTTTTCAATTCAACATTGTTTCCAAATTGATCCATGTTGGTCACAGATGCCTAACATGCCGTTATACTAATGCATCACAACTCATTACCTGTGTTCTTGTCAGTGTGGCATTTGTGTTCTCGTTTTGTTTTAGGAACAGTGCTGCTCTAGCATTCCTACACATTTCTCTTAGTGAGAGTGTGTGTGTGTGTGTACGTACCCAGGTTATAGGAAGGGCACACATTCATTTCTACAAATAATTCCGAGTTAGTTTACAAAATGGTCATCAGTTTATATTCTCACCAGCAATGCATGTGAATTCCCTTTGCTCTGTATGAGGCTGTCAGACAACTTAAATCTAATGGGTGAAAATGGCCAAAATTATATTTGATCCTACTGTGCATTTCTTATTTATGAGATGAATTTTTTAAGCTTAAATCACTTATTAGTTTAATTTCACTAATTTAAAGTTTACACTAATTTAAATCATTTCACTAAAGTTTTAAAGTTTATAATTCACTAGTTTTTGTATATTCAGGGTTGTGTAACCACACCCTAATCTAATTTTAGAACATTTTCATCACCCCCAAAACAGTAGCAGTCACTCTCCCATTGCCCCCTCTCTCAGCACTAATCTACCTTCTGTCTCTAGATTGGTCTATTGTGGACATTTCGTATAAATAGAGTCATACAATATGTGGCCTCTTGTGACTGGCTTCTTTCACTGAGCATAATGTTTTCAAGAGTCATCCACATTGTAACATGTACATCGGTACTTCATTCCTTTTCATGGCTGAACACTATTCCATTTTACGGATATACCACATTTATGTATTCATTCGTCAGTTGATAGACATTTGAATTGTTCCCCCTTTTTGGCTCTTATTAATGCTGCTATGAACATTTGTGTATAAGTTTTTGGTGGACAGATGTTTTCCGTTCTCTTGGATATATACCTAGGAATAGAATTACTGGGTTAGGTGGTGACTTTATGTTTAACCTTTTGAGGAACTGCTATATTGTTTCTAAAGCAACTACACCATTTTATATATTCCCACCAGCGGTATACAAGGGTTCCAGTTTCTCCACATCCTTGCCAACACTTGCTGTTATCTTTTTATTATAGGGGATATGAAGTGGCATCTCATTGTGGTTTTGATTTGCATTTCCCTAGTGACTAATGATGTTGAACATCTTAGCGTGTGCTTATTTGTATATCTTTGAAGAAATGTCTGTTCAGATTCTTTGCCCATTTCTAACTGGGTTTTTGATCAGTGAATCATTTTTCATTTACGCCTTTTGTGTTTCTTCCCTGTGAAATGCCTGTTTTGACCATCATATTCTTCCTGTTTGTGACTTGTCTTTTCCCTATGCTAAGATATGAGAACACAGAAGTTGAATATATAAATCGTCTCTTTTATTGTTAGTGTTCTTTGAGTCTTGTTTACAAAAATGCTTCTGAAGCCTGAGGTCAGAAAACAATTCTCCAAATTATCTTCTAAAAGTTTTTGCTTACAGTCAAGTCCTCAATATATCTACCATTGATTTTCTTGTACGGTTTGAGTCAGGGATCCAATTTCAATTTTTTCTCTGTAAATATTCAATTGTCTTTTCCATTCCATAGATCTGTCTCTGTACCAGTATCTCATCTTGTTATAAAGCTGTATAATTAAATCTTTGTATAGGCACACCTCTCTCATTGTTCTTATGAGGATCCTAGCTACTTCTTTTATATAAACTTCAAAAACAGCTTTTCCGATTACCTGAAAAATCATGTTGGGCTTTTGGTTGGAATTGAAAAGTTGTATCTTTTAACTTTCTCTCTACAAGTCTTATACTGCATACTGTCAGGGCATGGGCAAGCCGCCCCAAGATATCCCACAGTGGCACATTGATTATTTTGAATTAAAGTTACTTAAGAAACTGCCCCTGCAAGAAGAAAACCCTGACCTTTCTATCCCCCCAAAAGCAGGTGACTCTCCCATGTGAGACATGCCCTACCTGTTTCTGAGGGTTGAAAGATGAACTTATCACAGAGCTAAAAGGTTCCAGAGTCAAAAGCTTGTGTAAACAAGGCTCCTACCACCTTTACTAATTTCCTACCCCAGCCCAAACTTTTAGATTCCTCACTGATGATACTCCAACCTGGCTTCCATTCCTTTGCAGTGAGCACGAATTTTATTTGTCCTGTCAGTTTCTCACAAATTGATTGTTTCTTTGTCTAAAAAGTATAAAAGGGTGCCTGGTTCTATCATTACTTTGAGCCTCATTTTATGATCTGAGCATCATATTGTGATTCTCCTGTGCGCACGTATTAAATTGGTTTTTCTCTTAACTTAGTCTTGTGTCAGTTTTACTATTTTACTAGTCCAGCCATAAGCACTAAAGGAGGGTGGCAGGGGAAGTTCTCCCCCTCCCCAATAAGTTCATGTATGTATATGGTGTCTTCATTCTGACCATCAAGAAATACTTTGAACCTATTACAGTCCTTAGCACCACGGCCCTGTTTAATATTTGTTAGTTCTTGTCCCTGTGTGTATTAAGCTATAAGTATCTTAGTATGCGCTTAGCATAGCTCTTCCCCAGAGTTTACGGACAGTATTGTTACCGTAATCTGGACGTCTGGCACCTGGCACTGTGACTGATTCTTGCTCGGTTACCTTGTCGGTTTATCTTCCTGACCTGCCTCACAGAAGTCGTCTTGGGGAGTAACTATTAAATTCTCAAAGCATTTGACCATCACTTGTAAGGGCTGTAAATACCAATCATGATTCTCAGAAGCCTTCACATGCATCGATTTGAGTCATTCCCTTTAGTTACTGAATGAACAGTCTAAGTAGTTGTGACTCCCAAGCCCCCTTTAGCACAATAAATAACTTTGTGATCCTTTGCACAGTCCGTATGCCTCACAGGAACCACCTTTGCTCTTCTTTCTAGAAAGGGGCCAGTAATGTGACTTGGCGATCAGATGTCCTGGTGGAATATCAAGGAGAAGGTCGTAACGTCACCGACCCGACATGTCCTTCCCTGAGTCCTGGAGTGTCTGTGAGTAATAGCTTGAGTGGGCTTAGACAGCGCCCTCACTGTTGCACAGTAAGACATTGGTATAGGTGTGTCAAGTATTGAAACCTTTACTCCGAGGGCTACTCCTCTGTCACTTGACTATGGGAGATTAGTCGATGCACAAAGGTTAAATTCAATAATCCTGAAAATAAAAAAAGTAATAATCCTGGAAATGATGCTGCTGACCTATTGTCAGAATGTACCCTTTGCATTCTTCCAGTTTTTCTAACAAGTGCACGTATCTGTCCATCTTCTTTCCTTCTCAGTACCCCGTCACGTTTTTCTACCCTTCCCGATAGTGGTACCATGTTTTTATCAGGGATGTTATCAGTGGGATCCAGTAGAGAGATGGGGCTCCCACCTGGAGCTGCGCCTTCGCGAGTGTCTTACATTGGTGGCAGCCAGGCTGGTCACAGAGGTGGAAACAGAGACATTGGCCTCGCTTTGGAGAATAGAAAACGGGCTTCCATTTGGACAGTGTTACGATATTGTTAAGAACCCACCATAAGTTGGTATGGAAGACATGAAGAAATAAGAGTGAGGTCCTATTTAGTGATAAGAACACTCATAAGTAACCACAGATGATTGCACAAAGCTCATTTTAGCCTGTTTCTCCAACGCTTTAGGATGGCAGTTCCTCACCTGCCTTAGAAGTGGCTCATTCGCGTATTGATTTCTTCTCCTTCCCAACCATACATTATACAGATGCCCTTTACAACTAATGATTGACAGGGATGGCAGCTGTCTACAAACACACACCACAGCCACGTGGTCCTTAATCAAGTTTGCTGTCAGTAAGGAACAAAGCCTCGCATCTATTTTTGATCCTCTGGAAGGCTTTCTAATTTCTCTCCATTCTGTATGTCTGGTTTGAGCCCCCCTGGTTGCCCCTATAGGCAGGTAGTACTTGTTACTATAGAAGAAGTGTCTTTGTTGAATGTTTTCAATATCCCTACAGCAATGTTTCCCAGACTGTGTGTGTGAAGACTCTTATAACAACACCTATGCTTGTGTGAGGACCGTGTCGGCGCTGTGGGACTTACAGTACTGCGAGTTTGATGACCAGGAGGTAAGAGGCCCTGCTGCCTCCCCTGCCCGGGCGTGTGTGTCTGTGGCCCCTGCTTTGTTGCCTGGACTTGGTGGCAGAAGAGCAATTCCAAGAATACTCTCTAGGGAAGCTGTGTTTCTCATCTGTATTTCCACTTAGGTTTCCTTAAGAAAATAGAATTCCCCAAGGCCATCCTTCACTTCTCTGGGCCCTTTCTGGATGGGGCTTCCTCCACGCCCACCACCACCCAAACATACACTTTACATGCACGGGTCACTTTTTCCAAATACTGCAGACTAGTCTGATTGTTTCCCTGCTAGTTTGGGTTGCGAGTAAGACACCTCAGCTTGTTCAGAAACGTCTGTCCACGGCCGAGTCCAGTGCTGCTCAAATAGATTCGCAGTGGGGGTCCGAGGCGGGACGAGGAGCTCCCTCCTTGGAAGGAGGTGGCTTTTAGCCAGTGCCGGTCAGTGTGGATCAGCTGAAGGACCACACGGACAGTCCCTTGTGGTGTCACACTGTGTATCGGCGGGGGCCAAGCTGCCCCACCGAGCAACCCACACCGTGCCCTCTGGGGCCAGTGCTCGCCATGCTTCTCAGACAGCGGCTCGCTCGCCATTCTCTTGTAGCTTATAAGCGCTTTGAACGACAGGCAGGAGAGCTCCCCTCAAACTCAACTCCTGTTCCCCTTCCCCCATTATGTTTTTATCAGTCTGGTCACTGTAAGTGGTGGTCTGAGGGCAGCCACTTGAAGCCATTACAGGCCAAATGTACCTACCGTCTTCCTAGCCTGTCCGTTGACACCACTTTGGAGGACAAAGTACAGGCTGGGCGGAAATAGTACATAGAAATAATAGTATTGTATCCTTCGGCCAACTATGTTCACAACTGTTTTTTTATAATAGGAGAATTTAACATTTGTATAACATAAGCTAGAATACTTCCATGTTTATTCTCATGTGAATCTTCACAATTCTAAGACAAAAACAAACCTTCAAATGTCAACTCCCACTCAGTAACTTTATTGCTATGTCTAGTTTCTGAGACCTTGCTAGATGAGGGTCCTGCCTTCTGCTCTCTGCTCTAATTTCAGAAAGTAATAAATCCCCTCCTGACTCTGCCTGGAACAGGCCCCTTTCTAGCACGTAGGCCAGAGACCCGACGTAATTGAACCCCAGAACAGATGCTCCATTGTCTCATATTATAAACCCTGGAGCTCTGGGAGGAGCTTGAGACCAGATGATACTCTCCTGGGCCTTCGTTGTGGTCTCCCTCCTCCCTCTCCATTTAGAAATAATTCACGAGGAGTATTTCATTCAATGTAACCCTTGCTCTTTTCTCTCATCCATCCTTTCATTTCCTGTAGGTGTTTGTAGAAGTCTATAATCTGACTGCAGACCCACACCAAATCACAAACATTGCGAAAAGTATAGACCCAGAGCTTTTAGGGAAGATGAATTATCGGCTGATGATGTTACAGTCCTGCTCCGGTGTGACCTGCCGTACTCCAGGGGTGTTTGACCCCGGGTAAGTTTCCATTTTCTTCACTGCCTTTGCCAAGGTGTCTCTAGCAGTCTTGCTGTTGTTGAAGGCAGAGGGGGCCTGACGGGTCCTTTTCGTTTGGAGTGGAGCTGTTTCTCCTTCTTCTGCTTTCGAGTGGGATACTGTGACTTAGTGCCTCAGTCTGCGGTGCTGGGAGCAGTAGCTGTTAGAAACTTCCGCTTTTTAGTGCCAGTAGAGGCATAGCCCATTTCACCACTGGGCTCTTCTGCCTCCCCGCCTGGCTGGCATGCTTGTTATGGTACCATTTGATTGCACTGCTGCCACCTGGGGCTTTTGTAAAGTAATTGACGAAGTGCTACCCTGTCCCCTAGCACTTCTGAGAGCGTATGCTTTCATTTCCCAGAAACCCTAATTATAAAAATGTGAATGCTTGCCAGTACATTTGTTAGACACAGACAATGGAATGGAAGGTATAAACCCTTGAATATTGAAATATTTAAGCCCACGTCAATATATGAAGGTAGAAAAGATGTTTATCAGACCTACTAAGGCAGCTCTGTTCCTTCCAATCTCATTCCTCTTGCACAGTAACTTTTCACCAGTAACACGGCTCAGCACACCATACATTTGAGCTGCCTATGGCAAGAAGCCTATCATCTTCTGCTTGAAAATTACGGAATTAAAAATCAAACTTGCCTTGGGAAAGGATTATGTCAGTTCTTATACTCTGTAGGGGAGAGGGAAGAATGATGTCCTAAACTGATGGAAAGCAGTAACTTGATTAGCCGTCTTTATAAGTGATATCTTCAGTCCAAATCAGTGAGGTAGTAGGTGAATGAGCAGAGAAACTGGAGTAGAGACTACTTCATAAAGAAATGTAATACTTTTAAATACAGTCGACCTTTGAACAACATGGATTTTGAACTGCATGGGTCTACTTATATGTGGATTTTTTTCAATAAATACAGTTGGTCCTTCATATCTGAATTTCGTATCAGCAGATTCAACTAACCACAAATCAAAAAGTATTTTTGCATTCCCAATCACTGATGAAAAATATGTACTGTTTTCAATACGTGGTTGATTGAATCTGTGGGTGCGAAAGGCCAACTGTAGAGTCAAAAGTTACACTCGGTTTTCAACTGTGTGGGGCTTGGCACCCCTAACCCACATGTGGTTCAAGAGTCAACTGGAGTCTATACAGAGCCAGAGACATGGATGCCAGTAAACTAAAACTAGGTAACAGTATAAAAAGACAGTAGTTACCATAATTTTATATCATTTAATCTAAACCTTGTTTACATGGATAATCATGTTAATGCACTAATTGGTCAAGCATTCTGACCGCCCAGCTTTGGTCTTTCCTCCATGTTAGTGAGAAGTGGATCCTCGCTTGGTTCAGTCTCTAAGGTGAAAAACAAGACTTCTAGTGGACACATGCTGATGGCGCAGTTTCCAACAGCTCCTTTTGCCCAGAATGTTTTATTAAACCAAATCAAGTTAGACGTCTGTAGCAGTCTCTGGCTGGCTCTCGGGGCTCTAGGCCCACATCTGACTAAGTCCTAGAGGGTCAGGGGACTCGCACCCCTTGCACTATGTTATGTTGGCCCTGAGCCCCGAGCAGCTGCTGCGACAGCGTGAACCGGCATCCATGGGGCCGGGGCCGGGCAGCAGCTGCCGGGTTTCTTCTGAGCGTCTGGCCTTAAGTGTTAGAAGGACTCAACCCCAGAACTTCCATACCGCCCTTATAGCCCAAACACGTCCCAGATTTTGCTGTGTATAATGCACGCCCACGTTTTTGGAACAAACATTCAGGGGAAAAAAAATCTTTTGTTTTCATTTTTTAATTCAAATTTTTATTTGTTTACATTTAGCTGCTTATTTTTTGTGTTATAAAGGCATTTTAGCATTTCTTTTTTAACATATTAGGGTACAAGAAATTTTATGTACCGGTAACAAATTTACGATATTTACTCATCAAAGGCCAAGAACTCTTTGTAAGCAAACTCGTCCTAAGTTCAGCAAAACCAACTATCATGTCCCAGGGTACTATTTTGTATACAGATATCATTATTGATTTCTAGACTTACACTTTTAACTCATAAGCATAAATAAAAGAATAAAAGCATTTATGTAGATACAGTATTGGTACTACCCATGTATCATGTGCATCCATATTTTTCCCTCACAAATTTGGGCAAAAACGTGCACATTATACACAGCAAAATACAGTAAGTTTCAAATGCAGAAGCCGAGCTTGGAATTGTGATTTTTCCCAAGGCTCACTCTGTTAGGAACTGATAGAGTAAGACCTCCTGACTCCCAGGCAAACTTTGTTTGGTTTCTTTAAACTATATAATTGTGTTGCATACATTCTAGAAGCTTATAACTAGGATTCTAGATGCTGCCTGAGCTGTTTAAAGTCAGGTTATAGAAGAAATGCTGTCCTAAACTAATGGAAAGTAGTAACTTACTTGGCCATCTGCCTGTGAAATAATGTCCTCAGTCCAAATTAGAGAAGGGTGTATGTGAATGAGTAAAGAAGCTCGATTAGAGTTTTAGAACTGATTTTTTTCTTTTAAATTCCTTAGCTATAGCTTATTTTCTCTCAAACATTTACGCCTACAGAATCCCACCACCAACCAATCCAGCCACCCACTGTTGGAACACAGCCACACACATTCATTTACATATTGTGTGTGGCTGCTTTTACACTTTGAACAAAGTTGAGTAGTTGGGACAGATGGTATGGCCCACAAACCCTACAATATCTGGCTCTTCACACACACAAAAATTGGCCAGCCCTTGCTCTCAAGTAATACTAAGAGTTTGTCCCAAGAGATAGGAGATAAAAGCAAAATATATTTCTAGCCTGCATGTGTAAAATCTCTTTCCACCCAATCTGTATTCTTTCCATCTGCTAAGTCTCAACTCAAGTTACCATTCAGCATTTACTCTAACTTTCCCTTGGGTGGTAAAATAAGTTTTTTATGTGCCAGACATTGTACTTGAATTGCCTTACTGTTTTATTGGTGGCCAAAGGAATCAGTGACTTACCTAAATTCCTAATGAGCGAGATTCAAACTCATGCCTGAGGTGCACACCTGTACTCTTACCCGCCACAATCTGGGTCGTAACTATCTGGGTCTTAACTTAAAAAACAGAAGGGGTTTGAAACTGCTGGTAGGGCTTTCAGCAAGGGCTCGATTCTTCTTCCATTAGGCTGCTTTGTATCTTAGACATCACCCTTTCCCCCCTCAAAGAAAAACAGCTCAAATCTGACTCCTCCTATAATGCCTTTCAGGATTAACCTCCCTCTGTTTCTTTTCTCCTCTCTACTTCTACTACATTGTTTTGCTTGCTGACTTGTATCGGAAATGCCCCATTGAGAACTCTCATTTTGTACTCCGAACTTTGCCACTAAATTCCCTTCTGGTGATTTAATTGTCCCCTTTATATCTATTTCTTCCTGCCGTCCTTTCCACTTAACATTCGGGATGAAGTACGCAATGGCTAACAACAGTTCATGTGCCATCCTTGCATTTTGCTTCCCCAGGTACAGGTTTGACCCTCGTCTCATGTTCAACAATCACGGCAGTGTCCGGACTAGAAGGTTTTCAAAACATCTGTAGCAACCTCTGCTGTTGGACCCCTGCACGCCTCTTTCTGATGAAGTGATAATACTAAGTGTCTGTAGCTAGTCTTCAAGACCACAGCTGGAAGAGTTTCTGGACTGGCTTTAAGTCCTGTTTTTAAAAGCAACCCGATCGGCTGACTTCCTTGTGCAATGTGTTAAACTGTGAACTCTGCCCATATGTCAGGAGTGGCTGTCCCCGGTCCCTTCACTCACCTGGTAAGGAATGCTCCTGAGGTCTCTGTTCTCTCTGTACCCTTTCTGTTGTGGGGCTGCAGTTCCCGATTATCCCCGTGTGGTCAGTGTCCAAATCTGTAAATCTATTCGGATAAACAGCAATACTTTAGGGGGGGAAATGTTTTTGGTATACAGCTTTGGTACAGAAATCAAAGGACCTGCATAGCATTTCAGATTGAGCACTTCACGATCAAAAAATACTAACTAACATCACATGGCTTAAAGAATAACCATTAGAGCTGAATCATCCGATTAAGAACGAGTCCCATTGATTTTAGATTAGTAGAAATACATTGTTTATAACATCCGTCACATTGTGGTAAGGTTGCAAATTCAAAACGACACTGAGGAAATGTCTCTGCCCAATACTTTCCCCCCTGAGCTCTGAAAAATAAAGTGGCTCAGCTTAGGTATCTCAGCAGAGAAAAAGAAGTTCCCGGGCTTGGTGAAGGTTGTGTTTTCTGAGGGCCTGTGATAGGACAAGTGCCTGTCCAGCAGGGAGACTGGGTGTCAGTCCCACCGGTGCAGTTGTTTGGACTCTGCATTTTGCTGACATTCTGTTCATTTGTTAAGATAAAAGTTAATGCAATGTACCAACTACTTTACTTCCTTCCCTTTCAGATAAGTTCTGCCTGAGATTTTGGAGGCTTGTGTAATTTGGGCCCCATTGACTAATTCCCCGGTCAAAACCAGATCTTGTTGAGGTTTCCTCGTGGTTTAGAACGCCTACATTTGTATGTTTCTTGGCTCAGACCAGTCCCGTTTCCACCATTTTCTTCACAAGGCTAATTGGTGGTCGGACAGCAGGGGAGGGGGAGGAGCTGTGGTGTATGACGTGTTCGGCCCAGGCAGCAGTGATGTTAGCTCTAAGGTCTTAGGTTGAGCTGTAAGCACAGGTGTGACATGGCCGTAAAGAACTTTCTATCAGAATGCCAGAGAGCTGTGGTGGGTTAACAGCCATTGGGTTTATTCCTTTACCTCATGCAATCCCATTAACTGGGGTGGTATTTAGAGACGAAATAGGCAAATGAAATGAACACCTCTGCTGTGAATGTTTTAGGGAAAGAATTCTTAAAGTTTTGTAACTAAAAGCAAAATACAATGTTGAATATGGGTATCAGCTTTATTCTACACTTTGATTAACATTAATCAGTCAGCTTCCACATTAATACAAGTTGACCGTAGTTATTCCCGAATAAAAAGAAACCAACTCTTACCAGGTCTTGTACTGTGATGTCATATTATTCAATTAATTCATTAATTAATTCATTTTATGATCCTGGTTCCTGAAAGCAAGTCACGTCGGCTGCTTTCATAACATCCATGCCACTCGGCCCTTTTGCTCAGCAGACTTCTGTTTGGGTGGTGGGATGCGGTGAGGCCCTCTCTGGACCTCCACTACATTTGGTACATTTCCTACCTAACTTTTGAGTCACCTCTAATTTGATGAAAAACTTTCTTTGGGACTGGCATCATTCTGGGTCTGTGCTAAAATCATCTTTCACTAAGAGGCGTCAGTTTATATAGCCTAGCAGACTACAAAGCGCACTGAACTTTTCAGAATGTCTATGTACAAGGGACCCACTGCAAAAGGCCTGCCGTGTTTCTATACTGATTTAAATTTTGATTATTTTCCCTTTTAAGAAGGCCAGGCCCATATCTGTGCCCTTCAGGGTAGACAACTGTATACCCCATTAGTAATGAACAGAGGCCATAGGAATGAATAGATTTTGCCTTTTAACATTTCCTATTACAAAGCTCTTCCTCAAATACAAAGGAGGAAACACCTTTTGAACATCTTTGAATTCGACCAATGGTGCTGCTGTTGCAAAATACATTTTTGTCTTTTTTTTAATCAATACTTTTTTTGTCAATACAAATTGACAACACTTGGGGTTTTGTACAAAATAGTAATGATAGCCATGGAAGTTATACCTTAATCTGTGAGATGTTCTTAAATTTATTTTTAAATGCCTAAATTAAAGATTAGTACTTTTTTAACAAAAAAAGATGAATTGTCCCAGGATCCTTATTATGAGAAAGCAAAGAGTATTTCAACTGATCCACCAGAGGAATTCGATGGGAATATTTGGGTTCTTTAGTTTCACTACCACGTAGGTCCCACTGAATTTTGTGAATTCCTATGTTTGCATCATCTGTTCCTGAAGTTATTTTGCCCTGGCTCTGTCACTTCAATCATTTGACTTAGAAAGTGCCCTTCAAAGGACCCTGTTCACTGCTGCACTTTTCAACAAATTAAAATTTATTTCTGTTCTAGTGGAAATGTGTCTTTTGTTTTAGTCCACAAGTAGTAATTTTGACAAGATGTTCTTTCTTGATACTGTTTAATATTTTAATCACTCACCTGGTACTGGAGGATGGGCCGTTTCCACAGTGGGTGCTGTGATCTCAACTTGGCAAGCTCTTCTGTACGTGGTCCCGCTGACAGATACCTGAATGAACACCACATAGAAAAAGTCCTTCCTGATACCTCTTTATATACTTACAGCTTTGGAGAAAAATCATCTTACTTTGGGCAGCTTTACATCAGATAAACTAAGCTCACCTTTGAAGTTGCTTTGCCTTGAGGTCCAGCCGTGTGATCCATTGCCCCCAGTGAGGAATGACTTCATGTGGGAGTTGAAAAACCTTTTTAAAAGGAATAGTTAATATTTTAGGCTTGCAGACCATGTGATCTCTGTTACAACTATTTAACTCTGCTGTTTGTAGCACAAAAGTAGCCCTAGTCAATACTTAACCAGTGAGTGGCTATATTCCAACAAAACTTTATTTCCAAAACAAGTACGCCATGACTTGCCAGCCTCAGACCTAGTAGGTTACCACATATCTTACAAATTTTGAAGGCCAAGTAGAAAAACAAGATGTCAGAGGACTCCCACAAAGTTGACAGATTACTGTCAGAAAAAACAGGTAATTTGAGTATATCACAATGTCAAGCCATCAGCAAGAAAAAGAATATTTATTTGCATAGACTCACAAAGTGTGGCTAAGTACAGGCTCTACCAGATCCAATTTTCTAATTTATCACACCTGTTCCCACTGAGACGCTACCCAGCCCTGCTGAAGCAAATGCCCTACAGAAGTAGTCTCTGTTTCATTTTCTTTCTCTACAAGCAAGGGGTTTAAAGGGCCAGTCATATGCATACCTTGTTGAGGCAAGAACTGCCAACCAGAGAACTCAAAGCCCTCCAGCTGGAAGCACTGTGCTGAGACCACGACTGCTGGCCTGGGAATTATGATGTAAGACAAGATTCAAACATGGGACATGGGAGATTTCCTACAGTCCTGCAGAGTAGACTCAAGAACAGTTCTAAAGCTTGTGCTTTGAGAGAAAGCTTGCATGACCACCTCTGCCCAGCATACTGACTGAGATCCACAGATACCCTCTTAACCTGCAGCTCTGACCGATGCTGATATGTCCTCAAAGGGTAAAAATATACAAATATGATCAAAATAGCTCTGCAGGATAGGTTTTTTTCCTCAGCTTAATTTAGCAAAGCTCACCCAGCTCATTAGTCAGAATTTCAAGGAAGAGCTGGCTTCCAAGCCATCTTTTTGTTAACTGCGGTCTCTGATTTAAGGATTTTCCCCTCCATCATACATCTCTGAGTGCCTACTCTGCCTGGTAGTGAGCTTAGAACAGGAATTATTCTATTCCTGACCTCCAGGAATAGATTAAAAAGAGAACTTGAGGAAAAAAATGTCTAACCAAAAATACTCTTGATCTGCAAAGTTACTCAGACTTCAAGGCGAGAGAAAGAGTTTTCCAGGCAAGAAAACCAGCCTTAGCATCACCACTAAATTAGCCTTACAAGAAATGTCAAAGGGACTTCTTTTAGCTGAAAAGAAAGGACATCAATTAGTAACAAGACATGAAAGTATAACTCCACCTGTTAAACGTAAATATATATTAGGTTGGTGTAAAAGTAACTGCGGTTTTTGCAATTGTTTTTAACCTTCTAAACTGTGATTACTTTTGCACCAACCTAATAGTAAATTAGTAAATTAATTTACTAACAGTAGTAAATTAATAAAAGTTAGTATGAAGGTTAAAAGACAAAAATAGTAAAATAACTGTAACTACAATAATTACTTAAGGGATGCACGAGATAAAAGATGTAAAATGTGACATCAAAAACAAAAGTTAGGGTGGGTAAAAAATGTAGAGGTTTAGGATACATTCAAACTTAAGTTGTTATCGACTTAAACTTAGAAATACGTTGTTATGTGTAAGCCTCCCACAAAGAAAAACCTATAGTATGTACACAAAAGATAAAAGAATCAAAGCACACACACTACTAAAGAGATACCAAGCCACAAAGGAACAGGGCAAGAGAAGAAACGGGAACTACAAGACAGCCATAAGACAATGAACAGAACGGCAATAATACATACCTATCAATAATTACTTTAAATGTAAATGTACTAAATTCTCCAATCAAAAGACACAGAATGGCTGCATGGGCTAAAAAAACCAACCCCCATCTATATGCTGCCTGTAAGAGACTTCAGATGTAAGGAAACGCACAGAATGAAAGTGAAGGGACGGCAAAAGATACTTCATGCAAAGGAAATCGAAAGTGGGGGTAGCTATGCTTATATCAGACAACATAAACGTTAAAACAGACTAATCAGAGACAAGCGCATTACACAATGGGATCAGCCCAACAAGTGGGTATTAACATTTGTAAATATTTATACTCCCAAAATAGGAGCATCTAAATATATAAAGCAAGTATTAACAGACTGGGGAAAAAAAGAAAGTAGAAGTTGTCCCTGACACCTGTATTTACAGGGAAACTATAGTTGCAGACTCTAGGGGAGCTGCCACTACCGTTCAGGTCGCTGCTTGTCCCTCTCCACAGGACAGCTGTTGGAAAAGAAGTCAGCACAGAGCTCATCTCCACACCTCATTGAACTATTTCCAGCATGGCTGTGGAAAGCCAGTGTCCATCATGGCTCCTAATAATCTTGTGTAGTCACCTCCCACAATGCATCAGCATTGGTCCATGCTAACAGTGACACGGCTGTATGTGTCACCTGTTGCATATGATGCACATAGGTAATGGTGTGACTTCTGAGGCTAGATCCTAGAAGACATGGACACTTCCACCTGGGGGAACCCTGCCATCACAGCATGAGGTCACCCACGCAGCCCTGTGGTGAGGCTCTGAGGTCCCCTGCAAATGACCAGCCCCAATTTGCCAGCCATCTCGAAAGAAGATCCTTCAGCCCCGGTCAAGTTCATGTGACTACATCCAGCCCCAGACAACATCTGAACTGCAACCTCATGAGACCCCCCCCACCCCACCCCCCGCCGCCAAGCCAGAACCATCCAGCTATACTTCCAAACTCATGACCCACAGAAACCACGTGAAACAATGTTTAATGCTGTTTTCAGCTGCTGATTTGGAAGTAAATGTATGCACCAGTAGATGTCTAATACGACCGAAGCTGGTTTACCAAGAGAAAAGCTGGGGCAAGCCTTTTGTCAAAACCTATCCAATTGTAGGTACAGGGCAAAGCTGTCTAGTGACAGACACAACTTCTCTCCAAAGGGGAAAAAAGTCTTATGTTCATTACAAACTTTAAGAATATAAATAAACACTACTAAAACCAAGTAGAAGCTGTTTGTTGAAATGGTTGCTAAAATGCAGTTCTCAGCACATGCCGGAAAATATTTTAATGGACTCTCTTGGCTGGCAGGCTCCAGTCACAATCCAAGTCTTCTCTCCATGAGTCCCCGTAGCTCACAGAAGCGCTGTGGGAGAGCAGGAACAGGGGTGGAGCAGCCCTGAGCAGCTGCAGCCTGCCAGGATTCTGGCCGGCTGGCAGAGGCACCTGTCATCCAAATCAAGATCATCAGTCACCACTCCCTTGCCTCGTCCCCAAAGCTCAGCAAGTCGCTCAGAAGCACAGTTGATTCTGTTCTGCGGAAATCCCTGAGAAAATGGCTGCTGTGTGTCCTCTTCTTCCCCAGTCCCTGTCTCCGAGCACCTCCCGGAGTAGGTGAGCAGCAACTGCATTAGGTCTGAGACCAACCTGACAACCTGGATTCTTTCAGCAGTCTGCAAGGCGTCCTCTCTCAGGGCGGCCTTCAGCTTCTGACTGTGCTTTTCCAGATGCTCCCCCAGACAAGTCCGGTCCCTACACAGCAGGGAAAACACCGGGGGCCTCGGTCGCCGTGCCCCCTTCTCCCTGCTGTAATGCCACGGAAGGGCCCAGTTAAGAGTTCAGCCAGGGGTGGGCATTGACGGCGTGCAGGTCAGGCGTCCCATCTCGCAGTGGCCCAGGTGGCTGTTTCCAGTCACCTCTCTGAACTGTTAGTCCCATAGACGTTGTGCCACGCAGCTGGGAGAGGTACAAAGTGAGCTGAAGACATGGTCCCGTCCCCCAGGAGATTACTACCTGGGGCCAGAATTCATATGCGTAACACTGACTAGAAATGGGTGAAGGCCCCCAGACGGCACCCCCAGACGCACCAACACGCGGCCCTCATCTGGGTGTCTCAGCATCACTCTCGCCTTACGGTGACCATGACAGCACGGGCGTCCCCACTCCCAGCGGCTGAGCATTTTGGCTGTAACTTGTCAGACAAGACAACACTGTGCCACTGTATTTATGGGGAGCCCAAGGGAAGGCACTGAATACTGATTTCTTCATCTACCAATTGCTCTAGAACCTTGAGTGTTTTGCTTATAACTGTATTAAGCATGAGTTTAAAAAACAAGAAAGTTTCTGCTTGGAAAAATGTCCCTCTTGGATATTGCATCCTAGGTGATGCTTCCAGCTGAATTTTAGTGATAGGTAAGCATCATGGCCCAAGGTAGAGCAGCCATTAACACCATTGTAGGAAAAACAACTTGAAAAATATCACCTTGCACTAACGTCAAGCATTATAGTGTACAAAGTACCTTCACGTTTACCATCTCATTTGGTCCTCACATCAGCCCTTGAGGTAAGCAAACACTTTACTGGGGGGGAAAACGGGAGGATCCACAGGAACTGCCATTATACATTTTTACTTCTGCCCTTGCCAGAGATGAACTCATCCTAGGGAGAATTATTGAGCCCTAGTTAGTTCTTTTCTCGTAATAGAGGGAAAACAGCAAGAGTGACACTGATGTAACATGCTGCCAAAAGAAAGACCTCAGAAGCCTGTCCCCATCCTGTAAGAAATGTTCATGTTAAGTTATGAATTCCGCTTGGGAACTCCTACTCAGCCTTAAGAGCTCAGCTCTAAATCACTTCCTCCAGGAAGCCTTTTCTCACCTCCTAAATAATAAACTCTCATAACACTGTCCTTCATCTTCATGACACTTGCCAGTTTGTGTTAACATGTGGACGCTGGTTTCCATGAAGACAAGGGCATGATATTCTTTCTCAACATTCACTTACCCAGAACCTAATTATATCCTCAGGGCTATTTAGAAATATTTGTTGAATGAAAGAAAACACTTGGTGTTCTACTCAAGTTTCTTTTTGTGCAAAGAACAGAACAAACTAAAGTGAAAGGTTTTTTTAAAAGGAATGGTTGTAAGAATAGAGATATAACAGCACCCAACAGTAAACCACATATTCTCATTCCTCAAATATGACTACGGTTAGTTCCAAGGTGTTGGCTGGGAAAGAAAAAAAGGAGGGAGTTGGGGGAGAGGGGGCGGAAGGGAGGGAAGGAAAAGAGAAAGGAAGGAACCGTAACAATTCTCATTTTAATAAGCATAAACCCCACTGTATTTCCAATAATATGAAAGTAAGCTTAAATGCTGTTAGAGTGTTACTAACCACACACAGAAAGCCATACACCGCAGATAACTGTGAACTGTAAATTGCTGAGGGAACCAAGACGTCAGTAGCAGCCAGCAGCAACATCAGTGCTTATGCTTTTCAGAAATGAGGCAAAACTAGGAATGTGTAGCACTCATCCCTTTTTCACACAAATTAACTCATTTTTAAGACATTTCCATTCAAAGACCTTGTTTTGTCTTGAAATCTCTTCCAATAGACCTTAAACACTGCCCTCTCCCAACTACCAGCTTCCTAACGACTTTTCACAAGACCTACTGTGCATCTGGCTCTATTGCCTTACTTGCAAAAGAACAAAATTTTAAAGAGGGGAAGAGGGGAGCACGAGGGTGACACGGGACAGAAACCCCAACTTCTTTTGAAAGAGCGTTGATATTTTGTTGTTTGTGTGTAAACATTTATTAGGTTGGTACAAAAGTAATTGCAGTTTTCGCAATTATTTGTAACCTTTTTTTTAAAACCGCAATTATTTTTTGCATCAACCTAATAGAAATTCTGATACTTTTCTTAGAAATGGGAAGAGAGGAGCTTTTGGAGTTCAGCTGCTGCCAAGTACGACCTCAGCCAATCCCGAGGATCACAACTATCTTTGGAAACTATATTTAAGACCAAAAGGGTCTGTCTTCTACACCCTGCCATGCTTACCTTGTACAATTCAAGGGAAAGATTTGCCAGAAAACAAAATAAAACGAAACAAAACCCCTAACCAAAGACAACAAAACCCAAAACCCTGCAGTTAATGATCGCTGCCCACTCCGCTGCCCCATCCGCCCCCAGTCCTTACACAAAGCTGCTTTCTTGCACTTACTTATGCAAGTACTGATTCACACCAGACAAGTGTACACTTTAAAGACCTTAAAGACTCAGTTTCCTGTGTGACTTTGGAGCGGATCACCCTTGATAGGAGAGTAAAACTCCTGCCTGCAAGTATGTGGTGGCTCCTCCGGAACTTTGAACTCTGAATCTATTCTTTTGGTGGTTCCAAGGAATCACCTGGCTAATTGCGGTGAGCACACCGGGTTCAGTTACCTGCCCTGTCAGTGTCTCCCATGCAACAGAACCTGCAAACAAAAACACAGGTAGGTGTTTCACTCTACACGTATGTAACTTAGTATAATCACTTAACAGGAATGCTAAAAGAACAGCAGCAACAAACAAAAATAATGGATGATAAAGCATTCTGACATCAAGAATTTAATTTCCTACAAATCCCAACTGCACCAAAAGAGACCTGCTTTTGAACTGCCCATTAGAGGCCACCTAACAGGCTTTGAATAAGCCGTTTAACTGAAAGACTGGGTAGCACTCACAGGAAAAGACTGGAGAGGCAGGGCAGCTTGGCTGCGGGGACGGCTCTGCCACTCCCTCATGAGGTGGGGGGGGGAGGAACTGGGGGAGGAGTTGGCCATGGGCCAGGCTGCTGGACCTCAATGCATGTCTGTTTTCTCCCCTGCAAAACGGGGATGAGGGGGAAGGAATGAGTTAACACATATTAAGCTTTTTAGAGTAATGCCTGTCGCACGGTAAGGACTTTGTATGAATTTGCTATTATCACATAGACGTTCCCTCTTCTTTCAAAAAGGACAAAACTCCTAATTGGGATCATCTGACAAGAGTCCCAAACACAGTATACAATTCTTGAGAACTCATTTTGCAACATAAGAATATTTATCTAAATGAGTTATCAATCCGTGACACATTCTGAAGCCTAGGGCAGGAAACTAATTCCCTTTAAGGGATAAAAATTCCAAAACATCCCCCTGCACCTTGGGTGATAATAACCCAGGCTGAACTCCCAAATTAGATTCCTCTGGCTGTTTCAGTGAAAAAGGAACTCCACGGAGAGAGCCATCATTTTCTTTCATGTTTTCACGTGTGAGCAGCTACTGTACTTGAAATGCTTCCCCCAATGGATGTAGCCTTGCTCCTACTTCATCAGCGCCTCTAGGGGGCAGTGCAGCATAAAAACATTTGCCTACAGCAGGCTCAGAGGCCTAAGTGGTGAAGGTGGTGTTGCATGGAGAACCGCCACCGCTGCTGACCACCAAACATTCCCCAGCCAAGTGAGACAGGCACACTGACCAAAAACTACAAATACTTTGATGTTGAAAGTGGTCTGTTCTAAGGATGGGAGACCTCAGGGGCAAGAATGGGGGTGGAGGGAGAGGATTTCTAAGGAACCTACAATGTTCTATCGTGGTGGCAGCCACAGGGCGTCCACTATGTAATAATTCTTTAAACTGTTCACATGCCTTATATACTTCTGAATGTCTGTATATTTCACAATTAAAACAATTGTTTTAGGAATGTATTGCATGGGCAAACATTCAGCTAGGGTTCTTTTCCCCAGAGGATAAGGCAAAGGAAAAATGACATTTAGTAGGAAAAAAATGGGCCCCACTTGAACCTTGTAAAAGTTGTCACATTCTGGCGTGTGTCCCCATGTATCTGCAAAAGTTTACCCCACTCCTGTGATATGGCATATTATCGCAAATAAAAACACACAAACATCAACTAACAACATTAACTTTTAATAATGGAAACAAATTGCCATTCCAAAAACAATTTTAGGGAGGAAAATCTTCCCTATAAAAATAAACTTAAATTCATCAAAATTATAAATATTATAACTTTTTATGCCTGCGATTTAAAATGCTCCCCTGCAATACTTACTTACCCCTTCATTTAACATTGTTCCTGTACCATCATATATTGAAGAGAAAACAGTATTACAGCAAAGCTTAGATAGTTTAATTTAACATAACAATTTGTACAATGATTTTTCAAAATCTGCAGCCCGAGTGGCCCTTCTTCTTTTATACATTAACAATGCTGCTGCAGTAACCAGTGTTTGGGAGAGAACATCAGTCTTCAAGAACCACGAGCTGACAGAATTTCAGTACAGTAAGTTTTCCAAATTGCAACTTGTAGTGCGCACGACACTGAGCAAGGTTCTGGATAATACAGGTGAGGATGCCTATTTTAGACAATCTGCTTCAAGTAAAAAAAAAAAAAAAAAATTCACAGATACCCATCAGCTACTACTTTAGGTTCTAACAGTGTCTTAATCTGAGAAACAAACGCTTCACAAAATGTAAGCTCACTGGGATGGGTAATGAAAACAGCAGGTGGTTGATAACAGTATACTCAAACCCAAGCCATAGTATGAATAGTAAAACCAGTATAAAAACCATGAAGGCATTCCCTGAACAATAAAGGTAAAGTGTTGGATGACAATGACACTAAAACCTCATCAATGCACTAAAAAGAAGTTACATGCAAAATTAAACAAGATGTGCCATACATATTTTATAGCTAGTTTTACTTTTTTTTTTTCCAACTTTCCTTAAAAAGCTTAGGAAGATAGGATTGTCTCAGTCACGTGTGCGGCACAGCACAACCAACACTACATCTGCCTCCAGCAAGATGGGTGTTCTCTGACAAGTCAGAAGAGCCACCAAGAGAAATAAATGCAATAAAAGGCACAGTTCACTTAAAAGGCAAAGAACTGAAGCACCTTGGAATTTCACAAAGAATCCATTAGGTGTCACCAAAGTGTTAACAATTCCTTGGGAATTTAAACAAAACCAAAAAGAAAACATACCTAGACTAAAAATAGACTGCAAATCCCCCTCTAGAACCACAGCACACCTTTCCCATTGTTTCCAGATTAATTGCTGCATAAAATGAGGTTCTTCCACCTGCTTTAAGGCTTTCTATTGCACCTGCATTTCTTTGGTTGGTAGAAGATGCACTTTTGTTAAACTATTTCCATAAAGAGCCCCTCGATGGCGATGGCGGTCAGCTCGGGGCAGGCTTCCCTCCCTTTCTTGCTGCCCTCTGCCTCTCAGTCACGTCCTCTTTGGAACTGAGGACCTGACAGTATTAGGTCTTTAATCGATACTCCTGTTCTCCATTATGTAAGAACAGACTTCAATTTAAAAGCGAAGGGAGAGGGAAGGAGGAAGAAGGGAGGGAAAGGGAAGGAAAAAGGAGGGAAAAGGAGGGAGTGATTGTCACGAAGGTGTACTGTGAGCGCTTTACTTGACCAATCTCCCAGCTAACAATCAGGGGGAAACAGCTGCCCCAACACAAGCTCCTTTTCAGCTTTGAAAACAACCTGGGGTAAAGCTGTAATTTAACAGGAGTTAGCAAATGGTCACTGCCCCACCAGAGAGGCTGCACTAATTGACCTTCCACTGTGAGAAGGAGAGATCCGGGGGCTGGTCCCCGCAAGGCAGCTCCAGCTCTCTGCCCTCTGCCGAGGTCTGGAAGACCCACCTGCCTGAATGCTGATTTCAGGTCAGCTGCAGTTACAAGTTCCCCTTTTTGGTCTAGCTCCTACTTTCTTTGGCTCTGTTCCCACACTTGACTCACCAAGAAAATAAACAATCCTACAATGGTTCTAACATCTCAAAACTGAATGCTTTTAACTCCTTTACAAGCTAATACACCTTTCTCTTTCAGTTATCAACTCTTGGCCCAAACCGCCCTCCCGCAGCTCCCACCCCCACTCAAGCCTTCTTCCAAACTTGCTCTGTACTTTCTTTATCAACCTCCTCCAAAATCCTTCACAAATTCCTCAGAGTTCCTAGCTTCCTGTGCCTTTCAATTTACATGGATGTTTCCTCTGATATTTAAAAAAAAAAAAAAAAAAGACGCATAAAAAAACAGATAGTTTCAACATAGGACAATTATTCAGATAGATTCCTTGTTAAGCTGTAAAAAAGAAAAGTCATTTGCACATCCCTAAAGCTTAACATCATCACATAATTAAAATAACCAAAGGAAATCTGTAAAAACCCAGAGTCCATGCTTCAAAGCAGTCTCCAATGCTCGCGATGCGACCAGATTCACAGCTTGCTGGGAGGTAACACTGCAGTGCTGTAACAGAACAAGCTTGCACCACCCCTTACAGAGGGTGTCGAAGGTACAGGATGCTGCGTGACCACGTTTGGGGAACTACATCTAGAGACAAAAAGGGGAAGACCCTCGCATCACAGGGCCAGAGAACAGCCCTCCGGGAAGTGACCCTCGCTGCTGGTCTGTACATGGGTCCTGCACCGTCCCTCAGTGACAGGGAGCCCCGCTTTAATCCGGTTTCCACACCTCGCTGAGGGCTTCTTCCAGCTTCTGCTTGTAGGCCGCGTAACGCCTCTTCAGGTTCTGCAGCTGCTCATCTTCTTCCTTGTCCAAGATACGCAAGAAATTCTGTAGTTCTGGAAGGCTGAAGGCTTCCCACTGTGAGAGGGTGCAGGAAGAAGAATGCCAGGTGTTTAATTCCCGCAAGACTTAGGCATGCCAGCCAGGAGCGCATGGAGGTGTGGCTGCCCTCCCCGGGGCACTGGCAGCCCAGTGCCTCCGAAGCCATGTGTGTAAGAGCTGAGCTGTGTTACCAGCTCCAACACCCCCTTCACTCCCACTCCGACCTCGGCTCCCTCCAATAGCCTTCGGCTCCCTCCCTCGCACTGTCCTCCAAAACGGCGCTCACGAAGGTCAGGCCTTCCAGCAGACACATTCCCTGCTGACTGACCCCCAGAAGCATTAGAAACATTCCGTCTTAAAACACTCTCTTCCCTCTACTTGGAGACCTCACTGTCACTCGTTTTCTTTCTCACTTCCCATAATAAATTTCATCACATCCTAAATAGTTCTCCAATCTGCCTGCTTTTCTCCATCTCTCCTGCCCCTCGTGCCAGCCACCACCATCTCCTCCCCTGGGATGGCCTCCCTGCTCCACTCTTATGCTCCCCGAGCTATTCCCCGAAACAGCCACCCTGAACACAGATGCCTCTCCCGCTATCCACGATTTCACTCTCCAGGGTTTCAGGTACCCATGGTCAACCGTGGTCCAAAAACATTAAATGGAAAATTCCAGAGATAAACAATTCCTAAGTTTTAAATGGTGCACCATTTTGAGTCAGGTGCAATCTTGAGCCATCCACTCTACCTTGCGCAGGACAGGCGTCACCCACTTTGCCCAGGTCTCCCTGCTGCAGAGGCTCCCCGCCCATTGGTCACTTAGCAGACATCTCGATTTTCAGAATGACTCTCCCTGTATCACATGCTTGTGTTCAAGTCATCCTTATTTTACTTCCTAATGGCGCCAAAGCACCCGCAAAGTGCATCCTTTCAGTGAAAAGGTACGTATGTATAGGAAAAAACAGTATACGTAGGGTTCAGTACCATCCATGGTTTCAGGCATCTACTGGGGATCTTAAAACGTGTCCCCCACGGATTAGGAGGGACTGCTGTACTCTTCGTAAAATGCAAATCTGGTCATACCCCTCCCCTGCTTCGGTCCCTTCAATGGCTTCCCTTGGCTGTTTCTGCCAAGTGTGAAAGACCCTAACGTCTCTCACAGTCCTGTCTCCCCCTCACCGACGACCCCAAGTGGCTGTGCACATGTCCCCCTCCTCCACTTTGCCTGGCAAACTCCTCCACCTTCCAGTCTCAGCGTAAGAAGCCTTTTGTGCCTTCTCCCCCTCCCTTCCCAGGTAAGCCTATTAGGAAGGATTAAGTCTGTTGGAAAGCCCTCACTGAGCACTGGTAACCCTGATCACAAAAGGTATCAAAATTATTCTAATGATTTGCTCTGTCTCTCTCCTGCCTACTCCTTACCTACACTGCATACTTCTCACTATTTGAGCTTTGTTTCTTGACCTTGAGACTGAGTTCTGTTTCCCTAAAAGCACCTGGTACTTACTTAGCAGGCACAAAATAAATGTGTGTGGGGTTTTCGTTGGTGTTGGGTTTTTTTGGGTGGGGGGGCTTGTATGTTTGGGGTTTGGGTTTTCTTTTTAATATAAGAGCAGTAGATATCAAGAAGGGTATTCGGCATCACTCAGCCTCTACGTCCTCTCCTCCCAAAAGGGAGCCCTGGTGCCGGCCGAGAATCACCGCCACTGCCGGGAACTAGTCTGACGGAGAATTCCCAGGGGTCGGGTCAGGGAAAAATTTGGAGATAATCTAATACAAGTGAAGAGACAAGAGACAGAGTAAACCCACCAAGTGGGCTCAATGACAGACGAAAGCTTCCCGGAGGTGAATTTTGAGCTTGTTATTAAAGAAAATGAGAAACATGGACTAGGAGAGCAAAACTTTCTACATTGGGATATTCTGTTAATTTTTAAAAATTAACATTTTACTTTTCACATATATTCCCCAAAATAAAAGAAGTTCCTCCCACTCCCTGACATCTATGGAAAGTTTCTTCCTTCCATTCAGTTAACCTTAAAAAACGGAGAAACAAGAACACCATACAGAAGTCTAATAAAGCCATTTGGAACACTAATACAAAGCACGTTTACATATACATTTCTAATTTGTAACTTAAAACCACCTTTTAAAATCCTTAGTCCCACTTTCAGATTTTAAAACCGAGGACTGCAAACATTAGATTTACCCAAGGTCACACTCCTAATCCAACAAGAGGATAAGTAGGAAGCAGAGTCCTGGTTTCCTCACTTTTAACCTAGAAACCCTATTCTCACTACATCACAAAATGGACAATTCATACCATTTCCTGTTCCAGACAAAAGACTGAGACCCAGAGTTTGAGAAGTTTACTTAAGTGTCTTTTAAAGTTGATACTTGATCTAGGAGGACAGTCTAAATAAAGTGCTTTCTCCTTCACCTGAACTGGCCTAAATACAATGCTCCCTGCAGGGAAAATAGCAAATGATACTACATACATAAACACAATTTCTTAATCATCTGGGAAACAAGAAAAAAGATTCTACAAAGTTAAACGTCTCTCCTGGTAAAGACACTGAATTCCCTTTTACTCCACTTTAGAGCGAATTCGCCTGGAGACTTGTTAGTAGCAAACATATGGAGAGTGTCAACTTTCAAAGTTCAGCTGGATTAGAGGAATTTGGAGGTAGGAGGGATGAAAATGACTCTCTGGGTGGAGATCAAGTAAAAAAATTTATTTCCTCCCCCTATGAAAACTAAAGACCAATATAATGAGTGCTGTAAAATACTTATATTGTAGACTAACTTTGGGTTCATTTCTAACAATTCAAAAACACGCATAAAGCACCCTCCACAGGCCCACCTCTCCTCCTTCCATGACAGCAGGTGGGGCGGGAGGGGGGGGTGGAGAAGGGGAGAGGTAGAGAGAGAGAGAGACTCACCCCGCCCCTTCCTTTCCAGTGGTAAAGTCACTAGATTAGAGCAATAAAACAGGGCCAGCTGCTCTGTATAGTTTAAAGCAATAATGTACAATCACTTACCTCTCCAATTTCATGTTCCCGGAGAACAAAACTCAGCGTGTCTGTTCTAGGCCCTGCTACCAAACGCAGGTAGAGGGGATGTTCCCGGTCAGAGAGCTTGCAGGCGTAGACTGGGAAAGAAACAAGGAGCACATCAGACAGAGGACTGCGCCACTCCCGGACCACACTCCCCCCTTTCCGTCCTCCTTCAGATCAGGCAACAGTCCATGTTAGGCCAGCCCACGGGTCACCACCCTCCTCATCTTATTACCAGTAGCCCAGAGGGGATAAAGTCTATACTATCCTCATTCTAGCTGCAGAATATAAACTGTGCCTTGATCCAAAAGGAAATAGTTTCCAGGAATGAGTTGAAATGGGTATTAGTCCCCAGATGGGCTTATAATTAATTCTGCACCTCCTTTTAGAAAGCAAGATTACAAACTTCAAAAAGGATCTGCAACCCCCTTAAAAACAATAAAAATACACCATCCAAAGAACATGAAATCAGAGCTCTAGGAGCAAATCTCTCTGCAGGTTAATTTAGAATTAGCAGCCACAGACAAACTAAGCCATCAGATTACAAATTCTGGTGCTACAAGCACAGCTCTATGTGTCTCATGCTACACACACACACACACACACACACACACACACACACACACACACACGGTACTGCGATTGCCTGTCGTGTTGAAAGATCTGCCAGCCATGAGGGCATTATTTCGATAGGATGCTATTCCTGTCAGATTGTACAGCTGAAGTCCAGGTGAGCAGGCAAAGAAGCTGATAAGATAAAAATGCCGCCTGAGCTTATCTGCATTATTTTGGCACTTCTGGGTACAGCTGCATTAAAGGTGCTCATTTCCCTACAGCTATAAACTTGTTTCCATTGCTGAGCTGGTGGCCTCAGCGGTAGGAACCCTCAGCCTGCTCACCTCTGCATTCTGCAGGGCCCAGCCCATGGCATGTGTTAGATCATGTACGCACACTCCGCAAGTAGCTGGGTTTCATCCGCACACAACTGAGGGCATTCCTATCATGTCAGATTAGTCTATGTTCTTCTAGAGCTGCTTGAAGGCTTTACTCAGAAAAACTAGAGAAAAGTGTAAATCATTGATTGTTCACACACACACCACTTTCAAATTAGCGCTTAGTGAATCACTGTGGTCTACCACTGGTATCAATTTCTGCTCGAGTACCTAACCTGAAATATCTTACTCTGTTTCACGCAGTCATTTAATATTCTCTTCCTGTCAGCTAAATATGGGTATTAAGTAAAGACAGGGAGCCCCCAGATCACAATGTTATTCACCCACTGTATGTGCCTGGGGTGGGAGGGGCGGTGCTGGGTGCCAAAATGCTCCAGTGTAATGGCCGGTGAGACAAGCTAAGGAACCAGAACAGCCTGGAGCTGGGCCATTTACGTCACTAAGTCTGAAATGTGTGCTAACACACACGGGCCTCCCCATCCTCAAGATCGCAGAGAACACACGTCCACCAGGCCACTCCAAATTCAGATGTACATCAAACGTGGGGTGTACCGTGTTTCCCCGAAAATAAGACCCAGCCGGACCATCAGCTCTAATGCATCTTTTGGAGCAAAAATTAATATAAGACCAGGTATTATATTATATTATACCCGGTATTATTATATTATATTGTACCTAGTCTTATATTATATTACACTATATTATACCCAGTATTATATATTATTATATATTATATTATATTATTACATTATACTATATTATATTATACCTAGTCTTATATTACATTATATTATACCCAGTATTATAGTATATTATTATATTATATTATAATATTATATTATAATATTATATTATACTATACTATATTATACTATATTATATTATGTTATATTATATGTATTATATTATAGTAAAATAAGACCGGGTCTTATAGTAATTTTTGCTCCAAAAGACGCATTAGAGCCGATGGTCTGGCTAGGTCTTATTTTCGGGGAAACATGGTACTACTGAAAACTTCAAGCACAGAGGCATTCTTTTTTGTCTTAAAGAACATTAACGTCAAAGATAAAATAAAATAAAAAGTCAAAGCTATCCCCCTGTGCACATCACAAAATGCTCCGTAAATCCCCCTCACACATGGATGCCCCCAGGTGCACAACTGCCCGACTCAAAAATAAGGGCAGCCAGGACGCATGAAGTACATGCCATGGTCACCCTGGTTTCCAGCATCTGTCCCTGCTCTGACGTAACTGACAGATACACGCACTAGTCTTCCTTCTGCTAATGAGGACAAAAAAAACCCCAAAACCCCTTAGTAAGAGCAGAGCCCGTTCTCAGTCTCAGCATGGCAGTGTACCTTGATCTTCCCTGTAGCAACGCTTGTAAAGTGCAAACTTGGCAGGGCTCTCGGTCACGAGGAACTTTTTGAGCAGGGCCTCGATCACCTCCCCAACAGTGTTGGTGCTACTGATGTGAAGAGTGTTCATACAGCCATTGCTACTGGGAGCAGGTTTCCCGGAGTTCGGGGACGTCTGTGGAGACCTGCAGAGTTCCATCTGTACTTTAATGAAGCCAGTGTAAATCCCATTGGAATTCTGGAGCGGGAAGAAAGCGCACAGTTAGCTGGGGCGATGGATGGGGAGCAGCACAGCAAAACAAACCAAGGAAGGGAGACCCTCTTTGTCTTGTTCGTGCCTTTTACAGCTCTGTGGCTCAACTTCACTCGACATGGCCCCCAAGGGAATGACCTCAGAAGGAGGTCAACGCACCGCAGCAAAGCGCTTCCAGAGGCCAAGTCTGTAGGGCAGATGTGGCCACAGAAACCGTGGGTGACTGAAGGCCCCGACTCCCGCCTCTGAAGCTGCACGCGAAAGGTCAGGGCCCACTGGAGCCGGGGCTAGCCCAACCTGCAGCTTATTAAAGCTCGGGGGTGGGTCTAGGCTCACTGCTCAAAGGAAATGACATCTGCAACCGATGACCAGCTATTCCCCACACACAAAAAAGGTCACAATTAGGACTTTGAAATACCTAAGTCAACAAGCAGTGGGCAGTAAGAAAACAAGCTATTTTTGATCCTATTGCCTATTATGATATGTCGTAAATGACCAATTTTGCTTTACAAAACTCCTTTATAAAACACAAATCCCGTATCACACGGGACACATGACAATGCATTTCAGGAACCTCAAACAGCAATGTAGTATTTTTAAAGCAAATTCAAGCTACAGTGTGAAGTACAGATATTATAAGCACTTCCTGTCCTTTTTGTTTTAACATAGTATTTATGTCTCCTTCTATATATACATATATTTTACCAGCTTTAGTGAGGTATAATTTTTATACAAAAGAAAACCCCACACATATTTAATAGACACCATTTGATGAATTTTAGCACCTAATTTATGGTAGAATTACTATTTCCTAGTTGCCAAAAACAATAACAATGGTCCTGTCTTCATTTTTTCTTTTTACATTCAGTATATTTCGAAAAAAAATTATTGCAACGTTTTATTTCAATAAATCCTAAGGTGCTATATATAAATGACACAGTTAAAGTGGGACATTTGAAACCTCCTTTATGGTCCCTTATATTTCTTTCTTTCCACAAGATCAGTTTACAACACTAATTCACTTGTTCAGGCTTGTGGAACACCACTTCAAATGTTTTATCTTTGAAACATGGAAACTTGCATTTGTTTTCATCTCCACGGTTGCGGGGGGGGGTGGCAATTTTCTTTGATGAAAACTGCTTGAAAAGGAGAAATATCACTGCTGGAATAATGAAGACTAATCTTGGTGTTCATCTGCCACTCTCCCCTTTTTGGCAGCCCCGCTAAGGAGGGATCCTTTATCACCAGGGTTTATATTTAAAAGCTCCTCCTCCAGGGTCACAGAATTCAGCAGGGCCTGTTCTAAACAGGCCACCCTGTCCTTTGCTGAACTCTGTCAGTTCACAGTCAATAGATGGAGAGGCAGGGGTCCAAGAGCCCTGAAAAGTGGCACCAAGGGATGGCAGGTGCCTGGAGGAAAGTCACCAAATGGGTGGGCGAGGCAGACGCCAGCCCAGTTTAAAGGAACATGAATCCTCTAGCTTTGTTGTCAGCTCTCCTTCTGTTGTCCCCAAGCCCTCTCTTATACCCTTCACTCCCCACTGAGCTCCACACAGTGTTGGTACAGCGCTGCGGAAGCCTGAAGCAACAATGTGTAGGAAGCTGAATACTATGTACTTGTCCAACTGACAAAAGTCCTAGCTCAGCTCTATCCCCATCCATGGGCACAAAATCCCCTACCTGACACTTCGAAATTAGTTACACAAGATAGAACGTATCTAAGGCCTTGTTAGAATCTGAGGTACCGCTCATATGTTAAGCCAGCAATGATTACCCTCAATGCTAAAAATCCTTTGGGGGAGCCAGGGTTCCACAAAATATTCTTTTAAAATAAAATTTAACTTCATTTAACTGATGTTGAGATAAAGCTAGTTCAAAATACAGCTTTAATCTGAAAGATGCAGAAACATGCCATTTTTCTGTCCTACATATCTTGTTCATTAAACTTCTAAAAGTGTGATTCAGAGATTTTTAGAACATACAGATAGAGTGTAGTACCAACAACTTATATTTCTCTTTTGACATCTGTCAACTTAAAGAGTGTTATGGGTGCTTACCAAGGTCATCTTCAACTTGTCTGTGACTGCTAAATTGTATTTATGAACTTTCTCTTTGATTTCCTCTTTGCTGAGGTAATTGTGGGTTTCCTTCTCTTTCTCCACATCCTAGAAGAAAAACAAGCCATGCCACGTGAGCAATCATAGGAAAAATGCAGATAATGCAGAATTCTTGACACCCAAGACCACTATGCCCAACTATGGAGCACTTCACCTTGAAACTCTCTCTCTCTCTCTCTTTATCTCTCTCTCTTTATCTCTCTCTCTTTATCTCTCTCTCTCTCTCACACACAAACAAATTCACCCCCTCACTTTCAAATTCTCCAGTCACATCCACTAATTCTGATTCTCAGTCCTTCAGACTACAGTGTTCCTGAGAAACATATCAAATAAAACTAATTTGTCAGTAGCTAAAAGCAATACTTCATTAACTACTATTTTGCAAAATTGTCTTTGCTCACTTTCCCTTCTGCAAAAACACCATTCCCTAAGAGTACCTGCTAGATTGGCTATTTCCATTGTAAACAATATTTAAAGACACATACCAAAAGCTTCTCGTTAGCAAATCTCACAACCTTTATGATTATAGCTTTAAAATATCGTACAGTGGTTAATAAATGTTAACTGGCATGAATCACTGACCTGTCAAATTAAACCCAACGACAAAACACATCCTCATGTCAAGATACAAGTAGCCAGACTTCCCCCACCCACCCCCTCTCACCCCTCATCCCTCAGGTCTCACCCCTGCCTCTCCACTCTCTGGAGGGGACAATATGAGTTAAGTGCCCTTAACACTATGAAGAATTCACTCATGGTCTAAAAGAGTTCCACCGGCGTATGACAACATGCAATGGCTAATATGTGATCACAGACGGCCACGCAACTGTATGTGACCGCATGAAGCCAGGCATGTCAGGCGCCTGACTTGTATTGCATTTCATTCTCCCAACAACTTAACCAAGTAGGCACTATGACTCCAGTTTCCAGAAGAGATCAAGCACTAAGAAGTAAATTAACCGGCCAATAGGAACTTAACTGCTCTGTAGAAGTGATGGAACTTATCTGAAGCCAGATCCCAAAGGAACTCCAACCGTTGACTGAAACCACTAAGTACTGCCACATGGCTGTGTGTCCTCATTTGTTTCCACTAAATCTAATAGGTGTCCACCATTCCTGTGAGTGTGTGAAAACTTAAATAAAGACTGCCTAATGAGATTTGAACCTGAGTAGCAACTCAGAAAAGATGGTGGGACCTAACAATATTTAAGACAAAGAGAGGAAGAACAGTTATCTTGATTTATCCCCCAAATAAAACCTCTGAACAGGTGCCACTTTCCCAGCCAGATACGTCACACCATCCTCACAGCTGGAGATTATCCAACCAAGCATTTGTTCCCATCTTCTCACTGCAAGCTAGTGTTACACAGAACGGCTACTACAGAACGTGCATGAACCCTTGAAGAGTATAAAATGGCTCTCGATCCATTCAGGTATCAAGTTCTTTGATCTTAAGACCACGAGAGGGGTGTGCTCACTATAATTATCTCGGTAACTTTTCAGTTTCAGCACCGCCCTGATGAAGTCTGGCAGGTCAGCATTGGCTCAGACTGGAGAACTACCAGCTCAAGGTGGTGGGGTCCTTCCTGAGCAGGAGCCAGCCTCCACCCCCTGGGGAGCACTCTGTCTGGCAATGTGAAATCCCAAAGCAATCTTATTTTTAGTGTCACTGGTTAGTTGAAAAACACACAAAACTGTAAAGTAACTTTTCAGAAGCTTCAATGACTATTTCCAAGGATATTTAAACCACGTATTGCATCTCTCTGCTTGTCCTGCTCTTTCCTATCCACTCCATGCGTGTGGGATGCGACACTGGGAGGGCAGAGGGTAAAATCTGGGCTCTAATCCCGAGTCAGTCGCCAACTAATCCCATGCCTGAGGTTTTTTAACTTTTCTTAGCCTGCTCCCTCATTTCCTATCAAATAAAAGGACCAGAGCAGATCATCTCGAAGGCACTTCCTGGCCTATTGGGATAATTTTGAAAAGATCTAATGCTGTTCTCACTGGTGTAACCAACTGGCAAGATGTGTCCATCTGAGGAATCAAGGAAACCAAAGGCTCACTATTAAAACCTTACGAAACAGCGGACTGCATGAATACTGCAGCATCCGCACACCCTAGCCGCTTCCCACTCAAGTGAGAAGCAGAAGTCTAAGAGTGAAGAGGAGATGGGGTGAGCGGAGTGATTAGAGCAACGAGCAGTTGAGTCAGTTTGGTCAGTTCTTTTTTTTCTTTTATTAAATGTATTGGGGTGACATTGGTTAATAACATTATATAAATTCCAAGTGTACCACTGTATAATACAACATCTGTATACTCTATTGTGTGCTCACCACCCAAAGTCTAGTCTTCCTCCATCACCATATATTTGACCCCCTTTACCCTCTTCCTCTTCCCCCTACCCCCTCCCCTCTCATAACCATTATTCTGTTGTGTGGATCTATGAGCTTGTTCGTTGCGTTTTATGTCCCACATAGGAATGAAATCATACAGTTCTTGTCCTTTCCCCTTGTTATTTCACTTGGTCAGTTCTTAATTATAGGTCTGGCTGATGCTTACTGACCTGAGCACCTATCCTTAGACCCCTCACGTCTGCATTCCCAGAAGCTGGAGGAAAATCAATGGAGCAAGCCAGTCTGGGAAGAGCCGCTTTCCCTGGATCCCCACACAGGGACAGCTGAGGCATGCTTGTGTAATAATAACTCCCCTGCCTTCTCAGACATCACAAAGCCAGGACACTGTAGAGAGCAATAAGAGAAAAGAGTTGGACCCGACGGTCTCCAAGAATCCTTCCAAGGTTGAACCCTCAGTACTAAAGGAAAGTAAATCCCAGAGAAGCAGCTAAAACCTAAAAGGCTATGCTCCTGTGTTGGGTTTTCTGGTTTCTGTGTTTTACTGAGATCTAAATGACCCATAACATTGTATTCGTTTTCGGTGTACAACATCAGGATTTGATACACACATATATTACAAAACGACCAGCACGGTAACTCTAGTTAATAACATCCATCACCTCACAATTACAACGTTTTTTCTGGTGATGAGAAACTTTAAGATCTACTCTCTTATGTGATCCTGTATTTTTAAGTCAGCTGATGTAGCATTTGTATACCAAGCCCACGGACCAAGACCTGCTCACTGAGCAAGTCCTTGCTGAGCTCCTGCTGTGCACCAGGCACTTCCCTGGGGGTGGGAAGGTCACCTCCACCCTCATGGACAAGCCAAGTACGAGGGAGGAATGTCAAAGAAAAAAGGCTTCCCAAATGGTAACTGAGCCTGGTTTCTCCAAGTAGAGGGGTCTGGCTGCAGGGCAATGACAGGAGTCATTTGCTCAGGACCCAGAGCAAATGACACTGGTTTCTTATAGTGTCAGAATTGGAGAAAGTCTCCTGATTTGGAAAACTTCCAAACTGTTTATCCCTTTAACAGAGGCCGACCCCCTCTCCTCTCACATAGGGAAGAACCCTCCTACCCTTCCTTCAAATACAGTGCCCTTGGAAATACAGCTGTCTTAGCAGGAAAGAGGAGGAAAAGATGGAAGCCAGGAGAAGTAGGTACCATGGGGACAGAGGGTGAAAGCAAGGAGAGGGTTAAGAAAGAAAGCTGTGTGGCAGGCGTGGAACAGATAAAACAGAGGATAAACAGGAATCTTTCATTTTGACGGTGAGGAGAGGAAATGGCATGGGTGCAGCCGTCTGAGAACACATCGGCGATTGTTCTTGGCAGCCGGGAAGGGTATGATGCCACAGCTGAGCGTCCGTTTGGGAAGTGCCACGTCCTCTTTTTTATAAGCCCCTTGTCTTTTACATTCCCCCAAACCCTCCAGTTCCTTGGAAGGACAGAGTTCTTCCACACAAGATGACAAACCCTGGGCTCCTCCTGTGTCACGTTTTCATCCAGCAAACCCTGCGGGCTGTTGTTGGGTTCGCTGCAGTTCCTGGGTGGGGTCACATCGCTGTTTTCTCACTGGTGAACTTTCTCGTGTAAGGGACACGCCCAACCCCACAGCCACACAGGACTCCTGAGGCAGCGCGGCCCAGACTGAGCTGCAGAAGAGGAGCCGAACTCAGCTTACCACGGCTCACAAATCAAGGCCTCCCAGGAATATACCTCTACAGACATGGGCAAAGGGTCTGAGAATTATTTATACTCTTCTTGCTAACTTTTCTGTCATTCTGAAATGATGTCAACACCTAAGAAATTATCCCAAAGTTAAAAATGTAACAACAAAAACCCCTGAACAAATAAAAAGCTACGTCCAAGAGAGCGAGCGAGAAGGTGGACACATCCCTCCCACCGCCTCTGTTTTAGCCTAGTGAAGGAAGGTCTGCAGGCCACGGTTGACACACACTTAGGTCTGAATGACAGCTCGGCCACGCTCTGGCTGTGTGACCAAAGGCAAGTTATTTAACCTCTCTGAGTCTCAGCTGTCTCACCTCATTAAAATGTGCAAAGCAATACATACTTTATAGAACTGTTCTGAAAACACAATACAATCCACTATTCAACAACTACTTATTGACTGCCAGCTGGTGCCCGGCTCTGTGCCAAGCACTTAAAGCTGGGAAAAACAGTTGTGGTTCCTGCCTTTCCGCCTTTTCTTGGCTAACAGCCTGCTCAAGTTCGTCTGACTCCCCTCACCCCATCCCCTTGCTTTTGGGGTTTTTGTTCTTTTTCCCTTTTTCTTTGGTTTGGGAGTTCTTTTGTGTTTTTTCTTTTGTGTTTTTTTTTTTTTTTTTTTTTTGCATCACAGACGTAAGAAATAAAACTACTGACCCTTTTTTTAAAAAAAAATGCAAATAGCACAGATTCTCTGAATGGGAACAATACACACACAGTGTTCCGTGACAGGGGCATGGCACACACTCAGGAGTGGTGTCATCATTCTCTCCACGGGTGGTCCCACAGCTCTCATGTGAAGCTGCTCTGACTCCTGGCCAGGTTTGGGGTCCAGCCTGTGTCAGGAGAGAAGGGTAAACTTACTAGGCCAACAGGTGCTTTCTCTAGGTGAGGCTGGATTCCAAACTCATGGATTCCTACTTTTCATCTCATTTCCAGGCGTGGAAATGTCCCAAACAGAATGGGGTACCCAGCGCAATACAGACAGAACACGTGCCAGTCTTGCATTGTGTACAGAACAAAACATCAAGCACCTTTCATTCTAAGACCACACTTCCTCGGAGCAGGGGGACCCCTCATTGCAAATGGAATTCAGGGATAGCTCGAGCAGAACGAAGTCATTTAGACGTCTTCCCTCCAGACTCTGTTCCAACAAAGACATCAAATGAAGTATCGTGGACCAAACCAAAACAGAAACTCTTCTCTGGGAGAGATCTCTCCACTGCAGTCAAGGGAGGGCCCTGTAAGCAAACCAGCCCAGGTTCGCACCACAGCACAGTGCTAACAAGTGATTTCCAGGAGCTAGAGAGCAAACTGTTTGGGGGCTGAACAGAAACTTTCAACAAGTCAAGTTAGGTACTCCGGCACTCGATTTTAAAGTATGATTAGCAGGAAAAAACTGTCCTGAGATGTCTCTTAGGCGTGTGAAGTGGAAACCCTGTGATAATACAGGAAGGGCTGTCACACAGAGCTAAACGCGCAAGGCCCCACAGGGGCCTTTTGGGAGCTCGTCCTGCTTGACCCTCATGACTGTGTATGAGAAGGACCGTGGGGGACAGCATTTACAGTCAGTGATCTTTGTCAGACGTCCTTCACTTTCGGTACCATAAGAGGCTAGAGTAGGTAGGTAGAGGTTCTGAGGGGGCCCAGAAAGTTTTCCCAAATAAGGATCGGCATAGCTGATACACATCAGTGCATCCGACAGCATTACTGCATTCGGTGATGGAAACGTCCCGTATCTATGCTGTCCAAAGAGGAGCCACCAGCCACGCGTGGCATCGCAGGATTTGACACGTGGAGCTGAATTTTCAAATGTTAATGTTCAATAACACAAATGTCAAGAGCCACATGTGGCTCGGGTGCCCTACTGGACAGTGGGAACCTAGACTGTCATGTGCACAGGTGTAAAGGAAGAACGAGGAAGGAAAAGACCAGAAGAAAGCAACGTAGAAATAATACGTTACAGTAAAAGGACAACCAACTGTTCAAGAGCCAACAGGAGTCTCTTCTGAAGGAAAGAATCAGAACAGTTGCTTCTGAGGTGCGTGGCGCTGCTGCTCTTGACCTTAAAAGCACAGCGCGCTGCTTGCTGCTGTGTTCTCACGGCACCAGTACTGGCCGTCGGCCGGGTGCCACGTCCAGAGACCCACGCTTATCTTGGTGTCTGGCCATGGCATGCTGACTCATGCTGGCCACTCCAGGGTTTTGTCCCCCTGCCAGATGGGAAGAGTTTCTTTAAATCGCAGGATACAGACTTGGAGCCCCTTTTCCATTTATGAGGATTCAGGAACACATCTTGCCCCAATACAGCTTGCAGGCAACGGTCCTATGCGGCCACATGAGATGTTTGCTGTTCATGTTTCCAAAAGCAAATAAAAAGGAAGGAAGGGATGTAACAGCCCCTCATCCTCCTGTATCAAGAGATGCATCACTTATCTCCGGGTAGGAAAAGTAAATGGAAAAATGGAGAGCGGCTGCCGAACGCAGGGCACCAGGTTCCCCAAGACGCCCCCCTCCCCGCCCACTCCCCCCCCACACACACTAACGCTCCAAGATGTTCTGCAGACGGAAAGGCCACGCCTCCTGCTTGCCCACCCCCTCGGAGATTCCCAAAGTGCTTTAGAATGCTAAAGGCTCTGAGAAGTCCTGCAGGTAAGAAACCTCTGTAAGCACACAGCAAGGAAACTTTAAGAGAACAGGCTTAATAAGGTTGTAAGTGTGGCATTCATTAATTATGAGCAAATGGGGACATTACACAAGAAAAGGTATTTCTTTTCTCTTATTAATTATTCACTTAGTGAGTGGATTCTGTATTCATTAGGGGATATTAGCACACCCGAACCATATCTGTTGAACTTGACAATTTTAAACAACCTCTTTGTTCCCAAGGCTACTTGTTAAACAAAGAGAACAGCAGAAGGGAGTCTAGGTGGGTATTTTAGATAACTTCTAAAAAAAAAAAAATGGGCTTCAAAAATAGAACGAGGCAGCAACCTTATAAGGATGCAACACTGTACTAGCCTTCTCTCAAATGTGAGAGAGAGAGAGAGAGAGAGAGAGAGAGAGAGAGAGAGAGAGAGAGATCAAAGTGTGCCATCTATTGCCTTTAAATTCTTCCAGGCTTAGCCCCTACCACTCAGCCTGCTTAACTCTCCCCAAAGAGCACACTCCCCCCGCCCCCATCCTCCTACCCAAGGCCCACCCCACCCAGGAAGCTAACCACAGCAGGCTCACCTCTCTGTCTTAGGAACCCCTATGCTACCACATCAATGCAGGGGTAGCCTCCACAGCACCTTCTAGGGTTTGCTGTTTACTCTTGCCTCCCAACAAATCAACACTGTTTTAACTCTCTCTCTCCTGAACCCCGGAACTAGCCTGACGCTGGGCCCAGAGGAGGGGCTCCATCCCTTCAGAACCAATGCTACCGGCTCCCAGAGCGCGGCTACAAGCCGGCCTTTATAACCCATCCCCTTTTGTACATCTTATCAATCTGCATGAGGCTTTCTGCTTGTTTCTCAAAACTGAATGAATCTGCAAGGGCACACAAAAGGCCTTTATAATACCAGACACAAAGTTTTATACGCTTCTGTTATCCATCTGCACCATCAAAGAAGAGAGTCCTTCAAAGCATGCCCCTTAAATACCCTCGCACACCCGGGGCAGGGAGAACAGGCACAGACCCAGCATGTTAATAAGATTAATTGCAGTTGTGATACACATTCAAAGAGTTTCATCTGGGCCTTCCATGACCTCACTTTTCAAACCCCCTGGATACCAATCCGCCATACCCTATATGGTTGTACTTTGAAAACCGGGTCGCGTGCCAATAGTCAAACAGCCACTCATTTGTGTGGAGCCAGAAAACAAACTTGGAGGTGGACCAGTCTCCCCGGAGCGCCCCAGCTTGAGGTCCCAACCTCAAGGCATACCAGGTTACACTCAGACTTAGAAATCCCAGTTTGACATGTTTTCAAAGGGACTCAATTAAGATGCTATTCGTTTCTGAAAGGTGATACATTTCACAACTGGCTTAACTTTCTTCAAATTCTAGGTGAGCTTGGTAACAAAGAAAGGAGAGATCATTAGAGGACTCAGCGCCAAGCACATTCACATCCAGCCAATCAGCTTTGATCATTAGAAAAAGTATGGCTGGAGGTGAGTCAGCACTCTTGCCTGGCCCACCTCTTTTGAGGTCTCCATCGGAATGGAAGAAGCAGAGGATTCTTCTGTTTTCCAAGGAGGGCACGTCCTCAAGGGACTGGATTCCCCTGATTATTAAAAGAGCATTGAACTATGGTCCCTTGCAGCAATTTTTCTAACACTCTCTACCAGCTACAACACTACCCTGACCAAGTACCTACAAAGTAAGTCCACTGGGTATTATGAAAAATAACTGGAAAAAATAAATATAAGCGACTGCACAGAAGCTAGGAGAGAAGACTGACACTACAATGCCACGTGGTTGACACAATGCCCACCCTAAATTCTAGATTAAAACATCTGCGTGCTCAAGGCTCTAAGGGTCATCCAGCAGCCATCCATTTCCTTCGGCTAACAGCAATTACAATCGTGGCTCCGGAGCCACAGCCCACTAATTCAGATTAGGCCAGGGAGATTAGAGGCTCTTACGAATGTCAGAGTTTAGAGTATGGAGGTCAGGCGTCTTGACCACCCTACCCTTTATGGGACCTTTGAACCTTGGCGATATGGGGCGGCTCCAGAAAAGGGAAATGAGCAGGCTCATCTGGAGGTGAGCCAGGCACAGGAAGCATAAAGGAATTCTGCAGCAACCAAGGAGGAGGCAGGTGGAACCCATCTGGGCAACTCAGCAGGCTCCGGGTTGCTCCAGCTCCACCCACGGCAGGAATCTGAAAATCAAGGGCCTTGTAAATAAATGGAGTTGTCGCCTTGCCAGCTGAAACCTAATTTGAACAGAGGACAGAGAGTCTCAAGAAAATTAAAAATGTCTGTAGACCAGCACTCCAAGAAAAACGATCAGAAGCAAGCTTATCCAAATACTATGTGGTAACTTCTTCCTTGCAAATTATAATATGGAGTCTGAGTTGCCACCATATAATAAAAGGAGATTTAAAAGCAACTTAGGTTCTATGTTTTCAGGCAACACAGAGTTAAAGAGTGTAGATGACAACAACTGACTTGTTCCGGGTGACAATGTCCAGGGAGACAATCACACTAACTCCTTTAAAGCCTGGATTTGTAAGTCCTCAGTTCTTAACTCACTGAAGCCTCACTGATGCACTAGTCCAAACACATCTGTAGAGGACTCTCTCTCGTACCACGTGAGGTACAGGGACAGCACCACATTAGTAAGGAGAGAATGGGCAGTCCTTCTAAGCCAGATGTCCAGACCATGAATTTTTCTTTCTGTTGTTTTTTTTTTTAAATAGAGAAACTTGAAAGTCTGAGGGGACCACAACAAGTTAAACTGTTTTAAATCACTCTTGTCCCATTAATTCAATCCACTCCCTCTTCCTGAATTTTCCTCCCCTCCATCTTACACTCCTCCAAGATAGCTCTTTTGATTAAGTCCGTTCCTAGCCCTTAAAAGGCACGGCTGAAGTACCAAGTGTACAAGGACTCGTTCTTCTGCCACAGGCAATATGTGATGAAGAGCAAAGAAAGACACCCGCCTGCTACGGTCCATTCTCAGAAGGACAATGATATATGCAGAAAACAGGCGCGTGAAGCACACTTACATACCCAGCTCCACCTTAGCAGCTATTTCTTTCACAAGTGCAGCCCAAGGTGTTGGTTTTATCTGAGGAATCACCTTCCTCCTTCCTACCAAGGAGGTCAAAGTACTCTGGAGTCATCAAAAGATAAGTTAGAGCAATTCAAATAAAAATCAGGTGGATTCGTGCCCTGAAGAGCTTCCACATCAACAATTTCTGAAGATACTCGTTCTACAGAAACCCCCTCCAGCGCTGCACCTTAGTGGTAGATGGGGTGAGAAACACAAAAGTCCCAGGGAGAATGTCAGGGATACAAGGTTCGTTAGTCAGAGGCTTGGGGTGAGTCAGGCAACACCCAAAAAAAGACCAGCAGGGGAGAGCCCAGGAAGGCAGACCTCCTGCAAGAAGACTGCCCAGGACCTGGAACCCCTGGCCCACCACTCCCACCGCACCTAACCCAGCCAGGGGCTCACGCCCAGCCCAGACCTGAGGGTTCAGGTGGTGCCCAAAACAAACACTTGAACTTTATACTTGGGGGGGGGGGAGAGAGTGTCTAGGCACCCCTCCTCCACGATTCTGCTTCCCTTCCCTTCTCTTTCTGGTCCCTCTTCCAAAACCCAGACCAGCAGAACTAGCCAGCCCAAATCCCTGGGACGATGGAGGAGGGGAGCAGCGTGGTGGCGGCTGCCCGCACTGAATCTCACCTTTACCCAGGTCCAGGCACAGAGCCACAGCCCTCACATCCTGACTCAGAATTCTCACAATAACCCTGTGTTTGGGTACTGCTATTATGGCTATCGTCTCTATTTTGCTAATAGGAAAACAGGCTTATGTGGATTAATGTGCCCCAGAGGCAGCGGTTAGTTAGTGCAGGGGCTGAGTAAGGCTCACACTCAGGTCTGTCTGATTCCAAGCCGATTCAACCAAGAAAGAAGGGAAACACTGCAGTTGGGGACAGTGACTGCAGGCTGGGCCCCTCAGGCTTGCACATTGGCTTCTGGAAACTTAGTTGTTTTGATAAACAGTATTCAACCTGAATTTTGGAGGGTGAATACAAATAGCAATTTATTAGAGAATTAGTAATCTCACCAGGACCACAGAGACTTAATTTAAAAATTAGAAAATATATGCCAAGCATTAACAAGATAGCTAAATAAATATCTTCATATCTTAAAAGGGACCAGGAGCTGTTAACATGAAACCTAGAGAAAAGTTTAACTGGAAAAAAAAATCTGAGGAAAAACTATAACAAGTATGACAAACTATGTGCCTAAAGACTAGAAGGAAATATTCCAAAATGTTAAGTGTTTGTGCCTGACTGGTGAGGTTTGAGACAGTATTTTTCTTTCTGTACAAAACTTTTATAAAATTCTCAAGATCTTCTCCAAAGTCTGTATAACTTAGTTGGGGGGACGGGGGGAGGAGAGTAAAATCTAGGGAGGAGGGACAAAAACTTTCATATAGGAAAAATAAATAAAATTTAAAAACAGCCTTGGAAACAACAGTAAACACAAAGCAATTCAACACTTGGCCAGAACCCCCTTTGATGTGTCTTCGGGCCCTTGGGGCGTCTTGGGGGGAGCCACCCTCAGATAAACAACATTGAGAACAGAAGCACCAGTGTGGCAAAGCCATCCATTGTCCTTAAGGCTGACAGCCAACAGCACTCACAGGGATCAACGTGTGGAGGTCGCTACAGAGCAAACCGGAGATCCTAAAAACGGCTTCTCTAGCCGTTAAAAAAAGAAAACAGACTGCTATTGCCAACAAGTGCCGAGAGAAAAGGTAGGTTTTTTGGTGTGTTTTTTTTTAACATCACCCTATCAGTTCACCAATTTATAGATAAAAACTACCCCTTCACTTGCCCTGGAAGTTGACCTGCCAGGAATTATTTTTTTGGGTAATTTACAGCAATTTACCTTTTTTTTGTGGTTGTGCAGAAGTGTTTGTGTGGCTTGCAGAAGTGGGTTCACACACCCTGCAGCTCTGTTTTCCTCCTGGTGTGCACAGGAAGTCCAAGGCCCAGAGGAAGTGCCCTCCCGCCCCACCTTTCCTCAGTGCTGGGGGTCAGCGACCCGGCCAGCACCACCCCCACAACCCGGCCCAGGTGGGGGTGGGGGAACACGGAGAGGGGCAGCTCAGCTGGGAAGTGTGGACGGAAAACCTGCTAAAAGTAAAATTTGATTTGCCATGAAAGAAGAGGAACTGAATTTCATTAAGGAACACATTAGCATCAGGGGTCTGACAGACAGACACATGTGGATCCCCGTTGCGGGGACACGACTTCACAGCTGTACCTCACTAACGCTCTGGACAGGAAGCAGGAAGCAGACCATGAAAGAGGAGGGTCACAGGGGTGACACACAGGCTGTGCGCCTGCTTAGGGCTGATCCTTAGGCCCCGAAACCAGGGTCCCTGATGTCATGGGGAATGGCTGCATCCAGTGCTTCTAAGGGATATGGGAGCTCCCTCACTATATAGAAACTTTAAGTCTCCTTTTCCCTAGTTTCTTAGCTCCTTAGCCCCTGGCTTTGATTACTCATCAGTTTCTGAATCCTAAAGATTGCCCCCAGCCTGCATCACAGACTGTCTCGCAGATAACTACTTAAAAGCCTGTGATTTCCCAACATTCCCCAGCCATTCCAGACCCCCCAGGCCAGTGCACTTGTTGATTATAATCATTGCAGCCCAATGTTCTTTCCAACCCATTCTGGGCCCAGCTCCCGGACAATTGACACCACTTAAATGACTTGGTTGAATGGCCACAGGCTCTATAGAACTAATGGATTTATTAATTAAAATCTATTTTTCCTCATTCAGGGGCCTTGGGGATACAGAGGATACCCCAGCAAGATTGCCAGTTGCAACCAAAGAAGCCAACATGGTCTTCCAGGCGGATCCCGAGACCCCTTCCTTTCATTGACATCAGATAGGGCGAGAGTTCCATGAATCCCCCAACAGGTAGGGAAAGCTCTATGCCCCTGTCCAGCAGGAAGCAGATACAGAAAAACAGACCTTCTATCCCTCAACTTCCCATAGAGATTGAAAGATTGAAAGGACAACAACTTGACTTGGAAAAAAGTCCTGGAAGTATACACTGTTCCCCAAAAAAGTCCTGTTCCCTTTCCCCAATAGGAAGGAAGGAAGGAAGGAAGGAAGGAAGGAAGGAAGGAAGGAAGGAAGAAAGAAAGAAAGAAAGAAAGAAAGAAAGAAAGAAAGAAAGAAAGAAAGAAAGAAAGAAAGATGAGGTAATAGCCTCTTGTCAATCACAGGTGTCAATCAAGTGGTCCCTTGCCTGGAAAGGAACAGCCCATTCTAGAGAAAAAAGGATAAAAACTCCAAGTCCTTGCCAACCAGTCCATTGCCCTTTGGGCCTTTTTGACTTTTGAGCCTCTTCAGCCCGCTCCAAACTCTTCTGGAGTGTACTATCCCTTTTAATAACGGCCCTTGAGCCACTGCTTTCTGCTTGGGCCCACTCCTATTTCTTTGATCTCTTCTAATAAACTGCCTTTTCACTACTTTACCTGGACATTTCGTTCAATTCTTTGCTCGAGACGCCGAGAACCTGGACACCACGAACCTGGACACCACGCCGAGGAGGGCCCACCTTCCTGTAACATCAGGGAGCGTGAAGACCAGCACTACAGCACATGCGACACGTTCTGGTCCAGACCCCTCACACCAGGATGTGGCCGTGTCACCTTCTGCACCCCTTCACTTAGACCACCACTTCCCCATGCCCAGGAACTTTTGCATAAAGTCCTCTAACATGTACAATAAAACAACTTTTAAAACAGCCACTGAAAGAATGTCCTAGAAAAGAATTGAGAATGTTTCGAATTGAAATGTATTTGTTCCCCAAGGTTACACAGGCCACATGGGTCGACTCCTAATTCCAAGATCAATTCCAGGCAGAACACAAGTTTTTCTAGGGCGCGTGTGACATTTAAAATTCTTTCAGTTTAGGACTTCACATCCTTGAGAACAATTTTTTCTTTTTCTCTTCCCAAAAGATCAAAATTAAAATAGTCCACTTCCACGTCTCACTCTGCTGAGAACTGACCCCTAATCCCCAAGTTTTCTGAGGCTCCAAGCCTAGATTAAAAAGAAAGAACAAATGAAGAAACAAAAACTCATAGACACAGACAATAGTTTAGGGGTTACCACAGGGTAAGGGAGGAAGGAGTTGGTGGATGAGAGTAAACAGGATCAAATATAAGGTGATGGAAGGAGAACTGACTCTGGGTGGTGAGCACACAATGGGATTTATAGATGATGTAATACAGAATTGTACACCTGAAATCTATGTAACTTTGCTAACCATCGTCACCCCAATAAACTTTAATAAGAAAGAAAAGAAAAAAGGGAGGGAGGGAGGGAAGAAGAGAGAGAGACAGACAGACAGACAGAGAGAGAGACAGAGACAGAGAGAGAGAGAGAAAGAGAAAGAGCAAAGGGATGGGTAAAGGCCGCAGGCAGGCTGGGTGCTACCTGCATTACTGAAGATGAGGAAGTGGAGGCCAAGTACTGGCCCAGGTTATTCAACAACAGTTAGAGCTAATGTAACCCTCCCAAGAGCCCTCCAGGTAGAAATCTCAAACCTACTGTACTGATGCATAAACTGAGGTCAAGGTCACAGAAGTAGTGAACACAAGGCCTGGCTACCTGCAAAACCATGCCCTTTCTAGTCGTACTGAATGGCCTCCAAAGCTTCAGAGAAAAATCTGTTGTCAACTAGCTGTTCTGATCTCGGGAAAGCATATAACCTCTCCTGATGTCTTTTTGTTTTTTCATTTTTTTATTTTTTTACCTCTTAATAGGGAAGGAAGGCTCCCCCTCTCCACCCTATCAATCTCCCTCCGCTTCAAGGGCAGTAGGCACAGCCAGCCCCTCCTTCTGTCCTCACTTGGGGGGTGGGTTGGGGGGCAATATTCTGCCCTGACCCTGCAGGAGGGGCTGTCCCCAGGACAGCACTGGAGGTTGGCCTCAGGGAGGCCACTTGCCCACAGGAATGAGCGCCATTCTCCACATCAGCTTTACCTGTTATCAGCAGTAAAGGTAAACTTTGGTCTCTACCTTCCTCATTCCTGCCTTCCACCTCAACTGATTCAGAACTCAGGGGAAAAGATGCAATTTGGTCCTCCTTGAAAACCCAGTACTGTAAAATGGGAACATTTCTAAGACAAATTCTATAGTCTAAAACAGAAGCAATGACTCCCTTCTCACAAGAACTTGTAATAGAATACACACACACACACCCCATAACAACAGATAAAATCATTGTTCCTCAACTGAGGCAGACACACCACATTTTTGAAAGCACAGATATTGTTTTAAAAACACCAACAGGCCTTCGACATGTCCAATGCCAGCTAGGGCTCAAGCAGGGGAAGGATGACAGCCCCCCCACACACACACACACACACAGTCTCCTCTGGCAAAGGGCTTATACCACCACACCCTGACCTTGTCAACACTTCCCTCCAGCCACACCCATCCCAACCAGTTTCTCTCCCTCTTTTTTCCTGTCCCTGACTTCCTTAATTTTCACATAAAAAGATAAGTCTCTTTGTGTACACCCCCAACAAACAATATTTGCTTTGGTTTATGCCTAGTATATGGACCTATTTTGGCATGTGACAAGCATTTGTCAAGCACTTTAACATTTAGCAAATAGCTGTGTGAGGCCCTAGAACGATGTACAGAGCACAGGTTCCACCCTTCGCGACAGCAGTGGGACACAAAAAGCGATGCTAACGAAGGATACAGTGACAGGTGGTCCCGAGGGAGCAGCAGAGAAAACCCTCAGAAAGGCTCCCTAGAGGAGGTGAGGTCCAAGCTGGAACTGCCTCAGATAGTTGCAAATTCTCCCTAAAAAGATCAAGTCATGTCTAGTTTGCTTCCCCATCAAACATGTTATCTGGAGCTCATAAAACCATAGACAGAAGTAGCTAGAGCACCTAATGGAAGGCTGTAAAAAACCAGAGTACGGCTCAAATCAGCTAATTTTAGACAAAGAGAAAATACTGTAGCATGCTGCTAAAGGGTATTTTTAGAGTGTTTCAGTTAACCACTCTGAACTTCTCAGTTGGAAAGAAGGGAGGGAGGGAAGGAGGGAGGAAGGAAAGAAGGAAACTGAAATTTATTACAGGAGAAAAAATAGTTTTCCTACATTTTGCCTCATTTCTTTCGTCCTAAAACAAAAAATAAACTGACATTCTGTAACTAATTCCATTCTATGCCTAAATATCACTTTTGCTTAGTACTTGGGGAAGAAAGTTGCCTGCAGCTGTTATTTTTCCATGTTTCTTGAGAAAACATTATAAAACATTGAACAATGTAACGCATATATGAGCAATAGGCAATAAATTAGCACAAAATGCTGTTTCTTTTTTTTCCCAACACTACTCAAGAGTGGGCTCCAACATTTCCTAGCCCAAAGGCAACCCCAAGCCTACCTCAGCCTCTTAAAAACCCTCTGACTGGCCCAGCCTGAGACCAAACCAAATTCCAAAGTTTGTGATGGTAAGTTCCAAAAAGCTCAGCTTTCACTATGCACAATGGCACCTGCTTATTTTCTGCAAAAATAGGACAGTCTTGGAAATCTGACTGCAACACCCAATGCCCTGCCACTCCTTTTTAAGATGTGCCTAATTTAGCCTCATTTTCCTGAAAACGCCCACAAGGAACCAGATTCCCCTCATCCTTCGATTCCTGACAGTCGGCAAATCTGCAAGAAAAACAAACCCACTTTCAAATGCTCGTTGCTATCACACTTGTGCGTTCAAGTTTTCCCCATTCGGTCAATAGAGACCAATGAGCACCTTGCCCTGTGCAAGGTGCTCCGGGAAGACGCAAACACAGACCCTGGTTAAGGAGCTCAGGACAGAGAATAACAGTGCTGGCCGATTCCTTTGGCATGAGCTCCATTCAGCAAACACTTACTGTGTGTGTGTTACTATGTGTCAGGCACTAGTGCATACTGGTTCCTGGCCGCCATGGGTTTAATCCCATCCCTGTGGAGGAAGTGAGCTTTATTTACTTTTGCAGAACCATTTCTAAATTGCAGACATAACACTCTACCCCTCCATCCTTAGGCATTAATCTCTGAATAATGAGGACTGTCTCCTACATAATCAAAACACCCTTATCATACCTAAGAAAATCAATAATAATTTCTTAACAACATCCAATATCCATCCCATATTCTGAGTTCCCTATCTGGCCCAAATTATCTCTCGTTTTTTGATTCAATCAATGTTCTCATGTTGGTTTGCTATGTCTCTTTGGTCTTATTTTAAAACACTGAAATCAACATAACTTCACTCCATATTCACTAAAATGTCAACATTCAAAGATAGGAAATAAGCATAAATATAAGGGGGGGGGGAGTAATATATTCCAGAACTTAAAGATTTCATTTCTAGATAACTGGAGTATTTAGTGGGTGTATCAGAAGTTCTAAATTGCTAAGTGCAGATTGTCAACTACTGATTCACCACAAATTCCCAGCTGCCTGGAGAACCTCAACATCAGGAATCCCGAAGGGAAGGGAAGGGAGAGGAAGGGAGGAGAGAGAAGGAAAGGAAAGGTGAATGTGATACAAATCACGAAAGTCTCAGCCTCCCCAGGGAGTCATGACCAAACTATCTGTTAGGGTTTTCCAGCCTATTTCGTTCCCTGCAAAAGAGCTTAGAGGCTGGACTCTCATTCCTATGGGAACCAAGAATAATCAATCAGCAATAAGCCAGGTGAACAGATCAACTTAGAAGAACGCCAAGTTAGAAACTTCCGGGACTTTTCAAGAAGACTATGCAAACTCAGTCCTGTGCCATTTAACAACGGGATGTGTTCTGAGAAATGCATTGTTAGGCAAGTTCGTCCTTGAGCGAACACGAGAGTGCACTTACACAAACCTATTGGTACAACCTATTACACACTAGACTAGACGGCACAGCCTGTTACACACTACACTAGATGGTACAGCCTATTACACACTAGACTAGATGGTACAGCCTGTTACACACTAGACTAGATGGTATAGCCTATTACACACTAGACTAGATGGTACAGCCTGTTACACACTAGACTAGATGGTATAGCCTATTACACACTAGACTAGATGGTATAGCCTACTGTTCCTAGGCTACCAACCTGTATAGCATGTTACTGTACAAAACAACACGATTAAATCAAGTACAAGAAAACACACATGATGTAATCAAGAAACATGTAAACACAAGATGTATGAGGCTGCTGGCACAACAAGGCATAATGCTTTACAGCAAACTTTTTTTTTAATAAGTAGAAATAGTGCACTCTAAAACAATGACAAAAAGTATAGTAAATACATCAGCCAGTAACAGTTGTTTATTATTAATTATTCTGTGTACATAATTATATGTGCTATACTTTTATACGACTGGCAGTGCAGTAGCTTTTGTTTATACCAGCATCGCCAAAAACACGTGAGTGATGGCGTTTCTCTACATTACCTTCGTTATAATCTTATAGGACGACTACCTTCGTATATGTGGTCCTTGACCAAAATGTCATTATGCAGTGCATGGCTCTACACCAGACCGTTAGGAGTCCATCAATCAGGATTCTAAGGGTCCCTTACTGTATGCATGGAACATGGTTAGGTACTGTAATGACTGGAGGATGAGTGTGAAGATTAATAAACAGAAACCGCATTCAAATTCGAGTTGAGAGGGCCTATAGGGGAAGCTCTCACACCCTACCCCTCAATGTCAATTACCCCAAACAGGAAGAGATGTACTTTCCATCTCCAACAAGAAGATGTTTTTCTACTACAGCAGCAGGTAAAAGGGGAATCTTCTCCTCACCTGGCAACCATTCAGCCAATGAAAGACTATTTCAACTCAGCCAATGAAAAGCCACTACACTTCAAACTCCCAGTTTCCTCCAATGGACTCTTTGTTTGCAACAGCCCCTCTGAACTCCCCCTTCCCTCTATAAAAGGAAATTCCTCTCCTTCGTTCTCTGGACTTGGCATGGTTTGCCATTAGACTGGATGTGCCCAACTGCAATTCTTCATTGTTCTCAAATAAACCCATTTCGCTGGAGAAATATCTGGTTGTCCATTTCTTTAAGGTCAACAAGAGACTTGGCTTCTGTCCTGCAAAACGCTGAATTGGTTAAAAAAGAAAGCTCTTACTGCTATCTTTTATAAGCAACCTCCCGTGACCTTTCAAATCAGGTTATCTTGACCAACAGAAAGTGATCTTTTAACATAAAATTTTTCTTTCATTACTTTCTAAATCTCTTAATCTCACTTAAGATTCAGTTTCTTGTCAGCAAAATGAACATTAAAAAAAATACCTGCCCTCAGATGGTCCTTGTTCAGAGCAATGTCGGGGCCCAGAGCAGACCACCCCAGAATATCCTACAATGACATATTCTTTCTAATTAAAGTTACTTCAGAAACTGCCAGTGTAAGAAGAACACTCTGACCTCTCTCTGTCCACCTGAAAGCGGGACATAAATCTCCCATGTGAAAGGTGCCCTCCCTGTACCTGGAAGCTAACGAGAGAGACATCCTTCTCAGCAAAGTTAGGGAATTCAGGGCCGTGAAGCTTATATAAAGAAAACTTGTGACCCCTTTAGTAATTTAATACCCAAGCCCAAACTTGGCTTAGATTCCTCATTCATGAGCACCCAAACCTAAATTTCTTTGTCTTGTCAATTCTTCACAAATTTATTGTTTCTTTGTGTAGAAAAGATATAAAAGCTTCCTGCTTTGGGGACCTCTCTGAACATCATTTTATGGTCTCGCGTGCATATGTATTAAATTGGTTTTTCTCCTGTTAATCTGTTTTGTGTTAATTTTATTATTAATCCAGCCACAAAACTCAGAGGGGAAGAGGGGGAATTCTCCCCTCCTAACAGTAACCAAAATAACACACATAAAGCACTTTACAGTATCTGGCTGGCTACCATCATCATTATTACTACTAGTAGTAGTAGTTAATAGTAAATAAAGTTGGTGTTTAGTAATAACATTAAATTAAAAATTAATGTTTATCAATTGGGCAATCTGACTGTGGACTCAAAGTCAATATTAGGAGTGTACAAACTATTTCTGATAGAAGCCAAATCAGATTTAATTTTAGCATCTACCTTGTGCCAGACACACATATACTAATTCATTTAACCATCACAACCTTCTGAGGGTGAAACAATTATTTCACATGTGAGAAAACTGAGATGGAGAGACTAATCTGCCCAAATTTTATACAACTGATTGACAGAGAGGCTGACATTCTAGCCCAGACCCATGCTAAAACTTTACACTAGACTTCATTGCTTTTCTGATTTCAGATGATTTAGCTCACAAAATACCATAACCAAGAGGGAACCATGTACCTTTTAATTCTGGACTTCTGACTTTTTTTTTAGGGAGGGGAGAAAATTCTCCATTTTCAATGGTAACCTCCTATTAAAATGACTTAGTGACCACTGTCAAACTGAGGTATACACACCACATGGGAAAATTAAATAATTCGCAGTAGCTTCAGTAAAGTTTCTGAAGTCTAATTATTGATACCAGCAATTAAATCCATAATCCTTAAACTAAAAAGCATCACTAATGAGAAATTGCAGGTGTCAGCCACCCACATAGAATAAGTTTGCATGCATCCCTGAATGAATCTGTGTATTTTCCAAAACCCAAATTTAGTCACTAAACAAGATATGGCTAGAATTTAGGAAAACACTGTATTTTCCCCCCATTAATCAACATATACCTTTATTAGACTTCTCACCCTCTTCCCTTTACCCATGTGCATTTTTAGAAATCTGACTATGCTCTGAGAATGTGTTTCTTCCTTTTGCCTGAGTCACTACTAGTTAATAACACAAGACAGCCTTTCTTACGCACATTACTTTGGTTCCTACCTTAAAACCTATTCCTCCAAAATGGCCCCAGAAGATGAAAGAGGAGGAGGAGAGAAGGAAATGGGAAATTTGAAGAAAGAAGTACCAGTTTGGGAAAGATTGGGGAAAGAGTGGTCAACTTTAAGTCTGTGCTCCGAATCTGGTGTTTATGTAATTAATGCTTCTAGCCCTGGGCACTTTTTCCAAGAAAGTGGCCCCTCCAGTTTCTATTTAAAGCTTTGAGTTTTATAACAGAAGATATAAATAACAGCTAAAGTGTTAATATATAATAGCTAAAATTTATTGAATCTTGACGTTATTCTAAACACTCTCCTTATATAAGCCAAAGACCACACACATACACACACACACATACACACAACCACACACACACACTCTCTCACACTCACAGCCCTCTCTCAAACCCTAAACTGTGTTGCTGGAGCCCTTATTCCCAGCCAGGCATGATCTGGAACCCATCTCATCCTGGAAACACCATGCCAGGGACAGCAAGGACATTCCACGTCAGCAGAGGGTGAATTCTGGCCTCTGGGTGCAGCAGTAAAGACCCATCACACATGGCAACGACATACAGCTACAAAGCAGGTTGAATAATTCTATGGTGCCTCTTCCCCAACACACACACACACACACACCCATATCCTACCTTCCATGTTTTACTTCTTTCCCCTTTAGTACGTAACCACTATTTATGATATCATATATTTGGGCATTTATCTTTTTTATTACTGCCTCCGCCACAAGAATCTGAACTCCAAGGGCAGAGATTTTTCTGTTTTGGTTCCAGTACCTAGAGCAAGGCCTGCCACACAGGTGGTGCTCAAGCACACTTCTGAATGAAAGAAACAAACAGGTGTTTGTGTGCATAGTATCTATAGAGAGAACTCTTTCTGAGCGGCTACTATGAACCAGGTAAATCAAACCACTTCATCTAAGAAATGTTATTACCAAGTACACATGCGTAAACCGAGTTAAACTTGTCACGGCTGCAATTCCACTGAGTAGTGAGAGGTGCAAGAATCTGAACCCAATGCCTCCCATACAAGGGCTCCAAAGTGTTCTGGTTGTCAAGCCCCTGCCTGAGAAACAAACCCAGAAAACACACCTTCACAAGTAAGGGCTGCTGCAGTATGTTCAGTTAACCAGAACTATGGCATTTAATGTTTAACAAATTCAAAGCAAAGCTCCTTGAGCTCCCTGTGAAAGACAGGAAGTATATGGGGTGAGAGAGGCCTCGCAAACCCTGCAAATTCAAAATACTAGAGAGAAGGCAGGGAAAGGTTTGCCTCCACTGTCGCAGACAAGCCCTCCACAAACACGTCCCCGGACCAGAAAGGACTCAGTATGATGGCTGAAGGCAAGTCATAGGGACAAAGCTTGCTCAGAACAAAACCAACAGCTATCTTGAGAAAGACTGCCTGAAAGGAAGGTTTTCCAAAAACGTCTCCATTTCTTCTAATTGCCAAGATTTCAGAATTCAGTATTATTTTAGTCACTGAGAGAAATATATTTTAAAAAGAAATTTCCCTGCTTTTACAAGAAAAAAACAAATGACAGTGTCACCACTTATTTAAAAAAGAAAAAGAAAATTCTGATTTATGACCTACTCTTTAAAGGTCGAAAAATTAGATGAATGGACAAAGTATTAACCTTACTTAAGAAATGTGAAGTTGTATCTGCCCCTAATGTCCCAAGCCAGGTGTAGACAGCAGTTTTCTCACAATACTGACCAACACAAATTCCTCAGTATTCAAAATCCTTCAACGCAATGATAGCTCTTTAATAATTTCCTTTAAAATGCCCATTACACTGGCTTCTAAACGGAACTGCTTAATGATAATGTGAATACGTGGAGAAAGAAAGAAATGTCACTTTTAGTGTAATTATATTTTCTAGTTTTCCTTTTCTGGAGGAGAAAAATAATAAAGACTGATCTACTTCTATTCTGAAATTCACAAACCTCAGATCAAAAAAGTTACTCCACAAAAACCGTTCAAAGCCAACTTTTTTGAATGTGCTCAGGACACAACTGGGAATTCTGCACGAGAGCTAGAAACCCAGTTCTTCCAAGCTTGTCCAGTTTGCTTTCTGACTTTTTCATTAGTAAGAGAATGTCCATGGTTCAGGTTTAACTTGGGAGAAAACTAATCTTACCAGGAAATTATTTTTATATTTCAAACAGTTCCAAAAATACCACATCCTTGCCCACACTTCACCTCTCCTCCACCTCTCTCGCCTCCGCCGCCCCAGTAAAGAATTTACTGAACAGATGAAGATACCTCTGAGAATGATCTCGCTGTAAAAACATTAACGGGACTACGCATGACGTGTGTTTTGAAAATGGGGTCTCCGAGCTCACGGTCACTCACTGACATGACGTTCAATGCTTCTTTTCCACCATTTGTTTTTAATAAACTAATTCTCACTTATTTATGTACTGCTCTGTTACAGACTAAAACATTTGTGTCCTCCCAAAATTCGTATGTGGAAGTCCTAACCCCCAATGTGATGGCATTAGGAGGTGTGGCCTTTGGGAAGTGGTTAGGTCATGAGGGTTTTGTGCCCTCAGGAAAGAGGGCCCAGAGACCTTCTGTCATGTGAGGACACAGCAAAACACTGTTATGAACAAAGAAAGGGGACCCCACCAGACACCGAATCTGCCAGCCCCTTGCTCTTGGACTTCCAAACCTCCAGAACTGTGAGAAATACATTTCTGTGTTTTCCATGCCACTCAGTCTACGGCAGCGTGTTATGGCAGCCCAGACGGACTGAGGCTGTAAACATGTTTTGTTTACAGACAAAACACAGGCTTGTATTATAGATTCGCCCACTGATAGCCATCAGCTCCTTAAGGAACTAGACGTGGCTTTCTTCTGCTGCCTCAGGAAACGGTAGCCATCAGCGTACCACCCTTCCTCCTGCGGACTCCTCACCAAGAGGGCACAGCTCCGCTGGCACCAGCAGGATTCCTTTTGTCCACGAAGGATTTTTAGGCTATAACAAGTCATCTTCTTCTAGAGACATTCTCTTTTTCAAGAGTACATCTGCGGGTATCAAATTTCAGCCACATGTTGATTTTACTACTTTGAATTAGGTTTCCAGACATGTCACTGTCGCCCACCAAATACTACCTAAATAATGCCACCCACACTTCCTACCATAGATGAGCACAGTGCAATGTGACCCTTTTTTTTTTTTTTAAGCAAATGCATCTCTCCCAACCTCCCTCTGAATTATAAATGGCCTGAGGGCACACTTGCATCCTCTCCCAGTGGCAAGCTCCACAGGAAATGCACCCTGAGTGACTGCTGGCCTAGAACAAGGGTGGGGCAGGTAGAGGCCTCAATAAGCATCCTGTATCCTTCCCACACACTCAGGACAGCAGCAGGGGTGAGGTCATCAAAAAAGGTGCCCAGTCTGGTAGAGAAACCAACTACCCTGCCCCATCCTCTTTTCCTCTAAGCCATTTTACTTTAATTGTGGTTAATTATACATAACATAGAATTTACCATTCAAACCATTTTTAAGGGTCCAGTTCAGTGGTATTAAGTAGGTTCACATAGTTATGCAACCAGCACCACCATCTATCTCCAGAACTTTTTCATCTTCCCTTACTAAAACTCTCTGCTCATTAAAGAATGACTTGGGCAGCCGGCTAGCTCAGCTGGTTAGAGCGCGGTGCTCTTAACAACAGGTCGCCGGTTTGATCCCCACGTGGGCCACTGTGAGCTGTGCCCTCCACAACTAGATTGAAACAACTATTTGACTTGGAGCTGATGGGTTCTGGAAAAACACACTTAAAATAAATAAAAGTTAAAAAAAGAAAGAAAAAAGAATGAGACTCCATTTCCCTGCTCACACGCCACCCCCCACCCCAGCCCCTGGCAACCACCATTCTACCCTGTCAATGATTCTGACTCCTCTAGGTAGGTCACATAAGTGGAATCATACAATATTTGTCCTTTGGTGGCTGGCTTATTTCACTTAACATAATGTCTTCAATGTTCATCCATTTGTAGCATGTGTCAGAATTTTTCTTTATTTTATTTAGCTTACTACTCTGTTGACAGCCTAGAATGTCAACAGAGTAGTAAGCTACTAATGGACCACAGCCTAGAATGGTCCACTATCAGGAAATCCCACACTTTCCATCAGGCAGGCAGGCAGGCCCCTTTCTGGTCAGTTTTGCCTGAGTGGGCCTTCAGTGTGATTTTTCTTATCTCTGGGCTTACAGACTCAGGCTTTTAGACACAACTTTCACCCCACAAATTCAGGACCACTCAGCATTTCCTCACCACCAGGAGATAAGAGTGTTTGGCATTCTTTATCTTTCATTTCAACTACTTTGGGAGATCTGGAGAATGGAAAAAGGAACACAGGAATCACAATTATGGAATCTTCTCTGCAGTGCAAATTTATTAGTAAGATCTTTTTTGAACATCATTATTGAGATATAACTCACATACCATAAAATTCACCCATTTGAAGTTTATAATTCAATGGTTTTCGTATTTCAGCAAGTTGTACAACCATCACTACCATCTAGGTAAGTTTACATTTTCATCAACCCACAAAGAAACCATGCATACCCATTAATATTACACCCCTCTCCTTCCCATTAATTTCAATCTTAACGTTTATATCTAGTTGATAAATAGTCGTATACTCTTTCTATATCTCCCAAAGTACTTAGCAAGTACTTAAAAGTCCGATAATTACTTGTCCAGTACCATCCAATGCATATACAGAGGGTGCCAAAAAAGTGTATATGCATTTTAATTAAGAAAAAAACTATTAAAATTGTAATACTCAATATATACCGATACCAAAAGATGAATACAGGTCACGTTTGACTTCTGCAATTACAAGAGGTGCTCAAAGTGGTGACCATCAGCGTCCAGACACTTCTGATTACGGTGAACTACTGCTTGAGCAGCACTGACCAAAGTGTCCACTTGTATACATTTTTTGGCACCCCTAAATGGCACCTCAGGTATACATGTACCACAAAATAACCTCGAAAATAATTCTTTCCAGTAAACGTGTGTTCAGAAATTTTGTTACTAGGCATATCCCAAGACTTGTTCTCCTCCAATAACTTGAGATTCCGGTTAAGATTAAAATAATTTATGTGTTTTTTTTTCAAAAGTAGTTGCATGTTCCTAAAACAGCAACATTTTTTTGTTTTGTTTTGTTCTGTTTACAATTGAAAGTTTTTAAAGTAACAGTGGCTAAGATATGCATTTCAGGAGGGGACTCCTCTCCAGAATGTCCAGGGCTCTTCTCTGTCCCCAGCCTCCCCACCCCTATGGGGACAAGATCTGCCCACCTGTTCTGTAGTGATTCCTGCCTCTCTCACATCAAAACGACATGTACAGGCTGTGTGTGTGTCTGTGTGTGTGTGTCTGTGTGTGTGTGTGTGTGTGTATGTGTTTTGTTTTAATTCTAATGCTGAGTCCTCTTAAATGAAGCAATCGCAAAGAAAGAATATCACAAGCTTTTTCTAAAAAGGGGGGGGGGGCAATAACTTATTTACTTACCACAGAGAGCTAAATACTAAATGAAAAACTTTGAGCATTATGTAGATTTGAAAGCCTCTCCAGAGCTAGACGAGTGTTGCTTAGAGGAAAACATGTGCTTCATTCATAAACCAGTTTTGAATTAAAGATCTTGCCTTGCTCTCATTTCACCTTGGAGCGGATTTTCCCTGGGACAGGTACTAGTGTCATTAGTTCTTGATAGTCAGTAAATCATAGCATAAGTAGTTTTTTAAATAATACTCACAGAAGTCAATGCAATAGCAAGGGAAATCATGACTGAAATTGTTCACTTGGAAACGAGTGAATTAATTCCAGGAGGAATATAGAGTTTTCATTAGAAATTAGACTATTGACAAGATTATCGTGCCAGGGTAGAAATGACTCCTCCCGATGCTACTGAATTGATTTCAATGGGACTAAAGTAGGGAGAACTGACAATTTAACACTAGGGCAACAATATCCTTTTCCAAAATGAACTTGCTCGTGATCCAGAGAAGGCAACCTAGCGATCCTTGAGGTCGAACCTGAGCTGGGGTCCACGGTTACTGTCCTCAGACACCATTCTGTAGATATGCTACCAGCTGGTTGCCGAAGATAGCGAGACAATTACACTGAGAATTGTATACTGAGAGAGTCAGTTTTCCAAGTACCACACAATCAGGAAACACAAGTATGTGATTACTGTGGTAACCCTGACATAATTCCATCATATATTCAAGGAACTCTCCTTGAGGTCAGAGGAAACCAAATACAACACGAAGTGAAGAGTAAGAAGTCCTCGTTCATCTCAATATTGGGCGCTCCCTCAGTTGGAGGGATGCTCAGATATCAGCCGAGAAAATAAGCTGTCTCCTCTACAAAATGGACATAATGCCTGTAAAACCGTGGTCCAAGGATGTGTTTTAAAGACGTCTGAGTTCCTGCCATGAAGAAAGCACTGTGGCATACAGCACACACCGAAAGATACAGAAAGTTTAAAACTGGACAGTGTCTTTAAAGAAATCACAGATCTGGTACTATAAAGGGAAATAAAAATATATCATCTATTCAGAAAATGACATCATTCAAGAAACCAGAAGTTGCAATGTTTATTCTGCCCTTAGAACCTCCGCCCTCTATTTTATAGCTAAGATACCAACTTCCTCACCCCTGTTCAATAAGTAAAGGAGATTGAAAGGAGATTGCTGATATGTGGGAAAGCAGTGTCATCTAGTATCTAACCCCCAGGTCTGCTGCTGTCAATTTTAAAAGTACTGCCTTAGCACTTCCAATAACTCAAAATAAGAATGTTTTAACAATTTATACCTATCACCAAGTCTACAAATGGTACCTTAAAAATAGCTTCTTAATATATTCATCTCAAGGCACCTTGGTCATTATCTTTTCTATTGCCTCTCCAAATATCCTGGGCCTTAAATCAGGGAAGCTTCCCAAGTTCCTAACATTTAGTCAGCCCTTCAAAAAAAAAAAAAAAAGAGAGAGGGGGCACCAGAGAGGCACAGCCTGTGAGAGACTGCTTGTTCTATTATTAGACTTCAGTGTCTGAAATGCAGTAACATGTCCTTAAGAAGTCAGCTCTGTATATGGTTATATGGCACTTTCAAACACCAACGCCAGATCTATTTATATCAAATGCAGCAAAGCACATATAGCAAATTCCTCTTGGAAGCTACTCGATACGCATATAAGAAATGGGTGTGAGTAGCCATTGGGTGTGAGCAGACAAATGGGTGTGAGCAGAAATGGGGTAGAGGCAAAAGGCAAGGCACCAGCCATGCAAACAGTCTTACAGACCCAATCCTAAGCTTTACAGAACAGTATGACTGAAAACAAATAGCACAGGGACTTTCCAATGACTGTGATGTATTCTAAGCAAAAACGTGTAAGAAGCAACACGAAACACCCAAAACAACAAGTCATTTTAGTGCAACTGCTTCTGTAAGGTGCAGGATAAGGCAAGACCCCTTTCCTAGTAAACATCTCCTGGAGAGAAAAGGCAATTTTTGTTGTTGTTGTTTAGCATGCCAAGGACAACTCATTAGCCAGGCACTGATTAAACGTTAGAATCTGGTCTTATCTGTCAGCTCATAACTGAACACATTATGCGAGTCATGCGATAGAGCTGCCCCAGCCTGGCTTTCAGGCACGCTTCCCCTTCTTGGAGAGGATGAAATTTGCTTATCAACTTGGCAAAACGACAGACCCCTGGGCGGGTGGGCCAGCTAACGCAGTTAAGATCCACAGGCTGAAAGAGTAGGAAAAATCCAAGATGAACTAAAGATATACTTATTTAGACCTATACTTGGGATCCCTCCACTCTCCCTCAAAAAAAATAAAAAATAAATAAATGTAGAAGTGTGTTATCTACCTAACAAGAGGACTAAATGGTCCCACTCTATTTTGTGCTGATCAAATGCCTAAATTTGGGGATTCCTTCTTTGAAGAGCAATAGTGGCAAGAAGGAGCAGTTTAAAGGGGAGCAGAATGAAGGCTCTGAAAATTACACGGGGTACAGTGAGGATGTGTAGTGTGGGGAAAAGCAACACCGGGAGGTGTGAGAACTGTCTCCATTACCATAAAGAGTACTACAGAAGGGGGACTAGCCTTTTGCTCCGGGCAAGGCCCACTCTTTGAAAGCTATACGAGGAGACCGTTGGCTTATTTCACCAAAAAGCTTCTCGGATACTCAAAACTGTTCAAAAATGTCTGCCTGGGAAGTTGGCAAGCTCTTGGTTCTGGAAGGGTTTAAGCAGGGACAGCATGACCACTTTGGAAACAAGACCTTTTGGGGACATTTAACACTGCTCCCTCCCTTGGCTATCCAGACAGAATCTGTCTTCTGATTCTCCTGCCCCAGAGATGTAAATGTGTCCTGAAAGGGGTACCTAGACCCATTTTATCCTGATTCTTCCCTGCAGGGGAGGGACGGGAAGCACATTAGAATAAACCAAGGCAATTTTTAAAATCCAGATAGCGGCTGCAACCCCAGGACCACCAGGACCACCAATCAGAAGCTCTGAGGCTGGCCCAGGTCAGTGTATTTTCAGGAGTTTTCTAAGCGTTCGGACACCGTCCTTGATTAGCAACACCACCACCCCCGACCCCCCCATTACTCAAGAGCTCTAGCCGGAGCCTCCATCCACTCCCACTGCTCCTACAACCAGTTTCCTGTGACTTCCCCAGCCCCAGATTCCCTCCTAACCTTCAGTCCCACGTGGCAGATACCCCATCGCAACGCCATACTACTGCACACCGACTCGTCCCAAAGGCTGCGTGGCCACATTCAAGAGTGAGCCTGTGACCTGGCTGGGACCTGGGAGGTACCTACCCACCAAGTTCATGCCTGTCACACTTTTCATGCCCCCATCCAATACAAGTACTTGAAATTTGGGGCACAGATTCCACCCCCTAGCCTGTGGCCCAACCTCCAGTGCCCACATGTCTGAGGTCCAGCCACTTTTCAAGGCAGAGGTCAAACACCTCCTACAAAAAGCCTGCTACACCTCGACAGCCACAGCACTCCATTGGGATCTTTCCTCGGCACTTTTTAATCATGGTCCCCATTTGCCTTTCTAATTTTAGGTATTCCAGACGGCAGGCTTAAAGACGCACCTATTTCCCACTCATTCTGTTTTATACTCCTCGAAGGGACTAAAAACAATTAACCTTGGGAATGAAACAAATATGGGCTTCATTTATCTTTTGGCAGGATGGGGGTGAAGGAAGGAAAAGCTCAGTAAAAGAGAAATGGTGTTAGTAAATCATACCTATGTAGAGATCTATCATTTAGTTAATTATTGACAAACTAGCGATCATAAGGAGGGAGTCTAATTTTTTTCCTTTGTAATTAGATAGACTTAGATTAAAATTCCAGCGTCTGCACTTACTACTGGATAAACTTGGGCAGATTTTTAACCAGGGCTTTGGTTTCCTTGTCTGTAAAATGGGAATAATAACGGTAACTATTCCTCATTGGGTTGTGATGGAGAGTAAATGAGCTAAGGAATACAAATCGCTTATCACAGACAGAGCCTGATCAAAAAAAGGCCCTTAACTAACGCTGTAATAAGTATTACTGGATCGTCAAATTGTTACTGGATCACAGGCATTTTTTTCTGGATCTTTCACTCCATTTCAACACAAAAAGAAATGAAGAGAGGAGAACTCAAACACTGATTTCTTCTGCAGTATGAGGTTTCCTATAGGAATTTGAAGTGATTTTTTAAAAAAATATTTCAACATGAAAACGATGAGTTTCTTATCCTGGAAAAATACAAATATAACTGGAACAGAACTTTGACACAGTTGGCTGAAAGTAAAAGTGCATGGGCAGGGTCCAATCAATTATTTTGGGTTGTCAATGAAACAACCACTACGTCTGAGTAAGTCACTGAGCAAAGCCTTATGGCCAGTTGTGTATTGGTAATTCATCGCATCCAAGTCACACCAACCAACAACCTTCTCCCAAGCTCCCTATTTGAAGATGCAATTAAAATTCAAACACCTGAAAAATACTGTTGGCAAGGATGGGGGGCAAACGAACTCATACATTGCTGGTGGGCAGGCACGCTGGTCTAACCAGGTTGGAAAACATAATACAGTTATCCCCCTTATGGGGGGGATACACTCCAAGACCCTCAGTGGATGCCTGAAACTACAGATAGGACTGAACCATATATATACTTTGTTTTTTCCTATACATACATACATACCTATGATAAAGTTTAATTTATAAGTTAGACACAGTAAAGAGATTGACAATTATTAATAATAAACTAAAAAATTATAACAATATACTACAAGTTACATGAATGTGGTCTCTCTCTCAAAATATCTTATTGTATTGTACTGTTCTCACCTTTCTTGTGTTGTGAGATGATACAATACCTCTATGATGAAATGAAGTGAGGTTCATAGAATAGTGCACAATTGCAAACTTATGAATTGTTTATTTCTCTAATTTTTTATTATTTTTGGACCACGGTTGACCATGGGTAACTAAAAGTTTGGAAAGCAAAACCACAAATAAAGGGAGACTACTGTGTCTACTAAAGCCAAGCATATGCCCACCCTACGATGCGGCAAGCCACTCCAAGATACAAGGATATACTCAAAAGAAATAAGGCATATGTCCACCAAAAGGCATGTACTACAAGAATGTTCAAATCAGCTAAAAACAATCCAAATGTTCATCAAGAAAATGGATCAATTCTGGCATATTCATACAACGGAATACCACACAATAAAGAATTACTGACACATGCAATAATGTGTATGCATCAGAGGTCATTCATTACACTGGGCAAAAGACATCAGCTGCAAAAAAACTACATATGCATGATTTCACTTATATAACGTTCAAGATGAGATTGGTTCATTTATGGTTAATAAATCAGAATAGTGGTTCTAGCCAAGGGGTGAGGAGATTACTGATTAGGAATGGACACAAAGCAACCTTCTGAGGTAACAGAAACATGCTATATTTTGATCTCGGGGGCGGTTAGAAGAGGAGAGATACATGCACTAAGCTGTACAATTGAAATTTGTTCGTTTTAGTTTACACTAGTGTAAATTTTCAAAATGTAAATATCTATACAAATAAAAATGAAGATTTTGTGTCCGAAGGTACAACATGCTCCATTCTTAACCTCAGGAATAAATTTTTTTCTTTTTTGGTATGAGATGGCAAGATAGAAGGCTAGTGATAAAAAGTTTTACTTAATAAAACAATACACACCTATGAAGCACACAAAACTTTCAAAATGAAAATTTTTAAGAAAGGATAAATTCACCTCTAATGTACTCTCTCCTGTAAATGAGGGTAATGACAGTACGTAATAGTACGTGCCTATCGGATAGGGTTGTCATGATGATAATTAACTAAGATAATTAAGCACTCCAGTCCCTATTCATCACCTAATAATTGTTTGACGTATCTGTCCATTTCCTCACTCCATTTCGGCCCAACCCACAAAAATTCTCAACCCAACAGACATTCAGTATTTGTTGAATAAACTCAAAGATGCCCTCTCAAAGCATGCGAACCATAAACAATTCCCACCTGAAGTCATAACACCAAGCTGTCTAGGCCTTGTTTCTTACACCGGCATATTCACAAACCTCTGGGCACTCCAAGGTTATACTAGAGGTCAGGATAAACATGGCACATATACCTGAGGCAATCTTACTGAAAATTTAGAGGAAAACATATTTATATTTAAACAGATACTAAGAAAACAACATTTGCTAACACGTGACACCACACGTGACATCTTGAGCTGTCATCTGCCAGTCACATCAAGCTTTACTCTCGGTCCCTCCCTCTTACCCCACCCCCATCCCCCTCCACCTTTATTTCAGGAACAGTTTTAACAGTATGGGCACAGGAAATGTAGACTTCCTGGCTCTCTACCTTATAAAACTCTAATCAAAGTACTGCTGGCTTTTTATGCAATTTTAACTGATGACAGTTTAGGCTATTTCCTTGAATTATAAACACTACTCCATCTGGCTTACTAACCCTGCAGAGCAAAATATTTATTTTCAGCAATGTTAACATGCAAAATTGAATGAACAGGAAACTATAGTTAAGAAAAACAAAATACCACAATAAGATGAACAAACTATATACAATTTTAAGGATACCCTTAGGAAGCTGCATTTGTATGAAAGTGTATTTTTGACACAGCTGCATGCATGCCACAATGAATCTTAATTATTTAAATAATTAGTTACAGAGAGCAAATGGAACTCTGAGATAAAGTGAAAAATCAAATTGTTCTTTTTAGGATTAACCTGACAATAACCTCTGGGTGTTTTTACCCAAAGACCCCAGGATAAAATTTGTATGCCCAAGAAATTTTTTTTCAATTGCAAAAGTAAAACAGGACAATTATAGGAAAGAAAAAGAACACAGAAGTAAAAAGAAATTATCTTATCAACCAGAGGTAGATCCTTCCAGTTTTTTTTCTATTTTTACATTTAATGATAAACTATCCATGCTGTTTAAATCTTTTCCCTTAAAAATTTCATGAATATCTATCTATATTGAATACTTTAACAATAGCTAATGTTTGTTGGCCAAGGGTAAAAAGCTGCAGTGATGTAGGATAAGTCTAGAGATCCACTGTACAGCATTATGACTATAATTAATACTGTACTAAATACTGGAAATATGCTAAAAGAATAGATTCCACGTATCATCATCACAAGAAAAATGGTAACTATGTGAGCTGTCATGTTAATTAGCTTGACTAGTAATGATTTCACAATGTATACGTATATCAAATCATCATGTTGTGTATCTTAAATATACATAATTTTTATTTTTTAAAGTGTGTGTCTATATATATTATACATATTATGTATTATATTATATTACATTATACTATATATATATAAAATATTGCTAATGTTTGAGTATTTACTATAGACCAGGCACATTCTAAGCTTTTTACATGTAGTAATTTCTTCGATATCCAAAATAACCCAAAGATAGCTGTTAGTTATAATTACCAATTTTATTAAGGAACTTGCCCATACTATATGAATGCATTTAATACCACTTAATTATATACTTAAAAGGGTTAAAATGATGAATTTTACATTATGTATATTTTACCACATTAAAAAAGTAAAAAAAGAAACTTGCCCAAGGTCACACAGCTCTAAGTAGCAGCACCAGAATTAGAATTCATTGCCCGGATCCAGAACCTGTAATTTTTTTTATTTTTTATTAGGGAATATTGGGGAATGGTGTGCTTTTCCAGGACCCATCAGCTCCAAGTCAAGTCGTTGTTTTCACTCTAGTTGTGGAGGGCTAGCTCACTGACCCATGTGGGAATCGAACCTGCGACCTGGGTGTTATGAGCACTGCGCTCTAACCAACTGAGCCAACTGGCTGCCTCTGAAACTGTACTTTTAACCACTGTACTCTCCAAATAATTTTAAGTAGTTCTATATCTATATATCTGACAGGTTTAATGTTGAGCCTTTAAACTGTTTCCAAATTTCCCACTTTCAAAAACAATGCTTTGGTGCATCTTCTTGTAAAAGATCTTTTTGTGCATCCTAGTTGGGTTTAGAAACAGAATTGCTAGATCTGAGGATAAAGCAAATAATTGGAACAACCAGGCAAGCTGTCAACCAGAGCTCATTATGATCAGCTTACAAGGAAGCCTAATGCAGTAGAAAAGATAATTTGCAACAAATAATTGTAATTAGATGGCTTCGAGTATGGGGAGAAAAAATCACTAGGTACTACAGAGTCACAAAGGAGGCTGGCTACACATGACTAAAGAAATGCTGGTATTCACCAACAGATTAATGGCTTAAATGTCCGTTACGTCGCAAACCCAGTCTCGACAACTGTACAGATGCACAGGAACCCACATCACAGGATTTCCCATTTCTCCTCAACTTTAACCATCCCCTACTTTAAAAGTCTACGTCCAAACTAGTGGAAGAGTGAATGGCGGAGAATATAAAAGGCTCTTGAGAAACCTCAGATGAACCAGTCAGTGACATTCAATCCACATAAATGCAAAGTTGACCCCTCATTTCTTCATCATAGATGGCAAGGAGATCGCTCATGTCGCATTCCCTCAAAAGGTCTCTGCAATAACACATCACAGAACTTGAGGCCGGGACCCATGAGAAGTAGCTCTCTCTCAATAATTCCTGCCAGAAGGAAATAAATGTTTGGAAAAGCAACTAAAACCCTACTAGCAAATGGTTTTAGGAACTTATTGAAGAGAGTTACATAAAAGTTCTAAAAAAATGATGTGGAGGAAATACGAAGGCGCTGCTATTGTCAGCCTAAAGCCAGCCCAACGGGTGTCTTGGAAACCGCGAACTACACCTGGGCAGCTTGAGCAGGACGACTACACAGTAAGGTCCAGAACCCTCTTTCACTTGAAGGGAACACACCAGATTCTTTCAAAATGATCCTGCTGGGATCTGTCATTTCATAATTCAGACACCTACCTATTCCCTTCTACTTGATCACCATGAGACATAATGAGAGTTTAAAGAGATTTTCAAATAAATTACAGAAAATGTAAACGCCACAAAAATGTTATCTATTCACAAGTCTCCCCTGCCCCACAAAGCCGCCCTCACTCTAACATCAAGTGAGCACTGAGAACCAAAGAAATATAATTTAAAATTTTCTTTTTTATACAATCTTTCATTGTGGTTCTCAGAGAAGATATGCAACCATATATTTTTCAATTAAATAGAACTTTACGTAAATCACAAAAGTTACTGTGGACCCTGAGAAAGAAGATAACTAGCAAGAAGGGCTTCTGGTGGCTAACTGGGCTCAATTTTTAAAAACCAGAGCCTAGCAGCCATAGTGGAGTAAGGCCTCGCCCCAGGGCCCCCTCGCCCCAGGACCCCCTCACTCCAGGGCCCCCTCACCCCAGGGCCCCCTCACCCCAGGGCCACCTCACAGCCATGCTGTTCCATAATTGAGCTGTTCCATGGCTATGATATATCACAATTGAGCTGTTTGAACTAAATAAAGTTTCCTTCTTCACTGCACCCCAAATTGGGGATTCCTGTCGGCGTTAAATTGGTGCCAATCACCAACCATCGTTTGACCTCACAAACCATTAACATATTATAATTATTCTGTACCACATTTTTCCCCAAACCATGAGTTTTCATAGTTCCATCATAGGTTCAAGAAAATAGTAGCACACAATTTAAAAAGAAATAATTTCTTAATCCTCAAGCTTTCCATTTTAAAGATGGAGCTGAAGCACCTCCCTAAGACAGGTGCTACTAAGGCCAATGAACACGAAGATACATTCCCTTTCTTCCCTGTGACTCAGCAATTCCACTCCCGGGATCATAACCTACAGGAAGTCTCATGCACGCAAAAGGAGACACAGAAAGACGTTTACTGCAAAGCATTTGTTACAGAGAAAAATGGGAGGAAAAAACAATTAAACGTTTAACAACAGGAAAATCAATACGCTGCAGTGTGTTCAGCAGTTAAAAAGAATGAACTAGAGCAACAAGGATCAATGTCAAAAACAAGGCTGAGCAGCAGAAGTGACCTACAGAAGAAAACATGCAATCTAGCACTCCTACAAGTTTTAAACGCAGTAAAATAACACTACTTATCGACAATGAATATTTATACAAACACACTATAGCAAAAGTATTAAATGGATGACAACAATAAAAAAAGAACCACGAAGAAAGGGAAGGAGAGAGAAAATGGGGCCAGGAAGTGATTCCAGGGGCTTCAAGAGCTACCTGCAATGTTTTGTTTTAAATCGGATGGTAACAAAAGAAGTATTCACACTACTTTTATGTAATTACTATATTCTGAATTACTTTATAATAGTAAAAAGAAAAAGCATTCTTTTCTAACATTTTGCCCTGCTTCAAGAAATTCATATTTACTTTGACAATATAATAATAGTTCAAAAAATCATTTCCTTTAATTTCCTTTCTAGTACAATCTTGGACTCTCACAGAAATATCTGATTTGGTAACAATGGAGAAAGAATGGAAGGAAACATCCTAAGTTAAGAGCTGTCCCAATTTCATAGATATGCTTTGCAGTGTTTCTAGAAAGTAACTACTCACACCACCTACCTTTCCATGGACATAATCCCTATTAGAGACGCATGTGGCGTTTCTGAAACTAAGTCTTTACATAAAACTCACTATGTTTTTGAGGCAAGCTACACCTTTTCAAAACACACACTAGTGCTTTTTCTACAGAAAAATAAAAGACAACACTCACTCCGGGCAGCCGGATGGCTCAGTTGGTTAGAGCGCAAGCTCTGAACAACAGGGTTGCCAGTTCGATTCCCACATGGGCCAGTGAGCTGAGCCCTTCACAACGAGACTGCAGACAACGAGCTGCCGCTGAGCTGCTGAGCTGCTGGAGGGATGGCCGGATGGTTCAGCTGGTTAGAGCGCGAGCTCTCAACAACAAGGTTGCCGGTTCAATTCCCACATGGGATGGTGGGCTGCACCCCCTGCAACTAGCTGCGCCCTCTACAATCAGATTGAAGGACAACAACTTGGAGCTGATGGGCCCTGGAGAAACACACTGTTCCCCACTATTCCCCAATAAAAAACAAAATACACTCACTCAGTTACTGTTTGAGCTACCACCTTCAGGAGGTATTGCTAATTAGGTCTGCCTCTGTCTATTCAGTCTCAAGGTGCCCAATGGTCAGCAGTTGCACAAATGAATAACCCAAATGAATAACTCAAGTGTATTTTTATGGGTCTCCTAAATGTATCCATCTTAATCTCTTCTGGGTTGCTCTATGCTCATTTCCACAGCTGTCACTGTTCACAAGTGGCATCATATTATGTTGGTCTCCCCATATAATCCCAGAGAGTTCCTTCTATGGAAGGAGTAGGACTCTTGTAATAAACCCAACTGTATGCAGTACTAAGCTCTGCACACGGTCTCTGCTCAGTAATACTGCAAACATCTGAGCAATCTCGGGGTGCCAATAAGGGTGTGAGTGACTTACTTTAATTTTTGGAAAACACCCAGATCCTTTAAATTTTCTTTCTGATCTGAGAAGAAAACAAAAATGCAGCAATATACAATCAGCTTCTAGAACTCCTTCATTTACCACTCCTTGAAACAAATTTCCAAAGCCTACTAATTACAGACCGCTCTTTAAATTACAAGAAACCATGCAGAAATCCCCAACTTTTTCCAAACTGTGAGCCACTCTTATTATAATCATAATTTCCAACCATGCGATACATACACATTTTTTTAGATGACAATGAATGTAACCGGTATGAAAATAAGAATGCTATAAACTAAAAGGTCCTAGGCTTCTTCTGAACATCCACAGTAAATGTGCAATATATACAAAACTGTATTTTTAGGGATATCATGATAAACCTTGCTATAAAAGGAGACACTGCCTATTTCATAATCTGGTCTCCATCATCACCCTCCACCATTTGTTTTCAGACTAGTCCACCCAGGCTTAATGTAACCTTAACCCTGTGATTTCCCCTCCCGCTGTCCCCCAACTCTCAGCCCAAGCTCCGCGCACTCAGCAATTAAGTCCTCATCCGATTTTTGCTAACGTGGCAATCACCCTAACTAGACTGCTACTCCCCCCCTCTTTCAAAGTGTGGGCTCTCACACCAGACTGCTGTTTCTAATCCTGGTTGCTCTATTTACCAGCTACTATTTAATCCCTCTGTGCCTTTTTTGTGCAAAGAGAATAAAACCTTGCCTAACTACTTCACTGAGTTGGAATGAGGATAAACTGAGCCTATAAAGGTAAAATGCATTGTTTGTGCGCCATTACCAGGAGCCGTCATTGTTATCAACAATCAGCACGTCTCTTCCATGTGTGTTGACAATGGTTTCTTTATAACTTAAAAAAAAAAAAAAAAAGCCTCTTTTTCTGTACTCTGCTCTACAACTCACCTCTGACACCAGGTATGTGGGGTTTTCCCCCACACCAAGTAATTTCTGCAGACACCACCTGGGTGGTTCTTACAATTTAATTCAGTTCTGGCACTATCTACCTGGGGTTAGCGCAGACCCCAAAGGTTAAGGGCTCAGTCCCACAAGACTGCCATCCCACTTCAGATGCCAATGGCAAGTCCAGCTTGTCACCTGTGCTTCTGACTGTTCCCAAGACCCCCGATTAGGGTTCTATAATTTGCTACCATGTTTCCCTGAAAATAAGACCTAGCTGGACAATCAGCTCTAATGCGTCTTTTGGATCAAAAATTAGTATAAAACCCGGTCTTATTTTACTACAATATAAGACCGGTTCTTATATTATAACATAACATATAATATAAAATATAATATAAGACCCGGTTTTATATTATGTTATGTTAGATAAGACCCGGTCTTATAGTAAAATAAGACTGGGTCTTATATTAATTTTTGCTCCAAAAGACGCATTAGAGCTGATTGTCCAGCTAGGTCTTATTTTCGGGGAAACATGGCACAACAGCCCACAGATTTCAGGAAAGTGCTTTACTTACTATTACCTGCTTATTATAAAAAGGACACAATTCAGAAAGACCCAAAGGAAGGATGCATAAGGTAAGGTACATGGGAAGGGGCTCAGAGGTTCGGGCCCTCTCCATGGTGCCACCTCCCAGCCCCTCCACATGTTCACCAATCAGGAAGCTCTCCAAACCCCTTCAGTAAGGATCTTTATGGAGGCTTCATTATGCACGCATGATTGATTAAATCATTGGCCAATCCAATCTCTGGTCCCTATCCTTTTCCCAGACCCTTCAATCAATGGTTGGTTCCCCTGGCAAACAGCCTCCCAATCCTTAGGGATTTTCAAGTCACCTCATTAACATAAACTCAAGTGTGTCTGAAAGGGGCTTGTTATGAATAACAAAACACATTCTTTCAACTTTTATAGCCCTAACCACTTAGGAAATTCCAGAGGTTTGAGGGGTTTTGTACCAGGAACAAATACATGTATCTTCTTATAAATCACGGTATCACAGCGACTCTATGACTTTCCACTAGACAGCGTGCTCTTGAGGGCAGGGATACTGGCTTATTATTCTCTGAATCCTCAGAGCCAAACACTGGGTATACAGCAGGTACTCAATAAACATTTGTTGATAAGCAGGAATAGTAATAGTTTGTTGAAAAGCAGGAATATTAATCTCTCTTCTAAAGCCTTAAATAAAAATGGTAGTACAGACAGATCAACAGAGAGTAATGGGGGTCGGAAAGGACACTCACAATCACACAAAACCCTACACAAACTACAACACCCACCAAACTGCTGGAAATCCCACAGATTTAACGAATTCACTTCTGTTCTAATTAACATTTGCACAGAACAAAAATATTACCTGCTTACACATTTTAGGAAGGAAAGAAGAACTGCAGATTTTATGGGAAATTCCAAAGCAAGGCTCCACAAATCAGTATTTAGCTAAATATAAATTGTAATCAACCTATTTCCCCAAAAGAGATACAAACCACTGTGGATTTTTAATTCATCTCTGGACATTGCAGTAGTGTGTCTGATTATTAGGTAACCACTGGTGCCAAAGTCAGGGAATAAAATGCAATGATATCACTGTCAACATAGTATATATCGTCTTCAAAGACTTCTGAAAAACACAACCAGCTAGTTTGTCCCCACCGGTCTTCTGAAGTCGCTTATCAAAAATAATAAACAAAAGGGCTGAAGAAACAGAGTTTAACCCCATAGGAAAAAACTATTATGATGACAGCATTTCTATTGAAACTTTTCGAATGTATTTCCTAACATCTTCTTGTCACATTAATTTTCAGCTATTTGGGGGGCATGTCCCCATTGTGGTCATCAAAGGCTTTCTTCTAAGAAAATTAAGAATATATTGACATGGTCTGAGAGGTTTACTTTTCCAGTCCGTAGATTTATTTTTCTCTGGTTCCTTCAAATAAATTTTAACTACTTTCAATTCATGGATGATGATCTCACATGCTTTGTCTCTTGCCCACTCTCCTGAGCTTCAGCCAGGTCTGGTTGCCAAATGAATGCTACATAAATATTCTGTAATGTGCCTAAAACTAACTGCCGCACCACCTCACTAGACCTGCTTGTCTTTCTCCTGTTTTCTCTATTTCCGCAATGAAGTCCTCTCAGGCAACTTCCACACCTCCTCCTCCTTCCTTTCCCTCCTCTCCTTCCTCGCCCTACGCCCGCTGGTCAATCAGGTGCCAATCTGCCCACTCAACTTCTGGAGTCCTCATCTCTCCCACGGAAACTGCTCCATTTCTAGCCAAAATGACCTTCACCCAGGTTACAGCAATCGCCTCCCAAACAATATCCCTGCCTCTCTCTCTCTCTCTAAACTCTGCCATAAACAGCTCTTGGTTTCCAAACCATAGCTCTTAGCACATCACCCCTCCCTGAATGACTCGTCCCTACCCAGACCCCACCCACAGGGTGACACCATTGGCTCCATCCACCCACACCCCCAGCTGGCCCTGCAGATATGCCAGCACTCCCTCGTCTGCCTCTGCACGTCTCTCCACACACACACACATGCATACCCACCTCCCCCATCAATGTCCACCTGCCACTAACTCAAACCCCTAGTCACCTACGCACCCCCATATCCTGTACATGTTTCCAGATTTAACCCTCCCCGCCCACATTCTCCAAGAAGAAGTCATCTTCTTTCTAGGCAGTCCTCTTCCACTTGTGGCCAAATACCATCCCTTTCACGGGACGACAGCCTTCTCCGTCTCTTGGTTTTCCCCAGGGACACAGCCTTCTTCTTTGCCTATGCCTTCAATGCTGCGATCCTCTATGCTTCTGCCTGAAGCATGGCTTCAACAAATCCCACAGCTCTCTCCCCGGATCAGGTCTACCTTCTCTACCTTCTGGGCGACAAGCCCGGGCAACTTTGATACCCTACAGACATCTCAAATAATACACCCAGCCAGATTCCTTCATTCAGTGTTTATTGACTGCCTGAAGTCAATACACTGTCTGAACTTATCCTCCCTCCCAAATCTGCTCCTCCTTCTATATTCCCTTTCGTGGCGACAGCATCATCCTTCCTGTCACCCAAGCCAGAAACCCACAATTCATCCCTGACTCCTCTCTCTCACCACCCCAACACCCACATTCAACACTACCAAACCCTCCCAATTCACCAATACCTGCAACCTGGCCTCTCTCCCCCTCTATCCCCGCGCTCACTGCCTTCATTCCCCGTCTCAGTCACTCAAAAGCAACTGAACCCTGGCGAGAACTTACTCCTGAGGTGGACATGACTGGATACACCATGTTCTGACAACCACAAAGAATGATTCAAAATTTCCAAGCAGGTTTTTAACTTTATATTTCTATCTTTTTTTTAGTGACAAATTACACATCTGGGGGAATCTATTAGTTTAAGGTTCAGCCCACATTTTCCCTTCTGATCACTAAAATTGTTAAAATCAGTAAGTGCCTAAATGAATGGAATGCCTATGGGTACCTTCAGAGATAATTCAAATACTGTTCAATAACTGTGACATTGAGGATCTGGAGACTCAGTGCTTTCCTTGCCACAAAAAAACTAACACGACACTTTAGTTCACATAAACCATTTTGACACAACACTCATTTTCATGTGGCCAACACTTCAAATTCAGATGAACACAAAGTCTAATAAGCCGGCTAAGTCAGGCGTCTCGTTATATGATCACATCACACATTCTCCAAATCTAAAACGCACCACAGATCACAGGGATACTAGGAAGTACTTAATGAAAAGAACGATTTTTTATGATTTCCATGGCTGAAAACAAAATTGTGTATAATTATGCATGTAAGCATGTTCCATCTAGCTAAAAGAATAGCAGAAAACCTCAGACTCTTCAGGTGAAAAGGAACTATTTCAACTAGTCCATATCTTTGGACTTACAGTTACGTCATTCTGAATTATCAATACTCCCTCAAATATTTAAGAGTCCCATTTTAAAGAAATATCTTTCCCCACAGGGTCTTACTGAAATAACCCCTGAAGTATACATGAAATTCGAAACAGATGAAAATTCTAAACAAATTGCTCAGATTAAAATTAATCCTTCTTGGGAAAGACAACGTCTCAATAATGAATCAGATCAATCATCACACTCATGACTCATTCAACATGGCACCTGTAAATCAAAGGTCCCAAGCCCTTAAGATGTTCATTCTTGTCAGGAAGGCAGTACTTAAACATACCTGTAGCAATCAGAGGACAAGACATTATCAGAAATGAGCCTTGAACTGGGTATTCTAGGATGGAGAGGCTGAGCAAGGCACTTACAGAGTATGGGCAAGGTGGGTAGTTTGATTTAAAACTAAGTAAGCAGCACATTTGGATATATTGTATTAGACAATAGCCTCTGATCTTTTACAATAGGATTTAACTTGCTAAAAGAAGTTTTCTAGGAACACTTGCCTGGCAAGGGTATGTACAGACTGGTTGAAAAAAAAGGAGACATTAAAAACAACAAATTAAATCTTCCCCCCAAAATGAATATTTACTTCCTCACTCCCAAATGCTGCACACCAAGGCACAAGCACTTATCCTTCCAGGAAGCACAGTGACTAAACTACCCCCCCCCCCCCACACTGTCTTAGCATTTTCAGTAAGCAGATGACTCTCATTCATCCTGCCCTGAGTTTGGGTAATGGTGGCAATGCTGGTGGGCTCTTTCTTACACACTTCCTGACACTGTATTAGTAAGTCCTACAACACAAAAGTTCAAAACAATCAAGTGTTCCCTTTGGCTTGCATAAAAGCCATTCTTATTGGCACTATATGTGGATGAATTAAACACACCACTTATGACACACACCCCCGCCCCAATTTCTTTCCCAAGACATTCCCACTTTAGGAAAAGAAATAATTCCACACGTTCTACTCATTTCTCAAACACCAACGACTAATCAATTCACTTAAGTTCAACCTCACCCAAACAGATATAACCTAAGATAGCTGTATCCAAACTATTTCACTTGGCATTGCAATACATTTCATGGGATCCCTTTTAAACCTTATCGCTGTTCCTTTTCCTCCAATCAGGAATTCAGCTCTAGAATAAATTAACTGCTTGTCACAGAACTGGACGAAGCATTTGAGGGAGAAACTGAAGCCCAAAGTGGTTAACTCTCTCAACGTTACCTCTGCTAGTTAATGAAGGACCAGGCCTAGGAACCCAAAACTCTACATCGCCAGCCCAATATACCTGATCATTTCACCAAAATGTCTCACTTTCACATGATACAGAATCTATTACCATTGTTTGTTTTATTATTACTCCCCCTGAAACCAAAAGAAATCTGCTTCACTGCCCTCACCCAATTTCTTTATCTTGATTATAATTGCGACCCAAGTCTGATCAAATGGAAATCAGGTTGTCAATTAACAAATATTGACAGCTGCCTCCGTGCCCTGCACCAGGCACCATGCTAACAATGAGGAGAGCGGTGCACAACACAGACATGGTCTGCCCTCGTGACACTCACAGACAGGATAATCTGGGCTTAAAACTAAATTTGCCTGAGTCCCCTGAACTATCCAACGATGAGGTACACTGTCATCTTTCTCCAAAGCACCCTAGCGCTTCATAAACACCAGAATCAATTCATAAAGTAATTTAAACTTGCTGCTTAGGTATAACTGTTTGGGTCCCCAAACACAAATCACCACTAACGCAGATAAAAATAGAAAAACATGAATGAGATGGGAGAATAAATTCATTTTTCAACAACTGATTATCAAATAAGTGTCACCTCCAATACGAGTGGAGGCTGAGAATGTATAATCAATTTACAAGAGATGAGATACATGTTAAAAGTCGGAGAAAATAATTTTATAGTGTAGTCTCTAAACACACCTGTTATGCTGTCACACGTGCAACCGTGTAACAATTTATAATCTAAGAATACTTTCCACACTCATTATCTCATTTAATCCCCCATATCTGTTTTAAAGATTCACAAACTGATACTCAAGAAGGAACCTGCTCAAGCTCCCAAAACTGGTAAACGATAGACCCAAAACCAAGACAGTCTCTCAATTCTAGATCCCTAGACTTTTCTACTGAACGACAGCCTTAGTCAAAGCTCCTACCAAACTGTTTTAATTAATAATGCTAACAGCACTAGAAATAATAGTTAACCTTTATTGAACATTTACTCATATGCTAGATAATGTTCCAAGTCCTTTATATGAATTAATGACAACCATTTACAGAAGAGTACATCAGTAATACAACTCGGTCAAATTAAAAAAATAATTTTAAGTGACTAAAAATATTCACAATGGCATTCGGAATATACAGCCAGTTTTAGACAACCAATTTATTGGAAGACACACAAGCAAAGAAAGGGAGGCTGGGAGTGGAAAGGGAATAGCAAACCCCAGGGGGCTCATATGGCCCAAAGGAAGAGGTTTCCCACCAGATTCCAACACTCATACCAGTTTTACAGCGCATAAATGAACTCTGAAGAGTCAGCCAAACAGATCACATGACTCAGGGAGCGTCTCTAATGCCTGCATTCAAATTTTACATAAGCAAGCTTGTTTGTGAACTGTGCTGGTGTCAGGGACGCTGAGATGTGGGTGGCGTGGGGAACTCAACTCCGATGACAGCCGCAGCATGTCCGCTTGCAGTGCGTTATACAGTTTATAGAAATTACCTCATTTGATTTCATCTTATGAAAACCAGAAACAATGAGCACAAGGCAATCTAGACCTTCTTTTTGGAGGAAAGAGGAAAGCCCCCAGGAAGCAGCAGAATTTGTCACGGGTGAAGCCAACAGCCTGGAGCAAAACTGCAGCCAGAGACAAATAAGTGAGGGAAAATAGAAGCTGAAGAGAAAAAAAAAACAAAAAAAAACAATTTTCATACAATGTGTAAACTTATACAGAAACTACTGGGCAAAAGAACCACACTCTCATGTGCCTGCTCACTCTCTTTGTACTGGGGTGGCTTGCTTTTTAAAGGACAAAGAAATTGGTGACAACTTTCATAGGTGGCCTAGGCTTCTCAGGAAGACACAGCCCCTTCACCAGAAAACAAAGGCACTACAGAGATACTGAAAGAGATTTGAAAAAAGAAAGGAAAAAAGAAATTAAGCATTCAGGAAAGACTGAAATTCCTTCCTGATCCATTATACTGAGATTTCCAATTCATTTTGGTCAATTAAGCCAAAGAGATGAAACCTAATTTCCTGCCATCTTTTAGTCTTTGGCTAGATTATTCGTTCACTTCAGCTCTCAACCATTGTCAATTCTCCCTGCAGCCTAGCGCCCTCAGATGAGACGTACAAGATCATATCTAGTAGAACCTTTTAAAAATATCAATTGCTGATATTTATTACTGCTTATTATTTGCCAGCCATGCTGTCACTTTACAGATGAGGAAATTGAGGAGCAGTGACTTGCCCAAGATAGCACAGCACTGATTTAACTCAAGCTGCCTTATACAGCTACTTGCAATCAATCATCAATTAATTAAGAATGCACATCCTTTTAGCCCGTAACAAAATCCAGTCCCCCTTTCCTTTCCTCAATAGTAAGAGAGTTTTTCACCCTCACTTCAAAAGATCAAGATCCACTGTAATGTTAATTTTGAAACTGTACTGAACTACCAGTGGTGGGCATGGATTTTAAGTTGATTTGCTGATATTGGTGCTAGGTTTGCCATTTTTCGAAAGGTACTCTTCCTACATGACCCACCTCCAGATCCTCTCCACTAAATGGGAGGAATAATCGTGCTTTGGGGGACCAACAGGACAGCCACAGATCAAACCCCACCTCACACTACCACATTCATTCCAACCAACCGCACCACGGTGCCCCCAAGCTGTCACCATCACCACCGTTAGTCCTCAGGCAAAGCAAGAAAGCAACTTTTAAACTTCAGAAAGAGCTGAAAGGGTAGTAGTATCTTCCCCACAAAAGAAAACTGGCAAGAAAAAGCAATCCACGAGCCTGTTTAAACAAACAGAAACAGACCTTAAACGGGAAAACGTAATATTATTGTTTCTTTATACTACCTCCATAATATTTACACTTTCCCAGAGCTGGGAAAGCACTGACTACAGTCAAGTGTACCCCTGAATTACCTTAAGGATCTGCTTAGGGCCTAAACCGGTAAAAATTCTGTTAGTTTCATTTCCCATCTCAATGTTCCACTGAAATCCGAGTCCAAGAAGCCAGGCGAATTTTAATTCCCATGAACTGTACAACAGAACTATGGAAGTGAACTCCATTTTAGTGTTGGTATTTTTCCTCCTACGTGATACATGCTGCTATGTTGTTTTCTGATTTCATAAAAGATTTTTGGTTTTTGTTTGTTTTGCTGTTTGAGAACTATACCATAGACACATAAATTTCTATGACAACTGACAAAATATCAAAAAATATTCCTCGAAACAAGCATTTGTGGGAAATATTCAGAGTAAGTTTGAGTTATCTAAGAACAGGAGAACTGAGGAGGGTTCACAATCAACTAAAGTCAGAAATAACTCTTCACATCTTTTGAAAAGATCCACTTCATTAAACTACTCTGCGAGAAGGAACAAATTAAATCAGGGCAAACCAGGAGTTAATCAGAGTATGAGAGATTAAGCAATAATTTTCGTCAGAGGCTGGCCATAAAGTAGACAGCGATGCCAGATTCCATCTACTTTCAATTTTCAAAAAAAACAACCAATAAGCTTATAAGTAAACAGCATAAAAACCCTCTTTAGTAGGTGGGGTTTTTAGTCCTCTGTCCTACCATTCTCATCTATTTTATAAGATAACTTAGGTTCCTCTTCATTCTATCTACCAGGTGGTTGGAAAACTGGCACTAAATGTATTGAAATTCAAAGATAAACAGGCACTTCCAGTCACCCTTTTTTACATGCTTAGTAAGAGACACATCATCCAGTTCCCCACCCTCTGGTGTATTCACAGGACGCTGATGCTTTCTTAGGAATGCCATTCCTGTGTCATAATTATAGGAATAACAACTATGTTGCTCCCTGTTTCAGTGATGTCAGCCTGAAACACACTCTGAGGTATTTCAAAATGCCAGAATATGTAATGTTCCTTTGGTACAAACAGGGTAAGGTAAAAAAATAACCTGAAGTTCAGCTGACCGCAAAAATAAAAGGGGAAGCATCTACTGAGCTAAATACGTCCGCACAGAACTCAAGGGCAGTGCTCTCTCAAGATTTCCGCCTACCTACCCAACTCATGGTCACGGCCATGAGTGAACAACGCTCACGCCAAGAGGAAGAGCCACTCAGAAGTACCGAAAAATATTAACTTCAATGTTAATTAAAGGAACACAAATTAAATAACAAGGAGGTGGCTTTACAAGGTTTTCCCCTTCTATTTTAATGACTATATCCAGTGGAGCTAAGGGTGCAGAAAACTAGTCAAAAATCTAGCCTTAAAGTGGCAATATATAACTAGAGCCATAAAAAGGGTCATACACGCATGCTCAGTAACATTCCATTTTGCACATCTATCCTAAAAAAACGAATCCATAATGGAAAAGGTTTCTTGCTCAAGATGCTCACTATAGGGTTATCCCAGTTTTCCAATATTTGGGGAATAACGCCTATTCAAGGAAATACAATGTAGACCTCAAAATGATAGCTGAAATCATGCAGCAACACCTCATCATTCTAAGTAGCAGGATTCAAATTCGTCAGTACAGTATTCCTCAAAAACTATGAATAGCATTACCATATGACTGGCCAATGCCACTTCTGGGCATACGTCTGAAAGAATTGAAAGCTGGGACTCTGAAAGATATCTGTAAACCCATGCTCAAAGCAGCATTATTCACAGTAGCCAAAAGGTGGAAGCCACACAAATGCCCATGGGTTGACAAATGAATAAATAAAATATGTTATATGTATACAACGGAATATTATTCAGACTTAAAGGAAGGAAATTCTGCATATACTACACCATGGATGAATGCTGAATACAATAAACCAAGTACAAAAAGACTGATACTGTATGATTTCACTTATATGAGTATCTAGAATAGTCAAACTCATAGCAACGGTGGAATGTTGGTTGCCAGGAGCTGGGGGAAGAGAAATGGGGAATTGTTTAATGGGTTTTTGGTCTTCCAAGATGAAAAAGTTCTGGAGATTGGACATACAACAATGTAAGTATACTTAACACTAATGAACTGTACCCTTAAAAATGGTTAGGATGGCAAATTTTGTCATGTATAAACCACAACTTTTTAAAATGTCAGTACAGTACGATTATACACATGTAAAACAGACAAATGAAAAAAACTAGGAAACAATTTAGGGACATATCTGGATTAGGATAGCAAGATAATGGACCATTTCCCCCCAAACTCTATGATGTGATTTTCATAGTACTCGTTATTAAAAAGAATTTAACATATTGTTCTACCTACCCATAAAAACCAAAAGCTTAATGACCTTCCAGGGAAAAAAAATAGCATGCTTATGAGAAATTACTCAGTTTTTTTTAGCATGTACAAAAAAGATGGAGCCGTATTTTTAACTATGATCTTACTCATTACAACAGATGAGATGATCTATATAGACGACTAACTAAACTCCACGAGAGAAGATTTCAATCTGTTTTGTTCACTGAATCCCTAGAACCAGTCTAGCACATTATGAATATTCACTAGACACTTGGGAAATAAATTTAGAAAATTACCTTCACAAGCTTAACACAACACACACACACACACACACACACACACACACACACACACACACTTTGCCCAACCTGCATTAATTTCATGAAAAAACACTTTGCTGATTACATTCTAAATCTCTTAAATCCAAGATATTCTTCTAAATCTATTCTTCTGGTCTCCAATTTCCAAATTCATCCTTTTTCCTCCTCTAATTATCTCACTTTGTTTAGCATCTGGAAAAAGAACTGAGTGCTGCAATATATAATCAGTAAATTATTCTTAGCCGACTCAATCATGTAGCAGCAGTAAGCAATTACACTCCATAAAATGCATATTATTCTTTCTGTTCTAATACTCTATGACATAATGAGCCCTAGTCTCTGTAAACTGAGGGCGAAGTTGCAGTTTGAATGTAGGACACTTTTATCCTATCTGCTCACTGTGAAAAAAAGGGAAGTTCCCCACACAAAGGTTTCACAACCCCAAAATGCTGGTATGTGTGACCCAAGAGAAGCTATTTCCAACATAAAGAGCAAGTTCCCCATTCACAAAGAAAAACCTCCCCAGCACTCCAGGCTGGCATTCCACCAATCAATCCATCTACCCATCCATCCATCCACCCACCCACCCACCCATCTACCTACAGCCATCCAAATACTGGAGAGTCAAACCTCCAGCAAGAGCTGGTAGTTCTGCTTGAGCAAACAGCATTGTCCAACAGAAATAGAATGTGAGCCTCATATGTAATTTAAAACTTTCCAATAGCCATGTTAAAAAATAAACAGGTAAAAATTAGTTTTATTTAACACAATATATTCAAAATATTACCATTTCAACATATAATATTAAAAAATCACCGTGATACATTGTATATTCTCTTTCCTTTGTCTTGGAAATCCAGTGTGCATTTCAGACTTACAGCACACTGGTCCATTCTGGCGGGTCACACCTCATGTGTGCGGTCACCGTGTGTGGCTGGTGGCTACTGTGCTTCCCCCAAAATAAGACCTAGCCGGACCATCAGCGCTAATGTGCCTTTTGGAGCAAAATTAATATAAGACCGGGTATAACATAACATAACATAACATAACATAACATAACATAACATAACACCAGTCTTATATTAATTTTTGCTCCAAAAGACACATTAGCGCTGATGGTCCAGCTAGGTTGTATTCTCGGGGAAACACGGTACCGTACTGGACAGTACAGCTTTAGAATGATACTCACTTCTATTTCAGAGTCACCTGTAACATTTTTACATGTATTTCACATTTTAATCATGTTTTATGAGATTTGACATCCTTCTTAGTGCATCTCTGGCCTTCTCCATTTAGAAATGAGAAAAGAAAAAAATTTAACAAATAAGCAAAAACCATTTAACTAGCCACTGATAGCCAAACCAGAAGCAACTGAACTATTAAGAGAAACCTGGAAAATTAACCTCATTCAAGAAGTTGGCGAACTCTGGTTAGAGTCATTAACTCTGTGTAATGCACTTTATATCCTGAGCATAAGTATGTTTCTGTTGGAACACCGTCACCCACAATTTCAGGACAAGTATCAACAGGGAAACGTGACTAGTTTTTCAGGGATACACTTCTCAGTCAACATTTCCATACCGCACTTTACACAACAGGTGTGCTCCTGAAAAACTGTGAATGGTTAAAAGCTTCCTTTATACTAAAGGAACAGCTCTTTACAGGAAAATTAGAGACAGGTTTTAATTTGTCTATTTGATAACCTTTTAAAACATATTACTAAATGAGGCTACGAACTTAATTTTGTTCACTGCTCTATCCCCAGAGCCAAACCTACATGTGAGCAGCAGGTAGTAAGCACTCGATAAATTGTTGAATGTATTAATGAATGATGAGCTTTCTTAAAATAAGGGGAAAATATGTAAAGTGACTTACATCCAACTAATAACAGACATCACCAATATTGTCCACTTTTACGATAGTATAGTTTACGGTCTAGTTGGGAGAGGGCAAAAAATTATGTACACTTGTGCACTATAAAGGGAAATTAAAGAGTACTGGGACAGCCATCCATAAAAAGTAGTCTTCATTTGCCTACTAAGTGCAAGCATTTATTTTATGTGTTGGTAAACATGCTAGTCTCAATCTTCATTAAAGAAAATGTAACAACAAAGTGTAATTATTGCTATGAAGGAAAAGAGCAGAGGGCATTCAGAGGCAAGGGGTACCTACTTTGGAAGACTTCTCTGAGAAGGTGTCATGGAAGTTAACATGTGACTGAGGGAAGCAATGTCAGGCCCAGGTTTTATAACGAGGAATAATTTGGATCCTGAAAGGAACCAAGAGAAGGCTGACTAGAGACCTAGTTACATGCTGTTATTTAAACGTTGTTGCATCACAGAGCTGGCCCTTGTTAATACAGGCAATGTTGGTTTAGCCAGAATAAAACCTAGTACTAGGCAATGTATATTAGCTCTTCAATGAGACAAGGACACAGCAGGCTAAGTTAGCTAAGACATGTCATATAAGGGCAGCTCCTCTGCATGCATCTACCATATATCCTTTAAGGTCTCTTCACCATCCCTTCCGAAGAGGGGCTGGCCAGCTAATGGCCCTGGGACAAATTCGAAGTGAAAAGCAAGCCTCAAACTGGGGACTTTATCAAATGACAGCCACTTATGTGGGAAGTTGGGGGTAAGCACGAGCTGGTGCTCAAGGCTAAGAGTTGATGATCCCGTCACAGTACAAAGCATTTGGTCAGCCTCATTTTTTTCTTCCAGAAAATGAATGTTTACAGTTATGACATGCACTGACTGCCAAAGGAAGTCTAAAAAGAATAACCACATTACTGGGTATTTTTAGCTTTTCTTTTCATAAATGCTTTCTGTCACTGCTTTCCAAATAATTCCAAATCTTCCAAGTTAACCAGAAGAAAAAATTGAGTAAAGAGTATATTGTTCATACATGAGGATATATGACACTGGTGACTAATTTTCTTTTGAAATTCAGTTAAAGGAATGAGTTTTTGTGAGTCCTGCTCACACAAACACAAAATTCCAATGGATTAATACTGTGTAAGAGCAGAATATATCAGACACGGAGACGAGATGTGCAAATCACCGTGCACCATGCAAAAGGACTGGGGGAATGTTTACGTTCAATAATATAGGGATTACCCCACTTCAGACTGAAAGACGTGCACAGACTGAAAGTAAAGGGATGGAGAAAGATATTTCATGCAAACAAAAAAAGCTGGCATAGCAATACTTATATCAGACAAAATAGACTTTAAAACAAAGGCTGCAACAAGAGACAAAGAAAGACATTTCATAATAATAAAGGGATCAACCCAATAAGAGGATATAAACCTTGTAAACATTTACGCACCCAACGTAGCAGGACCTAAATATATAAAGCAAATACTGACGGACATAAAGGGAGAGAGCAACAGTAATACAGTAATAGGGGAATTTAACACCCCATTGAAATCAATGGATACATCATCCAGACAGAAAATTAACAAGGAAACAGTGGCCTTAAATGACACATTATCTAAAAGAGGATAAATGGGGTCAAATATATATGGTGATGAAAGGAGAACTGACTCTGGGTGGTGAACACATAATGTGAGATATAAATGATGTATTACAGAATTATACACCTGAAATCTATATAACTTTACTAACAATTGTCACCCCAATAAACTTTCACTTTAAAAAAAGTGATAATTAAATAAATAAATAAATAAATAAATAAATAAATACATGACATATTAGACCAGATGGCTTTAACTGATATTTTTAGAACATTTCACCCCAAAGCAGCAGCATATACATTCTTCTCAAGTGCACATGGAACTTTTTCCAGGATAGACCACATGTTAGGCCACAAAACAAGTCTCATCAAATTTAAGACGACTGAAATCATATCAAGCATCTTCTCTAATCGCAGTGGTATGAAAACTAGAAATCAATTACAAGAAGAAAACTGAAAAACACACAAACACACGGAGGCTAAATAATATGAATGGGTTAACAATGAATGGGTTAACAATGAGATTAAGGAAGAAATAAAAAGATACCTTGAGACACATGAAAATGAAAACACAATGACCCAAAATCTATGGGACACAGCCAAAGCAACTCTAGGAGGGAAATTTATAGCAATACAAGCCTACCTCAAGAAACAAGAAAAATCTCAAACAATCTATCGTTACATCTAAAGGAACTAGAAAAAGAACAAACAGAGCCCACAATGAGTAGAAGGAAGGAAATAATAAATATCAGAGTGGAAATAAACAAGTCTCAAAAACAATACAAAAGCTCAATGAAACCAAGAGCTGGTTCTTCGAAAAGATAAACAAAATTGATAAACCTTTAGCCAGACTCACTAAGGAAAAAAGAGAGAGGACCCCAAAAAAATAAAATCAGAAATTTAAAAATGATAATAACAATATAGGGATTAAAAAGTTAGTGTAAAATGTTAGTATAGCCAAAATGCTTTTGATGTTGTAAACCGTTATTCTTTTGCCCCCAGGGCTCTATCACCAAAACTTCTAATGAAAACAATGAATAGAGTAGTGTAACTCATTACTGCTGTTGATTCTATCAATAAGACAGTACCAAACAAAGAGTCATAAAAATATTTAAATTATAATAAGGAGAGAATTCACAGGGCAAACTTCAGGCCTATTATGTGGAGTCTCACACAGACTTGCCTTATTGAACAGTTCTTCAGTATAAGTTTTCAAAAGGTGTGAGTGGTTCAGAAGACAATTTCAGGTTTTTCAAGACCTCTTGACTATTCTACTTCTAAAGCAAAAACAAGTGTCTCATTTCCTTATTCCTATTAACTACCTAAGGCTCAGAGAAAAAAGTGATCACTTTAGTGTGGGATAAGATGTGCTCCAAAAGATTAATAATTTTAGTTAATTTCTACTCTTGGAAATCTAAATGGTGTGTCCTGTATTTATAGGTATTTTGATTTTATTGGAAAACCAGTAAAGGAGAATTATGAGTCACAGAACTGCCCACATTCTTGGTTCTGCTTGAAATAACAATATAGTGAACCCACAAATATGAAATTATGAACACCGTAATGAATATATATGCAGAAAAGGGGAGGGCCAACATTTTAAGAAGCTCCTAAATTATAGATGTCCACATTTGTGAATGGAAAATCAAATTTTTAAATTATTTTATAGCCAAGAAGTAACAAAAAGGAAAGCGGAATTTGTGTCAGAAAACTGGAGTTCCAGCCTTTCCCCTAAGTGTGGCCCCTGAGTCGCATCACTTAACCTTTCATTAGGTTAATGCTCCAGAGGGTTCTTGGGAGAATCATAAGATAGGATACATTTAATACCCTGTAAAGAGCCAATTAGCATCAAACAAGAAAAGCATCCATTCATTCATTCAACTAATACTGTATTCAACGACTAACCCGTGTGACTGACTGGTAATACTGACCTGAGCCCTGCAGATATAGCAATGAACAAGACATGCAAACTGCCACAAACAGGCCATGTGTTCATTCCCTTTGTAACCTCCACACAGGTTTTTAACCCTTTTCGTTTCTTAAAGAAAAAGGGTACTGACATAAAATAACAACACGATAACAAGTTGCTTTATATGTGTAAAATTTTTGTTATTGTTGGAGATAGAAAAGGTTGGGCTACGTGCGTGCCTTTGCCTGGCAAGAGAAGAAAAGACATTTCTCACCCCTTCCCCCTTTCTCCCCATCCTGCATTTACCATAAACATCTAGCTTTCTCTGGGTATTTTCAAGAGTTCTAGAAACTACATTTTCCTGGCTTTTCCACCAGGTGGTTCAGCAACAACAACAACAAAAAAATCACTATTATCAATAATAGATCCTTATGGCAACACCTCTCTTTCCACCGCTCTAAAGCTAAATTTCACTACTACACTTTGTGTCAGAGAGCTTACCTTATTCTTATAATCACCAGCATACTAAAATGAAAAAGGTTTATATAACCTTAGATTGAAAATGTTCTATATTAAGAGTGTCTTGCTTTGTATTTATAAATTTTACTTAACTCACAAATCTTATCAGGAATTTAATAGATTCAATCAATTCTTTTAAACAAACTAAAATACCCACTAAAATTCAGAGTTTAGAACATTCTCTCCACCTGGCAAATAAATCCTATAACTCAGCACTCTGCATGTGTTATGTTAGAAAAGGAAATACAGAGGCAATAAAACTTCAGAAGACACCTATTAAGCTCTTCACGCAAAGAACTATGTCTTACTATCCTGATTTTCAGCACATACCTATATTAATGCTAGAGGAATTCTAAATGTTAAATAAGTAACATTGTGAGTATAATATATACTCTAGATGAATATTACATAAATTCATGAGTATAACACCAACACTGTATGTGTATAAACCCAGGAAAAAAAAAAGGATGTTTTTACATTTTAAAGCACTAAAGCATTCTCCTACCATTCCAACCTGGGTACTTGGCCCTTTTGATGGAGCATTTCACACCTAGAGAATCCAAGGACCAACAAGTTTTCTGGAGATTTCTAGCCACCTCTGGAATAGACTTCAAACCAGCACAACCATCTCTAACAAGCTCTAGTAAAGTGTCAAATGGTGAGAGCAAACATAAGTGGAAGGAGAAAATACAAAGTAGAGAAGGGAAAAAAAGGAGGGGCCAAGAAAGAAAGAGAAAAGCAAAGTGAAAAAAGCATAGGGAAATGCAATTCTTCCACCACGGATGGGAGAAGGTGGGTATCTCTGATGTCCAAACTTCGCAGCAAACTCTGACATTAGAATGCACTCTACTGAAAATAATAAGAGCTCACTTGCTATGGACTGAATGCTTGTGACTCCTCAAAATTCATATGGTGAATCCCTAATGTGATAGTATTTGGAGAGGAGAACTTTGGGAGGTAATTAGGTCATGAGGGGGGCCCCCATGATGGGATTAGTGTTCTCATTAGAAGAAGAGAGGCAGCCCTCACTCCAGGTGAGGGAACTGCAAGAAGTCAGCTGTCTACAGGCCAAGAAGTCCAGGAAGGGGTCCTTACCAGAACCCAATCATAAAGGCACCCAGATCTCCCACTGCCATTCTCCAGAACTGTGAGAGATAAATATTTAAGTCACCTAATCCATGGTATTTGTTATAGCAGCCCCAGACGACTAAGGACATCATTCAAAGTGACTAGTAAACAGCGTGGTCTTAAAACTTGGAAACAATAAAGAGCGGAACGACTTCACTCAGGATCGCCTGCTACTGATTAAGGGTACCTGACTTCACTCTTGCCCTTTACCAGCCCCTCCCCCTTCTTCTGGTTTGGGAGTTAAGAGATTTAAAAAACTAGAACTTCCGAATCATAAAAAGAAATTTGACCTCAGAAAGTGGTTAAAGAAACTTAAGAGGTCTGGCAAGGAAACCCTAGCACATTACTCTGTCCCCTTCCCGCCCATAACTCATCATCCGGCCATGAACGATTTTCCTTGCTTCGAGTCTCCAGCACTAAGTCTGACAGTAATGTTTGGTGCACGCCTCGGTTTTTTCTTTTTCTTTTTTTTAAGATCAACCAATGTGTTCCATTACAGCCTCCTCTAATCTGATGTGAGCCTGGCTGGGTTGGCAGGACTTCCTGGTGTGGCTCCAGGATCAGGAGGCCGCCAGCCCAAGTGCCCCGTTTGGGGAAAGCCTCCCTGAAAAACACGGTTATGGTCGGTGAAACTGGCCCAACTTCCCTTCCCATCTTTTCCAAAGTCACGCTTCCAACGGCATGCTTCCTCCAAAAAAGGAAAAAAACGGCCTAAGGCTCGGCTCTCGCCTGCTAGTATTTACCTAGTACCGGAACTTGTTTGCAAAACCTTCGAGGCACCTATAAACTTGACTTTACAGGAAACGCACAACTTGGACTCCCGCAACAAAGACTTTAGTGAGCGCCTACTATTGTCAGGCCCCAAGTTTCTCTCGGCGCCACACACACACACACACACACACACACACACACACACACACGGTGCCTGGACCAGGAAGGTAGGAGAGACCGGGTCACCACCGCCACCCCTGGCTATTACACAGCCCACCAAGCCGCTAAGGGGGCCACAGGCCACTGAGGCCAAGAGACAGCCAGTGCGAGCATCCAACCGTTGACTCTGCGGGGGCATGAAGGGCGTTCCGGGACGCAGGGGAAACGCCGGGAGTGGCCCGGGGACGCCTCCTCGCCCAGAACAGCTCCCCCGCAGTCGGCTGCCTGAGGCGGAGCCGCAGAGGCCATCTGGCGCGGAAGGCAGGAGCCAGCCCTCAGCCTCCCTGCCCTTCCTTCTCCTCGCCCGGGACGCCCCCACTGCACTCCTGCACGCCCACAGGCACAAGCTCAAGGCACGACCCTGGGATCCACAAAGGCAGAAGCCACTTCTTCCCGGCGAGCATCCTCTCCCCCCCCCCGAGACACGTGGCGTCGGGGGTCCTGCCGCGCGCACCACTCACTTGCTGGCCGGCGCGGGGCTTGCCCTGGGGCGCTCTCCTAAAGAAGGAGGTCCTGGCGGTGAAGAAGAAGTCCTCCGAGTCCTCCTCCAGGCTGCTGTAGCCGCTGCTCATGCTGCTGGTCCCGTCACGCGCGGGCCGCCTCCCCGGGGCGCAGGCGGCCAGGCAGGGGGTGCCGCGCCCGCCAGCCCCGCGAGGTTCCCGGCGCGCGGCCCCGAGCCGCCTGCGGGCCGTCCTGCTGCAGCTGCGACCGCCGCTCAATCCAGCGGTCCCGACCCCTCCCGCCGCCTCCCCGTCGGGCTCCGGGCGCGTCTGGGGCCTTGGAGCTGCTAGCGACCCCGCCTCCCGGGCCCCGCCCCCGCCCCACGTGCCCCTCCTGGTGGGGCTCGGACACGCCCCCGCGCGGCCGCAGGTGGGGGCGGGCCACCCTCCGCTCCTGGCGCGCTGCTCTTGCGTTACAGCGCTGGTAGAACCGGGAAAGCCGGGTTCAATGACTGCGTCTGGTGGGGCTTGTGTTCACCGGGGGTGGCTTCCCCAACCTCCCGGAAACTGCCAATTCTTCTGTGATCAGTCCACCCGCCCCCTGCTCTGATAGCTCGGGTTTGGGGGAGGGCCGAAGTACAGCAGGGAACTTTCTCCGTTGTCACCACACTGCTCGCCCCTTCCCGGGATCCAGCGGGTGGGTGGAGGACGCCTGGCCAAGGGGTCCCCAGATCCTCGGGCGTCCTGCAGCGGTATCGCCGCGTACAGAACCCCGGCAGCTCGCCCTCTAGGAGGGTTAAACGTTAGCGGAGACGATTGGGGAGGTAACAACTGTGTTGAGTTTATTTAAATGAAAACATCCTGTTAATTCTGTTGCGCTTCGGTCTTTCGCTGTCGCCCTTCTCTCTAGCGAGGCTTCATTCCCAGATAAGGACAGCCAAGGTCATTATGATCGTAGAGGCCACTTGGTTCAAAGAGGGGGCAGGGGTGAACTAGATCTATAATTCGAGTACTTATTAAACGTGCTTTTTAAATGCCCTCTTCCACAATCTGCTTTAAACCGACAAGGCACGGTTTCAGTGACGGGGTGAAGGGTTCAGGAAATTCTTTTTATCGCCTACCAAAAAAAATAAATAAGGCAAATTTTTTCTCCAAGCCACCTATGGGTACCAGTCATTTATACCTTGCTGTTATTCAATTTATTTAAATCACACTAATTTCCTTGCGGAGATCCTGACTGAAAGGAGGTTGTGTTTTTGTTTTTTTGGGGTTTTTTTTTGACGTTTTAAGTTTATTTTGAAGTTCATTTTAAAAACAAAGTTAAAGACAATATGAGGGAAAAAATTGCACAGAAAGCACTAATTCAATAAATATGGTGATTAAATCAAAATAAGGAAATTTGTTTTCTTCTGCAACTCCAGTAATAAGTTATTGTCCTGAAGGTTTTTATACTTCCAAGGGGGGAGGGGAGGGAGGAATCGCGGCAATTAAAGCTGCCAATCACGTAGAAACCAAATTTTTCTGTTCTTCCAAATAAGTCAAACTGTGTCTTGTTTTTCAAACGATATGATGCTAGGAATTCGATGGGATTTGGTGGTCTTTCCTTCGCAAGCACAGCAAGTCCCTGTAATAAGATAGGCACAACTGTCTGATTCAGGTAGGCACGAGCTGGCAGACTGGAGATACACTTTCTGTTTTGATAACTTTTCTGCATTGATCTCATTTTCTACTATTCTCTCGACATTATCTGTGAGGCCTGAGACGGTACTCAGAACGAGGACTTTCTACAACCTGCGTCTGTCCTACCTGCATCTGCTCTGGCTCCACGGCGGACCCTGCAAGTCACAGTTTCTGGATACCAGTCCACTCCCGAGCCGTCCTTCGTTAAGAGCTTTTGTGCCGCATCACCAACTCCCAGCACAAACCGCGTCCGCCATGGAAGGGAGATGTTTTGAAGCTTCAGCACTGCTATGGTAAGCGGACTTCAGGAGAGGTTTCATTAGGAAGGGAAAAGGGATTAGGAAACAGAATTTTCACCCGTTATAACCTAAAGTTTCTTGCATTATCTCTAATCCTCAAAACAACTCTGGTAGGTAGATAGCATTATTTGGTGCTCATTGGTAGCTGGAGGTGGCAGGCCTGGGCCCATTCTTACATGAAGTTCTTCAGATACCCTTCTAGGTCCTCTGCTTCGTCCCTGGTCACATGGTCTTTTGTGGACTAGTGGGAGGGAGAGCTGGACCTGAGATGATGGGAAGGAGGGAATTGACTCAGGAGTCATCCTATCCCCAGCAGAAAGAAGGCTTGCAAGCCTGCTGTCCCTTCCTTCAGGCTTACTCACACATCCAGTTTGTAAACTTGTCTTAACCACAAGTGATTCACAACAACAGGAGGCAGGCATGGCAATTGCAGCCCATTTTAAAGATCCTGCAAAATTAAAGCCTTCTTCCTAGTGAGGGGAAGCAAAGTTTGTCACCCCAAAATAGCTCTTTTTAGATACTATTTCAAGCTGGTAATTTTAAAAAATGACTCGGGACAAACTTTCAACCTTCCCCCCAACTGCCTAAAAGTATTCAAGGCCCCTTTGAGCAAAATCTCTGTGTCCCATTGTTAAAGATGGCCCAGCAAACACTATTTTACCAAACATTTGCTTTTCCATCTCCATGTGAAGTGCCTTCCTCCCCTTTGAAGTCCCGAACCACAATTCCCCCTTCTCCTTAGCTCAAGATGATATATAAACTGCCCAGTCTGTTCTGGGTTCCCATAGTCTCATGGAACCTCCGTATGTACCTATGTAATAAATTTAGTCATACACTCCTGTTAATCTGTCGCATGTTAATTTGATTATTAGTCCAGCCAGTAGAATTAGAAGGGTAGAGGAAAATTATTTTCCCTCCTCCACACTAGCCACACAGCTACTGAATAATTGCCCCATCAAAGCTGACTGCTATGTGTGCCATGCACATAACCTAATGTAAGGGGATAAGACAATTTACTTCGTGATAGAGTTTTGCTTTTTGGTTGTCCTTAATTAACATAATCCTTATTAAAGACTCCAATTTAAGAGCCATGCATAGGTTAAAGAATTTAAGTAACTTGTTTTATTGTAGATGTAGAATTATTTCGAACAGTTTCTGAATACTCTGAAGAAAAATATTAGAAAGAAAAATACATTAAAGTGCTTTATGATCCACCATACCACAAAAAGTGTTTTTCATGGTATTATTTTTAAGTTCCAAAGGGCAGAATTAATTTTCATATCTGTCAGCACGCCATCAGAATTGGTTATAACAAAAAGGCATAATTGAATAACGAAGGAGAAGCACTGCCTTTAAACAACAAAAAGCAAAAACTGAAGAAAGGAAGAATTGGCATTCTGTTTCCTAAAAGAAGGATCATAATCATATTTCTATTATTTTTATGATAGTATTCTTGATTTTAAAATATTATGAATTTAAAATTTGGTTCATGAAATTAGTGTTTGTAAAAATTCAAAATGTCACATTCAGCAACTAAACATTTTTAACATTTAAAATTCAGGGAAGGGGGTGGAATAAATAAATGTATGCAACCAAGTTCAGCTTTGAAAGGACTTATTGTCAAATACAGAATAGAATTTAGAAGTGGCTCTATTATCACAAATGTTCCGATGACATGAGAGCCTAATGATTTAGATTTACAGCCTAGTAACCTTTTATTTAAATGGGGAATGTATTTAAAACTCAATAAATATATGCAAATATTATAAACACCAATGTTTTGTAAGTTTAAGTATCCTGTACATCAAATCATTTCCCTTAAATTAATGTAGAAGGAGAAGCTGTAGTAACAGTTTACCCTTCTTGCTCACCAGAGAAACCACCAAGGAGAAAAATAATTGTATAAATGCGATTATATATCCAAAAGTTTAAATCATTAGTCGTATTCTTTAAGTACTATATGTGTCCACAAGTAGTAGAAACTCTAATAAATGTAGAAAAAAATTTGGTACTGTTCACCCTTTGACTAAATATATTTAGAAGTAAAAATTTCCTTTTGTTAATTTGTCCTAATAAAACACAATATGACAAAGGAAAATATTTCTAGATTTGACTGTAACAGTTTAAATATTTTTAACACACACACACCTACACACAATGATAAAAGATAGGGGGAAACATTTGCCATATAATCGATATCCTTAAAATGTAAAAAGTTCTTACAAATCAATAAAAACTTTGAACACCTGATAGAAAAGTAACCAAAGGGTATGACAATCAGTTCTTAAAAGGAGAAATATAAATAACTTATCAGTCGTTTATATATTAAAACGTTCACGCAGTCAACAAAATGAGCACATACTATCTGTCAGACGCTGATCTTAGCACAAAGGATACATCACTGGACAAAATAGACAAAAATCCTTGTTCTAGTAGAGCATACATATTAGTGTGGGTTGGAGGGAGACAGGCAAAATGAATAAAAGAATTAATTATATAGTATGTTAGAAGGTAATACTCTCACATAAATCATGGGAGAAAGATAAAAAACGTTAAAAAAAGATAAAAAAGGTTTTATATAGATTGGTTATTGAAGCTCTCACTGAGAAGGTGACTTTTCAGCAAAGACGTGTAGAAAGTAAGGGTGCTGAACACGCAGATATCCTTGGAGAAAGCATTTCAAGCAGAGAGAATAGCAAGCTCAAAGGCCCTGAGGCAGGAGTGGTGCTATTACATTAAAATAAGAACAAAGAAGCCAGTGTGTCTGAAGTAGATAAGTGGAAAAGAAAGTAGTAGGAGTTATCAGAAAGGTAACAGGGACAGAGAGGTTACTGTTCTTATAATGCCTCAAAAGCAATTATAGGGGCTTTGATTTTGGTTTTTATTCTGAGATGAGAAACCACTGGAAATTTTGAGCAGGGGAATGACATGATTTGACTTACATTTTTAAAGGACCGCCTTGGTTGCTCAGTAGAGAATAGACTATTAAGGCTTATGAAAACTGTAGCAAGTGAAAACAAGGTACATTTTTCACTCATGAGATTGGCAAGTATTTTTTAAAGCAGGTCATAAAACAGCATGCATACTATTATTACATTTGTGTGACTATAATCATAGGTAATAGTCTTAAGATGTGCTAGGAAATAAGACAATTTATCAGGGAGATTTACTTTTCAAAAAAGGTCACATTGACAGCAACTGTTGCTTTAATACCTATGTCATATGGGGAAAAAATGGCTTTGGAAAGTGAGGCAGACCTGAGTTTGAATGATAACACTGTCACTTATTTTCTTTGTGGCCTTTAACAATTTAATCAGCTTCTCTGTGCCTCAGGTTCCTCATGAGTAAGATGCAAATAACAATGTCCCCTTTTTACCCTCATTAGTTCAAGGATTAAGCAAGAAAGTCCATGTAAAGCCCTTGGCATAGATTAGGACCAAGCAAATATTGGTTTTTATTGCCCCAAATATTAGACTGTGTTGCATACTCAACATCTATCACCCGTTTCCTTGTTAACCAAACAAGGACATTGTTCAGGAATCCCCCTCTTGGGGAAGGAGGTCCAATCCTGGCAGTAAGGTCTGATTTTCAGTGGGTTGCAGTGGTCCCATGACCTTTGCCAGGCATTGCTTTTGGCGTGAACAGGTGTCACAGACCTGGCCGCTGAGACTGAGACCTAAGGGAGAGTCTGCTGGGTGGCTTTTGGGAAAAATTTCCTCACCTTGAAGAGACTCACAAAAAAAGACTTTTCTTTTCCCCTGGACCTTGTCATGCCCGAATGTGGTACCTGGGAATTCTGTATCCATTTTATGGACAAAACTAACAGGCTAAAGATGGCAAAGCATGATAATGCAAACAAAGAACCAGCCTGGGTCCTTGAATTAACCAACTTTGGAGCAGCCCTAACTAGGACTCCTTGTCATGTGACGTATTTTCTTTATTGTTTAAGCCAGTTCAGTCAGCCCATATCATCCTAACTGATATATTCCATTCATTCATTCATTCATTCATTTTTCTGCTGAAAAAGTCCCTCTCATCATATTTCTGCCATGGTCTCTTCTTCTCCATCAACACTGGGTAGAATCAACAAAGACACAGAGAGAATCAGAAATAAGATTTTCAAAATAACTGAATTATTTCCCCTGAAAATAATTTAGAAAGGGCATTCTCTCACATTTAAACAAACAGAACCTATCCCAAAGGGTTGGTCTTTAAAATGGCTTTAGAAAAGAAAAAAAGATGTGCTAAAATTTCTCTGAAAAATTTTGACTCAGAGCTGATAAAAGTTGGTCACTTCGGGACTGTACTTAGAGGATGTAGCTACACTGGTACAATCTGTCTTTTCTGTTTTGACAGAAACAGTGCCTGTGGCATTGATTCTGGTCACTTTGTTAATCACTCTGGTCATTTTGTTCATGATAACAACAGAAATAAACAATATAATCACTAGAGGCAGTGTATTTGGTGGTTAGGTAGATGGGCTTGGAAATCAGACTGCCGGTGTTGAAATGCAGGTAAAGATGGTGTGACCCATAGCAAATTGTCTAATCTAGTTAAGTCTCAGTTTCACATCTGGAAAATGGGGGATAATAGTACTTACTTTGAAGGGTGCTTACAGGGATTAAATCAAATAAAATGATATGATTACATATAAGGATAATATTTCCATGTTTGGGCACATCCTCAGTCATATGCTACTTATGAGCCTGGAGGTTACCCAGGTGTATAGGATAAGGTGGAGGAGAAAAACAAATGGCCTTTCCCATCACTAGATTTGTCGATCCAACATATCTAGGACCTATTGGAATGAGCCGAAATAGTTCAAGCAGGGGATGCTACCTGGTGTGGGAATTACACGAACCCCATAGTTTGGTGTCTGTGTCCAAGTAGATTTCATCTAAAGCTTCTGCATGTCCTCATTACTCTGATAAGAACTGGCCAACAGAAAGCACATAATCTGATGAAAAAGTTCTTCATCATTATGATACTTAATCATGTTGCCTTCTATCTCAGATCCTCAAAGCCCTTGACATTAGCGTTAACTCTCATCACACGGTAATAACTTATCTCCTTTAAAAGATAAAGAAATAAAAGAGATGGGAAGGCTACACCCCAAGTGTGGGAGAGTGAAGGGAAGATGAAGAATAGCATGCTATTAAAAAGACGAAAGCAAATATGGCAAAATGTTAATGTGTATTTTATCTGGGTATTGCAGAGTTTTTAAATTGTAATTTCTGTATTTTTTGTATGCCGAGAATGTTCCTTAATTTTATAAAATTAAAAGGAAACGAAAAGACACATAATAACTGCAATTGTTTTTTAACAATTAGATCTTAACACCACAATGAACTTCATAGATTATGGAATAAGAATAGGAAGCCGCAACCCTAAAACCTTTGAAAACTTAAGTTGTGATAGTAAAACAGACTCTCTCACTAACAATTTTTTAAATGTTGTATTTTACAATAGCAATAACTACTAGAATAGTTTTAATAAGGTCTAGATGGGTAAAAATCTAATGTGATCCTTTAGGCACTATGGGGGGTTGCAATGGTATTAAAAGTAGATTGTGACGACAGGAGGGAAAAAACTTAGCACTTCTATGTCTAAAAATTTGTTTTTCATGGAACTCTAAACAGACAATGATCAAAAATCAGTTTTAGATTGAAAAACCAAATATAATAACCATAAAACTTGTATTTAAGTCATAACTTCCTAAATTTAAAAAATCCAACACCACACAAAACCACTAGGCTCTAAGATGTTCACTGGTAATTTCCCCTGACTATTAACTAGAGTTAAAAATTTGTATTCTAAGCCAAGATAAAAAGATGGATGTATACATAGTGAAGAAAAACAGTAGAGAACTCTAGCTTCTTTCATAAAACCCAAACAAAACATTGAGTCATTCTGGCAAAGACACAGGACTTACTTCCAAAGGGCATTTGAAACTAAAGCTTAATTAGGTGGGTTGTTCCTCAAATAGTTGGAAATTTTGTTGAGTAAACACACTTTGTTTGCCTTCATTAAAGTACTAGTTTATTCATGTCCAATGAAAGAAATCCTGTAGGAAAAAAAGCTGAAGCAACGGGTGTTTTGTTTTTTAATTTCCAAGATATTATTCCTAAAGAGGATCTCTCAGATAAGGAAAAAAATAAATAAATTCATTGAACATTTACTGAGCTCTTTCTACGTGCCAGGAACTATTCTAAGTTCTTGGTCTGTATTAACTCATTTAACCCTCACAACAGCCCTCATTTTCCCAATGAAATAAACACGGAGTAACCATTACAGCTACCCCATGATGAAGCCCACTTAGTTTCTAAATTCACCCTCCTAACCACCGTGCTCTGCTACCTTTTGAGCTCAACCCATCGGCTGAGAGTAGAGTCAGACTGCCTCAGAGAAAAAACCAGGTTTCTGTCCGTCAGAAATGATATGCAGTGAATTGATTTGAAATGCATTATAATAGAGTGTATTTGTGTGGGAGATATTTCCTATTTTAAGGTTTTAAATGAGAGATTGTTTTTATTCAATTGACAAGGACATTGAACTTCCCAATATTTTGATCAGTCCTTGTATAATCCCTACACACACACACACACACACACACACACACACACACATTCACACACACTATTCCGCTAAGGGCTTTTAGCTGCTGATGCCTTATTTTTAATAGGCAGAGGGAGAACCTGCACTCATTTTGCCATGAACTGGCTACCATTTTTATGGCCCATTCACATCAGCATTATCTCTTGCAGGAGCCCCAAAAGCAGAGCTGTAACTGGGAGATTAATGCTGTCTTCAAAGTGAGGCATCACCGTCCACTACTGGGCCCCCTTATCACGTGGTGCCCCCCACTTTAGACATGTTCATTTTGTAACCTATGAAGAATAAAAGGACATTTTTCTACAATTTTTGCATGAGATTTAAATAATCTCAGGGCTTGAGAGGGGAAGGGAGGAATGGAGAAAGAGAGAGTGCTAAATATGGAACATTTACCACAAACACAAGACAGAGATCTGATGACTGTTTATCAATAAATAATACCTGTACCCAGAGCCCAAAGTATATTACCTTGAAACCTGACAGCTTTAGGTAAACAGAAATGCTTTCTTGTTCAGGAAAGGCATTCCAGGGAGATTCAGATGTTTCTTGATAAATACAAATAGAAACCTATTGGTGGCTTCAGAATTTCTATGGAAGAAGTCGTAGGGGCAGCTTAAACTGGGCAGCATAAACTGTCCATATCAAAGAAGAGAAGAATTGCTGATGAAAAGATTTCTAGCAAAGAGTTAAAAGCTCCCTTGCTCTCCTTTGGTGCTTTACAACTCCCGGTCTGTAGTTGCATTAAGTACTCATTGAGACCTCACTATTTGCATAGCACCTGGAACCTGGGGAAGGTATAAAAGAAGTGTTAGATAGGTTCCTTGCCCTCCAAAAGCTTTTAATATAGTTGGTGAGAAAACATACCCCATGGAACAATTACGTAATAATGACAGACTGTGACCAGGCAATTAACAAATCTATGAAGAATGTGTCAAAATTTAAACCAAAGACCAGAAAATGTGAAGCAATGTGGTGAGTTGTAAAGCAGAGAGATGGGCAGAGAGGAAGACAATAGGAGTTCAGGGAGGAAAGGAGAGTTCACCAGCAAAACCTTAAGCCCAGCCTACGTGTGTGCTGAATCAAACACTTGACGTCGAGAAGAAAGGTTGACCAAGGAAGTGAGGGCCAAGGTGTTAAAACATAAGCTGAGGGCGGCCGGATGGCTCAGTTGGTTAGAGCTGGAGCTCTCAACAACAAGGTTGCCAGTTCAATTCCCACATAGGATGGTGGGCTGCGCCCTCTGCAACTAAGATTGAAAACGGCGACTGGACTTGGAGCTGAGCTGCGCCTTCCACAACTAGATTGAAGGACAACGACTTGGAGCTGATGGGCCCTGGAGAAACACACTGTTCCCCAATATCCTCCAATTAAAAAAAAAGTCTTCTGTTGTTTTTTTTTTGTTGTTTGTTTGTTTTTTTAAATATATCAGCTGAGGGGCTAAGACTTTATCTGCCAGAAATTTGGTAACTACCAGGCAGGGTATGACCAAAAAAAAAAAGAGCTTTGGGGGGTGGGAGGCTGTGTTGTAACACAACTGAGAGAAGCAGACAAACATGCTTGACCATCTCTTATGAAACTTCCTGTGGTTTTGTGAGGGACTCACAGTGCCCAGGATGAATGCTGGGGGGACATTGGGAAACATAACACCAAATCCTTGACCTTTATTAGCACTGACTGCTGTTGTCAAAAACAATCAGGCACAATTCAATCTCCTACTAAACTCAAAAAATTCAAATGATCTGAGTAATGTCAGGGAGGAAGAAACTTTTCCCTCTGTCTTCTTAGGTCCAGTGTCTGGAGCCTCTATAAACTAATCTGGCAAAAGAGATTAACAGGAGAAAAGGTTTTAATCCATAAGCATATGGGTGTTTCATAGAAAAGGAGTGAAAGCTCTAAGAAGCAAATAGACGGTTTTATCAAAGTGGGGAGTAGGGAATTTAGGCCTTCAGTGGTGGGGGGTAGATTGTGGGAAGGTGACTAGGAAACGTATGGTAAATAAGGGTTGTAAGGTTTGTTAAACTACTGTATCCAGAGTCATTCTCCTCTTTCTCCTATAGGGGAAGAGGACACCTTTACAAATGAAAATTTCCTTTATAAAAGCAAACTTCCTTTACAAAAGGGAAACTTATAAACTCTGGTTTTAGAGCGTTTCATGAGTCAGCTATTCCCCAGTCACCCTCACCTTAAAATAATCCTTTTGCCAAAGTGGCATATTTTCGGGTGGCAAAACATTGAAAACAGCCAAACTATCAAAAGTCTTTCAGAGGCTGCCACATTCCTTTTTGCTTCGTCAGCTTACTGCTTTCTCCACAACCCATCAAATGAAAAAGAGTAGTTCTATTCACCTTTGCTATAGGAACTTCTAAACTTCGAACTTCTAAATTTAGAAATTCTTTTAACAAAAACGAGATGTATTTTATTAGTTATATGTGTCTTCACCTCCCTGGGTAGAATGTCCATTCTGGCTGTATGATATTTGTTTAAAACACAGAAGACAATCGTATTTGTTGAAAGAATCTGTTTACATTAAATCATCAGTATAGTAGCTAAAACAGTAAGTACAAAATCATGGCAAAATAGAACACAATAGGTAGAGTCAAAAGCAAATAGCAGAAACTTCTAAATCTTAACTATGGACATGGTAGTTGACACAATTGTATGCAATTGTCAAAACTCCTTGAACTGTGCTCTAAAAAGGACGAATTCTACTGTACATAAATAGTCCTTGCTTTTTAAAATGAGGGGAAGGTAATTAACAAACCAGAAATAGGTATTTGAAAATTTTGTCGCAAACAACAAATATCCATAACCCATTAAGCGCTCCGAAGCCTCAAGAAGGGCATAACCCAAAAGAAAAATGAGAAAAAGATCATATAGTTCACACACACACACACACACACACACACACACACACACACAAATGGAAATAGCCCTTAAACACACAAAAAGTTTCAAAATAAAACCACTGCAAGACATTACTCTTTTGGGTGGCCAGGCGGCTCAGTTGGTTAGAGCACAAGCTCTGGATGATAGGGTTGCCGGTTCAATTCCGGCATAGGCTAGTGAGCTGCGCCCTCCACAACCAAATTGAAGGACAACAATTTGGAGTTGATGGGCCCTGGAGAAACACACTGTTCCCCAATATTCCCCAATAAAATTTATAAAAAGACATCACTCTTTTCTGTCAAACTGGCAAAAATCCAAAACTTAGACAACTTTGTCACTGAGGTTACAGGGAAACAGGCATTCTGCATATGGTTGTTTGAAAGTAAAATGGTTCACCTCCAGGGGAGGATAATCTAGCAATATCTAGCAAAATTACACGCGCCTTTCCTCTTGTGGGAAACAATTTCAAAGACACGTTGGCAAAAATATAAAATGTCCCATGGTCAAGGTTATGACTGTACTATTACTTATAATAATTTAAAAAATGGTAAAAAAAAAAAAAATGGTAACAACCCAAATATCCATCAATTGGGCAATTAGGTAAATAGAATACTACGTAGCCATAAAAAGAAATGAGAGCAATCTTAACACACTGCACTGGAATGATCTCTATGATAAATCATTTGAAAAAGAATAGTGCAGGGGGTGGCCGGTTAGCTCAGTTGGTCGGAGTGTGGTGCTAATAACACCAAGGTTGCCCGTTCGATCCCAGCATGGGCCACTGTGAGCGGGGCCCTCCTTAAAGAGAAAAGTAAGAAAATAGTGCAGAACAGTGTTTGTAGTATGTTTTGTATTTGGAAACTATTTTTTTAAACAACCAACAGAAAGATAAGCTTAGGAATAATAACAATTAGTTACTTCTAGGGGGATGGAGGGAACCAGTTGAGGGCACAGAGAATAGAAGCACAACTTACAGGAACATATCTTGCTCTATAGTTTTGATTTTGGAATTATGTGAATGTTAATATAATTAAAATCTAAGTTTAATCAAAATGGGAAAAGCAATCCCTATTAATTGAAAACACATTAAAATATTAAGTGAAACTAACTGAATAGTTAGCATCAGAGACACCCAAGAAAAACAATTGTCCTGAATGTCTTTAACTAATATTTTGACAGTATGTCCCTTAGTGTATATATTCTAAGTATAAAATAATTATCAAGTAATCTTAAACTGTACTAGTGTTATAACTGTATTATTTTGAAATTATTATAGGTATAAGATAAAGTAGTTAAGTGATAATGCTGGCATTGCTTTTTATGCTCATACTTTTTAGAAATATACTTTGAAGTATGTATGGAAGAAGGGACATGATATCTGGGAGTTGCTTGAGCAAAAGAAGGAAAAGGGAATGGAATCTTGACAACTGTTGAATGTTGGTGATGGATATATTGGGATTCACCATGCAGTGCATTCTCATGTTAAATTTCATAATAAAAAATTTTGAAAGAAACATATGATCTCTATTTGTAGTGACAGTCCACTGGCACACAATCACCACCCCCTTATACTATTTAAAGTAAATAGTTTTAAAGCTGGGACCAGATCTGAACTCCTGTGAAGAAACCTCTTAGCATTCTTTCATTTCCAAAACTCTTTAAAAATCTTAAAAGATAGAGCTTCACTGTGTCACTGAGTGATATTTCAGTTAATAGCTGCATTTCTATGTGGAGAAATTAATAACAGGAGTATAATAATAATAGCTTGTTGTGTCTTGGGCCATCCTTTTTAAAATGCTCATGGCACTTTCTCATGTAGTTATCTCAGCTTCACCTAAGGGCTTTGTAATTACTGCCACTTCACAGATGGGAAACTGAGTCTCAGAGAAGTTAAACGATGTGTCCATGATCACAGCAGAGCTGACATTGGGACTTAGGTAGCTAATTATACAGTTCAACTCTTTAACTCGGACTACAGGGAAATTAACACCAAGAGATGAGATTAGAACTCATAATATTTTAGTTTTTACTCAAGCACTCTGGTCAAAGAGTATATTAGAAAGATCACCAAACAAAAGAAAGGTTTTAAGACCCTAAATTTCATATTTAATGGATAGGCTGGAACTAGTTAAAATTGTTACTGTACATTTGGACTCTTGCTAGGTGTGCATGCGTGTGTGCGTGCGTGTGTGTGTGTGTTTATCCATCTGGCTCTCTTTTTCATCACTGCTGTGAAATCAATGGTGTCTTTTCCATTTATTTGAAAGTCCAGTTCACGGGCTTGTGTCTACAAAGTAATCATGGTAGGACACAGTGGTTATTGAATGTGTTTCTCCTGGCTTGGCCACATTCCTTCCTGTAGAGAAGAATTAAGCTAATAAGTTCATCAAATAGTCACAGGATACATTGCTACAGGACAAGCCTAAGTCTTGAACACCTTCTCTTTATTGGAAAAAAGTTGTTGACTTAAATGTTTCCAAATGATGCTCATGTTTGTTGAAGCAATACTGGCATGTGACAAGGCCGTAACTGTAGGACTACCATCTTCAGTCTTGAACTGTGCAGCAGCATCTTTAACTATTTGATTCTTCTGACATTTCTAATGTGAAAAAGAGAAATGACTTCCAACCCAAATTCCCATGTTGCTCTTGGTCTTTGATTTATGTAGCACTCTGGTATTACTTGAACATTTTTGTTTTATTATTTTTCAAAAGGCAGTATAATGACTTCTTATTTTTCCTTAGGGTTTTCTTATAATTTGGGTCAAAGTAACTTTTTGCAAATTAAAAAGTAAAAAGAAGTCATGTGAAAAATTATAAGAATTTAAAGGTATGCATTTTGATCCCATCAAAAAATTCAACTACTATATATATATATATATAAAATTCAACCACATTAAAAGTTACATAAAAGTTACATAAAAACATTTATGCATTTATCATATATGGACATTAAAATCATCCTGTTTAGTATCATAGAGAAATGTTCATGATTTAATATCAAGTCAAAAATATAGGATACAAAACTAAATATACAGCATGATCCCTATTTTGTCTAAAAATAATTTGTGGATAGAAAAAAGGCTAAAAGGAAATACACCATAATGTTCATAAATATGTATTATCTTAGCCTGGTGGAACTATGGGTCATTTGTATTTTCTTTTTTTATGTTTTTCTACATTTATAGGTATCTCCTGATTTTCTTAAGTTCGAGTTACATCATTTTACTGTTATGAAAGACCTACATTAGTACCTATTTTCGCTGACTGAAAGAAAAAGAGGATTTTTACTTTCACACACAGAAAAAGTGAAAAGCAAAAATGGCACTTAGCATTTGTTTTGCAGTGAGCCATTACACAGTTACAGAGTCAGGGCAAGTGAAAGTGGCACTGCTTTTACTTATGGTTATATGCGTTACTTGGTATGATTTGGTGGGTTAGTTTGGGCGTCTGGGAAAGCTCAAAGTTGTTTCTATAGAAACGAACAGTAATTGCTTCTTCAGTTTACACTGTTTCGGATTACAAAAGATTTCATGAGAACACTGTGCTTTTGGATAGTGGGGGAAACCTTTAATGGATTTTCTAAAATAGATATGTATCACTGTTACCATAAGAAAAAGGATCTTTTAAAGTATTTTCTACCCCAGTGTTTAATTTACAATAATGGATACTTTTAATAGTGATTATTCGTAATTCCCAGCAACCCTGTGGCATGCAGAAATGGACTACAAAATGTACAGTTGACTGGATAGTTCAACAATTCACTTTTCCAATCTTCCATCCATCCCAGTAGCACACGTCAAAATACAAAGACATATTCCCCAATGACATTTTCCCCTCTGTTCCCTCTCTATATTCTCAGTCACCACGTTAGCAAAACTTGGAATAATTTGCTCTTTTCTGATGTACTAATTTAGCAAATAGATTTTGAAACCTAAAGATGTAGCCAGAGGGTGATGTTCATTTAGATTTATTATTGCTCTTGAAAAATAAAAAACTGGCTTGTCTATGTTGACATTGCCTTGTTGAAGTATTTTTAACTAGAACAAAAATAGAACTGTTACAGTTTCCATTTTCTTCAAACAGCTACATGTTATAAGTGGTTGGAATGATAAAAACCAACCAGGACTTCTCATCTTAGTATAGAAGCCACAACTGTGGAAGCTCAGCCACCTGACAAATACCAATAGAAAATACCACCCCTCATCCCACATTTAGAAGCATCTGCCATTACCAACAAGTGACAGGGGCAGGGAGACTGTGACACCACCAAGCTTCCTCCTACGGATGGTGACCCACTATCAAAACCCTTTGAAATTAAATGATGTATGTATTTTTCAGTGCATTTGGCAATACCTTGGCCAGACAGCAGAACCGTCTTGTAGATAAAACAGCCACATTAGGTTATTCTCAAACTATTAGCCATTTTTTTCCTTGGGGGAAATTGAAAATAAAAGAAACACATATACAAACACAACGACTACAACTCCACAAAAAAAGGGGGAGGAAGGGAACATGAAAAATAGACTTAAGATACAAATTTGGAAATAGAACATTTGGGCTTGAGTAAATTATTTTACTTTTCTTCAATCTTAGTTTTCTCATCTGCAAAATGAGGATGATAATAATACTGTGTGTAATATATATCAGTGATTAGCTCAGGAGAGTCAGTTATGGGGGATTTTCACTTTCCAATTTTTTTAAGAGACTGAAAATGCCTATTTCATAAGGTTCTAACAAGGATCAAGTGACACAATGAATGTAAAAGTTTTTGTAGACAGTAACACTCTACCATGATTATGGTTGAAGATATGTCTAGCAAAACTCAGAGTGTTGATCAAGCATTGGGAAAAGATAATCTCATTTTCCCTCCCTTCCTCACTTATTGGCATCCGAATTAGGAGCTACATCTTAGTGTTTAAGAAAAACACTACATCCCCAAAGCTCTCTCCCCAACCTGGTGCCGAGTCAGAAATTCTTCTGGTCTTGGATTTTCATCGGTCACCCAACAAAGCCCCATTGGTATTGACTGAGGGTAGCAGCCTCCATCCTGCAGGAGAGCTTGAGTTCAAAGAACCCTTTTGTGCTTTTTCAGAGAGCTCCTGAAGAGTAATACCGCAGTGGATATAACGTGACTTGCCAGCCAGTCCTCCCCTCCTCACCCAGGGATTGCTAAGGATTTGATGCTTTCCATTAGAAATCAATTCTCTCTAAGAACTTTTCCTTACCACTCCTCACTTCCACCTCCTGAGGGTAACAGTGTGTCCTGGGACATTTTGGTTGGATGTATTTATTGTGTGCATTTCCATAGGAAAGGTCACAGCCATAAAGAGGTGAGAATTATGAGGGGAAAAGAGGTCAGGAATGGAACATTGCTTTTCTTTTCCTTTGTTTGTTTGGATGTCTTCAGTAGAAGGCAGCAGACCTATGAGGTATGGAAAGCAGGAAGGAGAGGCCGAAAGGGAGATGTAGAAAACAAAGGAGATATGAGATCTCCAGAACAAACTTTACCTCATAATTTTGCCTGATGCTGGCTCCATAAACAGAACATCCCTCTTCCCCTCTGGGCAAAAGAGGCAATCAGAGTAATTAAAAGTTCAGGGCTTGTTAGATGTTAAGTACCTGTATTTCAGCTGAGAAAAAAGCTGTTACATAAAGTAGGGATTTCTCTGTTTAGAACTGGCCTGCAGCAATCAAGCTGGCACCAAAACCTGCTCTGTTTCCCTCTGAGTTTTGCTGCAACCCCTAAGTTATAATCAGAGGAAGGAAACGCCTGAGAGATCTGAAGGTTTTAATTGTTGTCAACTGCAATTGGCTTGGATTACCACACAGCAACGTAGCTCAAGGTCAGTGTCTGCCACTGTAATCAGCTGCCGGAATGTATGATTTTAGCTGGGTGGCACCATTTCTGGACAAGAGCCGTGTAGCTGCATTTAGGCAAGCTTAGAGCCTGGAACATTGGCTGACAGAGATTCAAATGTAAATTTATCCGCAAGTGAGAGCAGCGATATACCCACCATATTTTTCATGCAAAATAGGACCTTGCCAGCGAGCTTCCAAAGAAAACAGGAAGTGGCCATGATTGGGGGTCAAGAAACCACGTACACTCCATCGGCAGGAGCTTTCGTTTCTTCTAGTCTAGTGCAGTGAGGACTGACAGGGTCCAGGAAGACCTGGAGAGGAGGGGAGGCAGGGATGTAGCAACAGTGTGTGCCTGGTGCCAGCAAAAATCCTGTGGAAGACGGAGATGTTGGTTTTGTATGAAACACAAATCTGATTCCCCCTACTTGACACAGAACACTTGATCTTTTCACCTAATGAACAATGAAAGGGGGGGTGGGGGGGATTCTTTTTAATTTCTTTTTGAAGAGTTTTGTTCCCACCCCAGGTCAGACTCAACACTTTGTGCAACACATGTAAGTTTCCCCAGGACTTCCCAGAGCCTGGGGTAGAGAATGGGGTGGAGGTGGGGTAAAGGTCTCCCCAGGGACGAGAGCTGCTTCTTCTGCAAGCAAGCAAGCACATGGTAGAGGGCCCTTCCTGAGCTGTGCACTTAGAGGCCCCGTGTTTGTATCACTGTGTACTAGCATTGGCCCAGCACTTCAAAATGAGGACAGTCTCGAAGCTCCTACACTCTCAGCCTTCTCATACGAGAGATGAGAAAATAGATAGATGTAAAAGCCAGTCCGAATCATAGGAAAATCACTAACAGAGCCAATTCAGAACTCTGGCTCAGCCCTCAGTGTCTTGCATGTAGTCGAAAGCCCAAAGCACAGCCAGGAGCCGTGAAAGACCCCAGGTATGATTTCTCCCTGATAGAAGCAGGTGAGGTGGTACTGATTCTTCAACAGGTGTGAAGATGGGTGTTGGGAGGAAGGTTGTTTCAGAATGACATCTTCTCAAACTCCATGACTTCTTTCCTCTCATTCTAAGATGTACCCACTCCCCTCAAAGTCCCACCCCTCTGAGAATCTCCACAGGGTACTGAGTTGTTATTGGTAGCACTGCTTCCAATCTGAACATCTTGGAGACAAGAAAAGATGGTTCCCTAAAGTGTCCTTCAAGCTCTAAAAATTATCTTCTATGACTAAAATAGTAAAACTTTTCAATGTAAAAACAGGCATAATAATTTATTTAAAAATCACCTAAAGAGGCCGGCCCGGTGGCTCAGGCGGTTATAGCTCCGTGCTCCTAACTCCGAAGGCTGCCGGTTCGATTCCCACATGGGCCAGTGGGCTCTCAACCACAAGGCTGCCAGTTCAACTCCTCGAGTCCCACAAGGGATGGTGGGCAGCGCCCCCTGCAACTAAGATTGAACACAGCACCTTGAGCTGAGCTGCCCCTGAGCTCCCGGGTGGCTCAGTTGGTTGGAATATGTCCTCTCAGCCATAAGGTTGCTGGTTCGACTCCCGCAAGGGATGGTGGGCTGTGCCCCCTGCAACTAGAAAACAGCAACTGGACCTGGAGCTGAGCTGCGCCCTCCACAACTAAGACTGAAAGAACAACAACTTGAAGCTGAACAGAACCCTCCACAACTAAGATTGAAAGGACAACTTGACTTGGGGGAAAAAAAAAAAAGACCTGGAAGTACACACTGTTCCCCAATAAAGTCCTGTTCCCCTTCCCCAATAAAATCTTAAAAAAAAAAAAAATCACCTAAAGAAAGATCAGTCTAGGTAATCTTTTCGGGGAGAGGTATTTTCTCTAGGGGGAGCAGGCTGGTACCTGCAGCAATGTTTCTGAGTAAATGTGGCAAATTTCAGAGAGTTGGGCAGATGCTGGCAACATGCTGAGAGATCTGGAAAGGTAAGGCTTCACAACTTTACAGCAGACCCTGATGTATTGATTGGAGGAAATCTTTGACCTAGTTCATTTCTCTGTCTTCTACAATAAAAAATGTCTTGATCTCTTGAAAGGCATTCAGATTAAAAAAAAAAAAAAAAAAAAAAAAAAAAAACATTATGCCAGAGAAGGACAAATACTGCACGATCTCACTTATATGTGTAATTGAAAAAAACATCGAAACAAATGAACAAAACAAAAACAGACTCATAGCATTAAAGAACAAACTGATGGTTGCCAGAGGGGAGGTGGGAAAGGGGATGAAAAAGGTGAAGGGAAATATAAGTCAATAGTGTGATAACTTTGCCCGGTGACAAATGATTACTAGGTTTCGTGTGGTGTTCACATTGCGAAATATATAAATGTCGAATCACTACATGTACACCTGTAACTAATATAATAGTGTATGCCAACTGTACCTTAAAAAGAAAAAAGAGAAATTGACCCAAAAGGATAAAAAAACTTTTGATAAGTACATTTGATTCTGAAATCCACTTAGAGATGAAACACTTAGAAAATTCCAATTTGAAACTATCACACTGGTTTTCAATAATCATAATAAAATACACTGTAATAAAAAAGATTATGCATACTTCAAGCTTTGGCAATGAGATCTTCATTATACGTAACATTTAAAACATGCCTTCAAACTGATTTTTTTAAACTCATGGACAGACAACAGAATGGTGGTTACCAGAGGAGAAGGGGGGAGGAAGGGAGGATGATGAAGAGGGTAAAGGGGGTCAAATACATGGTGATGGAAGGAGGCTAGACTATGGGTGGTGAGCACACATTAAGAGTATACAGATGTTGTATTATAAAGCTGTATATAAACCTGAAATTTATATAATGTCATTCACCAATGTTATCCCAATACATTTATTTTTTTAAAACTGATTTTTTTTTTAAATCCTCAAACTTTCCATCTCTAGGTGTAACTACTTTCAAGTCGTATTACACTTTGTTCCAAAAGAACACTTTACCTGTAACCACTGCAACTAAGTAAATAACTTGATGGGTTACGGTGCTCTGTCAGGTCTCTTGTGAACCGTGTATACAGTCCTAATAAATTCTTCCCTGAGAGAAGACCTGCCAACAATCAGAATTGTCCACAGACATGTGGGGTGTCTCCTTGTTGGTGGGCTCAGTGTAGACTTAACTACTATTGTCAAGGTATTGCAGAAAGGTCAAGAGCTGGATGAGTTGGTAGAGTAAACAGTGTTTACCAAGTTTTTTTTAAATCACAACTAATATTAAACACATTTTACATTGTAACTCAGTGTATAGGTTTCATACATATATATTTGTTATGAGTTGAATTGTGTCACTCCCCAACGATATGTTGAAGTCCTAACCTCCAGTCAATGTGACTTAATTTGGAAATAGGGTCTTTGCAGATATCATCAAGTTAAAATGAGGTCATTAGGGTAGGCCCTAATCCGGTAAGACTGGTGTCCTCCTAAGAAGAAGGAAATTTGGACACAGACACACACAGAGAAAAGGGAATGCCACATCACAACTCAGGCAGAGAGATTGGAGTGACGCAGCTGCAAGCCACAGAATGCCAAGGATTTCTGGCCACCATGAGAAGCTAGGAAGAAGAAAGGAAGGATTCTGCCCAGAGTTTCAGATGCAGCACGGCCTTTGTGACATCTTGATTTTGGACTTCCAGGTTCTGAAACTGAGAGAATAAATTTCTGTTGCCTGTAAGTCACCTGGTTTGTGGTACTTTGTTATGGAAGCCCTAGGAAACGAAGACAATAATAAAATAGAAGTTTTCCTCAATGTTATTTATCTTCACATGGGCAATTCTGTTCTATTCTATTTGAAAATGCTTGTTATAATCCGGTTCATTGATTTCACTGCCACTAATGGGTTGTGATCCACAATGTGAAAAATACTGGACTAGAAATGCCCTTTAATGTTCTTTCCAAATTTGAGAGTCTGTGACTCTACGGGATATAAATGGGATGTAGATCAGAAGAACCAGAACACAAAAAGGACCTAGTTGTGTACCCTGTTCTCAGCATAGCCACTCTTTACTCTATGATCCCTTACAGATCTGGAAAAGACAAATATTTTAATATTAGACAATACAAAGTTGTAATATTGAGAAAAGTTTGTTTTTTTAACAATATTTGGCTATTGCTCATAGTTCCCTTCCCCCAATAAACAGATATTAAAACACCTAAATGTGATGAATTTTATCCCAACATTCTAGATTACCTGACAATTCCAGAGGTGGTGGTCAAAGTATACAACTTGCAATTAGAAGATGAGTAAGTTCTGGGAACTAACATACAGCATGGTGATTATCGTCAACAGTATTGCATTATAGGCTCGAAAGTTGTAAGAGAATAGATCGTAAATGTTCCCACCACAAAAAAGAAATGGTAATTATGCGACGTGATAGAGGTATTAGTTAACACTCTGTGGTAATCACATTGCAGTATATAAGTGTATCAAATCAACATGCTGTACCCCTTAAATTTACACAGTGTTATATGTCAATGACATCAGTTAAACAAAAACAAAAACAAACCTGACAATTTCAGCCCTCTTATAAATGCCTGTGAAGCTGAGTCAAGGTATAGACTTCCCACCTTGGTTATTTGGCTCGGAGGTTTGCCCAGTACTCCATCAAAAAGACATTGTTTTGTAGATTGGAACCTACCTGCAGGGTTGACTGATGGCAAGCTGGCTGAGGGAGGCAGTTGCTTCCCAACTTGGCTAATGCTAGGGAGACGGTCGGTATTGGAGGGTGACAAAAAGCATTGGCCTTTCTGTCAGATAGCCTGTCAGGGTCACGTCAATTTAGGTTCACAGCCTTGAGTTCTTCTGTAGCGTCCCTCGGCTTCAATTTACTTATCTCTTAAAAGATGAAAATAACCCCCACCTCCCTGGGATGTTGTTGGGATTAAATAAATTCATCCCATAGTCATTAATACACAATAATATTAATGATCAATAATACATAATTTGTACAGAATTAAGGTACATAAAGCATTGTGCTTGTCACACTGTAAACCCTTAGTAAATATTATATATTTTTATCATTATAAGACCATATGCTCCTGGAAAGCAGAGACGGTGGTTTAGACATCTTTGTGTATACCTCATAACTCCGAACACAGAGCTTTGTACACGCAGGTTGCACAACTATGTTGGTTGGAGAAATTTACTGCTAACAACACAATAGCATTCCTGCCGTTTCTTTCTCCTTCATTAACAACACCTATTTCTCAAAGGAAGACTACAATCAAAAACGCCACAATGAACTTTAAGGGCATTAAATGAACCTCCTTAATCTAAATGGCAGCAGCAAGTGGACTTGTTCTCAGCTTCAAAGACGGGAAAGTTAAAGGGCATGTGTGAGGGCCATCATCAGTCTGTCAGCAGGGCTGGAAATAGAAGCCAGAATTCCCCACAGCACGACCCCTAAGGGGCAGGGTAGGCCTTTTTAAAGCACCTCATCTGAGGAGAGCTTAACGAACTACAGTACATTTCTGGGGCAAATGGGATTTCTCAAAGGGAAGAAAGGCTTTCCCTTCTTTTTCATTTTGTCATTCATGAGAAGACCACGCAATAACTTTAGGGATCATTTTGAGAAAAGAAAAAAATGATCACGACCAACCCTTGTTGTTTTTGCAAAACGCCTCTCAGTCCTTGGTCAGAGGCACAGCATTTTACATTTTTGTATCTGTGCACCCTGCGTCCTTCACTTGGAATAATATCATAGATCCTTTTCCGCGTTGCTACACTTCATCATAAAGGTAATTTTTAATGGCTGCATCTTAGACGACTGTGTGGCTGTCCTACCATCTACCATACCACCCCCCAATTTTTGTATGTGTGTCATTTAAATAGTTTTCAGAAAGTAACTGTACATTCGCAAAAGCATATATGTCAAATTAACTCCTTTCTTTGTGCGAGCAGAAATGAGTTTATGGACATTTAAGATACTAGACTAACTGGAAATAAGGAAAGGCTGACCAGTTCCCTGATTATTTTTCCTTTACCTACTTCTCACAATCCAATCAATGAAATTCATATTTTCACTAACTGAACACACTACCTCCCTCGGAAAATTGACTTCTCCCCTAAAGTAATGAAAGACAATGGAGCAGATGTAAGGGGGCCATTGCTTTTGCTGTCCCAGTTTTTCATCCGTGTGTAGTGGCTTTGTGATTTTCTCTCCAAAGCCATTCCACTCTCCTTTATCATGTATCAGCCTTGTGACTTTAGCTCCAAAAGTCAGTCCTGATTAGTCTAAAGGGATTGTTTTCAAACAAAGCATAATGTGATCTCCATCCCCACCAAACTGGGATATGGTATTCTACCTGTTTCTAATCCTTCTCCTGGGGCCAGTGGGCTGGCGTGGGCAGGTCCTTCTCATAATGAATGGTAGAAGAACAAACCCCAATAGCAAGCCCAATTTCAGAACTCTGCTGGCATCACAGCTGCTAATATCCCAAATATTATGGCCACATATGGCCAAAGTAAGTCATATGACTGAATCCAGTGCACAGTAACCTTGACCATGATGAGATGGCACTGTGAAGTTAGATGGCAAAGGGTGTGGTATAGGAGGGGTGAGAAAGTGAGGCCGTTAGTGCAAGCTATCACACATCTCTATCAGAATAAGAACAATCCCTTCTCTTTCTAGTTTTTTAAAGGGTTTTTATCATCGATAGATGTCACATTTTATCAAATACTTTTCCTTTGTGCATCTGTAGAGATGATTATAGTTTTCTTCTTTGTACTATTAGTATGGTGAATGACACTGATTGAGTTTTGGTTCTTTAACTAACCTTGCTGCTGTGGAAGGCCGCCTCTAGGATGACCTTTGATCCCTGTTGGACCATTCTATTTACTTACAATGAATAGAAAATGGCAATGATGATGTGATGAGAAGTCACTTCTGAGATTAAAGACGTGAACGTCAATCTATTTGTTCTCTCTCTGTCTCCGTCATTGCTCTGGGGAAAGCAAGCTGCCATGTTGTGACTACAGCTAGAGAGAGGCCCACTGAGCGAGGAACTGTCTCTGGCCAACTGTGAGTGAGGACCTGTCCACAGTCATAGGAGGGATCTTGGAAACTAATCCTCTCCTGGTCAAGCCTTGAAGATTAAATACATTTATAAAAGGAGGTGAAAGATGTAGAACAGTTTTGGCACCTAGTAGTACAAACACAGTACAGCTTAGCAATGTTATCGCTGAGCTGAGAATTCGTATCTCTTTCCATAGCTGTTAAATGGGGACAAGAAGACCTATTTCCTAGGACTGTTGTGAGCGTTTAATGAAATAGTGCATTGGTAAGAACGTAATGAATAGTCACTATTGTTATCTTAACAACCTAACTGTTTTTTAAAAGTAGGAATTGAGTTTTATTCATCTTTGAATTCCCTAATACTTGTAAGAAAATACGTGTTCGAGTACTACTTTGGAATTAATTGAGAAATTCAATCTGTCTTCACATATATAAAACAAAAAAACAAGCTTCATAGATTTGGGTAAGACATTTAACTTCTGCCTCTTCTTAACTGAAGGCACTAGACATACTCTGTACGGTTTCTTCAATCTCCATTCATTCATTCATCCATTCATTCACTATTCTTTCATTTAATAAATATTTACTCGCCCCCAACCATATGCCAGTCTCTGTGCTTGGTGCTGGGATTGAAACATGAGCAGCACAGATGCAGCTTGTGCTGTCATAACGTTTACAGTCTAATGGGAGGACGACATCAAACAAATAACAACTCACACAAATCTACAATTATAGACTGTGGTATGAGTCATGAAAGTACAATTCAGGGAGCCATGGGAGAAATTAAAGGAGGAACTGGGCCTAGCCCAAGGTAAGAGGAAGCTCACAGACATCACAGTCTATGAATTCTGAGCTTGGTGGAAGGACCTTTGCCCTCTAGCTATCAGAAAGAATAGACTAAAGTGAGTGATTCTAGCCCAAGCAGCATCTCAGAAGTCGCTCTGTTTGCCCCCACGATCCTGGCCATCCCACCTTGGCCTGTGTCTGCAGCCAGCATGGCTGGGCATTGCCAAGCACTTGGGAATCTGGGAGAAGAGAGGACAGGCCATTCGAACAGAATTCCTCTCCTGCTTTTAATGTATGCTGTGAAACCGCACAAAGAACATGTCACATATCTGTCCACAGAACATCTATGACAGAGAGATAATTGCTGGAAATGACTAGAGTGGTGCTGCTAATGCCAGATCAGAGGAGGCTGCCAAAATTTCTCTTCCATGGCAGCCAAAAAACACAGGTGTCTTAATAAAAAGCAAGTGCAGAGGAGAGTGCTGAATGATCAGGAAACTTATTAAAGCTGAAGCCTCAGCTCAGCCTGGTGGATCTCCAGACAGAGTCAGTCTGCCAACTCTCTCCTCCGTTGCCAGGTAAGAGTGAGGCTTCATAGTTATATTCAGGTTTGAGGGGGGTGTTGTCAGACCCGGTTGCCAAGTGGCCTTACAGTCCTCTGTAACCCTTATCTGAAAAATCTGAGAGCTTTTCTTCTTTGTGCAGCCGTTTCTGGACCCAGCATCTGCAGGGTCATCATAAAGCACAGAGCAAGACAAGCTCAGAGGCAAACTGTCAAATGTAAGGACCTTTCCCTCGGGCATCACTGCCACAGGCCAGCTCACATCTGGAAGCCTGACTTTCAGGTCCTGCCTGTTTCACAACCCACCCTGCCTCTCAATTCCTCTAGCACTTTCCTGTTGGCCTCCCCGCATGTCCCATGAGTTTTATGCTTTAGCTCCACAGAATGCACACTGGTGTAAACCTTCCTGGGTCAGCTCATCCCCGGAGGTACAAATATTTACATGTTTCAGGAAAATGCTTCCAGATGAAGTCACTGCCAGTTCCTTGAAACCATCCTGATGGGCTTCTAAGGAGCTGGGAAGCAGGCAGAGTTAAAAGGACATAACCTTGAGCGAGGTTTTTAGACTTCTTCATCGGGAGTCTGGCTTGCCAGATGACCTGAGGCCCCCCTCAAGTCCCTCATACGTGGCCGAACAGACATTTCACGGAGCTGTGATAAACCACACTGAAATGGCAGAACCCTCACGTTTTCAATGCTAAACGGGACCCTGTGAGACATGCCATGACTGACGTTAATACAAAAGCAGCTTAGACTCGGTGGGGGTTGTTTGCATAAGTGAGGGGGTGTTGGGGCGGGTGAGGGTGGGGAAAATGCAGGCAGCTGAATGGCTCTTTAGACAGACAATTTTTCCCTTTATTTCTGGCTGCTGGCTAGAAGTATGTTTCAATTTACTAGTCAGCAAGTTAAGCCAGATGCACACATGGTAGATGACAAAGAAAAGGGCTAATGCGACAAGATACTAAAATTAAAAGCACACTTCAGAGATGGCCTCCTGCTCAAATCACATGGTCACCGGGAGAATTATAAATCAGAAATTAGGTCAAGTGATGGTGTTGAGTTCAGCGTTGTTTGTCCCTGGATAGTATTTCGATGCCCAGATGAGAGCTATCAAGGAGAAAAGTCTGAGCTAAAACATCTGTGCTCTAACCCATCAGCCACTAACCATCAGTTTTAAAACAGCACCAAAATAAGCATTTGGAGAGGAGAAAGGCATATCATCAGCATCTGTCCACTTTTTAATTAAATCAGTCATTGACAAAGATACATCTTGTGCTTGGGGTTCACGTTTCAAAGAAACTGCTACATGCAGAAACCTATTCCCCAAAGCTAGTGCACCTCGTAGGGCAAAGTCTGAGAGAGCCAAGGTCAAATCTGAGCCAGCGAAGGCCAAAGTTAGAGTAAGCCACAGACATGCACAAGCCTGAGGATGAGAAGAAAGTCAAATACTTTATAGGGAGGCCCTGTGGTTTGAATGAGCAGACTGTCCCCTAAACATTTATTCTTAAGTTGGTTGTTTGAAAAGACCTAGGAATACATTTCCCCATAGGAAACATGACATTAAAATAGTTGCATTCTCAGATCTCTCCACAGAATTTTATTTGGCACAGTGCACCTAAAATCACCTCTGGTCACCTTAAGATCCCCAAGACTTGCCTTTGAGCCCCTAGAGTGGCTGGCAGTGATGAGCTGACGGATGGAGGAACTGGCTATTAACTCATGGCAACATGGGGGGAGGGGGAAGACTTCAGCAGCCAGGTGCAAGGGGCCAGCACTGCAGGTGCGCCGTTTGAGCCCTGCACGAGCACCTGGCTGGAGGCCAGGTGGAGGCTGAAATCCAGCCTGCCCTCCACCAGCCAGGCCAGGGCTCTGGGGCAGGGCTGTAGCTGCCAGAGAAGGAGCATTTTTCTAATTTGTGCTAAAAAGCTATGTCCCCAAAGGAACTCTGGAGGCTCCAGTAGCAACAATGAAAGATGGCTGTTTTAGAAGGGGATATGGCTTTTCTAAAAAGGATTATGACTTTTTTAGAAATGGACTTTTCTAAAAGAGTGGGAAGTAAATTTGGCAGAAGACATTATTGGGGCAGAGGCAAAAGAGAAGCTGCCGTCCACATACACGTTTCTATTTTTGAGTCACTGAACACTCAAGTAGGTATAAACATGATCCAACCAAAACTTCTTCTGGAAGCAAAACTTAGTCCTCGCCAACTGTTTTCACATTCCACTCTGAGACTCCTGATTGACCTGCAACTTCAGTGGAGGAGGAGACGGCAGGCAACTCAAAAAAGGTTTGTTACACCTTAGGGCTGGTGCAAATGGGTGAATGAAACTGAGATACCTTTTGGAATTTTCTGTGTAATGGGACTCCTAAATAGAAGAGGAAGTACCCATCCTGCTCCGGGAGTGTCGACAGGCTGCTCTGGAGACGGGAGAAGAAGGCATGACCACCACGTGCTGTGCTGGGGGGTGTGAGGACAAGTAGCTGTGGGAAATGGCCCCGTCCCAATGTGAATGTGGATCAGTGATCCTTACCAACAACTCTGTTGTAATAGGAAGAAAAGCAGCTTCCCAGCGTTGTCTCCATTCAGCCAGTGGATGAGGGGAGAAAGCAAAGGTTGTCAACAGGGGGTTTGGGGGGCCAGGCCTGAGAGTGGCCGACAGCACTTCCCCTGATATTTCATCGGTGGGAACTCCATCACATGGCCACACTGATTCAAAGGAGGCTGGGCAATGTCACATAGCTGCGTGCCAGGAAAGAAGAGGAGGCATGAGTGTTGCCAGGCACTGGCTCTCCACGGAGAGAAAGTACTAGCGCAGCCACTAGGGAGGGGTTTCCTTCCATTTCTTTGTACTTACACTTGCTCAGGCAAGAGCATTGCGGTGGTAGCTGTGCCTGATACAGGCAGGACCAAGAACCAGGGTGTGACTATCACCCTCTGCGTTCAGGTACGATGTCACCCAGGCTCCTCCCACAGGGAATCACTATGCACCCATGCTTTTGTCACTCAGCCCAGCGCCTGCAACAGGCTTCTTCTAACCAGGCCTCTTTTTGAAATCGATCTGCAGCAACAGTTGCAAAGTCCAGCTGCTCCTTTATTCCTTGGCCAGTAGAGAGAGAATCAATTATCCCTGCCCTGGGTGAATTGCAGTGTCTGCTGATCTGCCAAAGGATAGGATTCAAGGTCTCAGTCCCAGCCCTTAAAGCGCTACTTAATCTGGACCTAATCACTTCAACAACTGCTTTTTGCCCTTGGTCCCCACCTGGCAACAACAAAAACACCACCTCCAACTTTCAAGAGTCTAGAAACCCTAGCCCTCAGGGGAAATAGAGATAGGCATGCATAATAACCTCCATTTCACAGATGCAATGTATACTGAACGGTTAGAAAAGTAAATGTCTTGTTTATCTGCCGTAAACCTGCCGCCATCTTTAAAAGTCTCACTATGAGCTTCTGACACTAATAACCTGTGGTCTATTGGTCTCTGCCTTGGAAAATTCTTGAGTGGCTGCATGTGGAACCCTCAATTCATATTTGTTTTAGAGTTCTCAGTGTTGCCATTTTAGGATTTCTTTTCTACCACTTTAGGCCCCTACATGTTCACTTACGCTCTGTTAATTTTGGCAATGAACCTCATGACAGAGCCACAGGGAATTGGGGCTCTGTCGCCTTTCAGGACCCTTTCAGGACCCTTTCAGGAGTTCTGGGTCTGGTTAATACACTGGTGACTGCTCACTAGGTGAAAGGTACAACTAGACACTGAATTTTGAGGCCAATAGCCTTTCTTCCAATGAGTTCTGCTTTGGAATGTGTTTTTCAAATGCTTTGCTACAGTGCCATGCAAATGGATTAAATGATAAAATAAAAAATGTAAAACAAGATGGTTCACATTCCTTGGGGGGAAAAAAGCAGAAATGTCTAGGATGGTAAGCATTCTTAGAAAAGTTTCCCTCCTCTCTTATTCTCAATAGTGTTCCATCAGCAAGACTCTTCAGTTCTCTGGGGATCGGTGACTGGTACAAAAAGACATCCACTCCCCACCCCACCCGACCTGAGTGTCCTCCTAACACACACCTCAAACTGAAGCATGACATTTTTCTCTGCTCATGGGCCAGGCTTTCATTTTTTTGCTTACAGGATAGTTGTAGTTTGCCTTCTTGTACTACTTATACATGCAGAATTTAGTTTTGGGGTTGTTAAAAGTTTATGCAAAATTGTTGAGACATATTTGAATTGTTCTCTCAAAGAGCATGATTGTTTCTCTGTTAGAGATAGCAGCTTATAGAAATGTGATTGAAAGAGAAGGCATTTACTGAGTTTAGGGGCTAACAAATAATTATTAGCCCCCAATCCAATAAAATTAGGATAGAAGTTATCAGATTGCAACTTGTTTGTTTGTTTGTTTGTTTGTTTGTTTAAAAATCTCCTTTGATATTGCACATGATCCACTGTCAAATAGCAAACAGTGTCTGTTAACAGAGACTTGAAGTCAATAGTGACAATTGACAGCGTTTGAGACAACAAACCCCAGCATGTGGGAGGCTGTATATTGAAAGCCCAAAGAGCTAAGTTGATGATCAAAATCTGCAATGACATTATGTATACAGAGACCATGTACATCAAAGGTACTGTTCATTCATTCAACACATATTTTTGAGAGCTCAACCCATGCCAGGCTGGGATAAGCGCTGGGGATGTAGCCATGAACAAAACAGACACAGCCCCTTGTCTGATGAAACTTACATTCTAGGTGGGGGAGACAAGAAACCAGCAAAATCAAGTCAGATGACTGTGATCTGAAGAAGATAAAACGGGATAACATGTTAGAGGATAATGGTGGGGTGAGGGGCTACTTTTGTTTGCATAGTCAGGGAATACCTCACTGAGAAGGTGACATTTGAACTGAGCATTGAATCAAGGAGCCAGTTGAGAGAGAATCTGAGGAGGACGTTCCAGGCTGAGTGAACAGCAAAGGAGGTCACACCCCAGTGTGGCACACTTAAGGGACAGAGCAAGAGTCAGCCGAGCCAGTACACAGTGACTGACTGGAGCAGGGGTACGAGCCAGGCTAGCAAGGTAGGCAAAGGCCAGATAATGAAGGGGCTTGCGAGGCACGGTGAAGAGTGCAGATTTTATTTTAAAGGCAGTAGGGGTTTCAACAGGTGTGTGATGTAATCTGATTTCTATTTTTAAATAGTCTCTGGTTGCTGTGTAGAAAAGAAGAGGGAACATGGTAGGAGGTTGTCCTACCTAGTGGTGCCAGTGAAAGATGATGGTGACTTGAACAAGGGTGACAGCCGGGGACATGGAGGAAAATTGACGGACCTTGGTTATATTTTGGAGACAGAGCCAACTGAGTTTATTCATTGTATGTGGGGAGAAAGGGAAAGAGAAAAATTGAGGAAGGTTGCTGTGATTTTAGCTTGAACAACCAGCTGCAGAGAAATGACATTTATTTAGAAGGGAAAGACGGGAGTAGAGGTGGAGAGGAGTGGTGTCAGGAAAGAATGAAAGAGTGACAGTTTGGTTTTGAGGTACTTTTCATCCACTCATGTAGATACCAAGAAGGCAAGCTGAGCTATCACAGAACTGCCTAAAATGGTTCTCTTCACCAGGATGTCTAAGTAGCTTCTCTGTGCAAGATAAATGCGTCAAGAGCCAGACCACTCCCTGACGCAGGAAAGGGTGGGGCTTCCTGGGGCGTTTTTAGTTATGCAAGTGCATTGTACAGGGGTCAGCCATGTCTGGACAATAATTCTGACTGTTCCATGAGCTGTTCCGTGGTACTACTTGGGACTCTACTGTCTCCAGAGAGTTTTTAGAAAGGGAGGGGGTAGTTCTTCTTGTCAGCAGGTAGGGTTGGGGTGGGGACACCACTGCATCCAGTCCCCAGGGCCAGGAATGCGAAATGCGAAATGTGCTGCAATGTGTAGAATAGGCTTCACACAAGAACAAAAGATCCAAGCCAAAATTCCTATACCTTGGGATAGTGTATTGGAAATTTCTGAGTCTCTCTTCTTTTAAATGAAGACATTAGATGAAATCATCTCTGAGGTTAGATCCAACCTCTGTAGTCTATGACTCACAAATACACAAACAATAGTGATATAAATAGGCTATAGAGGACCTGGTGGGAGGTTGTGGTGGCTGTGAAAACGCACCACTCAGATCTCCTGTTGTGGGGAGCTTGAATGACTGATGGCCCCAGCTGCTGACATTTGGGACCCGCCTCCATATTTCCTTGGAGACCACACTTCCACAGGCTGCTCCCGCCTAGTGACTGAGCAGGAAGTAGGGACTAAAGCAAGCCTGTCCCTGCAAGATGCAGGGCAGGACTCTTTGAATGACTCTGGCTCAAGGACTCCCCTTCAGTTTGGCTGAACTGTTCTTGTGGCTGCATCCCAAGACTCTCCTACCAGGCCCCCTACCTTCCCCCTTTCCCTCTTGGCTCCCCCTACCTCTTCTGTCTCCTTCCCCTTCATCCTTAACAACTGTTGCCCTAATAAATTCTTACGCATCTAATCCCATCTTGGCTTCTGTTTCTCAGAAAATGCAAACTAACTCATGTGGTGCCAACTATGGTTTGAGAAAACAAAAGGTAAGATGGAGTTTGGAGACTGGCTTACTCATTGCCCAGGAGGCTAAGAGGGTGCTATCCTGAGTGGTATGTGGCAGAATTGCCAAAGATTTCTCGAGTAGTGACCTGGAAGAATGTCCCTGTGGAGAGGAATGCTGTGGCAGGCAGGCGCAGTGACGCAGGCATTTCAAAGCTATGAGGGGAACGATACCTACAAGAACCGCAGAGCTGCCTGGTTACTGCTAAGTTGCACTGTTGCCCTGCAGAGGGCTAACAAACAATACGGACAAGTGTGAGAGCCAGGGAACCTCTTTAGTAACTGACAAGGAGGCCCTCATCTCCTGCAGGGGAAGAAATGACAGAGTTGAGCAGCAAACTGAGGATCTGATAAAGTCATATAGCTCCAGAGATGTTTAAGTATTCAGCTAAGGCAAGTGTATTATGCTACGGTCAGACACCTGGAGAAAGCTGGCACTCTGAAACATGGGATGGGCACGTCAGGAGGCTGGCTTGGCAGAGGCCCCTGAACCTCCAACTGTGCAGAGCTGGCACACCATTTCATAAGAAGAGTTAGCACGTCCACCATGCTGGAAAGGCAGCAGAGCTCTCTCCTGCAAGGCAGCAAGTACACTCTCAGGAGCTCACCCCACCTCTTCTACGGGCTATCCAGCCAGTAACTAGGATTACACCCCAGCAGAACCTAGAAGGGGATGGTCTGGGCTTCACTGAGGGAAAAGAGATTGTACATCAAAGGAGCTGTAAGCACTAGCCAGGATGTACCAGCGGGAGCCTGGGAGTAACCTTGGGATCATAGTTTGAGAGTATTTGATCATGGAAGCCAGAATGTAAGACTAGAAAAGCCAGAATTCATTGACTCAGTGGCATTTTCTCGGGACACAGGACTTAACACACTGATAAGGACCGCAGAGGACAAGGGGAACTGCTAGGGTGGTTCCTGGAAGCTTGGAGACGTGATCGCCAATGCTGAGTGAAGTGCATATGCTGAAAAACGGTGACGGAGCAGCTGAGGAAAATGGACCCACAAGGACCTAGAGGACCTGCCATTCACCAAGGCCTTGAGAGGGGCACCAGCACGGCTGAGGAGTGTGGCAGTGGCTTTCTCTGCAGGTCGGGGCCAGTGGTAGTCAGATACCAATGACAGAGCTGGGCTCAAACCAAGGGGGCCTGACCTGAAGAGACCTGAGATGGAAAAAAGAGCGTGGTGTCCCTAGGGGCAAAAGTGACCAAGAGGGCACTGCATAAGATCTACACCAGAAAAAGGCCAGAATGGAGGAACGAGAGGCTGGGATAAGTCATTCCAACAGAAACTCACAATCCCTTGCACAGTTCCCGTACTTGAGCTAATTTTCAGATCCAGAACCCATTGACTGAAGAGGTGGCCAGGTCTCTAGGAGGAAGGAGCCTGCAAACCTGCAGCAAATAGATATTGTAAAAATTCTTGCAGCCATACCCCCAGAGATATTTGGTCGTGTACTCAGCTGACTAGAAACTAGGGAAAGGGGACTATCTAGTCATTTCAAGAACTATTCGACATAGGGTCTACATTGACTCAATTCCCAGAGTTATCCCAGCCTCCTTTTTGCATTTTACAGGGCTCTGACAGAGACAGAGTGCTTGACGATGGTACACCCAGTAGCCACTCCCCCAGAACTGCTCATTATGAACTGGGTTCTGTCACATCCACCAAATGGGCCCAGCAGCACCCACCAATTGTAAGATGGGAAAGGTCCATCTAGGATTGAGTCCAAGCAAAGACTCGAGGGTATAAGGATGCTGCTTGAGCAAGTAGCCCAGACCCCCATGTCACCCATCAGTTGTACCACCTTGCACCTCTGGCTGTGGGATGGGGTGGTATCTCATACAAAGAGCTGAAGAAGGAAGAGGGAAAAAGACTGAGCTTGACTTATAGATGGGTTGACCCCATATGTGGGTGTAAATGAAAATGGATGCTGTCTGCATCAGAGCCACATTCAGGAGTGGCCCCAAAAGATATTGGAGAGGAAAAAGCTTTCCTCTGGGCAGGACTGAGAGCAGTGCACCTGGTCATTCACTGTGTGTGGAAGAAGTGGCCCAAATATACACAGACTCCTGAACAGTGGCCAGGGGCCAGGCTGGTTAGTCAAGGGCCTGAAAGGAAAAGAACTGGAAGATGAGAGATAAAGAAGTCTGGAATAAAGGTCTGGACCCGCATGGAGTGAGTGTGGCATATAAAGATTTTCGTGTCACGTGTTAATCACCACAAAGCATCTCTCACAGAAGAGGTACTGATCAACCAGCAGACAAGGTGACTTAGCCAAGTGACATTAGCCAACCTTCATCATCAGCCACCCCCAAATGAGCACAGGAACAGAGTGGCCATGGTGGCAGACATGGAGTCTATACTTGGGCCCAGCATAAATGCCCACTTATCAAGGCTGATCTAGCTACTGCTGCCTTTGAATATCCAACTGTCAGCAAAAGAAACAGGGCTGAGCCTTTACTGTGGCACTATTCTTTGAGAAGGACAACTGGCCACTTTTTTGGCAAGTCTACGGTACTGGGCACCTCTCATGCCAAAGGCCAGAGGTTCACCCTCAGAAGGATAGGTATCTATACATAGGCATTTGTCTTTGTGCCCATCAGGCCTTAGCCAGCACCCCCAGCTGGGGTCTGACAGAGTGCCAGATCCACAGGCATGGAATCCCACACCACGTAGCATCTGACCAGGGGACCCCCTTCACAATGAAGGAGGTGCGGGAGTAGGCCCACAACCATGGGAGCCACTGGCCATGTCATGTCTCACACCACTCAGAAGCAACCAGATGCAATAGAACGGCCCTCGAAAGGTATAATGAGGCGACACTAGGCAGGCAGGGAGGGCCATTGTCCAGGATGAGGAATGTGCATTCAATCCGAGATGTCTCTGGGGTGCTGTGTTCCCTGCAGCACGAATATGTGGGTCTGGGAACCAAGGGTGGAAGCAGGTGTGGCCTCACTTACCATCACTTCCAGTGACCGATGGGGAACGAAGGCCCTCAGGAATGATGGTTTGGGCCACACCACCACATAAGCCACAGAGGGTGAGGGGCATTTAGAATGGACAGGGAAGGAAGGAGGGAATGAGCACCAGTAGTGTTCCCGAGAACACGTGCAGCCACGAGAACTGCAGTGTGTCCCGCTCACCTTCCTCTTCTAAGTTTCCCCTCAGGAAGAGGGGTCCACGAACCATGGAGTTGCTGCTCCCCAAACCTGCATGGAGAAGTAAATCTGTGTAATGCGAGGGGTGGACTGTGGCAGCCGTGAAGGTGCACTGCTCAAATCTCCTGCGGACCAGGGAGCAGACTGAGGGCCCGGCTGCAGACCTCCTGGATCTGCCCCCACGCCCTCTAGGACCCACTCTTCCCACAGGCTGCATCTGGGCAGGGACTGCGCAGAGAGGGAGACGAACGCAGGCCATTCCTGCAAAACACGGACTTCTTTAGTGAACAAGCTTTCTTTCAAGTTTCCAGTCCTTTAATTTTTTTTTTGAAAACTACTTCATTGAAGTGTTATTGACATATAAAGAAGCTGTACATATTTTATGTATACAACTTGATGAGTTTGGAGACAAGAATACAGGCATACCTCTTTTTATTGCACCCCACGATATGTTCTTTATAAATCGAAGGTAAGATCGTTTACTAGCAGAATGTTATGACTCACTGAAGGCTCAGATGGTTGGCATTTTTTAGCAATAAAGTATTTTTAATTAAGTTATGTTCCCTTTTTAAAGACATGATGCTACCGCACATTTAATAGACTACAGTATAGGATAAACGTAACTTCTACATGCACTGGGAAGCCAAAAAATTTTGTGTGACTTGCTTTGTTGTGATATTTGCTGTATTGCCGTGGTCTGGAAATGTGCCTGTAATATCTCCGAGGTATGCCAGTATACCCATGAAACCATCACCATTATCTACGCCATAAACATATCCACCCTTCCCAAAGGTTCCTCCTATCCTCTTTATTTATTATTATTGTTATTATTTAGTGATAAGAATGCTTAACATAAGATACACCTTCTTAGCAAATTTTTAAGTACACTCGTGTAATACAGTATTGTTAACTACAGCCACTACGCTGTACAGTAATCTCTAGGACTTACTCATCTGGCACAGCTGAAACTTCATACCTTCTGGCTGATACCTCCTCCTTTCCCCTGCCTCCCAGCCATGGCTACCACCATTCTTCTCTCTGCTTCTGTGAGTTTGACTATTTTATATTCCGCATAGAAGTGGTATCATGTAGTACTTGTCCTTCTGGGTCTGGCTTATTTCACTTAGCGTAACGTGGTCCAGATTCATCCATGTTGTCACAAATGGCAGCATTTTTCTTTAGCCCATTTTTTAAATGGACTGAAGGACTCTCCATGCTAAGATTTTTCAGAACTGTGCTGGAAAGCGTCACACTCTTCCTACCCAATCTTTTTCCTTCTGCTTTCTCTTTAGGTGTCAGGTCTGTATTGCTGCCTGGAGTCTCTCCCCACTTTCTCTGGCCCCCTCCGTTTCACCCTTCACAGATGGATGTCCCCACAGTAAATCTCTGCCTGTCTAACCTATCTTGGCTTCTGCTTCTTTGAGTATCCAAACACAGAAGTATATCCTGAAGCCTCATTAATCTACTTTAAGATGGAGACCTCTGACAGTATAACAAAGATATCGTGCCATCAAAGAGTTCCTTAAGAGGTATAAGTCTCTTGTTTCAAACTTTAAGAGCCAGACTCTTCCAGTTTTCAAATACAGCAGTATTATATCAAAATGTATTGTTCATTCATCCAACAAATATTAACTGAGCCTCTATTACTCGTCACACACTGAGAATACAGTGGTGAAGGAGACAAAGACCCTCTGTCAGAGGTCATAGTCTAGTGGGAGGAGAGAGACTCTCATGTTCAACTAGTTATATCTCACTTTTGTGTCTAATAAACATCTCAAAGCTCACACGTGCAATATCATATGCCTTGTCTCCTCCCACCACATCTACTTCACCCTCAGCCTTCCCCGTCTCAATGGATGGAAATGCTATCTTTCCAACTGCTCATCAGTGTTAGAATATATTCAAAAGATATCCAGAATCAGACTACATCTCACTTCCTCTACTGCTGTCCCTCTGGCCTCAGCCACCATAATCCCCTGCATGGGTTTCTACGATAACCTATCACTACTAATCTCCTTGATTCTACTCTTGCCCTGCAATACTTTATTCTCAACCCAGTAACCCCAGCGATCTGTTTAAAAAAGAAGTCAGAACATGTCACTCTCTATTCAAAGCCAAGTGATGGCTCTCCGTTTCACTCAGAGTAAAAGTCATACTTTGTATAGCAGGGTACACGAGCACCTACGCTCACCCCATTTTTCTTCCCTTCTCTTCTCCTCACTCCCTCTGCTCCAGCCACATGGGTTTCCCACATGCCAGGCACACGCCTGCCCTGGGCCTCTGCACCAGCTGTTTATCTGTCTGGAATGCTCTTTCCCCAGTTATCAGCATGGCTCCCTCCTCACCTTCCTCAAAATCTGTCTCAGATGTCACCTTTTCAATGAGACCTACCCTGACCACACTACAAAGTTTGAAAGCCACTACCCCTTGGCAATCCAGAGTCCCTCACTCTTTTCATGCTTTTTTTCCCCTTTCTCCAAAGTACTTATCAGCATTTATTATACTGCTTAATTATATATTTTGTTTATTGTTTATGGTCTGTTTTCTCCCACCAGAAGGTAAGCTCCACAAAGGCAGGGATTTTTGTCTCTTTTGTTCACACAGTTGGCATTCAGTGACTATTTCCTGAATGAAGAGTCTTGAAGACAACAAAGCAGAGTGATGGAATATAGAGTGACTTAGTGGAGGGTTGCTTTAGATAAGATTCCTCCCTGGACCACGAGTTCCTTGAAGACGGCTACCTGGGTAGCAATTCTCAAGGCCCTAAGCAGCGAGCAGATAAAATGTATACTTGTTGAATCTCATTGGTTGAGAGCCAGAGGCCTGACTAGGGATCTCCTTACGATGGTTCTAACAGCATTGCCAGTTTATTGGTTACCCTTAACACTCACTTGGTTATCACACCTCCTGGAACCTGCTCACTTCTGTTTTTCTATTTGCCAGAAGTCTATGCTTAAGAAAGACTTCGTACCAGATCCCTCTGCATTCTGACAGCACTGACTGTGAATCACTGTTTCTTCACATTTTAAGTGGAACCCACAGAAGAAGGAGATGGTCAGGAGTCTGAACAGAGAAGGAAGATCTATCACCTTGTTCCTCAGATCAGAGATTGTGCCAAGGGCTGAAACTGCAGGGAGACATACAGTACTATGTTCAGCATTAAGAAGCTGGTAGCCCTGAGTCTGTCGAAGACTACTGCATTTCTTAAATTAACAAGCTCTCCTTCAGGAGGGATGTCTAAGTGAAGACCGAAGGTCACCGGTCTCATGTTGTAGCCTGATTGGGAAAGAGGTCTGGCCTGACTGACACCCAAGGTGCCAGCTCCCTCAGAGATTTGGTGATTCTATGGCCTTGATAGAGAATCAAATATTTTTTTAACCCCAAATGACATATATCTCCTTGTCAAGGACATATTACCCCGAAACATCTATTTTCCTATAATTCTTAAGGAAAATTCCAAATTTCTTAGTGGTAATATACCAGCACTACAATTTTCACAAACACTGCCCTTTCAGCTCCCCCTGGTCCAATGTCAGGAGATTTAACCACCCAGGTCCATCCATGTTGCCCACTACTTTTGCACTGGAGAAAGAAGCACTTAGATAGCTGTTTGCTTCCTATTTCTTCCAAATCAGTTTTAATCTACAAAAGGACTTTACTTTTCTCTTTAGTTAAAGAGTGAACCTACTTAGTGAGCTAGCCTTTTAAGAGTATATTAATAAAGCTACTGGAAAGAGAAAGCTAATAACTTTCCGAGCCTTAAAGTTGGTACTGAGACTATAACTCATTGTGTGACAGCTAAGAGAATGTGGAAAGACTGGTGGGATAATGGTAGAAAGACAATATTCATAGAATCACAGGACTTTAAAAGTAGAATTCCAGTTGCTCATTTTAGAAAGAAGGACAATGGGGGCGGCCCAGTGGCTCAGGCGGTTAGAGCTCCGTGCGCCTGACGCCGAAGGCTGCCGGTTCGATTCCCACATGGGCCGGTGGGCTCTCAACCACAAGGTTGCCAGTTCGATTCCTTGAGTCCCACAGGGGATGGTGGGCTGTGCCCCCTGCAGCTGGGGTTGAACACGGCACCTTGAGCTGAGCTGCTGCTGAGCTCCCGGATGGCTCAGTTGGTTGGAGCGCGTCCTCTCAATCACAAGGTTGCCGGTTCCATTCCTTGACTCCCGCAAGGGATGGTGGGCTGCGCCCCCTGCAACTAGAAACAGCAACTGGACCTGGAGCTCAGCTGTGCCCTCCACAACTGGGACTGGGGGGACAGCGACTTGACTTGGAGGGGAGGCCTGGAAGTACACACTGTTCCCCAATAGAGTCCTGTTCCCCTTCCCCAATAAAAATCTTAAAAAAAAAAAAAAAATTGCCAAACATCCCCTGGGGGCAGGGTCACAATTTCAAAAAAAAAAAAAGTAGGACAGTGAATCCCAGGGTTTAAATCTCTGGCCCAAAGTCCTCTGAGCCTCAGTTCTCAGCGTTCCCACCAACACTTTATTGTTTTTCTTCCTCCCCCTTCTAGCCATGTACCCAACCCCCAAAATCATATTCTCCCCTATCCTTGTAAACATAATCAAAGCATAAAGAAAATATCGTTGGCAGTCACATTTAAATATTTAAATGAAATCAACTTTCAGGCTTCCCTAAGTATGGGGTGGGAGCATGATAGCATTGTTGATTCCCCACCTAACACCAAGCGTTTTCTGGTGTTGGATCACCTTTAGCACTTGTGTGAGGCGGGCTTAGTGCGCTGCGTGCATCTCATAATCTTTCTGAGAATCATATTTCTTAGTCTCACCTACTGAAAAACTGAAAACATTTTTGAAAATGTTTTGTAGTTGTAACACTAGACGTGGGCCTTTGGGAATTCTCTTGGCCTCCTGGCAACTCAAGTTTCCTCTTCTGTTAACCACGAGCACTCAACAAATTGTGATCTAAGCCAGATTCGATGTGGAAGGCCTACCTTGTTGGGTGAATTAAAGAAAATATGAGGTTGGTGCAAAAGTAGCTGCTGTTTAAAAGGTTAAAAATAATTGCAAAAACCACAATTACTTTTGCACCAACCTAATAGTAATATTAGCTAACATTAATCAAACAGTTTCCTGCCAAGCACTGGGCCAAGTACTTTTCTATGCATTGTCTAATTAAATCCCCACAACAACCTAAAAATGAGATATTATTACACTTGTTACCTACATTTTAGGGATGAGGGTTAAATGACGTAGCTAAGGCCACCCAGCTAGTATTGGCTGTCTGCCTGTATCTCCTGGCTCTTCCTCCTGGTCAGTGGGCTACAGAGCTTGTGCATATACTGCTAAGCGTATAGAAGGAAGTTATCGCTTCCATCTTTGAGGGATTGTGGCAATTCATAATATTCTCCTCTTGTCTGCCCCCACCCCTCTGAATCTGAATATGGATGAAACCAAGATGGATAGTCATCCAGAGCAAACTTGAGGGGGGAAGGGAGTCATAATAGCCTGAGAAATGCGTGGGCACAGAGCTGGGGGTGGCAGGACGGCCTTAGCATTGGGCAGGGCAGGGCTGGAAAGTCTACTGACGTTATGGACATTCACTTCAACTCTTTTCTCTTTCTTCTTAAGCAAGGATATATAATCTCCTTTAGATTCTTGGTAGGAAAAGAAAAAAGACGGAGGAAAGGAAAGAGAACTTTAATGGAGGGCTGGGCCTGTAGAGAAAAATCTGTTTTATTTTTCTCATTTGTAAAATCATTTAACCTCTGAGCCTCAAGCTCCTCATCTGTAAAAATAAAAATAATATCTGGCTGATAGAATTATGGTATGAAATGAAATATGTGGCAAGCACACAGAAGCTTAATGCATGTTAACAAAAATGATAATGATAGGATTATGTATCTAAACCTTAGTTCTGTCCAGGAAGTGCCCAATAAACACTAGCCATCTTTATGTAGTATTTACTGTTTTTTTCCGGCAGACGCGCAAATACACGGTAGTCAATGCTAGAGCGCCCTCTGGTGGCTTTTCTGTCACAAACAAAACCAACTATCCTGACCGACCGGTCTCCGTGAGCCCAGGAAGAGAAGGCCCCGCTGCTGACCGCCCAGGAGGCCCAACCAAAGGAGAGGGGCGCGGTGGAGGCCACGCTGCGGGTGCTCTCGTCACAAAACGTTAACATTAACTCCTAATGATTAAGCATAAGTCCCTAAATATTTTTGAATTTGAGCGTTATAAAATTAGCTCCTACTCAACCAGTTTTGACCTACAAAAATGGCAATTTCATGGGGTTGAACCTATCATTGCTGCTGCGTGGGGAATAATTAAAAATCTGAGTGTGTAGTATGAAAGCGCTAAAACAAAGGAAACAAAACACTCAGTGACTTTAAGAATGACTTTGTGGCTTGTAGGAACTAAAGCTGGGGAAAGAACAGACAATCACTCCTCATATATAGTTAAGCCCCTCAGTGATTTTAATAATTGGGGCTGTTTTCCTGATTTCCTAGATCTCTTCTAACACCTTTCACCCTTACGTCCCGCCGTGACCTCAAGCAGAAACACAGGTGGTGGTGGGCTTTTGTACTCGCCTTTTCTGCTAGTTCACTTGGACCTGCCATTTCCTTCTCTGCTTTGGAGAAAGATCTACTCTCAGAGTCTCAAGAGGACAACTAATGGTGAAGCCCACACCCTCTGCAAAGCAATCCTGAGAAACACCACATGGGGGCGGGGGGGTCACAAAATCAACAACCTCTCTGAGTCCTAACATCATTAATTATAATTTTGAAAAATTGGAATAGGGGTGGCCAGGTGGCTCAGTTGGTTAGAGCGCGAGCTCTGAACGACAGGATTGCTGGTTGGATTCCCACATGGGCTAGTGAGCTGCGCCCTCCACAGCTAGATTGAAGACAAGGAGCTGCCGCTGAGCTTCCAAAGGGGCGGATGGATGGCTCAGCTGGTTAGAGCACGAGCTCTCAACAACAGGTTGCCAGTTCAATTCCCATATGGGATGGTAGGCTGCGCCCCCTTGTAACTAAAGATTGAAAACGACAACTGGACTTGGAGCTGAGCTGCACCCTCTACAACTAGATTGAAGGACAATGACTTGGAGCTGATGGGCCCGGGAGAAACATACTGTTCCCCAATATTCCCCAATAAAATTAAAAAAAAAGAAAAAAGAAAAATTGGAATAGACCGAACCACTCAGCCATTTCTCCACCTCACCCACCAAGTCTTAAAGGACTAAGCCTTAAAAAAAAAAAAAAAAAAAAAGAATTTTTAAATGGAATATATTATGGAGGAGATTACAGGTGAATTGAAATAAGCTTGTTTAGGAACTGATGGTAAGGGTGTAAATTGGTACAAACTTTCTGTTAAAGAATTTGGCAATACATATCAAGAGCCATTAAAGCTCTTGACCAAATAATTCTCCTTCAGGAATCTGTATTAAGGAAATAAGCAGAAATGTGGGAAAAGATTTTCATACAAAGATGTTATTGCAGCTTTATTTATAACAGTAACCAACAGCACCAAAAGAAACAGAATTATTAAATCAAGCATGAAATACCCACAAGATGAACTATTTATTATAGCTTAGAGGTCATGTTTTCAAAGAATATAGAGTGACAGGGAAAATGTCAAGATATATCTCTGTGTACTATGCAGGTATGTATGTATGTGTGTATGTATCTGATGATTCCACTTTTACAAAGAAATGCACATAGACAATAGACAATGAAAATAGAGGAATGAAAGACTAAAATATTAAGAGTGATTATCTCTGAGTGGTAGATTGTAGGCAATTTTAATGTTTTCCTTTAACTTTTTTACATTCTCCAAAATTTCTATAATAATTATGCTTTACTTTCATAATCACAAAAATATATACATTACAAAAGCAATTTGATTTGAAAAGTCTGTCAAATTTGAATTTTATAATCTTTGTGGTATTGCATTTAGAAACTGAATACCAGGTTTCATCAAAATCTAAAGTTGATAATTAAATATGTTTTAAAATACGTCTTACAGTTGAAAAGTGCTTTCTAGCAATCTTTCAAAGTCCTCACCATATCAAAACACAGAAGCAAAATAAGAAAGAATTGTTTTCTTTGTTCTTGGCCAAATTCTGCAGCTTCTAGGAAATTCTGTTTTCAAGGTTCTCCATTGAGTTGAAACCATTCTGAAGTTTATCCTTCTATCAGTGGCCAAAGCCAGTAGCATTGGGGGTTATAATTACAGAGCTCTTGTAACATAATCAGCTGATACACGCTTCCAAAAGGTTAATATCCTGAGTCCTGAGATATTGCCAAGACTCAGAATCCTGTTAATGATGTTAGAACCACTACATTTATCATTTTGTAACTTAAAGCCAATAACAGAAAAGCACAGTATCAAATTCTAATTCACACGAGTAGATCAATTAGGTAGAATATTAAGATACTGTATTATAGCACCACATTCTGGGTATGTCTCATGAAAAGAAAGTATTCAAGATCTAATTTAAAGACAAATACTATATGATCTCAATTATATGTGGAATCTAAAGAACAGAATAAATGAACAAACAAAACAGAAATAGACTCATAGATACAGAGAACAAACTGATGGTTGCTAGATGGGAGGGGGGGTGGAGGATTGGTGAGAAAGGTGAAGGGGTTAGAAAGCACAAATTGGAAGTCACAATATAGTCACGGGGATGTGAAATACAGTATGGGGAATATAGTCAATAATGTTGTAAAGACTATGTAGGGTGTCAGATGGGTACTGGACTTATGGGGGGGATCACTTCATAGATTATATAAATGCCTAACCACTGCACTGTACACCTGAAACTAATATAAAATAATGCTGAATGTCAACTATAATTATATATATATATATGTATGTGTGTGTATATATATATGTATTATATATATGTATATATATATTATATATATTCATGGAATGTAAAATACAGCATAGGGAATATAGTTAATGGTACTGTAATAGCTATGTACGGTGTCAGATGGGTAGTAGAATTGTTGGGGTTATCACTTTGTGAGGGGTGTAAATGTCTAATCATTATGTTGTTTTGTACACCTGAAACTAATTTTTTTTAAATGAAAAAAGCCAAAAAAATAAAAAAGAGATCTAATTTAATTCTCATCACCCCCTGTGAGGTAGATATCGTTATCTTCTAGATGTATATACAGGAAATTATATGCTAGAGTGGCCTCCCAAGCTGGGGACATTCTTACCCTAATATAGAAGAATTTTATACCCTACCTATTGGGAAGGCATTTTTCACACATTCTGCATGGCTCTGTCTAGCAAATCAAATCTGGGACTCCCCAAAATATCAACTTCTAATTCTGAAATTCTACAACTTAAAAACAATTGAATTAAAATAAATTAACAAGTTACCTTATCATTTTCTAAAACTTTTAGGGTCACATAGGAGAGCTCAGTATTACTTTTTAAAAAATATCTGTAAAAAATAATGTAAATTATTCAAGCATTGGTAGTTCGGGTACCTTTTGAGAAACTTCCTAAAGCAGTTGTTTAAACCTTCCACTTGAACTCTACATTTGTTCAGGCCAAACAAGCATATATTTGTTCTCCCTAGAGCTTCTCATAATACCTCTATTATCTTCTCTGCTAGCTGCAAAGTCATCCTATTAAATTACACACTGCATCCCTAATCTAAGCTTTTCTTCCGGAGATGAAGGCATTTTCTGAAGTTGGTTTTAAGACTGGTACAACTCTGCAGGAACTTCAGTTGGCTCCAGGTGAAAAATTCCTATCAGTCATTACTTAAAATGAAGCCATCAAAAAGCTATTTTTCAGGCCCTTTGCAGATTCCCCATTTGCTTCCTATGCCTCTGCCAAGTATAACTATTATTAAGTTGAATGGGAATTTAGCAGATGTGAACCACACACTCTGAATAAACTCTTCACAACAGCTACTACTGTCCTGATGAAGAGTTAACTTTGTTAGGGGAAAAACAAGTGGCAAAACCATGGATCTGGTCTTTTGTATTCAGCGTTGATCAGGGAACAGTGGGAAATCAGCCTCTCGAATAACAGTTGAATAACAGTTTCATCCACACATGAAGGGAAGATGGATATTGCTGCCTAATTTCAGTAATCCTATTCAGATGTACTAATGAGCTCCTAGAAATTGGCAAGACACCAAAGATCATTTAATGCAAGTGTCCCCAGCCTTCTGAGAAAAATAACAACTGACTTTAAAGGAAAACTCTTGCTGTATCAGGAGAGAAGATGCTAGAAATGGTCGAACGTGCAGAGAGAGGAAGTGGGTATCACTGCCAGTTGTACCCCTTTCCTTCTGGAAATCTCAGCAAAACAGGGAAAACAGTGAGGATAGGGTTACTGGCAGAAACCAGGCTGAGGATATATTAGAAGTAGATAAACTACGAGGTGGAGATCCTTTAATGGAACCAGTAAAAATGGATGGATTCCCTAGCAGGCTGTTCCTGCTGAGGTTCTTTATCAGATGAAGGAACCACCAACACACACATTCAAATTTCATGTCTTATTTTCAGCAGCAGCTAGTACGCCTGTCAACATGATCCCATCCTGAACACGAGCAGGTAATCATGCAGATTAACGCCTCGTATTTTATCCTAAAACTGTTGGATAAACTCTTGATACATTCCATCATGCTATTTCTAAAATCACAACCCATAGTTAAGCTTCTGATGTGACTGGCCCTGGGGAAACGAGTGATGGCCAAGAAAGGACACGAGCCTGTGAAGACACACAGATCAGCTCTGAAGGCAACAAGACCATGCCCTGGCCTGGGCGATGGCACGGCTTGAAACGCAGGATGTCACAAACGCCGATCAGTGCCTACCTGAGTGTTCTTTTTGCTTGAATGTCTTACTTCACAAGTGGGCATGCAGTTTGGTAATTTCCCATTTTGTGGGTAATCCAGATGTACCAGGTCTCGGCAGTAAGAATGACATATATATTTTCCCTCTGAAAGAGAATGCACATGAAGTATCCGGTTAGATGTATACGGGTCTCTCTCCATCCAACAGATAGAGGGAAATGTCAGGCCCTCCCCCATTGCCAGCATTTGGCCTGGGGTAATAAAAACGTGCTTTTGAAAGGCCCGTTTGTTCACAACAGCATTCTGAGCCACTTGAACCCAGACTGTCTTGGCCTTCTCTGAAATCCAAACATAATAAAATCCAAACAGAGACAGGATATTAGGCGACTGTTTTTCTTTTCGCAATTTTCAAATAGAGATAAAATTCACACAACACAGAATTCACCATTTTAAAGAGTAAAATTCAGTGCATTTTAGTATATCCATAATGTTGTGCAACCATCACCACTATCAAATTCCAGAACATTTCCATCGCCCCAAGAACAAATCCCTGACCTATTAGCGCTCACTCCCCATTTTCTTCTTCCTCTACCCCCGGCAACCACTAATCTACTTTCTGTTTCTGTGGATGTGCCTATTCTGGACATTTCATATAAATGGACTTATACAATATGTGGCCTTTTGTGTCTGGCTTCCTTCACTTAACATGTGTTTGAGGTTCATTCATGTTATAGCACTTATCAGGACTTCGTCCCTTTTGAATAATATTCCATCGCCTGGAAGTGCCACATTTTGTTTATCTAGTCGTCAGTTGATGGACATCGGGTTGTCTCCATTCCCAGGAGTGGAATTGCTGGGTCACATTGTAACTCTAATGTTTAATTTCTTGAGGAACTGCCAAACTGTTTTCCAATGTAAATATTTTTAAAAGAGCTCTTACAGCCACATTGCAACACATAGATAAAAACTCCTACAACTCTATTCACCAGGAAATGGAATTCTCTAGACAGTAGTCTGGTACTGGAACCCATTCAAGAGGGGTCTTAGATTATGAATACTTAAGGGATCTTATTAGGAAATAACTTTACCTTTTATTAAAGCGGTGTCTGGGCAAGAAGAACCCTGTTAGAGAATTTAGAGTGGGGGTTCTACATGAGGTTTTCTATTCTAGCCAAGAAGAAGAACGCAATCTATGCTATCATCATCATCTTGAGATGATGGGGGAACGGGCAGGATTCCAGAGAGATGAATTAAAAACTCATTTCACCTGCTTCCCTAATGATCAATATAGCCCCCACAGTAAAGTCTCAAAGCATTTTGGAACCCACACTGCTGTTCCTAAAAAAAGAAAAAATTGAACATATACCTTCAATGTATGCAGAAGAAGACAGAAAGTCAAATTTGCGAGATATCCAAGAGCTAGTGTTATGAGATTAATTTTTCCCCTTTAAATCCATATGTTGAAGTCCAAACCTGCAGCATCTCACAATGTGACTGTATTTGGAGATGGTGCCTTTAAAGAGGTAATTAAGATACAATGAGTCCACATGGGTGGGCCCTGATCCAATATGACTGGCATCCTTATAAGAAGAGGACGTTAGGGCACAGACAACACACAGACCAAGGGCCAACCATGAGAAGACACAGTGAGAAGGTGGATGTCTACACACCAAGAAGAGAGGCCTCGGAAGAATCCTACCCGGCTGACATTTGATCTTGGACTTTTAGACTCCAGAACTGGTGTTTCGTTATGGCAGCCCTAGCCAACTAATACAGGCACTATTGTCAGGATTTTGATATGGGGAGAGAAGACTCTAGGATGACTCGCAGGTGATGCCTTTCACAAGGTAAGGACACTGATAGAAAAGATAAATGATTGAGCTCTGGGCAGTTTGGAATTCAGCTGCCAACGAGAGACGATGTCCAGTGAGTAGTTGGGAAGGTGAGCCTGGAGTTTAGGGTGGAGAGCTGAGATGGGGTTGGAGACTGGGAGTCATTTAACCTGTTAGGTTATATGAGAAGACCTGAGTGTGACTGAGAGCAGTCTGAGAGAGAGTGGCCAGTTGCAAAGAGCATGGTTTGTTGGTCAGACAGCCTGATTTGTCTCCTGTCTCCACCTCCTACTAGCTGTGCGGCTTTGTACAAGTTACTAGCCCACTTTGAACCCCCAGTTACCATCTATGAGTGGAGGGGATAATGGAGCCTCACAGGGCTCCTGTAAGCCATAAATGATGTAACATTATGTCCTAGAATGTTCTAGAATAGGAACTCATACAAAGTGGCAGCTACTCTTATTACATATCATAAGAAGTAGGACCAGGAAAGATCTCTGATTTTGATCAGTGAAGTTGAGCGTCTGAAGGAGAATGAGAAGTAAAAGTTAGAGATGTAAGAGAAGTAAGCAAGAAAGTGGGGAAGTCAAGATAGGGGGAAATTTGAAGAAAACAATTGGGTCAGCACTGTCATGTCATAGAGAAGTCAACTAGACAAACACGGAACAGAGTGCAGAGATTTGGCTGTTAGAAAGTCCGACTAAAGAGAGATTGCCCGGAAGTAAGCAAAAGATAAGGGAGTGGGGACACAGAGTGTAGGCCATTCCTTCCAGAAGTTGAACCATATTTTGCCAGGTGGGGGTGGTGGGGAATCAAAGGAGAATAGGACCAAGACCTGTCTACAAAGAGCATAGACATGAACACCAGCTATCTATTGATTATTTAGTAAAATACAGACATGATGTTGAAAGCGAAACGGACACCGCGTTCTTCACCTGTGTTCTCCCTTCTGTTTTTGTCACCCCCCCAAATGGAACTGAAATCCTATAGAATTCCTTATTTAATTCAAAATAGAATGGGATACATGATACGTTCTAATTTCTTATTCCATATTTTTCCTCTTCCAAGATTGGACACCATCTTTCATCTTTTCTATTTTTTGGGTAACGCTCCATGGCCCTCGTTCTTATCTGGCAACTAGATTGACGTGTGCTACGTGGTAATAAACCCAACATAGAGAAACCAAATTAGAGAGCTGTGTACCAGTCAGTGCTATTCTAAGAGGGGAATTCACTAATGACATTAGGAAACACTTTCTCTTTTGATGTATGTGTGTTTCTCATTCATAATTAATTTTAATCTCTATCTCTACCATATCAAGCCTACAGCAGGCCCACTGTTTCCTTCTGCTCAAAGCATACTTGAAAAAGGGGAAAGCAAAGCCCAAGCATCGGGAAAGTTTTAACCTCTTTTTGTAAATGGAATTTCAATAGAATGGGAATAGTTTTACGAGGAGGCACTGAATTACAAGACTAGAAGGAACTTTGCAAAGCTAGCTACTAAATTTCACCTATACTAAAAGCATTTTTTTTTTTAAATGTAAGCATCTCTGAAATGGGCGTACATCTTACAATGAATGGCATGCCATGGTGTAACTGACAGCATTTTCCTTCTTAGTAGTACATAGAATAATGTCACAACTGATGGTGCCCTAGAGATAATGAAATATGGTAACGCTTTGCCTTACTACCAGGCAAGCTATTCTAGAAATACAACTACTTACTGGCTTTGTGCGAGCCTCTAGATAATAGTAATAAGATATTTGGTGATGTGGCAGACACACGACATTTTTCATAGCTCAGCATGAGGGCAGGCATCTTGCTGCTCATGCCAAGAAACAAGACAGGTCACAGCTTAAAACCAGGTAGAATTCCTCTTTAAGTCCATTTCAACCCTTCTCACTCTAAACACACACACACACACACACACACACACACACACACACACACACACACCACCCTTATGAACCATCTCCTTCTCCCAACCTTACAGAGGCATTTAATAGCCTCAGGAAGGGTGATCTATCAGCCACTGGCAAGAGAAAAGTGGAGATCACGCTCTTTGACGTAACATTTAATTTCTGTTAAATCTTCATTTAGATTCTGTTGACAATAAAGATGTACCCACTTTTTGAAGCTATAGGAAACCCCAGTCTCTCCCATTCATTTGTAGGTGTGCTGTTTATCAGGACACTTTCCACACCTTCCAGCACTGCAAACCCGAATGCATTATCCTATTGCTTCTCAGGAAAGACTTGGGAGCCCTGGATTAAAGCCTGGAAGTCCTTGAGTCCTTTTAGGAAGAATCTGAACTGCAAAACACATGTCTTTGATATTTATAACTGGGCGAAATAATGCTGGAGTTAATGTTCCATCTGTTATGGAAAATTCAACCTACCAAGCTGTCCTGTGAGAGGAAGGAGCTGCAGGGCCCTGGAGCCTCCATCCTTTGTTTGACTCATGCAAAATCTGAAAGCACGTTTGCCTACAAGGAATAAGGCTTCCTTGTGAACTGGCTTCTAAAGGGACTCAGCTGACAAGAAACCCAAACAGCAGGCCCAGCTGAAGCATTTCTCCCCAGCCCTGAAGGCCAGCTGGGTCTTTCTAGAACACCAAAGGCACAAACAATTGACCCAACATAGACACCTTCATGCTCCCGGCAGGCCAGGTGCCATCAGACTGTCAGAAGCAAAGATAACCTACCGGGTATGTGGGTTTTCTTCACCTGGAAGTTGATTTTGCCAGACAGCTTGTAAATCGCAGTTCCCATCTCTGAGCCCGAGCTCTGCTGTGCTACACAGAGAGACAGCTGAGGGTGACAGGCTGAGCGGGCCAGCCCCGGCTGACCTGTGTGACTCAGAGCCCACCAGGAGGCCGGGCCTCCTCCGCGCCCTGGCTTTGCGTAGTTTATCTACTGGCCACCAGCATGCTCAGCGGTTCTGCTCAGCAGGGCTGTTCAACTTTCACAGCCTGGACCATAAATCAGGTTAGAAGAGGTTGAGGGAGCGATCAACAGGGTTGATTGGAGATGCCTGTAATGTGCTTCTTAAGGCCTCTGGACACAGTCGAGGAAAGCTGTGTGACCTTTGGCAAGTTATTTAACCTCTCTGTGCTTCCGTTTCTTCTGCAATACACAGTTGTTCCCCTTATCTGCAGGGATACATTCCAAGACCCCCAGTGGATGCCTGAAACTGCAGATAGTACTGATCCCTGTAATATACTATCCTTTTTCCTATACATACATACCCACGATAAAGTTTATTTTATAAATTAGGCACAGTAAGAGATTAACAACAGAACTCATAATAAAACAGAACAATTATAACAATATACTGTAATAAAAGTTATGTAAATATTGTTTCTCAAAATATCTTGTGGTACCCACCTTTTCATTTAAGGAAGCACTTTATGGCTTCTCTTTGGCATATCTGAATTATCAGCATCACTACTTCTGTGTTTTGGGCCATTATTAAATAAAATAAGGGTTACTTGTACTTGAGAAAAATGAAAACACTTTCGCAGTGGAGTCTACCAACCAGCACTGCAGACCTGTAGGTATCAATGGGAATCCATGACAGTCGGTCTGATAACTGAGAGGGCTGCTAGGACTAATGGATGGGAGCACGTACAGTGTAGAGATGCAGGACACGGGGGGATCCATGTCCTGGGCGGGACAGAGTGGACGGCACGCGATTTCACGCTACTCAGAACAGCGTGCAATTTACAACTCACAAATTATTTCTGGAATTTTCCTTTTAATATTTTTGGACTATGGTTGACCACGGGTAATGGAAATCACGGAAAGTGAAACCACAGATAAGGGGGGATGACTGTACTTCCCAGGACACTAGGGGAAAGGGACTGCTACAGTTGCCAAGAGTTAAGAAGTGAGGCTGCTTGTCATGCAGGGTCTCAGCTCCCGCTCCCCACATAAGAACGCAGGCTATGGTGAGGCCAGAAAGAAACACCAACAGAGCCATAGATAGGGGAGTCATACCACTATATCCTCGATGGCGGCTGGTTAAGACACAAACGCAAACATCTGCCAGTACCTCAACGAGGGGTCTTCCTGCACCCCACTCTCGCTGGCGGCCAGGGAGACACAGGAAGTAGGAGCAACACTATCCACAGTCCACAATCCGCTTGCTAACCCCACTTGCTAGCCGCAATCCATCGTCCGCTTCTCTGCCAACCAACAAACCATCCCCCTAGAGTAGCCACGGCAGTTATATTAGTCACTAGTGGCTAATGGGTAATAGCTGATGGCCACCCAGCTACAGTGGACGGCCATCTGATTACAGCTGATGGCCATCTAATAACCAAGCCAGCACCTTTCCATGTGAGGCCGAGAGCCTGGAAACTGCCCTCTGGAACTCTTCCCACACTGCTCATTAGCATTCTGCGACCAGGCCCATAAATGGCACTGTTTTCTATTTGCTTTGACAATCCACACCCCATCCTGAGAACAAGAATTGCTGCTTAGTGTCGTCCTTGTTAGAACTTTTTCTAAGCATCCTCTCCCCCATGGCCGCCTTTCTAGTGGTTAGAAAACCTTCAAGCAGCTGCGCTTTTCTGCCCCTGATCGCCCCCTCTTGTCAGCTTTGAGGCATTTCTATCCCTTGATGAAACTCCCCATCAGTCCTCTGGGGAAGATGGCATTGTTTTATGGTTTCTGGCATCTTGAGGCAGACAGGAGAGCTGATTTCACCAAAGCCAGACCTCATGGAGGGAGGCGGTGAGGAGTTGGTGCAAACCCCTCAGCTGCACAAAAATAGCATTTATTTCTCAGCTGGCTCTGTCATTTACCAGTGTGGGATGTGGGTTCTCAGTTTTCACATCTGTAAAATGAAGGGTGCTTCTAGGTGACCTCTAGGGTCTCTGTAAATTCTGATGTCCTCTGAGATTTTCAAATTGGACTTTGCACAACCTAGGGAGGGAGTGCTGCCATGGAATCCACACAAAGCTACAGACAAAATATGGTTCATCTTTTTGATGAACCGTAACATTATTTTTTATATTAAAACAAAACTGGGAGTGGGATGGGATACAATTTAAAATTCCCAAGTTTTCTTAAAAGTTAAGTTTGGAAAAAAAGTAATGATATGATAATGGTTGAACAACACTGTGAACGTAATTAATGCCACTGAATTGTATACAGAGGGTGCCAAAAAATGCATACACATTTTAAGAAAGAAAAAAACTATTAAAATTATAATACTCAATATATACTGATAACAAAAGATGAATACAAGTCACGTTTGACTTCTGCAATTACAAGAGGTGCTCAAAGTGGTTACCATCAGCATCCAGACACTTCTGATTACGGCGAACTACTGCTTGGGCAACACTGACCAAAGTGTCCACTTGTATACATTTTTTTTGGAACCCGTGGTATTTAAAGATGATTAAAATACCAACATTTCTGTTATATGTACTTTTGCTACAATAAAAAGAATTTTTAAAAACAATGTTTAGGTAGGTTAGAGTCCAGAAATAAACCCACACATATCTGATCAACTGATTTTCTACAAATGTAAAAAGGCAAGTTAATGGAGAAAGGATAATCTTTTTAACAAATGGTGTTAGAACAATTGCATATTTACATGCTTTTTGCATATTTAAAAATAAACATCAATTCATACCTCTCACCATATACAAGAATTAATTCAAAATAGGTTACACATCTAGATGTAAAACCTAAAGTTATAAAATTTCTAGAAGAAAACATAGGAGTAAATTTTTGTGATATTGCATTAGGCAAAGTTTTTTTTTAGATAAGATGCCAAAAGCACAATTAATAAAAGAAAGAGCTGTATGTTGGAGTTCATCAAAATTTAACTTCTTTCAAAAGATACTGTTAAGAGAATGAAAAAACAAACCACAGACTGAAAGTAAATATTTGCAAATCCCATATCTGATAAAGGAATATACAATGAAATCTTGAAACAGCATTACACTGTTCTGTGTCCGATGGCAGGAAGGGGGCTTCGGAATTTGGCACAAACCGTATGCAGCTGTTTCCATGAGCACGAGTCCCCCTTCCCCAGATGACTCTGGTTTTGTTCGGTTAGCCACCAGGAGTCGCTGTGCTGTTCTTGCCCTCGTACACGTAAGCACAGCTCTTGCCTACACAGAATTCAGTTTCATCTCGGGTATAAACACCTTCAATTCTGAAGACCCCGCTTATAGCCAGCAAAAATGGCCTTGGGCCTTCCAGACATATTCGTCGTTTTAGATCTCCTGTTCCCAGAGGGCCTCCACAGCAGCCCAGATGGCGGAAGAGCATGGCAGCTTTATTTTTAATAGCCCCAAACTGGAAACAGTACGAATGTCCATCAACAGATGAATGGATAAATACATTTTGGTACAATAAACCATGCACTATTCAGCAATGTTTTAAATGAATGATTTTGAAATATACATTATGGATGAATTTCAAAATAATGATACTAAGTAAAAAATGCCAGACAGAAAAATGAGTCCATATTGTATGATTCCGTGTACATAATATTCCAGAAAATGGAAACTAATCTATAGCCACAGAAAGCAGATCAGGCGTTACTTGGGGGTGGGGAACAGAAGGGGTGAAAGGGAAGGGTTACAAAAGGGCATGAGGAAGTTTTTGTAGGTGATAGATATGTTCATTATCTTGATTGTGGTGATTCCCAAGGTTATGGGGTCAAGCGCGTCTCAGGTAACAGAGTAAATTCACGGTATTAGAGAGGAGACCTTTCACCAAACTGGAATGCCGCAAGATATGAAGCTCGAGTCCTTTGAGCTCTATCGCTTCTCTTTGCTTCTCATAGTAATGATTTGGTGAACAATCTGCTAGTTAGATTTCTCTGTATTTTTCCACATGAACCATATCGCCTACTTTCTTGATGAGAATATTTTGATTACAAGTAATAAGAAACCTGTATCAGACTCACTTAAGCCAATAAGAGAATTTATTGACTCATCTGCTGATAAGTACAGAGATACACTACATTCAGGTATGGCTGGATCCAGGAGCTCAAAGGAGCACTTTGGTTCTTCTTCATCTATCTCCATCTCTCTGCTCTCCTTCCCTCTGTGATGGCTCCACCTTTAGAAAGGTCTTCTCTCATGGTGGCAAATGACTGCCAACAGTTCCAGGCCTATATCTAGCAGAGTGCTTCTTCTTCCTAAGAATTCCATCCAAAGAGCCAGCATTGACTCTGGTTGGATGGACTACATGTCTATCTAGGTGTTAGAAAATGCTGATTGGCCAGGCTTCGATCATGTATCCACCCATGGATAAAATGCCCGTAGAGAATGAATGGTTCCTCAAAAAAATCAAATATCCACCACACCTTCAACTTTAACCTCTGCGAAGAACTAACAATTAGATCAACATGGTGCTTAATTTTATTTTTGGAAAATTTGACTTTTGGAAAGTAACTGCATTTTATATTAAAGACACACAAGGTTATGGACTCACCCAATTAGGGACATTTAAGTTCTAACCACTGAGTGTTGCAAATTTCTACCCCCTTCTTCCTTTTAAGCTCTGGATTAAAGGCCAATTGTATTTCACTGCCTATGATCTTGACCATTCAATGTAGGAAAATGACAATGAAGTAAAAATAAAAGCTACCCCTGCTCTACGAGGCATTTCTCTAGATAGCACTTAATTTTTCCAGCATCCCTGTAAAAATGTTACAGGTGAGGGGACTGAAGTTCAGAAAAGCTAAGTACCTTGTCCAAAGGTCAAGCTTGCCAGTGAGGAGATCAGAACGCGGCCCATCTGAGGCTCAGCCTTGAGCTCTTGGCTGCTGTCACCGCAGGTAGGCTTCCGGCTGCAGGTTTCACCAGCTACCAGGAGTCACGGCTGCAGGTCAGGCCGCCGGAGCCTGCAGGGGGCTGGTCAGCCGCGCCTGTCCTGCGCACTGGTAGTCAGCGCCCCCTCAAGGGCTGAGGGACAAAACGAAGTGAGCCTACACTTTCAACTTGCTCTCCTGTTACTGCTAAAGGGAGATTTCCTTTGAAGCCAATTTAATATAGAAGGGTTATTTCAGTTTCCTAACATCAGGCTAACAAAGGAATGTTCCCTTTTCAGTCAGTACCTCTCAGTGTGCCTTTTAAAAACACTGTAAAACCAGAGGCTGATATGCAGTCAAGAGCCCTGGCCTAGTTAGAAGGAGACTTGAATTCCTCTATTTCTGGCTTTTCCAACAGCAACGTGTGTGACCTTTGAGACCTGCTTAACCTCTCTGAGTTGCAGCATTCTGAACTGACGTTGGATTAAATCAGTGTTTTCTGATGGTGGCAAACCTACCATAGTGGTTCCTAAAATGCACGTTTTAAATTTTCAGCAGTTATGTATGAATTTTAATGTATAAAAAAATATAATAGGACATCAAACCAATGACTTCCTAGGTATCACTTCTTATGATGACACTGAGTAAAACGGACAAGTTACTTCGTAAAAAATATGAAGTAATTACTAATAGAGGATTATGCAACTGTGGCAAAAATTGTGACGATGGCCTGTGACTGGCTGACGCTTGGGAACAGTCGATTGGAAATGAGAACTCCCGTTCACTGAGCACTTACTGTGTGCCAGGAATCTTGCACTTTATATGAATTAATTTATTTAATACTTAAAATATTCCTAAGCAATGAGCACGGTCATTATCCTCTTTATAGAAGAGGACACTGGCACAGACAGGTTAAATTCCTTTCTTATAATCACCTGCCAATATGTGGCAGAGCCAGGGTCTGTCTGACCTCATGCCATGGTCTCAGGCCTCGAGCTCTGCGGACAACCTCGGCGGACTGACAGAGACCCAAAGACAGAAGTGGAATTCAGCAGGTCTCAGATGGAGGACAGCAGGGGCGTCACCTGGGGAGCTTGTGAAAACTGCAGACCCACAGCCCGGCCTCCAGAAATCCTAGTCCTTAGAGTGGAGGGGTGTGGGGATGCCAAGGGTTAGCAACCACACCAGGTAATTCTGAAGCAGGTGGACCTATGGTCTCCTGTGAGAAATGGCTGCTATCCCAGGACTAACTAGAATAATGAGTAGCTGTTGGGAGATGAATCCACTACAGACTTTTCCCCCTAGTTCATCTGGCTTGTCTATCACATCTGAGCCTGTGGGACAGCAGTTAATGAGCTGATATCATCTCTTTCAACTGTTCCATTTACATGCATCATCGTGGCAGTGAGGAATGGAATGATCTTCATTCTCAAGTCTGTACTGACAGCAGATCTCCATCCCTCATCTCCAAACTCCAAAGCAGAGAACAGTAGGCTAGTAGACTGAAAAAATTCAGTGCCAAACAAATGTTGGGGTTGTACAGTCTCACCCACGCTCACCACTGCCACCTGCCATCCCATTTCCCCCTTTTGCAGTCAAAGCTTATTACAATTATAAGTAGGCTGAGTACACGGGGCTTTAAAAGGCTGAAAAAGAAGGGGAAGAATGTGTATGACTCTTCCAAAGAGGCAATGAGGAAAAGAGATGCTTGTGCCCCAGGTATGGCTTAGCCAGTCAGGCCTGCTAAAAAGTGTGGGGGTGGGGAGAGAGGAAAAAGAAGGGGGATGCTTTCAGAGCTTCTGAAAAGAAGGAAAGGACCTTCTGGTTATATTTCCCTCAGACCTACAATCTAGAAAATAGATAAGAAATATACACAAGTAACTTCAATTCAAAGTACAAGATGGTAACAAGTAGTATAAGTACACATTTTTTCAAACAGGTATGGAGCAAATGTGGTGAGCAAATGAATGCAAATATTTCAGAACTCTAAGACCTGACACCCAACAATTGGATGAAGAGGATGGAGCAGGAACAAGAGCTCTTCAGCTTTCCCCAGTCTCCACCATGTCCCATTCTCCTCACACTTGACCCGTCGTTCGGTCAGGGCCGGCCTGGGAGCTTCCAGACGTCTGAGTGTGCGTATCCACACGACGTGGGTGCTGCTGTAGCTGTTGCAGAGGACGCTGTGCAGGAAGTGGGGGGGGCATGAGACTGGCCCGGGGCTGGGTTGGCGTGGCCCTTGAATGCCACACAAAGCAGCTTGCACTGTACAAAGCAGGTTCTCACTGGCGTGTGGTGCCGTCTTTACATCCTGCACCTTGAGAACCAATCTGAGTGTGATGAGGGGTGTTCTTGTGGGAATGTGTTGAGAATGTGGGACATAACAGCTGAGAACCACTCTGTAAGTGACATGGAACCACGAAACAGCAGTGGCTTGGGAAGGAGATGAGCACACTTGTACTTTAGAAACGTCACTGTGGGGGGAGCTGGGGGAGGAAGGAAGGGTGATTGAAAGTACGAAGAACAGCAGATAAGTGACAACAATAGTCCAAGTGGGACTTGGGACAGTCCTCCCACCCCCCGCTTTCCCGTTCCTCCCTGAATTGGTCACCGGATCAGCTCAGGTGCCTGGGTGTGGGGCAGGAGATCAGCCCCAGGTGGTGAAGACTACGTTGTTAAAACATTTGTCCTTGTTGCAGTTTGGTTTTTCCTTCTTCAAGCCGTCCCCAAATTCAGGGTCCTTTGTCTTAGTGTACAAATGACTCGCTCATATGCACTTTTGGGAGCTGGTCTTCCCAGAGAGCTCCTGCTGACAGCCGGAGGACTTGTGAGGCAAGGAGGGAGCTTTTTGGAACCTCAGGGGACAGTTTTAGTCAACAAGGCAATGCCTACAGAAGGAAGCCCATCCTTTCAAACAAATGAACAGAGGAGTTTCGGAGGAAGAATAGGGTAGCAGTTTAACAATGTAAGCCTCGCCCTTTGGCTGGAATGAAGCCCACCTGTGCCTCGCAGCCTGGATTTGGGGAATGCAGCTGGTCTAGAAGCAACTCCATGTCTGGATTCCGAGAGGGTTTCAGCAGCCCAAAGCAGTGGGTGGGGAATGGAAGTGAGGCTATCCTGTCTCCACCTTTCTTCCCCAAGGAACCAGTTCTTTAAATGTTTTGTTGCATCTTAAACCCCTTCTGGGACAGAGAAACTTCTGTATTCCCAATCTCTTTAGATGAAACCAAGTAGGTGGGTGGCTGTGGAAATCACAGCCAAGAGAATAACTGTGGGAGTGGGAGTAGAGGACACTTCCAGGCCCTTAGTTTCCTGAGGTGGCACTCTGGCTACACGACTTTTATGGTCGTTATCACTAGTGAGTTTTCAATTTTGTTGGCCAAACATCTATGAAGGCAGATCATCCAAACCATCTCATCGTGGCCAGTCCTAAAATTGCTCCTGACAGGAGACTTGATCAGATGCTGGTGTGTGTGCATAAATGTTTGTGCTCTTTCGTGCACATGCTGGGCTGGGTGGGAGGAGGAAGAAGGTGGGCCAGGGATGAAAAAATTCTAACTGCGTATTTCAACAACAGCAGTGGGTACATCCTACCAGGACCTACCACTGCGCTGGTGCCTCAGCGACTAAGGGAAGCCAAAGACAAATCCCTGCCAATTTCTCCGTGTCCCTGCAGGAGCTGAGATGAAAATAATAGACTTGCCATCTGGAGAACAGAAGTTCTGTTGCAATTTATTTTATGCATGCTCAAAAAAATAATCGTTGGAGCCTGGAGAAGATCCATCCTGTAACACAGACTTTTTTTCTCTCGATATTTTCAAATGTGTCCTACTTTGACTGAACACCTTTCTGATCTGTCTGGAAAACAATGTCATAGGAAACAGTGCATTTCCAGAGGCACTGGCTTTCATGCCTCCTGGTGTTTCAAAAAACTTTGCTGTTTCTGAAGAATTTATAAGCGTGGAATTAAAATTTTGAAGCTTCACAAGTTGAGCTGTGTGGAATTTCACAGACCCCCCCCCCGTCTCTCCTAGGGATGAATCAACCAGCAAGTAGAAGGGCTGTGTTCCCACTATTTGGGGAAGGGACCCAAGAGGGTTCTTTCTGCAGGTGGGCCGGGAAGCTCAAACTCAGGCATAGCTGAAACTAAAGTTCACTCGCCCTAAGCCACTTTTCAGCTGCGTGACCTGGGCAAGTGATTAAGCGTCTTTGGGCCTTGGAACCTCTTTGATTCCTTCTTTGATCAAAATGAAGTGGGGTGGGGGAATGCTAACACTTGCAGTTTTGCAGTACAGGCTACAGACACATAGTTTCATCCACTAAATGGCAATGACCATGATGAAACTTCGGAAAGCAGAAGCATAGACAACTGGGAGAAAAATATTCCCCACAATACTGATATCCGTGGACACTATTCTTTCTTCCTTTGTGCGTAAGACCCATGTCATTTTTCTGCATCACATTATCAGGGTAGGGCTTTCAAAATTAAGACTTCCTTGACTTTAATTTTGGCCTAGGCAGACTTACCTATTTTCAGAGTCTGTCTTACTAGTACACTTCTCTGACACCGAGGACATTCTCAGGGGGCATGTGGGCTGGAGGGAGGTGAGGAAAGAACAGAAATGCCGTGGTCTGATCGGACCCCAATCTCAGCCTCTCAGGGGGGATGTTGGGCCTTCTCCTCCGACCACTGCCCAAGGAGTAGGGGGCAAATTTCTCCAAGAACAGTTCTCAGCTCCCTACTGTTGCACCCCACCTCCTACCTGTCTTAGCAGAAGGACAGAGCACAGTTGAGCAGGACAACACAGAAGGATGCTGTGGGCAGGTCCCTAACATCTGGAAGCAGCAGGGTCATGGCACTGGGCCCAGTTCTTGGGTGAGAAGGGGGCATACATCTCTGCCCCTTTCAGGCCATTCCCGGGGAACCCCTGCACCGGTTGAAGGCACACTTAAAATGCCTTCTACAGAAGATCCTGCAAACTATTTCCAGGTGAGTGCAGTAAACATGGCGTAGTCCACTCACTTTCTCCCTGTTTGCAGACCTCTTTCACCAGCAGGTGAGGTGTAGAGACCTTAGGGATACACTGAGCTAGTTGACAGCAGCTTCGCTTATTCTAAAGAATGACCATCTCTAGCTCCTTTGGGCTCATCAACATTTAATTTTTTTTTATTCTATTGTGGTAAGAACAGTTAACAGATCTATCCTCTTAGCAGATTTTAAAGTGTACAGTACAGCATTGTTATCTGTAGGGACAATGTACAGAGCTCCAGAATTTGTTCATCTTCCATAACTGAAACTTTATCCCTGTCCATTAACAACTCTCCCACCCGCCCCAGTCCCTGGCAAGTGCCATTCTGTTCTTTGCTTCTATGAGTTCGACTATTTCAGATTCCTCGTATAAGTGGAACCATGCAGTATTTGTCCTTCTCTGACATTGTCACTTAGCATAATGTCCTCAAGGTTCATCCATACTGTCACATATTGCAGGATTTCCTTCTTTTTAAAGGCTGAATAATATTCCATTATATGTATATACCACATTTAAAAAAAATCCATTCATCTGTTGATGGACACTTAGGTTGTTTCTACATCTTAATTATTGTGAATAATGCTGCAATTAATATGGAAGTGTTAATATCTCTTTGAGATCCTTTGAACAAATACCCAGAGTGGGATTTCTGAATCAGTTTTAATTTTTTTGAGGAATCTCCATACTGTTTTCCATAATGGCTGTACCATTTTGAATTCTCACCAAAAGTACATGGGTTCCAAATTTCTCCACATCCTCACCAATGCTTGTCTTTTGTTTTTTTGGTAATAGCCGTCCTGACAGGTGTGAGGTTGTATCTCATTGTGGTTTTGATTTCCATTTCCCTATTGATAAGAGATGGTGAGCATCTTTTCATGTACCTGTTGGCCATCTGTACATTTTTGGAGAAATGTCTGTTCATGTCCTTTGCCCATTTTAAAAATAGTCTATTAGATGGGCAGCTAGTTAGCTCAGGTGGTTAGAGCACGATGCTCGTAACACCAGGGTTGCCGGTTCGATCCCCACATGGGCCAGTGTGAGCTGCGCCTTCCACAACTAGACTGAAAACAACTACTTGACTTGGAGCTGTTGGGTCCTGGAAAAACACACTTAAAATAAACAAAAGTTTAAAATAAAAATAAAAATAGGCTATTAATTTGTTTGCTATTGAGTTATAGGAGTTCCTTATATTTTTTGGAAATTAACCCCTATCAGATAAACGGTTTGCAAGTATTTCCTCCTACTCAGTAGGTTGGCTAAAATTTTTCTCTACTGATTGTTTCCTTTGCTGTGCAGAAGGTTTTTAGTTAGATATAGTTCCACTTGTCTATTTTTGTTTTTGTTGCTGGGCTCAGACATTTAAAGTCCATCTAGTCTAAGACGTAATGTGGACTCTCCTGAGGCTATACCAACACCTCCAATTTCAATCAGTCACTTTTGTTTCTCTCTATTTTTCAGCGTTCTCTTTTCAATAATGACCTCAGTATTTTTAACTAGCAGGAATAGTAACAGAAATCCAGAGAACTGAAACACCACAATCATATTTAACACATATATCTAGGCTCCCAGTCTGAGAACCTACTTTTTTTTTTTCTTGCTTGAAAGGATCAAAAAACAGCAACTTTTTTTTTCTTATTTTTTTTTTAAAGCAGGTTTTTTTTCGTTTTTTGTGTTTTTTTTTTTAAGATTTTATTGGGGAAGGGGAACAGGACTTTATTGGGGAACAGTGTGTACTTCCAGGCCTTTTTTCCAAGTCAAGTTGTTGTCCTTTCAGTCTTAGTTGTGGAGGGCGCAGCTCAGCTCCAGGTCCAGTTGCCGTTTGCGGGTGCAGCCCACCATCCCTTGCGGGAGTCGAACCGGCAATCTTGTGGTTGACAGGACGCATTCCAACCAACTGAGCCATCCAAGAGCTCAGCAGCAGCTCAGCTCAGCTCAAGGTGCCGTGTTCAAACTTAGTTGCAGGGCGCGCTGCCCACCATCCTTGCGGGACTCGAGGAGTTGAACCGGCAACCTTGTGGTTGAGAGCCCACTGGCCCATGTGGGAATCGAACCGGCAGCCTTCGGAGTTAGGAGCATGGAGCTCTAACCGCCTGAGCCACCGGGCTGGCCCCTTAAAGCAGTTCTTGAATGCACCATTATGACTAGAAATAGAAGCTAAAAATCTACTGAGTACTTGTATGTGTCAGGTTCTGATCCAAATGCATTATTTCTATCAATTTATTTAATCCTCACAACCCCACAGGGGAGGTGCTATTATTATCCCTGTCTCACAGAGAGGCTGAGGAACTTGACCAAAATCACACGCAGGATGCAGTGGGGCTGGGATTAGGAACGAGCCTGTGCTTTTCACAATGCTGCTCTGATCTTAAATCTCTTCAGACTGCGTGTGTGTATATGTCTCTACATTTAGATTAACTCCCTTGAGGTATAGTTTACATACAATAAAATGCAGATATTTTTCAGTGGGATGAGTGTTGACATGCACACCCATGTAACCACCCCCCCAATGAAAATATCACCCGTTTTCATTAGCCCTTGTGGTCCTCCACAGCCTCTCTTCTTGCCAGGTAACCACTGATATTCTAGCTCTGATTTTCTGACCATCCTGAGAGTTTGGTTGTCTTATGAACCATAATGAAAAGGTGTTAAAGAGAAAATTTTTTAAAAAATTAATAGGATAGGCTTTTTCCCAAGGAGGTGTCCTGGAAGCAATGTTCAGTTGGAGATTAGTAATGATTTGGAAAAAGGAATGAAAAGCCAGGCTGTAAAACTGATGGCCTCGCCATCAAAATGAAATGACCAGGATGATTACTGGGAACTCCAAAGTGCCCTGGAGCAAGTTGCACATAAAACAAGGCTAATTTTGACAGGTAGGAGCCTAAAATTGAGGGCTTATCCCTAAAAATGGAGTATCTAGATCTCACATTTGTTTTTAAAAGAGCATGTATGCATTTGGTATGTAAGCTCCTTAGACAGGATTTAACGTACATTAGCAGATAAAATGACAATTACGTAACAATGCCAGTCCTATTTCTGTAGCTGAGTAACATGGGGACACGCTATTTGACAAGAAACCCTCCTCCTCCTTGCTCACTTCAGCAACTATACAGCTGCTTTGTCTATACTATAGTATCTTAGTGTCATGGCATTTACAAAGCTGGAAGGAATCTTTAAGATTAAGTCTAATCCCTACGTTTTACAGATGAGAAAATCAGGGGTTTGAGTGACTTGCTCACATGCAGCTCTCAGTAGCAGAAGCAGTAGCTGGTCCTGTGTTCTTTCTATTGGACTAACATGCTCTCAAGTTCTGGACTTTTCATGTATAGCTGAGGTGCAAACCCTTGATGAGAAATGGCTCCAGGCCATTGAATGTGGATTTTCTCATACACCTCTCCCCATCCTTTTCCTTCACGACCATAGATGAGTGAGGTGCTTAGAATATGTATTGAATTCAGATGTGTTAACTTTCTGTATTTTTTCCTAATTCGTGTCTTGGTATAACTTACTGCCTTCTAAGGCAGAGATGGGGATGTAGAGAAGAAATGAAGGAGAGTGAGCTAAAGTCATGGTACTTGGTAATAAATCTATTTGGCAGCCTTCACTTAATTAATAAAATATCAATCACTGGTCTTGCTTTGAGCCATTTTAAGTTTTCAAGTGGGTTGACAGGGATACAGGTACTTAGGGCAACCTTGATGTATTTTTCTGTGGCAACCTGTAGATGATTGTGCGTTACTGATGAGTGACAGAAAGAGTAATCCTGAAGGTGACCTGATGTTGAGCTGTCATGCAGGTGGCCACAATCCACCAATCACCACAGAAGGTTGGAGCAAGAATCACCAGGAATTAGCATATTTCTAAGAGTCAATTCATTCTTTTAACTCATCCTACTCAAATCCCACATGGCTTGCTTCATAAATCAATTCAGTAAGACAAACAGTTAATAACTGCCCACGATACAAAGCACTGTTAACACTGGAGATAGAAAAAAAGACAGTTATTGCTCTTGAGGGAATAGAATTCTGTAAGGCATATATTTACATAATCTCATAAGAATGGGGTAATATCTCAACAAAAGACTGTTTTTCATCAGATTGTAAGTAAAAAAATTGTTGGATACAGATTATTAAGTTCCAAAGTAATGAGAATTCTGGCAAGCTGTGCTTTGGAAAAATAAATGACCAAACTTTCTATGTATAGATTATCCACTGATGAGGGCTGTGTATAAACTATTTAGTGAGGGCTGTATGTTCACATTCTCTGAGGTCTACACACCACAGCACTGCGGTGTGGTAAAAAGAGTGCTGGAGCAGTAATTAGATGATCTAAGATAAATTTCTGATTATTCCCTTGCAATCATTTTAGAAGGTTAAGATATTTAACTTTTTGGAGACAGTTTACTCATTTTTAAGGTGAAGGGATTGGAGATTATTTTTCTAAATTCCTTTGGGGCCCTAACATCCCAAATCATGCTATTCCATATCTGAGGGATGATATATACAGAGGGTCTTTTAAACTAGTAAGTTAGCCTCCCCATATTTTGGTAGTGAAAAAGGATGAAGAAAAATATTAACTCAAAGAAAAATAGATGATTGACATGCACTTAAATTTTATAAATTTCTTAATCAGATACCTTCCTTGGTGATTACCAATCACAGTAATTTCTGTGTTAATTAAAGGGGGATCTGGTGCTGGGTCATCGATCATAGCCTCCGATTATGTTTGAGAATCTCTCAGACAAGGGATGAATGTTAAGATGTCGAGCTACATGGGTGTCAAAGAAACATAATTATACTTTTAATCCAGCTCCATGATGAAACATGATGAAGAAAAAGAATGTGCTTACCTTAGTCTAGGTGGTAGGTGCACACTCCACCCACCTGCAGAGAATGACGGTGAAAGCCGGGCTCTGCAGGAGCTTCAAACACAGACTTGGAACGGTCGTTTACTCCCTTTCTCTCCCTCTCCACTCACCCTTTCCCTTTCCAGTCAGGCAGGACTGGATAGAAAATGCAGAGCTTTACGCAGTATATTTAAGGTGCTTTAAAATCTCACATCAATCCCTGACTAAAATATGCTACATACACGGACCCAAATAAAAGAAATATAAGGCCCACTGACCTTTTCAGTTTTCTAGGAGGAAGGGGAACTCACTGTGACTAATGTATGTTTTTATTCTGAGGTATTTTAATTCTACAAGCAAATTAAAGTTCATTAAAAGAGTTGTTTTTGTTATATATATATTTAAAGCTAAACATTTCTATCTCTCACTAGAAAACGTCTCTGAACCTAAACGCCTAAAAAGCATAGAACTGGGTAAAAATGTTCATGGCTTTGAATATCTCACCATCAAATTTTCTCAATTTTCTCTTGGACAACTACATTAGATAATATTTTGTAAAGGCTTTAAGAACTTTATTTTTTCCTCCTACTTGAAGGAGACTCCATTTTAGTAACAGAAAAAAAGAGTGTATTTGAAATGAAGCATTAGGCCGAGATAACTCACCTCCCACTTGACTCCAGAGCAACTTGGATTTCCGATTCTTTGAGGTCAGTGATTTGGGGAACCAGTAAAAGAGCCGGGCTATTCTTCTGAAGGTCTTGTTAAAGTCACTTATGGCCATAGCTAGAACTACGAGTGTTCCAGAACAACTATCTACAGAGCGCATGCATGAGGAAAACACAGGAACACCCACGTATGACACTTTAGCTGTGAACTGTCAGCCAGTATGTCTGGGGACCACCTGTTAGCCCTAAATCCCCTTTCCCTGTCACTCCTTTGGTTTGTCCTTCAGACCTTAGCCCTCATAACTAAAAACTGTATTAATAGATGTTCTTTCTAAAGAAAGAGTTTTAAAACTTCAGAAACTCTAAAGTAATGCAACAATTGATAATTTTTAAGCCCAGACACACCCCACCATTCTTCTTCATAAAAACACAATTACTTTCATGCAGGAGCAAAGTAACCAGTATCCACTAACTCAGTGCCCAACAGAATTGTCAACAGCAAGTCGAAGGATGTAGTGGTGATTAACAAGCCACTTCCTAGCCTTGATCCATACTTGTTCTGTACGTTTTCCAGTGGAAAAACAATATGTATTTTAAACCTTGGCAGGAATTTAACCTCCAACCCCAGCCCCAAATTCAACTGATTCTTACAAGTCACAAAATGTATAAAAGAACGAGATTTTTTCCAGGGTCCTGTTTTGGTCTTTAACCATTTGTTGAACATTTATCTAGACCTTTAACATTATCTTAGCAGACACCAATGTTCAGTTGCCTACTATGTAAATGCGACTGAGGCTCTCATCATTACCCCTGAAACTATATCCAACAATTGGTCTTTGTGCATTCTGTTTATGTCAAAAGAAATAAACATATTCATAGCTTGCTTAGTCTCTAAAACAGCCTGATATAAATATTTGGGCTTTGCTTTTACATGCCACACTAAATTTTTGGGGCTGACTTACACTCTAAAAAAACCCAAAGGATATTATTATATTACCAGTTTTAATTTCCAGGTCCGATGTCTTTGTTTTCTATTCTATTTTCAGCGTTTCTTAGGAATTTGGCCTTTGAGTCTTCTTATAAATGACAAGTGGGGAGGAAGTCCAAGTAAAACAACAGTGTAAGACTTTTTTCAGATACTTTTGTCTTCTTAAAAGTGGGATGTGGGGTAGTGGATGTAGCTAAAAACAATAGTGTTAAGACTTCTTTATGTTTTCTTTTCAACGGTATCTGCCCCAGAACGTCTGTTTTTAAAATTTGAGAAACTATAAACTTTCTGTAGCTCCTCCTTAAAGACAAACCACTATGTATAAAATGCACTTCTGAGCTGGGTGAAATCAGGAAAGACTAGCTCTGGTTGTGGCTGTGATTCTGAAGGTAGAATAAATTTTTGACATTTGAGATTGCTTATTCCTACTGATAGTCCCTTTCTTAATTCCAAAGTTATTTTTAGCACAGAGCACTACAAAAAATAGTGTTCATTGCTTAAAAAAATGACAGGAAAAAAAATTCAGGATTATTGTAGTTTTTTTCTGGATAATGTACTAATGAAGACATTCTATTTTTAAGGAAATATTTTGAGGAAAAGATTTATTATATATCTAAGAGACATTCTGTTTGATACAGTGCAATGAGAGCTATAAGCCACTTACATAGTATTTGGTAATTTTGAAAAGAATCGAAGCCAGAATTTTAAAAGACGTTATGGTATTATTATTATTATTATTTTTAAAGATTTTATTGGGGAAGGGGAACAGGACTTTATTGGGGAACAATGGTCAAATTGTTGTCCTTTCAATCTTAGTTGTGGGGGGTTCTGTTCAGCTTCAAGTTGTTGTTCTTTCAGTCTTAGTTGTGGAGGGCACAGCTCAGCTCCAGGTCCAGTTGCCGTTGCTAGTTGCAGGGGGCGCAGCCCACCATCCCTTGCGGGAGTCGAACCGGCAACCTTGTGGTTGAGAGGACACGCTCCAACCAACTGAGCCATCCGGGAGCTCAGAGGCAGCTCAGCTCAAGGTGCCGTGTTCAATTTTAGTTGCAGGGGGCGCTGCCCACCATCCCTTGCGGGACTCGAGGAATTGAACTGGCAACCTTGTGGTTGAGAGCCCGCGCTCCAACCAACAACTGAGCCATCCGGGAGGCAGCTCAGCTCAAGGTGCCGTGTTCAATCTTAGTTGCAGGGGGCAGAGCCCACCATCCCTTGCGGGACTCGAGGAATTGAACTGGCAACCTTGTGGTTGAGAGCCCGCGCTCCAACCAACAACTGAGCCATCCGGGAGGCAGCTCAGCTCAAGGTGCCGTGTTCAATCTTAGTTGCAGGGGGCAGAGCCCACCATCCCTTGCGGGACTCGAAGAATTGAACTGGCAACCCTGTGGTTGAGAGCCCACTGGCCCATGTGGGAATCAAACTGGCAGCCTTCGGAGTTAGGAGCACGGAGCTCTAACTGCCTGAGCCACCGGGCCGGCCCCTATGGTATTATTTTTCACATTTCTTCCCTAACCTTCAATTCCTTTTTTATTTCCCTGAAAACATCCTTTTTTCCACATACAGTCACTTACTTTATTTATTATTATTTCTTCTGCTGTTAGTATTATAATCTCTTTTATATTAAGAGTTAACTTCACTAACTCTTCTATTTGTTATATACACTATTTTTTATACCATCAATTCCTATCTTTTGGAAATATATCCCAATATTGTAAAAAAAAAAAAAAAGCTACAGAACTGGAGATGCAACTTATTTTAAAGCTAATTTCACTTAAATAGTCATTGTCAAAATTAGGTTAACAAACTGGTATCACCTAGTATTTATTGACTTAAGATGTTTTAAATGAGGATGCATTTCTGAGGGTAAAATATTGAAATCAAAATTGCTTGGTTTTCCGTGTTACTAATAATGGGTGTGAAAATTAACACAGGAACCCTCAACTAAAATTGGAGTCCAGAAAGCCTGCAGAGGGAGCTCTCATGCCCTACTACCCATGAATTACCCCAAACAGGAGGTACCTTGCATCTCCAACAGGAAGTATATCGACTTTACTAACCCAGCAAGAGGAAGATTTTCTTCTTGCCCAGCAACAAGCCCATCCAATAGAAAATGCCACGGCTCAGCCGATGAGGAGCCATCGCCACCCTGAACTCTTAAGTTTCCTCCCACAAACTTTCATTTTTCTTTTGCTAATGGCTCCCTTGTCCCATCCTCCTTTCCATAAAAGCCTTACATTCTGTATGACTACTCGGAGTATCTCTCTGCTTGCTAGAAAAGATGCTGCCCGATTCATGAATTAATAAAGCCGATTAGATCTGCAAATTTACTCAGTTGAATTTTGTTTCGTAACATGGGGAATAAAAGAGTAAGTTTTAACTAATACTAACATGGAATTGAATTGTTCTTACCAATACAACTTATAAAAACGCAATTCCCAGAACAAGGGTTTGTCTATTGGTATGCTTTTCTAGAGGCACTGAAATAAAAACTAAATCCACAAATATACTAACTGATCACATGATTTAAGTAAAATTTTATCTAATGGTCAATGATATAAACATTTAAACTATATAATTAAAGACATACATGTTAGATGGTTAAATGGAAAATTAAAATCAAGAGGGATTAAACACCCCCTTGCCACACACACTCTCAGACTAAACAGGTATTTGATAGAGGATACTTGTATTTATAAGTAAAGTCATTCAACCCATAGATTTATTTCTATAATGTGTACATGTGACACTTAGAATTCTCCACCACAATAATGCATCAATATGAGATTTCAAATAAAATCCTGATCCATTTTGTTTTCCAATGCTCATGATAGTCAAATTTATTTACTCTTTAGAACATAATAACTTTATGATATACAGGTTGTATATAATCACACTTCAATAATCTGATAAATTGAAAAGCAAAACCAAAACCAAAACCAAAAAAAATCCTTATTGGATGGATGAAATAATTTCTTGCTGAGCATAATCCTTTAGTCTAGAACTTTGGATAGATTTTTCAGACAATGTTCCCTTTGAATTTTTATACCATAAGTTTATGGAAGAACTTCTACTAAACTTGGAATTAATGGTATTTGAAGAGATACAAAATTGTCCTTTCATCAAATATCCTGAGAATTTACCATCACCACCTTAACTCGTTTCTCAAACTGTTGTACACAGAGAAATACAAATCTTTACAGTAAAATTGAGAAATTCATTGATATTTTTCATGAAGTAGTAAGCAGAATTAAATAAATATACGGCTTAAAACAGTTGATACGATCCTAAAATTTATATGAAAAATTTAAATTTATGGCCAAAATAAAAATGAATAGTTTTTAATAATTAAATCACTTAAAATATTTTCTCAGTAACTTATCTGAAAGTAAACAGATATGAGGATAACTGGGTTCTGGACACCTTGTAAAATGAAATAATGCCACTTTATCCTTCTCAAAAAATTTGTGATCCTAGTAAAACAGTGGTTTGGTTCTGCTCCCCACCCACAGAAGCCACCTCTCTTTTCTATCACTTACAAACATGTCAACTATCAGTCTTCTGATTTGTCAGGTTGCCAATTTTGGTTCCACTTAAAAATGTTTCCAGTAGGCAGTCAGAGAAGTATGACTCAGTTAGCCTTACGCAGAAGAGTAGAGGATCAGTATATCAACAGAGCAGTCATGGCTTTCTTCTAGTGCTCACTGAGGTCAAATGTCCTCATAATTATAAATGTTAAAAGGTAAAAGTACATCTTAACAGCAGCCAAAAATTTATATATTTTTTATGTATTTACAATATTATACATATTTACATGATCACATCAAATACTGAATTGTAGAAATAAGAGATCACCTAAATGGAGCATTCATTTAATGCCTCAGCATTATTTTCTTGTGCAAACTGAAACTTTTCCCAAACTTCTTAGAAAGCTAAAGACAGTCAACATTGCGAAGGCCACCATCCATGGTTAAAGAGCCAAACCTAAAAACACAGAAGAAAAAAGGCAATCTCAAAAGATTCATTTATTCAGACCCCAACATTTTAAGGAAGACTATAGAATACTTTTCAGAGGAATAAGCTTTTATTTTTAAATAGTTTAAGCAACTATGAATTGCTCTATTTCTTACTGAAACATAGTGGTATTATAAATATGTGAAAAAATACTATTCAGTGGCTTAGGAAAACTTCGCAAGAAAACATGGGGATTGATGCAATCTAAAAAGTGTTAGGAAGAATTGGATAATTTCTTTTTGGTGGGGTGGCATTCAGAAGCAAAGATGTGGAGTTGGGAGTAAGCGTGACATACTCAAGGGACAGCAAGAAACGGAACCTTGCTAGAAAAGACTATTACGCGGTGCAGTGGGAAGTAAAGTTGGGTGAACGGGCTGGGGGCAGACTATTATATTCTTTGAATTCAAGTATGAATTTAGACTTGACCTTTTAGATAACAGGCGTTTAGACATTTTTGTGTCAAGGGAGTGGCATGGTAAGACCAGTATTTGGGAAGATTATTTTGGCTGTAATACCCATGACAGATGGTAGAGCCTGGGGTTAGGGAGATAGGTGGTAGTTATCACCATAGCTCACATGCGAGGGGGAAAAAAGAGCTGAATGAGACTGATGAGGTAAAATACGGAAACATGTTGAAAGAAGATACCAAACTTGGTGAAAGGGAGTAGAGAGGAAGTGTCTAAAATAATTTATGTTCCAGGTAGTGGGAGAAAGATTGTCTCACTGAGGAGAATAAGGAAATTAGAGGGGAAACTGAGTTGGGAAGGATGATATTGATTTTTGATAGAAAAAAATCTGAAGTATAGTGAGATATCCACATGGATACAGTACACAAGACCTGGCTTCTTTACTAGTTCTTGCACAAACCCTTCAGTAGTCATTTAACATTTAAATTATGATTATGCCATGTTATATCACCCATATATTGTCAAATAAACCTATAAATAAAATATAGGAGGAACAGACTTATTGGACACGCTTTGGGAAGTGGGGATTTTATTCCGTAAGGCATAAGTGACTCAATATAAAAGTTTGTTACAGTATATTTTAATAGTCTCTTCTACTTGCTAATCTTTAGCCTTACAGGATAAATTTAGGATTTAGCTAAAGTTGTGAAGAAACTATAAATTGCATACTATAAAAAGATAACTACAATGTAGTTGCTATAAATCAATAGGAAAAAACATTTTTAAAACCTAATAGGCGAGTCACAGAAAAAAAATTTAATCGACATATAAAAGGACGCTTGACATCACTATAAACCAGAGAAATGTAAATTAAAGATATCAGTTTTTAGTAAACAAATCAGCAAACATTTAAAAAACTGGTAACAGTTAGTGTTAACAAAAGCACAGTCTTTTTCTGTGTGGGACAACCACACATACATCTTTTAAAGAACAAAGTAACAATTCCTACCAAATTTAAATGTGCATACCCTATGACCCAGCAATTCCACATCTAAAAATTGATCCCTCAAAAATTCTTACACAAGTACATGAAACTATATATACAAATATGTTCACTAAAGCATGGTTTATTATGAAAACTTAGAAACAACTTAAATGCCCAACAAATAGAGATACATTAAATAGATATGGTAGACCCATACAATGCAATACTAGGCAGCTGTCGAAAATGAGACATATAGTTTACATGTATGGACTTGAAAAAGTACTCTTGATATATAGCCTTAAGTGAAAAAAGTAGGACTAATCCAGTCTGAACAGAATGGTTCCATTCTTATAAAACACACACATACCACAAACTATTTATAGTGACTATTCTGCGGGGGTGTGGGGGCATGAGAAAGGGCAGGTAGAGTCTTTTATTTCCAAATTTTTATAATTATATATTGTTTGAAAATTTTTTTGACAATTCATTAATTTAAAACTTGATAATATTATAGAAGTGTCTCACAACTTTCTGCACATAGCACAAAAATCATGTGATTTCCTGATAGTGAATCTTTTCAAGCTTTAGAGCATAGGTACAGTGGGGACAAGCTTTTATAAGGAGATGGGAGGCTGAGTTCTAGCTCCAGCTCATCTTCTCAGGGTATGAACTTCAATACTTGCAGACCATGGATAAAGACTGTCTGCTCTGCTACTGTATATGGTTGGAATGCACATTAACTGAGATAATGCAGTGTAAAAGTGCCCTGCAAGGGAACACACATCATATAGATGGGAAATATTTTCATTAGCAGAGGAACACCTAACGGCTTGAAAGAGAAGGGTTCTATTCTGAGTGAGCCAAATATGGTTTAACTTCTCTGAGGAACCAGGATGAGGAGACGGCCATTCCAAAGTGGCTTTATTGGCTCTGTACATTTCCCATCTCTTTCTCCCTGATCTGTTAGGGAGCAGACACCCAACTCCTCAAAGAGCTGCATTTACAGATGGCACTCACCTGCAAGGTTTGCAGAGCACTCTGTAAGTCACCCAGCACCAATCAGAGTGCTGGCATCTTATAAGCAACTCTGATACCAAAATTAAAAATTATGATTCTAATGAGAAAATCTTATAAAAAATAATGTGCAAAAGATTTTCATTTTCACAAACTGATTCTAATAAAGCAAATAATTCTATTAACCAGTGCTTCTGTAAAATGGAATCAATCATAGTAGACTTGTCTTTATCCAAACAACCCCAACCCCAAATTAAAAGGTACCATGGAAGTCACAAAACATAAGGGTTCTGACTTTATATCCCTGTCCCACTGCTTAACCTAGTGACACAGGAAGACAGAGAGATACAAGTATAGATATGTACGCACATATGCTCAACTGTATATAAAAACACAGGGCAGAATGCTATCTGCATTAACTCACCTTTCTAAAATATGATTATTTTCAGCAAGTTCTTTAACCACTCCTTCCATTTCTTCTTTTAATTTCTTCATACTATACATACAAAATAATGATAAATAAGCATCTTTGCTCAAAAAAGTATGCAAATGTTTTAGAATTATATTTACTCATATATTATGTTTTAGTTCTCTAGATTGAACTAATAACATTAGCAAACATATTCACAAGCATCAAAAATTTGAATATAAAAGACCAAGATCACAAACTGAAATAAACACAAATGGAGACATCATAGTTATTAGATGATAAGTTTCTTACCCGAGAGTCATTTCTACTAATGTGTTAGAACATGGATAAATTGGGGTCATGGTATGTTTGATTCCACTGGAGGCTGCAAACATTTTCTGAGGCAAAGTTTCTTGTAACTAAAATATCAAAAGACCTCACATTAATCACAGAACAAAGTACTTACTACAGATCTTAAGTCAAATATGACAGGCTTTCATATACCCGGTACAGCCTAAGTTTTAACTTCAAAACTACCAATGATCAACACTACCAATAAATCAACACTCTTTTAAAAAACTTTTCTGATAGATGATAAAAAAAATAGTCTATCAGATGTTCTCAACTGTAAAACATCTAAGTTCTTAAAACATGGCTCAAAGTACGTATCACAAAAGGGGAAGGAGAGCTGACATAAGACATATTATGTCATATTTTCCTTTCTCAATCATAATCAAATATAAACGGAGAAGAATTGTATTTTCATTTTTCCTAATCTGTATTTCTGGCTTTTCCTGAGATATAGGGAAAAAAAATATTTTTTTAAGATACTTTTGATAGCTGTACCTCATTAGTATAGTCTTGATACTTTGATATTTCTTCTTCAATATCAAAACACTGATTAGTTAGGGATAATAACTGTTTCCTAAGATGAAGCATCTTTCTGAAAACCAAAAAAGAATTGATTAATAAGCAGTCTCATGAAATATTATTCTTACTTAAAATATACTACATTAAATTGTATATTATGAAGTCAACCACTAAACACGACCCCCGCAAAGTTTACTTACCTCATCCATTCTTCTGACTTATCCAAAAATGCCTCATACTTTTTAACACACTCATCTGTAAAATGGGTCATAGCTTTTGTTGCATGGTAATATAGTTTTTGCCTGTAATTTAGAAATAATCAGAGGCTTAAACCAATGTTACCGCTTCTATTTCCAATATTAAAAAAATTTCAAATATATGAAATTTGTTTCCTGTAATGACTGTTGTGACTTCAGAATATTTACAGTAGAAAGCCACAGGTTTCTAAGATAGACATTATAGCAAGAGGAGAATGAGAAAGGAGAATAGTCAAAAAATAGTTACTAAGTGACATCAAGGTTAAGAAGGCAGTTAAGTCTATCCTTGCCTATGTCCTGTATTTTCTGGCCTTCTGCAACAGAAGCACACGAGGCAGAAGAAACCTGCCCCTCATTCTCCCATCTCAGTAACCTCTCGACCGGGGCCTGAGGAGTGAGCCTCAAATATGTACACACATAGTAATAATTGTGTAAAGCTAAGATTAAAACGTATTTTTAATTGTAATTAATTTCAACTTTAAGAAGAATCATATTAATAGCACAATCAAAAATAATTATTAAACATCATCTGGACACTTACTTATCAAATTTGTGGATTTGTTCTTCATTATAAGCTAGTCCTAAAAATAAGAAAATATATTAGTTTTGTAAATGTAGAATCATAAAGTCGCACAAAGTATTCTTTTCTTTTGAGATTATTACTTCAAAAAGGCTAAGAGTTTAAAGCAGATGTCACAAACTTAGATATAGCTCACAAATGCTTTTATTTGATCTGTACAGTGTTAACATTAAAAAGAAAAATTAATTGCCAACAGTTAAAATCAGGATATGTCTAATAAAATCTGTTTTTCTAGATTTTCTTGAGATACAGGAAGACTGAGCAACAAATTAGGTGAATTTGAGCAGCGGTTCTCCCCTTTAGATGGGGTCTCTCCTCTCTGGCTCTCCTCAGTCTCCACTGGCCAAACTTATTCCTGTTACGTGCCTGGCCTCTACAAGTTTTGGAGTTCAATATTTTTAACTGATTGAAAATATTCAAAAAGTTGGTTTTAGAAATAACATTTAACTTCTTTCTTGACAGAATCAAATCTCTGAAATAAATAACTTAAGCAGCCACCCTTACAAATATACTACTTCAACTGAATTACAACTGGTAGGGCTGATTCATTTGATTAACAGATGGCAAATTTTACTTACTACGTTCTGCTTTGTCTTTTTTGAACTGATAGTAAATCTCTGTGATGCAATTTAACAGGACTTGTAGCTTTTCTACACTATTAGAGGAAGAAAAACCCACATAAATTTACTGAGTCAATGTGAAAAAGAATATTTAATAATCAGAGCAGAAATGACCAGTGAAGTTATAACCTACTGTCTATCTTTTGGATGAGTGCCTTCTTGATGGACCCAGGTATCCGCCAGCAATCCTCCTGGAGATAATTTGCTTTCAGTATCCTGAAGACTGGTTTCTATTGTTCCCTGAGAATTGGAAAGCTAAACAAAACCAATGGGTTCAGACCCTGATCACCAAAAATCAGAAATGATCATCACACTGCCAATGGAATTTAACATCTGAATCATAATTCTTCTATAAATTACTTCAAAGCCAGAATAATTACTTCATTTTTAAATGCAAGGACCGTTTCTTAGGTTGACTTCTACCAATTGTGTGACAATAAAATATGAGACTAACTAGAATTAATGCATTTTAAAAACATTGCTTACATTAAGTATCTTTTTAAAAAAAGACATACAAAATACTTTTAATGATTCAATTGTTTGTTTCTTTATCTGTAAAATATGGTTAATTATCTCAAAGAGTTGTAAAATTCAAATAGGAGAACCATTAGCATAGACAGTCCCAAGTATAAAATGTAGGCGTGCAAGACTGTGCTCTGTTTGTTTAGAGGCCGAAGAAAAGTAATTCCTCTTAAAAACAGACAATGAAACCTCATCTAAGATCCTGTTCATTTTAAGCTTAGTAACTTTATCACTTATCTACCACAAAAGTAAGCATTTGTAAAACTTTTAAAGAAAGGATAAAGGTTAGACTTAAGCAATAAATATATCTAAATATTCTAAGGGTCCTAATATATACTATTACTTTTCAAATAAAGTTTTAAGTGGCGGTTTACACTGACACTAGCAACAAACAAGGGCGCCGTTTTTACTACACTCTTGTCAGCACTGGACCAGCAGCCTCAGCCTCAGCCTCAGCCTCACATGGGAACTTGTTAGAAATACACAGTTTGGGGTCCCACCTGTTGAATCAGAAACTCTGATTAAGCCTTGCTAATTTGAAAGACAAAAACGGTATAATATCTTACTGTAATTATAATATAAAATTTTCTATTACTACTGTGAACATTTTTCAAGTTTCATTCAATCTATTCATTTTTAAATCATTTCTAAATGTTCTTTGTCTATTGTAGATTTAATGTTTTCCTTATCAATCTGCATGACTGATACTTTTTTGCATGAGCTATTTTTATTTAAAAAACTTTTATCACATTTTTTCAATCCATTTGCCTTTTAACATTATTTTTAAACATATAGATTTTAAATTTTTATAAATCTTGTTTTTCGAGCTTAATGTCTTTTTTAAACATTAATGTTAAGAATGTATTAAGTAATATATGTTAAGTACATTATACTTCCAAAATATGGTAAATAGTTTATGGATAAAGTTGTTTTTCACAACAGTACATAAAAGTGTGAAAAATAGCAAGCAACGTGAAGGACCAACAACAGGGAGATAAACCCATTGGCTGCATGCAATATTAAGTCTAAAAAATAGTGTTACCAAAAAAAGAACCCCAAACTAGAAAATGCTTTTACTATAAAGTTATACAAAAAATAAAAATAACAATTGTATGTTTGTAGTATTAACCATCATTTAATAATACATATAAAAAGAGAGGACTAAAACAGTGGTCGTCCAAACTTTAGCAGCATCAGAATCTTCTGGAGGGCTTGTTAAAACATTGACTGCTGGGCCCTACCATCAGAGTTCCTGATGCAAATGGTGGTCCTAAAATGTGCATTTCTAACAAGTTCCCAATTAAGGCAGAGGCTGCTGGTCCAAGAATTACTCTGAGAACCACTGCTGCAGGATATTGAACAGAATGGTATCATTTTTACTTACAAATTTTATTTTTATGCTGGGAAAAAATTTAAGGTCTCCATTAGGAAAGGAGCCACAACAACTAAACAGATTATGAGGAAAAACAATGCAATCTAGTGAGAAATAATTGGCCTGAAGGTAAAGCCCAGATTTCATAAGACTCTGATCATGATTGCCTATATTTAAATACAAACAAATATTGGGGAGGACTATTTCTTGTTTCTCTGTTTTAACTGCTTTATTCCATAGCAACATTTTAAAAACTTTTTTGATCATGACCCAGTATCATTTAAATGTGTATATATAACTGGACTGAAAGTTTCATGGAACATAATTTCTTTACTATATGTGATAGATTCTGACGTTTTCTATTCTATTTCATTCAAAAACATTGCTGACCGCAGTGCATGAAACTTTACAGCCTACTAATTATTCATGATATATTTTGAAAACCACTGCTCTAAATCTAAAACTGAGGAAAAGAACTAAAAATTAACCTAAGCTGGGAAAGAAAAAAGGGATATCATATCAAGTTCCTTTTCCCCTTTAACACCCATTTCATGAAAAAATACTTCAAATGCTAAAAGCTTACAGGAGTATAGCCTCTCTGTTTATCTCATTTAATTGGTACAACAACCTGTGAAATAAGCAAGGTAAGAAGCTGCGTATTTTAAAGAAAAAGAAACCAGGATGCAAAGAATTAAAGACCTTGCTTAAGTCATCAGGCAGGAATAGCTAGGCAAATGGGGGCAGATCTGGGATCAGTAATCAGCTCTCACAATAACTAATTTTGTGCTCTTCTACAATACATTTTAAAAACAGATCCAGAAACTACCAAAATGCTATTGTATTTTTTAGCAGGGTAGAGATTTTGTCCTCATTTCTTTTTTTAGTTATAGAAATGATGTCTTGAAGAACCCAAATCTTTCCTTACTTTTTATTTAAAAAATATCTACTTTTCCTAACTTGAGTCTATTTCTAAGCAAGTTTAAGCACTCTGCATGTTAAATTACATTTATGAACTTACTTTAATTGCCATAGCCGCAACACTTGATCAATTACAAATTTTAAAGAGCGACAGGGAGTGAGGGAGGGAGAGAGGGAGAGAGAAAAGGTCTTAAAGCAAAGCAGTCTTTTGGAAATGTCATAAGGAACTGCATGGTAGTAAATGGTATTTAAATATTGTAAACAGTTTCTATTAGGTTGGTGCAAAAGTAATTGCGGTTTTTGCAATTATTTTTAACCTTTTAAACCACAATTACTTTTGCACCAACCTAATAAAAATGGGACTAGACTACCCTTTCTCCAGAGAGCTTTAGGTACATCACCTCTCTAGAAACACTTACATCTCACCTTGCCAGGAAAGGAATAGATTGTGAGCCTGAGACTGTCATAATTTTGTAAATACTTACTCTCAACAATTTGGTGTGTATGTCTGAAATTTCATCTAACTCTGCTGATTCTAAATTGATCTTCATAAGCTTTTCATATCTGTATGGAAACAAGTTGGGAAAAGTACAAAAGCAGAATGAACACAGATTTAAAAAGACGTTTTATAAATTATAGCTGAGTTTTTATTGACATAACCATTTCAGAATAAGATACTAAATGCAAAGCCTATAAAGCAACAGATCCCAAGAAAACTTGATGTCTTTGTAAAGAAGGAATTTTATATACTTATCAATTTGCAGATTTAGAGATCACATAGAAAATACAACTTAATTTCAAATAATCTTATGACAGGATTATAGTCAAAATACTAGATTTCAGAATTAATGGAGGTCAACAGTAAACAGTGAGTTCATTAATTGTATTGCCTGTGCAGTACAAATAGAAGAGCCAAGGAAGAGGGCAGTTTAATATGTAATTCTGTTTCAAAAGACAGTCTCAGGGATAAGATTAATAAGTAAAAGTAAACTAAAAGTAATCTCAAATTTCTAAAAATATTACCAAAATAGACTTCTAGAATACTTCTTCCTAGTTCCTTTGTTGATTACAGGTTTTTTATTTTCCTATTCAGTGTCTGCTTTGCAAGGTAAAAAATGAGACATTTCTATCTCAGATTACCTTTTCCTTTGTAAAAAAGGAAGGGGAAAATGACACCAAAGACATGGTACTCATTTCTTACTGAGACCTCTGGATACATGTGCCTTTGTGAGGAAGTAACTTAAACTATGGTTGTGCCTTAATACAAACACTTGCATAGCACGTTGTATGTACCCAGGGTAACCAAACAAATTAAACAGAAATGTAACAGTACTTAACATGTGAACCACTATTAGTAAGGAGTAATCTACTCACACTTTCACAGTTTTTTCAATGTTTCTGATGCAGAAATCCAATGTGATCACAACTTCTGTCTTTTTGTGAACAGTTTCATTATAATCATCTTTAACTAATTCTCTAAAAAAATAATAATATTCTCATTAGTTTATCTAAGGAATTATTTGTTTTCTCTTTTCTATCACTAATTACATTGCTGTCCTACTGTTCAAATTTTTTAACAGTCTTGTTATATTACGAAAGCCAGTTCCCTTTTTATTATAAAAGCATCTCTGTGAGCCTTATACATATCTAAGGTATAAACCACTACTAGTTATTAGATTAACAATTTAGAAATCTAAGGCTTTAAAATTATATTTAAAAAATAAAAACTAATCTACAATCACACAAGCAAGCTGAACAGCATTACATTTTATACCCCCAGAATTAATTTTTACTACTCATAGATCGGTCTGATTTACACTTTAAATGTTAATATAAGAAGGATGACACAGTAAATAACACAATTGAAGGGCTTTTTGTCTGCCTCAAAAGTCAACCAACTAAGCCTGATGCTTGTTTTTGCTGAGAATGGTATTTACATTTTTAAAGGTTGTAAAAACAAAGAAGAGACCTTACGTGGCCCATAAAGTCTAAAACACTATTAACTGAAAAAGAGAAAGTTTGCCAACAGTAGTCTACATTAAAAACTATTTTCCCATGACTTGTTAAACTAAAAGCCTAATAAGTAAAAGGAATAAAAGCTTCATGGAGCAGTAACCAGGATAGATTACAACAGCAAGAGAAAATGAGAGCTGTTAGTAACAATACTATGAAAATAAATGGAGTCAACACTTAAGATTGCTCCAGCAACTATTAGTAAAAACCAAGAGTTGTCTTAAAAAAATAAAATAAGAGGCTTCTTAATGGAAAGAGAAAAACATAGGCTTACAAATTAGGTATGTGAAAACACACAAAAAAATTGTTATCTATACATTTATGGGTTTAACATAAAGGTGACAGAAAAAAAAAACAGAGCCTTATTCCATTTTCTTCTTAGACACAACAGCAGCACAAGCATGAAATGCTTCATACATGTTTTTGCAAGAAGGGAAGGATATATACAGAAACTGTCACAAACATTAGCGCTGAAGACCACAATGAGCCCAGAGAACATGAGGCCATTACTATGTGTGCATGAAATGCAAAAGTTTCAAATGATGTTGTGGAGAACTAGAGGCATGGTTCTCAAAAGGGACCATTCATTCTCCATGTCTATCAGATGGCAAGATGACATCTACAAATCATGAAAGGTAAACAAAGGTCAAATCATATCCATCCACAAAACATTTCCTAGGGTCACATGCAGGGAGAGAATACTATTCTGATCTATAATAAAATATTAAGTGATTAGCAAAAAAAAAAGCTTTTAAACTGCTTGTAAAGGTGAGTGTGTAACTCATACTGTATGGTTTCATTTATATGAAATGTCTAGAACTGGCAAATTTATAGCAACATAAAGCATATTAGTGGTTGCCTAGGGCTAGAAGGTTATAGCAAAAATGGAGAATGACTGCTAATGAGTGTAGTTTCTTCTTAGGGTGATAAAAATATTCTAAAATTTGTGGTGATGGTTGCACAACTCTGTAAATGTACTAAAAATAATTGAATTGTACATTTAAAAAATGGGTGAATTTTATAGTATGTCAATTATATCTCAATAATGCTGTTTTTTAAAAACAGCTGAGTGTATACTTCATTTGGGAAAAAGGCAGGAAATAGAGGAAGATACAGAGGACATAAACCCTAGAAAGAAGTACGGGTTGTGCTGGGTTACAACAATGACAAAAACCTTCCAATATGGTGAGATGACAGCCAAGTCAAGGTCCTTGGAAAAGGAATTCATTTACCATCACATCATACAGTGTGGTGGTGTAAGTTTTAAAATCCAGGTATTATTGGCCTGTCTCACAAGGTTATTGTCAGAATCAAATGAAAACATAACTGCTAAATGTTTTGCAAACTAAACGTGAAACAAATGTATTATAATAAAAATCAAGCACCTTACCCTGCCTACTCTGAAGAGAAAAAAGTATCAATGGTGGGGTGGATACCAGTTATTTAGTGAGGTCTATGTGAAGATCAATCTTCAAATTTCAATCTATTACTTACATCAACCATCGGATCCCCTTTCGCATTAATTCCTGATAAAGGAGCAAGGTACTGGCAATTCTACAGGCATAACATACAACTCCTGTTATTGCCTAATGAAGAAATAAAAATGTCAGTACTTGGTGCTAACTGTGGTACAGGGTAGAGAAAACTTTTACACAAACATTTTCACGCTTATGTATTTTTATCAGGTTAATTAAAAACACGATTAACTACCAATTTCTAAAAGCTAAGGACAGCTATAACTGCAATAAACATTTCATCCTTAACATAATAATACTAAACATGCACTGCCTCAATGGAGAACATTTTCTTATGAGTTTAAGAAAGAATATAAAGTCAAGAAGAAAGAACACAAAATAATTTGCAATGGATAACAATTTAAGTGAATAATTTCCTAAATCATGTAGGCATATATAAACACACAATACATGTTATTGCTTCCACTATTGATAGAATAATTTTAATTCAGATGATTATATAGTAATTTAATTAACTACTAACCTTAGCCATGCTAGCATCTCCATCTAAATCATAACGTGGATGCACTTTAGGGAGGGAAACTAAAACATTGAAGTAAAATTATTAAAATCAGAAATAAAGATTTGAATAAATTATTATACCCTGCATATAGTAACCTCTAACTTAAACATTAATCTCTAAATTACCTCCAAATTGAACATTAGTAGCAAAACTCTTTAATGCTCTTTTCCTGGTTAAAAAAACAAACTGGAAACAATAATGCTCAATCTGTAACAAATTACTAACAAATTACCTGTAATATTTCTAAGGAGTTTCATTTTTTTCTTAAATATATTCCAACACAACAAGCTCAATGCTTTTCTTTAAATCTAAATCAAATCCCAAAGAACCAAACAGAAAATTTGAAATCTGGGTAGTTTATTTTTTTCACCAGTAGGATTAATAATTTAAAAGATTCCAAAATGCAGATCTAATTCGTCTGAAGACTCTAAAGCTTGACAAAGTGTCCTGGTCACATTGAACATAATAAATATTTGCTGAAATGTATGATACAAAAAGTTATTTTGAGTGTTAGTGAAATACTAAAAGCAGGGAGCTACAGTGCAACATACATGACAAACTACCATTTTATGAAACAAAATACTTAATGTTAAATGATGTTGCCTACAAGATTTTTAGATTTTCCTACATAGTCTTGTTCAATTAACTTACAAAATTTTCATGTTTATTAAAAGTCTACATTAATGTCATCATCAATCAATTTTATGAAGATGACAATCATTTTTACAGATTTTTTTTTTTTTTTTTTTTTTTTAATGGATAGTAAGAACAACAGGAAAAACCCCAACTTACTTTTTTCATATATCAATCCTATAGTACTCAGAGGTTCTCGGCTTACTACAAAGATAGGGTTTTCCTCAGTAGTTTTAGGGAAATGCTGTGCCAATCTTCCAGGTTCTAGAACTAAGCGTCGTCCTTCATATATAAGTTCTTGATTTGAAGAAATAATTTTGGTTTGTTTATACACCAGTTCATGAAATACAGTAGCACTGTGTGAGAAAAATCCGAAACGACAACATAAATGGGAGAAAAAGAGAGATGAAGTCTGTTTTAATGACGGAGTACAACATCCATTGCTAAGTGGTATTTCAGATCATGACCAGTCCATAGATATTACAGTCTATAAACTAAACATTCCACATAAACTGTCTATACAGCAATCAATTCTAAAATATTTTTATGCTTGGATACCTATATGGATATGTACAATATACAGGTTTCTTAACACTTAATAATGGGGAGCCAACATAGCAGAGAGCTTAAGAGTAGTGACTCTGAAATCAGACTATCTGGGTTCAAATTCCAGTTCTTACACTTAATTGCTGAATTACCTTAAGTTCCTTAAGTTACGTAACTCCTCTGTGCCAAGCTTCCCCGTCTATAAAATGGGAATAATAGCACCTATCTCACAGATTTGTTGTGAGGACTAAATGACTTAAATATATAAAGAATTGAGACTAGTACTTGTAACATGACTATGTAATGTTTGTTAAATCAATTAATAAAACCAGGTTATTTTCAAAATGATGTTTTAGGGAAAAAGGTAGATTCTCCCTAAACAGATCCTATGAAATCAAAGAAATGTTTCAGCAGCAATGTTGTGATTTGTCTCTGCCACAAGCCTCTGCCGAGACTGGCTCAAATTTGGGTGGGCTTTTTATGTTCAAATAGACTCTTAAAATGAAATAGTGGCGAACACCTAACTACGATACGTATTTATTAAGGCTATTAAGTACCACAATAAAGACAAATATTATATTTTAATCTAGTGTTATATTAATATTATTTTATTCATTATATTTAGATTAATGTTTATATTATGTTAGGTATTAGATATTAATATCGAAACTATTATTTTATCTACTGTTATTCCTTAATAAATTACTAATAAAAGTCTCTTTTGAGTTTTATATGAGGCATCAAAACTGCTATTTCAATCCTGTCAAAACAAAAACTAAGGCATATGGAATGGATGTAATGTTTTTTCCTTCATTTTTAAAAACATTTTTGAGGTCATTATGGATTTATATGCAGTTGTAAGAAATAATACAGAGAGATGCTGTATACCCAGTTTCCTGTAATAGCAACATCTTGCATGAATACAGTACAATATTACATCCAGGATACTGATACTGATCCACTTATCTTATTCACATTTCCCCAGTGTTACAAGTAAGTGTGTATGTATTTACTTATATGCAGCTTTATCATATGGGTAGATTTTTTATAACATGGGTGTAACATGTTTTTGTTTAGGTAAAACAAATAATTATTTCTCCAGCATTCAATAAGGGCTTTATGCCACATATGCAAACAATAACTACACAAACTATGTTTAAGATTTACCCTTTAATATTTTTTAAATGACAGGACAGTACACTTAAAACCAGGTCCATTTATTATTCTGGTTATGTGAATAAGTAATTTGAGGAAGAGCAGAGAAATGAAAATAGTCTTATAAAACCTACAGTTTAAGACCTAGCTAATTTACCTGTAAATTTTAAAAAATGAGAAAATGAATCCTTTTATTCCAAAGTGAAAAGGAATTTACTAAGCACTCAAACGAACTTTCTAAGGGGGAAGTGGGTACCTCTGGTGAAGCTGAGGCATTTTTCTATTTCCTCTCCTAATTTATGAAAGTAATTATCATATAACACAACATTATCATATAGAATAAAATATAAAGAGGTACTTACGTATTATAGCTATGAATATAAATCTTATGAGCTGTCATTTGTTGTAGCGAAAAAACATGAATTATCATGCGGTGAAGTATATCACTAGTTTCTGCAAAAAACTGGTCAAAACCCCAACACTTTTCCTGATCTGCTTCAAGGATGTTTGCAAGAACAGGGGTAAGTAGAACTTGAAGTCCCCTAAAATAGTATTGAAAAAGAGTTGAAGAGTGAATGTAATATATTCTGTCTAGGTACAAAATCATAATACCAATAAATCAAAGGAACTATTACTATTATTCATTTAAAAACCTGCCAACTTGTCAGAAAGCCAGGTAACCTTAATTTAATATTACTTGTCAGTAGGTCAGGGGTTATGGTATTTTTTTTTATGTTAACTTTTACTGATTATTTTGATTCTCTCCTTTCCAAGTTTCTCACTTTCCCAAACACTTTATAACATTGTACTCATATATACATAGCGAATCCAGGTGAGATCAACTGATTAGAACCAGGTGTCCTGAGGGTAAGATAATAGTTTAATTTCAGGGTCTTTAATGTCCTTTTAATATGGCATTGCAATATTTAATTTATATGCCTTTTGTAGTGTACTGTGAATGAAAAGAGGACTATGCAATAAACCTGACAAAGTTCAGGGTGGCCACTGGGTAGGCCCAATAAGCTCAGTGACCATAAGTAACCACACAGAATGGTCTTATCACAAACTCCTAACTGGGCAGGTCATGGCGGGTAGTTCCATCCCAGGCCTGTAGCTTCCTTAGCAAAGGTCAATCTTTACTTTATCTGAGGTGAGCTCTGTCCACTGATCTTATGTATCTAGAATAACAGGCCTTTGAAATGTCAGAGTAATTTTTTTTCGTACTCCTTAAAGGCACAACCACCAGCCCCAGAGCACAAGACCACCAGAGCAAGAGACCACAGTACCCCTCATTGTTATCGTATTCCCTGCATACCTTCTCTATGTGCTGTAAATATTCATTATTAAATATCCTGTACCCAAGAATGTAAAGGAAGTATGTGTTTCTCCATTCTGCCTTTTATCCAACCTAGAGATTTCCCTGCTATGCTTTCTCCTGCCAACTTAATGTACCACCAGTGGATTACATGTGCCTTCCTTTCATCTTCTCCTTTGATTCTAACGTATAAAATAAGCTGGAGAGCTGCCATTCTCCGGAGTATCTGAGATCTTGCTTCCCAGGATATACTGTCATTTCGTCTCAAATAAACTCATACAAATTCTCTACAGGTTTGGATGTTTCTTACATCAACACAGAAGTAAAATGACTGCAATCATTTTGCAACCAATTAGTGATGATTCAACTAGGAATAATTTTTGACTAATAAGCGTCAATATTTAAAAAATGAATGGAAGGACTTTTATTCTTTCCCATGCTTTCGCCGAATTATAAAATATGCTCAAAGAATCTCTCAAATTATGGAATTTCAAACAGTCTTAAAAATATATTCTTGACTATGGGACAATTCCTTATCTGTGAACAGTTTCTAAAATAGATAGTGGATATTTTAAATTTTTGCCTAACAGGTATCTATTCTCCCTCCTTTTGCAAGAGAACCCGCACCGCTCCATTCTAACCCTACTCCCTGTGCACAGATGGGCACAGGAGCCAGGTTTGCTTAATGATTAGTCGGAGGTGGCCAGGTGGTAGCATACAGGTCAGTCAAATGAGAATCAACCCAGAAATCTTCGCTAAAACTCTCAGGAAAGAAAGTCGTTTTCCCACTGGGTTTTCAAAGCTGTGAGAATGTGAATGTGGGAATGCCAGCAGCCTCCCTGTGGCTGCCAGGACAGAGCCTGAGGGAGAGGAAAGAGAAATCAGAGGAAAGCGCATCAGAAAGATCTGAAGAAACTAAGTCTTGATACAATTTGAGTTTGAGTATTTAGCTGAGCATTAAGTCACATACATAAGTAAACTTCTAATTACAAAGCTAGTCTGTTTCCTTTTTCAATAAAAGCAGTTGAGTTAGGTTTTTTTCACTTGCTATCCAGTCTTGACTAATACATATAAGAAGAGGACGGTTATCTTTTTTTGCAGTTGTTACATTTATGGTTGCTGTTTACATTGCTGAGTAGTAGTACTTAATGTCCTTACTATTAAAAACAAACAAACACACAAACAAAATCATGTAATATACTAGGTTGGTGCAAACGTAACTGCTGTTTTTGCACTGTTGAAATTTGCTGTTTGATATTGGAATACATTCTTAAATAAATGGTTATGTTCTACACCATTTTAACGTGCATTTCTCACTTTATGTTTTTTTGCTAATGATTTATTACTTGCTGTTTATTTTATATTTATTTTAGACTATGGAAATGATGTTAGACAAAAAGCAAATTCAAGTGGATTTTCTTATTTGAATTCAAAATGGGTCGTAAAGCCACAGAGACAATTCGTAACATCAACAATGTATTTGGCCCAGGAACTGCTAACGAACGTACAGTGCCGTGGTGGTTCAAGAAGATTTGCAAAGGAGACGAGAGCCTTGAAGACAGGAGCATAGTGGCCGGCCATTGGACATTGACAACGACCAACTGAGAGCAATCATCGAAGCTGATCCTCTTACAACTATATGAGAAGTTGCTGAGGAACTCAACGTCGACCGTTCTACGGTCGTTCGGCATTTGAAGCAAATTGGAAAGGTGAAAAAGCTTGATAAGTGGTATCTCATGAGTTTAACTGCAAATAAAAAAAAAAATCATCGTTTTGAAGTGTTGTCTTCTCTTATTCTACGCAACAACGAACAATTTCTTGATCGGATTGTGACGTGCAACGAAAAGTGGATTTCATTTAACAACCAGCAACGACCAGCTCAGTGGCTGGACTGAGAAGCTCCAAAGCACTTCCCAAAGCCAAACTTGCACTAAAAAAAGGTCATGGTCATTGCTTGGTGGTCTGCTGCCAGTCTGATCCACTACAGCAGGGGTGTCCAAACTGCGGCCCGCGGGCCAACTGCGGCCTGCAATCCATTTTTAATTGGCCCGCAGCAAATTCCAAAAATATATTTAGTTTACTTAAATCAACCAGGTGAGGCAATACGTACGTCACCTCGAGTGAGTGGCCCGGCTGTTTGTGTATTTTACCGCATATGGCGCTTGGTAAAAAACTTTGAAAAAAGTTTGGACACCCCTGCACTACAGCTTTCTGAATCCCGGTGAAACCATTACATCTGAGAATTGTACTCATCAAATCGATGAGATGCACTGAAAGCTGCAGCCGGCCTTGGTCAACAGAAAGGGCCCAATTCTTCTCCACGACAACGTCCAACCGCAGGTTGCACAACCAATGCTTCAAAAGTTGAACGAACTGGGCTACGAAGTTTTGCCTCATCCGCCACATTCACCTGACCTCTCACCCACCGACTGACACCTCAACTTTTTGCAGGGAAAACGCTTCCACAATCAGCAGGCTGATGAAAGTGCTTTCCAAGAGTTCCTCAAATCCTGAAGCACAGATTTTTATGCTACAGGAATAAACAAACTTACTTCTCATTGGCAAAATGTGTTGAGTGTTCCTATTTTGATTAATAAAGATGTGTTTGAGCCTAGTCATAATGATCTAAAATTCACGGTCTGAAACCGCAATTACTTTTGCACCAACTGAATACTTTCTGGTACCTAAGCAATTTTTTATCAAAGAATTTATAACCTGGTGTGCTAAAGACTGATTAGATAAATAAGGCCTGTTACCCTCCTGAAATATGCAATCTGTAGTTCAGATTGTCAGATTATTAATTCTGAGTTTCAGCAATATAACTACTAAAGTATTCATTTCCTGACCTTTAATGTTTTTTTGATATCTAATATTATTTTATATTAGTTTCAAGTGTACGGCGTAATGGTTAGACATTTATGAAGTGATTCCCCAGCTTGGTCTAGTACCCACCTGGCACTACACACATAGCTATTACAGTAGTATTGACTATATTCCCTATGCTGTACTTGACATCCCTGTGACTATTTTATAACTACCGATTTGTACTTTTTAATTCCTTCACTTTTCTCACCCAGCCCCCCAAACCCTTCTCCCATCTGATAACCATCAGTTTGTTCTCTGTATATATGAGTCTGTTTCTGTTTTTTTTTGTCGTCTGTTTTTGTTCTTTAGATTCCACATATAAGTGAAATCATATGGTATTTGTCTTTCTCTTATTTCACTTAGCATAATTCCCTCTTGGTCCACCCATGTCACAAATGGTAAGATTTCAATTTTTTTAATGGCTGAGTAACATATACATGTACTATATCTTCTTTATCCAATTGTCTACTGATGGGTGCTTAGGTTTCTTCCATATCTTGGCTACTGTAACTAATGCTGCAGTGAACAGAGGGTTGCATATACCTTTTTGAGTTAGTGTTTTGGATTTCTTTGGATAAATACCCAGAAGTGGAATTGCTGCTAATCCCTTTAAATTTTATCTATTTTGCCTGAGATTGCCAAAATGAGTATTTTCTAAATCAAAATTTAACACAAATCACTACTGTAATATTAAATTTCTGTTCTCCAACAAAATGAATTTATCTTGATAATTCTAGCTGCATGACACAATTTTATTTTGGAGATTTTTATGAACAAAAATGAAACTGTCAAAACATGGTTTTCAAAAATGATTTTAGCAGTGAAACTTTTGATATAAATGAGTTTTCACAGAAATGCATAAAATGAGGTAATATTTTATTAGCTTGCTCCCTCTATCTCTTTCTCTCTCTCTCTTTCTCTCTCTCTTTATATGCTGGAAGTCATACAAAAAGCACCCATAAATTATAATCAGTGTTAAGCCAGTAAATCATTATCTGTATGTGTGTGTTCACTTGTGGAATATATAATTATCACACTTAGGAAAAATGGAAGTTAATTCATTAATCACAAATTCTAAATACTGATGAATGTCTTGGCTTTATTACTAAAGTAAAATCTAAAATAATTTACTCTCTACATTTAATTTCTTTTACCTTAAATCTTTCTTTGTGGTAACAGGATTCATATCTGACAAAATTTTTTTGAGCTCTGGCTACTAAATTAAATAAGACCCATATGAACATTTGAAATGCTGGAAAAAGTATGAGAAAACTATTATTTCTCACCTTTTGAGTAATATGAATAGTATTTTTAAATAATGATATATTAAACTTCTTGAGTGGTTGTTTTTTAGAACTCTAAGTTACTCCTATCTGTACCATTATTTCTGGTCTGTCAAAATGGACGTCAGTACAAAAGCTGCTAAGGCCCTACGCTGGATTCCCACACTAGACAGAATTCTGAGACCAGTGATTAGCAATCTCCAAGTGTATGCCCTATGCCTTAATAGAGATCTGGCAAAATTATTTAAGTATTATAATCAATCTTTACATTGCCACAAAGACAAAAATCACAAATTAAAGCATATGTTTTAATAACATCTAATAAAGCAAACAAATAAAAAACTACACTTAAGTATTTGTAATTTTAGTCAATAAAGATTCTAAACACCAAAGTGCGAAAGAGGATAACTTGGCATCCTATACTGACCGAGAAAGACTACAAGAAACAGGCATTTCTCCACTCCAGTCAATTGGTCCATTTTCTGCTTTCTGTACTCCGGATATTGCACCAGAAGGCTTTCCAGTAATTATTTTATACCTTGGGAGGAATAAAAGCAGAATAAAATAAGCAGTTAATTATGGCACAGTCTATCAATAGGCTTTGCAAAAGTATTTCCTCAGTTGCACCTACAATTATCTACTAGACGAAACTTTGTGACTGATGTTCACAGGATCCATAAAACAATCAAAATAGTTTGAATCTGACTGACTGATGTGGAATAGTGGTTGTACGATTATTAATAGTGGTTGTACGATTATTCTGAGTGCCATATAACAGCATCTTGATGTTCACAACAAAAATATTAATTTTTCCATCTGAAAAAATTGAGCAAACACAAAAAAAGTTATGTTACAGGATGTCTCTAGACCATGAAAACATCATCTAAATCTCGTGTACCCTTGTTATCCAAAGGCACAGTCAAGTGGACTATGAAATTACTGTAGAATGAACAACAGCATTTTTTAAAAAAAGATAAAACTATACATAGCACAGTATCTGAAAGATTCTTCGCATATTGCAAAACTACATACACATACAGGAATAGGTGTGTGTACCAAAACTGAAAGTCAAATTTAATTTGCTTCTTGATGAAGGTGATAAAAATAAAGATGAACTGAAGAAAGAGCTAGGTGGGAAAGCAAAAGAATACTATGAGGATGTAGCAAGTCAACGAAAGCAACCTTTTAGATTTCAACACTTTCCTAAACAAAACCTGAAAGTAGGAGAGAAATAAGAACTTCGTACCTTCAAGAATACTTTTACCCAGATGAAAATGTAAAACATAATATGGCAGAATCTTACATAAGTTTATAGACATTATTTCTGGCATAATTTTCTTTTCGTTCAATGTCTACATAAATGTACTGAGCAAATCAAAATATTCTTTTAAAAAGTAGAACAAACCAGTACAACTAATTTGGACTGCTTGCTGCTTCTTCAGCAAAGGCAGTCAGGATTTCTGCCTTAAGGGATATTTCAGGAAAGAAGGAAATTAATGTGAAAAAAAATTACACTCACATGAGAAGAATCTGACTATGGAGGAATAAGTAGAGATATGTGAGATTAATGCAAGAAAAGAGAAGTGAATAAAATGAATGGCAGAATTTTTAAGGGAATGTTTACAAATTCTTGAAAAAGCTTAACCAATTTTGATAAGATTCATATAATAAACATATTCGTAACATGTAATTGACATGCAAAGGAATCAACACTGCTATAATGTGAGATAAATGCATCATTCCTTAGTAAAGTAAAACAGTCATTATACTACTTCAAGCAACTCTGAATATTCATTAGTATCAGTGTTCATAAAAAGTTTAAGTTTCTGTGCAAATAAAGAAATAAATTCTTCTAACAGTGTATCTGCCCACATGGTGGTCAGACAAAATCATCGGGTATTCCTAGATGTTTATGAGTCATGTTTCCTTTATTAGGGAACTTTTATTTGATCCATTTTTAGAGCAGCAAGATATGCTAATATTGCTTTAAACCACATTTATGACAATAAAAGCATCATAAACTGTTAGGCACAATTCATCTAATGAGAAAACAAAATGATTCTCAGCCTTCATTAATTAAGAGATTTTATAAAAAGGGCATTGCTGTAAAGCAGGCTCAAGATGATGCTACACCAAAATCGTTCGTACAGAAATAGCTGTCTTCTTCCCATGAATATGTGCGCTGTCCTTACTGGAAAACATTTAGATACCCAGGTTTTAGCAAAAGTCATAGAATCCGCTGAATTTGTTTTACTTCCTCAAACCAACAAAAGGAATAATATACTTCCTCTCTCAATTTTCTGAGATGAGATTCAAGATTACGTTTTTATGGTTGTGATTATTAAGTTATGTTTGCTTATAAAAGGCCAAGTCAAATATATAAAGGTCTGAGAGAAATGCTGTGATCGAAAAGAATGGTTGGACACATTAGGCTGTCAGTGATATAGTGTCACAAATCATTCACTAAACTAAACAGCATTCATAACCTCATAGTTTTATGTGTTTATGGGTTGGCTGTTTCTCATGGAGCAAAGTAATTCACTAATTTCTTTCAAAGCAAAAAGATGTGTATTTATCCAATGTATGGATAAATTTTATACTAGATTTTACATCTAGAACTCCATCTCTTTTCCTCCATTACTGCTTTGCAAAAGTGATTTTATACACAGCGATTCTTTCCTAATAATTATGGCAGTACATAAATGTATAATGTACTAGCAAAATGCATTCAGTCTTTGTAGTGAAATTGCAACACTAGGAAAAAATTTAGTATTACGTTAAATGTTATTTTGAAATGGTAAAAGAAATCAGATTAGTTCAGGGTAAGAATTCTATTTCTTTTAGATACAGTAATGGTTCTAGTAATCCACAGATGTACTATTTTTTTTTCAGTTACATGAAGGAAAAACCTCAATAAGTAAGAGAAATAAACAGTGTACTGAAATAAAATCCAGAAAGCAATATATTTTTAATGATGTACCAAAGACTGAATGACATTTATACTTTGTATATAAGATATTTAAACACAATATGAGAAACTACACCTATACTTTTATAAGGCTGCATTCTTATTAAAAACCAAATAGCTTGAAATATCAGAAATGATGACTAAATCGATTTTCATTAGCATATGCCTCTGACATTTGATGAAACAAAGTAAGATAAATACATTTTAAAAACTGTTTTGGATTTTAGATAGAGAAACCACTTACATCACTTCCTTATTCCTACGTGGCCCTTCAAATGGTCTAAATGGCAGTGATCCAGTAGCTGCGTGGTAAAATGTTACCCCAATGCTCCAAAGATCAACTGTTGCTCCATATTTCTTCTGATGATCTTTTCTTAGCACTGCTCTCTCATACATATCAGGATGCTTAAAAAAAGATGAAAAAACTACTAACTTGTGTTCTATAGTAATATATTATACAAAAATTGGTATTCAATAATGCCTAGAAATTCTATCATATTTTCCTAATAATTTCCCAATCTTAAAAGACTATTTCCAGGCCGGCCCGGTGGCTCAGGCGGTTGGAGCTCCGTGCTCCTAACTCCGAAGGCTGCCAGTTCGATTCCCACATGGGCCAGTGGGCTCTCAACCACAAGGCTGCCAGTTCAATTCCTCAAGTCCCGCAAGGGATGGTGGGGAGCACCCCCTGCAACTAAGATTGAACATGGCACCTTGAGTTGAGCTGCCTCCCAGATGGCTCAGTTGGTTGGAGTGCGTCCTCTCAACCACAGGGTTGCCGGTTCGACTCCCCCAAGGGATGGTGGGCTGCGCCCCCTGCAACTAGCAAAGGCAACTGGACCTGGAGCTGAGCTGCGCCCTGCCCTCCACAACTAAGACTGAAAGGACAACAACTTGACTTGGAAAAAAGGCCTGGAAGTACACACCGTTCCCCAATAAAGTCTGTTCCCCTTCCCCAATAAAATCTTTAAAAAAAAAGAGACTATTTCCTATCTTCCCCTCTCTCCTCAAAACTCCAATACCACCACATTTGACCCTGTTTTAATGACCTGACTTCATACTTCAAAGAGGAAATGGAAGCAACCAAAGGATCAACTATCCCTTATGCCTTTTATCAAATACCAACCTACCAGAATTTGTATCCAGACTCCAGTACTACTTTCCAGTTACAATGAAACTGCTCTTATCAAAGGCTAACTTTTCCATCTGTGTTGTGGAGCCCATCATATGGTCTCACCAATCCTGGAAATCAATTCCTACAACTGTCCCTTTTATTTTATGCATCAACATCCCCCTCTCTATGGATCATTCCTTACACATACACTTTAGTATCTCCATTTAAAAAAAAAAATACCCTAGGGGGTGGTCATTTAGCTCAGTTGGTTAGAGTACTGTGCTAATAACACCAAGGTTACCGGTTCAATTCCCACATGGGCCACTGTGAGCAGTGCCCTCCTTAAAAAAAAAATTGAAATTAAAAAAGATACCCTAAATTGACCACATAACCCCTTCTAGCTATGACCCAATTCTCTGCTTCATTATAGCAAAATCTTACAAGATAGCTGTCCACACTTAGAATTGCCTTATCTCCCACTCAGCCCTATTGCGTTAAATATTATCTGTATCCTTTCACTCCAGATTCATATATCCTACTGTCTTCTTGAATGTCTAAAAGGTAGCTCAAATCTAACATCCAAACGGACCCTTAGTCTTCCCACTCAAATGTGCTTCCTTCTAACCTTTATCCTCTTAAGTGAAGAGTACCACCATCTATCTATCCAGTTGCTCACATCCAAAACCTATCAGGCAGCCTTGATTCCTTTCCCTCATCCCTTACGTGCAATCCATCAGAGCAAGTCATCTGGGCTCTGAGATGAAAACTAAATTTTCTAGAATTAATTCAGAGGCCTAGCCTGGCGGGGTTCATTGGGGATCTAGCAACCAGGACGAGCAGCTGGTCTAATGTTAAACATATGTCCTTACGCACAGCAGACACTACACTACAGTGGCAGAGAACAAAGGGGCTCACAGGACATCCTTAACAGCGTACAGATCCAGACACTATGATGGGCATTATCTTCTGCAGAGAGCCACCAGGGGTCACACATGCTTGGCCTCCTGACATTGCCTTTATGCAAGTTATACACCAGAACTTGAAGATTCCTAGAAGGCAAAGCTACAAGAGTGTACTCTGGACAAAGGAGATTAGTCATTAACCAAGGATCCCAAACCAAAACAGTGCCTTATGACACTTGGCTGTGGCCCAAGGCACTGGGGACCAATGCACGGAACACTGCTGGGAGGTGATGCGGTCTATGAATCTGACTCCCAAAGAGACAATCTCTGGACTTTTTTGGAGGTGGGGGTGGGGGTGGGATGAGACTCTTGGGAAATACATTTTAATGAGAAACCATAAGAGGTGATAAGCACAAGGCGTTTGAAGTGAGCGTCCAAACATGCACACCAGATATATGTGGTCCGAGTGGTTTTACTGGTTCTATGGCAGAGCATATAAAGTATTAGGCTGGTACAAAAGTAATTGCGGTTTTTACAGTTTTTAATCTTTTAAACCGCAACTACTTTTGCACCAACCTAATAACTATTGTCCAAAGAAGCCCTAGCCAGACCTCAGACCTAGTATCTGGTACTTAGCATATAAATGGTACTGTGAATAGGCCAAGAGTACCTGGACATGCCGGATACCTTCTGGAATATGAGGCCACTAACCTGGGAAGAAGATACAGCGGTTCTAGGAGACAAGGGGGGGACCTCCTCAAAAGGTGCAATAACATAGTACTTAATTGGTACAGCTGGAAGGTATTCCCTAGGCAGGGATTGACTGCTAGTGGCTTGACACATGCTGGTCTGACATGTGTGCCCATTGCTTTCTCCTGAATGTGCTACCTGTGCTTGTCCAGGGCTTGGTTTTGCTGGGCCTGGGCCTCTGCACCTGGAATAGGAGCATAAGAATAGAGCTACTGCAAAGTTCCTAAGTTATATAATTAAGACATCCATCATAGTGAAAATGGTGGGGGAGGGAATACTGGCGTTTTCTTTGGACTTTAACACACAAAGGGGAGAAGATTTAACATCTGGCCTGGGAATTCCAAAACGAGAAGTTTTCATTCAAATATGGAAATATTTCTAGATTGCTGAGCTTCAGGCTATAATGTATCTCATTTTCTAACTTCTGGTGCACTGTATATGAAAACAGGGCTGGGCATAATCTGAAATAGGAAAAAGATTAGAGTAAAATTTCAGTCTAGAGTACAGAATAGACTTGGAGTTCATTTATTTAATGGTTCGTTCTTTCCATTTTAAGTCTGTTGGAGGCAAAAGCTAAACTGTGATCCTAAACTGTGATCCTAGGAGGATACTTGCAAGATTAATAATTGGTAATGGGGGATCAGCCTCATGAAGGCTGGTACAGGACCGCTGTTTTGGTCATCGGATGGGCTACTGGTATTTAGTAGGCAGAGACCAGAGATGAGAAACATCCTGCCAAATATGGGACAGTTGGGAAAACCAAGCTTCTCGCGTCCTGCATGGCTTTTGAAGATCCTGCCAGATACCCGTGCAGATGAGAAGTCTGTTCATAATGATCTAACTCCATTTAAACATAAAGTATTTTTGTAGCTACAAGAATGCAGCTATATGTAAATCCACTTTATTTAGTGAGAAACTACCAAGAATTATTCATTGCTTTGGAAAATCATGTCAGCGACACCACCACCACTTGTGATGTGTGACTCACTAACACAACGTGCAAATTATCACTGCACTTGCATTGGAAGTGACGTTACGCATAGATGTGAGATTCTGATAATTTGTTTGCCATTGAAGTGCTTCCTAAACTTTTACATCATAAATACCTATGATTTTATTATATTTTCCTTTATATTATTATTAAGATATTATGTTATTCTTTTAATTAGGTATACAGGTTGATTATACTGTCTAAGAATTTCCTTTCAAGATATTGAAGAAAAAGGAAACATCGCAAAACATTTACTATAAAAAGGGGTGATTGGAGTGGCCGGTTAGCTCAGTTGCTTAGTGTGGTGCTAATAACACCAACGTTGCCGGTTCCATTCCCACATGGGCCACTGTGAGCTGCGCTCTCCTTAAAAAAAAAAGGTGGGTGGTGATTATATACAGTTGAAACTACTAGCCTGTATGATCTGGCTGTCCTCTGCTTACTTCTCCAACTCTTACCACCTGCCCCTTCACTCACTAAATTCCAGCCAAGCTGCCATCTGTCTCTCAAACGTCCAAGGTCACTCTTGTTACTAGGCCTTTGCAGTTGCTGTTCCCTCTACTTGTAATGCTCTTTCCCCAAATCTTTGCATGGCTTGCTTCTTTTCATCATTTAAGTGCACCTTATTGTCTTCCCAATACTTCAATTACCTGAATTCATCTTATTTACTTGTTTACTTAACTGTCTATTTTCCCCATGAGAATGTGGGTTCCATAAGAGCAGGAATCGTGTACATCTGGTTCACTATTAAAGTCCCGGTGGCTAGAACAGTGCCTGGTATACAGTATGCACTCCATAAATATTTGTTGGATAAATAAATGTAATCCACTTTAGGTACTCTTATTAAAAATTATTGAAATAATTTACATCTAATAAAATGCATTCATTTAAAAAAATTATTGAACCATACCTACAGATTAATTTAAGGTTATATATTGATAGAACAATTTAAGACACCATACTTCATGCCAGACTTAGAATAATCTGAATAAAGCTATAAGGTCAGTTAGACTTTATTCATGTTGTAAGATTACAACTGCAGAATCAAATTGGAAAAACCATCACAGAATCTAGGACTTTTAAGATAAAACCCAGAGCCATGAACAATTAGTGATAGCTATATACTATGAACTTCCTAATTACATGTTAAATATACTTAAAGTATATTTTCTTAAGTTTCAAATGTTTCTAACTTCACACAAACACACCTACAACCACAGAGCTTTTCTAGCTTTCTAACTTTTCAAGTTAGATCTTTTCAAAGGCATATTATTTTTTGTATGTTTCTAACAATGGTCTGTCTTTCAATAACTGACCTCCCTGAACAGAATCTCCTGCCTAAGAATTCTAATAAATTTTGCTCTACAGGGAAAATACTATTATAACAAGCTTATAATATATTAGCTACTCTGATCCAAAAAAGGGAGTCTTTACCACCTAGATGCTCTGGAGTGAACAGATAGCTTTTTCTTTTAACATAGATCCATAGTTTTAGTAAAACTAAAGACTTTAAGAATGTTATAAAACTTATAAGACTTTTAACAGAAAAACAACAGAACCCTTAGACACAAGTATCTAATTCCCTTATTACACACCATATTCATTAAAATAGAAAATTTAACCTGTCATAAAAATTATATAACACATTTTATAGTTACTTGGTTGATCAATTATCCATATTTACAATATATCCAGCTTCTTTAAATAACATTATTACTGATACGTGACTTACCAAATACTCCTCTGTGCCATACAGTGAAACAAACTGCTCATCATCTTCTAATTCTCTAGCTGCCCCAAAATCTGTGAGTTTGTATACAGACTGTCCGTCCTCCCCTATAACACGCATGATATTTCCTGGCTTGATATCACGGTGCACTATGCCGTTCTCTCGGAGATGATTCATTCCACCCACTTCAATAATAAATATAAAACAAAGGAAGTTATAATATAGGTGTCTATGTGTATATCGGTGCGCGTTAAATTCATTGATATAATTATTTCATATTCAATCAATACATAAATTGGACTAAAGTCATTTTAAGTAAAGAATAGGTAGTATTTATATTTTATATCTCAGGTTTGAGTCATAAGGAGTTTTTGAATGATAAGGATCAATTTGGTCTAAGGAAGAGTCCAATCTCTCTCTTTTTTTTTTTTCTATCGAACCTTTAAAATTTTATTGGTCTGAGAATCAAAGTTAGTATGTAAATATCCAAATGACTAGAGAATAGTTTAGGTGGAAAAATCAGGGAACATAATTAACCAGAGTACCTATATTTAGTGCTTAAATCAGTCCTTAAATATCATTCTGAAAAATCACTTCACTGACTCTCAAGATCAGTTTCATGAATCTTTTCCATGCTTGTAGGAATTAAAAATATACTCAAAAGGAAGAATACTTAGCAATTTAAATAGTCACAAGTCCTGCCATATTTAAAATAAATGGAATTGGCTTTCATTCAGATAATAAATAAACCTAATTACCAATCCAATCAAAACGTAAACTTTGTTAAGTTAGCAGCTAATTTACATATTGAACAATATTTAAACATCAGTACCAATGAATATTGTGTACACATTATATTTTTTTAATCCTAATTCAACTATTTGAAAAAGTAAGGTGAAAAAGAATGACACAGAGAGAAAGAGTAAAAGAGAACACAGAAGACTAAGGACTGAACAAAAACAAACCGTTGCCTTGTCTTTGATGATCTATGCATTAAATCCCCATGTACTCAGTATACTAGAATATTTATCCCTATCCCACCCCTACCACAGACCAAGACCATCTATAAAGTATGTTTTCATCTCATAAGTAATCACATACTGAGCTACAAATGGCAGAGACCCTAAAACACTAGACTGGTATTAATATATTTTCCTTTGTTTGTGTTTCAATACTTTTGGCACATAGGGGATTACCTATGCTGAGACCATTTAGCCTTCTAGCAAAAATTCTGCTTCAATGCATCAACAGTGGCATGCCAGAGATGCCTAAATTCACAGTAAGGCTTAGGGCTATTTGTTGCCAAAATCTGTGAACATGCAAGTTGATTGTTCTCTTTCATGCTCCTGTCTGCATTATTTCATTGGATAATGAGATAGGCTGCCCTTTCTGTCCATCACTAGAGCAGCTGGAGACAGCATTTGCTACCTGGCAAAACTTTCGAAGAAGGATCTTTCTTAGCAGCAGATAAACCCAGGGATCCAAGATCTGGTTCAGTGAAGCCAAGTAGACAGCTATTAAGAACAAGTTGCATTCTTTCTGCTTTTCTGGGTGCGTCTTACAGTGCTCAACTGATGTCTGATTGAAGATCATTTTCAACATCATTATCAAGATTTTTAAAAATAGTAATGCTGTTTTGCGGGGGATGGCGGCTCAGTTGGTTAGAGCCCTGAGCTCTGGGCAACAGGGCTGCTGATTCGATTTGCACATGGGCCAGTGATCTACTCTGTCCTTAATTAGAATGAAGACAACAAGCTGCAGCTGGGCTGCCTCTGAGATCTTGGGCAGGCCGGTGGCTCAGTGGGTTGGGGCGCGTGCTCTCAACCACAAGGCCGCTGGTTGGACTCCCACACAGGACGCTAGGCTGTGCCCTCCACAACTAAGACTGAAAGGACAACAACGTGACTTGGGGCTGACGGGTCCAGCAATGGTGACCAGCAGACCGACAGCACACACACGATCCCCAAAAGTTGGATGGCGGTCTCAGTCATGATCTGGCCCCACTGGGCGCTGGACTGCGATGCCATGACTTTGGCCCAGCAGCAGGATACCAGGGCCTTAATGGTGGCCAGGTTGCAGGCGAACACGATGGTCAGAGCTGAGAGTCCCAGGAAGGCAAAGGTGGAGGCGAAGAAAAGGTTGCCCCAGTTGCGCGAAGAGCTCCTCCCATTGCCTCCTCCCCCGGTGCTAATGAAGCACCACGTCCCAGGCCACTGGATGCTGTACTGGCCCACGCCCAGCACCGGCAACAGGGCGAAAGCGAGCACCGCCAGCCACACGCCGAACATCACTGAGCGGGTGGCACGCGTCTTCCTGTGGCTCGCGTACCAGTGAGGCGCTCGGATGGCCAGCGCCCGCTCGACGGCCATGGCGCTGGCGATGAAGAGCGAGGAGAGCCCAAAGACAGTCATGGTCAGACCACAGAAAGTGCACAGCCTTCCCGCCGGGTCGAGGGGCTCCCAGTGCTGCTTGGACAGGTACACGACGATGACCACAGGGCTGGTGAGCAGCTGCCCCATCAGGTCCGTGAGTGCCAGCCGACGCACAGCAGAAACGATATCTTGCGCTTGCTCTCCCGGTGCCGGTAGCTCCGCGACACCAGCAGTATGGCCAGCGCGTTACCCACAAAGCCGGTGTTCAGCATGGTGATCGGGAAAGCTATGGACAATAGCGGGCTCCGGGGGACGCGTGAGGTTGCCCAGCGCCTGGGAGGAGCGCTCTGGCGCCCACATGCCCGCGTAGGAGTGGCTGAGGTGGGTGCAGAAAGGAGCGCGCCCGTAGCCCCGGGTCTCCATGTTAGCTTGGAGGTGGAGAGGACGGCGCCGGGCGAACAGCAGCGGGAGCTGGTAGACAGGGGTCAGGAGGCGGTGGAGGTCGGTAGCGGCCTGAGTGGGGGCTCAGGCTGCGTTCCATGATGCGGGTGCAACCGCCGCCTCACTTTGCTACATGGGTCCCGGCGGCGCCTGGGCTTTCGGCCCCGCAGGCAGCCGCTCCGTGGGCTCGGGGAAGCCTCCAGCTCCCAGGCCCAATCTCTTAAATACTATCAGGAAAATGGAGCAAAATGGTCTCAAGCATGTGACTTCCTGAAATACTTTTGGTTATATGCACGTACATATAGGCAATCTGCCTAAATTTAAGAAAAATATCAACCTTTCACCAGTTTTATATTTCTTTACCTTGGGAAAAAAATGCCACAAAAAAGTAAACTGGACTTAATACATAAAATAGTAAAAATAATAGAAAGAGGCAGTATCAGACTTGTTTCCATAACATACTTTTCATATGCTTTTCTGAAAAGGTCATTTTCCTTTCCTTTTTTTTTTTAAAGGTTGAAGGTGGTTGAAATTAAGCTGTTTTGGCTAAATAACAAGTAGTGTCACTGAGCAAGTTTGAAATATTCGTTTGACAATTGATAGATGAATGTCCAAATATAACATGAAAAAAAGTTTAGGGGTATCAACATTTAATTATGAAAACTCAGGGGCACCAGTATACTAAGGAAGGCATCAAGTATCCCTAACTTCTATTTGATTAAACAGGCTGTAACATAGATTGTTTCTCTCTCATTTCATCCTCACCTTAAATGGTCTCCACACTGCTTCTAGTATCAAGTTCAAGAACTCCCAGTAACCTTATGCCTTCTTCATCACTGGGTTTTCCCTAGTCCTCAAATATTGACCATTTTTTCCCAAGAAGATATTATTCCCTTTGGTTGATACATACATATTTTAATAACAGTTTTATTAAGATAAAATTCACATATCATAAAATTCATCCTTTTAAAGTATATAATTCAGTAGTTTTTAATATAGTCACAGGCACAGAGTGTACAACCATCACCACTTACCTCAGAACATTTTCATTTTGCCAAAAAGAAATCCCAAAACCATTGTAGTCACTCCTCAATTCTGCCTTCCACTCAAACCTCTGGCACCTACTAATCTGCTTTCTGTCTCTATGGATTTGCCTATTCTGGACATTTCATATAAATGAAATCATATATAAATAGGGTGGCATTCTGTGTCTGGCTTCCTTCACTTAGCCTAATTTTTCAAGGTGCACCTATATTACAGTATGTATCCAGTATGTATCACTAACTCATTTCGTTTTATGAACAAATAATATCCCATATGGATATACCACGTTTTGTTTATTCATCAGTTGATGGACACAGGCTGTTTTCATTTTTTGGCTATTATGAATACTGGTGTACAAATTTTTGTGTGGAATGTTTTTAATTATATTAGGTAAATACCTAGCAATGGAATTTGCTAAGTCATATGGTAATTCTGTGTTTAACCTTTTGAGGAACTGCCAGACTGTTTTCCCAAGTGGCTGCACCATTTTACATTTCTACCAGCAGTGTATGAGGGTCCCAATTTCTCCACAACCTCACCAACACTTGCTTTTGTTTCATCTTTTTTATTTTAGCCATCTTAGTGTGTATGAGGTGGTATCTCTTTGCGGTTTTTGGTTTTCATTGGCCTAATGACTAATGATCTTGGGCATCTTTCTACGTGCTTGTTGTATATCTACTTCGGAAACATGTCTATCAAATCCTTTGCCCATTTTTAAATTGGATTATTTGTCTTTTTATTGATGAGTTGTCAAGATAAAAATTCCTTATCAGATATATAATTGCAAATATTTTCTCTCATTCTGTGGGCTATCTTTTCATTTACTTGATTTCCTTTGAAACACAAATGTTTTCAATGTTGATAAAGTCCAATTTGTCTTTTTTTTTCCTTTTTGTACTGTGCTTTTGGAGTCATATCTAAGAAAGCTTTGCATAAAGGTCTTTGGTTATAAATGTGAAAAATTTGTTTTTAAAATATGTCATTAAATTATATACACATATACATAAAATTATATAAACAAACGTACCCACATCCCGCAAAACAATCAAAAATTCAGACTCTGGTAGTCCATAGGCATTAGATGGTTCTTCTAAAACAGTGTATAAACTCCCACATGGACAAAATTCCATAATAAGTACTTTATGTCTTGTGGTTGTCTGAAAAAAAACCAAAATCAGTGATTGGGACTCAATATAAAAAATAAGTTTTTATCTGCCATTACTTACCTGATTTCATTTAAATATGGGATTTGTTAAATATTTGTTGAGCACACACATATAAGAATTAACACCTTCTAAATTCCTATTAAAATTTAATTTATTTTTGAAGACATTCAAGCCACAGTGAAAGCGGGCTAAATCTGAACTAGAAAATCACTGCTGCAATGTTGTGACAGTTCTTTAAAAAATTTTTTTAATTACTAATACATATAGTACATTTAGGACATCAGGTCTTCTAACAAATCTCTTAAAATATTTGAAGTTTTTCTCATAAAGAGTCTTTTTACTTCAATGAATGGGGTTGTAGCCTTAAAAACAAACAGGCGGCAGAATACCTGAGTGGTCCTTCTCGCAGCAAAGTTATAGTCTGCTCATTTCCATCTGAGCTACTGATTTTAACGTACCTTTGATTATAAGATACATCATCAATAACAGCTTTATAGGGATAAAGAAATATTAACAAATTACATACACTTTAAGACACATGCCATTTCAGAAACTTGAAAATGTGAATGTGTCTTAAAATCCAGTATTGATCTCCAACTTCTTATCCTTTTTTCCTTTTATAATTTTTTTCAACATATCCCCAAAACACTTTTATAAAACATTTTGAATTTCTCTCTAGAGTTATAAAGGAAGAAATAATTTTAAAAGAAAAAAACTTTTTTAAAATAATGAAATAATATATGTTGATAGTTGCAATTTGGGAAATACCCATAATTCCATCACCCAGAGAGAATTATGTTAATATTTTGGTATATTTTATTTCAGTTTTTTTATATGTATCAAATCACATTACAGATACCTAACACTGCATACATCAAAGATCATACTACATACATATTTGAAATCCTGATTTTCTCACATAACATTATACATAAGCATGTTCGCAGGTGATAAAAATGTCATTAACTACTGTGTACTGAAGAATTAATTGTACCCAAATAGAAGTTTGGCCTTTGCCCTTGGCTACTGTGAGGTGATTGCTAGGCCTCTGGGATGTCCTTCTGCTAGAAGTGTCTTTGTTTCTCTCAGAGATGTGGCCACATGACGGTCTAACAATGTTACTTATGATGCGGATTTTAGGACACGCAGATCTGTTGTAACTTCTGGAGTAAATGGAGACTAAACCTGTGGGAAAGGTGGACAGACTAAAGGTCGGCCATGCTGGCAGTATGTGATTGAGCCCCAATAAAAACTTTCAACACCAAAGGCTCAGGTAAGCTTCCAAGGTTGGCAATATTCTGTGCGTACTGTCAATGCTGGGAGGGGAATGTGTCCCTGTGGACTGAGAAGACTCATATTTAGAACCCTCTCATTCAGCTCTATGGGTCTCTTCCTTTAGCTTCTTCTATAGTAATTTGTATCCTTTTGCTATAATAAAACTGTAATTGTAAGTACAGTGCTTTCCTGAATTCTGAGTCATTCAACATTCTAGCAAATTATCAAATCTGAGGGCAGTTATGGGAAGCCTCTCATTTGTAGCCAGCTGGTCTGAAGTGAAGATAGCCGTGGGGACTCCTGAACTTGGAGCTCGTGTCTGAATGAGCAGTCTTGTGGCGACTATTCTCTTGGACTGTGCAATTTGCCAAACTCCTCTGTAGCTGGTATCAGAAGTCTTGCATAAACTTGGCAGTCTGGAGGGCTACACTCTTAACCTTGAGTATAGCTAACTACAAATAACCATCCATCACACCTTCTCATTTATTTAACGATTCTTTATTATAAACAGGGCAGCAATGAACACATTTGTGTATAAAACTAATTTACATTTCTAATTACTTCTTAAGAAGTAACCACCACTAAAAGTAAAATCACTATTGTAGGGAGTATAAACTGCCAAACTGTTTTTCAAAAGGTGTGATGTTATTGATTACCCATGTCTAAAGGAATTAACATAGATTTCTATTTCCAGTACTTGTAGGTAATTATCCTAATGACATCCTTAATTTCAGTGTTACCCCTGACATCAATTCTTTCACAACTGCACTTCATATATTAATTTCTGGATTCCTAAGATTGTTATTCTTTTACAAGATTTCCTAAGATTTTTACACTTTTGACTTTTTGCTTGCTTCTTTTATAAATGTCAATTTAACTTCACTTAGGTGTGTTTTTTTTTGTAATAATACTGGTAACCAAATTCTATACTTTTATTTCTTATACTACTTTTTCTGATTCCATGATACTTTATTTCCATTGTTATAACTATTCAAGAATCTTTGAGGGCCGGCCCGGTGGCTCAGGCGGTTAGAGCTCCATGCTCCTAACTCTGAAGGCTGCTGGTTCAATTCCCACATGAGCCAGTGGGCTCTCAACCACAAGGTTGCTGGTTCAACTACTCCAGTCCCGCAAGGGATGGTGGGCTGTGCCCCCCGCAACTAGAATACGGCAACTGGACCTGGAGCTGAGCTGCGCCCTCCACAACTAAGATTGAAAGGACAACAACTTGACTTGGAAAAAAGGCCTGGAAGTACACACTGTTCCCCAATAAAGTCCTGTTCTCCTTCCCCAATAAAATCTTAAAAAAAAAAAAAAAAAGGAATCTTTGAGAATAGAATATTTCGTTGTATGAACTCTAATTTTCACCATTTTTTAAAAACCGATTGTTCATAAAATATTTTTTTGATTATTTCATCTGAACCATAATAACTAAACAAGACAAGATTAACTAAAACTTGACTACTTACCTCCTCTTCAATAGCAAACAATTTGACAATATTTTTGTGATTGAGTTTTTTTAACACTTCAAATTCTCTCATTTGAACATCTACTGGACGAAGGAAGCTTATGTTATTAAATACTTTGATAGCAAATAAGTCACCAGTTTTCTAAAAAAAGGAGAAAGAGAAAGATTTTATTTACCTATAATATTAAAAAGAAGAATAAAAGATACCATTAGAACTAGCTATGGCAATTTAGCTTTCTTATAGAACACGCCGAACATTTTTAAGCACAGGTAATTTGCACTAGGACTCCTGAGTTTTTTTAAAGCTAAAATAAATCAATCAACTGCTCAATATTTCTTTCAAATTATATGGTTTGATATGTAGAAAATACTATTTTCTTTCATATTATAAAGCTTTCAGTATGATACACAAGGCAAAGATAGACATTTACATAGCAGAAGGTAAGAGCTCTAATAGTATCAAATGTGAAAGTACATTTTAGACAAAGAAATAGAAACTGAAACTCACAGGAGTTTGTTCAGGGCCTAATTAATTTTAAACTAATAAAAACAGGAAAAGAGATTGAAAACTGTATTTCACATACGAAATTTTTAGTAAGAATCTCAAAGTAATGCAATTAACGTTTCAGAACTATTCCCTAGCAGCAGTCATGTGTCTGTGTGGTATGTGCGTGCAGAAATAGGAATTGGAGAGTAAAGTCCAGGTGGACTATCCCTGTTGGCTTGTCCCCCTGCTGCTTTGTAACTTCCCCCAGATGGTCAGGGAGGTTGTTGCTCCACAGACCACCTCTAGATATTTCCTTCTCACCCTGATGTCCCTGCAGCAGCCCCGCTCTCACTCTCATGGCATGTTGTAGTATCACACACAGAATGACAACACCCAGCTGGAGCTGGGAGGGAATCTTAGAGGTACAACATACTTGCTGAATTCCAGGTAAACATGACATTCTCAAGTTCTTCATATGAACCTTACTTTAAAACTCTCTTTCAGACGCGCCCACCTCCTTCCATTCACTCTAAACTGCAAGCTTCTCCTTGGTGGTCAGTCCAGATTTGTTAAATTTAATCTTACTTTTCTCATAATCCAAGGTTGAACCTCCCCGGAGCAAGTGGAAAGATCATCTCTTTGACCTTGGGGTTCAAGCACCCCCTGCTTAAAGCTGTTTCGTGGCTCTCTGCCTGCCAGGACCTCTGTGCCGTTCCTGCTTGGAAGCCCTCTCTACAGTTTCCCACATTTCCCCTCTTACAGCCAGCCATCACCCTCCTCCCTCACCTCAGAATCTCATGAGTTTTCTTAAAACCATTTAACTGCTTCATAATCTCACTCTTCAAAATCACTATTTGGAGACCATCATCTATGTGATGTGATCACTCGTCCCTCACTTTTCCCCTCCTCTCACACCAAACACACATATATTGTTTCCAGAGGAAAGGGTCACTGATCGTTTTCAGAAAATTGAACAACTGAACTACAGATTAATTACAATGTTTTCCCACTTGTTCAGCCAGGGTAAGGACACTGCCAAATCTATACTACCCAACAGAGAGATTTTTCTTTAGGATGCTTGTCTAAAATTAGGAGAATCCTAACAGAAGTATGAGCAGGGAACATAACACAATGTTGGAATGTACCCATAGTGATCAAGGCCTTTTGTTGCCTACGTTATACCTGTGAGAGGACCATTTTCCCTTTACTTAACAGCACATTTATCATTCACTCTCCCTAAGTGAAAGCATATATGAATATTTAGAGATCTATGTGTACATAAATACAGAAAGTCCTCATTTAACATCGTCAGTAGGCTCTGTGACTTTAAATGAAACGATGTATATAATGAAACCAATTTTACCATAGACTAATTGAAATAAACGGGAGTTAAGTTCCTCCAGCACCTCATCAACATTGTAACCAAACGACATTAAGCAAAACATTATTCAGGACCTGCTGTGTATGCATGTGCAGACCATCACATCCTTCCCACAGCGCTTTACCCTGGTTGTCACACACATATACACCCATCCACACACACATTAGTAGCTAAAGGCAACTAGATGAAAAAAAGACAGATTAAGAAGGTAATATAACTTGAATAACAAATACTAAACTTAGGGACCTGGTCATTCTAAGCAGTAACATACAAGAGTTTAGCTGATATCACGTATAAAATCCTTAATTATTAAAGGCAAGCAGGATTTTGGGGGTATAGTTCTAAACCCTGAAATTGATGTCACTGAGAACAAACATGGTCCCTCAAAACACATCCCTGGGAAGACAATTAGGGACTGAATACTAAACTGAGTCTTAGCAATCTTATGGCTCTCAAATCCTGATTTTAAGCTTTCAAAGTACAGTGGATAAAGTACGTTTTTGTTTCCTTTGAAGAACTTCAGGTAGTCTTAGGTTAGTCTAATCTGTCCTCATTCATTCAACAAACATTTACAGAGCGCCTACTGTGTACAGGCACTTACATGAAGGACGATGAGTAAGTAAAGAAAGAGGACCAGAATATATGAAATATTTACTAGGGCCAGGCACTAGAAATATGCCTCACCCAATCTCTATCACAACTGACTACCTGTCACTCCATCAGTTTCCAATTTACATTCCTTCCAATGTCACCTTGCTACTAAACACAAAACTCTTCGTTAGCAGGAACTGCATATTATTTGTAGTTATATTCACCAGATCCTGCACAGTGTGTGACATATATCAAGTGATTATTAAAGTTTGTTCAGTTAATTTGGGTCACAGGAAGACAGACAGATGTTCTTAATGCTAAATCCTGTGTAACCACCCAAGTCTTCTCTTCTTGGCAGTGGGCACAAAACAAAAACAATTTCCAGCAAGGTTGATCACAATGGACTTGATCAAAGACCCACAGACCACAATGAACTTAATCAAGAACCCAGAAAATGTAGACAATTCTGGAATCGTAAGGAAAAAAGTTAAAAGCATCCGTATGACACTTCTGATTCATTCTCTAGGAGCCACAAAGGCTGTTTTTAGTCATCCTCTCTTCCCAGAAGAGGAAACAGCCCCCCATCTATGAATGCTTATTTCATTGTCACTGACAGAACTGACTGGTAATCTCAAGGTGACAGGAAAATATGAAGAAACTCTTCTTTACTAAAATGTTCAGAGCTCCTGTTTCTGAAAATAAGAATTTAGGAGACTCTAAATATCACTTACTCAAACCAAATTCATAGTGCTGAAAAATTAGTGGATGAGTCTTTTTATTTCACTTCCTTATTTTTCCAGCTTCCTTCCCAGAATAGAAACTTTAATGATCTTAAATGTCTTTGTTTCAAATTATTTTAATTATCTTTAATTTTATCCTCCAATATAGAATCTAACACAAACTATTTTTGGTTCTTGAAGTGCCTCTGGGATTTAGCCCTTTTATTTTATTCTCACTTCCAATAACAAGTTCGGGTCACCTGATACCAAGACAGAGCCTTTAAAACTGGGCCCCTTGCTGATAATCTCATTTTACTCCAATTCACCTTGTAGGATACTATTTTACTGGGGGCAAGAAGCCTTAGTACAGAGATGTTGGAACCATTCGTGGGTTCCCCTCCAAACTACATACCTGCCTCCCTCTACTGCCCACCACCACAAACCACTGCCCCACTGAACATCTTGTTAGTGAGATCGCTCACCACCACAGGAGCGCTGGGCTGGGAAAAAAAAAAAAAAAATCGAAAGGCACAACACATCGTTCCCCAATCCATTTTTCATCCAACCTCCAATTTTTCTTTGTTTTCTGACACATAACCTCTGCCACCATTGAGGAGCTATCACTGCCTCTGACATAAGCTATGCCTTAAATAACCACAAAAAAAGGTATTCTCAAGACAGTAAAATAAAAAACACCAAGTCTCACACTTCAGTACCTGTGCACTTCTCTGAAGAGTACACACAAAATGACAGAAAGCCTTCACAGTTTTCTCTGTACCAACCTTATGTCTTCCACGAAAGACATTTGCAGTGGCTCCTTGGCCTAAAATATCAGATAAAAGCCACAGGTGATTAGAAGTGCTCTGCATCTCGGCTTGGTCAGGCAATCCTCTTGTTACACTAAGAGAAAAGAAAAAATTTGCATGTTTGTTTTAAGGAACTAATACATTTAAGAAACAAATGTTAGCTATTTTCAGTCTCAAGTAAGATCACCCATTATTTATAGCAAAATTGAAGTACATACACCGTCCAATGTAAGAATCTAAATTCCCAGCAATATTAAAGGCTAATGCTGGGTGGGCTCTGAAAAAACATTAACTGATGACATCTTATATGTTCAATTTAATTCACTTATCAAAAGGCTGGAAAAAAAATGTATTTCCCTTCTAATTTTGTCTTTGTCAATGAGAGTGAAACTGGCCACTTCTTCAAAGGTTTTGAAAGATTAGCCAAAGATGAATTTTTCTTAAAGTGTTCCAAAATAAAGTAGTAATGCAAAATATAACAGAAGTACAGCACAAATTACTTTGTTTCCTTGAAGGGCAGGACAACACTAATGAAAACAACTGTTGCCAGTGCACAAGACCTCCATAACTTAAAAATTTTATCTACACAGAGCCTAACAATCACAATGGAAAGGTATAAAAATCATTATTCCTGCAAGTTTACTAACTTTCCTGAAATTAATTTAAGGATAGTTTCTCCAACCTCCAACTACATAAATATAGACATACCGAGTATATATTATCAAGTCTTAAAAACATAAGCAGAGGGAGATTCTGCATGTGTGGGGGCTCAAAAGGTATATGGAAAATCTCCGTTCCTTCTGCTCAAATTTGCTCTGAACCCAAAACTGCTCTAAAAAATAAAGTCTATTAAAAGAAAAAACATCATCCCTTTTTAATATTGAAAGAGAGCATCACCCGCTTTTAATACTGTCCTTTAATACTGAAAAGCTATACAACTATAAAGATATTAAAAATTGAGTCCCATGTTGGAATAAAAACGAGATATGCTAAACAGCATAACCACTAGTTTCACTAAGCCACCTTAAATCTGCTGTAATATCAGATTGAAACAGACCTTAATATTTGTTTGTTGTTAGAACAGAGTAGGTATTCAGTATGAATTAATGACTGCCAATAGGGCAAGCAGGATTAGGAATTTAAAGAATGGCCAGGGGTCTAAATTTCAGCACTCTTTGATATACTAACATATATTTATATAATTTTACCAGCCATCTAAATTAGATAAAGAATGTTACATACAGCAATTTACTGGAAATAAGCAATAAAAATAAGATTCCCTTTTCACAAATAAGGAATACACATCTGTCAGCTACTGAGGCAATAATTATAAAATTCTCAAATATCTTTTCAATAATATTTTCAAATATTTTACTATAATGAAAAACCTTCCCTAATTAATGTAACTATAAACAGCAAATAGTATCATTAAGTACCTGTATGTACCTAGTGGATAATATAAAACACATTTGTCAGCTAATTTATCTGCTCTCTATATGTAGATATAAAATTACCTTTTCACAATGATGAAAGGGTATAATGTCTTTTGAAACTACCTTCCAAATAACCCACTATAACAACGTGAACTAAAACATGACTGCACACCCATAAGCTGCTTGCTGTGTAGATCTTCCCACAATTTTGACTCAGTGAGGCAGGCACCGAACAAGTACGTTACTGGTCACCCTGCCTCACGTCTGCTTCCTTATACTGTCCAAAACGAAAGTTACCATTTGTCCATACATAAAAACTGGTCTGGTGAGACGGCAAATGGACCAAGTTTTAGGATTTCCAAACTCTACTATTATGCGAATCATTTGTGAAACAGATATATTCAGCGTTCTGGAGTGAAAACGGTAGGTCTCTGGTTATGCATTTGACAATTACTGGGAAGAACTTGGTTTGAGGCCACCTACTGAAAATACCTGGGAAGTGGACCAGAAAACAAACACATAAGCCATTTCCCCAAACGAAACGTTTAGGAACTTGCATTGTATTTACTAAAGATGTCCTTCACCTTCTAGCTTCCAGGGAATCAACCCCCGCTTGGTATCATCACTAAAACCTTAAGGAAACGTCCCCTTTTAACCCTCTGAAACAAAAAACAACCCGTTAAAAACTGCCGATCTTGTGTCTACGCTCGGAAAGAAGGGTAGAACGTGGCCAGTCTAACTCCAGCAGAAAGCGGGGCATCGCGTCTCTCCGGGGCGGCCAGGGCCCAGGCTCGGTTACAAACACATCCTCTTTCTTCGTGCCCAACGTCGCTACACCCGAGAGGGCCCCGGCCAGAGGGCCGGGAGTCGAGATGGAGGGGCCAGTGCCCACGCGACCATTCCATCCGGCTACGGACACCCCAGACCCCGGGAGGCGGTGTCCGGCCAGCCTGGGGTCCGGGGCGGGCTCGGCCTCGGGTTGTGGGGTTTCTCGGGTCGCCCGCCCCGCCCCCGCTCTGACTCAGCATTCCAGCTTCCCACAGTGGGCAGGAGCGTTCCTCGCGGGCCCGTGCCGGGCTCTGCTGCCCCAGCCCCACGCAGCTTCGGTCCCTCGGGCCGCGGCCGCCCCACTCACCGCGCCCGATCTCCGCCGCGCCACCGCCAGCGGGCTCCCGCCGCCTCCCAGCGCCTCAGAACACTTCCGGCTTCGGAAGCCCTGGCCAGGGGCCACGTGACCGACGGCCGGCGCTCGCGGGTGCGCGTGCGCACACTCGGGAGTCCGGGCCTTGGGTGCTGCCGCGGTGGACTCGCCCAGCCTCTGTACCGAGGGGCAGGGAGGCTGCGGGGGGTGTCTGATGTCTGATGTCGCCACACCCTCTGCCTGACCCCTCCGCTTCCGAGGGTGAAGCCATGGAGCCAAGCGCAGGAGCGCAAAGATTCAGATTCCAACTGCAAACCCCGCCCCGTCCCGGAGAGCCAAAGGCAGAGTGCGGAGTGTGGCGATAGTGGGACAGACCTGCAACGCGTGGTTACAAACGTTCACATCACAGGTGTGCAGGACGCTGGACGCGTGAGGGGTTTATCGTTGGGGAATATCGTAGTCTAAAGGGATAGATTTGTATGTCTTAAAGACCACGTTGGCTGCCGTGGAGCCAGGATATCGTCTCTGAATAATTGAGCCGTTTAAGTTTTAATGTCAATAAACTCACTTAATTCCCTCTTTTTAAACGGTATTTTGGAAAATGGCAGTATTGGAGAGCTTAAGGACTAACATCAGGTACAGCAATATTCATGCCGCCAAGATCTCGGGGGCTACGTGTTCCCTGGTGTTCCCTGTCCAGAGTACTGCCGATCCAGGGCTAAATTTCTGAGGGCGGGAGAGGAAGGAGAGGTCTTCCCAAATGAGTACAGCAACAGGCAATGAAATTGGAAACCATGGCAGAGTGGTTAAGAGCACAGGCTTTTAAATGGAACAGACCTGGGGTTACAGTTCCAGCTCTCTCTGCCAAGTACTGAACTTGAAACATGTTTTTTGTTGTTGTTGTTTTACCTCTGTTACACGCACGATGGAGATAACAAAAGCCCACTGTATGCATCTTTACAAAGAAAGTTACTTTATTAGACTTTTAAACAGTTTAAGTGACGGAATTAGTCCAACAACAAACAATACTATTCACTGCTTACAATTCCAACCAGTTTCAGTTCTCCCGTATCTAATGCCAAGAGGACCTGTCAAAGTTTCTTAGAACAGTAAAACCCACAGCTCCAAGTTATATGGGAGAAGTGATTAGCTGAGCCCAAGTACTTGATTCACATATTTACCACATTATAACTGATACACATTGAAAACTTAGGGTCAAGCTACTTGTGAATTAAATAGTGTTAGCATTTATTTTAGGATTTAAATAAACTGTTAGGCACAGAACTAAACCAGGCATCATAAAACCCTTGTGTTTCCACAGTCAAGTCACACAAATCTGTCTTTTGCCTCAATGTTATTTCACTGGTTAACAGGTGAAATTCACCCTTGTGACAATTATTTGCTTGCTTTTGGGAACTAAGTAGAATACAAATATGATAATTCATGATGGAACAGTTTCGTAATTGCTATGGTACTAAGTAAAGTGCTTTGGGCAATTTCAGGGCATGAAGAATTATACATGATTACATAACATGAAGTTTAATTTTTATTACAGACTCTTAATTTCCATGTCTTGATTTCTATTAGCTCTGAACATGTGAATCTTTTGAAAGGCTTTAAAGCGCCAGAGGGAAAGGAAGAAGTGAAAGGAGGTGTCACCTTTACATATTTGGAATAGTACAGTAACCGTATCAAGCCTTCATGCGTAGATACTGTAATAAGCTCTCCATGTTTAACTTACTAAATTCTTAGTATGAGGTAGCTACCAGTATTTCTCCCATTCTGTAGATGGGGAAGCTGTGCAGGGAGTAGTTATTTAACTTGCTCGAGGCTCTAAAACCAGTTACTGGCAGAACTATTATTTGAACCCACCTACGCTGGATCTGGATGGAGCCTGTGCTCTTAACTACTATGCTATGCTACTCACTAGTATACTTTGAACAATGAGTACTATTGCAATAGGTGCATTATCTCTTCCATAGTATAGGAAACTTATCAACAAAGCACTCAGCTTTCATTTATTTAGAATACAATTTTAGGGAGTTTATAGAATACTGAAGACCATAGGGACCATATGGGCCAAAGGTTAAAACAAAACAACACCCCCCACCCAAAAAAAAACAAAAAACCTTACTCACTTTTAGAATTTAAATGATTAGAGTAATTTTGCTACTCAGTTTTCTCCCTCCTTTCTTAATTTCCCAATACTACTACTGATACTAGTATTTTTCCTCTTGTTTTCTTGCACAGTCATGACTAAAAATGGGAGAAGGGGAAGGTAACAGTAACAGGCAGTGACTACTTATAAGTATCATAAACACATAGATATAATATATTGTGCCCTAGGTAGATCCAATAAAAGAGGTAGGAAAAAATTGGATTTTTAATTCTGTCAACAGATTCACATAGGCTTCTTCTAGTGCATTTTAAAAAGATTCTCTTTAACAGAACTAAGTTGCATGTAACCTTTTAGGAGCATAATTAAATAAAATAAATCATCTGTAAGCTTATATGTGCAATCCTTTAAATGGGAAATCAGGGAGAGATGAGAAAATAAGGTTAAAGTATTTATAATAATTCCAAAAAAGACGTGGTAGATTCACTATGTAAAATTTATTTTTTTTTATAAAAAATGTGTAACACCGGCACCTACTCTTAAATCAGTTAATTTATGAAACCATTCTCTTTTGTACCATACATATTGGCATCGAAACAGTTTGCAGAAATGGAAGGGCTATCTACAAAAAATTAGGTTTGACCTGTTGTATTCCCCCATACTGTGAGTCTGAACACATAAAAGAAAATTGAAATTTTCAAACATTTTATATTCAGCAATTTAAAAAAAAAGTAGTTTCTTGCTATGGTTTTTATAAAGGACTTAAAGTTTCAAGTAACAAAAAAGGGTACTAGGATAACTCTGCTGTACCTTTTAACAGCATTTTTACATAGAACAATTTGAATTGGCATGCAAGCAACTTCTCTTGTTGTTACATACCTGTATGTAGGGAAAATTACATCCATTTTACAGAAAAATTCCAATACATGTACTGCATTAAGCTCAAAGCAAAGTTAAAAAGACCAGTGTGAATGGCACACAAAATTGCTTCTTTTTAACTGGAATTCCTGATCATGAAGTAGGCACGGGGAGATCCAGTCCTTAGGGCTTTGCTCTCTGGAAGAACACCTGCAAATAAAGTATTAGTGCAATTAGTACTGATGTCCGAAGGTACCACCTTTCATTTGAAGAATGATTCCAAGTTACTGAATGCTAGCCATTCTTTTATAAAAGTTAATAGATATTTAAAACATTTCACATATTTCATAAATCCACACATGATACAAGAACTTCCTCTTCTGACAACTCGATAACTTATGTTGACATGACTCAGTTGAGAAACTAGTGAAAATACGGCATTGCTGCTAATGCTATGAGATTCAAGTGGTCAAAAGAAAACATGCTCTTGACAACTGTTTGCTGAGTGGCATTACTGTCCAAGTTATTACTGAGAAATTAAATTCTGAGGAAGAAACAAACAAGTCAAAGCTACAGATAGCAGTGTTTATCCCTTAAGGAATTTACTATTTGATTATTAAAAAGTACTTCCAATTTAACATTTGAGACTACGAACAAGTAGGCTCGAGGTTGCACTAGGCACTGGCCCAATATTACATACTACCTTCCACAGTTAGGGCATAAATGGTAGACAGTAAGCTCATTAAAGATAAAACTATATTGATCATTGCATCCCTAGCACTAGTAGATCAGACATTCATTTAACAATAAATAATCTAAGTGGAGAGAAAAAAATGATACTGTATGAGCAAAAGAAAGCCGAGGAGGCAGATGCTTGAGGGAAGCCTAGAAGAATGGATAGAATTCATGAAGGAACAGGGGTGCTAATAAGGTACAATTTTTGAAGGTCACCAGGAATGGCAAAGACCATTCCCACAGGAGAAACTAGAAAGGGAGTCTGAGATCAGAATATGAAAAACACTCTGAATGCCAAACTAAGAAACATGAATTTGTTTGTAGTCAACAGGCTTAAAAAAATAATGAAGGAGGGGAATGAATTTCAGAGGAGTGTTCAATGTTTTCAAACAGGTCTGCTTGGCTAGAACAAGGGAAGGGAGATGAGTGAGATAACAAGCCTACACCAGAGACCAAAAGGGAGGGACAGCAAGTGAGTGACAGGAAGAATCAGCAAGATCTGAGGATCAATCAGATATGTAGAGAGTAGCCACAGACGAAGGAACTTCATTTTTTCCAACCAGAAGCATAATGTTATCATTGCCATAATGTAATCACTAAACAGAAGTTGGGATTGGGAGAAAACCTTTATAGTGCTGTTTGGATAAATTAAAATGTTTGGCGCACAAGCCTACTACAAGGCACCTAGATCTGCTCTTACAGATGACCTCTAATAGAGAGTAACGATTCTTTGAGTCCTTTAAACCAGTTAAACCCATCAGTCATTTAGCGGAGGTTACCTCCACAGGCATTTTGCTTTTATAGAGAAATTGGAGCGGAAAGGTTCCCTATGATAAACAGAATGCTCAGCATTCGGTTCATACACTCTTGTCAGTTGAAGCTGACAAACCAGTACTACTGGGGGAAAACTGACAAGGAAAACGATCAGAATCCAAGTCAAAGGATGGCATACTTAATTACTCAGCAAAGCCCCTTGACTTACAAATCCTATTGAATGCCTTGGGCAAAAGAACCAGGTAGCCACTCATTAAGTTACCTACTACCAAGACATTTAGCTTTGCCCTCAGATTTGTTGAATGAAGGTAATAAATGAAAATAAAAAACAGTTCCTCATCCTGTCACACTGTAATCTTATTTCCAGACCACGAGCTCCTTGTGGGCAGGGAAAACCCCATATTGGTATTTGCGGCAGTTAGCATAGTACCTGTTACATAAAAAGCAGTCACAGAGTACTGAATGACTGACTACTTAGGTGAAAGCACCATAGTGCTATCTCATGGATTTAACTGTAATTATGAACACCAAATAAACATTTGGTGCTTCTTACCAACTTGTTTTTTTTTTTTTTTCTGTTTTTTTAAATGCAGTGACTTTTGCGAATGTAAAAAGAGCCCTCATGGCCAAATCTGAGGACTCTACTTTTTGTACATTTTACAATTCAAAAATTTCAAGCAGGATACAACCAAGTAAGTCATACTTCTGTTTTTATATTTTTAGCTCCTTCCTTTCAACTCAATATGGGCATGTGTTCTGAAACTTTACTTGTTCTCCCAATGCTCTAGTGTCTATTTAATTACATCACAAAACTAAAGAAAACTGGCATTTTCATACCAATATGCTCAGGCACATACACACTCACTGTTCGTACTTAACTTTCTATTTCTACGATCATTTATAGAAGTTCAGTTGAAAGGGATTTCACAGAAGACTGTGAAGTATAACATCTTATAAATACAGATTCTTAGAAGCAAGTTTTAGAACAAAGAGATCCCAAAATAAGTAATGGTTGGTCAAACTACATACAGTATGACACAGTATCCTACAATATATATTCTCTCTTGGCTCGGAAACATTACCTAATTATACGAAGATATGGAAGTTTTCTACATACCTACCTTTAAGTAGTTTTTAAAAACTTTAGCATCAGGCTGCTGAAGCGCTTGACAGAACTCCTGGGGGCCAGGAGGGGAGGAGAAGAGAATGAATATATTTGTATTTACATTCATTGTAATTCAAATCCACAGCATTATTTTAAAATTGTGATAAAAAACATAAAATTGATCATCTTAACCATTTGCATGTGCACAGTACAGGAGTATTAATTATATGTAAACTGTTGTGAAACAGATCTCTGGAATTTTTCATTTTGCAAATACCCACTTGCAATCCTCCTTCCTCCCCCTCCCCAGTCACCATCACTCTAGTCTCTGTTTTTAAAATGATGACTTCTTTGGATTCTTCATGTAAGTGGAACATGCAGCATTTGTCTCCTTTGTGACTGACTTATTTATTTCATTTAGCATAAAGACCTCAAGATTCACCCTGTAGCATACGACAGGATTTCCCTGTTTTAAGGCTGAATAATATTCCATTGAGTGTATATACCACATTCTACTATCTATTCATCTGTCAATGGACATTTGCGTTGCTTCAAATCTAGAGTATTTATAACTTATCAAAATGAACTGGAACAGTTCCTCACCAAAGAAGGTTATATGGTGTTCTCAGATGTAAATACTTGTCAGACAGGCTGCTTTCACTTCTGAGAACGTGGCTCTCCTAGACAAGGTGGACTGATGCCTAAGAAGGGTGATTGGGACAAAAACTACATCGCTATGGCTGTTTTCACCTAGTAGGTAACTGGGCAAAGCCAGACCAAAAGAAAAAGAAAAAATTCTCTATAAAAGAATTCTGGCAAAACGTCCTGTTAGAAGGTATGTGCGAAAGGGAAAACTGGGGAGCCTTATCCTTTACAATTAAATTATTAGATGGAAATATAACTGTGTTTCACTTAGCAATCTGGGAGAATATTAGCTATTCAAAAGCTAATGATATGTTTCTATTTTTGATGAGAAATTAAGATCACATGAATAATTAGTAATTTACTGTTTTCATAAAATATTAGCTTGTGTAAGTGGTAACTGAGAAAATTCATTAATATCTCTCAAGTTGAAGATGGTGTGGCACAATATAAGAGACCATAAATTCATTAAAAATGAGTTTATGATTACTCTTATGTGAGATCTATCCTGTTTTTCATTCAAGTTTTTCAGTGCCTATGAAACAGCATTATAAATTATTGTTGATGAAGAAATAATTCTTAGAACCTACACAAAAGATTCTAACTCTAGTTTTAATAAAAACTTTCATACCTTATTAGATCTATGTGCTAATGGACAAGAAATCTGGATAACTATATGCCAAGAAAATAACTAAATGCCATTAAAAAAATGACTGTAATAGTGCCAAAGTATGAGATAGCTTTTCAGCCCCTTATATCAAAATATAGTTTCCGATTTACTCATTAAACTTGGCACCTATAAAATGAACTACCTGACACAAACCCTTGCAACAGAAGTTTGTGTGCCACGGTCCCCTTTGGCAGTTTGGGGGAGCCTACTGGGCCCCTTTCAGAATATTTTTAACACATGGGATTATTTTTAATACATGGGATTACAAAGGAAACTAATAATGAATTATGGTTATAAAAAATATTTTTGACATGTGGTAGAATAAGAAGACTGACTTGGATGACAAAGTCTACTGACTTGGATGACAAAGTCTAATGGCATTATCGTAACTCATAATTTAAAAATACTGATGAGTTTAAACAGTACTTCGAGATCTCTGGAACAACTAATGTGGTAACAAAATACCCATGATTTCTATTGGTGACAAAGTCACAGGCAGTGCAAATACTACTATGATTTGTCACCTACACAATAACAGGAAATTAAATTTCAGTTAAAGGTTAGTGAACATAAAAATACAATTTTTCCCGTTCAATTTCAAAGACCCCTGAAGTTTGACTCTTGCTATCCTATGCACAGAAAAACATCAAGTTGAATGCAGTATGACTTTCTTGAATCAAAATTTAGATTGAACTACATAGTTATATTTCTTTAATTAAATTAAGGGGAAAACCTGCTAGGATAGCTCTTACCTGAATTATCTCTGGAGCTACTTGCAAGGAAGGAAGGTATTCTTGTTGAAGATACTGAACACATTCTGGGCCCTGAAAATTAAAAGATGATTGGAACTGAATTATTTTCTTCCTTGACATTACTAATGTTTAGAAAGAAACTAGAACACACATGTAAACTTTAAACACAATAAGGTATCATGATTAAGAACACAGACTCTGGAGCCAGACTGCTATGTTTTGAAGCCTGGTTCTGGCAAATTTCTGGTAACCTGGACAAGTTACTTAACTTCTGTGAGCCTCAGTTTCCCCATCTGAAAAGTGGTGCTATTGTGAGGATTGGAAGTTGAGAAATGTCAAGCCTTTAGAATAGCACTTAGTATTTACTACATGTTAGCATTACTTAGTGTTATGTAGTACTATAGATTAAACAAATTAAAAAATACATTCTTCTAAATGCAGGTCTCAATGCCAGAGCCTTCCATACACTGCAAGGAGACAGCGAAGAGCGGTGCTCTGTCCAATCGACCACTGGGTGGACTAAAGAGTGTCTGTGGGTGCATGAGGGGAAGCCTTCGGGCACTGGCGGGGAAATTACCATCTTTAGAAACTACAATACAAGCAAGACAGTATAAAATGATATGTTAGGAGATACCATCAATAAAGGCACACTTCCCCTTTTCTATTTACAAACGAGGGTACAGAAACTCAGTAGCCAGGTGAGGAAACTAAGACCCAGAAAGATAGGACTACTTGGCCAGTCTGTTGTGGATTAAATCTGTACTAAAAGCAGGTCACCCGGTTTGTACAACCATTTCTCTTCATTGCCTTCTTCTAGGTGCTGAAATTGTAATAATAGTTTTCTGGGGGCATTTTGGAGGTAAGTTTTGTGGAGGGAAGAGAGAAGAATTCCACAAACTAACTCCTAACTCCCCACCCCTTCTCAGCAACAACAAACGAACTTAGAATGTAATTTGAAAATGGTTTTCCTAGAGCAATGTGTTTGGCCTCAAGGAATTTTAATAAATCCAATACTTAAAAAAAACAACCAATAAACACCCAATTTCACTTTTAAACCTGAATCTGACTTAAAGGCTTTAATATACTGATGACTCCAAGCAGGTCCAGCTGAAAGTAGCAGTTATCAAAATGAAATCGATCCATCTCTCAAACGCTTCTCCCTGCAGTAACACCTGATTTCCTGTTTAATACTACTGCTCTGGAATCAAAGGATTTATGTTTCCTCCTCTACCCAATGGACCTAGGTTACAATTCAATGACCCTTCAAAGGAAGCCAGTTCGCAATTAAGAGAAGGTAACATTTCATTGTTTGTGAAAGCTTCTCATATCCCTTTGACTTTCCTTCTCACCTTTTTCTTTAGTCAACTCTCCCTGTACATACTGCCCACGTGTTGCATCATCTCATATAACCCCACTGTTATCACTTAAAAAGGTAGTTTTTTTTCTTAATTGGGAAAAGTAAAGTTGTACCTCAAGAAACAGTCAAGTGAATAAATGAAAAAATAGAAGCAAAACATTTGCAAATATAATATTCTATTTGATTCAATGCTATGTGTGCCTAAATAAGAGCTTCTAAGGACAAGACAAATGCCATTCTGAACTGTAAATACCATTCTTACTGTTTCTTGTCATTCCTCATCCTCCTTGACTCGCTAGCACCCAGTAATGCCACCACCTCCTCTCTGTGACTCTTCCCTTAGCTTTCATACCTTTGGTTCTACTTCTAGCTTTCCTTTGACTCTTGCTTTGGCCAAGGTTTTTTTCTGTCCTGGTCTTAAAAAGCCTTATTCATTGCTACAACTTCACCTTGACTAACTACACATTTAGGACTCCAAAAGTCCTACCTGGTTCGGGTCTATATTCCAAACTGCTCTCTGAACACCTTTTTCCCACCTAGCTATCCTAAATTACAACCCTGTTGCCTGCTGACTTCCCACCTTTTCACACAGAATACACCTAGACCCATTTTACTTTCACATATAACACACCCAGTCCCATTTCAGTTTTTAGCTCTTACTTCTGCCTCCATACTTCAGCTAAACATGGTAACACCATTTTCTACCAAATCTACCATGCAATGTCTGATGTCTTCTTATACTGCCTAACTTTGCCCAGAATGCCAGCTCCTCCTTTTGTCAGTCCAATGAATCTACATTTGTTTTAAGGTCTATCAAAAAACCCAAACGGGCTGGCCCGGTAGCCCAGGCGGTTCGAGCTCTGTGCTCCTAACTCCAAAGGCTGCCCGTTCGATTCCCACATGGGCCAGTGGGCTCTCAACCACAAGGCTGCCAGTTCAATTCCTTGAGTCCCGCAAGGGACTGTGGGCAGCACCTCCTGCAACTAACAATGACAACTGGACCTGGAGCTGAGCTGCGCCCTCCACAACTAAGACTGGAAGGACAACAACTTGACTTGGAAAAAAGTCCTGGAAGTACACACTGTTCCCCAGTAAAGTCCTGTTCCCCTTCCCCCAATAAAATCTTAAAAAAAAAAAAAACCCCAAACAAACAACACCCCCCACCCCACCTCTTTCTAATGTCTTTCTTAGATTGCCTTTACAGGCAAAACTGCTCGTTCATCTTTAGTCCCACAATATTACGCTTAATACCAGTTGGTTTATGTCTGTCGTAAAGCACTTACTTAACCCAACCCATTAAGTTACTTATGCACTGGTCTCCCTGATTGTAAGCCCTACAAATGTCGGAGGACTTTTTATTCATCTTTATATGGCTCCCCTGTGCTTGATTTGTATTGTTCTTAAAAGCTGTATCCTTTATAAAAGTTAATTAACTTCAGTTCTAACTGTTTGAGATGAGGGAGTATCAGTATCCATTATTGCCCTTCACATTTTTCTTAACAAGGTTAAAGTGTTATGTTTTCGTCTGACAAACAATGTGAAAAATCTGAAGTACTCTAACCACTTTAATACTAGGAAGTTAAAGAGAAATGTAGCTGTGGAGAGCCTCCTAGATCGTGAAATCTGGAACTTTAAATTCTGGTTAAGATTTTTCACAGTTTGTCAAACGAAAACATGATACTTTAACCTTCTTGTTAAGCAAAATGTAAAGGACAGTAATGGATACTGATACTCCCTCAAATCCCAAACAGTCAGAACTAAAGTTAATTAACTTTTATAAAAGATACAGCCTTTAAGAACAAGAGAAATCAAGCACAATTAAAACCATAACAAATATACATGTGAGATAAAAATGAATGTGCATAGAGTACAAAGCTTACCCGTTTGAGATGAATTGTTTTCAGTGTCACTGCACACTCGGATAAAGCCTGTGTAAAACAAATTTAAGAATGTTAATATAGTCAATTCTTGATTACTGATCCAAATTTCTCTTTATTTCCCTGGCCACTGCCCATTAACCTCCAAAGGGATGGAGGAAGGAAAAGATGGAGGAAGGAGTAAGTGGGTTGGGTAGAAAATGGAAAACAATAATGCTCTTTTAATGTAATGAATTGTCATTACGAAATCTAACTTTTATTAGGTTGTGAGGAAGTGAGTCAAAGGCAACTGCTTGACATTAAGTATTTTGAAGATGAGATTTGGGGAAACTATCATATGAAGAGAAAGTTACTCTTAATAGTTAGGAAAAAACCATTAAGCACTTAGAATGAAAAGTAGTAGGAAACTAATAACCAAACTTCAAAGAATGTTGGTATCATGTACCCTTTCATGGTCCTAGAAAGAGTCTAGGTTGTTAAAGTTGTAGGAGCTGGATTTTATATATTCAACTTTAGCATCAAGATTTAGTAAGAATCCACAAAAGTTCAGAAGGTATAATCCTAATTTGAATCCTAATTTGAAATTATTAAAAAAATTTTTAAAACAATGAAACCTAATCCAATCAACCTGGCATTAAAGAAATTGTGAGTTGGAACACATGAGATCTACACAAGGTAAACAAAGATTGCTAGGTGCTTACCAATACTGTTTGTGCATCTGCCAGGTCAAAGGTTTGTTTTAAAGGTGCTAGGAAACATGCGGGGACAATGTGCTTATAAACAAAATCAGCAAATCCCACTGGTCCATCTTTACCGCCTGTCAAGAGAATTCAAATTTTCATCTTATATATCTTACATAAAAAGAAAGTCAATTAACTTATCACTGGGGAAAAGCAACTCCCAGCTCCTATCTATGTTAGGGCTATGGTTCCATTTCATATCTAAGAGTCTTAGGAAACAGGTTGGAAACAAGTTTAAAAAACAAACAAACCATCTTACCCCAGAGTTCTACCAACTTGGAGAGGATGATAAAACATGTTTTCTGTGCAATTGGATCTGGATATTCGACTGCTCCTTGAATAACAGTAACCAGAACTCGTTCTACATTCTCTGCACCTGAAAAGAACAAAAAACTTGAGTTTAATTTCTAAGAGAACTAGAAAGGCAACCTAAAGCTCTCATTACACATAAAGTAACGAAACAACAGCATTTACAAAGTTGATAAGATCCTTCAATTGTTATTAACTGGGTTCCTCAATTTTAAGCATAAAACACTGAAAAATAATTATTCCTTTGTTATCTTACCCTCCGGATTTCCTATATTGCAAAATGTTCTGTTGATCTATACAGTCCCATTTATTTTTAATTTCAGAATGGCAAATTGGTCAGTAAGACGCAAATGTCAGGTCAATTCTGGCATGTAGCCACCATGCTATTTATATTACTCAAGAACCGATTAAAGAAACTGGCTTAGGGAAAAGGGAACTGAATACAAATGAATTGTAAGGTCCTCTACATGAACATAATTCCCAGCTTGACAATAACGAGCTGCCATTCTAGGGGCCAACATACAACTACTCCAAAAGGTTAGTGTTTATTTCAACCAGCTCTTGCTCATACAGATGTGTAACTGTGACAAGGACTGAAGCAGACAATTTAGTGATGGCATGCATCTCCACCTTGACTTGCTATGACTTCGCTCATTCCACTGCCTGTGACTGTTTGCAGGAAAGCAAAGTAACTCCTCCGCAACATTTGCTTCTCTAAAGCGGCAGACTGGTCGTTTTCTTCCGCTGGTCGGAGCAACACTTCAAAAATTGCATGAAGCAGAGGCATGAACATTTGTTGTAAAAATGGGGATACCTGTATCTGAAGATAAGAAACAATTATTACTACTTCAGAAATGAGTAAGGAAGTTATTATGAAATTTAGTGATAATCCTCTATTGCCTATTTGAAAGTTGCTAAGAAGAATAAATTTTAAAAGGTCTCATCACAAGAAACAAAAATTCTGTAACTATGTACAGTGATGGATGTTAACTAGACTATGATCATTTTGCAATATATACAAACACTGAATCATTATATTGTACACCTGAAACTAATATTTCGTATCAATTATACCTCAATTAAAAAAATAAATGAAACTTAGAAAACACGTTTTACATAAAGCCTTTCTCCAGAGTTTCCATTTAGTTACATAATTCAGTTAGCAAATATCAATGTTAACACAAAACCTATATAGCATATATATTATTGAAAGTCTCAAGATCATTAAGTTCAACTCATTTCCTATAGTTTACGATTCAGGTTAAAATAATAGGGAGTCAGAAACATTTCATAATCAAATACTGCCATAGAATATTTTCAAATTTAAATTCTCAAGAAATGAATACTATTGCTAAATTATAAATGAATTTGTATGACGGGCTCTCAGGCTTTATATGCTGTTGGGCAAATTCCTTAACTTCTCTGTGTCTCACTTTCTTCATCTATAAAATACAACATTTATATCCTAGGGTTGTTAAAAGGACCAAATTAATTAAGGTACAAGAAAATGCTTAGAACAGATTTTTAACAGAGAAAGCACTATGTAAGTGTTAGCCATTCTTATTAGCCAGCTTATACGTGACTTAAATTTCCTTGTACGCAAAACTGACTTTTGTACACTGAATTACTTTCAAACTCCTGTGTGGGCACCCAAAATACAATGCTTTTTATTTATCTCTTTAGACATTTAGTACTCAGTGCTGTTTTTATTTGCTTTATTAACAGACTAATAGTTTTCTGCTGCTGCACAGAGCAGAGAACGTCTGTTTTTATTAAAACCTTTATTAAGCATGTCCTATGTGTCAGGCAGTCTAGACATTAGGGATGATAAAAATACATATCCAAGCACTCAAGTAACTCATATTTAAAAAAGACAAACCAAGGGGGTAAATGCCAAAATCTATCTAAAGATAAATACATCTAATCTTTGTCAGCAGAAGCTCGTTAAGGCAGGAGATGCTCTGAGGTGTGTGGTACCTTAAATTTAGCTGTAATCTGGTTGATAAGAGGAATGAACTCCTGCAGGTCTTTTGCTTCACAATCTTTGAGCATGTGCTCTGAGGCAGATGGGATGAACGGAAGGACCTCTTCCTCTAGGCAAATTATCATGCGATGCAGGAAAGTGCGAACTCCACTTCTGAGAATATCCTTTTGTAAGGGACAACTGAGGGCTGGCAAGAATGTCTGCAAACAGTCCAGATAAACTTCGGAACAGCCACATTGTTTCACAGTCTGCTTGTTGCTGAAAGCTTTGCTGGTTCGACTACATAAGCAAAATCAGGCAACTGTTTTTAATTTCATTCTTTAAAAGTTTTATGGAGTAATCAAAAATGATGCACAACAAATTACAAAACTGATAAAGCCAATTCTTTAATTTCCATGTCACAATTACTTCCGTCTTAGCTTAATATGGTTATTTGTGAACTATTGCTTCCAGTTACCATTCCAAAAAGGGCTCAAATTAAATTGATCAGATGTAGTTATTAAAATAATCCATCTAATGTGAGTCCACCTAAACGTTTTACTAAAATCCTATTGACAAAGTATGCAGTGAAGAGGGGAAGAAAATCCACTTATTATCACTACGGTATCCTACTAGACGATCTGCAAACTACCCATTTAGAAAACAGTCTTTAGAATCAAATTATTTATACAACCTAATATTAGCTTTTGCACTGAAGTATTTTATAGAGCAATTTCTCTATCTAGCTTCTAGTTAGCAATCATTGCAATGTTCATGCTGTTATTTTTTACCAATGAAAAGTAGGGGTCAGAGAAAAAGAATCACCAGCTTTGGTGGTCTCTAGGACACAATGCAACAGCTTAAAAAAACAGCCTCAGGGCCTTCTCTTTAAGGCATCAAGATTGATCCAAGATGTTCCAATATGTCACTGATATATAAACACTTTAGCCAATCCCCTTAAATTCACAATCAACTTATACCAAAGAAGTCAGAGGACTTAAGGATTTAGATAGTTATCAAGGCATAAATGCAGAATGTTATGCGATTTATTCCCTCCTTCAGCTAAATCTTCTACTACCATGTTTCTCCCAAAAATAAGACCTGGCGGGACCATCAGCTCTAATGCGTCTTTTGGAGCAAAAATTAATATAAGACCCAGTCTTATATTATATTACATAAGACCCGGTCTTATATTAGAGTAAAATAAGACCGGGTCTTATATTAATTTTTGCTCCAAAAGACGCATTAGAGCTGATGGTCCGGCCAGGTCTTATTTTCGGGGAAACATGGTAATTCACTAGATTTAGAAAAAAAAGGTTTAGACAATTCTCTGGACAACAGTTTTCAAAATAAGGGTATGTCTGCCCAATTCTAAAAGATCCAATCACATAAATGGTTCTGTTTATATAGAGACACTCTTTGTAATTTTAACTGCAATCATACTCACCTGGCAAATCCAACAGCATGGTTGAGACAGTCTGCTAGAGATGACTGCCTTTCTTCGTCTTGTGCCAGCATCAATTTTTCTAACAGAATTTTAAACTTTTCCATTAGGGGAGTCAGCAGATTCCTCATTAATGCTTGCTTCCGTTCTGCTGGATATTCACTATTAACAATCAGCACTCCAGCTGTCTCGTAAATAAACAGTTGATCATCGCTGCTCAACAAAGACTGGTATCCATTCTCCTAAAATGAAATTTAGTGTCACTGAAGCTTTTCTTCGTTCAGTTCCTCTCATTAAAGCAGAGTTAGTACAAAAGGGAGAGGAGATATAATCTATCACATCAACTCATTATTAAAAAGTACAGTGAGTACTTGTAAAAAGAGATTTTCTCCCAGGACCATATAACGGAAAGAAAACTGAATTAGAGATCAAAAGATCATGAATCTAATTCTATCCCGGATAAGACTTTGAAAATGGTCATATAATTATTAGCTGGCCTTCTAACTTGTTTTCTTTTGTAAAACTCTTATTTGTAAGATTGTTAGGAGACTAAAAATAAGCTGTATAAAGGTGCTTTGAAGGTTAGTACAAAGGCCACACAAGTTAATATTTTAAAGAGTGTTTAAGAGTGAGTAATAAGAACTAAAAGAGTTGACTAACAACAAAACCATACAATACACACACACACACACACACACACACACCAGTTGTTACTTTAGTATGTTTGAAAATAACACTGCAAATAAAAAAACATCTCATTCAAGCACAGGCAAACATCCCACATATGGGTCAATTTTTATTAATGAGTTTTGTAATTTTTTTACATTTATTCAATCAGGCCAAGAGGAAGGAGAAAACATCAGAGGCCCCTCTAGGTCCAACACTAAAGCTCCCTGTTAAGGAATTATATAAAAACCTAGACTTAAAGAACAGTTAAGTTAGTCATGGTTTTATTATAAAAGAATTCCTCATCTCTTAAAGAAATGTCCCGATTTAGAAGTAACTAAAACACTTATTAAGTACCACTAGGACTAATCACTGCTCTAGGAGTTGAGAACACAAAGATAAAATAGCTATGGAAGTATAAAGTACTCAAAAAGTAGGTCACTGTGAACAAGAAAAATTGGCATTAACCAGGTAAGTACTTTAACATATAGGATTTTATAGTATATAGGCAAAGATAATTTAACCATATAATTCACTAGTAACCTTTCATGCAATGTAAGTACATAACCTCTGTACCCTAAGTACTATTATTTACTTAAAAGAACAAACATATTCTTTTTTTGTTCAACACTGCTCAAGCGGCAGCTCTAGTAATAACTTTTATCAAAATGATAAAAAAAAAGAGTCAACGTTCACACAAAAACATCTATCAGTCAAAATGGGCTTGCAGAGTGTCTCAAATTAAATCTTTCTAGTGAAATGGACACTAAAATATTCAGATCAACCAGCATTTAAATACTTTTACCCCAGGCCTGAAAAATCAACCACAGAGAAACTTCAGTCTAATAGAAGCAGTCACCGAAAATGGCTAATATGATCATAGTTTTACTAAATAGAGAACACTTTGAAAATTGAAATTTTCCTTCTCCATAAAATACTTCACCAACATTTAACAGTATACAGAGAATAGACTGTATCTCACACTGCCAATTTTATCAGTCAACACTTGATTCCTTTTTATTTCTATTACTATGCTTTGTTTATCTGTGAAGTTGGTGAACAGAACTAACTTGCACACACACCACCCCACACTGGAAACAAAGCCCACATGGGCATTAGCAACAAAGGCTAAAGGTGTTACATGGTCTCAAAATTTGGAGAAAACTTGTAGCTTGAAAAACAAATACTTACAGGTGGAGAAAGCTCTAATAAATCTTGTATTCTATTTAGAATATCCTCAATGAAAGGATTCATTTGTTTACTGAATAAAGGCAAAAAGAAAAAAATCACAACAAATCACATAAATAACAGTGCTTGAAAAGTTGCTAAAAATACCAAATCGCCCTTTAAGGCAGAACTGAAAATAAAGTTCAGTTTTAAGCTAGTCACATGGGATTAAGACTAGTGATGATTTTTAAATATTACAACCTTATAAACCTAAGAAAGAGTTGTTTTCATACCAAAAACTGGTACTTGCAAAGAACAATACAATGCAAAACAGACTAGGCTAAAAGTATTTCTAAGGAATATATTCTTAGAATTTCAAAGAAGCCATGTACTACTGATCCACAACAATAAAACTGTCCGTTAAGTAATTATGTAATGTCATTAGTGATTAGTGTTCATATAAAAGTATGCACACAAATCACTTTTTAATGATGAAAAAAGTAAATGGATAATGAGAAGGAAAAGAAGACATTACCATCATGATACAAAAAAGGAATACTTGATTTAAAAAATATCTTAAAAACCTTAAAATACCTTAAAAAACAGAAAGAACCAAATCTACCAAAGGCTCTTAGAAAATAATTCATGTCTTATTTAATAACCTTAAAAATAAGAAACATAATAGCTAAAATTGTGTACTTACTTGAGAGATTTGACAAATCTAGAAAACAGGTAAGCGGTTCTGCTCCGCACTTTTGCACTAGAATGCCGCAGCCCCCTGTGGTCTAAGAAAGCCATCTAAAGAAACAGACACACTTTTACTATTTCTGCACTTTTAAATAAGACCTTTATTGATCTGTCATGATACATTCTTATTCACATCAAATTTTATTTCTTAGCTCCTAGAAGGCAGGAACCAGGTAAGTAATAAGTAATCCTACATAACACACAAATAGGCCCTGGCAGATTTGTTTTAGGTGACTAATTAGACAGAAATGGTTCATTTTAAAGAAATGGAGGAGGGGTTAGTTTCAGTGTGTTCAAGAGTTTTTGAGAACTTTTGGCTCTGAGAAAAGTTGCAAAAGATAGAAAGATAGAATACTATCTGCTCTTTAGCTGAAATACATGGAAAATAAAAATTAAGAGTAAAATATATACTTACTAGTACACATGGAATGTGTTGAGGTTCAACTGTGAAAAACTTTTCATATCTAACAACAGTTTCAAAGAACTCCAATGTCACAGATGTATGCTGATAGGAACTAACTCCTGATGTTACCAACTGGAGCAGGAAAAAGTTAAGAAATCTTTATTTATTTATGTCCTTAAAATCTTTACTTATATCCTTATTTATTGCAATTATCAAAATACCCCAGTATTAACAGATACTAAGTTCTAACAAGGTACTCCCCATTAGCTTATAGTGAAAACAGAAAATTATGTTCAAAATAAATTATCTTCAGTATACTTACAGTTCGCATCATATCCTGCAAAGCACTAGCTTTTGAAACATCACCTGAGAAGTGAGCACCATGAGATACTGGAAGAGCTTCTGCCAACATATACAGCAATCTTATTGCTACTTCAACTTCCATAAACCGTGTAGTCTGCCAGTTCCTACCAAGGTATAATATATCACTGAGATCTGAATATACACTTTCTATACAATTAGTGATGCACAGGACAAAAAAACATCAACATAACCCTCTTTAATTATTAAAACGTCATAGCAATTGTTAATTTTGCCAGGCAACATAATTTATATCACAAAAGTAGAAATAACTGATGTAATCTATTTTATTGTTTATGTTTCAAAAAGCAGATCTCCAAGGATGGAGAGAAGGGGACAAATGCATGTTTCAGAGATATACATTAAGATCTTACTAAGTCACATAGATTCTTAAGTCATGTGAATCACTTATTGTAGACCATTATCAGGGAGGAAAAAAAAAACGAGGTAACTGTTACAAAAACAGTAACACTTACTGCAGTGTAGAACTAAAAACTCTGCGAACAGAAGCCAGCAGTAACTCTGGTGAAACTTGAGCAAGCCTGTCCAACAGTAACTTCAGTTGTTTTCTATATTCTACAAACATGGCTTCATCTTCACCCTATGTATTTTAAAATTCTCGTTTTAAAAACTTGACTTTAAAACTCATGTAAATGGTGAGTTGTCATTAGTTTTCTGCATTTAAAAATTTAATACTATTATTTTTTCATCAATATTTATTTACATAGGAAAACTCACTATGCTTAGCCTTTCCCCTACCCTTTCCCCTCCTGTTCACAAATAAGTATTTCTGAACACAGCCCCAAGCCTTGAAAGCCTAGAGCCAGAATGGGTTCACATTGGGCTTTGTGAGAACTTTAGCACCTTATTTATATTCTTATATCTCTATGTCCACTGTAAAAACTGTAATAATGTTGTATGATTGAAGCTGTTATATGTAACGAGCCTGGCATTTTGTAAATGCAGTGTGTTGGTATCATCACCATTATCCTTTTAGAGTCCAAAGTTTTTGAATGCTCAAAGTAAGGACTGAGACAGTTTAGCACAAAGCTAAAGAGTATATGCCATGATTGAGTTACTAAAAAGCACCTGATGACCCTTGTGTTTGATGGAAAGCTGACTCACTGGCAACCCTGGACAAGACTTTTAACCAGAACAAGTCCAGACAATTATATGCTTCATTCCCACTCTCCCATAGACACTAATAAGCTCAGGTCCACTGACCAGGTCTCAACTTGTCAGTCGTATTAAATACAAAGTGCGGTATGATCACCAATAATATCTGTCAATAGATATACCAACTAGGCCTCAACTCATCACTCTTATTAAACAGAAAGTGATATGATCACCAATGATATTTCATGAAGTTCGATGCTACAAAGTGTTTTAAAAAGGGACCAAATATGAAAAATTAAGGATTATGAGGGTTCCATTAATTTTACCTAAGGTTTAGGTCAATATATATGACTAACGTTTTAAAAACAGTTATAAAGGACTCTAAAATAATCAAAACTTGAAATATTAATCTGATGAAAGTCAACAATAAAATTAAAGCTGTTTTCTCCTTAATGCAAAATTCATACCTCATTTTCAAAGTTATATTCTTCATCATAAGTCAATTTTTTCATCACGGCCAACATGATTGCCTAAAATTAAAAATATCGTTTGTCAATCTCCTTTAATTTCATAAAGTTAGAAATTAAGCTATCTTTCAAGGCAGACTGCAGACACAGATATTATTACCGGTTTAAAAGAAACAAAAAGAAGTCAATTACCTCTACATTAGCTTTTTGCTGATCTGAGAGCACTGCAAGCTGTTAAAAAGTAAGCAATAATTTATTAGGTTTCCTAAAGTTATACTTGCTTAGCAGAACATTTTTCCAATCAAGATCTTTAAAAACATGAACACAGCTTTTTTGGAAGGCAGTTTGGCAGCCCCTTTTTAGTATGTCTAACATGTACCTAACATCTAGCAATTCCACTTCTAGATAATAACTTGACATGTACACAGACATGTAGATGAATTTGATTTTTAAAGATACTTACAATGTATTCAGCCAAGAAGCAGGTTATAGACAGAGTAAAGTATGGTATCACCTTGTTTTTAAACAAGTTAAAAAGGCCTACGAATCTATTATGATATAGATACACAATGGGATTACCAATAGTGATTTTAACGATCTTCATACCTTTCCACATTGCCTAAAACTTCTTAAAGTATGCATGCAGATATGTGTTGTGTTTATAACAAACAGAAGCTAAACTCAGTTTGGAAAAAAGTTATTTTAAGTTTGACTCGATTGACTTGATTCAACAAATCGAATATAAATAAAATAGGAATGGTTCTCTCACTTAATGTCATAATGAGAAGTTACTAATTCTTTAAAAGGATACATGCATACATGTATCCTTTACAAAATATGGAGACTAATACCTTCTACATTTTAAGTTCTTATTGGAAACAAGTCTCTAGAGGGAAATTTTTAATTGTAAAAAATTGTTTATAAGAAATGATGTACATGTACTTAAAATAATGTCATGCTTAACAAAATTTCTACTGTGTTTAGAAATAAACACAGATTCAAAAATGGAAAAAGAAATCCTAAACCTGTAACTAATTCTGAAGTTTGTTAGAACCTGGTCACTTCTGTTTTCTGGCTAAAAAGTTTAAAGGAAAAAAAAAAGGAAATACTTTAATATTTAACAGTAAATATTATTAGGTAGTAGAATTATGGCTATTTTCTCATTTTCATTTTTCGTCTTATTTTCCAATTCTCTATGGCTCTTCTATATTATCTACTGGACAAAAAGATTAAAACGGGCTCACCTGTTTCAAAATATGAAGATAATCATAACAAAATCCAATAATGTTAGAAGAGATGTCATCATCCTCATGAATCAGCAGCTGCAACATCAGCGCCACTTTTGTTTCGATAGCTTGTAGTGCCTCTTGAGCATTCTTCATATCCCCATTCTTAACTAATTTAGTCCAGCTAACTATCAATGACTGTCCCATTCCATTTACCAGTTTAGAAAATCTAGCCAGGAAGTCAACATCTTCTTCCTAAAAGAAATCGAAATAGGCCTCAATTTAAAACCACCTACCTATGAGTAAGAGGGAGACGCTAAACTTTAGTATGAATCAAGTGCCAATTATTGGATTCAATTTTAAATTAACGTTATTTAATAATTCTACCATTCTGACTGGGATATTTTTAGAGTTTGAATTCTTCGACTATTATCATCCACTAGTACTCTATTTTTTTTTTTTAACTTTTTAAAAATTTATTTTAAGTGTGTTTTTCCAGGACCCATCAGCTCCAAGTCAAGTAGTTGTTTCAATCTAGTTGTGGAGGGCGCAGCTCACAGGGGCCCACGTGGGGATCGAACTAGCAACCCTGGTGTAACGAGCACCATGCTCTAACTAACTGAGCTAACTGGCTGCCAACCACTAGTACTCTTTAAAGCAACTATTTTTAATGATCATAGTCCTGTAGATACTGCCGACTTTATAAAAATATAAAAATAGAAATGTACGGTTTGAAAACCTCTTCTCTAAACTGTTGAATTTAGTAAATATGCTCTAATAAAGTTAATGCTGTCATATTACAATACTGTATGTGCAACTATTTACAAGTCTTTTCTGATACTGTTTAATTTGAGCCTCAATGATGCTATGAAGAGACAGATACTGCTATTACAATTACCTGCCTAAGATCATGTCAGTGTTAGAGCCAGAACCAAAACTTACATTTTTTTTCATTCATTATCCTTATGATGTTTTTCTATAGAAAGAGATTTTACCTTCACCATTTTTAGGTTTTTTACCAGGGACTAAAAAACACTACTATTCATCTGTCGGCAAGGAAAACACTAGAGCAGTATTACTGACATGTCAGCAATACAAAGACTTCTTAGTAATTCTTTATCTGTCACAGGTAAAATCAAAATGAAAACCTTCAAATTCTGTTTCTCAATTACTAATTTAGCACATCCAGAGCCCTTCTCTGTTGGGGTTAATTCTAATAGCTCAAATGGGTAACGATTCAAAAGTATGATGAAAATATAACTTTGTAATTGAGTCTAATTTTGGTCAAAATGCACTGTCAGTAAACAGTACCATCCCTTGCTACTGAAGGGATGCTCCATGGTCCAGTAGTGTTAGCGTCACCCGGAGGTTTGTTAAAAATGCACAACTGCAGGAACCATCCCAGATCTTCAGGTTTAAGAACTGGTATAATCTATTGTCTAAAGCAAATGCTACAGATAACATTATGATTTTCTGGATAGTGTTTCATTATTATAATCTCAAGGAGAGTTTCCAACATTTAAAAAAAAAAGAAAAAAGAAAAAGAAACCATATTTAAATTACTACCTATGTTAGTTTGTTCTAACAATTTTCAAACCTTTATATATAAATCTACTGACCTGGTCAATGCTGAAAAACCCAGCAGACTGTAATACTTGACACAAAGATTCTACTAGTTTCATTTTATCAACAGGATCCATTCCTTTATTTACAATTTCAAATAAACAGTCACATGCTTCTTCCCGTAGAACTTCTATTGACATATGACCTAGCAGCATATTTATAAACCTGGCAATGGGGGAATATAATTGTTATAATATTTTCAAATTCATGAGTTTTACATACTGTATTTTGCAGATTTACATTTTAAAAGTATACTCACCTATCATTGGCTATAAGGGATAAGTCTATCCAAGAGACATAAGCCCCAACTACTTCAAGGCACTGACATGTCACTTCTGAATTAGTATACTGATAAGTTTGTAGGATTTGGTACCATGATTCCACCAAGTTTGGAATGCACTGTTCCCTCATAGTATCTTTTATTAGGGTATTTCTACGAGCCTCCTACAAAACAAAACAAAACACCTCATACACAATCAAAGATTACCTCACAAGATAATGTTTGACATCTGAATAGTTGTACACAGTAATTACCTTACCACTCAACTTCCAGACTTAACACATTCCCTGCTATTGTTTTCCTATTTATCTGCTCTAAAACCATATCCCGTGATTCTATTTCCTCTTTCCGTTCTATCCCTCAGTGCCAGACTTAATTTCTTGTTAAACACAAACTAAAAATAAGCATTACTTAGAAATCTTAAGCACGTGATAAATATTATTTCTCATTAGGCAAACATGATACTTCCACTAGAGAATGGCAATAACTTAAAAGCATAGTAATTTTTATAAGTATGTTTGCTATATATTGACCTTAAAATTACTACACGCATTTTAATTAAGCTATTTCTATTGTGTTCTTTAGGAACAAGAAGGTTTGATCGGGCAATTAAGAAATATAATGGGCTGGGCTATGTGACTGAGAACCAGAAGAACCCAGCACTGACTCCTTACTCTATGATACAGCAGTAGTAAAGACAGACCAATTTCCCTACAAATTGATAGGAGAAAATCAATTTGTGTATTTCACTGGAGAAACTGCTCATCTAGTTAAAAAAAATCTAAAGTAATATTCTAATTTCAGCCTATATCTAAGGGAAAAAAAACCCCAAGTTTAAGTTCCTTCGTAAAACAAAATTCAAAATGTTGTGTAAATCTGTAATTCTTAGAAAGTTCTTATCAAAAATAAAATAAGCCTTATGCTGTTTATTTTGTGCCCACTGTCCCCTACACAATCTACATTGAAACCTGAAAATGGGCGGTGACTTGCCTCTGATGTATGCACCACGTCCCGATCCACCAACTCTGAATCGACAGCCATGAGGATTCGGAGGTACAGGTCCACTCCCCTTGGATTGAGGTTCACTACTGAGAGAATGTCAAAAAAAAACTTGGGCCATTTAGTGAGATACTCTGTAACAAAAAGCAAGGCGAAGACTTGGGCCGCTTTATTTCGTATAAAGGTCTTCTCTGGTTGGGGATTCAGCATCTGACAAACAGAGGAACAGTCCATGAAATTAAATGTAAATTGAAAAGATTCAAACACTTTGTTTTCCTACTTATCATTAATAGGCAAAGACACACCAAACTTCAACATGGTCTAGATTAGCTGTGCAACAAATATGCTTGAAAATTACCAAAGTATTTAAGGGACTGAGCAGATGGGGGACAATCAAATGATCAAAGACAATAACCGTTACTGCTCATTCTTACACTTTTAGAGAAAAATTTCATGTGCAGAGGTTTTCCAGTTCCTATAATTTTTCTAAGAAAAAAAATTCAACTGTTTTTCTTTTAGCTACTTGCTCTTTGTAGGAAAATAAAAATTCTAGCTCCACAACTGCTTTATACATACGTTAAGATCAGCAAAAATTAACGAAAAAGAATATACTGCGAATCAAGAACCCTACTGGCTCCTTTAAAAAGGGCTCTTTGTTGAAGCGACTGTCCAAAAGGAATCACTTTTTTTTTTTTTTTTTTAATTTTATAGGGGAATATTAGGGAACAGTTTATATTTGGCCCATCAGCTCCAAGTTGTTGTCCTTCAATCTAGTTGTGGCGGGCACAGCTCATTGGCCTTATGGGAATTGAACTGGCAACCCTGTTGTTCAGAGCTCGCATTCTAGCCAACTGAGCCATCCAGTTGCCCCAAGGAGGAATCACTTTTAAGAGTGAACAGAAAAGCTGCTTTTCTCAAGTAGTAAAAAATAAATAAAACCAAAGTTTCCACAATGTGTCATGGAAAGCATGATACTTTCAGTTAATTGATATAATTTAAAATTATTGTTAAATTTTTATCTACCCGTTATGTTCAAAACCAGCACTTTCCAAAAAAGCTACAGGATCAAATGGAGGATAAGTTATCAACATTTTTGAGGTAAAGTTGCAAACTCTTGCACAAAAATAAAAATTTAAATATCTGGTAATTTGAGGTACTGAATGAAGAAATTACTATTTTACCTGAGCTTGAAGCCAAGATACGAGCGTCTCCCTTATTAGTTGTTGTTGAACAGTAGTTAGTTCTGAGTACCTGTTCAAAACAGAAAATAAAATGACTATATTTGGTGTCTGCAGTTTCAAAAGGAGTCTCTCATATATTTGAAAAGGAAAAATTGTACAGCACTCAATTATCCAAAACTCCCTAAAATAGATAATGCCTCTCATCGCTACTTTAAGAAAAAGACGGGTGGGAGTGGCAGGTAGGGTATCAATATTGGTATTAGTTTAATTTGTAGTTCAGTTGATGTTAAAAAAAAATGGCAGCTACACAATTTTTCAAATGGAAATATGTCCATGTTCTGAGGTCTATAGTTTACAGAATAAATCAGTAGGCAAACTAAGGGTTCTCTGAGCAGTGATTCACTGTTTTCGCTTACTTAAGGCAGGGGTTCTGAATACAAGTGCCTAGGCTGCCACTCAACTCAAAGAGTTGTTATGTAGAAAAACAGGCTTGGTGTTGCCAGATCTGATTTTCCCAGAGAAGCTGGAAATCTATTTTTTCCTGTGAAATGGTTGGATTTTTATATGCAACCAACAAACTCAGTACTTTTAAAACACTTCAGGATAAATCAAAACACATCTATAAACTGGATATGACATATACTGCTAATTTACAATCTGTATTATGGTTTCCCCAAAGAGGGGAAAACTAATTTAAAAATATGGCATCTTCCCACAAAGCTCAGAGTCCAACAGTGAGAAAAGACTTACTTGTATTTAACTTGATGTTCTAATACTTGAAAACAGAAAAACTTTATGTGATCATCACTAAAAAAAGAAAAAAGGAAAAATTAGATAAGCAGAATATGAATTAGGGAAAACAAATCAAATGTAAAGTATTAATGAATAAACACAGGTGAAAATATTCTCAAATCAGACCTTGGCTTGCTTTCTACTTATTGATCTCATTTATCATATTCATATCCATTTGTTTAAAAAGTAAAGAGAACTTTAAATGTTATACAACATTCAATATTTCCACTAAATCTGGCACGCAGAACCACCAAAAAATTTAAGATGCACCTTAACTATAGTGCTTTGCAAACAGAAGACAATCCCCCTAAATTCTAGACGTGAGGACCCCTGGAACAACTCCTACATTTTACAACAGAAAGGCTAGGTGTTAAAAATGACAACTGGTAGAACAGCCAGAGACTGAGTTAAATCAGAGATGGTCATGAATGTAATACTTAAAATTCAACCCTAGACGGTTCTATTACAGCCAAATCCAAAATAAGCACGGTCACCAGAATTGGCAACCTAGCCTCAGAATTCACACAGAAAACAAAGTTACAGATATATTACCCTTATAAAACGGGAGTAAAAGTCAGTATCCACCCATTGTCCACTTTCAACTGTCTAAGGGTGATACAGAGTTGCAGTGAGCCAGCTACAAACTCTGACAAAGTCCCTTTAGTGAATGAAGCACAATCTATTCATCCAAGATAGTTGGTTTGAGCCAGGTTTAATCATGGAACAAATTGTTCATGTATAAAGCTAACTGGTCAATAAAAGACTAGAGATGCTATCTCCATTTAGAAACATGAATTAACCAAACGAAAATTATTTTCACATAAGATGAAACTTAATCTTTTGAAAGTTTTTTTAAAGTTAGGTTTAATTAACATCTCTTCTAAGACCGTAGGGGTTCTACCCTTATCATGGATGACACTGAAGCCTTCATTATATAAGACTTGTATTTTCCACTCAAACTGGAACACTTGGTTCTGGCTGTACATATGTAGTGACTGATACCCACAGCACGCCAAGAACGCTGCTAGGAGCCATCACTAACTCCCAGGAACTTGTACTTCCACCAGCAAGCTGTTTGCTTATAGCTCATCAGTTGTGTTTCCCCAAGCCTCACTATGCCAGTTGTACCTCTTTTGTAATTAAGCAACTTGATTAACTATCATATAACTAATGAAATGAGTATGATGAGAGTTCTTATTTTTGTAAAAATTAAGTTGAATGCTTTCGAAAGACTTCACAGAAAGTCACACTACGGGAGGAAAACCAGGTACAGAGTGAGTGATGTGGCCAAGAACCAGAAGACTTGCAGAGGTCAGGGCAAATAACTAAAGGGTTTAAGAACCTGTGCTCATTGTTCCTCAATCCACTACAGACCCAAAGGAGAAATTGTAGACAATGGATTATAGGTCTGATCAACAAAAGAATGATGAAATGAATGTTAGCAACATGTACACAAAGGAAAAAAGACCTTGGTCCAATATCAAGATTGGTTAACTGAATGTGTATATACTTTAAATTAAAAATTAAGATATATGTAATTTATGATTACCTCTTTCATCAACTTTTTAAAAAACCAACTTATCACTCACATCGTAAGAAGATAAGGAAGTTTTTACTGTACTACATTCCAGCTGGGATCTGCTGTCAGGTACACAGCATAAGGTAAAGGATAGGTTTACAGAAAAGTCAATCCTAGAATGGCCAAATTATTAGTTTACAATTTTTCTCATTTCTACACTGGATGGTTTTACAAAACACAAGTTATAAAATGTTTTTATAAAAATATTCTCTAAATACAGATAAATATAACAGTCCTGTGAAGTTCACATGAATTTAAATTCTTCTAAGAGTCATGCACATTTTGTTTTAATTACCTGTATGTCCTCTGGGCCAGAGCTTCTGCACACACCTGCCAGGCATCTGGGGAGATCTTTAACTGCTCAAAATAGGCCAGGGCCTGTAAGATTGCAAAGCAGAAAATGCATTTGGAATGGTCAATCACAATGCCCTGCCCATACTACACGAATATTCTGGGAGTTGCAAACCAGTAACAAGTCGGTGAATCTAAAGAAAAATAGCTAAAACACTGAATTCAGACTTCTGATTTTTGCAACTTAGTGGTCATCCCTAGAAAAGAGGGTAAGTAAAAAACAAATTCTATCAGTTAGATACTGAAACCTGTTTCCTTACAGCAAAAGAGACAACGCAATAAGGCCCTTCAGACCTCACTGGATTATGAGGATGGAAAGAGAAAACACACAAAGGTTTGTCAAATGCAATTATAAAATGGTATATAAATGGTATTTTTCCTATTTAATAGCAAATATGCTATTAAAGAGGTGATTATAAAAGACAAAACACACTCTGTATGCCATTTGGTCTACTATAAAACAGAAAAGGAGAGTATTTCAATTCAATGGTATCACATAAGTTCCTTAAAACATGAGATTAAAATCAGAGGACAACTGCATGACATGAATTTTGAGAAAAGTACCAAATAATTAAAAAGGTCAAAGTTTTAGGAAACGTGTTTCTCCACTCATGAATTCAGGGCCTTGTTATAAGAACAAGTGTACTCTAGAATGAATGCAGCACCAAATCTATATGCTCTTTACCAGACTGTTGGGAAAATGGGAAGCTACTTCTGCCACTGTTTTCGATTTCCATGTTGCAACTGGCATCAAAGACAGATAGGTTTCACATATGACAACGGACAAATAGTAACCACAACAACTTGTGAAAAGTATCTCAAATAACCAAAAAAATTACACATAAACTAGAAACACTGTTACATGATTTTAAAGCAATTACATACCGATACAAACCTTGGAATAGAGATGGAATATTACACATCAGAGTAACCTAATTTCAATTAGTTAGTTTTTTTTTTTTAAATGTGGTTTGTGCTCCATTAGTGATTGGATGTAGCAATAATAGCTATTATTCTGTGTATGTATATTTATATGTATTTATTTATATACTTATGTATGTACATATATACTGGGTCAAGATGTAAAATTATTTTTTTCCTTTGGGTTAGAGGTTTAAAAAAAAAAAAAAACGAGCAAAAAAGCCCCCATATTTCAGGTGATAGTTTTCTGTATTATATAATTGTATGAATGAGGGAATAGTGTCCATTCATGGTCTCGATGGCTGTTTCCACTGACAGAGAACAAGACAAATGAAGGTGAGTGATAGAAATCATCAAATACTATCTACAGTGTAAATAATAATGATCTTTAGAAAATAATAATACAGGAATCCAGGCAACTGCAAAATAATCTAGTTCAGTTGTTTTAACAATACTCCATGAAGCCTGGGGTTTCCTTTAGCAGTATCTCAGGGGCCAGGGCAGATGGTAAGGTGGAAGTCAATCATGTATGTTGTATTACCACCTAATGTTTCACTCATCAAAAAAAGGAGGATGGAGAATTCGGCTGTTAGAAGTGTCACTGACATACCCTTTTCTTCAAATAATATCAAGTTTTAAGCCAATTTTTTTCCCCAGCAATGACGAACAAGTCAAAACTTTTATCATCTTGATCTTCTCTCTCATACCTTCTTTCTAATGGTCTACTGTTTCTAAGTGGCAGAAGAGGCAGTTCAGCCCATGTAGAAAACAGAGACAACTGAGAATTAGGGTGGCAGTCATTTATCTTATTACCAAGCTGAATTTAAGTTCCCACTCCTGAACTCCAACATCAGGACTATCAGAACTCACTTTTCCTTACGATTCCTTCTTTTTCATCCTAATTGTTAGTCAGGTTGGCTTAATACAATATCAAAGCAAGCCTGGACCAGGATGTTTTACATATACCTGTGACTAACAGGACCCATTTTTATTGATGGAATGCATAGCTTCTGTATTAAAAAACACTAAAAATGTATTGGTTTTACTTTTCTGAAAAAGAAAATCATGGCACATTAGAAAAATCTGTCAGAGGGTAGAATCTAATAAACAGGAGTTCCAAAAAGGAATATAAAAAAATAACAGAGAAGGCTATCTAATAACTAAACAAACAGTCTAAAGCTTTTAGTTATAATAACCAAGCACTACCAAGCCAGACTAAAGCTGAAGATCTAGGATGCTTCAACTAGGCGACTAAGGGTTTGAAGGTAGATAGCTTAAACTCCTAGGAAAAGAAATATTTGTCTACACACAGAAGACATGGACTTTTATTTGAATGTCTTTTGATGTCTAATGAGTCTGTTGGTTATCTTATAATTAGCTAGATATTTAATTCTCAATTCCTGTTATTTCCCTCTGTCTGGGGCTGGTTACTTATTTAACAGCAGAGGCAGGCACATGGTACTACGTTATGAAGTATCTGAGATTTTACTATTTAAAAAAAATCCTGCTTAAAAGTACAACAAAAAAATGCTGTATTTGATGAGACTGTTAAGTAACTTCATTTAGTTCATTTATTAAAAATATCCTTTGCGATGAGAAGTATAAAGAGAAAATGCCTCCCCTTCCACTTATCCTATACTTCAAACAGCCCACATCTTTAAAAAATGTAATTATAGGCTTGTTCTTTAGATTCTTCTTTTATCATCCAACTACAGTCATGGTTACAGGTGTAGGCTACATTATGTTTAATTGTTTATATTTACCCAAATATCCCAGCACCTCATATTGGAGTCCTTATCATGTGATCATTTTAAGTAACCGAAATAGGCATATCATAACTGCCTATTTACATGTCTGGTTGGACTAATTAATAAGGATGCTAAATAGCACTAATGCGAGGGTTAAACAACTGGTGTAGACCAACTCATGCGATGGGAAAATAAAATATGCATGTCTGCGATTATGGAACGTCCCCTGAACAGTCCTTTGTGTTACAACTTTAAAATAATTGATTGATGTGACATAAAGACCTACCTTGAATCACATGAGATTTTAACTTTTGTTGAGACCACTAAACAGAAAGTAAATCACAACCCTCACTGTCTCTGTATTCAGAATATATCCAAAGACCTCAAATTGGGTTACCTCTGTTCATTGTACCCAAATTAAACCTTTGTCATCAGATGTGTTTTTTAGTCAAGTCCTCTAATGCAAATCTGTGGGAACATGCTTTGAAAAAATCACTAAGGCAGCTTAACTTACCCTTTGTCTGAAGTCTGAATCAGCATTTGGACTGAGCCCTAACAGAGCCTGCTCATCCATCCCAGCAGCTATGCGGCTATGCGGCTATGCAAGCAGCTTTCCGATGGCAACAGACGTGCCCTCTGACCCCACAGAAGGATCTGCAAACATCTGCACGTGCACACAATGGAAAGAAAACAACACTTGATAAACAAAATAGATGCTTACCCAGAATACCTAACAAGTGGAAAATATTATGCAAAGAAGTTTCAGTGTTCAAAGAACTTCTTTTGAAATGATTCAAATTACAACTAAAGGAATCTAAGACTCAGAAGAATGGGCCTAAGTACTCCATGAATGTGTAATTTCTAAAAACGTACAGTAACGTCATTAAGGTTCTCAAATTTTCTTATTCAAGACCATCAATAAAGCACAGAAAATAATTATTTCCTACTTCAAACAGTGGAAGCATCTACTTTATGCAATGTTTTTAAATATGTGTCTCCAGTGCGTATTTAAAAGTGCAATTGTCCAACTACATGAAAAAAGTGACAAATCCAGATTAAGAGAATTATAATAATTTGCCTACTTCCATTTATCAATATCACAAACTTTAAGGAGAAAAAATGGAATAGCTAACTAAATAGTGACCTCAGAGTTCAATATTCTTATTGGAGTGCCTACAAGTACTTCAAGAGAAGTCAAATGAAAGAGTATGCGAGTCAAAACCCAGTAATTTAGCTTTTGAACAATGGGCTAGTTCTATCTTTTACAGGTTGCTGCTCTTGCCAGCCAATTCTAGAAATGTATTTTAGTGGTTTTTTAATAGTCGTTATAAAATTTAATAAATACCTTAATACTATTCTTAAGAACATTTTTTTTTTTAGTTTCTGGAAAGTAATGCATATTTTCACAACACAGTGTCTTAACATTCTCAAATAAGAACACGTAAGTCCCAAGAGACAACACAGTTTTTGAGAGAATGTGTATTTACTGGAAGAAACAAGGAACAAACTCTAAATAATGTGAAAATTACATGTATTCTCCCAAGACCTGTGAGGTAGGGAGAACAGGCCTTACCAGTCCCATTAAAGGGCTGTGTGGCGTTGTTTGAATTATAACCACAGAGAACACAAGTGCCTAAACAGGCCAATAGACTAAGGGGTTGGAGGTAGGGGGAACAGCCTTTTTGGAATGGTGCAGCCAGGATCAGATGCAGGTTAAAGGACCCCCACTACAGTGTGCTTTAGTCCTCCCCTGGGCCTGCCTGATGGAACGGCAACTCAGGGTATGTGCTGAGGCTGGGAGAAGCCGCTAGGCCAGTTTCATGGTTACTATTGCACTTGCAGACTCCAGCAAGGTAGTGTAGCTCCCCACTGGCCTGAAGATTAAGATCCAAGCAGTGGTATTCTGCCTTTCATCTGCCCACACTGCTTCTTTCTTGGTTAACCCCTGCCTGTCCTTCAGAATTCAGCTTAGAGGTCACCGCTTCCCAGGCTTCTTTGACCCCTATTATCCAACTCTCTCAAATTGGATTAGATGTCCCTCCTAAGAGCTGATAGTCACCACCTGCTTACCAAGTTTTCTCTCACTAACCTTAAAGGGCAAGGACTGATTGTCTTGAATATTCATTACTATGCATCTAGGATACAACGGAACATAGGTTTTGGATTTGGGAAGACATGGATTTGTACTCCAATCCTGTCATTTTCAAAGTGGGGCCATGTGAACGAACAACTATGAAATCCGAGAGCCCTTTCTATAAAATGGGAAAAAGAGCTTCTGCCTTATAAAGCTGTAAAGACTTCAATGACATGAGGGTATGCCTGGCACAATGGGTCCTTAATAGGTTATTTACAATTCAGAACTAGACACAGAAGATGGTAACTACAAGTATTCTAGATTTATTAAATGTCATACCAGTAAATTGGCATTTTAAACAGATGTGAAAACTCAAAGGCAGTGGTTCCTCTCCACCTCTACCCGCCCCCTCAGCCAAAAATTACAAGAAAATGTGATGATGAGTCTCCTGAAAAAATGCACACGCAGAAAGAAAAGACAAATTCAGTTTCTAGAAGTCCAAGCTTAAGAAGTCCAATAAAAGATTCCTTGAATTTGGCATGGCTTTAGGGAAAACTGTTTAAGCTTGGTCAAGTCACTTTGATTCTATGAAGGGGAACAGCAAGTGGTCCTAAGATAAAACGTGGCAAATAAAAACTACCTGAGCAAACAAACTTGTTACAGTTGTCAGTACAAGAAAGAATCCTTCAGAGAGAAAGCACTTGGATAATAATCACTATGCAATGGAACAGATAAATTACCTACGTGTGTGCAAACACCTGAGAAGTTACAACTTGCGCGAAAAGGTGACAGTTTTCCCTGTAAAAGGTTGTGCTGTTGTGAACACATAATGTTCTAACACGGCACAGCCCTACAGGTTTAGATATTTGTTACAACGCGATAAACACTTCAATTACGCATTTAGCAAATGTTCTGGGAGGAAGGCGAGCAACATACTTAAAATTCTAACCCCTAACTTTTCCTAGCTAGCCATTAAACCAAGCATTAAACAATTTGGAAAAATTCTTCCACACTCACAAGACTGGTCAAAGACCAGGACTGAATCTTTCCAGCCTTTTAACACCACGCTGACAAGTCGCTTTAATAAAACGTAACTTCCCCCAATAAAAACTAATTAGTACTTTCAAAAAGTATTTCTTTTCTCGTTACAGGAAATACCACTCCTGCAGAATTGTGAGGAAGGGACGAGAAGAAATGGCGTGTCTCTGCTGGCAAATTACTACAAACACTTTTCTCTTTTTTGTCCTGGGGCGGGGGGCGAACCAAGTTAAAGCCCTCTGCAGTTGAAACTGGTGAAACACGCAGCTACTACAAATGGGCTTGGCCACTTTCACTAAATAGGGGGCCACAAGCGATGCCGACCCTCCTCCGCTGGCCTCGTCGCCTTACTCCCTCCGGATCCCTCCCCTAAAGGAAGCCTCGTGGCAATTTGGGTGATGAAACACCCGGCAACCGGCGGCCACGCACTCGGGACGCGCTCCGCGGCGGCCACGGCTAGTACCCACCCCCACCCAGTCCGCCCAACCTCCCGGCACACCGCCATGGAGGGCCCCCGGCCCGCACCCTCCCCAGCGTGGGGGCTCCCGCGCCCAGTCCTCCCAGCCAACTTCCACGCAGCCTCTCGCGAAGCGAGCCGGGTCCGAGTCCCGCTGCCCCCCAAACCCCGAGTCACCTTCCCTATCACTCCATCCCGCCTCCCCGCCCGCACTCCCGAGTGCCGGTCAGCCGAGCGGCGCCGCACGCTGGGAGCGGGGAGAGCGGCCCTCGTCCTTGTTGCCGTCGGTCTCCGCCACGGCGCAGCGCTAACGCCGGAGACGGAGCTGGCTGGGACCAAGCGCCTCTCGCCGCTCCGCGTCCCCTAGCACCTTCTCTCGCGTGGCGCCGGGCCGGCAAGCTAGCATAGGCAAGCAGGCGGGGTCAGCGCCCCAGGAAAGGAAGGAGCGCGAGGGCCCGGCTAACGCTGCCACCGCCGTCGCCGCTGAGTCAGCGCGAAGCGCGCTCCCAGCGTCGGTGCCGCGCGGACCAGCGCCAGCAGCCTCATGGAGAGAGCAGACGGCAGCCGGCAGGCCAGGGCCGGGAGCCTACAACTCCCAGCATGCAACGTGCAGGCGGTGCTTCCGGGCGGCGGGGCGCACACGCGCTCCCAGGCGCTCGCCGGGAGGTGTGGTCGCCCGGCCTGTGGTGCATGCCGGGATCCGGCCTGAATCCTGTTCGGGGTGTTGAGTCCAGTCCCTTCTGCACCGGGTCCACGCCGCGCGGGTGGGCTTCGTCAGTTAGTTGGTAGAGTACCGAGATCCGGATGACGTGGTCCAAGCCACGTGTGAGTCGGTTGTTTAATTGCTGTTATGTGGTCCCACGTGTTACTCCGATGAGCGCTGAAATTTTTGAATTTCACTTTAAACGTACTAATATTTCGTCCTTTGTGGAAAAAAGAGCATTCTTAGGCAATCTTAGTCGTAGGTTCTATGCTACTGTTAACTTTGTTTACTCAGTCACTGATTTATTAATTTATTAATAACGCCCCGAGGCAGCATAGGCTCACGCTGCCTATATCCGAATCCCAGCACCCCCTGGTCACTAGTTGTTGACCTCAGTTTCAGGCATGCTACATAATCTGTTTCAATTTACTCATCTGTAAAATTGGGATGATTGAAATACTGACCTCTAAGTGTTATTGTGAGGAATGAGTTAATACCGGTGTTTGGCACACAATAAGTAATTGATACTTAGGTTTCACTGTTGAGTATCAATAAGTGCTGAATACAGACTAGGTTGCGGTCACTGGGACTACAGTGAAGAACAAACAAAACTTGGAGGGAGGAATGGGAAGAGAAGTAGAATAAACTTAATGTAACAATGTAACAGCTACATTTATTTAGCGACCCACCGGGTACAAGACACTGCACCAGCCATTTCATATACAAAGTTATTTTGAATCACTGTTGCATCAGTTTGCAATTTCCTCGTTCAGAATGTCAGACTAGGATTGCTGTCCCTATCCATTGCATTGTATTCCCTGAGTCTAGTACAGTGCCAGACTGTAGTTACAAATCAATAAGTGAATAATTGTGAGGATGCTTACATTAGCTGTGTAGCTCAACTATGCACTATGGAGGCCAATACTAATCCTGGTCTGAGTGGCTCCAAAGGCTTTAACATGTTCAGTGTATCGCAATGCCTCATCTTAAAGAACATCAAAATACAGTCTCTTACAGTTACTGTCTTTATTTGCCCTTTTCATTTATAAGTTCATTTTGTGGATTCTTCATATGTTAAGTATCATATGAAGCTCATTTACAGCCTATTTAGTATCTACAGCTTATCTACCATTTACTTAGTAACATTGACCCTTTATGGTAGCTCAAATACCTAGGATTTAAAAAATCTCAGTTTTGTAAACTCACATTATTATGGAATAAGGAAGTACATGGAATCCAACTGAAGAGGACCTGAAAGGAATATTAAATTTGACCATTCCATATTCTGTTCACCAGTCCATGAAGGGATGGGCAGTTTCTCATCTAAGACTAATACAAAATTCCAATTATGCATTGTCAACATTCTTCATCATTTATTATGTGTTCTAAGTGTTCAGACATTAATCTTCACAACAACTCTATAAAGAATTATATGCTTCATTATGGTTTACAGTATGCCTTCATATATCTTTTCTAATTTGTTTGTTCCTCTTAACCTTGTAGGGATAGAGCAGGTATTATCATCATCACCATTTTTAATTTACAGATAAGGAAACCAAGGAGAATCTGTTTTAAGTAACTTATCCTAAGTCACATAACTAGTAAATGGTAGGCTGGAGCCCTAGACTCATGATTCTACATGTAAACCAAAATTAAATTTTCGACTAATAAAGAATAAAAAGCAGACCTGAAGGAGCTGCAGACCTGAAGACACAGATTCAAGGAGCAACCTATATTGTGTTCCACCAGGACAAAGGGGAGGCTGCCTTTGAAAATTCCCACCCAGGTTCCCAATTAGGTCTGTTTTATGTAAATGAAGTACCCAAATTTGTACATTTCTGATTGGTCCGAATTTAGCAGTCCTGATTGATCAGCCGTATGTTTCCTGATTGGTTGTTATGGAGCGGTTCTGATTAGAGGGGACAGGTCTTAGTCCATTGGTTGAAAGATGAAAACAGGAACTCCTTTGTAATTGTTGACTCAGCCCAGGAAGTCTAGAGTTCAGTCTGGCACTCTTCCTGGTATACAGAGTATGTGAGAAACCCCTGTCAACAAATGGCCACTAGGCTGTTATTATTTATAAAATTGGAGCACTCAGTTAACCATGGGGAGTCCATCTCGGCAGATAAATTCCTCCTTGGCGTTCACATCAAATAAATCTTTCTTCTCGGGGTCCACATTCCTCCTAGAAATTCTCTCCTCTCTTGACTTCCGACCCTATCTTATCCTCATGCTCCTTTTGCCTCTTCATTTTCTTCACCACACTCCCATTTTTGCTCTCTTAACATGTCTTCCCCAAGGCTGTGTAGAGGAGCAGAATTTGTCACCCCAAAGCATGTCTCTTTGGCATAAGGATTATTTTAAGCTGGTTATTTTTAAGAAACAGCACACAGTGGAGAAGCCCTGAAAACCAAGCAGAAGTTACTCTTTGTAAAAAACTTTTACAAAAAAACTCCTTTACATTTGTAAGGGAACTCTCCATTTGTAAGGGTGTACCAGGAAGAGGGGGATGACTCAATCTCTAGAAATGTATTAATAGAGAAGGCAAGGATTTAAATCTGCATAACTTTACTCCTGTGTACCGTGCTTTTCCTGGTAATCTCCCATAACTGATTCTCCTGATCCCCAACACCTTTTATGTTTAGCTGAGGATGATATTTAAGGTGATGACTTCCACCATTTTGACAAATAATTTAGTTTTCCTGGGTTTCTCCCATCTATACAGGAGGTATACATGTCACTAAACTTTCGTTCAATTTTCTCCTGTTAATGCCTCATGTCAATTTAATTCTTAGACCAACCTCAAGAACTGAGAAGGGAAAGGAGAAATTCCCCCCTTCCCTATTATCTGCCTTCATAGCCATTTGGTTTTCTGTTTTCTGCACTGACTCAGTAATTATCTATTTCTACAGTTTCAACATTCAACATTCATCTGTGAAGATGACCTCCTGTTCTCTACCTTTGGTTCTAATAGTTCGTACTTTCAACTTGTGTTACCAGACCATCACATCTATTCTTTCTATTCCTTTACTTATTTCCTCTATCATAGATTAGACCTTCAAAGCTTCTCTCCCAGACTTAATGAAGCAGCTTCATTGAAGGAAATTTACCCATTACTTGAGGGTTATCTCTAGGTGGTAAGATTGCAGGTGATTTTTATCTGCCTTACACCGTTTTGGATTAAAAAAAAAAATTCTCCACAGTGACTACATAGTACTTCATAATTAGAAAAAAAACAACCAAAAACTGTCTGGACAACCTACTGAATGGGAGAAGATGTTTGCCAATGATACATCCAGTAAGGGGTTAATATCCAAAATATACAAGGAACTCTAACAACTTAATACCAAAAAAACAACAATCCAATTACAAAATGGGTAAAGGACCTCAATAGACACTTCACCAGAGAGGACATACAGATGACCAACAAATATATGAAAAGATGCTCAACATTACTAATTGTCAGGGAAATACAAACCAAAACCACAATGAGACATCATCTCACACCTGTCAGAATGGCTATCACCAAAAAATCAACAAATAACAAGAGCTGGTGAGGATGTGGAGGAAAGGGAACCCTTATATACTGTATAGGGGATTGTAAATTAGTGCAGCCACAATGGAAAATAGTATGGAGGTTCCACAAAAAATTAAAAATAGAGCTGCCATATGACCCAGCAATTCCACTTCTGGATATTTATAAAAAGAAAACAAAAACTAATTCAAAAAGATATATGCACCCCTATGCTCACTGCAGCATTATTTAGAATAGCCAAGATATTGAAGCAATTTAGAAGTCCATCGATAGATGAATGAATACAGATGTACACACACACACACACACACACACACACACACACACACACAATGGAATATTACTCAATAAAAAAGAATGAAATTTTGCCATTTGTGACAACATGGATGCACCTAGAGGGCACTATGCTAAGTGAAATAAATCAGACAAAGAAAAACAGATGTTATATGATTTCATTTATATGTGGAATCTAAAAAAACAAAAACAAATGAATAAACAAAACAAAACAAAACTGAAACAGACCCATACATAGAGAACAATGATGGTTGCCAAAGGGGAGGAGAGTGAGGGATGGATGGAACTTAAAAAAGAATTAATTTTTAAAAATTTAATAAAAGAAAAAAAGAAATCGTTTCATTCACTCTTTGAGCACGTATTGAATGCTACCTCCCTCATAAAGCGTTTCCAAATTTCCTCAACCAGGCTTCTTTGATCGTTTCTTTGATGTTGCTTGTGTTTTTTTATTTTAACCTCTCATGTCATTAATATATTTTAATGTACTTTTGTTTTGTATTAAATCTGTGTGGTTGTCTTACTCATCTACTAGTCAATTCTTGAAGACTGAAGATAAGTCTTATCCTGATTGTGTTTATGGACAATAACTTCTGGGCAGATATTTATGAAATGTATTAAACTGAATCAAAAATAATATAATTGTGAGCTGATAACTACTGAGTCCTGTATCAGATTCTCTTCTTATGCTTCATCTCAATGCTTGTTAAGCCTAGTGACCTTGTCACCAAAAACTCATTCATGATGGGTTTCTTGGCAGAGAAAGAAGTTGGAAAATAGGTCAGGTACGCTGTCTTTATTAGTTCTAGTCCAATCACTGGTTTCTTTTAGAGGAAGTGGGTGTGAAGCAGGAAGCCTGAGGCAGAATAGAGCATTACAGCACTATTTAGTGAAAGAAACATTTTTTTTTAAATCCCAAGCACTTGCATGGTCCCTTAGACTTCATTATAATGGCATTTCTCCTCCCCGTCAGTTGATTGCAAATTGTAGATATTTACATGATCAGTATACATCAATACTAGGTAGAAACAGAGAGATTCTTAAAACAGATACCTTTAAATATTCAGGTTCTATTTACTTACTACAGATTTCAAGTATCTTTCTATATATACTGTCTAGTTTCAAGTTGAGAGATGGGACACTTGGGATCCATAGACCCACTGAAGGGCACTTCTAAGTATGAAATCTTGCCAGGGTCCTTATAACCTATGGCTCACCTCTCACTTCTCTACCAAAAATGCGACTAAAAAAAAAACACAGTACAAATGCCCTTCTTTCATTTGTATCATGTGCATGTAGATGTAGATTAGATTTTTGTCTTTTCTGTAAAGTTTCAATCTAAAATTTAAACAGTTAGACTACCATCTAACAAAGAAAAATTTGATATTACTTTGTAATGGGGAACCAAATGACAATATATGTATAAGGAAATCACGTATCTGTTCAGTTTTTTATTTTATTTTATTTGTTTTTTCCCAAGTCAAGTTGTTGTCCTTTCAATCTTAGTTGTGGAGGGCGCAGCTCAGCTCCAGGTCCAGTTGCCGTTGCTAGTTGCAGGGGGCATAGCCCACCACCCCTTGTGTGAGTCGAACCAGCAACCTGTGGTTGAGAGGACGCGCTCCAACCAACTGAGCCACCCAGGAGCTCAGCGGCAGCTCAGCTCAAGGTACCGTGTTCAATCTTAGTTGCAGGGGGTGCTGCCCACCATCCCTTGTGGGACTCGAGGAATTGGACTGGCAACCTTGTGGTTGAGAGTCCACTAGCCCATGTGGGAATCGAACCTGCAGCCTTCGGAGTTAGGAGCATAGAGCTCTAACCGTCTGAGCCACCGGGCTGGCCCCTGTTCAGTTTATTTTTAAAACACTTATATAGTGCTTAAACTCAGGTACACTTTGTACTCAGGTACCTTTTCTAAGTACTTTAGAAACATTAATTCTCATAATAACCCTATGGGGTTGGTACTATTACTCCATTTCACAGATGGGGAAACTGAGAGATTAAAGTAACTTGTCCAAGATCATTTAGCTACTGAGTGTGAGAACTGGGATTTGAACCCAGGTCATTTGACTCTATACTCCTATGCTCATAATAACTGTCCTTTCAAACTAATTGAATTGACCATCCTTCGACCAAAGGCTACTCTGTTCTTCTAGTGAAAGTTCTCCTGGTTAAGGAGAGTGCCTTTGGGGATTATTAGTTCCAGGTAAGTAATGTTCCTTTTTTTGATAGTTTTATGAAGAAATGTCTATTAAGTGCTTGATTACACAGGATCCATATGAAATGCTTCTTGAGTTTGGACAGACTTCGAAAATAAGGAGTAGGTGCCTATCTGGGGTATATTTATGTTAACTATCCACATAATGTTTACCAAAAGATAAGGGACTATGGGTACTTTACATGTCTATTGTGCTCTTACAATTCATAATTCTTTCCCTTTGCTCCATTCACTAACTCTTTGGTTGGCAGGGCATGTATTCAAAGTTTCATTTTAGAGACTCAAAAATGTTAAGTGACTTTCCAAAAATCTCAAACCGTGAGTAGCAGGGTTAGCACTCTAATCCAGTTCTCCTGACTCTAAACCCAGTGATCTTTCGCCTATATTAACCCTCTTTCCTGCAATCGGAACTTTGCTGTTACCTTGGCAACAGTGCAGAACACTGAGTGCCTGGAAACCATGATACTACCTTCTCTGTGAGCCACAAAATTAAAAGTATAACTGAGGTCACTTTAGCCATCAATCCCTTTGTCAAATTCCCCTCTCCTGTGCTTTATCTAAACGTTTGTTAAGCACGGTGCCCTTGTCACCAAAAGTTCATTTATGATGGGCTTCGGGTAGACGAATCAGGTCTGCTGTCTTTTCTGGAATGTTCAGAATGTCCAGTCATTCTGTTTCTCTTAGTCCCAGGGAGGGGACAGGAAGCCTGAGAGCCACCTATGGCAGCCTGGAGTGAGGCCTTTTCTGGTACTTGGGCCTCACGGTCTACCTCTGATACAGCCATTTGCCTCTCAACAGCTCTTGTGAAGTGTGGTTATTGATATTTGGCAAAGTTAAAGGGCCTTTGTCTTCTGTTGGTTTGAGGCAACAAACTTGGTCTTGAGTGGTTTAAATAGGGAACAATCTTTATCTTAGAGGAAATAGTCGTGCCTCTGGGGCTCACTTTTCATCCAGTAATGAAGTTATGAAGAGACATGTATGATCAGATTCTAAGAAAACTTGAAATATTAGGTCAGTTACGATTTTGTCAGCAGGTGGCACTGCGCTCCCTACTTACCAAATACAGTTTCTCCAAGAAAAGACTGTTAATTCTTTGCCACTGAGCTCCTGGAGTTGTTTATCCACACCCAGACGTTTCTCCTCAGTTCCCATTTGTAGCAGGTTAGTCTACAATATCTGTTCATGCTTTTTAATTTATTTATACCCTCTTTCCACAAAGGATTTGAAATTGTTTACTACATACAGTATACAACAGTAATATATGAGGAAAGGGAGACTATGACTTGCAAGAAAGAATGTCATTGTTTGATTCTGGGTTACACACACATTACTAGGAGTATACACACACACACACACACACACACACACACACTACTAGGTCTTGGGGTGAATGGGGAGGGAGAATGCCCTTTCTAGGATATGAAATTAAAATGGAAGTTCTCACCTAGGATTATTGGAAGCACGTTTCTGTTGTACTCTTCTCATGTGTCTCCTTTATAATAAGTTATTGCTGTTGTCAAATCTAAACATCACTTTCATTACCCTGCAGCCTCAAAGCTGCACAATCAGCATTCCTAACCTATAAGCTTCAATTTTTCAAGATGCAGGGCTCACCCATTTATTCATCCTACACAGAACGCGCTCCGACAGTCTACATACAAGGCCTTGTCCTGAGCCTTGGGACCACAAGCACGTCCGTTAGGTAGGTAGTCTTGGGTGTGCTCAAATCAATTTATGATAAAATTCCCATTCTCTTGGAGAGCTTTTAGCTAGTTGGAGAAAGAAGACCTACATTTATATTCATTAAAATTAGAGAGATGGGGGTGGCTCAGGCGGTTAGAGCTCCGTGCTTCTAACTCCGAAGGCTGCCGGTTCGACTCCCAAATGGGCCAGTGGGCTCTCAACCACAAGGTTGCCAGTTCAATTCCTGGAGTCCTGCAAGGGATGGTGGGCAGCACCCCCAGCAACTAAAATTGAACACGCACCTTGAGCTGAGCTGCGTTGAGCTCCCAGATGGCTCAGTTGGTTAGAGCGCATCCTCTCAACCGTAAGGTTGCCGGTTTGACTCCCGCAAGGGATGTTGGGCTGTGCCCCCTGCAACTAACAACGGCAACTGGACCTGGAGCTGAGCTGCGCCCTCCACAACTAAGACTGAAAGGACAACAACTTGAAGCTGAACAGCACCCTCTACAACTAAGATTGAAAGGACAACAATTTGACTTGGGAAAAAAGGCCTGGAAGTACACACTGTTCCCCAATAAAGTCCTGTTCCCCTTCCCCAATAAAATCCAATAAAAATCTTTAAAAAAAAATTAGAGAGCTATTCCAGGCAATGTTCTAATCAAATGGTCACTCTTTGTGATGGACCTTGATAGGGTTCTAGGATTGTTCTGCTTACATAAAAAATAAATTGGTAAATCCCATCTCATTCAAGTTTCTAACGGAAAACCATATTAAAACTGCGGCTTCAATCCAGTCTGTAAGGAATGGCGTGGTGCGCAATAGTTAGGGTAGGCTGGAGTGGGGGCTGGCTGGGCGAGCCCCTCGGGATCTCCGCCAGGCAGCCCCCGGGTACTTGGCAGGGATTAACCTGAAGGGCCAGTCTCACTCCGCCCACTGTTGTCGGAGGTTGGGTGAGGATTGGGGGGCGGGGCCGGGCAGGGGGCTCCAGGGAGCCAACCCCGGGAGTCAGGCTTCAAAGTTGGGGGCCCGGCTTCCCGCGCCACCGAGAGGTGGCAGCGGTCGTGCCGCCGGCTTTGTGGCGCGCGCGGGTTCCACCGAGGGTGGCGTGGAGGCGGGGCCGGGTACAGCCGTCCACTGCGCCCCGCACTCGGCTGGGCCGCGGGTGCCCCGCATGGCCAGCCCGGCGGGGTCTGGCTTCCCCGCGCGCACCAACAGCCGCCTGGACGCGTTCCTGCGAAGGCACCTGGTCCCCGCGGTCTACGATGCCATCCGCGCCTACGAGCTGTGCATTGTGGCGTCTGACTCCGAGAAGCACACCTTGAAGTACGTGGTCCTCAGCGACCGGCTCATCTACCTGACTGAGAACCCGCCCAAATCTATCCGGCGAGTCGTGGCGCTGCGGGACGTTGTGGCCATTGAGCTGGTGAGGAGCCCGAGCGGGCAGGCGGACTCGCGACAACCCTCTTCTTGAGCCCTCCAATCCCAGCCCTCCTACCCCTGTACTCCCGTACTCTAACTTACTTCAGTACTAGCAGCCACATAGGGAAACCGGGTTGCTGTATGCAGTCCGAATAAAGATGCCTTGCCGGTTTTCCGTGTGTACCAGTCAACCCCCGTGGCCCAGATAGGGCTACAGATTTGAGAACATAGCTCTCTATCAAAAGTGTACTTGCAAGTCATTCCTTCATTCATTAAGCACCGGCCAGGCACTGCGCTAGATACTGAGGGTGCAAAAATGAAATAGGGCTCCTTCCTAGAAGCTGTTGTGGAAGAGACAGAAAGTCAACAGCAATGAAAATAAATGCCATGTGATAAGTGCTGTTATGCCTTGTTGCCTTTTCTATCTCCAGCACTTAGAGCGTGTTAGGTGCTCAATATGAATGAATGAATGAATGCATGCATGCATGCATGCATGCATGCATTAAGGAGATGCCCACAGGATGTCTGGCAATCTCAGGTGGGTCACTTGATCCAAACTGGGCTCAGGTCATGCTGGAAAAACTTCCTAAAAGGCCTGTCATCAGAGTGGAGCCTTGAAGGAGATACAATCTGGCACAGCCACGGCCTGTCCCAGTTTTTAGTGTGCTGCTACTGTATCCTGTTCCTCCAGGAATAGATTTACCTTACAAACCAGCAACAGATTGGAAGCAGTCTCCTCTCCAATTACTGTTTTTCCCTTTGTCTGAGCTGCTCTCCAGGTGTGTTCTTCCTTTTTCCATTGGGGACAGGTGTCTAGCCTCGGGGTTTTTTTCCCCCCTCTTGTCTGAGTCACTGCAAACCCCAAGGGAGAGGCTGGTGAGACTCTTGAATGGGCTGTTTTGCCAAGAGAACCATAGCTTGTTTGGAACACGTCTGTAAGAAAACAATAAAATTAAATGAAAAAAATATGCTTTTTTCCCCCTACTTAAAATACCTCTGTAGGATATCACTGTGCAAATTTATTTGCTTCTTTTTTCTATTTTTGAGTAAAAGTCGGAAGTAAAACTACCTTTTTCCTCACTGCCACCATTTCATTATCTAAAATGAAAAACATTAAATTTACCAAATGTTGTAAAAAACATTAAATGCTTAGCTTTTTCTAGTATCTGATAAACACTTGGTGGTCTGACAAAAGTAATAATTTTAGGATATTGTTACTCTTCTCAACAAGAGACAGCAAACATTATTTCAGTAGTTGTTATGTATCTTTCCTTTTGAGCTGTCAGAATCTGAAAACTACGGTAAAGTTCCCTAGGCCCCACTGCCCCCAGCCAAAAATTCTACAAAAAGGCATACCAACTTATTTGGTCATGTTTTATGTACCAAATTTACCTGTCGGGCATACAGAAGAATGTGTAATGTCTATAAAAGTGCTAAACAAGTTTAAGATTTCAGGACTGTTGACAGACTAAATGTCCATCTTGCCCAACACAGTTTAACTTTGGTTAAAGTTCTGGTAGGCAGATTAATGGCCCCCAAAAGATATCCTCAGAACCTGTTAATATATTACATGGAAAAGTGGAATTCAACTTGCAGATGAATTAAGATCGTTTGCTATTATACTTAGGTGACTTTAAAATAGGGAGATTATTTTGGATTATCTGGGTGGGCCCAATGTAAACACAACATCCTTAAAAATGGAAAAAGGAGACAGAAGAAGGGTCAATGGCAGAGTGATGCAGCTTGAAGAAGACTTACTGGTTTTGAAGGTGGAAGGTGGCTACAGGCCGAAGAATGTGGGCAGCCTCTAGAAGCTGGACAAGGCAAGGAATCAGGTTTGAGCCTCTGGAAGGAATGCAGTCCTGCTGGCACCTGATTTTAGCCCAGTGAGACCAGTTTCAGACTTCTGGCCTCCAATACTGTAAGAGAATACATTTGTGTTGTTTCACGCCACCAAGTTTGTGGTAATGTATTCAATAGCAATAGGAAATGAACACAGAAGTATTCCCTATTATGGTGTTTTAAAATAGGTAATTGTTTGAAAAAAATTTGCTTCAGTGAGAAATATAATCATGCCAAGCACAAATTCCTTAACAAACTGTTATTTCTGAGTTTTTACAAACTAGTTCTAGGGTTAGGATTATAGTTTGGTGACTTGTATAATCTCCATAGGATGTGTGAAAAATGGGTGTGCAGAATTAAGAACCACAGATGTAGTGGACCAGCCATCCCCCTATGATAAGCACTCTGTCCTTTTTTAAAAACAACTTTTACTTAAGTGTGTTTTTCCAGGACCCATCAGCTCCAAGTCAAGTAGTTGTTTCAATCGAGTTGTGGAGGGCGCAGCTCATAGTGGCCCATGAGGGGATCGAACCAGCGACCTTGGTGTTAGAGCCCCACGCTCTAACCAACTGAGCTAACTGGCCACCCGTGAGCACTCTGTCCTTACTTAATACCACGATGTGTAGAATGGTCCTGATTTCTGTGTCATATCTCATGTAGTTGTCCTCCTGTCAATTCCATGATTTCAATGCCAGGCAGCTTTGCTTTTTACAACCAGTTCCTCCTTCCTTGAAAGATAAACTTTACTTTCTACTAGGGCACTGTCCTCTTTCTCAGACCATCTCTTTAGATAGCCTTTTCCATTCTCAATGGTTTTCTCATTTTACAGTACAAGTTTGTCTTCTTGTTACTGCATTTTCAGTTGGCTCAGGTTCCCCTTCTGCCTTTGTTCTTATTATCATGTCAGTAAAACCCCTAAGTAAACCAGTCCTTTATTTCTCTGGGCCCCTTGCTCCACATCAGGCTGGATTCCTCTATTTAGTTCACGTCACTTGTCACAGTTACCCTTCAGAAAAAAATTGTGCAAATATACACATAAAATTCCATTCTCTCCCTATGAGAAAACAATTGAAGGTAACAACAATGAAAAGACTAGAACTGGATTGAATACAAGTGAGATTTCCTTTCCATCAAAGATGAGCTTAAAGTGCACATGGAGATCTCAGTAGGTGTTTGATATGGTTCATCTCCTAAAACAGTTTCTCAGGTTGTGTGGGCAGAGCTTTTATAAAAGGCTGACGTTTTCCTTAAAAGTTACTTTTGACATTATTCTCTAGGGTTCTGCTCTTGTTATATGCACCAAAACACTATTCTTCCCATGCTTCAGTGGAGGTGGGTGGGAGAAGGTCAGAGAGAATTTCTTAACATCCGCCTTTTCCTCAAATTCCTTCTGCTTAAAATATTCAGTATTCCAAGGTGGCATCTTTTCAGGTAGCAGGTTCTGAACCTGTCACTTCTAAAATATATCCAACTGTGACCTTTCTAATGCCTTTTCCCGGTGCTCCTTGTGCAACCTCTTAACTAGACTACTGCAATTGCCTCCAAACTGATTCCTTTCCACACTGCAGTTGGGATCTCTGAAAATGTAAGTTGTAAATTAAATTGTCACTCTTCTGTTTGAGAGTCTCTGAGCTCGCAAACTCCTTATTACCTATAAGAGCCTCTGTGATTTGACCCCTCTCTCTGACTGACTTCCTACCACTCTTCTCTGAGCTCTTTATGCTCTCCCACCATGCCTCAGTGCCTTTGCACTTGCCATTCTACCTGGAACACTCTTCCTTCAGATCCTCAGAGGGTTGATTCCTTCTTGTCAGTTGTGTTTCCAAATTCAGCATCATCTCCACAGGGATGCCTTCCATGACCACCTGGTCTAAAGTACCATTTCCCCATCACACACTTATCATATCTGTTTGTTTCAAAGCACTTATGACTATCTGCATTACGAGATTAATCTTTTTAATGATTCATTACCCATCTCCCATTGGAAACGTAGGCTCCCTGTCCTATTCATCCTGTGACACTGTACACTATAACCCTGAGACATAGTAGATGGTCAATAATTATTTGTCAATTGGAAGAATAAATGAATGAATGGATGCTTAGGTTCATTATACACTCTACCTCTTAGCAAGGGAGATCCTATTTCCTTATTTTCAAGTATTGAGGGACTCTGGAGACTTGACAACTCATCACACTGGCCAGAATGACACAGCCAGTTAGTGGCACAACCAGAGTAATTCTCACAGGTCTCCTGAAGCTCAGGTTCAGCTCTCGTCAAGCTCCTTTTGTTTGTTTATGATGTGAGTCCTATATTGTTTACCTGTGTCATGCCTTTTGAGAGGTACTGAGAGTTATGTAGGACGAGACCATATTGTGGATGCTTCTTCTCTTCTTTAGCTTTCTTTCTCTATTTTGACTCATTTGTAATATTTCAAAGCTCTCACTGTAGGAGGCAGAAAGAGGTGACAAATGCTCACCATCCATTTTGGCTTCTTCTTAGTAGTTTGTTCACATAGAATAGTTTGCATATTGCATTCAAGTCTGAGGAATGCCGTAAGGGCAGGCATTGCGTTAATCTGATTCACTGCTGTCTTCCCAGTGACTAGAATGACAGTATATTGGTCAGGATAGTTTAGGTTAAGCTGCACACTAACAAACAAGCCCGAAGTCTCAGTGCTTTAACACAACATAGAGTCGATGTCTTATTCAAGCCACTTGTCTATCATGGATTAGCAAAGGGTTCTCTTCATCTTAGTCACAAGATATGTGATACCTAGTCGCACATTTTGGTATCAAAGTCTCTCTCTCAGCACATGCTTGCTTAATCACCGTGACAAAGAGAAATTAACTCAGCAAATTATATACTGGGTTTTAAACTTCAACCCAGAGGTAACATACGTCACCTCTCACATTTTACTAGCCAGAGTCAGGCTCATGGCCACACCTAGCCTACAAGGGGGCAGGGAAATGTGATCCTATCATATGTGCATTCCATGTGTCTGGAAGAGAGAACAGGAATATCTGAATGGCTCTAAGGCCTACTTCAAATTGCTGACATTTCACCGAGGGCACACTATACGTCACCCAGCTGCTGTTCTAACTCCTTAATTTGGAACTTCTTTATCCTTATAACAAGCTCAGATAATAATGTTAGCTATTTTACAGATAAGGAACCTGAAGTACAGAGAATTTGAGCAGTTTGCCCAAGGTCATCCACTAGTGGCAGGAACCAGAATTTGAACCCACATAGTCTGGCTTGACTGATTATCCAGAAGACTCTAAGCTCTTTGAAAACAAACGCTATCTTATATTTTGTATGTTTCAATTCTGCACTTTGCAGTAAGAACTCAAAAATATCCATGATGAATTGAACTGAAAAAAATTGAAACTAGATAACCAACTGCTGAAAGCTTAGGGTTCTTTTGTTCTCTGAAATTAAAGCTGATAGAAAAAAACCTGAATCACAACTCTGAAACCAAGACTAAGGGATAAGGTAAATACGGAATTGTTAATAAAATATTGGAAAACAAGACATAATCTCCTTGCATTTTGAAAGTAGTATTTTAATATAAATAAGAGTAAATAAATTCCAGTAGCAAATATAAATATGGATAAAAAAGATATAGACACATTCATGCTGCCATATTCTTAGAGATTTTTAGTCAAAGAAGTTAGGGATATTCTCAGATAAAGCCATATTCATTTGAGATAATAATAAAAAGGAGCATTCTCTTCTCTCCCAAAATGCCCCTTGCTGCTACCATCAGAGACAAATACTAGCTGAGTGGACCATGAATCTGGCTCAGTATTGCATTTCTGAGGTTCTTATGAACAAAGGTCATTAACTATAAAAGATGTCTATTGGATATGTACTATGTGCCAGCCTTGTGTCAAACACTTTAAATGGATTATCTCATTTAATCTTCTATAAGGAAGGTAATATTCTCTTTTTTTATAGATGAGAAAACTGGCAGAGAAAGGGTAAATACTTGCACAAGGTCAGTGTATTCAGGAAAGATCTGAGCTGAATGTAAACTTCAGTCTTTTGACCTCAGAGCCAGCATTCTTTCACCACTATGCACATAGTAACAACTGGCCTTCTGCGGATTGGCGGTATTTCTTTAAAAGTTCTTAGGTTTTGCAATAGGAACAACATAGTTACCTCAGTATGCAGAGTGCATAGTTCCTGGGCAGTGGTTGTCAGGAAGGAGGGGATGAAGTGTAAACACCTTTTTGATTCTCCAACACCATCTCTCTGTATTCAAGGTTGTTCTTCAAAGCTGAGGCTGGTGTCATTGCTGCTGAGGTTCAAGGACAGGTTTGGCTGAAAAGACCCAGGTGGGATGTAGCATCCTTTTCACCAGGCCAAGTCTTGAAAGCCTTTTCTCTTTCAGTCTTTCTTAGTTGTGGCTCGTGGCCCCGAGGCAATGATCTTTCAAGCCTAATATTGAAATAGTCTAAGGAGCCTCCAATATTATGATGAGGCAGTGCCCAATTCTCCAAACTGTTAATTTCTTTTGAAATATGTGGGTGGATCATTCATGCCAGCAATAGTCATAGATTACAAAAATAGCTCATCTACTCAGATAACCTTAGGGATTGGTGCGCCATAGCCCAGGTAGAGTATAATGGAAAACACACACATCTGGTGGAGACTGCAGTGAGTTGAATTATGACAGTGGAAGGATTTGCCAAATGCTCAATGTAAAAAATAGCTTCCGCTTAGGAGTAAGCTTATGTACAGTGTGACATAGGTAATTGCTAATGTAATTGAGGGAAATCCATATAAGATATCTCCATATATTCATTGGCCACTTCATCAGTAAATTGAATCTTTGGGGTTTACCATTGCTCCTCCTTCATATTCCCTCTGAAATACTCCTAGAATAGGTAACTCGTTAAATTGCAATTTGAGTGAATTAATTTATTACTTGCTTTCCTCTCTTTGTGAGACAGTGTAGAGTTAGAGCTTGCTGTACACAAAGAAAGTTAGGTCTTGAAAGGACCAAGGAAGTTGAAAGATATCTCACAATTTAGCACTTTTTGGGTCTTATTTCCACGATCTAATGTCCCATTAAGTAAAGTGATCTCCAAACTGTAACCCAGACCATGAGATCTACCTTCAGTTTCTCCCTGTTCACTTTTCCTCTGGTTTATGTTTTTCTTCTTTCTACACTGCAAAGTTCTATTGAACAGATGTTAGATTTCATATGGGGCATTCTACTAATGTTTTGAATTACTAGGGACTATAAATTTATAAATGAATAAACAGTGGTTACCTGTTTTTGAGTATCTCGTAATTTGGAGAGGAAGGCAAGCAGAGGGGAAAGAAGAAAAACAGTTACAAGCAGATCATTATAATGAAATGTGTAAACAGAGATGATAAACAGAATATGGAAGAAACATGTTTTGTTGGGGGTGGCGGGATGAATGGATAAATGTTCACGGAGGAAGGAAGTAACTTCTGAGCTTGGCCTTGAAGGACGTATAGTAGTTTCTACGCAGAAAACAAAGGGCAAGTGTTTCCAAAAGGAGGGAACAGCATATGCTTGATTAAGTTTCTACAATTTGTCTAAACCCAAATCAGTGGAACGGAGAAGAGCCCTGTTTCAGTGAAGGCCACGTAGCTTTTCTATTTTTAGTTATCCTTGTTCAAACTAGGATCCTATCAAGAATCACACATTGCTTTCATTGGGTTGTCATCTCTCTTTTGTTAACTTTTTCTTAAGGAAAATTTCAAGCATAAACAAACTAGAATAACAAGTACAATGACTTGCCAAATGCCCATCACCAGCTTTGGTAATTATCAACATCTAGCTGATCACGTTTTATCTATACTCCATCCAAGTTTCCCCCTGAAGGATTATTTTAAAGCAATTCTCAAACATCTTATTTCATCCATAGACACTTCAGTATATTGTATCTCTAAGGGCAGTTTTTAAAAAGTCACCATAATGCCATTATCACACCTAAAAAGTTAACAATAATTCCTTGGTAACATTAAATATTCAATGTTCAAATTTCCCCACTTGCCCAAAAGTATCCTTTTACAGTGGGTGTGTTTGAATTAGGATCTAAATAATGTCCATACATTGTGTTTATTTGTCTCCAAATCCTTTTTTAATACATGACAGGTCTTCCTTCCTCCTCATTTTTTTCTGTCCTTTATTTGCTGGAGAAATCAGGTCACTTGTTCTGGAGAATCGCCTATGTTCTGGATCTGCCTGATTGTGTCTCTGTGGAGACACACATTACTCTAATCCCTTTATTTCCTATAAACTGGATGGTAGGATGCAGGTTCAATGTTTTGGCAACACTACTCATAGCTAGTGCTGTACTTCTATTACATTACATCAGTCGTCACATACCATCTTTTGCCTCTCTTTTTGTGATGGTCAGATAGATCTATGGATTGTTGTCCCTTACATCCCATTTTAAACAAAAACTATCTCCTTTCTCCCTCCTCTTTTTATATGATTTGTTAAAGATCTGGCCCAAACTTTTTGTAAAACGTCTTTCCTCTGGATTTGTTGATTGTTTCTTCCTGGTGCTAGTTTACTTAGGATACATTTTTTTTTAATTAAAATATAATTGACATACAACATTATATTAGTTTCAGGTGTACAATATACTGATTTGAATACATTTCAATATGATCACCACAGTAAGTCTAGTTAGTATCATTTGTCCCCACGCAAAGTTACAAATTTTTTTTTGTATTGAGAACTTTTAAGATTTACTTTATTAGCTACATTCAAATTTGCAATATATTATTATTGATTAATAGTCACTATGCTGTATATTACATACCTATGACTTATTTTATATTTGGAAGTTGAGAACACATATTTTAATCAGAGCTTATCATAACCAAATTCTTTATTTGTCATCAGTTCTTAACAGAGAAACTAACTTTGTAAATTAAAAAAACAAAAACAAAAAATCCAACTTCCCTACTGAATATGGAATAGACCAGGTGGTAAATGAAGGGATCAGAGCAATTCTAATACTAATCTCTCAAACCCATATTTTCTAAATAGGAAAAAATCGACATCATGGAAGTCAGGTTTCATCATGCGTTAATACTTCATTTAGAATTTTCTTGGACAAGGGAGGTAACTGAATAAGTAAATGTTTGTGCAGAGGTTGTTTGTTATATCTATAACTCACACTCCAGTGCCTTTTAATCTTTTCTATATGTTTCTGGATTTTGTTTGTAAGCATTTTGTTGAGGAATTTTACATCTAAATTCACAAGAAATATTGGTTTGTAGTTTCTCGTGATGTCTTTGTCTAGTTTCGGTATCAGGATAATATGGGAAGTGTTCCATCCTCCTTTACTTTCTGGAAGGGTTTTGAAGGATTGGTGTTAATTCTTTTTTTTTTTTTTCCAAAGGAAGACACAGCTCACTTGCCCATGTGGGGATTGAACCAGCAACCTTGTTGTTATTAGCACCACGCTGTAACCAACTGAGCTAGCTGGCCACCCAATTCTTTAAATATTTCATAGAATTCACCAGTTAAACCATGTGTCCTGTACCTTTGTGGGAAGTTTTTTTTGTTACTAATTCAATCTCCTATAGCTCTCTTCATATTGCTGTTATAGGTCTATTCATCTTTTCTATATCTCTTGAGTTAGTTTTGGTAATTCATGTCTTTTTAGGACTTTGTTCATCTAGGCAATCTAATTTGTTGATAATCAATTGTTCTTGGTTTTCCCTTATACTACTTTTTATTTCTGTAAGATTGGTAGTAATGTCCCCTCTTCCATTCCTGATTTTAGTAATTTGAGTCTTGTCTCTTTTTTTCCTTGGTCAATCTTGTTGAAGGATTGTCAATTATATTGATCTTTTCAAAGAACCAACTTTTGGTTTTGTTGATTTTTTTAAAAAATTAGTTTCAGGTATACAAAACAATGTAATAGACATTTATCATTTATATCCCTCACACAGTAATAACCCCCTCTCCCCCCATCTACTGCCCCTCTGACATCGCACACAGCCATTACATTTCCACTGCCTCTATTCCTAATGCTGTACTCCACTTCTTGAAACTATATATATATATAAAATTATAGTTGACATTTTCTTTTCTTTATTGTTTTTCTTTTCACTATTTCATCTCTAATATTTATGTGGGGTAACGAAGCTACAACTATTACTGTTGAGCTTGTTTTTCCCTTCAATTCTTTCAGTTTATGCTTCATGTAGTTTCGGATTCTGTTCCTAGGTACGTATGTTATAATTTCTTGAAAGATTGAGCCTTTTTCATTATAAATTGTCCTTCCTTTTTCTCTACTCAGATTTTTTGCATTAAAGTCTTTATTTTGTCTCATAGTATAGCCACTTCAGTTCCCTTTTGCTTACTATTTGCATGGCACATCTTTTCACTCCTTTTACTTTCAACTTGTTTGTGTCTTTGAATCTAAAGTGGGTCTCTTGTAATAGTATATAGTTAAATCATTTTTTAAAATCTATTCTTTTGACCTCTGATTTTATTGGAGTGTTTAATTCAGTTACAGAGTTGTAATTTCTGACAGATTAGGGTTTACATATGTTATTTTGCTATTTCTATATTTCTTTTGTCTTTTTGTTGTTTCTCTGCTCCTCCATTACTGCCTTCTTTTGTGTTTAAATAAATATTTTGCAGTATACAATTTTAATTCTCTTGTGATTTCTTTTACTATGTATTTTGGAGTTTTTAAATTAGTGTTTGCCCTGGGGATTACAATGAACATTCTAATTTATAACAATCCAGTTCAGATTACCAACTTAATTTCAATAGTATATAAAATTTTTGTTTTGATATAGCTCCATTCTCCCCTCCTTTGTGCTGTTATTATCATACAAATTATAGTTTATACATTATGTGCCCATCAACACAGATTATTGCTTTATGCAGTTGTCTTTTAAATTAGTACAAAAGAGTTACAAACAACAAATACATTTAACTGTCTTTTATTTTTACCTGTGCAGTTTCTTTATCAGTGCTCTTTGTTTCTTCATGTGGCTGCAAGTTACTGTCTAGTGTCCTTTCATTTCAGACTGAAAAACTCCATTCAGTATTTATTGTAGGTTTGCTAGTACCAGTACTTTTTAGAAAGTATAGATTCTTTGGGCTATTGATGTTGAATTCTTTATGAGGAATGTTCTTAACAAAATGCATAGGTAAATTACATATTTACATAAACATACTGTTCTCCCCCAAAACAGGACTCTGCAGATGCTCTTTGCCTGCATCTTTGTTAAAAAAGCCCACCTGATTCTTCCTGATCATGTAAAACACATTTCCTGAAATACAGTTATTAGCAAAGTTGTTTTAGTACTTTAAAGTTATAATCAAACTTTGTGTTTAAAAATGCATGTATTGTTCAAGCTGAAAGAGACTAGACCTGATTCATTTTACACATGAGGAAGCCAAAGTCAAACTCCTTAAGGAACTTGACCAAAGTTACGGTGCTGGTTACTAGTGGAGGCCAGACTAGAAGTCACACCGCCTAACTGCTGCTACTTCATAGGGTTTCCCCAACATTCCAAATTTCTGTCAAGACGCTGACTGCGATTACCTAGTTTGGTCATGATGTACTTAATAATTAGGGCATAAAACAATGAACATGTCTGTAAGAATTTAATTAGAATAATTTATACTAATTAGATTGCTTTCTGCTTGATAGCTTTCCTTGAGGACACTTTAGTACCTTCCAACTCAGAAATCTGATTTCCAAGTGATTTCAATCCTGATCTTTGTACATTAATTTATATCAAGTTCCTTTTTTAGGCTTTCTTAATCCGAGTTTCTCTTTCATGTTTCAATCTTCTTTGATGTCAAGCCTTTGAAATGTACTCTGTAGGTGGGCAATTCATGAGAATGCATAAAAAATGAGAACCACCTGAGCAAAATGGGTCAATTTAGTAATTTAAAAATTTGGAAATTTTGAGGGGTGTGTGATATTTGTTATCTATTAATCATGTTTGTATAGTAGAGTCTTTCTACTTAAACTTTGTCTCACAGTAAGGATACAAAAAGCCACCTCATCATAACTGTTGTCCTGTCTCATAATAGAAGCAATTTTATTTTTAGACCCATAGTATGTTACTTTCTTGATATATATGTATATTTTCTACATTGTGTGTCATAAGAGTACAGGCTTCATTTTGAATCTCTGGTCTGCCACTTACTAGCAACCTTGGGCAGGCCACTTGACTCTCGGAGTCTCAGGGTCCTCATATTCCCTTGTAAAATGGGAATACCATGTTTCCCTGAAAATAAGACCGAGCTGGACCATCAGCTCTAATGCGTCTTTTGGAGCAAAAGTTAATATAAGACCTGGTATAATATAATATAATATAATATAATATAATATAATATAATATAATATAATATAATATAATATAATACTGGGTCTTATATTATATAACAATATAATATAACATAACATAATACCGGGTCTTATATTAATTTTTGTTCCAAAAGACGCAGTAGAGCTGATGGTCCGGCTAGGTCTTATTTTCAGGGAAACACGGTAGTTCTACTGACAAGTGGGGTTATTTGAGGATTCAGTGAAATGCCTATAAAGCACTTAAAAGAACATGTAATAAGTGCTTGATAAATGTTAGCTTTTATTGTATTCTGTGTCACACTGTTTGAACATTTAATTTCTTCATTTTCCCCATCTTCACACTGAAGAGAAAAGGAAGGATGGGAAGGTGGGCCAGCCCCTCTCTGACTTAGAGCCTGGGAAAGCCCAAAGCTGTGCAGTGCCCAAAGGAGGCAGAACAGAACCAGTTGTCTAGGCAGCTGATGGCCTTATACCTGGGTATGATTGTCCTACTGTGTAGGGGGACCCCAAGACTACCCTCATGCTTGATGATTCACCGAAGGACTCACAGGAGACAGAATGGTTTATAACAGTGAGAGGATACAGATTAAATTCAGCAAAGGGAAAAGGTGCATGGGATGAAATCCAGGAGAAACCAGGTGCAAGCTTCCAGGTATTCTCTCCCAGTGGAACAGCATGGATGTGCTTAATTTTCCCAGCAATGTGTAAAGTGTTGCCAGCCAGGGGAACTCATCTGAGCCTTGGTGTCCAGAGTTTTTACTGGGGGTCAGTCATGTAAGATTGAGGGACCTGCATGAGTGACCTGTTCCTCAAACTCCAGCCCCCCTTTCTACCTCCTCACCCTCACCCCCTGCAAAAACAGGTGTTTACCGTAAATTACACTGTCAGAATAAATTCATCTGATCAAATTGGTACAGCACAGCCCAAGATGTCAGGCATACAAAAACACTTTTAGCTGGCAGAATATGCCAAGGGTCAGAGGTTATCTGCCAGGATCAGGCCAAGGGTCAGTCCTGAAGCCTTTCTTTGGAGTTCAAGGCATGAGCAACTCAGACCTGTGGAGTTCACCCTTTCCTACATACCTGCCTAACCTTTTAACTTTACAGATAGAGAAAGGGTGTATCTGGCTGGTGAGCCAGCACGGTTTCTTCTTTTTCCCCTTCACAGAATTAACATGATTCTTAAGATTTTTTCCAATGCCAAAATTTACTGGGAGAATAGCAGTTGGTGTACCACTGGGCTCCAAACTACCAGTGATGGGGTTATATAGTAACACCTTTCTCAGAGGCAAAGAAAGCCAGGTCAAATATTAGAAAGTGTTATAACTTATGAGTGAATTTAAGAGTTTTTATAATATTGACCAGAAGGGAGAACATAGGAGGCCACTGCAAATAACTCCAACTTCCCCAGCCTCAGTTTCTAATGAGAAAAGACAGCTGAATTTACCATTTATATTAGTGGAGCAGTACAAGTACAGCCCTAGGTCAATAGTAATTTCATAAAATTGTATTTAAAAGAGGTGATTTAGAAGATATATACAAATAGTGTGATTTGATTGTCATATGAATTTTTAATGTCAGCAAGTCATAGAAAAAAGTCTGTCATGTGTCCTGATTTGGCATTCTAAAATTATTTTCATGCAGATATTCTTAGTTATTATAACCTATGCTAGAAGTGTCTGGGTAAAAGCAGGTCTTTCAACTTTGAAAAATAGTCCTAAAAACATAAGTTCAATGCTATATGACACAATGAATAATCTTATTTCCTACCTGAGTAAGCTAAGAATTCATTTACAAAACAGAATTAAACTCAATAATATTTAAAGCTTATTTTAAGACATAAAGTTAGCAAATTTTAAACAAAGTACTTCTATAGGACCATTACAATGTTCTCTACCCATCTTTCTTCCTATCTATCTATCTATCTATCTATCTATCTATCTATCTATCTATCTATCATCTATCTATGCTTTGGACTGAAATGGAAGCCTTGGCTTTTGAATTCCTAAAGGTGTCTCTGATGTAAATGTAAATTGTTTTTCCAGATAACACCATATCTAAAACACATTGTGAGGAAGGGACTGAGTTCAGAGTTTCCTTTTTTTCCTTGAGGCACGGACAACACATTCCTTGGACTAAGTGTCCTTCTCCTCCTGTGCATTGCTGACAGTGGAGTAGCCTTCTCATCAGAAAACTCTGTAACCCCCACAGATGTGTAAATTAGCTTGGTTTAGCTCCTGGGTGGTCCTCTCCTGCTTCACAAACATGCTGTGGTCTTTACGAAAAGATTTTGATTAGAGAGAGAGAGAGAGAGAGGAATCACCTTCCTTATTTTGACACTTTGTCCTTGTAATTCAAGTCCAGGTTGAATTACATGGGTTCGTCAGAATTTTGTGACTGAGGTTACGATTGTTAGATGAACCAGTAAGAGAGAACAGGGTAAGTAACGGTGATGGATCATTTGGGTACTACTGCCATTCCGTTACTCTCTGTTTATCCATCATCATCCCCCGTTTCACAGACACAGATGTACCCCCTTGGCTGTGTGACAGTCATCAGTGTAATCATCTATCACTTCCCTTACAGTGATGGAGGCAGAGAAATGCCTTTTGAAAAGTTAGGTTGCTGGAAACAAACTGTCTTCATGAATCATATGAGATGTTGTCCATACCGTCCCTCCCCTCCCCATTTAGTTCTTCGGTTGTAAATTTTCAGAGAAGAATGTACACATTTGTGTTTATGACTATGAGACGCCAGGGCTAATAGCTGAAATATTTTTTTACAGTCAGCCAAACAACTACCTTTCTCATAGTATGTAGCTGATTCTCAGAATTAAAATAAAATATAAATTATATACTTATCATCTGTTAAAAACAAGACAACAGGCCCCCAAATGAAGTCACTTATGCTAAACTCCACATCTGCAAACTGAGACTTAATTACAGTTTCAGCTCTCTCAGAAATGGACTATTCAACCAGTTAGTCAGGAATCACCTCGTTTCCGGTCTTCAGAGTCTGTGTGCCCAACTCTTCAAAATGCCCAAACTCAAAGCATCAGAGTTTGGAGTAAGGAAAGGCTTATGGATTGAGAAGGCACCAACCAAGAGGACGGGAACCGTAGTAGTCCCGCACATCCATCTTACCAAGGTACAGCATTCAGGCTTCTTTAAAGTCAAGGGAAGGGAAAATGGGAGGGGCTGTCTTTGTAAAAACTCAAGCCCCAAGCAGGAATCCTCTAATGATTAGAAGCTACCATGTTTCCCCGAAAATAAGACCTAGCCGGACCATCAGCTCTAATGTGTCTTTTGGAGCAAAAATTAATATAAGACCTGGTATTATATTATATTATACCTGGTCTTATATTATATTATATATTATATGTTATATATATATATTATTATATATTATATGTTATATATTATATTAAAATAAGACCGGGCCCTAATTAGTTTTTGCTCCAAAGACGCATTAGAGCTGATGGTCGTATTTTCGGGGCAACATGGTATCAGTCTGCAGGCCATGGGAACAAAGCAGGTGTGAACAAGATGGCATCAAAGGGAGACCCAGCATGTCACGCTTACAACCTGATCAGCACTAACTGGATAATCTGCCTGCTAGACCCCCGGCTATCTCCTAAAGGAAAGTAACTTTGCAACAACCCACATTCTTCGTCTAGTACAAAGTCTTTGTCCCCACTCCCATCGCCTATAAAAGTCTTCCATTTTGTACAGCTCCTCAGAGAGCCTGTCTGTCTGCTAGATTGGATGCTGCCCGATTGGAATCAATTTTTGCTCCAATTAACTCAAAATTTTGAATATGCCTCCGTTTCTCTTGCAACAAATCCCACCCTCCAGAGATAACCATAGTTAGACACACACAGAAGAAAATTTGGTGTACAACATTCCAAACGGTGTTCTGTGCATTGATACACATGGAGCCATACTCCCTGTACTGTTTTGGAATCTCATTTTTACTTTATAGCATAGCACAGATATTTCCATACCAATGAATACAGAAAAATTTACATGAATGCTTTATATGAATATGTAGTGTATTTAAGGAAGATAGGTCTTGAATGACAAAGCTAACCAAATTCGATGATCACAGCAGCTAAAAGAGGGTTTGGCTCTTCTTCCTCCCAAATAATGGAATTAGCATAATTTGACTGAAACTCTGATGTAATGAATCCAGCTGCTTGATTACTGTTTGCATTCCAGCCTTGTTTTCAGCAGAAAGACTTCTATTTCTCCCTGACAAAATCCTCACGTCTGACCACTAGTAGGGCTGTGTTCTTAAACCTTAGTTGTTTTTGTAAAATTTGCTTTGGAGACAGACTGCCTTGTCTTGTAATTTTAGTTCCATCATTTACTAGTTTTGTGAAGTTAACTCTCTGAACCTCAGTCTCCTCATTACAAAATGGGGTTAATAATAAGTACCTGATAGGGCAGCTGGTTAGCTCAGTTGGTTAGAGTGTGGTGCTCTTAACAACAAGGTTGCTGGTTCGATCCCCACATGGGCCACTGTGAGCTGCACCCTCCACAACTAGATTGAAACAACTACTTGAGTTGGAGCTGATGAGTCCTGGAAAAACACACTTAAAATAAATAAAAGTTAAAAAAAAAAGTACCTGATAGATTTGTTGCGTTATTATCTAAGATGGTATGTGCTGTGTTCTATAAACTGTATAATTATTATTCAAATTATTATAAGTACTTTGTCTCCCTCCACACTGCTAATAAGCAGTTTGACTCAGACTTTTGGATCAGTTAACAATGTGATTCCTGACTGACTGGTTTAAGATTCCATTTCTGGGAGAGCTGAAACTGTAATTAAGTCACAACTAGGCGATGTGGAGCTTAGTATATGTGACTTCTAATTCAGAAACATTTACATAGATATTTGCATTCTATCTCTACTTAAAGTGTACTTTTCATCAAATCAATACTAAATAGACTTGGAATCACAGCCAGTTAGACCAGAGACTTAAGGAACCACTCCCCTTACAGACTCCAGAAGGATTAGAGGACTAACTGTAAACGAGGAAACTGGAAAGGAAATAGAAATCATAGGTGAATATTGCTCTGATTTCAGGGTGTTGAAGGCATTTCTAAGCATAAATCAAGGGAAGAAATGAAAAGGACAGTTGATAGATTTACCACTTATTTTAAGTTTCTATAAGTATTTTAAAAAACACAGAAAAGTTTTCTACAAATCACAGCACTGTAAAGTAACTCAAAGAGGCATAGATAACCTGGAGGGGTGACCAAGCAGAATGCCTACTAATCTTCTTTTTTCCCCATTTCAGTCTTTCACAATTTTTCCTGACAGTCTGTCCCACACCCACCATCATAATAATCTCAAAGATGATTCTTAATCACAAAATAAGGCTCTCTTTAGATTGGCCTATTTACACAGCTGTGACAAAAGTGTTAATTTACTATATATTTGCAAATCTAGAGTACTAAAAAACTACTGCAGCCATAAATTTAACTTCTGTCTGGGAATTTTCATAACAAATGTCAGATCAGACTTTCAAAAACCTGTCTTATTTGCTTTCACAAGGCTAGGAAATCAAGCCCAAGAAACTCTCACCACCAGGTTTTCCTACAGTACCTATAAACTTAAGTGAATTTTTAGGTCCTGAAATCTCTCCTGGGGTCCTGGAAATCCTGACTCAGCCTAATGGTATGGTTTGAGAGTTGTCCAAGAAATGTCAGCTCAGCTGTGAAGTATTAATAGTTTGAAGAACTAGTTCAATTCGTTTCCCAAGAGTCTCTGAGACTTTCCTTGAAGACACAAACTCAGACCTCTAGTGTGTATAGTAGAATCTTCAAGCAAGCATTACAATAAAAAACTATCTGTAGGAGACAGAGACTTCAAATGGCTGTGGTTAGATTATTATTGAGAATTTTCACATGTGAAAGATCTGATGAGAGTTCATATTAAGAATAGGCAACGGAAATATATGGTGATGGAAGGAGAACTGATTCTGGGTGGTGAACATACAATGGGAGATATAGATGATGTATTACAGAATTATACACCTGAAATCTATGTAACTTTACTAACAATTGTCACCCCAATAAACTTTAATTTAAAAAAAAATAGGCAACTGACAAAAAAATTTGGTTGTTCCCATGCCATGCGAAACAAAGATAATAAGCCATTGTAAAAAGTTAGACAAAATTCTCTAAGGCTAGTGATGAAGCTTATTCTCAAAGAAATCAGTAAAAGCTACATCTAATTTACAAAAGTGAATGAACATAATTCATATAAAGGGAGAATCTCGACTATAACATACTACTGAGATATTGTGTGTGTGTGTGTGTATATATTATATATATACATACATATATATATGTATACATATATATATGTATATACACACACACACACATATATATATATATATATATATATATATATATATATATATATATATATAGTCAAGAACATACCAACTATAAACCAAGAACAGCAAGTTAAGAGATTCAGTAAGTCTGAAGAAGTCTGTATTTTTTACAGATTGCATAGGTAAGACTGACATAATTCACCACTAAAAATTTACTGCTCCAGAAGGTGGTACATTCAAATAAAAAACAAGGCTATCACCAAGTCAACATTTTGCATAATATCTGAAATTATGACTGATAACATTATACTGCTATTGTCTAATCTGATCAGGCCAAGCACCGCCAAGACTGATAAATAAAAACATATCAAGGACAGGAAGGGCACTGACAAATCTCCAGAGACTTGCCATAAAACATACAACTTCTGAAATATTTATACTATTTTACTTACCTATGCAAATTTAACCTAAGGAGGGCTAAGCCTCTCTTCTAATTGGGCTCTTACCATGAAATTTACAATAGCAAATAGACCAAACAAACTTAATTATTTCAAGCCTTTCTCTTTTTATAAATTAAAAGAACAAATCTTTATGATTTTTTTTTTCAGAGGCCCCCTGGGAAAAGTATTTATTGAGACCTTTTCCCTTTTTAATCAAGAATAGAAAACGAGCACTTTGGAGAGAAAAGAAAGCTACTTAGAAGGCGGAAACGTCCAACAACTCAAACCTAGATGTCTGTATTCAGGGAATCTTTGTAGGCTGTTCCTACAAATGCACATTGCCTCCTACATCGAAAAATCCGAGTTTAAACCCAATTACACATTTTTGAGACCTTTTTTAAAAAACTCTTTCTGCAAAATGGAAGTGGGGAGAGATACATGTTAACAAACAAAAACACTGTTACTATTTGGTTAGCAATCCTGTAGTGTAAATAGTTTCTTGGGTTCTGTTGCTGAGCACATTTTTAATAAGGACTAAAACAAATAGAGGAGGAACTGACAACCCCATCAACAAGAAGAGGAAATATTTCCGGGCGGGGGGGGGGGGGGGGAGATAAAAATAAAAAAATGCAGTTTAAACTTGCCCTAAACTGGGGAATTTCTTACCTCAAATAGATAAGCAGTTGTATTTATCTTAAGTCAGCTCAATTAATTTTTTTTTCAGATTGATGATTATCCAGAATTTTTGAGTCCACAAGACAGACAGACCAACCAACACATTCGTATCATCTATTCGACTGTTTTGAAAAAAGAGTGTGAAAAAACAAAAGGTGTCTGGAAATTCTTGTTTCCATTTCATCACGCCAAGGCTAACAAAAAAGGTACGTGTTTCTTAAAGTGACACATGAAAAGATATGTTTCTTTATGAGACAAAAAAGATACTGTTCTTTTTTTCCTCCCCAGCTTTACTGAGGTTTGACTGACAAATAAAAATTGTATATATTTAAGGTATACAGTGTGATGTTTTGATATATGTATACATTGTGAAATGATTCCCACAATCAGACTAATTAAGACATCCATCACTTCACTTAGTTACGTGTGTGTGTGTGTGTGTGTGTGTCTGTGTGTGTGTGTTTGTGGTGAGAACACTTGAGATCTACTTCCCTGGCAAATTTCAAGTATGTAGTACATTAACTACAGTCATCATACTGTATATTTTGGTCTCCAGAACTTATTTTGTAACTGAAAGTTTGTTCCCTTTGATCAACATCTACCACTTCCTGCCCCCACCCCCCAGCCCCTGGTAACTACCATTCTACTCTCTGTTACTATGAGTTTTTCTTTTCTAGATTCCACATGACTGAGATTATGTAGTATTTGTCTTTCTGTGCCTGGTTTATTTCATTTAGCATAATGTTCTCCAGGTTTATCCATGTTGTTGCAAATGACAGGATACCCTTCTTTTATTAAGGCAGAATAATATTGCTGTGTGTGTGTGTGTGTGTGTGTGTGTACATTTTCTTTATCTATTCATCTGTTGCCAGACACTTAGGTTGTTTCAACGTCTTGGCTACTGTAAATAATGCTGCTGTGAACATGGGGGTGAAGATATCTCTTTGAGATAGTGATTTTATTTCCTTTGGATATATTCCCAGAAGCGGGATTGCTGAATCATATGGTAGTTTTAATTTTTTGAGGAACCTCCATACCGATATCCAGAATGGCTGCATGAATTTACATTCCCACCAACAGTGTACACCCTTGCCAACACTTGTTCTCTTTTGGCATTTTTATAACATGCAGTCATCCTAACAGGTCTGAGGTGTTTTTTCATGATGGTTCCCTGATGCAATTCCCTGATTATTGAGATACTGAGAAGGTGATGTTCTTTACACTGAGGATGAGCTGACCTATCCATTATCAGCGGCACAGCGCCAGGGCAGGGCAGTTTGCCAAGAATAAGGAAGGGTATGTAGAAAGGAAGGAAAGAAAGAAAAGAATGGAAGGAAATGAGGGAGAGAGGGAAGGAAGGAGTGGAAAGAAGAAAAAGACAGAAAGAGGGTGTTCATTAAATATTGGTTAAAAAAACAACAAGAATTAGTTTGCATCTGGATTCCATATGGTCAGTTCTTGTTTGATTTTAATAATCTTAACCAGATTTTAACAAAAAACCTGGTGAAGAAGTGCAGGGGGTCACGGGAAGGACTGTGATCCGGGCTTTGGGGAAACTCCTGATAGTTATCTCTATGAACCCTCTCTCTCACCAGCAGAAAAACAAGATTCTGCCCGGATAATTATGGTTTACTGTGGTTGTTAATAGCATTCACTCTTCATTCAAAAATATTTGTTGGGATCCCAAGAACTGTGACACAAACCTAGCTAAAAAGAAGAAAAATCACCTTTTGATTTTGTTTTTAGGGAGCTGAGGGACTCATGCAGGTGCCCAAGGAGACCTAGAAAATCTACAGTGGGGTGGGGAGAAGGAGAAGAGGATGCTGGCACTCACCTGGCTCAAGCCAAGCTGCCCTGCTTTTATGTTTCACATTTTGGGCTTTACCTAAACGTTTCTTGTGAATTAGTTTTAAAAATCAAAGAACGAACAGATAAAAATAGAATATATAGCTCAGCATTACACTGTTGACTTTCATGGTCTTGTTTTATATATACACACAGGGTGCCAAAACAACATATACACATTTTAAGAAAAGAAAGCTGTATTAAAATTGTAGTAATATATGCTGATAGCAAAAGATGAATCAAGTCACGTTTGACTTCTGCAATCATGAGAGGTGCTCAAAGTGGTCACCGTCAGCGCCCAGACACTTCTGGTTACGGGGAACACTGTTCGGGAGACTTCCGTGGCGAGCGTGTAAACTGCTCCAGCACCACAGCAGAAGCAGCAGGACTTGTTGCTGAGCGACGCCTCCCGGGTCTTCTCTTGTGCACATCACACAGCACCGTGCGTCTCAAACTTACCACGAATGCGTGCAATTGTTAGGCGTGTTGGAGGCTCTGTTACATACCCATGCCTCCACTGTCATTGTACTTCCACAACGTTCTCAAATTTCAAATACCACTTCCAAATGGTCTTGTGCGCCTCAAGCGACAATCGTGCTTCCGCCATTTTCTTTGTCTGTCCTCCCTGTTGCTTGGTGACACTAGCATTCATTTGATTAATGCCGTCTTTTGAGCGAACGTCATACTACACATTGCTACCGTAATTCAATGCAACTTCAAAAAGTAATACATAGGGCCGGCCGGTGGCTCAGGCGGTTAGGGCTCCACGCTCCTAACTCCGAAGGCTGCCGGTTCGATTCCTACATGGGCCAGTGGGCTCTCAACCACAAGGTTGCTGGTTCAATTCCTCGAGCCCCACAAGGGATGGTGGGCTCTGCCCCCTGCAACTAAGATTGAACACGGCACCTTGAGCTGAGCTGCAGCTGAGCTCCCGGATGGCTCAGTTGGTTGGGGCGCATCCTCTCAACCACAAGGTTGATAGTTCGACTCCCACAAGGGATGGTGGGCTGTGCCCCTTGCAACTAGCAACTGGCAACTGGACCTGGAGCTGAGCTGCGCCCTCCACAACTAAGACTGAAAGGACAACAACTTGAAGCTGAACGGCACCCTCCACAACTAAGATTGAAAGGACAACTTAACTTGGAAAAAAAGTCCTGGAAAAAAAAAAAAGTAGTACATAGATAACATCTCTTAAAATGTGTATATATTTTTTTGGCACTCCAGGATATATGTATATGAAATGTACGTGTATATAAAGGAGCCCTTTAGGGTATCGATCCCTATAATTGGGAATTGGTGAAAACAGCAGAGAAAAAGAGCATGGACTTTGGACTCAGCTAAGCTCATATTTGAATCCTGGCTCTTATCTTTCCTGGCTGTGTGACCTTCTGTGTGAACCTTTGTGAGCCTCAGTTTCCTTATCTCTGCTATTAGCATCCCAGGGTTGCTGTATGACATGAAATAAGGTGGACAGAGCTCGGGACACAGCAGGAAAGCAGTCAGCTGTTAAGATCTCATCTGTGGCACAGGAGTAGAAGAAAAGCATGAGGTCCAAGGTGGCTCCTGGATAGGCCCTTCCAGATGTTGGCCTGGCATCTCCCCAGTGTAACGAGACCAGCCGTACCAGCCCATTCCCTCTGCCTTCCAGTATTGAATAGCTACAAAGCGTGAGAAGATTGTTCGCTGTTTGCACACTGTCATGGAAGAGCACTTTTCCACGCTGACCCTCTATGGCATGGCAACTGTGTGTAGAAGTCTTTGTAATTAGCAGACTTATTAAACCCCTGGGTGCTCACCAGGTCTCTTCTCACACTAATTAGGACACCTAACTGGTGTTGGTTGCCTTAAACACATATTTATCCTTGTCCACAAGCATAATTATTCTTGGCTTTTTATCCCCCTCCCAACACGTATAAGAATACAAAAACACACATTAAAGAAGCCAATTACAGGTAGAAACTTTATGAAATTTGAATTCCCAGACACTTTGAAAATTATGTTAAAGGCAGTGAAGAGTTTAAAAAAAAATTATGTTGTGCTCATGTGCATGGCTATTCACAGAACTACAGCGCTCCCCACCTGTTTTATACTTTCCTCTCTGACGGTACCATCTGGCACTTTTACGCCAGGACTTTTGAAAACAAAACTGCCACTGTCACAAGGAGTCATACACAACACACGAGAGGATAGAAAACATTCCCCCTTTCCAGCAGGGATGTGCTCTGTTTCCTGTTCTCCTCCAAGCCGCTTGCTCCCTGGGTTAGGTATTGCTGGGCACCCACGACTCCTGTGGTTCTCCCCCTCGACACTGTGTAATACGTGGACCCGCAGCAAGAGAGGCTCAACCCTGTCTGCCCTCTGGGCCACAAGTGCTGTGCTCTGCTTAATCCCGGCAGTGATCAAAGGCATTGTCTCTGTCCCACTTAGTACCTTTGCCTGTGATATGCTTACTGTGAGAAGTGTCTGTGACGATTGGGGTCTTACAGACTTACGTATTAGTGAAAGGTTCATAGCTTGCAAGTAGAGGACACTGATTCTGCCTCTCTTCATGCCAAAGGAAATCCATTGGAAGGATTTTGGAATCTCTTAGGGACTCAAAAGGGGAACAGAAGAGCCAAATAGTAGGAGACTGGAAACTAGGAGCCTGTTCTAGAGGCTGCATAGCCTGTGGGGGACCTTCTTCTAGGGTTCAGCCAGCTTCGAAGACTCCTAGCTCTGCCTCCCAAGTCCAAATGTCACGAGTCTAGGGGGAGACACCAATCAGCCCAACTTGGATCACAAGGTGACCCCTAGACCAGTCAGCTGTGGCCGGGGCAGAGGTGGATCCAGGTTTTGTGGGGACCAAAACAATACCATTTGCAGAGCCCTCTTTAAGAAAAAGACTTATGGCTGGCCCGGTGGCTCAGGCAGTTAGAGCTCCATGCTCCTAACTCCGAAGGCTGCCGGTTCAATTCCCACATGGGCCAGTGGGCTCTCAACCACAAGGTTGTCAGTTCAATTCCTCGAGTCCCGTAAGGGATGGTGGGCTCTGCCCCCTGCAACTAAGATTGAACATGGCCCCTCAAGCTGAACTGCTGCTGAGCTCCCAGATGGCTCAGTTGGTTGGAGCGCGTCCTCTCAACCACAATGTTGCTGGTTCGACTCCCGCAAGGGATGGTGAGCTGTGCCCCCTGCAACTAGAAATGGCAACTGGACCTGGAGATGAGCTGTGCCCTCCACAACTAAGATTGAAAGGACAACAACTTGACTTGGAAAAAAGTCCTGGAAGAACACACTGTTCCCCAATATAGTCCTGTTCCCCTTCCCCAATAAAATCTTTTAAAAAAGAAAGAAAAAAAAAAAAGAAAAGAAAAAGACAAAGCACCAAATCCAATGACGCAACACTCTGAAGAAATCTGGGCAGAAGCAACCACAAATAGAATGTGCCTATGGCCACTCCCAAGAGGGGAAGTGAGACAGAATCAAAACTGAAGTGGGAAGAGCCTGTGGTCTTAAATGATTGTGATTGAAACGTCTTTCCTTTGCATAGAGACACATTTGACCAGTTGATGTGAACACACGGTTGGTGCCTCTCCTGAGACTTTGGAAGGAACTCATGCAAGTAAGGGGCACTGAGGCTTAGTCACTGTTTTCATGGAAGGAGCAGTCTCTTTTTTTAAAGACGGGGGCATTGGTGGTAACTGTCGGAAGAGGACCAATTCTCAGAGAAGGAAGATGCTGGGAATACAAAATGACCACTACATCTTGACCCCTCCAACAGGCAACTCCTGCTGCTGCAGGCTCCTGAACACTTTTTATCATCAGGCCTTTTGCCTCAAATCCCCAGGTGGTGTCCAATTCTGAGGAGCTCTGATGCACTGCAGGGGGGCTGTGTTGACCTCTTATGCCTCAACCAGAGCAAGCCTCAATGGCCCACACCTTCCGTCTTTCTACAGCTGCCATCTGGCATCGTCTTTGGTCTAATGAGGGGGTTTTTCTCCCAAGCATGGAGGTACCTGGAGCTTCTCTCGGACACATGGGAGTGACAGAGAGGAGTTTCACAGAACAGTTCAAAAGGAAATGCGTCAAGCTCAATGAAAGTACACTGAAGATTTTGCATTTCATTTTACGTGAATTTAACCTCAAAGGAAAAATAAACTGAAAAAAGAAGGGACAGAGGAGGAAAGGGAAGCAAACAAGCCAAGAAACGAAGTGGCTAAAAGAGCCAGGGAAATCCCCAAAAGGAATTCTGTGTGGGAGCAAGGGCTTTCCCTCTTTCTCTTCCTTGCTCTGGGGATGGCTTGGGCATCCCTGACTCATAACCATTCTTCTGCAAGGATGGGAGGTGGTTAGACAGGAAATACCGAGCTTCCATTGGAGGTGACTATGTGTAGCTAATGCTGACCTCTCGCAGCAGCTAATGGAAATGTGAATTTAGGTGCTGTTCAGAATACTTATTAAATACTATTACTATTTATCCCTCCAAATAAACAAACAAAATACACTCACATAATAGGGAGGACGTGACAGTTTTCTTGATGTAAGTTATGATTGGTTCTTTGGGTTTTACTTGAAATTCAGTTCATGTTTGCTGCATGCCTCCTCTGCCATGCATCATGGGAGTCATTTTGATACACGTTACTTCATTTTCCTCCACAAAATTGTCATCCTGGTTTTTGCAAATGAAAACCCTGAGGCCAGAGCAATAAAGTAACTTGTAAAGTGTATACCTTTTAAGAGTCTGAACTTGATCACGTCTTTTCATGTCAAAGCTAAAGCTCTTTTTCTTTCATCATGCTGCCCAGCTTATAGTTTTGTACTTGTATGTTTTTGTAAAAATGTATGAACATATGTCAAATCAGTACACGTGACTATATCTTCTTCATAAACTCAATCAAATTATATAATTAACGATCAACTTTTTTCCCCTTTTAAGTGAAGGAAGAACATAACGGCCCTGTATTTTGGAGAAGCAAAGAGACTAGAAGTCTGAATAAATCCTCTCTCAGGTGAGATTTTGTTTGGAGTATGTTTTTAACTTGCTGACCAAAACTTATTTTATATTTCTATTTCTTGGTTTTTTTAAGTGCTTTTTCCTCTACTAACGGCTTTGGACCGAGTGCTGCTTATCTCATATACGTAGTAATGAAGAAGGTAATTTAAGAGAACTTGCTTTAAATTCAAATCCAGTTACCTAGTCAAGTATAATTTTTCTAATTTCAACAGAATATATAAATGTCACAAAATAAATAATTAAAATTAAATTCATAAACACTTATTGAGCTCTGGCTCTGTGTAATGAATACAAGCTAAGTACAGCATAGCTCCTCTCTTTGCAAAGCTGATTCTAACCAGGATCTATGACATTGTCGTGAATCAAAACAATACAAAGTACACATGCTACGTAAATGAGCTTGAGCAAACTGTCAGAGAGATTTACAGAGGGGAGGGATTATATTCAGATGTGGGGAAAAGTCAAGATGCCCAGTGACAGTTGGTAAAGGAATATTGCGCATGGAGATGGGAATATTACAGTTAGAGGGAAGAGTAGAAGCTAAGATTGAGGCAGGAAAAAATGGAATATGTTAGGAAACGTGCACAGTCTTGTATGATTTAAAAATAGAGCATGATTATTAGATATAAGGTTTGCAAGTACAATTTCGCTCATATTGTGGAAGTTTTTAAAAATCCAGATGAAGATTTTCCACACCATTTCATAGATAGGAGAAGACTGTTGAAAGTGTGGAGCAGGAGAATAACATGATAAAAATCACTATTACAGAAAATAATCTGACCGTTGTACTTACTGGGGATAGAAGCAGGGAGAGACCAAAGATTGGTGGGAAGTAATGAGATTCTGAATTTGGGCAAGTGGTAGTGAGAATGAAGAAAAAGGGAGGGATGGGGGAGAGATTTCAGAGGTAGAATCTACAAGACTGTCAATGGATTGAACATGAGAGAGATGCAGGAGAGAAACCACTGTGGTGTCATGCGGAAGTGACTGCAAGGCGATACATTTCACAGAAGTCAGCCTGTCAGGACGGAGCAAGCCCGCTACTGGTTTAGGCAGGTGAAGCTTGAAGTCCTATTGGGCTTCGCCTGGCGATGAAGTTTTCATTGAGCAGTTGAAATTTCAGTCTGTACGATGGGAAAGAAGTCTGGGTATAGATTTAAAAAGGAGTTTCCTCAGCTGCACAGCTCAAAGTATGATTGTTACACACTTTAAGTATCTAGACATTAGAAGGAGGAGGGGAGCATAGGATTCTAAGAGCTGTGAGTCAAGAGATACATTGGCCTGGGGAATATAACGTGGGTTGGGGCCCTGAAATACAAGTCATGGCATGGGGGAAACAGCCAACTTCGGAAAACACTGCAAAATGCTGCAAAGGGAAGGTGAACTCCTCAGTGAGGCGTATGCACGAGCCTGTGTACCATGCTGTGCAGGAACTGAGGATGCCCAGAAGGGGCCTTTGCCCCCTGCACTTCCTCTTACCCTCCCCTCTTCTCACTGTTTGGTCAAGAGTATCTACAAGGTCTCTTCTAAACCTAAATGCCAGTATTACAAAACTTCCTTTCACACCAAAAACAGTTGTTGTTGTTGTTTAGGAAGATTCTTTTTTCTACTGGGAACATACCATCAATTTGCTTTGCCAAATTTTAACTTTATAACTGACTATTTTAGAAAAGAAGATGGATGGAAAGTTGGCTACAGCATCTGTAATTTTCTGAAAGGTTTTTAGAGTTTAAGGAGTTAGCTTTAAAAATGGTCCCTGTGTTCCTGTCAGGGTCCTCAAGGCTTTGGAGCTTCCAATTATACGTATTTGAAGAAAAACTTGCTGGCTAAGACAGGGTATGACTGGTAGGAGTTCTGTTTCCTATTGCAACCACAGCTCAGGATGCACACCGAGACCCCTTTAAAATGCTGGTATTGGGGGAGGGACCGGCAGCCTGTAGAACCGAATTCCTTCCACTAGGGTTTCTCAATGGGGTGCTATTGGCATTTTGTGTGGGACCCTTCCTTGCTGTGCAGAATGGTCCCATAGTGTGGGACTTGAGCTTCTCTAGCTCTGGCCCACTGAATACTCCCAGTAACACAGCCATTTATCCTGGCAACTGAGAAACAGCACCATGCATTTCCAGTGAAACCACCCCTGCTGTTCCTAGCTGTGGATGCACTTGACAAGCTCGTCTGCATTTCCCATCCTCTGCTCCTTCCCCTTCTCTGCACTCCTCTCTCCCACCTTCCCTAGCAAGCACCCTTGCTTTCCCTATAGAATTCTGCACTTGGGTTTTTATTGACACCACAGTGAGATAACTTAATAGGACAAATTTAAAATGATTTCCCCCTTCACTGGGATTTCCATTTTAACAGGCATCAAAGCCAGAAGCAAGGAAAGCTCTCAGAATTTTGTTTTAACAGTTTCTGAGATTTCATTGACAGACTAAACTGCAATATTTAAAGTGCACAATTTGATGCATTTTTTTCATATGTTTACATTCATGAAACCATTCCGACCATCAATTATCTATGACTACCTCCCTGCATCACGGCTTGGAAACTTTTCCAAGGCCATAAGCTGGGGCAATCGTTAGTTCCCACTTTGTTTCCCACCTCTCAGAGCTTACTGTCTTCTGCTGTCTGATGTCCAATGCCTTAAAAGCTGGTTTTATTTTTTTCATATCTTTTTCCAGTGTTTGGTTGTTTTGGGTGGGAGGTAGAGGGAGTCCCCATTACTCCATCTTGGCCGGAAGCAGAAGAAAACTAGTAGAATTTTAAGCTTATATCAGTATATCTGGTTTGGTTTCAGATCCTTCTTGGAGCCAGTGACGGTTCCAGAATTTCTGTAACAGAGATTCCATGAAAGAGGGCAACAAAACGGGGAATTAGGGACTTCATTTACTTAGAACATACGCTTATTTGGAGTGGCGTGAAACTCTTTGTTTTGGTAGATGCAAAGGCACTGCTTTTACGTAGTGTATATATGTATGTATTTTTGGTGGGGGTGGGGGTAGGAGGCTGTGACTGGAGATCCTGGGGCGTCAGGGGCACTAACGCGTCTTCCATTGGCCTCTGCCTTTGGAAGCCTGCTGTTTTAGGCAAATTCAACTCACCAACTCTGGTTCCAGACTAGGATAACAAAGATAATCCTGAAGCTCAGAAGGACCCGAATTATCAAAGGTTCACATACGCCTACTATTTGGCCTTTTACAAGAAGATGAAACCACACTTTTAGAAAACTTTCTTAACAAAGTATCCAAAACAAGATTAAAGAGTCAATTCAACAGGAGAGCTCCTTTCCCCCAGCACTCCTGCCATTTGAGGAGAGACTGACTGTGGGGCTTGAACTCGCTGGAATATACCAGAAGCTGGGACACTGTTGCTGCTTCCTTATGTGTTACTGCTTTGAGAGTAGTTTATGCTCTTAACACGCGCTGGCTGGGCCATGTGAGGAGACAGCCCAAAGCATCTGGAGTGTGGGAATAAAGCCAACGTGGCACAACGGCAAAAATCCATGGCTTTTTCAAGCTTGGCCTTGTGTCAGAATCTCTCAAGGGCTCACGGAGAGTTCAGACTCCTGAGCAATACCCCAGACTACTGAATCCTAAACTTTAGGGATGGGACTCAGCAATCGGGTTTTTGTTGCTTCCTAGATGATTCTATTGGCTAGTTACCACGGTTGAGGAATTCCTGGGCTAGGTAGTCAGTTTACTCCTGGATTATTAAGACTCCTGAGCTCTACGCCCATAATATGTCTCTAATCCATCAACTTTCCTCTGTCTCCACTGCCAATACCCCAGTACAAGCCACCATCATCTCCCACCTGGGTTTGCAAGACCTTTAATTACCCTCCTCACCTCTGTTCTTGGCACCTGCTATAATCTGAATGTTGGTGCTCCCCACAAATTCATATGCTGAAATTCTAACCCCCAAAGGTGATGGTATTAGGAGGTGGGGCCTTGGGGGGGTACTTTAATCATGAAGGTGGAGCCCTCATGAATGGGATTAGTGCCCTTATGAAAGAGGCTCCAGAGAGATCACTCGCCCCCACCACCACGTGAGGTGCTGACTCTGAACCAGGAAGAGGTTCCTCACCAGAAGGCAACCATGATCTTGGACTTCTCAGCCTCCAGAACTGTGAGGGATACACTTTCTGTTGTTTATATGTGACCCCATCTATGGCATTGTTATAGCAGCTCACACAGGTTAAGACAGTATCTCTCTCTGCCCCCTCCTGAAACCTGTTATCCACCCTAAAGCCAAAGTGATCTTTTCCAAATGTCCCTTTCTTGCTTAAAATCTTTCAGCAGTATCACAGTGCACAGAAAAGAAAACTGTTTACATGTCTAGACAACCATGCAAGGTGTGGCCTTTGCTTTCCTCTCCAGCTTCATCTCAGGTCACTGCACCCCTTGCTCATGGTACTGACTGGAGCACCTCGAGCTTCTCCCAGCTCAGGGCCTCTGCACCTTCTTTCCCCTCTTAAGACTGCTTTTTATACGCGGCTCACTCTCATCCTTCAGGTCTTGGCTTGCTTGCCCAGTCTACCCTATACCACCCTCCCACAGACACACACAAGGTTTCCTTAGCAGAGTACTCTATTTCATAGCACTTTCATAAACTATAAGTACATGTTTATTGTCTGTCTTCCCACTAGAATGGAAGCTACACGGAGGCAGGGACCTTGGTATTCTTGCACACTGGATATATTTCTAGTGCTTGGCCCAGTGCTGGTACATAGTAGGTGCTTATATTTCTTGAAATGATTACTCATGTTCTTTATAACCTAGCCTGACTTGCACTATATGGGCTTTGGGGAGCATGATTTAATCTAAATCTATGTAATAACAAACTATGATTTGAAGGGGTTGATGTACTTCCATTGCTGCCCTGAGTGCTAATAAGTGATTAGCTTCTGGAAGGAGGGGTCTCGGCCTTGTAGCAGGGCACTAAGTGACAGTCCTAACATGGCCTTCATAACTGGTAGGACTGAGAGAGGCAGTGCTGGTGGCAGCCATCTATCTGCATGTTCTCAGACTCAACAGTCTCCATTACACATGTTGGCATGTAATGCTCCAGATTTTCTAGACCACTCTGGTAGTCTCATTATTTCCTTCCAAGTTAGAAAAACAAAAGAGATTTCTAATTAATTTTTGCAGTAATTGTTTTAGGTTATTGTGGGAGTTAGAACTGTTAAAAGTAGCATAAGTCCAACTTAGGTTAAAAGAGGCAACTCATGTAATTCAACATTCATTCAACAGATGGATATAGATATAAACACAAATACAGATACAAATGTAGATCTATCTATCTATCTATCTATCTATCTATCTATCTATCTAATCTGGCATATTCTAATTGCTGGGCTCTGTGTTCGATCTTTGATGAGCAATGGTGAGCAAAATCTGTAAGTCAGAATCTGTACCACAGGAGTGTAGGGATAGTAAGAATGAAGTTGGGATTTAGGCAGAGCTAGAACTTTGTCTCTTCTGAAGTTTGTGGATCAGCTTCATTTTCTCTCACTGAATACATTGTCCTCCATGGGGTTGTGAAGTCACCCACTGTCTTAAATTTACTTTTTACAGCTCCCACCACCAGACAAAGGGTAACTCACACACTTTCTTGCATCAAATTTAAAAATCCTGGGACGTTCTCTGATGCCTACCTGGAATTAATGATTCACTGCTGAAAAAGTATCCACTATAACCAGGAGGTCAGGGTCTTTAAAAACATGGCAGCTTCTGTGTTCTCCATGCTGTGGAGCAGAAGAGTAATTACCAAATAAAAGGAGTGAGGAGGGAATTAGGTTTACTACCCCATAGTTTTCTAGCACTGTCATCTCTATAATTAAACACTTAACTCGGGAAAAGGGTAAACAAAAAGGCATGCTGGGTAGAAAACACTAATTAGAGGACTACAGAATGTTATCATGTATAGAGCTTTGAAACACCTCCAGGTGTAAAGTTTTAGGCCTAATTATGAGAACCTGCAGGTCATAAGAAGAATGCAGTTATCTTGGGACATCAGACTTACATAAGTATGACTACTTTTCAGGGTAATAGTAAACAACAGGCCTTTTAACACCTAGGGATAGAAAACAGACTAGTGATCTCTGATAATGAGATTCAGTACTCAGGTTGGTCTACTATAAGACCCAGTCTTATTTTTGGGGAAACAGGGTCTCTGTAGTGTAGCTCTTCATTAGTGGATAGCTCCCTGTACCCACATGCATTTTACAGGAGAAAACCCAAGTAGACAACTCACCAAAATGTTCTTTTAGGAAAAGTGCATTGTGACCTACTTAAGATTTCTCTAAAGCTAGGGGAGAAAAGACTGCCTATTGCTTGTGAGTGTAAAGAAACAGAGGGAGATTGAGATAAATAGAACATTTTTACAGTACGGGCAACAGAGGAAGATTTATACAAATGTAATTTGGTTCACCCTGACTAATCCAAGAGGAAAAGAGATAATGATAATGCTTAGCTGTACTAGGCTCAGACCCACTAGGGGGGATTTTTGATCTGAGTTTACATTTATCTATAGCCTCTACTGATAACTTAGCTAGTGAAAATTTAAAAGCAGATTTTTCTAACCACAGTGCATGGCGAGTAGAGGGATGAGCTTCTGGAGAAACTGAACTGTTTAATAAACAGAATCAGAGCTGACCAGCTTGGCATCCCTATGAAATAAGAATGTGCTGTACTTAATTGTACATCATTATCAAAATACAAGGGGGAAAAAAAACCCAAGAAGGTGAACCTTATATTTTCCTCTAAGAAAGTAGGAAAAGGGAGTTGTGTTATTCCTCTCTGCATAGTAGATACATATGCAGGGTCTATAGCCACCCTGGCTGAATTCAAATCCTGACCCTGCCTTGGGCTGTTTAATCTTCCCAGGCTTTGCTCTTAATGGGAGGGGTAGGCTCATAATAGTGCCTGTCCCACAGGGATGATACATAGGGCTAAAGCAGGTACAGCTGAAGTGCTTAATCTGTGTGTGGCACTTAGTGAGTCCTTATTAAAACTTAGCTCTTTTGTTACTTCTGGTTATCAGTAAGTCAGTCACTGAGCAATAATCTATCCATCATCCTCATAATCCGTGATCAAACCTTGGGACAGAATAACTTTCCTCTTTTCTACTCTAACTACCTTGTTTCCCCAAAAATAAGACATAGCTGGACCATCAGCTCTAATGTGTCTTTTAGAGCAAAAATTAATATAAGACCCAGTCTGATATTATATTATGTTATGTTATGTTATGTTATGTTATGTTATGTTATGTTATGTTACGTTATATTACATTATATTATATAAAATCCAGTCTTATATTAAAATAAGACCAGGTCTTATATTAATTTTTGCTCTAAAAGACACATTAGAGCTGATGGTCCAGCTACGTCTTATTTTCAGGGAAACACGGTACTAACACTATAGCATTTAAAAATGTTTAATGCTGTTGTGCAATAATTTGGCATGAGGTAGCACCTCTATTAATTTTCTAAGAATTTCTTATGCAGTAGGTTGTTGTAGTTCTATGAGAGGACAGAGTCCTCTGTTATGTAAATATACTACCGTGTTTCCCTGAAAATAAGACCTACCCCGAAAATAAGCCCCAGTTAAGATCTCAGCCAGATGGATGCATTTAATACATTATGATAATGCTCCAGAAGAAGATAACATGACTATAATTGAATAAATGTAGATTGTTGTACATGAAAAAATAAGACATCCACTGAAAATAAGCCCTAATGGAGCAAAAATTAATATAAGACCCGATCTTATTTTCGGGAAAACATGGTATGTGTGTAAGTATACTAATCCAGAATGGTTAGAAACTCAAGAAAAAGGATTCAGGACCTATAACAGCTGCTCAGATAATAAGCTGTTCTTGATAGTTCTCAAAATTGACTCTGAAAACATTAAATACTTATATTCTCTTGTACACAATTTGCTCATAGTTTATCATTATTAATAAATATTCATTGCTCCGTTATACATTTATAAAAATTCAAAAAATACTTATTGAGCATGGGGGTAGAATTCATTCTTTTCCTCCTCACTCTTTCATCCTTTTATTCCTACCTTCCTTTTCCTTTTTCCTCTTTCCTCTTTTTGTGGACCTGTGTGAAAATTCCCTTGGGACATATACTCAGGAGCAGAATTGCTTTGTACATTTCATGTATTAATCGCTTGTTGGTTTTAGACATAAAAAAATACCTCGTCCCACATTGTCAGCTACCTATTAGCTTTGTCTGTGTAGTGCCTTTTACTGAATAGAATTTTAATTTTGATGTAATAAAATCAAGGTTTTGATTCTGGTCAAGATGGAGTAAGCACACTTTAGCTCACCTTTCCCTCTGATATAAGTAAAAATCCTGAACAGAACGCATAGAGCAATTGATTGCCTGGTTTAAAAAAAAAAAAAAATCAACGTTCTCCATAGAATTAAACAAGGCTTAAAGTCAACAACAGCTATAAATTTTCCTTTAAAATACGCTTTAGCTGAGTCACATGTATTTTTACATGTATTGTCATTCCGTTTTAAGTATCTCTTAAATGTTTTTATTATTTTCAGCAGTTTGATTATGACATGTCTCGTGTGGAATTCTTTGAGTTTATCTTGTTTGGAATTCACTGAGTTTCTACAATCTGTAAGCTTATATCTTTTGCCAAATTTGGAGTTTTCTGTCCCTATTCTTTCAAATACTATTAATGCAATACACTTTCTTCTCTCCTTCTAGGACTCGGAAGACATGAATATTAGACCTTTTCATATTGTCACACAGGCTCCTAATATCCTTTGTCATTTTTTTCCTTCAACCTTTATTCTCTATGTTGTTCAGATTGGATAATTTCTATTTATCTATCTTCGAATTCAATGACTGTTTCCTCTGTCATCTCAATTCTGCTTATTGAGCCTATTTAGTGAATTTAAAAAATTTGTTATTGTAATGTATCTTTCCTCTTAAAATTTCCCTTTGGTCCCTTTCTATAGCTTCTGTTTCTGGTGAGACTTTATATCCTTACATTTGTTTCAAAGAGGCTCACTCTTATTTATTGGAGCATGGTTAAATGGCTACCTTAAAGCCTTTGTCTGATAACCTCAACATCTTTGTCTTCTCAGTATTGGTATCTGCTCATTGTCTTTTTCGTCATAAGATGTTGAGAACCTCCTGGCTCTTCAAATATCAAGTAATTTTGGATTACCTCTGGGACATCTGGAATATTACGTTATGTGACTCTGGGTCACATGACCATGAAGAGTCTGGTACGGTCTCTGCCAGCCTCTCAGTTATGCTTATATATCTGAGAATTATTTTCTAACTTTGAATTCTTCCATATTCAAAGTTAGTGTTGTTTATATTTCACTAATTCTACTTAGTAGCATCTTCATGGGGAAGTTTTTATTCAGTACAGCTCAAATTCTAGATTTTGAGACCTAGGTCTATATGACTTCTTATGGAAGAATCATTGTTCTCTATTCTGCTTGTTTCTTCTATTTTAGCATATTAATCCAATTGTCTATTTCAACCCGATAGGTTTTTAGCTCTCCATGAAAACTAAACTCTCCAGTTTCACATTTCATATTCATAAGAACTTTTCTTATTCTTTTTAAGAATTTCTTAAATCAAATAATCATTTTTTTCTAATTTACCATTCTTTCACAGAGTCAGTATGTTAGCATATATGTAGTTTTTATTCTTAGCCGAACTTCAGCCTAACAGGTTTTTCTGAAGCTGTTTAATTCTGCCTGTTACTTTTAGGACTGTGACTTTTAAAAATTTTTTTCATTAGTTTCAGGTGTAACAATGTAATAGACATTCATACCCCTCACAAAGTGACAAACCCCCACCCCCAATCTATGACCCCTCTGACATCGTATGTAGCTGTTACAATTCCACTGACTCTATTCCCTATGCTGTACTCCACATCCTGTGTGGACTATGACTTTTAATCTGACGACATTTTCAGCATCAAGGTGTTTATTTGTCTTTGATGCAGAGGGAAAAGGAGAAATATGATTTGTGCATACTTTGGTTTTGGAGTTCTCTTCCCCACTTCTCTCATCCCTTTCTCCTTTGTGGCTGGTTCCTCCCTAGAGATACAAAATCAGCTCATTAGAAATACTCTTAACTTATAGCAACTTAGTCCTATAAATATGAAGTTGGCACATATGCAAATTCAAGGTTCTAGAACTCTTGCTTAGTAGTGAACTACTGCTCTTTAATCAGACTAGTAATGGAGGGTATTATTGAATTTCAAATGAAGAATACTGTTTAGTTTTATGAGTTTGCTTGCTCGACTGGTGAAGCTATAATGACCACAGCACTTTAACTTATACTGCCAAAAAGGTAATCCTTTTTAGAAACCCTTTTTAACTCTCTAAAATAATAGGTTTTTCATACAACTGAGTAAATAACAGTAGATTTAAGTGCGACTTTCTGTAACCATCTGAAATTATTTTGCTCAACTTTCACAGGGAACATGTTGTGACTGAAATGAACATTGTGTCAATTTCATAACATCATCTAACATAATCTACCCACTGGTTATTTAACTCTCTTCAATTTCCATAGAGAAAATGTTAGAAAATATTACCTGCAAGAATAAAGAAAAGCTGTCACTTTAAAGGGGATTGGAGTATGTATCATCCATGTTAGGGCTAGACATATTCATTTACCTGAAAATCCTACTGTGAGCATCTTATATTCTTAGATATTTTAATAACACTGTTATATAACAGTAGAATCCTATGAAGAAATAGGGTACTATAAGATAATTATGACTATCTAAGGGGATGTATGTAACTTGGATGAAGAAACTGGGGACCATTTGTGTGTGTGTGTGTGTGTGCATGCACACACACGCAAAGTCAGTGGGGGAGGGTTGGAACTCAGCACAGTTCATAGCAATGTACAGATCATGAATGAATTTTATACCTGTTTAAAATTATTTTAGGAACTAATAAAAACAAACTGGCTTTCCACTTTAATGGCAGTTCCAATCTTGTAAGGGAGACAAAGATACTTTCACATAAAATGCTAAACCAGCAATTTAAGGTAATATAGGATAATATTAATTTTTAGCACCTTTTGAGTGTTGCTAGTGTTAGAAACACATTGCATGTATTTTCTAATTTAATCCTCACAGAAACTCTATGAGATTGGTACTATTACTGTTCCTATTTTAAAATTAGGGAATTGAGGCTTGGATCAACCAAAATCACATAACTCCTTGAGTGGCACAGCCAGAATTGGAATTTAGATCTCATCGTACTCTATAACTTCATAACTCGGTAACTTGGTTCCTTGTGTAGCAGAGTAGAAATGGGTCATGGTGAGCTGCAAACAACAGAAAGGTAAAGGATGGGACACAGGATTGAGCTGGAAAAAAGTGCTGATGCTATTGAAAAAAATCAGAAGAATATTAGCAAGAGATGAATCAAGACAGCATTTAAAAAAACTCTCTTCATATCTCCACATGAATTGTTTTTGCTTTATAAGATCCATTAGAAATACACAATGAAAGAACAATTAGGTTTCAAAACTAGAACGAAAAGTCCTTTCAGTGGAAATATTGGGGTTCGTGAAGGACAGGCACAATGCTTTAGATACAAAAAGTGCTTATTTAAATGACATTAGGTAGAATTTTAGTTCCGAAAACAGAAAACTATACTAAAGAATTATGTCGTATCTCATATCTTAGGTCAGTGGATAAACAAGTGAGAATCCATCACTCTTTAACAAGCAACCCTTCTATGTGAATACATTTACTTTCAGAGTCGTAAACTGCTGCAATTGGGCCATTGGTTTCTCTTTGGTCCTTACTATTGAATTCTAAATACCATGTTTAATACTAAATTTTACCTGACAGGTACCACCGAGAGAGCAGCACACCATCCAAGGACTCAACTCTCTGTCCTCCTTCAGACCTCAAGGCCCGCTCCCTTCTTGGCCAAAGTGCCTTTCGACCCTTACCTACCCCCTCTAGGAGGAGCTGTCAGTCCATATCAGCCTCTGGCAAGGCTGTCAGTGTGCCATCTTGCACGACAAACACAAAAGAACCCGAGGGACTTCCAGATCACAAAGGCTCTCTAAGTGAAATCCCTTTCAAGTGCAGTGGGAACGGAAATGAGTTTTCCTTAGGAAATTCCTCGCTGGCCTCCCTTTTACAGCGCCAAGCAAACCAAGAGAAAAAGGAGTCCGAACTTCATTTGTACACTATTTCCACAACCTCATCAATATTTCTGCACTTAAAAAGTTCATGGAACAATTACATCATAGTAAGTGTCCTCATAAGTTAACCTTGACATGAGTATTATTTTTTAGGGCAGCGTTCCCCTGCTCCACCTCCCCATTTTGGAAATTTTGCCTTGGAATTTAATAATCTTGTGAAGGACAAAACACACTGCACAATAAGGAACTGATTTTATTCAGGCTATTACAATAGGGAAAGTGCTCACTGATGGGGAGTATCGTAAAGAAAAGGAGATAGACCTGGGTATTATAGAGGCAGGTAAATGAGGGAGTCATCAGTGAGTCTCACGAAAATCAGAAGGACGGAGACAGGTCTTATCTTGGGATATTTGTGAGCAAAGTGGTCTTTTGTAGTCAGCTCGGGTGATTCCTCACCCCTGCTGCTTTAAGAGAGCACAGAGCTCAGATAAAGTCCAGCACTGTCAGTATGTTTCTCTGTGTCTTAGTGCACAATTGAAAGTAGGCTGATGAGAGTCATTGTCATAGGATCAGATAATTTTAATCAAATAACCTGTTCTGAGTCCCTTACTTTATAAATAAAAATAAGTAATTTATTCAAATAGTAATATGATCCTTTTCAGTTATCTTCAGTGACACGTACTTGTATTATCTTTTTTTTTTTTTTTAAGATTTTTATTTATTTATTTATTCGGGAAGGGGAACAGGACTTTATTGGGGAACAGTGTGTACTTCCAGGACTCTTTCTCCAAGTCAAGTTGTTGTCCGTTCAATCCCAGTTGTGGAGGGTGCCGTTCAGCTTCAAGTTGTTGTCCCTTCAGTCTCAGACGTGGAGGGCACAGCTCAGCTCCAGGTCCAGTTGCTGTTGCTAGTTGCAAGGGGCGCAGCCCACAATCCCTTGGTGGGACTCGAACCGGCAACCTTGTGGTTGACAGGACGCGCTCCAACCAACTGAGCCATCTGGGAGCTCAGCCGCAGCTCAGCTCAAGGTGCTGTGTTCAATCTTAGTTGCAGGGGGCGCTGCCCACCATCCCTTGCAGGACTTGAGGAATCGAACTGGCAACCTTGTGGTTGAGAGCCTGCGCTCCAACTAACTGAGCCATCTGGGAGGCAGCTCAACTCAAGGTGCCCTATTCAATCTTAGTTGCAGGGGGCCAAGCCCATCATCCCTTGCAGGACTCGAGGAGTTGAACCGGCAACCTTGTGGTTGAGAGCCCACTGGCCCATGTGGGAATCGAACGGGCGGCCTTCAGAGTTAGGAGCACGGAGCTCCAACCGCCTAAGCCACCAGGCCGGCCCCTAGTGTTATCTTTTAGCATAAGAATATTAAGAAATATGAAAAGCTCTTTTCACTCAGAAGAAGCTAGAACGCAGGGGGTTTTATAAATGGCTTAAAATTATAAAAGATTGCAAGACAACTCTAAGTTTTTTCTCTTAGCGCAGTTAGAATGTTTAATGTTTACATTAAATGTTAAATATTTAGAATTTCTCTCTAAATTTTTAAACAGCTTTCTCTAAATTAAGAATGTAAATGAATCATAAATAGAAGGAAAACCCTGGTCTATCAAAAGAAGGCCTCATATGTTCTAACAGAAAAACCAACACTTCATTGGCTTAAAAAAATCTATCTAAATATATCAGAATAACTGTACTTCCCTGATTTGACAAACTCTTAGTTTTAAATACTACTTTTAAATTTTGCAGCAGAGGCATGGTTGGGGTAAGTCCAGAAAAGCCAACATAATGAAAACAATGACAATAACTACATGTATTGTTATTATCCAGTAGGAATGATTCTGATGCTTTCTGTATATTATTAACTCATTTAATCTGCACAACAACCCAATGAAGTAGGACTTACTCTCATTTTATAGATGAAGAAATTAAGGCATCAAGAAATTAAATGATACATGCAAGTTTACACAACTAGTCTAGAGCTGGGATTTGAACCCATATAATCTGATTTGTTTTTCTATGATCACTGAAATGTGGGTGGGGGGTTATCTTTATGAGTTGGTAGATGCTATCATTAAAAATAATGTTCTATACCTTGAAAGATGGAAAATAAGCAAATATTTTATACATATATGACAAATCAGGTTAGCATTCATTTTTCTAAGACTAAGATATTAATTCAATATAAACATCTAAAAGTTGTAACTGTTTGGGGCTGGCCCGGTGGCTCAGGCGGTTAGAGCTCCGTGCTCCTAACTCCGAAGGTTGCCGGTTCGATTCCCACATGGGCCAGTGGGCTCTCCACCACAAGGTTGCCAGTTCAAGTCCTTGACTCCCACAAGGGATGGTGGGCTGCGCCCCCTGCAACTAAGATTGAACATGGCACCTTGAGGTGAGCTGCCGCTGAGCTCCCAGATGGCTCAGTGGGTTGGAGTGTATCCTCTCAACCACAAGGTTGCCGGTTCTCCCACAAGGGATCGTGGGCTGCACCCCCTGCAACTAGCAACAGCCACTGGAGCTGAATTGCGCCCTCCACAACTAAGATTGAAAGGACAACAACTTGACTTGGGAAAAAAAAAAGTCCTGGAAGTACACACTGTTCCCCAATAAAGTCCTGTACCCCTTCCCCAATAAAAAAAATCTTTAAAAAAAAAAAAGTTGTAACTGTTTGTGACATTGTTGAATTCTTTTATCAGGTTGGTCTCCTTTGATTAGTCTTAGTGATGCCTTCATAAGTTTTAGGAAATTGAAAAAATAATCACCTCCTAAATCAGTCAGACTTGTTTTGGTTAACTGATCTCTTGTACTTTGAGATCTAGAATGATCTTTCATGTTCAGGAAGGGAAGTGTTCTTGGGAAAAAGAATTGGACATCTTAATTCTCTCTATATTTTTAGTTAAAATTAGCATAACCCATCCAATTAGAAATTAACACTCATTTGGATTTTAAGGGTTTTTAAAGAGGTGAGTCTCTTTCAGGAACTCATTTTATTTGTAACTTTCACCAAAAGAAATTACATCTGGGTTGTTTAGCATCTCAAATTCTACAAAGATGAAATGTGGCAATTCTTTGTCCTTTATATGTTGTGAAGAGAGCTACCAGAAAGCTGAAGAATTAAGGGATATCCTTAAATCCCCAAATTAAAATTCTAGATTTAAGGCAAGCATAAACATTTGGAAAGGACTAAAAGGCAGCTTTTTGTTTGTTTAACTTAGAGCAATGATAAAGTAGTAAGAAAAAGCACGTGAGTGGGTGATGATGGGGAAAATACCCTACTCACCCTACTCTGTTATTGAGGAATAAGTTAGGGGTGAGTTTGTTTGGAGTTGTAAATTAGCAACATTTCAGAAATTCCTCCTGACCTGTCTGTTAAACCTCAATATTAATAAAAGATTATTTATAGAACTTGCTGAACATGACATGATCATTTGTTTTGAGGACCCAGAATGAATGGGAAATGGCAACACTAAAGATTTGAGGAAAAACTAACCTCATTAATGAGGGAATAGTTCAATTATTGTATATCTATGGTACGGAATACTAGGAAATCATTAAAAAGATTGAAGTAAATCTATGTACACAGACACAAAAACTGTCTACCGTGTATTGTGGGAAAAAAAGTTCCAGATTAATATATGTGATATAATTTAGCTAGTATTAAAAATATATGAAAAATATATCATCTAACATGTAAATGTTATAAATGTGTATGCTATAATTAGTATGTTTTATATGCCTAAAAATATATAAACTGAACTGAGAATAGTAAAGTACTTTGAATAGTGGGATGGAAAGGGTAGGGAGAGACAGGGAACTTTTATTATTTACTTTATGCATTTCTGTACTGTGATTTTTTTACACAATTTTATTTTACAATGAGCAAATATGTTTTAAACAACTATATAAGGAAAAATTCCCTGTGGTATTATCAAACCCTGGAATGAGTTACAACAAATCAGGCACTATAGAAGGGATTAAAGAATAGCTATATATGTGATATTGATGAAAAGTAGAGAGAATTGATTTTCAAAAAACAAAAATTCTAACTAGTCCCACTTTTTCCCCTTCCAGAAAGCTACTCTTTTACAAGAGCCCCTGTATGTTAGTGAGCTGAGTCCTGCTACTGGAGGCCACAAACCATACAAGTAAGGAGTGATGATGTGATAAAATTCCTTGGGGGACTGTTCTCTCCTCTATGCCTCTCCTAACTCTATGTGTTTCTGAGCATCACATTTATCCCTCTACCTCAACTCTCTGCCCTGAATTGTAGGCCTGCAGACACAATTGCCCACTGGATATCACCTCCTGTAGGCCTCACGGGAACCTCAAAGTCAGCACATTCAAAACACAACTCAGCATCTTCCTTCTGCAACCTGACCTTCCTCTTGTGTTTCTTAATATAGGGCATGATGTCCTTAGCCCCAGACCACCTAAGCCAGAGTCCTGGAGGTCACCTTGTCACCTTTACCTTGTCTTGCCCCTTCACCATTCCCCACATCCAGCCAATCACCACGTGATTTATTGTGCTTCCTTAGTATCCCCAGAGAACACGTATGTCTTTCCAGCGCCGTGTGCTCAGGCCACATTATCTCTGTGCTGGGCTCCCACAGTGTTCTCCTAGCTGGACTCTTGGCCTCCTCCCGACCACACCCCATTACAACAGAGGACTCTTTCCAAACCACAAATCTGATTATGTATCTCCTCCGTTCACACCTTTGAATGGCTCCCACTGCCCTTAGGAGAAGGTTCTAAACTCTGTAGCAGCTGACACAGACCTTCCTCATGTCTCTTTTCAGTTTTTTCCTTCCTCACCTATTGTGTCCTCCCCACTCCTGTCTTAAGCTCCTGACCCAAATGAACTCAACAGTTCTCAGAAAGCTCCCTGTTTGTTTTTCTGCTGGGCCCTAACATGATGGCCCCTATTCTGGAATCCTACTCTCTATCTACTCTTCTTCCCCTTCACGAATAACTTCAACTCATTAAGTCTTAGTTTACTATCCCTTTTTAAAAAAATAGTTTCTCAAAATTAATTTAAGAGGGGCCCCTCCATAACATGCTGTGCTTACACATCTTATAACACTTACCAGTCTGTATTACCGTGTTTCCCCGAAAATAAGACCTAGCCAGACAATCAGCTCTAATGCGTCTTTTGGAGCAAACATTAATATAAGACCCGATCTTATTTTAATATAAAATAAAGTCTTATCAAACATAATATAACCTAAGGCCGGGTCTTATGTGTGTGTGTATATATGTATATACATATATGTATTGAATGTCAACTATAATTAGAATATATATACACATATGAATATATATTCATATGTGTATATATATTCTAATTATAGTTGACATTCAATATTATTTTATATTAGTTTCCAATGTAAGAGTATGTCTTATTAATTTTTGTATTTTTCTTACTTAAAACTGTGCTTTGCACATAGAAAGCACTCAGTGAACTGATGGCATCAACAGTTTTGATATTAAGTCATGGCCAAGTTTTGAGAGGTTTACAATAGGAATATATACTGGGGGTCATGTAAATAAACTAAGAGCACATTAGTTTTAAAAGTTGCATATTCAATCCCCACTAAAAGAACCAAAGTTCCTTGGAGGAATGACTGATTCTAGGTCTGGGGAAGGAAATAAACAAAAGGAGTCTGAAACAGCTGGTGCCAGAATGCAGTGACAGGGCCCTAAGTAAGAACACAGGAGCCCCTGTGAAGGGGCTCCTGATAGCTAAAGATAGGACAGTCTGAGTATCAGAACAAATAATGAACGAGAGGCTTGAAACACGAATATGTAAAAATTCAGACGTACATAATGAGGCATTGTTGAAGAGAAAGTCCTCCCCACACCCCCCTCACAGAAAGAAATAACGCATTGAACTCCACTCGACGTACACACGGCACCAATTCCTTACTCTGCAAATCAGCAAACAAATGGCAATAATTAAGCATTTATCTTGTCTTTCCTGCATAAACTATAACCAGTTCAGGGTAACCAAGTTGCCCAGGTTGATGAGGGAAAATTCCATTTTACAGAATTCCAGCTAATGAATGTGGAAGGTTTCACAGACTTAGAAAATTACTGTATTTGCAACTCCTAATGGAACACTAGAGTCATGCAACAATCCTCAAGGGATGCAACCATTGGACAGAAAGGTGAAGTGCAACATCAAATGGAGGGATTATTTAGTAAATGACTAAACCCATTGATCAGTCTTAGCATCACTTCCATGGGACAACCAGATCTTTGTGCCTTTGTTTTTGATGTACTATGAAACTTACAGCACCACTTACGAAGTATCTTTCTTACAACTAAACTTGAATCTGACACTAACGTGTGGGTATGTCAGCCTTAAAAGGAATGAAATTCTGACACATGTAACAACATAGATGAACCTTGAAGAAATTATGCAAAGTGAAATAAGCCAGTCAGAAAAGGACAAATATTACATGATTCCACTTATATGAGGTGCCTAGAATAGGAAAATTTATAGAAACAGAAAGTAGAATGGAGGTTATCCGGGGCCAGGGGAGAGGGAAATGGGAGTTATTGTTTAATGGGCATAGAGTTTCTGTTTAGGAAGATGAAAAAGTTCTGGAAATGGATAGTGTTTGTGGTTGCACAACATTGTGAAGGCACTTAATGCCACTGAATTGTACACCTAAAAATGATCACAAAGGTAAATTTTATGCTATGTATATTTTATCTCAATTTTGCAAAAGATAGGGGTGTATGTGTGTACAGGAATAGATGAAACAAGATTAGCAAAGTGTTGATAATTATTGAAGCTAAGTGATGAGTACATGGGATTTCTTACATAATTTTCTTCATGTTTGTGTATGTTTGAAAATTTCCACAGTAAAAGTTTGTAAAAGACTTAAGAAACATAACAAGCAAATACAATAAGTATCTTACATAGATATTGATTTTAACAAACCAAATATAAAAATACCTTTTTAAGGCAATAGCGGACATTTGAATATGTACTGGGTATTAGACAGTACCAAAAAATATTGATAATTTTGTGGGGTGTGATGATGATTTTGTAAGAAAATGTTTGTTTTATTTTGAGATGTGTTTTGAGGTATGTAAGGGTTAAATAACATGTTTGTGATTTCTTTTTTAAAAAGATGGCCATACGAATAGCTTAGAATTTATACCTGTTTTCATATGTTACTCTGTAAAAGTGTCAGTTTTAATTTTGGTGTTTATTTAAGGTTATTTTTAAGTTAATTGTATACTAAAATAGGCTCTAACTTTCAATATGCGTATCTTGAAATTTATCCCCAAAGGTAAGGAGAGTTCTGCCACCACCTAGACTCAGGAAAAGCATATTTCTTGCAAAGTTAATTCTTAAAAGCAACACATTTAAAATGCAGTGATTCAAAATGCACTCTGAGTGATATAGTATATACATAAGACACTAAAAATGGTCTTTGCCTGCAGGCACCTGCAGTTTAAAAGGAGTAAATATTATTTGGGTTTTCAGATTAGAACTCTGCCACAAATGTGAGTTCTGTAACCTGACTGATGTGAACATATACACAGTGCTTCTGAGATAATGTATGAAAAGCGTTTTCCAGCTGCAAAGCACTATGCAAATAATAATTTATATAAAATGTCCGGAAAAATATAGGAAAAACAGAACTTGTCATTAGGTTAAGCATCCTTCTTTCTACATTATTTGAGCAAATTTGTGTTTTTTAAAATATAGAATAGCTGGTAACATGAATATAAATTTTCCTCAAATTCCTCAATTGAATAATGAGTCTTCTGGCACTAGACTTTTTCTTATTTAAATCAGTCAAAGGAAGTTTGTCATCTTTGTAAAATCAAATATTCTCAGAATATTCAAAGAAACTGTGACTATACATGACTTCTCTGGAGAAACAGAGACTCCTGAATCTACCTTGAGTTTACGATGTATATGAGAACTCAATTTATATATGAATTGATTTTTAGTATGAAGAGATTACTATGATTTTTCTGATGACATTAATTTCAGCCTTTTTGAAAAAAACAGTTCGGTATTACAATGTATTATCATAGGTGCCATAGGATAAAAAATGTTTGTTTCTAAGGATCTTAGGAAATTGCTGATTCCTAATGAGGAAAAGTGGAAAGCCAATTTCAAAATAATTCTGCTGATACGGTATTTTTCTGAGCTTTTGCTTTTCTAAGCTCATTTCTACATTTCTGCTGTTTATGGAGTTCTCAGACAGTAGAGGGAATCTTAGTTATTTTTTAAGTGAAATGTGGTAGTAAACAGAAGTGGATGTATAGGAAAGTGGGATCTCAATGCTCATTCCTACTTTATTTAGATGTCATTTATCAAACACTTACTGCATACTAAGTACATGTAGTAACTTAAATATCAAAACAGCACAATGGGATAGGTACTAGCTTTACCCCCATTTTACAGATGAGGAAACTGAGGCAGAGACAGACTAGTATGTTGCCCATGGTTATTACCCAGCCGAGCAGGGGCAGATCTAGGATTCCAATTCGCCCATCTGATCCTGCCCCACCCCTACCATGCTCATAATCAATCATGTTCTTTTGCCTCTATGATTCCTAGCATTGAATCTTTCATGATTATTTCTCTTCCCGTGTCTTTACTAGAAAAGAGACTGTTTTCCAGGAAGTCTTAATTCTTGTCTTCATAAGAGAGGCTCATTGACTGGACAAGGGACAATATCTTAGATTTTTTTAAATACAGGGGGAGGTAATAGGCAAGAACCAAGATTCCGTGTAGTAGTAGTGGGATAAATGGCTGGTATCAAAGTTTGTGGAGCAAGTGGTAAAAATATTTTTAATTCAAGTCAGAAACTCTAGGAAGTTTCCATCTACCTATGCAGAACATGAGACATCTGTCCTACCATTACTTTGCGTCCCGCTTTTCTGAATCACTAGTTGTGAGCTTGGACAGGTTACTTGGCCTGTCTGACATCTATAAATGCAGTCGTTATTCCCAGCTCAGCTCCCTTCCCGGGTCTAGCTCACTAGCATGAGCGAGGGCATGAAAAGTACCCAGGCCAGAGCCTGCCACACGGTCAAGGCTCAATTAAGTCAAGTTGCTATTACTGAGCACATTGGGAGAAACAATATTTAACCCAATAAGGTTTTTTCAGGTTGCTGAAAATTAGCTAAGAGTCCAGTACAAGTACAGAAATAACGCCAATGGGGTGAGACAGGATTAGTGTGATACGAGAAGTGGAAAAAAGTGCTATGGGAGAGGGTCCCCATTCACTGGTGGAATTAGGGAAAGCTCTAAAGAGAAGGTGTTACTCATTTCAGCTAAGCCGGCTTTTCCTGAGGTGTGGAACGCACATGGGTCTTTGTTGGGAGATGATTTCATGTGGTACTCTGACATGGCATGAAATAACTTTGAATTCCATGTTGAAAAAACGATTCCTCTTTTCAACTAGTGTGATCTCACTAGGGAAAAGCTCTCGGCTTGGTACCAGCAGTGGCAGCTCTTTAACACATGCTCATCTGCCTTTTTGTCAAAAAGAGCAGACCTCAGGCTTGGAATATGGCGCATCTGCTTAGAATTTGGGTTACTTTCATGCCGTTTTTACAGTCACTATTTATGCAAGTGGTACTGGTTTTCCCTGTAAAGTAGTGATACAAAGTTTTCTTTAGAAATAAACTGCTCTTAGAAAAAAAATGAGTTGATTTAAAGAAAAAATATTAAGCAAATAATATTACATATGGTTCTTGGATTATGGCAAGTGGCATGTGAACAAACTCTGAGCTAGGCTGTGAAAGAGAGACAGAATTTTACCAGGGACAGTAAGAGACCGGATATGGGTACAGCTTCAGTACAGGAGCACGGGCAAAAAGTATGTGTGAAGAGGATTAAATAGTTCAGTTTGGGGGGAACAAGTTTCATTAGTGATAAGTAATAAAGCTAGAAGTACAAAACGGTATTAAAATTCCGTTAGTAACAAAGTTTTACGCACCTGTCAATAATTGATGATAGTCCTCAATTGCTGTTTCTTATCATTTTTTTGAAAGTTTTCTTCTGTTTCTGTAGATCTGAGGAGAAAATTAAGCACTTCCGTCAAATTAAATCTGAACTTTTTCTAAAAGACAATACTTTGAAGAAGATACTTTGTTTAATTACGGAACTTAAAGTAGCAGCCCAGGAAAACTTCATTCTGAAAAGACTTTTCTGGAAAGTAGGTGTTTTATTTAAAATTTTTAAAACTTGTTTCACCTGTTTATCAATTGCAGCATAAAGTAATATACTGTATTAAAAAAGTCATCTTGTATTTTGATGCTGTATTTTACAATGTTGATTAAATTTAATGCAATGGTGCCTTACCACTTAAAGTGTTGTGATGTAATCAACTGTGTGTGTGTGTGTGTGTGTGTGTGTGTGTGTGTGTGTGTAGATGGGAAGAGGACAGTGATAGCAAAAGGATAGGAGCTCACATGGGCTGGGTTGGCAGAGTCAGAGAAAAGAGAGGTAATTAAGAGGGAAGCTTCTGACATGCGAGATGTGTGAGTACAGGCAGTGAGATGAGAAAGTAGATTTGAAGAAGTTTTACATGCAGCTTCCCCACAACAAAAATACACTTTTAAAAAATTACTTTTGAGTGTTGGGCCGTTATTTTTATAAAGGTCTCTCCTGGGGAGTCGAAACAACCTAGCCCTCACCCAGCAAGTTACAGACTTACTCTGTCAGACTTACTACTACTTAGTTTCGTTTTCAGTCTCCCGTGAAGGTATTGAGAAGCCCAGGTTAGTACCGGTGCTGGTGCTAATGAGGCTAATTCTGGCCAGTGGTCTCACTCATAGTCACCACCTTTTTATTGAGCAGCTGTGACGTGCACAGCCTGCCAACCTGTACCAGACAGTCCTGGTCATTTCTTAAATGATAAGTGCTTCATATGTAGGATGACCAACCATCCTGGTTTGCCCAGACTAGGGTGACCAACCAACTGTCCCAGCTGACCACCCTATTCAAGATTTAGAACATTCTGGGCGACTGGATGGCTCAGTTGCTTACAGTGTGAGCTCTGAACAACAAGGTTGCCGGTTCTATTCCCACATGGGATGGTGGGCTGCACCCCCTGCAACTAAGATTGAAAACAGCGACTGGACTTGGAGCCGAGCTGCGCCCTCCACAACTAGACTGAAGGACAATGACTTGGAGCTGATGGGCCCTGGAGAAGCACACTGTCCCCCAATGTTCCCCAATAAAATTAAAACAAAAAACAAAACAAACCCACAAGATTTAGAACACTTCTACCACCTCAGTGGGTACCTCGTGCCCTTGAGCAGTTTCCTCCCGTCCCTGGCTTCACTATGGATTCGTTTTGCTGTCCGAGGACCCACTTACATGGAATTGCACACTATGCTCTCTCTTGTGTCTGGCTTCTTTCGGCATAATATTTTTGAGATTCTTTCATGTTGTTGCTGGTAGGTGGAAGATATTTTATGAGTGAAAATTCCTGAACCAGTGAGCACGTGGGAGATCATAATAACTGATATTTACTAAGCACTTGTAAAATGCTAAGCACTGTTCAGGCTTTACAAATACTTTCTTATTTAATCCTAACATCAACTCCATGAGAGGATATTAAGCCCACTGTCGAGATGAAGAAACTGAGTCATGGAGCATGTAATTTGCCAAATGTCATACAGCTAACCAGTGGCAGAGCTGGGGTTTGAACCCGAGAACCTTGCCCCAGAGTCAGTGTGTAAAACCACCACTAGGCTAATCCACCAGGGCTCTGGGTAAGCCCAGGCCCCTCTGAGAGGGCCTGTGTAAGTCCTGCTCCTCTTCCTCTCTTCCATCTCTCCACCTGCCATTTTCAGCCTCTTCTAAATAAGGGCACACATATCCCTGTCTAAACAAAGAATCTGAATGGTCACTTTAAAAAAAAAAAAAAAAGTCCTCGGGAGAAAATGAACAACAGAGGAATAGAAAAGAGAAGCAATTACATTATTTTTCTCATTAGTACCAACTTGCCAGTACTTATTTTCATGCTTGATTTATCTCATGAGACTGGATAGAAACACACAAAAGATTAGTTCCCCCCACCCTCAAGTCAGCATTTATTTTGGCAGAAATGGCAATCGACATTTCTACTGTGTTAGCAGAAGGATTAAGATCACTCCGAACTATCTTCAAAGGCTGTACAAGTGCTTTACATTTGTTTTCCGAATAGTAAACATTTTTAAATGACAGCTTATCTAGTTATTTCATTGTATCTTCACAAAGGCCAAGTTTCTTTGGCAAGGCAGGAATTACAGTAGCCCCTATTTAATACATTATTCCAAGGTGACTGAAGGATTTGCCTGAGATTATATACCTACTTCTGGAGGAGCATCAATATTAATTAATGGTCAAGCCAAGTCTAGTGGGCACCTCCCAGCCTCACCCTCTAGACTTGAGCTCTTCCTCTGTTCACCAGGACAGTGCTCTCCTTATGTAAGGTAAAGTACGTTTTCACTTTGGGTTATGCTAGTATTCATGAGAGACATTGTAAATCACTTCCTGGTCAAAGAACAAATCATTTCTTCTCATGTTTCTCAGGTAAGCATAGAGTTTTACCAACAGATCGCTGCATTTCATCTTCTTTCCTGCTTGCTTTCACAGACCAGTGACCTTTTCTATTTCCTAGTGAACAAGCTTCATGAGTACTTGCCAGAGTCTAGGGATAAGAATGCACTTCAAAATAAAAGCCAAAGAGCTGATGAGCTGGTGTAAGTACTAACTGGATAATCATATATCCCCCCCACCCCACACACACACAGTGTTAAAGATAAATGGAAGTCACTAGACAAAATATATACTATTTTCATGATTAATGGTGCTGCAAGTTTTGCTTCACATAGATTTTTAAAAATAGCATTCATTTTGTTTTAATTTTTAAAAAAAAGACTACCCAAGAAAGTAGTAATATTGGCTGTCCTAAAGGGGAAAAAATGGGTATCTGGAGGAAGAAAACACTTTTCTTTGTATTCCTTTTTTCACCTTTGAATTTTTGAGCCAAATGTTACCTACTTGAAAAAGTTAAAATAATTAAAAAATAAAGTAGTGCTTGATTATCGTAAAAACTTTGGAAAAATATAAGTACAAACAATATGAAAATGACTTTTAATCCTGATATCCAGCTATTCATTCATTCATTCATTCATTCATTCATTCAACAAATGTTTCTGAGTGCTTCCTATGTAGCAGTCACAGAGTAGGCAACCAATGTTGGCAATTTGATATACAGAATTTCCTTCCTGTACTTTTTCTACACGGATATCTGAGGGCAATTCTATCAAGGATTGCTGACTTTGTGGAATTCTGAACTTGCATTGAAATCGTGCTATTTCCATGCTTTTTTCTCTGTTTTCTAGGGCATGCATTGAAATCATACAGACTCTGGGATTGATGTTCAGAGAAACAGAAACTGAGTCATCACGTATGAACACATTGGCAGCTAAGAAGTAAGGTCTCTTAGAAAATACTGGGACTTTGTGTTGCAACCCATTAACTACTCTGCTATTGTCTTCAAAACTCATAGCTCTCTAACCTCGCTGTTCAATCCCCTTGTAAGTGCATTAAACTCTTTTGTCTCTCTACTTCCTTCTACGATGAACAGATTAATTGGCACACACTGAGTTCTCTTTGTCTCTCTGGATTATTAAGGGTACCAAGATTTTCTTAGCGTAATTTTATCCTTTGTCATTGTCTGGTGAACTTGAAAAAGACCAATGACCCATTGTACATTAAAAGCTGGGGGTGGGGGAGGGTCTCTACTAGAATTTTTCAGAGTTCTCTTACATCCACTCAACAGACAGACTACATTGCAAAGGCAGACGTTATAGCAGCTTCATTTAACATATAATTATGTGACCTTGGAGTGAATGATGTTAGAAGGTTTACTAACATACAGCGTAAGCTGCTGTAATATACTCTAAAATATGTGGCCCAAAGATGACAGAAATTTACATCTTTCTCACATCACAGTCCAGAGTAGATAGTCAACCTTTCCTCCAAAAGAGCAGCCAGAGACCTAGGTTCCTTCCCCTTTGTTGCTCTGCCATTTTTTATCATGCCATCTTGGTCCCTATGGTTAAAGCTGGCTGACCTTCTTGATTTCATTACACCCTGTGGGAAGCAGTAAGAGAAGTAGAGGACAAGCAAAGTTTCTTTTTAAAAAGGCATATAAGACTTCTGCTCATGTTCTATCAGTGAGAACTGTAGGCATGTGGCCATAACTAGCTGCAAGAGAGGCTGGAAAATGTGTCTGTAGTTGCACAGTTATGTACCTAACTAAACTTTGGATGGTGATGGGGACATCTGTAATTAAAAGGAAGAATGCAAGCATGTATAATGGGGACAATGACATTCTTTGCCACAGAAGGTATGTGCCTGCATATTTTGCATATATCTGCTTGATCTTTTTATATGATTTACCGACTATGAATTACATCCTTTGTCAATGTTGTGTCTAAAGTACTAATTTTTTCTACCCTCATCAACTGTATCTAAGTTTCCTGTATTAGAAGGTGTTAGAAAGATGAGGGCCATGGGCTCTAAAACATTCGAACCAAGGGAAGAATAAGAACTTTTAGTAATCCTGTGTTTCCCGGAAAATAAGACCTAGTCAGACAATCAGCTCTAATGCGTCTTTTGGAGTAAAAATTAATATAAGACCCGGTCTTATTTCACTATAAGACCAGGTCTTATATAATATAATGTAAAGTCATGTAATGTAATGTAATATATATAATATAACATAATATAATACCAGGTCTTATTTTACTATAAGACCAGGTATAATATAATACTGGATCTTATATTAATTTTTGTTCCAAAAGACGCATTAGAGCTGACCGGCTAGGTCTTATTTTCAGGGAAACACGGCAGTTGTCCGGGCTATTTATTAGAGACCTTTAAAAATAAATTTTAATGATAATATTCATTAACATTTCTTAAGCAACTTGCTATGTGCCAGGGACCATGGTCATACTATGCTTTATAGCAGGGGTAGTCAAAAATTTCTGTAAAGGGCCATGTAGTAAACATTTTTGGCTTTTCAGGCCATATAGTTTCTGTTGCAACTACTTAACTCTGTCATTTTAGCACAAAAGCAGCCATAGACAATACATAAATGAATAGGCACAGCTGTGTTCCAATAAAGCTTTATTTACAAAAACAGGCTGTGGGCTATTTGGCCCGCAGGCCATAATCATTTGTTGACCCCTGCTTTATAGTAAACAAGGAAAAAATACTCTGTTATTTTCTTTGCATACTTCTTTATGCAGTTGGTAGTACTGCCATTTCCCCAATCTCCAAGATGGAGATTCAAAATTATTTCTAATATTTCTGTCTTCTCCCACATTGAAATTATTGCTATATCATCTTACTCTTTTTGTGTACCTTTTAGTCCCTACCTTTCTCTATCCAACTTGATAAAAATCACTTTTACTAACCTCCGCTATAAAATGTTGTATTTTAATTGTTCTCTCTTAACTCGGTTCCACCACATCGGCCCTGCTATATCAAATTTCTTTCCAGATATGACTAATTCTTTTCATGTCCTTCAATACATATACTACATTGCTGTAGTAGAGTGTGGTTGTCATACTAAATTTTCAGCCAGTTTTGAGATGCATTGGGTCAAGTCATGTTACCCACACCATTACTAGCATGGTAAGTATCTACTGTAACTGTATTGGTCTTCTATTGCCCTGTAACAAATTACCACAAACTCAGTGGCTTAAAATAATATAAAATTTTTATCCCACACTTTCTGTGGCTCAGGAAATCTGGGCATAGTTGGATCCTCTGCTCAGTCTCACAAGTCTGAAATCAAGGTGTCATCTGGGGTGGCAGTCTCATCTGAGGCTTGGGATCAATCCTCTTCTAAGCTCACTTGGGTGGTTGCTGGCAGAAAAGTTTCCTACATATAGACTCATGATGTCTTGCTTCCTGGCAGCAGAATATCTCTAAGCTCAGGGAAGGCTTAAGCTCTCTTTTAAAGGGCTCACCTGATTAGACCATGCCCACTCAGGGCAATCTCCCTTTAATTCAAAAGTCAACTAATTGGCAACCTTAATCAAATATGTAAAATCCTTTCTTCTTTCTCATCTAACATAACAAGAAGACTGATACCCTAACATATTTAGTAGTCCTTCCAAAATTTAAGGGGAAGGTACTATATAGGGTGTATATTATTACCAGGGGGGGCAGAAATCTTGGAAGGCATATTAGAATTCTGCCTATCACAAAAACATATTATAGATTGATTTATGAGACTATGAGTTTGCTTTCAACGTCTATATTTTAAAATATAATACATTCTTTATTTTCAGAATGAAACTAAAATTTAAATTTAGGTTAAAATTTCTTCTATTATTGGCCTGGTGGAATTTAAACTGAGTTGGCAGAAGGGGTAGATTACAAATTAAATTCCATTTGAGCAAATGAAAAAGCATTTATTTAGTTCAGTATTTTCCTCTTTATTTTTTTCATAAGTGGAGATTTTATTAGTTCAACCCACTTCATTGTATTTTTCTTGAAATGTGCCATAATTCTTTCATGCTTCAGTATTGTTATAATTGAATTCATATATTATCACAGAAAGTTACACAGAATCTGATCATTCCTTCCCTTGGCCTTAGATATGTGACACTTCGAAAAGGAAATGCTGCTGAAAATAAAGGACTATAATTAAATATAACAGTGAATGGAATGTCAATTCAAAATTAATATCAGGAAAAACTTCTAAGTGGAGTGTTTTGTTGATTTTGGAAGGGTCTTCTAAAAGTAAGACTGGCCATTTTAAAAATAGCCTGAATAAAACATTAGCAAATATCCTGTATGACATATCCTGCTTTTTTTGAGAAGTGTGCTGACATGATTCTTCTTTTGCAGATATAAGAACTATTAGGTTTGTGCAAAAGTAATTGCAGTTTAAAAGGTTAAAAATATTGCAAAAAGCACAATTACTTTTACACCAATCTAATAGATTTGCTTTTTGAGTTGGAAAAAGAAAGGGAATGGTATTTTTATTAGAATGCTGATTGGTTCATCATGAACTTCTAAACATAGTGATAATGTTAAATGATTGTAAAAATATAGGAAGCCTGAAATATTACTAAACAAGTATTGTTTATAGTCTCCTTTATTCCATTATGAAAGGAATGCTTAGAGTTATAGAGAATTTTTATACAGCCCTAGCTGTAAATTCTTTTACTATTCCTACCTGTGAAAGCTACTCTGATACTGTCTTCAGTTAGGCAACTGTATTTCTTTGTTTTTTGTTTCTTTTTAAATTAAAGTTTATTGGGCTGACAACCATTAGTACCGTGTTTCCCCGAAAATAAGACCTAGCTGGACAATCAGCTCTAATGCATCTTTTGGAGCAAAAATTAATATAAGACACGGTCTTATATTATACGGTATTAGTGTACATCAGAGGACTGCATTTGAAAGCAAAAGACTTGCATTTAATACTAGTTTTATTAACTAATAGCTAGTGGCCTTCAGGGGAACCGTAAATCCTGAAATGCTTTGCTGAAAAAAAAAAAAAGGGTGTAGAGTCAAAAAACTTGTGATTGAATAAGCATCTTAAATGTTTCATACTGTTTCTTTGTACTGGAGACATACAGTGCACATTAGCATGTTAAAGCCTCTGAGAAGTCCTGTAGTAAAGCTATCCAATGAACTTGGATTAATAAGTATTTCTTATTCCTCTTTTGAAAAGGGAATCTATTTTGATTATAATATTGTCTGGAATTAGTAATCTATAAAAAGCCCTTTGGAAAATACTGCTATAACTGAAATCACCCAAATTTCCTTTAAATCCAGATCTCAGCTTCCCAAGCTATGTGAACTTCTAGAAATTATGTTTTCATTTTAAAGTCTTATCACCAGATATTTTGTCGGCCTGTCCAAGGATCCCCAAATTCAGTCAAGAATGGTCTGCAATGTTTTGTACTTTTAAGTATAACCATATTCAATGTCTACAAACTTGGTTTCACTGTTTCTCTTTTCAGACTTTACTCATTAATTTCCTTTTATTTATTTTTTCAGGGGAACACTATTTAATCTCTTGGTAATTTTAATTAGCAAGCCCCAGATTCCAAAATCTTGTCCTGTGTTTGATATCCAGTTGATGGCTGATTCAACTTTCATTGAGATGTCTTTTGATGCTGAGGTGAGATGAGCATTTGGGGATAGATTAAATGTAATATATAGGGTCCTGGGCTTCTAGTCTTCTAATATGGACTGTGATATTGTAGAATACAGACATATAATTAAATCAAAGAATAAATATTTTGCCAAAACTTAGATAGCTATTCTGTCAATATTAATATATCCATTTTATATAAATTATTTCCTTAGTACACATATGTAAAGTATGTATATTAAGGAAGATAATTAGTATTCTGTGTATATTAGATAAATCTGTCTCTCTATAAAATATGTATATATGTAATTCCATAATAGGGGTCTAATGGGTAAAAAAAGCACTGCCTTAGAGATTTTAGGGTTAACTCTCTTGCCTTAGTTTAACATTTTCTTACCTATCTTACCTGAGTAGTGTGAACTCAGCAAGAGTTACTTGTTCTTCTAAGGTTTTACTAAAACATTAGAAATACCAAACTGCCTAGAAAGCACTTATTCTGAAAGAATAAATCAACTTATTATTAGTTTATTTTAAGCAGGCCAACCAGAATTATTTTTAAAGGATGGGACATGATTTGATAGTTCTTATACATACAGAGTTATGTTTTAGAAAACTCTTAAATTCACTGATTCACTCAATAAATATTCATTGAGAATCTCTTACGAGCTAAACTGTGCTACACAATGGGGTCCAAACTAGAAGCAAAATAGGCACAATCTCTGCCCTCATTAATTGACAGTATTGTTGGAGAGACAGATGTTAATCAAATATAACATGAATATACTATTACGGACTGTATATGGAGCATCGACAATACCACTTTCAACAGTAAAGTTAGTAGATTAGGGATTAAAGAGTGGGTCAGACGCAAGACTCAGATAGGCACAGCTCTTAAGAAGCTAGTGCAATAGTCCAGATGTGAGGGATGATATGGGCCAGAAGGAAGCTTTCCTTGGCCTTCAAATGGGACTAGGCTTTCTTTTTAGAGCTCTCCTAACTTCCCGTACTTTTCTTTCATAGCCCTTACCTCAGTTTGCCACTATGCATTTATTTATTTGTCTGTTCCCCAATAGATTGTATTATATATTCCATGAGGGCAGAGACCATGTCTCTGTTGGTCTCTATTGTATCCCCAACACCTAGTATGGGGTCTGATGCATATTTGTTGAATAAATAGATGAAAAAAAGAAAAGCGATGGTAGTTGTCAAGAAGATAGAGTCCAGAAATTGTAGGAAATTGAGTTGATAGGTTGATGTGGAAATAAAGTATGCAGATTAGATGACTTAGATTCTGGCTTGGGTGCCAGGTAAGAATTACAGCACGGAGAGTAGGTTCAAAGGGGAAATAATGAGCTTGGTTTGGGGTTAGTTGATTTGATTTGCCTATGGTATTTCCATATGAAAATATCTAGTGTGCAGAACAGAAAGATCTAAGTTTCTTGTTTTTGGACTTGCTGATCTCTTGCACCTGGGCTATTAGTGTAGCTATGAGAAGGTCATATACATTTTTGTTCCAAGGTCTAATAGAGTGGGAGATTTCAAACTAGAGCTGTTCCTGGCAAAGAACACTATCAGGAAAACTGTGTTGGCCTGTAGCATGTCCACAGACACTGCTTTCATGCACCAAGTGGCCTATGGGCTAGAAGACAGCCTCACCAACTGACTGGAGTTTTTGAGAGCAAAAAATGTCTCTAAGCCCTATATTTACTCGTACTATAGGAGTTATATATAGTTCAAGTTGCGCATAAGCCTAAATTTCCCAGAGAACCTCCCATGTTAATTCTGGGGAGCATATTTTTACATTTTTGAAAGGGAGTTGTTGATCTGAATAATTTTGCAAATCAAGTGTGCAATTTTTTGTTTGTATTCTGTGAGCTATTGTATCTTCTCCCTTAACTCACTTTCTTAGCCATTATTGTGTAGCCTTTTTATGAAGCTACTTTTTTGAGAATGAGTGACCCAAATAAAAGAGGAAAATTGACCACACTACTTATATTTTCAGTTAATCAAAAATTCTTTTACAAATACCAGAAGGGAACCAGGAGAAATTACCATTTTCTGGCTCTGCCAATGATATTGCATTGATTATCATTTAAAATTCTAGTTACAGAAGCTTATCCTGGAATATACAAATACAGCTACAGCACTTTTATATGAGATACTTCTGGCCTTTCAGCAGGTACAATATATATATTTATTATACATATTATATTGTGTGGTTATTATATATATCATACAACTATTATATAGATATATGATTATGTATTATATGATTAAGAATACACCTTTTTACAAAAACTGCTTGTATTAGAGATGGTTTCCAAAACGTGTTGACTTAAATGATACTACTTTTGCTCTTCAGCACTCATCTATCTCATTTTCCTAAATGATTTTAAAGATTTGATTAAGGACAAAAAAGTATTTGGGAAGGAATGTCGTCTTAGGTACGATGTGAACTTCATGAATATAACTTGTCTATTTCCATGAGTCTTTTAGGGAAATCCTGGATTGAGATCAACCAAGTTTGCTATTAGCTGGATGATGTCCTTTCTACAAAGTCGTCCCCCCACAGTAAGTACTGAGAAGTAAAAGCAAAACCACCACTCAAGGCAAGTTAAACAGAGGTGCTTGTGGTTAATTAATAAAACACAAATTATCTCTATAAGTACTCACGTTTATAAAACAGAAGCAAAGTGCAAATCTGATTATATTATATAATTAAAATGTTTTTATACTGGGGTCTGAAGGTACTGAAATGACATCTTAATGTGATCTTTATTTCATGAAAAACCCTAAGATCTAGAGAAAACAGAATATTAAAGTATTGTCTGTACAATTAAGTGAGAAAAGGAACGTTTCTCTTAAACAGTAAGTATGAGTCGGCGAGTATGAATACACGACTTGCGGTCACCCGGGCCCTGTCCTGCAGGCAGCGTCCTAGTCCACAGTACCACTGCCTGTCCTTGGTACGACAGTCGCCCCGGCACTGGCTGTCCCTATCTTCCCACCGGACTGCAGTTAGAGAGATCTGTTCAGAAGACAAGTCTGATGATGTCATCCCTTGCTTTAAGTCTCTCCCCATGCTATATGAGTCTCTTACTCATTGCCCGGCACCCCCATCACAGGACCTTTAGCACCTGTCTGTCTATCTGTGTGAAATGTTTTTCCCTCCTTTTCCCACCTACTGTGTTTCCCCAAAAATAAGACCTGGCCGGACCATCAGCTCTAATGTGTCTTTTGGAGCAAAAATTAATATAAGACCAGGTATATATTTACTATATTATATTATACCCATATATTATACCCAATAATATATTATATTATTATTACTATAATATTATAGTAAAATAAGACTGGGTTTTATATTAATTTTTGCTGCAAAAGATGCATTAGAGCTGATGGTCCGGCCAGGTCTTATTTTCAGGGAAACACGGTAGTTAACTCCTGCACATCCTTCAGGCCTCAGTGCCCTTTCCTGGGGTGCGTGGGGGAGGAGTCTCTGACCTCTGACTAGGTCACATTCCCCCATTATAGGCACACATAGTCATAGTATGGCCTCTTCTTCCTTTCCTTCAGAGGACTTGTCACTGTTGCAGTTTACATTTGTGTTATTATTTGGTTCTTTGCTGTGGTAGCTGTTAGTGTCTACACATATTCTGGCTCTCGCTCCTTCCAGGCACAGGATTCCAGGATTGTACTTCCCTTCCCACTTGAAGTTAGATGGGTCTCTGTTCTTGCTTTGGCCAAAGGAATGTGAGCAGAAGTAGCCTGTATCACTTCTTGCAGGACGGTTTAGGGGCCAGTGCATGCTTCCCTGGATTCTCTTTTCCTTCTGGCGTGGTGACTGGCAGCATTCTATATGGTGCTGAGTAACTACGAGGAGCAGAACCCCCTACTGAAGTATTGGGGACACACAGTGTGAGCAAGTAACAAGCCTTTGTTGTTTTAAGCAAAGCATTGATATTTTGTGAGATGTGTTACCATAAGATAACCTACTCTATCATGACTGATCTTTCTCCCCCAACAGATTCCAAGTGCCATGAGGGTAGGAGCTGTATCTGTTGTGCTAGGCACATAATAGATGTTCAATAAAATATCTGCTGAATTAATTCTAATAAAGGGTTTACCCCTTAATCTCTTCTCATCTCCCCAAACTTAGTTTCTCTTTATTCATTCATGTATACATACTTTGAGTCAATATACATTTAATTTGAAATCTCTTCAAAAGATAATCATCCAAACTAAATTTTCATTGCTAATGGAGGATTTGACATGCGGTAATATATTCTTTTTCCATACACAAACATGCCTCCATTGACCAGCTCTCGGTTCCTGCTTTGAGCTGTTTTTCTACAGTGATGTTCGGTGTGTCTTAGGGAATCTAGATTCTCTTGCCAGATCCCTGTGACACGTTTACAAAAACCTGGCTGGAGCCTGAGGGTACACTTGTCAGTAGTACAGCCAGCTGCCTATACCGAGATGGGGTCCATGAACGTGGCTCCTTTAGCAGCACACAGATTCTAACCAGTCTCACACCCACTTCAAGGACTGTCATTAAGTAATAGTCCTTCACAGCAATAGAAGCTGGTATGTGCAAGATGCAAGACCTTTACTTTTTCTGTGCAGTGGTTGCCGACCCTATCACCTGAACTGACGTGTGAAATCTGGGGTCTTAAGAACTCCAAGCAACAGGAAAGTTTCTTTATCAACCTCTAGCGTTGGTTCGCTTCATCAAAGGAATTGAGTTGATAAGGCCAGTCTATGACATAAAGTCAGGACGAAGAGTGGCAAAAAACCACTAACACTTGAAAGCTTCCAAATTAACCCAGTTCTCAAGAGTGTGGGTAGAAACAGACCTTTTGAGAGAATTTGCAAGCAAGGCAACCGTTGGGCTCATTGACTACACCTGCATGTCACTCAGCTCTGGCTGATCCTTTTACCTGGTTAGAGCATGATGCTAAAGAAATTAAAATTTTAATCTGCTAGCAGGCATTGCTCTGTTCCACTGCTCCACACTCTCCATCCTCAGTCTGTGTTTACCTGACACAGTGTTTAGTCAACATGTGTAAATGGGTCTGTATTGAAGGAAACCCACTTCCGACTACCTGCCCTATTCAGGAAGGGCCTGTAGCAATATCAACAGAAAAGGTGACACGGTTATTGATACTAACTTAAGGGTATACAGAGTGACTTGCAGGTTATAGCTTGAAGGGCACTAACACTCTCCTCCTGGTTCTTATAGTAGCCCACATTTATGGATAGTAGTTTGAAAATGTGACCACCCCCCCAAAAAAAAGACTCGTGGAATCCATTGTTTTCATTTTTTAATATTTAGTTCTGTTGTGACTTACAGTGTTGTGTGTGTGTGAGAAGCAGGAGCTTCTCACATTACTGCTACTTCTTCCACTTTAATTTCCCCCCAAGAAACGACAAGGGACAGGCTCTCGATGAAAACCCCAGCTGACAGTGACATCGACCTTACGTGTTTGTGTCAAGTCTGGTTTTCTTTGCTTTCACACTTAGTGTTTCTCAAGGTGTGGTCCAGGGCACAAATCCATCAGAATTATTTATGCTAAAGATAAGGAGGTGGGGCCCCAGATTCTGCATGTTTAGTGACTTGCCCAGCTGATTTTCATACACACTAAATTTTGAGAACCACTGCCTTCTAGGAACCTTCTTTGAAAGTCACAGGCAGTTTATCTCTGTGGGCCACTTGTTCTTAACAATAGAAGAGAAACCATCTTCCATAGGAGGCCATAGACCTTTCCAGGCTCCCCTTCTGTCTCCACTTCTGCTTCGAGTATTCTCTTTCCCGTTTGGAGCCAAACTTCCTTGACAGTCAGTACTAGTCTGATCCTGCTTGTAGAGCGGCAACGGGTAAACCCAATTGGTCAATGGTCTTATGCTTGCTGAGTACCATGTCAGTGAAAATAGCACCAGGACACTGGGGTACAGGTGGTGAGGGCTTCGGCCTACATTTCTAGTAGAAGCCCCAGCGGAAATAAGCACTTTTATGAGTGGCACACAGCCTACATGTAATGCATTTTCCTTGTCTAGATTACTTTTGTGGCCAGTATTGTGAAGCAAGTGGTGAAGGGGCTTTCGGCTTCATTTCAGCTGCTAAGTCCCGGCCAGGCAGTTCTGTTGTACCAGCAGCTTTTCATCCTCAAGAGCTGTCTGCAGCACAGCAAGACGCTAGCTGAGTACATCAGGAATGACTACGGAGAAGAGTTCAGGTAAGGAGAAGTCTGAATCTCATCTGCAGAAAAATCCACTCATTTCTGATTTTCATGCAAAACTGCAAAACGGCCCACTATTTAGATTAAGTGACACTGGCAAATTCTGTTTTTGATTTTAATAGTCTTTCACTTTGATCTGCAGTAAGGCAGGATTTCGGGGAGCTCTAAGAACCACTGCCATTTGAAATCTATTCCCAGGCCAGAAAAGACTAGTGAAACATCAAACTCTCTTTGAAGAACTGTTTCTCACTCATTGTCTTTATTGCAGCTAGCGTCTCACAGAAGTTATAATGATTTTTAACGTGCTGTGAGTATTTAAGAGTAACAAACCCACTGAAGGGGAGGGATGAAAAATTATGGATTGTGAATTCAACTGAGTCATTGGGGAAAAACAATAGATAAAGGAGAAACAATGAATGAATGTGGTTATTGGTTTTTTGTTTCATTTACCCCTCTCTTACTCTCAAAAACAAATCAGTAAGGAAGAGCAGCAGTAGCACAGCACTGGTTTCATCAGCCAGCCTGTTTCGCACCTCAGGGGTTCCTGCTTCTATTTATAGGCTGGCAAAGCCAAGTGCACTTAGCTGTACAGCCTTGCATTAGCACCTACCAAGGAAAAAACCAGGCTGTGTCTGACTTAAGATGAAAAGGGTGCAGCAGGCATAGCTTTGCCAGCAGTTTGGATGGACACATAAATGGATGTGAAGGCAGGCATTGTGGCCTTAGATGGGTTTTTAAAAGCTTTTCCACCCAATCGGAGGGTCCTGTTTTTCTTCCATGTGCTTTTATACCATCGGTTCTACTCTGGCTCCTAAAAAATGGTTTTGTTTGGCCCGCTCTGAGTTGGTCCACACAACCCAATTTTTTCCTCGTTTTTTTTTTTTGAGGTAAAATTCATATATCATGAAATTCACCACTTAAACATTTTAAAGTGTGCAATTCAGTGGCTTTAACACACTTTACAATGTTGTACCACCATCACCACTATCAAATTGCAGAACAGTTTCAACACCCCCAAAGAAACCTGTTACCAATTTAAGCAGTCATTCCATATCTTCCCCTCCCCCAGCCTGACAACCACTAATCTTTCTCTCTCTGTGGATTTGCCTATTCTGGACATTTCATATCAATGGAATCATACAATATATGGCTTTTTGTGTCTGGCTTCTATCACTTAGCATAATAGTTTCAAGGTTCACCCATGTTATAGCATGTGTCACATAAAGCAATTTTTAAAAATCAGTGATGCACATTTAAAAATAAGAGGAACTGGCAAAAATGGTGTCACACTTGCACATGACAATGGTTGGCAGAGCTCCACAGCAGCTACCCTCTCAGGTGATGCCGTACTGCTTAGTTTGCCACTGTCTCCTCTTTCTAGTCTTACTCTTACCCTTTCTCCTACTATGTTACCTGTGGGCATTTGGGTTTGTGATTCTTGTTTTAAACTAGTGATTTTCAACTTGCCGTGCTTAGAATCACCGAAGTAACTATTAGAAAATACTGATACCCAGGTCCCATATGTAGAAATTCTGTTCAATTTGTCTGAGGTGGGGTCTGGGCATTGACATTAAAAAACTAACAACCTCTCCAGGTAATTCTAATGGGTTAAGAATCAATTTTTTAAGCCATTCCAGGGATGGCTAAAGGGTTTCTCACTTTTATCTATTCTCCTGGCCTGTCCTATAGTTTCACTTAAGTTATGGGGATGAACCCTACTCTTCTCTCTTGACTCTACGGCTTGACTCTTTCATTTCATCTCCCTACTGAGTATTGCCTGAGCAAACAAGAAGCAGAACCTCAGCTCACACTATGGTGAGGACAGCCTGGCTTTCTTATTAATGCTTTCATGACGGATACATTATTCATGAAATGCACTTGCTTGGCCGAAGCAAAGTGCTTCAGTGAGCTGAAAGATCTCCTGTGTCACATGGGGGTGGGGGAAGGGCTGAGCGTGCTGGCTGAGTCTCGTGGCTGAGACTCCCACACCCGACACCCCACACCCGACACTCCGACACCAGCGAGTGTGTACATACTGATGGGACCAGCGTAAAAATTCTTGTTTTTAAAGCTCTCTCTTTTGTTTCTTTTTATGATTTGCAGGTACTTTATTCATATGTCAGCCTTGGAACAAAGGCTCCCACGGTGTTACCCCATTACCCAGCCTACCACTCAACTTTTTCATGAAGTTCTGAAATTGGTTGAACAGAAATAATGTGTGAAATGTTAGTAACTGAGTATAAAATGTTAATTGGGAGTCAACTTAATATTTATGAGAAACAGTTTTTGATTTACTTAGTACCTGGCCATCTCTTGTCCTGTCATCAAAGATTGTATTTGAATGTTCCATCAAACCCTTTCTAAGAGAAGTCCTTCAAGTTTTTTATCTGTCACAAAAAGAAGCTTTAAATAACACTGCACATATAAATTGGTGCTAAACACTAGTGTTTCTCTAAAAAAAAGAGTTTCTAAAGACAAAAAACTATAAAGGGAACAGAAGCTCGTGGAGAGCAAGTGGAGAAAGTGCAACCTGATGATATCTGTTGGTGCAGTAACGGTGAGTGGCTTGAAGCCACTGAAATATCCAAAGATAAATGGTGGTGGAGTATAAACTACAAAGTGATCATTAGAGAAAATGCTGAGCCATAGGACGACAGCCCCGTTCTCCACCTGCCAAAATTCTGGTGACATAAGTAGTCATGGAAGAATGAGCAGAAGAACACAGGCATGAGAAGGTCAGTTCCTCATGCATCACAGAGAAAGACGCTTGGACTTTCTTCAACAAAATTAAGTACATTTTGCTACTCTGTTTCAGGCACCTGTGGGTTAATGTCTCCTAGAGTCGCTATAAAAGAGAAATGGTCTATAAACAGTCATGCTCTCCCAACCATTAAAAAAAAAAAATGTCTTCACTGTATCTTATAACAATACACTAATTGAACCCAACAAAACCTCAACTTTGGAATCACTGAGAGCTATTGAATTTGGGCTTCTAAGAACTTAGGAACGGGACCTTCCTTCGACTTAGCATGATTTGAGGTAGGATCAGAGAGAAATCCACCTCCCAAGCCAGATTTGCCTACGCTGTGCAGTGGAGGCAGAATTAGACTCACTCAGGACATCTTATCTCTGGTTCTGCCTGAGCCATTAACCAGCTACGTGACCTTGACAACTCATGTCTCCTTTTTGGGCCTCTTCTCCTGTGTGGAAGGACGGGACTAGGAGTTCCCCAAGTTCTCTGCCAGTTTGTAATGTTCTCTGCTGGTGATAAGCCACTTAACACTGTAACGGACTAGTGCATTCCTCTGCTACCCTGGCTCAGTGGATGATTTCGCATTGGCTCCAAATAATCCTGCTTTTTTCGGATCGAACATTTCCCTTTCAGCAGTCACCAACATCACTCCGCCAAGTGTCCACGCCTTCTCCACCATCACCTATCAAGGACAAGTCTTCTACTCTGCAGTCTGGGGGCAGCAAGGGGAGCCAAATGGTGCTTATGAGTGTCCTGGGCTGTTAGATGGGGGACTGTGCCCAAGAGACAATCAAGCAGAAGAATATGAAAAGATTCTTGGGAAACAGGCAAGCGACACTTCACACTGGACAAAGGATGGACAGTGGGTTGACTACTGGTGAAGGTGGAACCTATCGAAGGACAAGGTACCAACTCAGTTCGTCTCAGCTTCCAAGCAGCGCCTGGGCTCTGGGCTGGCAGTGCAGGCTCTGGAGGGCTGCAGGTTTCTCTCCCAGGTGCCGTCTGGCCCATGTCGCCTCTTCTCTCCTGCTGCTCTCTTTGCTCTGAGCACACACCTATCTCATCTCTGGGAGCAAAGGCTCTGTCAGAATGTACCTGACTCTTCCTAAGGCAGTAGCTCTTTAGGTTAAATATTTGTCACCCTGATTTTCTTATGATCATGTCTATTCATTTGTACAGTCTGGAAGAGAGCGGACACCCAGAAATGAATGCTTTGAAGGGTTATCCTGCCATAGTGTTTTTCTTGTGTGTCTTTTGCATTGTTGCCAAAGCCAAGAAAATCACTAAATGATCCATATCTATTAGTGGTCAGACACAGTTGATTGACTAAACATTGACCTCAACCACAAAATAATTATTTTTCAGGAAACCTCACTGTAGAAAAATTATGAATATGAAAATCACATAAACAACAAAGGAGCACCAAAAAGACAAGCACTCATGACCAGTTTTCAGGCTGGGTTCAAGATTCTGGACTCTGACCACCTTTATAATACAAGCGTTGCCATTTACTGCACCCCACAAATAGTACAGTCACAGCTGTACCATTAAAAACAAACATATGTATAATAGGGGGTAAGAACATGGGTTTTGAGGCCAAAATGGTTGAATTTAAATCCTATCTCTGCACTAGTTTTGGACCTTGGGAAGTTACTCAACATCTCTAAGTGTCAGTGAAAGCAGAGATAATATAACCTCTCCCACAGGGCTGTTAGGAGATTTATATGAAAAGGTGTCAGTAAAGCACATAATATGGTATCTGGCATGTAGTAAGGAATCAGTACATGGGATTCATTATTATTAAAATAATAACCCAAACCGATGAGACATTCGAGATTAGTAAGTATTGCCCTTATTTTTTGGACCAACTTGGGGTATAGCTAATATACTCAGAGAGCCCTTGATCTATATAGCATTGAAGAACAGATTCACTTAGTTATTAAATTGAAAATTCAGTTTCCTATTAGCAGGCATGTGATTTAATTGACAAGTGACCATTTCTATGCTCACCACCATGAAGGGGTACTATCACTGCAAGAGCGATGTGGGAAATACTCTTCCTGCGGGGAGACAGAAAGCTTTCAGTCATTAAACTTCTTTCCACCTTTGACTCAAACAGCTAATTACTGATAAAACTGATGTAGCCATTCTGTACTTGCAGAGTTCCTCATTGATTCATAGGGAGTGTCAGAGGAGATAAATGAAGACTTTGTTCATTTTACCGAAGTCTAGATAATTTAGATACTATGTAAAGAGGGGAAAGCTTGAAGTTCCTACAATGGATAATGTATTTGACATATTTCCATTTGAACCTCACTCACTGGTAGCACCACTTTCAATTGTCATCTGGTCAGACTGTCAGACCAAGCACTCCTGTGTCTGTAGAGCTGTGTCTTTTGGATCTGAAACTTTTCTCATTTGGAAGGCAGCATGACTCCCTGGCTAGAAATGTGGGTAGTGGAACCTGGTGGCTGAGAGTATAGATCTATGTCAGAAAGATCGTGTTTTGACTCCTGCCTGTCTACTTACTTGTCATCAGACTTTTGGTAGGTTATTTAACCTCTTTCAGAACTTTATTTTATCAATTATAAGACAATAAAAAGCCTACCTTGAGAGTTTTTATACATATTCATTCATTTATCGATAAACAAATACCATGTTTCCCCGAAAATAAGACCTCATCGGACAATCAGCTCTAATGCGTCTTTTGGAGCAAACATTAATATAAGACCCGGTCTTATTTTATTATAACATAAGACCGAGTCTTATCTAACATAATATAAGACTGGGTCTTATATTAATGTTTTCTCCAAAAGATGCATTAGAGCTGATTGTCTGGCTAGGTCTTATTTTCGGGGAAACACGGTAGCTCTGTGGCTAACATACAATGGATGAGCAATATGGCATTGTTTTTCCAGTTCAAAATGATATCTGTAATTTCATATGGTCCAAACAAAGAAAAACCCCTCAATAAGTAGTACCTATTATCTTAACAGAAACACTAATTTACTTAGTGAACTTCTATTTTAAATACATGTCATTTATTCCAATTTCCCAGATAATATGGCACTTGGTTATAACATGGCTTATTCCTAGACAGATTTGGATAAACCTTACATAAAATCACACAGTTCAATTACAAATTATTGAGTGAGCATAAGATACTTAAACATGTGTGCAACAGAACTTTAAATTTTCTTGATTGCCTTCGCCAACAATAAAAGTCTGTGCTTTCACCAGTCTCTCCTCAGTAACTGATACTTCATTTACTCCACTGCTCAAAAAAGAGAAATTTGAGAGACCTCCATGTTGTCCCTTTTCTCTTCATTCCCTAAATGTAACCCATCAGCAGTGCTTATTGGAAAGTCCTTCAAAATGTTATCGGGAATCTACTGACTTCCCTTAATTACTGCTACTACCCTCAGCCAAACCTCCGTCACCTACTCAGTAGTCTGTTTAGTGACCCTGCTTTCACCCTGGACACCTACAATCTTCTCTCTAAGGTGAGTGATTTTTTTGAACAAGAAAATCAACACAATGTCTGATTTAAAACTCTTCCATTGCTTCTCATCACCGAGGATGAAATCCAGAGCCTTAACCATGGCCTTCCAGGCCCCTCATGACCTGGTCTCTGACTACCTCTGCGACCAAATCCAATCATTCTCACCCTCACGACTCCCCACAGATATTGGCCTTTGTGGTTTTCCTTCAAATTAATAGTCCCGTCCCCCAAGGTTCTTTCGGGCCCTGGAAATTCACACTAGCAAATGCTTTCCCCCAGATCTTCAAGTGTCATGCCTAAAGAGAGCTGCTTGGACCACTGCAAAGTAGCCTCCCACCCAACCCACTTCACCGTATAATGTATAAGTTGATTTGCTTATTCTTTGCAATGTAAGCGTTTAAGAATGTAAGTTCCACGAGGGTCTGGCCCTCGTAGGTCTTGTTCAATAGTCTATCCCATCATCTGGAATAGTGCCTGGTACAAAGTGCCTCTTCTATGCTGAGTGGAGGAATGCACCGAAGAAACGTGTAGACGGAGACACAGAGAAGAGAACTGGCTGCCCTCGCTGCCACCTCACAGCAAACTCCTGAGGGACCCCAGGTGAGGCCTATGAAGGAACTGCCCAGCCAGTCCACAGAATTGTGAGACATAATAAAAGGTTGGGTTTTTCAGCTTTATTGAGATATGACTGACAAAATTGTAAGATATTTCATGTACAATGTGATGATTTGATATGCATATATGCTGAAAGGATTTCCCCAAGTGCATCCATCACCTCACATATTTACCTTTTAAAAATTTTTTTTTGATGAGAACATTTAAATTCTATTCTGTTAACAAATTCCAATGATACAATACAGTGTTATCAACTATAGTCACCATGTTATACATTAGAGCCTCATGCTTATTTATCTTCTAACTGAAAGCTTGTCCCCTTTTACCAACCTCTCCCTATTTTCCCACCTCCTAGTCTCTGGCAACCACTTTCTACTCTCTGTTGCTATGATCTCAACTTTAAAATAAAGGGTGTTTAAAGCCTCTGAATTTTAGAGTAGTTTGTTATGTAGCAATAGCTGAACAAAACAATCAAGAACATTTAACTAAAATTATGCAATATTAAATCACTGTGAGGGTAATTCCCAATTAAATAATTCACTCTGGTGTTTTACTGGTCTATATGTTCTTCCAGCTATTTTTTTCTACATTGTTAAAATCATTATATAAAATTTCCCTTTTGTCACTTTAAATGGATTCAATAATATTCCACAGAGTTCTTCTAGTCCTTTTAAAATTGGGATTTATATCTGTTTGGACACAGCAGGGTCCACATCGTAACTGTCCTTTACTGGGGAGGGGCACGAGGCATCACACAGTGCAAATCCTAGCTGACAACGTAAGTGTTGATGGCATACAATGTGCACCAACTAGACTGGGATTGCTTCGTCTCTCAACCCTTCTTCCAGCCAGCCCCTAGCAGGGACTGGGTTACATTATAAAGCATAGAGGAGACAAGTCTTTGAAAGTTTACTGGTTATATATCTCAGAGATTGCTGGCTTCTGGGTTTGGGGAAACCTTGGGTCAAAAGGTTTTCTTTCTATTTTTGTCTGGTCTCTTTCCTTTGTTGTTGCCTTCTACTTGGAAGGTGGCTTTGACTCTGGACAACTAAGAGGGGCCACGGGTGGGGCAGGAGAAAAGGAAGCAACGGTTGTTTACTATTGGTCCCAAGATTCTGAGAGAGGCAAAGAGGACCTTTAAGTTTCCTTGCAGGTGGTCCGTTCCTTTGAAGGCCCCAAAGGGTATGGGGTTTCATGGCAGAAGCTGTGCTTATAAAGAAAGATGTTGGTTTTGACTGAAGCACTAACCCCTTTCCTCCTCTTTCTATGATGGTAGTGAGGACAGAGTAGTAGCGGTGGTGGCAGTGACTACGCATATGGTGACTTGTCTGTCTGGTCAGCAAGGAGGGCAGTGGAGGAGGGAGGAGCAGGGTGTAGAGCAAGTGACAGAGGGCCGCTGTGGGTTTTTGTGGGCCATCCTGCCATACTGTGCAGCCATAATTTATACCATTGTTTCTATAGGGAAATTATTCTGTCTTCCGCACAGCTGAACTACAAATGAATTTGGAAAGGACACATTTACAAAAGGAGTATTTTACGTCTGTGAGCAAACACAACCACCAGAGGGCAGAGCTGGTTTAGGAAGACAAAAGTAAAACTTGGCTCTCAACAGGCGCATTGATTTTTAAACTTTTCCAGTTCCTGCAGATCTTCATTATTTTTTTGTTGTTATGCTGCTTTCATATGTACTAACATAAATCTAGGTGTAAGAAAGCTCCTTATGCTCTTATAAAATCAACACAAATTGATAGTTTAAAAGTTTATAAAATGAAGTGCCAATTAAAATCATTAATGCCATGTATGATGTTTTGCCGAAACTCCGTCTCCTCTTGCTAAATGAATATGGTAAAATGTACAACATAGACTCTTGAGTTCAGTATCCTCTGCTATCACGTTTCACTTTTTTCTCTCAGAACTACTACGTGTCTTTATTTAACAGGCCCTGCTGAGGTCTGACTTCTACTTGGCTTGAATATATTTCCCTATGTGTGAATTCTGCTTCTGTTCTCTTTTTGGCCAGGGACAACTACAGTTCTCCCATGTAGGGGCAAACAATGGATCAAAGTAAACAATGCAAACACAGGCATTTCATTTAAACAAAACAAAACAAAACAAAACTTTAAATTCTCTAAGAAACCCCACAGACTTTCAAGTTGAAATCTAGACTCCATTTGATAGGCTCTGCTATAGGAGAAGAGGCTCAAATGTTTTAAGTATGGTGACTGAACATCATGGTTTCCCTCAGTGGTTTATGCCTTTTTTTCCTAGCACGCCCTGTTTCATTTTCAAAAGTATCCTCATTTGGATGACAAAGTGTAAGGTTACATACCCTGGTTATAGGCCAGTTCTGGCGTGGAGTTTTAAGATCAGGAAAGACCTGCGTCTTAGCTATAGGAGTGAGGAAACAAAGAAGGTAAAGCCATTTACAGACGTTTCATAGACTTCTCTCATAAGCTTATCTAGTCCGATGAGTGAAGCTTTGGGGGTTAAACCAAACTTCAGACATGTTCTGATCTCCCCTTGTGACTCGGAAGCCTCAGGGGTGCCCCCCACTCCCCATACTCTCAAAACACCACCTCAATACAGTTTATAAGAAAGAAAGCGAAATATTTTATCACAATTAGAATCCTCCGATATCTGAGAACATATAACGTCCTTTTAGGGTAGGATGAAACTTATAAAAGGATCACATTTACTCAGGAAAGCTGGAAGACAGGACAGCAGTTTTGTAACTGCATGACATAATTTGGCTAACGTGTACTGGTTGCTACACAACAAAATGAGTCCTCACCGCCAAATCTCGAGACCAAATTCAGTTGCCAGAGTGACTTCAGATGGTTCAGGGTTAACATAATGAAAAGATGCCACAAAATAGTGATTTTTTAAGGAGACTGCGAAATACTTCTGTAAGAAATATATATTCTCAGAGAAAGTGTCTGTGTGTGTATCTGTGTGTGTGTGTGTGTGTGTGTGTGTGTGTGTGTGTACAACCTACTGGACCAAATCCAAGAACCAAAGTTGTTCACAAACTGAAATGTGCTGAGATTGGTCCATTGAAGTGATACTAATGAGAGCATTCTGGCAACGTTGAGTCTTCATGCCTTCAGAAGATGACTGTTATCAGCATTATTTCATGTTTATCAAGCCCCAACTGGGGCAACCTGTAACCAAAAACAAGGAAGGGAGAGGGGGAAAAAGCACTATCTGTTTGTGGTCTATGTGTCAGGCATTCAATGTGGTGGAACGGTCTTAAAAGTGGTCTATCACAAGGTTTAGCAGGTTCCACACGATTTTCAAGGATCTCGTTGTCCCAGAGAGAAATCAATTCAATTCAAAAGCATCTATTCTGAGCTAGTTGGATACTTAGGGTACACAAAAGTAAGTCAAGTTGGGGTGGCCAGATGGTTCAGTTGGTTAGAGCGCAAGCTCTTACCAACAAGGTTGCCAGTTCGATTCCCACATGGGCCAGTGTGAGCTGCACCCTCCATAACTAGACTGAAGGACAATGACTTGGGGCTGATGGGCCCTGGAGAAACACACTGTGCTGCTATATTCCCCAATAAAATTTATTTAAAAAAAATTAAAATAAAATTAAGTCAAGTTGGATCCCTGTTCTAAAAGGCTGTTTTCTAAGCTAAATTATTTTGAGTACAACCTTCAAAATTTTTGCCATGTCATCTGTATTTTTATCTACTCAATATTTTTCTAACATCGTTATTTACTCAATAATTTTCTTATATTTCTACCTACATTAGCCATGTCCTAAAGAATACCTGGGAAATCATGGAGTTGATGTCATACATATATATATGTATATACATATACATGCATATATATATACACACAAAACACTTGTGTGTACATATTTCTAATGAACATTTTTAAATAAACACAAACAATTTTTTAAAATGTCTTTTCCTTGGACTATCTAAAATAACCTTTGCACCACTCTATGGAAATGATAATAGTAATAAATACTCAAAGAAAATATTTTACAAGGGCAGGGTAGGCCAGATGACAAAGGTACAAAGTGTTATAGGAAATTACAGGAAGAAGAGTTTAATTCTGATTGGATGCATCAAGGAGGCCTATTTAGAATAGTCTGTATTTGAAGAGGTTTTAAAAATAGCTAAATCTGTGATTTTTTTCTTTTTAAACCAAACAACGTGGCAAAATAAGATTTGACAAAGTTTGGTGGTAAGTGCACAGATTCTCTTTACTTCTCTGTATGCTTGAAATATTTCACGATAACAATAATAAAGTGTGTCTAGGACATGGAGAGGAGAAAAGCATCCCAAGTAGAAGAGAAAGTACGAGTGGAAGCCCAGAATACTGAAATTCAGGCAGGGAGTCTGGTTCTATCGAAGGTGAGTCCTGGAAAATAAGGCTGGAAAATTAAGATGCAGTCAGATCACACAGGAACCTAGCTAAGTGGTCCTGACAAAGACATCTGCAGGTATGGGAAACCCCTGGGGGTTTCTGATGAACAATATATGATCAGAGCAATAGATGAGGAATGGAACTCTGGGAGAAATTTGCAAGATGAGGAGAGCTCAGATTTGGAAGGATCTTACAATAATGATTCGGGTGAAAATATGAGTGTCTGCCTAAGCTCCCTAACATCCTGATTTGCTCCCTGGTTCTGCCTGGTAGCATTCTGTTTTTATTTTTTTTTAAATCCATTTCCACTGGTCAGTGATATTTCCTCCTTCCTACCCCAGATCCTTTGTAGTCTCATCCAACTATGTTGTAGACCAGGGGCTGGTAAACTTTTTCTGTCAATGGACAGATAGTGTAAATATTTTAGGCTCTGCAGTCCGTACAGTCTCTGTTGCAACTATTCAATGCTGTTATAGCGAGAAAAGCAGCCATAAACAATACATAATGAATGGGTGTGGCTGTATTCTAATAAAACATTTATTTATAGATAGTGAAATTTAAATTTCAGATAATTTTCACATATCAATAATAGATGTTTTGAAAAATAAGATCAATTAAGACAAGAAGACTATGAAATTACCTCGAAAACAGAACAGTACTTTATGACTAAATATTATGATGTAAATTAGAATAAAGAGACTGAAAAAAAGAAGGACCAAAATATGATTAGAAAAGGAGAAAAGGCAATGGGGGGAAATTGATAGAGGAAATAAGCAAAACCACAGTTGCATTGCAAGAGAAGGAGCGTGGTTAAAAGAGAATTTTATTTAAAATAAAAACTGGTGAGGGCTTGACTGGAGGAGCACTGATTTTTAACAATAATGCTTTTCAGAGACTTGGAAAGTTGTAATCCAGGACTGCTACCCATGTACTGTCAGAATAAAGATTATCCCACATTTTGTAAAGGACAACTTTGTCCACCTGTTTATATCTTTTGCCTTAAATTCTTAGCATCTCCCAAATGAGGTATTACAAACCTTCCTCAGGAGGGCTCGAAGTCTTAGGAATTAAAGCACACAGCGGTGTTTCTGCTTTCAAGAAGGAAGTTTCTCAATTCATTTCTAGGCTCAGTTCTGGGGTAATTTGTGCTCCATCTCCTCTCTAAGCCTTGCAGGTAGTGATAATTTAAAAAAAGTGGTGGGGTGGGAGAATGTTTGGTTTTATCATTAAGTGTCAAGAAGACGTCATCTGTAGAAAGAAACGTTTAATAATATGGAGAAAGCACAGCCCCAAGGGTCTTCATGAAGACCTCTATCTCCTATGTAAATGGATGAATGGCCAGAAGTGCCACCTTTTTATAATGTGGGCAAGATGACAGCAATGAATGAGGAGAGGAATTAAAACATTTAATGATACATACATACTTAAGGAAGAAATACTCAAAAGATTTTCTCTGAGGAGCAGAAGACAAGAATTGTAACGATGCTAATCATGTCACTAAAAGAATCACACAAGTGCAGGATCATTTAAAACACAAAGGGAGAATCTTAATGAGCACTCCAGTCTCCTGCAGAATTAACTGGAAAGAAAATGTTGACAAAGGTACAGTTTCAATCTAGTTCGGGAGTTTGAATAACGCTCATATATGAGAACAACTTTTAGATTTTAAGAAAAATGATAAAAAATTTCCTGGGGTTCAAGTAAGGAGGGCATTAGCAATACTGATTACTGTAATTATTTCAGCAACTAATTCTCTAATGTCAACTATGTGCTGCATAGATTAACAAGATTCAGTGCCTCTCTTCAAGAAGCTTACGATATACATGAGTATATACATACATACATATCTCAAGGGGAGTAAGTTAACCACAGAAATAATTATAAGGTGGTTGATAATAAATAAGCCAGAAGTTCAAATTTGTGTGAGTTAGAAGAAGTATTATATCCTGTTGAGATAGTAAAATTTCTATGAAGGAAGTATAGCATTAGAGATGACAAAATAGTAACATTTTCATAATGAGGGATACGAGAGATATGAGAGAAAAGCAGTCCAGGCAGTGGGTATGGCAACACCAAAGGTACAGAATCAGGAAAACAGGAGAAGTTTTTAGGAAACTGAGTAGCCATGTTGCTAGAGTATAAAATATATATCTATATACAGATATATCTAGCTATCTATATATATTTTTGGAAGGGGGCCAATAGGAAATACAACTGGAGAAGTAGCAGGAATCAAATTGTGAGGAGCTGTTCACTCATTCGCTCATTCCACAAACATTCACTGAGCACCTGTGCTTGGCATTGTGCTAAACACAGTGGCAAAAATAGACCTAGGAGACCTGAGTGCTATTACCGCTTTGTCTGTGTACTCACAGACTTTCGCAACTAGAGACCTAAACATTCTGTTGATAAAAGGAAGTCACATAATTTGTCTGCTCCCCAAATTTCATCTTGAATTAGATTTATCAATGGTGGCGGTCTGAATCCACGTGAAGAGAGATGACTTCTGTCTCACAGGGGTTCAAAAGTAATTTTGAGGAGGAAAGAAACACATTTGTGACCGATTATACTTTCAAGTTACACTCCAGTTTCCAGGAACTAGGTCAAATTCCTTAGCAGGTTTGGAAGGGTTTAACCTGTTCCTCTCTGGGCACAGTGCCTTGTCAGCTTGTCCCACAGGAGGCTGGTCCTGCTGTTTGTCCCCGTGCGGGTGAGAGTGTGATGATGAATCGCGGCCCAGCACTGGTCCACCAGACTGGCCCAAATCTGGGCTTTATCAACTGGAAGCTCCTGCTCAAGAATTCCAAGGACACATTCTTGCAGCTGTTTTTGGCCTTGAGCATGATTAGAATGTTAATCTCTCAGCTGGAGATGACATACTTTGAGACTCTGTCGAAACTACAGGAACCCAGATTTGAAAGGGGCAAATATGGGCATGCTGGCTATTAAACTAAAGAGGGTGTGTCTACGTTTAAACATTTTGTAAGAAAGAAATGTGAAATAACAAAACATAGAATTGCAAGTCAATGAAATGCAGAGCAATTATATAGATGACAATTAAAATGAAATGTAAGACTATTAGGGAAAAAGCTATAATAAAAGATTATTACTAACTCAGAACAATTATATAGATGACAAAATGAAATGTAAGACTGTATTAGGGAAAAAGCTATAATAAAAGATTATCACCAACTCGAGGAGCTATAATAGAATAAGGAGGCTTCCTAAGCTGAGCGTTAACTGTGTACAGGGTGGGGGTAGGGGCTTAAAAAGCTATCCCATTTTTAAGACTGAATCTGTGAACTCCCTGTCCTCTGCGTTTTTTAACTCAAGCCTGACATTAAACACTTCAGAAACTGCTGCCAAACTTGTCTTTGCATCCGGGAAGCAGCCCTGCAAGTCCTTACACAAAGCTTCCGGCTCTTCAATGGCCTCACTGATGAAAATGAATTTACTTATTTTACTACTGCCACTCACACGTTAGTCTTCTAACAATATAATATCTCAGAGGACCTAATCGCTGTCCTTTCACCCCCTGAACCCGAAATCCATGTTGGGCCAGTGCAATCCAGAGAATGGACTAGTTTTGATCCCCTAGACAAATGCATAAGCCTTTTTAAAATCAAATTTCTGCCGAGTGACTCACTCTTAGAAAGGAAGACATAGCAGAAACATCATTTATTTCAGTCAGTACAATCAGTACAGGGTTGAATGCCTGACATATTCCTAACACTGTGCTTGATGCTATTAGGGAGAGAAGTGTCTGGGCCTAACAGTCAGTGGTACATGACCAACACAATTAAATAAAGAAAGGTGTAAGACAGTAACTGATTAGCTGTTCTCTCTCCTTTCTATGTACTGTGCTAAGAAGGCATTCTTGTCAAACGGCCTTGCTACCATGGTGACAGTTACTAAGAAATGCACAGATCCATATATGAACAGGTTACAGAGTTCTGTTTTGTTATTGTTGTTTTTAAATATGTAGTGTTCCCGTCAGATGAATAATTCTTAATATCAGTCTCCAATTTTCTGCATGGACACTCTGTATTCAAATCCTTCAAGAAAATGGACCAAGAGCATGTGGGCCCATCCATGCTGAGCCTGCAGTTTGGGGGTTTCCTCATTGCTTGGGGATCAGGGTTTAACCCTCCATGTGTAGTCTGGAATAACCTCAAACTCCCAGGCTTCTAAATTTATCCAATCCTTTACTACACAGGTATGATTCCTGAAGGTTACCTCAAAGTCAGGAAGGAATTCTTGACAATCTCTTACTCTAAATTCCTGTTTTTGCCTCTCTTATGGTTGCAATGTTCTCTGTGCCCTACCTCATCCTAGCTGTGACCACTGGACAGGGTCCTCATTTAGTCCCCAAGCACCCCAAGTGGTTGTTTATAACGACTATTATACTGAAAGTCTGGGAATAATACTATAGCACAGGACAGGAAATATCAGTATCCAAAAATTCTTTGGCCATTTTCTACATGGGAAATTTTTCATGGGTCCTGCCTGCTGCCATTTTGCTCACACTTCCTTCTCCTCCATCTCCTTTCTGAGTTCTTAGGGTCTAAATTTCTGTAATTCCCAGCAATATAATTCTCGTTTTCAAATCCTATCCCATATGGACTCACAACCCCAAAAGGTCCATCTTTTTTTTCCTCCTCAAACAGAAGTTCCATTTACCCCAGAAGTGACTTTTGCCATTCCCCCAGAATATAAACGAGCAGCTAAAAATAGCTATCTTTAAAAGTTATTTTCTTTCCCTGTTCATGTGCTTTTTTGGCTCAATTTTCCCATTTGATCTGTAGCTTTTTTCTTGAAACTGTATGAACTACAGATATAAAGTCAGAGTTTCAGAAATAGTTTGCACTGTGCCTAGGACATTCATATATTCGGGGAGAATTCTAGTTCCTTTTTTTTTTTAATGGCAACTTCACAAATGTGCGTGTCACCCTTGTGCAGGGGCTGTGCTAACCTTCTCTCTATCGTCCCACTTTTAGTATATGTGCTGCTGAAGTGAGCTACTTCCTTTTTTTAAAATTTCATTATCTAAAAAGTTATTCCTCAAAGACTCAGAAAAGCTATGAAATGATTTGTGATTCTCTGATTGCCTTATAAGAGATAAGGAACAGAACAAAAATTGGTTCCCTGTAGAAAACTCCCTACTGTATCTGGCATTATCCATAGGCCAAGACATTTTTATATACACGCAGTATAATTTTCATAAAAGAAACCTTTCCGCATTCAGTCACAGGAGTAGATGCTTGGACAGTGACCACAGCTCTGCTTTCAGGATAAGAATCTTATCTCCAACTACAGAAAAGTTTCCAAAGGTGCTGAGTGCTGATTTCTCTGAGGCATCCCTAAATTACATTTGAATGTCAGCCCCAAAAGAAAGGTAACATATGACAATAAGTATAGCTTTTGTGAAGATGGGTATTTCCCCTTGGACACACCTCAGTCTCTCTATATATACCTCTCATGAGCCTATGCACTATGCAGAGTATTGAACTATGGTACCGTGGAAGATGGTTTTTCTCACAAAACCATAAAATAAAATGGAGATCCTATAGGAATTTAGAAATTAAAGAGTGAGAAAAGTCTTACTATATATAGAAGTAATAATTATGGAAAGGAAAACCAAGTAGAATTCACTTACAGAGTTCCAGAATTTTAGAACTAGAAGAATTTCAAAGATCAATCACTGCTTTGCAGAGAAAATGAGCTCGAGGTGTTAGTAGTTTACCTGAGGTTACACAGTGAATTAGTAGCACAGCCAGGAAGAGACCACAGATATTAAGAGCTTTGTCCACCTTACCACATGTAACAACTACTAAGCATCAATCCTGTACAAGGACATATATAGCTTGAGATAACACATGTAAAATGCCTAGCGCAGTGTCTAGAATCATCAGCTGTCATCATTATCACAATCACCATCATCATAATGGGTAAGAGTATAAATTTTGATATTAGCCAGACCTTGAGGTGAGTCCCAGTTCTGCCACTTACTGTGTAACAGTAGACAAGCTACTTACCTTCTCTAGGCCTGTTTCTTCACCTATAAAATGTGAATAAAAACAGTGTCTACCTAATAGGATAGTTGTGAGGATGTCATATACACTCACTTGTGTGTGTGTGTGTGTGTGTGTGTGTGTGTGTGTGTGTGCATACAGGAACTATTCAAATCTTAGCTGTTCCATAGTATTTATTAACCCAGATAGGTACAGAGAGAGTCAAACAAGGACACACATATATATGGAGTATCAGTGGAACTTCCCTTTGCCACATCAAAAAGAAAGCCAGAAAGTTAGCATTTACTGAGCTTTCAATGTATACAGATATCAGCCCATGAGAGTATGTTACAAAGAAAACAGGAGAAGAAATGCTTCTTGGGGAGTAATAATATAGGAACTATTAATATTTATTATTCTCAACAAATATATACCAACTACCTATGCAATGATAAATAAGACTGAGTTTCTGTTCTCAAGGAGCTGGCAGTCTAGTAGAGGAAGAAACCAGGCTATTACGATATGGAGTGGTACGCACATTGCAGAGCCCGAGCTAAGAGGCTACGAGAAGTTCACAAAAGGGCATCCCATCCAGTATGGGTCAGGGTAGGGGAGGGAGTGGCAGAGATTTCTCAAATAAAAGAATAAGGATTTGGCCAAAGATGAGAAAAGTTGGAAAGGGCCTAAAGCCACAGACCAGCTGTGGTGGGTACTCTGAACTGACTCTCAGCATACATTCCAAACCTCTAGTGTGCTTCCTTATACTGCAGGCGCTAAAGAAAGAAAACCCACATTTCCCCACCACCCTGCAATTAGGGTTCTACTTCTGCCAATTAGAAGCACTGGAAGGTGGATCCAGACTAGAGTTATCTGCTTTGTTTCTGCTGGCAAGCTCAAGTGTGGACACACTGGGCTTTTCTGCAGCATTACGAGGTGTGATCAAAAGATACAGTGAAGGGCCGGCCCGGTGGCTCAGGTCGTTAGAGCTCCATGCTCCTAACTCCGAAGGCTGCCAGTTCGATTCCCACATGGGCCAGTGGGCTCTCAATCACAAGGTTGCTGGTTCAACTACTCGAGTCCCGCAAGGGATGGTGGGCAGCGCCCCTGGCAACTAGAAAACAGCAACTGGACCTGGGGCTGAGCTGTGCCCTCCACAACTAAGACTGAAAGGACAACAACTTGAAGCTGAACGGCACCCTCCACAACTAAGATTGAAAGGACAACAACTTGACTTGGAAAAAAAAAAAAAAGATACAGTGAATGTTTAAATAAAAAAATTTTATTACACTAAAAAACACATTGTCATTAATCCCTCTCAAAATACTCCCCCTTACTTCAAACTCACTTATTCCATCGTCCTTGCCACTTTCGGAAGCAGTTCTGGAAGTCCTCTTTCTTGCGTGTCTTTACTTCATTCCTAGAGTCTGCTTCCGTGAGTGTCTTTACTTCATTCTCCATCATGACAACGTTCCATGTCATACATCGCTTCTGGTACAGCAATTTCTGTCAAATAAAAACATTAAGGTGTGTTCTCATCCACCTTATTCACCGGATCTGGCACCGTGGGACTTCTGGCTCTTCCCTGAAGTCAAAATGATTCAGGACATTGAAGCAGCCAGGACAGCGCAACTAAAGACATTCACAAAAGAGGACTTCCAGAACTGCTTCAGAAAGTGGCAAGAACAATGGGACAAGTGTGTTCGAAGCGAGGGGGAGTATTTTGAGGGGGATTAATAGCAATGGGTCTTTTACTGCAATAAATATTTTTAAATTTAAACATTCACTGTATTTTTTTATCACACCTTGTATTTCAATGTCTAGGTACTAATTTCGTGGGTGTTGAGACGTTGTCACAGGGTCAGCAGTGGCTTCCTGATCATTAGATTACCGCTACAGTGGCATGTCTTGAACTCAACTGCAGAGGTAGCAGCTACTCCAGTAGACAAGTCCAGCAGTCCTGTCCTAGGACCCATTCTTGGAGGCCCTAAGTGACCCTTCTTTCAGCCTTTCCAATGATTTTGTAAGGTCCTGATTCCCTGTGTTAAATCCCTTTTTGTTTAAAATGGTATGGGTGGTTCCTATTTCTTGCACCTAATACACCAACAGAATACACAAATGCAAAATGTACCATAAATAATATAGTTTGCAGAGGTCAGCCAACTTTTTCTGTACTGGGCCCAGATAGCAAATACTTTAACTGTTGTGGGCCATTTATGATCTCTCTTCCTCCAGCTCAGTGTCAAGTATATTCACATGGTTGTGCAACAAGCTCTAGGACATTTTCATTTTGCAAAACTGAAATTCTATACTCTTTAAATAACAATCCCCATTTCCCTCTACGCTACTCCCAGGCCCTTGGCCAAAACCGTCATACTTTCTGTTTCTATGAATTTGACTAGATACCTCACATAAGTGGAATCATACAATATTTATGTTTCTGTGACTGGCTATTTCACTTAGTATAATGTCCTCAAAATCCATATTGTAGCATGTCACAGGATTCCTTTCCTTTCCTTTCCTTCCTTCCTTCCTTCCTTCCTTCCTTCCTTCCTTCCTTCCTTCCTTCTTTCCCTCCCTCCCTTCGTCCCTCTTTTCATCAATTCTTCCTTCCTTTGTAGGGCTGAATAATATTCCATTGCATGTATATACCACATTTTCTTTATCCACTCATCTGTTTATGGACATTTGGGGTGCTTCCACCTCCTGGCTGCTGTAAATAATGCTGTTATGAACACGGGTGTGTAAATGTCTCTTTGAGATCCTGATTTCAATTCTTTTGGATAGCTACCTAGAAGTGGGATTGCTGAATCATAGGGTAATTCCATTTTTAATTTTTTGAGGAAACACCATTTTGTATTCCTATCAACAATGTGCATGGTTTCCAATTTCTCCACATCTTTGCCAACACTTATTATTTTCTGTTTGATTTTTTTAATAGTAATTATCCTATTAATTGTCCTATTGAGTGAGGTGATAGCTCATTGTGGTTTTGATTTGCATTTCCCTAAAGATTAGTGATGTTGAGCATATTTTCATGTGCTTGTTGGCAATTTGCAGATCTTCTCTGCCCATTTTTAAATCAGAATATATATATATATATATATATATATATATATATATATATATACACATTTTTTTCAGATTTTTTTTTTATTGAACTACAGTTCTATCTATATTCTGGATATTAATCCTTTGTCAAATATGATTTCCTAAGGTTCCTGTTTCACTCTGTTGCTTATGCCAGGCCAGTGTCAATCTGTGTTCATGAATGGGAAGTTTAGTCTGGAGCAACTTGCCCACAGTCTGGCTAGATCTGGAGCCAGCTTCCGTCCCAAAGATACTACTGGAAATAAGCCAGAGCATCTCCATCTTGGACACTTCAGGTCCTAGCTACTCTGGTTCTCTACAATATTGAAAAGCATCCCCATGCCTTTACTTTGAACCAGAAGCAGTCAACCTGTGCTTTCTGGGGCTGCAGAATTAGAAACAGCCTCAAGACTCGGTGACTAAATGGGAGGCATGGAGGTAGAGCCATCAGATTCAGGCTTTGCATTGTTAAGTGCCTGCCACTAGATAGCTGAAATCAAACACAGTATCTATTTTTCATTTTAGCTGTGCTCCTTTTTACTTCAAATGGTAGTTCAGTTCAGCTTCTTTGATTCTCCATGCCTACTTTAAGGGAATAAAACATCTCAACCCTAGAGACCTTAGTGATTTCCAGTTAAATATATGGAGAATTAATTCATGAGATAGTCTAAAATGCAACCCAGTTCACACAATACTTGCTCCAAAATGAAACCTTGCTGATTCTGTATTAGTGGATATGAACACCACGCCATGGTACATTTGCTAAAATATCCTATTTAAGGTATACTAATTGCTAGTATAAAAACAGTCATGAGGATGTAAAGCACAGCATAGGGAATTTAGCTAATAATATTGTAATAACTATGTATAGAGTCAGATGGGTACTAGACATATCGGGGTGATCACTTCATGAGTTATATAATTGTCTAACCACTATGTTGTACAGCTGAAACTAATATAATACTATATGTCAACTGTAATTGAAATTTTTTTTTAAATATATCCTATTTGAAAAGATAAGGCTCTGATTTATAAAAGATCAATTTCCTGTTCCAACGATTTGCCTTTTAGAAAAATTTAGGAAGCCTTGTTTGCACTATTTTTCTGGTCCCCACAAGAAAAAGAAAATGGGAAGGTTAAAGACAGAGCTGCAAATGGTCAAGAAGAAGAAACGCTAGAATTGCAGGATCCTAATTCACTTCCTCCCTGACTTTGACGTTAAGTTGTTGCTCTTTGAGTATTTATGTACAATGACGTTCATCACTGTATTACTTCTAATCATGAATGTCAGGAACAGCGACATTTATAAATGACTTCAGCTGTAAATAACAGAAATCTCAAACACAAAGTGGTTAAATCAAGTTATTTCTCTCACGATAACAAGAAATCCAGAGATAGATAGTTGCTGGCGTTGGTTTAAATGTTCAACAATCTCAAGGCCAATAAAACCTTTAATTTTTTGTTTCCTCATGGATGAAAGATGGCTACTATAGCTCTAGACAGCTCATTCCTTACTAGGCAGAAAGAACAGGGAAGAAATTATGCCAGTTTTGGTGGCAAAATTTGGAAAGCAAAATTTCCCGGAACTTCCCCCTCAACCTCAGAAATCTTTATCTTACTTCCCAATGTCTTGAATTTACACCACCTCTAATTGTAAGTAAGGCTAGGAAAATGAAATACATGGGAATATTTGGTTTGCCCATCCTAGAAGCAGGCAAGTGAGAGAGAAGTTGGGAACCAGTGTTCGTTTACTGAGTTTTAGGGTCTGCCACGGTGAAATCCAGAAAACAGCAAAATATCTATAAAAATACAAGACTGACCGAGTATGACGTGCTACATGAATCCCAGGTGGTTGTTAAAATTGTGGTAGAGAAAAATACTTAGTGGCAGGCAAAATTATTCACACTATGTTGTCAATGAAAAAATTAACATAGAAAAACGATAATAAAATTGTCAAATTTGTTGGGGTGGAATAAGTTTAGATAGATTTTAAAAATTTAAACAGATATCATGTATAAAGAAAAAGTTGGAACTTACATTCTGAAAATATTGAATTAGGTTGGGTTTTCCAGGAAGCAGACTCCGAGGCAGACATTTGCACGCAGGTGGTTTACTGGAGCATACTCTTGGGAACAGCACCTGTATGGAGACAGGAGAGGGTAGAGGGACAAAGCCAAGGGCAGGGCCATTGCCACACATGCTTTAACAGGTCCCATGGGACGTTCTAAAGCTGGATGTCCCAGATTGTCCCAACTAAGGGCCTGTGCCTTTTTGTACCTCCACCACTGACCAGTCATTGGATTTGGGCTGCCCTTCGGGAGGGAATATAACCTAGGGCGAGGCAGTTTCCTTCACAGAAGGCAATTTTGCAGAGGAATTCACCTGTAAGCCATCAGCGACTAACATTTCTGGCAGCTGTATGTTGGGATCTGGGCAGCACATCACAGCATCCACTAGAAATGTCAACAGTGATTAACTCTGGGTTTGGGGACCACACATGAAATCCACTGTTTATCAGATAAATGAAAGAATGGGTGCTTGAATGAAGGAACACCTTGCCTCCCTGTTCCTAATCTCCTTTTGCCCCCCAAAGTGGGTTATCACTAAAATGGTTTTGATACCAGCACCGTCACTAGAGATATTTTCAAAGAACCTATGAAGCGCAGTCTCAAATCAAAGGTCTTGAGCAGTTATTTTTCTAGACTTAACAGGAGAGATTATGGCTTACATTAAGAATCAACGCCTTGAGCAATATTACTAATGGAGCAGTTAAGGGCTTCTATCTGGATTTTGAAGAAGACAGATAAATATCTCCCATGCTGGAAATGGCATCACCATCTGTAGTGGCCAGCTTTCAGGATAGCGTCCATCGATCCTTATGTCCTAGCACTCATGTCCTTCCCTAGTCTCCTGCCCAAATTCAATCAAGGCCGGCCCTGAATATGACCAAGGTGATGCATGACTTCCAAAGCTGTCACAAAAGGCACTGCAGTTTCTGCTTTGGTCTCTTAGATTGATCACTTGCTCCATGTTAAGCCAGTTGGCATGCTGTGAGGACACTCGAACCATCCTATGATAGAGGCCCATGTGGCCAATACCCTGGGCCAAATCGCCAGACTTGGGAGACAGCCACCTTGGAAGTGGACTCTCCAGCTCCAAAAACAGTGTTCAGATGACGGCAGTCTTAGCCAGCATCTGACTGCAACCTTATGGGAGACTGAAACAGAAATGTCCAAGTGAGCCACTCTTGAATTCCTGACTCACAGAAATTGGAAATAACACATGATTCTTATTGTTTTAAAGCCACTAAGTTTTGGGGTTATTTGATATGCAGCAACAGATTGCTAACATATCATCAGTAACAAACATTTATTACTACTGTACTAAGTATCGTGCTTATGGGCTGAATCATATATTATTCAAGGTAACTTCTTGCCTTATAACTTTAATGTTTTAATAGCTTGACATGTCATTAACTCTATATCTTTCCTATAAAATTCTTATGAGAATCATAAGAATCAGCCAATCAAATATTTAAGAAACATCCATTAAGTTCAAAGGTATGATGATGCTAATGATAACAATACAGTCAGAGTAAAAGGTATGCTGATTAAAAGGTATGATGATGCTAATGATAACAATACAGTCAGAGTAACAATAATGACAGGTATTACTAACATTTATTAAGCATCTGCTATGTCTTAGACACCGTTCTAGACACTGTACACATAGTCTCATTTAATCTTAATATGTATTGTATTGCCAAATGTTTTCCAGAGAGGACATACCAAGTTACACCCCCATCTGCAATGGATAAGAATAGACTCATTGCATGTTCACTAGCACTTAAAAAAAAAAAAAAAAAGCTTTCTTCTTTTTAAAAAACTGATAGGTGAAAAATAGAATAGTTTTATCTGCATTTCTAGGATTACTACATCTTGGTATGTTAAGCACATTAGGCTTTTGTCTGACATATGTTACAAATATTTTTTTCCCAGGTTGGTATAGTACTTTTTTCTTTTAATTTTATTGGGAAACATCCATGGTCATTGGTTACATATTGCTTTCATGCCACAATGTCATAGCTGACTCTCCTAAGGAGGGTGCAGCTCCCAGTGACCCATGCGGGGATTGAACCGGCAACGTTGGTGTTAACAGTACCGCGCTCCAACCAACTGAGCTAACCAGTCACCCTGGTATAATCTTTTCTTGATGTTTCTATATAGTCAAGTCAATCTCTTTGCTTGTAATTTCTTCCAGTTTTTATAATTAGAAAGTTCTCCTTTATCCCTAGATCAATTTTCACTTGTATTTTTTTCTAGTTTGTTTATGGTTTTGTTTTTTTACACATGAAATTATTTTTGTTGCAAGATACCGGATAAAGGTCTTTTTAAAATAATCATGTCTACTTCATTATTAGTTGAATAAGTTTTCCTTTCCCCACTGATTTATGATTCCACATTTACTACCTAAGGAATTCTTATATTACTTAGATATGTTTATGAGTTTTATAACGCTCTTTCATTGCCTGTTGGTTTTGGTGCTACTACTACACTTTTTTTGATTACTGGCTTCTACTCATTCATCAAGAACCATCACATTCTCTTCCAGAAAGCCTCCCTGATTCTTCCAAAAAAATGACTGCTACCTCCTTTTTCACCTTTATAACATATATGCATAAAGTTCTGCCTTGCACTGTTAATAGGGTTGACCTTATTCAATCACATTCTTGAGAACAGGGAACAGGTGTACTGTATATTCATTAAAATTAAGCTATTGGTGGGGCGGCTGGTTGGCTCAGTTGGTGAGAGCACAGTGCTCATAACACCAAGGTCGCCGGCTCAATTCCCACATGGACCAGTGAGCTGCGCCCTCCACAACTAGATTGAAAACGACTTGACTTGGAACTGATGGGTCCTGGATAAACACAACACTGATCCTCAATATTTCCCAATAATAAATAAATAAATAAAATTAAACTATTGGATTTGCATTAAAAGGTAGTGATGGCAGAATAGTTCTAGGGTGACTGTCATCCAGGGTGTCATGCGGGGTCTCTGGTCCTGCTCCCCACATAAGAACGCAGGATATGGTGAGGCCAAAAAAGGAACTACAACAGAGCCATAGGTAGGGGAGTCATACCACTATATTCTCTCTGGCAGCTGGGTTGGAGACACAGGAAACAGGAGCCACACGATTTGCAACCTGCCATCCGCTTCTCTGCCAACCAACCAACCCCACTTGCTAACTGCAATCGCCATCCGCCAACCAACCAACCAAACCCTTGCTAACTGCAATCTGCTGTGTTAACTGCAATCTGCGCTTGCCAGCCACCATCCGCTGCTAGCGTAGCCACGGCAGTTATATTAGTGGCCAATGGCTCATTGGTTACAGCTGACGGCCAACTAGCCACAGCTGATGGCCATCCGATCACAGTTGATGGCCATTTACAACCCGAGCCAGCACCTTTCCACGTGAGGCTGAGAGCCTGGAATCTGCTCTCTGGGGCTCTGTCCCCACAGTGACAAAAAAATGAAAACAGAAAATTCCCTCACTTGTTCAACAAACATAACTGTGCCATTCATTCTGAAAAGATTATAAAGGTGAGTGAACTCAAGATTCTCCCTTAGAGAGTTCACCACTTAGTAGGGGAAAGAGACATGTAAAAATATATGGATTATGATAGCCAAGACATGGAAGCAACCTAAGTGTCCTTCGATTGATGATTGGATAAAGAAGGTGATATATATACATATACATATATGTATATATATATGTAATGGAATACTATTCAGCCATAAAAAATGATAAAATATTGCCATTTGCAACAACATGGATGGATCCTAAGAGTATCACGCTACATGAAAGAAGTCAAACAGAAAAGGACAGAACCATATGATTTTACTCATATGTGAGATATAAAACAGAAAGCAACAAATTAACAAATAAAACAAACTCAGACACAGACAACAGTATGGTGGTTACCAGAGGGGAAAGGGGGTGGGGGAAGGATGAAAAGGGTAAAGGGGGTCAAATGTACCCTAACAGGAGACTAGACCCTGGGTGGTGAGCATACAATGCAATATAGACATGATGTAGTAGCATAAAATCGTACACCTGAAACTTATGTTATTAACCAGTGTTACCCCAACAAATTTCATTTAAAAAATATATGTAATTAAATACAGTGCGATTAGGTAGCATAAATAAAATAAGCATGTGCAAGGGAGGAGAAAGGAAAAAAACAACTAAGCAAGTAGTGGGCAGCGTTCCAGAATAGTACCTAGGAGCTGGGTTTACGGTGTTTATTAAATGTCAAAGGAACGCGTAATTAATCTAAATGACGAAGCGCATCAATTCAGAGCCTTTAACAGAAGTTCCATTAATTTATCCCTCATTCTGGGATCTTTTTCAGGAAGCCTAACATAGTTTGGCTCATATGGACAAGCTGAAGAGAAGCTCTGTTGGCAGCTGTTTCGTTAGCACGAACCTGAGATGACTAAAAAGGTGCGAATTAACCTAGTATGTGACTGGGAGAAAATTATATACGGGGATGATACGACAAATCTTGATCTAAATCAGGCTGGTAATCTATACAGCACTTACACGAGTTGGTTTAAAAGCTATCAGGACTGACTCCTCGTTGAGAGTGAGAACAGCTACAGCCTGGGGTCTCGCCACCTCGCCCCGCCCCTCAGAGCCAAGGCGAGCCCAGACCACAAGTTCGGGCAAAAATGACTGATGTCATGCAAACGTGACGTCATTAGCACTGACGCAGTCTCACAGGGAGGGGCCTCTGAGCTCACCTCAGAACGCGGTCAGCGCCACAGAGCAGCGAGTTGGCCGCCCCGCGTTCTGGCCTGGGGGTCCGAATAGTCTGAGCTACGGGAACCGAAGCGCCGAAGCTGCTCAGGAGCTGAGGAGCTGCCACTTCCCGCTTTCCTTGGCCCCGACCCGCGTCCTCTCTGAGGCCCAAACGCGGTCCAGGCGGCAGCGCGCTCACGAGCCCGCTTGAGGCGGTCACGCGCACGCACGCGTGTACGCACGTTCCCTGAGAACCCGGAAGTGCGAGGGAGAGGAGAGCCACGTGGGTGGAGCTGGAGTGCAGCTCGCATGGGGGAGTCTATCCCGCTGGCCGCCCCGGTCCCGGTGGAACAGGCGGTGCTGGAGACGTTCTTTTCTCACCTGGGTATCTTCTCTTACGACAAGGCCAAGGACAATGTGGAGAAGGAACGAGAGGCCAACAAGAGCGCGGGGGGCAGCTGGCTGTCGCTGCTGGCGGCCTTGGCCCACCTGGCCGCGGCCGAGAAGGTCTATCACAGCCTCACCTACCTGGGGCAAAAACTAGGTACCTCCGCCCCGCCCCCCGTACCCCTTGAGGAGGAAGGAAAGTGGGTATAGTCCCGGGTCGGCAGTGGCTTGGGTTCCTTGTTTCTGTCACTCCAGCTACAGGCTGAACTCGGCACTCCCAGGTCTCCTCCCACCGTTCCCTTCCTTCCCTCGGCTTCCACAAACCCCGCCCACCGGCCTCAGCTGCAGATAGATTGGCGGATGGGGTGGATGCTCTTTGCAGGGCTGTGCCCCAGACAGATGAATATATCCATTTTGCCCAGTGCATGGATTCGTGCCATTAAATGAGAAGTAAAGCAAACTCTATGTCTTCGCTCTTCTAACCAGTGACACAGCTGCCAGAGGAGCAAAACTTGGCAATGCAACCTAGTTAGAGTTAATGAACACTATTGTCTGGCTTCTTAAGGTTAACCCCAGAGAATTACAGATGGAGTTCTACCCCCTCTTCGTAAGCTCTCAATAAATAATGAATGAATGAAGAAATAAATGAATACTGGACAGCGAAGGCAAGAAATATGCCTAACACTAGCAAGAGGGGATTTAGGGGTAAAATACTTACCATCCCATGATAAATCTTGCCTCTGAAAGTAAGATGCAAGAGCAGATTAAACTGATTTTCACTAGTAGAAATAATGAGTATAGGAAGATCAGAAGGAAATAATGGGGCTATGCATACAAGGTATAACTACTTAGAAATACCAATAATAAATATGAATCCCAGAGCTTTTAGAGTTGTTTTGGTACTTTGGCCTATATTAGATACTTTAATTATCAGAGGCACAGGATCTGGTATGAATGAAGGGCACATATGTACCATGCAGAGTGGAAATGTAAAGTTGAGTGTAGATTCCATTTTGATTCCCCACCCCCACCCCCAGGTTGCCTGGAGGTGACCATGTATGTACATCTTGCTTTCAGTAAACACTCAAGGGGCAAAGCTTTCTGAGATCTTCTGTTTTAGCTTTTCAAATAAGTTGTTACTTAATATGTTAACCTATTGGCAAAAACTGGTAAGACAGTTTCACCATGTATTTTTCCTCCCCTTTTTACAGTGGCACTTCTCACAAATTTGCAATTGCTGTTGCAAGTGTTATCATTCCCCTTTCTAAAGATTGGCACATTATGTATGTGCAGTGTAAGTAGGTGACAGAGCCCAAACCAGAATACCTGTCTTTGAACTGTCAGATTGTGTTTGTATCCATATGATTTATAAAACATTTGTATATACATTATAACTTACATATATATGAAAATGGGGAGGATTCTGACTGCAAAATTGAAGGGTAATTTTCTGGTAGTTTTAGTTGTTTTTAGATTCCCCCACTTCATCATGAAGAGTGGTGGTTGACCCTAGTGCCATGATTCTTTTTTTTTTTTTTAGCATATTTATGAGAATTTGAGTAAACCTGTGGACTTACCCCCCAGGAAAATATGTGTAATACAGTTTTGCATATAATCTGAGAGGATTCAATTGGATTTCCTAAAGCCTATTTATAGACCTCAGTAAAAAATAAAAATAAAAAATCTCTAAGTTGTATGTGCCTGGTTTTCGGTAAACAGAACTGGCTGCCCTGTATGTACGAACATGTGTAGGACCATCATTATCTCTGACTTGGGTTCTGTGAAGTGGGCCTTATGTAAAGTAATTGGTTCTGCCTTGACCTCTCCTGGTTCAGCCTGAGGGATATGCCTTGAAATTGACCCAAGGAGCATTTTACACTGTGCAAAGTGCCAGGCTCTATTCAGGCTCCCAGGTGACCTGTCACTTCTGAGTAAATGTTTTGAAAAGAGCATGTTTAACTTTAATGCCTCTTAATTTCTTCACATGTATAGTAAATGTGGGTTCCACATTTTTAATTTTAACTTTGTGACTATCTTAGAGATTTTTTGAACTAGAACATTTGTGATATCAACATGTTTACCATATGATTTCATGATTACTCCATTTTCTTAAAAACTTGGGGAAAATCTTTTGTGTTGCCATTTAAAATATTCCCATGTTCTTCACCTACTTTGCTAATTAGAACATTTATATGGTTTTTTTTAAAGCAAAACAAAAAGTTTATGTATATTTTTAGACTTTTAGGGCATGGTTCAGAAAAGGGAGTCTTTTTGACCTCACTCTTGTGACATGTTTGTTGGAGACCTTATCAGTGAATCCTGATCATAGATGTCCTTTAGACAGAGGACAGATCTGACAGGAACCCTCTATTCCCGTCTTGGCTCACTGATGAAAAACTTCGGGTGGAGCCCTTCTCTTGGCGCCTTCTCTTTCCTTTAAGGGGAGAATGTACTGTTGGGGGAAGGACCAATGACTCAGTGCCTGTGCAGGATTTTAGAGTCATACTTTTCTCCCCTTTGTTTCATTACTGGAGTTTCCTCAACCTCTGGTTGCTGGAATTTAGCATGGTAGAAAATGACTTGAGACCTGATGTTTTAAAATGATCATTAGCAGGATAGTATTTGAAATTTCATGTTGTGAGACAAACTGTTGAAATCTTGACAAATAAGCACTCATAACTAGAGCCTTCTGGTAATAATTCAAAATAATCATATTTTGTTAATTCAAAAAATTGAAAAGAGAAATTCTGGTGTCTCTGATTTCATTTCCCAACGCGAAGGAAGGCCAATCCCCACTGGATCGACCTAACCAGGGTAGTCAACAAACAGGACTGTACTCCTGAGAGCTTTGAGAAAAGAGACCCCTGTAAAGAAATGCACTGTTGGTCTTTCCCTTCCTTAGAGTGTCACTTTATTGGTTTCACATAGTAGTGAGTGATGTTTCTTGATAAGCTTTTAAGAGTATTCTTTGTATTTATGTGGTGTTCCCACTCCCCCAGAGAAGGGTAATCTGATAAAGGAAGGTATCCCTTTCTCACCCAGTTAGAATTTTCCTCAAGGCCACCTGTTTAACAGTGGAAGTAAGTACACCATTGAGGTCAGCTAGCTCTGTGAAATAGGTAGGTAGCTATTGTTTTTTTGTTTTAAACTTCTATTTATTTTAAGTGTGTTTTTCCAAGACCCATCAGCTCCAAGTCAAGTAGTTGTTTCAATCTAATTGTAGAGGGAGCAGCTCACAGTGGCCCGTGTGGGGATCTAACCGGCAACCCTGGAGCTACGAGCATCGAGCTCTAACCAACTGATCTAACTGCTCTAACCAACCGCTGCTGCCCCCTCCTTCCCAGCTATTCTTTTTACGATACTTGAAGCTCCCAATTCACCATAGAGTTCAGAAGCTCAAGTATGTAGTATTGAGCAAGCATTTTCTTCTATCATTTATAAATGGAAGAGAAAGAGATTAGTGTTATTGAGTATGTGCATTGCTTTGCTCAAGATACATTACCTACCAAATGTTACTTCATTTTGCCTTCTTAGCAGCTCTCTTATTACTTAGTTGTGTTAAAAACAACTAAGGTTCAAAGTGGCTAAGTCATTTGCACATCACACAGCTTGTAAATTTGGAAGCTGGGATTTGGAACCAAGTCTGTCAGACTTTCAGAGCTTTTAGGTTTTACATGGTACTCTTACTATCTTCCTAACCTGAGAGATTTTTGTCTTAGACCTGGGCACAGGGGTCTATTTATTCCATATTATCACTTTGTAAAATCTGTAAAACTAGACTGAATATGGGCACGGAGGAAGACAGACCCTCCAGGGTGCAGTCCTGTACAGAATGCTGGGGTCAGAGTCAATCCACCTGTAATGTGGATCTTGCTGCAATTAGGAGGGAAAATGATGTAATGCCAGTCAGTCTGTGGTGGGGACAGAGCCAGGAGTGCAGTTTCTAGGCTTTCGGCCTCACGTGGAAAGGTGCTGGCTCAGGTAGTAAATGGCCATCAACTGTGACTGGATGGCCATCAGCTGTGGCTAGTTGGCCGTCAGCTGTAACCAGTGAGCCACTGGCCACTAATATAACTGCTGTGGCTACGCTAACAGAAAATGGGAGCTAGCAAGAAGATGGTGGCTGAGCTAGCAAGAGTGGATTGCAGAGAAGCAGATGCCGCCAGCGAGAATATAATGATATGACTCCCCCATCTATGGCTCCGTGGGTGTTCCTGCTTGGCCTCACCATATCCTGCGTTCTTGTGTGGGGAGCGGGAGCTGACACCCTGCATGACACCCTGCATGACAAATGGCACAGCGAGCAGGGTCCCCTGCATGACAAGTATATTGGAGAAAACCGTTTTCTAAGTCTTAGTAGTTTGTGGAATCAGTAGTAACTAGGGTGACCAACCTTCTACGTTTGCTCAGGGCTGAGGGGGTTCCCAGTACATGGGACTAAAGGAGGGTTTCTGAAGAAGCGAAACTCAGTGAGTGGTTAACACATGGAAAGTGGTGGGTAAACTGGGACAAGGTGCTCCGTAGTTGTAAAGGGTGTAAGAGTCATTTCTTGAAGCATAAATTGGGCAATGAACTAAAAACGATGTTATGGAATGTTTCATTCTGTAAGAGGATATTTTACAAATACCTCGATAAATAATTTTCACTCCTAATTGATATGTTTAGGATAGTCATAAATTCTTTAATTCATTAAAGCATTCTGTATATATCAATAGAAAATTTAAACTGTCACCCATCTCTGAGATTTTTGTATATTCCTAAGAATTAGGGTTTTAAACCTTCTCAGTTTCTGTTCATTCGCCTGATGTCTTGTCTCTGACCCTTTGCCGGCTGCATATGAAAACTATGAAGCTGGCTCTATAATTGTTAGAAATATAGTTGATCATGTATCAATCCAGAGATAAGGAAATGATACCTCTGCCATTTGATTCGAAAGGATGTATTTGGTCTTATTTTTTGCTGATTTCCTTTGGAACCCCTGAGTTACAGCAGCAGTTATTTATAATTGCTTGTTGCTCTTAATAATTCACAATATACTGCTTACTATGTTATAACCTATCGTGTCAACCTTGTCAAGAGTACTAAGATTTTCTTTTTCCCCTGGGATCCCAGGAGTCTATCTTCTTGTGTAAGGTCGATATATGTGTGTGTTTTCCATTTTATGGTTTAAAAGATAACATTCAAAGGCAAATGCAACTCTAAAGCAGAAATAAAATCTTTTGATTTACCAGGAATAACAACAGTGTTTCATAATTGGGTGTTATCATTTGTTTTAAATATATTTTTGTGGAAGGAGGGCTTTTTACATCTAGCTTATTTATTCTCTGAAGTAAATCTGAGGGGTGGGGGAGAACGGCTGCATGATTAAGGAAATCAAACACAGGTCCATTGCTAAACTAATGAGTGGCACCAGCCATGTGTTTAACTTATTCCCCAGTGGAATTATCAACCACAAAATATTTCAATCCCAATCACAGGAGTCAGAGAATCTGGTAAATGAAAACCCAGTGAGCTCAGTAGGTTCAGAGTCTTTCCTTTTGGATGCTGGGAGGTGTTTTGCACTTCTGGTTTCTCTTCCTTACCTGCCATGTGCTTATGTTGTTCGCCCACCAGGGGGCCAGTCTTTCTTCAGCAGGAAGGACTCCATCCGCACCATCTATACTTCCCTGCATAATGAGCTGAAGAAGGTGGTGACTGGCCGTGGGGCCCTGGGGGGCACCGCCCCCCACGTGGAAGAACTCCTTTCCCACCTGTCAGAGCAGCTCTGCTTCTTCGTTCAGGCTCGTATGGAGATCGCAGACTTCTACGAGAAGATGTACACCCTCAGCACACAGAAGTTCATCAATGCCGAGGAGCTCGTTGGCCTTCTGGATACCATCCTCAGGAGATACAGCTCCAGGTCAGTGGAGGAGAGGCGGGAGGGAGGGGTGGAGTGTGGCAGCCTGTGGATCCCACGCGGACCCTCTGCGTTTCCCCATGCTCTTAGGAAAGCCGCCGGTGAAGTAACGAAGGAGAAGAGCTTGTTACTTTTGGTACACATGACTTAACCAACAGGTATACATTCGGCACCTTTGGGCTTCGTTAACACCGTGCTGATGGGTACTTCTCTAAGCAGTAGTGAAAGACCAATCATGAAATAATCCTTAAAAAATGGCATTGTAACTGATTTTGATCTTATGAAAGAGTTCACACAACAAGAGAATTGTGTATGAAATAATGTGACTTGTTAAAAAGCCACTATTCAAATAAACGACCCTTTCAAAGTAATCACCCTGGTGAGTTATCCTCGTATTCCTCACATGTAGCCGTAACGAACATGTGTTGGAAACTCCTGTAGAATTGCTTTCGGTGCTTGTGGCCTCCTCTTGGTTTTGTCTTAAACTTCCTCACGGTACAGGCAGGCATCTGTGCTTCTGATACTTATGGCTTTTTGTCATAGTCAAAAAGTTATTTGTAGCCAGTTTAATTTTTAAAAATAAGATGTGGATCCACTGGAAAGCTTTTATTTGAGGGAAGTTGCTACTTATAAAGAAATGAGACTAGTTATAATGTATTGCTCACTGCCGGACCCAAAAAGCAACACCAAAAGAATTTATGAAGTGTTGTGAACATCATTGATGTGTGTGACCCAGTTTTATTTTGGGGTCCCTGCAGCCTCGCGTACTGCCTTACACATAGTAGGTGCTCAATAATTTTGTGATGGACTGAATAAAAAATGGTTACTTTGAAGGATACCTCTCCTTTGGAATATATGAGTTTATATTTTGTTTGCTTAAAAGAGAAAAGGTACTAGGTGTGTTTGATTATATTCCCAAGTGAAGGATAATTCTCATCTGATTAATGGACTGGGCAAAGAGGGCCAAGGGAGAAGACTAGTAAGAGAGATTTGCTGGGGACATAGACTCTGAGGTGACTGTTAAGGGCAGGTAAGGTTTTGAAAGCAAAGGTAGGAAAGAAGGGAGCAGATGCTTTGAGACGAGGAGGTGATTGCTGACCACTGAAAGGCCTCTGCGTCGTGGGAGCTGCTGTTCTCCCTTCCTGAAACGTTCTTGTCCTCGTTGTTTACTCATCTTTTAAGTCTTGGATCAAATGTCCGAGAAGCCCTCTCCTTATCCTACCCAAACTATCACTCCCTTAGTCCCTATCCTATTCCCTGATTTATTTCTTTCACATTCCTTATGGCCATCTGAAATTACTGTTGTTTGCTTGGGGTGTTTTTTCTTTTCTCACAATTAGAATGTGAGCTTCTATTTACAGCTTCTATGTCTCCAGCACCTTGAACACAGCCTAGCACATAGTAGGTTCTCAATAGGTGTTTGTTAAACGAATCAATGAATATTTGGTAAACAGTAGGGAACCATGAAAGGCTTTTGAAGAGGGCAGTGTCTGTTCTCATCTTTTTCTGAGACTGACAACTGTGGCATTGGTGTGTGGGATGGGATGGTGAAGGCAGTGGTGAGAGGAGGAAAGGTCAAGTGAGCAGAGTGTTATGGTAGTCTGACTGATGTAGCAGGGCCTCGTGGTTGCAAGACAGTGGGAAAAGAGATGGGGACAAGAAAAGTGTACAAGTCTTGGTAATAGGATGGTGGGAATAATGAGAGGTTTCTGTCAAAGGTGGTTCGGAGGTTTTGCACAACTCTAATGATAATATTTACAGGATTGAGAAGTCAAGAGGGGCTGGCTTAGAAGGTAGTGAGTGCTCACTTCGGGAGCACACATACTAGAGAGAATGTAGTGAGCAAAACTTGGAGCAAGTTTGGCTTGAGTTGCTAGCAGATTTTCAAGTAGAGATTCAGCAGGCAGTTGGAAATGGGGATCTAGAGCTCAGGTGAAAAGGCAGAAACAGAAAACAGTTGGAGGCCATCTGTATGAAGAAGTAGACTTATCTTGTTTTTTGGTTTCAAAACTAACATAGTCATATTTCTTTAATAAAGCATCAGTGTTGCATGTGGAAATATGACTGCTCCTCATTCCTTTGGGAGCAGGAATACATCCATAACATGCTACAGTAAAAAGGAGTTCTCAGGGCTGCCAACCTTACAGTAGAGGTTGAGTAGTAGTATATTTCTCCTACATGAAAGAAAGGAAGGAAGGAAGGAAGGCAGGCAAGCAAGAAAGCATCAATGGATTTTTCAGCTGGCAGGAAAAGGAGGGTAGTATTTAATATAGCTGTTTTGAAGGAAACTAGCACATACTGAGCAACTGCGGTGTGCCAAGCACTGTGCAAGACCCTCTTACGTGGTATCTGATTTGAGTAACAGGTGTTGTGAGCGCTCCCTGTATGGAGTCTCCCAGAAGTTAAGCTTGCTCAGGGTCATGCAACTTATCTTTGAAGCCATCTCTCCATGACTCCAGAGCCCACGTTCTGTATATACCATTGCTTGTATTAAATAGTGAGATGCTTTTTATCCAGTCCAGATAAATTATCTCTGTTGATCATTTTGCAAGTCAACAATAAGTTTGATTCTTATTTATTGAATAAATAATAAGACATAGTAAGACTGTGGAGCAATAGTCTTCTGTCATAGTAAGATAGAAAACATCGTAAGAGCTACTACCGTCCCCTGCTAGGAAGAAGAGTTGTATACTGCGTAAAATCATGTAACGTGCATATTCACTCTGAGCACGACATAGTTTGGTTAATGTATTATTATGTTTTTATTCTTTTAAGTTTTTCCTTAATTTTTTATTTTGAAATTTTTAATCCTACAGAAAAGTTGCAAGAAATAGTATAATGAACATAGAGTTACAATATGACTAGTAATTCCACTCCCAGGTATATGCCCAATGAAAATACAAAATGAAAACATACACCCACATGTAAAAATTTTCACCTGAATGTTCAAAGCAGCATTACTGATAATAGCGAAAAGGTAGAAACAACCCAAAGGTCCATCAACTGATGGATGAATGGATAAATTGACGTGGTATACTCATACTATGGGACATCATTCAGCAATTAAAAGGAATGAAGTACTGATGGATGCTACAATATGAATGACTCTTGTAAAATTATGCTACATGAAAGAAGCCAGTAACGAAAGATCACATATTGTATCATTCCATTTATATGAAATGTCCAGAATAGGAAAAGTCATAGATACAGAAAGTAGATTACAAATTCATAGACACAGAAAATGGCTGCCAGGGGTTGTGGGGGCGGGGAGGGAGGATGGAGAGTGACTAATGCTTATAAGGTTGCTTTTGGGGGGTCGTGAAACTGTTCTAAAATTAGGTACTGCTGATGGTTACACAACTCTGAATACATTAAAATCATTTAATTTTATACTTTAAAAAGGTGTATGTTATGTATGTGAATTAAATACCAGTAAAATTGTTACTAAAAAGAACTGTGCAGTGAATACACATATCCTTTACCTAGAGTCACTATTATTGAAATTTGGCCACGCTTCCTTTGTCTCTCTCTGTATATAATTTCATTTCCCTGAGTTGTTTGGAAGTCATGAAACCTTACTCCTAAATACTCCGGTTGTATCTTCTAAGAACCACACAAAACTGTAACATAGTTTTCACACAGGAAATTGAACACCAGTTTTCTATCATCATCTAATATATATATATAGTCCATATGCAGATTTCCTCAGTTGTCCCCAAAAGGCCCTCCTTAGTTGTTATTTTTTATTGTCATGTATTTTTGTTCTTATGATATATTCTTAATGTTTATATTTCACAGGTAATACATTAACATGGCTCAAAATTTATAAAGTGCGAAAGAATGCATAGCAAAAAAGTCCATCTGCTTCCCCCGCCCTTTAGCTACTTAATTCCCTTCCTCAGAAGCAACGAATGTGAGCGAGTTCTTCTGTCATTACGAGAGATCGTCTGTGCATATGAATACGCACATTTTCTTTTTTAAACAAATTTTACACGTGTACAAATTTATTGTTTATAAATATGATTCCTCAAACCTGAATAATATATATACATATTTTTTTAATAAATAATTCTTTGAAAACCCAAAACTAAAGTACAGTTTGATTCTCAAGGGGAAGAGATCTCATGGGAAACACTAATGTGAAAACGGTTTGCTGAACCAGCTCGGAAGCTTAAGAAAATACACAGACCTGGGCCCTTCCTCTTTTTCCCCAAAAAGGTAAAATGTAATGATTCTGGATTGGGGGTCCAGAAATTGGTATGTTTTAAAAATTCCCTGTGATACTGGTACATAATCTGCGTGACAAAAATTAGATAAGAGAATGATGCCAACACTAGGATACACTGTGTGTTGAACCTTACAGATGAGTGTGTGTGTGTGTGTGTGTGTGATTATATGTATACACGTGTGTGTCTCTCCTGGGTATGATTATTACTATTTAATTTCATTTTTATTTACCTGTTTTGTACAATGAGCATAAAAGAAAATTCTGGCTAATCTTTTCTGTTTGGTAGTTAAAACAAAACTGGAACACAGATTTAATGCAAATTAGTATTTACTCTCCTAAGTCAACAATATAATTTTAAGAAATGATGCTTTTAAAGAAGTCAACAATTATTTATGTATTTCTAGACAGCTTTTTAAAATCCCTCTGGTATGGGAATAATATACCATTCAATGATTTTTATTCTTTAATCATAATTTTATAGCTAGAATTTAAATAACTTTTTTTTTTTTTGAGTTACATAAAATTTCTGTTCACATTTGAGGAAGCATAGTTTTTTTTTTTATCTGAATGCTTCTGATGACAGAATTCTCACGAAAGGCAGAACTATGATTTGTTGTTTAGGCTTTATGCCCTTTTTTTCTTCAAAAACAAAAGATTTGTGATGATAGACTGTAAATGAAACAGTTAGTTGTGTGTATAATTCAATGGGGTTAATTATTGCCCACTGAATATTTCGTAAGCAAACCAACAATAGGACAGTTTCTATGAGATTCATTCTACTCTAGGCACTTGACATGTGCCAAGATCGTAACAGTACAGACTTGAGGCTTTCTATGATCTTGCGCCAGCCTACCTCTTCAAATTCATCTACGGCCCATCAGATGCCTGAAATTGCAGCCAAACTTTTAGTGAAAAGGAAGAAGCCTCAGAGAAATCTTTGAGGATTTTTAAGCAGAAGCCAGAAAACAGTCCATAATCTAAATGTGTTCCCCATTTCCTACTTTGATTTGTATTATTTATTTTGCTTAGAATGTCCGCATATTTGTAGAGGAGGAAAAATATCTCTCTCCTCTACCCTTCTAAGTTCTCAGCTGGGGTCCCTTTAACAAAAGACATGTTAACAAGAGAAAAGCAAAGAAATGTATTTCGTATAAGTTGTATGTGACAGGGAAGCCTTCATAAAGAAATGAAGACCCAAAAAAGCCGTAGCCTGTGTTTTTATGCTAGATTTGATGAAGAATGGAGAGCTGTGGAGAAACCTACTTGGATGAAAAAGGGTCTGAGCTAAGTGTAGTGAACTGAGAGAAACAGCAAGGCCTGTTGGTTGATTCCTCTCTGCATCCCCCTTAGTCTTTGGCGATAAGGATGCTCCTTCCCCAGGGTATGAGGAGGACCCCTTCACTTGAGGGTTTTCTGACCTGCTTCCGGGGAGGGTCAGAAAGTCCTTCCTGCACATGTCATGTCTCAGATTCCTTCAGCTTAAAATATTCAGTATCGAAATTGTTAAAAGATTTTGCCTATTTGTCTTCAATTCAAATGGAGATTGCAGCCAAGAAATCAAGAGAGAGCAGAGATGAGAAAGGGCAGCAATGGAAGAATTAAGAAAGATCCAGAGCAAAGACGTGTAATTAGAGACCAAGGCTAAGATCATCTACACCTTCCTATTCCCAATGACTATGCACAGATGTGAAAGATGGACAGGGAATAAGGCTGAAAGGAAAAAGAAATGGATTCATTTGAAATATGGTGTTGGAAGAGCGCTCTACCGCGAGCAAGACCAGCAAGTGGGTCCTAGAGCAAATTAAGCCTGAAACATCGCTGGAGGCAAAAATGACAAAACTGAAACTGTCCTACTTCAGATACATCATGAGAAGGCAGGGTTCTTTGGAAAAGGCGATAATGCAGGGAAAAAGAGAAGGCAGCAGGAAAAGAGGAAGACCAAATATGAGATGGATTGACTCCAGGAAAGAAGTCACAGGCCTGAGTCTACAGGAGCTGAGCAGGGCTATTGACTAGAGGGCATTGTGGATATCATTCGTTCATGGGGTCTCCAGGAGTCAGCTGACTCAGTGGCACATACCATATTTTGGAGTAGCATGTTCTGAACACAGTCACATGGTTCTATCATGTATCAGTTAGCTATTGCCGCAATCATTCTGTGTAACAGACCACCCCAAAATTCACACTTACGGGCTTGCAGGTCTTTCGGGGGTTGATTGACCCGTGTTAAGCTTAGTTGGGTAGCTCTGCTTAACACAGTTGGTCTCACTGGGCTTGGCTTATTGCTGTGAGCTTTTGGGCTTAGTCTGCTCCACTTAATGTTCATTCTGAGCCCACGGTTAGAGGGGAAGCAGAACAAGTCCAGCCAAGCTCATTTTAAGCCTTTCCTTGCATCGGATTTGTTACCATCCCTTTGGCCAGTGCAAGTCACATGGCCCAGTCCACAGTCCAGAGATGGGAAAATATACCCTTCCTGGTATGGGAGAAGCTACAGAGTCACATGGCAAAGGGTGTAGAATCAGGGGTGGTTCCGAATTGGGGCCAGAAATTTAGGCCCTTGTCATCGCATGGCTAAATCCTACCTGCTCTTTTTTTTTTTTCAATTGATCCTACCTGCTCTTTAAGCTTTATGGCTCAGTTCAAATCCTGTCTCCTCTCTGGTCTGCACGATCTTTCAACCTAAGGAAATTGCTCCTTCTAAACTGTTATTGTATTTGTGCCCCTCATAAGAGATGCATTACTTTCTACTTACATCCTTTATAAACACCTTCTTCTAACATGGGAGGTCCTGCAGGGCACACTTCTGGCTAATTCATCTTATATCTTCAACATATTTGTATCTAAAAATGAATTAATTTTTTTAAATAAGAGATTACAGATTTTTGTTACTGTGGTAAAATAGCCATAACAAAATTTACCAGTTTAACCATTTTTAAGTGTACTGCTCTGTAGCATTTAGTACATTCACGTTGCTGTGCTGCAGATTTATTTTTAATTGGGCTCTGACTTCTCACATGCATGGGACCTGCAGACTTCTTTTGGAGAAACTCGATATAGATTTGTAAAGGAGGGAGTGTGTTCGCACATGCGCTCTCACGTTCTCTCTCTCTGGCTTTTTAAAGAACAGATGTTCTCTGCAAATAGTTGTCAATTTATTCTGCATTCAGACTTGTTCAAGCTTGCTGCCATAGCTGAGGTGTATATTTTTGGATTACAACAATTGAGCAGATCCCCTATAGTATGAGTTGTGAATAGGTATGAGGCACACAACAGAGTGGAAATGGGAAAATGATACCATGTAATGCTAATCTCAAAGTCGTGGCAGAATAACATTAACATGCATTTTTAGCTTTTCTTAAGAATGAAAAATAGCTTTGACATTCACATTCATTCTAATAAATGTTGAGCATTGGAATACTTTTAGTATACTTATGGAAGAGCTTGTTCAGAATTCTTTCTGAAGGTTTGTATAGGGAATTCGTGTTCCTTCAAGGAGAATGTTGGATATAAAGGATCATTTCCAACTGGAAGCAGAAAAATAGAGGATTGTGTTTGGAGAATTTTCTCCAATCTCATACCATTTTCTGTTTAACAGTCCTACTGTGTTTATACTTCCATGGTAAATTTTCCTGATAGCCAAGCATCTGTGATACTTAATGCTCCTTGATTGTCAAGGGACCTTAGCCTTTTGGCTAAGGGAATAAGAACGTTTCTTACAATTTAGTGATTCTGAGACATGCTAGTATGCGTGTGTGTGTGTGTGTGTGTGTTACATGTTCTTAATGTTCATTCCAAAGCATGTAATGTTTGAAGAGGGCAAAGTAGTTAGTTAAGCACCTGAGCTAGAGGATTTGAAATCTGTTTTATTTTTGTGATTCTTTAAGTATATTGCTAGACTAGACCCTCCACCCATGTTTGACTTCCCTATCTTGAAGGATGTTGAGGGCAAAGGGCAAGTAATAGAAAAAAATCAGTGTATTATTGTTATATGAATAACTATATCGTATTTATCACATGATAATCAGTTTCTATCTTCTAATGTCCGACTAGTGTGGCCTCTCTTAATCATAACTCAATTAGTATTTAAATACATTTTTAAAAAACTATAGGTAGACTTGGGTAATTTTTTTTCTACTTGTTTAATTGATAATCAGTATTTTTCCCTTTCAACTGGGGCCATAACAGAGCTGTGTGAGACGCTCTGTCTCACTGACAGTAAAGCAATTAAATTACACGGGCTCAGGCCGTGTAAAATCTTCGCCTGTGCTGCCTGGGCATAAGATTTGCTCAGTAAATGCCAGATCTTGCCCACACCTTTAAAATGGGGTCACTTGCTAAGGTGATTCCTACAACCTTTACAGATGCTTTGGATCTTAGGAAGAGAGTAAGGACTCAATGTAGGCTCCTTGAGAAGCAGAGAGTACCAGGCCAGGCAGGCACTGAAACTGCCTAGCATTTTTCTCAGAAGAAAAGACTGAGCAAGAAAGCTCTAAGTGGTTCATACAGACAGGAGTCTCCTTAGTCACTCTGTTCTATTGTGACTGAACTTCATTTAGATCATAAACAACAGGCAGGATCAATGAGGCAGAAACTAAGATTCAAATCTTAACATAGTTACCGCATTTACTGAATTTCTACTATGTGCCATGTGTTGTTGGGATAAACGAGTGAAGGAAGTAGGCAGGTTTTACTTCCCCTCAGGAGCTCAAAGCGAAGGTGACCATATGTCCCAGTTTGCATGATAAATTATATAATTAAGCTACTAAAGGAAGACAGGTATTAAGAAACTAGAGGGTATAACTGGGGGACCTGACCTAGTCTGGGGGTGGACAGAGAAGACATTTCTTAGGAAGTGACTGAAGAGGAGACCTGAAGCATCAGAAAGAAGTATTGATGGAAGAGCCATGCTTTCACTGGCCTCAGGCCCTTTGCACTTACCCTTTCTTCCTTCTGCCTGGAAGGGTGGATACTCCCACATCCTGTCCCCTTTCCCCTCAATATTACTATTCCGAGTAAAGTAGAATGTTTTACAAATGGCAGGTAATAATTCCTGAGTCCTAAAATTAATTTAATGCACAATAATCCAATTTTAAAAATACATATTAAATATCTAGTACATTGTAATAGTAAGGGTAAATAAGTTAAAAATGTTTTATTTACATATGTGTGTGTGTGTACTTAGTCACAATGAAAAGTATATGTCTAACTAGAGATTATGTTCAAAAATTTTTTTAAACATTTTGTCTAGAACAAGTATAAATGAAATCACACTACTGTCTTAAACTGCTTTGTGATACGATTGCATTTCCAATTATTTATTTAATGTCGGGGGAAAGTGAGAAGAATGGGAAAGTGGCTCAAGCTAAGAAGGGGCCAGATTATGCAAGGCCTTGTAAGCCTTTTTAAGGATTTTGGATTCTATCCTAAGATAATGGAAAATTAGTGAAGTATTAAATATTTTTTATTTAGCTACCATTTGTTTTTAACCGGGATTAAATATAAAGGGAATTTGGGAACTAGGATTGAATAAGGATTTTCTGGTGAATGTTCTAGTCCTTTAATAAACATTTATTGACTATATACTAGTTTCAGGTATAGGTGTATAGTCTGTACTCTTTATCTGAAAACCAGGTTTAATAAAACATTAGGGAGTGACCATGAAAATTAAAACGAGTTTAGTGTGTTATGTATACGCTCAAGAGATGTTTCAATGACCTTTTCTTTACCTCCGCTTCTTTAGGACCACACCCTGAAAAGAGGATGCCTTGTTTTGATGATAATGTTAGTCATACAATTCCCAGAATAAATAAAGAATTATAGTTAATTTAATTTCTCTGTATTTGAAAAGAAGGTAGCCACTACTCTTTTTTTTTTTTTAAACATCAGACACTTCCACAGCAGAAGATGATGCTGACATAATCCTGAAAGGGTGGTTATGTCAGAATGACTTTTTAAATAAATCAACATGGAATCCTTCCAGTTTTCCTTCCCCTGCCCCATAGTATTAGTTGTCTGACCACATTTTTGCTTTTTTTGAGGGTAGAAAATGTAAACATGGAGTATTCTTTCCACTTACGTCGATTCATTTCCCTTCCCTCTGCAGATTTCACCACCCAATCCTCAGTCCTCTGGAAAGCGGTTTCCAGCTGGAAGTGGACGTGCTGAGCCATCTCCTGAAGGCCCAGGCTCAGGTCTCAGAGTGGAAGTTCCTCCCGTCTCTGGTCAACTTGCACAATGCCCACAGCAAGCTGCAGACGTGGGGCCAGATCTTTGAGAAGCAGCGGGAGACCAAGAAACATCTGTTTGGGGGGCAGTCTCAGAAGGCCGTCCAGCCCCCACACCTTTACCTTTGGCTGATGAAACTCAAAAACATGCTTCTCGCCAAGTTTAGCTTTTACTTCCATGAAGCACTGAGCCGACAAACGACTGCTTCAGAAATGAAAACGTTGACGGCAAAAGCCAACCCAGACCTTTTTGGAAAGATTTCTAGCTTCATCAGGAAATATGACGCGGCCAACGTGTCCTTAATCTTTGACAACCGAGGGTCCGAGAGCTTTCAGGGTCATGGCTACCACCACCCCCATTCCTACAGAGAGGCCCCCAAGGGTGTGGACCAGTATCCAGCTGTGGTGTCTCTGCCCAGCGACAGGCCTGTCATGCACTGGCCCAATGTCATCATGATCATGACAGACCGTGCTTCCGACTTGAACAGCTTGGAGAAAGTCGTTCACTTCTATGACGACAAAGTTCAGAGCACCTACTTCCTGACCCGCCCGGAACCTCATTTTACCATTGTCGTCATTTTTGAGTCAAAGAAATCCGAAAGAGACTCCCACTTTATTTCCTTCCTCAATGAGCTCTCACTTGCCCTTAAGAACCCCAAAGTTTTTGCAAGTCTGAAACCTGGATCCAAAGGGTAGCAGGTAATCTGTGCGAAAGGTTTTCAGGATAGGAAATTGTGTTCTTAATTTCTCTGATGATCTGCAGTTGGCTGTGATTTGAGTTTCCATCCCTCCGTGCTTCTTTCAGAGCTAAATTAAGACAGATCTTCCCTAATTGTGCTGTCCACTTTATATGCAATTAAGGCCAATTGAATTAAGAATCCAAAGAGTAATCTAGGACGTGATCACGGCTACTGGGTATCTCCATGGTACAGCCAAGTACTGGCAGTGTTTTATTCTCCTGTGTTTCTTGTAGACCGAATATTTATCGGCCTTTGATGCTTCTTTCCTGATGTTTCTTTCCAGATGTTTTATATTATTCTAAACATTGTGTTCTAATGCAATTCTACACACCCTTTTCCCTATCTCCTACCTGGATGAGCAATTGGGATAAGATAGTAGATGGCCTTTTTAGAATTAAGGACTGTTATGTTTTCTATCTCATAAACAAGCCTATTAACATTAAGTTATTTTATAATTCTCATCTACAAATGAATTATGTTTGATGCCAAAATTAGAGTCTTGGTGAGAAATTTCTATCAGTTATTGAAAATGAAGGTGAATCAGAATGGTAGAATAACATCAGGTTTTAACAGTTCAGAAGACCCTATGGCAACTTTAATAGCCATGGATTCTTTTGGGGTGAGCTACACAGCTCACTGCATTTGTTTTTACCCCTATAAGGTTTGGATTTTTCACTGTTTTAAACTCAGCGTAAGCCATTATGTGGGATTTCTTTACTCTTCAGCATATTATCTGCTTGGCTTTCTGTTTATCAAAGCTTTCTGCTGAAATGTGTGTTCATGTTTGGCCCTACTCAGTGGCTTTTTAGGCTGAAAAAGCATGCAGTCTTGGTTTTTCTGCCACTTTTAGACATTCATTCGACTTAGCCTACTTTTTATAAAATCAAAACGGAATCCTGTACTTGCTGAAAATCAATTGTGTATTCAAAAGACATCTTCATCGTTGAGTAATCAACTGAGTACTTCAGCGCATCTGAACTTGGGATTCATGCTTATTTCCTCCAAATATTTTTAGAAGTAGTGATACATCTTAACACATGCTGCCTTCCCACTTTCCTTCAGTAGGAAGAAGGCATAATGGGCTGTGCAGACCTGCTCTTCTAGCTTACTGATTCAGAATAAAAATAAGCCACAAAGAGTAATTGGGTTGTTCCGTTTGATAGTTCCTACAGCGCTTATATGCAATGGAATATTCCAGTCAGTTCTGATCCTCATGTTTGCACAGAGCCACCGTTTTACTGGGCAACCACAGCAGACAAGCCGGTGGCATCAGCAGAGACCAGAGAAGCCCCTGCGAGTCCAGTAGGAGCCTGCCCACCTCAGTCTGGGCTACTTGGCAGAAGAACCCACTGGCCTAATTTCTGGGGAGAACATTGTTCTCTTTCATTTTTTTTTTAAAATAAAAGTCATATGATTTGTAAAAAGCCAGTTTGCTTTAAATAGAAAGTAGTGATTTCCCTGTCCATTTTATTCACTCAGGTTCTATAAAAAGCTGAACAGATTGTACAACTTTGACCTTACATAAAAAATTGAAAGCAATTGGAACTAAAACGTCAAATCATTTTTCCTCCCTTTTGTGTTTTACAAAGAAGCTGAAAAATATTCCTTCGTATGCGTGTATTTTTTTCCCCTAAATAAACCACCATTAGCCTTAATGCTATGCTTCAGTGTAACATGGACAAGAGTGTAAATAAAACACATATACAATACTTAACCATTCCTCACCTAGAACATATTTGAATTGTATATTTATTTTTGAACATATTTTGGTTCAAGCCAATAAGATCATTTTACTCTGAGATTTGTCCTCTAAATTCAGTAATGAAATGATCTGTAAAGTCTATGTTTTGCTAATTGGAAGAGTAAATCTGCCTATTTTCCACAGACTGCTTATTTTGAAATTTGTTTCTAAACCACAACTTGATCAATTTTTATGGGTAACCGGGAGTGTAGTCAACACTTAACTGAGGTTGCCAATGAGTCCATCAAGGAGTGTTTCATGTCAGGATGCTGTTTAGACACAGGGTGAACATTTACCACTCTGTTCTCTCTTGGGTCCAGCCTGGTATCTATGTGTTTTGAGGGAGTGTGTGAAAATAAAGCCTAGTTCTTTACTGAGGAGCCAACATCCTTTACATAATCACTTTCTACGTTTGGACGTATTGGAGAAAATGTACTTTCAAGAAAGATAATGGGGGGCGGCTGATAAGCTCAGTTGGTTAGAGTGCGATGCTTGTAACACCAGGGTTGCCGGTTCGATCCCCATATGGGCCACTGAGCTGTGCCCTCCACAACTAGACTGAAACAACTATTTGACTTGGAGCTGATGGGTCCTGGAAGAACACACTTAAATAAAAGTTTAAAAAGAAATGGTTGGTACTTCACTACATTCCCAGTAGAGTCACTCAGATGATCTTTAAATAATGTCCACCCTTTGATCTAGCAGCAAAATTGCAGTTTTGTTTCTTTGGCAAGTCAGCCTATGAACCTGACATCCTTATCTGTAAAATGGGGATAAGGAAATGTGGGCTCTTTTTCAAAGAATATGTAAGAATGGAATGAGATCATGTGTGTAAAAAGGCTTTGAGAACTTCCTTGGGTTTGAAAGCTGTATGAATAAACGATGGACCGCTCTTTCCTTAAACTCAATGCCCCGCCTGTTCTCATCTTTCACTTCAGGTTTGTGGCAAACCTGTGCTTAGTTACTAAGTTTGAACAGAACTTGAAGAACTAGTTTAGAAGATGAGGGAGGTAAATGCCTAATGAACCCACCCACTCTTTCAAATTTAGAATCTTTGTGGTTCTTTGTTCTCAAATTTTTATGATGGGTTGATAGCATCATTTCAGTTCTTCTGTATTCAAACTGATTTTTATTTTTCATCTGGTTGCTCTATCTATTACAGAGAGGTGTGTTAAAATCTCCAACTGCAATTGTGGATTTCTCCCTTTATTTTTGGAGGTTTTTTTGTATTTTGAAGTTCTTTTATTAGGCCGATATACACTTAACAATTTTCTTTCTCATCTATTAAGCATTCATAAACTAACTATCATTATGAAGTTTCCTGCTTTATCTCCATTACTACTCCTTGCTTTGAAGTCCATTTTTGCCTGATAGTTTTGCGATCATTCCAGCTTTCTTACGCTTTCTCTTTGTATGGTATGTCTTTTTCTATCCTCTCATTTTTCATCTATTTGTATCTTTATTTTTAAAGTGTCTATAGTAAGAACTAAAGAGAGAAGACTGACTAAAAGAGCAATAACAAATTCTGTGTTCTCCAATCTGGCAATGTCTGTCTTTTGATTGAAGTGTTTAGTTTATTTCTCCCATAGTTTTTTTACAGTCAGGATTTTGCTGATGGAATCTTCAAACCATCATTTAACATGTGTTTCTATCCTCCCCTCCCTTCACATTCGGAGTTAGATCAAGAGGTCTGGTCAGATTTAGTTTAGTTTAGTTTTATAGTAGTAATAGTGAGTATTTTATTAGGAGGCAGCTAATATCTGGCATTACCTAGATCAAAATGGTGAAATGGAGAAACCACCTCTATTTGGTTACCTTACAGACAGTTCATATAGGAGTTGCTGGATAAATGCTTGCTTCTTATGCCAGTTTTAAAAATAACGAGTTAGTTCCTTTAGCATCTTCCAGAAACACCAGGGAGTTTTTTTTTTGTATTGTTTTTAAGTAGATATATTTATGAGGATTTCTGCCTCTTAGATTTAACCCTAAACTTAAAGCAGGCATTTTTGCCCTTGCCACATGTCACTTTTATGTGAATATTATGACTTTCCCTTATTTCTTCCTCAAGGTTAATTTTCTCTCTTAATTACTATTGACTATTTTCCTCCACATTTCCCCTCCCTCTCTCCCTTCCTCCTTCCTCTCCCTCCTTCCCTTCCTTAGTTTCTAATATCTTCCTACCAATGTCACTTTAGTCACTCCTTTCCCATTCTTCAGGGAGCCAGCCAGGACATACCCCAGTGGTCTCTGACCCAGTTTTGGAAAGCAACATCAGAAAGTATTCATGTTGATGGTTTTACAACTACTTAGTCTTTTTCAGGCACTGAGAGAGGAATACATAGAAGGGAAAGTTCAGCATTGGCACTAATGGGGTGACCACTAATAAGTGCAGCTACTTTGTAAGCACCCGAGACATTTAGCCAACTACAGCCAAGCAGTGCTGCATGTATTTAGTAGGTTATTTGGCACAAGCTACATACTCAGAACTAAAATATTTCCAGTTGTATTTTTACTATAATTTTTTATTACTAAAAGATCATTCTTAGTCTATTTGCTGCACTTCATCTGCATGAAAACATTACTTTAACTTGTGATTTTGTTTTTTCTTCAAGTAAAAGTTTAACAAAATAGATGTTTTTTCTCCACCTAAGTGAGAGAAAAAACATGCCATGGGACTCTCCAAGAAAGCCCTGTCGGTAGACTTGAGCAATCCCCCCCTCTACATTTTCTACATTTCCTGTTATCAATGCAATTATTTCATGGCCTTTTGCCTGAGCAATTCTAAGCTGCTTGTCCAGAGGAAGTAGACTTGATGTGCCATTGTGCTTTTGGAGACTTCTCTTGATATCATGTAAATCCATACGGCTTCATGAACGCCAAGTATTTTGACTTGTCTCTGTATTTTTTCAATCTGGTTTTGATAATAAAGTCTGTTCCTGGGATACTTTAAATTTAAAACCATATGGTATGAGTAAGATATCAACGCTAGAAAATGGAGAGATGCAAATGGGTTCCCCTTTCTGTAGCTATGTACCTAATGTCAGAACCTGGGCATAGGGTTCTGAGTGACAGTTTACCTCAGGGAGGGTCATGAGAGGTGACTGTTGGGGTGCATTCCGAAAGAGGACTCAGCCATGCAGTGGAAATAGCAGGAATACGTAGGATGGCACTTGTCACTGACCTCAGAGAGGAAGATGGTCATTGGGACCTTGTCTGACTTTGTCCCTAGGGAGTGAATTCTGCTTTTGCTGGTCTTAAAAACTGCAGAGCAATTCCAGAATCTAGTTAAACTTGAAAATCTGCTGCCTCACTTGATCTGAGATTTATAATGACTCAAACTTCTAGATTAAGTTCAGACTCATTTTACTCTTGGTGTGACAAGGTCTGACATTGCAGGATACCACTTGGCCCTTTGATCCTGGTTTCAGCCACTCCAGGCTAGGCCAGTGTTAGAGAAGTCCCCCGAGCAGAAGCAGACAGAGGGTATGAATGACCTCTTTCTTATGTTCAATATTCATTCATTTAACAATGATTACACATTAGCTGTACTAAGGGTGGTGATGCAACAGTCAACCAAGACACACATGGGATCTGCTTGTTGGTGCTGGTAGTGAGGTGAGCTGGCGTCAGCCTCCGGGGCAGGCCAGGAGCTAAGAAAGCAGAAAGGTGATGTATGCACTACAAACTTGTTTTACTTGCATACCTCCTTACCAATTTGGGGAAAACCATGATACCTTGATGGATTTTTTTAAAAATCTGAAACATTACATTTAAATAGTTTCAAAAGATACATTTTATCATGTATTGTAAATATTGGCCTTTAAAATTAAAATGTTGTTTTTTAAGATGTATCTAGAGAAATCATGGTACAATACAGACTTGATAGCCACCGTTTTCCATATTTAAAAATAACAAGCTTTGGGGCGGCAGGATGGCTCAGTTGGTTAGAGCACAAGCTCACGACAACAAGGTTGCTGGTTCGACTCCCACATGGGATGGTGGGCTGCACCCTCTACAACTAAAGATTGAAAACGGTGACTGGTCTTGGAGCTGAGCTGCACCCTTCACAACTAGATTGAAGGACAACGACTTGGAGCTGATGGGCCCTGGAGAAACACACTGTCCCCCAATATTCTCCAATAAAAAAATTTTTAAAAATCCATATTTTTCACAAATATTTTATCACTTTTTGCTCCTTGAGCTCCATTCTTCTCCCAATTTTATCCTAATAAAATATTCCGCTTAGTGTATATATATATATTAATATAATATATATACTTATATACTATATGTTCTTTTTTTTTTAACTTGAGTGTGTTTTTAATTACAGTTGACATTCAATATTATTTTATATTAGTTTCAGGTATACAGCATAGTGATTAGATGTTACTATATGTTCTTTCTGTTCCATAAGGCTGTAAGTGTTTAATGACCAAATGGCATATATATATATATATATATATATATATATATATATATATATATATTAGAAATTTTCCTTGAACATTTTATTTGAAATACATTTTTTTCAATGAAACGAATAGGTTCAGTGTTTTTGGTGACTTGGTTAAAGAAATTAATTGTATAAATGTTTCTTTGTTTGGTGGGCAGACATTTTTATATCCTGCAGTAATACCTCATGTTAAGTACTGTGAAGGGTCTGAGATTGTATTAGTTGGCCTGCCACAATTACATGGGTGCTGTCAGAGGACATGAGACAGTTATTACAGCGATAGCAGTAGCCAGAATAGTACTATTTGTGCATTGGTTCCCTGAGTCCCAATTCCCTCATGACCAATGTGGATGGGCCCCGATGGATGCCTGTTCATACAAGTGGTTGCATTTCAGAAGAGGAATTCTGATCTTGAGAAACCCAAATGTTTTATAATAGTGAATAAGCATGCCTTCCATTTGCTCATGGGAGACAGTATTATTCTGGATAGTAAGTTTCCTAGAACTGCCATAACAAATAGGGTGGCTTAAAACAACAAAATTTATGGTCTCTTAGGGCAATAGAAGGAGGCGAGAAGTATGAAGTCAAGGTGTTGGCCAGGCCATTTCCTTCTGAGACCTGTAGGGGAATCTTTCCTTTCTTTCTTAGTTTCTGGTGGTTTGCTGGCAATTTTTGGCATTCCTTGGCTTACAGCTGCATAACTCAGTCTCTGTCTTTGTCATACGTAAGGACACCAGTCATATAAACTAAGTATATATGCAACAACCCTATTTCCAAATGAAGTCATACCCTGAGGTACTGAGGGATTAGGACTTCAACCTCTTTTTGTGGGAGAGGGGACATAATTCAACCCATAACCATTGTGTCTGCTCTTCGCTCCAGAAAGAGGGAGACACTGTGATCCAAGGATGCTTGCAAGGCTACAAACATCCTTGAGAAATAGTCCGGAACTAAGAGCATTTAGTGCCTTGTTCTCAAGACCTGCAGAAACATGAGAAATCCATGGAAGATTATCGCCAAATATACCATGTAAACTTATGGGTGAGAAGTAAGTTTGTTTTTATGTGGCAGAAGAAAATACCTTAAAGGAGAAGCTAGAAAGTAGCTTAACCCATTAAAGTCACCTTCATAGAGATTCATTTGGGGAAAGAGGTCATATGGATGTTGAGAAGCTGAAATTAATTTCATTAAAATTGTCCCTATTCTTGTACCTCTGGGGAATATTCACATGCCCCAGATACTAGAATCCCAGTCTGAAGATCACTATAAGAAGAGAATTGCAAGTGGCCACATCCAGTACATCTTTGAGTATTCTTGGCGTTGCAATGCCCCCTTCCATTTTCCTGAATTTTCAGAGAGGTCTTTTCTAAAGGTTGCAGTTATGCTGAGCAATGACATCAGATAATTAAAAGAAGGGTCTCTGCCTTTGCTTGGGTGAAGCAGAACAGGAGTAGGCAGCAGTAGCTGGAGGAAGTTTGAGTCCAAGAAGTGCAAGGGGTGGTTTGCAGCAGAGCGGTTGGCTGCCCCTTCCCAGTGAGCATGGATTGGGGAGGACACAGACGGTGGCTGATGCACCAGGCAACTGGGGTGACATTCTGATTTCCACAAATAGTGAGGAATTTGTTAAGACCCTGGAATTCCTGCAATTAAGCAGGATGGGGGAGTTGATGCCTTCTTAAAAATAGGTGTTAATAAATACACGTGACCTCATTTTACACTCCCCTTAGCAAGGTCTGGACTGGCCAGTTAAACTTTTTGACCAAATTGTATATCGCTAACCTGATATGGAATCATACAAAGTCACGGTAAATCCCTAATGCAGACACAATGACTCATTTGCATAATTTTTTAAACTATGCTTTTCAATAACAAGGCCAGTTTCTGAGACATGTTTTTGTAACCATCTGGCATAGCAAGTACAGTTGTCCTTGGAAAGCTTGAGAAGGTGATTCTTTATGTATTTTTTTAAATGTTATTTTTAGCTTTAAAACCAGCACGTATCTCCAGCAGCAATGTCTCATTTTATCAAGGTTGAGCCTCTTCAGTCTTGCTTATTTTTTAAAGGGATGGATGCTATTGAGGAAAGGACTAGAAGCTTCTTGTCTGTGTCCTCAGGGAAGTTAACTTCGAACGAAGTGGGGCCAACAGTGGCTAATGAGATACGTAGCTTCAAAAACATTGTATGGATTTGTCAAACTCCAACTCAGTACAAGTGAGAATTGTAACAATATTGAAAAATGGTCAACCACTTAGCTGCCAATAATAAAATTCTTCTTGGGGAAAGGATTAAATGTTTGGAAAAAATACTTTAAGATACTTGGAGTAGACTTGGGCTTGTTACCTGCAGGCTTTTCCTTTTGCTTCCCAGAAAAAAGAATTGGGGTAGGGGGAGGGGAAAAGGGATTTGCGGGATGTAGTAGGAGCCGAAACGCTGTGCCCTGGAAAACCCTGCGAGCTCGTGGCAAAGCAGGAGAAAAACGCCTAAGGGGAGTCTTTCAGGTTGTTATCGGAGAGGCTGCAGCTAATCTCCTCTCTCCCCTGTGAAATCTTGAATACCTTCTTGAGTAGATGTTTTTGAGGGTTAGGGAAGGGAAGGTCTTCAAAGGAGGGAAAAGGACAGCTGACATCTTAGTTACACGTTAGTGTCAACAATATTTTCTTTCTCCCTCTTTCTGTTCCTTAAGTTCTAGGAAGAAAGGAACCAGCACCCTGTCCTTTCATTATCAGCATCTCCCTTTAACTGTAGAGCTGAGCAGGGCTTGCTGGCTCATCAGCTGGTGATGGTGACTTATTATCATCCATGTAATACTGATTATTTGACAAATAAATATATGTTTATTAGCTCATGGTGAAAACTACTTTCTATACACTACCTAACAAAGGTCATTAGTTTTAATTAAAACAAAAACAAAAAACCTATTTTCAAGGCTTTTGTTTCCCTCTTCCTTTCTGGGGGCACAACTTTTAAATGTCCTGATGTCTCTGCCTTTTCTGTTTGTTACCACTTCACGTACATCACACTGAAAGCCCCCTTTGCCTTGATTATCGGGAGTTAAATATTTAGTGAGCATCAAAAATGTACTGTATTAGACAATGCTATAGTTTCCTAATGCTATTGCTGACATTTTGGTATTGTTTTATTCTTGGAACTGGTAGTTTTCTGTTACATTTTATTTGGAACTTTTTGGGGTCTGAACTCCCTACAGAAGTTCTGTCAAACGCAACATAATCTCAAAATCTTGCATTTGGCAGTAAAATGAGTGGGAATGAGAGTGACTTGAAATTAGCCAGTAGAGGGCAACACTAAAGCAAAACATAGCTCCTGAGCTTTGGCTCCGTTTCTGTCCTGGCAGAGTTGGGACAGTGGAAAGCTGAGCAACGTGGAGTTATTACAAAAATGACCATTTTTAGTGATAAAATTTGGGGCTTTAATCTTGTAGAGACAGGTATTCAGGCAAAATTTGGTTCAAGAGATGAGTCAGAAACCGCTGTCATCTGCACTAAATTTTGACCAAGAAATTCCAAACTCTTTCCTCATCTGATGAGTGTGCATTGAGCCCCCACTGACTCAGAACCATTCACAAATACGGTAATCTCGCCGCTGCTTTGTTACTGAGAATTTCTTGGTTTGTTCTGAGACTCATGCCCCCTCCCCAAATTCTCAGACAGAGGGCTTACGTTGCTTGGGATGTTCAGAAGGATGAGTAGAGAGTACTTATTAACATTTTTTGGAGGGGGACAGAGAGTCATGTATCCTTTGTGTTTATATTGAAGTACGTATTTCCTTCCAGAGAAAGGTCCATGACCACAAAGAAAATTTGCTTTTTGGAGCGTTCATGGAAGCCCGTGGGTCCATGCACAGCCAGGATAAAAATCTCTGTAGGGGAAAAACTCTTACCGAAGTCCAGAGAAGCTATTCAGAAGATGCAGTAACTCTCATGCCATAGATCCATACTGAATGTTTTCACCTAGATATTCTGTAGGCGACTCAGCACTTTCCTTGCTCTACTTGGCTGCCCTGATGTTTTCTTGGTATGAGTCCTGTTCCAGAGACCCTCACTTAAAACTTGGAGTTGTCTGTGATTCTTCTTTCTGTCATATTCAGTGTTCAATCTTTGGAGCACTCTCGTGTTCAACTCCTTTCATTTTCCTTGTCACTTTGTTTATTAGTCAAACATGGATTCGCAATTTAGTCTCTCCCCTTCTGTTTCTTTGTATTCCAGTCCATCCTTCTTACGTTTACCAGGCAATTATTTAAAAATTGCGATTTGATTGGGTTTTTCCTGCTCTGATCCTTGCCCCCCTTAAGATTAAATAGCTCTCCAGAGTCTGCTGAAAAATATTCCGTTCTGATAATCAAGTTCAGCCTTTTTTGTCCTCTTGCATTGTTTCCTCACATTTCACTCAGAATGGAATACTTGCCCTGCCCTGTATTTCCTCACCTATCAGCTTTGCTCAAAGTCTTCATTGTCTCGAATCCTTCCACTCTAGGGGTTCTTAACAGTTTTTGTAGGATGGAATCTCTTTGGCAGCCTGTGAAGCTGGTGGGTACTTTCTGAGAATGTTTTTAAAGCATTATTGTTTTAAAACAATAATGTTTTAAAATGTTAAAACATTATCATGTTTTATAATGTTTTTAAAACATTATCATGTTTTATACTGTTTTTAAAACATTATCATGTTTTATAATGTTTTTAAAACATTATCATGTTTTATAATGTTTTGTAATGTTTTTAAAACATTATCATGTTTTATAATGTTTTTAAAACATTATGTTTTTAATGCAAAATTATGTGTACAGAATTACAAGGAAACCAATTATATTGAAACACTGTTATAAAAACCTTTAAAAATCTGAGATATTATGTGTTCTTTATTAATCTAGCATTGGTCCTAATTATTAACAGAGTAGTTCATTGCCTCCATCTGCAATGGAAGAAAATGCTAAATTTCAGATAGAGGTTAGTAAAAACAAAGATGTATTTTTTGTCCATCCAAATTCTTGACCCCAGGTTAAAAATCTTAAATGTAGATCATTAATTCTCAAACTAGACACCCGCAATAGGTTGTTCTCCCTTGCAATGAAGAAATTGTGTTTGGGATATGTTGTTTCCTAAGCTTTGCATCTTATTTATTTCACAGACATTATACGTCTGAGACGAAGAAGCATGTCCTAAGAATTCAGTTCAGGTCTTCTGTCTCAACCCTTCTGTGCTTGTATGAATTGTGGAATCTTAGTTATTCTGTCACATTCAAGTGATGAATATAAAGGCAAAATCCGAATTATTAGCAGTGACGGTGATAAACATTTCTGTGTGATGCTTTTCAGTTCTAAATGGCTTTGAGGGGTCAGTATTAGTCATTCTGCCTGTGTTGTTCCTTGAATTGGGTCAGAGCGTTTCTCTTGGACGGTAACCTGGTTCTAGCTGTGTGGAAAGGTTCGTTTTAGTAGTTACTGAATTTTTTTCCCCTATGAGGCGTAGTCCTAAACTTTTTACTCATTCTGTGTGGATTGCATCTGTTTTGTGGAGCTAGCTATACATCAGTTTCTATTCTCATATATGTGTTTCAAATGAATTTATCCTCCTATTGCGGCTATACAGGAAACTACTATTACTAAATTCTTCCCTAGGAGAGAAGAACCAAAATTTTCTGAACGCTGAGAACAGATCTGAGAATAAAACCTTGATTTCATAGTGGCATCCTGCCATGTAATTTGGCAGATACTTTGAAGCCCTACTTTCCTAAGGCAGTGGGAAACCAATATATAGTAGGAAACTAATAAATCCTGTTTTCCAGGTGGGGAAACTGAGGCATGGAGTAGTTAAGTAACTTGTCCAAAGTTATACAGGTAGTAAGGAGACAACGCAGGAACTAGGCTCTGCCTTTATCTGACTCCAAAACCTGAATTCAGAACACTCCTTTATATTGTTAAATACTTAGGGGTGAGCAAGGTAGATCCTGCCTTAGAGACATTTACAATTTGAAGTCCTCAGCTCAGCTAGATGCAAATGTTCAGGTAAAGGTTCCCTCCTCCCCCAACCCACACCTCTCTTTTTGGTCACTTTCTGAATATTCTAGACAAATTTGTATAGTTCTGTGTGTATGACGAGACTGTAAGGACTGTAAGACTGGGTCTTAATATCTCTTTTCGCCCAGTGCTGGGGATATAGACGGTGCTCAAGAACTGTTTGTTGTGTTGAAATCCTCTTTATTCTAATCCCAAACCAAACCAAATTTCCTTTATCACAGTCCCCAACCAAAAACAAAAGTATTGTTTTCTATGTGTGGATTTAAAGTAAAATCATATTCATTAGAGAGCGTAGTCTGACTCACTACATGAGTTAATGATCTACGGATTTCTTTTTTAGTAAATACTGTGGTTTGAGTGTTGTCCTGTCCCCTCCCCAGTCTCATCCCACGGATTCTTCCCGGCTCTCTTTAGGCTCCCAGGACAGCCCGTGCTGTTCCCAGCATCTCAAGTGCCCTTCCATATCTTCCACCTTCTGTCACCTCCCTCATCCCTCTGTCCTCCAGCCCTCATCTCAGTCATCCGTCTTCTGGAAGCCCTGGCCCTTTCTCTGCCCAGCCTTGCTCAATCTCCATTGGCTGAGGGCTCTTGGGTCCCTTTCCTTCAGAGCCCTAATTTCTCTCATATGCGGATGGCCATTCATTCTGGAGCAACCTCCCCCTTCTCTGTTGTGTCAATTGCCTGAGGCCGGGTGTCACGCCTGCTTTTGCTAAGCGTTCCTTACACAGCCTTTAGCACAGTGACTGGAAAGTAACATGCATGAGTGGCAGTGTCAAGAACTGCTCGGGGCTCTCCCATCATTTCCATCATACCACACAAAATACTTCTATTCTTAGATGTAGACACTTGCCATTTTCTCAACCTTACGTGAAATGTGAATGTAAGCTCCACAAGGGCAGGATTTGTTATCTGTTCACTTAGATACCTCAAGTGTCCGGAAGAGCGTCTACTAGGCAGTAGGTGCTCTGAAATATTTGTTGAATTAATAAAGGTGTCTTGAGAAAATTGTATTTTCATTCATCTGTAATATTCAGTTGTATATACTCTGCAAATCCAGTTTCAAGACAAGTTCCCTCCCTGTCTGCCCTCACTTGCCACCTTCTAATTAGATTGCATTTTCAAACCCCTCGCTTTAGAAACATTGGTGTTGCCCACGGGTAGGTTCTTAATACATATTTATGAGAGCCCAGAGCTGGAAAATATCAAGGCAGTTTCCTAGCAGTACGTATCTAGCAAAAGCATCGTCCAATTAGAGAGAGAGGGATGGAACAGATTTCCAGAAGCATGCTAAGAATGGTTCATAGACGCACAAGCAGTTTGCTTTTGAGCAAGAACCAAGCAAGAATATCAACTGGAACATTGTTTTTTCTTTTAAAAGCTCAACAACTTTTTTGGAAATACAGCATTTTTTAAAACACCATTTTTGTGTTGTAAGTAGTAGCTTATGTGCATATGTAAGAGCCCGGCCACGTGCCTGACTCCTCCCCCAGCACCCCGCTCTGTTATTTTACACCATCAGTTTCCTTGCCGGTCAGCTTGTCAGTGACCTGATCAAATAAAGAAGACAGGAGGTCCAAGATGGCAGTGTTGTAGGAGGACTCTGAACTCGGCCCCTCATGAGCAAACTCAAACATACTCGTACATAGAGAGCAGTTACTCCTATGAGACCACTGAGGGGCTGAACGAACAGCTTTTGAACAACTAACAAGAAAAAGACCACACAGAGAAGGCTGGGAAGTCGTGGCAGCCCCCCCGGGGAGCTGTGGGAACGCTCCCGTCCAGAGGAGCTGGTAGCATCACCGTTTATGTCCCTCGCCACTCCCGCAGCACGGCTGGGAGCGCTATCCCGGTGTTTTGGCCTACCGGCAAGATGACCAGTATTTCCAGCTTTGTTGCTTGGAGCCTTTTGCCTCCAAACAAAGGGAGCAAGCCGAAACAGCAGGGCATCACCACACCAACCTGGCCTCCCTGCGGGAGTGGCTCCAGCCCCACAGGCCGGTGCCCCAGGCACCATAAGTGCCTGCCTAGCTCCACTGGCTTCTCAAACCTACCCGGCGCATACTCAGAGATCGCTTCTACATGGGACAACTTTCTTTACAACAAACAAGAGAGAGGCTGTATAGAGAAGACTGAAGAGCTGTGGGAGCTGTCTGGGGACTATGAGAATTCTCTGGGGTCAGAGGACCCATAAACACCCGTTGCTTACACTATCCCCCCATAAGTGGATGGGGGCTTTATTCAGGTGCTCTGGCTTACCTGTAAGGTCGTTGCAGCACATTCCCGGAGACGTTGCCTGAGCCCATCTTGGCCTCAAACTAGGGAAGCAGGTAGGATCAACAGGACGGTGTTACATGCAGCTGGCCTCCCACCTGGAGCCACTTCAGCTCGGTAAGCCAGTGCCTTGGGTGGCACCTGCTCGGCTCCAACTGCCCTATTCAAACCACCTGGCACACACAGCCTACACAGAGGCCGCTTCTACGTAAGGCCACTTTTTCAAGACTGGGAAAAATAGCTATTTTGTCTAATCCCTATAAACAAATATAGACAGTCAAACAAAATGAAAAGACAGAATCATGTCTCTCTCAAATGCAGGAACAACAAAACTCCCCAAGAAAAAAAAACCCTAAGGAAATGGAGATAAGTAATTTGCCTGATAAAGAATTCAAAGAAATGGTCATAAGGATGCTCATCAAATTTGAGAGTGGAACAGAGGAATTTAGGGAGATCTTCAACAAAGATTTAGAAAGTATAATAAAGAACCAAGCAGACCTGAATATAATAACTGAAATGAAATATACGTTAGAAGGAATCAACAGCAGATTAGCTAATATAGAAAAATGGATCAGTGACCTGAATGACAGACTAGGGGAAACCAACCAGTCAGAACAGCAAAAAGAAAAAGAATTAAAAAATAAATTAAAATAATGAGGGTAGTCTAAGAGACCTCTGGGATAACATCAAGCACACAAACATTTGCATCATAGAGATCTCAGAAGGAAAAGAAAGAAAGGAACAGAAACTTTATGTAAAGAAATAATGGCTGAAAACTTTCCTAACCTGGGAAAGGAAACAGACATCCAGGTACAGGAAGCACAGAGAGTTTCAAACAAGATGAACCCAAAGAGACCCACACCAAAATATATTGTAATTAAAATGGCAAAAGTTAAGGATAAAGAGACAATCTTTTTTGTTTGGGGAGGGGGAAGGAAAACAGGATTTTACTGGGGAACAGTGTGTACTTCCAGGATTTTTTCCAAGTCAAGTTGTTGTCCTTTCAGTTGTAGTTGCAGGGGGCACAGAACACCATCCCTTGTGGGGGTCGAACTGGCAACCTTGTGGTTGAGGGAACATGCTCCAAGCTCCAACCAACTGAGCCATCTGGGAGCTCAGCAGCAGCTCAGCTCAAGGTGCCGTGTTCAATCTTAGTTGCAAGGGGTGGAGCCCACCATCCAGCAACCTTGTGGTTGAGAGCCCACTGGCCCACATGGGACTCGAACCGGCAGCCTTCAGTGTTAGGAGCACGGAGCTCCAACTGCCTGAGCCACCTGGCCGGCTAAGGAGACAATCTTGAAGGAAGCAGGATGAAAATACACAAAGAGGTTACATACAAAGTAAACCCCATAAAGCTATCAGCTGATTTCTCAGCAACATTACAGGCTAGAAGGGAGTGGGAGGACATCTTTAAAATGCTGAGAGAAAGGAAGCTACAACCTAGAATAATTCATCCAGCAAAGTTATCACACAGATTTGAAGGAGAGATAAAAAGTTTCCTGGACAAGCAAAAATTAAAGGAGTTCATCATCATTAAATCAGCTTTTCAAGAAATGCAAAAGGGTCTTCTTTAAGCAGAAAAGGAAAGGCCATAACCAGAAATAAGAAAACATAAGAAAATAAAAAACCTCACATGTAAAGCCAAATATTTAATAAACACGTGAATCAGACATTTAAAAAGCTACTACCATGTTTCTCTGAAAATAAGACCTAGCTGGACCAGCAGCTCTAATTCGTCTTTTGGGATAAAAATTAATATGAGACCCGGTCTTATTTTAATATAATATAATACGACTGGTCTTACATTAATTTTTGCTCCAAAAGACGCTTTAGAACTGATGGTCCGGCTAGGTGTTATTTTCAGGGGAAACACGGTATGAAGGTCAAAAGAAAAAAGCATCAAACTCAACTCAAACTACAATAAGTAGTTAGGAGATACACAACTGAAAAAGATCTAAAACTTGACATCAATAATATAAAACAGTGGGTGGTGGGTGGGTGGTGGTGGTGGTGTAAAAATGTAGTCCTTATAGAATATATTCAAACATAAACACTTATCATCTTAAAATAGATGGCCATAGATGTAGAATTATTCACATAAACCTCATAGTAACCATAAACCAAAAACCTACAGACAGAAGACATAAAAAAAATAAAGAGAAAGTAACCCAAACAAAACACTAAAGAAAACCAGTAAACCACAAGGGAAGAAATCAATAGAAGAAGAAAATAACAGAGAAGAACTATAGAAACAATTAACAAAATGGTAATAAGTACATACTTATCAATAATTACTTTAAATGTAAATGGACTAAATGCTCCAATAAAAAGACATAGAATGGCTGAGCAGATTAAAAAACATGACCCATCTATATGCTGCTTACAAGAGAGTTACTTCAAATTGAAAGACACACACAGACTGAAAGTGAAGGAATGGGAAAAGATAGTCCATGCTAATGGAAATGAAAAGAAAGCTGGGATAGCAATACTCATATTAGACAAAATGGACTTCAAAACAAAAAATGTTAAAAAAAAAACAAAAAAGGATATTACATAATTATAAAGGGGTATATATAACAATCATAAATATCTGTACACCCAACATATCAATAGTAGCACCTAAATATATAAAGCAATTATTAATGGACATAAAGGGAAAAAAAACACAGTAATAGAATAATAGTAAGGGATTTTAATATCCTACTCACATCAATGGATTGATCACCCAGACAGAAAATTAATAAGGAAATAATGGCTTTAAATGTCACATTAGACCAGATTGACTTAATAAACTTTTAAAAATATTTCATCCAAAAACTGCCGAATACAAATTTTTTTTCAAGTGCAAATGGAACATTCTCCAGGACAGATCACATATTAGGTAACAAAAAAAGCCTCAATAAATTCAAGTAGACTGAAATCATGTCAACCATCTTTTCTGACCACAATAGCATGAAACTAGAAATTAATTACAGGAAGAAAACAGGAAAAAAACACAAATACGTGGAGACTGAACAACATCCTACTAAACAACCAGAATTAAAGAGGAAATCAAACAGGAAATCAAAAACTCTCTTGAAACAAATGAAAATGGAACAACTGATTCTAAAATGCATATGAAACCACAAAAGACTCTCAATAGTCAAAGAAGTCTTGAGAAAGAACAAAGTGTGAGGGGAGGGGTGGGTATCAAGCTCCCTGATACCGAACTATACTATAAAGCTATAATAATCAAAATAGTATGGTATTGCCATAAAACAGATACATAGACCAATGGAATAGAACAGAGAGTCCAGAAATAAATCTTCACTCATCTATGACAAAGGAAGCAAAGATATATAACGGGGTGAAGACTGTCTAATAAGTGATGCTGTTGGATAACTACATTAAAAAAGTGAAATTGGATCACTTCCTTACACCATATACAAAAATAAACTCAAAATAGGTTAAAGACTTAAATGTAAGACCCCAAACCATAAAACTCCTAGAAGAAAACACAGGCAGTAAATTCTCTGACATCACTTGTGCTCACTTTGGCAGCACATATACTAAACTCTCTGACATTACTCTTAGCACTATCTTTTTGGATATTTCTGCTCAGGCAAGGGCAACAAAACAAAAATAAACAAATGGAACCACATCAAACTGAAAAGTTTTTGTACAGTGAAGGAAACCATCAACAAAACGAAAAGACAACCTACTGAATTGGAGAAGATGTTCACAAATGATACATCTGATCAGGGTTAATGCCCAAAATATATAAGGAACTCAAACAACTTACAACCAAAAAAAAAAAAACAAAAAACCAGTCTAATTTAAAAATGGGCAGAGGATCTGAATAGATATTTCTCCAAAGAGGACATACAGATGACCAATAGCCATATGAAAAAATGTTCAACATCACTAATCATCAGGGAAAAGCAAATTAAAACCATAAAGAGATATCACTTCACACCAGTTATAATGGCTTTCATCAATAAAGCAACAAATAACAAATGCTGGCAAAGATGTGGAGAAAAGGGAACCCTTGTGCACTGTTAGTGGGATTGTAAATTGGTGCAGCCACTATGGAAAATAGTATGGAGGTTGCTCAAGAAATAAAAAATAGAGCTGCCGTAGTATCCAGCAATTCCACTTCTGGGTATTCATCTGAAGAAAACTAAAACACTAATTTAAAGAGATACATGTACCACCATGTTCATTACAGTATTGCTAATAATAGCCAAGATATGGAAGCAACCTAGATGTTTGTCAATAGACGAATGGATAAAGAAGTTGTGGTACATATATACAACGGAATGTTATTCAGCAATAAAAATAGAATAAAATCTTACAATTTGCGACAATATGGATGGACCTAGAGGGTATTATGCTACATGAAATAAGTCAGACAGAGAATGATACATACCATATAATTTCACTTATACATGGAATCTGAAAATACAAAACAAATTAATAAACAAAACAGAAATAGAGCCATAGATGTAGACAACAAGCTGATGGTTGGTACAAGAGAGTGGGGTGGGAGGATGGGAGAAAAAAAAGTTAGGGGCAAGATAAAAAGAAACAAGTAGTGCACAATGGAGGGAAGCAAAAAACCGAAACCTAAATATTAACTCATTCAATTCTCATAACAATCCTATGAGGTTACACAATCATAATCCCCACGTCATAGATGAGGAAAATGAGGAACAGAGCAGCTCTGCATAGCAGAGCTAGAATTCAAACCTGTGCAGCTTGAATGCAACAGCCGGGCTCTGACCCACTGTGCTGTACTGTCTCTTCCCACTCTGCTGGAGGTTTTCAATCATAGCTACGTTCTAGAACCACAGAAGGAAGGAGGGAAAAAAGAAAGGAAGGAAAGAAGGAAGGGAGGAAGGGAGGAATGAAGGAAGGAGGAAAAGAAGGAAGGAAAAAAGGAAAGAAGGAAGGAAGGAAGAAGGAAGGAAGGAAGGAAGGAGGCACAGCTTGCCATACAGTGGAACATGGGGATGCACTAGGGTTAGTCAGGAGACAGAGGAAGTGTGGGGACAATGCAGGCAAGAGCCTCTATTGTGGCTTCTATGGGAAGGAATGGACAAGGCAGGATAAGCAGGCTTAGGATCAGTTGCTCTGATTCATTTCACCAGGCTCTGAACTGTAGGGGCTGTCACTAGTTGTCTGGAGCCTGGCCCGGTGGCTCAAGCAGTTGGAGCTCCATGCTCCTAACTCCGAAGGCTGCCGGTTTGATTCCCACATGGGCCAGTGGGCTCTCAACTACAAGGTTGCCAGTTCAATTCCTCGAGTCCCGCAAGGGATGGTGGGCTCTGCCTCCTGCAACTAAGATTGAACATGGCACCTTGAGCTGAGCTGCCTCCCGGATGGCTCAGTTGGGTGGAGTGCGGTCTCTCAACAACAAGGTTGCCAGTTCGACTCCCGCAGGGGATGTTGGGCTGCGCCCCCTGAAACTAGCAACGGCAACTGGACCTGGAGCTGAGCTGCGCCCTCCACAACCAAGACTGAAAGGACAACAATTTGACTTGGAAAAAAGTCCTGGAAGTACACACTGTTCCCCAAAAAAGCCCTGTTCCCCTTCTCCAATTAAAAAAAAAATCTTCAATAAATAAATAAATAAATAAGGCAACTTGTCACCAGCAGCCAACATCTGGTATTGGACGTGGCTAGCGTGCCTGGGTGCAGTGACAGAGGGGATGTCACAATTAAACAGCAAGGCATGCTGAAGGGTGTGGCTGATAGATATTACCACACTTCTGGAAAATTAGAAAACAAATGATCTCAAATGTAGCCGTGACATGTGGGAGTACAATCATTATACACTTCTTGAAGTTGTCTCATTCCAAAAAAAACCCACATTTGATTTTAGGGAATCACATGGAGAGCTGAAACACACTGGAAGGCTAGAAATAGGTCAATGTGATTGCAAAACAGCCTTTTTCAGTGTTGTTGTGCGGCTCCTAATGGCTTCCCTTGGTCCCCCAATCAGACAGCTTGTCTTTAGACAAATGCTATTCAGCTGGTTACTATGGCAATGATGGAATACTAGTTGTCATGGCAATGAAATGGAAATTTTGGGGACCAGTTTCTTTAAAGGAGGTGTATTCATTAAGCCTTATCTTCCTTTCTTTCCTTAAAACTTGAACGTAGTGTATAGTACTTTTAAAAGGGGTCCATTTTCAAACTCTGTGCATACAGCTCAGAATTTATATTATTAGGTTGGTGCAAAAGTAATTGCAGTTTAAAAGGTTAAAAACAATTGCAAAAACTGCAATTACTTTCGCACCAACCTAATATCTTCTCTTATTCTTAGATCACATGACCTAAGTCTTTTCAACTCTGTGATGAGAACAGTCAACCCCCACACACAGTTTTTTATGGCTCCTATTAAAAAATGACACTGCAGAAGCTAGGTTTCTTTTTATCACCCAGAAAGGGTTTCTGCCAAACGCCATTGGATTCCTCCAACCAAAGTCATTCTGGTATGAAAGAGAATAGGGTCAAAATAAATGTAATGGGCTTTAAATTATAAAGAAGACTTTTTTTCCAGCATTGAGGTATAATTGACAAATAAAAACTGTCTGTATTTAAGGTGTAAAATGTGATAATTTGATCTATTGTGAAATGATTACCATAACACATCCATCACAACACAGTGAGCCCCCTTTTTTTGTGGTGAGAATACTTAAGATTCACTGTTAGCAAATTTCAAGCATGCAATGCATTGTTATTAACTATATCCACCATGCTGCACGTTAGATCCCCAGCACTTGACCATCTTATAACTGAACATTTATACCCTTTGTTCAATATCTCCCCATTTCCTCTGCGCCCCAGCCCCTGGTAACCACCATTTCCTTCGCTTCAGTGAGTTCAACTTTATTTATTTATTTATTTATTTATTTATTTATTTATTTATTTAAGGAGGGCGCAGCTCACTGGCCCATGTGGGGATCGAAACGGCAACCTTGGTGTTATTAGCACCACACTCTAACCAACTGAGCTAACCAGCCACCCATCAACTTCTTTAGATTCCACATAAGATAAAGGAGACTTTTACCGTTCAACCCAATTACGTACTCCTCATGGATGTCTTCTTTGAAGCTAATCCTTTTGAAAAGCAGCGGAGCCTGGCTCATTTCCCCTCCTGGTGCTGATGGGAGGTTTCATTCCTCTTTGCTTCGAGTCCGCTGTGTAGTCATCAATGGGACATGTATGTTGTTCACATGTTATATAGATGTGGCGGAACTTTTTCTTGACTGCTCCCAAGGAATTAATTTTGCTGCTCATTTTGGGGGTTCTGGAAAAGAGAGAGTGGTGATACTAACAGTTTGGCTCAACTTGGGGATCAATAGAGAAAATATATTGAAACAAATCTGATTTCATGGACCTCTCAAGTTTTCTGAGATTACTTTGGTAGAACATGAACTCCAAGGAAAATGTTTTTTGATGTATTTTTATATTGAGTGTTTGCTACTACAGAATTTTTACATGTTATTTATGACAATGATTCTCAAGCTCTGTTTTGCAAGAAAATTCTCTGGAGAGTGTATAAAATGCAGGTTACTGGACCCCATTCCAGACCTATGGATTCAGATTTCTTGGGTGGGGCCTGAGAATGTGTATTATACACAAGTATCCCAAGTGATTTTCAGGCAGTCTGTGGTCCAAACAACATTAAGTAACTGAAGTGGGAAGAAAGTATTTACTGGAATAAAAAAAAATATTTTCTCGTGTTCCATGTTTTCTTCTTATGAAGAAAAATATAGCACCAACATTATCTTTAATTAGAGTACAATTATGACAATTCAGGAATAAAAGTCATTCTGAAGATCACAAACTTGGCAGAGACTTTCAGAAATCAATGCCATTCTCCTGTCTCTGGATTTTGAAAATGAATTATGCAAGTCACATGAGTGGGAGTGGGGGGTGGGCTGGTATGCACAACACTTGAAGTGGAGGAGGGATTGGAGATTGCCAGGAACAGGGAACAAGATGGGGTGGAAGCGTTTACTGAGCAGAAGCCGGATCATGTTGACTGAGGTTGGGAGTTGGGATTTTATTCCAAGTGGCATGGGAGGCTTAAGTGGAGGAATGAGGTGAGGGGTTGTCCATTTTAGATTACTGACTGCTTTTGAAAAAATGTCTTTGCCAGTCTTGCTCATCAGAGCAGACTGAGATCTTAAGTGTGACGGAAACATTCATCCTAAAAGCCTCTTCTCAGCAAAGATCTAAGAAAACTGTAGATGCCCTGAGGATTAAAGACAAGCAGACTTTGGTGAGGTGCTAAGAGCTAAGTCACACTATAAATTCATACCATTTACATGTAAAAAAAAAGGAAAAGAATGCTCAGCTAGAACGCTAAGAACTCAGCCTTGTCTCCAGCTGCATCAGAAACTGCGTTTATTTCCCGGGTCCTAGATTCCTTACCTCAGGAATATGGCAGAGATACTCCAGTTCATGGGAGTGCTTCTCTTGATTTGAGCATCCTTTTGTTTTCCATAGTCATGATATAATGACAAAGGGACAAACAGAAAACTTACACATTAATAAGTTAACCTAATGTGATCTCGCATAGTTTAAAATAACATTACATTTTAAGTCAACTCTCAACTCCAGGACTTTCCCTAGGAATAGGTGGGAATTAGAAAATGATTTCTTCTGTTTTGACAGTTGGACAAATCAGCATTTAATCACCACCAAATAAATGCAAAGGGAAAGGTACTAGGCCCAGTTATGGGATATGTAGTAACATACATTGCCTTCAGAATCCATTTTAACTGAAATGCGTATTGACTCCCCAGTTGCTTAGGCAGCTCAGTCATGTGCCAGCACGTGCCTCTGTGTCAGCATTGGGCATTTTAGATTTGCTGCTTTGGAGGTGTGACACGACTGTCTTAGCCCCCGTGTCTGCTCAGAGAGCAGGGGCTTTGCCCAGCACCGTGCTTTGGGTTTAACTCAAAGGCCAGCAACTACGCAGCTGTGGCAGCCTCTGAGTCCCTCTCAGAGGACTGATACTGATGGAGCCAAAATACAGCTCCCCGAGATACTCGGAAGTGAGAAGGAACCTCTTGGGGGAGAATCGAGAACCTGGAAGGGAATAGATGGACTTTTGGAAATTCTGTGACTGGTAGTTGGGGGTTCGGGCTCAGGCAATTTAACTCTTTAAAGGATGAATTGCACCATCAAAGTGGTTGGCTTACCAGTTACTTTCTCTCTTTCACTGTGACCAGTGGTTTCACATCTAGAACTTCCTAGTAATTATTTTATAGAAACTTTCTCCATCATCCTGCATTGTAGAGACACAATTAGAATATCTTCATTCTAAATATATTTCTCAATTACAGTAGACTTTTAAAACTCGTGACCTGCATTTGACCTACATATGAATTCCTATTTTGAAATTTCCTCTAATGTAAATTATTCCCAGAGCCCATAGGTGATTTTTTTCCCAGCACATAATCAGATATATTTGAACCTCTTTTTCCTCCACATAGATCACTGGGGACACTTGATTCCGTGGCCATGAAATTTACTATTTTTTCTTCATTAATATGCTCTCCTTCTAAACAAGCTATAATATAGTTTTTCTTTCTCCAAGTAGAAATCTATAAGCTATTATGGATAATTATTTTACTTATTTATTTTGGTTAGATGTTCAATAAGATTTGTAATTGTGCATTTTGCTTCACCCCACGCTAAACAAGTTTTCCTCATTTCTCATCTTTATTTCTTTCCTTAAAATTTATTTTTATTAAAAAAAGGAAAACTAAAATACCTCCAAGATAAAACACAATAACTTTCTCCCACTGTTTTGCTCCTAAATGCTAAAGTGATTATACCAAATGAAACAAGGATGAGTTCTGGCAGTATCTTTTCCACGCCATCTTCTCTTGACGTAGCCAGTGGGATGCCCACATCCCTCTAATGTAGATAGGAACCATTTTGCTACTGTTGTGGTCTACAGAATTTGGGGGAATTCCCCCAAATTACATAATAGCTTGGTCTGGACGATAGCTTACCTCTTTAACATTTAGGGTTCTGTTTACTCTCCCCTCAAGAATAACTATTTTACCTTTACAGGTTTCCCCCAGTATCTGAAAGTATGGCGTTCTTATGAAAACTTTTCTCAGCCAAAATGGTGTAAAGTGAAGAAGCAATTGCCATTAATTTATATGGAAAATTTTTTGAGAGTTCCCAGATCCAAAATTCAATGCACGCGTGCCTTTATTTCGTTAACCACAATCAAAAAGCTAAAATATGTCCAGTTTTACACGAAGGTAACACCCTAATGAGCTCTCTTAGGCTTTTCTGATACCTGAAGACACATCTTGCTAACGGATACAGAAAATAAATCGAGATAAAGCACAGATGCTCACAGACATAGTTCAAAGCTAGGGCACCTTGAGGCTGAGATGCTGAGTGTGGTTCCCAGGACGGACCTTGGCGAGCCCACTGTCACTGCTTGGGGTACACGCTGCCTCCATAACAGCTCCCTGCAAAACAAACACTATTTTTGCTTTTCATCTTTTTCTGAAAAAAAAAAAAAAGTGAAAATCCTCTTCAGATTTCTTCAGTTAGTGAAAACCGGTACTAATGTAGGTCTTTTGTAAAACTGAAGTGGTGTAACAAGACTTTTCGAAAAGTGGCAGATACCTGTATTAGGAAGAAAATTCTTTCTGAATACGTGCATCAGTCAGGTCTTTCAGTTGCAAGCAACAGAAACCAACTCTGGCTGATTTAACCAGGATTTTAAGAGGCTTAAGGAGGAGTTTCTGTTTAAAGGTGGTGATATGAAGACAGACATTTACCCCTGCTGCCTCCCAAAGCCTCTCGAAATGACAGTAACGGGCATTTTTAAAAAGTTATAAACCCACAGGTTGATGAAGAATAAGAGATGTAACAACAGGAGGAACAATCAGCCTCTCTCACTCTTTCACACACACACACACACACACACACACACGTTTTGATATCCAGCCCAGTCTCAGCTCTCCAATCACTCGTGCTGAGGACTACCCTTGATGAAATGACTATTTAAAAAAAAAAATAATAAGTGTAGAAAGCAATTTTCTACTATGTAGATATAGGTAAAAGGCTACTGAAGATTGATGAACCTCACCATGATTATTTCCCAAAGATATATTGACCATATTTTCCAAAATCCAAATGGGGATACATGGCCTGTGGAATGGAATTTGCCATAGTTCTTGGCTTCCAGGAACGTTCTGGCACTTTAAATCGAACTTGGAAAATTTTCCACCTTAGGAGTCCCAACTATCCAAAGTAGAAGCCAGAATACTCCTTTCCCTAGCCTTCCTACTATTCTTTTCTTTTCCCCCCTTCTTTTTCCTCCCCCTCACCCCCATTCTGGTTCAAGCCGTTGAGTCGTTGTTTCTCAGTCTAGTTGTGTAAGCCCACAGCAGCACACAGCAGCCCATGGCAGGTCACAGCAGCTCACGCCAACCTCCAGCTGCTCATAGCAGCCCAGCTCCAAGGAGAGTGGTTGTTCACAATCTTAGCTGTAGAGGGCACAGCTCAGTGGCCCATGTGGGAATCGAACCTGCGACCTCGGCGTTAGGAGCACAGCGATCCAACCACCTGAGCCACCAGGCCAGCCGGTTCCTACTATTCTTACAGGGAGCTGGCATATGAACAGTGCGAGGTGATGACCAGACACACCCATATGGGACTCTAATTCAGGGCTGAAGGATATTACAGGCTCACACCGAGGACTGTGGCAGGCTGAGGCTCTTAGATTTGAGGGTAGTACTGAGGGAGATGTGGGCCAGTGGGGTCTTTCCTGGAGCAATCCTACAATTTGATTTGAGCACTTGTTTCTGTGGTGCAGCCTCTAAATCCATTTCTCTGGTCCTAAAGTGGTACTACCTGCTTTCAGGTCGGCTTTCCGATCAATGGCTTAGCTCAAAGCCATTCCATCATATTTTGAGAAAACATTTCCTTTAAGAGGTGGGTTCCCACCCCTCCACCCCAATTTATTTCTCCACGTTTAAAGATTTCTGTGTACCATACCCAAAGTTTAATCAGGAAATACTAAAAGAAATGTAACGCCAACCATATTTATGTAACAGAATTCCTTATAGCAATGAAAATGGGGAAAAACTGCTGTATGTAACGACATGGATCGCCCTCACAAACAAATTTCAACGAAAGAAGCCAGACACAAATCTATACACTGTGAATCCATGTATAGAAATTTAAAATGACAGGCGGAACCACACTTGTTTTCCTCAGGATATTGATGAACTTTGGAGAGGAATAAGCCTAACTTCTGGGACGCTGATAACGTGCTACTTCTTGATCTGGGTGGTAACATACATTACTGTGTTACTTTGTGAAAACTCTTGCACTAATCATAATTGGTGCACTTTTCTGTTTGTATCTCACACGTCCATAAAGTACTTTCCCCCTTGATTTATGTCATTTTCTTTTTACTTTAAATCTCTTATCAATAGTCAATCTGGCACACTGCTGATAGTTTTACAAAACTATTTATTATGTATTGCTACTCCTCCAGAGTTAGCTTTTCTGTTTTAAGTTTGAAGAAAAAAAATATCAATGACTGCATTTCAATTTATTCAAATGAAACCAAAGGTCAGCTTGACAAGGTTTACTACGCCAAGGAGTCTTCCTAAAAGGAGACTGCAATCTGGCGAGTGTTTAGAAGGATCACACTTCCTCAGCCTCAGTTAAGTCTCCCAATCCCTATTCCCTTACTACACAGGGAGGGGTCTCCCCACTGTGACTCTGAAAAACGCTGGTTGCGTGGACCATGCCCTGTGCATGAGGCCTCATTTTCAAATCCACAAAAATGCAAGTGCGATACCTTTTTTTTTTTTTAAAGGTAGTTTCACAGTATTTAATGCAACTCAGCTCGGAGGGTAAATAATGATTAGAAAAAGAAAGGAATGAAAACACCACGGAGAACCACACCAAATCAGAAGCAAACAAAGGCAGCCAGAACTATCTTATTTATTATAAAGATACACCGTGAAGAACAGACCTGACTGTATACTGAAGCCTGGAATGGTACATGCCAAAATGTACAGTACTATACATAAAAGTGCAATGTCACAACAGATTAACAAAACATTTTATTTCTTCCAGAACTGTAAAAGCATCCCCCTTCATTTTCACCTCGGAGACAGGGAATGTAATGGTAAGAGGCAGGACAGAGCGCATAGGGGAAGACAGGTGAGCGGGGCAGGGAGAGGTGGGGTGGAAAAACGCAGGGAGAGTTACTGTGGGGGCGGGGAAAGCACAGTCACAGCTACAAGGATGCAAGACAGGACAATGCTGCCCACCCGAGGCACAGGAAGGTGGGATGGAGAAGCTGGGAGAGAGTGGAGAACGTTTCCAAACACTCAGGTAGGCAGTAGGAATTGGGGCCGGGAGCAGCGGAAGACGAGGGCTGTGGACGGGGCAAGAGCAGGTCCAGAGTAAAAAGCAAGGCTAAAACTCCTAAAATAGAAAGGCACTTTCACATGTACATACTACAGATGTACATCGACACGATTAGGTAACAGTCACAAGCAGAAAGCTACCGGTACTGCAACTGATCAAACCAACAGGAAAGGACAACACTGATTTAATTATGCGGGCAAGAGTTACCCTTACGTCCGTAGGTCAATAGCAGTCTCTTCTGTTACACAGCCACTTACTATACTTTAAACATCTATAATCATCACACACACATTGAACTTAGATGAATGCTCTAAGGGGGGCATTCACAAATGCACGGTTTATATATTTTCTCTTACTAAACAGTTTCTAAGATAAACATTATGGAACCCAGTACAATTATTTAAACATACAAAATTCCCTACGTAATTTAAAGATACAGGTACCCATCTCGATTATATCACGTAGAATTTTTTTTTTTTAAAGTATACTAGGATAAGTGAAAGCTCAATTTCCAGTTTGTTTCACTGGTCTGAATGAAGCTGTGCCAAAGTCACTCTGCACTAAGCCTGACACCCCAGCCCAGCTGGAGGTTGGGTTTTCAGCTCAGGGGATGGCCTGGAGTAGGAAGGTCTATTTACACATGGGTCGAGCCTTCATTTCTAAGCTGCCCCGTGGCTCAGGGCCTCTGTGGTGGATAAGCCAGAGCAAGACTCAGTCCCAAGTGCATTTCCTGCATTCAGGGCCTCTCACTACTGTGGTCAGGAACTAATGAGTGCCATCCCAAATCTGAAGTCTTCTAATCCCCTCCAACAGACCCATAGACTCTTTTAACTCTGGATTTCAGAGGCTATAATTATCAGATGCCAGTTTCTTCAATTTGTAAACCCCAGAGGCTGTCATTCCCAAAGGCTAAGGAAACAACTATCCTCCCCACTCTCTTTTTTCTTAACTAAATTATAAGCCCATTTTGGAAATGGTGTAAGAGACAGAAAACTCTTAACTGATACAATCTGACCCGTAGTGCTCTGTATCCATTGATACATTCATGCTCATTGCAGTAGATTAGGTGGGACCATTAAATGTCCATGGATGGCTCAAGGGGCATCAAAGTCAGATGATGTTGTGTGAAAATGTGCAAAACTGGTGAGCAACAGTGTTGACAATGAGCATGAACATACAAGTCTACAAAAGGCCATTCAACAGGTTGGAATAACCTACAGAGAACTAAGTAACTTCCTCTCTATGAATATGCGAATCCACCCCTAGCACCCCGACTCAAACCAAAGGGCCAACTTGGTAAATCTTCAGTGAGCTCTATGGAGGGGCATGGGCATACAGTGATACCAGCTGTGAATACGTATTCTTGTGTAAGTGGAGTCAGGTGATCTTTCTAGAACCATCTTTTCCCCATCATCAAAATGACCCCCTTCCCAAACAGCACATGAGGACTGATAACATCTCAGGGCTCATTTTCTTTCTTCTCTCCTCATGCCTTGTACCCTCCCATCTCCCCTCTGTGTGTTACATCGGTGGCTGTAAAGCAGGCCGTGTACCAGCTGAAGCCTCTCAGTTGCTGAAGCTTTTAAGGAGCTTATTAGGTGTTCTTCTGGATCCCTGGTATAGTGGCCACATTGTCTTATCCCTGGAATCTGAAGGCTTTTACTAAACAAAGGACAGGTGAGTCCTTACTGAGCCCTCACTCACTCTGAAGTCACATCCTTCCCTGGGAATTGGAAGGAAAAAGAACGCCTCAGGGTGACAGCAAGGGTTTAGGGAAAAAAGATAGAGAGAGGTAAAGGGTGTGATGGGCGAGTTTTAGAAGCTGTTTCAGGGAAGGCACCGTCTCTGAGGCTCTGAGTGTCTAGAGCAGCATGTCCTCTGCCATCCCAGGCAGGAGAGTCCTGATTTGGTGGCAGAAAGGCCATCCTCATTCCATCACAAGTGTAAACAAAGAGAGGAGACAAGGGGAGGATTCCCTGGGGAAGTCAGGACGATTGAGCTTGGAGTAAGATCTGAAAAGCTGAAGTGAAAGCTTATAAAAGGACCCCTCTCCCCCACCAAATAATAAATTCAAATCACTCCTGCCCTTTTGATGCCTGCCCTGTTAACATCTTACTGTTTCATCAGAGATGGAACCTGGTTGTTAAGAATCCTTTTTATTTTAATTTCTAAGAGATTTAAAGTTTCCCTTCGCCCCTCTATTACTTCCACTTTTATTCTTTGCTTGTTTCGCCATCTGGCGACAGGGAATTAGGAACCAAAGAGGAATCCAGGAAGAATTGGGAGATTATTTAGGAGAGTTTAAATTTCCTAGGGAATTTGGGGAGATTGTTTAAAAAGCATTAGTGCTATTCAGTGCTCAGTCCTGGCTGTCTCCATATATCCAAGGTGCTGAAGGACGGCTAAAGCTCAAGAGAAATGGTGAGGGGTTCCATAAGATGCTGAGCTGGGCCTCTTTTTCCAAATGGGCAAAAGGATGGATGGCTCTGAAAATTAAAAGCTTTAAAAGCTTACTATACCTGGAAATACTTGGAAAAAAATTCCACTGTTCAATACATTTGTGAAATTAGGCTGTAGGCAAGCAACGAGTAGTGTGATGATATCTCATTAATTTAATCTCTGTTTGCATTAGAATGATTAGACTGGCAAACTGAGGTAGAGATCAAAGTCATGACCTTGATTTTAGTACAGATTCTCATTCTTCCCTACATGATGCATTCACCAATGGGCTGTCAAGTCCAGAGTACGTCATTCTTAGGTAGGCATGCAGTTTGCTACCAGTTTGAAACCACACCTAGAAGGAAATCAGTGGTGGTCCAGAGGGGTTAGTTCTGGACATCTATTATCTTTAAAGGAAAAAAAAAGTTTCGTCATCAGTAAGTTCAATGATAGAGTAGATCAAATGCTCACAGATTTACAGATGATATAAGCTGCTCCTGGTGGGAGAACAGTGATTTGTACCTTAGTAAAAGAAACTGAATTCAAAGTGACATTTTTAAGATAGAGGGAAACACAGCATAAATATGGGCTACAACTGCCTATGTGCTAGGATGTCAGAGAAAAAGGGCCCCTAGTGGAGCTCAGGTAAGTGAGTTACTTAGAGACTACATGAAAAAAAAGACAAGAAAAAAGAGTCATGGTTCCGGGGTGCAAATTTGGGAGGAAATGACCCTGGAACCATGAGGTAATTCTCCCACCGTGGCCGGCACGGCTCTTACTCCAGTCCCGTAGCCAGTTCAGGGTTGGCTCAAGGAGGCCAAAAGAGATGGCAGCTGGGGATTCAATTTAGGATCATGAGGACTCTGGAGCATGTCTCAAGGAACCGAGGTCATTTAGTCAGGAGAAGAGAAGGTTGAGTAAACCAAGGATTTATGTGCGGCCTGCTTTCTCCATTTCCACAGAGGAGAACCCAGGGATTCAGGGGAGCTGGAAATACTGTCAGGCAGTTACTGAACAACAGATCCCAGGAGGAGTTGGTGGGGCAATGCATCCAGAAAGTCTTCTGGGGCCTGACGGGCTTGTGGAAGGAGTCACAGCTATAGCACTGGTGGGCTCTCTCTCTCCTTTCCCAGGTTCAGTTCCAGCAGTAACTGCAGAGTTTCTACCCCATTCCATTGAGTCTTCAGCCTGGACCCAAGGAAACAACTTGTTATGAAAGAGACAATCACCCAACTCATTCAGGCCATGGGCTGAAGGTCCCACTGGGAATGTCCCACTGTGACAATGGCAAGGCTTTAGCAGGAGCTGAACCCCGCCCCCCGGCATGGAATCAGAGGTGCTCACTGTCGGCTACCAAACGACGCCATCATCCCCTTTCAGCCATTACCCCAAGTGCCGCAGACCAACACTGCTCTACTCCAAAGCCTGGAACTCAGATTCTCACGCCTGGGGATCCAGACATTTCTGCCTCAGCCAGGCTACACTAAACCCGAAGCACTGCGGAACGCGGGGAGCAGGGGGGTGCTGCTTTCATTACAAATGGTGCAGCATTGAATTTTCAAGTAAGTCTAAGTGTTTCTATTGTCTTTAAAACGACATAAGATATGTCCAGTTATTAAAAAAAAAAAAAAAAGAAATTACAAAATACAAATGCCCGTGTTACTTTAGCTAGTCTCAGACATTACATTCCAGAACATAGAAAAGCCAGAAGATCTCCAGTTATAAGCACAAAACTAAAGAAAGTTATGGACTGTTGACTTTTGTCACTAATCCGTTTTGTTTTTAAATCACCTCCCCGTATGACCTTGCTCAGTTGTTTTTCACATTGTGCAAGACTTGTCTGTGGGACCCTGGGAGGGAGGTGCAGGTCCTATGGTCGGGTTTGTTTTTGGAAGAACAGCAGGTTTCGGCCGGAGGGCTGGAGGCTTCAGTTGCACACCCATCCTGGGTGCCACCATGGGCTTGAAAGTACTCATTGTGTCACTGGAGGAGCTAGTGCTTCGTCGAATCTGAGGCTCTGAGCTCCTGAGGGCAACGTTGTGCAAAGGGCTGAGAGATTCCGTGGAAGTGGCTGGCGTGGGAGAGTTTTTCACTTGTTCTAAGGTATCCAGAACCACGTCGGGGGCGTGCTTTGCTGTACTCTGCCTCTCCAGTTCTCGGAGTTCATTCAAAGCAGTGTTCATCGTCTCTTCAATATCCTGTTGTAAAATCATCAGAAAGACAGAGAGCAAAGTCATAATTAATACTAAAGTAGAGAAACCCATATACTTCATCTCAAAGGAAACAGGCCAGCAAAAGCATGAATGTGCTCATTTCATAGTCGGTGGAGAGTGTATAAACATAATGCCATCTCACGTAATTATTTTGACTTGGAATGTTTAGGAGAACAAGACGAAATGGCTCATGGAGCCATTTCTCAAATATTTGCTATTCTAAGGCACTAGGTAGCCTTGTGGTGGTTTTAGTCTTACATGCTCACTTATTCTATACAATTCTACTTCACTTTGTGGTAAAGGTAGCTTCAATTTAGATATCACAACAATTTCTCAAGAAATAAAAGTGAATTGGAATGAAAAATCAGGCTTCTTTCAGTCATTCAACAAAGTATGTACTAGGCTAACTCCTAGCAGTTCTTCAAACATCAGTGTTAAGTGTTCCCTTGATGATACGGACCACTGGCTCTCAAGGGACGTGGTACTGCCCCATAGAGGGCATTTTTGTAATATGGTGAATGTGTGTGTGTGTTCAAATGTCACCATAACGGGGCAGCATTATTAGCACTTGGTAGGCAGGTGCCAGGCACACTGGATATCTTGCATGTGTCCTAGGAAGTTTACACACAGTGAATTGTCCCACATCTTGTTCCACTTTTGAATGTCCTCCAGACATTTATGTAGGTGAATATCCATGTATAATAACCTGATCCTGCAACCTAATTCTTTCTTATATATAAACACAAAATTTTTTTTTCATGGTGTAAGTTCTCTAGGAATGAAACTATCATGTGAATTATATACTCTCTTATAGTTGGGACTGACAAAGGGTTGCCCACCATTCTAGAAAATCCCATCACTAACGGGAACAGCTGTCACGGGATTTGAGTTAAGACTAATTAACTTTATACTCTTACATCAATGTGCATTTTTAATTGTTGTATTTATGATGCTCTAGTGTTGGTAAAAGCATCTCACTATTTCATTTGTCTTCTAGTGTAGTTAAGCATTAACTGAAATACCTTTAATATTTGTTTCTTATTTCTCCTTCATATTATACTCAGAGATTTATATATTTTTAAAAATTATGTATGCCATTTATTAGTTTATTTCAGATAGCAAAGGGGGAATTAGAAAATATTTGTTTGAAGAAGGTGAATGTGCTCTGTCAGTGGGTGAATGTATAAGCACAATGTGGTATGTACATACAACGGAATATTTGGCCTTGAAAAAGAAGGAAATCCTGCCACATGCTACAACATGGATGACGCTGGAGGGTATTATATTAAGTGAAATAAGCCAGTCACAGAGAGAGAAATACTGTATGATCCCATGTCTATGAGGCAGTCACATTCATCGAAGCAGAAAGTAAAATGCTGGTGGCCTGGGGCTGAGGGGAGGGGCAAAAAGGGAGTTGTTCTTCACCCAGTATACAGTTTCAGTTTTGCAAGATGAAAAAGTTCTGGAGATCTGTTTCACAACAATATGAATGTGCTTGACTGAACTGTACAGTTAAAACTGGTTAAGATGGTAAATTTTACTTTATGTTTTCACACACACACACACACACACACACACACACACACACACACGGTGGGGTATTGTGGGAGGTAGGGTAGGTGGAGAACCACTACCCTGGTCTGCTTGAAAGGCCTCTTCTTTCACTCACCGGGAACATACCCTTACGGAACTGTACAATGGGACATGATTTCCATATCCATCTTCCTCACTGGGTTATAAGCACCTTCAGGCAGTGGCTGGCTATTGATTTAACTTTGCATTCATAATGCTTAGCAGGGGGCCTGGCATACAGTAAGTGCTCAATAAACGTTTGCTAAATGAAGCAACCATGACATGATGATCACAGATGGATACTGTCATTTTGTTAAAAAAAAAAACTCCATCAGGGGTTCCATTGATTTGTTAAATGAGAGAGTTTGCATGTTTTTGTATGAACACCATGATGGCAGGCTTAGTCGATCTCATGAGAAACTCTGGAGATGAGAGATGGAAAGATAAACAAAGGACACAGCTGGAAGCCATTTCGTGAGGATGATATCACTTTTCAAGTGATTATTTTCATATGTGACTTCCATCTGATGCTAAGCATATGGATGTTTTTTATAACAAGTATTTGCCCCAGAGAGAATGTACAGAGCTTTGTTTATCTGTTGATATTTGTTTTTATGATTTATAATGAGAGGATTTCCTGGTTCTAGAAGCCAAAGAGTTAAACAGACCTTATTACGCCTGCCCACCCCCGCAAGCTCCTAATTCCCCGTCTGTCTAACCTAAATCTTATTTCACCTGCTTCTTAGAAGTGATGCTATGGATTTCTCGAATCATTATTCAGCTGCAGTCAAATATCACTGGTTCTAAGCAGGCCTCAAAGGGCTCTGCACAGAACTTCAAATAGAGAAAACCAAAAAGGTCAAAAGTCCTTTTGATTTTTGCTGAAAAACTGTGCACTTAAAATTGGTTTAATTTTTAAAACACATTAAATTCCCCACACAATCTAATTTGCTACCCAAAATTCTTTTTAGTTAAGAACACTGAAAATAGCTTGGAAATTTGTCATATCAACGCAGGTTTCCTTGGGCAATTTTTATTAAAAATAATGCATCTTTAATACTTCCCCATTTTTGTTTCATTCATTTCTCATTCACTTTCTTTTTTGATCTATTTAGTTTTTAAGCTTCACTGATAGCTGGAAGATGCTCTAGATTACTCAAACGGCAGACCCTGAACCTATTCACTTCCTTTGTCACTGGCTATCCACATATATTTTTGATGGCCTATGTTGCAAAAAGAACTGGAAGGAAAGATGGTAGAGCTATAGGAAAATCCATTAATATTGTTTTACAGGTACTTTTACTTTGTCAATTCTAATCGTTAGGAAAAACTACAGACCCTTCTCTGTAGTCACTGTGAGCAAGTGAAGACAGGCATGCATTCAGAAGTGACACAGGACGCAGACTTGCAGTTCTTCAAATAGCTAACCATTATTTCTCGTATTATTTATTGACTAATCCATCATTTTCTGCATGAAAAGGGTCATTTTTATCATATACTAAAATTTTCTGTTTCTGGACTCTCCATGCTGTTCCATCAATGTCTCTGTTTTACTACTATCTTTAGCACGCATTTAGGACCTGGTAGGGCTAGTCCTTCCTCATTATTCTTCTTTGCAGAATTTTCCTGGCTATTTAGCAATAATGCATTTGAATGCCCTGGGACCTACCTTTCTACTATGTCTCTTTAAATCAATATAAACCTAATGTACTTGAGCCTTTCCAGTAAACAAATGGTTCTTCAAAAGAAACTCATAGTCAGGTCTTAAATTAAAGAACGAGCTAATTTCCTCTCTGTTTTTGTTAGTTGGTTCTACACAAAAAAAACCACAGCTACAAAAAGTAAACCCTCCACACCTTCCTCACCACACCCCAGGTACCGCCGTGTTTCCCCGAAAATAGACCTAGCCAGACATTCAGCTCTAACGCGTCTTTTGGAGCAAATATTAATATAAGACCCGGTCTTATATAAGACCCGATACTAATGTTATATTACATTACATTACATTACATTATACCATACCATATTGTATTGTATTGTATTATATTATATTACTATTATATTACTATTATATTACTATACTATACTATACTATACTATACTATACTATACTATACTATACTATACTATACTATACTATACTATACTGTATTATATTATACCTGGTCTTATATTAAAATAAGACCGGGTCTTATATTCAGTTTTTGCTCCAAAAGATGCATTAGAGCTGATTGTCCAGCTAGGTCTTATTTTCGGGGAAACACAGTTAGCATGCACTGTTCCACTGAAAGAATCCTACCTGAGCGATTGTCTCTGGGTCCAGTGGCTTGTGGTCATTGAAGCCTGTGTATTGCCCTGATGACGTGGACCTTCTAATAGGAGGGCTGTCGATCTTCTTGAGGGAGTCGTGCCGGCTGATGTTGGTGAGGCTGCCATGGCCTGGCCGGCGTCTCCTCTCAGGACTGTCATTGTTGAGGCCACGGTTCTGCAGCAGGCCTCGGGGGTGACTGGCCAGGTTTGGGGACCCCAGGTCAATTGAAGAGTTGGAAAGAGCATGAGGGGGATGGAGGGGACAATGACCATCACTGGTCCTGCCAGGACGCCTTACTGGAGGGGGTGGCTCTCCTCTTTTTCTTTGTCTAGACATAACAAAGAGAGAAAGAGCGAGAATAGGACACTGGGTAATGTGCAAGGCTGCAGGGACCATGGGGAAGCGGAGGGTCAGGAACCTGACTACCAGACTCCACCTACCTGGATGAATAGCCATCAGGGTGACGGTCTGTTGGGGAGTTCATGTCCTTGGATGAAGACTTGTCTTCAGTGACTGGTCCACTGCTGGCCTCGCTGTCAGCTTTTTGGCTCAGAGTGTCGGAAAACGTATCATCCCTGAAACAATGGGAATCAAGAGTGAGGGTCTTTTGCTAGATTAATGGGGACAAAAAAATAAGTGACAGCATTTATTTATGCAAGTCTCTTAGTCATATAATTTTTTTCTTTTCATTATAAAAATAATTTCATTGCAGATAAATTAGAAAATTCAGCAATACAGGAAAGAATGAAAGAACAATCACTTATAATATAACATACCATCTAGAGACAAGTGCTGTTAGAATTTAAAAAAATATATCCTTCTACACTTTCTTTGCCTGGAATACATACCTACGGTTATGTGCATATATTTGTATAGTTATTTATATTATAGATACTTATGTTTTTATACTTTAGATACATATGACTGCATGTTTATATGTACTCATACAATATTTCTTGGATTCTGAGATATACATTTTAACATTTCTAAAATTAGGTTGAATCATTTAGTAACTGTATACATTTTATGTGATATATTTCTCTTTTCCTTGAAAAATAGCTCCTAAATTGGTGATGCATTGTGAAATACTGTAGTCACAAATTAGGGATTATACTGTATATATATCATTTTGCAACCCATTTCTTTCATTTAATATATTATGACCATTTTCCCATCTCTTAAATATTTTTGAAATTAGAGCTTTCTGATCAGCAAAATTAAAAAAAAGAAGCCCGGGGATGATACTTTTTTAGGTCAGTCTCTTCTTTTTGGGAATCTGGAATGAAAACAGTAGGCATATGCCAAAAGATGAGCACCACTGCTTTTGGAATTAGCAGTGTCCCTTCCGCTCTGAAAGCTCTTCTCTGCACAGGTCCTAAGAATCCGAAAGCTTCTAAAGGTGTCTCTTGCTCGTTAGTCCTTGCTCCCAACCTCCTGGGAGGAGGTTTGGGAAAAAGAAACCTGGCTTGCTCTGAAGTTCTGTTAGCAAAGACTCCCTAGCAAGGTGAAGAACTGTACCCTGTCCTGCGCTTCTGTCACATGACCGAGGTCAGTTTAAGAACTGGCTGGAGGTTCCCGCAGGGCGCACTCGGGCACCGGACGGACGCTGGGCCTACTCACATATCTTGCACCACGATGTACTGGTGAGGCACCAGCCCGTCAATCCCGTTGTGCCTTCCTTCCCACCAGTCCTCGGATGCTCGGTGGTACAGCAGCAGGGAGGCTCCCTTCCTGAAGGATAGCTCTCTGGCGGATCGCCCAGCATAGTCAAACTTGGCTATGGCTTCTATTGGCTCACACTCTACAGAGAACACACCAGAAAGCAGGGAGGGACAGGGCTGTTAGGAAGGCATGAGATATACTCTGAAAGGTCCAGAGGAGGCCTTCGCAACAAACAAGGCCATTTCACCATGCAGACAGAACAAGGGAATAAACAAATCATCAAGGCAGGAGAAAAGGAGGCTGTTAAGAGAGATACAGAAAAACATCTTTGGCTGTCATCAGTTTGTTTTTTCAGGCAATGAAAAATTGAACATTAGATCTGAATTTCCACAGCCTCTTAACTAGAGCTATAATGACAGTCTAATGAAAACTATTTTAAACTTTGTAATACGATATATGAGATCGCTCCTTGGGTTATAATATCCTCCACAATTGCTCCGATGCTGCTGTGACATTGACGGAGTTCCCTTGCAGCATGTTAACATCATCTGTAGCATGGAAAAACCACTATCCCAGAACACAAGGAAGTTTATGTTTTATTTGCTTATTTTTAAAAAAACTTGCCACATTACCTACTACTTGAATACATTTAACTTTCTCATCTACTTTTTTAGCACTATCAAGTTTTTATTTATTTATTTTTTAAAGATTTTATTGGGGAAGGGGAACAGGACTTTATTGGGGAACAGTGTGTACTTGCAGGACTTTTTCCAAATCAAGTTGTTGTCCTTTCAGGCTTAGTTGTGGAGGGCGCAGCTCAGCTCCAGGTCCAGTTGCCATTGTTAGTTGCAGGGGGCGCAGCCCACCATCCCTTGCGGGAGTTGAACTGGCAACCTTGCAGTTGAGAGGACGCGCTCCAACATCCGGGAGCTCAGCGGCAGCTCAGCTCAAGGTGCCGTGTTCAATCTTAGTTGCAGGGGGCGGAGCCCACCATCCCTTGCGGGAGTCGAGGAATGGAACCAGCAACCTTGTGGCTGAGAGCCCACTGGCCTATGTGGAAATCGAACCAGCAGCCTTCGGAGTTAGGAGCATGGAGCTCTAACCACCTGAGCCACTAGGCCGGCCCTCAAGTCTTTAAACTGCCACAAACAGTAAAGACAACTTTGTTTTCTTTAGTATCAGTAACAAATTCTGGATATTACCCGGGAAATGAGCATAACTTAAGACTGTCCTGTACCCAAATGAAAAGACTGGATTCGGAAATTACATTTTCTAGAGATCAAAAAATATTCCAGGGAATTATGGTGAGTGAAAAAAGCCAATTTCAAAAGGTTACATATTATATGATTCCATTTATATAGCATGCTTGAAATGACATAATATTGGAAATGGAGAATAGATTATTGGTTGCCAGAGGCCAGGTAGGGGAGGCAATGGAAGGAAATGGCTATGCCTATAAAAGGACAGCACAAGGTATCCTTGGGATGGAGCTGTTACCTTGACTATGGTTGTGGTCACAGAAATCTATACATGTGATAAAGCTGTATAGAACAACATAAACATACACACACACACACACACACAAATGAGTGCATGTAAGACTGGTGAAATATGAATATGGTGGATGGATTGTATCAATGTCCATTTTCTGGTTGTGATATTATACTACAGTTCTGTAAGGTATTATTCCCATTGGGGGAAACTGGGAGAAGGGTACATGGGATCTCTTTGTTTTATTTCTTACAATGGAATGTGAATCTATAACAATCTCCAAATAAAATGTTAAAAAAAGATATTGAACTCTGGGCCTAGAACTGGAATTTCAGCTCTGATTTAATTCTGACCACAAATATTGATGGCAAATAAAAGGACAAATTAAACAAAACCAGTATAAGAAGTGCTTTTTGTGATTCAGCTTATTGCAAAATACCCTTCAATTTGAGGCCTTATGCTCTTTTCCCCCCTCTCTCACCATCACCCCATCTTCATCCCTGCTATCGACCACAGGTGAATAAACTTCTAATCAATAATAAATAAAACTAAAAAGGGCCAATGCAAGTGGTAGGTGCACAAAAAACTGTATCTATGCAATGAGTAATACCTCATTTGCCCAAAACTGAGCATGTTGCTACTTTCCAAATACTCTCGAATATATATGCATACATAATAGATTAATACCTGTCAATCAAATATTTTTTCAGGAAAAAATTGTCATGTTTCTTGTGGTAACAAACCTTCCCATTTAAAACAGTGTATGTTATCCCAAAGTTCATTGCCGTATCTTCAGTATCTGTTGTACTTATATGGAATAACTGCATAAGGAGTCCTGGCATAATCAGCTTAGCTTCTTTCTCACTTGATAAATTCAAACATCCTCTGGGACATGTGAGGCAAAAGCATAAAAATCAACCAACATATTGAAAAAGCTTAGGATTTGTTTTACCTGAAGGGCCTGGGTGAATTTCAGCTATACATTTAAAATAAAGGAAAAAAAATGCCCCCTCTTTTCGTTAGTGGATAATGTTTAAGGTGGGTAATATTTCATATTGCAGAACTAACACACTACAGTCTGCATCTAGTATATGCAGCAAAGTAGATGTAAAGATTTTAAAACAGGTTAGTCCTTTAACAACTGATTATAACTTTTAGATCATATGCTAACACTCTGGTACTCCCACCGAAAATTAATTTTCTTTATTGAAACAATATAAATAGCAGCTTTATTAAACATCTACATCTATAGAGGAGGAATATAACTTTATAGTCAAAGAGACTATTTACTTTGTTCTAAACTTGCAAAAAAAGAATAAATCCTGGTTGACCTGAGATGACAGATACCAAATTTTTTATCCTAGTTGTCCCTAGGGACAGAAATAAACATGTCCATGGTATAGGGGACACAAATAAACATATCCAAGGAAGAATGAAGACATGCCAATTTAGTAAAAAGAACTTCATGACATGTAATTTGCAAATTTAACATGTGAACATACGCACATGTCAAAATTTTGTTTTGTTGGAAAAAAATAGCAAGATACCCACCCACAACATACTGTATAATCCATGTCCTAGTCAAAGAGAAACGAAGAGAGAACCATTAATGTTCTTTAAAGCCATTCAATCATACACTGTCAATGCTGGCCAAGGGCTATTTAAGACTATTTAATAGATTAAGACTATTTAATAGACTATTTAATAACCATGCTTCCCTGAAAATAAGACCTAGCTGGGCAATCAGCTCTAATGTGTCTTTTGGAGCAAAAATTAATATAAGACCAGTTTTATATTACTATAAGACTGGGTATAATATAGAAACATAAAAAATATAATATAACATAATATAATATAATACCGGGTCTTATATTAATTTTTGCTCCAAAAGACACATCAGAGCTGATTGTCCGGCTAGGTCTTATTTGTGGGGAGACAGGGTATATACAGATTTTATCATAATTTCGTAATCATGACCAATATGCTCATTAGCTCTTCTTTTTATTTTGTAAAACAACTAGCAACAGGATTATTGGTCTCTGCTTATGTAATCCAAATGTGGAGAGGTTATGAAAGAATGACCAGATGAATCAGATGTACATTTTATTGGTAACCCTACTACATCAACTACTAATTCTGAGCAATTTCATTATTTTGACTCTTTCTGCTCCCATGAGAATCATTTCACAGTCAAGTGTCAATCAATAAGCTATTTACACACATCTTAGTCAAGTAACTGCAGAGCAAATCAATCTCAGGGCATGGCGAGGCCCCATACCTTCCATAGAGAGTCACATGGTCCTTTAAGGTCAGACAGAGACGCTGTGAAAGGCGCTGCTATCCATAACAATAATAAGAGTGCAACATGACAGCTTCATTTTTTCTGCGTGGCCATTATAATTTTGGGCAAAGGGAAAGAAAATTCAGTAGAGCTGATTTTCTGACTGCCTGGTGCTATCAAGTCTTATATTTCCATGTCTTCGAATTTTATACAAAATGCTAGTACATCACGTTTACTCTTTGGGGCCTTGCGGTCCCTGACACTTACTCTCCTAGATTTGTTACCCACTGCCCTTGCACATGATGGTTTTGTTCTGTGACAGCCTCTCTTTTGGAAACAGAAGCTATTCTCTCTAGTGATACCTACCAGAGAAAAGAAAAGAAACACTTAGGCAATCAAAAAGATAACCAATACTCTAGTTAATTTAGTCACCGGGCTTTAGGGGCTGGCTGTGGGCAAGGGTATCTGTCCTTTGTAAGCAATGCTTTTCTTCCCAACAAAAGCAGAAGAACTTGATCAAAATGTTATCTAAAACACAGAGCCCTCAGCAAAGCTCTTCTTTTACAGTTAAGAGGTAAGCACACCTGACAGATGGCACAGCGGTGAGACTGATGTTTGGGAAGAGAGAAGGCTGGGGCTTTGTCTTGGCTCTCCCTGCCACGGAGGAAAGCAAGGAAACATTTAGAGAAGTCATCAGTGAAAAAGGAATGAATCATATAGAGGAACAAAGAAACTTAAGAACGAATGGCGGCAGAGGTAGGGCTCAGAGATTTTCAAAAGCAACATCATAGCTCTCACTTCAAACAGTATCTTCTAACTTAAGTTCTGAAAATATCAACTCATCTCACTTTTAAAAACACAAAGAAACACACTAGATACCCTGATTAGCCTCCACTGACATCAACTAAAAATGCTGGATTAAAAAAAAATAGTCCTTGTAAAGGCATTAATAAGGAATCATACTAAACACTAAAAACTCAATGAAAGCGGGAACTCAGTGAGGTAAACAGAACACTAGAAAATGTGAGTCAGAGTTTGCCTTGAGGGCATTTTCCTTGCCTCGCTAACTTAAGTTTTCATTTTACACAAAAGATTAAGTCCAGGGGTTGTCTCAGTGTAGAGAAGCTCACGCCCTCCCCTCCCCAACATACTTTCGGTGTCACAGTGAACTTCTAGTTCCAGAAATCTTCCTCCCTTCTTCATACATAGCAACCACCAGCCTTCCCCACCATCTCTACCTCCTGGCCTCAAAGAAATAATCTGTTTCAAACCTTGGAACAAATCACGTCTGAGAATCCCAACTACATTCCAGTCCTTAGGCAGGTTTGCAGTTTCAGTTCATACTACCAGGGCAGCCTGCAAAAACTCAAGGTAAAAATTCAATGTGGTCCCAAGCTGGTTGTGCTCCAGGCAGAAGTAAATGCAAACCCTCTCTGGAGGAACTGAGCCTAAAGGAATTCTAGAAAGTTCCAAGAAATATGTAAAATAAAATTACAAAACACACCCACCAGAAAATAAGACTCAATGAGCAAGAGCCACACAAAAAAAATAAAAAATAAATATATGTGTGTGTGTGTGTGTGTGTGTGTGTGTATATATATATATATATATATATATATATATATATATATATATCCAGGAAGACTGCATTTATTAGAATGATCAGACATGTAATCTGAAACAATGGAAAGGATTAATAGCATGAGTAAAGAGCAAAAGACTATTAAAAAAAAGGGGCCAACCAACAGACACAAAAGTAAACCCAACAGAATTTGTGGAAAAAGAATTAAAAATAAAAACTCAATGGATGAGTTTAAAGCAGATTGGTCACAGTGAAAGAGAGAATAAAAGGGTCATGCATACAGCAAAAGAGGTATTAAGAGAAAACTGACAGCTTTATACGTCATATTTAGAAAGTGTTGAAAAGTCATGTTAAGCCTCAAGCTCAAGAAGTTAGAAAAGAAAAAAATGATCTCTACAGAGAAAAGTATAAAAGTTTATTGGGAGACATGAAGTAACTGGAAATATATTTGTGGATTAGAAGACTGAATATAATAAAAATATCAATTTGTTTAGGTTTTCTTTCTTGTTTGTTTTAAGAACTTGAAAAACTGAGTCTAAAAATTAAGTAAAATTGCAAAAGTAGAATTGCAATTAAAAAGTAGAAATGTTAAGAAGACTGAGTCAGAGGTCTTGACTTGCCAAATACTAAGATTTTTTAAAAGGTATCAAAATTAAGACAGTGGTTAGGGGTAGACAAGTAGACCAGTGGAAACGAACCGAGCCCAGAAACAGACTCAGCATACAGAGCACTTGATTTGTGACAGAAGTGTGGAGCAGTGGAGAAAGGACAACTAGTACCGGAACAGCTGGAACAGCTGGAAGAATTGTGCGTCCATATGGAGAAAAAAGGAACTGACCGCATACCTCACACCTTACCTCCAAATAAATTCCTGGTAGAACAAAGATCTGTGTGTGAAAAACAAAACCTGAAAAGATTTAAAAGAGGGTCCGGGAGAATTATCTTCATTACCTGAGGGCACGGAAGGATTTCTTAAAGGAGACACAAAGTGAAACAACCAGGAAGGAAAGACTGGTAAATTCCATTCCTTTAAAATGAAGGTCCTCTGTTTATCAAAAGACATAATAATAAGCACATGAGAGACAAGCACAGAGCAGAAGCTATTTGTAAAACATATACCCAATACAAGACTTGATCCAGAACCACAGTGAACTCTCATAAAACAGGAAAAAACCAAATCCAAACCAAACTAAATTGAGGAAAAAAGCCCAGAGAAACAAACAGTGGTCAAATGGTCCCTAAATGGGCAGAAGGCTTGATAGGAATTTCACAAAAGAAGAAATCCAAACACATGAAAATGAGTATATCTGCATGAACCCAGTTTTTTTTATCTTCTGTATCCTGACATCTGGAGCCTTGTTGACCCCGGAGGGACTCCTCCTCTCAGGGTTAGCCAGTTCCTACAGATAGCAAACAACTTGCCTGCAGTGTGCCTTTCAAATACAAAGTCCAGAGCCCACACCCCAACCACCTCCTCTCTGGGCTCTCACACCCTGAGCCACTATCCCCCTGCACTCACCAGCTCAGGTCCAGGTACCAGACAACCAGAGACAGCCCCTACGCCCCAGAGGCGGCAGAAATGACTCAAACTAGTCATTGCTGAACCTGCTTACCCTGCCGCGCCTGTCCTGTGGAAACCACACCAAAGGCTCTTGCCCGGTGGTTCCCTCTCCCTCTACCCAGGACAGACCCTGGTGATTTCTTGTGTGACCCTCAAGGCGTGATGTGCCCCCTTCCTCTTCGGAACTGTGAGAAACAAAGTATCTTTTCAATGGTGATCATCTCGTGATCTGTGGACCTTACTATCCCCCATATTTTCTACTAATACCCTATATTTTAAAACACCTTCATCAGCAATCATAGAAATGTAATTAAACCACACTGAGATAGCAATCCACACTGGAAATATTGGCAAAGATTACAACGTTTGATAAAATCAAGTGTGTATATCCAAGAGAAACTCCTGTGCATTTGCAGTAGGATACACGTTCAAAATATTCATAGCAGCACTGTTTTTCACGGCCAAAAGTAGGTAACACCTCACCTATTCATCAATTATGAAACAAGGACAATGGAATATTATACATGGTAAAATAAATGATACCTGTACGCAACAATGGGGATTAATCTCAGGAACATAATGCTGAGTAGAAAAAAATGGTGGAAAATATATACAGTATGATTCCATTTATAGAAAGTGCAACAAAATAGACAACAAAACGATAAATCATTGAAAAACAAACACGGAGTGGTTACCCTTGAGGGGGGAAGAAAGGGCAATGGGATAAGGGAAGCACAAAAGTAATGAAGGCTTTCTTCTTAAATTTGGCGGTGGTTCCACGGGTGTTCACTATACTGTTGTTCTTCATACTTTACCCATATCTTATAAATAGTCTTTTGTGTCAACTGGATTCTTAATATAAGCAATTCTAAACCAAGCACATAAAGACTAGTTTTATAATAGTGTGAACCCAGGGCCTACCGTCTTCACTGGTGTGGGTCTCTGTGCCAGCGTCCTGATCCACTTCCTCCAGCGTACCGTGCTCACTGTAGGGGCTGTCACTGTGGAGCGGAAATAGAAATTCATACGAAGCCAAAGTGGAAAGAATTTCGGAAATGAACGATTGCTACTGAAAGGAAAAATAAAAGACTTGGAATGGCAAAAGAATTACTGGATAGCCTTTCAATGGAATGCTGCCGCCTCCAAGGATTATCTGCTCTTATGGGAGTGTATGTCCCTTTGTCTTTGACACAAGATTATTTTATCACTCTGTAAAGACAAAGTGAACTTGCAGAAAACTTGTAGCTAGCATGAGACATCATTCTTACCCAGAGAAATAAAAATTTGTTGAGTTCTAGTGGGATATAATTATTGCCCCACAGATAACACCAGTTTTTGCAAATTCATTTCAACATTCCTTACTGCATATAAATTGAGGGCTTTGATTTCTGCTTTGAATTGACTGTAGTATGTTTTCCATCTTTTCTTGACAGATGTTCATTTTACATCTATGTGAGAGTTAAAAAACTTACCCTCAACACTACCACTACCTCTCCTCAAATACATGCTGATAAGGGAATGCACTGGAAACAAATACAAACCTGACTTTACTGTAAAAGCCCATCTGTATTGCTGGTGTTGGGCAACAAGGTAACTACGGCATTACTGACTTCCTGTTTAGAATGAGCAATACCCCTAGAGAACACTATGTATGGGAGAAAGACATAAGCGAGCACATGTCGCTGTCTGCAAGACTCTTTATTATGGGGCTTTTACTCTGTAAAAAGTAGCAACCACAAAATGTCCTAGGATACAACGCATCAAATAATACTAATCAGACATCAGCATACTTGCTGTTTGAGAAAACGAGCAAGACAGAAAAACCTAAATGATATAGCCCTGAATATTTGCAAGTACTAAATGTGACTATGACACTGGCCTTGAAACAAATTTGACTATGAAAATAAAATTATGTATCTCACTAGGGCTGAGTTTTATTCATCCACCTTCTCAGAGCCAAGCTCCGTCAGCACCTTGCACGTAGTCAGTGCTCAAATAAATATTTTTGAATTGAATGTCATGTGTAAAGTTGCTGGATATATTACAGACCTGGCATCTGTCATGCTTTGTTGTTAACTTAGAAAGCAGTAACTCTGGAAAGACTCAACTCTCAGTTTTCCTAAGGCACAGGACCATGCTGTGGTTTAAGATCATACTGTGGTTTAAGTAAAAAGTCAGTGTACTTTTAGTTATTTGAGATCTTTCCACTACTTATTCTACTTCTACTTAATCCCTGGTGAGGCACTGGGAAACAGAGTCCTGAAGACGGTCCAGAATGAAGGGCTTACACAAGTCCATTTCCAGCTGCTTCTGCATCTGAGCTGCACAGGGCAGTTTCTGGGATCGGCTGGGAGGCAGCTGGTGAGTGACAGGAATCGTGTGGGTTTTGGCATCAAACAAACCTGGGCTGCCTCTAGTTACTACCAGTCATGGAGAGGCTCGCTGGTCTCGCTTAACTGCGAGACAACTTACTTGGTATAGTGGTGGGAGCAGTAAAAGGGATGCTATACCCTGACGAGCTGGCATGTGGTAGGAGGCTCAAGGAATCAAAGCTACTTTCATTGTATATGATTCCGTAGAAGCTGAAACTTATACAACAAATAGCAAACATAAACCTTTTAAGGTTTTCTGCTATTGGGATTATTCAATTGACAACACTTCCCCCATTTTTATACTTCACTGGAAGGTGTCTATACTGTTGTATTAAAAAATTGGTATCCCAACAATATAGTAATGCAATACATTTGCTCAAAATAACCATTACTACTATAATTGGTTAGGATAATATCAGTAAGAATAAAAATGAAAATGAGTAAGAATGAAAACATTTGCTTGACAGGCCTCCTTTAGAATGTGAATTTTGATTTCAGAATGAAAATAAAATCTGTCAAGTCAGTTATCTTTTTCTGATGGAATAGTAAAAATGAATATAGTTCTATGTAATATCAAAGCCTTTATTTTTTACAAAAGCCATGATTGGGTGGATTTATCTCAAAAGATGTCATACCTGGGGAAAAGAAAAGGATGAACATGAGTTTCCATAATAAGAAGCCACTGTTGCCATGGGTCTTAGCAATCTAACGTATCTCGTGTCCCTAATGCTTTTTTTTAAATTGGTAGCATTGGTGGTTTATTGTCAATTCTTTTTCTTAATTAAGTTGATATTTATACTCCTATAATTTTTCCAGGGGGAGAAGGACTAAAATTTTTGGACTTACCAGTAGTCGTCTCCAGCCATACATTTCTCATAAACAGGGCCATCCAGCTCTTTAGCATCTGGGAAAATAGTCTCATGGTGGATGATGATGGTTTTGACAATTTCATTCACATGAGCCTGGCAAGACACTTGATCCTGTATTTCTGGGACGGGCATCAATGTTGGGCCAAAGCAAATGGCCAGGTTATAAGGGTCCATCATGTTCTCATCACTGTATTGTGAAAGACTGAAAGGAAGCAAGAAAGGAGTTAATAAAAGAACAAGGGGTCATCTACTGTGATATATCAATTTTTGTAAGTGATATTTAGATAATTCTAATAACTGTATATTTCACAACCTATTAAAATGTTTTGCATTGGGGAAAAAAAAGAACAAGGAGGAAAAAAGAAGATTGATGTCTAAAAGATACTCCATATTCTGAAAATAGGGATCTATTTTCAAAACATTTTATTCGGTTTTGACTATTATAATAAAATAATATTCCATCCTACTTTAAGTTGGCTCAGCAAACGCTATAGAAAGTGACTTATAACCTTTCAACTAGATAGAAACTGAAAGGGGAATGTAAGTCCTACTTGCTTAATGAAGTGGCATTTTTCAAAGCCACAAGGGAGTTTAAGATAATCTCTACTACAATGGAAACTAGAATCGAGTAAATGAGTTTCATTTGTGAACATTACGGTCAGGCTTTAAATGCTGCTCAAGTAAATATGGGAAGGGCAGTAGCAATCTCCATAAAGCTTTGTGGATAGCTTTAAAAATTGTCCTCCCACTACTCAAAAACATCTCAGGTTTCAGGTTTCTCCTATAAATCCTGAGGAAAACAGAGTACCTTTTCTTTGTAACCACTGAGAGACAGCAAACTCCAAACTCTGTAATTTGCTTTAGGGTATGATTACCAACGCTAGGTGAAGAGAAGGGGACAAGATTCCTCAATTCTCTCATTTCATTTAAAGCTGGCAAACTACAAACTTTGGCGAGATTTCCGTGTGTCTCGTACTATTTCTAAATTCAATCCAACGGATATTCTTGAGATATTTTCCACAGGTGACTGAAAATAAGCCCGATTTTTATTGCGGTGCCTCTAACACACGAGCAAGGTGCTGTTCCAGGGAGCACCTACAGATGTTATCTTTTCAGTGTATAAAATGTCGATCTGGGAAGGAAATGTAAAATCCAGGTGAACAGATGACAGATGGAAGGAGACAAAAAAGAGACTCGACTACCTTTGTGAGATGGTCACACACACAAAGGAACTGAGAAACCATATGACATGATACTTTACCCTTTTTTGGAAATAAGATAGCCTAGAAAGGAGAAAATACAAAAGCATAATTTCTACAGCTAACATATGTCTTTCCCTTCTGCCATTTCTCAAACATACAATCTTAAAAAAAAAAAAAAAAATCCACGATAATAGCCACGATCATGTTACAGGTCACCTGGAAAATGGATGCAGGAAGAAGTGAGATTCAGAATAAGAATGGTCTCATTTTCTAAAGCATACTTAAGTTCAATGGGGAAAGTCACAATTAATCCTTCTGGGTCTTTAATTCAGTGCTGGCTTGAAGAGCAAAAATTTGACATACATATGTTATTTATCCGCCTTTGATTTTATAATAGGTAGATTCTCTTTTCAAAATTCCTGTTCCAAGCATCCTACCCTAGAGGCTGGGCCTTCTCTCTGCATGAAGGAAGGAACAGGGAGCAAGGGGGCATCTTTGGGCAGGCATGCTGGAAGTAATGCCGGCTGTCTGACTCAGGGCACATCTGCTATTCTGTTGACATATGTATGTGGTGAGTTTGATTCAGGCTTTGAGAACTTTCTTGATTCATAATTTGGTTTGCTAGTCTGTTGTGGTTTATTGGTTCTCAGTTGGTTTTGCTCAGCGTATCAGGAGAATTTGGTTGGGAAGGCATGCAGAGGGCCAGCAGGAATGCAAGGGACTCCATAGTGGGGAAGAGGAGGCACATGCAATTAAAGGTGAAAATGGCAAGCCTTCATTTTACAACCTCCTGGCTGACTAGGCTTATTTAAAGGTAAAATTTACAAGCTTCTCTTTAATCTAAACATAGTTTATACCCATCTCTCTAGATACTATTTCCAGTGGTGACTTATGTCCAAATGGCTTCCTACTGTCATTTGTGGATGTTTTAGTTCCAATATGCATGGTTCCCTGCCAGCATGTCCCTATTACATGATACTTGGTTTCTAGGGTCACCCTGAGTGGATATGACTTCAGGAATAGTCAGCTGGGTTGTAATAAATCCCTATGGGTTTTGCGAATTTAAAACCTCCAGTGAAATAAAGAGACAATATCCCAATGTTAGGAAGGGAGAATCCGTGCCAGAATGAGAAGACATTTCCCCAAGCTTATTCCCCCTGTATTTCCAATTGCTTTATTTCCCACTGAGACACTGAATAGCAAGGGGACTCTTAGGACTTGGGGAAGATGTTCTCAGAACAGAGTCTATGTATCAGGAAGTAGCACAACTGAAAATCAAGTTGCCTAAATTAAAAGAGTAAAAGTTATTTTTTAAAATAATGCAGTGTATTTTTAAGACGTCTCTGTTTAGGCCTGTACATTTTTTTTTTAGAAATATCTTTTTCTTGACAATGTCTCATTATATTGAATTTCCAGCCATTCTTTTTTGGATTGGTCTAAGTCTTAGCCACAGTTCCCCTCCATCCCACATTACAACATTAAAAAAAAAAATCACAGAAACTTTCTGCAATGAGAGTGGTTTGTATCATTTTGACAAAAACGTTCATGACATTAGCTTTGGATGGAAGTTGGAAAAACATACATTTCCCTGAAAAGCGTTCTTTATAGTGAAATTTGTGTATTTTTTGCATTTACGGCCAGTTTCTGCATCTTTCATCTATCATAACAACGATCTTGATCTGCTGAGGAAAAACCTACCTTTCGTCTACATTCAATCTTCTTCTCTTTGACTCTGCTGACAAATGGAACCCAAGGTACATTTTACAACATCCAACAAGAAAGAAAGAGTTGAGAGAGAGCAGTGCCAATAGAATTAAGATGGGCATTTGGGCCGAGCATTAGGGTACTTACTGGTTGAGGAAGGCAAAGAGGTACCTCATCACTATAAGGACCGACCTGGGCAAGGTCAGGAGGACTTTGCGGAGGTGAAGCGCCCTCTCATAGAGATTATCTATTCCTGCAGACAGAAGACGACATGGTCAGGCTCCTTTCACTTGCCACATCTAAAGCAGAACACTGTAGGACCAAATTTCCTATCTGAACATGAGCAATACCTCGCCCTTGGGTGAGATACAAGCATAACCAACATAGTGAATAAGTGACCAGCTTGGGTGGAACCCCATGTCTGAGGGCTTCTCCTCTGACCTATCACTGTTTTCTCTGATTTCCACAGTCTTGGCCTTGAGCAACTTAAGAGTTTTCTAGACTTAAAGATAAATTTTCGCTAGCTGCTATTCCTTGATTTTGCGTCTAATATGGCTTCAACCCCTTCCCTTTTTTTTTTTTTTGCTGCATGATAACTAAACTAGTTTTGCGGGACATTCCCCTTTACCCCTTTATTCATGAATCCATCATATTTATTTGTCTGTTACTATGATTCTGGCAATGTGCTGGGTTTTGAAGCTCTCCTTCTCTAAAACTATCCTAGTATTTTATTTATATGACTTTTTAACTTCTACGATTTCACCAATTTTTTTAAACAAAATAGTTTAGGAGAGCCTACTAGGTTAGGCATTAGGAGTACATTAGTGGTTCCGATTCCTGCTCTCAAAGAATGTACACCCTGGTGTTTGCATCTATTTATTTCCTTATCCTGTCTTCCCTGTAGGATGGTGAGCTCCCTAAAGAGAGGGGTACCTGGGACATCCTAGTATTATTTTACCTCTTTCCTAGAAAACAAATTGTCCAAAGCCTCTCAATACCGAAGTGCTCGTGAAGAGCAGCAAAAAGGTTGCTGCTAATAATCCATTATCTGCACAATGGTCTATATTTTATAACACATTTTCACTTTTGTAATCTAATTTAATCCCAATAACAATGCAGTGGAGTAGGCAAGGTATGAACTGTCATCCCCATTTAATGGATTAGGAAAATGAGAACTGGGTAAGTGGCTTACCCAGGGTCAAGGGCTAAAGCAGGGAGCTGGGACCAGAACCGATTTTGTTTCGTAAGTCTGGTTGTCTTTCTTGGAATTCAAAGTACCTTTACAGAGTACAACTTTGAAGACATCCAATAAGCATACATTTGAGAAAACTATTTCAAAAACATTTTAAAAGCTTACTACAATTTCATATTACTATATATATTCTTAGTAATTGCTTGAGATATTCCTCTATCCTACTTGAAAATCTCAAGCCTCAGCTTTTAACATTACGGCCAATTGATTCTCCTCCCACTTCTCAGGTGTTTTGACCTCCTCGCGCCCATAAGTGGGGTTCTCCCTCAAGGATCTCTACTTAGGTTTCTTCAAGGGAACCTCACAGAGTCAAGGTCAGGGTCATCACTCCTACGGAAATGGTATCTTTGCTTTATTTTTCTCCCATGTGTGGAACGTAAGTCGTTTTCACCCCCTGAATATCTCACTGAAATTTCCTAGTTGAAATCTGTATTATTTCTAACTTGCACCATCATAATACTCTCCTACCTCAGGTCCCCATTCTAATGCCTCTAAAGCAGTGGTTCTCAACCTTGACTTGGAATCGCTTGGGGAGACTTTTTTAAAATGCTGATGCTGAGATTCTTTTATGCAGTCAAGGGTGAGAACCACTGCCATAATTAATCACACCAAGCTCAGGTCCCTGGAATCTCGCATGCTGACCCCAGCTGCTTTTCACTTATTATCAAACCGCCAGGTCACAGGCATTTTATTTTTCTCTCTGCACGGCTGAAAAGGCATTAGGAATATTCTTATTTAACTACTGATCAGTTTGCAAAACAACAAATCATTCTTGGGAAAAATCACTTTTATTTCCATCTTTGACTATGCCACAGTTGGAACTATCACTGTCGTCTTTTAGAAAATGAATATCAGAAACTCTAATGAGAATGTATAAAGTAAAATATGATCATCTGATTAACACTTTAAAATTTTCAAGATAAACCTGCAATATATAATAGTATGATTTCAGTAATATTGAAATAAATACACTTATATTCTGCCTTTTAATTTGTAAAGTATTTCAAAATGGAAAAAAATAACACTATCAGCAAGGTAGTTTAGGGGCAAATGTGGTATATACTCTTGAGTTTAAGTACTCTGTTTAATATACTTTCCAGACAATGATGTTCATTTTTTTCTGAAAAGAGGGAGTAAGAGGCTTAAAACAAAAGTTATTAAACAGGTGCATATATTTACTCAGGCCACAAGAACTCAATAATTAAGTTATCAACATGTCCACCTAATTCACTTCCAAGTGTCCCAGGAGGATCAAAACATGCCCCAGAGTAATCTGTTTGTCTTCCTTGACAACTTCATGGGCCACTTGGCAAAGACACATTGTACAAAGAGAGGTGATGAAATACCTACAGATGAAGTAATTCGCGACTCATTGAGTTTAAGGGGGGGGGGATTTTGCAGCTATAAATGCTATATATTTAGGCAGAGCTGGATTAGTGTTTCATATCTGAAATTAACTGGTTAAAAGGTTATCTAAAATAACTGATTTTCTTTAAAAAAGAATGACTCTTTTAAGATAAGATGATTTAGCACACCTGTATCTAGAAAATCTATCTCAACAAACAAGCAAAATCTCCCAAAGGTGAAATTATACCTCTGATGACCCATTCTTAAAAGTAAACACTGAGATTTACTAGCTTCTATTCCCCTGGTCATTAAAATTGTGTGTGCATAAATGATTTTACATTTATGCCTCAAACCAGCCACAAAGTTTAATATATTTAGGTAAATAATAAAATGGAAAGACGAACTATCCCATTAATGGTCCTCTAATTGGCAATACCCCCTACTCGTTTCCAGCCACATACAGAGCCATATAAAGGTTATGAGTAACAACAAAACACTTCTGCCATTGTTTACGGAGGATCTGGGGGTGTTTTAAGAGTTTAACGTCTACTGATTCTCCAACTTAATCCTCAGTATCAGGTTAAAGTCTTCTATGAGGGAGAGGGTTTTAGCAGCTTAAAGCTAGTTTTGGGGTCCTAGAGTTAAAGAAAAAAAGGAAAGGCAAGGAAAGAATGCAAAAGGAGCCACTTTTAATGTATTATTGATCTTTAATCTTTGTCGAATCCCATAGGGGGCAAGTCATTTTCAGGCTAGAAGAGGAAACAGGCATTACATCCAAGAGGCTTAATCTTATTTCAAGATCCTCTTGTTTCTCCCAGTTCAACCCCTTAAAGGCAGTTTCAAAGTTTTACTTAAAAAGAATCGGGAGAGCAGATATTTATATACCAATTCCATAGAAGCATTATTCATAATAGCGAAGTAGTAATAACCCGTATGTTTACTGATGGATAAAAGGATAAACAAATGTGGTATATACTCAATAAAATATTATTCAGCCTTAAAACAGGAATGAAATTCTGATACATGCTACAGTTGGATAAACCTTGAAACATAACGCTAAGTGAAATAAGCTAGACACAAATAGACAAGTATTGTATGATTGCAATTATACAAGTTTATCTAGAATAGTTAAATTCGTAGAGACATAAAGTAGAAAGGTGTTTGTCAGGGTCTAGGGGGAAGGAGGTCTGGGTAGTTACTACTTAATGGGTACAGAGTTTCACTTTGCGATGATGAAAAGATCTGGAGATGGATGGTGATGATGGTGGCACAAAAACATGAATGTATTTAATGCCACAGAACTGTACACTTAAAAATGGTGAATTTTCTTATATGTATTTTACCACAGTAAAAAAAACAAAAAGGATGGGAGGGGGTGCTGTGAGATGTAAATGAAAGATTTCAGGAGAGAAAAGCAGCAGGAACATAAAAAAGTGACACCAAAAAGATTAGACAAAATCAAGTGAGGCATACATCCTCTGCCACTACAGTAAAAATAAATCAAAGCAAAACAGAATCACTGGCATTCCTAAAGTAGTAGTAAATCCATCTATCCCAAAGGCCTCAGACTACGACGGCTGTGAGCAGGACTCAGATATTATCGGACTGGTTGCTCAACCGGCTTGCAGCATGCATGCTGCAGAAGTCCTGCGCTGGTACAAATGACTCATGTACTCTCCGGAGTCCAGTTAGCGGGTCAAAATGTATGACTGCTACCGACACTCTGATTAAGGCACATTCCTAGCTGGCTCTGAGTGTGGCAATTCATGGTCTTTCACAATTTTGTTACATGAAAAGATGTATCTTTTCTTCCCCTCAGAAAAGCTGTCCATGAGGAAAACAGCATTTCATTTTATGCTGGGCTTTGTGTCCACAATTCAGATTTTACGTAAGTAGGTAGAAGTGGCATTCATCCAGTTTTGATCACATGGTCCAAGCTCCCTCGGCTAATGTATGTTCTGTTTCTAGCACCACAAGGTTCCCATGTCAGCATCCCAACTTCACAGCATGGGTGTCTGACAGCTCCACGTAAATGTGTGTGAAAAATTCACCATGAAACACAAGTTACTTCAGAAAAGGGCAAAAAGTTCAAATAGCCATTACTCTGAAAATACCAGTTCTTCTGTGGCACTATTTGCATAACTTTTGCTTGGTGAGAAAACAAATGATAAATCACAAGATGCAAATTTATCCTCAAGTATGAAGACAGGGAAGGAAATTAATGGCCACATTTAGAAATGGTTTATTTAAGAGCAAGCACACAAATATTTCTGAGCTCCATAGCAGAACAGCAGGATTCAAGGAGAGTTTACTAGTCCGAGGATGCTGTTACGTTCATTGTTAGGTTTTAACAATGTCAAGATATTAATCAATTGTGTGTGTAATACTGTATGTGTTTGAAAGAAAGGAAGGAGAAAAACAGAGAGATATCCTAGTACATTTGAATGGATCTTAGCCTTGCCTTGAGACGAGTAACCAACTACTCTTCTAGGTAAGAAAGACAATGCTTACAAATCTCTCTAACCGTAAATAGATTGACTTCTGTGAATTAAGCCAGAGTTAAATAGTAACATTGTAGAAATATATATATCATGTTTCTCCTTCTGCTGAATTGTCTACCATATTAAGGTTAGTAAAGAAACTGAGTCTTAGCCTAGGAAGCTTTACATGCTCAGTTCACATATTAAGCCTATTTAATATTTTTAAGGATAAAAGAAATCCCTAAGAAAATTATTATAAGGTGTCAAACACATTTAGAGTTCAGAGAGAAAACCACCATGTTTGCAATAAAGCTAAAAGAATTTTTAGCAACAAAAACATACAGGGGAGCACCAGGAAAAGAATTCAAAAGCTTTTTTCATGAAACAATTAGAAATGGGCAAATAGATGTGCACAGTAAGAGGCTCATCATCGTATTTTTGTACAATTGCAAAATCACTGGAAACAACCTAAATTTCTAAAACTAAGGGATTTGTGAAGAAAAACAAAAACCATTATACTGCCACTAAAATCTGTATTTTAAAATATGTATGTTACTGATATGGCAAAATGTTAATAACATCATTAAATTTAAAAAGTGGTTTATAAAGAACAAATATAGTATGATACAATTTTTAATGACAGATGTATTGAGATATAATTCATATATCATATAATTCACACATTTAAAGTGTATAATTCAATGGGTTTTAGTACATTCACAGTTGATCAACCATTACACCTCAATCAATTTTAGAACATTTTCATCACCTCAAAAAGAAATCTCACATCCATTAGCAGCCACTTGGTATGATGAATTTTTTTATTAAAAGCATGTTGTTGTGGTATATCCATACAATGGAATATCATTGGCAATAAAATAAAGTGCAGATAACATGCTACAACATGGATGAACCTTAAACCATTATGCTAAGTGAATGCAGCCAGCCACAAAAGGCCACATACTGTATTATTCCATTTCTATGAAGTGGCCAGAATAAATTTATAGATATAAAAAGCATATTAGTGGTTGCCTACTCCTGAGGGTGGTGCTGGTTATGGGTAAAAGGGAAGTCTTGGCTAACTGGAGTTTCTTTTTGGAATCATGAAAATGTTCTAAAATTGATTGTGGTGATGATTACATAATCCTGTGAATATAATGAAAGCCACTGAATTGTACACCTTAAAGGATGGATTTTATGGTATGAGAATTACATCTCTATAAAAGTTGCTTTTAAAAGTACATAGGTATATGTATATGTATAGAAAAAATCTGGAAAGACTAAAACGTTAACATTATCTTTGTGTAGAGGAATTACAGAATTGTTTTTCCAGTTTATTTTCTGATTTTTCTACAGTAATTGCATATTAATTGCGTAATAACAATTAGTTTTTCAAAGCACCGATTGACCATTTGATAATTTTAATGAATTATTGTTTTTAGGTATGATAATGTATTGTAGATATGTTTTACATATTAAAAAAAAAAAGAAAGGAGTCCTTACCTCCCAGAGATAGATCCTTACATACAGGTGATGTGATATGATGTCAGAGGGATGATGGAAGGAGAATAGGTGGGCTAATTTTGTCCAAGAAATGAAAACTGTTAAAGCTAGGTGACTGTTTATACTGGGGTCATTATATTTTCCTGTATCCTTTTGTAGATCTTCGAAATTTTTTATAATAAGAAAGTCAAAAAAGAAGGGTGGTTCTGAACAAAATGGACAGTACAATTCTACTTTGGCTTTAAAAAGATGTTGAATGAGCACGTGAATAGAAAAAGAGCAGAAGGAAATGTGACAAAATGTGTACACACCATTGGTTCTCTTTGGGTAGTGGCATTATTTTCTTCTATGTGCTTCTGTATATATTTCACATATTCCACAATGACTACTTGCTGGTTTTGCGATAGGTAAAATAAATCCCCCAAAATGTTTCCTCATGTCCAGAGTAGCCCCCAAGTAATAATAACACATAATGGAAAATGAAGTGCAAATGTTTCATCTGGGCTCAGTCCTGAGGCAGCCAGGGTAGACCAAGAATTGCTCGAGTAGCCCTTCTTGAGCAAGTCACTTGGACTTATGCCCTAGGGAATCTCAAAGCTATAATACACAGACATTCTAGAAGCTGCCCAGACTGTGTGGGCATAATCTGGAGCATTCGCAAAACCATTCACAAAGTGGATGGTTTAAAAAAATAAATAAAACAATCCTTGGGTGAGAAACTGAGAGACTACGAAGTTTGTCACTTCAAATTTAAATTGCATTTGAGTTCACCGAGTCTTCAGATAAGCGATTTAAAAAAAAAATTTGCAGTGAATTGGGGAATAGTACACATTAAAAAAAGAGAGAATGCTAAGACCAATTCCCTTTTACTACATACACTGCAAGCTTCCAAAGAATGTGGTATTTAGGGACATAAAAATGGTATAATAATAACTCACCATAAAAAAAAAAATCTTTCCCCAAATAATCCAAATATAGGTAAGCAAAAAGTAGTCGGTGTTCCAGAGGGTTATGTAAACTCTTAGAAAAGACGAAAAGGGAAGATTTTTCTATACAAAAATAACTGTCACATGCAATTACCTTAACAGGGAAAATCAAATACAATTATGGCAATTCTAGGAGAATATGACATGAATAAAAACAATCGATCTCCTTGAGATCTCTCTCTCTCCCCTAAAACTTCTAAATCTTTGGGCTTGTATGACATACTAATTTAGATTGTATTTATTTGTAAATGTCTTATCTCTGCTACTAGATTTTAAGCCCTTTGAATGCAAAAATCAAGACTTTGAATCCCCAGAAAAGTTTTCCACAGTGTAGGTTTAACCAATGGTTCAAATCACCAATAGTTTGTAATATCAAAGAAAGGATAAAATGATGAATATATTACGGAATTAATTGAAAATCCAGGAAAAATACAGCTACATCACAGTCACACTGGTAAAAGAAAGTGCTTACCTAGAGATAACTCAATAATAGTCAGGAATCCCCTCTTTTTCTTAAGAGATTAGATGTTGGAAGAAAAGGGGTTGTTATATATGTGCTATTACATGCTCTTGAAAACAGCCTATTCCGTAAAACTGCGCACTAAAAATAACAGGACTTATGGGGAAAAGTTGGGTTGGGACAGACTGCTTAACACCTATGAAAGTTTGTTACCAGAGCACTAACAAAAACATTAACAATCCTGCTTAAATTACCAGCACAGTTAACTCTCTACTGGTGTGTGCACCTAGCATCCTTATCAGCCTAAACCCCAGGGTTCCTGCTTCTTTGAGATGTAGGTCCTGGAGGGTATTAGAGACTATGTTCATAAATTTTAACCCAAGTATTATTAATCCCTTGTCCTAATACAGGGGTAAATGTCTTTGCAGCTTCTTCCTTTATACTTGCAGCATTTCATGTAAGACACTGCTTGCATGAAACGAAGATATTTCTGTGGATTTTCCAGTTTTCCCTTACAGTCTCTTCATATTTTGCTAAGGCTAACTCTTTAATTGTGGAAAACTTGTCTTGGATTGTTACAAAATGTGTAATGTGCTGGGTAAAATCATGCTGGAACCAACACAACCTGTGGATTAGACTAACATTGTTTTCAAATGCCTGAGGTAATTATGTCAAAGAAACACATGTTTAGCAGAACAGACAGAATGGTAAGTGGCTAACCCAGGTGTTGGCATATGCGACCTGAGTTTACAGTAGGAGCAGTTGTTAATAGTTGTAATGATGACAGCTAGCATCACTTATTGGGGCTTACTATGTGCTAGGCATGATGCTAAACACTTTATATGGATTATCTCATTTATTCTCCACACAGACTCTATGAAGTAGACAAACAAACAGATATTCAATAAGATTAAGTATTAATCTCTGCCCAAGGTTACAAAGCTGTTAAGTGGGAACGCTAGGATTTGAATCTAGATATTTCCAATGCTATGGCTTCAGCTTTTAATAACCACAAAGAAATAATATTTCTCATCCAATGAAAGTGTGAAATAATTTTACAACAGTAGCTGACAATGTAGCCCAATGTTCTTTATCCAACTGGTACATGTATAAACGTTGATAATATGTATGTACCTAGGAAACCTCTAAGCATTGTAGAATGCTTATTATTTTTCCAGATTTAAGCTTTCTGGCTAGGATGTGAGGGAAATCTTTGGACATGGCCAAAGGAGAATTCCAGAAGTGTGACACCTCCTTTTCAGTTCTTTCCAGCTGGGTCAGAGGCCAACCGAGATGACTCAGATTATGCAAGGACCTTGGAATGAACATAGAGACACACTTCTGAATTCCAAACAAGACATCAGACTGTATGGGGTGAGGGGGAAGGTAATTACGACCAGTGAATTCATACCCAACGAGAGCCAAGACTGTAGGCATAAATGCCAACAAAAGAATTTTGGTGGAATTTTGACTCCTCATTTCATTTAAATTTGATTTAATAACCATGAATTACACACTTACTATGTGCCTGGAATTAACTATGCCAACGGTTGGGACTACAAAACTGAATAATCCAATAAGACCTTAGAGGCCTGTAGAGCTTAACTGTAGGCCTTTCATTGAACAAACTCTGCCAGGCACTCTTCTTGGCACTTTACATGTATTAACTCATTTAATTCTCACAACCCTATGATACATGACCTAATATTCTCCCTATTTTATAGATGATGAAACTGAGGTGCAGAGATTTGCCTAAGGTCACACAGCTGGTAGCCATTTGGACGTGGGATTTGGACCTAGGCTGTTTGAGTCCAGAGCCTATATTCTCAACCTCTTCCCTAAACTCTCTTTCTAGTACAGGGAGATAGTGGGGTTAAAAACAGTGCAATGTGGGGTGGTTAAGAAAATTATAGACATAGGTACACAATGGAACACTCACAGAGGAGTGTTGGGTGGTGGGGAGGGTGGTGTTCTAGGAGAAGTACCAGTCAGTCCAGCAAAGCCCTGTAGCAGATGTCAAACGGCTATCAAGGATAGCAGATGAAACAGCACGGGCAAAGGCATGGAGGGGGGAAATGGCCCGGCATGCTTAGTTTGCTATTGCTGGAATACAAAGTAAACAGGGCAGAGGTGGCAGGAGATAAGCATACAGAAGTAGAAAGAGGTTAGATAACAGAAGAATTAAATTCTATGGATCGGCCATGGAGGGGCGGGGGGGCAAGACTGAAATGGGTTTTAGCGGGAGAGGGGTGGATGGGAGTGATGTAACTCAACTTGTCCTTTCAAATCTAGCTACAGTGTGAAAGATGGAATGAAGTGGAGGGTGGGGAGAGAAGGCAAAACCTAGAAGTAGGAATCCACTTAAGAGGCTGTAACAACAGCCCCAGGGAGAAACTGGGATGTAAATGGGCAAGGAGGGCTGAGCACAGAGATTTTTTTGAGGTCAAGTCAATAGAACTTGTTGATTCAGGTGGGAGGTTGGGAAGTCAGGGAATAGGAGGTTTCCTCATTAGAGTAAAGCTTGATTCTTACAAAAGCCCTCACTGTGTGATTTAAGTCAAGTCAGCTCTAGACCCTTCCCTGGGCAAATGGAATTCAAGGGGCACTACATATTTAGATGTATGAAACTTAATTATGGTTAATATCTAATTCCCGATATTATTTTCATCTTCCTTCCTTCCTGTAATATCAAAAGCCCCCACTGAAGAAAACAGCCATGCGTTAGTCTGCCGATGATTACTGGTTTCATAACGTATCATCCACAGCCTCAGATCAACTTTGCCGATTAGCTGGGGATGCCCACTGACAGGTAATTGCCACCTGGTGTTCCTGTACTGTAATAATGATCATGTATTTCATTTTACCTTATTTCTTGAAGTCATATTCAAGATAGATAAATTACCCCACTCTTAAGACTGGTGGAGAACCAAAAGCCAGAAAGAAGCTATATTTCCATGCTTACAATGTCCTCCTCTCCCTTACCTGTTTGGGACCTGCCTTTCTGCTTTATTCTAGTCACTCAGTGGGAAACTCTTGGGCCCTACGGAGCCTGAGCAAGTTCAGGAGCAAAGCCCACTCAGCTAAGGGTGAGGCCACAGCTGGGAGGATGACTCACGCTGGATCCAGAAAGAAAACAAACGGTCACAGAAACTTGGTGGTAATGGTGGGGGGAGGGCGGAGAGTATGTGGAGAGGGGCCACTGCCTTTTCCAGGAAATTGGTGAGTGAAACAATTCTGGTGGGAAAAGACTTAAAAAAAACACCAAAAATCCACTTACTGATACAAGAAATCAGATCATTAAATCTTTCCTTAGGAAAGAGGGGGTTTTCCAGCCCACGGAAGTAGAGCTTCAGAACGCCAGCAACTGAGTTAATATCGTGGTTACTCTGCTCATCAGCCAAAGGGTTTTCACCTGAAAAAAAAAATTAGTGACATGCACAGTGTTTCTCTTTCCTCTGAACAAAAATATGTTTCTATACACACACATTTCTATATATACATGTATCTTTTAATTATACTTTATGAAAGATTATATGGTACTAAAATGAAAATAATTGGCTTAGATATCCCACCCCATGATTAACTTAAAAATAGTTGACTAAAATAAAGCTTTTTTAAAAATCTTATGCTACCAAATAATCCCTTACAAGTTACCAAAATCTTAAAATAAAATATTGTGGGATTTAAAATTTTACCCAAGTTTTTTTTTTTTTTTTTTTTTTTGGAAGCTAAAATCTGTAATCTTCGTTTGACATGAATTCAAATACTACGTTCTGTGTTTCTTAACCTACCAGGGAAAAAAGACACAACATAGGCCTATCTGGCTATGCTACATGGATAAGCAAAACGTATCAGAAACATTGTAGGTTTCACCTAACTGTGAACACCTACAATTAAATAAGTAAGTGCTTCCCAAAGTGGCAAGGTGGTGTTCACAGCATATCTGAAAGCTGCCTTCAGCACTGGAAGATTCTGAAATCAGAAAGCGGTATTTGAAAATGTACCCTTTGCAGTACCAAGGAATTTGTATACAAAGTAGACATTTAAAAAATATATTGCAATAGGAAATTATATTATTCTTTATGGTAAGCAGTTTTAAAATATTAGGTAAAGGGCTGGCTAGTCTATCTCCCTGAGAATTAAATTGAGACAAAATCCTTAAGAAGCTCAATATAATACTATGCAGACTTAAATCAAACTCCCATTTTTTTTTTTCAATCACAAGACTGCTCTTCTAAAGTTCACAAAAATTGTACATGGCAGTTAAAGTTATTTATTTTGCCTCTCGGGGAAGTTTATTTTCAGGGACCTGCATTACCTTTTCTCTGCTCCTAGAGTGGGAAATCATTAAACATGAATTTACCAAAATATTTTTTTTTTTGCCCAGTGTGAGAAAGCCTCACCCAAAGAGATCACAAACAAATAACAAACATCAGGGGAATTTCCAAGGAAAAATAATAATGCCTGTGGTGGACTACATTCCACCTCACCCCGCATGTGGTCAGTGCCAGAGACCGAGACACTTAGCTGCTGGGGGGGGGGGGGGGGTGCTGGGGGTGCTCTGCTCTACACATCATATCAGTCAGAGAATTCAGAACAGGGAAACAGTCTGGCTCAAAGTTGACTCTTTAACCAAGGTTTCAGACTTTCAAAGGCTCTCTGCCATGCCTAGGCCAGGGGAAATGGGACTGAGAGAGAAAGGAGCCCTCTCTCCATGCCATGACGCCCCTCCCTGCTCTGCATTCTCAGCCAAGCACAGGAAGGGAGATGCAGATGTATCCAGATTATAATTGGAGAGCATTAATAACTAAGAGCCTGTTGCTAAAAAGTTAGGGATTTACATGGATTAGACCTTCCTAATCCTCACACCAATCCTGGAATTTTGCAGAGGAGGAAACTGAGGGGTGAGTATCTTGACCCAAATCACACGATTAGTAAATGAAAGAGTCTGATGTGATTCTAGGTTTGCTTGACACAAAAGTGTATGGCCTTGCAATCATAGTGGGCTAACTAACAGTGTAGGAGGATATATATATATATATATATATAAGATTTTATTGGGGAAGGGGAACAGGACTTTATTGGGGAACAGTGTGTACTTCCAGGACTTTTTTCTAAGTAAGTTGTCCTTTCAATCTTAGTTGTGGAGGGTGCAGTTCAGCTCCACTTCCAGTTCTCATTATTAGTTGTAGGGGGCACTGCCCACCACCCCTTGTGGGAGTTGAGGAGTTGAACCAGTAACCTTGTTGTTGAGAGCCCACTGGCCCATGTGGGAATCGAACTGGCAGCCTTTGGTGTTAGGAGCACGGAGCTCCAACCGCCTGAGCCACCGTGCCGACCCCTAGGAGGACATATATGACGGCCAACTGTGAACAAGAGTAAGGCACCAACCTGGGATGGAGTCTGGGGATGGTAATAAAAGGAAGAAAAGAGTTCCTGACAAAGATCGTAGAAGTGAAGCTGGGATGAGTTGCCTCAAACACCTGCTCTCTAGGCCCAGGGCAGGTCTTGCCACTGTTCTAGAATGCTTTCATGTGCCACCTTTGTCACACGTGCTGAGGCTTATCAGTGCCCGTCCTAAATCAGGATACGAAGCTCACAGGCTTTTCTATACTTAATAACAGAGCATTATGATTTTGGCTTCATTTCTCAGCTATTCTAAATAGATTCTTACCTCAATACCCAAAATGAAGTAAACGTAAAGAGAAAGGCTTTAAATGTACACAAAATGAGCATGCCACGTCACTCTCCAGAAAATGACGACTTTTTAACATGGCTAGTTTATAGGTACAGACACGCAATTACCTCTCTCGAATGAATTTTTAATGTCATTGACCTCCACCTGGGAACCAGACACTCTGAAAATCCCCTGATGCTGAAGACCTAAAGGGAACAGAAGGGAAAGACGGTGAAAGATGGCATCCCATCCTCTAAGGTTCCCCCTTGCTCAATCATTAAATGTTAAATGGAAAGACACATTATTTGAAATACTCCTATGATTTTTTTTTTTTTAAATAAGATTTCTGTAGTTGTATGGCTTACCATAGAGATTGATGAATCGAATACAACTTTCCACAATGAGGGGGATGATCTGTCCTGAATCCTGGGTAAAGAGATGGAAACCAGTTAACTGCAAGGGAGAGACCTAAATCACACATCATAATAGAGAGTGATTTTTACTCTTCCAGATGATTGTTTCCACATACACCCCTTCTAAAATATTCCACAAAGTCTCCAAATACAATTATATTGAATTGAAGGTATGTTTCAGTTCTGGAACAAACCAAACTAAATACATTTAAGGCAATCCTGCTTCAATTTAACTCTCCTGTGCCTAGAGATGTCTCAAAGCTAATTCATCTCTTACACTCACAGTAAGGCTCACATACCGAAACAAACATAAGAATCACTCAGTTTTTAAAAAGGTTATTTTGTAAATATTAATCTAATGGACCTAAAAAGAACTCTGTGTATTCTGACCATCGTATCTTAGGACTGACTGGCTGGACTTGCCACCGTCTCAGGACCCTCTCTCTGACATCTCTGAGAGGCTTATGTGTTTCCAGATGTGTGATATGAGAATTGCTTTACAGATGCTGATAATGTGTCATGTATTTATTTAGTTTGCATCAGAACTTACTCATCCTTATAGGTTTTTCATTGTTATTATTATTTTTCATGTTTTAAGGATTAAGCAAAAAAATTGCACAAAGGCACATCTCAGTAGATCTCATTTTCTTAGGAAGGAACGTTTTTTGACCATCTTTCCCCACATCTTGTAATATAGCTAGAGCACTCTACTGAACAAATGTGAATTCTGGAAATGGTTTAAAACATGAATAGGATGGATGACAAATGAGATGAAGGAGCTACAGAGGTCACAGTTAAATATGTATATAAGCCATGCACTCCATGTAGTTAAAGAAGGTTACTGACGATGGAGTTATTTTTCATGTACTTTTTTTTAAGACTGCTCTTTCAGAAATTAGACCTTCAGTGGAAACATGGAGATTCAAAATGATTAGCTGACATCAGGTACTAATTCATGAGGATTTTATTCTGAAACACAAGAAGAATGTGGTTGTCTTAATATATTAGAATAATTCAGAATCCATTAACCTTTCCAATTAAGCCACAGGGGAAGAATTGGAAATAATGTGGCTCAGCAATTTAAACTCTTTACTATTCCTAGAATGGGAAATACACTACTTGAGGAACAGTTTTATTTTAGGGTTTAAGACAATCTAAGCAGTGTATAAACCAGTTAGTGATTCAATTACTTCTGGAGCCTGTATTAAGTTTTTCTGGGAATGTAAACTTTATTAATTGTTTAAAGAAGGTCCTTAAGAATAAAAACTCTTTTTAGTGTGGACTAGTTGGCTCAAAAATAACGATATATTCGATCAAGACCTACTGAATATGTGAGGAGGTTTTTCAAGAAACGAGTATGGTTTATGGGAAGTAACCTTTATCTGACCAATTCATGTAACACTGTAAATCTAAAACAGCAACAAATATTTAGATGTAAGTGATAAAAGGAGAATATTAATTTGCATCTCTGCTGAACTTACTGTTAAAACAAAAAGAAAAACAAAGAATATAAGGTTATTAAAAGGGAAATGTTTGCACTAAAATAGTTCTAAATAAAAATGCCTTAGGTTTGCATATTCCTTAAAATATTTTTGTCTTTACATTTACTCAAGTAATTGCTGATCTTTTAGCTATTATCAATGTTTCATTCTGATATAATGAATATTGGAGTCAAAAAGTAACGAGTGTGTATGTGTGTTTTAATTTCATGGATGCCAGATGCTTTGGTAGAATATTTTACAGGAAGTGAGAAAATGAGCTGTGTTCCATCTACCATTCAAACAAACCCCTTTGTACCTCAGTTTCCCCATGGTTGAAAGAGGAAAAACGGTTTTGCTCCTGCTGTCTCTCAGTGATATTGTGGGGACCTCCATGATGGAGCATTTTTCAGAAGTCTAGAGATCTCTGTATCCGCTGTATTATTGCCATTACCAAAGATCCTTTAATGTGCCATCTGGGATGGTGAAGGGTTCACTTAAGTGAATTTCCCATAACTGGTTTACTCCTTCTTTAGTACTTAAATTTGGTTTCCTTTAACTGTTCTTATGAAAAATCTTTTAAAAATGTAACGTGCTTTCCTATCATCTTAAGCAGTCATTCTCATACTGTGTTATCAGCTACAACAGAGTCATACATCTGCTTCTTGGAGCTTTCCTAGCTTCTCATTCTCTCTAGCAGGCTATCAGTGGCACATCTCACTGCTTTCATTTTATCATTCCCTTCGCTCCGTCTAATTTGCCCCTGCTTATAAGCCCTGGGCTGGGAAACGAGATAATCAAATTTGACAATAATTTTATATTAAATTAGAACCAATAAGGCTCTTCTGGGTTTAAGGCTTACGGCACTGCATTTGTGATTGCTATTTAGGTTGTCTAGTGACCTTTCACTTAATTCCGGGGTTAGGGTTCATTTTTAAGACTGCCAGTGGTATTCAACCTCTCGATGTATGCATGTATCTATTTACCTGTTCATACACATGCCATATGGGCGCACACACACACGTTTTAAAACCATTACTGTACATATTTAATAAAAGATGTCTTTAAAGAAAGATATCTCTAATATATTATTAAGACAGTAAGATACCTATAACATTAAGGGAAATTAGCAATGGTTTCCGATATAAATTTTGTCTTCAGAAACACTACAGCCCATGTCATCAAATGTTAGCTATGAAAGACAAAGTTCTTCTCTGTTTTGTAAAATTTACGTAAGGGTCCAAATTAAATGTGCATTTGGTATTTAACATTGACTTTCCTTAATAAAAGCCACTGACTCAAATTTGGTATGTTTACCAAATACATAATATAAAAACTAAGAGTTTGTCCAGTTTTACTAGAGAAGATTATTCTTAAATCAGTGTTTGATTTCTACAATTTCTTTCTCAGTAAAGCTTACTTATAAACCTGTCTAATTTCCAACTGCAAACATTTCTCTTTTAAAGACCTTATGAAACCTAATTAAAGCCAAGCATGACTATGATTTGAAAATGATACCAAGAGTGAAAGAGGCTGTGGCCTCCCTTCCCTCTAGCACTATACCTGATGTCTCGCGTGCGAGTTCCTTCGTCCTCGGCTAGAAGCATTATCAGAAATACAGGATGAAAAAGAAGACAGAGTAAACACAGCAGAGATACAAGATACAGACCACAGGGTCTTACAATTTATCCAATATAATGAATTCCTCAAGTCATGGGAAACCAAAACTCCTGCTGATTTTCAGAGCTACCCTGACAATGGACTTTAAAAATACATTTTGTGCCATCCCATTTGCATGAGTAAAAACAAACATTTTATCAGGTAGCTCTTTTCCTTTTTGTACAAATTAGTCTTTTTCTTTTTAAATAAAGAGGGCTTTCTCTTTTGCCCACAGAATACCCACAGTTACTTCCTCTTCTGAAGGCACTCAAACCAAATATTCTTTTCTCTCTGACTTCAGGAAATATTATATTGATTTTCTGGGAAAGCAAAGAGCCCCAGGACAGACTTGGACATAATGACCTGCCTCCTTTTATGAGAGGCTGAGACCATTATAGTCAGAAGCATGGAGAACAGCCACCCAGATGGCTGGTGCCAGTACCTTGACGAACGTTTCCAAATCCCCATTAAACAACTTAGCATTATACTGTGAGCGGGGTCTGGACTTCCTGTGTTTCTGGGGCTTAGGGGGAACATTTGGAGGCCTAAGGGAAGGGAATATAATTACTGAGCATGGCAGAAATCAAACAATAAATGAAACACCCATAGGTCACATCAAAATTATAAAACACAGGAATTCTATATTCCTTCCCCATTCCCACCCATGCAGGGGGTGGAAGTAGTCCTTCCCCTTTCCCATGTATTTACTTTTACTTCTGTATCAATAACCATACAAGCTATTCATTCAGACTATTCTTTTCTTGTATATTGTAGTTGACATTTATTGGCTAGTTTGTTTCAATATGATAAGCATCACGAAATAGAACTGCAAGCTATTTGACCAAGTGTTACAAACCAAGATTTGTGTTATTTGGCTTACAAGTCACACAGAAGACATGAAAGATCATAAAAATTAGGGCTCTCATAGAGTCCAATATGAGAAATTAAACACCATATTTTTAGTTATAATTCTTCAATGCAAACATCACCTCTGTTCAGTATCCCTCAGGTATTAATGGGATTTCATTTTCTGCAAAAGTAATTGTTAACAGATCGCAAGTGAAAAGACAGAGTTGGGTTTCAATGTTATTTCTGGGGCATGGATGTACAGACACATGAATTGTTCTTTCTTTAAAACAAACTATCTCATCACCTAAATATTTGTAGAACATTAGGATGCCCCCATTTATTCCGTTCTGGCCTCTCTCCATCTCCAGTCTGTTTGCTTTGGTGGCAATATGCACATCCAGTGTACCATGTTCTATATTTAGAAACCCTGCATCGTCTTGCTCTGTAATTGGAGAGCGAACCTCTTCTGTCCTCTCCCCTTCGAGCAAAGAGGTCCCGGATTACCTGACTCCACTTCTACAACTGTGCTGAATGGAATACATGGAAGAAGAGTCCCAAGACCTCTCTGGACATTTCAATGTAAATTTCTGACTTGGAAGGTTTAGATGAGGATGTGTATCACACTTGGAAATTAGGTAAAGCCCTTCAGTAAGCTGCAAACTCGCTAAGAAGAACTACCTTTTCAGTTCATTCGATTCAGAAAGGAGTATAGAAACAAAATGCTAAGAATTTATGTGGAAGCCTGTGCAGCCTCATTACCACAATCAAGAGAGGGAGGGGTACAAACTTGCTGATACAGCCTTCCTCAGCCACATTCTAAGACTCTCCCAGCAGGTGGGCTCATGACTAGTGAGGCGTGCAGCAAGGGCACCTGAAGTCCCATGGTCCTGGAGGTAAAGGGAGCTTCTGCCAAGTGTCAAGAAGCTTTGAAATATGGAAACGTCTACCAGGTAGCATATCATAATGTGCCACCACTGGAATTTCTGAGATTTCTTTTACATACTGAATGCTGTGCCATTCACAGAGGAAAGGATCTAGTAGATTAAAACAAACAAAAACAAACAAACAAAAAACAGAAAACAATTGCCCACCAAGAAATTTAACCATATGTGCCTGATTTCATCCACTCTTCATTATTTTAGAAGTGTTTTAGACTTTATTTTTATTCAGGGGTGGTGAGGTCAACAGATAAGTAGACAACTGTCATTGAAAAGACAGTTTTTTTACTCACAGTTCTCAACAGGAGGGGTAAGCCACTATGCGGGGGTCACGTGGGAAAGCAGCAGGCTTGGTCAGGAGGCAGAGGGAGTGAGCAAAAATGTGGGCGAGACCCTTTGCCGTAGTTCTCGTGGGGAGGAGCAAACAAGGCAGGGGGAGCAGGTTTAGGATGGGCTAGTTCGAATAATTTTGGTGGGCTCTGGGGCATAGGAGCTGTCCCTCTTTGTCTGGTACCTGACCTTTGGATGATTTGGGAATGGGAAGAGTAGCCCTGAGTGTGAAAGCTAGATAAAGCAGTTGGCTGAGGGGACGGACAGGCTCTGGATTGCTTGGTTTGTATATTATACAAAAGGCACACTTGCAAACAAGTCCTTTACACTCTCCCTAGGCTTGGCCTAACCCTCAGAGGGGCAGTCTCTTCAGCGTCAGCAAGGTCCCAAGATAGCAAAGCATCAAATATTGAAGCTAGAAATAATGGTTATTATAACAAGGTCCAACATATGATGATATCTGGAGCAGTTAACAAAGCTAAGAGAATAAGAACACAGGCCCATTTCCTTTGGTCACTGATTTGTGGGACAAGCAAAATTGTAGCTGGAGCCAAAGCCCCTACTGGCCCTGGGTAATTGTACCTGCATGACCGAGAAACGCAGAGTAACCCCTGTCTGGGGCTAATGGAGGGATGTCTTGTGAGTTTTCTACTAAAGACCTGAAAATCGCCTCTCCGAAGGGTTCTAAAATATGACACAAGTGTGAAGATACTAAACTTCTGAGAGCAACTTGAGATGAAAACAAACTGCTTATCCAAGTAATTTCCAGGGCAGACGTGGCTTTTCAGGCGGACTGCTGTGCTGATGGTTCTGGCTCTACTATGTACACATCAGGTGAACACAGCCAGGCCCATGCCACCTTGCTGTGCCTCTTTCGAATAAGATGATTCATTCTGGGTGTGTGCTTACCACATAACTCCCTGATAATCTGGCTGCCCATGCGGCTGAGAAAAAGTACCAGTTGGAATATGTGACTATCAAGTCTGTTTGGCAATTACAGCTCTCATTGTACATCAATGTATGTGCATTCCTTCCTTTTTGGAAAAAAAAATTTAAGTGCCTTACATTATTTACAATTTAGAAACAACAGGTAAAATAGTTGATAGTGCACAGGGATACCATATGTGAAAAAAGCTCCATAAGCTGCATATTACTCTGCAGAAGTAATATTCCTCTTTGTCACTGATATAGGGGAGAAAACCTTCAGTATTTTTGTAAAGTTTAGATAAGTCAGTAGCTGTCCTTTCTGGTTGTTTCACAAGGAAATCAGAGGGGGGCTTCCTTTTGCATAAATTGTCCAGCAGGAACATTATAGAACCTTGAAAATCAACTTGCCAATTACCGCAACAGGCACACGGGCGTCCTGAATGTCTCTTACCTCAAAGAGAACTCAGCTTCAAAAGTGCAAAGTCTTACTATGTCAATTAGAATAATTTTTGGCTGTTGCACAAATGTGGACATAGAAAAATAAAAGTTGCCACAAACTTTCCCCAACCCAAAGCAGAATCTGCTTCCAAAAAGGCTTTTCTGTCTTAGCAGTAGTTTCAAAATCCTTCCATAAACTAAAAAAAAAAAAAAAAAGGAAAAGAAAAGAAAAAAGGAAATGCAATATGGTTGTAGGCATTAAAAGTTAAATCTTTAAAGTAAACCCAAAAGGGGTAGAGAGCTAAAATCCTGAGTATTCAACATAGCTTTAATTTTTATGTGACCTAAGGGGAAGTAGGAGCCGAACGTAAATAATCATACTTTCTATTTGTTAAGAGAGGAGATATATGCATAACATTGCTTGTTAATTGAATTACTAAATCAAAAGTCTTGTTGGACTTCTAGAAAATTAGATAAACCAAACCCATTCAATTTAGGTCTTTTTTTTTTCCACCCCTAATTCCATTGGGAAATCAAATCTGCCAGAGCAAACCTGGTTTTTGAGAACCCCAAACATTTCATGTTACTGTGTTTTGTCAACCCAAAACTATCTTTCCAAGTTCATTAACAAAATATTTCATTCTTGCAGCGTTTAAATGGTTGCTTCCTGTTAAAAACAAAAGAGAGTGTGAGACACCATATAAGTTACGATGAAATGTTTTCCTACCTTGTAGTCATATACTCGGCTCTATGACCTGCAAAAAAAAGCAAAAATAAGTAAAGTGAATAGAATCAGTGGAAGGTATTTGGTAATCTTTTGCATCATCTGTCCCTTGTTTTGAGATTCTGAGTTTATAACACCTTACACATTTTACGGCAAAAAGCATGAGGATAGCATATAATGATAGACAAATAATTCAAAGTAAGTATTTCATAAAATCTATACATAAAACTTAATAAATTCTATAAATAGGAGAAACATGTTTTACTTGGCAATTTGAGGCAGGAAGTTTTTGTTTTTTTGTTTTTAAAAACAAGAAAGAGCTGTTGATCTTATCTGTAAGTTTGAGGATGAAACACAAATAAAACACATGCAAGATGAGAGTGTTAGTTATTCCCTCTCTCTTGATTGACATTTCTGGGGAGAAGTAGGGGGTAAAATAGGATTGGGAGAACCCAATTTCCTTTAAATTAAATTGGTGTTCTTCCTATAATATGACATTGGGGAGAAAGCTGCATTTTGTAATCAGAAATGACATATGCAGATATTAAAGTACAAGGACATTAAATTATGCTGCATTCCACCAACTTGTAGGCTAAAAGCCTTTCAAGAGTTCTCTGTTATTTAAAACATAAGGTTCTTCTTATATATTTGGGCTTCTTTACTTGTTTTAAGTACCAGCTTTGTATTCTTGTGATGTTTCTACAAGTTTGAATGTGTCCATGGTTGCTGTCTGCTCTTTCTTACATTTAGGGTGGAGCCGTGGAAAGGGAGGGGTGTGGGGAAGAGAACCACTCAACTGGTTTGCTTGCAAAATGATCATATGGTCCTCCAACAGCCTGAATATGTAGCTGGCAGAGAAGGGTCATGTGGTGGTACAAACAGGTGAGTACAGTCCATAACGCAGGGACTCAGACTTGTAGGGCTAGGCCAACGTAACAATCGGAGAAAAGGCTGGCTTGTTGGGAATGATGAATGAACAAAGAGTCTTTTGCTCTATTATTAATATCTCCTCTTGAATAACAAGTAACATAAAACTTTTGAGTAATGTCTATTTACTAAACTGGGGGCGACAGTTTCTATCAGAAAATACCTTTCTCCACACAGATCCAGGCCACTGTGAAGTGTTGGCAGAATCAGGTCTTGGCCATGACTTGGAGTGGGGGAGAGGAGAAAAGACAAAGAATCTGATTTTCCTCCTGCTACCTGGTTCTACCTATCATTTAACTGTAAGTCCCTTCCCTTTGCTGGACATCTGCTGCTTTGGGGGAGAAGGAAAAAGAGAAGATGGACACAGCACTCCAAAATAACTTACAAATATTCATAAGTGGAAGAGAAGGTCTAACAGCAAGTGGAGAGGGCAGGTGGTGAGCTGAGTGTGGTGTGTGGTGCCTGCGGGAGCTCCTTCAGGAGGAAGCTGGCTATATATACAGAGTTAACTGCGGAGAGCAGACAGGGCTGGAGATGAGGATTTGAGAGTCACTATCATTTAGGTTGTGCTGGGGCCATAGGTCCTAGCTGAGATCACCCAGGGTGAGTCAGCAGAACGAGCAAAGGGTTGAGGGCAGAGAAAGTATCTGGCTTGTGCTATACTGTATTCTATCACGCTGCATACTTGATTATAACACAGAAGTATGATATAAAATATATTAATAACAACAATAAAAACGGCAATGAAGTCTAGCATTTATCAGCCCTTTCTGTATATTAACTCACAATTTTCACAACCACCTTATGAAGTACGGACTATTATTATTATTCTTATTTTACAGAAGAGACTGAACATAGAGAAGGCAAGTGACTTGTCCAAGGTCACGCGGTTAGTACGTGGTGGGTCTGGCACTTGGGTCCAGTTTTATTTTAATTCTAGACCTGAGCTCCCAAGTAATATACTGTAAAAATGTAAGTCATTTTTTCTCCCAGTAAATACTTTGAAAGGTCCTAGAAGTAAGGTAGGGATGACGGCTTACACTTCTGCCTGCTCCCTATGGCGAAAGCCAAATATAAAACACTGAAGATCTAATAAATTTAATGAATTATTAAACAAATGTAATAAATAGCTATAAAATTAAATCGAATAACAGAAGTCAATCACTTTCAAATAATTCAATGCTAAAGATGCTAATAATAATTCCTTAAAAACGAAATGCTGTATAACTTTGAAATTTTGCTATTTTTGTTAAAATAGCCTAACCGAGTACTCTCCAGATTTAGAAAAAGATCATGTATAAATATGGCTTAAATTCATTTTGTTCCATCCATCCATGGCTAATAGTATGGGGTAAAAAATTGAAAAACCTATAAAAAATGCATTTTTATTAATGAACCAAGAGCAAGCTTTGCAAGAACTGTCATTCATAGTATAACCACCATTGCCACATCCGTTTTTTTGTTTTCAGCTAATAGTACTGAGTATGTCTCAATTGATGAATGAGGTTTTATTTTTTAATCAGTGCCATCACTAATAGATCAATAACACACAAGCTTAGAAGACTCTGCTTCCCAGAGAAACGTGAAAGCTTCCAGTGGTCTGAGGATTAGATTTCAATCATTTTCTTTGGAAGGGTACTTAATTATTAAAAACAACAGACAACTCATTCCCCCTTTGCCCCCAACACATGCCATTTAGAGGAAAAAAATGACCCAAGACCAAGGATTATGTTGTTCTTGATACAAACACCTAATTTGACCAACTTTTACAATTTCACTTGAGAATTAGGAAGTGAATTATTTTTCATGTCCGAATGTATTTTATCTCCATCAAATGAAAGGGAAAACCAAAATATAGTTTGGTGGCAATTTGAGATTTAAAAAAAACACACAAAAAAACCAACTAAATAAAATATTTAAAATGTGCACAGGTCAAACTGAACAGAAGTCCCTGATGAACGACTGATATGGACCCTGACATTCCTTTCCGGTCTTTTTTCTTCCGTAATACCGACTAATGCAGGGCTTTTCTAAAAAAGCAGAATTATTCCCTATCATGCCTTTTGAAAGTGTACTTTTACTCCTACTCAAAGACATACAATGGAATGTGTGAGGATAACCTGTTTAACTCCTTTGCTGGAAATAATACAGCACGGAACTCAGCTTCCAGTGTCAGATGTTCTGTGTTTAGCAAATTTGCATTGATATCTACATCCACTTAATTCTAAACGTTGCACACAAAGAAGCCAATATGAACATTCAGCCTCACGAGTAAAAACGAAAAAGAAAAAATTTCAGGGCTCGTTTACTGAGCTCAATTTAACTTCTCTAATTTAAAAACAAATGACATCATAAAAAAGATGTAATGGTGTTGCTGAAGGATGAAGAAGACGACGACAACTCCGGTCTTAACAAATCATTACGTGTTTCTTTCTACTTCAGTATTTCTCAAAGATTTGGAATTCTGAATTTTGATGGTGCCACTTTCAGGGCCCAATCTAGTTGCTTCGAAATGTTTTAAATCAAAGGACTTACTGGGCCACTGGTAGCCTGCCAAAAGCAAGCAGTAAGACAGGCCAAACACATGCCTGTAGTTATAGTTTCAGTTGTGTACGATCAACTAACTGCTAAATTCCTGGGTTAGGCTCTATTTGTTTTACAACGGAGGCAGTTTTTGCAGCAGTGAGTCTAGTATAATTTAGAGATGCGATTTCTACGTAAGAAGTCAGGATTGTCCCCAAATGCACCATTTAAACCTGTGCTACTAACCTTATTTATGAGCCAAACCCAGACTTGGACTCCTTCAGAAGGGCTTGCCATTGGATTATCTCACCGTGGGACAGGCGCCATGAACTCTCCTAGTCTCCTTTGGTGTAAGCCTATTAACGCGAACAGGGCTCCCAAGGAAAGCCAGCAGGCCCACAATGGTGGAGCTAAAAGGTGGGGCACGCTCTCCACGCTCAGTTTTTCTCTGGGCAAAGCTGCCAGTGTCAACCCCAAGCAGTGACCAACAACTGGGGGGCTGCCAAGCCTACACGTGGGGCAGGCAGGCCCAAGAAACAGAGAGGTTTGCAACCAGTGGGCACACGCCAGTGTGTCTGCTGCCACCAGATGACGACCATCCCGCTCCGCATGCAGAATAAATCCAGTCCGGTGAGGGGCTGCTACACCTGAACATAGCTTGTGTCACTAGGACACTGGAAATTACTGAAAGAAATTCCAAGTTAAAGAAATCCTGGGAGGCCGGCCAAGTGGCTCAGGCGGTTAGAGCTCCATGCTCCTAACTCCGAAGGCTGCTGGTTTGATTCCCACATGGGCCAGTGGGCTCTCAACCACAAGGTTGCCAGTTCAATTCCTCGAGTCCCGCAAGGGATGGTGGGCAGCGCCCCCTGCAACTAAGATTGAACACAGCACCTTGAGCTGAGCTGTCTCTGAGCTCCCAGATGGCTCAGTTGGTTGGAGCGTGTCCTCTCAACCACAAGGTTGCCGGTTTGACTCCCGCAAGGGACGGTGGGCTGTGCCCCCTGTAACTAGTAACGGCAACTGGACCTGGAGCTGAGCTGCACCCTTCCCAACTAAGACTGAAAGGACAACAACTTGAAGCTGAATGGCACCCTCCACAACTAAGATTGAAAGGACAACAACTTGACTTGGAAGAAAGTCCTGGGATTACACGCTCTTCCCCAATAAAGTCCTGTTCCCCTTCCCCAATAAAATCTAAAAAAAAAAAAAAGAAATCCTGGCTTTGAGTTCTCAGGGTACAATATACACAGTTCAGCCGGTAAAGATGGAGCCTGGTGTTTGGATTCAGCAAATTGGCTGAAATATAGCCGTACCCAGCCATGGCACATAAAATAATATTAACCATTGGGACTTTCTTTCCAGGAGACATAAGGGAATCTATGTAGAATGAGTACCACAAAAGTTTCAGAATGACATCCCAAGTGTATTGACACACGTATTTGCATCACTGCCAAGAATGAATTCACCCTCTACTTAATTCCCTCCCACTCAATTTCTAAAGTGGTGTCCAGTCCTGTAGGGAAGGACTTTGTGCCCATCAGCATTCATCTACATTTATGACAATCTATGCTTTCGGACTGGCCACTGACCTTTGGGGCATCAGTGAAATATTAGGCATTTTTGTGAAAAATGGAAAAAAAACAAAAACAAAGACATATGAAGGAAAAAAGGAAGAAAAACCCCACAAAACCACAAATAGCACACAATTGCTGAAAAGACAACTGTTCAAAGGAAAAAAAGGTCTTTTACAAAAAAAGCTGAAATCTCTGTTACAGAACAGTTGAAAGACTAGTACAGGGAACATGAATATACACTTCACTTAGGTTTCCCAAGTGTTAACATCTTGTCACATTGGCCATATTTCTTTTTCTGCCTTCCCCCCACTGCTGTATCTTTTTTCCTGAACCATTTTGAAAGTAAGTCGCAAATATCATGCCAGTCAGCAGGCATTTCTTAAGACTAAGAATGTTCTCCTTCATAACCATATCACCATATCTAGGAAAATGAACATTAATTCAATAATATCATTTAATAAATGGTCTATATTTAAATTTCCCCAGTTGTCTTTAAAATGCCTTTTATAACTTTTCCTTTTTGATTTAGAATCTAATGAAAGTTCACACATTGTATGTGGTTTTTTTTTTTAAGACACTTTTTAGTAGTATAAATGTTAAGTTTTTTTCAAAGTGAAACTGGCCTTTTATCTTAGAATCTGGCATCCTAACTGTAATACACAGAGTCTTAGGTCATGATGACCTTTATCCATGTCGTCATTCCCTGAGGATAATGGGTCCTTTGGAAAAAACAAGGAAATAAGGTGATGGAAAAACTTCTTTATGGGTAAGGAAGGTTCTAGAGTGGTAGGAGGCAAGAGTTTACATTAAAGAACAGTAATCTCTTTTTGTGGCCTGGATTACTCACACAACTCAGTCCCCTCGTTTCCCACTCCCCTTCATAGTCTCTTTTACTTTTTAAAACTTCTAGCAGGATCTGGTATAAATAAAAGCTAATTAAGTTACAGATTATGAGGCACTTAAGACAGGGACTTTGCTTATATTTAGTTTTTCCTTTTAAATTTCCTGAAGATGACTGAGCAACAGTAACATTTACATAGTCCCCTTTGCCTACAATCCTTTTTTCTTCCCTCAGTTTTTTCATCTGTAGAAATGGGAAAATTAATTAACGAAGTATCCAGTAAATATATATACCTCAGAACAACACCTAGCACAGAGAAAGCCTTAGATAAGTGATAACTATTGTTGTTTTCGCTATTAGATACAGCAATATACTTAAGGAGATTATTTCTCAATTAAAACCAACGCCTACGGAAAGGGGGAAAAAAAAAGAGTCACCCAAACTGGTTTAACTGGTTTCCAGAGTCCAAAAAGGTATTAGATGAGACAAAAAAATATTGGCCCATTAAAATAAATGGGTTGGGGCTGGAGGGGTGGAAAGTCCAAGGAGGAAAAGAGGAAGTGACCAGGCGGTCAGTAGGTAGGGGCAGGCACAGCTCCCTCTGACTTCTCTACTTTTAGGAGCTCTGAAGACCCTTCATCAGGAGCTTCGTGTTGGCTGTTCAGCCCTCCCCACATTTCACTGTTGTCCCTCAGGGTTAGCACCAGGCTCAAAAAGAAAATACCGGGGGTGAGAAAAACATGTATACACATGACTTATATTCATATTTTGTTCTTGGTATATATTGAGTATTACAATTTTAATAACAGTTTTTTTCCTTTCTTAAAATGTGTATATATGTTTTTGGCACCCTCTGTAGTTCCAGGGAGAAGTTGGTTATTACAGAGACAGAGAAAACCAAATCTAAACAAAGAGTGTTATCTGCTTCTTAAAGCACAAATCCACAATCCACACACACTTAAAGGTCATAGACACAACACAATATATAATCCACGTCATCTTCCCAACTATTTCAAATAACTGACCTTCTCCAAGGGTCCTCTGCAACAAGTCATGTTTGGCTTGAAGTTTTGTGATGAGATTGCTACCTTCCAAGTATTCTCTGAGTTTCTGCAGAAGGAAAGATTTGTTTTTAACTTAAAAAAAAAAAATTCAACGTCAAGGAACTTCACGTAGGATATCTAAAATCCAGCCACTTTTATCTTCTCTATCCTAGAACCTCGCTACTCAAAGCGTGGTCGGATGGAGACCAACAGCACCAACCCTCACTCGGGAGCCTATTAGAGGAGCAGACTCTCAGGTCCCTCCCTCCACAGATCTATTGAAATCAGAACTTACATGTTAATAAGCTCTCCTGGTGACATGTACCGTATTTTGCCATGTATAATGCACACTTTTTTGCCCAAATTTGTGAGGGAAAAATAAGGATGTGCATTACACATGGGCAGTACTAATTCTGTACCTATATGTTTTTAATTCTTTTATTTAGGCTTCTGAGTTAAAAGTGTAACTCTAGAAATCAATAACGATATCCATACGCAAAATACCCTGGAATACAATAACTGGTTTTGCTGAACTAAGGACAAACTTGCAACGACGAAGAGTTCTTGGCTTTCTATGATGTGTAAATATCGTAAATTTATTACCGGTACACAGAATTTCTTGTACCATAATGTTTAAAAATAAATGCTAAAATTCCTTTATAATACAAAAAACAAGTACTAAATGTAAACAAATAAAAATGTGAATTAAAAAATTAAAACGAAAGATTTCTTCCCTCAAAGTTTGGGATAAAAACGTGGGTGTGCATTATATATGGGAGCACATTACACACAGCAAAATATGGTATATCCATTGAAGTTCAAAAGTTGTTTTAGCACAGTCCTCTTTAAATTTGTCTGCATATCAGAATTACCTGAGGAGCTTTTAAAAAGTATTAACTCCTGAATCAGGAACTCTGAGGGTAGATAGGAGTCTATATTTTAATAAAGAACCCTAGGTGATTTCAATCGAACTCCAGCAGCAGCATTTGGGAACCCCAGATCTGAGCCCCAAGAGTGACTGGGGAAGCAAAAGACATACCATGAAGTAGAACTGCTCAGTCTCCTGCTGGTTGGCTCTTCTCTTAGCGATGCTGGGCTTACTCAGGTAGGTTTCAGAGACAGTAGATTTCACAGACTCTGTGGAGCGACTATGCTGAAAGCATTCAGAAACATCATAGTCCTCGATTGTGACCATATCCTGTATTGTCTGCAAGGTGGCTTCAGTCGTTTTCTTAACCTGGGAACAGAAACGTATTTTTCACATTAGTACATTATTTCGTGAATCCCACAAACATGCAGTGACAATCCATTTTATCAAGCAGAGATAAGGACGCAGGCCCTGCCCCAAGAAGTTCAGAATCTATTAGCAGAGAGAGACAGCTAAAGAATACCCCAGGTCACCAATATAAGGAAAGGCTTTCTTCAGAATTACACTAAGGAGGACATCACTTTATATCAGCCTTTATAAATCTCATGTATCACTGGGTGCTCTCTCAATTACATTTTTTTGTTCTAAGTAACATTTTTAATTGAAGTAAAACTACATACAGAAAAATGCACAGACTGTAAGTACATAGCTTGATGAATATCGCAAAAAGAACATTTATATGACCACCACTCAGATCAAGAAATATAGTACATTGCGAGTATCCTTGTGTTTCTCCCAACCACCACACCTTTTTCTCCTCCCCAAAGGTAGCCACTGTCCTAATTTTTAACATCATATATCAGTTTTTCCCTTTTTGTACTTTATATAAATGGAATCCTAAAACACGGATAGTTTTTGTCTTGCTTCTTTTGCTCAACTTTATGTCGTAAGATTTATTGATTTCTTGTATTTCATTGCTGAATATTTACTGTAAGAATACATCATAATCATCCCTTTTACTGTTGATACGTAGATGACTTATTTCTAATCTGGGCCCATTATGAATAACACTGCTATGAGTACATTTTTATTGGGGCACACGTACATGAGCTGAATTGTTGCTTATAGAGTATGCCAGACTGTTCTCCAAAACTATTGTTCCAATTTGCATGCCCACCAGCACAGTAGGAGAATTCCTATTACTCCAAATCTTCAAGAGTTGGTATTGTCACCTTTTAAATTGTAAACCATTGTGTTGGTTGTATATTGGTATCTGTAGTTTTCACAGACATTTCTCTGATGATTGAGATTGAGCACATTATCATATGGTTAAGACAATTTGGATTTCCTCTCTTGGAAACACTTTGCTAAATCTCTTGCTCAACTTTCTATTGGGTTATGAGTCTTTTTTAAAAAACACATTTGCAGATGTAGATATGTCTTTTATTAGTTATATGTGTTGCAAATATCTTACCACTCTGTGCTCTGGCTTTTCACTCTTTCTATAGTATCCAGATAAACAGTCTCAGTTTCATATAATCAAATTACCAATCCTTTCCTTTATAATTATTGCTTTTTTGTGTCCTTATTTAAGAAATATTTTTCCTATCTTATGGCCATAAAGATACTGTTCTATGTTATCGTATAGGAGCTTTTTAATTTATCTTCCACAATTAGGTTGTACTCCACCTTTCCTTATCAAGTATAATGTAAATTGATTGATAGCTTTATCTTTTTCCCAGGCAGTGTACAGAGTTTAGAACACTTTATCTCCATTTACTTCTCCTGATTTAGAAGCTATTTTTGTAATGTATTACAATAGGATATATGTAAATATTTATGTATATTTAAATACAGACATTAGTTATTATAGTTAGTATTCATTTAGCTTCATCCATATATTTTATATTGTTCAATCTCTATTCCTTATATTTTTAAGATCACCCTCCCTTTAGTAATTCTTTTCAGCATGAGTTTGCTGGTGGTGAACTCTGTTTTTGTTGACATGAAAATATCTTTTATTTAACCTTCATTTATGAAAGATATTTTTCCTAGCTGGTAGTTATTTACTTTCAATACATTGAAGATATCGCTGTACTTTTCTGTGGCATCTATGTTCCTGCTGAATAAGAAGTTTGCTGTCAGTCTATGACTACTTTGAATGAACGCTGCTTTCTTTTTCTAGCTGCTTTCAAAGTTTTTTACAGTTTCACCATGATGTTTCTAGGAAAGGATTTAAAAAACATATTCTACCTGGAATTTTTGGGGGCTTTTTGAATTGTGTTCTGTTTTTCATAATCTCTGATAAATTTTAACCTTTATCTTTGAAAATACTGTTTCTTTCCTGTCATTTTTCTTTCTGAGAGTTTAATTAGTATGTTAAACATCAATGTGTTCTCTATATCTCTTATCCATCTCTTCCTATTTTCTACCTTTTTTTTCTCCATGCTGCAGTTTGATTATTTTCTTCTTACTTGTTTTCCACTTTGATAATCACTCTTTAGCCGTGTCTAATCTGCTGTTAAAACTATCCACTGATTTATTAATTTTGGTTATTGTATTTCTCAGTTTTAGAATTTCTGTGTGGTTCATTTTCAAACCGGATATTTCACTGTTTATAGGTTCTAGTTCTTTGCTGAAATCTAAGCAGCTCTTTTACAGTTTGTTTCTGATAATCTCAATATTTGGAGTTTCTATAGTTATGTCTCTATTGTTGATTATTTCTTCTGGCTATCACTCATGGTTTTTCTCCTCATATGCATAGTTATTTTTGCTGGAGATTTTTTGGCAGAGTTATTTGAAGTCTGGGATGGGGGTAACATCCTCTAGAGAGAATGTTTATTTTTCCAAAGCACTAGGGGTCCTAATGGTTCAGAATCACTGAATTGTGTTTCCGTTCAAAATATTTGATGCTCTTTCTTTTGCAAACACATGGTTCCCTGTGTCATGGGCTTCAAACTTGGCCATGCACCTTGTCCTGGACAGTAAACTGTGAAAGAGCTGAGTGTCTCAGTCCATCATTACAGGAAGAAGACATATTTTCAATCACTTTTTTTTACACAACAAAATACTGTTTAGGGAAGAAATAATAGAAATCAGCGCTAATTCAGATGCTGAAAGAGGTTACGTGATGGAATAAACAAAAAAGGAGGCAAAGAAATTTAACAGACTTAGTCAATATTTCTGGGGACATTGCACAATGTAAAGGATAGATATTATTGGGGAAAAGCATGTTATAGATAATTTAAACAAAAAATATTATAAGTAGTTACTTTAAGTAACACATGATTACATATCTATTAGCTGAATGAAAAGACTCACCATCCTGGAGGTGACATCAGCAAGATGGCAAAACAGGAGGTCCCCTGCTCATATTCCCCCATAGCAACAATAATATGGCAGCCATCCATGGATAAAAGTGTATTTGTGGGCGCTCTGGGATCCAGGTAGGAGCTTGCAAAACCTTGGTGGAGCCCAAGGCTGAGAAAGACTGATTTGAGAAAGCAGGCCTGTCCCCAGGTGGCAGGCTTGCCAACCATGGTCCTCGCTACAAACCCAGAAACAGCTCTGTCCCATTGTGCACTCAGCTATAGTTGTTTGGCCTTGGTCCTCTCACCAGCACCACCTGCCAAGGGACCCAGGAGGAGTCATGCCCACCTGTGCCTCAGGTGATAGGCCTGCTGAGCTTGATACAGTTCCGGTTCCTCTCTGCTCTGGTACAGGAGCAGTCCTACTTTGCCCAGGGACTTTCCAGAAGGCACGTGTCCATGCTCCTGGAGGCAGACCTGCTGGCTTTGGTCCAACAGCAGATCTTGAAGTGGCCCTGTAACTCTGCTCTAGCCCTTCCCAGCCGTAGTCCAGGAGTAGTCCTGCCTACCCAGGGGTCCGATGAAAGACATGGCTGCTCACACTTCCAGAAGAAGGCCTGCCTACCTTGGTCTGACTGCACATCTTGAAGAGGCCCTGTAGGCTGGCTCCAGACAAGTTCAGCTGCAGTCCAGGAGCAGTTCTGTCTGACAAGAGACTACACGGGACCCACATTTGTCTGTGCCCCCCGAGTCAGGCCTGCCAACCTTCGTCCATCTGTGGGTAATGAAGCGGCCGTGTAACTTGGTTCCAGAAGCTCTTAGCAATGATCTATGAGCAGTCCCCTGAAGACAAGCCCATTCATACTCCCAGAGGCAGGTTTTCCAACCTTGGTCCAACTTTGGATCTTGAAAGCCGCCTGTAACCTGGCTCCAGACCCTCACAGTGGCAGTCCAGAAGCAATCCGGCCCACCCAGGGACCTGGAGGGAGACAGGCCCATTTGTGCCCTTGGAGGCAGGCCTGCAGACCTTGGTCCTCCTGGCTGTAGACCCTTAAGTGGACTCACGACTCAGTTACAGCTGTGCTCAGCTGCAGTCTGGGGCCAGTCCTGCCCACCAGGGACCTGTCCAGTGGCCTGGCTGGTGCCAAACCTATTCAAGAACCTGGTAACAGACCCACTATCTGTGGACCCTGAAGTGGACTCTTGTCCTCGCACCAGACTAACTAACCAAGGTCTCTGAGGCAGGATCATCTGCCCAGGGACCAGACAAGATCCATGTCCACCCGAGTCCTTGGTTAACAGGCTCATATACTGTGGGGATTCCTTGTCACTGTCAACAACACTGTTTTTCCTTTTTTTCTCAATTCCTCCTCAGAAGCAAGAGTGTCATGGTTAAATTTGGAATCGTCAGGAAGAATAAAGGGTGCGGCAGAAAACACCAGACACGATGGCTGGGACTACATGTTATCCCAGGGGATGTTCTCGACAAAGAATAGCACTAGCTTCTGACACACACACAAGCCACGGTAGGAAGTCACCAGGGGGAAGGTAATGAGGCAGGCCTGCAACAGCTAGTATGAGGCTTGCAATGATCCCCCATCAGCAGCAGAAAAATACAGTGGGGTTTAGCAGGAGAGGCTAAAAACGTGAAAAGGGTTACAGAAAACCTGAAGAAGGGACTACCATGGAGAAGAGCCCAGGTGGCCGGAACTCTGAGATAAGGATCAGAACACACGACGACGGGGAGGGATGACTTCTGGGGGCTTTTGTGGTGGCTCTTTGGCCTTTGTTCTTCCAGGACGTTACCATCATTGGAGAAAACAAGAAAGTTATCCCGTGGTTTCATGCTCCAAACACATCGTATTAGTTTTCTAGGGCTGCTGTAACAAAGTACCACAGGATGGGTGCCTTAATGAATGGGTTTGTAGGCTCACAGTTCTGGCGGCCGGAAGTCTGAGATCAGGGTGTTTGGCAGGGTGGCTTCCTTCTGTGGGCTGAAGGAAGGACCTGTTCCAGGCCTGCCTCCTTGGCGTGTGGATGGCCATCTTCTCTGTCTCTTCACACTGTCTTCTCAGTTTCTGTGTCCAGATTTCCCCTTTTTATAAGGACACAGTCGTATGGGATTTGGGCCTATCCTAATGACCTCACTTCAATTTGATTTCCTAGGTGAAGACCTTGTCTTCAAGTAAGGTTCTATTTTGAGGTACTGGGGGTTAGGATTTCCACCTATAAGTTTTGGGGGAACACAACTCAACCCCTAACACACAGCACATTGTTCGATGGCACTGTGCCCTGCACCTCGCACCAGTGCAGGCCTACTCACATCCTTTAACGCTCATTAATCTGCATGTGACGGTGACCCCCTGCACTGCCTTCCCTTCCTAACTCATCTACTCACTCCTTCCATCATTGTCCTTGGATGTATGTCAATTACAGTACTGTATCATTTCAGATATATTATAAATGAGCAGAAAGAGACCATACACACATGCACACAGAGAGAGACTGGATTAATGTCATCATGAATTAGCCAAGAAACGTCAGAAACTCATGGCCAGCACTGGCCACAGAAGGCAGGAGCAGACAGACCATCCTGCTACGGCCTTCCCTTGCTCCGGGTACCCTGACAGTGGGGTACAGATGTCAGGGACCCTGTCAGAGCTGGGTAAGGTATTGCCTGATCTGGGAAAAGCAGTTCCATTTTTGCTTCCCCCTCAAGCTTTTGCGGAGAGATCTATTACCAAAGAATTCACACTAATAATCTATGTACTTGCATTTAAAGGGATGTTTACAAATAACAGGCACTCCTGACTTTTGAGCAAAATTAATTCTCAGCAATGATACAACTTAATCCAAAGAAGAAAACATTGCCCACGGCTCTCCGAACAACATACATCCCTGCCGTCAGCTGGGTCTCAGAACACTGGTTGCCCGCTAGTCCACTGGACTCTAGCGACCCGCCTGGTACTAAGCGTGGTCTGAGGAGCATGATGCCCGTGGTGATGAGAAATGGCATCTGCTCATAGGCCCCTTCCATACTGTTTAGAGGGCTGTTTTCCATCACCACGGGGAACAATGTGAGGTCAGGGACAGCTTGTTCATCTTTATCTCTAGTCTCTAGCTCAGTGCCTGAAATGTAGCAGATCATCACGAAAGTTCACTGAATGAAAGGTGGAAGATGGAATCATCCTCCTTGCAAATCGACAGATGCCAAACAAATATTCAGCACACACTAACAACGTGTGATTTCTCTGCTGACAGTCACCCTGAGCTCTGCCATTTTCTTCCGGGTGCCCTAGCTCACGACTCACTTTTAGACCCTTTCTAGAAACTATCCTCATTCTGCTTGGTATTTTTCTGGATCAAGGCCCTCCCATCAGGGAGTAAAAGCCTATGTAAAACCACACACACACACACACACACACACACACACACACACACACACATAGCTTCTAAAAACATGTGTTTTCAGTGAAAGACAGTTGATCCTGTTTTCAATTTTGGCCAAGATGACGCTATCATTTAAGGGATAAATGGCAGTTATCTTTTACTTAGGCTTTTACTCCTAACCTCATCAGTAGAAGGTTTCAGGCAAGTAAGAAATACTTAAATAAGCAAAAATGAAGTTAAAACCACAGAGATGATCAGAAACAGCAATTATGATTCAGTGGTTATCAAGCTCCACATCTTATACCAAGTCTTAAAAGAATTTGACACTTGCCTATAAGGGTTTGATCAATGATTCACATGACCTGGATTCTGCTGCAGTCATTGGTACTATAGGAAATTCAGGGTGGGAGTGGGAGGAACATGATTTTTCTACCCTCAGTAGTAGGTATAACAATATCTTATTTCCATCAATTACCTAAGCAATGAAAACTGTCTCAAATGTTTGCCTAAAATCTTGTTCATTACTGTTGAAAATATCCTGTGTAAGGAATATATTTTTGGAACAGTTTCTGAAATACTTCCTAGTAAACTTGGTGGAAGATTTTAAGTGGTGCTAGGAAAATTTATATGGGGCTTTCAGTTCATTAAACATTATTACAAATTAATTAAGGAATCATAGGCTTCTCTCTTTTCCATTACTTTCAGGGTGCTAAATCTACTACAACTTAAGAAACTCATTTTATATGTGAGATTTTAGTCATAGCAGAAGTGACATGGTTATGAAAACTCTATTTTCTGCACCAAATGGTCTGAAAATGGGGCAAACTACTTAAAACTAAGACTGTGCTAAAAATACAAAAGGCATAATTGCTCTAGTTATGCAATTCGTTTTCCTTTTCTTAGGCTATGTATAGATGAAGGGAAGAAAGAAGATCTTTAAGAAAAGAGGAATTCAATCGTTGGGGAATTACTCCAGAGGCTAGCTTTGAAAGAAAGGAGCAACAGGAATGACCCCTAAACTGAAATCCCTATGGCGATGGTTAAAAGTAAATTTTAAGAAAGTGGACAAGACTGTGTAACATTAGATTGGAAAGAGTTTGGAAAATGTTTACACCGTGTTTCCCTGAAAATAAGACCTAGTCGGACAATCAGCTCTAATGCATCTTTTGGAGAAAAAATTAATATAAGACCCAGTCATATAATATATAATATAATACCAGGTCTTACATTAATTTTTGCTCCAAAAGACGCATTAGAGCTGACTGTGCGGCTAAGTATTATTTTCGGGAAAAGCACGGTAGTGAGAAAGGTATCAACGATCATTTCGATTTAGGTTGCTTTTATAGTGTTGCCTTTTAAAGTAATGTTTATTAATGTTTCAAAAAAAAGTTGTACTTTTAAGTAAGAAAAAGAAAACAAAGAACTGGGAATAAAGTTGTGTGAGCAGTAGGCCCTGCTCTAATTCTGTGGACACAACACACGGTAGACACTAATAAACCTTTGTTGACTGGCTGACTGGAAGTTGGAATCATGAGTGACGCAAGCCTGCAGTATAATGAAACTGAAAGCTCGTTTTAAAAGGTTCACCAGGCAAATGTAAAGTTATGAAGTGACAATGAATGTCACAATCCATTATGAATCTGCAACAACCACAAATTTAAGTCCTTCTCAAACCTTTTCTTTCAACTTTTCCTGCTTACGAGTATACTGAGGTCATTTCACAAATGCTTACTGCTGTCTTTTCCTGAAGGCAGGCGCTGCCAACTCAAGGGCCAAGCAGGTCATGAAAATAAGGCATGTGGGCTGAGTGGGGAGCTCAGCAAACAGGACGCACATGCGCTATGTCTAAGCGAAGTATCCACTGCGCAGCTCACGTAGGTTATTACCCTGCAGAAATGTAGGACTAGTATAATAAGGCTTTCTAATTTCTCAGAAGCTGAAAATCGGTATTTTTATTCAAAACTTGCAATTTTTAAATGACAGCAACTCATTTTTAAAAATCAAGCACTGTAGAGCAAACAAAATGAATCGTGGCCAGATATGCTCTGTGGGCTCTTAGCATGGAAACTCCCTTCTTAGCTTCCTATAGTTTCAGATCATATGAGTGCCCATTATTTATAGTTGTTTAAGATTTGGTGAAAAGGCTCCTGTTCTACTAGCTGCACTGTCCATGCTTTTGAAAACTTGGATGAAATTCTCTCAACTTTGATCATGTTTTCTGGGCAGTCATAATTTTGTTAATTGAAGTCTTTCCAGTAAAATTTAGACTTTATGAGTATGAATGTTTGTTCAGAGGCAGAGAATTATATACAATTACATATATTTCTTTATTTGTATATTTTGGTTTGATACCCATGTGTCAATTTCCTGTCCTATCAATGCAAGATTGGAGGCAAATTCTTTATCTACAGTAAAGTGCTACACAGGACTCCAAATCAGCAATGAGAGCTACGTTGTTCCCAAGTTACATATCTTACTTTTCACATTATATAAATGACTTGTTCTAGTCTGGCTCTCACGCTAGACAGATGTGAACTGTGACTTATTCATCTCTGTACTCTCCACACCTGGCAAAATATGTGGAATGTAGAAGTCGCTCAACAAATATTTATTGTACCGAAATGAACTGACCCACAGTGTAAAACTCCTTAGGTTGACTCTCAAGGCCTCTCCTCACGTGATTTCAGCTTCACGTTGGGCTCATCCCCAAGGAAAACTTGGGTGATAACCACACTGCCCTGGGAAACCAAGGTTCTCCCAGGGTACTTAAAATATACTGAAACATCTGTTCCTTCTTCCATATCTGGAAATCTACTGATTGTCAAAAATTCAACTTAAGGGGCCGGCCCAGTGGCTCCGGCAGTTAGAGCTCCATGCTCCTAACTCCAAAGGCTGCCGGTTCGATTCCCACATGGGCCAGTGGGCTCTAAACCACAAGGTTGCCAGTTCAAGTCCTTGAGTCCCGCAAGGGATGGTGGGCAGCGCCCCCTGCAACTAAGATTGAACACGGCACCTTGAGCTGAGCTGCCTCCCGGATGGTTCAGTTGGTTGGAAAGCGTACTCTCAACCACAAGGTTGCTGGTTCAACTCCCGGAAGGGGTGGTGGACTGTGCCCCCTGCAACTAGAAAACGGTAACCGGACCTGGAGCTGAGCTGCACCCTCCACAACTAAGACTGCAAGGACAACAACTTGACTTGGAAGAAAAGGCCTGGAAGCACATACTGTTCCCCAATAAAGTCCTGTTCCCCTTCCCCAATAAAAAAATCTTAAAAAAAAAAAAGAAAAAAAAAAATTCAACCTAAATCTTATTTTCATTGGGAATCCCATTCCACTACCGTGAATTTGTCTGATAGTCAGTAAGTTATAAACTACTAGTTATACTCACAAGAACTATCAGGACCATCCAATTCATTTGTTTCTATAGTGAATTAAAAAAAACAAACCCTCAGAAAGTGTTGCCTGCCTCTATCAGTTTATAAGGACATTGTGTTCTTCCAAATTGTGCCCAAAGAGACATACATTCAAGTTATAAACTCAGAGGCTTGCGGAGGCCAGACAGGTAACATAAATGGACTAGTCCAATGTAAGAAAATCGGGAGTTTAACAATTATGGCAAAGGGAGATCAAATAACTCAGCTCTTCCCTTGATGAGGCAATGCAGGGCCAGAGTTGCTAGTCTGCCCTGTTTTCAACTGGCCAAAACTGTGGGAGCCAAATGAAACAGGTCTGTGGGCTGTTCTGACCTTGTGTATAACAACTTTCCTAGAGTTTAGGGAATGTTTTCAAATAAAACAGCAGGAGGACATAAATGGAAAAAAAAAACTGGAAGTCACTAGACATAGAAACCATAGATCTAATAATAGGATCCAATAAACTGAATTAGATGAGTATTTTGTAATGCCTCAGCAAAACCCTAATGCCTAGGCTCTGAAACATCCCAAGTTCAGAGAGCAACAGCTTTCCTTTGGAAAGCCTCACTTGTGGTACTTTACACAGAGACTGAATGAAGTCTTAATCACATTGGTTGCATCTTAAATGCGCATGTTCGAATAAGGGGTGGTTTGGTTCTTCTAGGAAGAATAGAAGCCACAAAATTGCAATGAGTGTTGACCAAATGTAGACACACATCACTCTTTCTTAATAAAAGCAAATACACATGCACATGGCTCAAAGTATCCCAGTAGGATTGAAATAAGAGTACTCAAGTGAATTTTCATAGTTCATTTTTTCAAAGTGAATTGTTGTTGTTGTTTTCTGTCCTACATTCCTTACTTTTGGGAATTGTTTGTCTCTAGAAATACATATTTCCGTTGGGGCTGTCAATCAAAGGGTTCTAGGAACGGGCACAATATCTAGGCAGACCAAGGAGAGAATCCCATTTCCTGGATGTAGTGGGTGGTCCAGAAGTACGCATGCCTTAAGTCAGGCCGAGGAAGGGTCCTACTTCAGAGATAAGGATGCTGGAACGGGGTGAGATGGGAAGCCATAGGGACCATGTAGTCCTGGTTCTCACAATACTGGCAGGGAGGGTGCGGGGGACTCCTACCAACACACATGAAGACATCACTTCAAAGTGATGAAAGGAGACAAGAGATGCATGATGAAATCTAATCACGATAAGATCTAATCATGACTGAGGCTCCTGCAAACTTGTTCAATAAGTAAACTTTCTAACCTGAGTAAGGTTGATTTGGGTTCCTGTAAATTATAACCGAGAGCCATGACTAACACAAGAAACATCTGTGGTTCATATTTTTACTTAAGGAGAATGTGGATCCAATTAAATTAATTTCAAAAAAAGACAGCTGAATTGTACAACTGCTTTCTGGCTCAACATATATTTATAATTCACATTTCATGTTCTATCCATTTAAATCCACTAATGCCAGCAAATAAATAGTTTTCTATTCTCATTTGACTATTATTTTCAAATGATATTTTTACTAATTATACCAGTAATGCCATGTTCAGTCCCAAAAATCTGTAGACTACAAGAAAAAGCATATAAAAGTACTAATTTCAAAAGTTAAGATTCAATTAACATGTCAGTCAAAAATTTCATTCTACACATTACTGTATATTCTTAGGCACATATGTTGAGTTTAATAATCTCTTGGAACTATTTTTAATGTGAATGACAAATTTAAGGATAAAAGGTGTGTTTCCATGTGTATGCAGTGAATCCCTGATAAAGTATTCATCAGTGGTAGAACACAGAATCTGCATTTATCCTTTACAAAGACGAGTTTAGGAACCCTAGTTTAGCTAAAAATGCTTGATGAGGAGATTGCATTTAGAATTGTTAAATATGCCTTGGTCATTTGAAAACGTCTCCCAGTTGACATCAGAATTCAGATTACTCATGGGGCAGAGAGCATGCTCACCTCCTCGTTCTCGATTTTGAGCGTGGCCAGTCGGGATTGTAGCTGCTGGTACCTGAGCATGAGCTCCGCCTGGACCGGCTGCTGAGCGCTGACCTGACACACCTGAGGGGGAATTAGAAGCCACAGTTACAGCAGGGCACCAGCAAGCCAGCCTCCAAATGCATGCTTCCCCTATTTAAATGCTGCATGAATTAGGCTGATGCCCTCAAGATTCCAACTACATATTTACTTTTAACAGCCGCCTCAAAACTTCAGTTTTAAATACGGACCAGTTACGTCAGTGGCAAGGGCAGAATGCAGCTGCTTGGCCCGGATATGACTGGGAAGAGAGCAGCTGCAGGAAGCATCATTCTAAGAACGGGGCAGTTGCTGGAGACAGGGTTCTGAAGCTGATGTCTCACTCGTGAATTCTTAATGACTATCGGGCAGAGGACAGAGTACGACGGATGATCCAAATGGACCAGGCAGGCAAAACTAGGGCAGGCAACAGAACCTACTGGCTACAGCTAGCCGGGTGACTGTGGTAAGTTACCAAACCTCAGTTTCCTTCTGTGTAAAATGAGGGTAATAAGACTTCCTATGCCATAAGGCTGTTGTAAAGATGAAATGAGATAATGAACATTAAGCACTTAGAACATGACCTGGCACATAGTAAAACCTCAAAAAAATGTGAATAACTATTGGCTGGTCTTATCAATACCAGCCAAATCACGTGATTCACCATGAACTTGAAGAGGCCACTTATCTTGGGCTTTGGTAGAAAGATATTTTGGCCACGATCCAAATTATGGAGTAGGTCAAAATTGGAACCTTTTAATAATATTAAAATTGTTCCAGAAATGAATAATTTCTTCTCGTCTTCCTTGTCATAGATATGCTCTTGGTAGATGGGACTTTTCTTTTATGGAGTCTCCAAAACATCATGGAGATTATTATTGCTCCCTGGCAGTACGGGCCATAAAAAAGGGGCAACAGATTCACTTTATTAAAATAATAATAGTAAAAACCAAAAAGATAAAAACTATTAACTCAAATGAAGTGACTTGTCTGTGATATTTTATCATTCTATGCTTAACATATCCATAACCTAAAAATTAAAACAGCAACCACTTGGTTTTGGAGAAACGTAATTCTGGGTGGCATAAGCCATGTGCCTGTCAAATTCACATGCTACTGGTATGTGATTAGAAATGCTAACCATTACTAATCAAGTAATTCACTCTATCAAATCAAGCAAAAATAAAATTAGGTTAGAAATACAGCAGGTGCACACATATATACCTTATAAGTTGTAATATTAGGTGTTTCAGAAAAAATCATGGCATTAAAGAAATCTACCACGAATATTACATCTATTTTTAAAAACATACCGTCAGAACAATAAGCTAAAATCAAATTTTTAACCTGCGAGTATTGTTCTGCATAGCTGGACACCAAGTCCTACATAGTGTGCTCCATTAATTGGCTCTTCTTGTTTTCCCTTGTTTGCAGATAACAAAATATATCACTGTAACTCATAAACGGCTTAAGTGGATTTATTTCCCTTGGTAAAATAGGATAGAAAGGTAAACTGAAATAAAGATATATCATTTCTATGTTCCTTTTACTGTTTGGATTCAACTAGAATCTTAAATGTTTTGCTTTTTTTTTTTTTCCTCTCTCCCATTTACAATCATTTTTCTTTATGGGAATCTTTATATCAGGATTCAAGAAGTCTTCAGATTGATTTCATTAGCAAAATACTTTGTTCTGAACTTAAACTTGAATGTCTTGAGATGGAGGAAGAAGTCTCTATCCTAGGACAGTTTAGTGCTTACACCCAGCTGAGTTTGAACCTAAATTTGTTTGGCCTCTGTAGACGTCTGAGTGTTTGATCCTTGCTTTAAAAAGTGGTGGCAATGGCTGATCCTAGCAAAATACTATGCTAAGATACCATGTAAAGGAAGGAAAGAGAAGATACCTGGGAATTCTTACAACTGTTGGGTTACAGCAGGTGAACAGTAATGTTAAGTTTTAAAATAATTTGTTTTAAAATAATTACTGACCTCATCACCCATGTGAGACTGAAATTCAAACTTCATCGGTGGACAGAAGGCAACGGGGTACATCTCCATGAATCTCTGCTTATCACTCCTGGGTTCCAAACTGTCAACTGCATTCTCAATAATGTCTAAGCCTTCATGTCTGGAGGTTTCAAGGTTATACTCCGCAGACAGGTATGTTCTTAGGGCTCTGTTCAGACTTGCATGGTAGCCAAGATCACAGCACTTAAAAATTAAAAGAACACCATATACAAAAATTAATTTAAAAAGAATCAAAAACCTATACGTGACAGCTACAACTATAAAATTCTTAAAAGAAAACATAGGAGTACACCTTCATGACCATGTATGAAGAATTGTTTGCTTAGATATGGCATAAAATGCAAAAGCAACAAAAGAAAAAATGAATTGGATTTCATCAAATTTGAAGACTTTTGTGCCTCAAAGGGCACTATCGAGTAAAAAGATAATCCACAGAATGGGAAAATTTTTCTGCAAATCATGTATCTTATAAAGAATTTGTATCTAGACTATATAAAGAACTCTTACAACTCAATAATAAAAAGACAAATAGCCCAATTAAAAATGAGCAACGGAACTGAATAGACATTTCTCAAAAAAAGATATACAAATGGTCACAAGCATATGAAATGATGCTCAACATTAGTCTTCAGAGAAATGCCAGTCAAAACCACAATGAGATACCACTTCACATTCATTAGGATGGCTATAATAAAAAATAACAAGTACTGGGGAGGATGTGGAAAAATTGGAACCCTTCTATACTGCTGATGGGAATGTAAAATGGTGCAGCCACTTTGGAAGAGTTTGGCAGTTCGTCAAAAGATGAAACACAGAGTTAACATATGACTCAGCAATTCCATTCCTGGGTATGTACACAAGAGAAATAAAAACACTGTCATACAAAAACTTGTATGTGACTGTTTATAGCAGCATTATTAAGAATAGCTGAAGAGTAGAAACAACCTAAATGTTAATCAACAAAGTGAAATATTACTCAGCCACAGAAAGGAATGACGTACTGACACGTACTACAACGTGGATCAACCCTAAAACATTAGGCAAAGTGAAAGAACCCAGTTACAAGAGACCACACATTGTATGATTCCCTTTACATGAAATGTCCACAACAGGCAAATCTGTAGCGACAGATGTGACGGTGAACGGGTGCAGGATTTCTTTTTGGAGTAATCAAACTGTTTTAAAATCGATTGTGGTGATGAATATACATCTCTGTGAATACTCTCAAAGTCAGTCATAGATTTTTAATGAGCAAACTGCATGGTTTATGAACAACACCTCAACAAAACTTAAAAAATAAAGGCAAAGAGTGAAAGGAAATAACGAAAAAATAGTATTCAAGTTTGTTCATGGATACTGAGATTAATACACTGATTTATTGAAATCCTTTGAGGACGTAAACACACTAACTATAATATTTTAGATTTGCATTAACTTACTTAAGATTCAGTAATACTGTGTACTCTTTCAGAAATAAGAACAGGTTTGTATCTGCCATAATAGTCTGAGAATGCCTTCTTTCTTATCCTAGAATAAAATCTTAAATGAGAAGTGATTGCCAAAGTCCCTTTTGGAGATAGAATTTTGTTTTGTATTCCTAGGAATAAAAGGGCTTTGGGATTCTCGAATCTTCACTACCTTTAATTTGTATTTATATTTATTTTTCCATATTGCATTTTAAGAGAATATAACTTAAAAATATATAGCTCTGGATATAGGTCAGTCATAAATTACCAACAGGATTTTACATTTGTACATAAAAACAGTATCAATCTTTTAAAGAGGAAACAAGTGGTTTTAAAGGTACAAAACCCGGTCATCCCTATATAGTTCTAACGAAGTTCAATCAGTTCAATTTGATTCAACTCAACTCAATGCAACAATTGGCCATCTATTAAGTGCCAGGGAATTCACTAGGCTCCAGGAATATGAAGTTTGGAACACAGTAAAATATAATCTCCATTCTTTAAGAATTCAAATATAAGCTGTTCATTAGTTTGCATCTAAAAGAGTAGGAGAGAGGCACAAAGGAAGCAAATTTGTACAAAGGATGTATCCACCAGGGCACGAACCATCAGATCTGCCTTTATGAAGGTATGGATTTAATCACTGACCTGCCCTCAGAAGTGCCAACATATTTCATTCGACTCTCACCCTCCAATTCCAGAATTATTAAATTTGGAATTTTTAAAGATGTTCTAAAATCTTACTACTCAAAATGTGGCCTGTGGGCCAGTGGCATCAAATCACTGGCAGCTTGTTAGAAATGCAGAATCTTGGGGGGAAAAAATGCAGAATCTTGGGCCCTACCTCTCAGCTATTCAATTAGAATCTGAAGTTAAAAAAAAAAATAAAATCCACAAACAAGAGAATTGACTTGATTAAAGATTACTCTGTTTAAAAAAGTGGCAAGTAGCTGCCACATCACAATTACAAATTCAGTTGTGAAATGCAGCAGTCTCATTATTAATACATCTCCCATGGAATCAGCTGCACTCAAATACAGAGAATGATTTTCAGTTAATTAAACAATTCTAGTCTCAGATGAGTCTTGCTCCTCAAAATCCATAAAGATTCTGTGCAGCAGTTTTATACACATCAGAGGGGCTGAAAAATTATTCTCTTTCAATAACACCTCATCTTATAAAAACGTGAATCTGAAAAGAAATGGCCTCATTTCTTTGAGACGTATCAGTGCTTCACAACACCCCACTATTCTGCAAGACAGATTCAACCTGATTATAACGAAGTGGATCACACAAGCTGCTTTCTGTTATGAGTATTGATCCCAATGGGGCTTAAAATTGATACTGAGAGAAAAGAGACAGCCCAGAGAAAAGCACCGCACCCCACCAAAAAATTTTTATAAAATCCAAGTCTCTTTTGAACTTAAAAGAGACAGCAAGAAAAGAGGAAGAACGAAGGAAAAAGGGGAAGAAAAAGAAAGAAATCCAACCCAAACTACCCAATTGAATTAGAGCTCTGAAAATTACATACTAAGTTTTCATTATTCCCGGTTTACTCCTCAAATTTCTAAGTGTGGCTTCTTTGGGGAGTAAATGTCAAGATTATGAAAGTACCAGTGCATGTTTCCACACCCAGGTCAGCCAGGCAGATTTAGTAGGTGTGGACCCAGTAAGAGACCCTTGATTTTACTGTGGTTTCCTAACAGGTTGGGGAGAAGCATGTACGCGGCTTAATCACTGATCCAGGGGCCTCCCTAGGTGTCTTCTGGACTTTGCTACACTTAGGTTTCTGTGATGAGGTTTAATGGAAAGTTTCCTTCTCTGACCCCTATGGTTCTTATCAGTCTGTAAGGTCAGTTAATTGGCATGATTTTGTCACTACTGATATGCAACATTTTCTCTGCTCTAGGTTTTTCAAGCATTCTGAACATTAAAAGAAACAAGAAACAGGAAAAACTCTTATTCAAGGTCTCCTGAAACACAAGGCCCATCACAGAATCATCTTTTTTTCTAAACTGGAAGCTAAAACGACACTGGATATGTTAAGATTCAAGATACTTGGTTTAAAAGGCCTAAAGTAATTCTAAGGAGCTCATGAATTATTAATGATGACATGAAAAGCCAGCTTCTGCACAAGCAGTTGAGTTATAGCCCAAGCACGTTTAATGATGAAAACACATAAGAAACCAATAAAATAGTTCATGAAAACAAAACAGTGTTGTTCTGATGGATTAGAAAAACTCTGGCTACATAAAATTATGGATTAAAACTGAGGAAGGAAAGACTATCAGAAGCAGAAGGATGTATTGTTTTTTTTTTTTTTACTATCCCAAGAGCTGCCTACATAGATTCCACTAGGTATTAGTCAAAATCACCACAGTAGGTTAATATTCTTAGGCGAAAGGGTTGCAAATAGTATGAGACATGAAGATGAAATCCAGGTATTAATGACTGTGATAAATGCTTCATCTTGTCCCAAAGGCTGAGAGTTCGGCTGAAGTATACGTGGTTTGTATAACGTCAGGTATAACTGGATCACGGTTGTTCAGGGAGATAACATTTTTTTTGCATGACATGAGAAGCCTTAGTGGGGTTAAAGCATGGTCCTCGATGGGAGTTACCATGATGGAACTCCATGGAAAACAAGTCCTACGGACATGTTTCCAGAACAGTAAGAGCCACTGTCATTCGCAGGCAGTCCTGGCAGTGCCTTGAGGACAGCTACAAACTCCTATGTGACTCCAGAATTAAGCAGTTGTCATGAGAATGGAAGGAACTCTTCTGCAGAATTATTCTGCCTTGAGTTCTAACTATTCTACCTTCATTCCTGCCTCCGTCTGAGAGGCTTCCATGATCCTTAGTCCTGGGCCCATCTCTGGCTTGTAGTAAGCTTGACTCTGACAATTCCACAGCCACGGCTATTGGGTAAAGACTTGGTCTACCTCTTATTTTGAGTCTTTCTCAAAGACAGTGCAACCCAAGCAAACTGAATTGCAAAAACAGCTTTTATGTGATCATGGGTAGCTTTCAAAGAACCAGAAATGGATAAGTTCAGAACGTTTACTTTAGATGTCAAGTGAAGAAAGTTAATTTCTTCTGAATATATCCTTGTCTTTCACTATTTCTCCTTCTAGCTGCTATTCAGCACTTCATCCTAGAAACTACAAACACGTTTTGTCAAAGACAGGCATCTCGCAGGACGGAACTAAATTTCCACAGGCAACTTTTACACACCTACTTTCATGTCTGAGTTTCGGATGGTCCAGTAAAGAGCTGACAATCTAATTCTTGTTGCTGCTTTAACAACTGTTAGCAAAACTTGTCTTGAGTTTCTCTTGAGCAACAAAAAGGTCAAAATGGTATATCTATGTATGACAGGAATGGATACAAAGTGGGAAACAGGAGAAGAACGGAGGTTGCATACGCCTGAGCCAATGAGTGGGCTGAATAACAACCATTTGTTGCCGAATACATCTCCCACTTACACCGGCAATCATTTCTTTCAGAGGAGCCGCTAGCATAGACTAATTTTTCCTGGGGCCAAATCTCTGTAACTACCTTGAGTCAAATCACAAGAGAGGAGAGAGAATAAAGCAAGCCCAAATAAACACAGGGCAGGTGGTAAATGCTATGGAGAGAATTCAGGAATAGGAGTGCTGGGGAGAAGGGGTGCTGCTTTCTTATGTAGTGCAGCTGGGTGCAACATGAATGAAAAGAAGGAATTAGTCTTGTAAAGTGCTGGAAAAAAGAGTATTCTACACAAAAAACCAGAAAGGCTCCAGGCAAGAAAAAGCTTAGTGGGTCTGGGGAACAGCAAGGCCAAAGAACCTGTAAAGGGGGAGGGGAGGAAGTCGTAGCACAAGACAGAGTGGCAGGTGGGCACCAGTTCACATAGGGTCTTGGTGAAGTGTTCAGATTTTATTCTAGGGACAATGGGAGGCCACTGAAGAGTTTTAAATCATGATTGACAGGCCTTACTTATATATTTTAACACTTTAGCTGCTTGGGAAGAGAATGGATTGTTAATTGGAAGGTCTTAGTGGAAGCTGGGAGACATCTTCAGGAAGCCATTGCTTCCTATGTACAGGCAAGAGGTGAAGATGTGTTGCCTAGGAGACAGAGAGTGCAGGTAGTGAGAAAAAGCCAGGTCTGGGGTATTTAGGAGGGAGATAAGACAGGATTTTCCGATACATTTATGTCTCGGGGAATGAGAGGATTGGGTTTTTGACTTGTTCGACTGGGTGGAAAATGGTACCATTTTTTGAGGTGTGAAAAATTGGATAAGAAAAAGTTGTGTGTGTGGAGGAAGAGGATGATAATAGGAGCAAATGGATATATAGAAAAATTGTTTTAAGTGTTTGACGTGTTCAAGACGCCTATTAGGCATCTGGTTAGAGATGCCCAGCAGGCAGATGGAGACACAAATCTGCAGCCCATGAAGATGATCAAGGCTGGTGATAAAAATCTAGGAGGCTTCAGACCGTATTTAAGGCAAGAGACTAAGAGATAGAAAGCCAAAGATCAAGCCTGAGGCGACTTCCAACATTCAACATTCTTGGTCCAGCCAAGAAAAGCAAACACTGAAGATGAGAAAGAGCAGCCTGAGCTGCGGGTGGAAACCAGGTGGGTGCCGTTTCCTTTAACAAAGGCCCACGGTGTCTCCATTGGAAGGAACTCTAAAAGCCGTCTACTTCAGTCCCCCAACTCATTTCAGTTTTTAAATACCCTTTGTATCACAAAGGGATGAAAACACGCACAAATCAGTTTACATGATAACTACACCACCCCAACCCATTGAACGTGCTCCCTCTGTAATCTTCCTAATAAGAGTTCAGGCCTAATGGGGACTACAGTATTACAATTTGGCAGGCTTTCATGGGTAAACCTCAACACCACTACGTTCGTATAGGGGAAAGTACAGCTAATTAAGAAAATCTGAACTCTGAATAAGTTTGTTTTTTGATTAAACACATGTCTCTAGAGACAGCAGGATAAGGCTAAAAGCTTTAGGACAGCTGATTATTTAGAAATGATAAAACAAACATGGCATGTGGTATATGATGTAATCTAATTTCAATCTCATTCTGTATAAATGGCCAACAAAACACATGACAGATTTCTCTATCAAGAAAATTAGCTGGAGTAAGGGGTTATTCTATGGCAATATCCTACTAAAATAGTCACAGAGATTTATCCTTCAGGCTCCAAAGTGACCTGCAAACTTTTATCAGGAGTGACTGGAAACCGTGATGCTGTCCTTTAAGAATGACAAATAGTTTATTATTACTGGGCATGTGCTCTGGGACAAAACACAAACAGAATTTTACTGTTGAGGACTTTGTTTTTCTGAATGACTTTTGAGGGTGGGTAGGTGTGGAACTGGACTGAAGGAGACTATATTACTAGTTCTGCAATCTTAAAACCAGTTGTTTGAAGAATTCCAGATATACAGAGTGGTGAATTTGATCATAGATCACAAATTCCTAGTATTAAGACTTATACTGTCCCCTCTTTTCTCTTTGCAAATCACAATCATTTGAAAATTTCGGCAATTATAAATATTTGTTGCTTGTATGATTTTTATTCTGGCTATAATATATCTTAATTTTTACATAATAATTAGTTACAGTTTTTTTGCACTGAATTTTTGGGACATTAATGATCACAGATGTGAAATTTATTATTTATAAAACTATAACCTATTTTCCCCTATAATTATAGCTTTATTCTCCCAAACCAATTAAACTTCCTTTCACCAATGTTTGCAATATACTGGGGGTGCCAAAAAAATGTATACAAGTGGACACTTTGGTCAACGTTGCTCAAGCAGTAGTTCTCCGTAATCAGAAATGTCTGGATGCTGACGGTAACCACTTTGAGCACCTCTTGTAATCACAGAAGTCAAACGTGACTTGTATTCATCTTTTGTTGTTCCTATATATTGAGGATTCCAATTTTAATAGTTTTTTTGTTTCTTAAATGTGTATACATTTTTTTTTTTACTTCCTCTGTACTTCTTACAATTCATACTGATTCTCTAGAATGACACAATAAATATCCTCACTGTGAAATTAACTGTTCCACTTCCCACCTATTCCGAATTAAGTAAGAGATTATTACTCTATAAACTAAAATTGACTTAGGACTTTCTTCAGAGACAGAGGAGAAACCATCTTAATAGGCAACTGCTTAAGGGACAGTCTGGATTAACTAACATTCAGTTCATTCTGTAAAACAGACGTCAACAAGCCTGTGAGCCAAGTGGAGCCCATGGCCTGATATGGTAAATGAAGTCTAAGTGCAACACAACCACATCCATTTGCTTCCTTATTACCTAAGGCTGCTTTTGCACTCGAATTGAATAGGGACAGAAACCATAAGGCTTACAAAGCTTAAAATATTTACTGTCTGGCCCCTGAAAGAGAAAGTTTGTCATCAACCTGTGCTCTAAGGCATACTGACCAAAGTCAGTACACTGCAAACACACACACAGCTAATAGATGCTTATAATACTTCTGTACGTTTCTGGTCCAACATTTCTGCTCTGTATGCTTCCAAGAGTCGACTGTACAATATTTGTGCCATTTATATTATAATCTAATTATAATATATTTAATTAATGTAAATAAGCTGATAAAATAAGTGAGAAAGGAGTTGTTGGAAAGATTTAAGAGTAAACAAAATTGCTATAAATTAGGCAAAGGTATGCGAATTATGCAATATTGTGAAAAACAATGTAAATATCCAGAGTATTTTTTTCTTCTACATTAAAGAACTCAAAAGTAGAAATCACAGACAATACACAATGGATGTTGTCTGTGTACATGAAGACCACTCAGAACTCCACACAAAAAGATAAATCATAACACGAAAAGATTGGCAAGTGCAAGTACATTGGTATGCTTTAGATTAAAATATTTAAGTCATGTTTTTATCATTTTATATAGCTCTCTGCGTTTTCTTTTTTTAATATAAAATACGCCATAATTACAGATAAGTGCAAAACATATAGGCTCCTTTTAAATAAATAAAATATTGCTGATACTCCAGAAGTTCTCTAAATTCCCCCTCCTCAGTCACAACCCCTACCCTTCTCTCTAGAGATAACTCAGTATCTGGAGTACCCAAAACTGCCTAAACCTTGTTTGTACACTATATTAAAATATTTCCAGCAGAAATAAAAGAGCAACTGAGCCATCATTTTCTTCATTATGTTACTTACCCTCACTATCAATGAACGTTAGAGGTCTGAAATCTAATATTTTTAATTTGGACTTTATCAAGTTACTTAGTTTATAAAAGTGTTTTCAGTGGTAGAGTTTATCATAAAATTAATTTGTTGATCACAATAAGTCACAATGAAGAATTAAGATTTATTAGAAACAAATTCCAGTAGAAATCCAATAACTGTTCTTTAAAAATACAGTGTTTCTATATTATAGCCATTTCTGAGTGGGGGAGGAAGGAGGGAGAAGGAAAGGGAGAGGGAAGAAGAGAGGGGGAGAGTGAGAGTGACAGAGGGAGAGAGAGAGAGAACCTTACTAATTCAAACTAACATTGATAGGTAAAGATGAAGTATACCTAAAATGGATAAAAACTGGAATTATTAAATATTTTTTAAAAACCATTAGATCACCTCCAAATATACAGAAAAAAATTGAACTAGTCTATCCAAGTGTTGAATTATTAAAGTTTTTATACCTGTAGTAATTACCAAAAAAGGATTCTACTAAATAGAATGTCAACTCTGTGTGTGTGTGTGTGTGTGTGTGTGTGTGTGTGTGTGTGTGTGTGTGTGTAAATAAACTGATTAGTCTGAAGTGCCTGGAAATATTTTTAAATTCTTCTTCTTAATTTACATGATTAATTTGTACTCTAAGGAAGTATTTTGCTATCTTCATAGCTCAGACACTGCTGAGTTCCAATTTAGTAAGATCCAAATTCAAGAGGTTTTAGAATACCCATAGTTTGTTGCAAGAGGGAAAAACTTAACTATATAATGGAGTAATGAGTCACACATCACTCTAAGCCAGTGATGAATTTTAGCATCACTATTGGTGGGTTAAACAGATGTATCACCTATGATGTATTCTGGTACAAAGTGCTTAATTTGAATTCATGAAATCTTTATACAACTTTGCTTTGTAGGAAATATGGGGGACTGAGAAACAGGCTAAATGACACCACAACTAATAATGAGCTAAACTCAGACGCTGAGATGTTCTGAGAAACAACTGTCCATGTTTTTCAATAAGAGACTTTGCCAGATAAAAAAAAGACTGAAGGGGACACATCACCCCGTATGATCCTAAATTGGGTCTAGTTTAGACACACCAGCTATGAAACATTTTTTGGGGTCATAAATGGGAATACACTCTGGTAATTAGATAACATTTTTATGAAATGGAAAGATGGAGATCAATGACTGAAAAAAAGTACATTAACAAGTTATTTGTAAAACAAGATTTCATATTCTTCTGATATAAAAATGTATGTGTAGACACAGAGAAAAAGTCTATATTTTAAGTGATGAACTTGGGGGGAAGAATGTGATCACTTTAATTTTGCTTATAGTATTTTCTAGTTTTCTACAATGCATATGAATTGCTTCTTAAAAGACTAGTTTTAAAATATAAATTCTATGGAAAATTATATGACTTAATTTTTTTATATCAATAGATCCATTCATCATGGTCTATCACAGAAAATTTATGAGACAGGTATCGCCATGAATAGAAACCAAGGGAAACTAGAGGTGTAGATAAAAAAGGTCTCAACTTGAACTCTGATTATTTATTTATTTATTTATTTTGTTATTATTATTTTTTTAAATTTTATTTTATTAAATTTATTGGGGTGACAATTATTAGTAAAATTACATAGATTTTCAGGTGTACAATTCTGTATTACATCATCTATAAATCCCATTGTGTGTTCATCACCCAGAGTCAGTTCTCCTTCCATCACCATATATTCGATCCCCCTTAAACTCTGATTATTTATAATGCTTTAATTTAATCAAGACACATTTAGTATCTTCCATGTCATTTCACATATAAAATGCTATGCATTAAAAATTTGTCTTGATAGAACTACTGCTTCCTTTCTCACTAGAGGCGTAACAATTCTTCTCATAACTATTAGCTAGCTCAGTGTAAAGATATTTTGCTAAATAAACTCACAAAGCATAAAGGATTCCAGATGCCTTTGCATAACAATCAGTTTGTTTCTTTTTCACCAGGAAGGGTCAAGCTTAATGGTTTTTGGGATCACCACTATCTATGCAAATTGGATTCCTACAAAATAAGCAGCCATTTTAGAATGCACATATTCACATTTGAGTGCCTTAAAAGTCAACGAATGAATAATTTTCACTAAGAGTATTCAATTTCAGTTGAATATGACAATGAACCAATTTCATATAATTTCTTTTAAAATTCATATCTAAGTTGTATTACTTGAGAATTATTTATAATTTTAAATTTAAGTCTGATATTTTAAAAGTTCAACTTCTTTTAAAATTGAAAATTACTTGGTATGTTTAACTGTTACTTATTTATGTCAAAGTTAATTAGATCTGGAAGTTAAATTGCCTAGGTTGAAACCTATCATTTATTACCTGTGTAACCTTCGGCAAGTTATCTACTTAAGCTTCAGTTCCTTTAATCTATAAAATGGAGAAAATAGTATTTGCCTTACGTGGTTACGATGATTAGGTAAGATTATGCTGAGAAACCTGTCTGTTACATAGTAAGAGCTCAGTATCCCTGACAGAGATGGCGACTCTCATGTCATCCTGACACGCTATTCCTGTCCTATATGCCCCAGTGATATTAGAGCTGCTACTCTACATCTCCACGTAGATGCCCAACAGGTACCTCGATCGTACTAGATAGAACTACTGCTTCCTGACCTCCAATTTCAGTAAATGGCACCATCACTAACCTGGTTACTCGGGATCTGAACCTAGGAATCATTTTTATCCTGCTTTTCACCCATTATTTCAAATTTCTATGTGCACTATCTTTAGTATATTTTGAATCCAATCCCTTCTCATGGTGTAGCACGACCATGCCAGGCCAAGCCAGCATCATCTCTAGACTGGACAACTGCAAAGACTCTAGAGTAGCTCAGTTTTCACTCTTGACCTCCTCACCTACCTCAGTCTATTTCCCACCCAGGTGCCAGAGTGAATTTTTAAAATGTAAACCAGGTGATGTCACTTCCTGCTGAGCACAAAATCAAAACCCCATTCCCTGTCGAAAAGACCCTACCTAGGTGATTGGGCTTCCACTTACATTCTTCTCCGACTAGCACTTTCCTCCCCTCCCTCTCAGCTCTAGCCATACTGGCCTCCTTTGCTATTCCTTGAACATTGTGAGCTTGCCAAACACACCTCTGCCTCCACACTAGCCTTACCAGCCTTCTGTATGAGATTCCTTCCCCAGGTAGCCATATGGCTCTCCAGCTCAATTCTCCGCTCAAGTATCAGGCTTTTCCTGAGCCTATCATCAAAAGCAGCCCTCCCATAGGACTGTTTTATTTTTATTCATAACACTGTCATTACTGTGTGTGTGTGTGTGTGTGTGTGTGAGTAAATTCATTTATAATCTGACTGCTCAACAAGCACATAAACTCCATGAAGACGGGGACTTTGTTTTGCTCACTGCTGGATCCCCATTGTCAAGAACAGTACTGGGTACACTGTCCGTGTTAAAGAAACGCTTTTCAATACAGGGAGCGTTCTACTCACGTTAAATTGGGTTGGATTTAGCCAAGTACTCAACCACTATGTAAATAAGCCCTAAAAAAATACACACACACACACACAAGCAAAGTAGCTACATAGAATTAGTTCTTCTATATTCCAATATACTTGGCAGAATCCTTACAGATCTAAGCCTGATAACAAGAGCCATAAAAGTCTTCATCTTTATTCAGGAAATCTAGCAGCAGTTTGGCAGAAAAAAAAAAATCCTTTTATTTCATCAGAGTGCTAGAAGAAAATAAATCTATTTTTTAAGTTTGGGTATTTAAAACAATTAAATGATTAAATACTTGATTGAAATATTTGTCACAAAGGAAAAGAGAAAAAAGTTTTCTCTGGTTTTATTTATTACTAAATGGTTCTGTACAAAGACATTATGATATTATGGGATAAAATTGGTTTTAGACTCAAATAAAAGGAAAAAGTCACATCAGAGTGTTAATGAACTAAAAAATAATTCTATCCTTTAGAAATTCCTTTGTAAAAGTTCCAAACTATGGCTCTAAAATAACAGCTAAATACATGAGACTTAAATTCACCATAGAAATAAAGTTGCTGTAACCCACTATATCTCTAAATTATGAAAGATACTATGAGCCATAGAAAATAATTTTCTAATGTCATAAAACTGTTGAATCCAATTAATACCAAGCAATATATGTGTAAAATTCCAGCAGATAACTCTCTGGACCTCTATTACTTTATCTGTGCTGTTGTTATAACACATCATTTTTTTCTTTATTTACAAATACTGGCATTTTTAGACACAAAATTTTTGTCTACTTCATCTTTGCAGTTTTCTACAGCATCAGCACAATGATTGGGATATTCAGTACACATTTTCTGAATGAAAGAATAAATGATGCTGAGCGTTAAAGGTGGGGAATAATGGCAGTAATCACTGCATAAATGTAATAGTGGATATGTACTTGCAGAGTTCTACATGAGCCCAATTACTGCTTTTCTATACCATAGCCTATGAGAGGAAAGTATAGAGAGTTAGATAAATCTATAAAAGTGGTCCTATTTTGGTTCCCAGTATTTATCATAACTGTAATAAAGCAATCATTTGTGCCATCATTTGCTCAACATTTGTCTTTTCCACTTTAAATTCCAGAGGGTAAGAACTATTGAGGGCTTCTCATAGCCTCAGCATCAATAGTAGGTCCCAATAAATGTGTTTTGAATCAATGAATGCAGTTAGGGTTGTGCCACTGCATAATTTGAAAATGTCTGGGTCCCCTTTCTAGGTGAGTTTGCCAGGCACTCACAGCTTCATAGAACCTAACAACTTGTTTTTCATTGGTTTTAGAATGCACCCTTTTTCACATGCCTCTTACAATTAACAGTGTCTTAGTATCATGTATAGTTTAATTGGCAGCATTTTTTCTGATTGTTACATAAAATAACATTGTTTTAATAAATGACGGTGTCTTAGAATCAGTGAAAATAGTTATTGCTAATTCCATCTTAATACGGAAAATATAAAAACTTCAAGTACTTACGTCAATTAAATCTGAAAGATCATGAATATAATACTTGAAAACTGAGGCATTGGTTGCTTCAAGTGTTAGGAGATATTCATTCCGTGCCTTAATCGACTTTAGCTTATTTTCCGAATATTTTGCTTGTCTCTAGCAATGAAGAAGATCCAGGCATTGGGAAAGACAACAAAGTAATTTTTAAACAAGACAGAGAAATATACATAAATTTTTATTAATCTAAACAATTTATTCTACATCTACAAATGACCTTTGAAGTCCTTGGAGAAAAGTACATTTCAAATCTGATTTAAATAACAAACTAAAATTACCCAGCTACAGGGAATAACAACAATGTATTTGGGCTTTGGGCCCATTTGCAGTGAAATGTCTTTGTTAATATTCAAGTTCTCTACATTGTGTATTGAATACTTGGCATTCACCGCTAAATGATGTCCAGCTGTTATTACATGATTTTTATGTTTCTTAAACATTTTGCATTCCCGTGGGAGGAAATTCATGTCATTTCACGTTAATTTACAATCTGTGTCTATCAGCTATTGCATCAGTGTTCTTAGGCTTGTCACCTCAAATGAGGATAAGTCACTTCAAGTGAGGACAGAAAGACTCTGCCATCTATTTTTACTTACCTTTTCTTTCATTTTTTCAATTTTCTTTACAGAGCTTCGCCGCTGATGTCTCTCTTCGAGTCTAATATGAAAGACTGGATCACCAGATCGCCCAATTTGCTTTTCTTCTTGTTTTTCAGCCTCTTTCAGTTTGCTCTCTGCACTGATGCTCTCTGCATGATACATATGGTATGTTTTCATCACCTGTGAAAATGTGACCCAAATTGTTAAAAGATGTCTGTCTATAATTTAGAGAGTGAATGGAAACCATTATGTAACATATATGTTAAAAATATCGCTTTCCAACTCTCAGATTGTTAGTGAAATAGATGAATTATGGAATACTGCTTCTACCTAAAGCAAACAGAAACATGTAAATTCACCTGCCGGGAAGAGGCACTTAAGGGACAGGCCTTGATGAAAAAATGATTTACAGTCTTATGCATGCTTTCAGTGTACTTGAGAAATTCCCTTAAGCTTAAAAGTGTTTCTCTAAAATCTCCTTTGCATTATTAATTTGCAGAGTAAACCATTATTCATGGATAAATTTTAGCCCAATCTTGGATTTATAAAAAACTCCAAAGTAGTACAGTTCTTACCAAATCTTATTGCTTAAAATCTACTTATCAAAATACAAAACACATATAATAAGGTTCAAACATAGTTTTAATTTTAAAAATTGCTTTTCTGACCACAGAATAATACCCTGTGTTAAATGTAGAAAACATACAATACAAAAAAGAAACTAAAAAGCAGAGATAATCACTCTTAAGATATTGGTATTTAAACTTCAAGTCTTTTTCCTCTGAAAATACACACATACACACACACACATACTTCATTTTAAAATGACATATCATTTCTCTTTTTCAAAAACTGGGATCATACTGTATTTACCATTTTTAAGGTCCTATGTTGTTTTTTCACTTAATATATCAGAATATTTTCTTATATCACTAAATATTCTTCTAAAACATATTTTTAAGGGCTGTATAGTATTTCCTTACATGATTGTGCCATAACTTAACTCATTTCCTGTTGTTGAACACTTTAGGATACTTCAACGTCTTGCTTTATAAAATAAAGCTGTGCTAAAACCCCTTGATGTATATCCTATTTTATTTCTTCTCTTATAAATGATACACATAACTTACATTTTAATAAATTAAGACACAGAACATAAAATTTTGCAATGTATCCTTTCCATGTATATTGTAAGCATATATAAGTCCTTAATTATTAAAAATTTGGTTGTATTATTGTTACAGAAATGTCTGTTCACAAAATTGTGTCGTATTTCCTAGGGTATATTTCCAGAAGTAGAATTTCAGGGTTAGAGAATAAGCACATTTTTGAGCCTTTTGAAACATACCGCCAATTTAACACTGTTAACTTGAAAAAAACCACAACTCATCTATATAGTTATCTCTCAAAGCACTTTAGATAACATAGATGTTTAATATTTTCTCAAAATAATAAATGTATTCATTATTTATTCTTATAATAAAATCTATCATATCTGTACATCATTTCTGTGTTCTTTGATACAGAAGAGTAAGTCATAGATTTTCAGAGATTTTTACCTGAAAATCGGAGTTTTCCAATGTAATTTCAATCTGTTTTTACATGCAGAGTCAAACGTCTGGGCCAAATTTGAAAACTGTTTTATTTTGAGCACAATTATACTCCATAAAAGAAGCAACATACATAAGGTATGATGACTCCAATGTATTATATTAAGGAACATACCAGAACTTAGCACCCAAGTAAGCAGTTGTGGCACTTTCTCAGAAATTATGTCAAATTCTCATCTACAGAAGATAGATTTTATTTCATTTGTAAATAATTATAAGTTACTCAGAGCCAATTTTACAACTAAGGTGTAATTGTTAAGAAGTTGAGATTAATGAAATGTTTTGAAGTAAGAACATGACTTTTCTCATTTTGAAATACGAGTTATAAGATAGTTTGGGTCCTAGAAGCACCACTGGAATAAATATATTTACTTAGGTCGAACCATACGGAATTGCTGTTTTTGTAGGTTATATAAAAAAGGGAGAAAAATCAGCACTTTCTCATGGTTCAACTTAAATATACATTCTCAGAATTACTATTTTGAAGAGTAAAACATGGGTTTAATGAAGAGCCTTTACTTAGAGATTCATAAAATCTGATGATGTATTTGCTTAAAAATGTAAGCTAGCAAATTATGTGAAAGGCCTGGATGAAAAAGAACAAAGTAAGGGCTGAATTACAAACTGGTGGCAGCTTTTCCTGAGCTGTGTGTAACTACAAAGTTCTCTCTTTTTAGTAGTTATCAAACCTTTTGGGGAGAGGTTTGGTTGGCTACTCCAGTTGAAAAGAAAAATAAAATAGCATTAGGAAGCAGCTGGGCAGCTGGGGAATGAAAGGGAGTCACCCTGCAGCTGGGCAAACAGCGAGGTCAATGAATCTACTACACACCTTGTATTTCTACTCTCAGCTCTGTTTATATTCCCTGCCCAAAACAAACCCACATACCATGTGGGTCCTGGTTCTAGTTACATTTTTAAATGAGAGGGTGAAAAAAAAAACAATCTCTCTCCATCTCCCCACCTCCCACCTCTCTCTCTCTCTCTCTCTCTCTCTCTCTCTCTCTCTCTCTCTCTCACACACACACACACACACACACACACACACGGAGTTAGTTGCTCAGCTGTCTGTATTCTTGCTCAAAGACAGGAAAGAAGAAATGTGAACATGTGACTCCTATCATCGTTGGATGAAAAGGCATCCCAGACAGCCGTGGGTACCTGAGAAATCTTTTTAAAAAATATATCACAAAGAAAAGAACTGATCTCTTGACTCTTGCTTTACTTAGATGCTGCAGACTAGTGTAAGCAGGTAATTTGCACAAAGTAAGCCTTCCGAAAGAAGGATCTCAAGCTGGCTGCCAGCATGGCATTTCTTATTAACTAGCCTGGGTTAAAAGGAAAACATTTGAGTCTGACCTAACATTAGCAAGAAAAGGGTGTAAATATCTCATCATTATGTGGTTCAGCACAATAGCTGAAGATTCTTTAGCCAGTTAAATGGTAATATCCAGAAAAGAAATTTCTTTGTTCAGTTTTCCAATTTGACTTAGGGTTTCCACTATTTTCTAAAATGTTAACAGTTACAATGAATGAATTTTAAAAGTTGGGGAGAAAAACACTAAAAGCCTTTTTGAGAACTCTAATTGCAGATAATAAATGAAAGTACAAACTGCATTATTTAAAAGGTAAGCTGTTGACAGAAGTTAAATGTGTTTTGTATTTAAAGTAATAGACAGGTCTCTCTTTTTCACAGAAGTGAAAGAAAGCTTTTATTTTTAAAAGGTACATTTTGAATACATACTGCAAAGAAACCAACAGCTTTCTCCCATCAGCTTAATGCAAACACAAACCTTTGCATATCAAATGACATGACAGGCACCTATCCATTTAAATGTACTCCAATACTTTCCTATTTCTTCTCTACTAAAACCTCATGCATAATTCTCCATTAAACACATTCAATTTATCTTTCTGCTCCATCTTTCCTTAAGTGTAGCAAGAATATAGTTAAGTAGAAAGTGAACATATCATGGATTTCTTTGTGACATTGCAAAATCCCATATAAAAATGTTTGCACAGATGCTGTTAATTTTTTTTCTTACTGACAGACCCATATAATATAGTTAATCCTACTCTTGTATATCAAATAAAAATAATTATCTATATTAAATTTCAGTATCCAGTGTCAAGAAATCATCATGTGCCTAAAAACTATCCATGTGTTGGAGCAGAGCAGTGAATTAAGGCTATAAATTCTACTTTTTGACTTCTAGCTCAGAAGTTATAAAACATGATTCCAGGAATGGATCTCCCAGTTACAAGGTGTGGGGAAGTTACTTAACACTTCTGCTCACCGTACAAGGTTGTTGTGGGCACTCAATGTGTGTTCCTGTGTGGATATGTGTATAACCTCACTGAGTACTTACTATAAGTACATAATCTATACCATTAATATATGGGTGTACATATATATGATATGTACATATTTAACTAAGCAAGAATTATATGTTTACTAAGTGCCAGATATTGTTCTGAACATTTTACAAATAATAGCTTATTTAATCCTTCTAAAAACTCTTATGAGGGAGTTACCTTTATTCTTCCCATTATACAGATGAGAAAAGTGAGGCATAGAGAGATTAAGGAACTTGCCCAAGGTCGCATGGCTGGTAACTGGCAGAGCCATGGTTGAAACCCTGGAAGACTGGCTCCAGATTGTGTTCTGGACTGCTATGCCATAACCTTTGGGAAGTCTAAAGCATTATACAAATGGAAGGCCTCTTTGCCTGGGGGATAGTTACTCCTGGTTATATTTAGCAATAGAGGAAAAGAAGCAATGAGATAATTATTTATTCATTTACCATTTGCTTGCTGCTTACCACCTGTAAGGCACTAATGGGTATAAAAATAGACTTGGTTTCCATCTTCTATAAGTTTAAGTATTTAGAGTTTAAGAAAATGAGCCTTGTAGATTCACATGGGCACAAATGAAGGGAGAGGGCATTCAGGCTGGAAGAAAAGGCACAGTGGGGACCACACAGGTGAGGTGGGCATAAGCAGACCACAATGGAACAGAAGAAGGGGGTACAGGGACATGCTTGAAAAGTAGGTGGTTGGGTATCTTGGACTGGATACTTCAAGACTGGAGAAGTTGGCATGGGCAAGACCAGCAGAGCCTTGAAACCCGAACTAAGTGTAGAATTTATTCTACAGGGGTTTGTGAATCCACAGAAGTATAAACAGAGTGGGCACAGCAGTATGTTAGTAATAATCTGGGGAAGATAATGCAGGATGGGTGTGAAGTGACTTCATTTAATGTGAAGGATGAGGGAATGGAAAGAGAGAATCCAGAATGACAGCTACAGAGGCTTTTTTCTCTGTTCTCACTCTCTCTGACCTTTCCTTAAACTTGATGAGACTCCCGCCACCATGGAGTTCAAACACCCCTCACAGATCGGTCCCAACACCAGCCCCAGCAGCACTTTGTGTACAACTCTGAGTCAATCACTGGATGCTACCTCCTCATAATATGTGCTTTCTCCCCCTGTGGACTTCCCAAGCCGACCCGCTGCCTGCGATGCCCTCCCCCAGCACCTGCTCCTGTGAACATTTTGATTCAGACTCCAAGAAAAGCTCCAACCTCACCTACTGCTAAATGTTTCCTGCTTCCCCAGCCAGAGTGGTCTTGTTCTGATGACCAAGACCTACTTATTGATAACACTCAAGACTCTGCTGCGTGTTATAGATATGTGTATACCATTCAGTATCGTGGATTGTCTTATAAATTCAGCTAGGGCACCAACAATATCTTAGGTCCCTTCAGATTCTTCATATTGTCTTCTATACAGTAGAAATGTAACAGGCATTTGGTGAGAAACAAAGGAAGGACAGGAATTCATTTTATAGTCAGCCTGTCCATTGATTTACTCATTTAACAAATATTTACTATTACTAGTATGTGCCTGGCATTATTCTTCTGGCATCCAACATAGCACCACCAGGGGAACAACCAAGATGGCACACTAGGTAAACGCTGTGCTAACTGCTCTTAACAACCACATCAACATTACAACTAATCTACAAAACGACCATTATTGAGAATCACCTAAAATCAAGCTGAACTGAAGCCTTTCAACTAAGGACGTGCAGAAGAAGCCACCTCCAGACTGGTGGGAAGGGCAGAGACGTGGAACAGGCTGGTCCCACACCCACGTGTGGCCATTAAACATCGGGAGGGCTATTTCGGCTGTGGGGGTCCCTCACTATCCCCTAGAAGGGCAAGAGATTCCAGCCCCACCCCAGCCCAGGGTTCCAGTGCCAGGGAGAGAAGTCCCCATAATTTCTGGTTGTAAAACCCAGCGGGGATTGTGTCTGAGTGAGACTAAGAGCAGCTGCACTCACAGGCGCTCCTCTTAAAGGGACCGCGCACGGACTTACCCACCAGTGGAATCACTCACTCTGAGCTCCAGCACTGGGGCAGCAGCTGGGAAGGTGGCAGGGACATATGGTGGGGAACTGAGTTGTCTGGCTTGGGACAGGGGCTGGAGAGTCGCTTTATCCTGGGTGGGGGAACTAGCGGGGGCCAGTGTTTCTTTGTTGAGCCCTCCCCCTTCCCAGCGTAGGAACACAGGCGGCCGCCATTTCTGAGTCTCCGCCATTAGTTCGCCATGCTCTGAGGATTTGAGACCTGGCCTTGCCCAACTTTTGGGCACACCCAGGCTGCTTTCAGAGGTTTTTAAGTGTAGACTGCCTACCGTGGCTCAAGCTGCAGACTTTCCTAGACTCTCAAAGGTTCATGGGACCCAGACAAGCAGCATCTTGCTTGAGCATGTCCTGTAGCGCTGGCTGAACAGCCCTAAGCCGGCACTAGTGGCAGCCGGCCTTGGTTCAGAGCTTGGCCTCTTGAGGTGCTTCCAAGCACAGCAGGGCGGCAGCCATCTGTGGATTTCTTTCTGGCTCCTACTGGGTGGCCCCAGGTGGGGCACAGGCTGTGGCTGAACTTGACCTACAGCGGATCCTCTCAAAGGTGGTCCTGGGACTGGTGCCCCCAGTGGCCATCTTCAGAAGGAGCTGGAGCATCACCCAGCCACTTCCAAGTATGACACACTCAAGGGGCGGATTGGGCAGGCACCAGAGCCCTGCTGAGGCAGATCCTGCTCTGTAGGATCAGCCCCTGCACAACAACTCTTCCACTGTAACCATAGCCAGTCCTCACAATCAGTGAGCCCAAGGGTCAGTCCCTCACACTGATGTGCAATTATCAGCCAAGGTTCAACTACAAGAGAAGGGCACACATGACCCACACAAGGGACACACCCGGAGCCTATGTCTCAGGTGACTAGAAAGACTGCGCCACTGAACCCCACAGCACACCTATGACATAAGGCCACTCTACTAAGACCAGAAGACATAGCAGCCCTACCTAATACATAGAAACAAACACAGGGAGGCATCCAAAATGGGGTTATTGGGACAAAGAAACATGTCCCAAATAACAGAACAGAACAAACCTCTAGAAAAAGAACAAAAGCGAAACGGAGATAAGCAGTCTGTCAGACACAGAGTTCCAAACATTGGTTATAAGAATGCTCAATGGGGCCGGCTCGGTGGCTCAGGCAGTTGGAGCTCTGTGATACTAACACTAAAGGCTGCTGGTTGGATTCCCACATGGGCCAGCGGGCTGTCAATCACAAGGTTGCGGGTTCGACTCCTGGATTCCCGCAAGGGATGGTGGGCTCCACCCCCTGCAACTAAGATTGAACATGGCACCTTAAGCTGAGCTGTCGCTGAGCTCCCAGATGGCTCAGTTGGTTGGAGAGCATCCTCTCAACCATGAGGTTGCCGGTTCGACTCCTGCAAGGGATGGTGGGCTGTGCCCCCTGCAACTAACAACAGCAACTGGACCTGGAGCTGATTTGCGCCCTCCACAACTAAGATTGAAAGGACAACAACTTGACTTGGAAAAGACCTGGAAGTACACACTGTTCCCCAATAAAGTCCTGTTCCCCTTCCCCATAAAATCTAAAAAAAAAGAAAAAAAAAAGAATGCTCAATGATCTCAGGGGGAATTTCAACAGAGAAATAGGAAGCATAAAAATGGAGATGAAAACCATCAAAAAGAATAAGTCAGAAATAAAGGATACAATAATGGAAATAAAGAGTATATTACAAGGAATCAACAATAAATTAGATGAAGCAGAGTATCCAACCAGTGATGTGAAGATAAGGTAGCAGAAAATACCCAACCAGAACAGCAAAAAGACAAAAAGAATCCAAAAATTGAGGAGAGTTTAAGGGGCCTATGGGACAATAAAGCATACCATCATTTGTATTATAGGGGTATCAGAAGGAGAAGAGAGAGAACACGAAATTGAAAACCTATTTGAAGAAATAATGACAGAAAACTTCCCTAACCTGGTGAAGAAAATGGACATTCAAGCCCATGAAGCACAGAGAGTCCCAAACAAGATAAACCCAAAGAGGCCCACACCAAGACACAGCATAATTAAAATGCCAAAGGTTAACTACAAAGAGAGAATCTTAAAAGCAGCAAGAGAAAACAGTTAGTTACCTACACGGGAGCCCCCACACGACTGTCAGCTGATTTCTCAACAGAAACTTTGCAGGTAAGAAGGGAGTGGCAGGAAATAGTCTAAGTGATGCAAAGTAACGACATACAACCAAGATTGCTCTACCCACCAAGTGTGTCATTTAGAACTGAAGGACAGATAAGGATCCTGCTTCCCAGACAAGAAAAAGCTGAAAGAGTTCATCACCACCAAACCAGTATTACAAGGACTCTTAGAGGGACTTCTTTAAGATGGGTGGGGGGTTAAGGATGGGTGAAAGAGTAAGGGATTAAGAACTACAAATTGGTTGTTATACAGTAGTCCTGGGTATGCAGAGTATAGCATAAGGAAGATACTCAATAATATGGTAATAACCAGGTATGGTGCCAGATGGGTACTAGATCTGTCAGGGTGATTGATGGGAATGGGTTTGGGGGCAGGGTGAAAAAGGTGAAGGCATTAAGAAATACGAACTGGGGGTGACCAGTTGGCTAAATGGTTAGAACGTGGTGCTCATAACACCAAGGTCACTGGATCGAGTCCCACATGGGCCAGTGAGCTGCACCCTCCACAACTAGATTGAAAAACGACTTGACATTCTGGAAAAACATACTGTTCCCCTATTTTCTCCAATTAAAAAAAAATACAAACTGGTAGTTAATAACAGCATGGGGAATATAATCAACGTTGTAAAGGTGCCAGATGGGCACTGGACTTATCAGAGGGATCACTTCATAGACTGTGTAAATGCCTGACCACTGTGCATACACTTAAAGCTGAAGTAGAATAATATTGACTGTCAACTATAACTAAATACATAGGTATATATAATCACAGGATGTGGAGTACAACATAGGGAAAATAATGGTATTTTAACAGCTATATAAGATCTCAGAGGGGTAGTAGCTTGAGGGGGTAGTTATCAGTTTATGAGGGGTCTAAATGTCTAACTATTACATTGCTTTGTACACCTGAAACTAATTTAAAACAAAATAAAACAAAACAAAAACAAAACAGCACCACCCATAAATACCTGAGATTGGACTGACAGGATGAGAAATAGTTCTAACTCATTTGTGAAATTTAGTTAGCATTGGAATTCATGGGCCCTCAAAAAAACATATATGGTTGTTGGGGAGGTGGTGAAAAGCAGTATCTTTAGTGACAATATTTCCTAATTCCATACGTAGCCTGTTTTACTAAATCTATCAATCACCAAGAGCTCTTCTGAGAAATACGTTCTTTGGGTTTCCTTAAATATCAACAACGTAGGATAAAGATCTCTTTTCTACAATCAGTACACAGAAGGTTCTATTGTAACTGAGTTTCTCCAAGTGCCAGACTAACAAAATCGTCGGAATAGGGCCACAGCCTTAGAAGCCCATTCCTGTTGTTTCCCAGGAAGCTCTCAGGTTCATGGTCAGCCACCGTCTGCTGAGCCCCAGGAGCTGTGCTGTAAGGAAGCCGGCTCCTCCAGGAGTCCATGCAGCCTCAGTCCCTCCCTCCAGGTTATGGCTTCTGCCCCCCCCAAGCCTTGTCTTTGGGGGCTTATTTTAGATAGGGGCAGTGGGCAAGAACTACCCTTAAGAGAGCAGTCCTAACACTGCATGCTGGGACCTGCATACCTGCAATCTTGAGCCTTCTTGCTCTTTAGACACTGAGCGAATCTTGGTGATGAATGCAGCCCCGGGGCCCGGCAGACCTGGATTTGAGTTCTGGTGTTTATTAGCTGGGCAAGTTTCTTAATATTCTTGAGCCCCAGTTCTTCTGAGGTAATGTTGGGACTAAATGACAGCATGCATGGAAGCACATCACAGGGCGGGTAATTCTTATTCTTGACAGTTTCTAAGGTACAATGCAGAAGTAAGCATTCAGGCTTGGGGGCCAGGCTAGTTGGTGTCATATGCAGGCTCTAAGCAGAGGACAAGCCACTGCCTCCGAAGGCAAAACAGCTGGAAGAACTAAGGTACAATAAAAGCAGACCAAATGGAGGCCTTTCCAGCTATTTCACATTGCAACTGCGGTAAAAACCTGTTAAAAACGAATATACCAGTGAGGCCTGCCTAGGAGTTGTCCGCATAGGTACCTATGTGTTCATAAGACACACTACCTGAATCCATGCTTTGAAAAGGCCTATCTAACCTAGGTGAAACGTACATCTCATAATTAGTACCCTTTCGATATATGCTGACAGTTACTGTACAATTAAGTGGACATCGCCTAGGTTTCAGGGAGCAACGTATACTGACCTGCATGGATTCATCCACCCAACAGCTACTGAGTATCCATAAGCCAGGCCCTGTGCTAGAGAAGAAATCCCTACCCAGTGGGAAGACACAAGGGAAGCCTAGTCTTACTGTAACATAAAGAGGAGGTAGGAAGGGGCAGTCATTTACTTCCGAGTAGGCGGAATGGGGGGACGTAGCAGAGATGGATTCCTAGGCTTATATTGAAGTCTGGGAGCTCACTTGTAGAGGGAAGTGTGGGGGGCTATGTTTTATTTAGATAAACAATGTTAAGACAGGAGGAGCCAACCTTCAACATTAATGTCACTTTGCCCCAACCTACAATGGAGCTCTCAGTCCCCAATGCCCCTCCCCCCCACCTCCCTGTAAGGCCTGTGAGTGACACTTGTCTTTTTTCTTATCATTTGTGGCATCGGGGCTGGAAAAGTTGCTGGTCCCTGAGACAGAGTGGTCAGTAGCATCATGACGATGAACTTTCACAACCCACCACATCTCCTTAGGCTCATGTGGCTCTCCATAGGCCAGTGAAAACAGAATTTACAAAATTTAATTATATCTGCAAAGTAACATTTACAGGATAATTCACTTTGGTAGGTACCCTGTTTCCCCGAAAATAAGACCTAGCTGGACAATCAGCTCTAATGTATCTTTTGGAGCAAAAATTAATATAAGACCCGTATTATATCATATTGTATTATATTATATTATACTGTACTATACTATATTATATTATACCCGGTCTTAGAGTAAAATAAGACTGGATCTTATATTAATTTTTGCTCCGAAAGATGCATTAGAGCTGATGGTCCGGCTAGGTCTCATTTTTGGGGAAACACGGTAGTATACTGGCAGTTATGAGCTTAGACTCACAGAGCAGACTGCGTGAGTTCAAATCCTGCCTCAGCACTTACTCTCTGTGTGATATTAGGCAAGTAACTTGACCTTCCGTGCCTCGATTTCCTCACTGTAAAATCAGCATAACTATATTACTCACTGCATAGGGTAGTTGGCAAGAGTAAATGCATCAAAATATGTAAAAAACATACAAAAAAGAGCTTGACATATAATAAGTGCACAGGAAATGTCAGCTACTGATATTTGAAAAAAGTGCCATAAAACAATTCATTTTAATAATGGGTAATGACTTCTCCATCCAAGACTGGAAAGATTATCATTTCTAACAGAGGTAAAAAAAGGAAATTAGTAATATCTCCGTTTATGGTTATGTTAAGAATTTTAACAAAGTTCTTTAGAACGAGCAAATAGATCAAGATGAACAAATAAATAGCACGAGATACTGTCTTTATAGCTAATTTATCAAAGGAAACTTGAGGTATGTTGTGACTCCACTGAAATAAAATCAGTATAATAGTGTGAATTTATCATCAAATTATATTTATAATCCAAAGAAATGCTTTGAACAAAAGGCATTGTCTGGGGCTCTTGGACCCTACTTCTTAGGGACTGCCAACCAACCAAAATGACAGGGCAACAGAGATGCAGAGAATGAAGAAAACAAAGGGAAAAAATAGAAAGGAGATATGCAAAGAGAGGAAATAAGGCTAATGAAAACCACAGAAACAATTACATTCTGTTTGGTGTAGTGTTACAGATTTTGTTTCAACTGTACAGAGCAGCAGTTTACTGAAATGGAAAGAAGTTAGGTCTATGAAATTCAATAAACCTGAACTTTGGTCCTAGCTTTGCTGCAAAACAGCTTTGTAACCTCAGTCTTTCTGACCCTCAGCGTGAGCCTCGTCTATTAACAGTGACATGACAACAAGAGGTCTCCCTACAGGACCAAAATTAGGGGGACAATCAAACCCAACTATACACCTCAAACACCTTAAAAAGTGTGAAATGAAAGAAAAAGTACAAACCAGAGGCTTGTTCATAGAAGGAAATACTGATGGTGTAAATAGAAGACTTCTTTCCAAGAGAATCTTAATGTAGTTCTCTAAAAGGAGGATATTTGATGATGCTTAGAAGAAATATGGTAGGAAGGCACTTAGCAGCCTATCTGAAACCAGAATCCATAGTATCATTCCTGTTCTCATGTTTGGTTGGAGATTTACTGTTTTCTTCTCCATCTTCAAGAGCCAGTGCTAGTGGAAGGAGCACCGTGTCCTAGATACCTAAGGGTGTGTGCTCTCAACCTGCCACAGCCCCGACTGTGTGACCTTCCAACAAGGCTTCCTGTAACTCCACAGGCCCAGAGCTTTCTCACCTGGAAAGGAGGTGGTTGGACCCGTGATCTCTCAGGCCTTTCCCACCTCTGAAATTCTCTGAGTCCATGATTTTGATGTTAATCGAGCCACAACTAAACACCGTAAGAATTTATTATTTGTGGAAAAAAATATGTGTATTTCTCAGTGGCTAAAATGGTTGATTTTTCAGTGTCAGGACAGATGGCAGATACATTTTAATCGAAAGGAAAAACCAATATAACACCAAATTATACTAATCAACTTCTGCTTCTGTTGACTTGAGGCCGCGAGTCGTACACCATGCTATGCCAAAGATATAAAGTTCCTTCTAGAATTCTCCATGGGCTCTGAGGCCAGAACTCATCTGCTTTGCTGCACAGAAAATATCTAGAAATGAAGGATGCCCATATAGTATGTCTAATGTACTATTTATATTGATGAACCTTAAAGCGGGGTATCTATCACTCTCGTGACTTTAATTAGCTCCCAGTGTCATCACTGATGAATCATCAAACGCTCATTAAGGAGGAAAACCCAGGAACTGTTTGGTAGGTATAGGGTCGACACACTTATGGATTTGCTCTGCACTTTTATTTATTTTATTTTTTTTAATTTATTGGGGTGACAATTGTTAGTGAAATTACATAGATTTCAGGTGTATAAGTCTGTATTACATCATCTATAAATCCCATTGTGTGTTCACCACCCAGAGTCAGTTCTCCTTCCATCACGATATATCTGTTTTATTTCTGACTGTTAACATTTAAGTTAAAGCTGGGCATTAATCATTATTTTCAAAATGCCAAATGGAACAATAATTTTTAAACAGCAATATAAATTGCAATTAGTTTCACAATTTTGTTACTTTACTAAAATTATTTCATGAAAAATGACTGATTTATTATAAAAAGGACAAATTGTTTTGCGCCTTATTAAAAAAGAAAATGTTTCTATTTGTAATAAGAGTAAACTATATTTATTAATCTCCATTGGTTCTAGCTCTATTGCCACTTGTCACTAGAGGCAGTTTCTAATTGAAATCTTTGAGTCATAGACAGGGGTTATTGGTTGTTTATCTCTGTAATGAACTCTTAACATTCATATTCAGCAAAATGTCTTGAGCCCCCTACTAGGGACCACAAATGTTCTATAGACCTTGTCCTATTTTATTCTATTACATCCTATTACTAGAAATCCAATTATATTTTATTCTTTATTTATTTATACTAGTTCTTAGTTCATAAGGGCAATTTTTCATGAGCTCAATTAACAATGTGGTGTAATATCTGCCCACCTCACAATTATCAGAGATTTCTAACATGGAATAAATGTAATTTTATCCAGGAAATTTTAATTTTGCAAAGGATATCTTCCTTTCTTGTCTCCCAAGTACTTCATTCATAGTAGGGTAAAGAGACAGTGGTAAGGGCAGAGGCTTTTCAGGAAGTCCAGCTTAATACTCCCTCTGTTTTCACATGGATGATTTGCTAATACTGTGGCAATTATCAAAAAGCATCCCCAGCGTTCCCTGCACAGGCAACGTGGCTGCAGGCATCTGCTTTCCCTTACACACTCCCTATTTGGAACGCCCTTCCCACCCTTCCTTTATCACTAATTTCAGGTGTCAGCTTCTCCAGGGAGCCCCTCAGCTTGCACAGAGCTGTGGAGACCTCTATCTGGCCTAGCACCCCACACCATACGTGGAAATATCTCCCGTGTCTAGCTCATGGATGACAGGGCTGTGTCTGTCACTGACGCAGTTTTAGGACCTACCTGTATATATTTGTTGAAAGGCTCCTCCCAGCCATTCGGTGTGTATTACTTTAGAGTGCAGGCAAGGATGCTTTTAGTGCTTCCTTTTAACTGATGTAGTGACAGGGAAGAGATTGTGAGACTTGGGACAAATGCTAAATAACTGCATTCCATAAATGCTAGAACTTTACAAATCACAACCCCTCTCACAACACATACTTGCTGGGCAGCCACCTTCCAAAGGAGAGACCTGTCTTAAAAGGCAGCCCATTCCATTTCTGAACAGCTCTAATGGTTAAAATGAGGAATGTGAGTGCCTGGGTTCAAATCTTTGTTTTGCCTTTTAGCGCATTCCACAGTTTTCTCACCTCTAATTGGGAATGAGAATAGTACCTGTAAGGTGTTGTGGGGGTAAAATGAATCACTACACAGCAAGCACTTTGCAGTGCTGACTGGCACACAGTGAATGCTTAATGAAAGCTACTAAAATTAATAAAATACCCTACTCTTCTATCCTATCTCCTAAGCCCAAGAAAAGCCTTAGCCCTGCCAATTATCACTTGTTTATTCCCGTACACCTGAAAGGCTGAGAGCAGAGGGATGGTCTTTGTTTTATGGATCAAAGAAACGGAGCTGCTGCAAAGAGACTTAATCCTTGCCCAACAAATCAACAGAGAAAGTCAGTGAGAGAGAAGGTCATGCAGAAAGTCCTTATTTCAAAAAGGGTTTTCATAGAAGTCTTCAGAGGCACTGAAATACAAGTTTAATCTACTAAAACAAATACCCAAGAGTTGGCACATGGCATACATATTATTAACCAGGCCACACTGAACACAGCGACAGCAGATGTGGCAAAGTTTCAAGCAGTTGGCAATGCTGAGGGGAAAGCACATGGATAATGAAAGGCCAATGAATTTACTCGAGTGTCAAAGTCACCTGCAATTTTAAATATTTAATTATTTTCAGGGAACTGCTTCACGTGTCTTCAACATTACATGTGTATCAGACATTTGAGCTATAAGTTTCAATATATGAAATATTTAAGCTGAGGACACAAGACACTTGAAATCTTAAAAGCCCTCCAACCCTTAAAATTGCAGCATCAACTAAAATGGACAGATGTGAAATCCTTTTCTTTCATGAAAAATGGATTGGAATTTGACACATATATGCTGTACCTTATTGCCAATACTTCTCACTCCATTTATTAAAAAAGAAAAAGAAAGTGAGAGAGAGGCCTTTGTTTAAGCTATGCAAAAAGCTTTTTGAACTTCCAGACTGCTTTGGAGTAGATTTCTAACCATTTTTTTGCTGCCTATGCTCTTTATAATCTCATTTTGGTACTCGCCTGAAATCTTTCAACTCCTGGTTCTTCCTCTCTATCTAGACATGGCTCCAAAGGGAAATTCTATGAATATGCCTTGTGTTTTTCTTAATTGTATACTTTGGCTCACATTGCTGCTTTTGCCTCAAAAGCCTTCCCCATCCCCTTCTCCATCTCTATTACTGAAATCCTGTCCATTTTCAGACTCTTTCCTGTTTGAATTCTTCTCAATCCTCAATGTGGACCTCTCTTTGCGTCTCCAAAGCCCTCTGCCTAAACCTCTATTGGTACATAATGGTTTGCCTTACAATATAGCCACAATAAAAAGGGAGTACAGTGTATAGCTAAGCTTATTGATAATGCCTGGTGTGAGACTTTCTAGCTGTGTGACCTTGGGCAAAGTACTCAACCTCTCTGTGCCTCACCTACCCCATAGGGCTGTTGGGAGAATTTAAAGAGCTAATGTTGTAAAGTGGTTAGAATAGTACGTGACAAAGGTTAGCTGTGATATGTATATAAAATATATTTATTCCCTATATATATATTTGGCTTTGATGAGTAATGGTAAACAAAGCTAAGTACTTTAATTACCCAATTAAAAAAATTCTGTTTAAGATGTCTGTTATTAAAGCATTCTAGTAATTTAAAAGTTAAACAGTGAATTCCAGATGTAACAGTTTGGATAATATATTCTTTGAGAAGGATTCTTGGTATGAAACAGTCCTTAGAAATATTTTGTTTTTACTAAGCTATACTTTCTAACACTTCCTTTTTTCATTTCTAAGCCAAATAAATTTTCCTCGGTTCATATTGCTCACTTATTTTAAAAGACAATCTGATTTGTAGTTCATAAGCACCAACCATAACTAATTCTCAAATCTCAGAGAGAAAATGAAGATTCCAAGCAGGAGCTGAGCACTTGGCTTCATTCATTAGCAGGGTGTCCTAAAAGACATCGCCATATAACGTAGATGTCAAGCTGTCCTCACAGATCCTTGCAATGGAAATTTTATTAATCCCAAGCATTTTGGCAGGAAAATGAGGCCAGGTGAAATTGGCTAACCTAGTCTCCAAAATCGATCTGTGTCAACACCAAGATTAGAATTCAGAAGTTGGCCAGGAGTCATAAGATCCCAACACGTCTCTTTCTTTCCTTCGAAGTGTCTAGTAATAAAGCTAGAGGAAGGATATATGGAAACATTTCATCAGCCCAAGATCTCTAAATAGACTGCTTTTTTAAAAAGTTTTCCAGATGGCATAAGACTTAGTTGGACAATCAGCTCTAATGTATCTTTTGGAGCAAAAATTAATATAAGACCCAGTATTATATTATATTACATTATATTATACTATACTATATTATATATACTATACTATATACTATCTTATTTTATAAGACCGGGTCTTATATTAATTTTTGCTCCAAGAGACGCATTAGAGCTGATGGTCCAGATAGGTCTTATTTTCGGGGAAACACTGTCTTTCTCTCTGTTCAGTGTTTTGTTCTTAAGACCCAAACCTCTTTGTAGTCCATCTCAAAGGAATGAATTTTCATTTTCACTGCAGAAATATACATTTCAAATACTTAAAATGTCCTTGAGCTAAAATAAATACTTAACTGAAACACAAAAACAAAAACCCTCTTTGAGGCTCAGAGAAAACCTTTCCAAGAGGAGGTGGCAAGTTATCTCGGGCTCTTTCAGAACGACTTCTCAACCTTGCCTTGGGCGTGTTTCTGCTTTGTAGACTGCACGAGCTCCTGGTTCTTGGGAGGCTCACACAGCCAGCCAAAGAAGCTTTTTTCCCCCCAACAGTCCTCTGAGGCTGAGTTTTCAAGGAAGGGCTTGAAATAATAAACTGTCTCCTGTCCCATCCCCCCTGAGAAATAATTAGCTTTTTATTTTAACCTTTTAAAGAGACACGTCAAGGCCAGAGAAGGTATCTGTGTGCATTCAGCAGCACTGTTTTCCAAACAACTCCTGTACAAGACGCTCAGCCGCCGCTGGCTTTGTACTAGGAGCTTCCATTCTCTACGTATTGAAATTCGTTAGGCAAATCGGAGGTAGAACTCAGAAGGAAAAAAAAAAAAGGTGAATGGAGTATCTAGTAATGGATTCTTAGTAGTGATCACTGTGCATGAACACACAGCTAAGCGGGTGGTATTGGCACATATAACACTAACTGACACATATAACACTAAAGCTAAATGAAGGATAATGATGTAAAGAGGTACCCCAAAGGAACATATCCTAACATGAAGGCTGAATGTGCAAAGCCATTCCGGTTTGCCCATTTTGTAACTCGTATCAACAGTCAGGAAACCTCAATCAAGTTTTTGCAAGTGTCAGTCAGAGCATGCAGTGTTAAGCTTTCTACCTGTGGTTTTTATCTATTAGAGCAGGTTCCACCCTTCCTCCCCACACCTGCCTTCCCTAAAGCAACTGCCCAGTGGGGAACTAATGGGCCCCAGGGCGGGAACTGGGTTTGGATTTGGGAGCTTTCATTTACAGTCAGCGCGATCCTGGGCTAATTATTCTGAGTCCCAGCTCCCATGTGTAACGCTGGGACTAGGAATACCTGCCTCGGCTGCTACGAGAAATGAATGGGGATAATGTGCTTGCCTTATGGGAAGGGCTGGATAAATCTTCATTTTCTCAGTTCTTGCCTCTTAATTTAATGGGACTTGAGGATGGATTACCTCTTGACTCTGGCTAGCCATGTGTGTTACTGATGTGTGATAATCAATTACACATAATTAGCAATAAATTGCATGTGGATTTATCATGACGTCTGTGTTAATCTCCATTAGAATTTGCTTACTGCGAATGGTAAGCTCCTTGTTTTTTTAAATGCAGAGTTTAATGCTGCAAAGCTTAGGCAAAGTAAAGAAATATTAATATAGGACAAATCATTGTTTTTCTACTAAAATCCACCATGACCTTTTGAGATTTTGGCATGAGCAAGGAGACTTAACACTTTACACCACTATTTTATGATGAGCCCTTTACCAGAATGATGAAGGCAAATTTTGTATTGAATGTTCCCTCTAATCTTTTGTGTCAACATTTTTCTGTTTTTGCGTTTTCACTTCCCCATTAACCCAATCACAGCCTTGTTTACATTTACTATTGATGTGGTTTTCTTAGGGGAAGTTACTTTCCTGTTTTCTTTTTGTAAAAGTCATATACCCATTATAAGGAAAAACCCTGTCTATGTAAAAACCATCTGTAATTACTCTTAATGCCATCCTGATCTCCACATGTGCTCTGAGAGGCAGACAAGGAGCTGTTTCCATCCCTTACTCCACTGACGGCTGTGAGGACAATACTAACTACTAACATTTATTAAGCATTTACTATGTGCCAGGCACTGTTTGGCATGCTTTCTCTGTACTAACTCAGCTTTATTTTCCCTCTTAACACACTTGTCATACTACACATTTATTTGTTTACTGTCTGTTTCTCCTTACTAGAACATAATACCTCGAGAGGAAGAATATGGTCGGTTTTGATTCACAGCTATATCCCCAGTGCATCTAACAAGTGCCTGGCACAGTAGTAGACATTCAAACAATGTCTTTGTAACAATGTAGGTGGGCCTCATCCAATTCATCAAGGGCCGGAATAGAACAGAAGGGCTGAGTCAGAGAGAATTTGTTCTCTTCCTGATTGTGTTCGAGGTGAGACATGGTCTTCTCCTTTTGACGTGAACTTGGACTAGAACTTACACTATTGGCTCTCCTGGTTCTTAGGTCTTCAGACTAGAACTGGAACTACATCTCCAGCTTGTTGACCGCACATCTTGGGACTTTTCAGTCTCTACACCACGAGTCAATTCCTCATAGTAACTGTCTATCCATCCATCTATCCACCAGTCTGTCTGTCTGTCTGTCCATCCGTCCGTCAGTCTCTATACCGCATGAGTCAGTTCTTCATACTATCTATCCATCCATCTATCTATAGCTGTCTGTCCATCTGTCCACCTATCCATCTGTATCTCCCACTGGCTCTGTTCCCCTGGAGAACTCAGACTAATACAGATGCCCAGATTAGCTAAGTGAGCCCAGATTCAAACACAAGTTTGCTGACAGCTAGTCCAGTCATTTTTGTTTCTTATAGCACAGTACTTTCCTTGCTTTCTTAACCATACTTTCTCTTTCAAATGTTAAACTCAAAGGGAAGTTAATTAGTGGGTCAGACTCAGAAAGGGAGTCTGAGGATCTTGGTTACCCTCTTACTTTTTATTTTTAGACGAATGAGTTCCATCTGTTAGGTCATTTAAATGAACATTTCTCAGACATGCAGGTTGCCATTGAGGCATGTGTTCAGTTTTTCACCTATGTTTCTGTTGAAGCAACATTAATGCCGTTGACTCTAAGAAGTACAAGTGAGCAGCTGATAAACTGCTTAAGTGCTTTGTGTTGTTAGGGTATATTAACATTTAGAGACCTTTGTTAGAAAATGGTTTCCCAAAACTAGAGATAAAATGACAGTAAAGGGCACGTGCTCTGATGTGGACCTGAGATCCCACTCTACTACTCACCATGCAACCTGGGGCAAGCCTCTCTGAGCCTTAGTTTCCTTATCTGTAAAATGGGGATAATGACAGTAACTACCTCACAGAGATGCGTGAGGAATATATGAGATAATGCAAGTAATGAGCTTAGCATAATAACTAGCACATACGTAATAAGCATGCAATAAATGCTAGCTTCTCTGACAGGTATGGCTAGAGACCTACAAATACCACCCCTTCTCTCTCAAATTAACAGAACCCCCCATTTGGAACTGGTTAGCAATGAACTGGCCAGCTGAAAGACTGTAATTCCCAGGCTTCCTTGCAGCATGGTGGAACCACATTCTGAGTTCTGGCCAATAAGATGCAGGTGAAAATGTAACATGAGACTTTTCATTAAGTCTTCTTTTCTTCTCCAGTCTCCATTTCAGGAATGCAGGTGTAATGGCTGGAGCTCTAGGAACTATACTGAATTCTAAGGACAAACGTTACAATTAGGTTTCTCTAGCAGTGGATCAGGAGGAAACCAATCCTGGATGATTTTGTGTAACCTCCACACCAACCCTGGGCTGCCAACCTCTGAACTTCTTTTATGTGAGAGACATTATAAACCTCTACTTTGTTTATGCCTTTATCTTGACTTCCTGTTACTCAAAGCTAAGCTAACCCCAACTAGTTTGGCTGGCCCTTGTTGTGGTCTAAGAATCCAAATGGAGTCTCAAAACCGTTTGGAGGCCCTGTTTCTGCAAAAAGGCAAGGTTGAGGCAAAAATATAGAAAAGGAGATGTATGTCTTCAAGCCCTTTCCTCTCCTTCCAAATGGCACTCTGATGCCACCATCCCTTCTCTCCTGCTCAGAAGTACAGGCCTTCGTGCCGGATGCGTGCAATCTGTATTCAAAGCATCTGGTAAATATTGGTTCATTCTAAACTCTACCAATTATAAAGCATCTCTTTCCATTCTTCCTGGGCATTTGTATTTTATTTAAGATAAAGCTTTCTGATAGAACGTTTGGAATAATCAACAGGCCTGTGGGAGAAATACTTTTGGGTAAGGAAGTCCACACATCAGCTGCCACTCACCACTAAGGTTGGCTATAATTTAATATAAAGCACTCCACTGGTATAAGGAAGTTAATATACTTCTCAAAATGTTGACCTTCAACTCCCAAGGAGTATCAAGGGCTGAGAGAAAGGAAGGAGTGAATATCTGTCTGAATAGGCAATTAAATAGCATCCTCAATTTCCTGAGGCTACGCATTTTATACCTGTTATTTCAGCACTCATTACATCATTGTTGTACAAAATTGTACGCATGACGCAACTTAGGTTATCTATTCACAACCAGTCAAAGGTTGAAGAAGGAACTCAGCTACATTCACCCAACTCCTGGTCCACTGTTCAAACACTCCTCACCGTTTCTTACTTTCTGAATGCAAATTGAATATGTACAATGGAGAGATTTCATGTTAAACAAGACAAAATTTGTATATCTGAATTTAAAGTGCAAGAGAAACCAAATATCATCTTCTTTTAGGATAAAAAAGTGTGTGTGTGTGTGTGTGTGTGTGTGTGTGTAATATGAAGGTCCTTCCCTACGGAACATGACCTCTGACCTTGGCTGAGCATGCTCTCTCAATGAAGTAAAAATTTTTCCCAAGAGCTCAAAGTGATCTATAGACTACCTAATTAAAAACTCATTGCTTGTCTCCTCTATCTCTTAATTCTTCAACTGATTTCGAGAGGTTAAATGGCTCTGAAAGGGTCGTTCTAACTCCGGTGGCCTTTTCTAGAACCTGGCTCCTTTAGGTTTTCAGACTAATACCGATGAGATTTTTGAGGCGATGTCAGCTTACTTAATTCAACTATAAAGAATCTGCTACATGTCTGAGTCCGCTTGATAGGATTAATCCAGGAACTATTTCACTTTATACATTCGTCATTGAGGTAAAAATTTCATGACGTTCTACTGACTTCTCATATTCAACGATCAAAGACACCTTTGCCACTCCTACTTTGAGTAGTACTACCAGTTACAGGCCATAATCAACAGGCTCTTATCTCTGATGTCATGACAACCATCGGATTTATTTTTTAAAAACAATGCCCAAGCCAAGGGAACCACAAGGACAGTGCTATGAAGTCCTCATCTTAAAATAGTTCAATGGGAAATGACATAGAATTTCTTCTATGGACGTCTCAGAGGCACCATGCTCGTTTCACTTTTAAATTCTAAATCCAGGATTTCTATAAGCATAATGCATGTTGCACAGTATGTCCTCCATTAATGAAGACTAAGTGAATTAAAAGAAAAAAACAACCCTAGGATTTCTAGAAATGGTTGATACCTCAGGTTATCAGAGATGAACAAATCACACAAAGCACAGGCTAACAAATGGCCTTTATAATAAAAAACTCTACTTCATTAGGTATTTTAATACAGATATGACCTTGTAATGTAAAGTGAAAAGTTATTTCACTTGTAAAGTTTTTTCACATGTAAAGTGAAAAGCTTTTGCATGTAAAGTGAAAAGTTTCTGAAGGAGGACCTAACACATAAAAACTGTCAATTCATAAGTACAGGTATAGCAAACGTGATACACAAAAATACAAATTTATCACATATGTACAAAAATTTGAAAGTGAGTTTTATAAGAATATCACCCATTCTATAAAAGTTTAAAACTACAGTTTTTTTTAATTAGCAGGTATCAACAAAGCATTAAAAACAATTTAATTCACAAAACTGCACTTGATACACATGGCTTTTTAGGAACAAATGGAATTTGTAAATCAAGAAACATTTTAATAATAAGTTTCAGGTTTAATTTGCCTATAAAGAAAAATTCAAATAGTCTTGTGCAATGAAAATGCAAATAAATACCTACAGTTAGAACAAATTAATTGTTATTCTCTCTTATAAAATAAAAACTCATCAAATTCCTCCAAAAGGTATTTAATAATATGATCATTAACTGTAGAAAAAATTTACATAGGCATATGACTATTCTAATTTGCAACCTATTGGTTTTGGTTTTTAATACAATAGTTTTAAATTATTTAATTTCTTATGATTCTATGCAGTAACCTGAAATAAAATTTAAATTCAGAGAAGCAAATTACTGCCAAAAAAAGATACCCCCAAAAAGTAATTTTAATATATTAAGTCATTAACCAAACAATGTAACTCAAATGGGAAAAAAATAGAAATTAAAGTACCAGAATTAAGCAACTCTACATTGCTCAAATCCCAGAATGGCAATTTAAGAATGATAATAATATAAAACAAAGTATCTGGAACTGAATCTATATACAGTTCATATATAATCCAACCAATTAAAAACTGGTCTTAACAGAACACCCATAATCTAGTTTCTTAAAGTGTGCTAACTGCATATATGTCTTTACTGAATACAAATTGGGGGGGGAGTAGCAAAAAATATAGTAGTGTGCATCTATCCACTTGGGTCCACATTTCAGCTGGACAAGCATCCGTCAACACCCTAGCCTGGAATGAGCTCTAATAAAAGCGGTGTTTCTGCAAACCAGAATTCCAAACCAAAGATTCTTACAAAAGAAGAAAGAACATGTGCTTACCGTGTATAGCTCGTTAAGAACCTTCATTAAATCCTCATGAAGTTGGAATGCAATCTCTTTGCTCTGTAATTAAGAAGAAATTAAGAATATTTAAAAATGCAATGGAAACTTGTTTCTAAATAATTTACATCTTCACAAGTCCACTGACTAAAAACAGAAGAATGTATATAACACAATGGGAGGCCAGCATGCCCTGATAAAATAAACATCTTTGACCAAATAGCCCTTTCTCTCTCTCTCTCTCTCTCTCTCTCTCTCTCTCTCTCTTTTAAGGAGGGTGCAGCTCACAGTGGCCCACCTGGGGATCGAACAGGCAACCTCGGTGTTATTAGCACCACACTCCAACCAACTGAGCTAACTGGCCACCCCCCAAATGGCCCTTTCTAAATACTGGATATATGCACCAGTGCTCACCAGAGGCTGGACAAAGGCAAACATGGTACTGAACAGTCTCAGTGGCTCTCCCACCACCCAAATCAGACTTTATCAAGAAGACAGAGAAAAGGTAAGGAGGGTGAGTTGCAGAATGAACGTCATTAAAAGATGAATTCCTGCGTCCTAGCTCCCATCTTGGTATGGTCACAAAGAAATTTTGCAGTGCAATTTCCAAAAATCCAAGTTAGAAACCAAAAGGGAAATTAATTCTTCCTTTCAAAATAACTACTTGACTGACTACAATTTGAATTTTAAGAAAGCACTTCCAAACCAATCAGATGGTAAGGCCACTTACGGTGGTCCACATACATTTGCCTCTGCATTCATTATTATTTTAAGACAAAAATAGAGAGTTTTACTCTTCCACTCAGTTGGTAAATAACAGCATTTAAAATAGTCTTCCCTAAGCTAATTCTGAGAGTGTGACACAGTACTTGAGTACTTTTTTCAACCAAATCTGTAAGCTACTTTAAAGGAAATCATATATCCAAAATACTTTCTTTTTTCGTTTGGGGTTTATTTTGTAAGCCAGCTACAGGGAATGGGAAAAATGTATAGCATGACTTCATCTACAGTTTGAGATAATCATAAGGATATCCACTGGTTCATTTCTGTGTCTCCCGCTGGACTGCCAGTGTTAAGGGTAAGGGCCATACCTTTGTCAGCTCTGTGACCCGGGTGTCCCGCACAGTACTTGGGCACAAGGACAGGACTAGGATGAGGCAAGTGAGACCCCGAGGGTATGGAATTTAAAGAGCCACTCACTGTCACTCTAGTACACGTCCGGCTAGGGCACATGGGAAGCTTCCAATAAACACTCGCTAAGTGAATCTGTAAACAAGCTGAAATGCTGTGTTTGTGTAATAGCTGAAGTAGTGACTATATTTGCTGAAAGCTGGCCACCGGTGAGAGGGCAGAAAGGAAAGGCCCACAGACCACTCTTAAGAAAATATTGGGACCGCAATGAAACACAGTCCGGCTGTAAACACAGCATCGAGTCAGGCCTCCTCCAAAAAGGTCAAATGTGATGATGTGAAAATTCGTGGAAGAGAAAATAGGGAAGGTGACATCAGAGCAGTACCTGAACTCTTTCTCAAATTTGAGAAATTCAAATTTGTTAGTGATTAAAGAGTGCTGCTGTTTTATCAAGCTCCTATGGCTTCTAAGATCTCTATATTGGAATTAGAGATTTTATGTGAGCTGTGTCCCTGACATGTGAAGAGGTGGGTTAAAAATCACTCAAGAGTGAAAGGCAAGTCAAAAGTAAGCCAATGAAGCCAACTGAAACTCATTTTATTTTCCCTAAATCTTGGTTATTCTGACTGTATATGTAACACTACAATCTCCTATGACTTCAGCTTGGTGTTATTTTAATATCAGATTTCATTCAAGGATCCGGGCCACCAATTCAGAACTCTCTAATGGGATCAAAGGCCAGTAAGTAACTCTGCTCAGCTGCCCACATTTCAGGTAGCAAGTCCAAAAAGAAAATATTTCTTGGCTAAGACTTTAGAACAAAAACAAAACAAAACAAAATCCCATGGGTCCAATTAGCCCCAAGCCAAGAATATTTAGGATCAGATTAAAGACGTAGGTTTGGAAGATAAGGGCTCTCTCAGCTATCCTGGGTCAAATACCTCAGAACAAAAAAGAAGATTCTTTGTATAGTTCACATTTTACGAGAGTTCAGGTAATGAGGTAAAAGAAATCTGGTATTACACACAAACTGTACTCTGCCAAGCATACTCTAACATTTTTCTTTCGCCTTTTCCCCAGAGGTCCTTAAAAAAAAAAAAATTGTCTGGGAGGGCAATATGGCAAAAGGCTTAAAGGAAGGGCTGCCAAGTCAGAATGCCTGGGTCTGAAGTCTCCAAGAGTTTGGATTCTCTTGTGCCGCAGTTTCCAGATGTATAAAATGAACAGTCATTGTACCTATCGCATAGGGTTGATGAGAGCATTAATCAGAGCATTAATCAGATGACACATACATACCCTGTTTCCCCGAAAATAAGACCTAGCCAGACTACCAGCTCTAACGCGTCTTTTGGAGCAAAAATAATATAAGACCCGGTATTATATTAATTATATTATATTATAAGATCCGGTCTTATAGTAAAATAAGACCGGGTCTTGTATTAATTTTTGTTCCAATAGACGCATTAGAGCTGATTGTCCAGCTAGGTCTTATTTTCGGGGAAACACGGTAGCACTCAGAATGGTACCTAACACACAGGAAACATCCCATCAATGTTAAAATTATTTTTCCCCAGATACTGTTTGTAATGGTAACTCCCCTGAGTGAAAAGGCCACGCTGCATTTTTCTTTCTTTTGGTCACTATGGACACTTATTCCTTTGACTTCCACATAGGAATTAAGTCCTTGGCAGATACTCACTGATTTGATTTACTGTCCTCTCTATTTTCCTGGGCTTGAGATCCCCCATCAAGTGACCACTGATTTGGAAGGACCCCAAGTTCTGTGCTCCAGCCCTGGGGCATTTCTTACATCCCTACTCCCTTGTCGTATCAGACACTAAACTTACCTTTCCATGTTCATTTTCATGTGGATTCCACTACTTGTGGTACCGGATGAATTAATCAAACCTCCACTAATGAATGGATAAATCCAGAGTTGACTACCAAATGTATCTATAATTGTTTACTATTTATTGTCACTTTGATGTTTCAGATTCCTCAATGATAAAATGTACACAACTCAAGAAAGGAGCCAGGCTCTCGTGAGAATGTTTGATCCTATGAACAGTTCGTGAGGAGTTCCTTTCAGGTAGGTCCCTCCGCTATCCTCATGACACATCACCTAAGTTTCTGACTATTTTTTCGCTTTGAATCACCGTCCAAACCCTAGTAAAAAACTTGGACATTAATCTTTTGCTTCCCACCACCAGTCCTTTGTCTGCAAATGTAGTTAAAGAATGGGGCTGTGCTCTGAAGCACTAGTTCATGTGACTAAAGTGTCAACTGTGAGTTCACACACCCTCGTACTCACACCTGCGTGGGCTGGACAAACACAGTCCCGGTCTGAGTGCTGGGGGCCTGGTCCCTGTCCTCATGGCATAGAAACAATGACACGATCACTTCATCTTATCCCCTCCCCAACTTCAACCATATCTCCAGTTGATTACAGTAACAGTGAAACACAATCCTTTTTTCTAAATACTACTCTGCACCCCAAAATAAGCAATCTTATCCCAAAACACACCTGCGGAGGCACAGAGAATGATGGCATACTAGACTAAAGAGCTGAAATCCTCTCACTAGAAAATATCTGGATTATCAAAAGTCCATCAAAATTCAATAGGTTAAATATGCCCTGGATTCTATTTCATTAAAATTGGAAAACCGTGAGAGAGCAGACCCTTGACCCTTTAAACACGAACTACTAAGTAAGAAAAATGATACTGGCTGGCATTAAGGAAAGCAATCAATGTTCCCTTTGTATAAGAGAAAAAAATAACTATGAAATGATACACGTTTGAAATAAAGTATTTTCTATGTTACTTGAGATTGGCTGATTAAATTTACTTTTGCACAGAAAAGAAGAGTCCCCTCAACTGCTTCAGCGATAGAAAAGGGAAGGGTTTGTTTGTTTTTGTTTTTTTTGTTTTTATATTAATACAAGCCTGTAAGTTCAGATGATGGTAAAACTTCTAATGCGTTGCAATAGGATTCTAGGATTTTGACCCAAAAGGAAGAAAAATGATTAGAACGTCCATTCAGTTGACACTTATTGAATGTCTCCAATGTAAACCCAGAGTTGAATACCATGCCTATTTCTAACTATTTACTATTTATTGTCACTTTGATGTTTCAGATACCTCAAACCAAAGTGCAAAATTAATAGTCCCAAAGTTTTCACCTTTTTCCATTATAAAAACAAATTAAGTATTTGGAGAATATTGGAAAAACAGAGAGCAGAAAAACAAAACCACCACCAGTATGATTTGCTGTATTTCCTTCAAGTTTGTTCACCTAAATATAGGTCTGAGTTGTAATCATTCTATAATAATAAAGTACCTTATTCTGCTCTTTTTCTCAGTTACCATAAACATTTCCATGTATTTCTATAATTTTCAGAACCATCATTATAATTGTATTCAGAACTAGCCAGTAAATGTATATTAACCATTCTTCTATTATGGTTTCCAATGTTCCCACTATTTTCCACCACTCATTCAATTACTTATTCATTCAACTTCACCAATACGTTTTAAGCACTATGAACTACTGTCATGAATGCGGGTGTAAAGGCTATTTTGCATTTTGTGTTGTTTCCTTAATATAAATTCCCAAACATGAAATTACTAGAAGTAGTGAGACTTTTAAGACCCTTGGTACATATTGCAAGATTATTTTCTAAAAAGGTTATAAATGAATTTATATTGTTTCCAGGATAACACTGTCACTCAAGTCAGAATCTGGGGCTCATCCAAGGCTGGCTTCTTCTCCTTGAAGGAGAAGTCACCAATCCTATCTATTCTGGCTGATCCATTTTTCTGTATGTCATTAAAATTAAAAATAAATAAATAAATATCTAATTATGTCCTTCCTCTGGTTAAAATCCATCAAATACTTGGTATATTTTTTTCAGAATAGAGTTCAAATTTCTTAAATCACCCTAACTACTCTGCTTTCCCTTCCACAAATCTTAACCCCTCTCCTTCAGCCTCACCATAACCTGCTAATTTGCAGGTCCTGCTTTCACATCTCTGCTTTTCCCAAGCTGTTTCATCTGCCTGGGCTCTCCTCCTTCCTCTCGCCCAGTATAATCCTACATGCTACTGTGAAAACTTTCTTGTAACTTCACCTTGAGTCCAAAATTGAAAAATAATTAGACCATCCGTTCTCCGTGATTTTATAACACATTCATTTATCACCACTCCTAAGCTGTATAATTTAGTGGTTAAGAGTTCCAACTCTAAAAATCGAACTGTCTGTTTTCAAACTATCTTGCTACAGTCTGTGCATAAGTTAAACAATTTTGTAAGACCGAAGTTATTTCAATGGCAAAATGGAGATGCCAACAGTCTCCATGTCACAGTTTTACTGAGATGGTCCTTACTAAACACTTAACACAAAACCTGGCACCCAGTGAGCGTTAAAACTGGTGCTATCCCTTATTATTATGCTCATCACATTTGCTTCTTCATAAATAGAGTTTCTTTGAGAGCAGGGACTACATCCTAATCATCTCTGTTTTCCCAGGGCCTGCTTTGGTGCCTGGCACACTGGGAACTCCATGCACGTCTGTTGAATGAATGGGATCCAGAGCTTCTGCCCTTCAGAGTTCACCGTCTCACGGATGAGCCAGACTTGCCCAAACAGCTTTCTCTACAGAGCACTGTAATAAGCGCTACCCTGGGTGGGGCATGGCCAGGATTTCTTCTCCTGGAGGCCTACAGGCTTGTTCCCTGGAACCTCCCAGAGAGGAGAGAAAGAAAGGCAGAACACAGAATATCATTAGGCAGAACCACAGGTGAGCACACTGAGTAAATCAATCAAGTGATCTATGTGGTTGGATTAAATGATAAATTCAGAGGGCGTCTGGCCTTCCACAGTGGTTTTTTTCAAAGTAAATCTGTTGTGATGACCAGTCAAGGAATCCTGACCTTATGCTGAGTCAGAGTGGGAGTAAGAGAGAGAGAGGAAAACCAGATTAAATATTTAATGAGAGGATTTGAAATGATGTTAGTGTCTCCCACATGGTGAGTTCTGGATGTAAATTCTGGTTAAAGGGGTCAGGCCACACTGCCACAGTGTGTGTGCTTTTACGTCCAAAGCTCATGTTCATGCGTCTGTATAACAACAGATTCCCTCGATTCACATAAACTCTGAAGAGTCACCTCATCCTCCAAAATGTCTAATGGAGAAAGCTGGGTTGGGCCTAATGGCCTGAACCAAGCGTCGGGCTCAGACTTACAGAGCTTCTGCACACTTCTCTTCTGTCTGTCAAGGGACAGGCATAGTTTTGTACTTAGTAAAATGCACAACTAAGTATCAGCGCATGGAATTAGTGTCATGATCTACTTCATTCCTGAGAAGAAAAGCAATCCCTATGCCTTTAGACAAAACCCCAAGCCACTAGAAAACGTGGGAAAATGAGGAAGAACCATAGACGTAGGAGAACCAGAACTTCGTTACTGAAACAAGACAAAACTTAAGGAACTGTCTGGGGCATCGCCTGGAATATTTACTACTAAAGTAACCACTAGGTAAGTGTGGCAGTCAGCATCCAGGTGACAAAGGCCTGCTGTCCCAGCATGCAGCCTGTGAGCAGACCATCTGAAAGGTGCAAAGTCACTCATAAGCTCCCAGTGATAAACAGCATTTGGACAGACAGATTAAGTAACCCAAGATCGAAATTTAAAATCCTACAGGGAATACAGCAGATGAAACAACTATTTTCAACTTGCATTTCCTTAACTCTTTAAGGAGCAATTTTTCATGCTAGGGTTATTTCTCTACTCAAAATGGTGATCACTTGGAAAGTCTGATTTATGCTTTTTCAATTTAAATCAAGTAAAATCTCTCTATGTAACTCGTGAATCAAATCCAAAATTTAATAAACTAATCAATCTTCAAGAATTGAACCTAAACCTAAACTTGGAAATACCTAAAATTGGAAATACCTTCTCAGTGTCACTAAATGAATAGTCACTTAGGCATAAACTGATAGAACCAAACCCACCCAATTAAAATCAGAACGTGTTATGAAACTCTGGTTCAGACTGTAATATAATGAACTAAAAAATATCAGAAGTATATTTCCAGACCATTTTTCAAAATGGTGAACTTCACAAAAATTTAATAACTCAGTTTTATTGACAATTTCTTAATATTGCCATAATAAGTTTTCTTTAGTAGATGAACCTGAGTTTACTACTATTTCACTAAAGCCAACTGTCTTTCCCTCTTTTGTGACGGAGATACTAAGCTACAGTGCTTCCCGGTGTAACTAAAAGCTTACATCTATGGCACAGTTGGCTGGAGCTATAAGCGCGGTCTGTGGTGAAGCAAAGCAGACAACACTGTGTAGAAAACCCATCACCTTAGTGTTAATAGCACCATGGTACGTACGAAAAATCCAGGGGCTATTTACAAAAACCAATCAATAAGTAGGAGATTTGTTCATTTGTAAGTCACCCATTGAAATAGTAAGCAAAAGGCAGAGATTCTTTGAGATACTCATAAGAGATACTCCAAAATTTAATAAACGAATCAGTCTTCAAGAATTTAACCTAAACTTAAACTTCCTTCAAAGATCTATACCTAGCCTACTACTAATAGCAGCACCTCAGAAGTGGTTCGTTGGTCTATAGAATTAACAATGGATTTAAGGAAAGGCAGCCTAAGGAAGAGAGATACAGAAAGAAATTCCCAGGTGATAAGTGTCCTTTTTTTCACCAAGAACTTGGTTCCTTGAATACAACCAGAGAAATTTAGAAAACACTTGTGTCTAGTGGGCAAATGCACACCGGATGATAGCCTACTTGAAAGAGGGAAACATAACCTTCAAGTTGGGTCTAGGGTTAGACTATTTAAATACCTTTCACTTATCTGAGCTCTTCCCTCATTTGTAAAACGGAGAAGATTATAATATATACTCCCTAGGATTCCGATGAGCTAAGCACTCTGTATAAGTTGGTTCTAATTGTCATTATGATGCCATCATCAGCTCGGCGTCATAGCCTTGTTTCATCGCATGAAGTCATTTTTCGTTTTCCTATTCTATTCGCATCAACTTTCAAATCAGTATGTCTCCGATGTCACTTCAACAAAATTCAAGACTTAATTTCTAGAATACTAAATTGTGTTTGAGGTACTATACCGAGGAGGATAAATAAAGTCCATTCCAGAGAACTCCACAAAGCTCCAATAAAGCAGAACTCTAATTCTTCAGACTGTAGCGACTGTCAGAAGGTCTGCCTTAGGATAAAGGGAAACTTGTCTCTACTGAAGTTCTACTAATTCATCTTAACTCCTATCGACTTACGGAGCTGGTTAATCTATGCCATCTTCTATATAACAGGTCTTCAAGTGTTAGAAAACAGCTACTGTGTAGGATCCTAGCGAAGGCTTACTTTCTCTGTCCGAAATATTCCCCATATCTTTAACGGTTCCATATATGACACTGTTTAAAGAAATGAGAGAGGATGCTCCTTGCCTCCCAGATCATTTGTTCCTTGTCTTGCAGCTAGTGGTATTAAAAGGGCACTTTCTTTGTACTTCAAGGGGAGGAGACTAAGATCTTGGGAGGCTCGGGAGGCAACACACCCCCACACACACTGACTAGCAGTCACTTGCCATTGCCCTGTTCTGGGGGAGGTGGTCCAAACCGACGTCTGTGTAGTTACTGTACACCGAGGAATCTTGGAATCATTGTTACATTATTCTTCTTTTACCAATAGGCTAAAGGAGTAGAAGCCTAAGAAAATCTGATTAGGATGGACTAAATAGTAAAGTTCTGGTTTTAAACTGCCAACAGGCCTTTTATAAAACGACATTTGATACATTCTTAATCTACATGGCTGAAAACTTTTTGAAGACAATTACCATTACAAGTATGGAACTGTTCTCTGGCCATAATTCACAACAAAGTAAAAATAACCACCTGGATCGCTAATACAACAGCTTCCTCATCAGGTTCCCCAAGGCCAGTGTCTTCCTGTTCCCATTTACTCTTCACAATACTTCGGAAAAACAAAGCTGATTATGCTACTGTGTTTCCCCGAAAATAAGACCCAGCCCACCATCAGCTCTAATGCGTCTTTTGGAGCAAAAATTAATATAAAACCCCGTCTTATATTAAAATAAGACCGGGTGTTATAATATAATATACCCGGTCTTATATAAGACCAGGTCTTATATTAATTTTTGCTCCAAAAGACACATTAGAGGTAATGGTCTGGCTAGGTCTTATTTTGGGGAAACACGCTATATCCCTGCTTAAAACTCTCTCCTGGTTTCCTTAGTTGCTTAGCTGATAAGATACCAACCCTCAAACTGAGAATCAAAATCCTGCACCACTTTCCCAAACCTGCCTTTCTGGATCTCAGATAGCTGTTATCCCACTATGCCTGCTTCATCATGCTACAGGCTCCAAGCCTACCTCAGCTGTGTAACTGAGAGCTTTTAGTCCAGGCAACAGAGGTGGCCTAATACACCTTTACAGCTCACCACTGTTAAGAGTTGAGTGGCTGGGACCACCAAGAACCCACCTGCCACCATCTTCTCAGAACCTGGAGCCCTTGTTCTTACCTGTTCTCTGTACAGCAGAATGCACTTCCCCTAAATCCTCTGCAAATCTCACCAAGTTTAAGACCTGGATCAAATGCTACTCTCTCTGGGAAGCCTTTCTCCATTTTCCTAGGTAGTAGACCTTAGTCCTCTGTGCTCTTGTGGTCTTACGTCCTATCTCTCTCTGTAAGAGCAATTACCAATTTATAATGTAATTTTTATTGTTTCTACATTTCTTTTAATCACTTACTTGATTATAAGCTCCTCTGGGGTCCCAATTGAGGATCTCTGTCTTACTTTTGTGACTTTAGCACCCACTATTGTACACAATGATAATAAATAATGGTTTGTTGAATTAAATAGAACGTTTACTCTGTTTTGGAAAAGAAAACTGAGCAAAATAAGATTCAGGAAAATAATAAAAAGGGAAGGAAAAGATGTTACAGTGGATTTGTCATGACTGATCAGTAGAATTATAAGACTTTGCCAAGTCATAAAAGGTAATGGAGACCCTCAGAATCTCCATTTATAGAGCTAAAGAGATGAAATTTTTATGGGCAATATTTACTCAAGCAACTGCATTAGCCAATTATAATTCTGTTCACTTGAAACTGTCAAATTTTAAAAGTAAAACCAGTGCATTTCTTTATTTATTATCAATTACTGAACATTACTGTTTTTTCTCAATCTAAATACTTCATATATCCAGGGTCCAATTTTTTTATTTTTATATGTTTCTATGTTAATCTGACAAAGTATTTTGTTGGTAAAATGTCTGTTTCTATTTAACAGCTTATCTATAATGAGAAAATATTTTTTTCTTTGAGATTTAAAAGATACTGAAATCGGGCCGGCCCGGTGGCTCAGGTGGTTGGAGCTCTGTGCTCCTAACTCCGAAGGCTGCTGGTTCGATTCCCACATGGGCCAGTGGGCTCTCAACCACAAGGTTGCCGGTTCAACTCCTGGAGTCCCGCAAGGGATGGTGGGCTCCGCCCCCTGCAACTAAGATTGAACATGGCACCTTGAGCTGAGCTGCCGCTGAGCTCCCAGATGGCTCAGTTGGTTGGAGCATGTCCTCTCAACCACAAAGTTACCGGTTCAACACCTGCAAGGGATGGTGGGCTGTGTCCCCTGCAACTAGCAATGGCAACTGGACCTGGAGCTTAGTTGTTGTCCCACAACTAAGACTGAAAGGACAGCAACTTGAAGCTGAACAGCACCCTCCACAACTAAGATTGAAAGGACAACAACTTGACTTGGAAAAAAGTCCTGGAGTACACACTGTTCCCCGATAAAGTCCTGTTCCCCTTCCCCAATAAAATCTTAAAATAAAAAACGATACTGAAAATCTCATAGCCATATTCAGTATCTGTTTACAACTGCCTATTTTTGGGTTGCTATAATTCATGGTACCACAAGTGTGCCCTAATTTAAATATTAACTATATGTGCAGTATCACCCACTATAGCATTTATTGCAGCTGCTGAAAATCTTGTAGCATCCTACCATGTGAAATTAAACAAAGTCTTCAACTGTAAGAAATCTTGGATAGCAACACGAATACCAGTCTTAGGTTGCTTTAGACTTTGTTGATCTCAACTGCTGACACCTCGACATATAGTAGGAATGTTCTCTCCTCACCAGTTCTTTCCTTAAAGCTACAATTTTCTTCTTGGATGAGGAGAATGGGTGTCTATAGCTCTTCAAAAATGAACTTCATTAAGTGCTGATCTTTTATGAATAACTCAACCTAAATAAACCTGGCACTGAATGTTTTACTCCTCTTTATGGGAGGTGAGGAACTGGGTGCCTCTTGACCCACTCCAAGTTTGTTATTTTACTTTAGAGTTGTAAACCATGTGATTGAAAAACAAACCAAACTGGAATATTTCTTTTTTTAAAAAAAATGTTTGAGAGAATGGAGGACTCAATTTGAATTGATGATTTTCCACTAGGGCTAATTCCCCCTGCAGGGGACATTTGGCAATAGCTAAAGACATTTTTGATTGTCACAATTGGCACGGTGCTACTGGCATTTAATGTGTACAGAAATCCAGCCCCCAATTGTTTTCCCGTAAGTAATGTATCATTTTTCCTCTGGCTGCTTTCAATATTTTTTTTTCTTTGTCTTTAGTATTGAGTGTGATTATAATGTGTCTGGGTATGGACTTCTTTGGATTCATCCAGTTTGGGTTTTGCTGAGCTTCCTGAATGTGCAGGTTTATCTCATTTGCCAAATTTGGGTAGTTTTCTTGCAATTATTTTTTTCTGCACACTCTTTCTCTTGTCCCTCTCCTTCAGGGACTCTGCTGACACAAATGTCAGACCTTCTGACATTGTTCCAAATGTCCCTGATGCACTATTTTTTTTCAATCTTTTTTCCTCTGTGTTGTTCAGATTGATAATTTCTATTAATCTACCTTCATTAAAAGGGGAGGGAACGGAGGTGGGGGTATAGACTGTCACTCACTGTGAGGAATGAGCAAAGAAGTAATGGGATCTGCTTGGAGTTAAAAGGATTACCCCAGTTTTTCCATTTACATATTTGATTAGTCACTTCAAAGGCAACTTGGGAGATAAGGCAGTTGGAGCCCATGTGCAAGCTGCCATCTTGCTCAGAAGTTCCCTAATTTCATGTTTTATTCATTTTAATCATTCTAATACTGTATATTCAAAGCACAGTTTTCAACTGTACTTGGAGAATAGGCTAATTATCCCTTAATAAACAGCACTGGGAGCTGAATTAGTTAATGGATATAGTTTCCCCACTTCTTTATAGTAAACACTGACTGGTGTACTCTGGGCCAAGTTTCTTTAAGTTTTTAGTTTACAATAAATAATTGTTTCCTTGTCTCTTATACAATATGTTCATTGCAGAAAAACTCAGAAATTACAGATAAGTAACCAGAAGAAAATTAGAGTAACTAAGAGAGACCCACTTAAAATAGTTTTGGTCCATGTACTTCCAGATTTTTTTTTTTACCAAAAATAAGTTCCAAGTATGCTTTTTGACGACTGTGCGCAATGTAATTATGGGTTTAACTACTAACATGAGTGTCGGTACTACCACATCATGCTGTATGACAAAATGTCCAACTTACCTGACATCAGCTTTCTAAAAATTGTATCACTTTCCAAGGCAACAAACATACTGTTTCCCTGAAAATAAGACCTAACCAGAAAATAAGCCCTAGTGTGATTTTTCAGGATGACACCCCCTGAACATAAGCCCTAATGCGTCTTTTGGAGCAAAACTTAATATAAGACCTGACCTTGTTTTTGGGGAAACACGGTATATTACCTGCTTAATGTCCTCTTTAAAAGTCTTTAATAAAGCTGTGAACTATTAGAGAATTCTCTTATTTAGTAACTCACCTGCTAAATTTACAGCCAGGTTAATCATACATGTCCTGTTGTCACTAAGTAATAAAGGCAACAATGCAAATGCAAGAATAGCTTAATAAATAACTATTTATTAAGCACTTACTATGTGTCAGCCCTCCTGGTAAGCAACTTATAAATACAAATTAAAACCATTTCCTAAAATAATTCAGAAAACTGCATCATTTCATTGTAAGAAGTTTGGTTTTAATATAGTTCTAGAAAAACGAGCTAGCCATAGGGTCAATAAAACTCAAGAAACCAGGTAGTAGTGTTAGCTTGAACTATTCTCGCTTATTTTTTCCAAGCCCCATCAATAATTAAGCTATCCCTTGAGGCCACCAGAATACCATTTAATTCTTCTGCTACATTGCACTGAAATGCTGTGAAAAAGTTCCTCCTGTTATATTATTTACTATGTTGCATAAGCATACTAAATCACATGTGGTAGCTAAGAAAATAGTCACTTTATTTTTCAGGCAATAGACATTCATTGGTAAATCACAGCCAAGACCGTCTTTACTCCAGGAAGGCAAAAGGTAAGAGTTTAATCAAAAACATGAAATTCTAATGCTACCTTTTGACCTACTAATTCTATTTCAAGGAATGTAGCATAAAAAAATACCATAGATGCGTGAAAGATTTAAATGCCCAACAACAGGAAAATAATATGGCTACGCAGACAGTAAAACACTATGCAGGCATGAAGTTCCCTGTTATAAAAGATTATTTCCACACACAGGAACACAAAAAATATTTTACACAAAAAGGGCAAGTTCCCAAGCTATATGCCATAAAAATCTCAATTTTGTAAACTATATATATGTATCTGTTTGTATACTACACGTATGTTTATCATATAAATACTGGAAAGATATTGCCCAACTTATTAAGAGTACATAGTGTTAATATGGGTGATTGCTATTTACATTTTTAAATTTTTCAGTGTTTTCTAAATTTCTACAATGAATATATGCTTTACATTTAAAAAATAAGACCTTTTCTTTCATATATAGATTGGCAGTCTTCAGATTTTAAAAAACTCTGGAGAGAGAAAACCAAGATGGTACAGTAGGTAAACGCTGTGCTAACTTTTCTCACAACCACATCAACATTACAACTAGTCTACAAAACAAACATTACTGAGAATCACCTAAAATCAAGCTGAACTGAAGACTTTCAACTAAGGACATGTAGAAGAAGCCACCTCCAGATTGGTGGGAAGGGCAGAAATGCGGAACGGGCTGGTCCCACACACATGTGTGACCATTAAACATCGGGAGGGCAATTTTGGCTGTGGGGGTCCCTCACTATCCCCTAGAAGGGCAAGAGATTCCAGCCCCACTCCTGCCCAGTGTTCCGGGGAGAGAAGTCCCCATAATTTCTGCTTGTAAAACCCAGCAGAGATTGTGTCTGAGTGACAATGAATGCAGCTGCACTCACAGGCACCCCTCTTAAAGGTATTGCACTCGCACTTACCCACCAACGGAATCACTAGCTCTGAGCTCCAGCACTGGGGCAACAGCTGGAAAGGCAGCAGGGACATATGGTGGGGAATTGAGTTGTCTGGCTTGGGACAGGGGCTGGAGAGGCGGCTTTATCCTGGATAGGGGAACTAGTGGAGGCCATTGTTTCTTTGTTGAGCCCTCCCCCTTCCCGACTTGTGAACACAGGCAGCTGCCAGTCTCCGCTGTTCATTCGCCCGACCTGGAAATGGGAGACCCAGCCCCATCCAACTTTCGAGTACACCCCAGACACTTGCAGTGGCTTTTTCATGCAGACCACCTCCCTTGTTTCAAGCTACTGACTTTCCTAGGGGCTCTCAAAGGTTCACGGAACCCAGACAAGCAGCATCTGGCTTGAGTGTGTCCTGTAGCTCTGGCTAAGCAGCCCTAAACGGGCACTAGTGGCAGCCAGACTTGGTTTGTGGCTTCACCTCTCAAGGCGCTTCCAAGCACAACACAGGCAGCAGCTATCTGCAGATTTCATACTGGCTCCCACTGGGTGGTGCCCGGTGGGGCACGGGCTGTGGCTGAACTTGACCTACAGCGGATCACCTCCAAGGTGGTGCTGGGGCTGGTGCCCCCAGTGGCCAGTTTTAAAACGAGCTGGAGCATTACCCAGCCGCCTCCGAGTATGACACACCCAAGCAACGGAATGGGCAGGCACCAGAGTCCTGCTGAGGCAGATCCTGCTCTGTAGGATCAGCCCCTGCATAACAATTCTTACACTGTAGTCAAGGCCAGTCTTCACAACCAGTGAGCCCAAGGGTCATCCCTCACAGTGATGTGCAATTATCAACCAAGGCTCAACAACAAGAGGAGGGCACACACCACACACACAAGGGACACACCTGGAGTGCATGGCTCAGGTGACTAGAAAGACTGCGCCATTGAGCCCCCCAGCACACCTACTACATAAGGCCACTCTACTAAGACCGGAAGACATAGCAGCCCTACCTAATACACAGAAACAAACACAGGGAGGTAGCCAAAATGGGGGGGGACAGGTCACAAATAAAAGAAAAGAACAAAGCTCCTGAAAAAGAATTAAATGAAATAGAGATAAGCAATCTATCAGATGCAGAATTCCAAATACTGGTTAGCAGAATGCTCAGTGATCTCAAGGAGAACTTCAACAGAAAAATAGGAAGCATAAACATGGAGATGAAAACCATGAAAAAGAACCAGTCAGAAATAAAGGATACAATAACGGAAATGAAGAATATTATTATAGGGAATCAACAGTAGATCAGATAAAGCTGCGTATCCAACCAGTGATCCAGAAGATAAGGTAACAGAAAACACCCAACCAGAACAGCAAAAAGAAAAAAAGAATCCAAAAATTGAGGAGAGTTTAAGGGGTCTATGGGACAATATAAAGCGTACCAACATTTGCATTATAGGGGTACCAGAAGAAGAGAGAGAGCAAGGAATTGAAAACCTATTTGAAGAAATAATGACAGAAAACTTCCCTAACCTGGTGAAGGAAATGGACATACAAGCCTAGGAAGCACAGAGAGTGCCTAACAAGATGAACCCAAAGAGGCCCACACCAAGACACATCATAATTAAAATACCAAAGGTTAAACAGAAAGAGAGAACCTTAAAAGCAGCAAGAGAAAACCAGTTAGTTACCTACAGGGGAACCCCCATAAGACTGTCAGCTGATTTCTCAACAGAAACTTTGCAGATTACTAGAAAGTGATGAAATATACCAAGTGATGGAAAGCAAGGTCCTACAACCAAGATTACTCTACCCAGCAAAGCTATAATTTAGAATTGAAGGACAGATAAGGAGCTTCCCAGACAAGAAAAAACTGAAGGAGTTCATCACCACTAACCAGTATTACAAGGATTCTTATATAATCTGTCATTCTTCCTTTCAAATTAGGCCACACAATCAACAATACCGAAGTGGGTTAATTTAATTCTTGTGAGTCTGAATCTGATAACCTGTGGCATTTATGCCAAAATGGGGTAATGCTCAGTGACTTGGCACCAATCTCTGCTGCTTAGAAGCCCCAGCTATAACTTGGATGACTGACAGATGTTGTTGCCTCATCCAAAACTATCATTCTTCAGGATTTTCATAAGAAATAAATAGGGCCAAGAACGATAGTGTCCTACTGTGTTTCCCCGAAAATAAGTCCTAGCCAGACAATCAGCTCTAATGCGTCTTTTGGAGCAAAAATTAATATAAGACCTGGTATTACATTATATTTATTATATTACATTATTATATTATATTATATTATATTATATTATATTATATTATATTATATTATATTATATAGACTTGGTCTTATAGTAAAATAAGACCTGGTCTTATATTAATTTTTGCTCCAAAAGATGCATTAGAGCTGATTGTCCAGCTAGGTCTTATTTTCGGGGACACAGGGTAATTCTCAGAAATTTTGACCTATGCACTGAGTAACGTCCCCAGTTACCACCAAAAGACAGCAACAGTCATAGTAACTATGAACTATCTAAGACATTGGGCAAATATAAGAATGTATGCCAGCTAACATTACTCTACAATTTATATCTCTGAGCCTTTTGTTTCCATATCCCTGAAATGTGGATTATAATACCTGCTCATTAGGCAGCTGTAGGGATGTGTATAGTAATGAGTAAAAAATGTAGAGCACAGTGCTTGGTGCACAGTGTACAGATGTCATTATTACTGGTGAAGAAACAAAATAAATTATACTTGTACACATATTTACGCAAACCAAAGAAGGACAAAAACATCAATAATCAAAAAATATCCATGGGGATATGACAGACTTCAAGATAATTTAAAACACACAGAGATAATTTAACATATTCCCATGCTACCATTTTATGGCACTCCCTCAAACTACATACTTCTATCAACATTCTTAAAATTGGTAAATAAGATCAAAGGATAGGTGCTTAAATAAAGTGATGACTGCTAGCCGGCTGTGATCTTTTCTGCAACTGTGACTGCTGACATTATTTACAGTTTTTCGTGTAGCACATGAACTGCATACTTTCTGGCGGCAACACCAAACAGATGCAGAACACTCTTTTTCAGCATGAGTCATGGAAAGAAGGCAGCGAAATCTCATCACTCCAGGAGGCAGGGCTGGAAAACAGGGTAGGCGGCACCCCAGCAGCTCTTGTTCTTTGAGAAAGAAGTGAGGGCTGGCAATGAAACAGACCCATGTGTACAATGAGTCTCCAATTCCTGACCTCCTAAAATGGCAAAGCAGAACGTAAGAGAGTAAAAGCAAAGTCCTACTCTGTCCATGCTTATGTTGTCCATACATGATGGAGGGTCTAGAACAGAATACCTCTTATTGTTGAATGAATGAAGAAATCAGTGATGCCTCAGAGTTAAGACTCTCCATGTGAGGTAGATTTGGGGGAAACTGACAGGCATGGGGGACTGAACAACACAGGTATTCCCTGGGTTATTCCTGATTTCCCACGAACTGTTGAAATGTGAGGATCAAACTTTTAATTCCGCTACAAGCAAAGATGCTGTGAGACCATTGCTCAGAATCCACTTACAAATATGGTTTGGAACAACATAATAAGTGATGTGCAAATAACTTGTGATGATCTAGACATGTTTATCACAGTTGTGCCATATATTCTCCTTAGAATGAGGACACATTTAGTATAATGTCTAGTATAATTTCACATTACATAATAATAATTATGATTATGATTGTATGGAGTAAGTATACACGATATAAGTTCGTAGTAATAAAGATAACAGCTGAACACTAGTTTGGAGTTATTAAGTCCAGACACTGGGCTAAGTGGCTTTCCATGTATGACTATGAATCCTCTAAACAATTACGTGAAATAGGTTACTATATCTACTTTATGCATGTGGAAACTGAGGCTTAAGAAGTTTACAAATACCTCCAATTCCACAAAGCTACTAACAATGGCAAAACCAAGACTCACACCCACAGAGTTAAAAGATGAATCACTATGTTATTCTGACCAACAGGCTTCATTTATAGCTCGACAGGCCTAAATATGAAATAATCACTATTTAAATAATTAGGTGTTGCTTTTGTTGTTTTTAAAAAGCTTCACTTTCTCTACCTGTTGAAAACTCTGCCAAATGTAGGCAACTATTTTTATAACTGGTTCTGATGTGATTAAAATGTAAGTCTTGAAGTTGTTCCCTAAACCTATCCATGGAATTAGGTGTCCCTATATGTATCTTTTTGATTATTATATCCATTTGGATACAGAAAATATTCTTAGAATTATCTGTTCCAAATTCTTTACTTGATACAACATTTTGGGTAAAGGGATTCTCTATCATTGACTCACTTGAGTAGGATACAGCTGTGTAAGAGGCCCAACCTGTCAAGCTCCCATCATCTGTTTGGATCTCCAAAGAGATAGGGAGTATTTCTGAAAAATGAGGAAGTCTTAAAGTCTCCCAAGAAGAACAGCATTCTGCTCACTAAGGACTCCATTGCAGTTTGAAAGGTCATTTCATACTGGTTCTGATGATTGCTTTCTGTTCTGAGAGCAAATAGAACCATAACAATGCAAGAAGAGCTGGAAAAGAGGAAGGTTGGTGATCAAAAAAAATGCAGAAATGACTCGTCTAAAGATCTTTGAACTTGGTAGGTAAGGGTCTGGCTTCCTGTTCTTTCAGATGACAAATGTGTCCTAATGGGCTCATCTGGCTCCTCAAAAAGCTCACCTCTCTCTCCCCTTTGCCCTTTAGCTCTCTCCTTTCTTTTTCCAGCAATAATATTCATAGAAAGGTGGGGTGTGTAGCCTGCTGCGTTTGCTTGAGGAAGGTAGAATCTGATACCTGTCATAGTAATGACTGTTAACTTTCCAGTGGTCAACAATAGTCAGAAGAAGACCCATTAAAGGCCAAAGTAACCACTATAAATCGATGGTTTCCAAAGACTGTAATTCTTTGAATCCCAGAAAATCTTGGTAAGAAGAAACTACTAGGTAGCAAACAAATGAGCACGTCTGATGTGTGTGTGTCTTTACTGTATGTTCTCTAGTCCTTCTCTTCAAGAGCCAGGCACTCATTCCCCCACTGCAGGGAATACTGGTTGCTGACTACTGAAACTCACGGCTGATCCCTCTCTGGGAATTACCCTCCACCAAAGGGAGCTGCCTCACCCCAAGATTACTTAGCCCCATCCCCAGGGCAGCTCAAATCCAGTGACTGAGAAACAAAGCAAATGCCCTTTGCCTGGATTTGAGACAAAAAGAGACAACCTCAAAGGGCCATCCCAGCTGCCAGCATCTATCGGTTCAGCTTCGCGCTCTGCCTGGTCCTGCCTTCCACACTCCCTCAGAGAGGAGGGCAAGCTCCTGAATCTCTTAAATCACCACCAAGCTCACAAAGCAAGTAAACAGAACAGCTGGGAATCAAATCCAAATTCATTTGACTCTCATCTCTAGCTTTCTATCACCTTTGTTAAGCCCTCGATTTTGACTTACAAAATGCAAATTTTAACATCTTAACAAGACATACAAAATCGCTTTTTGTATGACCGTCCTTTTTTTAGCCTCACATCCCATCACTCTCACCCATACAACCTTTAGTCCAGTCACATTAAATTCTTTCCTTTCCCTGAAATAAGTCACTGTCTTGATCTGCCTGATGACCACTGCCCTCTCCTACAGACCTCACAGCAAGTGTTCCCTTTTCTGTGAAGAATTTCCTGACCCTCCAGCCTTCAAGCTCCCACAGTGGGTTGTGCATCCCTTTAGCCAGGTAACTGTTCATTACTATAATGAGTTCCCTGCAGGCAGGGACATGTCTTCCCCAGCAGAGCATTTTGAAGATGTTTTGTTGAATGGATACATGAATTCAATGGAGGCGCTGGTCCCAGAGGCCCTGGCTAAATGGTTGCCAGCACACCCATGACCGGGAAGCGCCATCCAGTGCCATCCAAATCTGGACCAACTGCGACCTCCTTGACCACAAGCACTCATTTTTCTTCACTATCTAGCCTTTCCAAGGCCTAACACTATCTCCTGCTCGGAAGATGCTCCAAAACAAATCAAAACAACAGCAACAACAACAAAAAGAACACTGAACCAAATGAGGTCTTGGCTGAAAGGACTGATGTGTGAGAAAATTACTTCACTTTCATGACTCAGTCTAAACTATTTTTTTTAAGCTGTACTTTATAAGATTACACAGGATATTTCGCTATTTTCTTCTTAATTAATAGGCTCTTAGTTCTAAATTTTTTAAATTTCTCCTTTGTTTGAAACGTTTACCCCGCTATTACTAGAGCAAAAGTTGCCTTGGAGTGTGCTCAATTCCATTTCTCGGTCAGAAATCAAATCTAATGTGGATTCATCGGACACGACTAAGAAGTTTCCCAGCTGGCCTGCTTAACACTACATCTTTGTTTTAAGGGGCCCCTTTGAAACATAAATATGTCATTAATCTACAACGTGTTCCTCCCCGCCCCCCACTTTCTGAAACTAATAATTACTTACTGAATAGAGGTACAGATATTGGTATAAACACCAAACACCACTAGCACAAAGCTGAGGTGGAGGTTGGGGGAACCCTTGTCCTACAAACATAAAAACTGAAAGCCAGTCTAATTGGGCAAGTAGCTGCATTCTCTTCACAGGAAATGGTCCAATTTTGTTATTGTTCTCAACAAAAATGTCCAAACAACAAAAAAATTGCTGAGAGCTGGCTGAAACTAGTAACAATGATAAGAAGCCATAAAAGCCCAGTTCCTTTTTTTTTTTTTTTAAATGGATTTGGGAAAGAGGAAGCTCTCTGGCATGTAAGGGACAGAATTTTCTGTGCCCTGTGGACTTTTTTTCATGTCACTCCAGCACAGCCTCTGCTGCCGATCTGGTGGGGAGTGAGAAGAAATTGTGATAACATTTTCCTGAGAGAGCAGCACATCTGCTTATCGTGTTCTTCACAAGTCTCTGATCATGTGTGAACCTCAAACACAAAATGTAAGCCTTTTCCTCTCTCGATCTGTTTTTTCCTAACTGCAGACAGTCCGTTACTAACTGCAGAAAGGCAACTGGTGATACACCTCATTTTAAACTTTTGCTCACATTGTTCAGGTCACAGATTCAGGGATTTCACTCCTCCCGTATGCTTGCTCAGGCTTAACTTTTTATTCTGTGTCTTTAAAAGCTTCATTCATTTACTTTTGTACCTAAAAGGGAGTCCACTTAAGTGCTTAAGGCACCAGCCCTTTCTCTGTTGTGGCTACAGGCAGAGCAGTTTCAGGAAGGCATACGAGAGCAGGACTGATGGAGAGCACCTTTTTAAACATCCTGGTGGAATCCTCACTTATCTGCATGAACCGCATAATCACGTTGTTCAGATAGATGTCACTCAAGGTTGCATGGTCTTTGCTTTCTCTCCTCACTTGGTTCAGGAGCAAGTACCAGCAGTTCACTGGAGACAACAAGTTCTGGTCTTTCCTAAGAAGTAAAGAAAGGCAGAATTACCATCAGTTTCAACACCGCCCCAAGCAGCTGAGGGAAGGCACCAAGGCATACGAGGAGCCCGGTACGGTGCAGGTATGGTGGCTGTTATTTCTCCTCTGGGCATTGCTCATGCCAGGACATTTGACAGGCAGCCGAACAGGCTTCCAGGCTGTGACAGCAGAGCCAGCAATTCCCAGGGCTTGGAAGAAAGAACCAGGACCAAGAACGCCAGTCAAAACCCACACTCTGGAGCCAGTCGTGGGACCCTCACACACAGAGTACTCAGGCAGCCCTTCAGCCTTAAACACCCACTGAAGAAGGCAGTTCGTGTTTACACAAAAATCTACAGACTCAGACAAACCGGTGTGCCACTGCACACAAAGTCTGCTTTGAGCGTTCTGCCTGTCGTTGGAAAAGCGATGTGGCTGGGTATGCTTTCCATGGGACATAAATTTGAGGGTTAGTTATTAATCCTCTCCTTCCAAAGAATCAGGACGATATAACATTGTCTCAAGGCCCATGAACAGAACCAAGAAGTTTGCTGGCTTATAACTTGTCACACATCCTGTTTAAGCCCATTGAACTATTTCAGATTTATAACTACTCCTTGTTTACTCTAGATGATAAAGCGAAAAGCGAATGTAAACAACAAAAGAAGATCTGTAAAAAAAATCTTAAAGGAAAACTCCGAACAAAAACAGTGACCAACTGGGATGTTACTGCTTAAAAAAAAAAAAAAAAAATCACACACAACTCTGAATATTAATTAAATTAGGAAAGAAATCAGTAAGTCAGGTTTTTCTGCCAGTAAGTCCCTCAGATTCAGAATTTCGCGCTGCAGCAAGTCAGAACCCTCTCTGGAATACAGAGGAAGGAGAGGATAGAGGTAGGAATAGGTATAGGGAAAGAAACCCATGATCGAGGGTCTTAGCACTTATACCCAGGAGAGAAGCCACCCCCAGCTGGCACATTAAGACTCACACACACCCACACACCTGGAGAACCCCAAGTTTTTCTCAAAGCTCTCAGGCACGGGGCAGGGATTGTATGGCAGACAAACAGTGCCTTTCTACTGACATTCTGTTTTTTGTTTTGTTTTTTAATATGGAATGCTTCACGAATTTGCGTGTCATCCTTGCACAAGGGCCATGCTAATCTTCTCTGTATTGTTCCAGTTTTAGTATATGTTCTGCCAAAGCGAGCACTCTACTGACATTCTTTATCCACCCTGCCCAAGAGGGAAATGTTACTTTATATGAACTTCTATGTATATCCCTTATGTTAAAGTAGCCCGTAAATTATTTGATAACATTTCACACATTTTTGTATCCTTACATAATGCCCATAATAAGCATTAAATAAATGTTATTTCATTCACTGCATAAACATTTGTTATTGCCTTAAAAATAGTAGTAGTAATAATAGTAATAGCAGTCATCGTTTACTGAACACCTACTGTAAGAAGCAGCTCAGAGGTCAAGAGCATGGAATATAGACCTACACTCAGGTTCAAATCCCAGAACCACCACGTACTAGCTATGTGATCTTGGCCAAATTATTTTAACCTCTCTGTGCCTGTTACTTCATTTGCAGAATGGGTAAAATAACAGAATATTGTGGAGATTATTTAATATACACTTTTGCATGTTAACTAAAATGTCTTAGATCCACCAAGTGCGAGATAAAGTTAGCTCTTTTAATTCAGGGGCTGATCTAAAGACTACACATATTAACTCTACTGAATTCTATCATTTAAGGCAGAGATCCTTTGTACCCCCTCTATCAATGAGAGAACTGAAGCTTACTTATGAAGGTGCAGTGATTTCCTGAAGACCAAACTAGTGTCAGAGTCTTTGAGTCCAGGGAGGCTGATCCAAGCCCTTGGTCTTTCCACTGTGCAGTGGTAACATGAAGCCAAGGATTGTTCTACACTAGGAGCCCGGCAAAAGTGAGTAAGAGCTAAACTCCAAAGTCAAGCATAAATGACTGGTAAGGTTACAGTGTTCAAGATTCCACATTTGTCTTCAGAGGAGAAAGAATGTTGTGGCAGACCCCATGCCAGCTATCAATCGCATCAAGAAATGTCAAATTTCTCACTAATGGTCATATCGTCTCATTTTACAAGCTAGGAACTGAAGGCTCAGAGAGGTTATAAAATTTGACCAATGTCACACAGTAAAGGCAGTATTCAAACCAGGTCTGTCTGACTTTCCCCACCCCCGGCAGTTTTTGTGAGCTATTTTTGTGACATATAACACTGTATAAGCTTAAGGTGTACAGCACAATGGCTTGACTTACATAAATTTGTGAAATGATTACCTGTCTGACTCTTTAATAAAGCTTGTCTTTGAATTTTTCCTAATCCTGAATTGTCCTTTGTAGATTTATTATTCATTTTATCTTCAGTCCCATATTCAATAATAAACTACTCAACTCAAAGAAAATTCCAAGTTGCTTACCTTTTGAAAAAAAAACTGTAATAGTTAACAAAGACAGTTAACAGGAAAAACAAAAAGTGGCAACTGACCCACTAAGGGACCGGACTGAGGTGCACGGGCCCATGCATATTTTCAATTCACAACCAATTACCAAGTTCAGAACACAGAAGACAACATTCAAAAATGTTTACTGAATGGAGGAATGGGGCTGTCTTCCTATGTGCAATGACTTTAAAAAGGGACAGTTACAGTAAATGTGAATATAGTACTGGCTCCAGTCTCCACTTTCTAGCTCCAGCCTCTGTCAAGTACATTTGACATTTGTTTACCCTGGAAGTCATCCCTAAGATTTAATTCTACGCTGGCCCAACACCAGAGGTTAAAGTCATCCCCCCAAAAAAGGCATTCCCCATCCAGAATAGTTTTGCATTTGCATCTGCCAAAGTACCCCAGGCATAGTGTCCACACTACCTCTTGTGCAGCATCAAGAGCCACAGAGGGGTATAAAATGCAACCGCAAAGACGACAGTGAAGGCAAGGACAGGCACCTCTGCAGCCCCCACTGGGCAGACAGGCCTCCTGTTGTCACCCGGGGTGGGGTGGGGGTGGGGGATGGATGGTTTTCTGTTTCATCATTTCCCTGAGATAGCTTTCTTCTGGCCCTGGTTTTAGACTGGGATGCAATGCGATAAGGTTGGTGGTGGCGAAGCCCTCATTTCCCACTCTTTACCTTGCCCCGGCCTCATCTTCTGGCCCCAAGGGGGACTACCACGTTAGCTCTAATGCGTCTTTTGGAGCAAAAATTAATATAAGACCCAGTATTATATCATATCATATATCATATCATATATTATAAAGACCTGGTCTTATATTATAGGAAAATAAAACCGGGTCTTCTATTAAGTTTTGCTCCAAAAGACGCATTCGAGCTGATTGTCCTGCTAGGTCTTATTTTGGGGGAAGCACGGTAAATGGCAGATACAACCACCAATTTGATTTTCAGTTCCCTCTTCCTTTTTTGGCCCCTGGAAATTTCCCTTAACTTTCCTATGAGTTCAGTTATACATTTTTAAAAGACTGTCTATTACATTTTAACCAGATTTCTGGGAGTTTTGTGGCAGAAGTATTTTTTAGATTATCTGCTCCACTACATTTCCAGAAATGAAAGACTATGCTGCCTTTTTAGTATCTCCTAACCAAGTCTATTTCTACTGGCAGTACTGCTAGCTCACACCAGAGAGAGCCCCCTACATGGTCTCCCTCTCTCAACAATGGTGTCTTCCCATCCACAATCCTATCTATGGTCTTTGCCATCATTTTAAAATGCTGGTCTGAGTTGCTCACCCTTCTACTCAAAACTCTCTGAAGGCTTCTCATGCCTTTAGGATAAAGTCCAAAATGTTGAGTAGGCTCTACAGGGTTCCATGATCTGGCACAATTTGCACCTGCAGCCTTGCAGCTCCCCACCTCACTACTCACTCCCACTGAATTACTTTCCTGTTCTGCAAAGCTGCCCTACACCCCTTCCCTTCTGGTCCCTCATGCATGATGGGCCCCTTGCCAGGAACATCCTGCTCTGGTCCCCCTAAATGGCCATGCAGTCCTTCACATCTTCACTTATGTATCACTTCTTCCAGGACCTTTCCTTGACTTCCCTTCCCCACCCCCACTATGGGAAGGATTTCTGTCCATCTGTCCATGACATCCTGTGCTTATCCCTGTCGGAGTACTTGTATGCTCTTTTGGAGCTGTCTGCCTACTCGTCTCTCTCTGGCTCTAGGATGTAAATTATAAAGTAAATTTCATTATCAGAAAAAGCAGTCTATTTCTTAAATAAAGTACCATTAATATAAGGTTTAATTAGATTCAATCATAAGCATTTTTTTTAAAAATCATAAGCATTTTACCAAACGTCTTTGTGATAAGCTAGGCTCAACTGTGATGACCATAAACATGATGGGCAGTTGGGGACAAAACGTAAGCAACCCTCACTGCTTATTTTCACATAAAATCACTGCAGAAATCCTGAAGGCTTTGCTTGAAGAATCAGCTATTTTAACTTTGCCCATCCAAATGTCCGCCTGTGGTAGGTATCAACTCCTAGTGTTTTGTAATCAAGAATTATATAAAAGCGTTTTCTTCTTGAATATAAAGTTACCCACAGATATGTGTTTATTGGAAAGAGAAACGTGTCAAGAGAATATTATTAATTTAAAATGTTGTCAATTGATGTTCATAAATTATAAACACAGATGGCTGCTCTTATCTATGGGGACACGCCAATTAACAGCTTATCAGACAAAAAACGGCAAATTCTAAAACCAACAAGGGTGGTAACAAGGTGGACATCATCTCGGAAAGGTGACCCCGAGTCTAGTCTCTCTTACTTGTACTGCTGGTGATCCTTAGTGCTTCTGGTTTTTGCCATGAACCTTTCTGCTAACTTCTCTAGGTTCCGAGAATATTCCGTCTCAATTTCTGCTTTTTTCCGAAAGAAATCTTGCAGGTCCTGGAGAAGCTGAACTCGCATCTCTGTTTGCTGCTCCAGGCATTTTTGTTGTTCTACCAGTTGAGCTCGAATTTCTAAGGAGAGAAGAGAATCCATTTGATGAGTCCACGAAAATTACCGTGGTGTGCTGGTTTGTACAAGAGACAAGTAATGGATCCTAATATACATTTAGCTCTGTATCGGACCGTTATGAGACTGCTGTGTCCAGTCGGTTCTTTAAATCAAGTCCATGCTGACCCTTTAGAAGAATGACACAAGCCTCAGGAAAAACGTTAATAAATTAGAAACATGGATTACATTCGCAATGCCACAAACATGCCCGGAGTCATTAGGGGAAAAAATGAAAGCCTGTCAGATAACAATTCGTAACATGTGATATCTTTGGGTAGCTGAGCACATTGTAATTTTTTCCAGCAGCATTTTACCTCAACTATCCCTTTGAGTGTGAATGGCAAAGAAGTGAGCATCATTTCTGCCAGACTTCTGAACCACCACGCAGTTGCCAGTTGGCACATATGGACACTGACATCTGGTAATTTTTATGTACTGCAAAAATTCCTAGTTCATAAAACACGTAGCTTCAGGGTTCATAGGGATGCTGTGGCTAAAAATAATTTCTTTCTACATCCAAATAATCCATTTATAACGCGGCAATCCCTGGATTCTGCTCTATTATTTCGTTCATGAAGAACTCTTCACTTGGACACACTATTCGAAGTAACAGCCTTATTGACACATATATTCCTGAAAAGAATTCTTCCACCATTTTAATACATTAGGAACAGGAACGTCAGTAATTTAGCGACTTAGGAAAAACACAAAAGCTGAAGTATGTGTTATAAAATTATCTGTAAAGAACTATAACAATGGAACATGTGTTTTGGAAAATGAGACACAGTAACGAATAACCACTGATTTGTTTTTGTTCTCAGATCCAGGACTCACCTCCAAAGACAAGAATATTCATATTGGAAAACTTCTCTATTTTGTCTTGCCCAGTGTCAGTGCACATTCCCCGAAAGTGAGGGCTGAATCTAATTCAGTGGAGTTAACAGAAATCAGTGTCCAAATAACACCACCTCAATTTCTTCATTTTTCAATAGACAAAGACTGAGTTGATTACATAACAGAGGGTGTCAAAAAAATGTATACACATGTTAAGAAAGCAAGAAATTGTATTAAAATTACGCTGATGGTCACCACTTTGAGCACCTCTTGTAATTGCAGAAGTCAAACGTGACTTGTATTCATCTTTTGTTATCGGTATATACTGAGTATTACAATTTTAACACAGCTTTTTCCTTTCTTAAAAATGTGTGTACATTTCTTTGGCACCTCTGTATAGGCACACACTTGCCCATGTTTAATTAAGTTCATTAACAGTGGGATGGTCAAGTTCTGAATGGGGAGTCAGGAAATTGGCTCAACTTAATAATCGCTAATAGTAATTAAACACTTTCCATGCTATACCCTACTAAAGTAAGTAGTAGTATATCCCTATTTTATAAATAAGAAACTGAACTTTACGGAGGCTGAATACTTCATCTAGGGACTTCAGCTAGTAAGAAGCACCCCTAGGCCCCTAACCCAGGTCTGCTGGTCAAACAGAACACTGACGCCCACCTTCCATCCATGCAACATGTGTTGAGCACTGACATCCTGGCAAAGAAGATACAGCAACTGTGAAACAAAGTTTCTGCCCTCCCAGTAAGGTTATGTTCCAGGCAAAACTGTTCCAGGGGAACCTTGGCAGAAGATAGGGAAATATTTGTCAAGCACTCTCTCTTGGTTTCTCTGCTTTTAGATTGGGGGCTCCACTCATTCATCTCACAGAATGTGGTGAACACAAGAGTGGAGACGTTATTATAGGCTTTTCACTACCATGAACAGCACCTGGCTTTTTCAGTCACTCAGAGTACCCGTTTTTCAATACAGTATTATACTCAGCATGTCTGCCAAACTCTTTCACCCACAAATACAGAACTATTTTTGTTTCATAATGAAAAAAAGGGGGGGGCGAGGGGGAGTAGTTCTCATTCAGGAATCCCAGTAAGTCTTAAGATTTAGTAATTTTAGCACATCTTCTTGTGCTAAGAGAAAATAAATCAATCAGCTTAGACTATCAACTAGTTTTCTCTCTCTCTTTTTTTAAGTTGCCTTAGTGCCAAATAAGAAATAAAAGTGGCTGAGAGTACCAATCTCATCAGAAGTACACAAAAACGAAACGGCCTTCTTACTTTAGTCTTATTCTTAAGGTATTCTCTTGCTTGCTTCTTTCAGGGTTCAAAATCAAGAACCAGGGAGTTTTGAGAGGGAGGACTACATTTAAACAGTTAAAACCTCATCCTCATTTTGCAGGGAGTAACTGTTACTTCATGTTATCTGTAATTTTCCAATCAAAATAAGGCACTGGCAGCATTTTCAGTAGTGAAAATGTGCTGCCGGGACCGAACCTACAGTATCATCTGGAGAAAATAAAATAGGCTCCAAAAGTTACAGGGGAATCCATTTGATTACCAATTTCCTTTAGAAAAGTTTAGGACAAATGAGGAAAAGATCCGAAAGGAAAAAATTAGTATGGAAGTCCTACCACAGCAAGCACATTGTTAGGAAGAGAAACGCTTTGGATTACTCACACCACCTCAGAGCCACAAGGCAGCACAATGAGTTAAGTCACCTGCCTGCACATATGATGTGGCTTTACTAATATGACCTCCCTAGATTTGAGCTAACCTAATACGGCAGCGAAAATTTTAAAATATTTTAAAATAAATAAGTACATAAGGAAAATAAATGCTTGGTCATATAAATTCTGGTCCGCTGCTCAGAATCAATCAAAGCAGCCCGTGATGCACTGGGCCCCACACTGTCATCCCCTGGGATGGGACCACAGGTGGCTAAGGGGTGTGGCACCACCGTCATCCTAGGTACCTCAGGAGCATTAGGGCTAAAACTGGTGCCAGCACGCCATGAAGGAGTGATTTCTAGAAGGAACTGTGAGGCTGCTTCTGGAGAAGGGATGGCAGCTTCTCCATCCCTTCTTTAAGGACACTCTTTCAGGGCACTTCCTATTAGCTTTCTTGGATTAGTATTGACCTGCATCATTTTTTTCAAATTTAAGCTTTGTATTAATTTTGTTAACTCCTATTAATTTTGTTGAGCTCCTATTTTGTGTTAGGCAGAAGACTAGGCACGGAAGTTACAAAAATTTGTCCGACACACTTCCTTCTGGTAGGAAAGGCAAATCCCAAACTGATAATATCCACACCGTGCTCAGTGCTAACCGAGGAATGCACCAGGAAGCGACGGAAAGACGAGCTGACTCAGACTGCAGACGTGCCTGGAAGACACACCGCCCTGAAAGCGAAGTGGCTTCCATGACATACAGTTGTAACCACCAAGAAGTGAAAGACAACCCAGAGAATGGGACAAAATATTTGCAAATCACATATCCAATAAGCAACTTGTACCTAGAGTAGGAACTTGTATCTAAAATAGGGGGGGAAATGGATTCATTTGAAATATGGTGTTGGAGGGGAAATCTCCAGATACCTTGGACCGCCTAAAAGACGAACACCTGGGCCTAGAGCAAATTAAGCCCGAAACATCGCTGGAGGCAAAAATGACAAAACCGAAGCTGTCCTATTTCGGCACATCATGAGAAGGCAGGGGTCTTTGAAAAAGACAATAATGTTAAGAAAAACAGAAGTCAGCAGGAAAAGAGGAAGACCAAATATGAGATGGATTGACTCCAGGAAAGAAGCCACAGGCCTGAGTCTACAGGAGCTGAGCAGGGCTATTGACTAGAGGGCATTGTGGATGTCATTCGTTCATGGGGTCTCCAGGAGTCAGAGCCAACTCAATGGCATGTAACACACATCTAGGATAAAAAACTCACACATAATACCAACATAAATAACCCAACTTAAAAAATGGGCAAAGGATCTCAATAGACATTTCTTCAAAGAAGATAGTATACAAATAGCCAACAGCACATGAAAAGTGGTTCAACAGCATTACCATCAGCAAGATGCAAATCAAAAGCATGATGAGCTGCCACATCACTGCCACTAGGATGGCTCTCATCAAGAAGACAGATAATGAAAAGTGTTAGAAAGGATGTGAAGAAATTGGAACCCTCATATACAGCTGGTGGGAATGTAAAGTGGTACAGCCACTTTGGAAAACAACCTGGCAGATTAAAAGATTAAATATAGGGTTAACATGAACTCAGTAAATCCACCCCTAGGATTATACCCAAGAGAAATGAAACCATAATTTTACACAAAAACTTGCACACAAATGTTTATAGCAGCATTATTCATAATAGTTGAAAAGTGGAAACAACCTAAACATCCATCAACTAATAGAGATAAACAAAATGTGGCCATAAAAAGGAATGAAACACTGATACATACTAAAACATGGTTGAATTTTGAAAATAGAAGCACAGTGAATGAAACTAGTCACCAAAGACCATAGTGATTCCATCATTGTGAAATGTCCATAGACGAATCCATAGAAACAGAAAGCAGATTCGTTGTTGACGAGGGCTAGAGGATTTGGGGGAAATGGAAGGTGATTGCTATGGGGTGCAGGGTTTCTTTTGGGGGTGATAAAAATGTTCTCAAAGTGATTGTGGTGATGGTTACTAAACTGTGACTATACTAAAAACCAGTGAATTGTATACATCATATGGGCTAGTTATAAGATGTAAATTATATCTCAATATAGAGGTACTACAAAAAGAGATATACTGCAGTATCACAATTCCATAAAATTTTGGTTGTTGAGACATTTCTGAGAATCATGATAATGGTAATACCAACAAAATAACTCCTCATATTTCCATTCCTAGTACTTTTCAGTAGTTTATCAAATTAGACAACATATGGGGCAAGCACTTTAAAATGACATCTTCATAAAATGGCTCTTGCTTCATTATTTTTACTTCGTCCTGAATTTATCTATAAGCCAGAATAGTAAATTTACTTACTGGGAACATCACGTGTATACTAACTGTTACAATTTCTAATGGCATAGAAAAGATTCACCTAATAGAAGGAACACTAAGAGGGCTTATCGCCCTGACTCTCACACAACTGCATAAACAACACAATCTCTTTTGTGCATAAAAATGCCAACTCTGAGGAGGCTCGAAGCAGTCATTAAGTAAATCTAGGGCAGGACCTACTAAATAATAATAATGGCCTTTTTAACAGGGCTAAAATTTACTGTCTTTTTTAAATGACTATTATTTCATTTGTTTACAGAGCATCGCCACAGAATGAATCAACATCAATAATCCAACAAGAACACTACATAAAAAAGTGTGCTTTCAAACTACTCAATCTGAAAAAAAAACCAAAACTGAAATAGTTCCTCTAAGCTATAAGAAATCTAGTGACTAATGCGTACCAAACAAAATGGAATTGCCCAGGAAAGGAAGACACAAAGGCATTTCTTGCTATTTTCTCTGGTAAAGGGTAGTCCTAACTCTTAAAATAAATTTGTGTGATACCACTGAATGATGTATGCTTCATGGAAAGACTGAGTCCAGATTGGGCTGTTTCTCTCATATTGTTACATTTGAATGTCTAGGACGAGGACATAAAATTGATGGATTGGATATGACACTCGTAATCATCTAGCAAATAAAACACAACATTTCTAAAGCATCACAAAGCATCTCAGTCATCTCATAGTCGGGGTTGGTCAGATTTCCTTTATGATATCAAAAAAGTCTACATTCTGTTTGGATGTCTCAGGCCCTTTACTCAAAGGATGTAAGGAATTTTCCCAACAGGCACATGCGAGCCCCTGGAATGACTTTAAGAGAAGAACCCAGTGAAATTCTAACTGGTTCCATCATTTGTTCACATGCTCTTTGCTCATGTGAAAATACACACAACCTCGCAGCCACTGATCAGCTAACCACCATGTGCAAACTTTTGTGAAATATTCTTCTTAGGCTAGAAATTTGGGGCAAAAAGAGTTCATAAAGGGGAGCTGGGATTTTTTAAATTTTTTGTGTGTGAATGGACCAAATAAACAAGGCTATGTCTTCATTTCACTATAAATTTGAACCCAAGTGCTTCTCTTACACTCTGCACAGAAACTAGGTGATGTCAGGATGGAGTTACAGTGCCAACTATTACAAGACATGTGACATGTGGGAAGTCACTTAACCTCTCAAAGTTTTATCTTGTAAAATAATAGCTCTACCTCACAAGGTCTGGTGAGAATTAAATGAGATATATAAGTGAAAAGCATGCTGTAATCTGTAAACCACTAGGAAACAGATGGAGGTGTTATTACCAGTACCAGTAGGCTTTTGTTTGAAAACAATTTATTTTCTTGTGCCAGACTCCTTACTAGTGGCTACTGTGTTTCCCTGAAAATAATACCTAGCCAGATAATCAGCTCTAATGTGTCTTAAAATTACAAAAATTAATTTTAAGAGCAAAAATTAATATAAGACCCGGTCTCATATTATATAAGACCAGGTATAATAAATATAATATAATATAATATAATATAATATAATATAATATAATATAATATAATAAATACCAGGTCTTATATTAATTTTTGCTTTAAAAGACGCATTAGAGCTGGTGGTACGGCTAGGCCTTATTTTCGGGGAAACACAGTATAAACAACAGACTGGAAGTTGTGAGCCCAGCCCCGTCCTCAGTGAGGAGACAGGCGATAGAAACAGACAGTGAGAGCTAGTGACCTTCAGCGTGTTAATGTATGAATGTCAAGGAGCAGTGGCAGGTGCGGGGAGGAAGCATCCATGGTTAATTAATGTTGGAATTAAACATTTTAGACATATTGGGTTTATTAATTTCACTTGTTCATGTTTGTTTTTACTTTTTCAAATGACTACCATGAAAAATCAAAAATTAGAAATGTGGCTCCTCTATAGGACCATCTCCTCCAGGATATGAGTGAATTAGCAATTAAGGTTTTCATTAAGTGGAATCTGGAATGTGGAGTTCCCGTCAGAAAAGGCCTCTGAAGAGTTATTAGCACGCTTGATCAGAAGACAAGGCTTATTTATGCACAAGGCAAATATGGGACAGATTATAGAGAATCAAGACACAAGTTCCAGTTAGAAATGCGACCTTGGAGTAGTAAAACTTTCTCTGTGGAACTCACATTTCCTCAACTGCAAAATGGTCACTAATCATAACTATACCCTCCTTCCAAAGGCAATGGAAAGCGGCAATGACGTGAGGTCTGAAAAGACTTTCCCAACATGTAAAGCACTGTATTGGCCAATTACCATAAAATATGTAATGAAAAAAAGAAAAAAGTTCAAAAAGTGATGGTATCAACTACACTGGCTAAAGGATTTCAGAAAAGATCATACAAGTCAACTGGTGTCCTCAGTGATAGCTTTAGGGGGGGTTGGCCCCGCACACTGCCTTTAAAGGACATGTAGGATTTGGGAGGCTGTGCCAATTTGGGGAATGGAAATGTAGTTCTTTAAACTAAAAATGGTATTTTTGATGCCCTGGTCCACAAGAGTTAGGTTCTGGGGAAGGAAGTTTCGGGTGGCTTCCTGCCAGGTACTAGCTCTTGGAAAATGTAACTCCCTAAAGTCTTTTTCTACTTTTGAATTATAGTATCACCAATATCTTCAGCAAACTAAATAGCACAGACATATAGGAAATAAGGTTTCCACTCTAAGCTCAAACTCCTGGCCTCACCCTAGAACTCCTACCATATTTGGGGGGAGCCGAGTTATAATAAAACCTTTTGGCATAAAATAAGGTATGAAACTGTCCTCGAGGCACAGCTCATCCTCATGGTTTCGGAAGTGAAGTCAATTTTACAACACTTCTGACACTGAAAAAGAGGCTGTATCTATTTTTCTGTCTAAGTTTTCATTATAATACCTTCATTTGAAATGATGTTAACCTCAGTTATTGTATTTTAGAATAAAAGCTTACTGCAAAAGCATCAGTTTTCATAGCTTTTAAAAGCCAAATATTTTGACCTAAATAACATTTTCAGGTAAAGTATGGGAAATAAATTTGCACTTTTTTCCCCCAGATGAAAGCTAGCCAGGATAAAGACAATAAATTAAGGGGATCAATTATTGCAGTTTAACTACATTGTAGGAGAGGCCCGCTTGAGGAAGTACAGATCTGAATGAGTCACGATAATGCTTTTATTTAAAATGCACAAGAGGCAGGATTTCATTAACTTCCCCATAATCAAGCAAAGGCATTTAAGCCCATATTAGTAGATTGATTTTTACTAAAAGAAAAAGAGTGTGTGGAAACCATTGATCTGTGGAGAGTATAAAGATTTACATTTTGGAACGGCTATGTTACCAACAAAGGTTCCAGGCATTCTCTGAACACTGACTTTCTTTCCTGATCTAATTCAACATCAAGTCTCATGGAGTACACACAAAATCTTGCACATGATTTTCTCTGAATAAGTTTAAAGAACAAAAAACTTAAAGTAGTTTAAATCTTTTGTACTGAATTAATTGCAAATTGAGGCTTTTTCAAATTAAGGCTATTTCCTTACCTGTAGTAATTACAATTTTAAAGTGTCTACGGGAATGCAGTTTAACCTCCCAAAGCAATGTACCATTTATATCGAACAGAATATTTATTGAGTTCCTACTACGTTCCAGGTCTTGTGATAAGTAGTTGAAATAGCTTAGCTCATTTAACTCTTACAGCAATCCTACTATGCAGAACCTCCATTACACAGATGAGAAAATTGAAGCATGGGGCGGTTAAGTAGTTTGTCCAAAGTGATACAAGTAGTAAGTATTAGAGTTTGAATTCTCATTCAGGTTTATCTAACTCCAAAGTCCATGATACAAAATTATAATGTTCGACCATTACGAAGAGCAAGCGGAAGTGATCCAGGCCTGGCCTTCTAGACAATTTGTTGGAATATATATACATGCTATATGTACACTGTGTAACTATTAATGTATCAAATAAAAGTTTAAGTGCCAAGTGTGTAGCATCATTCAGAAAAGCAACGATTGTAAAATAAGAAAACTATTATAAAAGACCAAAAGGAAAAATAAAGATTCAAATATGTTTTCAAATCTACCTAAGTGGCTAATGCAAATTCCCTAGTATTTCCTGAATGTCATGGCTTTTAGGGAAACTACATATGCTTAGGTCAACTGCTTTTGTTTTAAAATCATTATTGTACTATTATTACGCTATAATTACTGTAATGTTTTGAACTATACAGATTATAAATCTCTTGAATATAGGAATCATGTCTCTAAATTTCCATATAGCACCTAATAGATATTCTCTGATAAATGTTCGTTTCAGTAAAGACAGTTATCAAAATGCACATTTGAACTTAGGACCCAAATTTTGCTAATTCATAAAATGATTTTCCTTTCTCCTCTCCCTGCAGCTCACTGTCCCATCACTACCTCTTCATTCTTTGCTCTATGTAGCCCTTCTGGAATCCAGCCCTAAAAGATTTCCCCCATAAGCAATGATCTATTTGATCAACAGTGGAAAAGAATCCCAGCTAAATCCACTGAATATCATAATGTTTTAAACATCTCTCAATTACATGTATATATTTTATATGTCTACTTCTACAGTAAGAGAAGACCTTCATCTAGGAAAATGACAAAGGAAACACCAATCATTTCACTTAATTTTCTTTAGACTTCTATTACAGACTTTGGCAACTTTACATCTTATTTTGATTTAACTACAGTTCAATAAATGAAAGTTCCAATAACCCCTGGCTTCAAGTAAACTAGAACTCTGGCTCAGGAGCTGATAGTAGAAAACCAGAAAGTAGTCTAGTTACCCATGCTTCCTCCACATTCACTTTACAACTGAAAACCACAATGTGGATCACAGAATACATATCTTCCAAGCTTTAGGTTACAAAATCCTTAAAGACACGGCAATTAAAAAAATCAGCTATATATGCACTATGTAAAACAACTTATATATAATCAATTTATGTATATAATCAACATACAATGTGTGTATGCATATATCTTTTACGATTTATCAGACCTAAGCAAATACTGAACATCATCCAGCTTTGTTTACATGTCAGAAATATTAATTCTCTTCTTTATTATTTTATCTCTTCAAAGTACCAAAGAAAATGTTCAATTTGACAGACAACCTATGTATTAAAAATAACATTCTTGGGGCGGCCAGATGGCTCAGTTAGTTAGAGCGCGGTGCTCTTAACAACAAGGTTGCCGGTTCGATCCACACATGGGCCACTGTGAGCTGCGCCCTCCACAACTAGATTGAAACAACTATGTGACTTGGAGCTGATGGGTCCTGGAAAAACACATTTAAATAATAAATAAAAGTTTTAAAAATATATTTTAAAAAAAATAACATGCTCCTATTTAATCATCAGCGATGAGCCAAACTCTCTAATAAAAGTATACTTCTAGTCCTACACATTCAACTTTACCCACGTAATCTGAAAACACTGAATGTCACAATGTTCATTCAACAATGTCCACTCAACAAGCGAACAGGTGAGGATAGAAATGCTTATGCTACTCATGTGACAAACATTTACTGACCATCTTCCAGGTGCAGGGCTCTGGAGAGACAAAGATAAATCCACTGCTTTTTGCCCTCAGGACCTCCCAGGCTAGCTCCTGCTCTACAGACATGAAAGGGAATATCTGTTATTTTTATAATGATTATTAGTTACAATGCAGTGTAGTAAGTTCTATTAAGGAAACATGAAGAAAAGTGCTGAGAGAACACATAGGAAGGAACAACAAATTCTGCACAGGTAAACTAGGAAAGGCTCCGAGGTGACACACTGGAGCTAGCAGCTAAGTAGGAATGTGCCAAGTTAGGGGTGGGTATAGGAAGAATATTATGAGCAAAAGGAGTAGCCTGTGCAAAGGCCCAGGGGTATGAGTGTCTGGAGAATTCAGGGCCTACATGGATGGCAGTTTGTTACTTCCTACAGGGCAATAAGATAAGCAGGGGCTGGGCCAATTATTAGGAAACTTTAAACATTGTATAAGAGATGCTATTTTTATTCAGCTCTCTATTCACTTATTGTAAGGAATGCTTCAATTTATTTAACAAGTTAAAAACAAAAGTATATCATTCACATTTAGAAAAGATGGCTACGGAACTATGTTCTAACTGAAGAAAATATCAGGAAATGACATTTCCTGTCAAATCTTTGACACTAGGTTTTTTAAAAAACTATTTTATGCTAATGAGATAAGAGAGGGCAGAGTCAGCTATATTTCAATAGAATACTGAGGATATGGAATGGAAGGACCATAATAGGATCAGAATTGCCTTTTATTTCACCATAATTAAATTTAAGTTTTAAATTAAAGTGGCTCTAAATTGCAAATTACTTAAAACACCTATTTTCTACCATTCTTATTTCCTTTGTGGAATTGCAATTTACTTTGAAAAAGTATACTTCTTAAAAGACATTATATCTTTTCGTCTTTACAACAAGCCCAAGTTCAGAAACACTAAGGTAAAAATGCTAGCATTTTCTAATTTTATACCTCTTTATAAGCTCTTACAGGATCTCAAATACAATATTAGCTTCATTGCCTCTGCCACGCCCCTTCTTACATAGCTGCTCTTATCTGGAAGAGATTCTTTTTTAAACATGACCAGATGCACGAATAACTCTAGTGCATTTTTGAGAACGACTGTCCTCCCTCCAAATCCAGTTAGCCTTGCCGCCCCTCTCCTGCAATTATGCACCCACAATCTAAAACAATGCCTTTTAATTGAATCTTTCCTCCCCAGCTTTTGGCCCACAGCGTGCACCTTCTCTGTTAAATTTCCACGTCTTCGGTAAGAGGTGAAAGTATTAACAAGATGAAAACAGAAGACAATGGACGGAGAGACAGGGAAGGAGGGAAGGCGGGAGCAGGAAAAGGATAAAGGGAAATACAACTTAATGAAAAAAAAACAAAGGAGAAAAGAATCTAGGAAAGAAAGAGGACCAGAGAAGGGAAAGGAGGGGCATGTAAGAAAGGGGGCAGGTGAAGAAAATGAAAGATACAAAGTGACGAATGTCCTCAGGATGTCACTGCATCAGCTGGGCGCCAGAGGGACGTGGAGGGCGCTTTGGTCGACTCCTGCTTGTCTTCGGGCTCTTAGATTTTTGAAGGGTACATTTTGCTTTTAACAAATTCCAGATACCAGACGTCAGTTTGGGGCCAGCATGAAAATAAAATTTCAAGGACAACGTAAAGCACAATTTCTTTTTCTTATCAGAATCAAAGTATAAGAGTTAAGAGTTATAAGATTTCCCTCCTCGTTAAGCCTCTAGAAACCTAGGTGAGATCAAAATTAGTCACAAACATGTAACTTCAGTTTTAACGGAATTTGCCGAACGATGCATCCATGCTCTTCTTGCACAGTACCTTAATTCTAAGTACCTCTGGGACCAAACAGGAGAAACTCTTTGTATTCAGTCTATTTTCATGGTTAGGTTTTGCAGCTCCTCAGGCATTTTAATTATCTTGGCACCTCAGGGGGAGGGAGAGTGGAAAGGCCATTAAAAACAGGTAGAGTTCCTCAGATTTCTTTGCACCATCTTCCTTCTCTGTAAAACTCAGCCCGATTCAATAAGACCGAAAGCTTTCCACATCGACCTGTGGCACAATTTCCTTTCCCTTTGAAGTTTCGATGTTCCTGGCGAGAACCCACACTACTCACAGGCATAGCCCATGTTCTCTTGGCTGCTGGCATTCAGAAAGCTGATGAATGATGCCATTGAGCCTCCTGCCACTCCACTGGCACCTTCTCCAGCGCAGGTGCCAAGTAACCCTGAGCTCAGGCAAGCAACAGACTGCAGGGCACTCCAGGCCCGGCTCCTAGACTGGGGTCTCGAGAAAGCCAGCGGTGCAGCCCAGGGTGAATGCATTTTTTCCCTCTTCACTCTGGTTACAGGATTGGCTGGCTGGGATCATCCAAAGGCAGAACACTGCCCAATGCAATGAAACACTCTCTAGTATTCAGCAGTCCCCTCCTGAGGTGACCATAATCGCTACTTATAGTCTTAAGACCTGCATGTAAGCATTGTATAGAGAGCCAGGATCATAAACTCAAATGCCTTCAGAGGCCAGACAAGTCCCATAAATGAATGAAGCAGGCCGGGAATAAAATAACAAGGGAAAGTAATGACTGTGCTTAAGTCATTACCTCCCAGCCACCAAGCTCCAGATAAAGAATTACTACGTAGGAAGCCTGCTACAATTATGCCGAAACTGATTTTCTTTTAGAGAAAAGCCAGAAATCTGAATTTTGGGATAAAATCTCCAAAATTTTAAATATCAGCAACTAATTAAAGATAAAACAAAACACTTGTACAGGCCACACAAAACCCATCCTCATGGCAGATTTTGCCTCTGAACTATCATTCTGCAATCTCTGACACAGAGAAATTCTAAGCTCACTGGACAAAATAATACCTTCTTCAATTGTCATAAACATAACATGAGAGAAACAAAATTCAGACCTATGATACTTTCGGGGAGCTCATGAATGAGGCAGAGGTGTAAATGATGTGTGGAAAATAAATCAGAATTACTTAAAAGGTGACATATTTAGTGAGTGACATTATTTCCTGGCTTTTAAGTGAATTTGTTTGTAACCTGGATGCTCAAAGCGTGACTTAGTCTAAACTTCTCACGCTAGCTTTCTCGAAATTGAAAACACTAGAACAGTTTCTCCTCCTCACCGTTCTCTCCTGGGGCTCACACTAAATCTGGAAGATGGTCTGAAGTCCAATTTCACTGGAACTGTTTCTCAAGATGAGAACTGTTCATGCTGACTCGAGAAATCAGAGAAGCAGCACTTCTGCTCCCAGTGCTGGTGCAAATCCCGTTAACCATCATCACTATCAAAGGCTTTATGGGATCGTCTGTGGTCCCAATTGACACTTCTTATCGCTCCTCATTGGACACATGTTAGAGAAACAGAAGAATCTCAAATTTACAATAAGTCTTAGAAATCATTTAGTCCCATCCACTAGCCGGTGATCAAATTCCCCAAGTTCATGCCTGCCCAGAATTCACTCTCTCTCCCTCAAGAGCAGCCTGTGCTACCATCAGGCAACTCCGACCCTTAGAAAGGTTTCCTTGAACTGAAACAAGAACTCATCCATTGGCTCAACAAAAAAGTATCAAATGCCAACAATATGACTCATGCTGGTTGCTTTTATATAAAAAAGGATAAACTGGGACATCCCTCCCTCTCCGCAAAGAAATCACAGAAATACTTTTTAAATTAAATAACAAACTTCCAAACGGGTACTTTGTTTGAGTAAGTGCACTCAAGAGACAGGACAAAGCCAACCAATAAAAAGCCCAGGATGTAAGACAACTTATGAGAAGTAAACACAGAAATACTTAAAAGAGAGAAAAGGTTTGATAGTTATGGGGAAATAATTACGAATACTCAAATAGGAAACTTCCTTTAAAACTAACCTCTTTTCCTAATCACTCTGGGAAGCAAAGGCTAAATAAAAGGAAGACAGTTGCCAAGCTCATTCCCTCTATAAAAGGAACAAGTTTACTCACCTATAATCTCCACACTTGGAGTGGTACCAAACTAGGTTTCAGCATCACCACCTGTGTTCACTTAAGCACCTCTCCCCTTCCTGGCCCCTGGCCCCTTCTCCTGCTTTGCTGTCTCTTAAGCATAAAGCAAGAAAAAGATATTCAATCAAAACCATCCCCATTTCTCCCACTCTCAAATTTGCCCAAATAAAAGAAATTGGAGAAAAAAATTCAGTATATGGTAGGTAGCTGTCATAAGGTTTGCGTGACAGCTAACAGCCAAGAAGACTCAATCTAATGTGAACTTGGTCATAAATTTTGTAGAAAGATTTCTTTCTGAAGATGAGCTTAAGTGAAAATTTCCTCTGTTGTATCTATGATCAAGATTTTTTTCCTTTGAAAACAAGTTTATATTCCGAGTCCCGACTGTGGGTAATTTATATAATCTAATCTTCAACTGAAACCAATCTTACTGAGTTGTTATGAGGATTTTAAATTAGATAATGCCTTTAAGGAATTCAAACAGAGCCTTACATAGAAAATGCTCAACAAATTGTTATTCATACTATTATTATTATAGCCATTGGTTCTAAATCTCTTCACACATTTCCCAAGAACATGTATGTTTGTGAGTTCTAATGCATTGTAGATTTCATTTGGGGGTAGTGACTATGCCTACTAAAAATGCACTTTTATTTCCTCCATCATTCATGCAAACTACTTACTCATCTTAGACAGAAAATAGAAAGAAGAAAAAAAGAATCACGCATCTTAGGAACACACCTATTAATATGGTGCAATTACTTTCTGCGTTTTTCTTTTTAAATACGCATGATTCTTTTAATTTAAAAATAACTATTTATTGCTACAAAAGCAGACATGTAAATTATAAAATGTTAGAAAATGTAATTTTAAAACCCACCTGATTTTCTATCACCAATTAATATTAATAATATCCTGCTGTATATTCTTCCAAATATTTTATTAATATGCAAAGCTCTCTAGGTTATACCCATCTGGGGACTTAAGTGGCTTCATCATTAAAACAGGTACAATAAACACCCACCCTTGTGGACTCAGATTAGTCAGAAGGATGAAGGCGAGGACAAAGGACTTAGAAAATTCCATTCATATGCAACATATCTATAAAAGTAACGACAACTATAATAATAGTAATAATGCTTTCCTATGGCTAAATTTGATTGAGTGCAAATTATGCCAGGTACTATTCTGTTCTATATGAATTAACTCATTTAATTCTCATGCCAGTTCTGTTACGTAAATATTATTATTACCTCATTTTTACAGAGGAGTAACCTGAGGCAAACACAGGTTAAGAACTAGCTCCTGGTCATCCAGCCAGTAAGTGAAACTGGGTTCTGAACCCAGCAGTCTGGCTCCAGTCCATGCCTTTAATTCCATGAAAGGAGGTTCCTAGAATCCTTTACTTCCTCTTCTCTCACTTCCAACAGCCCCTGTACCAGCCTCCAAGGGGGAAAAAATAACATAAAAATATATATTCTATTGTGTCAGCAACTTTCGCTGTTGCCTATTACACGATTTCCTTTCTTTCTTTCTTTCTTTCTTTCTTTCTTTTTTATTGGGGAATATTGGGGAACAGCGTGCCTCTCCAGGGCCCATCAACTCCAAGTCATCGTCCTTCAATTTAGTTGTAGAGGGCGCAGCTCAGCTCCAAGTCCAGTCACTGAACTGGCAATTTTGTTAAGAGCTCGCGCTCTAACCAACTGAACCAACCGGCCGCCCTATATGATTTTCTTAATAAAACAAGAAAGTCATCTTGAAGTTATTCTGACAAACCTGTTGATTTAAAAAAACAACAACAAAGATTTTGTCTTTTTCAGTAGTGCTATATTTAGGCATACCAGGTAATTTCATAAGAAAAAAATTTAAAAGGTTTAATTCTTTTAAACGCTGAGTACTATTTTAAACATGGTTCTCATTAAAACTTCCCCAATGGTCCCGACAAATGATACCTTGGTCTAAAAGGGATGACACTCATTATCTTAAATGTTCGGTTCTGGGGAAAACCTTAAAAGAAGAAAAATATGTAGTGAAGATAAAATTCTCAAGTAGGTAACACTCATATTTCAAAGGAACTCATTAATCTACTAAAGAGTGCATGGTTTAGCTGACCCTCTAACTAGTGGTTCCTGGGAAGTTAAATATTATGAGGCAGACATCGGTCTGTGGCGGTTGGTGAACACATTCCTCCCCCACATTTATTTGCTCTCCAAGGCATCATACCCAAATATGCCCCAACTGGAGATAAATGCCCTCAGAAAGGAAGCAGGTAGAAACAGAGTCTGAACCACAAATGTAGGCCACGCATGTAATTTAACCTTTTCTAGTAGCCACATTAAAGAAAGTAAGAGAAACAGATAAAATTAACTTTAAAATATTATTTATTTAACCCAACATATCAAAATACTGTAATTTCAAAATGTAATCAATTTTAAAGAGTTAATGAGATATTTGGCAATTTCTTGGATTACGTCTTCAAATCTGGTGTGTATGTCACACTGACAGCACATCACAACTTGGACTGGCCACCTTTCAAGTGCTGAATAGCCACACATGGCGAGTGGACGCCAAACTGGACAACGCAGTTCTATAGAGTGGTTTTAAGAGTATAATCAGGATTCGATACTCAATCCGCAAAGGATGGGCCAAGGAGAAAAATGACAACAGGTTGGTTATCCTGCACTGTTTAAGAGGTACATAGGGCTTTAGTGTAAATATCCTCTTCAACTGGAAGTTAAATAACAGTTTGGTGTACAAATGTGTGTGTATACACACAGACACACACACAGTTTTCAATGTCTAAGTAATAGTGATCAATAAAATAAAATCTTGGTGGGTGTGGACACCCAGTGTGACCACACACAGGAAAGCAGCGGAGAGAATGTGGGAAGTGTACTATTGGGGGACATGGGGGTCTGAATGCCAGTGATTAAAACTGAACCCCAGGGGTGGCCACTTAGCTCAGATGGTTAGAGCGCAGTGCTCTTAACAAGATTGCCAGTTTGATCCCCATATGGGCCACTGTGAGCTGCGCCCTCCACAACTACTAGATTGAAACAACTACGTGACTTGGAGCTGATGGGTCCTGGGAAATAAAAGTTAAAAAAGAAACAAAAAAACTGAACCCCGTATCAATTAATTTCCTCCTTTCTTCCTACCTCCCGTCTCACTTCATTGAGGCCTGTCCGCAGGTGTTAGCTCCCCTGAAAGGTTTTATCCAATTATCTAAAACACACCCACTAGTCCTCGATCCCCACCAACCAATCCCATTATTATAGTTGTTTTTCTTCACATCACTTATCAGTCCCTGACATTAGAGTACACATTCATTTACTGGCTAATTAGCTATTTCTTCCCCTAGAATATAAGCTCCATGAGGACAGGGAAGTTGCCTTGTTCACTGCAAAATCCCAGTACTCACACAAAGAAGGTTTTCAATAAATTTGTTATCCAACCATACTATCAGGCAGTCACAGGTGCAGAAAGGATACCCTTTAGATTCAGGCAAATGGTGCCCTATGTTGGTAAGGAGCCCAGGGGGCTACAGGAATGCCCTCACAGGCCCTGTCCCACATGTACAGTATACTCTGAATGGACAGGGGTCCATACAGCCTGAGCCTGCTTCTAGGGCCTGCCCAGCCTCTGCTCCAGATCCAACCAAGGCCCTTTGCAATGAGGGACAGAGTGGAAGGTGAGAACAGGAGTCGGATGTAGGCATAATTCTTGTCCTAAGCAGTGCTGTTCCACAGAATGTGCTACAACTGTGAAAATATGCTAGAGCTACACAGTGCAATGGAGGAGCCACTGGCCACGTGTGGCTATTAAGCACTTAAAATGTGGTATGACTGAGGAACTGAAATTTTTAATTTTTGTGTCGCGTCCCATGCGACAAGAGTTGTGGGGAGCAAGGAGGGCGGCGCAGGGTTAAGAAAAGACAGTAGTCAGCAATAGATTATAAACAGGGCCAAGGGACCCCCCCAGTCTCAAGGACTGGACACCTAATGGGGCCAACCCATTAGCTTTTATTAGTTAGGTGAGGATAAAGCTTGTCAATCTCAAGATCTGTGAATTCCATACACTATAATAAGAAATTGATTTAAGCCAATCACCCTTACCTGCAGGCAGTTGAACTGTAAGTCTCAGGATGTATATACTTCCCCAACGGACAAAACCTATATTCATATGAATAGATGGAGAGCACATCATTGAATCTCTTCCCTTGCAGGTTGTGGGAAGGAATGCAGCCACAGAGGCACAGGCTCTCCTTAGCCTGGGGAAGGTGGGGGGCTGTGCCCACCTCTATGAACTCAGTGGGTTCTCCTGTTGGTCCCCACTCGACTGCGCCTGGCTTGACTATTCCCGCCCCCCCGCCCCCCATGGGGAATCTTACTCGTCATTGGCTGACCAGCCATCTTTTTGGGGCCAAACAGGGAGACATAAGGTGCAAGCACAAAGGTAAAGCAAAGTCCCTGAAAGGATCCGTCTCACAGACACTCCTTGCTTTAGGGGCAGGTACGAGGAGACAGACGGGTAGGCTACTGCGTGGCCACATTTTGTATCTAATTTAAAAGTTGAATTTAAATACCTATCATATTGGACAGCACAAGTCTGGTGGAAAAGAAAAATCAATGATTCAGAACGGATTTGTATTAGTTTCTTATAGCTGCTGTAACAAAGTACCACAAATTCGGCGGCTTAAAACAACACAACTTTATTCTGTTGCAGTCTGGAGGCCAGAAGTACAACAGGGGCTAACGTCAAGGAGTCAGGAGGGCTAGTTCTCTCTGGAGGCTCTTGGGGGAGAATTCCTTGCCTCGTCCAGCTTCTGCAGACGGACAACACACCCTGGCCCTGAACTGGAAGCATCTTCCAATCTCCGTTTCCACTGTCACATCACCACCTTCTCTCCCGTGGACCTTCCTGCTTCCCTCTTAGAAGAACCCCTGTGATTACAACAAGCGCTTCCATATAATCCAGGATCACCTCCCCATTTCAAGATCCTTAATCACATCTTCAAAGTCCATTTTAGTATCTAGGGTGACATTCACAGGTTCTGGGGATATGAATATCTTTAGGGAATCCTAACTCAGCCTACCACAGGTTATTACATACTCTAGGAAATCAAGAGACTGAGAGGGGAAAAGAGAAAGCCATAGAAGAACTTCCATCAGGAAAGAGACATGAAAAGATTGCTCTGGTAGCAGAATGACTGCAGGAAGTCAGACTGGGGCCGGGAGGCGAATGAAGCTGCTCACCAAAAGTTAAGAGTAGAGATGAAAAGAGAAGCCTAAAACCAGATAGTGGTGGTGGGCGAGCAGAAGAAAGGATGAGGATGGCAGGCATTCAGGAGAAAGAACCCCCATAACCTGGCCTGAGGGGGCGCTGGTGGAAAGGCCAAGGTGAGAACTTGAATGCTTATCTCTCAGAATTTCAGATGACTTAGAATCTTTGTGCCATTTTCCTGTCTATCAGTGTTACCTTAAATTAATTCTACTAATGGACCAAAACATGAGGGCGTTTTTTACAATATGAGGTGTTATAAAAAGCTGATCCACCATAGGTGATAGCACAACGTAGGATTTTTTCCATCAGCTGTTCAAAGATGCAGATGCATACATTGGACAAGAAGGCAGGAGGGGAGTTTGGCCTCCAAAGGTTTTCTTAGTCATTTCAGCCTAAAGCGAAGTCATGCTCATCAGGGCTCTGGAATATTTTAAACATGTGGTGCAAATGGCTTGCAAGTTTCAAAGCCAGAGGTAAATCTGGTGGATTCACGTGAATATAGTATAATGATTAAGCATGTATGTGGGCTTTGATATCTCACAGACCTGGGTTCTGTGACCTTTGAGGAACCTACTTAACTGTCTGAACACCAGTTTCTTCATCTTTAGAGAAGAGTTAATAATGCATATTATAGGGCTACTACGAGGGTTAACTAATATCCTATTTTACATCCAGCAAAGTATAAGTAATCAATAAAGGTAATTAATATTAACTGAAAGCCTTGTTTAGAAGAATCATGATCAGAAAAACACACCATTTATCATTAATAAATCTAATAAGGCTCCCCTAAATAGTTTTTAAAAACACACACAAGTAGGAATTTTAAATCTGGAAAGAAATACATCAGAAAATCCTCATAAAATAACTATGGATAATCTAATTACATGGTTTTAAATCTTTAGGATAAATGCCAACTGAGTTGAATTTCCTTAGTTTCTGCCTCAGCTTCAAATGATCCATTAGGCTTCACTACTGTTTTAAGGAAAACAGTACAATTCACTCCAAGCTTTATCAGCTTTTCTGGCATCGGTACTGAATTAGAAAAACAGTAAATATATAGGTGTCCTCAAATTATGGACTAGCTATGTCCCTGAAGGAATATATATATATAATGTTGCAAATTTGATTTTGATCATCAGAGTTTATTTTCCCAATGATAATTTCAGAAACTTATTTCTCTGGAAATATGCAGTAAAAATTTTCTGGAACCAGCCATAGGATTAGGATAGATGGTATTTGGTATTCTGGCACAGATGAAATTAAACCGATTGCTCCACATTAAATTTTGTGTTTGCTAGGGTCATGTTTTGACTGAATAGGCAAAGTAATCCCCATCTTCTGGTAATGAAAAAACAGCCCATCTTGTAATTGACAAACTAGAAGATGGCCTAGCTAAAGTACAATACATTTATTTATATTACCTTCCTGGGGCAAGACATTTCATTTATATCAAGACAGCAATTACCCACCTTCAATAAATGTTTGAGATAAATGGGACAACTTCATGAATAGAAATACCATTAATCTTATACATAGGGAAAGAGAAAACTGGAGAGGGGGAATCAGAGCTGAAATGTAAGAAATGATTAAAAATCAGCATTCTGATCCTATGGCCTATAGTGAGGTGTGGTGCATGGTTTTTAGGACTGGATTCAAATTCACAATTGTGGTTTTTTTTTTTCAGAAAAGGTTAACACCTGCAGAAAGCAGGTAAACAACCTGCAATCCAGGCTGGCCAATCAGCCTCCTAATTGCAAACCCTGATCACCAAAGGACAGCAAATGAAATGCTCATCTTCGCTGTCCACAAGCAATATTATTAAAGTGACATACTCTGGATGCTACTTCACCTTACTAAGCACTCAGTGAAGTTGCTATAAAGTCGTCATTCAACAAGGATGATCAATACTAATTAATGGTCACTGAAAACCAGCCTGCAATGCGTAATAGACAATTTCGTAATTAGGAGTAAGCGTGGGACGCAGCCTTCTGGTAAGGAGGGCTCAAATTCCTAAGTCTTCTGGGGAAGTGAGAACGGAGCGATGGGTGGCGAGCTGAGGCACTGTTCACGCCAGCTGAGTGTGTCTGCACAGAGGGAAGGCGGCACTGAAGACGGGCAAGCATAACTTTCTGGGGCTCTTCACAGTTTCCGAGAAGAAATCCAAGAGCCGTAATAACAGCACTGGGTGCCAGGGTGTTTTAGCGGCCACTCACCTTATACCCTACCAAGCATGTTCTGAACCCTTTTAGTGATATTTGGGAAAACTCAGTGCCCATAGCGTCTTAGCATAAATTTTGGAGCCAGAAAAGAAGGCAGACTCAAAACACTTCAAATAGGTACTCAGAGACTGTTCTGCTCCCCACCCCCCTCAGACCGCACCAGCACTGTTATGGGAAGCAGCCTCTGGTGGCACCATTATCTGTCCTCTTGGGGATTCCACTGGCCACTGCATTGATTAATATAAGACTCAACATCCACTGAGTCATAAAGAATGGAGATGCAGTTCCAAACAAAAAATCATTTCTGGAGATTTTTTATATCACATGTCTCATTCAAGATTAAATCATGCATAGGCAAAAAAAAAAAAAAAAAAGTAAACCTTCCAAGAAAATCGATGAGAGGAAAAAGAACACATTAGGAAGCCAGCAGACAAGTAACAAAGACAAGCAGATGGGTACTGCAGCCCCCTCTCTATCCACCCATATGTTTTCCCTCACACCCATATGCTCACTCTCAGTTCCCATATGGTTTTTCTTTCTCCATATGAAACATGGGGTGGGGTGGAGGCAGCTATGCGCACACATCTACTTTTGTTTCCACAAAAGTTACCACAGATACCAAGTATCCTCAGACATAGTAGACAGGAAACTGTAGTTAACTGTGAGCCCCTGCCAGGCTGTGGGACGCCCTGACTCCTGGTTCCTTCTTTCAGTCCTCACTCGACAGTCAGGTGCTTCCGGAAGTTCTATCACAGGCGTAATTATGGTCCAGCTGTGGGCATTCTCTTCCATTCATATAGTCTCCTGCCTGAGGTCTGAACCTGAGCAGCAGGTTCAATCTTCAGTTTGCCAAGGAGAAGAAAGCCCAGAAAAGCCACCAGTGCCAAGTGGCCTGGTGTCCAGCTCCTTATCTAGACTGGTTAGGGTAACGGCCGGGGCCCATGGCCTATCTATCGTTCCAGCAGGGTAGAAGCCTGTGCTTCAAAATCCTCAAGGATAATATCGCCTGACAAAATATTGTGCCTTCAGATGTTCACAGCAGCACTATTTATAACCAAAAAATAAAAACAACCCAAATGTCCACCAACTGATGCATGGACAAATAAAATGTTGTATACATCCATACAAAGAAATATTATTTGGAAGTCAAAAGGAATGAAGTATTGGTACATGCTATCACATGGATGAACTGTGAAAACATGGTAAGTGAAAAGCCAGGTTACAAAAGGACAAATATTATATAATTTCATTTATATGAACTGCCCAATACAGGCAAACCTATAGAGACGGAAAGTAGGTAAAGGGTTACTTGGGATAGGGAGAGAAGGGATGGTAAATGACGACTAATGGGAACAGAGTTTCTTTTAGGGATGATGAAAATGTTCTAAAATTGATTGTGGTGATGACTGCACAACTCTGAATATACTACAAACTGATGAACTGCACAGTGTAAATAATGAAATATATGGTAATACATAAATAATATCTCAATAAAGCAGTTACCAAAAAAAAAAAGTGCCTTGTTTATTAATGCTCAAAAGGCAAACAAACTTATATCCTATCAATTAAAGGAGACTGCTCATACCTGGAGCTAGATGGTGGGGGCTCCCTTATATTTTTGTTCTATCAGAAAATATCTTTTTTTTTAAGTTTAGTTTTTCTAGCAGTTTTAACTTCACAGCAAAATTGAGCAGAAGGAATGGAAATTTCCTATATCCCTCTGCCCCCCACATGCATAGGATGCCCCATTATCAGCATCACTCACCAGAGGGGTGCACTGGTTATAACTGATGAATCTACACTGACATAGTATCATAATTCATGCCCAGTCCATAGTTTACAATTGGTTCACTCTTAGTGCAGTACATCCTATGGGTTTGGACAAATGTATAATGACTGTATCTATCATTATAGTATCATACTGAGTATTTTCACTGCCTAAAAATCCTCTGTGCCCCACCTTTCACCCCTCCCCAACCTCCGGCAACCACTGATCTTTTTACTGTCTCCATAGTTTTGCCTTTTCCAGAATGTCATATAGTTGGAATCATTCAATATGTAGTCTTTTCGGATTGGCTTCTTCACTTAGGAATATGCAGTGAAGGTTCCTCCATGTCTTTTCATGGCTTGATAGTTAGCTCATTTCTTTTCAGCGCTGAATAACATCCCATTGTCTGGATGTACCAGTTTATTTATGCATTCACCTGCTGAAGGACATTTTGGTTGGTTCCAAGTTGTGGCAGTTATAAATAAAGCTGCTATAAACATCCATGCATTAATTAGTTTAAAAGTACTTTTCCTCTTTCTCTTTCAGAAAAGCTCTCGTGTATCCTCTAATATCAAGCACCTGATCATCTTCAGCGATCCTTTTTTTTTTCTTTTTAAATGAGTTCACGCCAGTGGGAGCTGGTTTTCTCACAGCCTTGGTTCTGAGTAACTCTGATGCCTCCTTGAACAATTTATGCACCTGCATCTTTGCAGATCGGATGGAAGTTCTATCTACATAATAGATCATTTTTTTAATGACACTATATTGTGAAAACTGTCTTAATGTTTTGGGCCTTGAAGGTCTACAAATGGCACACCAGAATAGATCCTTATCTGCCATCTAAGATCTTCCCAATTAGAATAATGTCTCTCTGTGATTCTCCCAGTAACCTTCAATTTGGACTCTACAAGGGCCCATAATGAAGAGACTGTGGGTAGAAACTCATGTGCGTGTATCTCCTCTCCTGAATTCTGAGCTCCACAAAGACAGGAACTAATCTCAATCATCGGTATAACTTCCCTATCAAGCACAGTGCCTGGCACAGCGATAATTCAGCAAATGCTTATTAAATTGACATGGCTGTGCCACTGTTCAGGAATGATGTAAATCCTGCATTAAAAAATGACCGAAGTTTTTTTAAAAAAACATTTAAAAATAAGCTCTTTTAATCCACAAATAAATCGTGGCATCTTAACTGACTAAATCTAATACACAAAGGCTTTCGATTTTATTTTATTTTTTCTGCACTTCACTTTTAGAAATGGTAAATATAAATAAATAAAAAACAACAGGTGAAATTTAGTTTTTAAAGAAAACCTTCCAGGAAGTCCTCCATCAATCAAACACAACTCTTAAATCTGCTCCATATCCCATAGCCATGAGTATCTCCAGAGGCTAAAAGAAAAACTTGAACAAACAAGTGGTTAACGAAAACCAGGTTTCAGACCGATCATCACAAGACATAGCAACATAGCATTTTTTTTGTAATTTGTTTACCTCGTCTACAAAGACACTTCACAAAAGAAACAATTGACTGATTGACGATAATTGCATTCAGTAAAGCAGGAACCTGTCCGTTCTCAGGTCCTTGCTCTGTAGAGCCCACTTGAAACACAAAAGCTAAAGTGATCAAATAAGATCATGTCACTTCTTTACTCAAAATCTGTACCATTCAGGGTAAAAGCCCAGATCTGTTTCATCCATTGTCCGAATACACCACTTACTCGGGCTTCTTTCTCTACAACCCTCCATCCTTATTCCCCACACACAGCATGCCAGGTATGTTCTGATCTCAGGGCTAATGTGTCAGCCGGCTGTGCCCTCACCTGGACGGCTCCTCCCTCAGACCCAACGCCTGCCTCCTCACTTCCTAAACATCTCAGCTCAAACATTACCTTCTCAATGAGGCCTTCACTAATCATCATATGTAAAAATGCACCCAGACCCCTGCCTGCAGGAATTCCCTATCCTCTCCCACACCGCTTACATTTTCTCCATAGCACTTAACGCCATTTGACACACAATCTATTTTACTTATTTATCTATCATCTCTCTTCTCGAATATAACCCCATGAGACCAGGAATATGTGTCCATTTTGTATACTGCTCTCTCCTCGGACCCCAGAATACTGCCTGACACATAGTAGGCACTTAACAAACATTTGCTGAATGAATTAGGTGAATAATACATTGTATAAAGAATTTCAACAACTGAAGATTTCTGATAGCCAACGGGGATTTCCGGTTAATCTCCTGTCTACTATTAAACATGTACTATCAAAAATTTCAAAGCATATTACACGTTTGTGAAATTATCATACCATTTTTAGTGGTTCCCATTTCTTACAAACCTAGGTTGCCTAAGAGTATGAATCATTCCTATGTCATGCAAATGGCCCTAAGAGACATCAGTAACTTGTCAAAGTCATGTTACACAATCAGTGGCTCAGACATAAACTCCAAAGCACATGTTCATTTTTGGACAATCTTTGCAAAGAGACCCACATTTTTAGCTAGTCTGTTGCCTTCTTTAGATAGAGAATAAAAAGTTCTTTCAGAGCAGTGATTTATAATTAGCACTGTACATCTTCAAATGATTTTAAATAAGTGGATTCAGGTAAACTAACAGTCACCAAAGAGATGAATTCATCAATATTCTATTTTCAGGTGGTTTTTGTTTTTCCTTACCCCAAACTCAAAAATGTCAACTCAGCTTCAGGTATCTCTTCAAAAAACGAAAGAAGAGAAAGAAAAACAGCACGCAGGATTATCATCCTTTGTACTAGTTGGTCTGATTTTATATCTCAAAGAAGTTTCTCTTAAAAGTTACATCTTAACTTATTCAATTCAGTAGGTATTTATTAAGTCCCTTACAAAGAGCTGGACATGGGCATTAAGTCTAGCTAAATTAGGTATTTAGAAAGAAAGGAAAAAGTACTAACATTTGGTCACATTTGACACATATCACCACTTATCAAAACAACCTTGAAGGTTGTTACTATATTCATTTTAGAGATAAAAAGAATCAAAGCTCCAAGAGGACAAATAACCAGATCATTTTCTGCATGAGCTACGTAGGTTAGCAGTTGCCCCCTCACTACTCCCAAGTACCTATAGAAAAGTTGGCTAAATCACACACAGCCTACAAAGAGAACATTCTGGATCCACTGAATAAAGGTATACTCTCTTTCTAAGACACAAAATGTTTTTATAATTTCTATAACTAGTTACACAACTTATGAGTCACTAAGTCCAAAAACAAACCAACAAAGCAACCAACAAACAAAAGATTTCACCCTTCCCCCAGCAAAAGCCTTTAAATGAGAAAATCAGGAGCATGCCTGAGGAACTAAAGTATCCGTAATGTTAAGAAAGTTCATCTTCACATCGTCAGTGTAAACATTCTAAAAGTCAGGCTAAAAAAATTAAATAAAATTCAGATAAAATGAAGAGCCAAGATGGAGATGCTTTCTTTTTAAGTTTAATTTTATAGACGTAAAACGCTCTTAAAAATATCTGCCAAAATTGGGGCAAGAATACTACATGAATTTTGATAAACAACTCTTTTTCAGATCAAGTTCACTGCTATGGCTGCTGGAACATATTGTTAATTCAGCACATGAGGTGAGGGCAGTGGTTAAACTAGTTCTAAGTGATATGGACTGGTCCATTCACAAACACGAATTAAACACCTACCTCCTGTCAGGTACTCTGATCAAAGACACCTGAGACATAATAAGAATGGAAATGGTTCCTCCCTTATCTCTAGGAGCTAACCTAATTAAAAGACAAACAAATCAGATATTGTCATACAATAGGATAAGTGCCAAGACAGCTACAAGCAGGGAGGGGTAAGAAATAACAGATGTGGGGCACCTACCACCCCACACCTGGGGTCCGGGGATGCAGGACAGAGGTCTTTCTAGAGAAGATGACTCGGTGTCAAGAACATTTAGGAATGGTTCACTGTTTGAGATGATAAGTCCCAGGCAAGGCTTCAATCATATCTCAAATGCCTCTGCTACATTTATAGACTGTCAAATAATTCTACAGAACGTGAAGGTTTGTGCACCTTTTATCACCATCTCACTTGAAACCTCGAAGACTGGTTAAGATGGTGAGCCCTAGGGTGAAGGAAGGGAATGGAAGGATTCAAAAAGGAGTAAACCTTTCTTGAGACTAACAAGATGTGACCCAAAGTACTGTTGTGGGAGAAAACCACATGCCTGTCATGAGCTGATGACATGGGGCACCTGAGGAAACATGTACTGTACATTAAAGCCATCATCTTGTGAGGAAACAAATAGAACCTAACAAAAGTCAAAGAGAACAATTGAGATCCACAAAGCACAAAGGCTCGCAGTATTTGCACAATTCCTTGAAGAGGGAGAAGCTGGAAAGAAAACCACGCTCCTGACACAGGGGTTTTACAAAGAATAAATCTCTCAGGAGGAGGATTACAAGGGAGCAATAACTGTCTAGTTCTCTTCTGAGTTTTGAGAATCTAAAAACACCTCTCTCTGATATCGGAAGACACTTTCAAAAAAGGTAAGTAGAGGCTCAGGGCAGGCAGACAGAAGAAAAGAGGAAGGTTTGTAGGTTGAAGGCTGTATTCCTCTCCTTCTTTGAGAAGATATGTCTCTCTTTCAATGGGAAGTTTATTCACATTCTAGCCAGCTGCAAAACAGGGTTGAGAGCCAAGTTCCTATTGCCAAAGTTCACTCTTCAAACCGGCAGCCTGAGGTCTGATAACCAGTTAAAATGCTCAACACAATCACTGCCTTTTGGTGGAAAACAGAGGCTCCATTGTTTTCAAGTTTAACTCTTCTAGAATTATGAAATTCAAAACAAGAGCTATTAGGTTCAATCAGTATCAGAGTGAAGGGAATTTTTTGTGTGTTAGTTAGGATTCCTTTCTTCTTCTCCCCCCACTATCCCCCCAAACAATAATTGGATTACTCTGGTAATGATCACAAAAATAAATTGTCAGTAACGACGAGTACTTTACAAACTGAAAAACTACTTCAAAGTCATAAAATTCCATGTATGTGATCCACCATATTTCTAACATATGTTGTATCCTTTAAAATGAAAACATCTGATCCAAGACTCTAGATATTTTCCAAAAACCAATGGCAAAAAAAGCACTGACCCAGCAATTATCATAGAATTAAAGCGCACTTACGAAAGTGGAGGGGAGAAAATATTCTCCCAAAGATATATTCTCTTGTTATTAAATATGTATTTGTGGAAACTGTAACGAATGTTCACCTATGCAGTCAAAACATGCAGGGGTGGCTGGTTGATTAGAGCGTGGTGCTAATACCACCAAGGTTGCCGGTTTGATCCCTGCATGGGCCACTGTGAGCTGCACCCTCCCTTAAAAAACAAAACAAAACATATATATATATATATATATATGTGTATATATATATATACACATATATATATATATGTATATACCCACCCACACATATATCAAATTGTCTGCCATATACAAGACACTGTATCGTGGAGGCACTATGTGTATATAAAAATAAATACAACATATTCAGCTGCCTATAATCTTCTGGGAAATAAGAAATAGAAAGCTATAGAACAAAATAAAACAATGTGGGATAGTGTTCTAAGGTACAAGAATACAGATATGGGAAGCGAATATATTCGGATTGGATCAAAAAGAAGAGCAGGAATGGACTGCTCCTAGGGAGAGTAGGATCATGGGAGACATTGACCGACCTACTGAGCAGATGAACCCTGTTCTAAGGGTCATGAAGAGCTAGTGATAGTTTTTGTTATGAGAACAACTAACACCAGGACCAGAGAGAAGTGTTCTTTAGGAATCTTTATCTCAGATCATGACAGGAAGAGAGAGAGATAGGGTAGAAAAAGCAATGAAGAAGCCAATCTACTTATCCAAATTAGAAGTGATTAAGCCAAAATTAGGATGGTGACGTTGGTAAGTGAAGGAGAAAATGGATCCAGGTCTTCATTGTGTGAGTTATTCTTGGTTTTACATTACAAAGACCTGCATTTCATTATGCAGTTTAGGGCAAAGTGAACCAAGTAGTACTATATCCAGTTGAAATTACTCCTTACGTTGGCTACGGTGGTATCTACAGAATAAAGTAGAAAAACCATATGATCATCTTAATAGATGCAGAAAAAAATCATTTGACAAAATTCAAATCCGTTCATTATAATAAAACTCTCAGCAAACTAGGAATAGGAGGATATTTCCTCATCTTAATAAAGGGAACCTATGAAAAATCTATAGCTAATACTATACTTAATGGTACAAGACTGCATGTTTATTCTTTAAGATTAGGACCTCTTGCCACTCTGTTTCTATCATGTTTCCCCAAAAATAAGACCTAGCTGGACAATCAGCTCTAAGGCGTCTTTTGGAGCAAAAATTAATATAAGACCCGGTTTTCTTTTACTATAGGACTTGGTATTATATTTTATATTATATTACATTGCAATAATTATGTAAGACCAGGTCTTATATTATTACTTTTTGCTCCAAAAAACACATTAGAGGTGATTGTCCAGCTAGGTCTTATTTTCGGGGAAACACGGTATTCAACATTGAACTGGAGGTTCTAGTCCATGCGATAAGCTGATTCTAAAACCAATGGGGAAACAGAAAGGACCAAGAATAGCCAAAACAATTTTTTTGGGGAAAAAGTAGTTAAAGGACCTATACTAACTGATTTTAAGACTTATTATAAAGCTACCAATTTGAAGTACGGTATCAGCATATAGACATACAGATCAATGGAACAAAATATAGTCTAGAAATAGACTCACACATATATAATTAATTGATTTTTGAAAAATGTTCAGTGAATAATGGAAAATCTTTTCAACATGTTTTGCTGGAACAAGAAGTATCTATATGTAAAAAAACAAAAAAACCCACGTTAATTTCTTACCTAACATCATAAACCAAATGAACTGCACATGGGCCAGAGACCTAAATGTAAGAGTCAAAAATATACAACTTTTAAAAGAAAACACAGGAGAAAAATTTTAGTGACCTTGGGCTAAGGAAATGCAAATTAAAACCACAATGAGATACCACTACACACGTCAGAGACTGGCTAAAATTGGAAAGACCCACAATACCAAGTGTTGGTGATGATGTAGAGCAAATGTAACTCTGATAGACTGCTGGTTAAGACTGTACAATGGCTCCTCTTGGAAAACAGTTTGGCAGTTACTTATACAGTTAAACATACACCTACCATATGATCCAGCCATTTCATTCGTAAATACCCAAGACAAATGAAAGTGGTTGTCCCCATAACAACTTGTACTCAAATGTGCATGGCATCTATATGTGTAGTAGTCAAAAGTGGAAACAATTCAAATGTCCACCAACTAGGTCAATGGAAAAATAACTTGTGATATAGCTATACAACGGAATTCTATTCAACAATAAAAATACTAACTATTGATATACACAGCAACATGGATAAATCTCAAAACGATGATGCCAAGTGAAAAAAGTCAGAACCCCCCCTCAAAAAAAAAAAAAAAGAAAGACTACATGATTCAATTTATATAAAACTCTAGAAAATACAAACTCATCTAGTGACAGAAAGCAGATCAGCGATTGCCTGGAGTGGGTGGGGCAGGGAGGGACCAGAGAAAGAATTACAAAGGAGCACGAGAAAATTTGGGGGCGGTGGTGATAGAAATGTTCACTCTCTTAATAATTTCATAGACATATGTCAGAATTCATCAATTTGTATATTTTAAATATGTGTAGGTTATTGTACATCAATTACATCTCAGTAAAACTGTAAAAAAAAAAAAATTAAGAAAAAAAGAAGTCATTCCATGAATCCAAATAGAGGTAATTAAGGGCAAAATTAGGATGGTGACAAAGGTAGTGTAAAGGAGAAAATGTAAATGAGATAGCCCCCATTATTATGCTGGCTTGCTTTTACTGTTCATTACAAAGACCTCCAGTTCATCATGCAGGTTGGGGCAAAAGAAGCTAAGAGGTCTTTTCCGTTGAAAGGGCTCCTTCTATTGCTAAGATGATTTCTGCAACAGAGACGGCAGAGCCTTGAAGCAATCAGGGAGCGGTGACCAGCCAGAAAGGCTGCTGAGGAGGATGCTGTGATTCAGTCCAGTTCCCTGCTCAGAGACGGAAGTGCTCACTCCCTCCGCTGCCGGAAGTGTGGGCTGTGGATGGCTCACTGCTGATTTCCCAGTCGTCTTCCTGGCTGAAGGGAACCATCGCACCCAAGACTCTACCCCCTCCCTAAGGCCATCCCTGTGCCAGAGCTCCCTGTGAGAGCTGTGCAAGCTGTTTCCCAAGCACTACCCAATAAACTACCTGCACACAAATCTCACCGGTTTCCCGGGGAGCCAGGCCTAAGACAGCTCCCCTGAGCAGCATAAAAGAGAAAGCTGAACCATGGGTGAGGACTTATGGGAGGGTTCAAGATTGAAAGGCAGAATTTTTCAGTTGGTCAGAGAAAAGGAAAAGCATTCAGAAAGCACCATTTTCAACAGAGAAAATAAGGGATCATTATTGTAATTGGCAATCACAACAAAGCCCGCAAAACTCACGCGTACTGCACCGTGACAGCGTCCTACAACATTTAGACACAGCCGGATAATAATAAAGAAAATGACACTTTGAAGGTGTGGGTCCAAAAGCTGAGTCCACCACGATGTGGAGCCGTAAAAGTACTGTGAAGAAGATGGCTACTGGGAAGTAAGCTGAACACCAGAAATGGCATTAAGGGGAAAGGAGAGAGGGACATTTGTCCCCCAACAAGAGTCACCTATTAATATTAATGGCAATAAAGAGTTAAAAGTAAAAGTGCTGAATCCAAATTTCTGCTGTCTTTCTGGGATGGGGGCAGAAAGAGGATGTCAAAATAGGGGAATAGGAAGTGCTCTGTTTGTTTTGTTTCCTGGGGTGGGGGGCTTCCTGAGGGCTCTGTCAGGAAGTCATCGTTTCTGCCTGAGTAACTGAGAAGTGGATCAGTGGCCTGTCCGTGCCACTGCACAGTTAGGGAGGACAAGAGGCAGCCCACCTAAGGAAACTCTGCTGGCTACCTGGGTAGGACAGCGGCTGAAGGGCAGGCGGAGGTGCTGGGGGTCCTGTGTTGCTCATTCACCCAGCATGCACCTGGGGATTCCTGCCCTGCTCCACAGCAAATCTTCCATTACGACAGCTCTTCTAGGGTTCTTTCATGCGATGAGTTATGGAACACTATTAACACTAGTCCTCAGAATCTTTTCAGATTGCGTTATTTCTTCCATGCACTGTCAGAGCCAACTATGGGCTGTCAACTGCACGTCTGGTTGCATGTTTGTGAGGAGAGCCGAATGTTTCCCTAGCAAAGATTTCACAAACACGGCTGTTCCTGTGGCCCAGCCATGCACAGGAGGAGCAGAAGCACAGGGCAGTCACAAAGCTCTGGCTTTAAACCCTACCTCTACCACTTAACAACTGTGCGACCTCGGCATACTACTTAATTTTCTGGGCCTCAGTTTCCTCAATGTACAATGGGATAACAGCATCTTCTTGGAAAGAGGTGCAAGACCTGAGGTGACATGTGTCTTCAACACACGGTGTGGGATATTACAAAATGAGAAAAATGCCTACCACTGATTCCTGCTTATTACCGTAGCTGACCTCAATCCCATCACCTAACCTGTATATATACATCCAATTGAAAAGGGTTACATATCTTTACATGAACTCCCAGTAGTGATAGATTTACTGAACTATAATATATTGCCATGGACCTTTACTCTGGGAATAGATTTAAAAAATGTATTCATCTCATACATTTCATAGGCTTTCTCCTTACAGCTTCGTGTACCAACCATATGCTGTTGACACCTAAAAATCACTTAAATGTTGGCCCAGCTCTCTCTGCCCATCGGCAGATTTGTATACCCCATGGTCCCAGGAGCATATACATTTCTGCTATTTTCAGGCAACTCAAATTCAGCATATTTCAAACTAATCATCTCCACCTACTTTCAGCCCCCCACAAATCTGTTTCCTCTTCCTTTTCTTATACCCCTAGAAAAGCAATACAAAATAGGTGTTAAAAACGTAGGTTCAGAAGCCAATCAGCTTTGATTGGGTTCAAACCCTGGCTCTTACTACTTACAGGCTAGTGAATCTTGGACAAATTATTTAACCTCCCTTTGCTCCAGTTTCTTCAACTGTTAAGAATTAACATGCTATTACATGTGTGTATATACACACACATATATACACATACACACTTAGGAGCCTGACACATAGCTAACAGCTCAATGAATGCTAATTATTATTATTTACTCACTTCACAGGATACCATGTTTTCCCGAAGATAAGACCTAGCCAGACCATCAGCTCTAATGTGTCTTTTGGAGCAACAATCAACATAAGGCCTGGTCTTATTTTAATATAACACTGGGTCTTACATAATATAATATATATAATAATATAATACTGTGTATAATATAATATAATATAATATAATATAATATAATATAATATAATATAATATAATACCGGGTCTTATATGATATAAGACCGGATCTTATATTAATTTTTGCTCCAAAAGACGCATTAGAGCTGATGGTCCCGCCAGGTCTCATTTCCGGGAAACACGGTATATAATGAGACTCTTCTTTGATGGTAGAGCCCATGTATTTCTTAGTCACCTTTGTATGATCAGTTCTTGGCATAGTGTGCCTTGCACATACATATTAGATGCTGGACAGTTGTTGTTTTTTAACTGAGAAAAGAATTTCTGCAGCTTATTGTAAAATTACTATGAGACTGTCAGGATTTTGTTACATGAACAACCATATATACGGAAATAAGTGCTAAGAAAAAAAGGTTTCTCCTGGGGAACTGGCATGCTTCCTTCCACCAGACAATGAGCGATGCATAACTCATCATGCTTCCCTTTCTGAAACCTTCACAGTTAAACGTGGGACTCGTTTGTGGTAACTAGACTTAGCCTAGATTTTCTGGTACCTATAATTCCCCCGGTTACTTTGAAGGGCTCCTTTCTTTTTTCTTACTTTCATGCTTGTATTGGAAGCTGGCTAAAATAATTTTTGGATGTATCCATTCATTAAAAAAAAAAAATCTAGCTATCCATGTAACTAACGAGCACTTTTATATGTCAGGCATTGTACTAAGAATAATGAATGGATGAACAATAGAAACAGTGCATGTTGGGAGATGGTACCAAGAGAAGAAACAGATGGAAGGCAGCGTGGAGCAGTTAAGAAGACAGGCTCAGAGGAGAAGAAAAAAAGCAAGAGCAAAGTGGTCTAATAATGCTCAGTTTCAGTGATGCTAATAATGCTTCATTACAATATTTGCTGAGGCAGCTAGTGACTAACTATGACACCAATTGCAAAACAAGAAAAACTCTTCAGAAGATCCAGCCCAGTTAGGCCAACCAGCAAAGTCACCAAGGTCCCACCAGGACAGAAACAGCATCTGACCAGAAATAGGAAGCAATGAACCAGAAAAAAGAATATTATCTTACCTAACAAACTATTACCCAATCTTCCAAATAATTTGAGATGGCTTGGAATAAAAGGTAATAAAATTTTAATACACAATTATATACTTTAGACATCTATGTCATTAATCGATGGGGACAGAGAATCTTTTCAACAAGTCTGCCTTCAGTCTTTTCTTACCTGAGTGCAAAAGTAAAGGGAGTTGAGAAGGGGAAAGATATGCAGAATTGATGGAGTGATTATAAATGCACAGGATTTCGTGTTCTTTATTCAAAGAAGTTCCCCTAAGGTCACTGTTAACATACACTTAAGATCTGATTTACAAACCTGTAATGGAAGCAACAAGTTAAGGAAAGAGTCAAGAAGTGCCAACAAGGAAAGAGAACAGAATAACATATTTCCTAAGAAAAGCAGACAAGAAAGCTCAGAAATCCTAACCAGGTGGGGTCATTCCAATTCAATGGAATCCAGGCTCACGGATATATCAATACTCTAGGGAATAGCATTCAATTACTTCCAGCAAAATGTAAGATACTAGGGAAAAAAGAAAAATACTAATATGCTACAAAGAGGTTTCCGCTCAAAGGAGTCAATTCTTTTGCTTTTCTTGTTAAACTGGTGTGTTGGAAGGAGGGGCTGTAAATCCTTCTCAATGAAAAAACTGGACCACACTGAGAATTTTGGAAGGAAGTTTCACACACTACACTGTTAAAGGCCCAATTTGATGAAATCTAGGTAAAATCACACTTATTATTTTAGGGAAAACCATGAGCTTCACCCCTTATGTATCTAATTTATTGTATTAGCTACAGATGAGCACAGACATTCTCAAGGTAAGTTACTAGTTGAGCTAACAGTCAAATCCAATGGATGTGACTAGTATTTTTTTAACTACGAAAGCCCTATCATCCAGGTCTCCAGATGAAAAAGAATAATTACTTCATTTTTGGCTTGGTAACAAGAGCTAACAGCCATTCCTGTTTTTATTCAAACAGAAGGACAAGAAATTACAGTTAATCTCAGCCAGATGTACCAAACTGCAAAAAGTACAAACAGTAGGCGAAAAGGTGTTTGAGGGAAAGAAAGCTGAGTAATTTGATGTGTATTTATCAGGCATTAACTCAGCCTCAAATACCTTATTTACCACAATGAACTTATCTTTCACAGACCAGCAACACTACATAACCCCAAAGCGTCACTGCCATTCAGAAGCCATTGAGATTCTGACAGTCTCTAGAGAACACCTGAAAGGAACAATCACAGCTCCCACCTAGAGGAAAACTGCCTCTTAGCAGGTACCTGGGCGGTGGGGTACAACTATTGCAATGATAATACGTCTAGCTGCCTCCTTTGGCAGCCTCCACCCTCCATGTGTCAGCTGTGCATCATTCACAGGGGCTGCCACATGCCTTCTAAAGCACGTGACCTTGCGAGCCTTCATGGTGACACTTTGAGGCATGTTGCCTCTGATGATGAAAACACTGGAATGCAAGAAACACACGGCAGGCACCATTTCCCTAAATACCGTTTTTAAACTGATACTGTAGTTCGTGGTCTGCTGAACACAGAAGAACACAATTAAGAACAATTAGCCCTCCGGCTGCACTACCAGAGACAGTTCTTCTGGTGGCCTATATTTTAAGCACAAAGCCGAGCTTCCAAGCAGGATACTCAACCATCCTGCAAGTAAAGGAAGTATAAAAATTGCTTCCTGTTTCCTGACCAACCTTAATTCCAGACAGTGCCCCCCCACCCCACTCCACTGACACTCGGCCCACGCCCTTCCTCCCCCGGCACAGAATACTCCTGGGTTCTAGTTCTTCTGCTCAGTTTTTTAAATGTCTTTTTTTTTTTTTTTTTAAGTAGGGAAAACAGACAAGCAGCTGTCTGAGAAAGATAAATTTGATGGACTCTCAGGTTGGGCAACGGCAAAAAGAGGGTTGGAGAGGAGAACAGAAGGAGAGTGTACGTTCAGTAGGAAGAAATGGGGAGAGAAAAAAAAAGAAAGTTTCCCTTTCTAGAAGAAAAAAGGATTAGGTGTGAAGAGAGAGTTGCAGGGACGTGACAGGTCTTTCAGTTCAATCTCGCCATTTCATAGAAAGGAAATAAAAAGTTTGGAGCCAGGAAGCAACCTTCCCAGGGTCATGATGTCAGGTTTTTAATATAATTCGAGCTTCTCAAACGATGAGCGCCCCTGGGAGAAAATGCTATCTTAACATTATGAGTAATTCTTCTTCTCCTGAGAAACATGTTTTTCACTTCACGGCTGCCATGAAGTGTTTAACAGACCAGGTTTCCCTTTTCACTGGAGGAAACAAACCTTCGTGGGAAGCTTGGGGCCCACTCATTACCCAAGTATTCCAGGCAGTAGGAAGTGCATTTTTCTTAACTCATTTCCAGCTCCCCCTTACGCCTTTTTTCCCCCCTCATTTCTTCTAGGTTTTGTACCCCTGTACTTATGGAATCTTGCAAACCCCCTTAAGCCCCTTCTGGAACAAAGAGAGTATATTTCAAATATCTCATACTGACAAGTGCCATTCCAAGCAGCGTGCTGTGTTGCACAGGCATGCGTGCATGTGTTCTCACTGGAATTCCCAGAGGAGGGAGGTCAAATATTACTGCTCGACTGTACACGGCCGCACCGAGAGTGAGCTGAGTCTTGGGACTGGCACTCTCATGCTTATTCCCTTAGAACGTACTTCTTCTGAAGTAAGAACTGTTGGTATATTAATTGAAAACTCAGTTCAGATTTTTATATTTAAAAGATCATATTTTGCTCAGATTAAATTGAGAAGGGCATTAGTAAATCTTCTGCCTTTAAGGAACACTTTCAAATTAAAGACATTCCAAGCTGAAGAAAACTGAACACAGTTGTAAAGAAATTGCACAAACAGTAGCAGAATGTGCAAATGTAGTAAAAATGATGGTTTCACTCTATTTCCATACATTCACAAATTGCACAATAATTTATACCCCCTTCCAGCTGTTCAACTGCTCAAGGCATCATTTTTTATTTGGCCAATATTACCTAGAAAGAAAAAAAAAAGGAGGAATAGAAAAAGCAATCAAGTATTCTCTTCTACTACATTTCTCACAAGGATGGCATTGGGCTTGGGCTGAAGAGTTTTCAAGCTTCAGGATACAAGCAACCAGAAAGCAAGAACACACTACGGCTCAGCTGTAACAGGTGACAGGTGAGCACGACCAGACCTCTTTTTAAGCCTGGAAGATTCCACCCCAAACCAGGGTGGCACCTGCTCGTCCCCATCTTCAAGAGCTCTTAACGATCCCTACATAATTTATGTGGCTGGAGGAGAAGTGAAATGTGAACTGACTAAACTGTAAGCATTTAAATTTAGACGGAGAGAAGGCACCACGCCAGGCTTAGGCCTGCAGACACTTGTTAAAAGACAGGCCTTCCATGAGCCCCTGCATCTCCCACCTCTAACTCCCGTGCATCTCCACTGTTCTGGTTCCTTTAAGAAGTGCTCTTCTCAGGCCATGCAGCCAAGGTTTGGTCCTCCTGATGCACTCATCGCAGGAGAAAGCATTCAGCATCCCTCTCTGGGGACTATTACACATTGCTTAGTCCACATGTGTGGTGTGCTAATGTGCAAAACACTCAACTGACTTTTTGGCTGACCTGGTAATCCAGGGCTGCCTGCTGCTGTGTGGGGAGGTCATTGGAGAATCCAGGCTAACTGTGCCAAGGGGTGCTTCTAGAACCAGTGCTGTTGCCACACACTGTAAAGGGGGGCTTAATACCGGGAGAAACAAAGGCTGCTGATGTGGGTGAATATAATACAGAAAAAGAAAGTGCTATGAAATTAGTGCACTCAGAGTGCACTATTTAGTCATTAGTGAGGGAGAACAGTTTTACGTAGGTAAGTTCCTGCGTGTTAATAGAACACACTACACACCTCATTAAGAAGCTACAAAAGGCTGTTTATTGTCCTCATGCTAAAGGTCCTTGTACACAGAGAAATCAAAATGCCAAGACTTTTTTGCCTTAGTCCTAAGGGAGACCAGTCTTTGAAGAGGATATCAAACTATCCAAATTCACCATCCCTGCTTTAATGAATCCACCATATGGGGCCCAAATGTCAGAGACAAGTTTGATTTGCACTAATTCATAAAATAATTTCTCTTGAGCTGTGGATAATGCTAAATTACCCACAACTAAAAAACGTTCTTAAACGTTTCTGGACTTGATTCATTTCCAGTTCTTCGGTAGACTGTATATAAAATTATATGAAACAATTTAGAAATGGTCACCAAGAGGAAAGGACTTTTAAAGATCTGCCTCTTTTTTTGTTCTCTATGATTCTGGACCTTGGGACGTTGTCATTAATGTCACAGCCTTTCCCACTCATATAAGAATTAACGCTTTAGCCTGAAATTCTTAGGTCTCCACAGTCTAGTCCCAACTTAACTTTCTGACCAAGTAATCACTAACCATCAACCTGTAACATCCACTAAGGCCAATATGAGACTTCATGAGCCAATACCAAGCACATTCTCACTTTTTATGGTTGTCTCCCCCTGCCACACACACACACACACACACACACACACACACACACTTTGGATTCCCAGCTCCTTGTAGGACATTTGCTTGGCAAGAGCAGGCACTTAATCCAGAACTCAGGGTTGAGTATAAGGGCCCCATCTCCTCATTTGCATGAAGGTGCTTTTCCATGTGAAACAGCACAGAGAATGTAGAAAGATTTAAAATTAGTAAACTTGGATTTGCACCCTTAGGGAAGGTATATCTGCTTACTTCACTTTCATCAGCAGCAAATGGGAATAATTATGGTTAACTTAATGTGTCAACTTGGCAGGGCCACGGCACCCAAATACTTGGTCAAACATTATTATCCCGGATGTTTTTGTGAGATGTTTTCTGGATGAGATTAGCATTTAAATTGGTGGACTGTGAGTAGAGCAGGTTATTTCCCAAAGTGTGGGTGGGCCTCATCCAATCAGTTGAAGGGCTTAATAAAATAAAGACTTATCTTCTCCAAGCAAGAAGGAATTCTGCCATCAGATTGCCTTTGGACACAAACTGCAATTATTTCCTGAGCCTGCCAGCCTACCCCGTCAGATTGTGGACTGGCTAAGCCTCCAGAATCATGTCAGCCAAGTATTTAAATCAATCACTCTCTCTCTCTCTACCCCGCCCCCTTCACACACACCTTCTGTTGTTTCTGTTTCTCTGAAGAACCCTGACGAATACGCTGTCTTATCCACTTCACAGAGTTGCTCAGATTAAAATTAATATTGGTACGAACAGGTTAGCATACTGTAGAATTGTTGCATCAATGAGGATGCTTTCAGCTCAGTTCCAACTGGCTTTGAACAATAAGGTAATTAGTTAAATTATACATCTATAAGTAGAAAAGAAGAAACTATTAATAGTTCACCCAAAACACAGTAGCTGAATAATAGTACTGATGACCCTGGTTCCTTCTGCCTCTACATGCTACTGAGTCCGGTTCCTCTTACGGGTACAAGAGGTTCTTCTTATGCCGCATGTCCAGGTGCCGTATCAGACCAGACAAAGTACACAGGCAATAAAGGAACTTCACTTTCAATGCTTAAAGAAACTTTCCCAGAAGCACCTGAGCACACCTCCTTTCACTGTCTCATTGTCCAAAACTGGGTCACATGTCCAACCTTAAACTAATCCCTGACAACTGGAAAGGAACCATCATAACTGAACAAAACTGGGAATCTTCCAACACAGAAAGGGAAACTATGTACTGAGTAGATACCCAGCCTGCTATAAAAATAACACATGAGTTCCAGAAACCAGCATTACTATGGTAGCACCTACACTTCGAAACCTAGCTTGGGTCCCAATTCTTGTGTGTACCCTCGCTGCCCAAGCCCAAGTGAGTTCACGCCCCTCTGGATTATTAGAGCCTTTTCTATCCAGATCACATTTGGTACTCACTGTACACTATTGGACAGTTTCTTTTTAAAATACTTTTCTAAATTATGCCAGTTATATATGCTCATGGAAGAAAATTCAGAAATAGAAAAAAAAAAAGTCACTCCTAGTCTCAGCATGAGAGAAAACCATTATTAGTATTTCAGAATATTATCTTCTACACTTTTATCTTTTTCCATTTATGTTTACGTAGGAGAGAAATGTTTCTTTTTGTGGTATAAATTTTCCTGGCATTTCTAACTAAAATTTAAATTCCCTGAGGGCTGGGATTCTCAAGCTTCTTTCCATCCTCCATATAGTTGTGGGATCTCAACAGACACTTGCTAATTGATAGTCTGTACATCATGAAAAGAAAGTTTAAATAAGCTGTTCTTTTCCTTTGGGGAGATTTAGTAAAACAACATTCCAAAACATGTCCACTAACTTTTCAAATGCTTTTTATTATTATTACTATGTTTTATCATGACTTATAAGGAAGCTTATTAAACTTTCCGGCAATAAGATATCTGGCAATAAGATATATTGTCTTCTGTTAGTAAATGTTGTTTTTAGACCAGAAAGTATTATGTAACTTCCCTGCTGTTTAGCAATTTCCTTTATACTAACAATTAAACCATTCCTCCTTTTAAAGCTATGACACCAAAATAGGCAGGATACAGAGGGTGCCAAAAAAATGTATACACATTTAAAAAAGGGAAAAAAATCTGTATTAATTGTAATAATATATACCAATAACGAAAGATTCATACAAATCACGTTTGACTTCTGCAATTACAAGAGGTACTCAAAGTGGTTACCATCAGCGTCCAGACACTTCTGATGACGGCGAACTACTGCTTGAGCATAGATCATGTTGCTTAGAATGTGTATACATTTTTTTGGCACCCCCGGTATAATTGTAGGAAGCGTACTTCTCAGATAAGTCACTTCATAAGAGGTAAGTTCACTAACACTTCTGTGTAAAGCAATGTTTTTATACACTTAAATCACATTTTCAAAGTACTGGAATAAGTGACTGTTTGAAGGAAATACAGTATAAATATTAAAAATAATCTAATTTATCTGCTTTTTGGCTTCTGATTTTGCCAACAGGGTTTTTTAAAATTAGGGCACAATTCTATATGGCATACGACCCATATGATAAATCCTGCATTGCTCAAACCTTTCATAGGAGCTCATGGACTTGTTTTCATTTAATAAATAATTATTGAACAGAACATGTACTGTGCCAGGCTGTATGCCAGTCACTGGTGACTGGTGGTGTGCAAAATAAAAGCATACCTGGCTCTCATGGTGTTCACAGGATGGTGAAGACCCAAGGACACTGCCGAGAGGGTTTACAGGAAATTTACTTTTGCCCCACTAACACTGCCCAGTGACAAAGCATCTGGTCTCACAATTTTCTTTTTGCCTTTCTAGTCTCCATCTTCACTAAACAAGAGCAAACAAGTGTGAACTGAAACACAAGGAGTTTAGATTAAAATAGTTACTGGGGAAAAGTGGCAGTAAGGTGGTAAGTCAAAAATGCTAGAGGAAGTGATAGGGCCTCCTCAGGAAATGCATGACAGTAAGTACCACAATCTGAAAGTCCAGGAGGAAAGGGACAAGCTGTGGCTAAGATGACCTCTCAAATTCCCTTCTACCCTTGGTTAACTTACTGCAGTTAGCATCTTCAAGGCATCCAGGAATCTGTCAGCCTGCAGATATTTATTGAGCACATGGAAGAGTTTGTGCTCAGATCTTAGAAGAATCACAGTTTATAGAGCACTAAAAGGCAATGTAAGCTTGAAACAATGTACGGCAATAGACAACAATATGAGAATTGTTGCAAGGTGGGGTATCAACATAACAACAAAAAAAGGACGAGTAAAAAGTTCCACGGTTCAGAGGAAGGAAGGACTCCAGTGGGCCAGTTTATATTCCAAAGACTTAATGAAAGTGGTAGGATAGCTGCTGGGCCTCTCAGGATGGGTGGAATGGAGGCAGGAAGAGATGGAGAAGCCACTCCTAGTAGGTAGAATGGCCTTGGGACGCCAACCCAATGGAACTGACTCAAAAGCAGCTGGCAGTGTCGGAGTAAGGCCCACAGCTCAGGCCTGGGTTTACTGACCCAAGACTCATGGGCAGAGATACGCCAGCGAAGCAAGTGTAACAGATGGGCTCTGAGAGTTTCCACGCTTTGCCAAGCAAAGAGATTCCATGACAGCAATAATTAACCAACATTAAGTAGAAAGAATCTCTTCCCTATGTTTTCAGGTTAAATTTTACACCCTCATGAGGGGTATGTCTTAGGGCAAAAAGACAATTTCTAAGGACTTCGGACACAAGTTAGAGAAGTTTTACTTAAGCTTTACTTTCGCATAAAGGTTATTTCAAGTGACAATGAAGGCTTTTTCCTGGGATACCTTCTCCCCACATATGCCAAAATTATTTATATGTACAGTCAGTGGCTTTACTCTGTAAAATATTCCTTGATCTTGAGCCCTCTCCAGTGAAGTATGACCTCCATTTTTCTGAACACTCATAATATTTTGGCTTTCCTTATCTCGACAAGCCCCATAGTGACTGGCATCGTGTTTTGTCTGAGGTAGGCACAATAGCATCTGCTGAATAAATAAATGACTGACTCTAATCCAAGTAGCAAACCTCTCAACTGATACGTATGTCTTGTTCGTGATAGTAACAGTGCTTCGTCCACTATGTAGGAGTGGGCATTCAATAAGCATTTGTTAATAAAAGAAGGGAAGATAGAAAAAAAATTCAACTACTTCATCTTTAAACTGCAGACTGGAAATGCAATCGAACAGAAATATCAACAGTAAATCGAGGGGAAAAACTTTTTAAGCAAACTTGGTTTCACCAACTGATGGATGGCACTTTGGTTGTTGCCTCTTTTGCTCAAAATTAAAGCCATTTTAATCCTAAATTTTACAGATGGAGAAATTGAGGCCCAGAGTGGCTACGAGACTAGAAAAGCAGGGGAGGCCCACTGGTCTCATTTCAAGTGTATTCCTCTACTGTACTCTATCACTTCATGCCCATTAACAATGGATTTTTTGAGTCAACCCAGACACAGTGCAAATGTGAATCACATGCCAAAAACTACAAAAATAAAAACTACCAACATTACCTCATTACTGACGAAACACTCTGCAATAGTTATGAGATTTCGTCTCTATAACTAGGCTGTTTCTCAAAAACAAAAGATGGGGAAGGATGGAGATACACTGGTTACACAAATGCATGAGAAGTAAGTTAGACAAACCAGTCCATTAGCAACTGATTATCAGTAAGAGGCATGTGAGCATAAACAAAAGATTGTTTTATAAAGAGAAGCACATTAGACATTTATGCAAAAACTCACCTGGTTACATTCACCTTCAAATGTAAAAACAGCATTACAATAATACCAGAAATTGCTTGTCTATTAGTCTAGTGCCATTAGTCTAGTGGCTTTTAGTGACACTGTTGACACTTGAAGTTTTCCCTTCTTACCCAACGACTATGATTATCTTTCCCATTAATACAATCCCAAACAATTCACTCAGTCACTCCCAACAAAAGCAAGTACTTTGATTCCTTCCTTTAGAGACACTAAAAAGTTGATGTCACCTATTTCTTCATATTACACAATGACTCTAGTTCTTCCAGCACCGCGGGCATTCATAACTAAAAAGAGAGAAAAATGATACCTAACATTTACAGAGCTCTGAACAGAAGGGCTAAGAACCTCACAATTTGCATTTGGGGCGTTTTAAAGTTTCTATGCTGTAGCATCTCAACTGTGAGCAGTGCTTTTTCCCCTCAAGCACTTTAGATACGTAACATTTCACTCTGAGAAAGAAAAAATGATTTGCACAAAAAGAGGTGGTCCCAGGGCTCCCACTTGAATGTTAGAATTTTCTATTATTTCTCCATAGAAATATAATAAACATCAATAATTGTTTTGTAAGTTCATTACTAAATTGATCTTTGTAGTATTCTCTGGAAAGGCTTTCAATGCTATTGGCAATGAAGCAAATAGAGTCCACCTGTTACACAGCGCCACAATTATTGGAAATTGAGAATATCATTACGATACCACATAGCATTACTCATCAAAATAGTTAAAAAAAAACAAAAACAACAACAACAACGAATGCAATGCTGTGGTTTTCAACTTCAGCTACATATTACAATTACCTGGGGAGCTTTTAAAAAAAACTACAACACCCAGATCAATTATATCAGAATCTCTGGGAATGGGAGTCCAGATGTTATTTTTCGAAATCCTCCCAGGTGATTACAGGTGCAGCTAGAGATGAGAAGCTTGGGGGTATTAGCATGAAGATCAGAGTATTTTATTTTTAAATTTTATTTAACAAGTACTTAAAGATTACTAACAAATTATCTAACTCATTTAATTCTCATAAAACCTTATAAGGTAACTATTAATTTCACATTTGACAGGTGAGGAAACTGAAGCAGACAGACAATTCACCAAAGGACGCAGAGACAATGAGTGGGGAGAACCAGGATGTTTGCAGGAAATCTGGCTCCAAATCCCAGGCTCTTAACTGCTATGCTGGCCTGATTCTCCCAGAAATAATTCATCTACAATAAAATGCACAAATCTTAGGTGTTCAGTTCAATGAGTTTTGACAATTATATGTACCCATGTAACTACCACCCCGAACAAGACTGAAGAAACTTTCATGGTTTTGAGATTCATCCTTGTTGTTGCGTGTATACGTGCCCCCCAACATTTCTTTCTCCCCCACCTCCTTTATCTCTCCATCTCTCTCAACCTCTCTCTATCTCTCTCTCTCTCTCAGCAGGCCATGGTGGTATGGATATACCAAAATTTATTTATCCAGTCACCTGTGGATGAACATTTCATATTCATTATTTCCATTTGTTTGTTTTGTTTTTTGGCTATTACGAATCAGGCTGCTATAAATATTCTTGTCCAAGTCTTTTTGAGGATATATGTTTCCTTGTGGTTAAATGCACAGGAGTAGAATTGCTGGATCATATGCTAGGTAGACATTTAACTTTACAAGGAACTATCAAACTATTTTCTAAAGTGGTTGTACCATTTTATATTCCTATCAGCAATGCGTATCCCAGAGTATCTTTCAGGAAGAGCATGCTACACTTTTTGTAGTGCATTCATCCAGAAGACAAAGTTGGACTCTGATAATGAGTCTCTATTTGACAGTCCCATGTCCCCCACACGCACACAAAAAGGGGAAAAGACAACCTACACACCACGACCACCATCACATTTATTTATTCTACAGCAGCATATCCTGCGTGGGTACTTGAAAACACTGGTTCTGCTAGACATGAAGGCAAACAAAACAAAGGAAACACCACCCCCCACACACTGTATATATAGCATACTCCTCACTTGAACATTCACAATGTATTCTAGAATATTTAAATGACCATTGGCTCTGAGAAATTCATGAATGAAGTAAAGAAATCATTCAATTGATTAGGCACATTTAACTCAGCCGTACTTAAGGGTCCCCCAATTCTCGAAGATAAGAAATACAAAGCAGATTATAGTGTTCCCAATGTTACAGTGTTGGGGGACACAGATGAGAGCCATCGCCTGTCTGAGTAGATTGGGCATGAATTCATGGTGATGTAATATTTTATACAGGCCTTGCTGGACAGTAAGGTTTTAGATTTGAAGAAGTGTCTGAACAGAGCCGAGAGGCTCTCATTCTGGACTTAGGATAGACTGTGAACTAAAGAACAAAGTGGAAAGTGTGAAGGGCATAAATGAGAATTCTGCTGAAAGGACGGGGTCATTGTGCTAAGTTAAGGGAGAGTGGGGTCAGACATGGAAGTCTGCAGTTTCCCACGTACACATGAGAACACTACCGCGATTGCGCTACGTTGACCGGCTGGATTGCGGGCAGGCAACAGTATAAAAGTGGCAATCAGCCGGTCAACCAATACTGTGTTTCCCTGAAAATAAGACCTAGCTGGACAATCAACTCTAATGCGTCTTTTGGAGTAAAAATTAATATAAGACCTGGCCTTATTTTACTATAAGACCAGGTATAATATAATATAATATAATATAATATAATATAATATAATATAATATAATATAATACCAGATATAATATAGTATAATATAGTATAATATAATACCAGATATAATATAGTATAATATAGTATAATATAATATAATAATACTGGGTCTTACATGAATTTTTGCTCCAAAAGATGCATTAGAGCTGATTGTCCAGCTAGGTCTTATTTTCGGGGAAACACGGTATTTTACCAAGTACCTAATCTGGGCCATCAAGGGACCACATCAGGCACTGGGAGAAGTAAAGTGATAATCTACCAGATACAGTGCCTGCTCTCATGGACCGTAAAGCTCAGGGGTGTGCAGCACCTACAAGGAGCGAGTTCCAGAACTCTGGACTAGGAATGGACGACCATCCAAAGAGCAGAATCTGAGCCATAGGAGCAGAATCTATTCAATTCAAGAATTGCAGAAGAAAATACTAACAGAAGTATAAAAATGAATATGTATGCACATAAGTCATTGATCCCTCATTATTATATATTTGGGGTGGGGAAAGTGGGGTGTGTTGAGATGAGGAGTTCCAGGTATTGGAAAAATATCCAGGTAGAGGTGCTTGAGAAACAGAATAAAGTTTTGGATGAATGAGAGGTTTGGATCCATTAATATACAATATATGACAAATGGAAAAATTTTAATATTATTGACAACTTTTACACTAAATCATACGAAAACCATGAGGCGTTAATACTCTTCAAACAACAACGAGAAGCCTTCCCCAGAAACAAGGCCGAGTTCAAAGGAACTGGACAAAGTTGGTTCAAATACCAGCTGGACCATTTGCTACGTGGATGACCTTGGCTAAAGAACTTAACCTTTCTGAGCTTCACTTTCCTCAAGTGAAAAACTGGGATGATGAGCGAATTCACGTCTCCCAGAGAGATGTTATGAAGACTGAATGAAATTCAATAGCACAGTGGCCAACATATAGTACCAGCTCAGCGACTCTTAGCCATTATTATTATTTGTACCCAAAAAAATCCACCTTTGCTGCTTTTCAGATTTTAAATGAGAAGGAACTGGGAACATCAAAGAAGTCTACATATGGGGGCGGCCGGATGACTCAGTTGGTTAGAGCGCGGTGCTCTTAACAAGGTCACCGGTTCGATCCCCACATGGGCCACTGTGAGCTGCGCCCTCCACAACTAGATTGAAACAACTGTTTGACTTGAAGCTGATGGGTCATGGAAAAGCACACTTAAATAAATAAGTTTTAAAAAAAGGAAGAAGTCTACATAACTGATAATATGAGGAAGAGAGAATCATAGTCCTTAAAAACAAACTTGTATAATATCAAAGTACTGTAAATATATATTATCCAGTAATTTTTAGAATTGAAATAAAATTAAATTTGGAGGACACAACGGAAGGGCTGAACTCTTGCAACTTCAGCCTACCTGTGGTCCTCCAAAGTGTTTTGTCACTTGCCACAAGGGACCATCTTATTAGCACATTCAATATTTTGCATAAAAATTGTTATTACTCCTTTCCTTCTTCCCCCTCCCCCTTAATTTTCCTCCAATGTTTTTTCCTTGCTGAGATTTTCCACTTTTGACACTAACAATTTGGTGATGGTGAAAACTAAGGAACATAAATTCTCAGTAAATGTTAGTACTTTCCCAGAAAACTTGAATTCTGGGACACTGAGAGTGATATGATGAGGACACTTATAAATTCTAATTTCCGCACTGCAGGTATATCCTCCTAATTGGCATAATTTCAACAACGAAGATTTTCTTTTTAATGTATGCAAATATTAGCAATTTTTCTTCCTCTAATTGGTCTGAAAACTCATCAAAATTAAGATGCTATACATCTCATTTATGTTTCCAAATGACCATGAAATAAAAATGTAAAGGCCTAGCATTCAACGGCCTAGATGAGAGCCTGTCGTTGATGTTAGAAGCAAATAGTTCATAATGAAGAGTGTCATCAGCAAGACTCACCTTGAATATGAATGCTGGTATTACAAGTATCTCAACCAGCCTATCTGTGATCCTAGGCTGGAGAAGGCAGGCCACTTATTCGGAAAGAGCTTCTGCTGCTAAAGCAAGATCCAGGCAACAAATCACACCTACTTTAAATCATCTGTTCCTTTAAGCAATGCGGACCCAGCTTGCACCAGGCCAGAATGATAATGATACCACTTCAGAGCTATGAATAGCCTTGAAACAGGTGGCATTTGCCTCAAGTTGTGATCTCTTTGTTTTAAACAAAAGTTTTAAAATAATTCATTCTTATTTCAGTCATTCATTTGGCAAATCTTTATCAACTTCCATACAATATGCCAGGCACTGAAGACAATGCCTAAAGTCAAGAAGCCTCTTAGAGACACTCACGCATTTTATAAGTTTCACATCCTCAAATAAGTCAGTCTTTAAGGACCAAGCCACAAAGCAACCAAATAATGAACCCCCAAGACGATGATTCCTCTGGGAGTTCCCCACACTGTTCCCTCCTGGGTCCTCAGGGAGAGCTGGCTCCAGCCACAAGGATCAAGGCAAGGAAGTTCCCACCCACTGAAGCAACAAGTTCACTAAGGTGTGAATTTGCTCTGTCCTGTGCTCTCGTGATCAGAATGACTGCAAATATTCTTTTTAAAAATCATACAATAAATCTACTACGTTTGGCACTTTTTAAAATCCTGAATTAGGGTCCTACTAAAATATGGAATCAGGGAACAGAGCATAACCATGAAAAGTTCATAGAGAATTTGTGATCTGCTTAACTCACTTTTTTTTTTTTTTTAAGGAGGGCGCAGCTCACAGTGGCCATGAGGGGATTGAACTGGCAACATTGGTGTTATTAGCACCAGGCTCTAACCAACTGAGCTAACCAGTCACCCCAAGATCTGCTTAACTCTTGATCAAATGCATCACTAGGTTGAGGTGGGGGGTGCCGTTTTGAAACCCAGTTCATCTATAACTCAGACAAAAGAATGACACCCACTTTCTCTGAGGCTTAAATCGGAAGAACGTAATAAATTGAAGAACCTCAGAAGTCACATTAACATGGCAATAACAAGGTTTGGTAGAGCTCATACTTGTTTTTCTTTTTTTGTCTTATGTGGTTGCGGTTAGAGTTGTTCAAGTTACCAACTAATTAGTTTTAATTTCTTAAGAGCCAGTGGTACAGACTGTCGCCTTTTCTCAAGTGACTTCCTCCTGAAATTAACAAATTTTGACAGTCATCTTGTATACTTCTTGTATAAAACTAAGAAACTAAGGAGACTGTTATCAAAGTGTCTTACTTAGTCTAATGAGGGAGGAAATTATCTTGATTATATTATGCAACAAAAGAATTTTAAAATGGGCATTTGGAAGTAGATAATTTTGACTAGAGAGACAGAATGAGGTTATTAAATACCATCTTAATTATGTACCCAAGTAGCTATAATCTCAAAGTTTTCTTTCCTTTATATAAAATCATGTGAAATTTATTTGATAAAACTGGTTTAAAATACTGAATTATTTCCCTATCCTAATCATCCCTCAAATAAAAAAGTACCAAATTAGCTACAAAGGTAGGAACAAAATATTTAGAAGCCTTTATAAAACAATGTTGTACATATGGGAGGATATAGAGTAACATGGATAAGAAAAAAGGGAGAATTTGATCCCATTTTAGGAAAGTAAAACATACAGGCACAGATAAAAAAGAGAGGTGGGGTATTACAAAATATTAACAGTGTTTACCTCCAAGTGATAGGATTAGCATTTTAGTTTATAGGTCAGTCACTATGTAATTTCACACTTAGGGAGGAGAGTTTCACAAAGGAAAGGCAACAGAGTTCTTCCCCTTTTTGCCACTAGTGCGTCCTGGGAACAGGAGCAGCAATCGCAGTGCAGATGTCCCAGAGCAGATGCCATCAAATGTTCTGCTGGTCTCCAGTTACCCTGTGGGTTAGGGGGTTACCCGGGTTGATCCGCTTTCTAAACAGGAATCCAGCTGATGACCAGTCCAACAGCCCAGAACAAATGTAACCTCGGTAACATAAAGGCGAGGGATAGATACAGAGTAGATTGGAGCGGGAGTTCTTGATTATCACGTAATTCTTCAGGCAAGTATGGACCAAGTGGCAGGTCTTGGGTGTAACCAAACAGACCTACTCCTATGCTTGACTACAAGTTTATTCATTCATTCATCAAGCGTTGGGCTGAATGCCTACTCTGCACCAGGCTCTGTACCACTGGGGCTGCGTATAAAAAAAGAAATGACATTGTTTCTTTCCTCAAAGAGCTCACAGGTCACTGGGAAAGACAAACAGATGCCTACCATGTAGTGTACCCCAGGGTATTACAGGAGCACAGAGCAGGGCTACCTGATCTAACTTGGGGCCACGGCACACAGTTTGGTGTTGCTGCAACGTGAAGGATAACAGCCGTGGTGAGAGCTGCTGCGGGAAAAGCAGTCTGGGGTAGAATCACAGAGACCTAGTCTACCCTGATAAAGAACTAAGACTTTGTGTGGGTAATGGAGAGTATTTGAAAGGTTTTACTGTATTTGAAGTACCATGCTTCTCTGCTGTGTGTAAAGGGCATCCCTCAGGCAAACGTATTTTTATAATTTACAAATGCTAGTAAAATGCTGATTATGTACTACTGTCCTTTATATCTGAGCATTTGCTCTGGAATGATGAATGGAATATGCTCCGTTGAACTGAAGTCTGTGTCCACAAATTTCACAGACTAGATCAGAAATCAAATTCCTTACATTAGAAATGATCAATTATTGATTTCATCTATAGTAAACAGTGAATGCAGCGTTGTGCATTCTGAAACAGAAATGGGATATTTTCAAGCAAGTTTGAAACAGTCTGTCAATCATAATCCAAAACGGCCTTCAGAAGGCCTATAAAATCAATTCCGATACTGAGCAATGCTTCCCCCTGCCCATTTACTGAGTCACTCAACAAATGTTAAGGAGATATTTTCTACGTACCAAGTACTGTGCTGGACCCTGAAGATAAAATGGTGTACAAAAAAGTGCCTCAGAGAATTTATTTTCTAGGACAAGAGATACTAATAACTATGCAAATATATAAATATATACTGTGATATGTGCTGTGAAGGAAAAGCATGAGATAATACTGTTTAAAAGCATATAACATGGAAACCTAACCTAGTTGTAGCAAATGTGGGAGAGTTGGTGGTGGGGGGGAGGGGGTGCATACAGCTTCTCCAAGAAAGCAGCATTTGAGCTAAAATCTGAAGGATGACCTTATGTAGGGTGACAAGAGGCAGTATTACAGGAACAATCCAGGCAAAAGCCCCGGAAGGGAAAGGGACAGGTGTTTCAAGGAACTCAGGGACGCCCAGAGAGAAGCAAACAGCTAGAGATGAGATCAGAGGTATGAGCAAGAGCCTCTCATCGATGGTCTTTGGTCGTATCATAGAGTTATCTTAACCGTCATTTTTTACAAAGCCTTTGAAGGGTTTTGAACTTGGGGGTTCAAAGTGAGCTAACTGCATAGTGGACAATGGACTGGAGGAAAACCAGAACAAATGCAACTAGGAGCCCACGGCATCATTCAAGGTGAAAATGACAGTAACCGGGACTAGGGCGGTTGTGGTGGAGACGGAGAGAACTGAACAGATTTCAGAGATATTCCAGAGGTCAAACTGGCAGGCCGTGGGGATGGAGTGGTAACAGTGATGAGCCAAAGGGAGCAGTCAAAGACTCCCAAATTTCTGGCTTGTCCAACCAGAGGGATGGGTCACCACTCACTGAGACAGGGATGAGGTGTACCTGTGAGATGAAAGAGCACCTGTGTCAGTTTTGTGTGTGTTTAACTGGAGATACTTCTGACACCTACATATACAACAAATGCATATTCTCCACATTAAAAAATCTTTTTATTTTTCTCCCCAGTGCTGTTCTTATCCCCAGTGCCTTTTCCATTTCAGTTAATGGACCTACACTCTGTCATCACTCTCAATCTAAGGCACTTAACTCCTCTCTTCCTCAGGCCTCCCTCCAAACCATCAAGAGGTCTTCCCACCCTTACCTCCACCTTCTCCAGCAACACTCAGGCAGAAGCCAGAGCCCTGTCCTGCCTTAACTTCGGGGCGCCCCCGACTCATCTCTATGCTCCTCTTCTCACTGTCCCCTAGATTATTTTTGTGTAGAAACCAAAGGGATTTATTTTTTTAAGAATCAATGAAATCATGTTGCTCCCTTTCTAAGAGCCCCCCCACACCTTCCCATAACTCTTAGACTTAAGTCTAAAGTACAATGTTTACCATGCGCTCCCAGGCCCCAGGAGACTGCCCGTCTTCCTTCCCGACCTCCGCTCCCCTGTCTCACTTCTCTGTCATACGCGCTCTCCCGCTGCTTCTTGGATACCACAAGACAGTCTCTGCCTCTGACACTGCGCCATACAATCACAGTTTCGCCTGGCTTGCTCCCTCACTGCGTTCAGGTTTGGGCTCAAACATCCCCTCCTCAGACGCTCAATCTCATCAGTTATTAGAGAAACGCCATGGAAGACCATGATGAAATATTATCTTCTGCGCACTAGGCTGGCAAAAATTTAGATGTCTCATAATACCAAGTGGATCAACTGGAACTCTTAATCACTTCTGGGTGGGAATGTCAACTGGTACCACCCCTTTGGAAAACAAATTCGCATTATCACGTGAAGTTGAACATTGACCCGGCAATTCCACTCCCGGGAATGTCATGGAGAAATTTCTGCACAGGGGCATCAAGAGGCACCCACAAAAATGTTTAGCTGCACTGTTCAAAGAACAAAAGGCCGGAAAAAAATCCAAATATCCATCAACAGGGCTATGAATCGATTGGTTCTGCACATTGACCCAACAGACCATAATTCAGCTGTTAAAATGAATGAGCTACAGCTACATGCAACAATGTGGAACAATGATACTATTTTTACAGGGCAAAACTAAACAATACAGTACTTATGGGTATACCCAAAAGCGACACCCACTGGTTTTTTTTTCAAAATGAAAGAGAAGAGAAAAAAAATCTTTTAATTAATTGGTTACTTCACAAGATAGGCAGGTTGATGAGATGGGACAAAGCACAGGAAGATGAACCCAAATTGGTAATGCTTAGTTCTTAGGCAGGGTGGTAGAGTCACAGGTATTACATCATTATGTTTCACAATTACAAACATGTTAGCATGAGTATATTAAATGTTAGGTAATATGAATGAAAATAAAAAGTAACACTGAACCAAGATAAGGGGAAAAGTTACTACGTTGGGTAACATTTTAGTTACTTTATCCCTGACTATATAAAGTAACTACTGCACCTCTTCTCAGGACTTTTCTCTGTAGCACACGAGTCCCAAAGGTATATGTGTGTATATACATACATAACACACACATTCATTTCCCTGTTTAAGTCTCTCCCATTGGAATGTACGCTCCGTAACTATGGAGTCTTTAACATTGTTGTCAACCACAGAGAAGCACCTGGAACACACAATACATATTTACGAAATAAATGGGTGAATGAATGGTATACATCGCAAAGGAGAGCAATAGAGCATACAAGGTTTAGTGCATGGACTCTGGAATCAGACACCTCTGGGTTCAAATTCAGGCTCTAGTCAGTCTTCTTAGCTGGGCGATGTTTAGAGAGTTACTGAACTTCATTTGTTCTCAGTTTTCTTATCTGTAGAACAGGTAATGGGTGGTTATGATGACCAAAGAAAGAATTTAGTACTTCGTCAAGCACAAAATTATTATTATGCAATAACAACACCATGTCCCCCATAAAGGACTTTTTTTTTTTCTTGGTGGCTGAGAGCAATTTGGATTCTTTAGGCAGGTTTCCTATGACCGATTTCCTCCACACCCAATTTTAAAACATGGACTGATTTGCAATCCTATAGTTATTTCTGCAATTTGGTAAGACTAGAAAGCTGTGCTGGGGAAGTCTTGTAACCACCAGACTGTCAGTGAAGACAGCACAATATAATCTTGTGTCTGCCCTAAGCCACCTGGTTAGGAGATCAGCCAGACGAGAAGAGTGAAAATAGCACCCGCCGTTTATTGAGGGTTTTCTGCATGCTAAAAAGGTAGCCGTAAGTCGGCATGTGCAAGAATGACAGAAGTAGGCTTACTGTGGACAGTTTTCAACTTTGGGACTCAGCAGGTCCTGGAGTGGAGATATTTGATGAGACAGGGGGATTGTCATGGTGGCACTAAATCTTCTATTTTGAGATTTGGATCTCTAGTATCATTCATATTAACAAGTGTAATTTAGCTTGGGATTTTTTGAAAGCTTTCTTTTCTTTCTTTGCTTCCTTTCCACCAAAGCTTAAGGATTCTGCTTCCTTTACATTTACTATGCAGACCAGTTTCAATGTTTCTATTTACTTCGGTCCAGTGCTGGTGCTGTGACTTGGGAAAGCTTTGCTTCTGTATGGGATCCACTCCTGGCTCCAACTAAAATCTACATACCATACGCAAAGGTTGTGATAACCAGTTTATCCGCACCTTCCCCCACCCCAATGACAAAGCCAAACTCAACAGAAAAATCCCACTACAGGCCGAAGCACTTTACATCCTGGTTGGAAAATATAAAACTTAAGACAAAACAAAGACTCGAGGCAGTAGTTTCCAGCAGACTCTGCCCAGCCAACCCTTCTCTTACTTTAATAAATCTTCCTTCTCTATTTCTACCTGCCTCGTGAATTCTTTCACAACCTGTGAGCTGCAGCCACAACACTATTCAAGCGGTAATTAGCAATTCTTGAGAACAGAGTTGCACTATCAGCTGTAAGACATCCTTTCAAAACAAAACTAAACCAAAACACAAAAAGCAAAAATAACATCAAGGATGCGTTATTTTACAGTAGTAAAACCCGGGGTCTTTTTGCTGTGAAACCCATGTGGCCTCTTCTAAAAATTACTAGAGCAACACCTCAACCTCAAAAGGATCAAAACCTGCTGCGCTCCCAGCACACTCACAATGAAGACGAACCTCACAGTTAACTCACTCACATTTTCCATCTGGATTATAGCCAAGGACACGTTACATCCCTCCCTACAGACGGACCACACCCTCTTGAAGAGCTCTAGGTCCTTCTGGGAGATCGGCTCCAACTCTGTTCAGACTACAGATATAGAGGACACTCCAGGAGTTCCAGTGACTTGGAAGGATCCAAGAGGAATAACAACAATGACTTGTAACAACAGCAGCGAACCTTTATATGGCGCAGTATTTATATCAGGCAGTATTTATTCTAAGTGTTACATATATTTGCTCGTTTCATCTACGTAACTATTCCATGGGATACGTATGAAGTTTGCAATTTGACTAAATCCTGTGAGAGTCCTGAAAGTGAACACGTAATTTCTATACACAAACCGACCTTGCAGAGCAAGGTGAGATCTCAACAGAAATCTCAAATGGTCCCTAGGAAAAGGGTCAGTGGCTCCCAAAGGCCTGGCCTCCTGGTTTTGAGCAAGCACCTTCCTCTCCAGTCCAAATTGCTATTTCTCCAGAAACAACCAAGTGGAAATAAATGAGGAGGGGAGGATGGGAGAGAGGAAAGAAAGGGGTATTTAATTTTTGTCACATCCCACACCCCGACTACTTCTCCTCAAGTCTACTGGCCTGCTTGCAATTCCCAGACCTGTCTTATGTCCCATGACTTTTGCATCATCCAGGGCACCTTATACCCTTCTCAGCTTTCAACAGAGCCACGGTTTTCTCATGGAGTTTCTTCCTGAGTCAAATGTCTCCCCGTCATCTCCCTCTAGTTTCCCCTATGCTCCGAACACCCTGTGCACGTTCCTTATACCTTGGAATTACTGGTTTTGTTTTTATTCCCTTGTGTCTATCTCCCCTTTAAACTTTGAGCATCTTGAGACTAAGGGTGACATTTGCTTTCCCAGTGTCTGATATAAAGCTGGCTGGGCAGCTGCTGACAAGCAATAAATGTTTACTGACTGAAAGAATTAAGGAAATCATTGCTCCCATGGCCAGCACATCCTTTCCCACCATCTGCCTACACTAGACCCTTGCAGAAGCAGTGGGGTGCAAGGGATAGAAAAGGGAGGAATCCCTGCAGGGGCAGGGAACTGCCTGATTAGTAATGAAAGACAAGAGAATCCTTTCTAGGAGCGTTGCTTCCAGCCCTAGAATATAAACTGGCATTTCCCCCCCCCCCAATAAAACAATAACCATCATTACCACCTATATGACCAAGGCTTGCATTTAGTCCTCGGGACTTCTAACTTCATTAATATCCACGTTTCTGGATAGTTTTTTGTTTTGTTTTGTTTTTAAGTTTAGTGAAAGGCTGTTACAATGCTTAGAGCAGAGTTTCTGTTGTGAGAGTTACTTTTTCTCTTCAAGGCAAATGACATTTGGTTTTCCTTTCTTCTTCCAATAAATGCTATTTAAAAGGCTGGAGGCATTGAAGGTGAGAAGAGAAAGATACATCTAGAAGTTGCTAATCAATATGGAATTTCTCCGGGCGCCATGTGACCTCGGCATTTTTCACATTTCCACAGGTCTCCTTGGAAATGGTTGCTATGATCACTCGGTGACCCCAGCGAAAATCTTCAAAATGTGGATCGCTGCTTTTATTCTCTCTTGTTTCCTCTTTATTAACTGTTTTCCCCTCACACATAGTTTCTTTATGAATGCAATCTGTTCATAGTATTTTCTGTCACATAATATTCCATACAAACAGAATACCCCATTCTTTTGGTTTCTTTGTAAAAGCCTCTATTTGGATTATAACATTGGCAGTACATTAGGAATCCCATTTATATTTTCATGTTTCCTGGTTCCTTGGTAGTAAATTATTCATATGGCAGCCCACCATGCCAACCTCGTCTTTTTTCAAAAATACTGATCTGCACTGGAAGGAAACTACACATTGACCATAAAAACCCCCAATCTGGCTGATTCTTCTTATGTTGTTTATTTAATAAGCTCTTAGCTTGGAATACCTCAAGATTAATTTTGAAATGTATACAACTTGCCTATTTCCCCTTTGACTAAAGTTAATGTAAGTATACTTTTACTTTATTCTATATGCATTATTTACATTTCAAATACCTCAATTATTTCATGATGGCTATTTCTTACAAATGCATAAGAGGAAAAAAGAACATGAAATGCTGTAAACTAAAACCAAATCTAAGTACTGACTGCCCAATAACCAGGGAAAGGTAAAATGCACCGTCCAAAAACAATCTTAGCATTCTCCTAGCAAGGTTACAAGCTTTGTGGGAATCTAGAATTCAAATGTAAATTACAAAATAGACCCTTCAGGGGATTTTCATAGTCCTAATTAGGTAAATCTGCAGAATAGGGAACACCACATTTAGAAGAAAAAAAGAAGATGAGGAGCAACTCTGGGACAAAGACTAAAATTTAAATCTTTAAAGGAGGGAATGCCTATGCTGCAGGATTATAACCACGTGAAGCTGTGGCACCGTGATACAAAGGCCTTTTATTAGTGCAAATTATACATTAAAAAATGCAAATCCCATTTTGTTCATGTGGGGGGAAAATAGTGCTACCTAACTTTAGGCTAGTAAGTTTTAATTTTAACAATATTCAATGGTAGTAGATTTTATAAGTAGTTATACATTAGAAATAAATCCTTCTGGATCTGTTTCCTTTCCATAGAGAGTTAAATGATTAGGACTCTGGAGCCTGTGAGTTGATGAATCGAGTTAGGTCACTAAAAGAAAGAATAAACAGCTAGAATCGATTCATTTGTTCATTAACTCAACAACACTTAATGAACACTCATTTTGTGCCAGGCACTATAGTTGGCATTTGGGATGTAAAAGTGATTAAGACACGTCTTAACCAAGCATAAGGATTGAATGGAAATGACAGAACCATAAACAGATAAGTACAGTTAAAGTACAACCATAGAGGCATAAAACAGTATAATTCCGTCTTTAAAAAGGGACAAGTGCTGGTATGAAAAACAGTTTTATGAGAATTGCAGTTTCATTGTTCTGGAAGCCAAATTCATTACTGTTGACACAAAAATACTATTCATATAAAGATGAACCTTGCTCTGATAGCCTAGCAAGTACAAGGGACAGGTAAGAAAAAGTAAGTATTTCTCAGCTATACGTGGTGAAGGACCAGTTTTTTTAAAACTGTATATCCTTCACAGACTGATACTTTTATAATAAAATAAATTTTTAAAAACTAGGGGGGAAAAAACAAACAAAAATTCTAAATGCTTACCTTCAATTTTTGTACTTACTTCACGGAGGACGAGCAACATACATTTCAGTACATGGACAAGCACTGCACTAAACTATCACAAGTGCTAAAATAAAAGTATATAAACTGCTGTCACATAGGAAGTGATCAGTTTATGGGGAGAGTTAATCTAAGGAAAAACTTTCTAGAAGATACGACCCTTGAACTATGTCTTAAAAAAAAAAAAAAAAGGATTCACCAGAAAAAAATACAGTGAGGGGTAGAAAGAATAGCATTCAGGTAGAAAGAGTAACACATAGAGGCAGGAAAAGTCAGGATTTCTATGTGATTGAGTAACGAGGGAAAGGAAGAGGCCAGTCTTACAAGGAGGGACTTACGAGTGGAATATGTGTCCCTTTAGGTGAAATTTCACAGAGGACTGGGAAAAAAAACCCAAACAAAACAAAACAATACCCAGCCAACTCCCTCGCTGAGTATTTAAAATATTATTACAACAACAACTCCAGTGACAGTCACAAGTGAACTGAATCCCTCCCGGTGGGGCTCAATAAATACCACCATATATTTATATGAGCTCCTCTTTCTTTAGAGCCAGTGTTAGAGGGCTGGACTGACTACCTCTAAAGTGCTATGGGGGAAATTCCCATCATGCCATTCCCAGAGAGAGTTTTCAGATGCAGAGCAGTAGGGTTTATAGTCCTCCCACCCACCACCTCCACCCCCCCACCTACACCCCCACCCATCTCTCCTTACAGGTAGGCACAGCGGTTAAGAGTGTGGGCTGTGTCTAGTGCTGACTTTTATTTACTCTATGACCTTGAATAATTTTCTTCCCTGTCCAGTTTCCCCAACTCTAGAAGATGGGCAGTGACAGTCTTACTGTATGTGCAGTGACGGTCTTACTGTGGGGATTAAGTGAGGGGATTAAGTGAGTTCATGCAAGTAAAGCACCCTTTACAGTGCCTGACCAATTGTAGGTGATCAATGAGTGTCACTGAGTTATTAGTATCATTAAAAATAAAAGGAAATGGATGGATGAATGAGATCCCTTTTCTCCCCCCTCCCCGTGTCATTCATATAGTATCCAAAGGTAGGACGAAGTAGGCTCCCTAATTCTAACCCTGTACGTCATCCCCTATTCCTCCAACATCCCTGCAAACCTAAACATGTATTACAGGTGGAGAAAATAGAGCTAATGATAGGTCTCTGGAGTAAAATGACTAAGGAAAATCAATAGAGAAGAGCTCATTTTCCGTCTTGATCCTACCTTAGTTATTCCTAAAATTAGAAGCCAGTAGTTTTGGGTTATTGAAAGACACTTCCTCTGTGAGAGGAAACCGGAATGAGACAGGACTGTTTTAGGCAGGCTTTATTTAAAACATTTAGCACCTCTTAGACATGTAAAGTAATCAGGGAGATGCTTACATATTTTAAAATCTGAGATGATTGTCCAAGAGTTCACGGAGAGGCGGACACCAGCTGGGACTCCAGAACAAGAAAAGAGGTGCTGCTCCGCACAGAGGCTTAGCCAGGGGATATAGTCATTCGGGGTCAGGCACGTACGCATTTATCTTAATTTAGCCCCCATGGAGCCGGCAGCAGCCAAACCTCGTGAAGTCTTTTCTTTTCTTCTTTTTTTAAAATTTATTTTTAAATTTATTGGGGTGACAATTGTTAGTAAAATTACATAGATTTCAGGTGTACAATTCTGTATTACATCATCTATAAATCCCATTGTGTGTTCACCACCGAGAGTCAGTTCTCCTTCCATCACCATATATTTGATCCCCCTTACCCTCATCTCCCACCCCCCACCCCCCGTGAAGTCTTTTCAGGGAGATCAGTTTAGACAAAAGTTGACGTCTAGACAAAATACCACCACTGTACGGAGGCGCCCCAATAGCAGCACACATTCCAGAGACAGAACCAAGGCTGCCTGAGACGGTGCTGGCACCGGAGAAACAAGAAGACATCTAGAGGCCCAAGCGTTCTGGGGGCTTTCAGGATGCTAAGGGCACTTGGCAATGACATTCAGTTGGCTTTTAGTATCTTGGCTGAAGTGGTTCTTTTTTCTCATCCTTCAAACTTAGTGCCAAGTGTATTGTTTCTGACACCTATTTCTCCTCTGTTCTCACACACTTCCACGTCTTCACGCTGTCGTGGTCAGGACAAATGTTAGAGCTCTTCAACATTAAAGGAGGTCCTTTAAGATTAGACTGAGCTGACCTCTCCACTGCGCCCACCTGCTAAGTGGCTGACCCACAAGAAACCAGTACGAGCATTGTCCCTTAAAGGCAAAAACTTATATTGGTTTTACCATCACTTGCACATATAAAAGCACCTATATAATAAAAAGACAAGAATATATAAGAGCACAAGAAAAAATATTGTGGTATCTCCAAACATGACCAACCTCTGCTCTCCATGTTTGCTTTCACTGTTCTTAACCTCTTAATTCTGCTTTGCTACCATGTCTTATAGACATTGTACTGAAACATCACTGTAAGGTTCCATGCATTTTTTTTTCTTAACAACAATGTACCATGACTTCAGTGTATTTCAAAATAGCCAGTAATACTGTACCTGCAGAGAGCGGAATGTAAGGCGGTGGCATGCTCAGGCTTGCAAGGTTCAAAATGGGGCAGAAGAGGGTCGGCAAGGAATTGTGCTGCGCTACGTGATTCGGCAATGCTAAATCTATTTAATAGTCAAGTACAGTTAGAAGGATAGTCAACTAAAGAAAATAACACAGTAGTTCATACAGCAGTGACCTTGAGGTAGGAATGAATCCAGAACAGAAGGCATAGACATACTTAGTTAAAACAACTGGGCTGCCAGACACTGAGGAAAACAATTTCCTGACAGCAATACCTGACAATACAAAACACCTGCTGAGTAGCAAGATAATCTTGGCAAAATTACAAGTCTCCTGTCTTCAAGTTGGAGTTTTGCCTTACCCTTGTTCATATCATTAATCATCCAATCAAGCATTTATAAAACAACTATTATTAGCACTGCATTTGACTCACGAGAGTAAATAAAAGATAAACAGAAGACACAAACCCTTTCCTACAGAAATTTATACTCTGATTATTAATTTTGTGTCGACTTGGATAAACTATAGTACCCCAGTCACTGCATCCAGCTCTAATCTAGGTGTTGCAGTGAAAGTCTTTTGTAGATCTGCTTAGCATCGACAACAGCTTGACTTGAAGAGATTACCCTCCACAATGCGATGGGCCTCAATCACCTGAAAAGCCTCAGGTGCAAAAACTAGTTTCCTGGAGAGAAGAAGGAATCTGCTCCCAGGCTGCAGCAGCACCAGTTCCTGCCTGCGTTTCCAGCCCATGGCCTACTCGATAGATTTTGGACTTCCCGAAATACAGCCTATTGGTTCTGTTTCTCTAGAAAACCCTGACTAATACACACTCGTATAAACAATGGTAAGGCAATAGTAAATGGGAAGAACAAATTGGTTCGAAGATACCTTACAAAGGCCATGTCCAAGAGTGCACAGACACCATGCAGGTAATCCCGGTGTAACAGTATGGCTTCTAAAGGGGAGCCACGTCCAAAAAACAGTAGGAACACAGGAGTGCCTACATTTGCCGGGGGCAGTCAGTGAGAGTCAAAAATGCCGAGATTTGAAAGAAGATACACAGGCAACTTGTTGTAAGAAAAGGAAAAGGCACACACAATTGAAAAGAGATGTTAGAATGCAGAGTATATCTGGCAGAGCATAAAATAAAAAAGACAGGATGAGGGTCAGGCGATAGAGCAAGTGATATGGCCGGAGATAAAGTGGGCTGCAAGTGGAGGGCTACGTCTGCAGGTGAGAAAGGTAAGATAGTGGAGGACGAGATGCAAATCAACTATGCCCTCATAAATTTCATAGCAGTTCAATTAATTTGTGTTGATTTTATAAATGCATAAATGAATGCTATTGGATCACATTAGATGGTTACTGTAAAGATATGTAGTTAAAAAGAGAAGTAGAACAAAGTTCAGCAATAAGGCAGCATATAAGATTAATATACAAGAATCGATTTCATTTCTGTATGTTAACAATAAACCATCTGCAAACAAAACTAAGAAAACAACCCCATTCACAATATTATGCAAAAAAATATTTAGAAAAAAACGTACACTTGTATACTGAAAACTACAAAATATTGTTGAAAGCTATTAAATCAAAGAAATCCAAATAAGTGGGAAGACATGTTTATAGGTCCAAAAGCTTAATATTGTTAAGAAGGCAATTGGTCTCTAAATTGATCCATAGATTCAATGCAATCTCTATCAAAGTCTCGGTAGTTTGATTTTTTGCAAAAATTGACAATCCTAAAATTCATATGGTAATGGAAGCAATGCAGGATGGCAAAAAAAAAACACCACACAAAAAGGAAAACTAGAAAAGAACAAAATTGGACTCATGCTTCAAAACCTACTACAAACCTACAATAATCAAGACAGTGTGGTACAGACATAAGGAGATACACATACATCAATGCACATCAACTGAGAATCCAGATATAAACTTCACATTTATGGTTAATTGATTTTCAACAGGGGTGACAAGCAAATTCAATGGTGAAGGAACAGTCTTCAGCAACTGATACTGGATAACTGGATATCCACAATCAAAAGAATGAATGGGACCTCTACCTCACACCTTATACAAACATTAACACAAAATAAATCATAGGCCTAAATGTAAGAATGAAAACCATAAAACCCCTAAAAGAGAACAAATAAATATTTATAACCTTAGCCGATGCAATAGTTTCTTAGATAAGGCACCAAAACCACCAGTGACAAAAGAAAAACTAGGTAAGTTGGACTTCATGAAAATTAAAAACTTTTATGTCTCACAGAATACCATCAAGAAAATGAAAAGACAAACCACAGAAAAGGGAGAAAACATCTGCATGTCATATATATCTACAAGGGATTTGTATATAGAATACATAAAGAACTCTTAAAACTCAATAAGACAAATAGCTCAAAATAGATAAATATGGGCAAAGAAAATAGCTACAAATGGGCCAAAAATTTGAATAGAACATACACAAATGGCCATTAACCACATGAAAGATGCCAACATAATTTGCCATCAGAGATGCAAATCCAAATCTTTTAAAATCAGATAATAACAAGTGGTGGTGGGAATGTGAAGAAAATTAGCACTCTCGTTTATGTACTGCTGTTAGGAACATAAAATGGTGCAGCCAAGTTGGAAAACAATTTGGCAATTTCTTAAAATGCTAAACATAGAATTAACCACGACTCAGCAATTCCACTCCCACATATATGCCCAAGAGTCTTGAAAACATATGTCCATACAGACACGTGTAGGTCATAGCAACATCATTCATAATAGTTAAAGCAAACAAACTCAATGTCCCTTAACTGATGAAGACACAAAATCAGTAGGTCCACACAATGGAATATTACTCATTCATGAAAAGGAATGAAGAACTGATACATGCTACAACACCTATGAATCTTGAAAAAATATGCTTCATAAATGAAGCCAGTCACAAGAGACCACATATTGTATGATTCTATTTATACATAATGTCTAGAAAAGGCCAATTTATAGCGACAGACAGCGGATCAGTGGTGGGCTAGGGATGGGATCAGGAATTAACTGCACAAAAACATGAACGAACAACTTTTTGCCGTAACAGAAATGTTTTAAACCTAGACTAAAGTGAGGGCTGCACAATTCTATAAATTCACAAAAGTCATAGAAACATTCACTTACAATGGGTGAATTTGCTTCAATTCACCTGAATAAAGTTGTTAAAAAAAATAAAGTAAATGTGAGGCAAAAGTCTGTCAGGAGGTCATCATCATATAATCCAAAATACGCTGTTTTAAGATTACAGAGCAAACTTTTAATATATTTAAATTAAAATTTCCATAGAACTGTGGACAAAAAAAGGGTTCTATGGAAAGTAACCTCACAGGGTGATCTGATCATAAATTCCTAACTGGGCAGGTCATGGTGGGTAGTCATGCCTCAGGCGTATCACTTCTTTAGTAAAAAGTTTATCTTTGCCTTTAGCAAACCCTGTCCATTGTTTCTGTGCGTCTAGGTTAACACACCTTTGAAATGCCTCTTTTCAGACCTGACCTTCTGAAGGGTAACCACCCTCAAGAGAGCACATAATCTTGTTAACTGTCCTGTAATCCAATCCCAGCCTTTTTTCTCCCACCTCCACGTAATCTTCCTTACATTCCCTACCTAATTCCAAATGCATAAGAGCTGCAAACTATCATTCTAGGCAGTATTTTTCTCAGTCTGTTGAGAGCTTGCTTCCAGAGGCGTATCCTGTTTGACTCAAATAAACTCTTACAAAATTTCTCAGCAGGTTTGGACATTTCTTATGTCTATGAATTTAGGGACCTCGGAGAATGCTCTCACAGATCCCTACATGGTTATTGAGAAAAATTGCTCCAATAATATAAGATAGTCTTTGCAAAGTTTTCTGGGGACCTAAATATTTTCATCCCTTTTGCATGTACACACACACACACACACAAAAAAAAAACCAAATAAAAAATCAGAAATGTCTCCTACTCATTTAGCTAACAATCTTTCTAGAATGCCTATACAAAGTCCTATTCCTTTGTTATATTTCATTTATCCTCATGTGAGTTGATTATTTTTTAAAAAGTAAAAATACATGTTTTTAAAAATAACTTACAGTTCTACTATCTTTGTCTAAAAAAATATTTTTAACCTATCAGCCACATGGACTCTTTCTTCCAGTAAAAACTCTGGACCCCTCTCTAGGTTATGTTAATAACCCTCTGCCTGTTATAAAGAGTAAAACTAGTTTTCCTAGCTTCTTGTTTGCCTTGTTTTATTTTGGTTTCTTTTTTCTGCATGTCAAGTTATTAATTTTGACAGAGTTGACCTGTCAGTCTTCCCAGTTTATTTTTCTTCTAGTTTCAAGGCTGCAAGTTACCATTCTTCCAGGAGTCTGACTGATTCTAATCTTTTAAAACAATGCACTAGGCACACAGTTGATCAGTCAGGCTCATCTCCATAAACACTAAGAACTACCTTTGGCTGTGCTGTAGATCCAATGCAGCAAAAGGGCTTACTGAGGTAGGTATATGGGAGGGTGTGGCCCTCCATTAAATGGCCCCAAGCTGTGACTTAAGTCCTTCCGGTGCTGTCATCCTGTCTGCTGCTATGTTTTACTTGTCTGTGCGCCCGCTTAGAATAAGCACCTTTTCTCCCTTTCCCACGTACTCACTCCACTCTATGATTAGGAAGCTGACTTAGTAGACTTGCTACCCTGTTTCCCCGAAAATTAGACCTAGCCACACCATGAGCTCTACTGCGCCTTTTGGAGCAAAAAATTAATGTAAGACCCGGTCTAATTTTACTATAAGACTGGGTCTTTAATATAACATAACACCAGGTCTTATATTAATTTTTGCTATAAAAGACGCAGTAGAACTGATTGTCCGGCTAGGTCTTATTTTTGGGGAAACACAGTAGTCTAGAGCTGTGTATTAATCAAAGCTGTGATTTGAGGTTTTGAGTAAAGCTTTTAGACTCCCCGGTATGAAAACTGCATGAGGTTTGGTACACTCACTTGGCTTTTTTAAAAAAAACGCTGGTCTTGTACCAAGATAGCTGTACCACATACTACATATTACTGAGCTGGGTCTCTTCTTAGCTCAGCTCTCATCAACTGGAGGAGAACGACAGCTCAGTCACCAGGTAACCCGGACACGTGTGCGGGCTCTGGGCCCAGACGTTGATAAATGATCATGGTGCTTTGTTTTGATGAACATGCTTCAGAATTCTTTTTTATTGAGATACAACTGACATCTACCATTAGTTTCAGATGTGCAACATAATGACTTGATATTTGTATATATTGTGAAATGATCACCACAGCAAGTCTAGTTAAATCCATCACTACAGAGTTACAACTGTTTTCCCTTGTGATAAGAACTTTTAGCTCTACTCTCTTAGTATCTTTTAAATATACACTACAGTACCAGAATTCTTTTTGATGACCCTTTAGGAAAACACTAACAATCCCAGAATTATAACCTAAGGTAAAACCCAGCATCACGGACAAAAGCAGGGATTGTGTCAAGTGCTGCATGACTGACGTATACGTGACTGCGCTGCTGTCGAAAATAATAAAATATTTTTAAAAACTTACCAGGGCATATTAGCCAAATGATCAGGGAAGTGCCATGTACAGCCTACTCTGGGCTGGGGCAAACAACACCTACTTTTTCAGTCTTTTTGCTTCCTACCCTCCACAGCTGGCTTCTGTCTCATGGTCTGTAAGACGCTGCTTCACTGCCACCATGTCCACATTCTGAATAAAACCAAGGGGTAGAGAGGAGAGTACAACCCTTCAGAAGTTGTACATATCATTTCTATTCACCTCAGTGGTCAGAACAGTGTCACATGACATGTAACTGCAAGGGAACGTGTGCAATGGTCTTTAGAAGGCATGTGTCCAGCTACCACTTGGAGAATTGTATTACTAAAGAAAGGAGTACACGCATTGGTGCACAAATAATTGTGGCAGTTATAGCCCCAGGCTTTTCACACAAAATTCAGGGTAGGAGGGAAGAGAATGCATTTCAGGGCTTCAGGAATTTTAATAACATTTATTTCTTAAGCCAGATGATTACAACATTTGCTTTAATTTTTCATTGCAGGTCCTGTGTGTGTGTGAAATATTAATTATGCATATTTTATGATTTTAAAAAACACTTGTTGAAGCTGAGTATGGGTGCATGGGGATTTATTATACTATTCTCCCTACTTTTCAGTACACTTGATAAATTCTAGAATAAAATGTTTTCATACACACACTTTATATACTTTTATCTGCCCTCCAGGCACACAATATGTTTTTTTTTCTTTCATTGAAGTAACACTGGTTAATAACATCATATAAATTTCAGGTGTACATTATAATTCTCCATGAGTTTACACTATAGCGTGCCTACCGCCAAAAGTCTAGTTTCCATCAATCACCATACAATTGACCCCCGTTACCCATTTTGCCCTCTCCCCACCCCCTTTTCCCTTTGATAACCAACAATCTGCTGTGTGTATCTATAAGTTTGTTTTTGCTTTGTTTCTTTTTTGTTTTATATTCCACATGAATGAATCATACAGTTCCTATCCTTTTCTGTCTGACTTATTTCACTTAGCATAATACCCTCAAGGTCCATTCATGTTGTCACAAATGGCAATATTTCATCTTTTCTAGAGCTGAATAGCATTCTATCACACAATATTTATTTAAAACCTACTTTGTAAAAAGTACTGTCCTAAATGTTGTTATATACATAAATACACTTGTATGTATGACAAATAAAGGACTATGTTATCCTTAAAATGTTTATGATCTAACTGTGAGGTCAACACTAAATAATATTATTTTTTGTTTGTTTGTTTTTGTTTTGTTTTTTAAGGAGGGCGCAGCTCAGAGTGGCCCATGCGGGAATTGAACCAGCAACCTTGGTGTTATTAGCGCCACGCTCTAACCAACTGAGCTGACCGGTCACCCCAAGACTAAATAATATTGTGTATGATGGAGTGACCAAATGAGAAGTACAGACAGAATCCAGAGAAAGGAGAAATCAGTTTGGTTTAGGAAGAATGAGGTTGCTATGACCCTTGGAAATAAGCAAATGTGGCAAAAAATAGTAAAAGTTGTTAAAAATCATGCAAATTAATTGTAAGCAATTAGATTTGTGCAGGCCTATTGTGCTGTCATTTTGTTTCAAAGATTAGAAACAAGATAAATGCAATTTAAGGGAATAGAAAATAAATTGCTGTTCTACTTTCATGTTAAAATCAACTTTGTTACTTTATAACCAAATCAGGCCCATCATTTTAGTGAAGACACATTTTGAGACGGTGTGTTCAGTCCCCCTGAAGAAGCCGTAAAGCATGATTATGGGCATCTGCAATCCACCTGCTTACATTTGAATTTCCAGTCCACTGTTTGCATATACAATTATAATGCATGTTTTTATTACACATATCAAGATACTTCCAACCAATATGAAGCAAAAGACTCAAGTGGTGAGGCTTCCTTAGCATTCCTTTTGCCAAAAAGTATACTTGAATTCAAACTTACTTACATGGTTTTCTCTTTTTAAAACAATAAATTTAGGGCCAGCCCGGTGGTTCAGGCGGTTCGAGCTCCATGCTCCTAACTCCTAAGGCTGCCAGTTCGATTCTCACATGGGCCAGTGGGCTCTCAACCACAAGGTTGCCAGTTCAATTCCTCAAGTCCCTCAAGGGATGGTGGGCAGAACCCCCGGCAACTAAGATTGAACACAGCACCTTGAGCTGAGCTGCCGCTGAGCTCCCGAATGGCTCAGTTGGTTGGAGAGCATCCTCTCAACCACAAGGTTGCCGGTTCAATTCCTGCAAGGGATGGTGGGCTGTGCCCCCTGCAACTAGCAACGGCAACTGGACCTGGAGCTGGGCTGCGCCCTTCCCAACTAAGACTGAAAGGACAACAACTTGAAGCTGAACGGCACCCTCCACAACTAAGATTGAAAGGACAACAACTTGACTTGGAAATAAATCCTGGAAGTACATACTGTTCCCCAATAAAGTCCTGTTCCCCTTCCCCAATAAAATCTTTAAAAAAACAAACAAACAAAAAAACAATAAATTTAAAACAGTATCTAACAATGGCAAATATAAAGATCCCGAAAAGATGAACTAAAATAATATCAATATACATTTATGAGCTCGTAAGTGTAGCTTTGAGTCTTAATTTACACTATATTTCAAATGATTCTAATTGAATGATTTTGTGTCTACTTCGGCTCTATAATATTTATGTAATATAAATCTTTTATTAAAAATCTTAGCAACACATCCAGTTTAAAACTCAGCATGCTTTAAATTTTAATTTGAGGAAATGTCCGCCATTGGAACAGAGATTAAAGTGTCCAACGAAGTGCCCTTTTTATTGGGCAGGATTACACTTTAAAATTATGAGGAAAAAATGCATGAAACGTTCAAGGAAAATGTTGCCATTCAGGATAACCCTATGACTGTTTAGAATGAATACAGAATGCGTAATTTTCTTATACATTAGAAATGGGATGTACTGAGCTGATCACGTTAGATTAGAGTCTGTAACTGTGAAACCAAGCTCTTCATAGCCATGTTAGTCTCCACGTTACTGAATGAATTAAAAGACTTCCAATAAGCTTCCTTTCCAGCACAGGAAATCCTGTTGGAGTCCCCCCTGCAAGTATGCGTCATGCTCACAGCTTTTCAGGTTGCAACCCTTTAAAGGTCAACACTAGCAGGAAGTTCTTTTATTCCCCCAATAGTTTGTAGCATAAACTTTGGTTGGATCAGCATATGCTGAGCTCTACTTTCTTATCACAGTGAAACAGCTATGCTGAGGATGAGACACCAGCACCCCAAGTACCCAAACTTTGCTTTTTCTCAGTGTTTGAAATACATTCAGCTTTAAGTGAGTGGACCTTTTGTGCCCCACTGTTGTTCTCTGATTTCTATGTTCGTATCTAGAAATGCCTCTGAAAAACATCAAAGGAAAAATATCTATTTCCCTCCCCTCAAATCCAAATGCTTAACCAAAATGAAATCCCCAGAAAGATTTATGAGTTAACTGTGTTCCCAAATTGAATCTGAGGTTCAGAATAAACAGACATGAAAATGCAACAAAACGAAAGCTAATGCAGACACATTTCACTAAGTGGAGAAGTACCATAATTTCAATGAGACTGTGGGAAATGCTATTTTAAGACACAACTCAAAGAGCGGGCTAGGTAAATTGACGTTATTACGAAAGGAATTCTTAAGTGTGTTCAACAGCTACTGCTTAAATAGAAGACTCACTGAATTCCTTTTAATTTTCTTACCACTTCCCTACCCCCCGAGACAGTGCACAGATTTCAATGATGAGAGTGAAAACATCCCTTTGTTCCAAATAACCAAGCCATAAAATAACGCAGCAGTAGCACAGGTGAGACCACAGCTGGCATGCCCAAACACTCCTAAACACTGTTCTAGTAGCTTGCTTCTCATACTATTATCTCCCCTAAATTTGGCTGTACATATTGTTATGGAGCACATTAGCCTAATTCCTGTGGATGAAAAAGGGGCTCTGTAATAAATCTAACAGAAAGTAACGTCACAGGATGATCTGATCATAAATTTCCAACTGGGCGAGTCACGATGGGCAGTCATGCCCCAGATATATGAGGTTTATGTTCACCTTAAGCATTCTTATCTATTGTTTTTGTGCATCTAGGTTAACACACCTTTCAAATGCCTCTTTTTCAGGCCCCTCAGAAATGTGGAGATTTCACATAAATACTAACACTCCATCCCTTCATGGTAATAACTAGTTGAAGCTGGTAGTGCATTCAGACTGCCTGGACAGGGTGTGCACATTCGCCAGCGTGATGGAGTCCTTTCCATTCTCTGTAGTCTTCCACGCACAGTAGGCTTTACTCATGGGCTTCACCTGCCTGCCTCTCTTAGCCGTTTATTTGCCTTTGAGATTCTGTGCAGATGAAAGGGGAGCATGGAGAACGAACCAGAAATCTGTTCGCCTGAGTTGATCAATTATGGGTACAGTGAGAAAGCCCATCTCTTATAAACCTCAAATTTTCAATGTCACATCTTCTCTCTTTGAGTGCTAAATAGCTTTACCTAGCCTTTGTACTCTGACAAGATAATTCAACTGGAATGTTCTGTAATGTGTTTTTTATACAAAATTATCAACATGTCGCCATCCTATTATTTACAACAACAGTTTATTGAGCACTTACTAAGTTCTAGGCACTAGACTAAGCATGTGAGTACTATATCATTTAACCCCCACAATAACTCTACGGCATATGTCCTTTTATTGATGAGAAAACACGGTTAGACTTGTCAGAGTCACACAGTGAGTGCATAGCAGAGCTGGCAGAACAAGCTGTTTCCTGAGCCCACTGTGTTAGCCATTACACTATACTGGGCTTATGAAAACAAACAAACAAACAACAACAACAAAAACTGGACCGAGTGGAAAACAGACCCGAGGAAGAAGTCTGGCAGACATCAATGTCTAATCTTATGATATTCCAAAGAATAAAGGCACTCAGCCACCTACTGTTGCAGGATCAGAATTTGCCCACTGAGCAGAAGAATCTGAGACATAGGACATACCCTGAATTCCCCATGAAGCAAGCAAAGACACAAAGACCTTCAGGTGAAAATGTTTTTCAGTAGTAACCAAGTTAACAACCCCAACTTCTACCTTTATGCAAGTACTTTAGGTGTAACGGGAAGCATTCCGCAGACATTGTAGGATATGTAACCTCATTTTACACAAAAGGAAACCGGGTCCTAGGATAAAGGACCTGCGACCTTACGGCTTCTATAACCGAGTGAGTGGGACTGTGGGCTTCAAATCCAGGTCTTCCGATTCTACCTCCAGGTTCACGGTAAGTGACTCTGGCACGGGAAAGGAGAGAACATTCAGGTATGTCTAATACACATGGAAATGTGGTTGTATGGCTGAGGCACGGAACTGTTAAGTGTACTTATTTTAAAATAGTGCTTATTTACATTTAAATAAGTCAACTATCTACCTAGAGACAGCATCAGATCCCACAGGGGAAGGGTTCAATCCTACCAGGCTGCCCCCACTTCGGATGCCAGCTGCAGAATCCAGGTTGTCACCTGGGCTTCTGACCAACCAGCTGTAAATCAGAGGTTCCCACAACCCTTAAGACATTAAATTTAAACAGACAGTGACTAGCTGCTACTTGTGACGTGGTGATTTATAATAAGAAATATATATATTCTGGTCTCTGTCCATAGTTCCTGGCACATAGGTCCTAAAACTTTTGTAATTTCCTAAGTGATAAGAGCAATAAAGGTGAAAGGGGAGTTTTTTATTATTCAAAAATTTCCCTTGCAACGACATGTGGATTTATGTTAATGAGATGACTCAGGGGACTGTTAACAGGGGAACCGACCAGGTGATTGGGGGTTGGAACTTCCAACTCCGCCTCACATCTCCAGGGAGCAAAGAGGAACTGGAGGTTAAATCAATCAGCAATGGCCACCGATTCAATCAGCCATGCCTGTGCTATGAAGCCTCCATAAAACCCAAAAGGAAAGTGGTCTGAGAGCTTCCAGGTTGATAAGCACACGCAGGGGCTGGGAGGATGGTGAACCTGGAGGGCAAATGAGCTCGGCGCCCCTTTCCCCATGCCTTGCCCTCAGCATCTCTTCCTTCTGGCATTCCTGAGTTGTATCCTTTCATAATGGACTAGTAACCTAGTAAGTAAACGCTTTGCCTGAGTTCTGTGAGCCATTCTAGCAAATGACTGAACTTGAGGAGAGGGTCATGGGAACCTCCAATTCACAACTGATTGGTCAGAAGCCCACGTGACTCCCGGTACTTGCAAATGGCATCTGAAGTGGAGGCAGTCTTGTAGGACTGAGCCCTTAACCTGTGGGATTCGATGCTATCTTCAGGTACACAGAGTCAGAATTAAACAGGACACTTAGATGGTGTCTAAGAATTGCTTGGTGCTGAATATTCCCCACACATTTGGTGACAAAAGTATTGCGAGTTGAGTGTAGATTAGAAGACAAAAATAGAATTTTCCTTACACTGCTGTATTGGACAACACAAGGCGAAAAGTTCCATAAACCTTTTTGACTATACTTACTGTGTGTGTACCGTGAAGCACATTTTCTACAGAGGCTTGACTGATAATTCCCATATGGGATAAGCAAATGATCAGAGGGAGACAAACAAAGTGTGCTGTCTTGGTTCGAACACTAACTTTTATATTAACAAGCCATATTTTAAAAAGCAACAATAAGTGCTCAATAAATGCTTTCTTCAGGAAACAAATGAAGACTTCCCAGTTTCCTAATGCACAAAAGAACTCTATAGTAACAGCAGATGTAACTAGAATAACAAAGTTCTAATGAATATTAAAATGTATTGAAATGTTCAGAGCTCATAAAAGTAAAAATGTAGCAGACTTCTGTGGGGATTTGTCCAAGGTCACTTAACGCAAGTCACTTGGCCTGTCCAGTTTCAGTTTTCTCTTCTGCAGAATGAAGGGGTTGGCCCACTGATTCCTTGTCATTTTCAGCTGTCAAATTCTAGCTGCCATGCATGTCTTGGGCCCTCAATAACCCTTCTATTTAATAAGTGTAGCGGAGTGCAACTTAACATGATAAAAATCAGATCTAGAACCTTATTTTAATTCTTTTTACTGAAACCCTTTGCCACCTTGCAGAGTTATTAATACAGAAAAATGCATTTTGATCTCTTCTTAGTCAGATGCCCCCCTGCTGCCTACCACACATATAGTAACTTCTAAGCTCTATATTTGCAGTCAGGTTTTCTTATGATAATGGACCCAGCACTGTTCTCAGATCTTCAATTTCCTTATTCATTCACTTCAGCTTGAAATAAAAGCTTCCTTCATTTACGCCCAAAAATGACACCCTGTTTTTAGTTGACATATACAACATGTATTTTCCAATAAACTAAACAATGTCTGGCTGGGGAGTGGGCAGGGAAAGCAGCATAGCGCAGTCAAAATAACTGTAGCAGCCAAAGACTGGATTCACTTAGCAATAGCGTGGCCATATACCATAGTGTTCCAAAGATCCTCATTTTGTACTTGGGTTTACTATGCTCTTCTTCTCGAGGCTTTCATAACTGAACAGCCCAGCTCAGTCTCAGATGGCACGCAATCAAGGAAAATAATGGGCCCTAGAAGACAACTTCAAAGCCTTAGCACCACTTAGGTTAATAATATATAATTGCTACAGTTTCTTTTAGCACAGTACTACTTTTAATTAAATGTGCTAACGTCTCTACCTACCAACTTATTTTCAACCACAGGCAGCCATTTTGCACTCCGAAATGAAGCATCTGGAAGTGTGCCGTTTTTCAAAAATTATGCTTCTCCTCGGTATCCTTTCCGGGAACACCAGCTTAGAGTAGATGCCCAACCTCTTTCTAAGCCCACCTTCAGAGACAGGATCCAAAAATAGGGTAAGCTGCAGCTTTAAAGAGCTACACAAAGCATTTATCATGGTTTTGTAAATCAGGTGCTTATAAACTTTCCATATTGTATCTCCATGCAATGAAAAAAACAAATGGCCACAAAAAGCAGAAGTACATGGGAAAGGAAAAAGGTTGGGGAAATATCACTCTTCTTCTTTTGAAATATACGAAAAATATCAAAAGAACAGTCCATTCCTAACACTAAAAAGAGAAAATTGAGGTGAACATTTGGATTCATTATCATCATGACTTAAAGGCATCAGGATATTTTTCAATAATTCTCATAATGAAATTGGTAACAATAATTCAGTATGAACCATGACTCAGTGTTACATCTTTTATGACTTCATTGTTTTTAGGGGCTGTTTTTCACTAGCACTATTTGAGATTAATCCACAGTATTTAGAAATATGGCAGTAATCACTAAATTGTAAAACTAAAAAAAAACGAACATTTAAAAACGGTTCACCCTGTAGTTCAAGACTGTAGGTGCAGAGAGGATGGTTGCTTTTCATTATAAGCTTGTTTATTCTATTTTATTTTTTAATTATGTGCATATACTACTTTGATAAAAAAAATGTTTAAGTTACAAGACTGAATTTTGGGAACGAGTCTCTACAACAATTTCTGGAATAAATTTTTCCCCTTGACATCTTCATAGCTATACCTTACTTTTTTATAGAAGGCAGAGAGACTCAAATTTATCTCCTTCACCAATTTTTTTTTTCTGAATAGACGAATATGCTCCGAATGTTAACCCATCAACAGCTTTAGTTCAACAAAACATTCCCTCCACATCTACTCAGGTGGTGTTACTTAGGCCTGGACCGGTCTCTCTCCTCTCATCCTAGATGCAACTGACCATAGTAGTTGTGGGGAAGTGAAAGGGGGTGGGGGGTGGGGAAGAGGCCACACCCCCAGTTTTAACCCTACACTGCTCATATACTACATTCCTCTAAATAGTTTCAATGGCAATGTGAGCCACTTTTCTAGCTTCTCACAATCAGAAAAGGCAGCCTTTTGCATTAATATGGATTCTGTTTTCTATTGTAAAACCCAAACTCAAACTTTTCCTAGCAGCCACTGTAGCTAGTGGCATGAAGGAGATAAAAATACATACCTCAGAAACAGCCACTCACACTGTCCACTCACCTTCAGCCTCCCTACCACTTCCTCTCGCCTGTCCTTTGGCCTCTCTTTGTCAACGCTTTTTCTAAAGTATAGCGTGGCTCTTAAAAACAAACTGTTCTAGTACAAATAGCACTGGCTTCTCGGGGCTGGGTAGGAGACGGGTGATCTAAGATCAATGCTGTTATTCTTCCCCTCTTCCAGGGCAGGTATCAGGGCCTACAGTACAACAGAAGTACCTGCAAAGTCAAGACAAGTAACACATGCAAACCTGCAGCAATTTGCAAAAGAGATGGAAAGGAGGGAAGACACAGGCCAGTGAGGAAGAAACATCATGGAAAGGAGAAACCAGATGAAGCAAATAAATGGTTAGCTCACGGTAAAGATGCAATAACCATCAGACATTTTCATACTTTTTATTTCAGCTACCTGTAACTAGGAAGTATCTGGTATGTACCGTATTTGTTCACTCACCAAATGCGTGTTATGTGCCTATGACATGCCAGGCACAAGTTAGATTCTTGGACTGAGCCACTACTACTGGGTGAGACAGACATGGCACATACTGGGTTTCAGGTTCTTTTGAGAGAAAAGACAGTCTGGTTGACAGCTGTGCCCCCCCCCCCCCACTCACTCCCAAACAAAGATCTTTAAAACAAAAAGAAACTCCGTGGCCACTGATGTCCTCCTTACAGCACAAGCTCTAGCTCTATTGCATTGCAAGCCACTGTTTGTTTCTACAGAGCAAATCTCTCAGAGGTTGTATGGCATATTTTTTAACAGTACGTAGCAGCTGCTGCTATTACTTGACAGGGAAATTTGCATACGATATGCTGTTTTAAAATCTACTTGAGTGGAGGGTTGGGGAAGAAATCAGAGAGCCAGGCCAGAACTGCCACCAGCTCTTCTTTCCACCTCCCAGGTTGGAATTCTGAAAGCTTACAGCTCTCCTGAGGGACCCTCTGCTCAGTCAGCAGGACACTGCATGTGAATCTCAAGGATGGCAAATGTGGCTCTGTCCCTCTGTCTGACTGTCACTCCCTCTTCATCCCCTCCACAAATGTGCATGTGAAGAACTGAGAAACTGGCCCTGCCCTGAGCACGGGGGTGGGGGTGGGGCTGGGGGGGTGGTTACAGGATGGACGTTGATCCTATGGGCACAGGGAGGGGAAGGGCTTTCAAGGCAGAAGGAACAGCATGGACACAGGATGAGGGTTGGCCTCTAGGGCCACAGAAAGTGAAGTTAAGAAAAGAAGGAGCCATGGGCAGGGTTGAGGGTGTGTTTTTCTTGTGACTGATCCTCTCATGGTCCATTCCAGCTCCCAGGTGCAAGTTTGGTTCCAAGCAGAAGTGTGCCCAATACTGACCAGGGTTTTCTGTGGCCCAGCTATGTATGGACCACAGGGGGGCACTGTGGCAGCCTGGGGTGAGGGGCTTCATCTTGCCATGAGCTGTACTTCTGGCCAAAAGATGCGACTGCAGTTTTGTGGCAGCATTACCTAATGATGTGGGACCAGCCTCTTCCTCCCTGGGTAAAAATGGAAGATACTGACGTGTGCCTGGGTGGTTGGGATGTTGCCAATTTCCTTAGGCAGATTTTCAGTCAATGAGAAAAAAAAGACTTCATGCCATTAAGAGCTCAGTACTAGTTCTAGTAAAATGTAAAGCTCCTGTCACGTTTTAGTCTGTGATGGAAGCAGATGAAAGCCCACAAGTGCCTGGCACCTTGGACACGTTAACCCTGTGATTCGGTCCATCTTAGGCTTTGTAGCAAACCAACTTGGAAAAGAGAAATCTCCATGTTTTGATCAGGATGAGCTGATGTCTGATACTGCAAGAAACAGTATCTACAAACAGAAACTAAATCTGTAAAGACACAAGTGGGAAAAGCTACAATAAACCCAACACTATTAAGGGCAACAGAAAAAACCCTCAGGGTCTCCATACAGAGCTCTAAAATCTGTGGAAAGTCAGGTCAAGACGGGAGGAATGCGTGTGAAAGGTTAAAGACCTGGCAGCTGCCCTTGGAGAGCAGACATAGCTGATAACTTGAAATTGCAAGTTGGAGACCATGCCGACCAACCATCAGGCAAGAGGAGCCAGGAGGAAACTCACGGTGTTCCAAAGTTAAGTGTGCATTTCAACAGCCAGGAGAAAGAGAAAAACCAATTCTTCACCAACATTTCTAAAGGAGAGGACACAGAGCAGACTTGACAGATCATTTTAAAAGCCTTCAGACTGAAAGTGCACTTTGCAATCTTCAGGACAGGGAAAATAAAATGACTGAACTTCATCAAGAAGAAACAGAGCTCTTGGGCTAAGTATTACCTTATAGACAGATCATGACTTGGAGCAAGAGGGGGAAGTTCTAAAGCAGAGGACAGGATGAATTGTGAGGATAAAGAGCTGGAAACCTTAAGGCATTCAAAGACCTTGAAGAAAGGCTTGGAAGAACCATTTCTTCTTCTTGAAGCAGACTGTTCCCTCAACTAAAAGCTCATGGTCACTGGGTGATGGTGTGAGAGGCAGAATGAAACCTCATTTCAACACAGGAGGCTGCAGACCTGAGACAACTCAATAGCCGTTAAACTCGGGCTTCAAAACGTGGATCCTTATGCACCTGATGACCCAGGTGGTACATCTGCTCCATCCCTGGGCACTGGCCGCAACTCCCTTTGAGACAGGAGGATCTCCCCCCTTCCCCTCAGATTCTCTCTTGTTGCCAAGCTTTCTTCGTCCTCCTCTACTGCCAAATTTGATGATTCCAATGGATCCAAAAGGGCATTCATGGCAAGAGGATTTGCTCCTGCTCTCTCTCCTCCAGAAAGCATGGAGAAGCCCCGTCCACCACCTCCATACCCCGCACCCCTGCCCCAGCCACAAGCTGGCCTCCCATCCAGGGATTCTTGTCTTTATCCTTCCTCGTGGGCCGAGTTTCCTCCCCTGGATACCCCCATGCAGAAATTGGAAGTGAGCTACGTTCTTGGTGGTGGTGGGGGGGTCACTACGTTATGCGGGGGAGCCTCCACATAACTCTACTAGTGAAAATCCTGACACATGAAGAGAACCTTACGTCATTTTGTGTCTTTCTCTTCTGAAGCATTTTTGAATTATTTACATTTAGCCACAAAGACCTCTTTTACCTAAATGCTTTTACTTTTGCTTAAATTGCAACCTGATACAAATTTCAGAGTTTTTAGAGAAAAGAGGTAGTTTAAATTATTCTCATTATATCATACATTCTAGAAAATATAGCAGCAAATTTGAATCTGAAGAGCCCGATCCTATTCCCTCAATAATGTAATAGCCATGAGCAGTTCAACCACCAGGGAAATCTAAAACAGCAAAATGCTTTTCTCAATGGCTCTACAAAGCATGCTAGTAGGAGAAAGATAAGAAAGTTCCCTGTTGGTCTCCATAAACTTGGGTTGATTAAAAAAAAATCTACTCGAATAATGTGAGAATCAAAACGAACAGTGATATTCAACTATTACATGTAAAAAGCACAGTGACTGATGCTCTCCATAATTCCTACTGTATGTATTCGAAAGTATTTCCCTTCACAGGAAATGTCAAAATATAGGCATGTCTTGTTGATTGATGAGCAAGCCCTGGACAGGGCTGTCAGCACGAAGACATATTCTGGTACGACTGGCATTTTTCCATGTTCAACAATTTTGTATACGCAAAATGTCATCTACTTTTAGTCAGAATATTTAACTTTTGAAAAAATTTTTCAAGAACAATTTTTTTCAATTTAAGAAGACATTTCATCATAAGAACAAGAGCATTTGCAATGAGATATAGGTCATAGTCTACCATATGGAACACTTCAACAGAAAACCAACAACAACAACAAAAAAACTGTTTCCTTCTAACTTCAGGTTAGAAGACTTATCTTGATCAAATATATGGTGAGGAAAGAGAACTGACTCTGGGTGGTGACCATACAATGTGACATAAGACGATGTATTACAGAATTGTACACCTGAAACCTATGTAACTTTACTAACAATTGTCACCCCAATAAACTTTAAAAAAAAAAAAAGACTTACCTGGGTAAATTACCTTTGCTACTAGTATGACAATGTTTCTGTTTCAAGAAGTTTTGGGGATAGCCCAAGGTGGACAAAGGGCAGACCTATCCATAACCAAAAAACAGTCCTACAATTTAAGAAACTGACCCGGGTTCAATCACACCACCATTTGCCCTGCTGAGTCTTTCATTCTCCTTGGAAAACTTCATGTAAATGAAGACATTCAGGGTTAAATGAGAAAGGTCCCTGTTGGCCTGACCCTAAATGAGGATAACGAACGACCTTGGCAGGTGGACCCACATGGCCTGCGAGACAGATGTCCACTTGGCAGGCTTTCCCCGTGACTGCCATCACATGATGAACCAGATCTGCACTTTCCCGAGGCTGTAACTGGATATTTCCACACACGCTCCAGGAACCAGCGACAATCTCTGGGGATCCCCTGAACAGATCACAGAGGAAGTTTCTGCGACTGACTTCCCACTGGCCTTGAAAAGTTCCCTTATGAAATGTCTACAAAAAATCATGGACTAAGAGTATTGAGAGAACTGTTCTTGGTCGTGTGGAGCTATCTGATTAATATGTGGGTAGACAAACATAAAATGAAGAGACCCAGTTTGTGCATAACCAACTAAGAAGTTAATTTACAAAGCACTTTCTTGATTTTAACAAATATTTTGTGAATAAATTCGAGAAATTTGCTAGCTATAATAAAAGACTTACTTAGATTTACATGATTTTTTTAAAAATGTCTATCACTTTGAGCAATTAGAGTGAATAACGGATGTTTTGTCTTTAAAATTTTTTAATTATTAAAAACCTTATAGCAACATCATAAACACTGGAAAGAGGATGGAAAACAGAGCCATCCTTAATCCAAACACTGCACTATAGTTATTCTTCATATTCGTCTTAAAATGCAAAATGTCCTTAATTATGTTCATGCTGTATATACCACTCTATATTTACTTTTCCATTTCTTTTCTCTCCCACCCCCAACTCCGATTCAAGCCATTGTTCTCAATCTAGTTGTAGAAGGCGCAGCTCACTGGCCTAGGTGGGAAGCGAACTGGCGACCTCGGCGTTAGGAGCACAGCGCTCCAACCGCCTGAACCACCCAGCCGACCCCCATTTATTTTCTACACTGCTAGTTTTCATAGTATTTTCTAATATCCCACTGAATTAGAACTTTAACATGGTTTGCTTATTATTTTTGCTAGGGTTTTAGTAATTTACTTTACTAAGCTGTAAATCACCTCAATATTAAATGTTTAAGTTAAAAGTAACTTTTATTTCAAAAAGGATTCCATAAGAATAAACTAATGCATATACAATAGTTAAGAAGGGCAGAACTATGTTAAATTAGCACTCTGCACCAAAAGTAGTTTTCAAAGACGACAGCTATTGGTACTGTGAAGCTGTTTCTTTTCGAAAGTGTTTCCACACCAACAAAGAACCTACACACACCAGGTGGTAATAATGAGTGCTAAAGAAATATTGGCACCAAGTGCTTTACATGAATCATCACATTTAATCTGCATCATAATCTAGGCCTCTGTACTATTATTCCCCCCATTTTACAGTTGAGGTAAGTGAGGCTCTACAAGGTTAAGACACTTGAAAGAGACCATAGAGCCGGGATGGGAACCCAAATATCCTGATCCAAAGCCAGCATTTAATCAATATGCTGTGAACTTTACCGGTCCTCCAAGCAACACGTAACGACCATAAACCTAACCAGTTACTACAGGCTATTAACTTATTTTTGGTAACTTCTTTTCCCTCGAAAGTGAGTATTACCATGCAAATGAAATTCGGATACCCTTTCCTATCGCCATCATATAGTGAATTATTCTGTATACGTATCATAAAATACATAAATGGTTTACTGTAATGCATCAATGATCCGTAATATCCCATGCAAGCACTTTGATGCATTCCAGCCCAGTCATATGTTCACACACTATTGTGTCTACTCCAGAAAATTACTATCTATAATCTTAAGAGCTCAATGTCACTGAATTTCAACTAAGGTAAGGTGTGGCCCTGACAGTTACCAGAAAGTCACTGTGACAGCTTTGAAGGTGGTAGCCCTGTTGTTGGCTGCTTTCCTACAACTCTATTAGACAATCAGCACCAAAAATGAGGGATGAGAAAAAGTCGACTTCCCAAAATAAACAGTACATGTTCTTTTGCGTTATGGGCATTGCAAGTGTTGACAGCAATGTGTTGTTGTGGAGTGACCCCCTTCTCCTCCCTCGCCCCTCCCAATCTGGTTATATTTTTGAGAGGGACCCTAGCAGAGTGAAGAGCATGCAGATAAAGGACGTCGGGCTGGTGAGCGGCCAGGACAGCGCCACCCACTCGTTCATTCACACATCAATACATTGTCGAGGTACACCTCGGGTGGGCCAAGAGCCAAGGAGCCAAAAAGAGAGGAAAACAGTCCCTATCCTTGCAAAGCCCACAATTTTGAGGGGGAATCAAGAGAAAATAATGGCAATAATATATGGTTTAACATAGGTTTAATGAGAGGTGCTGTCAGATCACAGAGGTTGGAGGGGAAACTAAGGACCTGAGATTCCTATACCCACACTCTCTGTGGGCTGGGCTCTCAGGGTCAGTGATGGGGCCACTAGGACCCCCAGCCAAGGTTTATTTTGGTCTGCAGCAAACCATCAAGGCCTACTCCCTTATGAGAATTTCCAGTTATCTGAAGCATTGGCGGTGGAGGGGGCTTGGACTGAATATGAATTTGGGTAAGTAAATAACTTTAGCTTGTGGGTTGGCCAGATGGCTCAGTAGGTTAGAGCTCGAGCTCTCAACAAAGTTGCCGGTTCAATTTCCACATGGGATGGTGGGCTGTGCCCCCGCAACCAAGACTGAGGACGGTGACTAGACTTGGAGTTAAGCTGCGCCCTCCACAACTAGATTGAAGGACAATGACTTTAGAGCTGATGGGCCCTGGAGAAACAAACTGTTCCCCAATGTTCCCCAGTAAAAACTTTTTAAAAATAAATAACTTTCGCTTGCAGTTGGTGACTACCTTTTAAGAAAAAGGGATAACTATTTTGTGCCTAAGTCGACTCAAGAGTAACTGATATAGGTATTTTAAAAAAATTCCCATTAACTGGCTTCCCCGTAAACCAGCGCTCCTGACAGTGGCCTGTGGACCAGTCGCAGTCGGCCAATAGTTTACTACTGGTCCCCAAAGAAATACGCAGGGAAATTAAGAGTAAGCATTTAGAAACTTTATGTGTTTGTTGGATTTCATAAGAAGAAAAATGGGGCTTTGTATGTGTTCTATTTGTCTTTATCTCATTTTTGTAATAAATTCATTTTTCAGTAGTTCCCCCTTCTCTGAGGTTTCACTTTCTGCAGTTTCAGTTACCTGTGGTCAAAAAATATTAAATGGAAAATTCCAGAAATAAGCAATTCATACGTTTTAAATTGCATGCCATTCTGAGTAGCGTGATGAAATCTCGCCCCGTCCCACCAGGTCCCGCCCACGGTGTGAAGCATCCTTTTGTCCGTGTGTCCAGGCTACACATGCTCCTCCCCTCCCTGCGCAGCCAGTCATCAGAGAGGAAAAGAGAGACTACATTCACATAACAGTAGATTGTTGTAACTTTTTTATTAATGTTGTTAATCTCTTACTGTGCCTAACTTATAAGTTAAACATTATCATAGGTATGCATGTATAGGCGTAAACATATGTGTGGTATGTACAGTAAACATATCCATGGTTTTAGGCATCCCTTCTTCCCCCCCCCCCCCCACACACACACATATTGTCTATGGCAGGTCTTGGCTGCAATGTTAAGAGTAGCTGTGAAAGAGGCTATAAGTCCTACAAAGCCTAAAATGTTTATTTCCTGGCTCTTCACCCACAAAAAAATTTGTCGGCCTCTGCTCTACACCAATCAGGCAGGCAACAACACAGATAAGCAAGAACACAGAACCAAGCAAATAAGCCCCAATCTCATTTTAGGCACTACCATCACACATCTGATTTATCAAAACTTCTCTAACATTCTTATTAGACAAAGAGAGCTGACTTGCCTTCTGGATTTTTTTTTTCCTTTGTCAACTTTTTAAAGGAGAGTGTACCAACTCACTAAATTCTCTCACGTGGGGATGGTGGAAAGGAAAAGGGTTTCAAAGTTACACCAGAAAGAGGCTCGATCGTCAACTGTGTTAACCACAGTGTACGAGGACCATCAGTGACTCCAGGAACATTCCTAGCACTTTCCTCATAGTGGTGAGGATTTCAGGTCATCTTCCCAACAACCCCAAGAAGAGGTCACCAAGGCCCAGCGAGAGTCCATAACCTGATTAGAATGATGGGTGTCTGAACGAAGTGAGTGCTGGATCTAGAATTTGTTCCAAGGCTCTATTCCAAAGCTCACCCTCTTAATCCCGTCTCTCTAGTGTCCACAAAGACCCACAACACGCAAATTAGCCTAAATTAATCTAAATTAACTCCAAAATGTAAAGTAACCAGATATGCCCAAATTTTATAAAAGGAGAATTTGTTAATATTTTAGACAATCAAAATGAAGTAACCAGATATTTGTAACATTACTATAACCTTTGAAAGCAGTTTCACCTACTTACGATTTTATTTACTTAAATGAATCCATGTGTCTGTTCCAACGAAAGACAGAGAAAAAAATGTGACTAAGACACATCTTAACTACAGGCTTTTTGTTGTTGTTGTTCTAATATGAACTATATTTTCTTATTAGATTATACTTTCCAGAAAAACAAGCATTTAAATCCTACTGAAGAGAAAAAAACCTTTTGCTGGGTTTATGTTTGCAATAAAGTACTGGCAGAAAGTCAAGTTTTCCCAAAATATACATGCAATAAATAAGTCCAGATTACAAAACTAAAGAGGCATTCCCATACATTATTTTCATTTTCACTATCACTGCTTTTTCAGCAGGACCTGTTCAGTTCCAAAGCCAAGTGCATATACAAAAAGCGTTCATTAATAATTTCTAAGCAGAAAGAGATGCAGTCAACCAAAATGATATAAACTCTGGTGAAAAAAATACTGTGTTTCCCTGAAAATAAGACCTAGCCAGACCGTCAGCTCTAATGCGTCTTTTGAAGCAAAAATTAATATTAAGACCCGGTGTTATTTTACTATAAGACCAAATATATAACATAACATAACATAATATATAATACCAGGTCTTATATTAATTTTTGCTCCAAAAGACGCATTAGAGCTGATGGTCCGGCTAGGTCTTATTTTCGGGGAAACACCATAGTTATAGTAAATTGTACTTAATCTGAAAAAACTTAAAATACTCTAGCTGGTTATCTAGTTTTGCATAAACAATATATTCACTGGATCACTTGTGTGTCTTCATGGTCAATTTTGATATATGTCATTCTGTTTGTCACAGTAGTTCAGTTTAGTACAATACAGACTACTACTAAACGGTAGATAACATCTTGAATTTTGTAGTATTTAAACATAATTCTTCTCCATCAAAGGGTTGTATGTTTTTTTGGAATGTGAATTCCATAAACACTGTAATTTCACCGTTAAACATCTTTACAGGATCATAAATATTCAAATTATGTAATAAATATAGCACACGCGGCTGATAAAATGAGATTAACATTCATTTACAGTAGCTTAGCAGCCTTTGCCAAATGCTACTTCCCATAACAGGCTATGAGGTTCTGATTCCATTAAGCTTCCTGATTCTTCTTTTCTATCCCATGGTATTTCAGCACCACATCCGAGGTTCCAAAAATCATCATCAAGTGGATTTTAAGGTCTTTTGAAATTCACAGGTCTATGGTCCATGGTATTAAAATGTTCTCCAAGTGCCTATGGCTTTTTGAGTTCATATTTCTGCATTTCTTGTATTACCAAAACCATAGTTACTTCCAATTCTGCGATTTTTCCAGTTTTACTCTATAAAACAGAGACCTCAGATAAAGGACTCTTCAAACTTTTTATGTTGGTTGCCTGCAAATCAGGCACATTTTTCTAAAAAGCACATTACTCTCAATTTCCTCTGGTACATTTAAGATATATGCTGTCTCAGAGAGATACAATAAACATGATTATTGTGTTTTAAACAAGAAACACTGCTGTCCGCACATTATTTTCATTAAAGTGAATTTTATCGTTTGGTTTCATAAACAGCAGCTGGTAATTCTTGCTAAATTTCATTACTCCCGCATAGTGATTGGCAAGCCATAGGAAGTGACTATTTACAATTAAGAAACTTTGTGTATTACCAGAGACCTGTAACCTTGTAAATAACTACAGATGCAAATTATTTCCCTTTATAGAATCATGGATCTTTGTATAACCAAATACACTCCTATTGTCACACCAAAATACCATTCCAGGCTATTATAATACAAAAGTGCCTAGTCTTGCTTAAAGATGTGACCTTACGGCCCATCTAAAAGGATGTCTGAGGTAGTTTGTCATAATCTTGTTTGAGCTTTTCGTGTTTTAAAATTTGAAAACTGTAACTTTTGGATAAAAATTTTAAAGACATCTCAGTGCCAATATGTACATAAAATATGCCAATAAACGTATTTCTGGTTAACAACAACATACTATCTAGCAGAGTGCAATTCCCTCATTCACACACATTTCAACACTCACAGGAACATAAAATGTTAGCTGTTCCCGACTGAGAATTTTTAATAGCTTTCTCACTGGTGGCCTTCCTGCTAGGAAACCAAAATAAGAAAAACATTAAAAAATCTGGTGTTTGAGGAGCCAAACCATTATTTATTGAGCACTTACTATGTGCTGGTGCCATGCTATGTGCTGGAGGCAGAATCTAAGTGATAGATAATGGACCAGTCAACAGAGGACAGATATTAAATAAGTGGTTACACAGAAAATTCATTACAATTAGAGTAGGCTTAAATAACAATTCTCTTATTATGAAAATAAACATCACAGCCACAGTAAAAGCTCCTACGTGAGTGCTCACTACGGGCCAGACATCATTCTACTGCTTTACATGTACTCATTCATTTAATCATCAATGTAATACATACTTGTTATAGAAAATTTGGAAAATACAGGAATACATGAAGATTTTTAAGTCGCCTGTCTCATTTACTCAAAAATAACTAATATTCTGATGTGTAAGATACTTAATTTACCATAGACTCCCACCCTCCACTTAATGTTACATCGTGAATAGTTTCTCTTGTTTCTAAACACTTTCCAGAGTCATAGTGGTTCCATAATACTCCAACACAGTGAGATGACAGGTTCCAATTACACTCTACAAAAAGTGTTATCAATTTATACTCCCTATTAAGGAATTATGTTTATTTATCATGCCACCCCCTCAACTACATCAAATTTTACCCTAAAAAAAATATATCTGACTGTAAAATACAATCACATCTCATTGTGTTTGGTCAACCTGTGCAGCAACCCTCCCTCAGCTATGGTGCTATGTAACTTGGGTTTTTTTAAGGCAATTTATTAGGTTGGTGCAAAAGTAACTGCGGTTTAAACAGTTAAAAATAATTGCAAAAACCGCAATTACTTTTGCACTAACCTAATAATTACATTAAATAGCATTAATATTTAGAAAACTTCAAGTGGCAATCATTAGACATATTTTACTGGAAGTTAAGGAAAAGTCAGTAAATCTGGAATTCCCTAATGCAAATATTTCCTGCCAGAAGTCAGGACACTAGGATTATTTTCTCAGATTAAATTAATGTAGAAGCATCTAAATGCCAAAATGGCAGAAGAAAACTGAAGGACCTGTATTTCAGCACACAGAATATATGAACTTAGAAATGATTACAGTGAAATAAAATGAAGTGTTAAGCATTTACTACAGAGAGGAACTGACCATAACAAAAATTAGATACACAAGCAACTCCACCATGGAGAAAAGAAACACACAGAATGCATAATGCATCATTCCCAAATGAGTCATTAACTTTTGGAAAAAAGTCAAAGTCATAACCGGAGATACCTTCACCCACACTGCGTCTGGCCTTGAATTCTTCTCCGCTTAATACCAGAGCCTAGGAAGTTGCTAAAAAATGGATACAACAGATAACAGACTCCCTGCACAGCTGCACTTCCGGGGGGGGGGGGGGGGGATTTAAAACAAGAGATGGGGAAAGATTTCATCTCTGCAGAAATATGCTATTGGACTAAATTTGAAGAAGAGATATAAAAAGAACTAGGAAAGAAACAGAGCTGTTCACTGTAGGCTAAAAGGAGTGAGTGCAGGACTGGAATTCTGGACATGAGACATCTCATATGTACCCTGGACTGAAGAAGGCCCCATGGCACCACCCCCATCACCACAGTGCTGGGGGACAAAATGAAAATATGAACTCCTCAAGAGGAGAAATCCTAGGGCGGTCCAAAGCACAATTAATATTGATAACCAAGTATTTTTATCATTTCCACTGTCTCTATATAAAGGCACTCAATATAATTCCGCACAATTTTGGAAAAAAATATTTTTTTATGAATTTATGAATTTTACCTGAAGTGTGTGTTTCTGAACTAAAAGACACAGCAGTAAACTCCCAAGATGTATTAATCAACTTGAATTCACTAAATTTCAACAGATACAGCAATAAATAACATTCCATACAGTCAGAAGATAGCTAGTAAGTCATTATAAGAACTGTGCTACGTGCCAGTAACATAGTGAAAAATTCTCCCCAGGTCCCAGTCCTCAGAAAGCTCCGTTTGGCAGGCTAAATATACACCTACACATTAGCTAGCAGTTGTCAAAGGGCTTTCACATCTCTCAAGATTTAAAACTCCCAAAAGTGGCAGATTTTTCAGGATGACAATAAAAATGGTAATTTTTTCCTCCAGACAGTGCAGGAGGAGAATGAAGGGATAGAGTCCAACGGAACGAACTGATCCTTCCTCGTCAAATACTTAATTCCAAAGATACCCATATGCATTTATCCTGTAACTTCATAAAGAAAAAAATCCAAATTGAACAGAAAACCTACCCTCATTCCTTCCCAGTTAATACCAATATGATGACAATGCAGCAAGGTGAACCATTTGATGTCACATAAAATTAAATGTTTATAAAGAAGTCAATGCACGTTTTACTTTTTTCTCAAAATGAAAATAGCTTAAATTTCTTTCTGATAATGCATCTTTTCATGATTTGAAATAATCGAATAAACTTCTTTTTAAAAATCAAGACATTAAGATTTATTATAAAATAACTAAAAAGACAAATGACAGGATTAAGTTCCAAAGTAACCTCCATTAGTTCCTCAAAAATTAAAAATAGAACTACCATATGATCCCACTTCTGGGTATTTGTCTGAAGGAAATGAAATCACTATCTCAGAGACATCTGCCTCCTTATGTTCACTGCAGTATTATTCATGATAGCCAAGGCATGGAAATAACCTAAGTGTCCATCGATGAATGGATAAAGAAAATGTGGAATATACAAACAATAAAATATTATTCAGCCATCCATAACGAAGAACAAAATCTTGCCATTTGCAACAAACTTGGATGGACCTTGAGGGTACTATGCTAAGTGAAATAAAGCAGATGAAGAAAGACAAATACTGTATGATCTCACCTATATGTGGAATCTAAAAAGAAAGTTAAACTCTTAGAAAGAGATTATTAGAATGATGGTGGCCAGGGGCTCGGGGAATGGGGAGATTTTGGTCAAAGAGCACACACTTCCATTTTTAAGATGAGTAAGTCTGGGGTTCTAACGTATAGTATGGCGACTGTAGTTAAAACTGTATTATGTAGTTGAAAGTTGCCAAGACAGTAAATCATAAATGTTCTCACCACACACAAAAAACCTGTAACTATGTGAGGTGATGGATATGTTATTAACCTTATTGTGGCAATCATTTCATAACACATACATATATCAAATAATCATGTACACTTTACACATACACAATGTTATGTGTCAATTATGTCTCAATATTCTATGTCTCAATGTTATATGTCTCAATAAAGCTGGGGAAAACAGAAACAGGATAACCCCCATTAATTGATATAACATAATGGAACTGAACCTCCCCACATAAAATTAAACAAAGATAAACATCCATATGTAGATTTAAAAAAAACTTATTTGAAACAAGAAAAGCAAGTAAGTGCACCATTTGTTGCACACCTACCTCTAAGCCAAGCTTTTACAATGGCTTTACCAGAGTTAGCTAATTTAATCTTTCCAACAGTGCTTTGAGGTGAAGAGTAGTATCCCTACTTTACAGACAAGGAAGCTGGGGCTCACATAGGAACGTAACTTGCCCAAGGTCTTGTTACTAGAAAGTGGTAGAACCAGACCGGAAACTCAGGTCAGACGGCTGCTGGTACTTCAATGATTCCTACACAGAAATATGCAAATCGGGCACGAAAAATGTTTACATGGAAAATAGCTCGGATGATCTTCCATGGGACTATAAACTCAACTGCCTCACTTCTTTAACCAGAACGCCACAGAAGAACCGCCCACTCCACAGAAGAGTTGTGAGCATCTAGTGTGACTGTGCCCGCCCATATGGGTGCTTGGTAAACTGCAAAACGCTGCGTACGATGCTACTGGCTTTGTCACTATTTTAAGGGAAGGAAAAGGACCAATGTATGGCAGCTGCAGATGGGGAGGCAAATTGCACCTTGTAAAAGGAAGAACTTTCTGCCAATTTTATCTATCTAAACGTCCCTTGTGAAGGAGTGGGCTGCCTACCTCTCAAAGGGTTCAAGCAAGAGGACTTGTCTGAGACTGTGGATGGGTAGGAAGAAGTTGGATTCGATGACCTCAATGTCCACTCCACTTCTAACACTCTCCAATGCCAAGAACAGCTGAGAACAGAAACTTTCCCATAAGCAAGGTGTATCTTTCCCTTTTCGTACCTTTAACCCAACTTTAAAGGTGTTTTGGATTATTCTGAAAAGCAAAAGACAAATGCCTCAAGAATAGAGACGAGAACTCAAAATTAAAATGGTCACCTGCAGAAATAAAAGCACAGGCCGTCATCTTCTCACCTCACCTATTCCACGTTTCTTACCCCCGTGGCCGACGTACCTCTGGGTGGTGATACATCTCTTGTATACATTTGGATCAGTAGCCTCCAAACTTTTCTGATGCTACACTCCACAAAGAAAAAATAGTTTCCATTTCTACATTTACAAATTATGTAGAAGGGCTACTATGCTAATGTATTTTGGATATTACATACACAAAAAACACAAGGTTTCAAGGAGACACAAAACACATTCTACTTTCCTCCAGGGCATCGCATCCGTGTAGCTTGTCCCCTCTGCAAACAGGAACATTCACTTCTTTCTCTCATGAGTAAGTTCGGATTCCACCTCTCCTATCTCCTTCATCTCTCTCAATGTTTCCACCCCCAAGGCCAAGGACAGAGCATAGGCCTTCAGCATGCCACTGCAGACCACAAGAAGTCTTTCACACTGTCCTCCCTCCACGCAGGGCTTCCACCCTCGCCTCTATCACCCTCAGTGGCTCCCCACTGTCCACAGACGGTCTGAACTGCTTGAATGCCATATAAGAACATAAAACATCTTGGCTGTCATCTCACAAACTGTGTCATCTTTGGCAAAAACGAACTTTCTTCAATTTTCTAAATGGAATTAGCAGGGTCTACCTCAGTGGTTCTTGGGAGATGCAAACAAAACAATGCGTGCAAAGTACAGGTACAGTGCCAGGCACACAACAGCTATTAGCTATTATCAGCATTACCTCTCATTCTTCTCTCATTACTCTGCTCAAAGCATTTAAAACACTAAGCTAATGATTCCTAAAGTGGAAAAACACAGAATCATCCAAGAGACTTTCCCTTCCTGGAGAACTCCTACTCATCCTTCATGACCAGCTCAAACGCCTTTCCCATGAGTCTGTATTGTACTCTTCAGGGAGAACTAATTTCTTCCTGCACAATGTTTCCATAAATTTAAAACACCTCTAACCTAATATGTAATAAATCTTTGTTTACTTCTCCACCTCTAAAGCTAGGACACGATCCATAGAAAGACATAGGCTATGTTTTATTAGTTATTAATTCAACAAACTCTGCCTGAGCAACTACTATATGATGAAGCAGGAGCCTTAATTAAAACAAACAAACAAACAAACAAACAAACACCTGCCCTGGGGCATCTACAGTTCAATAAAGGAAGTATTCAATAGCTACTTGTTGAATGAATGAATGAATGAATGAATATTTAATTCCTGCATGACTATAAAAGAAATTAAACCAGTGACTCAGAATCAAATGTTTCAATTATCTTAACAATACAATGGAGTCACATTATAAGCACATTAATTTATTGGCATTTAACTACATGTCCATATTCACTTGGAAGGGACAAGGGAGGAAGGGAAAATCTTGTTTTCCTCAACATCCTTTTGCTCTTTCAACTAGACCTTGGCCACGTGGAAGTGTGAGGCCATATTCTACAAGCAAAAAGAAATGTAAGTTCATGTCTGGCTTCTAAGTGTTCATGGGTGCAGTTCTTGGTAATGTGGTGACTTCAGAATTTTCAAGACTATAATTTTGTTTAATTTTTCTCCTTACTGTTTGACTTGAAATCTTAACCCTCACATAAGTTGAATTCCCTTGCTACTATTGCTATTGGAATTTCATGAACTGTCAGTGGACCTAGGCTTAAAAAAAAAATCAAATCAAAGCTCTCATGAAACATAATAAAATTTCCTATTAATGAAAAACTCCCAAACTTACACTAACTTCAATTAACCATAACCCACAAAAAGAAGTACATGTTCAACAGTTAGGTGTCAAGTCTCCAGACTGTCCTAAGAGTTGGCAGTGACAACAGGAAATGGGAATGTGCTAAAGGAGGTCATAAACAGGGTACCTTGTCTTGCTTTGTTTTTCTTAGTTCAAAAGCACATGCAGATTTGCAGAGAAATTGAACTTTTATTCCTCAAGGTCTCATACTGTTCCCATACTTTAGTTTTCAATTTACCCAGACGTGGTATGAAAAGACCCTTTCTATTAGGTTGGTGCAAAAGTAATCGCAGTTTTTGCAATTTTTTTTTGAACCTTTTAAACCGCAATTACTTTTGCACCAACCTAATAATTTGACAAACAAACTATGAAGGGGGAAAAGCAAAAGTAACAAGCAGGGGCTGCATGCATTTTCTATAATCTTAGTTTAAATTGCCATGATTTCATGTTCATTTACAGGAAATGAGAGCACTTGTAAAGAAAGGTAAAGATGTTAGGGAAACCCGGGGGGGAAAATTAGCATCTAAATTGGCTAACTTAAAGATGTTACAAAACTGCTTAGATTTTTACAGCAAGGGGGGGTCTCAGACCCACAGCATCAGCAGTACCTGGGAACTTGTAAGAAATGCAAATTCTAGGGTTTAGGGTGGGGCCCAGCACACAGCTGAAACAATCCCTCCAGGTGATTCTGACAGGGGCAAAGTGGTTCTACCCCAAGTCCTAACACCACTCAAAGAGGAACAACAGCAACAAAAAGTGAAGTCTGAAGTAAACTTAGAGCACTAGCAAAAGAGATACAACTTCTTTCCCAGGAGAAATCAAGATAGGGAGGGGCCTCTTCCCTTGGAACCAGTGGGAGTTACAAAGTTGCTGAGCCAGAGATTCTTATTCACCGCCCCCCCCCACACACACACACACGCAGGGCACTAACTGTAGCAAGTGTTTTGGTTTAGTACTTCTAAAATATTTCTCCCCCCAAATGCCTTTTCTATGCAAACAAAGAGGCAGCTCCACCATGAGTTTCTTCGTCAAGTAACCCACTGAGACCACAAGGAAACAATTCAATGTTAGTACACAATCTTTGAACAAGAAGACACAGTTCTACCTGAATTGATATAAACTGTTTAAGACAAACATGGCAATTATTTTTTCCTAGCTTTTTAGAAATTTAAAGAGAGTGACTGCCACGAAATCTAGGCATGTAACTTTTCTAAGGTGGCATCCTTACCTATCTCTGTGGGATGGGTGGAACACAGGTTTGAACCCTAGTGGCTTCCCCTTTTAGTATCTATGTGATCTCCGGGAAACTACTTCAGATCTCTTAAGTTTTGAGTTTCATTTTTCCTGTAAATATGAAAATGACACCAACATGCCCTCCCTCACAAGCAACACACTGTAGATATTCACTGCTGGAACCAGACAGTAACTGTAATAACTGCAAGCAACATTTACATTATAACCAGGCATTTTGCATCAGGTCAAGTATCAGTCTGGACCCAGGCTTCTTTCTGATTATCATATCAGGGGACACTAGCTCTTACTCCAAAACAATCCACTTATAAAGACTAACGGCACAGCACATACCTGTAGGGGAACAGAAGAGGAGAAATGGGAGTGAAGTTATGAAGACTTGGGATAGTAAGCTGCTGACCAAGGACAAGCGATGAGTGTCTATCTCGGGTGTTCCCTCGGAAGGGGGCTGCCATGCTCAAGGGGAGGACGGACACCCCCGTGCACACATTTATATACCATACAGATATACCCTATCTGGAAGCCAATAAGAGGATTATGCCTTTGACAGAGGCTGGAATAACTGTGATTCTTTTCCTTTGTTTGGCAGATGATTTCTTTTTGGCGATCCTTCATGAACAACTACTGCAGGGGAACGGCAATCACTTTGCATTTATAGCTGCAATCATACACACAAAGAAAATAAAATTCATTAGCCTTCAAGGTTCTCTAACAATGATGATGATGCAAGAATTGTAACCAAGTGCCTCTTTGAGGCCAAACGTCATAGGAAGCCAACCAACACCATTCTTTTAAGATTGGGACCAGTATAATTTCTGGTGGTGGGCTAGATGTCTCCCATTGCTTTTCTAAGGAACCATTAAAATCCGTAGTTTTAGTGTTTGCTTTGTAAGATTTATAAGCTTGTTAAATAATTTTAATCTCTCTGGAGATGAGTTTTAAATTATTTAAGAAAAAAACTGTATTAAGACAATATCTTCAGGTAGTAGTAAATAATAATAATAATAATAATAATAGTTATTATTATTATTATAGCAACTCACTTTCATTGATCCCTTACTACTTGCCAAGAGTGGTGCTAAACTCCTGACAGTTATAATCTTATTTAATTCTCACAACAATCTTATAAAGTAGATGCAATCATTATACTTATTTTCAAATTAGAAAATTGAGGTTCCAGAGGAACCATAATTTGAATTAGAGTTATCTAAAATATTAACCTCTACCCCGTGTTGCCTTTCTAAAGGAGGCCCAATTACTGAAACTGATGAAGATTAGAGTACACGGGCAGGGGGTGGCCGGTTAGCTCAGGTGGTTAGAGCGTGGTGCTCATAACACCAAGGTGGCCGGTTCAATCCCCGCAGAGGCCACTGTGAGCTGCGCCCTCCTTAATAAAAAAAGGAAAAAAATTAATTAAAAAAAAAAAAAAGTTTAAAAACAAAAGTACACAGGTGGCCAATGGTGAAAGTCACAATGGTGAGTGAATATTCCATTTGAAGGACAATCTTGTCTCTAAATCAACAAAGAACAAGTAATAGTAATAGCTATTAAAGGGATAGGCAGATATCTACATGGTTCTCTGGACCGGTACAGACCAGCAATACTCAAAATGAAGGTCAACGAAGTGGTTGTTGCCAATCCCCATGAAATAAAGAGCTTTGCCAGGGCTTACATCATCGCATCACTAAACTGTATAGTTTAGCTGACATTCTTTTGTAGCAAGACATTCTGGATAAAGGAAGCAGTGCCATGATTTACCTTATCTCCTCGTGGACTGGTAATAAATAGTTGGCTGACCAGCACTGGTCTACAAACCAATTCTGAGTGGCATAGATGATATATTGTTGAGCAAAAAGAAAGTCTATAGTAACTATTCTGCAAATGACCACATTTGTTCAGTAAATAAATATATAAATATTATGAGTACCAATAGAAATGATGCCACTCCAATCCACTTGAGAAGTTCCAAGTTTGCCTTACCAATTCTGTACTGTAGCCAGCAAGTTTTTTGTAACCATATAAAAGTTACATGAGTGGGATTTTTTAAAATAGAAAGCATTGTATTTTCCTACTTTTACTAAGTGTTTTTTAGAATGAAAGCCCATATTTTATTCTGATCTCCTTTGTTTTCACCCTAATGCTCTTTTCCAGTTCCAGGATCCCATGTTACATTTAGTTCTCATGCCTCCTTAGGTTCCTCTTGGCTACTAAGTCTTTTGTAACCTCAGGTTTATTATTATTGCTTTCAGAGCCAGAGTTCATAAAAGTGGTAATCCACTAACATTTTTTTGAGTACTTACTGTGTGCCAGACAGTTTTTTTGGTTCAATACTTGTCTCAACAATGCTCTGGTTAAGTACTTTTTTTTTTTAATTCTTATTTAAGTGTGTTTTTCCAGGACCCATCAGCTCCATGTCAAGTAGTTGTTTCAGACTAGTTGTGGAGGGCGCAGCTCACAATGGCCCATGTGGGGATCGAACCGGCAACCTTGTTGTTAAGAGCTCTCTAACCATACTCTAACCAACTGAGCGAACCTGCTGCCCCAATTAAGTACTATTATTATTTCCATTTCACAGACGAGGAAAGTAAGGCAGGATGAGAGTTAGTAAGTGGCCCAGAGTTAAATAGCTGCAGAGTGGCTGAGCCAGGATTCAGACCCCAGCAATCTGATTAAATTATTTCATTAATTTCATTATACTGTTTCACAATTTAATTCCAAGACTACTGGAGGAAATGAGATGCCTGGCAGAAGAGAAACTACAATGCTAACTAAACTGTAGGAAGTAGATTTCCCAGCTTCAAACAAGAGAGATTTATTTGTAGATTAGGTATTTATTTCGAGAACGTAGGAAAATGTGTATAATTAAAACTTCAAAACTAGAAAAATACAGTTTGGAAATCTTTCAAATATAGACTTTTGGTAATACATTTGAGAGTTCCCATAAAATTTTTTAAGTAATTGCAATAGAAGTTCAATTAAAAATGGAGCAGCCGTTTGAAAAAGCATTCATTAACTCTTTCTCTTTTTGTAATACAGTACCGTGTTTCCCCCAAAATAAGACCTGGCCAGACAATCAGCTCTAATATGTCTTTTGGAGCAAAAATTAATATAAGACATGTTCTTATTTTATGATTATATAAGACTGGGAATATAATATAATTTAATATAATATAATACCAGGTCTTACATAATATTATATAAGACTGGGTCTTATATTATAGTAAAATAAGACTGGGTCTTATATTAAGTTTTGCTCCAAAAGACGCATTAGAGCTGATTGTCCGGCTAGGTCTTATTTTTGGGGGAAACATGATAGTTTCCCAGTAGATGCCTGCCTGAAACCATGGATAATATCAAACCCTATATATATTATGTTTTGCCCTATACATACATCCCTTTTCACTTAAAGGAAGCACCTTATAGCTTCCTTTTGGCATTTCCGAGTTGCCAGCATCAATACCTTTGCTCTTGGAGCCATTATTAAGTAAAATAAGGGCTACCAAAACACAAGCACTGATAACCTAAGAATTAATAACCAATAGGTAGGTAACTCACAGTGTGGAGACACTGGACAAAGGGACAAGCCACATCCTGGGCAGGAGAAAGCAGGACAGAGCAAGGTTTCAGTACCCCACTCAGAAGGGCACAGAATTAAAAACTCATTAAGTGTTTACCTTGGTAATTTTCTACTTAACATGTTCGGACCACAGTTGACCACAAGTCACTGCAGCTGCAGAAAGCGAAACTACAGAACAGGGGGTGTTGTACTCAGAAAACTCTTTTCTAAGGAACACAACAGCTAACAAATTCTCTTTGCTAAATTCTCAAAATTTACCACCTTTCTGTGCCATGTTATAGCAAGACATGGGTCTATTGTCTGTAATGATGAAAAGAAAGGTGAAAACTGGACATAGAGAAGAAACAAGAGCAAATTAGTTGAACCAAAGGGTGAGCCACAGAAAACTGTCCTGGCCTTTCTGGTGCTGCTCAACCAGTGCCTTCTAAGAAGGTGCTTCTTTTACCTACTCTGTTTCCCTGAAAATAAGACCAGGACTCCTATTAAGGTTTGCTCCAAAAGACGCATCAGGGCTTATGTTCAGGGGCGTCCTCTTGAAAAATCATGCTAGGGCTTATTTTCCGGCTAGGTCTTATTTTCGGGGGAACACAGTACCTCTCTATCTCCCGCTCCTCTGAGGACAGGCAGCCCTGGGTCCTGCAGCTCTGAGTTCCAACTTTCTCATGGTGCTTGGGGATAAGGTGACTGAACTGGACTCAAACCACGGACAATCAATGTGAACACAGGAAAAGCCATCACTGACCCTCACAAGAGAACTTCTGTGTCAAAATATGCCACACAGCCATGACACATGGTAAGCAAGATGAGCAGACTGACTTCTCTTCCTACTCTCTTTCCTTGGTAAATAATGTTTGGAGAGACTTAATGCCAGTTTTCAAACATGCTAATTTCACAGCCAGACTAAAACTTGAACTTCCTCAGAAGGGAAAATTGTCTGACTTAAGATAAGCAGACACCTATTGTCCTGTCTTAATTGCTGGCGGTCTTGGAGCTGTTTGTAAGCTGCACCCTCAGAATAATAAAAGCAAAGGGCTGAAGCCCAGAGGTCTTCCACAGCCCAACTGAGAAGGGAGTTAGAAATGACAGGCAGGCCAGAACTGGGACATCAAACACTTTGAGAACTGCTGGGACCTTTGTAAATGCTCTTTTATGCCAGGTCAGCTATTGTCCTGTGATGCCAAGAAGGCTGGAGGGTGCTTGCTATCTCTTCCTTTAATGAGGCCCTGAATTACAGGTCTCTGCAGGCAGCTTTAGAGTAGAACTCTAATGGATAAAAATGGTAGAAGCAGCTCCCCATGGAAAGGAAAAGTTGTCACCTGCAAACCGCAACAATGGAAGACCAGACTCTGGATGATTAGCAAGACTCCCGATTTCCCAATGGCACCTCAGATTATTGAGATGTGTGTGGATGTCTTCATGCTCTGCCCGTATGGGAGCCTTTCACTGATCCTCACTACACACTTTCGTCCTAAAAGCCATTTATCCTGGATCTTTCCATGTGCAGACACATACTTATAGGAACAATTTAAAAGTGTTAGTGTACGATTATTTGCCCTCTTGTATGTGTATCCGCCTCAGTGTATGGATCCCTAGATTGTAAACATCATTCTGGATGGCAAGGACCAGATTCCTGTAATTATCTTTAGGAAAAAACACAGATTTATTCTTCCCATCGTAACTTGAACTACATATACTATAGGGTTCTCTTGCTAAAACAGAACTTGGTATTGGATAAATTAAAAATAATTGTATGGAAGTTCCTAAGAGAGTAGGTCTTAAAATTTCTCATCACGGGCCGGCCTGGTGGCTCAGGTGGTTAGAGCACCGTGCTCCTAACACTGAGGTTGCTGGTTCGATTCCCACATGGGCCAGTGAGCTGCGCTCTCTACAGCTAAGATTGTGAACAACAGCTCCGCCTGGAGCTGGGCTGCCAAGAGCAGCCAGAGGTCCACGTGGGCTGCCGTGTGCTGCCATGAGCCGCTGGTGGCCAGCGTGAATGGCCGGCGTGAGCTGCTGTGAGCGGCCAACTGACCACTGACTGCCTCAGCCTGGGGGAGCACAAGGCTCATAACACCAGTATGGGCCAGGGAGCTGTGTCCTACACAACTAGACTGAGAAACAATGGCTTGAACCGGAGTGTGGGGGGGAGGCAGAAGAAGGGGGGGAAAATTCTCATCACAAGAAAAAAATTTTGTAACTCGTATGGTAATGGATGTTAATTATTACTTATTGTGATGATTATTTCATATTTACATATATTAAACTAACATAATGTTATATGTAAATTATATCTCAATTAAAAAAACCTGTAATATGGGCTCAAAAAACATCCCACAAATAGAATATTAAACTTCTATTTCCTACAGTATAGTAAATTTAGATAGATACTCCTGCATGACCCTTCTGGTTGAAATAAAAACACTGGGTAAAATGTTTTTAAAATATGATTGTAATCACATCACCAGATTTCACCTAAGAAATTTAAAAAGCCTCAAAACAAGATGAAGTCAGTATAAAAGAGATCAAATGATAATACGTGCTATAGAGAGTTATAAAGTAGAGGAAGGGAGGTGCGGGCCCGGACAGGTTGAGGCTTATAATTTTAAACAGTATGGTCAAAGAAAATGCTGTCAAGAAAAAAAATTTCAAAAGATCAGTACAATCAGACCACATTCTATGATAACCATGCAATTAAGTCAGAAATCAGTAACAAAAAGATAACTGAATTAACTGTGTATCTGGAAAATACAAAACACACTTTTAAACAGCTCATGAGTCACAGAAAAATCACAATGGAAATTAGAAAATATACAGAATGGAAAGATAAAAACACTACATATAAAAGTTTGTAGAATGCAGGTACAGCAGTACTTAGAGGAAACTTTGTTACTTATTTATATTAGAAAAGAAGGAAAATAACTTGGAAAATAAATACAAACTTTAAAAAGGATCAGCAAAATAGTGCTCACAAAAAAGTTAAAGGAAGAGAATAGGGAGGATAAACTAATGAAATGGGAAACAAATATACGATACAGTAAATCAAGAAAGCAAAAAACTAGTTGTTTGAAAAGACTAATAAACATACCTCTGGCAAGGTCAATCAAGGTAAAAAAAAAAGGGAGAAAACACAAACAATTGTTATTAATAGAGAAGAGGTATAAGTGCAGATGCCACAGAGATTAAAAAGATATAAGAATACTATAAACAATTTTGTCAATAAATGAGAAAACTTGTAAATTTGGAAGCAATGAAAATTAAATGTAAAGGCATACTCCTGTATACCTCATGGAACAAAGAAGAAACCATGCTTATAGTAGCAAAAAAGGATAAAAATGAATGCACTATGCATCCAACATAAGAACATAAACAACAGAATAAACTCAAAGAAAACTAGAAAGATGGTCATAAAGATAAAAGCAGAAATCAAAAGAAAAAGGCAACAAAAACAGACATACTTCTTTTAAGATTCAGCAAGAAACAGAGAAGGCAGAAATAAATATTTTAAAATAAGATTTTAAATTCTATACAGATCAGCCACTTTTTGAAAAAATAAGAATACTATCATCAATATTATGTCGATATATTTGAAAGCATACAAAATGGACAAATTTCTGGGAAAATATAACTTATCAAAACTGACAAGAAGAAATAGCAAGAAAAAATCCTATAACTAATAAAATGATTAACTGTTGATTAGCTGTTAAAAAGTTCTTCACACAAAGAAAATAATTCAAGCCAGATAAATAGTTCTACCAAACTTTCAGGAAAGAAATATTTCAAAATTCTAACTCTTCCACAAAATAGATAGAGAAGTAATACTCTCCAATGCATTCTATGAAGCCTGTATAACTCAGATATGAACCCAAGCACATTGTCAAAAAGGAAAACCTTAGTCCTATTTCATTAAAGAATTTAGAGACAAAAACAACTAAATGTTGGCAAACTGAATCCAACTGTTTACATTATAAAATACAATGATGAAGACAGGTTTAATTCTGGAATGCAAAGATGGTTTAATATTAAGAAAGCTATAAATATTATTAATCACGTTACCAGATTAAAGAAAAATACTATCAATAGATGCAAAAAGAAAAAAAGATAACATTCAACCACCTACTAATGATCAAAATGTCAAGTAAACAAGAAATACAAGAGATTTTACTTAACCTGATTAAGAGTATCTATAATAAATCGAAAACAATCATTTAAGGGAAGAAGAGCTTAAGAGCACTCCCTTTAAATCCAGAAGAGAAAAAAATTCCAATGTCGCCACTTTTATTAACTTTGCACTCAAAATTTTGCCTACGGCAAAAACACAAGAAAAACAAACTAAAGCCATAAAGTTTGGAAAGGAAAAAATAATATTGTCTTTATTTGCAAATAAGTTTTATAAGAAATAAAAATTATTAGAAATCATAAAGCAAAGTGTTGATATAAGATGGATATGCAAAGTAAACTGCATTTCTGTATAATAGAAACAATTAAAAAACAATTTTAAGGGGCGGCCAAATGGCTCAGTTGGTACAGCCTGAACTCTCAACAAGGTTGCTGGTTCAATTTCTACATGGGATGGTGGGCTGCACCCCCACAACTAAAGATTGAAAACAGCGACTGGACTTGGAGCTGAGCTGCGCCCTCCACAACTAGATTGAAGACTGAAGGACAACGACTTGGAGCTGATGGGCCCTGGAAAAACACACTGTTCCCCAATATTCCCCAATAATTTTTTTTTAAAACCCACAATTTTAAAACAACTCTCATGAACATAACTAATAAAAATTATAATGTATCATGAAATAAATCTAACAAAAAAACATAGGAAATATAAAATTTTACTGTAAGATATTTTAGAAAACTAAATAGATGGAGAAATACTCACATTTATGGGTAGGAAGAACTACATCATATAGATGCCAATTCTCTTCTAATTGATTTATAATTTCATTCAGTTTCAATCAAAATGTCAATGTGTTTCCCGTGGAAGGAAAAACTGACACTAAAATGTATTTGGAAGAGAAAGGACCAAGATCACCAAGACACTTCTGAAAAAGAACAAGGAAGGAGGATTTGGCCTATCAGATATAAAGACTTATTATAAAGCTATAGTAATTAAGATAGTGTAGTATTGGTGCAAGTATATATAAAATTAACCAATGAAACACAATAGAAAGTCCAGCGGTAAACTCATGCACATATGAAGTTTTGATCAAAACACAAGTAGCTAGTACATGACTTTTTTAAAGAAGGGACTAGTTAACAAATGGAACTAAAAAATGGTCATCCATATGAAAAGAATTAAAAATATATCCCTAATTCACAATATGAAAAACAAACTTCAGATGAATTAAAAACTTAAATATCAAAAGCAAACACATGCAAACACACACACACACACACCTACTGTTAGCTGAACTCAAAGCAAGGAAAAACCAAAGTAAATCACTGAGGTGCAAACTGTCCTGCGGACAAATCTGATTATCAGAGGTTCATTCCAGAAACTAAATTTTGCTTGGATTTACCTTGCCCCACTCCCATCCTGAAGGAGGGTGGAACTCAAAATGAGATTCCTTCATTAAACCAGGAAACCTACCAAGGGGCGGGTAGAGAGTTGTTCAAAAATATAGGAAATACAACCTGTACTAAGCAGGAAAAAAACCCAGAAATTCCTCCTGCCATGTACTATAGCCGGGTATGTGCGTATAAAGCTCAGGCCACCCATTCAAAGCAGTCACAACAGTAACTGCTGGCACCGTCAACGTTCAGTAACTGTTAGATACTGCTGTTAAATGATTACTGTAAACTTTTGGCTTCATAGAACATCTGACTTGGGGGGAGTGATGTTTTCTTTTACTAGTCAAGTGCCATGTTAAGACTTTAGTCCAACCAGGTTTTCTCCCGCTGAAATCACACCACGAGGTATGGCAGACACACATGTACATGGCACCGTTATCCATCCATTTACCTTGTCAGAACCATTTACCTTGTCAGAAACATGCTTTTTATGATCTCTTTTCTTTCCAATGACTATAAAATATTTCTCCATACCATAAAATATGGTTCAAAAACCATTGTTAATGACTGCATAACATTCCCTGTACACAAGTTAAATAACCATTCCCCTGTGGAATTCAGTTAACCATTTCCCGCCACGGGACATTTAGATTGTTTCAAACTCTGTAACTTTCCAAAAGAAGTTACACACTTGAATTCAATTTAATTTTTTGGTAATACTTTATTGGACACCCTAGAGAATTCTGAATGATCACCATGTTAACTTATACTACTGGTAATGGAAAAAAATAAAATGGAATGAGCATTGCTAAGAGAGTCATGTAGTTAGGAGGCCAGTAGGGAAGTGTGCCTCAGTTCCCTGAGCTGCGATTAGGTTGCTAAACCTGCTGCTAAATTCAGCTCAAGGCCCAGCTGTAAATATCCGGGAGCCAAAAACATCCGGGAACAACTGCTACATGGACATATGTGGACTTTCTTCCTTGTAGTTTTCACCCCCTTCATTTGCATATTGGAACTAACCAATCCCTGTTAACCTAAATCAGCAATCCTTCATTGGCATGAATTACATTTTGTGGTTTTTTGCCTTTGTGAACTGTGCCTTTCCTTGTTCTCTTCAGAGAGCAGTTTAAGTTCTACCTGAATCTGCGTTTCTTGGATTAAAATCCTTTAAGTCCCTAAATAAACTTTTAATTTGCTTTTACAGCTTCAAATTTATTGATTAATACCATAAAGGAATAAGAATCCAAAATTATTACTCTATTCATTTAAATGTTTAATGAAGCACTGCATCAGGAGGTGTGGGAGATACACAAATAATAATTTTTAATAGCAAGATGCTATCTGTTGTTGGTCAATTATATCTCAATAAAGCTGGGGGGAAAAATCAAAGTGCTTCCTAATGATGCAGAAGCAAATTAGCAGTTATAAGTGAAATTTTCATTTCTGTATTGATTTTAAAAGAAAATCTTTTTCTCAAGACTATAAAATTAAGTCAGCGACTTTATTTGATGTTGTAAGAATCCTTTTCACCGCAGGTAAATAAAATCCACTGACTGGACTTCAGTTTTCATTTTCCATATAGCTTCACTGAACAAAGGTATAGAAAATTCAAAACAAAAGTTGTAAGCAAACACATGGTAACCCAAGCATAGAAAATGTGCTTTGAGGCTTTGTTACTTATACTTAGATAAAAAAATAACACAATATAAAATCTACCTTCTAAGGAGCTGAGAAGCTGTCTGGTTTGCGTATTATATTTACCTTTTTACTTCCACTATGAAATGCAATCCATTCTATAAGTATTAGGTGGGTGCACAAGCAACTGCGGTTTTTGCAATTATTCTCAACCTTTTAAACTGCAATTACTTTTGCACCAACCTAACACATGGCACTTTATCAGGGTAATTCAAGATTCGCCCACTTTGGGATCTATTTTGGTAGCAGATTGGAGATTACATATTTGAATTTCAAAAAGGTTATCTAAGTCAGAATGTAACAAGAAGCAAAGACGCAAAGAAAACCAAAATTAAACATAACGATTACTAATTTTTACTGACTATTTATTGAATGCCAAGCGTGTGGTACATATTTTCCACAAATCACGTCACTGAAGCCTCACAAAGACAAGGAGGTAAATACTATTTTATTCCCAATTAACAAATGAATAAACTGACTCTTAGAGGTCACACATCTAATTAGTGACAGGGCTGGATGGCTAACACCAAAGTTTCTGCTTTGAAAACACTACATTCCATTTCTTCCCATCCTGAGATATCAACAGGAGAGCACATACTGTCAATAAACAAGACAGTAACTCAGGACCAACAAATAAAAATACCTTACATAACTAAAACATCTCTTCACGTAACTGTTGCTAATCCCAACCTCTGCAACTACTAAAACTAGACTTGAGTGATAGACATACACTTTACTCCCTTTTCTTTATCCTAATTCTTAGCTGTCTGAATTGAAGTGAAAAGAGGTAGTAGCATGTATGAAATAAGGGTGTGGTCAATCCAGAAACTGGATCAGACCGGAACCAGTTTGGTTGCCAAACTGGACAACACAGCACAGATTGTCAGAGCTGAGGTTTACCATCCTCCGTAGACTCCAACACTCACTGTGTTTCAAGACATGCTTTTGCTTAAAAATTTCTCCAGAATTATTCCTTAATATGCATTTTTAAACCATTATTTATTTTTAAGTGCATTTCTCCAAGACCCATCAGCTCCAAGTCAAGCAGTTGTTTCAATCTAGTTGTGGAGGGCGCAGCTCACAGTGGCCCATGCAGAGATCGAACTGGCAACCTTGTTGTTAAGAGCCCTGGGCTCTAACCAACTGAGCTAACCAGCCACCTCTCCTTAATATTTTTTGAACTCCATGAAACTAAGCAGGTTTTCTGGGCAACTTGAGAGGGTTTACTGCAATTGCTACAATGACCTTGAGCAAAATATCCAGCAAGTTGCATTTGTACATATTCACTACTGTTTTTCTTGATGTGAAGCTGCTGCCTGGGCATCCTGGTTTCTTGAAACGATCTTGATGAAAAAACAACTTAGATGCAGTTCACCAATTTAATTAACTCCTCCTGCTAACAGACCAGAGTTGCTATTCTCCCTTAAGTCCAATTAAGACTCCTTTAATAAATATAAAGTCTAAATAGGTTAAATGCTGTATCTCTACTGTGCTCTGTGAGGAATCTAGAAGTAGAACGCCTGCTACTAAAAAGCAGAGGCCCTGAGTTCTAGTCCCTGGTACTTAACTGTGTAACTGTCACTACGCCTCCTTGCTTCATGTGAATGAGTGAGTTGGACAGGAAGTGTTTGAGTCCCTCCCAGCTGTAAAATTTTAATTCATAATTTAAACTGTTGCTGTTTTCTATTCCACTTTAGATGACAGAACATTAGATATAGACACAGGTTCCATATTAATGACAGTAACACTTTTAACTTCCCTACTAAAACCTATTGCATGACATGGGATCATACCAAACTGAACTGGCATTTCCTCATGTGCCATCTGCTACAAAAATGTATTCTTTGTAGTTCAGGCCGCAGAGTGGTCAAAGAACAACAGATTTTCTTGGCACTTCCTGTACATATGGCATGGAGATGAGTATGAGATAATCCCTAGGATAATATTGCAAATAATAGCTGTCAACTCTCGGCAACTAACAACATGTGTTATTAGAAGCACGCAGTGTCCCGTCTATGCGGCCCACCTCACAAAATGTTATCTTTCGATACTTTTGGTTCCCATATATTAACCAGTATTTTTTATATGTGCTCTACAGTATTTTTGCTGCGGAATCTAAAATTTACATAGATCACTAAAACCCACAGAGAACCCCCAAATCTTCTGTTAGCCACTTGTTAACGATCTTTTTCATTGCTAAGCTTTTTGCTAACAAGTGGCCTAGTCAAACAGTTTGCGTTTCACATATTTTCCACACAAACTTGCTTTTTAAGGGCCGACACGAACAAGAAATCAATTTCTCTGGATTCTAAATCTTTGGGAAGTTGACCAACATGCATAAAATGGTCAGTTTTCTTCCTAGCTAACACACTCCTTTTAAATTATTGCTCCCAGTCCTTTGTCCTTGATTTAAACCTACCTATTCTTAAGTACTGGTGTAATTTCTAATTCTCCTCCCTCTTGCAATTCTGTGCTATCCTTTTCAGAACATGGGTTTTATTATTTTTATGTATCCTCTATTGGATTACATTTTAATTCCCTTAGAACTCAAATAATACATACCGTGCTTCCCCGAAAGTAAGACCTAGCCGGACCATCAGCTCTAATGCGTCTTTTGGAGCAAAAATTAATAATATAAGACCCGGTCTTAATATAAGATCGGGTCTTATATACGACCAGGTATAATATAATATAATATAATATAATATAATATAATATAATATAATATAATATAATATAATATAATATAATACCAGGTCTTATATTAATTTTTGCTCCAAAAGACGCATTAGAGCTGATGGTCTGGCTAGGTCTTACTTTCGGGGAAACATGATAGTGTTTGTGAATTCATTATGAAAAAAAGTGAAAGCAAAGATGATTCTTCCAAAACAAGGCAGCCAAGAAAAAATGCAAAAAAGCTTGAAAATTTTACTAGGTGATTAATATGACTGACACAACATCTTCAATTAGACTCAAAGCATTTAGGATTGAGAGAATCCAAACTCCTTATTTTACCAGCAAGCAAACCAAAACTCAGAGAAAAGCTAAGTGACTTGCCCAATATGATACATCTAACTGGATACATTTATGGTCTTACACATAAAATAACATAGTATCACTTAGGAATGTTCTTTTCACCGTTGAGACCAGCTCCGTGAAGTCTGTTCCCAAAACATGTAAAGGCAGCCACAGAGGCAAAATCCCACATCTGGAGTCATTCCTTTAGATCAAACCATTATCTCAGAAATTCTGAAATAAATGCAACTGGTTTAGGGAAATGGAAGAGAATAAGAAAGGGCAATACTCTGTTCTAAGTCAGAAGGTAAAACACACACACCCACATGATCAAAAACGACTCTTGAAATCACCCTTACATCCAAGTCACCCAACGAGTCCAATATCTGTGGCTTCATTCACTGGGACAGACATGTATCTTCTCCTAATGAGGCCAATACAGCCAGGTTTCCCTTCAGCAATAGAAGAGGCCACGTTTCTTTTGCTTATCATCAGATGAACTAGTTGGCTATAATTAAAAGAGTTGGTTGTTCTAAAAACACATGTCTTTAAACACTGGACTAGCACTCTGCTGAGGTAAGACACTCAGCCTTAAAGAGGGACTCAGGAAATGAAACAACACTAGAGTCCTGACTCTCATGCTATCCTTACTAAGGAACCTACTCACGCCACATAGAACAGCTGGCCTCAGGCACTACTTAAGCGACATTTCTCTCCCACTCTCTTCTTGATTTTGCCCACAAGCACAGGTGAATTTGTGCCATTAAATGTGTGTAAGATCCAATTTCACTGTATTACCCTATTCCCATATTTCCATATGGATATAATGATCTGGGCTGGACACAGGATGTGTGAGAACTGCAGGAGAGGTAATTAAAAGTCTGGACACAGGCCCTGACGAGAGGGCAGGTCAAGTGTAGTAAAGAGTCATAAAGCAGCCTGAAGACCACAGGGTGTGTATAAGCGCGGAGGGTTGAAGAGAATAGAGAGATCACTTTCTATGGGACAGAATGTGTTCCAAAAACAATCTTCACCATGTTCATGATTTTTCCTTGGATTGAATTTGATATACGCATTTTAAACATTGCAACACACCCCATGTGACTGAGTTTTAATCAATGTAGAGGGTCTGTACTCTCAAGCATGTAAGTAACCGTGTAACTCTAGAATTTATACTGAGAGAAATGAATCATAAGAATATTTTTCAGATAAGGACTTGATCATGGACAAACGACCTGAGAGCAGAAATAACTAAACCAATACTAGGAAGTACATCAGCCAGCCAGTGCTCCAGGCAGCAGGAAAGCCAGGCTGCCACCAGTGGAAGACCTGCCACAAAGAGCCACGTGGAAAAACTGCACAGAGGAATGGTGATTATGAACAAGAGTTCTGCCTTAGAATGTGTTGAACTCATTAAGAAAAGAAAGGTTATGCTCATTAGAAAGTTTACCTGTCTCTACGGAAATAATTACTTCTCTAGTAATAAAACTTCCATGTCAATGGAAGCAGTTCCTATACGTATAAATTATCTTAATTACAAGCAGATAAAAATCTTTCTGAGCCATGTTTAGCCTAACTCCATTATGGGGACCAGCATAAAGGAAACATGAGTCCCTGGGCTTGCACACTGTTTGCCCAGCAACACGATGAGTTGGCCCAGATTCACACTCAGGTGACCGAGTTCCCCCACCAGGTCCTCTCACAGGACTCCAGGCATTTTCACAACTTGACCACACAAAAGAACACCCAGGCTGCTCCTGCCTTTCCCAAGGCAAGTACAGGAATGCCTTTCTCATAGCCCTTTCATAAGCCTGTATCTGTACAAACACAGGTGTCTACATAGCAATTTTAATGAACTTTGCATTGAATAGTCCAAAGAACAGTAGCCACCACAACATTCCATCCATTGTCTCAATAGAGAAAGCTACCAGGTGAGAAACCACAAAAGAGGAGAAAAAAAAAAAGAATAAAAATATGTTTATGAAACACTTCAACAGCAACACAAAATACTTGTACTGGAGAGAAAAAAATATTTTTTAAACCACAAAACACGTTAAGCAAAAACAATCTTAATTAGGTTCCTTCATTAGTTGACAATGTAAATGGATTGAAACTACTATTTAAATATTCAAACCTTCATTTTACATGCAATGGCTTCCAGCAAATGATAAAGCAACACTCCGGTGTCACTGTGAAAGATGGTACTAAATTCCGGCCCATTATAAAGGAAGAGTCAGATTCCACTAGTCCCTCCTTGGTTTAACTGCCAGGCTTCTAGGGAGCTGTTTTATAAAACGGGGCCTCGCCCTAATAATTTAAGAGTGAACAGTGTAAATGTCAAAACTGCCTGCACTCAATCAAGCTCTAGATCACACGGTGTTCAGACTTCAGAAATATGACTCCTTAAAAAATCGCATTGTGACAATGGTATTATTTTAAAAGAATACTAAGGATGAAGACGAGGATGATAACTGGGCAGGAACCACTGCTGCTGCCTGCCGCCCATGGAAGTTGCCCAGCTGAAGGGGGTTAAGTTAAAGCCAGTTCTCTGCCTTTCGGAGGTGCGCTGGTAGCCAGGGAGAGCCAGCGGGTTTCCAGCTCCCTGTGGGTTTGATGGGACCAGGGCTGGAACTGGAATTGGCTTGTACGAAGCCCCAGGTGGCTCAGCCGGGCGCCCGAACTGTCCCTCGCAACCTTCCTCCAACGCAGATCTCAAGTTAGCAACGCAACTCCCCGAGCACAATGACAAGAAAGCACACAAAAGGAGCAGGGCGGCCGCTCCCATCCTTACCTTTGACTTGACTTTCATACTCGGCTATGATCTCTTTGTCCTTTTTGAATCTGCTCGGAGTGGACATTATCCAGCTGTTCTGGGTTTGCTTTCAATGGGCAAGTTAGGTTAGGTGGTCACAAACCAGTCTCCTTGGAGAGGCAGAGTTGTACTCCCACACGCAGGGAACCCAGAGGCAGCACCGACAGGAGGTAAAGGAGGAGGGAGAGAAGGAAAAAAGGTGCGAGCGGGGGACTAGATTAACCCGGGCGCTGGCACCATACTCTCTGGATCGAGCTGCCGTCGGTGACCCGGAGGGGAGCCGGGGCTCGGGGCCGAAGAGGCCCGGCGCGCAGGCAAACTCCAGCGAGCGAGCGGCGGGGGGCGTCTCCCTGCCCACCCCTCCCGGCGCGGGGCCACTTCCTCTACGACCGCTGGGCGGACGCGGGATTCGCGCCGGCGCTTCGCACCATTGTTAGAAACCCGCACCCGGCGCTCCGGGCAAGGCCAGCGGTGGAGGGCGGGCGCCGCGACCCTCCCTTCCTGCTCCAGTCGCCGGCCCCGACGCTCAGTGGTCCCGCCCGGCTTGGGATGCTGCTGCCGCGGCCGCCACTCTTCCGTCTGCAAAGGCTGCTGCTGCCCCCGGGGCAGGCAGAAGGGATCGCAGCCCTGAAGCTAGTCCCGCTGCCGACGGGAGGGCGGCTGCTGCGCCGTTCGAAAGCGTCCTGGGCGCAGCCCCGCTGGAGTTTAGGTCTCCAGAGCCGGCTCTGCGAGGGGCCTCTGCCTCCTCGGCCACCGGACGCCGAGGCTACCTTTCTCTTCGTCCCCCTTTCCGCTGCTGCCCCCAGGAGGCCTTCGGTGACACGCACACTCGCACTCGCACCAGGAGGAGCCGCGCCCCCAGCGGCCGCAAAGTTGCCGGCGCGCCCACGGCCCGCGGCTCCCTGTGCCCAGTCAGCGAGATGCGGGCGGCGGCGGCTGAGCGGGCTGCGCGGGACTCGGCGAGGTGGGGCAGGCCTCGCTGCAGGGGACGGCGCTGTGGCCCGGGCCCTTCTCCGCCCCCGCCCCCGCCCCGCTCGGTGAGGAAACGCCGGGCTGGTCCGGGAAGATGGATGCCTCCTGTGGCCAAGCGCAGCCCCGCCCCGCGCGCTCAGCCGGGCAGTCGTGGGCGACGCTCCCCGCGCCTCCCTCGGCTGTGCTCCGCTCGGCGCCGGCGGGGATCACAGCCCCAGCAGCTGGGAAACCCCTTCCGGACCAGAGGGACTCTCTTTAATTGAGGGTGGGAGTTCTGGAGGGGGCTCTTTTCTGACTCCATTGGCCAAGTCCAGAGTTCGCTGTCTCCATCACAGAAAGGGATATGACTCCGAGATGTTGGACCCCAGTAGGAAAACTGGAGCCTGATGGTGAACAACTTGGCTGTTAAAAATCAAAGGAGGGCGAAACTCATGAATCCAGGCCGAGGAAATACCCGGAATGATTACAATAGTCTCCCCGTCCGTAGAAGTAGCTCGGGGAGCTAGGATGGTGAGAAAGGCTGGGTGTAGGAACAGGTCACATTTAGGAGGTCACTAGCTCTTTGACTGACACCTTTACCGCTTGGGACCTTCCTTGACTCCTTTCAAATCACTTCTCAAAATTATGGGCCTGACTTATCAAAGTGTCCAAAGGCGTGTCCAGTATAAAAATGTTTTCCCTGAGAGATCTAGAAAGAGGAGGGAATTTTAGACTTTGATCATTCATTCATGTATCCAGTGATAAACTTTCAAGTTCTTACAGCGGGCCAAATACCAAGCTAAGAGTGAGGGATTCAGTGATTAGAATCCTGCCCTAAAGGATCCCACCGTCTGTTGTTGTATAAGTGAATAATTATAGGCCGTACAATAATGATGTAAGAGACAGAAATATGCCTGGTTTTGGGAACCCTGAGGAAGGGAAAAGGGACGCAGTACGGGATTTGGGAAGAAAGGCTTTTCAAAAAATTAGTATTTGAACTGGATTTAAAGGTGAATAGTAAGTAGTTTATCACCTCTGAGAGGTAAAGGGTTGCATTCCAGGGAGAAAAGGGGGTAGCACACTCGGGCAATTGCAAATAGAGTTACAAGATGTTTTCCGCTAAAATACAAGATCTCGGATAGAAAGTGAAAAATCTTAGAATTTTTCATGTATTTATGAGTACGTTTCAACTGATTGTGTGTGCACGTTGTTTTTAATTTGTACAGCTTTTTAAATTTTAATTTGTTTTAGCAAATCTCTTTATAACAGACTAGAACGTAAGGGGAAAATTTTTTTCGTTAAAGTTTTTCTCCATTTTGCCACACAGGTTAACTATGGAACCCCTGATTGCCCTAAATTCATGTGAAACTGTCTTATGTAAGAGTGTAGGGCCAAGAGCCAGAATATCCAAAGCAGAGGCTGGGGAGATAGGTCGGGGCCAATTGGGAGAGGCCTCCTCTGTTAAGCTCTTGGACACAGTTCTGCAGACAGCAGGGAGCCTTTTAAGTAGAGAAGTGTCACGATCACATACATGCTTTATAATGATAACTGTTGGCAATCTAGAAGCATGAGCTGGCCATGGGGAGAGAGAGTCCAGAAGCAAGCAGCTCGCTTTGGTGATTATCGTAGTCAAATCTAAATGTGATTCATGTCATCCATCCATGGTGCTCCTGGAATTTATTTTATATTTGCACCTGGGAAGTGCAACTTGGTAGCAGAGAATGCAACCCCTAGAAATGAACTGTTGGCTGGATCTAGACCTAAACCACTGTGGTAGGTATAAGCCCCAAAGACAGGGTGCCCGGTGTTGAATCTTAGCTCTGGTGCTTCCTGATAAAAACGACTGCACCTCTTGAGGCCTCAGTTTCCTGATCTGTACAATGGGTTAGTGCCTAGCTCCTCGGGATATTATAGGCACTCACTGAAATATTCCTTTAAAAGTGCTTATAGCAACACCAGACCATTATACATACCTGGTGAATGTTAGTTATCTCTGTTGTTATTATCATCTCAGTTTTAATCGTCTTTGAAGGGAAGTTATTTGAAAAGTAGAGACAGTATCTTTATCTTTGACTTCATCATAGTGTGAAATAAACAGTCAGTACATTTTTTTGAATGTTAATGTCCTAATATTAGTAAGCCACCATCTGATTGTCGTTGAGGATTGGGTCCCATCCACGAAACAAAGCATTTTGCATACACCTTTGTCCTCATTTTACAGATGAGAATCTGGAAAGTTCAACAAATGTGTAAAGGCCTGGTTGGGCCAGAATTCCTGCCTATGTCAGCTTGCCTCCAAAGTGGGTTTTCCTAAGTTTCCATTCTGCTTCCTAGGAACTTATGGTCCCTTTAAACTTGTGAAGCAGGTTTACCTACAGTGAAATGTGTGTGACAAATTCATGATTTTTCCTTGGTGAAGCTTTTCTGACCCAGCCATTCAGTCTGATTAACAAGTCAATTATTCTTTTCATAGTTTTCTCTTTTTCAGGTTCTCCTATCTTTCCCATATTTGATAGCTTCACAAAGCTGGATATGGAGAATGCCTGTGATGAAATTCAGAGAGCCAGGGCGACCAAAGTTTGGGAGACAGACAACTGTGGTTCTAGTTCTGTGACTTTGCTCCACCTTGTGGTAGCTGTTTTGTTAGCTATAAACCTTGGGATGGCTGTTTGCACGTTGTTCTTGAAAGCTTACCATTCCCTTGCCACACTCCCACGCTTTAGGGGCATGTTGTGAGCAATCTGGAGCGCCCAAATCTGGGATCCCTACTATATATTAACCCACCCTGTTATCTAGTATCTGCCTTTCAGGACCACTCCAAATTTCCAGAAGTAGAAGTTAAAATACCATCTGACTATATACCCTGGAGTAGGTCGGGGCCCTTGCAGCCACAAAATAAAGCATGTACCTTACTACAGTATCACTTTGCCCCAGTGGTAAATAATTTAAATCATTTTTAAAAGTTAAATACAAATACATTAAGGAGTCAATGCCAAATTCACACCATTTATTTAGCTATAGTTTCAGTATCTAAGAATGTCATGTGTGAGGTTGGCCATTCTGCTACTCCCCATTAGATAAGGGGTATGTTCTCCTCTACCCTTTTGGGATGGAAAAGTAGATGAAGTCCTGCCAGTATCCTAAGTTTTATTCTTGGATCCAGCCAGAGAGCATCAGAACAGCAACTGTTGTGCGTGCACGTCTGACATTGTCCTGACTCCTTGACCCCTTGGCTTCTCAAATTGCTTGCAGTAATGCTTTCAGAGGATTGCATTTCAGTATCATGTCCTGGGGCAGTGTTTTATAAAGTGTGGTCTTACCATTAATCACCTACATCAGAACCACCTTGGGAGACTTAGGATTCGGACACGTGGGACGTCCTCTACACTTAAAGCCACACTTCTCAACTTTAATGTGCATGCAAATCACCTGGGCATCTTACTAAAATAAGGTTCAGATGCCTTCTGGATTGAGGCCTGGGAGTCTGAATTTCTAATACTCTAAGCCAGGCTGATAATGTTGTCATAAAGATCACACTTTAAGGAGCAAGGACCCACAGGGTCCAAATTTTGGGTGAGGAGGAAGTCCCCAGGTGATTCTTTTGAGTGAAAATCTTTGCTCAAGGCCAAGGGGATATTAAAAGAACATCCTTACAAAAGATGTGCTGCATTTACTCAAGTACTGCTTGACATTGTCAAGATTTTTTTCAATTTAATGTAGCTCTAAGAAACTGGACTGTTTTCTCTTGCAAGATAATAAAATTTTTGTTTTAACTTTTTCATCTGTAAAATAGAGATAATAATTACCTAGTTTGTGAAGGGATTAAATGAAAAGTGTGTATGAAGCATTTAGCACCAAGCTGGGCACATAGTAAGTGCTAAATAAATGTTGGTTGTTTTTGTCATTATCATTATTTTGGTGCAGCAAGTACACATCCAAGTTTAAAGCAAAACCCTTGCAATCTTGAAGGACCTTACAGTGTGTTTAGCTCTGTCTTATTTACCTCCTTGTTTAAACCTCCTATGTTAATTGAGAATTTCTTTGGTTTTAATGGGTTTGTTTTGTAATTTATTAGTTTACTGTGTGTCTGCATTTCCTTTATCCCACTTCAAATCTTTTATAGAATGAGTCCTATAGTCTATTCAGTTATAATCAACAAATATTTACTGAGTATCTATTAAGTTGAACTATATGACGTTGAACTATATGACACTGCTGATATTTGAACCATTTTCAACATAAAAGATTGCAATGTCATATGAGTCAACGCAATACCAGAGCTCCACACTCTGCAACTGGTGTAAACAAAATTCAACAATAAAAAACCCACTTCCAAACATCCAAATGAAGGAAGGCCCAAATCTAAGGAAATCCTACTCACTCATAGATTGGATTAGTCCAGTGTGATTTGCCAAGTAGTCAATCAGGAAATATTAATCATTGTTTTAAAAGAAATTTGGCCCATAATGTAACAGCAGCTTGTGGAAATGGACCATACAAATACGTAGCCATTTTCCCTTTTCTGGCATCAGAGTAGTAAAGACAAGCTGTCAAGAGATCTTGCCAATTTCATTCTGATGCATTTTTCCCTGTAGGCAAGAGGGTAGATGTAACAGTAAGGGTGAGTTTAGATGAGGCCCTGGAAGGGTCAATGCAAAAGATACTAAGGAGAGACCTCAGGAGAGAAAAGGTAGAAAAGAAGGAGGTAATGAAACTAAAGGTCACAGGGAGAGAAAAAGCAAAAGAGAATGAATGATTCTTCTAAAATGTTCAATTGTATAATTTAGTTCCCCTCCCCCAAAACACACTTGTCTCTGATTTTCAAGGAAATTCTTTAAAGGAAAAAAAAAAAAAAATCAGGGCTTATAAATATCTTTAATTTTCTTCAAATAAAACTGCTTTATAATATTTTTAACCAACTGCTCAAAATCACCTGTTCCATTTTGCACAAACTGGTATTAAAATAGAATTTGCTGTGTTCAGTCTCATATTCATAACTTCCAAACACCCACACACAGCAGCCTTCTCATCTAAGTTACTATTTTCTGCTTTGAAATCCTACTACAACTTCCCATGTGGCTGTTGCACAATATAAGCAGAATATGAATATTCAGTGAGCTCATCCTGATGAAAGTATTAAACCCAATCACTTCTACAAAAACAAAAAAAATTACTCAGAGGAAAACAGCCAAAGTTAGGCAAGAAATGGCAGCTGCAATTCAGTTGTCAGAATCAGAGATGGATTAGTATGTAGAGCCAAGTTCAACAAAAAGATTTATTATACCAATAAGTAGGTGTATCACTAAAGCTTATATTTAAGGAAATAAGTGACAGACTCCCCCCCCCCCTTGCCATTATACTTATGCAGCAGACATTTTAAGGCTGCCTAATTTTGTCACCTCTCCCACAGAGACCCAAGTCTGTACACAGTTATTCCTCATTTTACATATAGATATGCTCTCGGTGAGTGAACCAGGAAAGCCAAGGTTGGTAAGTAGAACTCTACTTAAATATAATGGGGATATTTGCTATTTAAAAGAATCTCAAGGGATAGCCTTTTGCAAAGCAAAGAACATCTTTGGAAAATGATTATCACCTGTTCTAATTTTGGGTATAAATTTAAACTTGTATGTATTATGTCTTTCTTTAAAGCAGTAGTTCTCAAACCAATCAGAACCAGTACCGCCTTAAAATTTTCGTTTTACATTTATTTTTTGAGCAGTTTGAAGTTTACAGAGGGCAGAAAGCATGAGAGAGCAGAAATAAATTTTCACCTATTCATATAATGGAATATAAAACAGCAGTGAGAAATAAAGGAATTATAGTTGTACTTACCAGCACAGATGACTCCTAGAAACATGATGTTGAAGAAGAACAAGAGAAACAGGTCCTCGAGGACTACGTACAAAATGAAACCACTTTAGAAAGTTCAAAAATATGTACAATCAACAATATGTGTTTAGACATATATAATTTTTTTTAAAAGACAACAAAATGATAAAATTCAGGGTTGTGGTTACTTCGGAAAGGAGGAAACAAGCATCAGAAAGAAGCATATTGGTAGATAGTACCTATATACTCGTATATATGAAACATATTTATCTTAAATACAAATTAAAAAATGAAAAGGTGAATAAATGAAGGCTAATTCATTCAGCCTTATTGAGGTTTATTCATTTATAATTCAGTAAAGGTCTAGTGAGTAAAAATTCCAGGTGCAAGCATTGTAGATGCCAGAGATCCAGCAATGAAAGGAGACAGATAAGGTTCTAGGAAGCTTATATTTTAGTGAAAAGAGAGAGGAAGAGAAACTCTTCTGCTGGATTCAGTGGTTCAAGGCTCTAAGGTTTGCCTCCACCAGGAAATCCATCCTGAGGATGAAGCTCAGAGACACAAGTGTAAAACTGAGAAATGCAGTCATACCTGGTGTCATGGTTTGAGGCTCTAGATCAATCTGTACCAGACTTCACCAAAATTGTCCGACTTCTATGCCGGTGAGCCTCCAAATTCCCGTGTTATTGTTTTTTGAGCAGGTTTGAGATAGGTTTCCTGGCATTTGCAACATAGCAAGTGCTAATGGACACAGCCCCACAGAGTGAAACATTAAGCCCCATTGCCAAGGGTGGCATTAGCAACTCAGAGGAGATGTTTATCAATTTACTTTCTAATGCGGCAGCCCGCTGAACATTTTCATAGGACTTATATGCATTGTCTCTTTTGACTCTTAAAACTATCTTGTGACAAGGTGGAGAGGGGGAAATGGGTCAAATACATGGTGATGAATGTAAATTAAACTTTTTGTGGTGGGTACACTACAGTGTATATGGATATCAAATTATAATGTACATCTCAAACTTATAATATATTATTAACCAATGCTACTTCAATGAAAAACAAAAAAGCAAAAAACCAAAAATCAAAAAAACAAAACTACCTTGTGTCAGTCAACTGTCCTTGGTATTATTTCAATACCAACAGGACTCCGCAAATTACGAAGCAGCATGGCTGGGAAACAGGGCTATGAGGTGGGGTGGTCCTGCTCTGCTCCACCTGCACCTGACTGCTCTACTCAGCACTGGCCTGCTCTGTATTAGTCTCACCCATCTGCTCTGCTTTGTTCTGCTCCAGTCTTGTCTTCAGTGGAAAGGGAAAGTGCACACCCCAGCCAGAAGAGAGCTGACTTATAGAAAGAGAAATCCCTGGACCCTGATTGGTCTGTCCTGATGCAAATGAGGACTCCAAATCTTCACAGTTTGATTGGTCCAAAAAGCACTGTCCTGATTGGTCAGAATGGAGCTGCCCTGATTGGTCCGTGAAGATGCCAATGGGATGGGGTACAGCTGTATAGCTCTGATTGAATGGGGGAAAGTCTCTGGTGGTATTGGTTGAAATAGGATTCCAGGAACTCCTTTATAAGGGTTGGCTCAGATGGCAGGAACACAGTGCAGGCAGGCAGTTCACTGCAGGAAGCAACGCGCATCATATGATACACATCACATAATACATATAATGAAGTTCAGTGCAGGCTTCTCCCTGAAGTGCAGCTTGTGTGAGAGGCCCCTGTTTAGAAATGGCTGCTAGGCTCTTTAAAAGTTTAAGCCCAATTAGCCACAAGAAGGTCTTCTTGGTAGGTATCTTCTTTCTCAATACTAACACTTATAAATGAAAAGCAGAGGTGAAGAGACTTGCGTATGGCCATATAGCTAGTATTATAGAAGTCCTTTGAACATGAACACAGGCCTCTGGACCCTATCCTGTGTGTTTCTGTTAGACAATAGGGAATAAAGAAGTCAAGTTCACTGATATAAAATTTCTCCAGGATGGGTCAACTTGCATGGGCATCCTACTGAGACAGTGTAATGGGGCTGCGTGCAATCATTTTAAATGATGAAATATTCCAAGCATACAGAAAACACAGAAAATAACAAAATACCCATGTTTCCATCATCAAGCTTTATTAAATCTAATGTTGTATTGCTTTACATCTCATTTTCTCACTTTTTTCAGAAGAAACAAACATTGCTATATAATTAAAGCTTCTGTATATTCCTCTGCCAATCTGTCCTTCTCCTGAGGCATTTATCCTGAAATTTGTGTTGCTCATTCACATGTGTGCTTTTATACTTTTAATACATGTGTATGTACCCATAAGCAATATGTCGTGGTCGTGTTTAAAACAATATCGTGTTATTGTTTTAAAACTTTATATGAATAATACACATCACTCTTTAATTTGCTTACTTTCACACATTTTATTTTTGAGATTTGTGGTAGGCAGGAAAATCCACCTCCCTGCTTTGCCTCCCCCCTCCCCGCCCCGCCTCTTACTCCCAAAATGTCCACATCCTAGTCCCTGGAACCTATGAATATGGTACCTCCCGTGCAAAGGGGAATTAAGGTTGCAGATAGAATTAAGGTTACTAATTAACTGCCTTAAAGGAGGAAGATTGTACTGGATTATCTCGGTGGGCCCAGTGTAATCACAAGGGTCCTTATAAATTAAAGAGCAGTAGAAGGGGGGAAACAGACAGAGCAGCGTGAGACTCAGCATGATGTTGCTGGCTTTGATTATGGAGGAAGGATGCCATGAGCAGAGGAAGGCCTCTAGAAGCTGGGAAAAGCAACTGAACAGATTCTCCCCTATAGCCTTCAGTAAGGAAGAGAGTCCTGCTGACACCTTGATTTTAGCCTAGTGCACTCCGTTTTGGATTTCTAATTTCCAGAAATGTAAGATAATAAATCTGTGTTGTTTTAAGCCATTACATGTTTGCAAATTTTTAAATAGAAGCCATAGAAAACTAATACAAGATTTATATACAGGCTTAATGCATTCACTTAACTGTGATGTAGAATTACATTGTATGTGTTCTGTGCCTATTACTTCTCAAAATTATATTTGGGAGATACAATCATGTTGCTGCATGTATCTGGAGTTTGTGTAGTTTCATTAGTTTTCTACTCAATAAATCACTCAATACCACATTTTATTTCTCTACACTCCTGTTGATGGACATTTATGTCATTTCCAGTTTTTTTGCTGTTATAAACAATGTTGCTATGAACATTTTTGAATTTATTTCCTTATGCACATATGCAAGAGCTTTGCACAAGGTGGTGGTTGATAACCCAGTGGGATAAAGTGTAATGTGCAGCCCAGGTTTTCAACTTAAGGGGAGTGGAACTGCTGGATCGCCTGGTATATGCATGATCAACTTTATTATATGTGCTAAATAGCTTGCCAAGGTGGTTGCACCAATTTCAATGCCTCCGGCAGTGCATGAACGTGCCCAAATTTGACTTTTGCTAATATGATGAGTCTAAAATGGTATCTACTGTTAATTTTTAAAAATTACTTTTTTCAGTTTCAGTTGACCTTCAGTATTATTTCATATTAGTTTCAGGTGTACAGCCTAGTGGTTAGACATTTGTAAAATACGTTTAAAACGTGCCTTTCCCTGATTACTAGCACAGATGAACATGTTTACACACATGTGTTTATTGGCTGTTTGTCTTTCCCCTTCCTTGAATTGTCTGGATAATGTGAAACATATAGGAGACAGACCCACTTGTACAGGATATGCGCATGTGAACATGAAACTGAATCCCCACAGGCTTTGATGATTATTTAAGTAGGACTTACTCAAGTTCAGTAACTTTAAGTGAAATTTGCACGTGAAACTAAGGAATGTATTACATTTAATAAAATATAAGTAATCACAGTTGTCTTTTCACATTAAGAATTTAAAAACTATTGAAGTTCTGAGAAACTTGAACACTGATCTTTTGAGAAAAATGTCCTACTTTTTATGTTTCTGATTGTGCAATCAAACTTCAGTAACACAAACCCATCTTTCATTAAATAATGAACACATTCTGGATTCTAACCAGTTCATTTAAGAATGAAAAGCTTCTAATAATGGATATCATCTTGGAAAGGAACAAGACAGAAAATCAAGCCTGGGCAGTGGTGGCTGGGTGTTTTGTTCAGCGGTTCTAAAGTTGCAGCGCGGGAGACAATCGCTCACTCCAAAAATTTATCTGTCTAATGTCAATAGCCTTCCTATCCCCAGTTCCCTATTCTCACTTCCTCAGATGAGAAATAACAGAAGCAAAAAACTCAGGAAACCATGACGCTATCTGTGGTTTCACTGCTCTCTCTTCTGGACAAAGCCTGAAATTGCACCTTGAATGTCATCCACCTTTCTCTACACCATACAATTAAAATTTTGTTTCTGTATTTCTACTTTGTAACCTAAATTTATCAAAATACATATAATATGTAAAACTTCAAAATGATACATTTTATCTACTATCATCTATATATCTACCTATCTACTATCTGTCATCTAATCTGTTAGATAGAGCAATACAGGTAAGTAGATGATAAACAACTTGGCTTGCTTTCCTTCCCTTTGATGCTAACATGGGAATGCCCTCAATAAAGTATTTAAAAATGTTGTTTATCAATTGACAACTTACCTTTGACAATGTCTTTTCTTCATATTCTATCTATTCTCTACCCTTTAATCCTGTCAATGTAAAAAATGTCCAATCCTGTAGAGAATTTTTGTAAGACTTGATTTGAGCCAAACAAGATACACCTGAAAGCAAGATCTCAACAGACTGAAAAAAATGCTGCCTACAATGATAGTTTGCAGCTCTTATGCATTTGGAATTAGGTAGGGAATGTAAGGAAGATTACATGAAGGTGGGAGAAAGCAAGGCAGGGATTGGATTACAAGACAGTAACAAGATTATGTGCTCTCTTGAGGATGGTCACCTTTTAGAAGGACAGGTCTGAAAAGGGGCATTTCAAAGGTGTATCAACCTACATGCACAGAAACAATGGACAGGGCTTGCTTAAGGCAAAGATAAACCTTTTACTAAAGAAGTGACACACCTGAGGCATGACTACCCACCATGACCTGCCCAGTTAGGAATTTATGATCAGATCACCCTGTGGGGTACTTTCCCTAGAACCCCTTTTTTTGTCCACAATCCTGACATTTATCTAGTTTCCTGAAATAATTCTCCCCTCTCAGTGAAGTTTACTCAGCAAAAAAATCACAAACTTTATTATACCAGCCTATATTTCTTCCTTTATTTTCCATTCCTCCCTCCCTCCTTCCTACTTTTCCTCCTTTCTTCCTTTTTTTCCTTTCTATCTTTTGTAACTACTTAAATAAATTTTACTACAATGTGTCAGGGAGGAAACATTATCTACCCTTCAAGATCTTCTGGCTGGAATAATAAACAAACATGAGACAAATTAGCCAGAGAAAAACAAATGAAAGTTTATAACGTATACTTCCTGTGTACGAGTACCTGGGAGAGACCCAGAAACACCAAATAACTTGCCAAAATAGCAGAAGCCACCACCTTAAACACCACCTTCAGCTAAAGACAAAAAAGATGTTGGGGGTGGAGAGTCAGTTCTGGGAGGTAACCAGGAAAAGCACAGTGAACAAAGGTAAGATTGTTATGCAGATTGAAGTCCACGCCTTTTCCATTGATAGTGATGGTAGGCCTGGGAGAGTGAGAGAGACACCCTAACAAATGGAGATTTCCCTTATGTAAATCTCCTTTTACAGGATAACCTCTATTTGGTTTTCACAGCTTCTCCCAAGTCTGAAGTTTCTTAAAATAACAGCCTAGGGACGCTCCAGTGGCTCAAGTGGTTGGAGTGCTGTGCTCCTAACAGCAAGGTAGCTGGTTCGATTCCCACATGGGCCAATGAGCTGCGCGCTTTACAGCTAAAACTGTGAACAATGAGCAGCCGGAAGGCCTCAGCCGGGTGGAGTGCAAGACTCGTAACACCAACGTGGGCTAGGGAGCTGCGCCCTACACTAGACTGAGAACAACGGCTCGAATTGCAGTTGGGCGGGGGAGGGGGAAAAATTAACAGCCTAAAACAATCAGTATCCTCAAAGAGGCATATTTTGGTGTGGCAAACTCTGCCCCTTTCAAATGCAAGGAATATTGGGGAACCAAACATGGGGAAGATGATAGTCACACATAAATATATTCAGAGGGTTCCTCAATTACTCTTGTGACTCGTGTAGTCAAGCCAAGGTTTTGCTGATTTTAAATTAGTTTTTTTGTTTCTTTATTTGGAAATATATTTAATTAACAAGTACTTTGTGAGGAGATACTTTGAGACCATGTAAATCTTCTTTTTTTAAAAAGTAACCATCTGTCACCGTACATAATTATTACGATACGACTATATTCCCTGTACATTACATCCCCATGACTTGTTTTATAATTGGTAGTTTGTACTTCTTAATTCCCTTCACTTTTTTCACCTACAACCAACCCCCCCGCCCCCACACACACCTAAATCTACAGTTTCTTATCAGACTTTTTCACCCTCTAGTTTTTACAACCACTGGTCTAACCTATGAGGGAAGAGTGATTATCTCCTATTTCCTAGAAATACAAATGCGTAAGAAGGGGAACCATCCTCCAAAGTCAAATGTACTAGTCAGGATGGGCTAGGTTATGCTGCTACAACAAACAACCCTCAAATCTCATAAAAGTTTATCCATCTCATTCTCCATGTTCACTGCCGGCTGTCAGAGGGTTTGTGCTCACTCAGAGACACAGGCTGACTGAGGTTACTCTTCACACAGCCTTTCACAACTGATGAGGTAGAAAAAGAGACTGAAGTCAATTGTGCATTATCTCTTAGAGCTTCTGCCTGGAAGTGAAACATGACTTCCACAACACTCCATCAAGCAAAATAAACCACACAGCTATACCCACCTTTAAATGGGGGCACTGAATACTATCCTATGTGCTCAGGGGAGCGGAACCTGAATGGTTGTGAATGAGCTCCAGGAGTCCAACACCATGTATCCCAGAGTTCAGGTTTTAGCCAAATAAGAGTGCTAAATTGGATTGTTCTTCCAAATATTTTCTTTCTTTCAGAAGACAGACTATACATCCCACCCCTTTGACTTGGCCCTGTGACTGCTTTGACCAAAGGAACACAGGCAAAGTGACAAGATGCCAGTTCTGGGCAGAAGCTTGAAGATACAGGGCATAACTTATCACAGTTTATGTCAGTAATTGCCCCTTTGCTGTGGACTGAATGTTTGTGTGCACCCAAATTTATATTTTTTTGAAGCCTTAACCCTCAATATTTGGAGGTGAGGCCTTTGGGAGGTAACTAGGTTTAGGTAAAGTCACGAGGGTGGATTCCCATAATGGGACTGGTGTCCTTGTAAGAAGAGGGAGAGACTGGACCTCATTCTCTCTCTGCCATGTGAGGACAGAGTGAGATGGTGGCCATCGGTAAGCCAGGCTCCTGGCCCTGACCATACTGGCAATCTGATCTTGGGCTTCCAGCCTCCAGAACCGTGAGAAATAAATGTCTGTTGTTTAAGCCCCCCATTCTGTGCTATTTTGTCATGGCAGCCCAAGCTGACTATGATACCCTTCTCCTCATCCTCCACCATGAGAACAGACTATCCCAGACAGAGCCTACTCTTTCATCTGGGTTCTGGAAAGAGAAGACATGTGCAGCCAAGTTGAGCAGAGCCCAGCTGAGCCCATCAGAGTTTGCAGCTGACCTGTAACCCCAATGAGATGTGAACAAGAAATAAATATTTGTTGTAAGACCCTAAGATGCTGAGTTTGGGTGTTATCAGGGCCAGGATGAGGGTGATGGGAACGAGGCACTCTCTCCTTGGGTACAAAATTCACTGGGGTTTCAAACTACTCAGTAATCAAGATGAGAAGTATTTTGATGCAATATTTTTTAAAATAATCAAGATGAGTGGTATTTTCACGCAATATATTTTTTTTAAATGTCAAAATGCAAAGGAGTCTATAATGAGCAAAATACCAAGCTTGAATGAAGACAAGACAGGCAGCGTATCTTAGCAAAAGAAAGAAAATGAGTTTTGATGCAACTAAAACAAATCCCAGCTGGAGTTTTAGCAAAAGGTAAGGAACAATAATGAATAAAGTATCAAAATCAGTTAGAAACCTGCTTCTGAGTTGATGTATTATCATATTTCCTGTTATGTTTTTAGTAAGTTTTAAAAAGCTTTAAACAAATCAACTGTCTCAAACAATAGATGGCAAAAGAAGAGCAAATCAAAAAGAGACAAAACAAACAAGGGACACTTTAGAACTAGAGGCCCAAACTGAACCTTCCCGGAAAGGGGTTCGGGAGGGACGCTGTGAGTGGTTTGAGGAGGCTCCCTCCAGCCTGGCTGGGGGATTCCTTTTATGTTATGTGGTTTTCAAAAACAAGTCTTAACTGTAGGTGTAACGTAAGCTGCAATAATTGTTTTCCATTTTCATTTCAGAAAGGTAAATAAGGCAATATATTTAAAGCAATTAAAGTCTATTTTAGGCAAGACAGACTATAGAAATCATGGTTGAATCCAAGATAAGTTTAAATACCACGTTGTTTTAGCCATCTGGATATTGTGACCGATTGACCAACGGTAGCTTGCTTGACTAACTTCTCTCAGTAAACAGTCTGAGAATCTATCAGTTGCGTTGGGGTTGAAAAAACCTATACTCACTGTTATCATAATGAAAGAGACAGACATGTAGTGTAGAGAATAAAGGACAAAGGCAGCAGCATCTGAGAATATTTCCAAGCGCTTAATTTGTGATTTTTCCCCACCAAGCATTACAGACTAAAACTCAAAGGCTGACAGTGAAATTAATTCACAGACTCTGTGGGTCCACTGCTGAGCAACACAGTAGGTGTTCAACTGATATTTGTTAAACGAGTGTTTTAGTTTTGCCACAGTCACACATCAGACTATAAAACATGTACTATATTCACTTGCACAATTCACTCCTTTTTGAAAAAGTTATTTTAACAGTAAAAAAGAGGACACTTAAGAATCACTGCAATAAAATAATTTCAACAAAAACACATCCTGGCAACTGAACAGCCCAGACCATAATTTCCCCTGTGGTGGCTGCTGTGGCAGCAGCTTCACTTCTAGCATAAATGTAGGACTCTTGGGGGCTGAGATTCCAAGTCACAAAGAAATAACTGTTTCCTTTCGACTGGTAACTTCTAAAAATATCTGTATTTCTGCTATAGAAAATAATGCCACTGGAGTGTATAAAACATAGATACAGTTTTGTCTAATTGGCTTACTTCAACAAAGTAGGAATAGCCCTTAATATGTTTTAATTTACTTTTTTTTTTTGGTAACAAATATAATTAATGACTAAGTATCAATAATTGGTGATATTTGTGAAAACTAATTTTCATTAGACATTTAAGTAGTTCCAAATTTATGGAGGACTTACAGTAGAAATTATTATTTTTATTGCGGAATAATTGACATAACAGTACATTAGTTTTAGGTGTACAGCATAATGATTTGATATTTGGATGTACTGGGAAATGATCACTATAATAAGTGTACTTAACATCCGTCTCCACATATAGTTACAAAGAATTTTTTTTCTTGTGATAAGGACTATACTAGAAATGGTTGATACCATATTAAATTTTATATTCAGAAGTTCTGTTTGCCAATTCAATCCCACATTATTTTAATTATCAAATAATATCTCAGAGGTAAGGATTTCTACACTATACTTCATCCCTATTTTCCTAAAATTGGAATTAATCTCAGTAACATTATATTATTTCTGCAGTAGAAATTTGCTACCTGAAAAATATTATTTTATTTAGAAAATTTGCCTAAACCAAATATGAATTTGAAAGGCAGTAAAAGTACAGAACTTGGTGATTAATTGGAGGGATAGGGAGGAATAAATAGGAATTTACAGATTCCAGTTTGAGAAATAGCATGGTTAGTGCACCATTTACTGAGATTAAGGAGATTTGAGTGGAAATAGGTTGCGTGTGTGTGTGTGTGTGTGTGTGTGTGTGTGTGTGTGTGTGTGTGTTGGAAGAGGAAGGTAATGAATACAGTTTTAGTTATATGTTTAATACAGTTTAACATAGTTTAGTTTCATGTTACACGAAAGGTATCTAAATGGAGCTGTAAGAGTCATTTTAGGACCAGTGACACATAGTCATATACCAGACAACTTAAACCAAGTGGGATTCTGATTCTTTCCGAGAATACTCAAGAACTACCACCGCAGAGGACTGGTTTTCAGTGATCCCCTCTGTGAATCCATCCTGATGGGTGGAGATGACAGAAAGCCTTTGCCTGCAGGTCAGTGACTGTGCAGCTAGAGGGAGTTCACCTGAGTATCCCTGTACTGGGATGCCTGTAACCATCCCAGGTGCCTTAGTTTCCTCCTGAACTGGTACACTTGGAAGGGCTCAGGCCCAGCTGATTTCCAGAGGGAAAAAAATGCTGCCCCAATGTCCCTTTGCCGATACTGAAAGATGCCACCAAATCTATTTATCCTTTAAATTCAACTCAAGACAAATCTGGAAGTTTTACTCCTGGACGAACAGGTTTTTTTCTGAATTCCTATAGCTCTTAGTAAATACAGCTACTGGAATTCTTAGCACAAATATGCTGTAATTATCTACGTAGTTGTCTCTCCCATCAGGCTATGAGCCCTTGTGGACAGCGCTAGTTTTAAAAACTCTGAACATTTAGGTAATTTCCTGGTACATAGTGTATGTTACAAAATATTTAATATATGATTGCATTCTCCTGCCTGGCTACTTACTGAGGTGGAAAATTCTCCGGTGCTGACAGGAAAGGAACCTGTAATGGTGCAGTCCTACCCAGCACTGGCCTCAAACCGTGTTTCTGCTTCAGTGAAGCTTTGAATTGTGAGTTTGATAGTTTATGGAGCTTCAAACTTTATGGATTCCAACTCTTTAAGCAGACCACCAGAACTCTGAAGGCAGATTTCCAACTAGTTCTAGAGGCAACTGATAGCTTAGAGTTGGCCTCTTAGTAAGTTACCCATAGCCTTCATATGGTAAGAAAGGATATTGGAGGACATTAGAAAATTTCTTTTGATATGATTTACTTGCGTCTTGCCCCACGGTCTTGACATTACAAAGGCTTTGCTGGCAACAGATACGTCAATGCAGAAAGCATTCTTTGGAAGATGATCCAGCCTTGTTGGTAAAATGTAGTGCAGAGGCTTCTTTAACCTAGTCAGAGGAGAATCGTGCTATAACCTTGGACCTGGCAGCACCGCTGCTCAAGGGAAAGACAAAACGGGGACTCTGCAAGATGAAGCCTGTGGTTATTGTTTTGGGTTGGCTCTTTTGGTTTGGAAGTCAGCTCAAGTAACCAGGGGCCAAGAGAGATGAAGGCTGAAGAAAGGAGATAATTCTGAAGCTACACAATGGGGAAATAAAAAAGCAATCATGGGAGTTATAGAAACCCATTCAGAAGCATCACAACAGCTCTCGGGCAGATTTCTCTTCTTGAGCTATTCGTAGAGTCTTTGCTTCCCTCACAGCCCAACTCTAACTTATAGCTCCCACGCCACTGCATCCTGTCAGTTCTGCTCCTGCACTTGACTCCCTGGTTCTCAGTATTTCGTAGTTCACAGAGGCTTTGGACTAGCTGTTGGCCTGCTATTGTTATTTTTTGGACCAATGTTCAGGGTCATCAGGAAGTCTATTAACAAGGTGTTCTTGAATAAAGTGTCCCTGGAGAGACACATGGTATAAAAGGCCCCCTATGTCTGGTGCTTTTATCAGGCACAGTTTCCTTAGACTTGAATAGGGTTGTGGCAGGAACCATGATTCTTCAATATGATGCAATGGTACGATCCTTTCTACTCAGGCTGCTAGACTTTCTGATGATGTGGAGACCCCTGTGCGAGGTCCAGGTCCAAGAAAGTGTGGGGGAACTTGTACCTGTTCAGTATCTACGGCCATTCATATAATGAGGAGACAAAAAGCTCCTGGAGACAAAAAAGCATTGTTAATGATGCTAATCCCCTGGTTTCACAGGAGCTAAGCCATAGGATTCCTGAGAAAATAAAAAGCCATACAAAGCAACAGATTGAGCCCAAGTTCATCCTCTCAGGAGCCCAAGGACCTGAAGATGAAGATCACTTAATCAAAGCCACTGCTCTCAAGAGCATCCGGCAGCCTCTGCATGAAGCGCTCCTCTGAGTTGGCCAGTCTTACTCCGTCCTTCAACAACTACTTCTGTTGAGTTTAGACACTAATTTTGTGGCTCTGACTGCCCCCAGTCCATTTTTGTATGAATTATGACCAAATTCTGCATCCAGGCACCCACCTCAACATGATCCAACAAAACTTGAGTCATCTAAAAGTCTAACGCTACAAGATTCATCCACATACATTCCCAACACGGCACATGATTACTCCCAAAATGTTGTAACTGAGCATGTGTTAAAATATTTAAATTTAGCCCTACTAACTAGTAAGCAATGAAAAATGAATTAGAAATTGCTATATAGAGTTTACTACATATATTGGGTACTTTGTACATTATCTCATTTCACATTTATAACTTACCCCATGAGGTACCATTATCTTCATTTCACATTGACAGGACCCAAGACTCAGAGCGAGGAGGTGGCTTCCTCAAGGTCCCCAGACAGTAGGCGCGGAGGCGAGGTTTCAGCTCAGGTTTTGTCTGACTCCAGAGCCCAGTCTTTCCACTACACGGTGCTGCTTCCCTAGAGTGGGTTTAATGGTGAGAAGAGCTGATAAATGTTGAATCATTCACCTTTGTGAGTTGAGTAACACTTCAACTGCATTTACAGGAATGGCCCAGCAAGGGAGCACTGGGTTAATATGACAGACGTAATCTAAGGCCTACAAGGGTATCATAAAGAACATTTATAAATACACAAACACACATACCTCCCAGTGTTAGCAGTGACAGATGGGCACATCTTATTAGGGAGACCACTTCATGGACAGTGTAGATGCCTGACCACTGCAGTGTACACCTGAAGCTGAAGCTGAATAATATTGTATGTCAACTATAATTTAATATATATATTTAGTCACAGGGTATGGAGTACAGCATAGGAAATAGAGACAATGGAATTGTAATAGATATATATGATGTCAGAGGGGCAATAGATTGGGGATGGGGGTTACCACTTTGTGAGGGGTGAAATGTCTATTACATTGTTTTGTACACATGAAACTAAAAAAAAAAATAAATGATTTAAAAAAATCAGATCTTAGCTCAAAAAGACAATAGTTAACCTTTATTGTTCATTAAAAATGAACTTTCTAAAATGTTAGTAAATCTCATTTTTAGCTCTGTTTTGAAGCGTTGATACCAGTGAAGTAACATTTTTCTTCTTTGAATCTTTTCCTGTAAAATTATAGTTTTTTCTTTTTCTAGAACAGCAGGAAGTTCTTTCCAGTTCTTAATAAAGATAAAGGGAGCATCCATGGACTTGAGTAACTGCAGAGGAGCATTATGGGAAACAGATGTATTTCCACAGCTGCCAGCTGTCATTGTATCTTCTACCACGGGAATGGAGCCATAGGAGCAAGCCTCATATATTCTGTAACATTCTGTGTTTACTCCTACTGGGCACAACGTGAGGTCACTCTGAAGTAAAGCTTCTTGATAATTCTTAAGGCTTTCATTCGTTTCCTGAGGCTGCCACCTAGAAAATGAGAAACACAACTGTTGTTTTCACTATACTAAGCGTATCTTTTGTGAAAGAAAATATTTTATTTTTTAATGGCAGTTACAGGCAATAGTAAACCTGTTATAGAGATGACAGGCAGACAAGATAAATAAAATTTTGCCCAAAAGAATTCTTGAAACTATTTAAGAATTTGAAAAGTTGACAGCTACACATTTTTCAATTTCAGCGGTCACCATTACATTTCTGAACGAGTACTAATTCAGCTAATATTTTCTGAGTGCCAAGTCTTCTCTCTCTACCCCACCCTCCACATTCCTACCCTTCTGGAGCTTATATTCTAGTTCCAGTGGTGGAGACAGGCAATAACCAAGTCAAGTCAGTACAATTATTTAGAAGGTGCCAAGTGCTGTGTGGAAAAATAAAGCAGACAAGTGAGGAGGGAGTTTTGAAGGGGGTAGTGTTGCAATTTTCAATAGGTGATCAGGGAATGTCTCATTGCAGGTGCATCTGAGCACAGAGCTGGAGGTGAGGGAGCAAACCATGCAGATACCTGAGGGGAGAACAGAGTGCAGAGAAAGCATAAAGGCCACGAGATAGCTCATGCCTAGCACGTTCAAGGAACAGCAGGAAGCCAGGGTGGCAGAAGCAGAGTGAGTGGGGGAGAGGTGTACAAGACGAGGTCAGGGCATCGGTCACGCGGGGTTTGGATCAGAGGGGTGACTGAACTGATCTATACTTTACCAGAATCAATCTGGCTCTTCTGGTAAGAACAGACTATACAGGGGCAAAGGTACAGTTAGGAAGCTAGATATTTTCTCCTGACTGTGCCAATGTTCTCAGTGAAACGAGCAATCGGGTCATAAGGTAAGAGTGGTTCGGAAGAGAGAAGAAGGCATAAAACAGTCTTCTAGAGGAGTGGAAACATACATGGACAAGGAAAATGTTGGGCACTTGTGGGTCATGTATTTAAAGTGAGACTGATCGGCTCCTTTCTCCAAGTGGGTTTGGCTGCATGGGTAGAGATATGGTGCAGCGAAGAGAGCTGGATTTATCTGGAGTTAGGGTTTGCTAGATTAGGGAACTAGGGCGCTAATCGTGATTGACTGTGAAGTTTAAGTGGGGTAAAGATATGATGGGAGCAAAGGACAATGAACAGGTGGTAGGAACAATGAATTGTAAGTCCCAGATAAATTGCAGATTATTACAGGAGATGAGCTGGAACGACAGGACATGCGGTTACAGAGAGAGTGCTGGAGTTTGAGATCAGGGAGGAGCAGCAGTATCGTACTGATAAGGTCTCGGAAAGTACCATGACAGTGAATAGCTAAGGTCACTTGGAGGCCAGATCACTGGAGGAGAGGAGGTAAAGGAACTGCAAGATCAAGGTAACGAAAGGACCATCTATGTCGATTTGGGAATCACCAAAAATGAGACTGGAGCAATGTCAGAGAGAATGAGATTATGCTCGGAACTAAACTCTTCAAAGAATTAAGGAGATGAATCCAAGGGTCAGAATATAACTTCAAAGAGGAAGAGTAATGGATGGATGGTTTTCTCTCCTGGCATAAGATTCAAAACTGGAAGTTGTAGGGAGGGAAAAGGGAGAACGGTCTGGAAGCAGCAATGAGAAGCAAGGAGGACACTTACTCGACCTCCTGGCCCAATGGTTTGACAGGAATTACAAGAATAATTCTATTCCCACACTAAACTTTGTCATTTTACACTGTCCTACCCATTCTATTCCAGGCACACTGTCCCTTGTCATTCCTCAACCATGGTAAGCTCGCTTCTGCCATAGGCTCTTTACATTCGCTCTTCCCTCAGCCTGGACCACTCTTCTCCCATGTAGACACAAGGCTCATGGCTGCACCTTCTTGAGGACCGTGCTTAAATGTCCCCTCACCAGTGCTTTTCTTGGCCATTCTAGAACAGCAAATGTCCCATTCCTGGTCCTCAGTGCTCTCTACATCGCTCCTCTGCTCCGTTGTTTCACATGCATTTATCACCTTCTGACACACAATGTATTTCACTGGTTTGTCTCCTCCAACAAGCATTTAAGTTCTAAGAAGGCCTGGACTTATGACTACTGTTCACTGCTCATGGCAAAAATAGTTTTTGGCATATAGCAGTTACTTGATAAATATTTGTTGATTGAATAGATATATGTGGTTACACAGATAGAGTCAGGAGTTATGCTTTCTAGATTTATAATTAATACATTTCTAGATCTAAAAGGACAGTTTTTTAGGCATTTTTAGTTCTCTGACTCTGCTTCATACACATGAAACTCCATTTGTTTAACAACAAAACGAATGATTCCACAATTTCTTCTTTCACGCCATGAATACCCGTTTCATGATTACCATGTAAGACAATGGAAAAATCAACCCTATTAAATCCATCCATCCACCCATCTACCCATCCATCCACCCGCCCACCTACTCACGCATCCATCCATCCATCCACTACCCTTTTGGCCTTGCCTACTTTATACAACATCCTATGTTAGATGTAGGTATTCAAAGAAGAATAATACGTGGCTCCTGTCCTCAAGGTAATGCCAGGTTCCTGAAGGTATGAAGAGTACTCCACGCCAATCTTGGAATACTGAACTGGTCACTTCAGGGATGAACCCAAGATGACATACTCGTATTCAGAATCTCCTGTAGGTCAAGTCTGACTAACAAATATTATTAGAGAAACCTAAATAATTGACATTTGCATATGACAGTTACATGTGTTCTTCTTCAAGATGGACTATAGCTAGAAGAGATTCTCCCTGTTCTAAATGTATACAACCCAAGCTGTTCACAGCTTTAATTACCAACTTACTTTCTGGGAAAAGGCTGGTATCAAAGGAGTTAACAGTGTCTCTTTGGAAACCTGTGCTGCCACACAAAGCAACTTTCAGATTGGAGAATGAAATGGATGAATCAAGTAAACACAGAACTTACTGTTCTCTTACTGAAACCCAACAAAGCTTATCAATCCCATCTTGTTTCAAAATGTTCATTAGTGCTTGTCTGGATGAATTTTCATAAACAGTTCCTAAGAAATTACATAAGTAGGGCCTTTCATTATACAGCATTGACCAACTCGCCTCCACCACAGGAAAATTCCTGTATCTATAAAAACAAGTACATATGAGTTAACAATACATGACAATAGGATTGGCAAAATTTCCATAATCCAACATCTTAGATAGCATGATGATATAGAAAGAAGAGATTTAAAATATGACTTTCTCAACCCCAAACTGTAATTTTCCATGCTTACTTTGGAAGAGTCCCTGAATCTACTGACTTAAAAAAAAAAAAATTCTGACGTTGATGTCTTTTACAAAATTGCTATAGAGATTATGTGCCTAAAGTGCTTTGTTTTTTGTATTCTTCAACTTTTATTAGACACCTAGTTGTAAGGCAGGTTGAATTCAAGACCTTCAAAGTATAAATAATCTACATTCATAATGATCATGATTTAATCAATGTTTTAGCCAGGTGATGGAAAGGTTACAGAACACATATTGCTACAGCAAAGAACTCCAATTCCAAAGGCTTTTCCAGTAGATTAAAAAAACACACAAAACCTGTGTGCTACACAGGAGAGGCTGGTTGCAACTGGACCATTCTTATGGGCATTTGGAAATAACAGAAATCAAATTGTGTGCCTGAAATACAACCTTCACATAAGAGCAAACCTTTATATAACAGTTACTCTGTAATAGGTTTTCTCCACCTCGGCATCACTGCCACTTTAGGCCAGAAAATTCTTTGCCACAGAGGCTGTCCTCTACATTTCAGGCCACTGAGCAGCCTCCCTGGCCTCTGTCTACCGGATTCGGTATCACATCTCCTCCCTCCACTTAGAACAATTCAAAATATCTCGACATTGCCAAATGTCTCCTGGGGGAAAAGCTGCCCCTGGTTGAGAACCACTGATCTATAACAGGGATATTGGCCTAGTCCAACAATACCAGAATTACACAGACATTTGTACTGTATTCATAAATTATGTCGTATTACTGTGAAAAGTAATTTTTTTGGTGTGACACATTTTACAAATACAAACTGTACTCTAGGGATAGACTTTTCAGAGGTCTTAAACCTGGCTATACCTAATATCAACCATTTTGCCTGGCTGACCCCAAACCTACTGAATCAGAAGACTGTAGTGTTAGACCAGGGAGTATGTTTTATCAATGTGCTTCTCTGGTGACATTTGTGTAGCCAACTGGGCAGCATTCTAAGGTCATACCTCGTTATCAGTTATAAAATAATGAACATCTGCTTCAGACATCATGTTAGTGAGCTTTTTCACAATTTGTCCATTCAACAATTATTTACTGAGTGCCTACTCTGTGCAGGCACTGTTTTAGGCTCTGCAGATAAAGGTAAAGTAGTGAACAAAGTAGAGACCAAAATCCCTGTCACTGGGAAGCTTATGTACTAGTAGCAACTCATCTTAAAGTCAACTTACTCTTAATTAAAAACCCTATTAACAGAAAGATAAAAAACTAAGTTTTCCATTTTATAGAAAGACTTTATGTATATGACAAACTGAAAAACGTTAGTTATTAATTAATTCATCTTTTTAATAGAAATTTGTGCAAATCCAACCAGTCTTAGTGGCAGATCTGAGCATGTTATAATGCTCCCAAGCCCAAGGACACAATGTGTTCCTGATTTAATATTGCCTTTAAAGGAAGATTTTTTTTTTTAAAACTCTTAGTTATAGAGACTCTATCATAATCGTTTTAAGAAGATCTATCTGCTATCCTTTGTTAAACATCTCTTTAAGGTACTCCTGATAAACTTAAAACTTTACCCTATGCCTCGGAGTTTTAAAACACAAAAAAATAACACATCTGTCCTCATAAAAGGCTTAAATACTCTAAAACATCATTGCTGTTACTGCAGCATGAGCCCATACCATATTTTTGCCCATGGAAAGAGTGTACCTGGTCTCAACGATGTCAAAAGAATTACATGTATTGAAAATTTAAAAAACAATCTTCCTGATTCTGAAATTCAGGTCTTAGAGTCTAGAAACATGTATCATATTTTGTACTTACGTTGCTACTCCTAAAGGCCATTGAAAAATATCCATGTCATTAATCCAGGGGCTGTCATATATTATGAAAAGCAGCTCCACAAAGCCTCCATTTCTTTTGAGAAACTGGTTTATCCATTCATTATCACAATGTTCATTTCCAAGCAAAACAACAGCAAGATGCTGGAGTTTTTGAGTTTGTACTAAATTTTGTGCATAAAGTAACCACTGGGTGGCATAAAAGACCTTTCCTTTTTCTCTTCCGTTCAATACAAGTACCACATTATTCACATCAACGGAGAAGTACCCTGGGACTACCGCTGGACCAGTGATGAAGCTGTTGAAAACAAAACAACAAAACAAGAGATTATAAAAAAAAAGAACAAAAGTATTTGGCACCAAAAGATTTTAATCATTTTTATATAAAATCTACAAGATTTAATCCATATTTTTTCTAGAAACATAATCTCTATAATACAAGTTCTTTTGAACAAGTCTGGACGATCGCTGTAGATTAATGGGAAGCTTTGGTTGCAGAGAGATCAATTTGCATATGATAATCAGAAATGTGGTAGCTTTTTGTTTTTAAACCACATTTAGAATAAGTGCTGACTAGACTTTTGAGCTGTTAAACAAAGAAATACAGATGAATAGTGTGAACCTGTGTAGTTCATACTGGACAGGTGTTTAAGCCAGGAGTTTCCACTCTTCATGGTGTGAGCTGCTATTCTACTCTCCATCTGACTGAAGCGTCTGAATCAATGGATGAGAACGTGTTGATGAACTGAGAAATGGAGAATGGCATTATAAACATCCCATGAAGGTTAAGTCTCAAAAGTATAGTGTTAAGGAAAAAAGCAAAAGGTAGAACACTCATAAAGATGACAATTATGTGTAAATTTGAAAGCAAATACAGAAAAATGTAATTTATGTTTATATATCTAACATAAACATAAACATAAAAATGCGAATGATGGGATACACACCAAATTCATGACAGTGGCTGCTTCTGAGGAAAGGGCCTGGGAAAGCAGTACAAAGAGAGCTTCACTTTTATTGGAAATATTTAATTATTTTAAGAGAAAAGTTACATATCTGAAGCAAGTATGAAAGAGAGCTGGAATTTGTTAGTTCTGGGTGGTGGGTAAATGAGAATCTGTTCTATTACTCTGTTCTTTATGGTATTAAAAAACTATCATAAAAGGAACAGGAATGTTTCATAATTCATATTTTTATATGATGTGCTGCTCAGAACAACCAATACCACTGAAATATTTTTAACTAATGTGCATTAAATATAAAAAACATCATTTACTATATCTTAATATTAGTCACAACAGTCCTGGATTCTTTATAACCTGCTAAGCCATTTCTTTATAACCTGCTAGAATCTTTTAATATGCTGAAATATCACTTTTATTGTTTGTTATAGTTGGGGATAAACACTAACAATTATTAAGTGCCTTTTACATACATGATACATAGGAATTTTGCATAGGTTATCATTTAACCTCCACAACAACTCTGCAGAGTACATTAATCCCCTGTTTTGCATTTGAGAAATCAGGCTTAAATTGTACAACCTGTGATGGCAATGTTGAGATTTGAACCAGCTCTGTCTAACTATAGGGTTTAAGTTGTTCCCATGATAACTTACTTGGTTAACAAATAACACAGATAATAGGTTAAAACACAAAACCTAAATATATATTTTGTTTCTGGATATATGTACCGCACGGATTTTATAACATTATTCTACAATGATAATAACCTACAGGGATCAGAACTGCGTTTCGACCTTGCCTTGGACAGAACCTGGCATTGGAGGTGGCCAATGATTCAGTGATTGTTTAGTAATTTAAGAGAACCTGCAGGAGCAGAGGGGTTAGAAAACGCTTTAGAAATGATGACAGTTATGACAGATTTAAAGTACTTATTATTGGTAGTATACGAATACTCTCCTTTAGAATGACAGGCAACTACAATCCCTAGAGCACGAGAACCATTCCAGTTGTCCTTCCCCACCCGAGGTCAACTTTATGAAGGAAGAAATGAAAACCTTGAGAGAGGTTACATGACTTGCATAAAGCTAGTTGACATGAGATAGGCAATGGCAGAGATGGGACTCAAACTTAGTTATTTGACATTACATATGCCCAAACTATTTTAAAGAGTACCGTACAACCTTTTGTTGTTTTTTAAAAGACATTAAACATTTTACTATGGATAACACTGATAATTATCTAATAATATTTCATTTTGATTTTTAATAAGACATGAATATGCCTAAAAATGGTTTTTATCAGGATAGTTTATAATAAGAGCATCTAGTAATACCATGATTCTCTAACACTGCAACTGCCATTGCCTCTTCCACCTGTATTTTTTCACAGCAACCATGGAAAACCCAGCTTCACAAACGTATGACATCACTGAAATGAATGTAGGGAGATCTAATGTTGAAACTATGAACTAGCAGTTTGTACAGTGTCTGACAGATGTGAAGTATAACTGTGTTTCCCACAAATATTGAAAATAGTATGTGGTGCCCCAGGAGGCTTCAGTACACAGACTGGGAAACACAGATCTAAGTAAATTAGGGGTTAAAAAATCCTGCAAGATTCAGATAGTTCGTGTGTGTGTGTGGGGAGGTGTGTTGTTCAAACTGCAGTGGGTTAAGAAGTAAATTAAGAAAGTGGTGACAGTGAGTGTAGACAACTCTTGAAAGTTCACATGAGAAGGTGAGAAAGCAGTAACAAGCGAAAGCTGATGATAAAGGAGACCAAGGAAGTAACTGATGGAGCAAGGTCTTGGAAGAGGCAGAAGGCATGCACGCGTTTAGGGAGCTAACCTTGAACCATGGACATCACCTCCCTGCGAGCTAAGGAAAGAGATAAGGTCAGGGGAGGGATCAGAGAGATCCTGTAGGAAAATGTTAGAGGAACTAGTTAAGGGAGATAATTACGGATATATTCAATTTTTTTGAAGAAATAAGAGGCAGGGTCATCTGCTGAGAAAGAGAAGGTCAGGTAGTGTTGTGTAGTGGGCCAGAGGGGTGGATAAACTTGCTCCTCTTCCTGTACTTTCTGTCTCGACTGCACACCAGCTAACCTGTCAAGCAAGCTAGAAACCAGGGAGTTGTCAGATTCATTTTTGCTTTCAGCTTCACATCCAATAACTCCTAAATTCTGATAATTTTGCCCAAAAATATTTCTCAGATTTCTTCCTGGCTGGACCCACCCCACCACCTTACTAAGTAATAGTAAAAATATTAAAACTAATAACAACAGTAAGACTTCTATTGTTATTACTGTGTAACAGAGACTATTCTAAGCACTATACATCTATTAACGCATTTAATCTTCAAAACAATTCTGTGAAATAGAAACTATATTTTCCTTATTTTAAACTTAAGGAAATTCAGGCACAGAGAAGATAAGAAACTTACTTGCCCAAGCTCAGACAGCTAGTATGAGGTAAAGCTGGAATTTGAACTGAGATAGTTTGGCTGCAGAGTCTGTGCTCTTAACAACTCAATTGCACTGCTGTACTCCAGAGAGGTGATAGGGCTTCATCACACTGACTCAGAAGTTGTGTGCCCCACGTGTTCATGTACGAGTATTCATACCCTGAGCACAGACGATGCATGCTTCTGATTCAGTAGTGAACAATGAGTCACTTATTCCCTTCAGGAAACACGTGGAGTTTGGAAGTGCTACATATAGTTAAAGCCCACATTTTGATTCCATGTTTAATCAAATAATTCTCAAAAAACTAGGTATCAACTGTAGCCTGCCTATATGAAAAGAATGTGCTGGTCATATCAATATAAGCATGTGGACTGACTGATGGTTCCAGCTCCATTCTGAGTTATTTACTTTGTATTCTGGATTACATTTGTTGGAACTATGAGTTGATAAGAACTCGTTCATGAGCTGGATCAACCCTTTAAGCTCTTTTAAACTAAAAGGTTTATTTAAACAAAATGTATTTATACTGATTTATAACAAGTATCCTGATAGTACTTAGAAACACTTTCCATTTCTTCAAGGTGACCCATTACTTCTGATTCACTTTTGGTCAAACAAGGATGAATGTGTTAAAACATTTAAGTATTTAGTGACCCACGTAGCTCAATTCAACTCAAAACTTACAATTCCATAAAAGTACTAATTTTGGATAAATAAATTAGGTATACTACTTTTCATGAGCCTAAAATTTTAAGTTGTTTTAAAAAAATCTTCCATAATAGTGAACTTTGAATACACGATTCTCTTAAATCCTAAAACAGCATTGCTATTTGATCGTAATATAAAATCTGCAGTAAAAAATTCAGAGGGGAAGATTTTCTTTTGGGAATTAATGCTGCTTGCTCAAATTCTTTGCTATCATTATAGTAACAGTATATACTAACTTCTCTATGAATTTTTAAGAATTTTTCTGAAAATTCTATATATTATCAGTAGAACTATTAGACTAATACCCATTACACATCTACTTTTTAAACACCAAAATATTAGATTTGTATGCATAATACACACTTACTTTCAAACACCCTAATCTAACTGTTGTAAGTTTAGGACTATGTATAAGCACTTGAATGGGATTAGATGGATAGAAACCTAGAGATGAAAGTGAAAATCATCATTACCAGTGATGATTTGAAAAACATGTTTACTTTTCAAGTAAATGATTACTTTGAAAAGAATCATGCAATGAAATTGCTTTCCAAGTGTGTGTAAAGTAAATAATAGCAGTGAAAATTCAAATAGAATTGAGATTAACTAGGTATAACTTTTCCTCTTGATTTCTGTAAGACAGAAATGGAATTCTAATAGAAACCAGAATATTTGGTTCACATTTTTCCCCCTAATAATATAGTTGTATGAAATGAGCATTTTTAATTATTTGTGTTATTTCAATAAAAAGCAAAATCTAACAGAAAAGAGCATTCTTTCATATGATAAAAACAACACAATATAGATTTGGTCACATTACAGCAAACTGGCAGTGCTCTGAGATGTGTGAACTCTGATTTCAACTGATATGTAAATTTATAAATAAAATTATCACAATTTCCTATGATAAAATTATCACAATTTTTATAAATAAAATCTTAATTCTATTAGAAATATTTAGAAAATATGCAGTCATAGATAAAAGTTTTATAAAAATACAAGCTCAAAAAGTCCTAACGATACATTAGTTTTAAGTCTAAAAAAAAGATTTCTGAGTATTATAGTAAAATGGTAACCTATATCATTAAATTATGATAAAACACTGTTTTATCATAATTTAATGTTTTGATAAAAAAATTTCAAAAGTCATAGCAATAGCTTTGATATTACCTATTATAAAAAATATGTGAACATAACTATTATATGAAAGAGAAAAATGAAAATATTTTAAAGTTTACATATTATTCCTATGTAACCTTAGGAAATGTTAAATGCTCATCAACAATTAAATGCTACAAAATCTGGAACATGAGTTTTTCTATATAATCAGAAATGCTTTGATAAAAATGAAAGACATATGATTCAAAAAGAGGGAGTATTTTTTATTCCAATTTCATAAGAAAATGTTCAAGGTAAGCTTTAACTATGAATATATATTCATGAGATTTATTTCTCTATTCTTCACAACAAGTTGAAGTGGAAATATTTTCTATGAATAGATTTTCCTTCTAGGATTTACATAAAACATTGTATGGCAACACATCAAAGGTTAATGTTGTACGATTAATACCTGTAATGTGTTCTTCCTACAATTGAATTTCCTTCTCTCCACTGAGCGGTCACATCAGTGGGCTCAAGTAAGCCTCCAAAAATATGCTCCCAGAGATACAAACCTGGTAATTAAAAAAAGAAAAACATTTACTGTTTGATCTACTCAGATGTGTGGGATGAGTTTAAGTTCTGTTCTTTTATATCATTTGACTAGGAAACCAGATTTTATTTCTCCTCTTTGGTCCCTTAGCAGGCAGTGCTACCCAGCAATAGCTCAAAACCATCAGCATGGCCGCTACTATATGAGACAGAACTCAGAGGTTGTCAGTATAACATGTAGGAAAATATGGGTTAATAATCTCTTACTCTAAATTTGAGAAAACTCTATCACTGGACCTTTACTACCTATTTTATCCTGAAGTGTGTTATAGTACTATGTACCGTGTTTCCCGGAAATAAGACCTAGCCAGACAATCAGCTCTAATGCGTCTTTTGGAGCAAAAATTAATGTAAGACCTGGTCTTATTTTACTATAATACGGTCTTATTTCCAGGGAAACATGGTAAATTACAACAGTAAGTCCTTTACTGTAGTAAAGGGGCCATGAGTCAAGGAATGCAGTGGCCTCTAGAAGCTGTAAAAGGCAAGGCAACGGATTCTCCTCTAGGCCTCCAAAAGGAATACAGCCCTCTGGACACATTTTAGGCTTCTGCCTTCAGAAATCTAATATAACAAATTTGTGTTGTTTTAAGCCACTAAATTTTCAGGAATAGGTTATATCAGCTATAAGAAACTACAGATTATGTAGTTATAAATTATTTGTACCTGGAAATGGGATACTAATATAACAAGTATTTAAAATTCTGGAAGTGGCTTTAGAATTAGGTAGTGGAAAGAGGCTGGAAGCATTTTGAGGAGTATGATTTTTAAAAAGCCAAGATTAGATTGTCTTGAACCAATTGTAGGTAGAAATTTAGACGCTAAGGACTCAGCTAGTGAGAATTTGCAAAAACGCTGGGAGCACAGTATTCTCAGAGAATAAGCATACTGTTGGTAGAAATATGCATGTTAAAAGCATTGCTGATGAGGGCTCAGGAAACGAGTAACATGTTATTAGAAACTGGAGAAAAGAAGATTCTTATTATATAGTCACATACCACATAATGACGTTTCAGTCAACAATGGACTGCATGTGATGGTGGTCCCACAAGATTATAATGGAGCTGAAAAATCCCTATGCCTAACCATGCAGTAGTCACAGTGCAATGTGTTACTCACGTGTTCGTGGTGATGCTGGTGTAAAGACACCTACTGTGCTCTTAGTCACATAATAGTGTAGCACATACATTTACAGTAGTAGGCTATACCATCTAGGTTTGTGTAAGTATACTCTACGATGTTCCCACAAGGACAAAATTGCCTAATGGCACATTTTGTACAACGTATCCCTGCTGCTAAGCGGCACATTACTGTATAGCGGCAGAAAGCTTAGCTGAATCGTGTACTACAATTATATGGAAAGCAGAACTTGTAAACAATAAACTTGGATATTTAGCTGAAGAGATTTCCAAGCAAAGTGCTGAAGCTGTGGCGTGGTTTCTTCTTGCTGATTATAGTAAAACGTGAGAGGAAAGAGAGATTGAGAGAAGAACTGTTAAGTAAAAAAGAACCAGTACTTGATGATTTGGGAAATTCTCGGCCTATTCAGATTGCAAAAAGATGAAAATTTAGGAGATTCACTGTCAGGAAAGAATGCTCTGGAGAGAAGGCCAAGGATGTGACTGGATATCCTTAGGCTAGTGACTCAGAAAAATAAAAAGATCATAATATTTAGTTGCATAGAGCTCTCTGAAGGTATTAGATGTGTAATTTATTAATCTCCTTCAGTAATCTTAGCAGAAACCAGAAAGAGAGATGGGATTGTCTAGGAAAGAATGGTGGTAGAGCTCTTCTCTAATGCAGTGAATCCTTGTGACATACACAGGAGACCCACAAGGTTCTTGAGAATGTATACCAGCAGAAACATTGCCAGCTTGCACTATAAGGGACTGAGAGAGGGTGAAATGAAAGAAGGCTGTTAGATTCCTTATCCCATCTGCAGGAAACAGGCTGATAACATTGCTCTGAAAACACATGCTACCATTCATGAAAAACGAAGGATGACTCCAAGGGCAGAGCTGAAAGGCCAAAGTTTCGAGCCACAGATTATTCCCAGCCCTTAAAATGGAGTTTGCCTGGCTGATTTCAAAATTGCTTGGACCAGTGACTCGATTTTACTTCCATTTTATCCCTTTTTAAATAGCAATGTTTATAACTGATATTATTTGACTGTGCTTGGGGAACAGGTTGATGAAAGTAGTTTGATAAAACTCATCTGGCCACTTTGTGCTTATAGGATTAAAAAGAGAAGTCTGGAAATATGAAAACCTGTTAAGATGTGTATTTAATTAAAAACTAGAATGGGGAAATGGTAATTTGAAAGAAGAAATTAATATTAGAGATTTCATAAAGAAAAAAAAACTGTTAGAACTTGACAACTGGAGGCCTGGCTGGGTTCATGAAATTTAGAGTTCGGTAGAAATCTTCAAGGATGCATTTTTGCATATAAGTGTGAATGAATTTATGAAACAACATGGGCCAGGCTTTATCCTCTTTTCACTTTCCTCTCATCTGGTACGTTCTATATCCCTCACTGAATATATAAATCCAACTCATGTTTAAAGGCCAAATAAAGCCCCTTCTAATTCACTAAATTCTTTCTGACTCTTCTAAGAATCAAGGGTTCCATTCTCTAACTGAGCATAATATATAACTTGGTGTGCTAGACTTTCATGATACTCCGTGCAAAATTTCTTTGTGGGCAATCAAGTTTAATCAACTACATACTATGTCCCCTTATTGGACACTGACAATGAATTTTGTTTATTTACTTCAAAGGTTCCCAAACTTGTTTGGCCATCAAGGGCAGTGGCCACATCTTATACTTGTGTATCAAGTATCCAACAAACATAGATTCATGAAACTTCAGTTGACATAGGTATTTAACTATATTGAGATCTGCACACACTTTGTATATACAAATAAAGCTGTGCTCAGCTGAAGACCAACGATAGAATATGTGTGTGCATGTGTATTTACATAGATGTTGCTTAACAGAAAGGATATTGAAAAAACTAAAAAAAAAAAATGTATCATGATACCTTAACAAATGATTAAACTATAAATGTATTAAAATGAATTGTTAAAAAAATAAAGTACATTAGACATGCTTTTTACCGTCTAAGCTCTACACAGTAACTTACCAATGGCAGCTTTGCCCCAGATTTGTACTCGGAAGTCTGCTTTCCCTTTTGTGGATTTATTTAATATTTGAAAGCTAGTTTTAAATCTGTGTTGTTGCTCATTTTTTTCATCTCCTTCCCAAGGATTCCATTCTTCACTTCCCAAAGTAGACTGCTCTGTGTTTTAAAGAGAGTAACAGTGTTTATCAGTAAGGTAGATCTGGCGTTGTAGATAAATCCAAGTCATTTAAATTAGATGTTAGGAAGCTCTAATTTCAACCTAAGAGGTAAAGCAACTGAATTTGAACTGGTTAAACACACACATTAAGAAAAAAAGGATATCAGAATCTAATTTTTATTAGTCCTTTACTCTGAAAGATCTGAGATAAAATGTTAACACAAAATTCTTTCCCAAACAAAAACCTTCTAAAATAACTGGATAATATGTATCAAGTTACAAGTGTAACTTTTGCATTTCTTTATAGATTGTATATATACGTAACCTACACATAAAAACTTGACTTCAGAACGTAAGGTGTCCAACAGGTTTAGATACTATTGTGCTAAAATTCTGCAAAAAGGGAGAGATGAGTCTGAGACCGATCTTGGCATAGGTCAAAATACAGGACAGGGTCCAGGATTTGGAGGTAAAGGGCCCTGGGTTTCCGAAATCATTGCATTTAGAGGAGGCTCTTTGTTTCAATATGGAAATAGATGTGTGAAACCCAGTGGCATTTCCGCGAATCTGCAGCATTTTGTGAGAATGTCTTGGATATTTAAGACAAGTTTTAAAGGTGGGCGAGCCTGTCAGCTTTGGGGGTAGGAAGTGGGGAGAGCGCGTGGGAGTCGGGCGAGGATTGCGGCAATCCCGAGCGCAGGGCAGGTGAAAGGGAGCAGGCGGAGGGCAAGCGCACCACAGGGCCCGGGAGCAATACCGGCCACGACAGTGAGATTCCCGGACCAAGAGCGAGATCCCGGCCGCAATGCTCGGCTCCGCCCGGCCCTTATTTCCCCGCAAATCCGAGTCGGGTCGCGCAGCCGGGGACCGAGGCCGCCAACCCGTGTCCTACCTCGGCCGCGCCTCTCCCGCACCGGGGCCGCCCCCTTCCGGAGGCTCCGCAGAGACGCGGCCGACGCCCGGCGGCGGCGCCCGAAAAAGACGTGGTATGCGGCGTAGAGGGAGAAGAGGCAGTAAAGGGCGATGAGAAACGAGCAGAGCCGTTTCCGCGTCAACCGCATCCCACTCAGGCTTCCCGTCAGGCCACCGCCACCAAAGAGCCGGGCCGGAGTAGAAGCCGCCTCAGAGCCTTGGCCCTGGCGGCGTCCGCTGCACGACAGGGTCCCAGCGGAGGGAGCCACCTGCACCCGCCCGGCTGGCGGGTCTTCTGCTCCGCCCAGGTTCTGCCCCCAGCTCTTCCGTCCCTCCCCACTCCAACCCCAGCTCAGGCCCCGCCCCCAGAGCTCCCAAGCCCCTCCCATCCCGTCCCGCCCCGCCCTATCATCAGCCCCGCCCCGTCGGGGGGCGCAGAGATCTGGCATGACTCTGACTCTGGAATTGGCGTTGGAAGACCGCCCATACCCCGCTGCTCGCGGACTTTTGCGGTATAGCCACTGTTCCTGTCAACCCTGCATTCCTCTCCGTATACATAAAGACTGCCGTTATCTGATGGGAAAGGAAGAATAAAACACCTCCCATCGGTGGCCCATGAAGGCACATTAAGGTACAGAGCATATCCATTTTTGTTTAACACGTAATCCCTAGAGTTTAATATGGGGCCTGCTACATTGACCGATGAATGAATACAAATGTCCATTAATAATAAGTGAGTCATGACAGTGGTAAACATTGTGAATGTGATTAATGCCACTCAATACAATGGTATACTTTGAAATGGATAGAATGGCGAACTTATGAAGTACATACGTATATATAGTCTGACAATTAAGTTCGAGACCAATGTTGCTAATCTTTTATGATATCAGAGGGATTATTCATTATGAATTTGTACCAACTGGACAAAGTTAACAACGTTTACTATTTGGAAGTGATGAAAAGGCTGTGTGAAAAAGTTAGACGACCTGAACTTTTCACCAACAATTCATGGCTCTTGCATCACGACAATGCACCAGCTCACACGGCACTGTCTGTGAGGGAGTTTTTAGACAGTAAACAAATAACTGTATTGGAACACCCTCCCTACTCACCTGATCTGACTTCTTTCTTTACCCAAAAATAAAGGAAAAAGGAAGACATTTTGATGCCATTCAGGACATGAAGGGTAATATGACAACAGCTCTGACGGAGAAGAGTTAAAAAGTTCAAGAAGAGTTCCAAAGTTTCTTTGAAGGGTGGACTAGGCACTGGCATCAGTGCATAGCTTCCCAAGGGGAGTACTTCAAAGGTGACCATAGTGATATTCAGCAATAAGGTATGTAGCACTTTTTCTAGATTGAGTTTATGATCTTAATTGTCCGACCTTGTATTGTGGGGGTGCCAAAAAAATGTATACAAACGGATGCTTTGGTTAATGTTGCTCAAGCAGTAGTTCGCTGTAATCAGAAGTGTCTGGACACTGGTAGTAACCACTTTGAGCACCTCTTGTAATTGCAGAAGTCAAACGTGACTTGTATTCATCTTTTGTTATCGGTACATATTGAGCATTACAAGTTTAATATAGTTTTCCTTTCTTAAAATGTGTATACATTTTTTGGCACCATATATATACATATATATATCTTATGATAATAAAAATACTTTAAAAATTAAGTTTTATTGCTATGATGTGACTTGAAAGCACACAGGTTTGCAGCATTTTGTCAAATAGAGGCTGTAAAATTGAATGTTGCCAATAAACTTTCTATGTCAAGCCTTGTGAAACTGGGGTACAATTTTTTTGTCAGTTGTGTCTGTAATTGCTATTCAAGGTATCTGGTAGTCTTGACGGCCAGCGAGCTAGTGTGGAGTAGGCCTTCAGAGCCTTCAGTTGCTGTGCCCTGAGTGATTCAACTCTCTACCCCGATGCAGTGTCCTCAAAGTTTCTGGATAAAGTTTCCATCCCCTCCATTAGCACAAACTTATATTTCCTGAGTTTTATGCTCTTGGGGTCAGGTCTGTGTCTTCCAAAGTGACATCATAGATAATTTGATAATTTTATGACTAGACGGAAATTTAGGTCGAGATATTTGGGTGACTTGACCAAAATTGTATACTTTGTTGGTGACTAAGCTGTGACTAGAATCCCTGTGTCTGTTTGCAGTTCTGTGTTCTTGCCCCTCAGATCACCCTGTATTTGTTTGTTTTTTGCTTAACAATATCAGATACGAATAATGAACTCTGATCATATTTGGTGAAGTTTTCTTCTCTCTTTGCAAAAGGAAGAATTATTAATCATTAGGATTTGATATTGTTAAACCCTAATGCCTTCGGTTAGCTGCCTGAAAATAGTACACGTTTATTTTTAGAAGTCCACAGTTCAAATTTCTTGTGCTACCTGGCCAAAATTCTCCTCTAACATTATCAAGGTTTCAGTAATACTCAAGAAATGTATTAACAACTTAGAGAGATTGTCGTGCGGGATACCCTGCTCACTGCGCCATTTGTCATGCAGGGCGTCCGGCGGGGTCTCTGGTCCCGCTCCCCACATAAGAACGCAGGACATGGTGAGGTCAAAAAGGAACACCCACGGAGCCATAAGTAGGGGAGTCATACCACTATATTCTCGCTGGCGGCATCCGCCTTTCTGCAATCCGCTCTTGTTAGCTCAGCCACCATCTTCTTGCTAGCCCCCATTCTTTCTGCTAGCATAGCCACAGTAGTTATATTAGTGGCCAATGGCTCACTGGTTACAGCTGACGCCAACTAGCCATAGCTGATGGCCATCCAATCACAGTTGATGGTCATTTACTACCTGAGCCAGCAGCTTTCTATGTGAGGCCGAGAGCCTGGAAACTGCTTTTTGGGGTTCTGTCCCCACAGAGATTTTCACAGCTTGGCCAGAAGTCTTTGCTTCAAACCCTTTGTAAGATACTTCTAGAAGGGCTTGGCTATGTAACAACTCATAAGTCATTAACTATAGCTATATTAAATTTAAAAGAATCATTCTCAGTAAGACACATTTTTCTTTTCTGTGTGACTATGACAGTTATAAAAATAAATGAAGAAACTACAGAAAGTTATTGACATTGGGAGATAGTAAGCAAATTGTAATATTTTCTTTAAACAATCAACCCAACAAATAAATAGCCAAACAAACAAAACTAGAATATAATTGTCGTGCGGGGAGGCCTGCAGGGTCTCTGGTCCCGCTCCCCACATAACGCAGGATATGGTGAGGCCAAAAAGGAACACCCACGGAGCCATAGGTAGGGGAGTCATACCACTACGGTCTCACTGGAGGCTGGGTTCACTGGACGTGCGACCTGCTGTCCGTTTTGTCTGCAACCCACCGACGACTCTCTTTCACTCTCCTCCACTCTCCTCGGCTCTCCTTCGTAGCTGCAGCAGTTATATTAGTGGCTAATTGGCTCAATGGCTACAGCTGACGGCCAACCAGCCCCAGCTGATGGCCATCTACTACCCGAGCCAGCACCCCTCCACGTGAGGCCGAGAGCCTGTAAACTACTTTCTGGGGCTCTGCCCCCACAATAATGGTTAGAGACAGCAGAATCATGAGGTGAAACTGAAGCTAGATGAGTAGATACAGATTCTGTGATTCTGTGCAAGCATCACTTCTGTCAATCTTTCTCTCATTTATGTCCCTGCCCCCAGCAGCCTCTAAACTCTATGCACAATTTCATCACTGCTGTAACATCTCATTACAATTCTTTTGTTTTTGTATTACATGTGATCCACCAGCTTTAATCAAAAGCTATTTAGGATTATTATTTTTATATCCATAAATATCTGTGGCCTCTATTTCACTAGAAACCCTCTGGGTAGCCATCATCCTGGGAGATAGCCACAGATATTTAGAACCTGTGTGGCTCATCTCTAATATACCACTGACTTAATTTGTATGTGCTTTTTTCCTAATATCATCATCTTGGAAAAGGAGTCTGTCTATTTGAGGGCCCCAGGAGTGATGAAAATATGTTTCAACCTCTCTTAGTGCTGTTTAGTTAAACCTTTCTGTATATGTTGCTCATCTCATTTTTGTGCTTGAAAGAATGTAAACATTTGGTATACTCTCCCTCTTAATTTTGACTTTGCATCACAAGGTCTTGATGGCTTGTAATCCAACAGAATGGACACTTTATATTAATATTGCACATTCAATAGTCTAAGATTTACTTTTATTTTTATAAACTCTGCTATGTTTGTTTTATATCAGGGTTATTGCTAGCTACCTCAAATGGATTGGATAGCATTCCAACTTTTCTTAGGGCCTAGAAGAATTTATATAGCATACAAAACACTTAGTCCTTGACAGTTTGACTGCACTTTCCAGTAATATTTGTTGGCCCTAGAACTATTTTTGGAGGTAATCTTTAGTAACATTTCTTTGGTTTATTTATGTTTGTAAAGAAATAGTTCTTGAGTCTGTTTTGGCAATTTAAGTTTTCCAAGAGAAAAATTTACTTGATTAGGATTCAAGAATATTCAGACATAGTTCTTCTTTCATTCCTTTTTTTTGTTTTTTCTTTTATATTAGATTTTTAGATTTTATTATTGATTGTTTTATTATTTGTTTTCCCCTTCCCTTTCAACCATTTTTGATTTCTCAGTTGTTTTTCTGTTTTGCGCTTATTAGATTGTGCATTATTTTAATTATTTTCTTCCTATGCATAGGTTATCATTTAACCTCCACAACAACTCTGCAGAGTACATTAATCCCCCATTTTGCATTCGAGAAATCAGGCTTAAATTTACAACCTGTGATGGCAACATTGAGATTTGAACCAGCTGTGTCTAACCTCAGGGTTTAAGTTGTTCCCATGACAACTTATTTGGTTAACAAATAATAGAGTTAATAGATATTAGTTAAAACACAAAACTTAAATATATATTTTGTTTCTGTATATATGTACTGCATGGATTCTATAACATTATTCTACAATGATAATAACCTACAGGGATCACAAGTGCGTTTCGACCTTGCTGTGAACAGAACCTGGCATTGGAGGTGGCCAACGGTTCAGTGATCGTTAGTAATTTAAGAGAACCTGCAGGAGCAGAGGGGCTAGAAAACGCTTTAGAAATGATGACAGTTATGACAGATTTAAAATACTTATTATTGGTAGTATATGAATACTCTCCTTTAGAATGATAGGCAACTACAATCTGTAGAGCACAAGAACTCTTCCAGTCCTTCTTCCCCACCCTAGGTTTTATTTTATTTTTATTTAATGTTTAAGGTTATTATTTTTGAAAATTTTATTTTTATGAATATTATTTCTTAATAACTTATATTCGAATAGCAATATATTTTAAACATTTATTATTAATTTACATTTTTACTTACTATGGTTATAAATGTTTTGTAGTTGAAAAATATATATCATTTTTTGTATTTGAAAATATTTTTGTACATATGTATCTATTTTATATTTCAAAATATAAATATCATTTTATATTTGAAAGTATAAATATACATCACTGAAAACAATATATTTTCTTGTCCCTATGCTAATCAATTCTGGACCAAATCATACTTTCCTGGTTTTTACTACCCAGTACTAGGACCAGGCTAATCTAACTTAGCTACTTGGTCCAGGAAATACTTGCTCCTGGAGGTTAAGATTGTAAATAGCTTACTTATCAAACACTTGCTTCAAGGTCCTAGTTTCACTGTGTTCATCTCTCTAACACTATTATATCATACATTTTATACAATCCCAACCAGTTCCCTGCCTTCCAAGACTCACTTTAAAATCACCTAGCCCAGGCCCTAAAACCTTATACGTATCTTGTCTTGATTTTCCTCTTCTGAGACATTACCTAGACTCTACCAAGGTTATGTTCTTCCTTACTACAGTAATTCTAATAATTTTCATCGATAAATAGTTTTCATTGACCAACAGGTTCTTCTGGTATTCTTTTTGGGATCTCAAAACTTATGTTACAAAATTCTGTTACCAACATCACTGTTGGTATTTGTTGTATTTGAATGTTTGTCATTTTTTCCATATGACTTCATCAGGTAAAGGTTGTTATTTTTCTCCTGAAGAAGCTTCGTGTGTCCTGGTTAAAGGACAAATGAACATTGCCCTGGGTTGTGAAAGTGTCTCTAAAGAGTGGGTTTTGTTTTTTAATTGAGTTTCAATAAATTAGAACCCATTTTCCTTCCTTCTTGTTGAAGTATAACTTGTAAGACAAATATTTATTGAAGTATAAAATGCAGTATCTGTATAGAAAAGGGCAATATCATAAGTATACAGTTTAACACATTTTCATAAAGTGAACCCCTTTCTGAAATGCTCACTGAGATGAAGAAACATTACCAGTATCTCAGAGGCCAGCCTCGGGCCCCCTATCAGTCAATACCACCCCTAAGCTGCACAGAAGTAATCACCATCTTCTTTCTCTCTCTCTCTTTTCAGGGTTAGAGTGACAATTAGGGTTAAGGTTAAAATTAAAGTTAGGGTTTACGGTTACATTTAAGGATTAGGTTTAGGGTTAGATTTAGGGTTAGGTTTAGGAATAGGGTTATGTGTAGGGTTAGGACTAGGATTAGGTTTAAGGTTTGGGTTGCTGTTAATTTTATACCAACCTGTCTTTTAACACTGTCAATTAGGTCTGTTTGTATTTAAACTTTATACAGTTTTCTGAATGGCTTCTTTCATTCAACATTATAATTGTGAGGTTCATCTATATTTGTGTGTGGTGTTGTTGATCATTCTCATCGCTATAGAGTATTAATATTTCACTGTGAGAAGATACCACTATTTATTTACCTAGACTAATTTTAATACTATCTTAGCTTTTGGTTCTTATTCTAAGCAGGTCTTGTACATTCAGATTACACATATATGACTGTAGCAAACTTTAGATTTTTATTTTTCTGAGTGACTTTGCTTTTCTTTCAAGTTTCTGAGCAGCCAATAAGCGAATTCACAGCTTCCCATTACTATGGACAGAATTTCACATTTTTAAATAAGACAGGTTAAAATTCTAGACTTTATGCAATGGGTTTATTTGTACTCCCTTGCTTCACACAAGACTGAAGCTGTATCTCCTGTTCGGTGGGGACATATCTGATATATAACAGTTAATAACTACTCTTTCTCCATTATCAATTATTATTTTTATCACTATTAAATTATCCCATTTATCACATTTAATTCCTTTTTTCCAACTGTGTTAGTCTCTTTTTGTTCTTTTGGTAAGCTCTTCCAGAGTTAACTGCTACTGTTTGTAGGTGATGAAATGTCTAAGGAATCCACTTGAAGTGTTGGCTCTGCTGTGAGCATGGTCTTTTCCTTCACTTCAACTCAGAATTAAGACTTTTGATTTTTTTTTTTTTTTGTATTCTAGTCCCAGAAGTAGTTTTCACTGTAGAAGTTATCTGAAGACAGTCTTATGCTTTATAAAGTGGTCTACAACCAGGCTCTAGCTTCTCCAGAAACACTAACCAAGATGGATTTAAATAAGTATTAAAGTAAGAGGCATTTTCTCAAATGACTTTAAATGCATTTTATTTTTAGACAATCTACATGACATGATTTTCTTAAAAACAGTGGCTCTGCTCCAATTCAATCAATGTCAAAATAAATGAAGAGCTCAAGATAACATCTGTTCTAGTCCTGATGGGTGGATGAAAAGCAGCAGCCAGTTATGGTGATGACCGGTGATAGATCCAAATTGCCAAATTTGTTAACATTTTTCCATTTCGAATCCAGCCTTAAAGGAAAAGCATATATGGGATCAGGCCCTCCTCATTGTAGTCCAGCACAGCAACCATGCCATCTGGATTCATGTTCTCACCAATAAAGAACCGGTAGCTTTTGAAATTAGCAAGATGTGTTTGATTTGTTCTGCAGCGCCTGTCATAAAGGTGTTATTCTTTCTGGTCTCTGGTCTTCAAGTTTCCCTTTGATTGATTTCATGTAATCTTTGATGTACTTCTTGTAGGCTTCTTTTATGAAGCTGGTTTCCTGACAATGATGGTTCGTGACAATATCAACACCAGCGATTACTGTGCTTTCGGTACTGAGCCCTCAGGGCCTTCAGTGGAGGCATTGCCACCAATGAGCGAGTCATCAATGTTACGCTCTGTCCTACTGACCATCTTCCCCTCCACCTCCAGGCACAGGACATCCGTGATCTCCTGGATCTTGTAGATGTTGGAGAACACCTCCTCATGGCTGATGAGGTCGGGGTAGATGGTGAGGTGGCAGCTGGAAGGAGAGAACGGAGGCGCTGGCTTAGTAGGAGCTCAGAGCTCCGAATGAGGCCCATGAATGAGCCCCATGCAGTCAGAGAGGCACTGGGGGTGGAATGGGGTGGTCAAAAGTTTTGATTTAAACTCTGCTTTACCTGAATTGATATTTCAATATCAGTTTTCTTTTTTTAAAGTTTATTGAGGTGATAGTTGTTAGTAAAGTTACATAGATTTCAGTTGTACAATTCTGTAATACATCATCTATAAATCCCATTGTGTGTTCACCACGCAGAGTCAGTTCTCCTTCCATCACCATATATTTGATCCATTTTAATTAATTTTATAATAGTTCGTAAGTTTTGTTTTTTGTGAACACAACTTTTAGCCTATATTTCTCCAATTATTAAAGTATAAAAAAAAGGGTATATTTTGATCTTTTTCCCCCCCTAGTCTTTGTGAGATTATCCTGGGTATAGATCCAGAGGCCATTAAATGACTGATTTGACATTCTACATTTCATTTTTCAGTACATATGGTGGTAGAATGTATTATTGTTTACCAATATTTTCATTCCCTCCTCAGAGGAGAATTATACATTTTTGGCCTATTTGATTGATGTCAGGTGTGACTATATAACTTACTTTTGCTAATAAAACTTTGAGCAGAAGCATTGTGTGTCACTTCCAGGCAGAAGCTTAGAACCAGCATATTCTCTGCCGTTTTCTTCTTTCCCTCTGTTACTTTGGCATGTTCTGGATGGCTTTCTGTTCCCTTAGCGTGGGTGCTGCTGGACTGAGCGTGACTATTATACATAAAGCCTCACTATTGATCAGCTGTGGACATATGCTGTGAGTGAGAAAAAGTAACCTCAGGTTTTACAGGCCACTAAGATTTTACAATTATTTGTTAACCCAGTATTACTTAGCTTCCCCTGACTGATATAATGATGTTTGTAGAAGTGTCTGAGAAGAGCTTAGGGATGAATTTGCCTCCAGAAAATTAATCTGGTAAAATCTATCCACAATATGATGATTTGTCTATTTTGGTAGTCAAGCAAGAGATTGTAAATGTGTGCTAGAATGTCCAAGAACTGTCCTAGGGCAAGGCAGTTCTGTTACAGGACAGAAATCAGTGGTCTCCTCAAGTGACACAGTTAGAAAGTCCACTGAGACCCAAGTATTCAGTAATGAAGTTTGGCTTTATCCTGAAGGCAGCAGCAATCTAGTGAATGGTCTTAAGTATTCATTTGTTCATTCAACAAATACGTATTGGATAGTGACTATGTGCTCATCACTATTTTCAGTGATGGCACCAGCTGTGAGAAAAATAGAGTTCCTGCTCAAATGGCCCTTCCTTGGGGCAAGAGGACAAGCTATGCCCCTGACACTGAGGTAGTACCAGCACAGCCAACTTAATGGTTTTTGACAGGACTAGTCTTGTTTATTGCCTTAAAAGTTACTCATGGGGTGGCCGAATGGCTCAGTTGGTTAGAGCGTGAGCTCTTAACAACAAAGTTGCCGGTTCAATTCCCACATGGGATGGTGGGCTGCGCCCCTGGCAACTAAAGATTGAAAACCACGACTGGACTTGGAGCTGCGCTGAGCCCTCCACAACTAGATTGAAGGACAACGACTTGACTTGGAGCTGATGAGTCCTGGAAAAAAACACTGTTCACCAATAAAAATTTTTAAAAAAAGTTACTCTGAGAACATTTTGATCAATAGTTTGTGGTATAATTCTTTCTACAAGTATGTATGGAACTATGTGCAAGACGTGTAATACAAGCAGCCAAGAAAAATAATATCTGAATGCTATGGGCCAAGTTTCCAGTTTAAACTAAAAATATTATAGACTTGAAAGCTATCTGGTGATTAAAATAAATGTTGAGGGTTTTGATGAGAGAAATTTATATAATCTTTGTAATAGAGTTTATGCTCTTTTTCTTTGACATTGTAGCTTAAGTTAGCAAAAAGAAAAATTTTGCTTAATAGACATAGAGTTGTCCAAAGAAAATACCTTGAAAACTTTGGAATGAAACGATACTGTCAAGATGAGTTATTCTAACAGGCAGGAGGGAAACTGCATTTAAAGAAAGTGAACAGAGGAGGGAGCTGCAGATACAGTTTTAACTATATGAATACAACTTATTATATTAGAGATTTCTGATATATGCTAATATAAATGATAACATTAAAATTGTATTGCACATAAAAATTGTATGTTTCTGTATCCTTGAATTGGCAGTGTTTGCTTGGGGTGAAAAAGGATGTCATCAGATTAGTTCTAAATTTGTCATTAAAGATATCTGTGTTCAGAAATGAGGTCACTCTTCTATAAGTTAAGTCATGTTTCCAAGGTTACTCCAATCTGGGAGAGCAAAACAGAAAAACAGTTGAAAAGAAGAAAGATTTCTCTGGCTTTGCCACCATCCACTCTGCACGGACACTTATCGCCTTGATATTCCTGCTGAAAGTGTCTTACATGTGATACCCCGTGATGTTTGTTATTCGCCTCCTATTTCACTGTGGTTTGTTGACTATGTCTTGTGTGTGTAGCACCAAGATAAGGCCCAGTTCAGGTGCCATCAACTGGTTCTGGGAGATGTCTACACTGATACTGCTCTGCCATATTGATATTTGTGCCAAGAGTCTTTCATCACTGCCAATACTGCAGGCATGGCCTCCACGGATATAAAAATACTGTCACTAATTCCACTTATATGTAGGTCTTTATCCCAAATTTTCATCCTAAATAGATCTCTTTAGTCTTATTTCCATTGCTAACTAGAAGTTAGAAAATATAGGAAGAGGACGAGGGGTGGGAAAGGGTCCATAGGGTCTATATAAGAAGCTCATAACTAGCTTTGATTAACTACCTCCAGCCACGAAGCTGTTTGTACAACAATAGATGACAAGAGGTGGTCTGGAGCACAATAAGGATCGGAGTTAACAGACCTCCTCTCATCTTAGGAGGTCACACCCTCCCGTGGAAGAGCATGTACCACCTTTTCCTGCCAAATCAATATGTAACTCCCTCACCCCACCCAGCAAACTGTAAGTCCTCCTCCGGACAAGCACGTCTCTCAGTCTCTCTCTGGCTCTTGTTCTCTCCCACTTTCTTTCTCTCTCTCTCTCTCCTTTCCCTCTCCCCCACCTGGGCTAGGCCCATTCTCTTCCCTGAGAACATATCACTAATAAACCCTGCTTGCATATTAATCAGCTTGCTGACCTTTGATTCTTCACTGCGTTGGCAGAAGAACTGAGACTCCTGTAACACCATCAGGCCTCAAAATATGGTCAGTCTTGCTTATGTTCTAGAATACTATGCTCTAGAATACTATTCTTGAATAAAGGCAGTTTAGAATCAAAGTTGGATTTAAAGAACTTTTAGGACAATTTTATTGCTATTCTTTACAAAAGTCAGAGATGGAGGGAGAACCCCTATTGCTGAGTATATCTGAAATAATATAATCTAGTTTCAACTTGCTCATGGAAGTGAGGATAAAATTCCAGCAACTGTTCCTCAACCCATTAGCTATAAATTTTCTTGTCATTTAAATACAAACAGGTATGTTATATTGCTCTCTGGCCTCACACAATTCCAGTATAGGTACATGAACAAGTTTAATTTAGGCAACATTTACCTCTAGAGGTAATTTGTTCCTTTTGGAATATACCATGTTTCCCCGAAAATAAGACCTAGCTGAACAATCAGCTCTAATGCATATTTTGGAGCAAAAATTAATATAAGACCCAGTCTTATTTTACTATATGACCTCATCTTATAATATAATATATATAAATATAATAAATATAATATAATATAATGTAATATAATAATTATATTAATTTTTGCTCCAAAAGACGCATAGAGTTGATTGTCCAGCTAGGTCTTATTTTCAGGGAAACATGGTATATAAAAGTCTTCCAAATGCTGAACTCTATCCCTCTCTCTCTTCCTCCTTTTTTCTTAATCCTTCCCTTCTTCCCTCCCTTCTCGCTCTCTCTTTTTCAAGACAATTCTACATGGATCACTCATGTTATTGCATGTCTTGTGAGCAAAGGCATTGGCCATCTTTGTTCTGGACTATCTTGTCAGGGATGTTTGTATACCAAACAGCCTTGGAAGATGGAGGTAGTGTCCTCCCCTGGAGCAAAAAGCAGGTTTGTTTACTGTCTAGTATCATAAAGATGATTTAATTTGAGGCAAAGAGTTCAGGCAAGTTTACTGCCCATTATAAAAGGATGGAGTTCCCTAAGTTCAAGGTTTCTGTGCTTGATGTAAACACTCTGCATGTGTAGCATCCACTTGGACCCCTCTGCAGTGCCCTGTGAGACTAAGGGGACGGGGCTGGGGGTGGGGGGGGCTTGGCGCAAACATGATCCTCAGACTACTTGCCGTGTCTTTGTCTCTGACGCTGGAGTCCTGTGCCTTCTGCCAGCATCTTTGAAACTGACAGGCTGATTTACTAGCTTCCAAGTAAGGTAAAATCGCAAACCTGTCACAGTTCCTGACTCTTTTAAAGAAAGATATGTAAGTTTCTCAGCATATAGATTAAAAAATAAATAAAAGCGAGGGGAAAGGAAAGAATCTCTGAACTAGAAATATATCAACAGAATCCTCAAAAAACAAAGAGAACAAAGATTGAAAAAAACAGAACAGAATATCCAAGAACAGTGGTGCTATGACAAAAGGTATAACATATGCATAATGGGAATACTAGAAGGAGGAAAAACAGAAAGGAACAGAAGAAATATTTGAAACGATGATGGCTGAGAATTTCCTCAGATTAATGTCAGACACCAAACCACAAATCTAGGAAGTTCAGAGAACATGTTTCTAAAAGTTTAGGAATATGTAGGTCATTTAGTTTGTCTGATTTTGGATAGGAAAAGTTATGATAAAATATTCACAGATCTTTTTTCTTAGAGAGTTCCAGGTTGCTACAAATTAATTTTAAACATACTACCCTGTTTCCCCAAAAATAAGACCTAGCCGGACAGTTAGCTCTAATGCGTCTTTTGGAGCAAAAATTCATATAAGACCTAGTATTATTTTATTATATTAATTATATTATATTATATTATGAAGACACAGTCTTATATTATAGTAAAATAAGACCAGGTCTTATATTAATTTTTGCTCCAAAAGATGCATTAGAGCTGATTGTCCGGCTAGGTCTTATTTTCGGGGAAACACGGTAAGTAGTTGAAATTCTGATTTTTGCATTAATTACCTATTAATATTAAACTGCTTTCAGACTTCATATAAAATAAATATATGACTACTAAAGTTAGAACATTTCAACTGTTTGAAGTCAGCTACCTTACTCTAGTCTCCGTGAGTCTTCTATTTGAGCTAAAATTTCCCAAATCCCTTAAATATTTCTCATTTGAAATGGTTTTGAGTCTGTTCAGCATCTTATATTTTCCTCTGCAAAGTTCCATTATAAATTGTGACACCCAGTATTTCTATATACTACAATGTTCAATTGCAAACTGTAACAAAAACAATATAATTTCCAATAGTTCCATAACAAATAATTTAGGTACAACTCTAAATTATTAGCATGTACAGAACCTGTATGCTAAATTCTAAAAAATACTCTAGGATGAAATAAAAAAGAAAGACAAATAAATGAAGAGATAATGTGTTCATGGATTGGAACACTTAATCTAATTAAGATATCAATTATCCCCAAACTGATACATAAATTTCAATAAATTCAAATAAACATCCAATAAGGATATTTTGTTGATGCAGACAAGCTGATTCCTAAAGTTACATTAAAAGACAAAGGAACTATAATAGCTGGAATAATTTTGAAAAAAAAATTTAGTTAGAGGAAGCATGGTACTTGATTTTGAGTTATAATAAAGCCACAGTAATCAAGATAGTATGGTATTGGTGAAACGATGGACTATAGATCAATGAAACAGAATAGAGAGTCCAAAAGTAGACGCACAAATACATAGTCAATTGATTTTTGACAAAGGTACAAAGGCAATTCAGTAAAGAAAGGGTACTTTTTCAACTAACGGTGTTGAAAGAATTGGACATCCATATGCAAAAACATCCAAATTTTCATAACTTATAGAAAAGTTAACTTGAAATGGATCACAGGTATAAAATTATAAAGATTTTAGGAGAATATATAGGAGAAATATATGTATTACCTTCAGTTTGGCAAAAATTTTTCAGACATAACATAAAAAACACCAATTCTAAAAAGAAAAATCCAAAAAAAAATTCCGAATAAATTGGACTTCATCAAAGTTAAAAAGATTTGCTCGGCAAAAGAGCAAATAATTAAGAGAATAATAAAACAAACAATGGACTGGGAGAAAATGTTTGAAAATCACGTATGTGACAAAACAATGTATCCAGAACATATAAAGAACTCTCAAAACTTGATAGCATGAAAACAAACACCAGTGAAAAAAATGGGCAAAAGATTTAAACAGATACTTCACCAAATAAGATATACAGATGGCAAATAAGCACATGAAACGATGCTAAACATTATTAACCATTATGCAAATGTGTATTAAAATCACTACACACCTATTAGACTGACAAATAAAACCAAACCAAACAAAAAACTAAAACAAAAACAAAAACCGCCTCAACACTACCAAGTGGTAGTAAGAATATGGAGGAACTGGGACTCTCATACATTGCTGTTGGGAACGCAAAACATCCCAGTCATTCCAGAACATAGTTTGGCAGTTTCTTATAAGTGTAAACATATATTTAGTATATGACCCAGCAATTCCATTGTCACATATTTACTACAGAGAAATGAAAACTTACGTTCATGCAAAAAAAATGTACAAAAGGTTTATAGCAGTTTTATTTATAATCTCCAAGAACTGAACACAACCCAAGTGCCTTTTGGTGGCTGAATACATAAACTGTGGTATATATATCCATAAAATAGTATAGTACTTAAGAATAAAAAGGAACGAACTATTGATGCACACAACATAAATGAATCTCGAAGGCATGATGCTGAGTGAAAGAAGCCAGTTTCAGAAAGTTACCTACTATATGATTGAATTTAAATGACATTCTCAACAAGGCAAAACTACAGGGACAGAATCAGTGGTTGCCAGGGGCTGGGTGTCTGGGAAAGGCTGGACTACAAAGGGGTAGCACCACAGGGAGTTTTTAAGGGTAATTATTCAATTATCCAATTTTAGGAATTATTCAATATCTTGATTGTGGAGATAGTTACATAAGTTTATACTGGTTTTAAAACTGAAAGAACTTTACACCAAAAATACTCTCCCAAATCTACACACACACAGGTACATAATATATGTGTATGCCTATATATATGTATACATATACATACACATATATTTGATGATGCTGGTGGGTTATGCTTGGGTGTATGCATTTGTCAAAACTCATTAACAACTTAAAATAGGTGCAAATAATTGTATGTAAATTATACCTGAATAAAATTGATTTTAAAAATGTGGCATCCAGAACAGAACAGAAAAGAACTGAACATAATCCTTCAGGTCATAATTAATTAGCATTAGGTAGAACTGGACTGTTCTTTATTATATACTCTATTGAGTTCTATGAACTTTATTAATAAAGTATGCAAAAATATTTATTGGGTAACCACAATATGCAGAGTGATACAAATAGAGATGGTTTCTGCCTTTTGAAATACCTTCAAGTAACCATAATAGAAATAGTATGAATATGTCACATAGAAATAGAACAGACAACATAAATTCCAGGCATTGTAGACTTCTGTCTCATGTATGAAGTTATAAACTCTAAATATCAGCAGCTATTGGGAAATACAAACTACTTTTTAAGAGATTGATTGTCATCATTCAACTGAAAAAAATTGCATTTAGGTAATTTGAAATTAAAGCAAGTAACAGAAAATGTGAGTTTGTCGGATTATCTGGTTTGTAAGAGCTTTCGAACCATGAACACTTTCAGGGCAAAACAATCTGAGATTCTGTTAACAGGGACACTTAAGTACAGTCAACAATGTTATTCACATTATGTGGGTTTTGGGTCCACAAGTAATAGCTGACATTACCTCTTGTACCCAAAACACATATTATGTATATTTTACTAAAAACGTTTTGTGCAATTGCTTGTGCACTGGAAAATAGATGCTGCGAACTAGAACAAAGGGAGCTTGTTGTGAATGTAAGAGGAAAAGTGATTAGCATCGGAATTCATCACCAGAAAAAAAATGATGGTGAAAACATTTGCAGGATTTATTCCGCTTATGTTGACGCTTAGGAAGAAATTTGGATAATTATCTGCTTCACATAAGGAGATATATGAATCGTGAAATGTTGAATGTTTTTACAACTAAGCTTTATTTTGTGTCTTAAGAAGCAGATTAGTAAACTTGTAAACTTCCCTTTTGTTAGCAGTGAGATGAATAAGGAACAAAATTTGGTTATTTTTCTAAAAAGAAATAAAAAATACTTCATAGAAATTTAAAAAATAGCAATGTAACTGACATATAATTTTGTATGTGTACATAACAACTTGATATATGTATCTTTTGCAAAATGATTACCAGAATAAGCTTAGTTAACATCCATCACCACATGTACTTAAATATTTTTTTTTTCTTGTGATGAGAACTTTTAAATCTACTCTCTTAGAAACTTTCAAATATACAACACAGTATTGTTAACTGTAGTCACCAGGCTGTACATTACATCTCCAGGACTTATTTATCTTACAACTGGAAGTTTGTACCTTTTGACCACCCTCACCTATTTCTCCCAACACCCTCCACCTCTGTAACCACCAATCTGTTCTCTGTATCTTTGAGTTTATTTATTTATTTTTAGCTTCTGCTTATAAGTGAGATCACACAGTATTTTTCTTTGTCTGACTTATTTCACTTAGCATAATGCCCTCAAGGTCCACCCATATTGTTGCAAATGGCAGGATATCCTTCTTTTTATGACTGAATAGTATTCCATTGAATATATATACCACATTTTCTTTATTCATCTTTTGATGGACACATAGGTTGTTTTCATGTCTTGGCTATTGTAAATAATGCTGCAATGAACATGGCGGTGCATATATCTTTTCAAGACAGTACCCTTTGGATAAATACCCAGAAGTGATAATATTGGATCAGATGATAGTTCTATTTTTAACTTTTTGAGGAACCTTCATTCTGTTTTTCATAGTGACTGTACCAATTTACATCCCCAAAATGCATAAGGATTCCCTTTTCTTCACGTCTTCTCCAACAGTTATTATTTCTTATCTGTTTGATAATAGCAGAAAATTTAATAAAATTACAATTTTCCTATGAAGAAATATTTTGAATAAGTTGATCTATAGTTTATGTACAATTTTACTTTATATAAATATAAGTTACTTGAGATACATCAAGTAATCATCTGTTGGATGTTAACCTAACACTACACCCAACTCCCAACTTTATAATAGAAAAACCTGGAACCAGATTTTCTTTTTTTTTTTTTTTTTTTTTTTTAGTGAAAACAGCATTTATTTTCTCGAACTCCATAATCTTATAGGTGCTAAATAGACATTCTTTTTTTTTGTTTTGTTTTTAAATTAAATTTATTGGGGTGACAATTGTTAGTAAAATTACATAGATTTCAGGTGTACAATTCTGTATTACATCATCTATAAATCCCATTGTATGTTCATCACCCAGAGTCCGTTCTTCCATCACCATATATTCGATCCCCCTTACCCTCACCTCCCCCCCCACCCCCCTTACCCTCTGGCAACCAATAAACTATTGTCCGTGTCTATGAGTTTCTGTTTTTTGGTTTATATACCACATATCAGTGAAATCACATGGTTCTCTGTTTTCTGTCTGACTTGTTTCGCTCAGCATTACTCTCTCAAGATCCATCCATGTTGTCACAAATGTTCCTATATCATCTTTTCTCACTGCGAATAGTATTCCATTGTGTACCACAACTTCTTTATCCATTCATCTATCGAAGGACATTTTGGTTGTTTCCATGTCTTGGTAAACAAAGCTGCAATGAACATTGGAGCACACGTGTCTTTATCTCTAAATGTTTTCAGATTTTTGGGTAGATACCCAGGAGAGGGATTGCTGGGTCATATGGCAATTCTATTTTCTTTGAGGAACCTCCACACTGCCTTCCATAACGGCTGCACCAGTCTGCATTCCCACCAACAGTGTATGAGGGTTCCTTTTCTCCCTCTCCAACATTTGTTACTATTTGTCTTGTTGATGATAGCCATTCTGACTGGGGTGAGGTGATATCTCATTGTGGTTTTGATTTGCATTTCTCTGATGATTAGTGATGTTGAGCATTTTTTCATATGTTTATTTGCCATTTGTATGTCCTCTTTGGAGAAATGTCTCTTCAAGTCCTCTGCCCATTTTTCAATTGGGTTGTTTGTTTTTTTGTTGTTGAGTTGCATGAGTTCCTTGTATATTCTGGATACTAGCCCCTTATCGGAGGCACTGTTTGCAAAAATCTTCTCCCATTCAGTTGGTGGCCTCTTTATTTTGTCAATGGTTTCTTTTGCTGTGCAGAAGCTTTTAAGTTTCATATAGTCCCATTCGTTTATTTTAGCTTTTACTTCCATTGCCTTTGGAGTCAAGTTCATAAAATGCTCTTTGAACCCAAGGTCCATAAGTTTAGTACCTATGTTTTCTTCTATGCAGTTTATTGTGTCAGGTCTTATGCTTAAGTCTTTGATCCATTTTGAATTAACTTTGGTACATGGTGACAAATAGCAGTCCAGTTTCATTCTTTTGGTGGCTATCCAATTCTCCCAGCACCATTTATTGAAGAGGCTGTCTTTGCTCCATTGTATGTTTTAGCTTCTTTGTCAAAAATTATCTGTCCATATTTATGTGGTTTTATTTCTGGGTTCTCAATTCTATTCCATTGGTCTATGTGTCTGTTTTTCTGCCAATACCATGCTGTTTTGATTATTGTGGCCCTGTAGTACAAGCCAAAGTCAGGAAGTGTGATACCTCCATTATAGTTCTTTTTCTTAAGATTGCTTTGGCTATTCGGGTCTTTTGTGGTTCCAAACAAATCTGATGATTTTTGTTCTATTTCTTTAAAATATGCCATTGGGATTTTGATGGGGATTGCATTGAATCTGTATATTGCTTTGGGTAATATGGCCATTTTAACTATGTTGATTCTTCCAATCCATGAGCACGGAATGTCTTTCCATTTCTTTGTGTCTTCTTCAATTTCTTTCAAAAATGTCTTATAGTTTTCAGCATATAGGTCTTTCACATCCTTGGTTAAGTTTATTCCTAGGTATTTTATTCTTTTTGCTGCAATTGCAAAAGGAATTGTTTTTATTTCTTTTCTGAGATTTCATTGTTAGTATATAGGAAGGCAATGGACTTTTGTGCGTTGATTTTGTAGCCGGCAACTTTACTGTATTTTGATTGTTTCTAATAGCTTTTTGGTGGAGTCTTTAGGGTTTTCTATATATAGCATCATGTCATCTGCAAAGAGTGATAATTTAACTTCTTCATTCCCAATTTGGATGCCTTTTATTTCTTTCTCTTGCCTGATTGCTCTGGCAAGGACTTTAACACTATGTTGAAAAGCAGAGGTGATAGGGGACATCCCTGTCGTGTTCCTGAACGTAGAGCAAAGGGCTTCAGTTTTCTCCATTAATTATGAGATTAGCAGAGGGCTTGTCATATATGGCCTTTATTATGTTAAGGTATTTTCCTTCTATACCCATTTTATTAAGTGTTTTAATCATAAATGGATGTTGTATCTTGTCAAATGCTTTTCTGCATCAATTGATATAATCATATGATTTTTGTCCTTTATTTTGTTTATGTGATGTATCACATTGATGGAGATGTTGAACCATCCTTGTGCCCCGGGATGAACCCCACTTGGTCGTGATGAATAATCTTTTTAATGCATTGTTGTATTCGATTTGCTAGAATTTTATTTAGGATTTTTGCATCGGTATTCATTAGAGATATTGGTCTGTAGTTTTCTTTTTATGTGCTGTCCTTACCAGGTTTTGGTATCAGGGTAATGTTGGCCTCATAAAATGAGTTAGGGAGTACTGTCTCTTCTTCAAATTTTTGGAAGAGTTTGTGCAGAATTGGTATTAGATCCTCTTTGAAGGTTTGGTAGAATTCACTAGTGAAGCCATCTGGTCCCGGACTTTTGCTTTTGGGAAGGTTTTGGATGACTGATTCAATTTCTGGTGATCGGTCTGTTTAGATTTTCCAGTTCTTCATGGTTCAGCCTTGGAAGGCTATATGTTTCTAAGAACTTGTCCATTTCTTCTAGGTTGTTGAATTTGGTGGCATATAGTCCTTCATAGTATTCTTGGATGATCCTTTGTATTTCTGTGGTGTCCGTGATAACTTCCCCTTTACGTTTCTGATTTTGTTAATCAGTGTCTTCTCTCTTTTTATCTTAGTAAGTCTAGCCAAGGGTTTGTCAATTTTGTTAATCTTTTCAAAGAACCAGCTCTTTGTCACATTAATTTTTTCTATTGTCTTTTTGTTCTCTATTTCATTTAGTTCTGCTCTAATTTTTTATTATTTCCTTTCTTCTGCTGACCTTGAGTTTTACTTGTTCTTCTTTTTCTAGTTCTTTAAGGTGTAACATGAGGTTATTTATTTGGGAGTTTTCTTGTTTCTTGAGATAGGCCTGTAATGAGATAAATTTCCCTCTTAAAACTGCTTTCGCTGCATCCCAAAAATTTTGGTAGGATGTATTTTCATTGTCATTTGTTTCTATGTATCTTTTGATCTCTCCTCTAATTTCTTCTTTGACCCAGTCCTCCTTTAAAAGTATGTTGTTTAATCTCCATGTATTTGTGTTTTTTCCCGCTTTCTTTTTACAGTTGATATCCAATTTCAAAGCCTTGTGATCAGAGAATATGCATGGTATGATTTCAATCTTCTTAAATTTGTTGAGACTGATTTTATGTCCCAATATATGGTCTATCCTTGAGAATGTTCCATGTACACTAGAAAAGAATGTATAGTCTGATGTTTTAGGATGAAGTGCTCTATAAATGTCAATTATGTCCATTTCATCTAATGTGTCATTTAGGGCTACTATTTCGTTATTTATTTTCTGTTTGGATGATCTATCCATAGCTGTCAATGATGTATTTAAGTCCCCTAGTATAATTGTGTTTTGGTCAATTTCTCCCTTTAGTTCTGTTAGTAGTTGCTTGGTGTATTTTGTGCTCCCTGATTGGGGGAATAAATATTGATGACTGTTATGTCTTCTTGTTGTACAGTCCCCTTCACCATTATGAAATGTCCATCTTTGTCTCTTGTTATCTTTTTCACCTTGAAGTCTGTTTCATCTGATATCATTATGGCTACACCTGATTTTCTCTGGGTACCATTTGCTTGGAGTGTCAATTTCCACCCTTTCACTTTGAGTCTATGCTTGTCCTTGTAGCTGAGATGTGTCTCTTGGAGACAGCATATGGTTGGGTTTAGTTTTTTGATCCAATCTGCTACTCTGTGCCTTTTTATTGGTGAGTTCAGTCCATTTACATTTAGGGAGATTATTGATATGTGAGGATTTCCTGTCATTCTATCTTTAGTTTTCTGGTAAGGCTGTGTCTCCATTGTTTCTTTGCCTTTTTGTTGTAGTCTATTATTTCTGTGTGGTGGTATTCTATGATGTTTCCCTCTGTTTCTTCTTTTATTTCAGTATATATTTCAATTCTGGATTTATTTTGAGTGGTTACCCTTAAGTTTATGTAAAAGAAAGTTTGATATTTAGAGTATTCCATTATCTTCAGCACGCTTACTTTCTCCATTCCCATATTCCGGTTCAGGCCTTTACTCTCCCCCTTTTTGAGTTTTGGTTGCCACAAATTGTCCCTGTTGATGGTGGTCGAATAGCCTCCTTTAGTATTTCTTGTAGTGCAGGTCGTGTATTAGAAAATTCCCTCAGCTTCTGTATGTCTGGAAAGGTCTTTATTCCTCCTTCATATCTAAAGGATATCTTTGCTGGATATATTATTCTTGGCTCATGATTTCTCTCTTTTAATAGTTTGAATATTTGGTTCGCACTCCTCCTGGCTTGTAGAGTTTCTGCTGAAAAATCTGATGATAATCTAATGGGCTTTCCTTTGTAAGTTACCGTCTTCTTTTCCCTGGCTGCCTTGAGGATTCTTTCTTTGTCGTTGATTTTAGACAGCTTCAATACAATGTGCCTTGGAGAAGGCCTGTTGGGATTGAGGTAACTAGGTGTTCTATTTGCTTCTTGGATTCGAGGGTCCAGTTCTGTCCACAAATTTGGGAAGTTCTCATCGACAATTTGTTTGAATATATTCTCTGTTCCCTTCTCTCTTTCTTCTCCTTCTGGTATGCCCATTATTCTTATATTGCTCTTTCTGATGGAGTCAGAAAGTTCTTGTAGAGTTCTTTCATTTCTTTTAAGTCTCAAGTCTCTTTCTTCTTCTCTCTGTGTCATTTCCAGGTTTCTATCTTCGATGTCACTGATTCTTTCCTCCATCTGGTCAACTCTACTACCTAAGCTGGTTATTTCATTCTTAATTTCTTCTATTGAGTTCTTAATCTCCAGAAATTCTATTTGGTTCTTTTTTAAGATTTCAATCTCTTTCGTAAAATGCTCATGCTGTTCTTTGATTGAGTTTCTGAGTTCCTTTAACTGCCTATCTGTGTTTTCTTGTATCTCGTTGAGTTTTTTCAGAACTGCAATCTTGAATTCTCTGTCATTTAAGTCACATATTTCTGTATCTTTAAGTGCCTTCTCTGGAGATTTTTCACTTTCTTTCTGAGCTATCTTGTTGCCTTGGTTATTCATGGCGATTACTGGTTTACTATTTCTCTTCCTAGACATCTACAGGAGTGACTTCTGCAACAGGTTGATAGAAAGCGGTCTTTCTTTTGTTTGCCAGTACTTGTTGGTAGAATGTTTTATTATTTCTCCAACTGCAACTTATTTTTCTTCTCCCACACGGTAGTGCTATGTTTTCTCTGCACTATTCCTGCTTCTCACACAATGGGGGGATTCCCTGGGAGACGGGCTTCTCCTCTGTTAATAGTTCGTCTAGGTCACAGGGCGCAGTGTCCGGTTGGTATGCGGAGAGCTTTTGATGTTCCAAAGCTCTTCCAGCTCCTGATTCAGAGCCCGTATGTTTCAGCAGTTCTGTTTACTCCTGCAGGGATCCGCCCAGATAGGTGGGGTCAGGGGCGGGTGAGTTGTGAGAGGTGGCCCAGAGCAATGGCGGCGACCACCACCACAGCCGGTCCTGCTTCCACAGCTCTCTCCCTTTGCTGGAACTAGTTGGGCTGTGATTGTGTTGTCCACAGTTCTCAAAACAGCAAATTTTCTGTTGTTTTGATCTGACACTGCTACTGTTTCGCTTCTAGCACCGGGCAGGTGGGGCGGGCGAGCTCTGGGAGGCGGCTAGTCTCAGTGCCTAAGGCTCCGCTGCTCGGCAGTGCGGGCTTAAACCACCGTTTTCAGCCTTTTTCCCTCAGTCTTTTCTCCGAGGTCTCTGCCGTGGCGTTGGGTTCAGCCGTGTTATATGCTGTCCCCTCAGCCCTGTGGAGCCCTGGCGGAGCCCTAGCAGTCCGAGTTCTTCCCTCTCAGCTGCAGTAGTTCCGGGAAGCAGCGAGCTCGGCGCACTGAGCTCTCCCTTTCCTCCTCCCTCCACTAATCTCCCACCTGTAGGTGATTTCAGTCGGTAGTGGGCCTCTTCGTGTTGCCTGTGTGCTGTGCAGGGAGTCCTTTGTGGAGTTTTTGTTGTTCGATTCGTTGTAAATTCCAGGGGAGCTTTACAGAGGCTCACCTCACGCCGCCATTTTTCCGGAAGTCAGATTTTCTTAAATGATTTATTCAAAGTCACATGGATAGTTTGTAGTAGAACTGATGCAAAAACTCAAAAGTCTGACTGTCCAATTAGCTTTCCCCCCACAGTTTATTACATTGATTCTACACACATACAGCCACAATTCATATTAGTCTGATTGTCACCCACAGTCACACACTGTCAAACACATATAATACATTATCCAGAATACTGACCTTGTAATTATAATTTGCATATGACCAAACTAGTTTCCACATTTTTTGGTAAAAGACACTGGATGCAAGAGTATAAATACATTTATTGCTATGCAATGATTATAAGATTTAACAAATTCATTTTATCCTCAGGGGTTTGAAGTGGTCACTTGTGAATAAAGATATTCTGCCCCCTGACCCCAGTCCACTGAATGCTGTAAGAAGTAGGTACTCAAGCTGGAAAGTCTCAGTTTCAGACATGTCTGATTGTGGTGGACAGAATAATTATGGTCCCTAAGAAAATTCTGTAGTCCCTAATCCCTCGGACTATGAATATATTACCGTACATGGCAAAAGGGAACTTTGGAGATATAATTAAGGTTACTAACCATTTGACATTAAAATAGGGAGATTCCTGGATTTTCTAGGTATATCCAACATAATCACATGAGCCCTTAAACCAGAATAAGGCAGAAAAGGAAGAGAGCTGCAACAGAAGTGAGATTGATTTGAAACATTAGAAGTATTAGGATCACTGTTGCTGAGTTTGAGGGAGGGGACATGAGCCAATGACAGCAGGAACCCTCTAGAAGTTGAGAATGACCCCTGGCTGACAGTCAGCAAGGAAGTGGGGATCATTCAGCAACCTGAATGATCCTGATTGTGGAATCTCCTTCAGAGTTTCCAGAAAAGTCCAGGCCAGCCAGCATCTTGATGAGACTTTGATCAAAGGACCCATCGGAGCCCCTCTGGAATTCTGACCTCCAAAACCATGAGATAATAAGTGGGTGTTGTTTTAAGCTCCCAAATTTGTGGTAATGTGTTACAGCAGCAACAGAAAACAAATATACTGGCCATGTGTGGAGGTTGGAAGGATGGCCCAACAGGGGTGTTATGACCAAGATGTCTACTTGGAATGAACTTGGCTTAAGAGAAGAGAAGGTTGGGGTACTTGGAGTTTTCTTCTGACAGTGGGTCAGTGTCAGAAGATCGAGACAATTTTGAGCATATAGCTTTGCTTGTCTATTCAAATTGCTTGTTAGGTTAGCCCTTTGGAAGCATGTCTTAGCTCTAGTTTTTAATAAGCAGGCAGTTAAAACTTGAGCTATTTCAAGTTTTTAAAAAATTTACATAAGACCCTGAATCTATCAGATGCTACTTTTTTTTTTTTTTTTTTTTTTTTTCAGCACAGGTATCAGAGTATAGCAAAATTGAGTTACGATTCCTTTCCTCACAGGAAGGTTTCTACTGAAGCATGTTGGTTTCCACAATGTTCAGAGTGGCTTGGGCAATGAAAAAGCCACTTCAGAGAAGACATGGGGGAGGAACGTGTCTAGAATTCTTATTAAGTCCATGACAATCTCAGTTGTTTTAGAATTACATATTTTATGTTGCTATTTACTTAAATTGTATAATTTTCTCAGATAAATTGTATAATTTTCTCAGTAATTTATTTTCTCAGATAAACTACGTGTCCAAGATTACTGAACAAATGGTATTAAAATCTTTATCTTCAGACCTTAAAATAAATGACCTGAATGTAGATTGGGGTCCATATCCTACTTCACAGTAAAAGGTGTTAAAATTCATCACTACTTAAAAATTTCAAATGTTGGGGTGGCCGGTTAGCTCAGTTGGTTAGAGCGTGGTGCTAATAACACCAAGGTTGCTGGTTCGATCCCCTCATGGGCCACTGTGAGCTGCGCAATCCTTAAAATAAATAAATAAAATAAAATAAAATAAAAAATTCAAATCTTGAAGCACTTATATATTTTGGTCTAAAGTGGCTTCTTTGATTTAAAATCTTGTATTCCCCAAGGGTAATATAACTTAGCTTAACGCTATTTATATGTTGAACTTGGAGCTGTAGATATTTCTTTTACTAGAAGTAAGAGGCATTAAATAGATATTGAAAAGCCCTACAAAGCCCTGAGAAAAAAAATCTCCAAGTTATATGATGACATCTACAGAAATCTGGAAGTGATTTATGAAATATTCTTGGCTAGACTGTAAATATATGTATGTAAACTTTCCTAATCTGTATTTTACTGTTGCAGGTTGCTTTTACCAAAAATGGCAAAATAAAAATTATTTATATTAGAGCTATAACTATATATGAGCTAAGGAGCTTGCTAAAAATATAGTTTCAAATAGGAGATTCGGGATTACAGGATTGATTTCAGGGTGGAGGGGGCTGAGTAGAAATGGCGTGAGAAAAGTGGGGAGGTGAAGAAAGCATGGAACATCTAGGAAGCGGGGAGCACACTGACTGGACTGCAGAGTTTATGTTGGGAGAAATGACAACAAATAGCGTAGGTTAGATTGTTAGTTAGGGTTCATTGCAGGAAATGGAACCACCGAGATAGATGAAGCAGTAAGGAATTTAAACCAAATGGGAGAAGATATTTGCAAACAACACCTCCGATAATGGGCTCATATCCAAAATATATAAAGAACTCATACAACTCAACAACAGAAAAACAAACTATCCAATTAAAAATGGGCAGAGGACTTGAATAGACACATCTCCCAAGAAAACATACAAATGGCCAACAAATATATGAAAAAATGCTCAACTTCACTAGCTATTAAAGAAATACAAATCAAAATCACAATGAGATAGATACCACCTCATAACTGTTAGAATGGCTATTATCAATAAGACAAGTAATAACAAGTGTTGGAGATGTGGAGAAAAAAGAACACTCATACACTGCTGGTGGGAATGTAAACTAGTACAATTGGATGTAAATTGGAAAACATTATGGAGGTTCCTCAAAAACTTAAGAATAGAGTTACCATACAACCCAGCAATCCCTCTTCTGGGTGTCTACCCTGAAAATCTGAAAACATTTATCTGTATAGATATATGTACCCCTAAGTCCATTGCAACAATATTCATTGTGGCCAAGACATGGAAACAATCGAAGTGTCCTTCGATAGATGATTGGATAATTAAGATGTACGTATATATACAATGGAATATTACTCGGCCATACGAAAAGATGAAATATTACCATTTGTGACAACATGGATGGATCTTGAGATAATCATGCTAAGTAAAATAAGTCAGACAGAAAAAGTAGAGAACCATATGACTTTACTCATATGTGGGATATAAAACTGAAAACAACAAAAGAACAAGACAAACCAAGAAAAAAAATACTCATAGACACAGACAACAGTTTAATGGTTACCAGAGGGTAAAGGGGGAGGGAGGATGTTAGAAGAGGGTAAAGGGGATCAAATATAAGGTGATGGAAGGAGAACTGACTCTGGGTGGTGAACACACAATGCAATATAGATGATGTAATACAGAATTATACACTTGAAACCTATATAATTTTACTAACCAATGTCACCCCCAATAAATTTAATAAAAATTAAAAACATAAATAAAAACAAAAAAAAACCAAATAAATAAAATAGGGAATTAGTTGTTTACAAAATTTTTAGAAGGCAGGAGGAGCAGATTCTAGGCTGGGCCTCCAAGAATGTCTTCAGAACAATAAAGAACTGACCTACAAGGGAGCTCCCATCCTTTAGGCCACATAAAGGTTGTGTCAAAGTTAAGACTGCCACCAACACCTCACTGCCACTGTGCTTTTGCCTCTGGACACCAGGAAACCAAAGAATGGATCCTCGTAGCTATTCATAACTTCTACCGTTAGGGATCCAGCTAAAGATGTTGGTGTGTCCACCAAATACCAAGGAATCTGAGACTCAGTCATTACCAAGGTGATGCTTGCTAGCAGAGCCTGCCTAGAATTGACTGGATGATGACCTCCCACTGATTTCTGCCCTTCAAATCTTGTTGGTGGCCACAACTTGCATGCAAGGCCCAAGGGAGTCAGAGTAATATTTTAAGCTTTCTAATTTCTTCAACCAGAAGACAAGCAGATGAGACTTGTTGTGAGCCAATGCACAACTTCTACACTTTGGGTAGGTCATGGAAGGCTGCGACCACAAAACTAAGAAATTTAACTTAATCTTGGAAAGAAAAATAGTGCGTACGATATTCCAGGAACAGTTCCAACCACTTTTATATGTAGTATCTTATTCAATTGTCTCAATAACCCTATGAGAAATTATCCCCCATTTACACATGAGGAAATGGAGGCACTGACTGATTAAATTATTTGACAAAGATCACAGAGCCAGTTGTTTGAACTCATGAACCTTGTTCTTATATACCATGTTATATTGCTTCTTGCGGGCAGAATCAAGGTAGGCGACCTGGAGATGGTAATGCTTCAATTAGTAAGTACTGAGCATGAATTGTAGGTTTCCAGGTGAGAAAGAAAGGAAAGAGCTGTTTAGGGAAAGCTATGGAGATATGATGGAGCATGACTCTCTCCTGCTCAGACAGTTCTGTGGAGGTCAGGCATTGTTGCTGGCAGCTTTGCTTCGAGCCTTCCTCAAGGTTCAGTCAATTCATCAACATTCCTTAAAAATTTTTGATTGTAGAAAATTTTAAACACACAAAAACAGAGATCAGATCTATTTTGATATGTGGCAAGAATACTTCTGAGGTGGTACTTTTTTAAAAAAAAACTTAGTTTCAGGTATACAAAGCAACATAATAGACATTTATATCCCTCACAAAGTAGTAACACCCCCCCACCAATCTACTACGCTACTGACATCGTATATAGCTGATACGATACCATTGACTATCTTCCCTATGCTGTACTCCACGTTATAGTTGACATTCAATATTATTCTACTTCAGCTTCAGGTGTATAGCGCATTGGTCAGGCATCTACACAGTCTATGAAGTGATCCCCCTGATAAGTCCAGTGCCCATCTGGCACCCTACATAATCTTTACAACATTGTTGATTATATTCCCCATACTGTATTTCATATCCCTGTGACTATATTTTGACTACTAATTTGCATTTTCTAATCCCTTCACTTAGGTGGTACTTCTAACTGCAACAAATCAGAAGGCATATAATGGTCAATTGTTTCTGTGTTGTTAAGATTGATCAGGTGATCTTAGGTGTTATCAACCTGGTCTATCTAGTAGAAGGTTTCAATAAGCTTTTTTCCTAGCAGCATTGTTGGCATTAGAGACTGGCGTGGGATGAACAGAAAATTAAGGTTATCCAAAGACAGAAGATTTATGGGACTAATTTATAGCTGTTCATTATATTTTTTTCTGAGATAATTCCCTTTATCTCTTTGGCCTTCATCTCTTTGGCTCTTTCTTTGTTATAAATGACTCTGTATTCAAATGTCAGAGTGAACAAGCCATCTCAGAAGTTTATAGTTAATGATACTGTATAATATACTTGAAAGTTGCTAAGAAAAAAAGTTTCTAACAGCAAACAACAAACGTTTCAGTATATATATGTCAATGCCAGCCATTTGAAATAGGTCTTTTGAATTACTACTACACCAGGTTATAGAGGAAATAGAATAGTATAAGGAGATATGTTTGTTGATTAGCTGCTCTGGGATTTCCAAAATATATGTAAGAAACTGCACACTTGTCTGCTTTGGGGCTTTGTGTCCTACATTAAGGGGAGATGAGATAAAAATCTGTCCTGCTATTATTTTGTATGAGCTAGATTTTCTTTGAAAGATAGTCAACCTAAAAATATAAATATTTTTCTCATTAGTATAATAATACATGCTCATTATATAAAAGAAGAATATTTATAACAGTTATATTACTATTTAATATTTTTGGTAAATTTCTAGTCCCATTTTTCTAAGTACAGTTTCCCCCATAATTGAGACATTTTTGCATATTAGGCACTTAGAACAGTTCTTGATATGAAATAGGTGTTCAGTAAAGTTTAGTTATTGCTATTGTCATACGTTATTTTTATTTATTTGTTTATTTATTTTTATAAATTTTATTGGGGAATATTGGGGAACAGTGTGTTTCTCCAGGGCCCATCAGCTCCAAGTCATTGTCCTTCAATCTAGTTGTGGAGGGCACAGCTCAGCTCCAAGTCCAGTTGCCGTTTTCAATCTTTAGTTGCAGAGGGCGCAGCCCACCATTACATGTGGGAATTGAACTGGCAACCTTGTTGTTGAGAGCTTGCGCTCTAACCAATTGAGCCATCTGGCCACCCCATCATATACTATTTTTAAATGCTCCCTCTTAACTTTATTAGATAACAATAATAATTCCTCATGTTATAAATGTATTTTAAGTTATGAACATCTGTTGTGTGAATGTGATCTAATTTATTTAACCATTATTTATTTTTGGACATTTAAATAATCTCCAAATTTTATTTTGTTGTAAATTGTATCTTAATGGCATATTTGTATAATCCAGCTTCCTAATCTAGAGTTCTTGTAGAGTTTAGCAACCAGGCTCATAACCTGTGTACAAGGGCATTACGTCCGTATGGAAATACTTAGGTGAAAATCACTTATTTTGGTAGCTCAGTCTTCTGGAATGCAAACTAGTGGTTGTAATTCCTCAATAAAATTTTCTGAGCAGCCAAAGATGATACTATTTAATCCAAGCACTAAAGCCACTATATTCTGTTTCTAAGAGAGCACATGGGTGCTTTTCCAGAGCCTAATCATTCTCCATCTATGTGCAGTTCAACCATTTTTTCGACTGACTTCCTAGTTCTTAGCAAATAAAAAGTGGGTAATTAGAATGCAATTTGAAGAAAGCTACCAGATGGAGGCACACTGGGACTGAGAGAAGTAACTGTGTGCCAAAGGAGAAGGGAAGACTGTAAATGCAGATGTAAGAACACAGAAGCACAAGACTTGGAGGCCATAGCATGTAAGATTAATGCAAAGAAATTATTTTTCCTTGATGATGTAGTAGTCAGGCATCAATAGAATCAATAAATATTAGTTGATTTATTTAAATATCTGTATTAAGAGTAAGGTCAGGAATTCTATTTAAAGTTTTTCTGAATCTCAAGCATATAGTGTTACATTAATTTAATAACAAACCCATTTTAAACAATGTCTTCTAGTTACTCATAGTAAAAAATCAAAGCATTTATTAGACATTAGTAATTTCAATAGACATATAATACTAGAGAAAATAATCCTTCTACTTGATCCGGCAACACCATATTAACGGTATAGTCTCCCAGGAGAGAAGTAGTTCTAAATCAGCCATTAGCTTGCTGTAAAATCCTGGGCAGGTCATTTGGGGTTACTTGACCATAGTTTTGTTATCTGTAGAATGAGAACATAATTCAAATGCTCTTATCAGTCTATGAGCACAAACAAGGCCACATAAATGCCCCAGTTATGATGGTACTTATCACCCCTTGCTCATCCAGGATCCTAGGCAGCAATCCTGTAAATTCTCTGTGGCCTGTTATTTCTGATATTCCCAGGTGGTGTAGTGGGGAGACATCTCACATGTTTTCTTTAACAAGTCTGCTTTAGTTTTCCATAATCTCTTCTTGCCACTGTGCCTCAATACCACTTTTATTGCCAATGTTCTTCTTGAGAATGATAGTTTTCAGGCCATGCATTGGTAATGTTGGAGTCCTTGGGGTACACCAAACTGCACTGCGCCCTTGGTAGGGTGACGATCAGGCATGGCCTCGCACCAGTTCTGCTCAAACTTTTCTTAACACAACACCAAATTTGCTCTACTTACTTTCAGAGACTCATGAAGTCATTCATGAAATTAGCCCTTTAAGCATCTATTTCCCCAAAAAAACTAAGTCCAACTTTCTAGGCTATTGGCAGTTGGCTGCCATTCCTTTCCACCGTCTGTCTCTCACTTCTTCCCAGAACTTTCATCCTCCTTCCATATCCTCCCACACCCAAAACAAAACCAAACTCTTGTCTAGCAACTCATGGAAATATGGAATGATTAAAAAGCAAAATCGAGCCTTCAAAAAAGTCTCTATTTAGTAATGAGACTATATATATAGTCAACATCCAATTGTAAAGGAATGATTTCTATTAGTTGTTTTTAGTGTTTCTATGATATATGAGAGAACAAAAAAATTGCTATAATCTTTAAGCCCTATATGGGCCCCTCATGTCACATGTGTGTCATGTCACATAGCACACATCAATTCCGTAATTTAATTCATCCCAGACCTTTGTAACATTCACCATCAATGACTAAAATGGCTGCCCATGATGCCACTTCATTTCTCTAAGGCTGCCAGAAAGAGCACAAATAAGAGATTCTTGTTTCCTTCCAGCTCTAAATTGTATGATTATATACTAGAGGCATATAATGTGCTTTACGTGGGGTTGATAAACACAAACAAGATGAAAAAGAATGAAAGAAAACAATGTACTGAAGAAGCACAAAGAAGAAGGAAGACAACAGGAAATGATGACTAGAATCATGGCTTGGAAGCTGGGATTTGAAGGATGAATAGGATTAGGTAGGTGGCGCTGGGGTAAGGGAAACCCTGAGAGAGAACCACAGTAGTGTTCTTTCAGGGAAGAACTTTTTCTCCTCTGATTCTATTGGGTCTTTCCTCATTTATGTTTGGCTTTTCTTCTTCTTCCTCTTTTTTTCTTTTTTTTTTTTTTTTGTGGTTTGCTTTAATCAGTTACTCTAAGCTTAATGCCATTTTCTCACAAATGAATTAATATTGTAAATAGAGCAATTTGTTGCCTGACCACTGAGCCAAATACAACCCTATATAATTGATTAACATGGATAGTTGGTCTTTACTCAATGTTGTTTCAAATATTAAAATTTTAATCTGTTTGATTTACTATTTTCAGAATTTTTCATAGGAAATAATCTAGTGCCTTAAACTCCTTGGAGTATGAAGAAGTCCATTAAAATTGATTGAAAGGTAATATTTTCTCTAATGAGCCCTATTTGTAGTTCTTCTCCCATCATACTTGTTACTTATGAAATTAACTCTATTTCACTTGTCACTTTTGGTTATGAAAAAATGGAGCTCACTTCCTGTTCTTTCAAAAGCTAGATTATTTTTTCCCTAGCATAGTTGCTTGAAATGTGTTTTTTTAAATTATTGATCATTTAGGAATGTTTATTTCTGCTTCATAACTCACTGGTGATGCCATATACATTTTTAGGATTACTGTTAGCATTACTGTCAAATTTGGGAAAACCTTTATCAAGATATAATTTCTGGCCTGCAACTTCAAATAATGCCTGATGTGTGTGCACAATGGGTAGTAGCAATAGACCAGCAATAGATTAGCTATACAAGGAAGTGATTGCAAAACACATACATATTCTTCTGAACCCAAACTAGATATATGCTTAATTTAATTTCCCCTTAGATAGATCTCTAACATTCTCATGACGTCATTCACATACAATTATTTGCAAAATTAAAAGAAATATTTCATCAAGTGAACACATTGCTGGAACTTCTCAGGCCTTGAAAGGGTTAGTGAAAGTAAGGGATCCTGAACTTAAACTTCTTTAGCTTCATGGTAAATCCACTTGCTTATATAAAAAGAGCCCTGGAACAAGAAGTGAATATTCCTGCAGAGAAGCACAGAACATGAACAGGGGCACACCAAAGATCCAAAGTACTGGAGGGACGTTAACCTTCTTTATCCTGTTTAACAGCTAATTCCTCTCAGTATAGAGAAAGTTAAGATTGATGCCAGCCTTCCTTAAGTGCCACCAAGCCCATATGACTAAACTTCTGCATCATTGTTTCTGCTTAGCACCCTACTTTCTCTCCCAGACTGAAGACCTGTCTTAAGTCCCCATTCATTTGGCTGGAGTGATAATATCTGTTAAAGTTAGATATTGCTGCCTAACAAAGCACCCCAAAACTCAGTGACTTAAAACAACAATTTTATCATGCATAATTTTGTGGACTGGAAGTTAGATCACAGTTCATTGGGTATGGTTCATCTCATCTCCATGTGGCATTAGCTGGGGTCACTCATGTATTTGCATTCATCTGGGAGCTCACCTAGGGCTGCAATGTCCTAGATGGCTTTACTCACATGGCACCTAGGCTCAGGGTGACTGGATGGCTATGGGCTGGCTGGATCTCTCTCTCTCTCTCTCTCTCTCTCTCTCTCTCTCTCTCTCTCTCTCTGTCTTCTGGAAATCTACTAGCCTAACTCTTTCCATGCTGGTTGTATCCTAAGACAGTCATAATGAAAGTGGCCAGATTTCTAAAGGGGTAGGATGCAAACTGGCACTGAATTATTGCTTGCCACATTCTGTTGGTGAAAGCAAGTCACAAGGTGAGCTCCCAGATGAATCCAAGGGGAAGGAAAATAGATTTCTACTACTTGATGGGAAAATCAACATACATGTTGGTGTCCATCTTTGCAAATAATTTTCTACAATTGTTCCTCTGGCCACAGCAACTCATGTCTCTCTTGAGCGCAAACTTTACCCAGCTCGCTCTCAAGACCTGCTAAAGAAGTCTCATCCAATTATTTACTGGTTCAAAGTCCAGTGTATTGTGGTCTGCATCAGGTCCTAATGTGGGTCTCCCTCTCCATGGAGAATAAGAGGCTGCATAAAGACAGAGAGGCCATATGGAGTAGGAACAAGGGACCCAGGTTCATAGCCAGCACCAAGCCCCAGATGTACGCGTGAGATTAGGTTGGATCCTCCAGATCTAGTTGAGCATTCTCAGCTGCAAACATGTGTAGTAGAAAAGGGCCACTCTCACTGCTTGCATTTCTCACCTGCAGTATCATGAGCAATACAATTGTTATTTTCAGCCACGAAATTTTTGGATCATTTATTATGCAGCTCATTGAAAGAATATTATACTTAGACTTTATCCTCATTTATTTGCTTCTTCTACTAATCCAGGCTTTGGCTTGGATTCACATTGTGACTTTGAGAAGGACCTGAAATTAAGTTTCCATTGCCCTGCCCCATCCCTCTGTAGCTAGTTAACTCTAAATTCCTCATTCTCTGCATCTGTCTACGTGACCAAAATCTGCAAAGGTTTCGTGCCCAAGCCCTTCCATATTATAACAAAAATAGAACAAAACATCACTGAGTTTTTGATTAGGAGCTGACTTATACATTTCAAGAGACCAGTTTCATGACAGATATGTGAACAAGAGCCAAGTTGTGGGCTAAGGAGTGGTGAGAAAGTAACAGTAGCCTGGAAACTTTACAAAATTTGAGAACAAAAAGGAAGGTGAGGGACAGGGAGATAGGTTAAGGGGGTAGGAGTGGGTCTAAAAGAAAGAGAACTAATGCAAATTATATAAATTAAAAAATACATGTGTATATCTATCTCTGTCCCTATCCCTCTTCCTATTCCTGTATCTATCTATCATCTATCTATCTATCTATCTATCTATCTATCTATCTATCTATCTATCTATCATCATCATCTATCATCTGTCTGTCTCTATCTCTTTTCCAGGATGCAACTATTTAAAGACTTGCAGTGGTTCTGAGAAGACTTAAGGAATATGAATACAAGGTGTCAAAAAGCCATGAAATTACCAAGAATGATGATAGAAGAAAGTGTGGAGAGTCAAGTTTTGATTCAAACAGATGCTCCTTTGGAAAACGATTGAAACTGATTTTTCATACAGTGTCATATTTTTCTAGAAAAAAATAGATTAAGAAAATCATATCAAATTTAGTGGAAAATAATTGTGATTTGGCAGCGTCTCTATTTTCAATAAGTTTACGCTGAAGTCAGAAAATCAAGGGAGAACAAAAACGGTTGAAAGTTCTGTAAGAGACTGTGGCAAAGTGGCTATATGAGGTGGTTGTGATCTTGTATTTACTGACATTACTGTTCTAAGAAGCTCCTTCATGGGATAGTCCCAAATATTACTATCTGGCAGGAATAAAAAATAAATGTCCCCAAATTTACCACCACATCATCTGAAAGAGAAGGGACTTAAAGAAACAAATATATATTCAGAATCTTCAAATTGACAGAAACTCCTGCTACACTGAATTGCATCTAGAATATTGTACAAAAATGAATTTTTTGTGTGAACACTAACAATGTCTTCAAGGGATGATAAATTATTATATATCCATGTTCAGTCTCCATGACAGATTGGCTCCTAAATAACACACTGTGCTATCACCATTCTGTATATGAAATGAAAGTACTTCAAGAGACAGAAAATCCAGTTGTTACAAAATGGTGTCATGCTGAACCATTGGTACAAAAACGGCAATAGCAACCTTATGATGAAAGGTAATTTCAGGACAGAAAGTTATATTTGATAATTTTACCCAATGTTTTGTCATTTTATAGTATGGGTTGCCATTTTTCTGTTTCCCATAATAGTTTCTGTGCCCTCCCCCATCCATATAGTTTAAGTTTTTGTTCTATCAACGCCCCATTTCTATTGCCAGTTTCTGTATTATCTTTTGCTACAGCAATACTGCATTACAAACAACCACTATGAATTTATTGTGCATATAACATGTTTGCTTTTTTGGTCAGCTGTGGCTCTGTGCTCCAGCCAGTAGACTGAGGATTGACACTATGTGTCTTCTTAGTTTGGGAATGGGTCTAAAGGAGCTTCCTCTATCTGCACCAACTGTTCTTACACGGCAGCAGACAGGAAGAGCAAGCCCTGCTGAATCAAGCAATCACATTTAGAGCTTTTATTCAGAACTGTTCACATCCCATAGGCAAAAGTATGCCATAATATCACATGGCCACCCCCTAAATCAGTGAGGTGGGGAGGACATCTCTCGTGTGACAATAGGCAGGGATGTAACATTCTATTACAAGGAGAGAGCGAGGAGTTGGAATCAATTATCCAATCTACCACAAATGAAAACTGCGTGGGTAAACTTTGTTTTCTTCTGAATCCATGAGTGAACTATAATGAAGGTACATTACCACTTTGATATCTGTTCAAGAAAGAAATATGTTCCGAGTTAGAGAAACTGAAGCAGGCTGCCAGAGAATATATCTGATCTGTGACTTTCTTGGATTTGGTGACAGCAGAGATGATTTTTCACTCTCAGTTAAATGAAAAAGTTTCAAAATTGCATTTGCTGTTATTCCAATAATGCATCTCCCAGAAAAGTCTAGACTAATGCAGACGCTCTATGGTGTCAGATAAAGTGAAATACTGTTATTAAAATGTCTGAATTTTCTGAGTGCCAATGCACATTAAAATGTTATCATAATGTTATCATTATGTATAGTAAACAATTAATAGAACAATGGCCCTTCCAGATGTTTCCCAATTATTCTTTTCTCATTGAGAACAATTAAATAATGACTAATAAGTAGAGGGCACACTCCTTACCACCCTCTACCCGGTAATATGTTACAACCAAATTACATACTGCCACACTAACAGATATTTATTAGCAGACTGACACAAAACATTCCTGCAACCTCTTCTGTAAGGACTTAGATGAAGTTCTAGTCCTGTTTCTTTGGCTGTTTCAGAAGCACCATGAAAGAAAGTTTCATTCAAGACAACCTATCATGACGATATTCTAGTATCAGGATTTGACTGTTCTAGTTTGACTGAGGTGACAGAAATCATCCAGTGTGAGGAATAAATAAACTGTTACAGTATTGGACCATTAGATTTTGGGTTTACTTGTTATACTTCAGGATACCCTGACTGATACATCACTTTTTACAGATAAGGGTTAGCCCTGGTCATACTTTCTTCATTTATTAGAGCGGGAAGTGAATCATTAGAGCTTCATGAATTGCATACATAAAGAAATTGACCGGGCTGGCCCGGTGGCTCAGGCGGTTGAAGCTCCGTGCTCCTAACTCCAAAGGCTGCCAGTTTGATTCCCACATGGGCCAGTGGGCTCTCAACCACAAGGTTGCCAGTTCGATTCCTTGAGTCCCGCAAGGGATGGTGGGCTGTGCCCCCTGCAACTAGCAACAGCAACTGGACCTGGAGCTGAGCTGCGCCCTCCACAACTAAGACTGAAAGGACAACAACTTGACTTGGAAAAAAGTCCTGGAAGTACACACTGTTCCTCAATAAAGTCCTGTTCCCCTTCCCCAATATAATCTTAAAAAAAAAAAAAGAAAGAAAGAAACTGGCTAAGTATGAAGAAATGTGTGTATACATGTATAATAAATATTACTATGTGTCACTCAAGTCATATACATATTTATTTTCCCTTAGGAGTAGTGTGGCTCATAGATGACATTGATGAAAGTGTTCCAGAAGATATATGTGACATGTGTAGTGAGTTTTAGAATTATCTAGGAGAAAGTCTGCCTTAAAAAGGCTAAGTCCTAAAATACTCTGAGTTTCTTCACCTCTTCCTTGAGTAGCAGGAAAGTATTCAGAATTAAATGTAAATAAACATTTTACTACTCAAATATTTTGATTCTCCTATACCTTACCATTAAATAAACTTTATTTATTTTCATTAAAATTGAAGAATTAAAAATGACCAGAGAGAAGAATAGAGAAAGAATACAAAAATAATGGTAAAATCTAAGGCTCTGTAAGCCATACTTAAACTGAGTTAAGTGCTATCATTATATCCATGAAATTCTTTTACTAATATTTTATTTTGAGAAGATGTTTAAGCTATATCTTGATTCTTTTTAGTAATGAGATGAATTCGATCAAAATCCATTAACAGGGTGTTGGAGTAGTTAACAAGAAATAATCAGAGAGACAGATGTACTTGAAGTCCTGGGGAGTCCAGCAATTTCTTAAGTAGCAATGGATAATGAAGACAGTGGATAAAAATGTAGATGCAAAGATGATTATATGAGGTCAGACAATTAAGTTTGTGAACCCATCCTAGAAAAAGTGCTACATACCTCATTGCTGAATATCACTATGGTCACCTTCGAAGCACTCCCCTTGGGAAGCTATGTACCGACCCCAGCAGCTAGTTCACCCTTCAAAGCATTTTGGAACTCTTTCTCTGGAATGGCCATAAGAGCTGTTGTTGTGTTACCCTTCATGTAAGACCTGGTAAGTCTAATAACACAACATATAGGCACATCCAGGCTGGGATATCAAGTGTAAATAAAAAACCTCTTTCTTTAAATGGTTTTCATAGATCAGTGGTGCTTTAAAGTGTACGTGGTGACTCTTGGGGGCATGACTAAAGAGTGCACCCCTTGATGGTCCTGACGTCATGAAGAAATCTAGGTCAGGAAACAAGCAGACACATAACTTGCACTTATATTCCTTTTTGTTTTGTAATTCTTTGGATGTAAGTGGTATTTTCTAGGTCAGGTCACAAAATCATCCATCTTTCCTGTCTATAAAGATGAATTCTAAGAACAAATATTATTGGCCATATGATTAAAATAAACTAGATAAAAAGAATAATATTAGGTTTCATCATCTTTTCCTATGAAAGTAATACATGGCAGGATTGCTATTTCACTTAAACATTAATCTATTGCTTTTGACAGCAACAACAAAGGGTCTGAGAAGAATGACTCAGACACGTGGATGTTGTCTCATTTCACCAAATATTAGGCACTAGATTTAAAGACTTCTGTTTCATTCCTTAGGGGTCTACTACTTCTCCCGGTGTCAGTCTGGTGATCGATCACTTCAGACAGTGCCTACTCTGTTACCTTGCACAGCTACTGAGTATTTTTATGAGTGAGTAACGTTCATGTTAAGTTCTATAGTAATACAATCCTGACTCCTGACTTACTTGATCCATTCAACTACTCAACACTATGCATAAAATGTAAGCAATGACTGATTACTACATTTAGTTGTATGATCATTATAATAGAAATAATTGATAAATTTGTGCCATTAAGTAATTGGTTTTAGGAACCTATAAGTAATAAGCAGGAATAGACATTTAATATGACTATTATCCTCATCACTATATAGTTGGCCATTCAAGGTGTTCTAATGACCACGAAGCAGTGCTATATCTGACTACGTAATGGTCTGTGATCATAATCATGATCAATGTAAAACTGCTCCAGGGGGAAATAGGGAGATGATGCTATTAGATATTAATTAATCATCTAGAAGAGATTTCTAGCCTTGACCAGATGTGGATTTCACTCCATCAAGTTTTCTTGGAAAAGCCCAGACCCTAGTTCCGTCAAATGACCTATGGAAATATTGCTGTCAGGCTCCAAAGACACCTGGACTCTCCAGATCCTTTCACTTTGATGCTGCAGAAGCTTCCTGTAGTGTTTCTCTGGATCTGAGCTGAAGGAGCTGAAGGAGTTCAAGTTAGCAGTTCGCTTTTAGTTAACTAGGTGACTTTGCCAATAGGAATTTTGTATTCCCACCACTTCGAGGTATCAGGCTTGTATTGTATTTCCATCTGAGGGAAGAGAAAATAAAGTAGCATATTCTTGGCAACATACAGCTATTCTAGCATTGCTGAGCTCACTTCTCATCTACATGCCAGGGTAAAAGACAGCATTCTTCAAGGAGAAGCACCTACTTTTTGCTGTCACTAGTATTATTGATCTAGACTATGTCTTATTCCAAATGAACTTGGTACAAAGTCTGCACCTCCTGTGACTGACAAATGATGGCATTTCTCTGCTTTGTCTCTGAGAGTGAAGGGTTTCATGAGGTTATCAGGAAGATGCTATTCACATGTGTAGGGAATGAGAGCAGACAGGTCCAGACACATCACTTTTTTCACAGCATTCTACTTGCTTGGAGTCCTATGCTTCATAAAAGTACCACCAGGGAAGTAGCATCTTGTAGAAATGGCATAGAACTGTGTAGTTCCAATCCATGATTTGTTCGTTGCTAGCTACATGACCTTAAGCAAATCACCAAATGACCATAGATCTTAGTTTTGTAATTTGTAAAAGAAGACTAAGGATTGCTGTAAGATTCAAATTATATCTAGGACAGTGTATATTAGGGACGCGGTGAGTGTTAGCTCTTATATAGAATGACTCAGCTCCTGAAACTGGGGGGGAAAAAAACCAATGTTAACCGTTTTCAATTTCTATGTCATTCCACTCAAGAATTGTATTTCAGAGACAGAGTATTTTTTGTTGCTGTTGTTTGTTTGACATTCAGTATTATTTTATACTAGTTTCAGGTGTACAGCATAGTGGTTAGACATTTATATGTAATTTACAAAGTGATCCCCTGACTAGTCTAGTACCCACCTGGCACTATACATAGTTATTACCATATTATTGACTGTATTCTCTAGGCTTTACTTTACATCCCCATGACCAATCTGTACTTCTTAATCCCTTCACATTTTCACCCATCCCCCCAGCCCTCCTGTCAGGAAGAGAGTATTTGAATGGCCCATTTTTAAGGCATGGATGTGTCTCTCATCTAGAGGAAGCTAAGGCGTCTTATTACAGTCCTGCCAGACCACATTCAATGGGGGTTAATTTCTCAAAATGAAATTTGGGTGCTGTTAGAAAGGAGAAATAGGTGCTGGGAAGCCAACCTCTTAGCCCTCAAAAACATACAAACCGTTCACCACAATTAGCTGAATTATTTTAAGAAACCTAGTTAATTGTTTTCAATTTTGCATGGATCCAGAACAGTAGGGTGACCTGGATTTACAAAGCTTAACTTAAAATATTCAAGGATGTGAGGTCCTAGATCATCAGTCTTCATTTTCTCAGATCTTAAACCACACAAACATGTTTGGAGAATGCGAAAAACACCATTACATTTAATTTGATTGAGCCTGTACTGTCATTTCAGATAATGAAGATTATTTTGCATTTTAATTGATGAAATTAATTATGCAAATCGTAAATGATGATTTACATAATTACATAATTTCGTGTCTCCCCCAAAATAAGATCTAACCGGAAAATAAGCCCTAGCATGATTTTTCAGGATGACATCCCTTGAACATAAGCCCTAATGTGTCTTTTGGAGCAAAAATTAATATAAGACCCAGTCTTATTTTCAGGGAAACACGGTATCATATTGGCTTTCTCTATCAGTAATCAAAAGAACAACAATTTGTTAAGCAAATATTATATCCCAGGCACTGAACAGGACTTTGACATTTGTTACTTTATATAAACTGTAGGTAGGTGCTGTTATTTCCATTTTGCAAATGAGAAAACAGAGGCAAATAAGATTAAGGAATTTGACTTAGGACACTCAGAAATTAAGCAATTCAGTTCACATTGAAATCCAGGCTAGGAATCTCATACTTTTCTCACCAAATTAATCTGCGGATCAGTACCAGGGACTTTTATGTTATAATTTAATAATGGATTGAAAAAAATATGGTATGGTGTGTTCAAAACACATTTCACCATCTTTCTCCATTTACAAAATACATTTCATAGCTGAGTAGGAAGGGACTGTAACAGAAGAAAATAGTACTCAATAGTATATAGTAATTTATTTATATGGAAGAATTATAAGGATAATCCTATTGTACACTTAATCATAAATAATATGCCACATGAGTAACTTAAGTGCTATATAGTTTTGATTCTACAGAAGAAAAAAAGAACTTTCCTCAGTATTTTAAAAATGCTTCAAGGAAATCATAAACCTGATATATAGATTTACGTATTTTTAATTCATAATAATATGACAGATTTTTCATCCAAGGTGTCTAGGCAAAAGAATTTTATTTGCAGAAATAGATTTTACATTATCAACAAACCTTTCAATACAGATAATTAACCATTTACTTATTTATTTTCAGAAACAAAGGCAGTTTATTTATTCACAGTAAAAGCAGCAGCCACAGCCATATCTTGGGTCTATTTCCTGAGCCCCAATCTCTACAGGATGTCAATCTCTTTTGCAATGTAACCTTGTATACCAACATCAAAAGGTAGAGTCTGTTCCCCTCTTGAATGTGGCCTGACCCTGTGACCTCATTTGTTCAACAGGGAGCCAGACGGTGTCTGCACATGCAATGGGGTACATCACAGGGGAGGAATCCCAAATTTCAGGAACTCAGATCTTTTATAGGGCTCTTAGTGACCTGTCCATTCTCCCTTCCAGAGAGAGCAATTGCCCTGGAATATAAGCAAATCTCTTTACTTTGACGACTCTGCACTGGGAGACGGCGCAGAGGGAGACTGCTGTGAGCTTTACTCAGATAATTAACAATTTAATGCTCCCCTAGAAGAAATCTTTGCATCTGAGACTCAAGGCCTCTATAACCCAATTACCTGAGAGTCAATTTTCCTAGGGCTTTGAATGAGAAAAGAAAAACCTTTGTCTCATATTTCTAATGCAAAGAGAGCAAATGATTTCTGCTTCAAGAAGGATTTCATTTCTTCAGGGGACCCAGATGCAAGTTAATAACCTGAACACAGTAAAAACAAACAAAACAAAACAAAACAAAGAGCATGTGGTGGATGTTCAGCTACACACTCTGCTAAGCACTTCAGATAAATCATTGCATTCAATACTCATGACAACTACTAGTTTTTAATTTTAAAACTAAATTGTGGTTAAGCTTCCTTTTCATTTCTACCTTGAAAGACAGTTTTGTTCAAAGACCATTGAGAATGTTCAGAACAAAGGCAGACACTGGGCTTCCTTAAAAGGTGCTTTATTGTGTTTTTCACACCGTTAGAGGAAAACGAAAGGGGAGAGAAGAGAAGAGGAAGAGGAGGTTTATGTAACTCTTTACTGACTCTTAGATGATTTGGTAGTGCCAATGGACAAACAGGCAAGCCATAAATATTGAGAGTGCGTGTTCATGAAGCTGTTCTACCTTGGGGCTGGTTATTCTTGTTTACGTGTCTGGTGAGTAGAGTGATAGCCAGAAGACCATGCTCTTGCTCCCAGTGGCAGGGCCCTCCACCCTGGGTGGAGGCTGTATTCTTCTCATCTCCCCATGGGACCTCCCCACCCATTCACTCTGTACTGTGGGCCTTCTGCCTTGACAGATGGTTCTTATTTAGACTGCATGTACTTTTTATTTTCTCTAGGCACCCTCTCCCCACAGCCTATATTTGACATTTTTGGTTAGTGTTTTTGCTCTGCTATAGTTTTAAGCAGTTTAGAGAAGTTAATATCTTCTCTACAGAAAAAAATACACATTCCATCCAAAGAAATTACATACATAGTCACACATAAACGCATGGTGTATATGTGTATGTGTGTATCTCCCAAAGGAAAAAAAATAACATCCCATTTGATGGATCAGGAAACTTGAGAAGGTGAGGTTAAATACATGACCAAAGACGCAGCTAGAAGAATGGACTTGGGATTTAAATCCAAGTAGAGTAGAGCTCTAACCTTAACTGGTTTGACCAATGAACAGTTTACTTACTATCAAATAGTGGAAGAAATATACATGAGGGACAGTACATTAAAAAAAATAGTTCCTATATAATTTTTTTTTGTATTTAAGATTCACTCTCTCACTCATTAGAGTATATGTTAGATCCTCAAAGCCATACAAGTGAGTTAAATATATAAACTTATTCCCAGGAAATGAGTTCTCGGGAATAAGTCTGATGCTTATTTGGGGATTTAACAACTTCTCAACAAACTCTGAAAATAAAAGTAATATGGATGTATTAATTTTTAAAAAAGTAATATGCATATGCTGTACATTCACTTGTAAAATTCTTCATATCACTGTATAAACAGTTTTACGCTGAGATTCTAGGAAATATCTATTTGAATGTTTCTCTCATTAGAAGCAACAAATCATACCACATCCAGAAAGCTTCTGAGAGAACTCCCTTAATAGAAATGGTCTTTTAAAATGAAGATGCTTTATTGACTAAAATAAAAGCACAAGCCTTGAATACACGGCTTTCAGTTATAGGATTTATCAGTGCCCCTAGGAGTTAGCCAAGTTTAGGTGCATTACTCTGATAAAGAACTAATTTTCTAGTTCAGAGGCAGAAATTAGCAGAAGATTCTTTTTCTCCTTTTAAATGATTACACCTTTTACACAGGAACACAAACTCACAAGGATAAAATGAGGAGGCTTTATGGCTTCAGCTTTCTTTTCTTATCCCAAGCTTATCATGAAGATAATATGCTTAGACCACTACCAGTATGCAAGATTGCAGAACAGAATTTCTTTGTACAGGGAACATGACAGATATTAGTGGTATTTGTATACATTCCTTATGAAATGTTGTATTCAATAAATGTTTATTGAACATCTATATTGTGGATAGCACAATGTTAAGCTATGTGACGGAAACAGTAAAGATGTCTGCCCTCAAGGAGCTTATACCATAGATGAGGAGATGGGACTTATATACATGGAAAACTCAATAGTGGAAAGATGGCGCTAGAAAGGGCATGAGAGGGGAGAGAGAGAGAGAGAGAGAGAGAGAGAGAGAGAGAGAGAGATTTCCATAGATAGAGGTGATCTAGCCCAGAATTCTTAGAGGACAGTGGATTTGACTTGAGATCTATAGGAGAATAACATAAAAATAGGAAGAACAGAATAAGAAGAACATTCTTCAGAGAAAAAAATTACAAAAAGTCAGAAGTGGATGGAGTAAATCTAACATCTTCTGCAAGGGAGAAGTGGAAGATATGAATGTAAAGTCAAATGGCCAAAGGGTTAGTAGGCCAGGGTAAGGAGTATAAATTTTATTCAAAATGTAATTGGAAACCACTGAAGATTTTTGAGAACAGGACATGGTAGAAGTAGTATTTTTTTAATGAAAATTAACTGGTATGGAAAGAAGGGAGGCACATTAGGAGGCTTTAGTAAGAATCTTGGAATAAAAGGGGGCTTATATGAAGATGGTAATATAGAAATAGGAAAACAAGAATTGGTTGAAAGTGATGCTTAGGAGACTAGACTTTGGATGGTGAGCAGGCAATGGCAAATACAGATGATGCATTACTAAGTTGTACACCTGAAATTTATATAATATTATTAACTTATGTCATCCCAATAAATTTAATTAAAAAGAAAGAGATGTTTACAGGACTTTATTAAATAAGAATGATAAATAAAATAAAATAGTAAAGACAAACATGTTTCTGAGGTTAGACCAGGGAACAGTGAATGTTTCATTATTGACAGAATTATTGAACTCAGGAGAGCAATCCAATTTTTGGAAGATAGAAAATTCAGATTTGATATGTGTTTGGTTGAGGTAGTAGTAGAATAGGCATATTTCCCTGAATCATTACATATTACTTTTGTACATCTAATGATTATTTGCATTTATTGAGAGAACTACTTTTTAATGGAGTCTTTGATGAACCCTCTTTAAAAAAGGAGATATTTTTATGTAAATCATACACTCCTTATTTTATAAAGTTTGGTTTTCCTTTGTTGGATTTTTAAAAGCAGCATACTCTTATAGAGTCATCTCTGAGAGCTAGGATGAATTTCCCTATGAATTTTTCCTTTATTTCCACCATGGCCCAGAGTCTTTTACACTCAGCCCTGCTCCTCAAACTTGGCTCCCGATTGGAAACACTGGGGGAGTTATAAAAAATATATACTGACGTCTGAGCTCCACTCCCAGGAGTTGTGTTTTAATTGGTTTTGGAGGTACTGTGGGTGTTGAGATTTTAAAAAAGCTTCCCAGGTGATTCTAACGTGCAGCAAAATGTGAGAACCATGCATGCACAGTTAATCAGCATGGAAAAAAACCATTTTCCTGTGGGCTAAAGTCTAAAAGTAATCAAGATAAACATAATTAAGTATTGGAGGTAAGTTTAAGAAAAATGATACTTGTCTCTGTTTAATTCCCTGTTTGCTCATTTTTCAAAATTACCCACAATCAGGGAGCAACACTGAACACTCCAAAGCAGCCCATCCTTGAAAAATTTGAGAGACAGAGGCTGCCAGTTCTCCAGATCCCTCATCACTTGGTGGCACTCAGGGGAATGAAGGGGAGAAAGAGTTAAGACAAGGGACGGGGTTTCTGGAGATGAATACCATCACTGGGGTCAACCCATCCTTGTGAGTCTGCCCTCCCTGCCTGTTAACCCCCTCCTCAGCCCCAAATGTCCAGAAGCTTGAACATAATACCCAACCATAGTGTGTCCATAATTCTATTATGGAGACACTCAAGATTTCCCTGTGCTGCATTTCTTCCCCTCTACCTGTTGAAAACAAAAATAATTGAAAAATCTATAGACTAAAATTGCTATATTTTACAATGTATCCCATTTTCTATATTATTTCCAGATAAATGGGATACCAGCTCACTTGCCATAATATCTAAAGCCCTGTTGATTGCCAGCTACTAACTAGAGTAGAAAAGAAAGGCACCTAAGGAAAACAATGATAAACAACCACTGATCCAAATGAGATTAAATTAGTTGCCACAATGATCATCTGAAGAATAACTTTATGAACAAAATAGATTCAAAACGCAGCACAATATAATCTGAAGTCTAAATTTAATTTAAAAAACCACAACAACTTTCAAAACATACCAAAGTGCCTTACATATAGATATCAAAGCACCATCAACAGGTAGTAAAATTTAACTTTGAAATCTGCTTATGAAGCAAGGACAGAAAGTTTAAGTGTAATTGTTTTAGGTTCAGTTTACAAGATGATAAATGCTATATTCCAACAGGCAATGTGAGGTCACCTATATGACTTGAAAAAGAGAAGGACAAAAACTCATTTTATGATGCTTAAATTACTCTTGCAAATAAGTATATACATGGGTTAGGAGGTTAGAGATTAGAGGAAGATATTGGGAGAGTTGTTTCATCCAGGGTGGGTCTCGAATTATCGTCCCGAAGGGCAAAGGTATGTTGCGAGTGAACTTCTAGCTGTAGAATTACATTTACCCTGTCCAGCAGTGCTTCCTGGAGGGATGTGAGAACTGACAAAATGGAAAGCAGAGATACATGCCAGATCCTAGGGATAAAGGAGAAGTGGTAAGTGGCCACCCAGAACTGTTTCCATTCAGTGAGAGATTACCTGTGACTGGCCTCCAAGAAGCCCCAGTGAAGTTGCTCAATGAGAAATGATATCACCCAAGAAAGATCTTTCCTGGTTCCCTATTTCTCCTTTAAACCACGTGCCTCTGATGGTAAGGAATCTGGTTAGCCATCTGCCTGAAGAGAAGAAACTGCTCATATCCCCTCTCCCTTTCCTAGAAGGTCCAAACTTAGGTAGAGGAAGTTTAACCTTTAAAATGTGAAGTTTTTGACTATTTCATTGGATTGAACATAGCAGTTACTAAACAAAGACTACGCTTTTGCCTAGAAATGACAAAAACTTTTTGTTGCCTAAAACTGACAAGCCAAGTTGTGGAACTTTTTCCCAGTTCAGGGAAATATCTAGTCCCACTGAAAGGCTATGGGGAAAATGAAGTTGACTTTTGATTAGGCGTCCTGAGTTCTGCTCCCTCAATTCTAGGGCTACACAGGTCTGTTATATTATAGGAGAGTTGCTGCTACCAAAAGATGAACCCCACCAAAGGAAATTGCTAAGTAGTAGAGATTACTCACTGGAGACTCACTTGAAGAAAGCATAGCAGTATTTGAACACTCCTCCCTATCCATTCTCCACTGGCTCCAGAGAAAAGTAAAGAAGATACCCCCTACCTGTTCATCTCCATGGTGGGTTCAGTGATTTCTGAGGTTCCCTTGACTTGGACAAGCTTAATATGCCATTGGAAACCCAGCTTTTAGTAATACTGGCTGTTCTAGGAGGGGGGGTATTCTCTCCCCCTCCCCCTTTTTAACATACAAGCCAGAATGTCCATTTAAAAGAACCTTCTCTTCAAGGTGACAATGAGCATATTTAGGAAACCATCAGACATGAAGAAATGATTTTGACCATCTAATACATGTGGTGTCTAAGGGAAACTGATGACTCCAGTTTTGAGAATTTCGAGTCAGGTAGGCGTGGACAGTGGTCTCATGGAGGATGGGTTTTGGCCTCCCAGCATACTTCTTACCCTCCTAAATAATTGTAGTCTTGGAAGAAGGGACAGCAAAAAAGAGGGACTGTTCAATATAGGATAGTTGAATAAAAATTTTGGAAACTAAATCTTATTACTGTTTTTTTAATTTAAGAGATGAGACATTTCTGAGTACATTCTGGTTTTTTAAAATCCTATCCCTCTGATTCATAGTTTAGTTCTGTCACTCAATACTTTTGCCTTTTGATGTCACAGGTTCAAAAGTACATGCTTTTAAAAAAGTACATACTATTGCATTTTAAAAGGCTTTGGGGATATTCTCAGTACCATTAAAAAACAAACAAACAACTCTTTTCACTCACTTGGGACATATATGAGGAATTCAAAGGTGAATCATTTTACAGCTCAGGTTTTGACCACAGTTTTATTACCTCCATATCTTATTTGACAAGTGGTATCTTTATTAAAAAGGCCAATGAATTCAGCTAGAAAGTCTAAACACATCTTTTTGTGATTGCCTAGGAAATCCGGGATTAACCCCAGTCCTGATTTAACCTAAAGCTTATGATTTAAATTCCTAATTATCATTTCCGTTTTATCATTATGAACAATTGATAAATCATTTATTTCAAACGAGTATTGTAGATGCCATTCCATTTCTGCTGCAAAAGCTCATTTATTAAAGATTTCAAATTTCAGAGATTTGACCAGAAACTTTCACATCATACCTTTTCTAGTGGTACCTATCTTCACAACTTTTATCAAAAAATTTTTGATAGTTTTTACTGAATTTTCACTGCAGAGTATTAGCTCATATCATGAAAATTATCATGAAAATTATCACTAAGTATTTTTGAGCCTTGACTCACTTAATAACCTTAACATAAAACAAAGTATAATAAATTTCCCTTTGACTACTGTCTATATTTTTATATGACATTTTATAGGTAACTATTATACTGAATTTATTTGTTTTCAGGAATGTATTTATTAGAAAGATGTCGATTAAAAAGCCTTATATACTTTAAAAACAGTTACCCACCCTTACAGAATTTTACTTAAATATATAAATACGATCGTTTCATAGATTTTTAAAAGCTAATATACATTTTTTTCTCTTTGGGCTTCGATTTCCCTATAATGCCTCTCCTTGCACACATTATATTAGATCCTCCACCCACCTCCAGGACAACCCATATTAATAACTTAGTATGAATTACTTCAATGAACCCAGTAGATCAATCCGCAATTTTCCTTGCGCTCACATAATTCTACACTGACATATATACATATACAGGATTTCCAGATACTGGGAATTCTGTCTCTTTCTCCAAAAGTATGATTTCATGTACAGTTTTCTGCTTCTTGATTTATCACTCAATAGTATCTCTTGGAAATTTCTTTAAATCATCTGATCTATCTCTGTTATTTACAATGGCCACATAATATTCTGTTATGTGATGCATTTCTCAGGTATTTGTCTATCAATGGGTATTCATTATTTTGTTTCCATGCTTAAACTCTTCTGATAAATGTTCTAATATAAGAATCATTTCTATAAGCATGCTCTCACAAACTGGCTTTTATGTCTATGGGATAGATTCCCAAGAGTGTAATTGCTGTGTTGAAGAGTATTTGTAGTTTTAATTTTAATAGATCTCCAGATTGCTTTCTGTAAAGGCTGAAATACTTCGAACTTCTAGCAGTGCATGAAAGTATACCTTTTTCCAGATTTTCACTAGTAATAAGCTCTATAATTCAATTATTTTCCCCTGGGCTCATAGGTGAAATACGGTATGTCACTGTCACTTTAATTTGCATTTCCCCAAGTACTAGTAGAGCTGAGTCTTCTATTAAACATCTATTGTTCATTTGGATTTATTTTCTGTCAATTGTCTGTTCACACATTTTACCCATTTTATCCCCATTGGATTGTATGTGTGTGTGTGTGTGTGTGTGTGTGTGTGTGTGTGTGTTTATGTATGTATGTATGTGTTTGTAGTATGTGAATAAATTACAAAAGTTCTTTACACATTATAGATAATAGCTTTGTGTTTAACTGATTTTATTTTGTTCAACTTTGGTTACTGTACTTTGGCCACATATTTCTTTTTATGCAGTCAAAATGACAAAAAGGCAGTAAAAATTATCTATAACATCAAGGTCTCTTCCCCCCTTTTTGAAGTATATAAGCCCCTGGACTCCTGAATCCTATGCTGTAGAAATAACTACAATCAATGTATTGGTATGTAACCACCCAATTTTTAATTCAGGCATACAGAAATATATCTAAGTCTTTATTGTGAAGAGGTACATTATGAAGTATCGGCGTGGTTTTTTGGGTCCCTTTAATTCCTTAGTTTACTCACTTCCTCCTTTCTTCTAAAGACACATGCATTACTAATAGGAAAAACGGGTTTGAAAAATATCTTGTCCATTTATTTTTTATTCTTTGACATAGGAAAAGAGGTAATTACATTTTTCCTGGCCTAAGATATAAACAAAAAGAATCAGAGAGGAAGCAAAACACTAGGCTTGACTGGATCTTTGAGGAGATGGCCTTGAATTTCGGAGGCTCCCTTTTAGGTCAAAAACCCTTTGTGAGGTGATAGAGCCCTCAGGAACGTTAGGCGATCTGAGGACGGTATATCAGCATCACCAGCAGAGGAGGGGGAACCACACACAAGTGGCAGCAACAGCAAGGATCTCACCTCTCACATGAACACCCAGGGGTTCCTAGCGGAAGGGGCTGCAGTGACTTAGTGAGGAAGAAGCGTCCCTGGATTGCTACTGCATCGTGGGGTAGCACGAGGTTTTATGGACACCTGAGTTAGTGACAAAGGCCCTCCATGCACTTTCTTAGGCAGCTGAGACCGTGGCTGCTGGTACAGTAAGTCCTCACTTATCATCGTTGACAGGTTCTTTGAACTGTGGCAAAATGATGTAGTATAACCAGTTTTACCACAGGCTAATGGTTATAAACAAGAGTTAAGTTCCTATGGCATCTCATCAATGTTATAAGACATTGAACGAAATGAGGTTATTGGAGGGCTTACTGTGTTTCTGAAGGAAGTCAGGTCAGGGGGAAGGAGAAAATGACACAGAACAAATGGTAGTCTGGGGCAGGCTTGTGCCCCTTCTCCTGTGAGGCGTCTTTGGGAGCCTGTTTAAATGATGTGGTCGCACAACAGCAAACAGACACATGAACTAGTAATATGGCCTCCATTTAAAATCTCCAGACTAGTGTGGCATGAAGAAAGAAATAACAGGAAACTATTGAACTTTACTAGCATTCAACGAAATTTAAATTGAAGCAATGAAATATACCATTCTTCATGTTTCAAATGAGCAGACACTGAGCACAGGTCATATTCAATGTTTTCAAGAGTGGGCTAAGGGGCGGCCGGTTGGCTCAGTTGGTTAGAGCGTGATGATCCTAACACCAGGGTTGCCAGTTCGATCCCCACATGGGCCAGTGTGAGCTGTGCCCTCCACAACTAGATTGAAATAACTATTTGACTTGGACCTGATGGGTCCTGGAAAACCACGCTTAAAATAAATAAAAGTTTTTAAAAAAGAAAAAGCGAATAAAAGAGTAGGATACTGTTTTATACTGCGGCTACATATATACATTGGTACAAGCTTTCTTAATGGCAATTTAGGAATACATAAAAAGATTCTCACATAAAAAATTCTATTGCTTGGAATTCAAGAAATTAATCAATGAAGAAACACAGACTTGTCTCCCCAGATATTCATCTCAACATTATTTATCAGAGCAAAAATGAGAAATAACCTAAATGGACCATAATAATATATTTTCTCTTTCTCGTAGTTTCTGAGCTTTCTTTAATGAGCAAGTATTTCTTTTATAGAAGGAAAAATAATAATTAGAAAGTTAAAAAGTCATCAGCAGTTCAGGTATTAATATATTACGTTGGTGCAAAGGTAACTGCGGTTTAAAAGGTTAAAAATTGCAAAACCCACAATTACTTTTGCACCAACTTAATAAAAATGCAATCAAATATGGATCACTTCTGAGTCACATGGCCATGACCTGAATGACTAATGTATGTCCACTGCTAAGGCAAGACAAAAACACTGTTCTTCAGGACATTGCAGTGTTTATTTAGAAGGATATGTCATATAATAAATTTAATTTCAGTAATCATAACATTAGAGAAATTTTCTACCCATCCAATTTTTCATCCACAAAATTGTCCCTTTTTAACTGTCTAGAACAGTCAAAACAACCAAAAAATGTGTTGTTTTTTTCTTAAATACATTCAGAAAATGTTTTGTGGATCTCTTGTGAACTTCCAATGTTTAAAGAAAATGAAAAAATAAGTTATACTCTTATAAAAGAAAGAGAAAGGGGGATGAAAGAAAGGGAACCTGACCTAATATTTTAAACAAACATAAATAAGAGAGGGACTGGTAAGGAGTAGAGCTGTATCTTTATTTTTACTTTAAAAAAATCATGATAGTTTCTGATTCTAATATGGCATATAATTATTTCTATTTTACATGAATGATACCTTAATAAGTTCTCAGAGCTAAGCTACTTTTAATATTACTGGGCTTAAGAAATTATTCACAAATCTCTGTCATCTTCTAGATAGAATCTAAAGCCAGTTGGTTACAAAGATTTGTATATTTCATTCCTAAAGGTTTCTCAAATCTTTTTTCCATTTTTTTTTTCCATCACTGCCACTGGTCCAAGCTACTATTATCTTATTTGATCAGCTATAATAGCCTCCTAAATTTCTTTGTTCATCCACTGGACACCATCATCAATTAATTCTTTGCAATGCATACAAACTGGTGTTTTCAACTAACAAACCCATGCAATTCAACTTCCTACTTAAAACTATTAAATGGTTCACCTCACTCTGAAGCTAAAGGCAGCATTAATCAAAATGACTTACCAGGCCCAACATGTACCCACTCTCTTTTGTTCTCTCTCCCCTTTAGCCACAAGGTCTTGTTTGAGTTTTCTCATAATCACTAGGCTCCCTCCTATTCATGGACCTTGGCACATGATGCTTCCTCTACATATAATCCTCTTCCATTTATCTTTCAGATTTCAGCTCCAATATTACTTCCCCCCGGCCTCCTTCATAAACTTTCATCACCCATGTCCTTATATTTTATTGTGCCCCTTATGGTTACAACCTTACTTTTACAGACTAAGTTCCATGAGGGCAAAGCCTATTCATTCTGTGACCATGGACAAGTTACTTGATACCAGAAAAAGGCTCTTTCCATTTCATTTTCCTTGTGAGCAAGAGGCCTTATTATAGCCTCCCTTGTAATTATGTGACCAGGTGACGGAGTTCTGACAAAGGAACATGAGTGGAAGTGATATGATCCGTAGATTTTGAGGCTCTAGGGCATGTTCATCTTTTAAGATGGAAATAGCCTGAATGCCTGTGTGATCACATGGACGATTGCTCAACCACTATGCCTGCACTGGACTGTAATGTGAGATAGATGTAAACTTTTACTGTGTTAAGCTACAGGGATTTGGGGTTGGTTTATCAGAGCATATGATATTACTCTAATTAAAACAGTTACTATATAGGAGTAACTGACATTTCCTTCACAAAAATAGGGACAAATAATGTTTATCAGATAGGGCTTTTGTGAAAATTAAAATAATGTGAGCACAATGCTTTTCATATGGCGGTTATTCAATAGATGTCATCATTGTCAGCATTATGATTTTATTGTATCTTTTCTTTCCTGCTCTCTGGAAAAATGCTTTCCTCTTTCTCCTTTGTTATTTCTTACTCTTACAGTGAGATTTTTTATAGAATTGGAGTACATACTTCCTTTTTGTCTGTTAGAGCTGTTACAGCATTCATTTGTTTTTTAAAGGATTTTAAGGGACTTCTCTATTGATAGAGACTGTGAAGGAGGTTTCAGTGATAACTACAGTAGTTTGATTCTTCAAATACACCCGCCCCCCCCCCATTCTGCAAAGTGGATATGCCTTTCTTCATAGAATTTCAAAGTGAGTTCTGGTATGAAATTAAGGGTCACAAAAGGATGAGTTAATTCTGCATGGAAACATTACCCAATGACTCTACTTGTAGGGGTATTAAAGCCTGAGAACAGCTACAGAGGAAAAGCCCAAAAATCTCTGCATCTTTTGATTTCTAATTTTGCTCCATAAAATTTTTCTTTTTCCAGTTATTTTCAATAAACAAACAAAAAAAAAGTATTTCTTAAGCATCTATGTTGAGGCCTTATAAGAAGTAATGACATATTAAAATTGTTTTTCAAACAATAACTACATAGTGGCAGTTCAGAGGTGGACAGGAATTGGGAACAACTGATGAGGGGAAGAACAGACAATAGCCCATTGCAACAGTCCTGACATTCTGAAGGATTGAAATAGTAGTGGCAATAAGGAAAGAGAGAGAGAGAGATTAGATATGTAAATCAGTTCTGTGATAAAATTGACTCAATTTGGTGCCTTCTGAGATATAAATATTGAGGCTGAAATAAAAGTTAAAGATAATATTGACATGTCTAATATGGGTGACTAGGTGAGTGGTGATGCCTTTTACCAAAAGAAAAATTTTATAAGGTGGGTTTATGAGGGAAGATGAATGTAATGAAAAAATATTTATTTTAAATAAATAGTCCACAATTCTGGAAAAAAAAGGTAAAAAGCATAGAAGAATATACAGTGAAAACTAAGTTTCAATTCCACATTTGACCTCCAGTTTTTAAATTTCCCTCCACTATTTCCCTCCACTATTACCACTTTTTGTTATGTCTGTCAGTTACTAATCACAAACCAATGGAATGTCAGTTAGCAATGGATCTCACTTTTTTTCTGGAGGGCTCAGTAAACATTATATTTTACAGCCTTCCTTGCAAATAGAAGTGGCTATGTTACTAAATTCTGATCAATGATATTAAATAAGAGTGATTGGATTGGATATAGGAAAGTTCCTTAAGAGCGCAAACAGCTTTGCTCTTTTTCCCTTTCTCCTTCATTTTCCTTTGGCCCGGAATGTGGGTGTGATGATGAGAGTTCTAGTAGCCATCTTGGGCAAAAAAGCAAACAGGAAGATGGAAGCCATTCACTGATGATAGTAGATAGATAGATGCACGTGTGCCAGGTGTCTAATGACTGTGGGGCCACCATATCAGTCCTGGACTACTTATTTCCTCATGTCTTTAACATTAAAGAAATATAAACCTGTATCTTGTTTAGAAATTTCTCTCTGCAGCCAAACCTAATCTTAAACAGTTTCTTTTATAAGTTCCATTTTGAAAACGTTAAATATAAGGTCATCCAGGTACAAATACCAGGTGGATAGCTAAAACATGCACTGAAATTTCTTCAAGTGTCTGAGACATACATAGTGGATGCTCAAAAAATATTCATTGAATGAGCTCCAGAAAGACGTCTGGAGGTGAAAGATTTTTGAATTATTGGCAAATGAGTGGTGGTTATAGAATTGCTCCATTTGATGGAGATAAGGTAGAGTAATAAGACAATTGAGATAAAAACACATAGAGCCATTGAGTTTTCTGGTTCTTCAACCTCATCTATTTCTCTATTTATTCAGGCCTTATTTACTGCCCTCAGTAAAGTTTATAATTTTACCTGTGCTGGTTTTTGTATATTTATTGTTAGGTGTATTCCTAGGTATGTTGTACTCTTTATTGCCATTGTTAGATTTTTGAAAAATTATATTTTTTAGTTAGATACTGTGTTTGATATTACTCTATTATCTATATAAGAAATAGCTATTTTCAAAGATATCACAGAGAGGAATGTAAAGGAATTATAAGAATAGAAAGGAATTGTAAGAATAAATATCTGAGCTAGTAAAATAAAAAGTAAGCATATCAAATGACATACTATTAACTTCATTTTATAAAGGAATATGAAGACGAAGGAAAAAAAGCAAGTTATTATACACCTTAAAACAGATGGAAGAAATAAGATTAGAATAAAGATGGATTTTTCATTTTTAAGTTTAAAACAGAAATCCAGTTCTAAGAATTCTATTACTGACATAATTGAAATTCCAAAAATATTGGCACAGCAAAACCATTTCAAAGAAAAGCTGCACTTCTGTATTCTTCAAGTTAGTAGATTACATTTTGATTTTGAGGAAATGGAATTCAAGAGACTAAGAAAAAATACAGACCAAAGTTATAAAAAGCTCATCAAAATATTGCTCATAAAATTAATGAGATATAAAATCCAATCAAAAATCATTATTTGGAAAAGGAATTATTGCCAAAAATCTCTAGAATGAAAGGTCAAAAAATAGAAGGGCAAATAATAAAGTGCAATGCATCTAAAGAATGACAATAAAGTAAAACAGTGCAATGAGTGACTCAGAAATTCAATTGTACTTCAGAACCAAAGGCCCATTGATAACTGGGGTGAATCCAAAGAAGGAAATTTTTAATGCAAACCTTTTGTAATTATTGATATATTTAGGTCTAAAATCATGTATTTTTGTGTTTTCTCTTATGTACAATACTTAGTTTCTTTTTGTCTCCTTTTTGCCTTTTTCTAGATTAATTACTTTTGGTCATTTTAGTGTTTTCCCTTTATTAATTTGGATTTTAATTAAAGATATGTTTTAAAACTAATGGTGATGCTAGCATTTCTTTTCTGTCAATGAAGAACAAAAATTGATAACAATAATTTGATGTACAAGTTATTTGGCAATTAATTCATATATGTTCTATCTGAATACATTTAAAAATTATAGTATACAACTTGTAAGTTCAGTCAGTCTAGCCTACACTGACTTTGGGTTATTATGTGTGCAGGGAAAAAAGAAACCAAGCAAAAATCTAAATCTAAAACCCTTAGAATTAAGTACTTGGTCTTCTGAAGAAACAGTGAGCAACTGAAAACCAGTAATAATACTGTACCTGTACTGTCTCTAACTTATGTTCATATTTTCACTGCAATCTTCTAGATATTACTACTGTGTTTCCCCGAAAATAAGACCGGGTCTTATAATAAGGTTTGCTCCAAAAGACACATTAGGGCTTATGTTCAGGGGATGTCATCCTGAAAAATCATGCTAGGGGCTTAGTTTCTAGTTAGGTCTTACTTTTGGGGAAACACGGTATTATTTTTATCTATTTATTTTTAAAGATTTTATTGGGGAAGGGGAATAGGACTTTATTGGGGAACAGTGTGTACTTGCAGGACTTTTTTCCAAGTCAAGTTGTTGTCCTTTCAATCTTAGTTGTGGAGGGTGCAGCTCAGCTCCAGGTCCAGTTGCCGTTGCTAGTTGCAGGGGGCGCAGCCCACCATCCCTTGCGGAGTCAAACCGGCAACCTTGTGGTTGAGAGGACATGCTCCAACCAACTAAGCCATCTGGGAGCTCATCGCAGCCCAGCTCAAGGTGCTGTGTTCAATCTTAGTTGCAGGGGGTGCTGCCCACCATCCCCTGCGGGACTCGAGGAATCGAACTGGCAACCTTGTGGTTGAGAGCCCACTGTCCCATGTGGGAATCTAGTGGGGAGCCTTCGGCATTAGGAGCACGGAGCTTCAACTGCCTGAGCCACCTGGACGGCCCCCGAAACACGGTATTATTAACACTTATTGATCCTAAAATTAATGTATCTAAACTATTATTTATTTATAGGGAACATTCTATATGAATGTTTATGAACTAATCTAATAATTTAATACAATCAAGCTTCATTACACTGATAATTTGTTTTGGAATGGTGTTTATGAAGGTTACAGTAACTCCAACTTCATTAAAGAAATCTATGAACTAAAAATCTAATACCTTGAAAGGGCTCTTAAAATCTAATTTTGCACAATCCTATGTTTCTAGACTCATTCCATAATTCCCACTTTGTTTCTGGAAGAATTGAGGCCTAGAGTAATTAAATTCCTAGCTTAAGTTCTCATAACCAGTATGTGACAGAAGCCAAAGGGACACTTGAGAGTCTTAGATCTTTTCAGTGAACATGCTGATCCTCTTTCAGATGTACCTTAGATCATAAATCATGATGAAAAGTAAATAATCCTAGTCAAGCATTTAGGTAACTATATTTCCATATCGTCAAAGTCAGTGTGTCATAGTTCATTTATCTCTCCTCCAAAATCAAAGGGAAAGGAGAGCTATTCATTAGTGGAAATGATTTTATTTAAATCGAGCATTCATAATTTTCATTCTCCTCCTGACATTTACAGATCCAGTAGCTAGAGGAAATGAGTAAGAGGAGGACGGATTCTATTTTCAGATGTCTTCACACAGTTCCTGTGATTCTTCTTTCAATCTCTTGAGTGGGACTTTCATGCTTAAATTCAACCATGTGAAGTTTAACACTTCAACATATTCGATATATGTTGAAGTGTTAATAGATACTTATGTTACTTGTTAGTAGATACTTGTATGTTAACAGATACTTGATTTAATAAGTACTATTTACAAAATGCTCTGAAGGACAAGTCAATTGTCTTCTTAATCTCACCATGTGTATTTGTAGCTTCACTGATAAACAGATACCCAATTTTAATACATCATATCATTTTGGTTTTCTTCTTCTCTAAAAATGCAATTCAACAAGAAAAAGAGGATGCAGTTCAAGATTTGAGGATGAGTAATATCCACTTTGACTAAGCTTATTTACAAATAAAGAAATCTACTTGGCTTTCAGTTCTGTTCTGCCTTATGCTAACCTTGAGAAATTTGCTTTAGAAATCCTGCTCCATTAGGCACTATTTTTTAGTGGCCTACAAATTTACATGTTCCAATAATTTTTGTATTTGTTTTAGTCTGGAATAGACAGAGCCCAAACAGAGTTATTAATATCTTTGTAAAATTTCTTCTTTTTTTTTTTTTTTTTTTTTTTTTTTACTAATGTTAAAGATTAACAAACTGATATAGTGGATGATTTCACTTCTCCACGGTAAACCAGCATTTAGTACTAAACATCACTATTCCAGTACTGTTGGCACGCATAGCATTCCCACAAAGTCTATTTCAAGTTTTCTGTTCACATTTTGGCTTTGGCTAAGTTGCGAGAATGTCACTTATGGATGTAATAAGATATTTAAAGATTAGTTTTTTCCTGGCTTGGTCTAGTATGGTATTTCTTAAAGTAGAATCCCAGACCACTGTGATCCATGGAGATATTCATTATAAGAATTTAAAATTTTTATATTTCTTTTCAATGAAAATATTTAAAAATTGCAAGTATATTTGGGGTTGTCTGCATGTCTTATAACCAAATGTGGCAATTTTAGTTCTCATTTTTAATTTTGTGTTGATCATGGGATCATCTTAAGTGATGTTGATTACATTTTAGTGGGGGAATAGACTCTTCTGATCATTGGGGTCAGTGAGTATATTCTCAAGGTAAAAGAATTATGAAGTTTGAGATGTACTGGTCTGGCTCATTAGAAATGAGGGCAAAGCTATTGCCTTCAGCAGAGACCAATACTTCTTGGGAGAGAAGTCTGTGAATTGATAAAGATTTCATCACACATTTTTGAGGGGGTGTTATCTTTTCTTGATTTTATGATTAAAAGTGTGGTTATTCACATGCAAAGAATGAAATTAGATCCTTATCATATATCATAGATAAAAATCAACTCAAAATGGATTAAACACTTAACCATAAGATCTTGAAAAAAACAGAGGAAAAGCTTCATGACATTCATCTTGGCAATGAGGATGTAGACGACACCAAAAACACAGGCAACAGAAGCAAAAAGCAACAAATGGAACTACATCAAACTAAAAACTTTTGCACAGCAAAGGAAACAATCAACAGAGTGAAAAGGACAACCAACAAAATGGGAGAAAGTATTTGCAAATCATGTATTTGACAAAGGGTTAATCTCCAAAATATTATATATATATATACCTCCTACAACTCAATAGGTATATATATACCTCCTACAACTCAGGAAAAAACACACACCAAAAACCTTATAACCTTATTAAGAAATGGGCAAACAACTTGACTAGATATTTCTCCAAGGAAGACACAATAGATATATGAAAAAACTCTCCCCGTCACTAATCATCAGGAATATTCAATTCAAAACCACAATGAGATATCGCCTCATATTATAAACAACAAAAAACAAAACAAAAACCCCAATAAGCAAAAGACAAGTATTGGTAAGGACATGGAGAAAAGGGAACCCTTGCACACTGTTGGTGGGAATGCAAATTGTGCAGTCATTATAGAAATCTGTATGGAGGTGCCTCAAAATATTAAAAATAGAACTATATGATCCAGCAATTCCACTTTTGAGTATTTATTCAAAAGAATTGAAATGGGGATCTTGAAGAGATAGTAACATTCCATGTTCATTCACAAGAACCAAGATGTGGAAATAACCTAAGTGCCCATTGACAGATGAATGAATGGATAAGGAAAATGTGGTATATGCATACAATGGTATACTATTCAGCCTTTAAAAAGAAGGAAATTCTGCAATATGTGGCAACATGGATGAACCTTAAGGATATTATGCTAAGTGAAACAAGGCAGTCCAGAAAGACAAATACGGCAGGATCTGAATTATGTGGGATATCTAAAATAGTCATAGACTCAAAGAGTGTAATGGTGGTTCCAGGGGCTGGAGTGCTCTTAGTATCTGAATCCATTCTGAATGATTCTAATCTTCCAGATTTCCTACAGTTACCACTTTGAGCATGGACAGTTTTACTTGTAACTATGAATGTATAGCGGAGAAAAGTTCAGATCAGGCTTGCCTGTGAATCACTAATTTTTTCCCCATGGATTTGTCTCCCTTTATTTTTTCCAAACCTTAATTTAATATTTCTGTGAAGCTTCACCAGCATCATTTAGAGAGGGGAGTTCTTTTTTTATTTCATTTATACTGATAAGGTACAAAGATACACACACACCCCATAACATATCAGGTTGGTGCAAAAGTAATTACGGTTTAAAAAGTTAAAAATAATTGCAAAACCGCAATAACTTTTGCACCAACCTATCATAATACAGTATAATCGAATGTCAGGTGGCAATAAATGCTATGAAGAAAAATACAGTGGGGTGGTAGAGTGTGCTGATACTGGAGGTGGTGACGGGATACAGAAAGTGACTATCCTAGGAGATCCCTCAGACCCGGAAGTCATTCCTGGCCAACCCCTTGATTCACCTCAAGCTAGGTCCTCCCTCTGGAGCATAGAGACAGCTTCAGGAAGCCCATTTCCAAGGGGTCAGGACCTGTCGTCTACCCAATCCCCTGGATCCTGGAGAGCTGTGGGTCTGAGAGAAAGCAGGGCAGGGCATGCATTGGGCTGGTCAGGGTGGCATGGACTGCGGTTTGTGTGAAGAAAGGGCAAGATGTTGTTTCTGGGGAACAGTCCTCTCGTCTGACGCAAGAGAAGATGGAAGAGCATAGCTTGGGTTTGCAGTGAGAATTAAATAATACTTAGGCCAGGTGGTCAGGGAAGGCCTCTCTAATGAGCAGAGGCTTGAATGAAACGAGGGAGCAAGTAGGAGGAAGCCACGTGGTCTGTGGGGGTAGAGCATCCGAGGCAGTGGGAAGAGGGTGTGAAAGTTGCTTCGGAGGGCTAAGTGGGACTGTGTTGGAACCCACGGGAAAAATACAGAAAGGATCTGGCTTTATGGAAGAAAGGTCAAAGACATTTTTGATGTTACTGTGCTGTGAAATCTGGCTCATTCATAGAAAGACTGCCCAAGAGATGTGTTAGCCAGGAATAAAGGATGCATTTGGCTTAGGCATTCCTTATGTCATAGCTCTTGGGAACATACAGTACATAGATGTAGGAGCAGGCCTTGACATACATTTGCCTAGATAAAGGGGACTGCTCAGCATTTGGGGAAGTTGGCAGGACAAAGCCCCAAAGCCCCAACATTACACAGGACTAACAAATATTAATCTATGGTTTCCATCCCTCACTACATTCCCTCTTTAAGGTTGCACTTCAGTTTTCAGTTGGCAGCATATCTATATGTTAAAAATGTGCATGTTTCTGGAACATCTCCACAGATTGACTCATGTTTCACTCCCAACTTTTTCCCTAGTCATTCATCATTAGTTAATATTTTGCTGAGACTTACTGCCTGTAATTTGTGTTTTATTTTCCAAATGTGAATTTATTTCAAATATGCTTTTTATATTTCACGTCTATGGTTCTCTATCCAACATTCTGAAAAGCCTCTCCCATTTTCCAACTCCCCAGGTTGAGACGTCACTGTTTTAAGCTCTTTTGTCCTCTCTCAGGTTTTCTTTCTTTTAATATTTACTTAAATGGAGTGGTCTAGTTTACTTGCATGTGCTGTTCCTGATAAACCATATATGATTTCCTTTACTAGATAGGATTTAAAATATTTCTCCACCTTGATAGTGTAGTCTTTTGTTTCCCATTGTCCACTGACACTGAAACAGCCTTTTACTTATAAACAAAACACTATGGACAAGGTTGATTGGCTCCACAGTTTTTACAGAGGAAACAGAGTATACTTGCAAGAACAAGCATTTACTGAACATCTACCATGAGCTGGGGATGTAGCAATGAACATAATACTCAGAATCCTGTTCTCATCGATCTTCAATGTACTTTAATCTCATTGGAGGCAAATGTGAGAATAGCTTTAATGACAGTGGGAGGTGACCTTGAAAGGTAACTTGGTTCATTCTCTGGCTTTTAGGAACATAGAAACTTTAGAGCTAGAATATCATTTGTCTATTTGCTGGTTAAAAAAAATTGTAAAGTAACTGTTTTGGATGAGACTGCTGAGTTTTCATACTTTAGTTTTTTTTTCCTCCCAAAGTTAATGTGAAGTGCTTTGATCTTTTTTCACTAATTCTTCCTGTAACTCTCTTCTGCCTGATCTTGGAAAAGACTTGCTCATTTTACAGAATGTTAAATTTAAAAAGTTCTCTGTATCCTCCATTTTATGTAGATGCAATATTTTAACACCACTTTTTAATTCTACTGGTACAATGTAATAAACAAGAAAGGTTATTAAGAAGAGTAAATCAGTTTTTTTTAAATGTTAAAGTAAATTGAACTGACAGCTAAGAGAAAAGTAAAAGCTGTGTCATGCTGGTGATAAGATGGTTGAAAGAAGGGTAAAGGGGGTCAAATATATGGTGATGGAAGGAGAACTGACTCTGGGAGGTGATCACACAATGTAATATATAGATGATGTATTACAGAATTGTACACTTGAAACCTATATAATTTTACTATCCATTGTCACCCCAATAAATTTTAATTAAAAAAAGAAGAAGAATCCGCCTTTCTCATTTAAAAGACAGAAACTGGAAGAACTGTTTAGAATCGAAAGGAAAATTATGTTTCTTTCTTCCCAATAATTTTTGAATAACAGCAATAAAGCCTTCTGAAAGGTATATTAATAAGTATGACATACATAAAAATGACAAACTATTATGTAAAAAGTAATTCTCTTTCCCACTTATCACTGTTTAAATAACTAGTTCTATACCCCAACGGAGGGTTTCTTTTCAGAGAACTGCTGGGTTCATAATGAATTTTTTTCTCTAGATGTTCAAAGAGCTCAGGGTCATATGCCCTCTAGCTCTTCTAGGTCTCAGAACAGCAGAGACCAAGGAAATCTCTATTTTTCCTCCCTCTGTTGAAAATTAATAAAACATAACTTCCCCATTCATTGTATTACTTTTCATTTATTACAGACTCATTTTTATTTTCTAGAATGATGGACCATTCTCTCTGAACAAATGAAAATAAGGAAAGGCTTTCTGATTCTGAGATGTGTAAAAAATAATGTTCCTTCCTCCTTCTTTTGGTAGTCAATATTAGCGCTCTGGATTTACACAATATACACATTCACACACAAGTCTCTCAGAGTTATTGCTAGGATTGTAATTTTTACATTATAATAGGACTCAGTTTGAGTTCTCTATGTTTGTCAGTATTTCCCCAATCTAGAAATGTCCCATCTGATACATGGCATTAAGCATTTATATAGATTTTTTTTTTCTTATCTAGAGCTGTGCTGTCCAAGATAGGAGCCAACAACCACATGTAGCTGTTTCAATTAATTAAAATTAAATAAAATCAGAAATTCAGTTTTTCAGTCACACTAGCTACATATCAAATGCTCAACAGACACGTGTCTAGTGGCTGCCTTACTGAATAGCACAGGTATAGAACATTTCTAGAAAGTTCTATTCAACAGTGATGATTAGAGGACAATGATTTGTTTTTTAAAAGGTATTATTAACCGTTTCTCTTGTTCCCTTAATCTCTGGGGTACAGATCTACAAAATATTTTTAAAAAATACATTAGTAAACTTACTAATGCATTTATAATAATGTAAGTTGCATGAGCTCTATCTGTCTGACCATTAGCTGCTCAATTGTTACCATTTGTTGAGAAGGTCACGTTGACAAATTTGAATCAAAATGAACTTTCCATTATTAAAATTAGAATCAACAGAGATGGTTATTGGCAACACAACTGATGAGAAAATTAATGGATCGAGACCTCAGATATTTGAGAGTAAAGAAATTAGGTTGAGGTATTTAAAGAAGAGGATAAGCATTATGTCATGTAATCTTTCTATCCCCATTGGTTAGTGCACATAAGAATTGTTTGAAAATGCTTATTGAAATGGAAATTTAGTGCAAATAATTATAGGATCTTGAGGATCCTAATACTAATTGGAATTGGATGACATGACTGTGGTAGAGAATAAATAGTCTTGGTCCTTCATTATGTTTTCTTCCTTTTCCTTTTATAATAGACCCTTCAAATGGACACACGGTCATCCAGACTAAAGATCATAATTACTAGCCTACTTTGCAGCTAGTTGTGGCCATCTAAATTTTGCCAAAAAGACATGAACAGCAGTGATGTATGCAACTGCTTTTGTCTTCTCCTTTCCTGTTGGGTCCACCATATAGGTGAAGGTGACCCTCAGGTACAGGTAGAGCCACCAGAAAGAGCGACCCTGTGACTTTGACACTGTGTTATTCCTCAATTGCTTAGGCTCAGATACTTACATAAAAGAAAAATAAACTTCTATCTTATTTAAGTCACCATTATTTTGAGTCTTGTTTTAGCAGTTAATACAGTAGAACTAATACAATAATCAACACAGTACAAGAGTAGAGGGGGAATAGAATGGAAACATTTTTAGATTTAAAAAGATGTGTTTACACTTATTGTTCTTTGTGGATTTTATTAACCAATTTATATATATATATAAAGAAATTTCATCATGTGCTGTCTCCAGTGCAGTCTCTTCTTCTATCAAGGTTAATAGATTCTATTTATGATAATATTTACAGATATAATTGTTTTACAATTTCAAAAGTCACACTTACACCTCCTATTTTAGTCTTTGTACAGGTTCTATAAAATACTACCATTTCCTTCATTTTATAGATGAAGAGACAGAGACTCAGAGAGTTTGAATGACTTACAAAGTACACAAAGCCCATTGTCAAGAGGCTTTTTAAACTTCAACTCAGACTTGATCTAACTCATTCATTACAGAACTCCCTTTTAATGTATATATTAAAGCAGAACATTCTTTAGGAATGTTCTGCCTTACTATTAGTTCAGTTTCTGTTAGAGACATATAATAGTGGTCTAAAACTTGGATGCATTTTAGAAACAATAATATAATGAATTTCTTAAACCACAAAATCATATACCCACAAAGATGCTTGGGGATTTGAGGTATGTGGGAAGTAGACAACTTATTCATTCTTGGACTTTTATGAACCCCAATTCTTGGGAAGTTCTTTTTATGGATTTGGCAATACCAGCTACTCCTTAGGGAGGGTGTGTCTGGTACACATCCCATTCTGTATTCCTAATCTTTTTAGACTTCTCTGACTCAGGATAAGGCAAATATGTTTAAGGTTATTTACTGGAAAAGTCTTATGATTATATGTAGCTACATAAGACTAGGACATAAGACATTACCATGGTTAGAAGAAATTTTAAAAATTGTTTAAAAAGTCTACCAGTTTCACATATAGAAAGAAAATAAAAAACCATTAGTTCTTCTCAAAATTCCCCAAACAGAGAAATGCTTATTGGCTTTACTTTTGATTTTTATCTACTTGATATGTATTATTTATGTATTAGATCCTATGTCACCAAAGAAGCATGGAGTATCTGAATGTTAATGTTAGATACAGGGTATTGAAGACAACCTGGATATTAAATGAAAATAAAAATAAAACCAAATTATTATTATTGTCTATTTTCATTAGGTTTAATGGACAGTATACATGCTCATATCCATGTTTATTAGGGCTAGAGACAGTATTATGAAATGTTCCCTGAGAAGTTTCAATTTAGGTTTGTAGAATAACAAAAATTGTCCTGAAACAGAGTAAGGTGATTTAGGGTTTAACACTGGCAAGAACATGTAGAAGAGCAACTATTTTAAAAATGTAACAAATGAACAAGACAAACAAATAAAGAAACAAAAACTCAAAGACACAGACAATAGTTTAGTGGTTACCAGAGGGTAAGTGGGGAGGTGGGTGGTAGATGAGGATAAATGGGGTAAAATATATGGTGATGGAAGGAGAGCTACACATTGCAATATATAGATTATGTATTATAGAATTGTACACCAGAAACCTATGTAATTTTACTAACTATTGTCACCCCAATAAATTTTAATTTAAAGAAATATAATTTTCTGCAAAGTAATTTGTATGTTTGAAATAATTCTAATATAAATCTCAATAGACTTTTCTTTTGAGGTTTGAATATCATTTCTAAAATCAGTGGGAAGAATAAATAGATGAAAATGTACAAGAACATTTTGAAAAAGAAGACTTTTGTGTGGGAACTGTCACAATTAAGTATTAAACCATATTATAAAACCTCAGGGGCAGCTGGATGGCTCAGTTGGTTAGAGCATGAGCTCTGAACAACAGGGTTGCTGGTTCAATTCCCACATGGGCCAGTGAGCTGTGCCCTCCACAACTAGATTGAAGGACAATGACTTGGAGATGTTGGGCCCTGGAAAAACACAGTTCCCCAATAAACAAATAAATAATAAAACCTTGGTAATTAATGTACCACAAGAATGACAAGAGAATAATTTATAGATATAGAATAGAAAGGCAAGAAATAGATTTCATAAAGCAATTTGTACCAAGATAAAGGTGGCATTTCAAATTGGTGTGAAAAGCAAAATCGTTTAACAAATAAAACAGTGGTTACAGTATCAGAAAGGAAAAAAATTTCCTTTCATATCTTTATTAAAAATGAATTCCCACGGGTTTAAAGAGTTTAAAGTAAAAGTAAGAAGCTATAAATATAAAAGTATAAAAGATTTTCCAAGCCTGAAAGCAAAAGAAAAAAGATGAAAGTGAAATATCGACAGATTTTACTACACAAAAATTTCCAAATTAAGTAAACAAACTGGGGAAGTATTTACAACATATGTGACTGGCAAAGTTTAATATCCTTAATATAACAAAAAATCTTATAAATTATTAAGAGATTCACTCAATAGAAAAATGGGCAAAAGCGTGAAGAGGACTTTAAAAAAAGAAGAGATACAAATAGCCAAAGTTCATATGAATACATGGATAAATCAGTAGCCATAAAATAAATAAAAAATAAGATAAAGGGGTACAGTAGAAAAATACTAAAGATTTTTCAAAAAGCTGTTTTTGGTGAAGGTGAAGTAAAATGGTAAATTCCTTTCATTGTTGATGGAAAAGTAAATTGGTATAATTTTTCTGATGGTCTATTTGGCAACATACAGTATATCAAGAATCTTACGCGTGCTTAAATCCTCAGATTTGTTAGCTCTGCTTCAAGCAATTTATCCTAAGAAAGTATTTTAAAATATGCATAACATTTATGTACAGAGGTTTTTATTGTTAAAATTTGAATAGAATTCCCTAAAAGACGAATTATCATCCCAGAGAATATTGTGCTTAAAACCATCAGCCTTGGAGGACACAGACCTGGTTTGAATCCTAGTTCTTAATAAGCATTGTGTCTTTGAGCAAGTTATTAAGCTGCTGAAAAAGTAATTGCGGTTTTTACAATTATTTTTAACCTTTTAAACCACAATTACTTTTGCACCAACCTACTACTTAATTTCTCAGAGACTGTTGCCTCATTGGAAAGAGGGATGTAATAATGCCTGCCTCGTGAGGCTGTTCTAAGTAGAAATTGACAATATACTAAAGTGTTTTGTACAATACCTAGAATTTCCCAATTGTAGAGCTCAATAAATGGTAGTTACTACTATAATAACTATAGATGAAAACATGTTTTTGTAGAATATTGATGCCATTGAGATATACTGCAGTAAAATATTAAACAAAAAAATCCAGACATGAAACTGTGGTACACACACACACACACACACAAAGAACAATAGGTGTGGTAGAATCTTACATGACTTTATTTTCTTATCTATATTTTTCTGTATTTTTATTTAAAAAATACACCTGTAATAACATTATAATCTAAAAAAATGCTTTTAAATTATCTTTTAGGGACTGTGTCTATATTGTACTAAATGGAATATGTTGAGATAGATTCTAGAAAACTACATCTAAGAATTCTGGAATGAAAGGTAAAATCCATTCTTTTTAGTTTTGTTACATTTACTTTCATAGAATGTTATTTAATGTACACAAATGTTATGATTTGCCTATTTTTATTGTTGAATCTTTAGCATTTGATGAATATTTTTGCTACTTTGTGGAGCATTTTAGGAGGCTCTACCAAAATTTAAATGTACACCATGTGAATATACGTATAGGTAGGCACACAGACAACTATTCTATATTTAGTCAACTAACCCCTAATTATCCATGGGTATATTAGCCATATTGTATGGTATTTGTAGTATTAAACAAAAAATTCATTACCTCCAATTATTTCAAGTATACTATAACTGAAATACTTTTTGAAATAAAGAAGGTATTTTCATAGGTTGCTTCTTTTCATCAGTTCTAGAACAGTTTCCACACCTGTTCACATGTGTGTCAAGATGGGTACTTTTTTCTATCACAGCATATTTATCATCTTTGAGATTGTCCAATATCAACACATAAGAAACAAAGGGAGAAAATATGTATTCTCCATCCTCAAATTCTTTAAATTAATTACTGTAAAAAAATCTAGTTAAAGATCTCTTTCACATATCTCCATCAGTTAGGATAAATCATGTTATGCAGTGGTAACAAATATTCTCCAATATCTCAATGACTTAAAACCACAGAAGTTCATTTATTTTGTCCCTGCTGCTTGTCAAAAGAGGAACAGCAGAAGTGACCTCTTCACTAATGATTCAGGTCCCCAGGCTGTTGGAGGTTTCTACTCCTCCAGAGCAAGGGAAGAAATGAAGTGGCATACTAAGCAGTAGCAATTAAATACTGTCCTTCCACTCATAATAACATACTCCACTTCATTCAAATTTATTGGCCAAAGCAAGTCACATGGCCATGGTAGGGAAGTATAATTCTCATGTGACTAAAGGAGAGAGGAATTCCATGTTGCTGAAAAGTTAGCAATGTCTACCACACATGTCCAATAATATTGCAACATCCGTCTTCAAGTGAATTCTAATCCCCCAAATCACAGAGGGAGAAAGTGGTTATTAGAAGGAAGAAATAGATTGTTTTTGATGGAGGTGTTAACTAACTTTATTGTGGTTAATCATTTCACAGTAAATATGTCTACTACATCATCACATTGTACACCTTAAACTTATACATTATATATTATTTATGTCTCAATAAAACTGGGACAAATTCTTTTAAGTGACTGATTATTTTGTGATGTGCCTAATCAAATGTCACTATCATGCATCCCAAAGTTAACAAAAGGATTTCTGAAATAGGCAATTTAAGCAGCAAGAGAAAACTGAATAAACTTCCAGTACAGAGAAGACAGCAATTTTTCTTTCCACTTTTTACATTTCATTTGGGTGAGTTACATGCTTATCTTTTAGCTATTTGAAACCAGGAGGTGGAGCCATGCAACTTAAGACATTCTAGCACCCAGTTTTTCTGAGCAAACTCTTCCCACGAGCATATTTCATTTGCAAACTTGCAAGAAGAAAAGAAGTTTATGCTAATGTTTCATTCTCTTTACAAATAGATTAACTTACATTAGATATAAAAGAAACATATCTGGACCATTATGTCCAAGAATTATTTTGCAAGGATAGTTTATTTTTCACAAATACTTCTGTATACCTAGCTGGTGATTTTTATATCTATTTCATGCTTATCTTATTTTGCTTTGTTCCAGGGAATGTATGTATCAGTCTATACTAAGCAGAAAGATCCTATGTCTAAATAAAAACAAAACCTGACATTTGGATCAAGCCTTAAATCAAGGGTGGGTATCTTCTATGCCAAGAAGATCCAGCACAGTGATGCACATGGGCTGGGTGAGAACTATCAGAAGTAGAATATACGAGTATGTGTGATGGTAGCTGTTATTCCTGTTGCCGATGGTGGCTACAGGGAAATGAAAAACCAGTACTACCAGGATTGCTTATTTCTAAAGAGAACAAAAACCCTAAGTTTTTATGTGAAATATCCAGATTTTTATAATTTTAAGCCATTTAAATACATTTAGAAAAACTCTCCAGGCTAAACTAATACTTTGAGACTACCAGTTTATGACTTCCCTTAAGTAGTTTAGAGACAATTTTACATTTATTATTCCACTCAATCCTAATAAGAGTGCTATGAAGTACTTTTTATTATTGTTATTTCATAATTATGGATGAGACTGAGCACAATCAAATAATTTGCCCAAAGTCACACAACTAGTGTAGATCTTCTGATTCCGTTCTATACAGTGTTCTTTCCACTTTTCAAGCTTTTTTAGAAGATGTTTTCTAAATATTGAAATGGACACAGATCAGGCATCTGGTTATCTCTATTCTGGTCCCAGTTTCTGCTGTTTCCATGTGACTTTGAATTTGACCTTTCTTATTTCAATTTTTCTTCTGTGAGACGAAGGGCACTACTAGACCTTGTGGCTTCTATGGCTGTTTTTAATTCTGAAATCCCACAGTTTCCAGCCAATAACCTAATTACCATATATATATATGGTTATATTATGAGGTCATATATATGTATATATATACATATATATGACCTCATAATATAACATCATGTAACCCCATGAGCGGCCCAGGTCACCAGATCACATATGCTTATGACAGCCTGGGTTATAAACGGGTAGTCAGCAGATACAGGGAACACTTTCTGGCCCACACTATTTCCATTTTTGGCATTCTCTTTCCTGTCTCCACACAGTCTGAAAAAGACACCAGATCTGAGACCCTCAGTGAACTAATTTGCTTCCTACTTATAAACTAAGAATCATGAAATTTATCTTTTATTTCTTCCTAGATATATACATTTTTGGAATGTTTAGCTGTAAATATCAATGGCTAGAGTACAGATAAAAGGGGCAAAAAGGCAATTTTTGCGTGGAGCTCTTTCATTACCAGGCTGACAATTAAGTTCACGAACTTGTTGCAAGTTTGTTGCTAACCTTTTTTGATATCAGAGGGATTATTCGTTATGAATTTGTACCAACTGGACAGTTAACCAAGTTTATTATTTGGAAGTGCTGAAAAGGCTACATAAAAAAGTTAGATGACCTGAACTTTTCACCAACAATTCATGGCTCTTGCATCACGACAATGCACCAGCTCACACGGCACTGTCTGTGAGGGAGTTTTTAGCCAGTAAACAAATAACTGTATTGGAACACCCTCCCTACTCACCTGATCTGGCCCCCAATGACTTCTTTCTTTACCCAAAGATAAAGGAAATATTGAAAGGAAGACATTTTGATGTCATTCAGGACATCAAGGGTAATACAATGACAGCTCCTATGGCCATTCCAGGAAAAGAGTTCCAAAATTGCTTTGAAGGGTGGACTTGGCGCTGGCATCGGTGCATAGCTTCCCAAGGGGAGTACTTGAAGAGTAGCAGAGCCAGGATTCAAGCCCAGACTGACTTCAAATTTTATCCATTTATTTTACAGTGCTACTTTCCAGAATCTTACAGATTATAACGCATTATAGGATAATCTCTCCACGTTTTGATGCCATTGCATTGAATCCAAAGGTAGAGTGACAGTGATGTTCCTAAGTAATAATGAGGTTACATTGACACTTATAGAACATCTTTTTTTCTTAAAGAAAAATTTTGAGAAAAGTATGAATATTGTAACAACATGCATATACTTACAGAACTAATAATTATTGTCATATTTTATATACATTATTTTTTCCTTACAAAATAATAGAGATTAAATTGAAGTCTTTTTGTGGTTGTTGTTATTCCTCTTCCATTCTGTCACTCCCTCACCCATTTCCACTTATAGAAAAACACTAGACTGGGTGAATTTGACCCAGCTATTTGCTAAAATTCCTGCTTTCCTTTTCATAGTTTGGAGTTGTCACTAAACTATGGGAAATGGTTGGTTGTCCAGCCAATGGCTCCAAGTTCAAATTCCTCTTCTATTTAGGTGTGGCCTTGTGACTACTTCCCACCAATGAAATGATCAAAAGTCACTTCTTGCCAAAGCTTTTAAGAAACAGATGTGTTCCCTCTATAAATCTATCCAGTTTAGTTGGCTGGATGTGGAGAACAAGGTCCTAGAAGATGTTAGAGTTTAATGTTTTTTTGGATGTTACAGTTTAAAGATTAAAGGAGTCTGAATCCCTGAATCACTTCATGAGGAATAATATATGATGACAAGGAAAATTTACACTGGACTGTTTTATGAGCCAGAAATAAATTATTGGCTTAAGCCACTGACATTTTAGAAGATTTTGTTATACTAACCTAATTAATCATTCTAATCAATTACCTACTAATAAAGCTAATCTCATGTTTTATTTTTGTAGATATATTGCTCTCATTAACCTCTCTAATAACCCTGTTATAAATATATGTTCCTAATTAATTACTCTTATTAATCCAATATTTAGTCTTTTATGGATTATTACCCTTATTTATTAATCTAAATATTTTTCTAAATCATCAATTTTTATTTTGTGTAGGTATTTATCAATAAAGTAATTTTATTTGTGCCTTTTAGAAGAAACAATATATGAAAAATACAATGTGAATATTGAGGTGTGAATTATTTTTCCCACACAAGAGTAGTTTTTTGAAATCTTTCTATGTTGAGATATCTATATCTATACCTATATCTATATCTATATCTATATCTATATCTATATCTATATCTATATCTATATCTATATCTATATCTATCTATACACACACACACACACACACACACTGCCAAAAAAATGTACACACATTTTAAGAAAGGAAAAAAACTGTATTAAAATTGTAATATTCAATATGTACTGATAAAAAAAGATGAATACAAGTCACATTTGACTTCTGCAATTCCAAGAGGTGCTCAAAGTGGTTACCATCAGTGTAATTTTAATACAGTTTTTCCTTTCTTAAAATGGGTATGCATTTTTTGGCACCTCTGTATATACATATCTATATGTACATACATATGTATCTGTATTAAAATATATCATTTCTCTTGCTGATACATAAATTCTATTTTATGAATATGTCACATTATTTATCTATTCACTTCTGATAAGCATTCAGACTGCTTTCTCTTTTTTCTTTCTATTTTGCTATTATAGACAATGCTGCAGTGAATAGCTTTCTATCGTTTCCTTGAGCATAAATGCAAGAACCATTCTAGAATACATGCCTATACTTAAAATTACATTTTAATGCTTCATGAGATATTGCCGAATTGCTCTCCAAGTGGTTGGTCCAATTTCTACATCTCTACAGCCATTTATGGTGTTCCCATTTCTCTGAGCCATGCCATCATCACTTTAATGTTCTTGACAACTTGGTGATGAGAAATGGTATCTTTTTTTGTTGAATTTTCATTTTTCAAATACCTAAGCATTTTGTCAGGTCATTTCTTCTAACGATTATTACCTGTTCACATCCTTTATTCATTTTCTATGGGAATATTTTTCTTTTTCTAATAGATTTTTTGAAGATTCTCAAAAATATTCTGTATATGAATTTGGTTATATTCTGTCTTTTTGTGTCCTTCACTTTCAATTTTGATTATATATTTTTGTTGAACATTTTTAATTTTGATGTAAAATTTATCAAATGTGTTTTTATCATTTTTCCTTTTTTAATATAAGACAATCTCTCTTATCACTAGTATTACAAACTTATTTCAATTTTTCTTCTAATGTTGAAAATTCTATATTTTACAAATAGATCTTAATGTAGCTGGGGCTCATTAAGATAGAGATTTAATTTTATTTTTTCCATGTAATAAATCAGTAGTCCCAATGTTATAGATTGAATAGTCTTCCTTTTGTCTCTGATTTGTAATGCTATCCCTACCATTTTCTTTTTTTGAAGATCTAATAAGCTTTATTAAGTGATGCATGAATTGGGCAGCATCACATGTAGCAACCAGAAGGGCTCGAGGGGTTTTACAAAATGGAAGGTTTTTATAGGGAGAAGGATGGGGGAAGGAATCTACTAACCAAAGAAAAGAAAGCATTATTTTGGGGCTGGGACATCTTTTGGGGAAGGGTTTTCATCATGCAGATTGCCTTTTCTTTCTATGGGGGATGGAGAGGGCCCATGTGAAAGATCACCTTATTTATCCCTACCATTTTCTGTGTAACTTGGGCAAGTTACTTAATGTCTCTGTAAATTGGAAATTATAATAATAATAATAACTTTCTTATAGGGTTATTGTGAGTAATAAACTATATAGATGTATCACTTGGAATGGTAACTGGCATATGGTTAGTGCTATGTATTTATTAGCCATTACTGTATGAAGTGATATCAACAATTCTAGTCTTTAGAAAAAAGGATATATCAAAAATCTTTAGATGAAGAGTATGCAATTTTTATGGGCAGTGCATAATTTCATGATCTATTAGCCCTATTAAGAGTGGTCCTTTCAAGAGCCAGCCACTTTAAACTTGCCCTGCTCCTTTGAAGTAAAGAAATTACGTTTGACATGGGTAACACACATTAACTACATAAACATCTTCTGTGTACACAAACAGGATAAACAAGTGATAATTTCTTTGACAGAATAATTATTGACTAAATACTCTTCAGCATGAATGAAAATAAAAGTTGAGATAATGACAAAATGTCCAGCCCTTCAACCTCAGAAGCACTAAGAGATGCCAGCAATTAAATCTGAATTTGATACAATGACAGAAATTGCAGACAAAGAAGAAAAACAGAAGGCTTGTGCTGACATATAGACAATGAGCAATGGAAGCAATAGTAGATACTAATCAGCAGACATGAAAGCTAGGATGAAAGCTAAAATAATATAAAACAGGCAGCAGCCAAAGCTCGTAGGTAAATTGTTTCATCCTAGGTGTCAGACATAAAAAAGGCAGAGGGAAGATTTGAACCCAGGTCTGTGTGGCTTTCAAAATCTGAGCTGTTAACTGTACTACATGCCTTCTTGTGTGCAGGATGTGTATAGAATATGAAAAATACATGAGGCATCAGAAAGATTTAGATTTGAACCCTGCCTGTGCCGCTATTAGATCTGTGACCTTCTGTTGCCTGGTTTCCTTCTCATTAAATTGGGAACAACAATAACCACCTTCTCTTAGTTGTTGACAGAGTTAAGATAATGTTTGTGATGCTCCTGACATGTCCAGGTGTCTAAGCACTGTTAGTTCCTAGTTCCTTTTCTGAGAAATCATGTAGTCTGTGAGATTAGCAATTAGACTGAACCATCCTCAGCTTCTTTTTACAAATTATTTCTACAGAAAAATTGGACTCATTTAACTTTGTAGTTGTTAAAGAATAAAAAATTGCAGCAAAACACAGGGTGGCTTTGTGACTGGGAGATGGAAACAGCAGCTTAACTCTGAGCACATACAAGCGCGCACACACACGTCTGGTGTCCTAGATATTGTTCCTCCAACTCAGTCTCAAGCTTCTGTCTATCAAAACTTGTTCCTCTCTTATTAAAAATGCCAGGCCTGGGATGATTGAAATTTTAGCAAGTATCAAAAATTCTAGAGTGACAAGAAAATATCATGATGTTAGGATATAATGTTATGCTTATGACATAATTTAGTTATAGGCACTAGCAGACAAGTGAGGAAAGTAGTTGAAGGAAGAGAAGCTTCCCCCATAAGACCTTTGAATGTGTGATTTCTAAACTCCTTTTCAGACAAGCACGAACTTGGGGTGGTTGACCTGACTTGTGTCACCGGGAGCCCCAATTGTACCTCAAGATACTGGGTGACCCAAGGGGAGAATTTGGAATATGAAGGCAAGAGATAGTCTGAACATTGTATTAATGTGAAGACACTAAGAGGGAGCCAGAATCCAGGAATGAAGAACGGTACGGAAATGGAGCATAGAAGAGCAAGAAAGTTCATGATGGAAGGGAACAGCTAGAACAGAAAATACATCCTGAGTCCCAGGAATGTGTCCACACAGAGCTCTGTGTGGCAAGAGTGCCAGGAGGAGTCACAGTTGCCTAAGACATGTGCCCCCACCGAGGAAGGTGCCTCCTGCACACAGTGCTATAAAATGGAATGAGAACCATCAACGTGATACTGGAGGACACAGAGCACATGCTTTCTGAATGAAGACCTTGTAAAAGGAAATGGCAGAAAGTCTGCAAACTGCTCCTGGAACAGTGATCACATATTCTGAAATGAATGCAATTGTCCCAACAGCAATAATGAGATTTTTTTGTGGATGTTAAAAGAAAAAAGATTTCAGAACCTGTTTTGTTCTCAGCAGTATTTTTTTTCTTCAGTGTTATTTTTAATGAATTAGTCTCATCACATGTTCTTGTCAGCGTTGTAGTTTTTGTGTCCAGCATGTGTCAGTTCACAGCTGGGATTTTTTAGACGTTTGTTGACAGTCTTATGCCACTTTATAACTACAGCTTTTTTCAGCTGCAACCCACCTTATTCATATTCAGTGTACAGTTCCATTTTTTATTTAAAAACTCTCTGAATTGGAATTGGATCTCTTTGTCTCTCTCTCATCTTCAGTTACATACAAAAGAAATGACTTTCAATATATTAGACATCACTAGTTAAAGGAAAGAGTCAGGAAAGGGTTAAATGTGAAGCCTGAGGCCTGACAGCCAGGGAGGATGGTAAAGTGCCACCAGCAACTGTCAGTGCTTCAGTTCAGGTTGCAATTCCACTTTCCAATGGGGCACCAAAATGGATATTGCTTGTCTACTAAAAGATTTGGACTGTAACTTCACTCATCAATAAAGTGCATTCAGAAGAACAAGAAATTGGTAGGAGGAATTTTGCCAAGAGTTGGGAGAACACAAGCACCCTTAGAAACACAATGGAAGAAAATTGTTCCAAATGTCAACGTTGAACAAGTATATCATTAGAGACAGAAAGTAAGGACCCAGATTGTGACGAAGCAGGAACAGCATGAAACACATACAAGAGGAATCAGCAGGATATATGCTGTGCAAGGAGAAAGAATATAGAGATGGATCTTTTATATGTGACTCATACTCCACTGTATAATATTCAGGGTGGCTATTTAGTAAAAGTGCATATGTTTCTTATTTCAGAGCATGGGCTCAGTCATCCTCAACTAATCTATTATTTTCATTAAAATCTCGGGGAAACAATCCCCCAACCCAGACTGGGATAAGTGTTAGGCCAGGATATGCTCTATATTGCCCATTAATAATCACATATTTGCCCAACTGCCCTATGTAGACATGGGCTTTCTGATAGCCTTGAGAAGTAGCTTCGGCATGGTAGGTGGCTAAGACAGAAAAAAAAGGACATAAACAAAATTTAGTGTTTTGCTATGCTAAGGAGTGAAATGTGCCACCATCATCATGCTTCTTTGTGTTGTCTAAGGAGAACCCTGGAGTCATTCTCGATTTTGTTCATGCCTTCATCACCCACCACCTGACAATCGAACAGCAAGCTCCACGGGACCCATCTCAGAAGCATAACCCACTTCTTGCTAATTCTGCTACTCCCATCCCTGACCAAGTGACCCTAAGCAACCCCAAAATGGTCTCTTGGATTTTGCTTTTGCCCCCTATATTCTTTCTTTTTTATTTGCAAGTCCAAGTTAATTTTTTTAATTAAAAATTTTAAAATAAAATTGTATATATTGAAGGTGTACAACATGTTTTGTATACATAGTGAAATAATGACTATAGTCAAGCTAATTCACTTACCCATCTTGTCACGTAGTTACCACCGTGTGTGTATGTGTGTGTGTGGTGAGAGCACCTGAAATCTACTCTTAGCAAATTTCCAGTATATACCCCCTATATTTTTTTCACTACACAGCAACTGAAGTGATTCAGAAACAACAACAATCTTATTGTGCTTCCTCCCCCCTAAAAATCTGCTTCCAATGACTTCCCGTTACAATTTTGAGTATAACTCACACGCCTTGCTATAGCCCAGAAACGTCTTCATGTTCCAGCCCCTGCCTCCGTCTCCTTGATCTCTTACCCCTCTCTCCCTGGCTCATGGCTGTCCAGCCACAGAGTCTTCTGTTTGTCCTTTGACCATGACTCTTCTTAGGACCTCTGTACCAGGTGTCTTCTCTGTCTTCAGTGTCCCCTTCCAAGCCTTTGGCATGATTGCCTTCTTCTCAACATGTATGTCTTAATGGGAACTTCCTCTGAAAATGCTTTCCCTACTCGCCATATCCATAGCAGCCACAGACAGCACACCCACTCCCCATCTCACTACCCACTTTTGTGGTCTGCCTAGTCATGTTTGCTATGTAAAACTACACTATATTTGTACATGTGTTTGCGTATGTATGTGATTGTTGTCTGTCAGCCAACTCACCGTACAGAATATGAGCTTTGTGAGGGCAGTGACTTTGTCTGTCTTCTTTTTGTTACATCCCAGCATGGAGAACAGGGAAAGGTGTATATTATGTGTCTGGCAGATACTAGAAGCTTGGTAAATACTTGAGTGATGTGTAGAGCATATTGATATAACAATGTCAGAAATTTTACTCCCCACAGGTTCTTTTGTGGGGAGCAGATTATTTGTATGGAGGACATACTTTAATAAGTCATTCCTGTGGACAGTGAGACCCCAAAGACATTCTTAAGCAATAAAAGTAGTTGCTTAGTTGCTATACATGAGGCAGAGAAGGATTTACCTTATTCCTGAAAAGAGATGGAAGTGAAGTGAAAGAAGGACTGAAAGAGAAGACTGAAGGCTCAATGGCCCATAATCCTGCTCATCTTTTTGTGATCTGCATATTTCCATTTGGTATTTGTACAATGCTTGCTAGAGAGGCTTGTAAAGCAGAAAACAATGAAGAGGTCTATTTGACACCTAAATCAATGCAGTGTGCCAGCACTTGGAGGCAGATGACATCGTGAGAAAATAAGTCTCTGGAAAGCTAATCAAATCTAGAGAAAAGGTTCAGACTTTGTCAGGTCATGGAATTGGTGGAAATTGAAACATACTATATTTCAAGCAACTAGAGGTAAAGGGCCTAAAATCTACCCAAATTTCATTTGTATTTGTCTTATGCTTATTCTAACACTAAGTCCATTGACTGCTTCCAAAGGTCAGTGATGAACTCTCCCACATTCTGAGCTTGCAGGCACGAGTCTATTTTCACTATGACACCATCTGCTGCTAGTCCCTTTTAGGAGGCACTGTGTACTCCCAGACTCATGAGCCAGTCATTCTTGTCTTTCAAAGTGGTTAAAGCATGTATGGGAAGCTTTTCTTAAAAAGTATGTTGAGAAACTGATATCTTTGGGTATTTTTGAAGTTATAATTTTGAAATATGTGTAAAAAAAAGTGTGGATATTTAGAAAAGCAGTTAGTAGTCATAAAAGTAATAAACATACAAGTAAAAAAAAAAGACTAAATATGTCTCAAAAGACCTTCTTGGTTCTGAAGATCAGTGAATAAAAATGCACATACATATATAAAGCTGTGGAAGTTATAAATATATATTTAATGGGGTTTTTTTTAGGTGGTTTCTCTGAGAATTTTTAATTTCATCAGACTTAAAAAAAAATTTCCAAGACTGGAGGGGGGGGGAGAGAGAGAGAGAGAGAGAGAGAGAGAGAGAGAGAGAGAGAGACATTTGATGCTCTCAGAGTGTGGGCATTGTGTTCTCCCAGCCCTCTACCATGGGCCTTGCTCCAATAATGGTGTTTTGAAATTTTTTTTTTTTTTTTTTTGGTGTTTTGAAATTTTAGCACAAAAGAAAATCAGTTTATTTGTTAAATCACAAGTAATTATCCACCTTTGGATATGGTTGAGTTAACCTAATGCACATAAGCATTGATTATCTACATAGGAGTTGGGGGTGGCTACAAGTGTTCATATACTTAAATCTTTGTGCAAAGTTGAAGGGAATTGAAAAAAACAAGCATTTCTCTGCATAAAAGTCATGGAAAGTATACAGGGAACTGGCTTTATGAGGGTAAATTTCACATAAATTCTTATGTGAGCTTAAGTTTAATTGGGCAATTCTTGTTTTTAATTATTCATAGAATCACCTTTAATTCTTCAGTGACTATATTCTCTTTTTCCATTCTATTTCAATGCTATGCACAAATGTAGGAGTTAATTTTTTTAAACAGACATTGGAGTTGTTTTCTAGACCACACCAGTTGGGTTAAAATTAAGATTCTGAAGCAGAAAAAGAGATTGCTCAAGGCCAAAATTCATTCCCCAATTACAAAGCCTCTTTGCCCTGGCAAAGACCTATGGCATAATCATGCCGCTCTCTCTGCATTTCTTCATTTTCTGAAAAATCTTGGGGAGCACAGTACTCTGTGGGGATGCATCAGACTTGTAGATATTACAAGTCAATATTTCTTTTGCTTCTAAAACGTGCAGAGCCTGTGGGAAATTCTGAAGTCTTGCCTCTTCCTTGTGTCCTATCCAGGAAAGGGGATTCTCCTAGGTCTTCAGATCTATCCAGGGTCCTATAATCTCTAACACCATCCACTCTGGCTTTGTCTGGGAGAGGGATAGGGACACTGCAATTTTCTAATCTTTTCGTTTCCTCTCTCATCCTTTCCATTCTCATCAGGCTGAGCAACATTCTAGGCGTTTATCCCTATTTGAAATTTTCCTGTTTATTTTTATGTTGACTTGTTCATTGTCAGTACCTGATCCCTAGAAATGGGCTAAAATCCACGAGATTGAGACTTGTGTCTCATTCACCTCTATCTTCCAAGTACTAAAATAGTGCCTACCACACAGCAAGCATTCATTAAATAATTTTTGAATAAATGAATATGATCAGGGAGATACTTTCTTGAGTCCTAGCTAGAATGGCTAAAAAAGAGAAAACAGAACAAGAAAATTAACCCACTGCCTGGATGGATTTCAGTATCAGTAACAAATTCCTTTGGTACTGGTTTTATTTCAGAGGGCGACACAGTGATATTTCCTATGGATACAGAGAATACAGAGTTCTTTTTGAAAAGGGAACATACAAGTGAGAAGAATATTCTAAGAGAATGGGAGTAAAGTGAAAAGTGTTAGATGTATGTCACTGAGGGGAGGAAAGGAAGGACATTTAGGGACAAACAACTGCAGCTATATTTGAAAATGAGAGAGCTGTGTTTTCACATGGTCCTTCCTCTGTATGGCTCTGTGTCAAATTTCTTCTTCTAATAAAGACGCCAGTTATATTGGCTCACCCTAAATACCTCCTTTTAACTTAATTACCTTATGTCCAAATGCAGTTATATTCTGAGGTCCTGGGGATGAGGTCTTCCACATATAAATTTGGAGGGACACAATTCAGCTCATAATAACAGGTATTTAGGAACTTGTTTTTATAAAATATTTCACCGTTTTGTTTTACTGAACTTATTAAATCTATTAAGGTGCCAGAAATCTTTGGTTTGAGCTGAAAATATTCTTCTTTCTGCCCATTTAGCTGTGAAAAACTAGAATTATGGTACACTCAAATGGCGTCTTGAACTTAACTGACTTAAGTCAAAAACACCCCAAATCATATTCATCTTATAGTTTTGGTATTCTCCAGTTGCACTGCAGCTCTCTGCTACAAAATGTATTATGTATTAAAACTTGTATATTGCCTATGTCAACCATCATGAATAAACTTGAAAGATTAAGTTTCAAATGTACATAAGGTCTCTGTTTATGTATTTTTATTTCTTTAAGTGAAACATGACTTGAGCTTATTCATGTTCTATGGAAATATCATCATTTTAATACATAATGAACCTCAGAGTATTGAATGTTTTTGCCTTAACAATTGCTGTGCCAACCCTGACACCCCGAGAGATCTCTTTCTACTTGATATGCACAGTTGCAATGGTAAAGGAAAAAAAAAATCGCACTGTTCAAGAGATTTTCAATATTTCAGGAGCCCTTATGGTTAAGAGCCCCATGTCAGGATTTGTTTTGTACTGTTAAGTTGAAAAAAGATTAAATATGTCATTATGATATGAAAATTAATCTGCCTGAATTAATTTTTCCTGCCCTTGGAGTTTCTCAAAAGAGCATAATGAAAATTAGATTCTAATCATTATATGCTAGCTTCAAGTATCCTTTCAATGGAGTTTTATATTTGTGGGCACAACAAACTGGACAATAAATGCATAATAAGGGCTATCTATCTCTTATTAGAGGGACAGGAGAGAGTACGTGTCAAAATTTCCATTAGTTTTGTGGTTTCATAGACAATGTTCCTTAGCAGTATGGATTGGCTCACAAACCATATGTATAAGGTGAGACCGTCTTCCATTACAAGAAACCTCTACAACATAGTGGTCTTCCTTAAGGTACTCACCACCTAGGCACTTTATGCCTTCGCGTGTAATTGTTAGGTACCTGTCTCACTTCTCCTCCTTCTTACTTAGCATAAGCTCACAGAGGCCGACTTTTTCCTATTCACCCCTCTGTCATAGCTCAGGCATTACAATGTATCCCCACATAGCACTGTGGGCTCTTACTATTGCAGCAATTAATTTACTGTTTCATGATTCCCTATTTAAATACCCATCTCTTCTACTGTACTGCAAACTCTGGAGGACAGACTCCTTCACTCTTGCATAATGTAAGAATAGTGAAAGCTATGAAAGTGCTCACTGCTAAAGCTTTATCCTTAACAACTTGGAGAAAAAATACTATTATTCTCAACTTACAGATAAGGAAAGTGAAAGCTTAGGAAGGGTTAAAAGTTTGCCCAAGGCTATACAGCTAGTACTGTCAGAATTAACAATGCAAACTAAACATGTCTGACAATAGATGGATAGATCATGTTCCTAATTAAGGATGAGCCTGGGCACAAACAGATAAGGGGGTTTTGGTGGAATTTTAAATGGGCAGTGTAGATTTAACAACCTATTACACAAGTATCCTAAACTTGTTACCCAGACCAATTTATTTCTATTCATAAATACAGACTGAAATAGCTCATAACACTTAATAGGTTCTTTTTCTCTTAAAATAGAAATTGTTTCCCCTATTTTCTGATATAGTTACCATTTGCAAAGTTTTTTAGTTAAATAAGTCATAAAATAACTCGTATGATAATGCTATCAGCTAATAATAGTATTATTTATTGAACCCCTACTATATACCATCTGTACCTGTTTTGTTACATGCATTACTTTTTAAATTACTTGTTCAATGTTTGCCTTTGAGGATAGAGACCATGGTTTTTCTCATTTGTCCCTATTTCTACCTCCCTTTTCCTTCTTCCAGCATGGTGGGATTATTAGATGCTCAATAAATATTTGTTGAAAGAATCTGCCAGGCATTTAAATATATTTTAGCATTTAATATTCACAACAATCTGGAGCTGTTATTGTAGATAATTTCAGTAACTTGCACAGGGCCACATAGTAAATGCCAGAGATAGAATCTCACCTCAATCTGTTTGATCCCCCTGCGTCCACTTCATCCCCATACACCACAGCTGTCACCCAGATTCGCAGCAAAAGCATGGCTGAGCTGATTTTAACTGCCACACCCCTTGACACTTGGATAAATCTAAGTAAATAAGGAGTAAGTTAAAAGTAATGCGTCTTGTGCTTCTAAAATATCCACAAGTTGTTCTGGAAGCATAAAGAAGGACCACTGAAGCCAGAAGAGATCTGGAGACAGATTTCCATCAATCTGTAGCTATTCCCCAGATGAAATGAGCTTGGCCAAGAGAAAGACTGTGAGGCCAGGAGAATGGAGTTGAGGGAAGTAAATAGTTCCACGTGCCCACGTTGAGGAATGCAGCCCATGGGAAAAAGATTGTATGTATAGAGCCATCAGGAAACAGCAAGTAACTCTCTTTACTATATCATAATAATTGTCTGAGGTTCCATTGTTGGCTTATTTTAGGAAGAGAAAGTACAAAGAAAATATCTTATTTATTTTTTTTGCCAAGCAAAGAGCACATTATTTTTACTTATATTGTTCTGTGTGTTTTTTTTTTTACTTCAAAGGGATAATTATAATTTGTTCTTGATATACTCATTGTGCATTTCATTTGTTCTTACTGCTTAGTTTTAAGCTAAGAATTTCCAAATTTCCAAATTTCCATCTGCAGCCCTGACTGTTCCCTAAGATCCAGAATCTTATTTTTAACAGATTGCTTGACTTGTCCATCAAGATATCTGTCTCACTGGGAGCATAAACTCATCAAGTCCAATACTGAATTCTTCATCAGCCACCCAAACCAGCTCTTCCTAGAGACTTGCCCACTTATATTAACTTTACCACTAAAATAAATCAGGCTGACGACCTGAGCTCCATTTTCTATTCATCTCTCTTTCTTACCCTGACATCTATTCAGTTCCCAAGATTTTTTGTTCCATCTCCACAAGAGCTCCATTTTCTGAGCCGTGTGACCTTGGATAAAACATTTAACCTCTTTGAGCCCCAGATTCCTGACCTGTAAAAAGAGTATAATAACACTGACTTCACCCCTGGATTAACTCCTTCTTGTGAGGAGTCAGTAATATATGTATGATATGCAGTACATTGCCTGGAACAAAGAAAGAGTCCAATAATTTTCTTTTCCCTTTTCCCAAGTCTCTACCTAAATCTGGCCCTGCTGTTTCTCAGCTATGTTAATTCAGTGTTTCCGCCTGCCTTTTGTTTCTTTATATTCAGATCAGTCCTACATTCTGTGGAAGAGTATAGCCCAAATCATGTCACATCCCTAATCAATAATCCTTTATTATTTTATTGCCTGCAATAATACTGAGAATGTAGGCCAAACTACTTTACCAGGTATTAAAGACACCAGTATGCTTCTTGGATTTTACTTCTTTCTACTTCATGACTCTCACAGGTCAGCCAAACTGAACTTCCTGCTCTTTCAAAAGTCTTTGTTCCAGCTACGTCCTTTTCCTGGTACGTCCTTTCTTCCATCAATGCGTGTTTGAATTTCACTCAATTAAAACTTTTCTGTACACTTAAAGTATATCTTGCAAAATAATGAACTCCTTAAGAACAGAGGCTATCTTTTGCTCGTGCATAATCACAGTGAGTGGTTCTGCAAGTGAACGTGTTCTGGCTACAGACTTTATTATTAGTAAATATTTCGTTTGATTGGCTTTTTAAAGGATATTTAAGAAGTCCACAACAGAGCCAAAATTAGAAAGAACTCTTGGTTCTTAGTCCTATATTTAGATATATTTAGTCATAAGGTTTCTTTGCAAACACTGGTACTCATGAAGTCGAATTGTTTTCCAAATTTTAAAATGAGCCAGCTTAGATAGGCTCAGACTGTACTGACAGCTACCATCTACTCAACACCCACCTTGCTCCAGGCACCGTTAAGCACTATTCAAATACTATTTCTAACTCTTACAACAGGCAAAGTAGGCATTCCAGGCCACATTTTTTTTCAGATGAGAAAATGGAGGATTAAAATTTTTGTCCAATAGTGCATGGCTTGTAAACCAGAATTTGAGCTCAGATAGATATGCTGCACTGTAACTCTGCTACCAAGCTGATCAATGCACATTTACTGAGATCCTACTATGTTGAAAGCACTTGAAAAATAACACATATACTGGCAAACCTTTTGCTAATCTGCAAGCCCGGCTTGTGTTTTGGCTTAGAACCGTACCTATCGGGTCTATAGGCTGTGTGAGACCTGGACTGACTCATACCTGCGTTGGCTCCCAACGCAGCCTTCTCTCCCTGTCTACTAAACAATGAAAGAGAGCCGTGCTGTTTCATATTATTCTCGGCCAGAACAGATAGGTGAATGCTCACTGGTATTAACAGTAAGAATTTACATTTATTGAGCATCTGTTATGTGTCCCAAGGATTTATGCATTTAATCTTCACAAGAACTTTGTGGTGCATTATTATTTTCCTCCTTTTCACATGAGGACATTGAAGTACAAACAGGTCTAGTACACGGAGTAAGATCATAAATCTGGTAGAGCAGCATTTGAATCCAACAGCCTTATTCTAGAAATTGGGCTATAAATCACCCTGTTCTACTTCTCTTAGCAAAAGAAATCTAGGTAAAGGCAATGAGGCTTCCCAAGGATAAATCATTATTAAAGAGACCAGACGTATCCTACCCTGATACTCTAATGCCTGATGCATGCAGAAATGCTACTTCCCTTTCCTTTTCTTTCCTTTCCTGTATTGTTTAAGTTTTTACTCAAATTTGAAAATCATGCAAATAACATACCAATGCTTCCTTGTAAATATTCATTATTACAAAAATATCTAAAGAGTTAATGGTCCTATTACCTCCCCCTCTGCCTCATTCTCTACCCTCTACCTCACCCAGAGGTGAGGCTCCGCTCAGAACTTCTTCTAGGAATACATGTATGTACTTATTCAATTATACACTTTGGTTTCTCTTTTGGTGTGCTTACATTAATGTAAATGTAATCATACAACATACCTGTAATGTGACTTGCTTTTTGCAAGAGCCCTGGCCTACCTTGGGGCTCTTTCCATGTAGGTGTATATTAATCTTCCTCATTTGATTACTCTGCATATCCAAATATAAATGTACCATAATCCATTAAATTAAATACATAAACTTATTTATTTATGTATTTATAAATAATTTTTATATTGATTATATAAAAATAAGAATTTTATGCATCAAAATATTTTTAGGTTATACATTTACTTATATATTTTTGTACATTTCTTTATTTAACATATACCCCATAGTTATTTTCAGATGATATTTGATATTTTCAGATGATACTTTATTTCAGAGAATACTGAAATAAACATACATGCATATTTTTTTATGTGTATGAATTATTCTATTAAACAGATACTTAAAGTTATTGGGTCTAAGACTGCAGTTGGAAATTTTAACTGAGACCACTAAGTACCCATCTAATAAGCAGTAGCAATTGAAAATACATCGATCATGAAGGTCTATTTCCTCATACACCAACATTTGATATTATCTGTTTTTCAATTTCTCATTTAATAGCCAATAATAGATAATTTTTACCAAACTGAATATCTTTTACATGTTATTGAATGTTCCTTTTTCTATCTTTGCATCTTTGCATCTTTTGTCCATTTTTCTATTGGTTTGTTTACTCTTATTTATGGAAGCTTTTGTATTTCTAAATATCAAATGTGTACTTATTAATATGTTTCTAATATTTCTCCCCATCATTTGTCGGTCTTTTAATTTTTTTAGCTTTATTGAGGTATAACTGACAACGAAAATCGTAAAATATTTAAAGTGTATTTTAATTTTGTCTATACATAAACACACACTTTTCTTAATTTTTGTCCAGAAATTTTTATAGGGCCAAGTCCATCAATCTTTTCTTTTAAAAATGTTGGGGTTGTTTTGTTGCTTAGAAAAACCTTCATTACACAAATTATTTTTAAAACCTCCACTGTTTTCTTCAACCATTTATACAATTCAGTTTCCCATTGACAGGTAGATCTTTTTTCCCCTTTGGTGAGGTCGAGCGCAGTCTCATGCAGCCTCATAGTGTGTTAGAGACCAAAGCAAGCGTCCCCTTCCTGACCACAGCACGCAGGCTTACGTGGTCGTGTTGAGCATCTCGTTTCTCTTCTGCCAGGGGCACAGATTTCAGCTCTTCTAAAATCGGCAAGTAAAATACAGTGGTATGTGGATTGGTTTTTCTCACGTTATTTGAGCAGTAACAGTGTGCCAATGATTGCTTTCTGGAAGTAGCCAGAAATACTTTCCAGTAGAAATTTTCTCTTTGATCTGGGAGCCTGGGAAGGATCACGTCTTAGGGAAGCGATGACAGTTAAAACGATCTGAGGATGGGTTCATGAAAATGAACTTGATTCATGATTTCAGGTACCTAAGCTGGTGGAGGTATCCCACAGACTGTTAGCGCTGGAAGGAATCTTCCACATCTGGTTCAATGTCTGTAATTCTATATGTCTGTATGTCTATAATTACAAACGAGGAAAGCGAGGTAAGAAAGAGTCATTTGTCTAAGGTCACCCAGCTAGAAGGACAATAAAACTAATATTGTGCAGATAATGTGATTAAACAGAGAGCTTTGCTAGGCTTAGCAACAACCTCTGCACTTGCTGGGCTGACCTTTCAGCATTTCTGACATTCAGAAAATAGTTTAACCTTTGAGGTTATTTAGAATCCCATCCCCAAATATGAAAAAGGAAATGTAACCCTGTAAGTGCCTCCTCGAACTCGTTCTGTGATAGAAAAGTCCCCATTTTCGTCACTCTAAATGACCGCAGATCGATGAGATTTTATCTTATATTAAAATTGTATTGCTTTTTCTCATTTTCAAAATACTTCCCCCTGCATAATCTCATTTGATTCTCATTTGAATTTACCTCGTCAAAGTCAAAAGAAATATAAACAAGAAATAAATAACATCTCTGTGTTTAGGATATCACTAGAACATACTGCAATCACCACATAGTACTGCATTTTCACCATCCCACTACTTTAGACTTTTCATGATGCGGTATTTTCTTTCTTCGGACAGTTTGTTGGTTTTCTCAGTAAAACACTAAGGCAGTGCCTGGCACACTGTAGGAAATCAGTAAACTTTAAAAAAGATGCGTAAATGATAAACGTCTAAGTTTTGCTTTGTCTTGTGCACCTGAAACTAATAAAATTAAAAAAAAAAGATGTGTTTGCCTTTTTATAAATTTGTGTTTATTTATTTATGATATTTTTACAAAAGGATATAATACTATGAAAAGTTACCCTCAACCTTGTCCCCGGGTGGGCACCTAGCAGCTGATTTAGAGTGAGAGTGTGGCTGGCTGTTTTCCAGCTCTATGACAGAGGAAACTATCAGTATTTGCACCTGGGCCCCAGTATGGCCTTTGGGAGTTAATCAATGTTTAATTAAGTGTGTGTTTTTTTTAACTTAAAAAAAATCACAACCCGGAGTAAGAACCACATTTAAACACATACATTTAAAACAACATATGCATTTCAGGAAATGATACTTACTTACTCTTGCTATGTGAGATATACTAGTACCCTAATATTTTCAGTTCTGTTTCATTTTTTTTTTTTTTAAAAGATTCCCCCGAAATTTTTTTTTTTAAGAAGTCTGCTTTTTTTTTTTTTTTTTTAAGATTTTTATTGGGGAAGGGGAACAGGACTTTATTGGGGAACAGTGTGCACTTCCAGGACTTTTCTCCAAGTCAAGTTGTTGTCCTTTCAATCTTAGTTGTGGAGGGTTCTGTTCAGCTTCAAGTTGTTGTCCTTTCAGTCTTAGTTGTGGAGGGTGCAGCTCAGCTCCAGGTCCAGTTGCCATTGCTAGTTGCAGGGGGCACAGCCCACCATCCCTTGCGGGAGTCGAACTGGCAACCTTGTGGTCGAGAGGACACACTCCAACCAACTGAGCCATCTGGGAGCTCAGCGGCAGCTCAGCTCAAGGTGCCGTGTTCAATTTTAGTTGCAGGGGGCACTGCCCACCATCCCTTGCAGGAGTCGAGGAATTGAACCAGCAACCTTGTGGTTGAGAGCCCACTGGCCCATGTGGGAATCGAACCGGCAGCCTTCGGAGTTAGGAGCATGGAGCTCTAACCACCTGAGCCACCGGGCCGGCCCCCTGTTTCATTTTTTAACAATCTACTAAACATGCATATATATTAGTCTTCTTTCCAACCCAATTTAAGAATATTTCTTATTTTTCTTGTAAAAGTTATAGAACCTTTTGGTTAAACATAGGACTGAATACTCAAATTTGAGGGAGCTTCCTTGCAACCTTGCTCTCATCCCACACCATGATAAAGGAAATTATTTACTTATTTTTAATATTTTTAATTTTCAATCACAGTTGACATACATTATATTAGTTTCAAGTGTACAACACAGTGATTAGACATTTATATAACGTATGATCACCCTAGTACCTATCTGACAACATAATTATTACAATACTACTGACTATATTCCCCATGCTATACTCTGCAGCCCCATGACTATTTTGTAACTACCAATTTGTACTTATTAATTCCCTCCCATTTCACTCATGCCCCCAACCCCCCACCCCCCATATCTGGCAAAATGCTCTCTATATCTATGAGCTTGTTTCTATTTGTTAGATTCCACATATAAGTGAAATCACATGACATTGGTCTTTCTCTGTCTGACTTACTCCACTCAGCACAATACCCTCTAGGTCCATCCATGTTGTTGCAGATGGCAACATTTCATTCTTTTTTATGGCCAAGTAACATTCCATTGTATACATGTACCACCTCTTCTATATACCCCTAAATATAAGGGTATATTTAGCAATCAGAGTGGCTTAGCTCATGGTAATTGAAATGTATAATTGCAATTTGCATTTCAGTTACTTAAACTTAGATATCCTTGATCAGGTTGAACGTACTGTGAGTAGAATATCTTTTTCCAAGAAATAAGTTAGAGAGACTCTGGAGAATGGCCTCACTAAATTGGTAAGTTAGTTTTCTCCAGAGTTTAGTGATTATCCCAATTCTTCCATAATTCCTCAGTGCTCTCGCCATTTTCTGGTAAGTTATGGTTTTCTGGTTGCCTTTTCCCCAAAAATTAGGCAATTTTTTTTTTCTTTTTTGATGCAAACTGGAAAATATCTTTGGTTTTATCTACCCACTGAATACAAGATGCCATCTCGGAATTGCACACAGATTCATGAAGGTATTGGAACAGTCGGAGCTTCTTCCTGCCTTTTCCTCCCTTTTGCTGGAGAACAGCAGTTTGTACCAACTGCTTTTCTGGGATGTTCTGCAGAGATTGGTGACTATTTCCTTCAAAATATAGGTCCGCAGCACTTTTTAATTGCTGTTCTCAGGTTACAGCCAGGTTCCTCTGCAGGCAACACACCACAGCATTCGAAATTTCTTCTGACATGAGAACAGTGGTTGATGAAAGTCAGGGCATTTTTGTAATCTGAAGAGCTTCAGTTGCATGTTGCCTCAGTACCTCAAAAGCATCTTCAAATGCTTGACACAGCTTGTTTTGTTCTCACAAACCATGGTCATTAATAAATTGATAATTCTGTTCATCAGAGCCCAATCTAGCGTCCACATGTACCAGGTGGAAATAACCTTCCCCTCTGAACCAGGCCTCTGCATCATCCTTCATTAGCTGTAAACTTCTGCCATTTTAATAGATGTTCTAAAGGAATTTAAATACAAAGGCCAAGCGGAGAAAATAGCAACAACCGCTTAAAGCTGGATGGTAGATGGACAAGTGATAACAGATTTAGCTTAAAGCCTTTCCCTGGGAAAAGCACAGAAGCCGAATATTTCTGCCAGAGAATCTCAGAAAAACTCCGGAAATGAAGGTCCCAGCTGCCTCTGAAAGAAGAGCTAAAATCCAGACACAACTCTCTTCACCAAGGCTGGAGCTCAGAGGCTGCATTTGCCAAGAGAGGGTGACTTTTCCATCCAGGAATTTTCTACCTGGGTTGGAGGAGCAGCATGAAGTGGATTAGACTCTTTTATATGGAAACGTCCAAAGACTCTCCCTGTTTTCTGCTCCATTTCTCATTCCTGACTCTACCACAGGTGACATTCCGACATTCCTGGGCCAAATGTGTTTGGGTTCTGGGGGGCTGTCTCTCCTTAGCTTTAGGTCTGCTCCACACATTTTGGATGCAGCTTCCCCTGCTATGCTTCATCAGCAACCCCCTCCGCCCACTTTCTGTCTCAGAAATGGGTAGAAAGCTTTTGTTAGCTACTGGCTCTTGTTTTTGTTTGTTTTTTTTGCTCTGTGTTTTTCTAAAAAAATTTATTATTGTTTTTATCAATATTTTTCACTTAATGAGAATTTAGATAGGAGATCAGACAAGAACATGTGCTCATACTAAACAGGAAGTAGATCAATCTTTCTTTGGTTAATATCTGTACATGCAAGTGCATATCAGTAATACGCATACAAATTACAAAGTGCAATGGTAACTCACCCCCTGACTTGAGGATTAGAACCGGGACAATATCAATGAAGTTCCCCACGCCCCTCCTCAATTATGTCTCCCTCCTTCACCCCAGAGGCAACCACTCTCCCACATTGTGTGTTTACAGTACTTTTGCTTTCTTTTATGGCTTTATCACATATGTAAACATATTCGTTTTACTGTTTTGAAGGTTTTATAAACATTGAATCATATATAACCTCTTGTGACTTACTTTTTTTTCATTTAACATTTTGTTTCCAAAACCTATTTATATGAATAGTTGTATTCTTTATTTTCCACTGCTGTGTAGTGTGGATATGCTGCCATTTATTTATTCATTTCCCTGATAGTTGGTCATCCTACATGTTTCTTTATTTCTCTTAAAAAAAAAAAAAATCATGAAAAATGCTTCTGTGAACATTCTTTTATATGTTTTCTGTTGCATATATACAAAAATTTCTCTGGCTTAGGAATGGAATTCCAGAGCTGTAGCATACACACATGTTCAGCCTTACAAGAAAATACCAAATTGCTTGCCAAAGACTTTTCTTTTTGCCAATTTACACTTCTAAAAATGAGTTCCCATCTTCCCCATTCTTGATAAAACTGCATAGTCACACTTTAGAGATTTTCCTATTCTCCGGGGTATAAAATGGTTTCTACTTGTAGTATTAATTTTTTAACTTTATATTTCTCACTGTGTGTTATACAATACAGAAAAGTCCACAGATCATAAGTGCATCGTTAAATTTTTCAAAAGGAATAGTTAGATCAAGAAATGGAGTATTACAATTACCCTAGTACTGCAGCCCCCCCATGCTCCTGTCAATTCACTCCACCCCTAAGGAACCACTACCCTGACTTCCAAAGGCATAAATTAGTTTATGTATGTACATTTTTGTGTGTCTGGCTGCTTGCCTCAGTGTAATGGTTTTGAGATTCGGGCATATTGAGGTGTGTGGTATTAATTTTGCATTCCCAGAAAGCTCATTGTAACTTCACCCCTTCCTCTGTTTTTGTTCTATGACTCAATGCATTTGGGACACAGAGGCTTAGAAGTGCTGCTTAGAAATCTGACTTCTGTTGTCCTATCCAAAGGGAAAACACAGAATGGGAAATGAGAGATGCAGCCAAAGAGAGTAGAGGCCAGAGAGACACAGGACCAGAGTAAGGAGGAACAGGGTAAGAGGGCCCGGGAGAACTTCTGTCAATGATCTGGGAGTGTCTGAGTCTCCTGGCCATGTCAGTGGTCAGCTTACTCTAAGTAGAATTAAATAAGTAATCTTGTATTCATTTATTATGTAGGGTGCTGAGGATTGAATAATACGCAGATCTTGCCCTCAAGAAATTCAGAACATGGGAAAGAATACCGACACATAGACAAACTAGTAATTACAATATAAAGTGATGGGAACTATATTGTCAGTGTAGCATCTAGGGAGCTATCATCTCTGCTTGGGAGGGTGGTTCAGGAAAGACTTGTCCAAGGAAGCACCCTTTGCCTTAGCTTTTACAGGGTAAGGAGGTGTTTGCTATGTGAGCAAAAATATAAAAAGTTCCCAGACACAGAGAATAATGTGCAAAACAATGACATCTGAGAAAGCATAGTTTAATTATGGGATCTGAAAGTCTTTCATTAAATAGGCAGCAGAGTATGTATGTAGGCACTGAATGTTGAAGACTCAGGAAGAATTTTGATCATGAGGCACCTTGCATACCATTGGAAGGATGTAGGACTCACTCACTCAACAACCAAAGTATAGGAAAATAACAATTTTGGATCAGTGTTTTGGAAGGGCTGAGGAGGATTGACTGGTGAGCAGAAGATTGAACAGAGGGTGACTCCAACCCCATTTGTAGAAATTTTCTTGCTTACTCCATTCTTGCTCTCTTCTAGTGCCCAACTGCTTCCGACTCTTTGGCTAAATGTCCTTTCCACCAGATGCTCTAACTTAGGACTTGACAACAGAAAGTGGTTTCTATGGTTTAGAGAATGTAGACGAAGGAAGGATAATGAATTCTGTTTAAGGGTCAGGCCTAGGATGTGAATTGGATGGCTGATGAGGGGGTGGAATGAAGTCTTAGGAGGCAAGTAGATTAAGAAACTATTTAAGGATGAGTTAAGCACCACGGTCACTGAGGTTACCCATGGGAGTGGTAGAATTGAGTTGAAGAGGAAGTAGTACAAGTTGGTACGAGAACCCTAAATGAATGTGAGGGAATCAACCAGCAGGAAATTGACAGTGACAGAAGAAGGAACAACTGTCATGACCTATCAGCACAAACTTGAAAGAGATGGCTTTCTGCACAAAGTGGGACAAGAAATGGTTTGGCAGTGACACTGGGCTGCTGAGAGAATGACAGCATTTCTCTGAGTCCCACTGCCGTAGTGTAAGGGAGGATGGGTTGCCTCCATGGAAGAGGGTACAAGGAAAGCAGTTTCATTGTGGGAAAGCCAGGTCCCATTCAGAGTAGGAAATGAAAACAAAAATTCAGAAAACCTATTTATTGTTTTCCTGTGATGGTTTTTATGTGTCAATTTGGAGAATTTTTTTTTTTTTAATTGGGGACTATTGGGGAACAGTGTGTTTTTCCAGGATGTAAAGTCATTGTTTTTCAATCTAGTTGTAGGGGGAGAGTGTTTTTAGATGAGATTAACATTGATATTGGTGAACTCTGAGAAAAGCAGATTGTCCTCCATGGTGTGAGTGGGCCTCGTCCAATCAGTTAAAGGCCTGACTAGAACAAAAAACCCGGCCTCCTCAAGCAAGAGTGAATTCTCCAGCAGACTACCATGGGGTATTATTTGCACCATTGACTCTCCTGGGTCTCCCGCCTGCTGCCCACACTGCAGATTTTGAATTTGCCAGTCTCCATAATCACATGAGCCAATTCCTTGTAATAAATCTCTTTCTTTATGTATGCACACATCCTATTGGTTCTGTTTCTCTGGAGAACCCTGACTAATACATTCATCTTTCAGATTTTTCTTGTACAGTATTTCACATTATCCTCAAGAGATTGAGGATTCAGGAAAGTTTGTTTGCAAAGCAGCAGAGGTTCCAGAGGGCAGAAGGCAAACATTTTAGAGGGTAGCCAATTAAGTCTTTGGAGTAAGTGACAATACATGGAAACTAGGAAGTTTGCATGACGAGAAGCCCCATGATACAAACTAAATTATTGTTCATACTGGAAATTGCAAACCCCAGGAGAGCATGGAAAGACTCCAAAGAATGTGTAATCTTGCTGTTGCTTGCAGCCTCTGCTGGTGCACTTTGGGAAAGAGGTCCCGTCTGCCCCTTTAGGTCATCTCTAGAAGCCACAGGGCTGAGAAGGCCCCTGGCCGCACAGGGCCTGCAGTGTAGCAGGGCCTAGATGTAACAGACTCTTCAAAACCTTTGACTCCTTCTTTTCTCTGAACAGCAAGTTCAGGTGTGTTAATCTCTGGGGCGTTGGGGAAAACAAAGTCCTTCCTCATGCTTTCCTAATCGTGACTGTCCAGTGGTGTGCATCCTTGCTTAAATCTCTCAGGGTAGAGGAAGCCAGCTTCTGGTGCCCATACCTTATAGCTTCCGACAACTGTCCCATTTCTCAGTTTGCCTGCAGCAAAGCTGTGAGGACCATCTCCTCTTCCCATCAGAACTCACCTGTCTAGGAAATGTGGCTCACTACTGTCACCTTCAGCCACACTGGTTATGAACAGGCTTGTCTTTTAGGGTCCCTAAAGGATTCTTCTGACCCTCAATTTTTCCTTTCTGGTCTATGACAGTGCCTGAAATTTCCACAATTAGTGATCACTTTTCAGTGACAGAAAAAAAAAACAAAACTTTCTGGTATCTATTCCCCAAGCCTATAATATCAGAAAGAGGGAGAGAAAAGAATTAGGGATGATACCTGATTATACCTAATTATCTTATTTCTTCCTAAGGCCCATTCAGAGAGGGAAGAGACTTATTATTTGCCTCAATTGTGCTGTTTTCCTTTTGTTAAAAATGTTTAGTCATGCTTAGTAATAAAGACAATGTTTTATCTAGGTGTCTCTGGTATTAACAAGTCATCTATGATTCACATTCTTCTAACAATGCATTTTACTAATAATACTTCTCGTTCTATGCAAGTGTATGGTGCCATCATCAGTATGATACAAAACCTTCCCTATCAGGATAATGCAGTTCATTTATCGCAATGGGACTTCAACATATAGAATGCTTTGAGAAGCCTCATATGAACATCTCCTCAGTATCATCCCAGTGTCCTTCCTGATGCTTTCTGCTGGACCGTCATCTTTAGGGCTAAGATACTGTAATTCAGTATTGAAATGCAAAAGCTGAATACTCAAGTCATCAACAATTACTAAAACCTTAGTAGTAAGTAGGTTTATCAGATTCAATCAGGAGTCTGAGGGGCTGGAATGGACGAAGGGTACACGTGGCTAAGGAATGGAATGAAAGGAGACTGAAAAGACTTAAAGCCTCGAGTTCTTCCAGAGAGGACAGATGTGGGGACGCTCCACAGGAAAGGCTCCGGGGAGCCAAAATGGCATGACCACCAGACCCTCAGTGGGGCTTCTGCTAGGCAAGAGAGTCAAGACTGTTGGAAGAGATGGAGCTAGACCCTGAGCGGGAACATCGAGGGTGACATTCTTTCTTGCCTGCTCTACCGCAGCCCAGAAGCTTTGCTAACTTAAAGCTTGAATGTACTGGAAGCAACAACAATGACTGTCTTAGAACTGAGAACTTGGTTCTGAAAATCCTTTTGCTGTCTGAGGTAGAGAGTAGGAGAGCAAGAAAAGTCAATGTAGGCAATGAAGGTGAACACAGAAAATAATGCTCTCTTTTTAAAGGTTTGAGTTGGAGGTTTCTGAGACAGAGAAGAATAGAAACTGAGAAGTAAAAATAAAGGGGCAGAAAGGAAGGAGACAGATATAATAATGCTAATGATTAGGGGTATGTTGAATGGCTGGGAGGGAGAGAGAACAGAGAAAGGGAAAGGGGAGAGGCACAGAGGAAGAGAGATGGAGGGAGAGAGGGACAGGTGGAGGGAAGGGCTTATCACCCACCACAGGCCTGAAGAGCTCAGATAAAATCTCAGCAGCTCAGAAACTTCTAAATGGTATAAAAACATCTTAGGAATGATGCATTCATTTGACTAGAAGACCAGAATTGGCCTGATGGTCATTTAAGTGAATGAAAAGCACTACAGGGTGTTTTGTGCAGTATTAGTCCAGCAAGAAAATAAACAGTGATCTATTTGATGTTCTCTGTTTCTAGCTTATCCAGTTCTATGATAAGAGGCCTCTTTTTGGAAAACATTGTGGCTAAGATCTAAACACGCATGCAAAGGTCTAACCAAAAGGAGACTACAGAAGGGTTTATACCAGAAAAGAATTATCCACCCCCACTCTCCACAGAAAAGCATGGTAAATGTGCCCGTCAAAAGTTGGCATTATCAATTTAATATAGTCAGGGATTATCTTAGAATCATAGAGAATCCAAAAACTAGGGGTAGAAATAACTTAGACAGTTAGAAAGAATTTTGGAGGTGATTTGCCTTAGCTGACTGGCTTTATGACGATAAGGTATTAATATTTACACTTGGCAGATGAGAAGACTGAGTTCTGAGGCCACCCAGCTAGTTAATAGCCAAGGGACAATAAAATCCTATGTTCCCATCTTTAGTACATGTTATCTAGAGTTAATAAAATATTTTTAAAAATTTTTTTATGATATTTTACAAAAGCAGAGTCAAAACCCCAATATTTTATTAAATGATAGGGTCCAGAAGGGAGATTCAGGGAGAGAATACTTATTCTTATCAAAAGAATAACTTAGAAATTTACGGCTAGATGACCTAGCATAGGAGATCTTGAAGAAAGAAAAGTTTTCTTCAACTGAAGTGTAGGAAGAGACAACTTTTTCACGATCTCTGTTTATCTTTCAAATTTTTCTTCTGCATTAGTTCCCTTAACCACAAATACCTACATAGAAACACAATGGGTTCTTCAATAACAGATCAAACAATTTGGCATTTCTTTGCTCTATTACAACTGCATAGCCACTGAAAGAGTCCCCAGGCCATTGAGAAAAAGTATGTTTCCCTCTTTCCAAATAGCACAAATTCCACTGGTGCCAAAAAAAATGTATACAAGTGGACACTTTGGTCAGTGTTGCTCAAGCAGTAGTTCGCCATAATCAGAAGTGTTTGGACGCTGATGGTAACCACTTTGATCACCTCTTGTAATAGCAGAAATCAAAAGTGACTTGTATTCATCTTTTGTTATCGGTATATATTGAGTACTACAATTTTAATAGTTTTTTCCGTTCTGAAATGTGTAAATTTTTTTTTGGCACCCTCTGTATGTTTAATTCATATTCTACTATCTGTATATATATTTTAAAACATCACTGATGTTCAAATTAAAGAATTATGAAAAAAATGACAAATTCTCTTTCCTGTTAAACTGTGGTGAAAACATCAAATTTCTTCTTTGCTTAAAATAAATTTTAATATATTAATCATAAGTAGATAGGATAAGTTTTTTCTTTGTTTTAGACTGAATTTCAAATTTCCCTTTTTGGAAGTTTTGGAGTACATTTTCATAAGACAAACTGTGAATAGAACAAGATAATAATATATAAAGGACAAGATGACAAATATAAAACTTTTATCTTCACAACTCAAAAGATTGACCAAATATTATAAGACTAAGAACACAAGAAATGACCTTCTGGACAAATATAATCAAATAGAGTTATAAGACTTGAAGTAACTAAAAAGTTCATGTCTTTGCCATTACATAGAATGATAACTAGATCTGAGGCTTTTTGATTTAAATGCAGAAAAATACACCCTACTCTGAGATAATTTTTTTGAATTTCCAATTGGAGATGAAGCATCTAAGCAATTTTTAAGCAGTTGAGGGAAATAAAAAGTGCTCATCAATGGAAATTTTAGTGGACTGATAGAGTATCATCAGGAATAAGTTATATTTCCTGCCTATTCAAGATGTCTATGAAATGAGATAATGAAGCAGGCAAAAATGTTCTCTTCAAATGACTAGTTATTTTTAGATAGAATTGAATAAGAGTCTTACTTCAAGTGATAGAACATAAAAGAAAACCAGAATCTGATTCTTGACAAAATCTCAGACATCAGTTAGCATAGCTTGCATCATTACATTAAACTTCACAACGATTTTCTTTGAATTTGTATGTCATTTCATTCCAAGGCATTTCTCTTCTTGATAGTCTCATCTTGGTAAGGCAGGAGGTATATTATTTCACTCATTACACAGATAGAAAAAAATGAGGTACAAAGAGATTAGGTGATTTGTTAGAACTGATTCTAGATTATAATATTCTCTTCTTCCTAATATACAATGTCTTTCTAATAAGGGGTGTTTTTCGAAATGGGGACATGAAGGCCAGAGAGTAATCATGTATATATATAGTGGATCTTTTGGGTGACTACTCTATAAATGAATACTCTCCTAAGGTTTCAGTGCCCCAAATTGCACTGGAGGTTTTGTTTTCTTTCATGCTAAGAGAAAGCCAAAGAATTTTAAGGCTTGCTGTAAAAAATAAAGGCATGTGATAATTAAACCAGAGGCAAGCAAAGGGAGAACTGAAGCAGCACAAGGTCAGAACTGTCAGAGTGATGCCAAATTCAAAAGGCATAGAGGAATTCCTACGTTATGGGAATCTGTGCCATGTGCATTTTAGGAGCTGATGTACTGAGTAGCTTATAATTAACAGTAAGTAAGACAGTAGACAATGAACAAGTATTCTCATTGTGATTTCAGTAACAATTGGACTGAAAATCAATTTAATGGAGATTTTAATAACACAACAAACCTAATTTAACATGATAAATTGATTTATGTTGTTGTTAAGAGACAATGAATATTGGCATCTGAGGAGTAGAAGTTTGCTGGATAATATAACTGAAATGAGATTACTGTGAGCCGGCAACAAACCCTTGAAATTTTTCAAGACAATGTTGCATATTCCACTTTTGTGAAAAAGTATGTTCTGTATTGGTGTCACAAAGTTAAAAGACAAAACTCAGATTGAATCTAGAAATGTCCAAGAGGGACAGTCTGTTACTAATTTTAACATTGTTGATTTGTTTATAGCAAACTATATTTATTGCGTTAGTATTTGAAAATTGATATACTGAACAAGTGAAACTCTGGAGAAGCAAATAAACTATATTTTTTGGTTTTCCATTGTTTCTTAAAATATATTTGGTGAGGATGAACTTTCCCTTCTATGAGATAACGCCTGAAACCAGCGCTAGCCTCATAGCATATCGTGATCCATCTACTTACTCAATAGTAATAAAAAGTCCTCTGGCCATTTTAAGTTGCAAACAAAACTTACAATAAAATGGTCTAGTTCAATATATTAACCAGCACTTCAATCTTTAAAAAAAATTTTCAATTAAGTTGACATTTAATATTATGTCATGTTAGTTTCAGGTGTACAGTGCAGTGGTTAGACATTTATATAATTTACAAAGTGATCCCCGGTAAGCTTAGTACCCACCTGGCACCATACATAGCAATTACAATATTACTGACAATATTCCCTATACTGTACTTTGTATCCCTGTGATTATTTTGTACTTATCAATTTTTACTTCTTAATTCCTTCAATTTTTTCACTCAGCCTCCCAAGCCCCCACCCATCTGGCAACCATCAGTTTGTTCTCTGTAACTATGTATGAGTCTGCTTGTTTTGTTTGTTCATTTTATTTTGTTCTCTAGACTCCACGTATAAGTAAAATCATATGCTATTCGTCTTTCTCTTCACTTAGCATAGTACCCTGTAGGTCCATCCTTGTTGCAAATGGTAAGATTTCATTCTATTTTTATTGCTGAGTAATATTCCATTGTATATATGTTCCACCTCTTCTTTATCCAGTTGGCTATTGATGGGCACTTAGGTTGCTTTGATATCTTGGCTGTTGTAAATAATGCTGCAATGAACACAGGGATGTATATATCTTTGTAAATTAGTATTTTGGATTTCTTCAGATAAAGTACCCAAAAGTGGAATTTCTGGGTCATAATGTAGTTCTATTTTTTAATTTTTTGAGGAAACTTCATACTGTTTTCCATAGTGGCTGCACCAATTTGCAGTCCCATTAACAGTGCACAAGGGTTCCCTTTTCTCCATGTCTTCACAACACTTGCTCTTTGTTGATTTATTGATGATAGCCATTCTGACAGATGTGAGGTGATATCTCCTTGTAAGTTTAATTTACATTACCCTGATTATTAGTGAGGCCAAGCATCTTTTCATATGTCTATTGGCCATCTGTGAGCCTTCTTTGGAGAAATGTCTATTCAGGGCCTCTGCCCATTTTTTGATTGGATTGTTTGGTGTTAAGTTGTATGAGTTCTTTGTAAATTTTGGATTTTAATCCCTTATCAGATGTATCATTGGTGAATATCTTTTCCCATTCTGTAGGTTGTCTTTTAATTTTGTTGATGGTTTCCTTTGCTATGTAAAAACTTTTTTGTTTGATGCAGTGCTATTTATTTTTTCTTTTGTTTCCCTTGTCTGTGGAGATATATCAAAAAGGTATTACTAAGGGTAATGTCTGAGAGTTTACTGTCTATGTTTTTTTATAGGAGATTTATGGTTTCAGGTCTTATATTTAAGTCTTTAATCCATTATGAGTTTATTCATGCATGTCGTATAAGAAGGTTGTCTAGTTTCATTTTTGTGCATGTATCTGTCCAGTTTTCCCAACACCATTTATTGAAAACACTGTCTTTTCTTGCCTCCTGTTATATTCTTGCCTCCTTTGTCATAGATTAATTGACCATATAGGTGTGGGTTTATTTCTGAACTCTCTATTCTGTTCCATTGATCTATGTGTCTGTTTTTATGCCAGTACAATACTGTTTTGATTACTATATCCCTGTAGTTTGATATCAGGTAGTGTTATACCTCCAACTTTGTTCTTCTTTCTCAAGGTTGCTGTGGCTATTTGGGGTCTTTTGTGGCTCCATATAAAATTTAAGATTATTTGTTCTAGTTCTGTGAAAAATGCCATCGGTCTTTTGATAGGTATTGCACTGAATCTGTAAATTGCTTTGGTTAGTATGGGCTTTTTAATGATATTAATTCTTCCTAGCCACGAGCAGGTATATGCTTTATTTGTAGCTTCTTCAATTTCTTTTTTCAATGTCTTATAATTTCCCAAGTATAGGTCTTTTACTTCCTTGGTTAAATTTATTCCTAGGCATTTTTTTGATGCAATTGTAAATAGGATTGTTTTCTTAATTTCTGATAGTTCGTTATTGGTGTACAAAAATGCAACTGATTTCTGAATATTAATTTTGTATCCTGCTACTTTGCTAAAATCATTTCTCAGTTCTAATAGTTTTTTAGTGGAATCTTTAGGGTTCTCTATATTCATTGTCATATCATGTGCAAATAATGACAGTTTTACTTCTTCCTTTCTAATTTGGATGCCTTTTCTTTCTTTTTCTTGTCTGGTTGCTGTGGCTAGGACTTCCAATACTATGTTGAATAAGAGTGGTGAAAGTGGGCATCCTTGTCTTGTTCCTGATCTTAAGGAAAATGCTTTTTCACTTTTCACCATTGAGTATGATATTAGCTGTGCATTTGCATATATGGCCTTTATTATCTAACACTTCAATCTTAAGTCAAAAGGAAGACCTCTAGTCAACATGTACCACACACACACACACACACACACACACACACACACACACACACACACACCTCCTAGCTGAAATGAGCTGCAGGTTGTAGTTGTGAAAGCCTGCATGGGGCAGGAGGAGAAGGCAGGTTCTTCACTTTTTCCCTTCCCCTTTCTCTCCAGCTTTCTAGTGGCTTTAGGATTGGCATGAGCAAGGAAGAGGAAAAAGGGTTCAGGAAAGTTCTTACTTGTCCCGTGGCTTTCCATCATAAACTGCCTTTGGGGATCTTGGAGGCTGGCAGAAGTTTAATGATTTTCTTGAGTCTCCCATGACTCTTTAAGGTCTCCTGTTGGGTCCCACCTAGACGACGGCTCTCCTTTGCTCTTGGTGGACAAAAATCCGCTCTGTACAGACTCTCATTGCTGTAGTACCCTTGCCCTCTCAGTTGGTCCTCTTGACCATGACTTAAAATGCCTTCAGTTCTGCTCCTCCTCCCACATGGGCCACATCTATTCCATGGGGAAAAAACCTCATGCTCTCTTTTTCCTACAATAAGTGTGACAATGGTTACTTGCCAAACTCAGTCCTCCACTCTGCCTACCAAGGGTGATTTTAGCTTTCTCCAGCTTACTATGGGGCCAGTTTGTGATGTTCTTCAGCCGCAGAGAATGCTTATGAAGTGATAGAAAGGGCAGCACCACTTTGGTGATGGTTAGGGGAGGGAATTGGAACCTAGACAAGGAAGCAGCTTTTGCCAAAGCAATGCTTCTCAATCTTTTTATGTAATCACACACGTAGAAAAGGATAATGCTTATTGGACTGCTGGGGTAAAATGGAAGGGATTTAGTGGTATTATTTTAAGACAAACAGAATTAGGAAAATGGTAATTGCCTAAGTTGTATAAAACTTCCAATTTTTAAAAAATACTGTGAAAACTTGAGCTCATTTCCATGAAGATAAACTTTAAATTTTGAAATGGCTACATGCAGTTCCTGATCAAGAATTTTACAGAGACTCTCTTAAAGTCCTTGAAGACATTTCTGATGGGAAAATGAACTAATAGGTAAAAACAAACAGCAGAAGAGAATGTATTACTTTTTCTCTCATTAATGGAAACTCCTTTCTCATTATTAGCTGGATTTTGCATGATTCAATTTCTTTATTGCATCTTAAGAACACAATAATTCTTTACAATTCCTTTTCTTTCTTTCAGTGTTGAAATTTCGGTTGGAATTCAAATCCAACTAAATACATTCATATTAATTATTTAACAGATGTCCAATCAGTCTTATTTTATTACCATAAACAAGTAGAGGAATCTCTATCACAACTCTTTCTAAAGCACAGAACAAAAAGTCATAGAAAAGTTTTTCTGCCTCACTATTAGGAGAGGACCAATAATAAAGGCCATTCTGTTTAAAGCAATTATATACATATTTAAAAAATACAATGGATACCATAAGTGATTTTAAGTTTTCTGAAGTCTTAAACTTTTAAATTATATATATGTCAAAATTTTAAACTATATTGTGCCACAGGAGACTATAAGAATAAAGTAGGCACTTTCTAAGTAATATAAGTGTCTAATCTCTATGTTGTACACCAAAAACTAATATAATATTGCATGCCAACTGTAATTGAAAAAATTTTTTTTAAAGAATAATATATGTCCAAATTGAAAAGTGAAGCCAAGCCAAGCAAAACAAAGCAAACCGGGGGAATTTCAAAAGAAATGAAGTAACATAGCATAACTATTTTAAATGAATATTCCATAAACAACATGACTCCAAAATGTCTAACTTGGAGTGTGAAGTATTTGATTAAACTTAAGCTACACAGTATTCTCAAGTACTGTATCAATATGAATAGAGCAATTAGTTGAACATTCACAAGGCCTTCATTTATGCTTTAAAATACTATGCTGCAGACATCTCCAGGAGCCCAACACCCACACAGATGCTGAAACTTCATCTCATGGTCTAGGAGATACTGGTGTAGGACATGCTCAGATGTCATGATCATTTCCTTGATGGGCTTACAAGTGGATATACGGTCATTTAAAATATTTTCCCAAGTCAATCACAAAGCTAATTTGCTTTGTACTCACATTATGCTACTAATCTTCAAAATAGGTTATTTGGAATTTCTCTAACACAAAAGCCTTTATTTTTTTCTGTTCTTTGATTACATTGGTTTAAATAATTTAATGTTTCAAAGTTGATTCTTCGGTGTTACGGACCATAAAATATCAGCATGAATATTGCTGGGCAAAATATCTGCATGATAGAGACAGTGCCACAAGGTTTTTCTTCTGGAAATTTAATCCTCACCTATCACTAGTGGTACACAGAGCATTGGCAATCTCCACTTATTTTATTTCTACCTAATGATGACGCAGTCCTGTTGGATAGAAACTATGGATTTTTTTTTTTCACTCTTCAGACTCTAGAATTTTAGGAAACATGTATTTATCTCTGAAGATGTGCTCTTATAGAAACTAAGAGGTTTCTAGCCTTCAAATTTAAGTGACATTGCTAAAATGCTGGCAAAATGCAGGAGTATTTATATTCTAACTTACATAGTTCAGATGTGCTACAACCAAGGGCAAGATTCTATGCTGATGAAGCATTGGTGAGTTATCCTTTTTAATCACGACATTATCCTGCAAAGCAATGAGATCAGTAATCTCTTCTTTATTCATCAGATCGATAGTCAAAGAATACTTTTGGAATTTTGTGCTCCTCTTTATAGTCCTCAACTATGTTAGTATAATGATTGCCTATTTCTTCTCATGAAACTCATGTCTTGTGTACGAATTCTTCTTTCTCTTTTTCTTACTAGATCAGCTACATTTAATATTATTTTGATTCCATGAAGATTTCCTTATTGTCGTGTCAATCTAGAAGATATTAATTCCATGATAGTCCAAGAGAAATGAAAACAATAAAATGTCAAAAAATGGTCCATGCAGTATAGTAACAATGGTCATTTTTCTATATCCAGAGTTTACCCTAAGAAAAGACCTTAGGAATATTAATTGGAATCACCTTGTTCTTAAATACTGTAGTTAAACACATCCAAAATATGGGTAGTTTTTCCCTAAAGTGTATACAAGGGTTTCTGATCACTGATAAAATGATAGATTACATCAAAAAATCCTATAGTTTGGAAGAGGGTGTGTGGCAGTATTTTCTCATTATTGTCTTAGGAACTTGTGTTGAATTTGACATTACTTACAAAATGCTGTGATTCATTTGCTTCAAATTTCAGAGTGGGGAGCAAATGCGACTGTTGATAGCATCGAATACAATTTGAATAATTCCTGCTCAAAGCTGTGACTAATTTTTTTTACAAGCTTAAAGGTGTTACAGAATCCCCTGGAACATGTGGCGAGAACACTGAACCTGAATGTGGTACATGATATTTTTGGAGCAATAAACTTCAGATTCACTGGGATCTCACAGTTTTCTGTAACCGTTTTTAGTTAGCATTGCAGAATTCTGTTCTTTGTCAGCAGTAGAAGCAGGGACAATCTGAGTCTCAGCGTCTGACTTTAGCACTGTAAACAGCAGCTTACATGCTGTTTAACCATGTGATGTCATCTTGGTAGTTTTAAGCTTATTATTAACCATTTTTTCAAGCCATACATCGGATCCCTTTTATTCTAGCCTTTGGATTTCTGTTTATATATCTGTATCACTCGCACAGGAACAGTACATGGCATTGAACTGAAAAAGTTATAACTTCCATAAAGAAGAGGGTTTGTCTTCATTAGTATTTGCCAAAACTTGAGGTTCCCTGATTCTAGTAGCTTTGCACTCTTATGAATAAAGCTTTCCAGACATGGCTGGGTGCCTTGAAAGTGACGAGCTTAAGAAGCTGTTTTAATGAATGACTCCACAGCAATCAAAATATACCTAGAATGATATCTGGCAACATCCCTGCTCAGTCTTTCTGGAAGGCACACTAGCTGGTGGCCAGAGGCTAGTGGGATTGTGTTATGATGAGCAAGTGCCAGATGAAGGTAGACCCAGAGGAGGTGAAGGGCTAAGGACGAGGTGTTTTCTTATTAGTGGATGCAAGGAAATAAAGTGGCAGCTATAGACCCACCATCTGCTTGTAATGCACTGGATGGTCTTGTACCCGTGGGCCTGAGCAGGCTGCAGGACTCCACATACCTGCACACCTCGATTATTTTTATCTTGAATTTCTGATTTGTTATGTTCTTTCATATCTACCAGGTCATAATTAATTGTACTTAATTTATTTTGGTATTATTGTATTACAGCATTTTTATGTTTCCTGGACTTTTAATTTTTTTATGGCCCAGTATATGATCATAAACATTCTCTATACCTTGCAAAGAATTAGTCTCTGTAATCATATAGTGTTCCATGTATGTCAAAATGGCTGAATCATATTGTTCAACTGCCTTGCTGATCGTTTGGACTGCTTGTCCAATTATGATTGTGGTCTCTCCTGGTCATTTTTTAAACACTGTTTTCTTAGAAGTATACTTATTTTCTGTCTTATTTTTTTTGAATGCAGGATTCTTTTGCTCATTATTATATATGTTGGATTTTCCTCTGCCGTCCAGAGCACACAATCTTATACAGGTGAGTGAGTGGGACACAGGGGGCTTTCTTGGTTTCTTAGTTCAAGACGACCCTCCTCTACTATTTTATCAAGAAAAGATAGTTTCTTTAATAAAGGGTGACTATTTTGGGGGAAAGATAAGCGAGGTTATTTCTCTCCTCCCGGTCCTTTGAGACTATCTTGTTTCATTAGAGCCCTTGTCTTCAGCTGCTTTCTTCTTTTCTTCCCAGAGCTTCCAAGGACCACTACTCCCTTTCCCCTAGAAGTGCCACCTTCCCCACCAGTGCCCCCTCTGGACCTGTGCGCTTTTAACCCCTTTCCTTTAACACCCCAGTAGCCAGTGCTCTGATCCTCCAGGTCTCAGCCAACTCTGAGTATTCTCCTTGAGAGAAGGGCTGTCCCTCCGGGTGTGTCCTTGTCACTTGGTTCTGATCTGCAAAATGCTGAAAATCATCTGGTGTTAATTGGTTGTGATTCAGTGTTTAATGGATTTGGGGGTCACTCATTTGGAGAGAATCAGAATTAGACTTCATGGAGCTTTGTTAATTACTGATTGCCCTTGCATAAAGAAAAGAGATAGAAACCATCTTAAAAGCTGCTTTTCTCCTGGGAGTCTAAGAGATAAAAATGCTAACAACAAACCGTAAAACTTTATGAGTTCATATGTTTGAATTATTTCAGTGTGCATTTTTTACTTCCAATGTAATTCCAGTCTCAATACTTTTTTCTTAGAAAGTGCAATTTTAAAGCTGTTACTATAGCTAGGCATTATATATATTTTTTATTTTTTTTACTGGGGTGACAATTATTAGTAAAATTACATAGATTTCAGGTGCACAATTCTGTATTACAGCATCTATAAATCCCATTGTGTGTTCACCACCCAGAGTCAGTTCTCCTTCCATCACCGTATATTTGATCCCCCTTTCCCTCATTTCCCACCCCCCACCCTCTCTTACCCTCTGGTAACCACTAAACTATTGTCTGTGTCTATGAGTTTATGTTTCTCATTTGTTTGTCTTGTTCTTTTGTTGTTTTTGGTTTATATAGCACATATCAGTGAAATCATATGGTTCTCTGCTTTTTCTGTCTGACTTATTTCACTTAGCATTATATTCTCAAGATCCATCCATGTTGTCACAAATGTTCCTATATCATCTTTTCTTACTGCCGAATAGTATTCCATTGTGTATATATACCACGACTTCTTTATCCATTCATCTATCGAAGGACATTTTGGTTGTTTCCATGTCTTGGCCACCGTAAATAAAGCTGCAATGAACATTGGAGCACACGTGTCTTTATGTATAAATGTTTTCAGATTTTTTTGGTAGATACCCAGGAGAGGGATTGCTGGGTCATATGGCAATTCTATTTGTAATTTTTTGAGGAACCTCCACACTGCCTTCCATAATGGCTGCACCAGTCTGCATTCCCTCCAACAGTGTATGAGAGTTCCTTTTTCTCCACAGCCTCTCCAACACGTGTTACTATTTGTCTTGTTGATGATAGCCATGCTAACTGGGGTGAGGTGATGTCTCATTGTGGTTTTTATTTGCATTTCTCTGATGATTAGTGATGTTGAGCATTTTTTCATATGTCTATTTGCCATTTGTATGTCTTTGGAGAAATGTCTCTTCAGGTCGTCTGCCCATTTTTCAAAGGGGTTGTTTTTTTGTTGTTGCGTATCATGAGTTCCTTATATATTTTGGATATTAGCCCTTTATCGGAGGCACTGTTTGCAAAAACCTTCTCCCACTCAGTTGGTTACCTCTTTATTTTGTCGATGGTTTCTTTTGCTGTGCAGAAGCTTTTAAGTTTCATATAGTCCCATTCATTTATTTTAGCTTTTATTTCCCTTGCCTTTGGAGTCAAATTCATAAAATGCTCTTTGAACTCAAGGTCCATAAGTTTAGTACCTATGTTTTCTTCTATGCAGTTTATTGTGTCAGGTCTTATGTTTAAGTCTTTGATCCATTTTGAATTAATTTTGGTACATGCTGACAGACAGCAGTCCAGTTTCATTCTTTTGCTTGTGGCTATCCAATTCTATATTTTTCAATCTAATTCCATACTCAGTATATGCTAAAGATCTACTGACATCAAAAGAATTTAATTTTGAATTTATTGTGGAGTCTTTCAAAACCTATTGCTTATTTGAAAGGAAACATTACTTGAGTCTAACTGAAATAAAAAAGATGATTCAAATGCATTTAGTTATAAAAATACAACTTAATGTATTTTTAATATAATTTTAATATTTAAGATTGGGTTTGTTCAAAGATTATTCTCATAGAGCATGACTATGCCAATTATTTTCTAATGCCTTTTAATAGTTTGAAAACATTAAAAAATATTCAGAACAATATCACCATAATCAAATGTTCCATTTATACTGCCTTCTCCTCCAAGAAAATTAGCATTTCTGTGCCATCAAAGAAGCTGATATACTCTAATAGTTATCCAACAATTCAAATCGATAGAAAACTTGACTCATGTGTAAGGTGCTGCAAAGGATAGAAGAACAAATGCAAGACATGAACTTTGAGGAGTTCAGAAATTTAAAAGGAGACAGTTGGGACTTAAAAAGTTAAAAAACATATGATTCTAAATCGTACTATTAGGTTGGTGCAAAAGTCATTGTGATTTAAAAGGTTAGAAATAATTGCAAAAACCGCAATTACTGTTGCACCAACCTAATATAATAAAGGGAGAAAAAACCATATTAAGGAAGTACAAGAGAAATACAGATCATCTCAGAACGGGGAGACTAGGAAACGATTTAAAGAAATGTAAACCTGCCCCTCAGGCTGAAGCTCCAGGACAATAAATGGGCCTCTTTCACCTAAAGACTGGGGGTGTGTTTCAGTCTCCTGTACGCTCTGTGCTGGACGGGTGGGAGGGAGCCAAGAACTGTCTCCCCGATAGTTACAGTCCCATGGGACCCAGGAATGCAAGCACCCTTAGCTTCCAGAAACTGGCGCTCAAGGGGCGTCCCCTGGGTGTCACTCATGGGCACATCTCAGGATTTTCTTACATCCCCCTTCACGTCACCTTGTTCTAACTTTGTTAGTGTGGATCTCTATCCAGTTCAGGGAATTATTTTCGCCTATTCGCAAGGGGTTTCATTGTCCCACCAAACACACCCTCACTGTAATACTCTGCTGATTCTTTTTCTTCTTCACTCCATCTCCAACTCAGGCTGCACTAGGTTAGTCTCAGTTTAATGCCTCAGGGAAAAGATGGGTTAGGAAAAAACAGTAAAGGACTTGCATTTAGGCTGGAGTTCTAAAGTCTTGACCATGATGGAAACAGGGCTCCCAGCAGAAACAAGAGACTTGGAAGACCTTGAGACATAAGGTAAGGCTTCCCATCCTAGAGGCTAGCGTTTCCTGGGTTGGAGGAAGAGAGTCAGAAGAAAAGGGTAGATGCTGCCGCGTGTCAGGGAATGGGGTCCTGAACTACCCCTCACCTCTCAAACCTCCAGTGGGAATTCCCAGGCACAGAGGGCAGCTAGAAATCCTACATTTGTTTGTGGAGTCCAGGAGTAGAAGGGATCCAAGCCTCATTTCTGAGAAGAGCCCTAGGAAAGATGGAAGGGCCCTCGGGAAGAAACCACTGGAAGTATGTGTAGGCAGAAAATGCCAAATCCTGCACAGCAGTTGCCTGATGTTTCTTGTGCTTATAAGCATGTTAATTCCCCCTTTTCCTAACAAGCAATTGCAGAGTTGCTCATTTTGTGTGGCTCATTTTTGTGTACAAAATAATTGCTTATTTTGTGTGCAACTCTCTTCCTTGAAGGACGATATAATTTCAAGAATTCCTAATTCAACTGTTAGGACGATACACACATGTTTGGAGTAATGAGAAACAGTACAAGGAAAGTACCATCATAGAAGTTCAAAACAAAATCTCATAAACTATATATAAAAAGCTCTTAATTCTCTACGTTGTTATCTATAAAGCTGAATTTTAATTCCATTTGAGAAAGGAAACAGATCTGTTTAATTCTTGGAGGAAGTAGAGATGATCTCATGTTTTACTCTAAGCATACACATTGGCACTTAGCCAAAACTCAAGAGAAAAGAGAAGAAAACATTAACAATCTCTTTCGATAGCAACCTTTTCTAATTTTTCTCTCCCTATACTCACTTGTCCTACCTAAAAGGAGGTGTATCCCTTTGATGTACATTATCCTAAATTTTTGTTATGTTGCTATGGGTGAGTGGGTAACTGATTATTTATAAAAGGCAACTACAAAGTGGTTTCTGATGTATATTTTCTTTTCTTGCTTGAAAACAGAAGTTTATAACAATTGCGCAATGTAGTTGTAGAACATACACTGCCATTGCATAAGTTTTGAAATTTAGAACCATTTTTGTCTGTTTTCATACTCAAAGCAAGGCAATTAGTCCAATCAGAACTTTCAAAGCCCAATTAAAAGCCTTGCTTTTTTCACATAATCTAAATCCCAAATGACTCAAAGATATTCCCTTTTAAGTTATAGCTGTCTAGGGAAGGACTAGTTTTGTACCTGACCAAAGACATGGGCAATTTTATGGAGGCAGTTCATAACTGATTAACTATATATAGGGTCCTAAAGGAAGGGTTGGTTCTATTTGTGCTCAAATGACTAGAACCCACAGTCTGTGTTTTCAAGGAGCTTCTAGTCTATTGAGACCAAATCTACATACTCTAAGCACTTTGTGAGGAATTACAGATTAATTTTATCATAAATTAATTTATAGAATAAATAAATCCTGAAGAAAGAGAGAATAAGAGTGTTCTGAATGAAGTGATTTTGGAAGGTGCTCTCAAAGCACTTTGGCAAAATAATTTTTGTAGGGTATCCGATGGACACTCGTCCCATTAGGAGACCACCTCAGGGATGATGTAGATGCCTGATCACTGCACTGTACACCTGAAGCTGAAGCTGAACAATAATGAGTGTCAACTACAATTACATATATATATATATATATATATGTATACACACACACACATATATATATATACACACACACACATATATATATTTACAAGAAGTGGAGTAAGCATCAGGAATAGAGACAGTGGAAATGTAATGGCTGTATGCGATGTCAGAGGGGTAGCAGATGTGGGGAGGGGATTTATCGCTGTGTGAGGGATATAAATGATAAATGTTTAAATATTGCAGTGTTCTGTACACCTGAAACTAATAAAAAATGTTTAAAAAAGACAAAAAACATTTCTGCCACCCATATGCTCCAGAAGGTATCTGAGTTGTGCCAAGGAGAATATATGGTCCCTTTTGAAAGCCTTCATTCTCTGGCAGAATGCTGCTTACTTAAGATGGGCAAGTAAGATGGGACAACTAAATCTGATCCAAAGTGAAGTGACTCACTGCTGTAATTTCTGCAAGGTTGTGACTTGAGTGGTTGAGTATATATCTCTATATCTCTGTCTGTCTGTCTGTCTGTCTGTCTGTCTGTCTAGCTAGCTAGCTAGCTAGCTAGCTATTTTTCAGGCCAGTTATTACCTTCTGAGTACTCTCCAATTTGACATATTCTTTGGAATTATCTCTATATGGAGACAATCCAGGTCTGTGCACATTCTGTGGTTAATTTCTTATTGCATCAGTTTGCTCTCCAAGCTAAAGGAAAATAGGTGAAGATGATGTGATTGTGATTATCTTTTTCTGAGGGCTATACATTCTGCTTAATGGCTAATAAACCACTTAGGGGCCCATTTTCTTGAAATATGATAAAATGGTTAAGCGTTTGTATCTTAGTTCTGACCCTAAAGAAGTTTTTCAACACTCTGAACTTTGATTTCCTCATAACAGCTGGGAAAATAAGAATACATACCTCTATATAAGTTACTGTATGAATGAAATGAAATAATTCATGCAAAGCATTTAGCAAAGTTCCTGACATAATCAGTGCTCAAAAATATTATCATTAAGTCAGACAGAAAAAGCAGAGAACCATGTGATTTTACTGATATGTGGTATATAAACCAAAAACAACAAAAGAACAAGACAAACAAATGAGAAACAGAAACTCATAGACACAGACAATAGTTTAGTGGTTACCAGAGGGTAAGGGGGGTGGGAGGTGGGAGATGAAGGTAAGGGGGATCAAATATATGGTGATGGAAGGAGAACTGATTCTGGGTGGTGAACACACAATGGGATTTATAGATGATGTAATACAGAATTGTGCACCTGAAATTTATGTAATTTTACTAACAATTGTCACTCCAATAAATTTAAAAAATAAATTAAAAAAAATATTATCATTATCACTGTGAATGGAGGAATACCACACTGCTCACACTGGGCCTTCTTGCTTCTGATCCCTCCTGCATGCTGTTCCTCTTGAACGGAGCATCTTAGCTTTTGTTCTTAGTTCACTTAATATGCTAGGCATTCAAAGATCCACTCAAATTTCATTGTGATTTCTTTTCAGCTGCTTTAGACTTTCTTGTTTGTCTGACCTCTTATTGCGTTTTCAATGTCAAGTGTGGTAGATAAATGCGAGGCCTCTGGAGCCCGACAACCTGGCTTTGAATCTTGCCTCTTCACTGATTGGTTGGATGACCTTGGGTAACTTAATTAACCTTCCTGTCTTTTCTCTGTAAAATGGGCATCATAATAGTACCTACTTATAGGGGGTGTTGTGGAGATAAATTGAAACATATAAAGGGATTAGAACAACGTCTCATAAAAAGTAATTACTAAATATATATTAACTATGATCATTACCTTACACTTTTGTACCAATTAGTTCTTTAATTGGTTCATATTCTAGTTCCACATCACCAAGTATATTATAAGACTCTTGAGATCAAGAACCATTGCACAGGTAACATTTAAAGCACTCATCACAGCAATGCGTACACAGTAAATGTTCAATATTTGTTGACTGAGTGAAGTGAAACAAAATTATAAGTAGATTATTCAGAATGAGGGGGAAAAAAAGAGAAACACCCATATATTCAGTGCCACATAACTGCATCACATACATTAATTATATCAATTCGTCTTCACAGCACCCTAGTGTGAGGAAGCTTTAATTTCTATGTAAATAGGGTTTGTATGAAAATGAAATAATATTGCATGTAAAGTGCTCTTCATAATGTTTGGCACATGGATGGCTCAATGAATATTATTTAATATCAGTGGAAAGGAAGAGGCCAAAATTTTCAACTCATTTTACAGGTAAAGCAATTGAGGTTCATAGAAGTTAAATCAACTCCCTGAAGTCAAATCACTATAAGTAATGCAACCAGGGATTGAAACTCTGATTGGGTTTTACTACCAAAAACTGCTAAAAATTTTCTTTGAAAAAGCTTTGAGTTTATAGTGATGGGGTGGGGATCTTAAGATATCTCTTCCAGATAAATTGTTTTAATTTTCTACTGTTGTAAGATGATCTATAGACAAAGAGCAGATATTGGATCTATAGTAGGGTCAGAGCAAAGAGCAATGAATTAGAAGCCAGAATCTAGTTCTAACCTTGGCTTTGCCTTTTATAACCGTTTTTGACTGGACCTCCCTGGGCCTCAGTTCCCATCTATAAAAAAGAAGGGTGAATTTGAAAAGAAAGGATCTCTAAGTTCCTTTTAACATCTAACATTCAAAATGATGAACTTAACATAGAGAATCTTAAGATGTGGCATTCAATCATCAAAGAAAAAATTTTCTTGTTCTGTGCAATCAGGGTAGAACTTCTTATTTTTATGAAGAAAGTGCAAAAAAATGCTTTGAACATGTTCAAACGAAATATTTTTTGTCAGTATGTATTGCTGATTCTGCCATGCTAACCTTAGTTGTATGGATACAGAAACACTGAAATCATTCCTCATTAGTTGTGAGGTGAACATTTAGGAACAGTTAGCCTATTTTCTTTGCTTCCAAAAATGCAGAGTAAACATCATCTTCCAAACCCCTTCCTGGGGTTTTCTCATTTAACCATATTAGTACTTTAGTAATGTCATATAAGGTCCCAATAAATACGCGTTATTCTAGGAAAAGTAAGGTGGGGGTCTGTGTAATGCCATATGTCTGAAAAGACGTTGCTTATTATTCATATGTAGTTATTTTATATTGGGTATGTTTTTCTAGATATTTGCATGATGAAATAATGATAAGTAGAGTAAAATATACCTAAATGATGACTAATGGTCTTAAATCAGAGTTATACACACAAAGAAGGGCTATAATAAAGAAAAACATCTTGTTTTTAACTCACAGGTAGATTGGACATTGTTTACGGAGTCCTTAGAATACCACTTACTAATTGTACTTGTGGGAATAGATTGTAGTAATGAATTGTTAAACTCTGAACAAAACAGAATGAAATTGCCCTGAACTAAATGTGAGATATAGAAAACACACAGAAAAATATCTGTGTGTTCCGCCTGAGCACTCCTGTGAAGACTAGCAAATCATTTGGCAAAGGAAATGATTAAGACAGAAGTAAGAAAACTGAGTAGAATAACCCTACTATATTGTAACTTAATTGGTCTAATCCAGGGGTGTTCAAACTTTTTTCAACGTTTTTCACCAAGGGCCATATGCGGTAAAATACACAAACAGCCGGGCCACTCACTCGAGGTGAAGTATGTATTGCCTCACCTGGTTTATTTAAGTAAACTAAATATATTTTTGGAATTTGCTGTGGGCCAATTAACAATGGATTGAGGGCCGCAGTTGGCCGCGGGCCACAGTTTGGACGCCCCTGGTCTAATCCAAAGGAACAAGCCAGTAGTTTGATAATATAACTCCAGACAGCAGCATCATTAAACGTTATTCAAAGTTGTTCCAATAGTTCTTTTAAAACCAATATTCCTAGGGAACTTGGATCAAATAAATAGGAATAAATAATGAAAAAAAGAAAAAGAAAAATCAGATCAAACAGAAACATCAAAAGAAATGAGGTTAGCTACAGTTAGACTCAACTGAACACATTTTTGCTCCATGGATTTCAAGGTTAAAGAAAGTTCAACTTGTAAAGCTTTGGCATGATAGCAACCAATGACCACTAAACATGGACAGAGGGTGTTTATTTTGCAACCACCTGTGGGGACCACAACAGGGCTTACAGTTGAGATGGATCCACTTCACAGACACAATTTTTATCCTTTCAAGGGAGATTAGCAGAAGGGATAGGGCAAAAAGGCCGAAACCTTTCATTTTTAGATCTACCCCAATCCTCTTCCCAACCACATATATGTACAAATGTGCTCTTTTTAATGGTGCTTCTATATTCCAGGCTTGTACTAAGAAAATGCCTTCAACAAACAGGCTCCAGTGAGTTGCTAGTCCTTGGGAAGAAAGGAGAGGGGAGAATAGAAAGGGAGAGAAAAGAACCACTTTCTTAGGAGGACAATTACAACAGCAATGTCATTCTGATGATTTATTATAGGATAAATAAAGTTCTCTACTTGAAGGTGAAATGTTTTTGCTGAAGGAATAGCATGTTATTCTTTGGGAGGTAAGTTTTAGATTTTATTAATCAAATTTTTGTATTGTTTAGTGTTTACTCTGTGCCATGAAATAGACTAGACATTTTGAGAACACAATTCCTGCACCAGGAAGAGTGTCGTTGAACACATTAAACAGCTGGGAAACAAAGCAAATTTGTGAGGCGCAGAATGAAACATTTCCACGAAGTTAGAGCACTTGATCTGGGATGAGCTGACAGGGAAGTTTTCAGGGAAGAGTAGAGACTTGTGTTAGAATTTGTGTCATTTCAAGACTATGCTAAGAGATACACAGCAATAGGAAAATCAGTAACATTTTCTCATGTTTACTATTTCCTGATTCCAGGTGTTTGCTCGTGATACTCTTTCCCAGCTGGACTATTGCTCCTGACAATGCAATCAAGCACTTCCTTCCAAATCTGGCTCACAACACACCTCTGCAGGATATCCATCCTGTTAATTCCTTTGCACTTTATTATTTTCAATAATTCCACATGACTGTGCTATTTTTCATTTTAATTGCTCTTATGTCATTGGGTGTGCTGATTTTGCTGAACTTAAAGTACTAGTAAGCAAAAAAATGTAGTGTCTTGTTCATTTGATGTTATTTCTTATCATTATTTTCCTTTTATTATTTTGGCACTCAGTATAGGCTTTTGCACCTAGCAGTTTGCCTGTTTCATGTGAATTTATTTTTCAGAACTTTTAGAATGAGGTGGAGTTCAGAAAAGCTTTTCTATGGCCTCACAGTTTCCCTCTCTTCTGCCTTTCTTTCTTCTTCTTCTTTTTTTTGAAATAAGAACTTGTTTTCTGGGGCGCTCTGTTCTCTTCTGCCACTTTGATGTAGACTTTCACTTTCCTTTGTCCCTACTGTCCCTAACGTGCTCAATATTTTAAATCTGCTGTTTTTTATAGTGTAATTTGCATTAATAAATTGAAAATTTTGATGAGTTTTGACAGATTCAATAGTATCATAACTACCATTACTATCATGACCTAGAACATTCTATCATCCAGAAAGTTCCCTCATGTCCCTTTGAAGGCAAACCTCTCTACCTCCCCCTAGCAACCTTTGATCTGATTCTGTCACCACAGTTTTGTGTTTTCTAAAATTTTATACAAATGGAATTGTACAGCATGTAGTCAGCCTGATGCTAATGCTCACGCTCTACACCTGGACCTATTGCCTCTCTTGAAAAGATAGACAATGGTGAAGTAATTGAAGTAAGGTGAAATTGGACACATTGCCCAGGATTGTATGTGGCTTTCAAGGGAATCCAATCTGGCCCCATTCAGACCCAACAGCCTTATTAATAACCAATCAATAAATAAAAAAACTTGGGGCAACCACTATTGATAATTATAAACAACTGAGAAAGAACTTGGGAACCCAAAATGAGTAAAATCTGTTTCCTGCCTTCTAGAGCTTCCTGCTAGTAGTAGAGATAAGAGCAGAAAAAAAATCTATCCCAGAAAGTAGGGGGGAGGGAGGTACACATAAAGCATTCTGGGAGTTCAGTGGAGGAGGAAATCATAACCTGGAGGATTGAAAAACCCTTTTTAAAATGATGGGTCTTTGACCACAGTCTTCAAAAGTAAGACTTCAAAAGGAGGTGATATTTCAGGGGGAGTCAATAACATCGGTGCAGAACACAGAATAATGGTCTTCCAAAGACGTCCATGTTCTAGTCCCTGAAACCTGCGGATATATTGTCTTACATGATAACATGTAATTTGCAGGTGTGATTAAGTTAAGGATCTTGGAACAGGGAGATTATCCTGGGTGGGCCCAAAGTAATCACAAGGGTCCTTAAGAAAGGGATGCAGAAGGGTCACAGTTCTAAAAGGAGATATGATGACAGAAGCATAGGTGAGAGAGAGAGAGAGGAAGAGAGAGAGAAGGAGAGAGGGAGAGAGGGAGAGAGGGAAATAGAGGGTGAGAGAAATAGAGAGAGAGAGAGAGAGAGAGAGAGAGAGAGAGAGAGAGAGAGATTCTTAAAGCTGCTATATCACTAGCCTTGAAGATGGAAGAAGGGGCCATGAGCCAGGGAATACTGGGCCTCCAGAAGCTGAAAAATGCAAGAAAATAAATTCTCCCCTAGAGCCTCTAGAAGGAAGACAGCTCTGCTAACACCTAGATTTAGCCTGTAAGGCCCACTTCTGACTTCTCACCTGCAGAATTATAAGGCAATAATTTGTGCTTTTAAGCTCCTTAATGATCATTTGTTACAACAGCAATTGGAAACTTTTACTGTGAGGAAATAGAGCTTTTTAAGTAAATCGTGAGTTTAAATGTAGTCTGAGGTATTTGTAGGGGAGCAGTGGGAAATAGAATTGAATCTGTAGGTTGGGAAAGAGATCGTGGCATCTTGGCAATATAATAAACACTCATAAATATTTGCAAAGTGCATTTGTTGCATGTTATTATGGCTTAAACTGTGTCCCCCTCAAATCCATATGTTGAGGGCTGACCCGGGTGGCTCAGGTGGTTAGAGCTCCATGCTCCTAACTCCGAAGGCTGCCAGTTCGATTCCCACATGGGCCAGTGGGCTCTCAACCACAAGGTTGCCGATTCAGCTCCTCAAGTCCCACAAGGGATGGTGGGCTGCGCCCCCTGCAACTAGCAATGGCAACTGGACCTGCAGCTGAGCTGCGCCCTCCACAAGTAAGACTGAAAGGACAACAACTTGAAGCTGAACGGCACCCTCTAAAACTAAGATCGAAAGGACAACATGACTTGGAATAAAAACGTCCTGGAAGTACACACTGTTCCCCAATAAATTCCTGTTCCCCTTCCCCAATAAAATCTTTAAAAAAAAATCCATATGTTGAAATCCTAACCCCCCAGTATTTCAGAATGAGACCTTAGTTGAAGATGAGGTTATATTATGGGTGGGTCCCTAATCCAGTAGGACTGGTATCCTTATAAAAAGGGGGAATTTGGATACAGACCCATACACAGGAAGAACGGCCTGTGAAGATAAAGGCAGAGATCAGGGGTAAAGCTTTTACAAGCCAAGGAACACTGAAAATTGCCAGCAAGCCACCAAGAACTAGATGAGAAGCATGGAATAGCTTCTTCTTCATGGCCCCCAGAAGGACCAAACCTACAGACATTTTGATCTCAGACTTTCAGCTTCTAGAACTGTGAGAGAATAAAGTTTTATTGTTTATGCCACTCAGCTTGTTCTACCTTGTTATGGCAGCCCTAGGAAATAACACATGTATATTTAGGAAAAAATAGGGAGACATGGAAGGGGTCAAAACTGCAACTTAAAAGATTAATTGGATAGTAGTGTGTGGAGTGGTCTGGAGAATGAGAAGTCATGAGGGCTAAAATAGGAATGCAACAGAATGGATAGAACTTAAAGTTAGGAGAGCACTGCATTTTGATGATTAAAATTTCCAAATAAAGTCATAACACGTATTGCTTAAGGGGACAACAGGACAGAGTATTTGAAATCATGGCTGTCCTAGAAAACCCAATCTGTGCCAGCAGTTCACAAGTGTATTACACAGAACACTAATCCCACAAAATGCTCTGAAAGAAAAACATGTTTTCAGCCCCCAAAATGAGGAAAACTCAGTATTTTAAAGTATTAAAGGCTCTGAGGAGTCTTGCAAAACCAGAAATCAAATCAACCTTGTATAACTCAGCACTTCTTGAACTTAGGTGACCATTCAACCCTTTTTTTCATAGAACCCTTATTCATATCCATGGAACATTCTTGGATCGTCTTGCTCTAATTGTGTCCCATTCTCTAAGACCAATGTTCAATACTATATGAGTAGCCAAATGTGGCTATTGAGCTTTTGAAATGTGGCTATTCTGTGAGTATAAATATACACTAGATTTCAAAGCTTTCATATGGAAAAAGAATGTAAAATATCTCAACTTTTATATTGATTACCATATTAAAATAATAATAGTTTAGACATACTGGGTTAAATAAATATATCATTAAAATTATTTTTACCCATTTCTTTTACATTTTTAATGTGACTACTAGAAATTTAAACTTTAGCCAAAGTTATATTTCTGTTGGACAGCACTGCTCATGACTATCCTATTTGCTTAGTATTATCTCTGATTTTTAGGTTCTCTTTAAGAACTGTGAAGGGTCTAAATCTTCACCCTATTTGCATGCTAACAAATTATCTTGTCACAGTTTCAAGTATTCTAGTACAAGACATGAGACTCATGAATCAGTTTATTATTCATAGCAATAGTAGTAGCCAGAGTACCAGCTTTTTTTTTTTTTTTGCATTAGTTCCCTGAGACCCAGTTCCCATGGACAATATAAAGATACCCATCCACCTAAAGGGTGACATTACAGGAGAATTCTGAGTTTAAAAAACCCAAATCTTCCATAATGATCACTTAGCATGCCTACCCTTTGCTCCAAAAGGATGCATTATCTTTATTATACTGGAGAGGAAGCATGCCTGCCCTTTGCTCTGAAGGAAGACACTGTATCTTCTAAGACTGGAAGTAAACCTACCATTTGCTCTGAATAGAGGCACTCATTCTATCATTGCTATACAAATATCCTTGAAAAGATAATTTGAAACAAAGAGCAATCAGTGCCTTGCTAAAAAAAATGATGTGCAAACGAAGGCCACACCTTAACTTTCCAGCTTGTGCTTAAGAGATAAAAGATGAGGAAATCCTTATGTGGATATCCAGGAGAGAATCTCATTCCCCAGGGTATAGAAGAAAGTCAGTTGAGAGGGGATGATGCTTTTTTGGTCACATTTTTGCCTTCCTGATGAAAATAAAAGATAATCTCTACTACTTTGTCAAGCTTTCTGGACCACTCGGTGTGTGTCAGGGCCTGATGGGAGAGCTCAAGCACGCACATGACCTGACACTCCTACCATCTATCTTGGTTGGTGCCAATCATGCCATAATCACTTATTTTTCCTGCATAATAATAAAATACAATATAACAGTAATAAAGCATATATATAAAACATGTAAGTCAAATATATAATAAAGAACAACATTAATAGAACGTATATAGCCAAATATATAGCATTTACCTTCAGAAATTCTTAGGATAGCAGATGCTAAATTCAATAATAATATCATTGTACAAAATATATTCTGTAATCATCCACATTTTTGGAATCTTGTTTTGATTATTCCCAATGATGGAAATTTTTCTCCTTTGGCAAATGGTTAGATTTCCATAAACATCTCAAAGTTATTCATAGCTAAGTCCTGTGAATACTCGTAAGTTGAGTAATATAGTAGGGCATTACTACTTTTTAAAAAAGCAAAGTATGATTTTAGGACTCTGCTTTAAGTGGTTTAAAAAGTAGTTATAAGGCAACTTCAAAAAATTTTTCCAAAATTATTTTGAGGAAAGGCAGCATTTCCCAAATAAATAAATAGCTTCAAAAAATGATAGATTTGAAAGTGTATGCGTTTTCTATTGCATAGATGTTAGTAATAGCATTTTAAACTCATTCTTTCATTCAACAGCTATACCCTATTCTCAGTAATAATAATAATAGCTGATAATTTTGGATCACTTATAGCGCGTGAAATACTTGATATGCATTAATCATCAGAAATTCTATTTACAGGGAGAAAACTGAGGCACAGAAAGTTTTAGTAACTTGTTCAAGATTACCTAGTTAGTTTGTAGCAGACTCAGAATTTGAACAAGGACATACTTTACATATTTACTATTTCATCAAGTCAAATGAAAATGACAAAGTTTAAAATATGCATAAATACATGTCAACTTTTGTATTTTCAGAAACATTTAACCAAAGATTTGTGCTTACACAGAGAGAAGTGGGTATTTCAGCCTGAGTAAAGAATGAGGAAAACTAGGGGCTATGGGTTGCATCTGAGACAAGGCAAAGGCAGAAGTGTGATGGTGCTTGAAAAGGAAGCAAATTGTTATTTTTACCAATGGACATTAAAGTAAAAAACAATATTAAACATGGGGTCAGAAGACCTGAGTTCAAATCTAGACTGTGACTTTGGACACTTTCTGAGTCTCAGTGTCCTCTTCTGTGAAATGTAGATACCACTGACCTTCCTACCTCACAGGGCTTTCATGGGGCCAAATTATGTGAAAGTGTTTTAAAGGCTATAAAATCCTGTATAAACATAAGCTATTTATGTTTTCACTTCTAGACAACACTGTGGGTCCTTGCCCCTAAACTCTGTCTCATAAAAACCTCACCCTTCAGGATGAAAATATTCCAATTACATCATTCATATACACCTTACACCTTATGAGGTAGTAAACAGTTAACATTAATGCCTTCAGGTTATAATATCAAACCTCTTTCTCCTGAGGGGGGAAAAATATATATATATATATATATAACAAAAACCAAAGATTTGTGCTTACTATGCTGAAAAGATAAAGTTCTTTTTAGAACTTATATACTCTATACCATATATGTTGGTTCCATTCAGTGTCAATAACTCATTTTCATATTCAATGTCTCCCTTGAGTACAAAGAATGCAAAAATCTCATGAGAGACGTAAGTCTAGTTTGTCTTTACATGGGTTTTCAATCTGTTATATTTATAGATTCAAAATAATGAAAATAAGATATAGAAAAGCCTTTGAATTATATTGAACCATGTATAAAAAACTCCCTGCATACTCTTAAGGAGAAAATAAACAGCTTCAAAAATCACGGAGCTAAGTACCAGTCTTATTACAATCTCATAGGCTGCTTTGTGTAGAAATTTCTAATCATGGGAAAATTGTAATTGAAGTCATTCTTTGATGTCTTGGAAATAGAATATAAATGTTTGCCCTTGGTTTTGAAGAGCAGTATAAAAATGTACCCCTGAAGAATAGCCTAGAAGTAAGATCCATTCACTCAGCTATTCATTCATTCATTCATTCATTCACATTTTTAATTCAACAAATAGTTATTTAGGGCATTCTATGTGCATGGTACAATGCTGAGGGATACAAATATGTATAAAATAAGATGCCTGCCCAATCCTCATAGAGTTTTAATGCAGTTGGGGAAATAAAATATGTGCACAATTAACGAGAGTGAAGGTAATATGTGGCCTAAGGAAATCCATTTCAATTCAATTCAGTCAACTTCATTGAGCACTTGTACATCTATGTCTTACTAGGCACTGAGGATACAAATATGAATGAAACACTTGTAAGCTAGAAAAGGTCTTTAAATAAAGTTGGTCCTTATGAAGTATGTGTAGCATTTATAGTTTGAGGAAGAAGTTAAGTTTCTTGTTATCAGAGGTATGATTCATAGACTGGGGGTAACATTTTTGGCAATACAGAGAAATAAGAGTTAAAATACAGACTGATTGGTTGCAGTATTTGGCCATTACATCCCTTCGAATCTTGAGACTCTATGACTTTAAGCTCCTATGTAATTCTTTCAGAGGTAGATAAGAGTTTCAGAAATTCTCAAGTCATCACTTGTTTGCAGTTGCCTGCTCTAGGTTTGAATGGAGTTTTCCTACTATGGAGGAGTTGAAATGCTCCCTCAGAAATCCTAACCAGTGTTTTCAACATAAAAAGTCTTCTCTGTCCAGAAAACATTGTTTGTTGCTATTTATCCTTTTAATTTCTTTTTTTAAAGCCTCATTCAAAAAGCATGTTTCTTCATTTAAAAAGCTGTGAAGTAATCACAGATTGATTAAAATAAGTACACGGCATTTGGCTCTTTAAAAAAAATGGCTTCCCACACTTTGTCCAAAATAAAAACTTTCTTCTTAAAAGGATTTGCCTCATTTTAAAGTGTACGCAGAGTACTGTACTTGGGCAACTAACTGGATTTATCAAAAGGGAAAGAGAAAATGGAGACCTATTATAGCAAATATCATGATGTGGCTACAATGTTCATTTAAAAAATTATATTTTGAAGTATTGTTCTCTGAGTTGGACTGCTTTCTTATTTTGGTTTAAAGACTTGAGATTAATGAAAATAAAGTATTTCCATATTCAAAATAGCAACATGAATTTCCATTTTTGTATTTTTTCTTAAAATTAACCATAAATTACTGAATTAAAAAAAATATTTGAGATCAAAATGGCGGCATGAGGTGACCCTCTGTAAATCTCCCCTGGAATTTACAACTAATCGAACAACTATAACTCCACAAAGGACTCCCTGCACAGCAGACAGGCAAGACAAAGAGGCCCACTACTAAATTCACCTAAAGGTGGGCAAATCACGCAAGCGGGAGAGGAGGGAAGGGAGAAGTGTGGAGACGGAGCTGCGCAGGCACAAGACACAGACCTAGCTCAGTGCGCCGAGCTCACTGCATCCAGGAACTACCGCAGCTGAGGGAGAGGGAAGAACTCGGACTACTAGGGCTCCGTTTATGGTCCACAGGGATGAGAGGGCAGCATATAACATGGCTGAACCCAGGGCTCACAGCAGAGACCTCAGAGAAAAGACTGAGAGAAGAAGGCTGAAAACGGTGGTTTAAGCCCTCACTGCTGAGCAGAGAATGGAAGCCTTAGGCACTGAGACTAGCCGCACCCTCCCTACCCTCCCAGAGCTCGCCCCACCCCCACCTGCCTTGTGCTAGAAGTGGAACAGTAGCAGTGTCAGATCAAAAGAACAGAATATTTGCTGTTCTGAGAACTGTGGACCGCAGACAGATTCATAGCCCAACCAGTTCTGGCAAAGGGGAGGGAGCTGTGGAAGCAGGACCGGCTGTGGTGGTGGTTGCCACCATTGCTCTGGGCCACCTCTCACAACTAACCCGACCCCTGGCCCACCTATCTGGGCAGATCCCTGCAGGAGTAAACAGAACTGCTGAAAGATACGGGCTCTGAATCTGGTGCAGGAACAGCTTTGGAACTTCAAAAGCTCTCCGCATACCCACACGAACACTGTGCTCTGTGACCCAGGTGAACTATTAACAGAGGAGAAGCCCATCTCCCAGGGAATCCCCCCATTGTGTGAGAAGCTGGAATAGTGCAGAGAAAACATAGTACTACCGTGTGGGAGAAGAAAAATAAGCTGCAGTTGGAAAAAAAATAAAACATTCTACCAACAAGTACTGGCAAACAAAAGAAAGACCACTTCCTATCAACCTGTTGCAGAAGCTACTCCTGTAGATGTCTAGGAAGAGAAATAGTAAACCAGTAATTGCCATGAATAACCAAGGCAACAAGATAGCTCAGAAGAAAGTGAAAAATCTCCAGAAAAGGCACTTAAAGATACAGAAATATGTGACTTAAATGACAGAGAATTCAAGATTGCAGTTCTGAAAAAACTCAACGAGATGCAAGAAAACACAGATAGGCAGTTAAATGAACTCAGAAACACAATCAAAGAACAGCATGAGCATTTTATGAAAGAGATTGAAATTTTAAAAAAGAACCAAATAGAATTTCTGGAGATTAAGAACTCAATAGAAGAAATTAAGAATGAAATAACCAGCTTAGGTAGTAGAGTTGACCAGATGGAGGAAAGAATCAGTGACATCGAAGATAGAAACCTGGAAATGACACAGATGGAAGAAGAAAGAGACTTGAGACTTAAAAGAAATGAAAGAACTCTACAAGAACTTTCTGACTCCATCAGAAAGAGCAATATAAGAATAATGGGCATACCAGAAGGAGAAGAAAGAGAGAAAGGAACAGAGACTATATTCAAACAAATTGTCGATGAGAACTTCCCAAACTTGTGGACAGAACTGGATCCTTGAATCCAAAAAGCAAATAGAACACCTAATTACCTCAATCCCAACAGGCCTTCTCCAAGGCACATTGTATTGAAGCTGTCTAAAATCAACGACAAAGAAAGAATCCTCAAGGCAGCCAGGGAAAGGAAGACAGTAACTTACAAAGGAAAGCCCATTAGATTATCATCAGATTTTTCAGCAGAAACTCTACAAGCCAAGAGGGAGTGGAACCAAATATTCAAATTATTGAAAGAGAGAAATTATGAGCCAAGAATAATATATCCAGCAAAGATATCCTTTAGATATGAAGGATGAATAAAGACCTTTCCAGATATACAGAAGCTGAGGAAATTTTCTAATACACGACCTGCACTACAAGAAATACTAAAGGAGGCTATTTGACCACCATCAACAGGGACAATTTGTGGCAACCAAAACTCAAAATGGGGGAGAGTAAAGGCCTGAACCAGAATATGGGAATGGAGAAAGTAAGCGTGCGGAAGAAAATGGAATACTCTAAATATCAAACTTACTTTTACATAAACTTAAGGGTAACCACTCAAAAAAAATCCAGAACTGAAATATATACTGTAATAAAAGAAGAAACAGAGGGAAACATCATAGAATACCACCACACAGAAATAATAGACAACAACAAAAAGGCAAAGAAACAATGGAGACACAGCCTTACCAGAAAACTAAAGATAGAATGACAGGAAATCCTCACATATCAATAATCACCCTAAATGTAAATGGACTGAACTCACCAATAAAAAGGCACAGAGTAGCAGATTGGATCAAAAACTAAACCCAACCATATGCTGTCTCCAAGAGACACATCTCAGCTACAAGGACAAGCATAGACTCAAAGTGAAAGGGTGGAAATTGACACTCCAAGCAAATGGTACCCAGAGAAAATCAGGTGTAGCCATAATGATATCAGATGAAACAGACTTCAAGGTGAAAAAGATAACAAGAGACAAAGATGGACATTTCATAATGGTGAAGGAGACTGTACAACAAGAAGACATAACAGTCATCAATATTTATGCCCCCAATCAGGGAGCACCGAAATATACCAAGCAACTACTAACAGAACTAAAGGGAGAAATTGACCAAAACACAATTATACTAGGGGACTTAAATACATCATTGACAGCTATGGATAGATCATCCAAACAGAAAATAAATAACGAAATAGCAGCCCTAAATGACACATTAGATGAAATGGACATAATTGACATATATAGAGCACTTCATCCTAAAACATCAGACTATACATTCTTTTCTAGTGTACATGGAACATTCTCAAGGATAGACCATATATTGGGACATAAAATCAGTCTCAGCAAATTTAAGAAGATTGAAATCATACCAAGCATATTCTCTGATCACAAGGCTTTGAAATTGGATATCAACTGCAAAAAGAAAGCGGGAAAAAACACAAACACATGGAGATTAAACAACATACTTTTAAAGAACGACTGGGTCAAAGAAGAAGTTAGAGGAGAGATCAAAAGATACATAGAAACAAATGACAATGAAAATACATCCTACCAAAATTTTTGGGATGCAGCGAAAGCATTTGACAAGATACAACATCCATTCATGGTTAAAACACTTAATAAAATAGGTATAGAAGGAAAATACCTTAACATAATAAAGGCCATATATGACAAGCCCTCAGCTAATCTCATCACTAACGGTGAAAAACTGAAGCCCTTTGCTCTACGTTCAGGAACATGACAGGACTGTCCCCTATCACCTCTGCTTTTCAACATAGTGTTGGAAGTCCTTGCCAGAGCAATCCGGCAAGAGAAAGAAATAAAAGGCATCTAAATTGGGAATGAAGAAGTTAAATTGTCACTCTTTGCAGATGACATGATGCTATATATAGAAAACCCTAAAGACTCCACCAAAAAGCTATTAGAAACAATCAACAAATACAGTAAAGTTGCTGGCTACAAAATCAACGTACAAAAGTCCATTGCTTTCCTATATACTAACAATGAAATCTCAGAAAAAGAAATACAAGAAACAATTCCTTTTGCAATTGCAGCAAAAAGAATAAAATACCTAGGAATAAACTTAACCAAGGATGTGAAAGACCTATATGCTGAAAACTACAAGACATTTTGAAAGAAATTGAAGAAGACAAAAAGAAATGGAAAGACATTCCGTGCTCATGGATTGGAAGAATCAACATAGTTAAAATGGCCATATTACCCAAAGCAATATACAGATTTAATGCAATCCCCATCAAAATCCCAATGGCATATTTTAAAGAAATAGAACAAAAAATCATCAGATTTGTTTGGAACCACAAAAGACCCCGAATAGCCAAAGCAATCTTAAGAAAAAAGAACAATACTGGAGGTATCACACTCCCTGACTTTAGAGTGTACTATATGGCTACAATAATCAAAACAGCATGGTATTGGCAGAAAAACAGACACATAGACCAATGGAACAGAATTGAGAACCCAGAAATAAAACCACATAAATATGGACAGATAATTTTTGACAAAGAAGCTAAAAACATACAATGGAGGAAAGACAGCCTCTTCAATAAATGGTGCTGGGAGATTGGATAGCCACATGCAAAAGAATGAAACTGGACTGCTATTTGTCACCATGTACCAAAATTAATTCAAAATGGATCAAAGGCTTAAGCATAAGACCTGACACAATAAGCTGCTTAGAAGAAAACACAGGTACTAAACTTATGGACCTTGGGTTCAAAGAGCATTTTATGAATTTGACTCCAAAGGCAAGGGAAATAAAAGCTAAAATAAATGAATGAGACTATATGAAACTTAAAAGCTTCTGCACAGCAAAAGAAACCATCGACAAAATAAAGAGGCAACCAACTGAATGGGAGAAGATTTTTGCAAACAGTGCCTCCGATAATGGGCTAATATCCAAAATATACAAGGAACTCATGAAACTCAACAACAACAAAAAACAATCCAATTGAAAAATGGGCAGAGGACCTGAAGAGACATTTCTCCAAAGAGGACATACAAATGGCAAATAGACATATGAAAAAATGCTCAACATCACTAATCATCAGAGAAATGCAAATAAAACCACAATGAGATATCACCTCACCCCAGTCAGAATGGCTATCATCAACAAGACAAATAGTAACAAGTGTTGGAGAGGCTGTGGAGAAAAAGGAACCCTCATACACTGTTGGTGGGAATGCAGACTGGTGCAGCCGTTATGGAAGGCAGTGTGGAGGTTCCTCAAAAAATTACGAATAGAATTACCATATGACCCAGCAATTCCTCTCCTGGGTATCTACCCCAAAAATCTGAAAACATTTATCCATAAAGACAAATGCGCTCCAATGTTCATTGCAGCTTTATTTATGGTGTCCAAGACATGGAAACAAACAAAATGTCCTTTGATAGATGAATGGATAAAGAAGTTGTGGTATACATACACAATGGAATACTATTCGGTGGTAATAAAAGATGAAATAGGACCATTTATCACAACATGGATGGATCTTGAGAGTGTAATTTTATGTGTCAACTTGACTGGGCTAATGGATGCCCAGAGAGCTGGTAAAACATTATTTCTGGGGATGTCTGTGAGGGTGTTTCTGGAAGAGATTAGCATTTGAATTAGTAGATTCAAAGAACCCAATTATTGAGAGCTTGAGTAGAACAAAGAAACAGAGGAAGAGTGAATTTGCTTTTTTTGCTTGAGCTGGAACATTCATCTTTTACTGCCCTCAGATAATGTCACTGCAGGTTATTGGGCCTTCACACTTGGACTGAGACTCACACCATTGGCTCCCCCGGTTCTCAGGCCTCTGTGTTTCATTGGAACTACACCACCAGCTTTCCTGGGCCTCTAGCTTGCAGATGGCAGACCATGGGACTTCTCGGCCGCCATAACTGCATAAGCTAATCTCTCATGATAAATCTCTGTCTATATCCATATCTATGTATATCCTATTGGTTCTTTTTCTCTGGAGAACCTTGACTAATAACTAATATCAAACCCTACTTTATAGATGAAGAAGTTAAGGCACAAAACAAGTAATTTGCCCAAAAGCACACAGCTGGTAAGTGGCACAGCTGGGATTTAAACCCAGGTACTCTGGCTAAGAGATTGTATACAATGAATCCAGTAGATTTGAGAGATTTTGGTTAAATTTTAGTGGTATTGTCAAGATTATATCTGTTTGTTAAAATATCAGTTACTAAATAAGAAAAATGCTTTAAAATATGACTCTTGCTAAAAAAGAGAGTTAAGCCTACTAAGCCTCAAGATAAAAAGAACAAAAGTTTCCTACAACTATGTAACTGAATACTACTTTAATAGATAAAAGAGGATGTTGTTGTAAAGGCCACATTTAGATGAAACTTGAACCAGTGGGTTAGAATGAGTTGCTTATTGCACAGCTCATTCACTTAGGAATATTAATCTAATTAAATTGAATGAATTCTTTCCATTATTTTTCTTGGCCCACAGAAAAGTCAATAAAAGTTAAAATATGATAGAGTCACATTAGGTCAAATTCAACTAAGAGTAGGGGTCTTGAGGAGAGCGAATTTTTACAAGTGTCTTTTTGGCTTCTCTGGGCTGGCCAGAGTTATGTTTATATTGAACTTTCTGTCTACAAGTTATAGTTTGAAGTGTTTGCTTCCTGAAGCCACTTGTTTTCTGAAGCACTTGAGCATGACACAGGACAGTGAGAAACTGCCGTTCTGACAGTACAGTATGGCCCAGTGATTTAAGAGCATGGATGGCGGAGTCAGACCAAGGGACGTTATAATCCAGCTCTGCCATTTCCCTGCTACATGACATTGAGAAAGTTACTTACTGGCCCGGCACTTCATTTGCTTCATGTACAAAATGGAGATAGTAACAAAATCCACATCATAGGGTATTGTAAGCTTGAAATGACTTAACATGAGCAAATCCTAGATGGATGACCAAAGCATAGAAAGAATAATGGAGGTCATTTCTTGTTAATTCTATTGCTGGTGACAGCAGCTTGCCTTGTTAACTTGGCTGATGTATCCCATCAGTGATGAACTTGCATATATCTATACTTTAGTCACTGTGCATGCAGTGGAGTAATACCTCAGTTTAAGCATATTGAGGCTAATCAGACCTTTTAATTAACATAATTTTTAAAACACTGATTTTATAAGGAAAAAGTAAATAAAAATAACACCATCATTTTCTAAGAACTAAATAAAGAGAAAACAACAGTGTTTAAACAAAACACCAGAAAACTCCCAATCGTAAACCTTTCAGGATATCTCCCACGATTGGTTCAAGTTCAGTCCCATTTCCATATGATGCACTTATCACTGATAAATGCTGACAATACTCCACGTGTGTCTTAGGTTAGTTCTTTAACATTTCTGAGCCTCAATTTTCTCATTTATAAAACCAAAGTACTCTTTGCCCTGCCTGACTCACTGGACAGTTGGAAGGGTGATGAGATGCTATATCTAAAAGAATCTCACTATATCTAAAATATTAAGTTATTGTACATTGGGCAAAATAAGGTATTACTTTAAGAATGATTCTTAGATACCACAACATCTTCAGGTTTAAAATGGCAAATTAATCTAGTCCCCTAAAGTCACAGGATAGAAAAATAGACTAAAAGATTTTCATCAAGTATGAAAAGGAAAAGATGTGATTAGACTAGATATATAAATTCTTGCCAATATTTTATCTGTAGAGCATGTTATCACTCCCAAATTTTGTAAGGCTATTATTCCACCAAAGAGGGGATGCAGAAGGCTACTAAGAACTTTAGTTTACACTGGGAATTCCAGGCTTTTGAATAGGCCTGGGAAGAGATGAGTTCTGGCCAGGAAAGCTTTTAGGGACTCCCACATCATATCAGGTGGGTAGCTCCCTTCTCTGCCTGTGTGTCCTGAATTCCTCCGCTCAGGTGCTGGACCCTGGAGAGGTAGGAGAAATCAGGATGTAGCTGCTGCTTCCATCATTGCATTCATAACATACGGGAACATATTGGCCCAGCAGTTCTTATAAGAGTTGATCCTACAGAAACACTTTCACTAGCAGGCACTGCTATATAAATTTACCCTGCAACATTGCTTGTAATACTGATAGCTGAAAATTGGAAACAATTTAAAGGCCCATCGATCTGGAGTCCTTTAAATAAAATACGGTACATTCAATCTATGGACTCTTTATTCTATGTATTCAAAGCATTAAAAAGTGATGTGGATTTTCATGTCAGGACATGGAATGGTGGTCATGATGCATGAAATGAAAACACGGAGCTACACTACAGTATGTGCAGTATGATCCTACTTTTGGAAAGAAATACAAAGATTTTCATTCTCTCCTGATCTATCTATCTATCTATCTATCTATCCACATACACACACATATGTATATACATGCAAAAGCAAAGAAAGAAAAATGTTTGTGAAAATGTACACCATATGTTAATAGTGGTTCCTTTTGGAAGTAGAACTTGGGAGAAAGGACAATTAAATTTTTACTTTGTGCATTTTTGGATTGCTTGGATTTCGTTTTTACGGTAACTTAGTGTTACTTTTTTAATTAGAAAGAATATTTAAATATACACACACATGAACTAAAGTCTAGGTAAATGCTGTAATCTCTCTTATTAGTACTTTTCTATTCCTTCCTCCCCATTATCCTTGCCTAGCCTTTAGAATCAAAGTTCTTCTATGGATTATGTGTGTAAGTTCAAGGTCTAAATGTTGAACAAGGAGGAGCCTTTAAATGTGGACTGGTGAGGTAGAACATGCCCGCCTCCCTCATTCTGGGACCGATGTTATTAGTTGGTGTAACAGTTTTTGTGAGCTGACTCCAAGCAACTGCCAACCCATCTGGTAGTTATTACTTCGGCACTCAATTCAAAATCTCTTGCACCTGCTGAGAGACTGCTTTTAATTTTTCCACTGTTATATGTGCGTTTCCTCAAATTCAAAAGTTTACTGCCGGCTTGGATTTTATATTTTTTAACTAAAAAGGAAATACTTGTATATTTTTTTCCCCTAAAATTTTCTTTAGCAACACCTTCTCTTGGTCCATAATGTCAACTACATTGATCTATAAAGCCTGCAAAACTGGTTGAGCATCAGTGGAAACTGGAACAACTGTTCTATTCACTGGACCACTGCCAACATTGGACAGCCATGTGACAATCGGGTGTGGCAGGCTGAAAGCTGCACTACCAAATATGCCAATAGTTTGCCTCCATCTCTTTCCATTTTAATGCATGTCTTAAAATTTTCTCATGATAAATGAATGCCTTTTTTTGGTCTAGGATCAAGAGATCTCCTGGCATTTAAATAAATAATAACATGAGCTCCTGACATTTGTAAGGAATACATTTTAGAATGTTGCAATTCCTAAACATCATGATAGCAAATAAGTTCCCCCATCAGATGCCATAAAGCAGCACTAAAAAAGTTAAACAATTACTTCAAATCTCCAATAATTTAATAACTACAGTACTGAAGTTATGTATGACTCGTTTGAACTTCTTTCTTTATGGAGGTTTTTATTTTTGTTGCTTTTGACTGTTAGGTATTTTTGAATCAAACCTTTTTATCGTTTACAAAAGTCCCTAAGCACAAGAAGACAAATAGAAAGAATGAAATCAACTTGAGACGTAGATACTGGGCAGACAGCTAGGCTCACCCACTAGTGAAGAGATTCACTCCCTCGTATAAGCCTCATAGTACCTTGATGCAAATTTGCAACCTTAGCAAAATCACAACCTATCGTGGGAATCAGAGTCACTTATAAATGGTTAAACCATGAAAGTTAAATTTGTTCATGCTGAAGTCCACTATATTTAGGGTGAATTAGCCAACACTAATTAGCCATTTTTTTGGCTACTTATTATTTGTGGAAGAAAAGTGACCGCGAATATACAGCTCCACCCCTGCAAGTTCCATCAGTCTTCAGGTAAACCTCCCCAAACCTTTTTACATGTAGCTCAGGAGAAAAAGGTACAGATGGAACAACATACTTTCTTTGTTACAGGGTTCATATTTTTATTGTAAAGAGCACTGGATTGGGAAGCTATGATCTTGATCAGGTCACTCAATCTCTCTGGTCTACAGTTTCTACAGTGCAACATGATCTGTTAGGGCAGAAAAGATCTATAAAGATCCTGAGCTTCAGAACTAAACGTCCACCTGCCTATTGATATTTCCACGTGGGCATCCTCTGCAGCCCACTAAACATCTCACAGGTAACATGCCAAAAGAGAACTCAGTGTTTTCTATCAGACTTGTTCCTATCTTTGTCTTTATCAATTTCAGAGCCACGTATCCAGTTTTTCAGGAAAAAAACACCTAGGAGTCAGATGTCACCACGATGGCAGTGTAGGAGACCCCAGTCTCCCTCTCCTCACAAAGATCAACAATTAGACAGCTGTCCACAAACAAGAACAGCTCTGGAAGAGCTCTGGAGTCCACTTGAGAAACTACAGCAGCACAACTGACCAAAAATCTGAGAATAACCTCATAAAAAAGGAAGGAAGAAGAGCTTCATTTTGCTTGCACCATCCCATTCTCCAGGAGGAGAATTGCTCAGCACCAACAGACAACCCTCCAGGTAGAAAGGGAAAGGGAGAGCGGGTTGAGCGTCCAGCTTCCCCAACATTTTGGGGCACCACAGGACTTGCTTCTGTTTCACCCCACCCATCTGGTAAAGTGGAGAAGTACAGAGACAGCCAGGAGCAAGGAAGACAAGGAGGGGCTGCCGATATAAGCCACACAGTGGAAGCAGCTGTGGTTCCCCGCGACCTGCCCTAATGACCCTAGCAGCTTTCTCCACTGAAGAAATCAAGGTCCATCACAGCTGTTGCAGGCCTGCCCACTGCAGATTTCACTGGGGTTTGCCCCACAGGTGTTTTCGTTCACTGACAGCAGCCACCTGAGTCCCTCCCTACACCTTCTCCCCTCTGCCCCAGCGAGCTCAGGACCCTGAAAGTCAGTCCAAGCCTCGGCATCTGTCTGACTTCAAGATGTCAGCCACGACTCCCTCAGCTGATGCCCAGCAGTGTGTGTACTCCCTCAGGGCTAGCCCCTGCAGCTGTGTGCTTGCACGCCTCTGTGCTGATGCATTGCTGTGTGTGCTGGTGACAAAATACTGCAGCCATGGAAATGCATGCTGACAGCCACGGCCCACACAGCTGCTTGGGGGCCCAGCTTTGGCCTGATTCCCTGTCATTGGCCTATATGACCGGGCTCTCCTGCAATTAGTCCCCCAGCCATGCATCTGCACACTCAGGCCTGAATCTGTGACTGGCCTCCACTGCTATGCCCGTGGGGAGACTGTGCAGCCATAGGAGTACACATGGACAGCGGCTTGTGAGCCTGAATTTAGCCATACCACCAGTTACTGGCCTGCACCCCTGGGCTGACCAGTGGCTAACCCCTCCATTGTACACCTCCATGCTCCTAGCCAGAGTCCACTGCAGTGAGCACACGGCAGTCCAAGTAGACACAGTAATGAGTGCACGTCGACAACCAGGGCTCCTTCAGCTGCCAGTGTGCCTGCATTTGGCCCCAGTCTTTGCTGCTTGCTCTGTCCACCACTATTATGTGTGCCTGCAACAGGCCTCTATCACCACACAGGCACCTGCAGCTGCTCCCTGCGGCTGAATGTGTGTGTACCACTGGCTCTGGCCGCCACTGCTGCTTGCCTTGGTTCCTGGCTGCTGGAGAGATGGAACCCTATGGAGAGGTGGAAAGATGTGGACGGTTCCCCAACCAGCACAGGCCGGAGAAAGCAAAGGTCGTTGCAGCCCTGTGGGCCGGGAGGTTCCTGCTCGGGCAGCCCGGATGCAGGACTTGTAGTCCCAGAAGGTAACGCTTGCTGAGTCCTCCGTGGGAGATAAGGGTGAGGTCGAGGTCGTCCTTCACCCCCAGGACAGCCCTGGTGAATGACTATGGACTATGGGGAATTGCCTTCCATCCCTAATTTAATGGACCGCTTGGCTGTTTGTTGGGAACTGTTGTTAGTGGAACTGGGGGATATTTGCTTTTGTCTCTTGACTGGCCGCCATTGAGAATATGTAAGCACCTTGATTGTGAGTCGCTGTTGTTCCAGCAGGGTACCCTGAGAGGCACAGAGAGTGGCAGTGCCCTGAGAGCCCTGGCTGAGTCCAGGAAGTCTGGCTGTGCCCACAGAGAGTGGCAGTGCCCTGAGAGCCCTGGCTGTGCCCAGGAAGTCGGGCTGTATCCCAGAGAGAGTGGCAGTGCCCTGAGAAACCCTAGCTGTGTCCGGGAAGACAGGTGGTACCCTAAGAAGTCCAGGAAGTCTGGCTGTGCCCAGAAGCACTGGTGGTGCCCTGAGAAACCCTGACTGTGCCCAGAGAGCCTGGCTATGTCCAGGATATTGCATTCACCCCCAGGCTCCTCGCACAGGTCCCTCATGGAAGGCAGCTTGTCGCGTGGGTGTGGCGAGAGCCTGTAGGGGTGGAGTGTGGGGGCAGAGCCCCAGAAAGTAGTTTCCAGGCTCTCGGCCTCACATAGAAAGGTATTGGCTCAGGTAGTAAATGGCCAACTGTGATTGCATGGCCATCAGCTGTGGCTAGTTGGCCGTCAGCTGTAACCAGTGAGCCATTGGCCACTAATATAACTGCTGTGGCTACGCTAGCAGAGAGAGGGAGAAGAAGAGAAGAGAGAAAGAATGGGGGCTAGCAAGAAGATGGTGGCTGTGCTGGCAAGTGTGGATGGCGGTTTGCGGACAGTGTGAATCCAGCCTCCAGTGAGACTATAGTGCCGCCAGAGAGAATATAGTGGTATGACTCCCCTACCTATGGCTCTGTGGGTGTTCCTTTTTGGCCTCACCATATCCTGCGTTCTTGTATGGGGTGTGGGAGCAGAGACCCTGCAGGCCTCCCCGCATGACAAATGGCGTAGCGAGCCGGGTCCCCCACACGACACGCACACAGCTGCTTGGGGGCCCAGCTTTGGCCCTATTCCCTGTCATTAGCCTATATGACCGGGCTCTCCTGCAATTAGTCCCCCAGCCGTGCATCTGCACACTCAGGCCTGAATCTGTGACTGGCCTCCACTGCTATGCCTGTGGGGAGACTGTGCAGCCATAGGAGTACACATGGACAGCGGCTTGTGAGCCTGAATTTAGCCATACCACCAGTTACTGGCCTGCACCCCTGGGCTCACCTGTGGCTAACCCCTCCATTGTACACCTCCATGCTCCTAGCCAGACTCCACTGCAGTGCGCACACGGCAGTCCAAGTAGACACAGTAATGAGTGCACGTCGACAACCAGGGCTCCTTCAGCTGCCAGTGTGCCTGCATTTGGCCCCAGTCTTTGCTGCTTGCTCTGTCCACCACTATTATGTGTGCCTGCAACAGGCCTCTATCACCACACAGGCACCTGCAGCTGCTCCCTGCGGCTGAATGTGTGTGTACCACTGGCTCCAGCCGCCACTGCTGCTTGCCTTGGCTCCTGGCTGCTGGACTTGGAGGCCCTGCTGAGAACCCCGAGAGCCCTTGCAGGCTTTGTGGACTTCCCTCAGTCATTGCCAAAGACCACACAGTTATCAGTGCTTTGGACTCCAGTGGCCTGAGCGGACAAATCACCCCACCCCACTCATCCTCTGGTCCCCACACCTGCAGCTGCCACATGGCCCCACACTTGGCACTCTGCACCGCCAGACCCAGGGTTACCCGTGCTCACACAGAATCAGGGAAGGATGACTCCCCAAAATGAATATAGGAAACTTCCAGCAACTGACTCCCAGAAAATGGAAATCCAGAAATTGCCTGACAAAGAAATCAAAATAATTGTCCTAAATATGCTCAGAGAGCTACAAGAGAACACAGATAAATAATTTAACAATAACCTATACAGTGGAAAAACATATTTGTAAACCACACATCTGACAAGGGGTTAATATCCAAAATATATAAAGAACTTACACAACTCAATAGCAAAGAAATAAAAATCCCATTAAAAAATGAACAAAGGATCTGAATAGACATTTTTCCAAAGAAGATACATGAAGGGCCAATAGATACGTGAAAAGGTGCTCAAAACCACTAATCATCAGGGAAATGTAAATTAAAACCACGAGGAGCTATCACCTCATGCCTTTTAGAATGGCTATCATCAAAAAGACAAGAGGTAACAAATGCTGGCAAGGATTTTGAGAAAAGGGAACCCTTGTGCACTTCTGGTGAGGTTGTAAATTGGTGTAGCCACTATAGAAAACACTATGGATATTCCTCAAAAAATTAAAAATAGAACTACTCTACTATATGACCCAGCAATTCTACTTCTGGAAGCATATCTGAGGGAAATTACAACACTATGTAGAAGAGATATCTGCACCCCTATGTTCATAGCAGCATTATTTACAATGGCCAAGACACTAGAACAACCTAAGTGTCTATCATGGATGAGTGGATGAATACATATATATGAATAAATATTATTTATTCTTAAAAAAGAAAGAAATCCTACCATTTTTGACAACTTGAATAGACCTTGAAGGCATCATGCTAAGTGAAGTAAGCCAGATGGAAAAATACAAATACTGTATGATCTTTCTTATATGTGCAATCTAAAAGCATCAAACTCATAGAAACAGTAGAATGGTGGTTGCCAGGGGCTGAGGAGTAGGGTAAATGGGGAGATGTTTGTTAACAGGTACAAACTTTCAGTTATAAAGAGAGTAAGTTTGGGGGATGTAACACACGGCATGGTGACTCTAGTTAACAATGTGTAGTACACTTCAAAGTTATTATTAGAGTAGAGCTTTAATAGTCTCACAACAACCACAAAAATTGGTATTTATGTGTAGTAAAGGATGTGTTAACTAACCCTATTGTGGTAAGCATTTCACAATATATATGTGTATCAACTCGAAACTTCTCACCGTGGTCTACTAGTTTCAGATGATCTGATGTCCACTACCTTTTTCGGTTTGTCTGTAATACCAAGCTCTTAGGCTTCTCCCATTTCCCTGCACTTGAGCACAACTTCTGTCCTTTGAAAACGCCAAGCTCATTCCAGTCTTAGGACTCTTGCACTTGTGGTTATTTCTACTTGGAAAACTCTGCCCAAGATCTATGTTTGAATTCTTCCTCTTCATCATGCAGGTCTTTGTCAAATTTCATGTTCTGAGAGAACCTACCTTGCCACTCAGCTGACAATGGCCTACCTGCCTTCCAGTCACTCTCTGGCCCAGTATCTTGCTTCACTTTCTTCATAGCACTAATCACCACTGAAATTATCTTAAGTATTTAGCATTGATTATAAGTTCCCCAAGAGCAAGAAGTTTGTTTTGTTCATTGTATCCCTAGTGCTTACAAAAGTGCCTGGCACATAATAGGAGCTCAATAAGTATTTGTTTAACAAAATGATACAACTTATGTATCTTTAAATCTCTGTTTAAACACTTTAGTCAGATGGTCTCCCACAGCCTAGCGTGATCTTGGGAACTCAAGGATTCTGGGAATTTCAGCCTAAGAAAATAATTTTTTTTTTTTTTTAATCATTCTCCAACCATCCTCACAGCCTGAAGGTGATTCCCTCATCAGTGGATTTTTGAGGGCTAAAAAAGTATTTACTTTGATGATTATCACTGTTGGTTTTTTTCAATATAAGAACAATTCAGTTCTGGCATCGCACTTGTTTTCATGTTGTGGGCATGCTGACTATTCCTACTGATTTGCTGATGCTCTTCTTGGTTCATCATATGAGAAGTATCAACTGGAAAGGAGGCCTTGTGGGCAGCTGCTCGTCAACATCTCCTCCCCTTTCTTGCACCCAAATGTGAAACCAAACACATCATTCTCCACTGAAATATAAACTGCTCAACCTTTGCTGGCATTCATAATTATTGGTAGTATCCCACTCTCAGAGAGCTTGAATCAACCTAAATTTATTAAGAGACCAGGCAGGGTTCTGAATGTTGCTTCCAAGGGAATGCTATGACCAAAGACTTGAGAGAAGAAAAATAAGATAATTTGTTACAGAAGTGAATTTGCTGTGGGAAGAAAAATTGATTTCCCCTAAGTTAAGAGCTCTTCAATAAACATTAGGTCCACTGCTGACAAATTGGTTTTCTTTATGAAAACACATTCTAAGTGATATACTCCATCTCAATAACCGCGATGGCCTTAACAGATAAGAAATATATTTTCTAATTCTCCTTTGTTAAGAAATAAAGGATGAGAGAAGAAAGTAATATTGAAATCCAATTTTATTTCCAAAGACTGTAAGTCTGTATTTTCTTTTTATATTCTTATGTTTTCTTCTCTGAAGCAATGGTATTATATGACCATTGTGGCCTGCAGACATTCCTATCAGTATTGGCAGACAACGTTTACATTCCTTTATCACCATATCCACTTAGTATTCACTTAACACCCCCCCTTTTTTTGCAACAGACAAAGGATGTATTGTAGAATTGTACTCTTAAAACTTATGTTATTAACCAATATTACCTCAATAAGTTGAATTAAAAATAGTGTATGGAGACAGAACTCAAATAAAATCAGAAATGAGTGAGGAGATGCTACAATTGACACCACGGAAATAGAAATGATCATAAAAGAACACTATGAACAATTGTAGGCCAACAAATTGTCCAATCCAGAAGAAAAATAATAAACCCTAGAAACATACAACCTACAAAGATCAAATCAAGATGAAAGAGAAAATATGAAAATGTTGATTACAAGTAAGGATACTGAATCAGTAATAAAAAACAAACAAAAGTGTAGGACTAGACAGTTTCACTGGTGAGTTCTAACAAACATTCAAAGAATTAATACCAATTCCTCTCAAACTCTTCCAAAAAATAGAAGAGGAGGGAACTCCTGTAAATTCATTTTATGAGGCTGTCATTCCCCTATTAACAAACTAGACAAGGATGCCACAAGAAAAGATAATTCCAAACCAATATTCCTGATGAACACAGTTCCAAAAATGTCCAGCAAAACATTAGTAAAACAAACTCAACAATACATAAAAAGGATCACACACAAGATCAAGTGGGATTCATTCCAGGGACACAAGGACGGCTCTATCTCCCCAAATCAGTCATGATGATATACCGTGTTTCCTGGAAAACAAAACCTAGCTGGACCATAACACACCCCTTTTAATCATCTTAAATTCCTACACAAATTGATCTGGTGCCAAGTCAAGCATAGATATAAATTTATAGGTGAAAAATTAAAGTGGAGATTATAAAAATTGCCAATTGTAAATACAACCAAAAACAGATCTAAGGGAGCAAATAATTGGACCACTTTCGTGTCTCTGACATTGTTGTTGTAGAAAGATAATTTTGGCTTAATAATTTACATGCTTAGAATTCAATCTGTAGTGAAATCAATTGCATAGTGATTAGAATAGATGAATATTTTCATATTGATTCAATTTGTATTGACCCAAAACTAAAACAAACAACAAACAAAACTAACAACGTAATGTTGAGCTATATTAATTTTCTATTGTGGCTATAAGAAATTACCACAAATGTTGCTTCTTAAACTAACACGCTTTCATTCTCTCTCAGCTCTGTAAGTCAGAAATCCATGCGGGTCTGACTGGTTCCTCTGTTTCGGGTCTCACAAGGTGAAATAAAGAGGTTGGCCAGCTGGGGCCCTTACCTGGAGATCCTGAGGGAGAACTCTCTTCGAGGCTCATTCAAGTTGGTGGCAGAATCCAGGTCCTTGAGGTTGTAGGGCTAATGTCCCGTTACTTCACTGATTATCAGTCAGAAGCTTTTGGCTCCTTAAGGCTGCTTGCACTCCTCATCACATCGCCTCCTTCTAAGGCTTTCAATCTCTCGGACTTTCCTTCTGCCTCGTCTCTTCACCTTCCACCAGCTGGAAACAGTGTTCTGCTTTTAGGGACTAAGGTGATTAAATTGGGCCCACCTGGATAATTCAGACTCATTTCTCTCATTAGGTCAGTAACCTTAATTACATTGCAAAGACCCTTCTGCCATCCATATTCACATGTCTCATATATTAGGGTGGAAACATTTTGTACATCACACTGGCTTATAAAGCCCCACCTGATGGGGATTCACCTCACTCTTATTTTGATATGTTGCATTGACACTAGCCTTCTTTCTGTTTGTTGAATATGCCATGTCTGGTCTTTCCTCAGGACCTCTTTGCGCTTTTCCCAGCTGCGCCTTTTGCTGGGAATTCTGTGCCCCCTGATCTTCATAAAGCTGATACTTTGTCTTCATTCAGGTCCAAGCGTAAATGACATGTCCTCTGTCATTTATACTTGTCCTCCTTGTAAAGTTGCCTGATCCTCCTTATAAAGATGCCTCCCAGGTTTTCAATCACTTTATCCCTTTACATTATTTTTTTTTCTTTATAAATTATCTTGATTATTTGTTTGTCTACTTGTTTATTGCCGTGCCTCCACCCACCATGATTCAGCTTCCTGAGGCCAGGGGATGTAGCTGCTTTGCTTTCTACTGAATCACTTGTGTCAAGATCAGTGCCTAAAACGTGAGGGGAGGAGAGGTGGGGGAATCAATATTTGTTGCATGACATATTTTAGTTCTTTCTTTGAAAGAATAAACTTAACAGTTTTGTACTACGTTATCTTTGAGTTATGCCAACACATTATTTTAATGAAAGATATTATAATAAATAAATAAATACATTTCACCGGCCATGAAAATAAGTACATGTCTAAGACTAACACAAAGCCAGGTTGCAAGGAAATTGGGCAGCTGACTTGTGCTGTAAGGGCAAGCATCTCCATCCTGCCTGCACAAAAGAATCCCCTGGGAAGCAAGAAAAAGAAACTGATTTCAGGCTCTGTCCCAGACTGATTAAGGCAGAATTTAAGGAAATGGGGCTCTGGTATATTTTAAAGTCTCCCCAGTGTCCTCCTGTGATGACCAACAGCTATTGCAAGACCTCCAGGGCCTGAAGACAGAGCTGAAACTGGAGAAATGTGGGGCGCAGGGTCCCACCCAGAGGGCCTCAGAGGAAAGGCCCACAAGTAGAGGCAAGAGTTACCGGTGCCAGATCTAGTCTTCTACAACAATGTATTTATTAGCTTGCTAGGACTGCCATCACAAAGTACCTCAAGCTGTGCGGCTTGAATAACAGATTATTGTCTCACAGTCTGGAGTCTAGATGTCCAAGCTCAAGGGGTCATCAGGGTTGGTTCCTTCTGAGGTCTGTGAGAGAAGAATCTGTTCCAGGCCTCTCTCCTAGCTTCTGGTATTTTGCTGCAGTTTTGGGTGTTACTTGGCTTGTAGATCTCTGCCGTCATCTTCACGCAGTGTTCTCCCTGTGTGCATGTCTGTCTCCAAACTTCTCTTTTTTATAAGGACCCCAGTCATATTGAATAAGGGGTCCACCCTACTTCAGTGTGATATCATCTTAATTAATTATATCGGCGACAACCCTATTTCCAAATGAGGTCACATTCTGAGGTGATGGAGTTAGGACTTCAACATATGAATTGAAGTCCTAACCTCCAACACCTCAGAAAAATTGGAGGCAGGGGGGCACACAATTCAACCCAAAACACGCAAACATAAAATTACACAAAATACATGCTGTGGCTGTTTTCAGTTCTAGTCCAGGACTGAGGTCCTTGAGAAGGGGAAGGACATGAAGCATGGCCTGGCCCTCAGGTGGGAGCACTCTCCAGAAGTAGGAAGGTTGGAGTGTAGCCCAAGCATAATGGTCTCCCTGAGCGAAAGAGGCAGAAAGGGGCTGCTGAGGCAGCTGGATGTTGCGTCTCGCGCGATGAGGGTTGTGGGGAGCGAGCAGGGCAGCGCAGGGTTAAGAAAAGATAGTAGCCATGAATAGAGTTTAGGCAGGGCCAAGGGACCGGCAGCCTCCTGGACTGGGCTGGGGTGCCTAATTGGCCTACGCATTAGCTTTTATTAGTTAAGTGGGGATAAAACTTGTCAATCTCAAGATCTGTGAATACTATACATCATAATAGGAAACTGATTCAAGCCAATCACCCTTGCCTGCAGGCAGCTGAACCATATGTCTCAGGATGTTTGTACTTCCCCAAGGGACACAACCTATATGCATATGAATAGATGGAGAACACATCATCGAATCTCTTCCCTTGCAGGTTTTGGGAAGGAATGCAGCCACAGAGGCAGAGGCTTTCCTTAGCCTGGGGAAGGTGGGGGGCTGTGCCCACCTCTATGAACCCCGTGGGTTCTCCTGTTGTTCCCCACTCGACTGTACCTGGCTTGAGTTGTCCCCCCATGGGGAATCTTACTCGTCATTGGCTGACCAGCCATCTTTTTGGGACCAAACAGGGAGACATAAGGTGCAAACACAAAGGTGAAGCAAGGTCCCTGAAAGGATCCATCTCACAGATTCTCCTTCCTTTGGGGGCAGGTACAAGGAGACAGACAGGTAGGCTGCTGCATGGCCACAGCTGGGATTCACAGGCAGAGTCCAGGCAGGAGAGGGAAGCTGTGGGGAGGCTGGGAGCTGGCAGGGCTGGGGTGGGGGGCAGAAGTCTACCAGGAAGTTCCCTGCAGGTGATTGTCCAAGTACAGGGCTGTACATACATAGGGCAAAGCTCTATGAGACCTAAGAGAGGGTGCCCATCACAGAGCTGCAAGGAGATACCAGAGAGCCCAGTGCTGGGGCTAGGGGTCAGTGCAGCCAGCGTGTTAGGAATAGAAGGAGGACCTCTGACATTCTACTGAGACCCCAGAAAGCTCACACCCTAGAACTAAAGACAAAAGTGAAATATACTCACACTAGCAAGGAAATACATAAATAAGTCTAAGCCTGAACAAAACGATTAACTTAACTGCTTGCCATGACAACGCACTGATGGAGAAACTGACCTAAGATGGTTCCCTGCCACGTGGAACTGACCTAAAATGGTGGCCCGAGCTGAGAGAGAGGTCCCCAGCCTAAGCCCCAGCCCACTTCTGCATAACCCCCTCCAAGCCACACCTTGAGCCAATCACCAGACACCTACCCCTGCCCCGACTCAAGGAAGTCCCCAACCCATAAAAATCTGCTCAAAACCTTGCTAGGGGCTCAGTCTTTTGGGGAGGATCCTGCTGAGCCCGCCTGCATAATAAAGCTGACTCTCCTAACTCTCTGAGTGCCGCTTGGGTTCTTTCCGGTCCTGGTATCCTTAACAACACAACACTGATTAAAGGAAGACAACCAACCCAGCTTCTCTACAATGTATTAGGTTGGTGCAAAAATAATTGCAGTTTAAAAGGTTAAAAACAATGGCAAAAACCACGATTACTTTTGCAACAACCTAATATTATCCACAACATCCCATGCATTATGTAAAATTACTGGACGTGCAAATCTGTAAAAAAAAAAAATGGGACCTATAATCAACAGCAAAAAGCATCAATAAGCCTCAACTCCTCTATCACATTACACAAAAATTAATGTAAGATGCAAATGGAAATGTTAAAATTATAAAACACGTAGAAGAAAAGATAGAAGAATACATTCATGACCTTGGGGATAGATAAGAATTGTCCTAGAGAGGACATAAGAAGCACTAACCACTAAAGGGAAAAAGTGTTAAACTGGACTACACTGAAGTTAAAATTTTCTGGACATCAGAAGACAGTAAGAAAATGAAACTGCAAACCATGGACTGGAAGTATATATTTTCATTTTCTATATGTAACATATACCTTCATGACTAGGATGTATGTAGAACTTTTATAAATCAATGAGAATAAAACAAATACCTCAATTTTTCTTAAACAAAGAAAAGACATTTTTTTATACAAGAATTTATTCAATGGCCAACAGGCACATGAAAAGGCAAATTAAAACTGCTGGGACCAAGTACCCGTATCAAAACTGGCTGACATTAAAAAATGGAATGAAACAATATTGATGCAGAATAAACGTAAACCTCATGTATTGTAGATAATAGGGTAAAATGGTATAGCCACTCGAAAAAACTGTTCAGCAGTTTCTTACATAAGCATTTCCATTCCTAGGTATTTCCCTAAGACAAATGGAAATTAAAATGTCCTCGATAGCAAAATGGGTAAACAAAGCATAGAATATTTAAACAATGGCTTAACAGGAAATTAAAAAGAATGAACTACCGTTTCACTCACCAACATGGATGAAATTCAAAAACATTTTGTTGAGTGAGAGATGTCAGCACAAAAGATTACCTTCTGAATGATAGAATATATAGGAAGTTCAAGAACAGTCAACATTAATGCATGGTGATAGAAATCAAATGGTGATTGCCTCCGGGGAGGGGCATTGAGACACAGGGAAGGAAAAGAGGGACAAGGAAAATTTCTAGAGTGATCAACATAGTTTACCCTAGAGTGGAGTGTTGGTTTCACAAATCTAACCTGTCAAAAGTCATCAAATTTTACACTTAAAATATGTGAATTTTATAATATGTACGTTGACTTCAATAAAAGCTTCGTAATTGAAAAATGTTAAAAAGATAAAGAGAAAAGAGAGGCCATTATGGCCAAAAGCCCATTTTAAAAGAAACTGCACCCATCCTCCACTTTGACCAGCTCTACTGGTAGACTGTTTAGTTTGAGTTGTGTTCCAGGTGGAACCCTGTGGGGTTCTCTGTTTCTTGTAGGCTGTGGAAGCTATGACTACCCAGGGGAACTCCATGCCACAGGAGAGGTTGTAAGCCATTATGCAGCTTGGCTTTCAGCTGATCTTCGGGAAGTCAAAAGAAGTGGTAGCGGAGTTGCTGCTAGATGGCATGAGACCAGGCCTCATCTACGAGAGCCTTCAGTGGGAGTCAGTGGTGAGTGTATCTGTCATTGGGATTTTGGTGAGTTTCTTATATTTGCTCAGACTTATTCATTAGGTTAGAAGCTGATTTAATGTGGAAGGAAAATTTGAGTTGCACACTGGCAGCACTGATTCAGGTGAAGCATCCATTTTTTGACACGCTTCATTCTGCTCAAAAGGAATATTTAAATACTGAGTCATCTTTAGAATGAGTCATCTTTAGACACCTGCCTAGAAAAAGAGTCATCAAAAATACAGAGCTTCGTAGACACATATGGAAAGTTGAAGAGAACCAACTTGCTCCTGAAGGAGGAAATTACTTCTTTAGTAAAAGGAGTAAATAGAGATCCAGACCCTTAAGACAAAAAGCAATGATAGCTGAAATTATAAGAATGATCTAGTCACCAGAAAATGACTCAGGAGTCATCACCTCACAAGATTGCCCAAACTCTGGGTCCCTACTCTCCCTCACTAAAGGGTCTGAAAGCAGACCTCTTCGTTTCCCTCCACTCAGACCCCTGGTGCTACAAGGTTCTGTTCTCTACCACCCCCTCCAACATGAGGTATCTTGTTGTCTGTGCTTCTGGGAAGCACTTAAGAACCCTCCTCCCAAGGCTGGAGGGTTTTGGGATTTTTTTTCCACCTTCATATTGTGAAAACAGATGTGAGTTCCTTTAAGGTTAATTCAAACTTCGATTGAACCAACTGTTGGAATTCCAGAAATACACCAAGAAACTTGGGACTCTTTAAAACTGTCTCTCTTCAAAAGGAATTTTAATCTCATTCATTCATTATTTTAAGAACTGATGATATTTAGGGATCAAACTTGTGCTCAAAATAAAGTTTGTTGGAACTTAATACTCCAAATAGTATTCTGTAAATATTGTTTTCATATAAATTTTACAAGTGAATTGTTTGTATTATACTTTTCTCTTTATATCACATACATATTTTGTTTTATTTATTAGGTTGGTGCAAAAGTAATCACGGTTTTGCAATTATTTTTAACCTTTTAAACCACAATTACTTTTGCACCAACTGTACAATATTATGTACAGTTTAGCAAAAGGAGATATTTAAAATCAAAGGCAATTTTGGTTTGCCCAGAATTATATTTATTACAGTTATAAATCAAATGAAAAGTAAGATTTTTTTTCCTTAATAGTACTTAAAGAAAAAGTGTTTTTTTTTTTAAATGAACATACCACATGTTATAATTGTGGGGTGTAGCAAAGTGATATAGAGGGAAATTTATACTGTTTAATATTTCTATTCCATGAAAGTAATATGAATGTTTATAAAAGAATAAAGGCTAAACAGGAAAAATGGGGGGAAAAAAAAGCGTTTAGAGTTCTTTACAGCAGTTTTTAGCAATTCTAATTCCTAGGCTACACCCTGGACCATTTAAATCAGAACATCAAGGGGTGGGACCAGGTACCGGTACTTTGTAAAGCTCTCCAGGTGATCGTCATGTGTGGCAGGAGTTAAGGACCATTGATTTTTATGGTATGCAGAACATTATATATAATTTCATTGTAACCCATATAAAACCTTTCAGCTATTTTGTCTTAATCATATAACAGAATACTCCAAGCACAAAAGTCCTATATGAATAGAATTTTTAAAAAAATTGTGAACAAAAGAATACTGCCACATGAATTAATAATGAGATGGTGTGATATAATATAAAGAAGATCACATGTTTCATTAGGAGATCTATTTATGGATCTATTGTTAATAAATTTGTCAAGATTAAATTATTTTTTCTCTTTTCATATGGTGTAGTTTGGTCTTATTTGTCTTCAAGTTCCTTATTTCTTAAGTGAATGACTAAACTAAAATTCTTTGGTTATAGAATGAGTAGAAATTTTGGAGATAAAGGAATATAAGAATTTTTGACCTATTAAACACTGGACTTTATAATTAACCTTAAATGCAAAGAACAATGATTCTTCTCCTACAGAGACATTTTTATATATTTCCCATCTCCCTTTCTAATTCCCTATCACCATCATTTCTAATGCTGGAATTTCATTTCTTCCTGATGCTACACTCATAGACACAGGACTTTGTTTTTAATAAATTTCCTGCCATCTGAGTGTAAGCAATCACCTTTTTACAATATTTGCCAATTGTCAGTGTGGTGTCTGCAAAACTGAAAATTTCACACCTTCAGTTCTTCAGATCACAAACACGAATTATTTTCTTATTTGATCAGTTAAATGAAGTAAAATTTTATACATAGACATATACATAATAAGCTACTGCTACAATATATAACATATAATCAGTAAGTTATTGCTACAATAACGCTGTTAAACTACTCTAGAACTCAGAGGCAAAAAAACCAACACAATTATTTTTTGCTTTCATGTATCTGGTGGGTTAGGGTTTACCTAACCCTTGAGGCTGGGATTGGCTCGTTTTGGTTTTAGTCTATGACTTGGGTCCAGATCTGCTCCATGTGTCTCTCGCCTTATATGGCCCAGGAGCTATCTGAGACAAAAGGCAGAAACACAGAGGGATGAATAAAAACACACAATGCCTCTTAAGCAATTAGCTCAGAATTTACACTCTATTACTTCTGTTTACATTCCAGTAGCAAGAGTTCATGACCAAGCCCCATATCAATGAGACTGGAAATATACTCCGCCACAGTGGAAGGGTTGTGAATATTTATTGTACAATAGCCCATACTATCATGTCTATCTACCTATCTACATGTAAAATGAAGGATAACTGTATTCTACATGATATCTCTCTGCAATTTTTGTTTTCCTAGGATGGCTTATTTGCAGGTAATCCTCTTCATAAATCAGCTTCAACAAATATTTATTTCCTATTATCTTTAATGGGCAAAGCATTAGCAATTTCATTAGCCGGAAGGTGAAGGCAAAGCAAATAAAAATCTTACAGTTAAAAATTTTAGACCTAATTTCCTTAAGCTGTAATTTTTGTCTAAAAATCATAATCCTGATGGAAACAATGGATGGTTTCTATCAAAACATTTAACCTCAAAGCAAATGTGGCAATTAAAAAAATAATTTAGGATTTCTTCCAAATGGTTTATGAATCAGAACTTCTCCCCAGAAGGCAAAAAAAACCACAAAAGCTTCTCTCATTAGAATGATTTTTATTTTTGAGAGAGGCAAGGTGTTGTGCGGGGCGTCAGGCGGGGTCTCTGCCCCCGCTCCCCACAAGAGAACGCAGGATATGGTGAGGCCAAAAAGGAACACCCACGGAGCCATAGGTAGGGGAGTCATACTACTCTAGTCTTGCTGGCAGCTGGGTTGGGGACACAAAAGCAGGAGCCACACAGTTCGCAATCGTCACTGCACCACTAGCAGGTTCAGCCACCATCTTCTTGCTAGCCCCCCATTTTCTGCTAGTGTAGCCACAGAAGTTATATTAGTGGCCAATGGCTCATTGGTTACAGCTGACAGCCAACTAGCCACAGCTGATGGCCATCCAATCACAGTTGATGGACATTTACTACCTTAGCCAGCATCTTTCCACGTGAGGCTGAGAGCCTGGAAACTGCACTCTGGGGCTCTGTCCCCACACAAGAAGAAGAGGGAATACGGGGGTGGGTTGGCGAAGGTACATTTTTGGGTACTGGCATTATGTGGTTTCCCACAGCCACATTATTCTTATACTTGGGAAGGACAACAGGAATTCACACAAAAAGGACTTTCTTGAAGGTTGGTAGGCAGATTATCTCAGTTGATTGAGAGCAAAATAAAATTTACACTTAACTGCCAGACACAGAAATAGGTAAAAAACAAAACTTTATGCCCTTGTCAGCCCCCTAACTCCCCTGACCCTTCCTTGAAGTTCTTCCCTGTAAGTTCAGGCCAGAGCTAAGGGTTTCTCTCAGCGGAGTCCAATCTATCAAGTGGGGTTCAGATCTGTCCTGCTGCCATAAACCCATTTCTATGTCTCCAGCTTGGTTTCCACATCCTTGAGGTTTCCAGGTCCCAGCATTCTCTTTTCTCCATTTCTCTGCAGTAACCAGTTAGCCCAGCTTGTCAGTTTGGACTTCTTTGTTGACGTCCTACCAGTAGCCTACCTCTTTCTTTGAAAACCTATTTTGCTTGATTTCCTGTCTGTTCTGCATCTGGAGCTTGGGGCTTGCTCCCCGTGTGATCTTAGGTGAATGAACTAATCTGCCCTGTTCTCCCCAGCTGCTATACCATACCAGCCAAAGTGAACACCCCATCCACCACTCCACATACACTATCAAATATGTGACATGGGCCACCCAACTGGCCCACGGGTATTAGCTTCTGTAATGAGGTTAACTTCCTATTGCTTTCATACTGGTTCTAGCTTTCTCCTTCCCCTCCCCCCCCCAATCGATCTATATGCACAATGAGGGCTGAAAACTCCTACGAGCAAAGTATTTGTAATGCTGGTTCCTCAGCTAAATTTGTGTTGAAAAAATAATTAGATAAATGAAGTAAGCCTGGCATTGGGCAGCCTGCAATGTAGATAACTAGATAACAATTGTACTCACTCTAAGTTATCTTAGTTTGTCTTTTAAGAAATGAGAATAATCATAGGATTTAAATTTGAAAGGTAGTTATTTAGGGCCATAACTCTCAACAGTAGAATCTTATATCTTTATATTTAAATCAGTAACTATTTTTACTATAAGATTAAAATATATCATCAGTCTTATAGTGCTCTTTGAAATGTTCACTTCCCATATTTGCACTATTGGTTATATGAGTTGCTACTATTATTGTCTTTTTATTAATTGAAATCATAAGATGTCTTGCATACAAGCGTGGACTGGGCAGTGTTAAACAGTGGCCCACCATATATATTGGTGCTTTGCAAAGTTCAAATTTCTCTTTCTAGATGAACATAACAAAGCTCTGAAATTCTTGTGCCAGATGAATATATAACACAGGGATGTCTTCAAAAATTTCAAAAACCACAAAAAAAGGAAAAAAAAAAACACAAAACACCCCAAACACCAGAGTCTGCAAATTTTCCGAGCTGTGGGTGTCACCCATTTCTACGTCCATCAGGAGCTAGGGATTGGCCAAACTGAAACCATATAGAAAGCACTGTGCCTAACCCAGACGAGGGCTGTTACAGCTAGAGTTCTCTAATTATCTCATGATTCTAAACAGAATTTGGACCTTGCTTTTTGGTGCCTTCCACAAACCCGTAGTCTTGGGGCCTAGCACAACGAGGTATCTCAAATCTGTCTGATAATTTCTCATTTCCATGCATTCTTGTCCTTATACAAAGGGTAGCAATCAACTTGCAGGACCACAGCCATAGAAAAGCTTCTGCTTCTAGAGCAAAGACTTGGAAGGGCAGGTAAGGAGAGGACTGTACTATGTCTCAATTCTGTCTGCTTTATGTCTTCAAACAGACTTCTGTTTCTAAAAGGTTAACTCTCCTAAGTGCTGTTTAATTGGCTTCGTAGAGTTTAGAAAGAACTTTGGGCATCTCTGAGTGCTCACTTTTTACCAAGAACTTGGATCTAGCTTCAGGCCTTTCTGTGGCAAGTTTCCCTAGGATTCCAAGGTAATTAATTTACTACCTAAATTTATTTATTACCCTATATGCTTCTTCCCAACCTAAATAAGTTTTATGGATCGGTTTTTCTCTCAGGGAGAAAAAATGTACTAAAAAGTTATTACCTCTGCTTTTAATCTTGTGACTTGGAAAACCCATATGCCTCAAATTCCATAAAACTATAAGAAAATTAAATTTTTGTAATAAGCGCTATAACTTTTTCACACCCAGTGTCATCGTCTTATAAGTATTATCTTTGATCTCAAAACAACAACAAAAAACCCAAAAACAAAACCTCAAACAAAGACATACAAATAGAAAAACCCTAAGAAGGAGGTATTATTCCTATTTTACTAGATGAAGAAATAGAGAATTAAGAATGTTTAAGTAAACTGCCTTAAGTCACAAACTAAGTAACAGAATTTGAATATAGGTTCTCCTACATCCAAACAATGTGCTCTTCCCTTGAATTGTAGAAATATACATTAAGAGTGATTTTGTTCATCATTTCAGTAGAGTTTTCTTGGTAAATGAGGTAACATTAAAACTCAATCATTTCACAGTAGCAATTATAGATCAATTGTCACTCCAAAAATATTTCGTAAATTGAATTTTCTTTGTAACTGAAAAATTGGCATTGTCTATGTTTCATGACATTACCTATCCTAGAAGGGAGATTTATCAATCATTTGGCCAAACTGGAATAACACAGATTAAATCTTTTATCTAAGAAACAATTACAGTGGCCCTGCAATGAACTTCCCTGAGCAATCTCATATATCAAATACAATTATCCCCCTTTGGATGACCAGATATACACAATTTTGAAAACTACAATACATTTTAAGCTCTGGTTTATTATTGCTATAGGCCAAGAAAACACATTTTCAGGCTTTATACTGAGACTACATTAATAAACACCATTATATTAATCTGACTTCTCTAGGAGGCACAGAAATTCCTGAGGAAATATAAAAAGTACATACACAGGAGAAATTAAATGTCCTACAGGTCATCAGAAAAAAATACTTGGGGTTCCAAGTTTAGCTGAGTATGTATCAATTACCAAGTGTCTCTAGATAAACTGCAATTTTCTTAATATTGTTAAAAAAACCAGCAAAATAATATACATGAGTGCACATGAAATAAATATTAAGAAGTAGTGTACAATAGTTACATTTTTAGACTTAATGTTTGGAGAATTGATCCCAGTGAAGGTGATACAACTTATTCAAATTCATTTGATTGTTAAACAAAATTGCTGAAGAAGAGACAGTTATTTTGTAAGTAGTTCTTGGTGCAGCAAATGTCAGAATCCCAACTGTCTGACCTGGGGATAGTAACTAAAATTGAATGACAAAAACATAGAGGCAAAAGCAATATCTGAAGGACAATGTTGTCAATATCCCAGGGAAATGGAATTTGGAAAGGTCATTTATTATTGGTTGATGAATGACATTAGGAAAGAAGCCAGTAAGTCAATTGTTAGCATATCCTTTCCCACGACATACTACCAGTAACTTGATCATGCTAAGTCTCTCTGGTTATCACAAAATATCATTAAATAAAGCAGGGCTCCCTTCCCTGCTATGAGTCCTTGATTGGGATCAAAGGCAGATTCCCAGGCTTCCTCAATCTTTACCCTGGCTACTTGCACACAATTTCATCACATCCTTTCTGTAGAACTAGAGTTTCCTAAAGTTTCACCCCTCAGAACTAGGACAGCAAGTGTGTTTGATTGCACTGTGGTTCTAGTCATAAGAAAAGTGCCATATTCTGGGTACAGAGTATTCAACTCTATCAGGAAAACTGGGTGGTAGAGAAACCTGGAATTTATATAATCTTAATGGAACAAGGCAGATATTCTTAACAAAGGATTTTAAAGCCAGTCAAGTGCTGCAGACAAATTGGTATGCTGTCAAAGACAACTTTTTTAAAAAAGCTAAAACTAGACTCTCAAGCAAATATAAAATTAGCATGTCAAAAATTTTATTTATATCATTAGTTAAATGACAGAGCACAATTGGTTCAAAGGAGAATCCAAAGAACAGACAGATTTATGATCAGAATTATTGAAATGAACTTGCAAATGGATCCCAAACTTTTCATACACAGGAGGGTTGTCCCTCTACTGGACAGAGGCCATTTATATGACCATAGATGAGAATAATTTACATTACCATCAGTTCTGGACAAGTTCATTTCAATTTCTACAAACTTGTAAACTATCATTGTCAGAGACAAAGGTCGATATCCTATCTACTTCGTTTCAGATAATTCCTCAAAGCTCCAGCATTTCATTGAATTGATATCCAGTAATCTGGGAGGGAGGGTGTGCAGTGGTGTTCTGGTAAATATTCTACAATAAGCTCTCCAAAAACCCCTCAAAAACCCAAACACCTATTTCTAGCAGCTGTTGACTTCCGCCATGTAAATTCTTCCACCATAGCTGATTTCAAGCTATTGATGTGTCAGCATCACTGAAAATGAGCTGGGAAGAGGTGGCAGTTGCACCGTTATATAGTATTTTTCTCCACACAGATACAATAGACATAAATAATCTCAAAAGCACAGATGACAATAAAATGTAGTTAAATAACTGGAAAATGGTATGGCTTGAATATTTATTACCTCTGCTTGCTTGTTAATTTGCTTAGTGATATACAGTTCTATGAGTTTTAACACATGTAGATTTGTGTAACTACTGACACAATCAGGATACAGAACAATTAAAAACAAACTCCCTCCCACCTCACTGTTTTATTCATTGCATTTTCATGTTTATGTTCATAAAATGCTTTCTAATTTCCCTATTGATTTCTTCTTTCACCCATGAGTCATTTAGAAATGTTTAATTATTTTACAAATATTTGGGCATTTTCTAGAGCTGCTTGCTTCTTTCATGATTTCTAATTTAATTCCAGCATGATCAGAGACATGGAAAGACTATTTGTTCTACTGTTGTTGGATAAAGTGTTCTATAAGTGTTAATTAGGTCAAGTTGGTTGATAGCATTTATCTAATATTCTATATCCCTACTGATCTTTGTCTATTTCTTCTATCAATTATTTAGAGAGAGATGTTAAAAATTTGATTTTGTGAATGTGCCTGTTTATCCTTTGGGTTCTAATAGCTTTTGTTTCATGTATTTTGAAGCTCTGTTAGTAGGTGCATAAATGTATAAGATTGTTATGCCCTATTGATAAATTGTCCCCATTATCATCACGAAGTGATCTTCTTCATCTTTGACGATATTCTTTGCTCTGAAGTCTACTTTTTCTGCTATTATATACATACTCCAGTTTTATTTTGATTTTTGTTAGCATGGTATATCTTTTTCCATCCTTTTACCTATCTATGTCTTTGTGTTTAAAGCATGTTTCTAACTGGCAACAGCTAATTGAGTCATAGGTTTTTTTTTTTTTAATCTAATCTGACAATTTTTACCTTTTAGGTGAAGTATTTAAAGCATTTATATTTAATATAATCTTTGTTTCATCTGTTTTTCCCTTTTTTCTGCCTTATTTTGGATTAAGTTATTCATGCTATCCCCTTTGTTGGCATAGTAGCTATAACTTGCTATGCTATTAGTGGTTGGTTTAGTGTTTATAGTATCTATATCTTATCACAGTCTAACTTTAGTGATAAGAAACTTACAATAGTGCTATAAATCAAATGTTCCTGTCTTCCCAAAATTAATATGTTGAAACCTGATCCCCTATTAGGATGGTATTAGGAGGTGAGGTCTTTGGGAAATTATTCGGTCATGAGGGCAGAGCCCTCATAAGTGGGATTAATGCCCTTATAAAAGAGACCCCAGAGAACTCACTTGCCCCTTCAGCCATGTGTGCACACAGTGAAAAGATGGCCATCTATGAACCAGGAAGTGGACTCTCAGACGCTGAATCTGCTGGCGCCTTTATCTTGGACTTCCCAGCTTCCAGAACTGTGAGAAATAAATTTCTGTTGTTTATAAACCACCCAGTCTATGGTATTCTGTTACAGCAGCCTGAAAAGACTAAGACAAATAGTGTACTTCCATTTGGAGTCCATTTGCTGGACTCTGCTTATATTTTTCTACCCTGCACTGCACTCTGGAAACTTTGTCAAACCAGTGATATGTCAGCCATTGTGGGGCTGTGAGGCCATTGTAGGGCTCTCCTCATTTGTTTCTCATTCTCAGGGATCACTGTTCCTCAATGCCTGACATTCCAGGTATGGAAAACCCTTACTTAATATATTTTGCCCATTTTTTCAGTTGTCTCATGCAAAAAGCAAATACAGTTCCTGTTACTATATCTTAACCAAAACCCAGAAATCCTAGTTAATTTTCATGAATAGCAGACTTTATATATATATATATATATATATATATATAGTCATATTTCATATATAGTCATATGTATTTCATATACATATGAAAAACTCTACAAATAATATAAGAGCTAGTATATACTATCTCCTTTTAAAGAGATACATTTTTTCCCCTCTGGTGAGGAGGTTAGCGGCACTAGAAGTCCCGTTTCACCTTTATGCAATTTCAGGAATTGAGATGATTCTAACTTGGGCTTCATTTTCTGTATGGATCAGATTTTTTCCGATACACTCTCACTTTGAAGTGTCACTCTTTGGGATCTCGTCTTAGTAGGTCCCCTTGCTGGATTCTGGGCTATAATTTTTAGCCCTCTAATCCCATGAGAATGTGAAAGAATTCTTGGTTTCTAAGCATCTTAGCAACCTCTATAACAATTGCCAGGTGTTCTTAGAGTGAGATGTGCCTCCATTTGTTGGACTAACTCCCAGGATTCCTTGTTTTCCTGTATTTTTTACTGATGTGTTAGCTCTGTGAGATATATATTTATAATCCATATATACATATATCATATGTGTATTATATATAATATATTATACACATATTATATATATAATATATATTATATATTCTGTTCTCTATCCCAGTCAGCTTCCAGTAGCATGTAATTTTTTTCTAGCTCCATCCCAGTATGCTCTGAATCACCTGGGTGGTATTTTTTTATTTTTTTAAATTTTTTAATTCACGGTGGCACAGGGGCACGCCACATAGTTCCCTCCAGGCCTGTGTAGGGGAGAGAACAGAGTAAACCAAACACCAAGTCCTTCCTTTTCTCCCAAAGTCCCCTCCTTTGTGCCTTGTTCTCCTCCACTCCCAGTTCCTCTTCTCCGTCCACCCCATCCCCTTCTGCACACTAGGATCTAATCACATTTTGTTGGCTCAACAATTTCTCAGAATTTTAAAATTAGTTTGACAGATCCATGAACTTCTGCATTTCCAAGGTGGCTTCTGAGGTGTGTTCAGAGGAGAGAGGCAGCAGCTACTCTAATATTTTTATCATTTCAGGAACTAGAACATATATATATATATATATATATATATATGGATTTTAAGTCAAATTTATTGAGATATAATTTACATTCATGTAACCACCATTTTCAGGTACAATTTGATTCAACATTTTGACCAACATATAGTCATGTAACCAGTACCATAATAAGGACATGGAATAGTTTTATCACCCACCCCCCCAAATTTCTGTCATACTCCTTTATATTTAATCTCTTTCCCCACAAAATCCCCTGATCTGATTTCTGTCCCTGTAGTTTTGTATTTTCTAAAATATCATATAAATGAAATCATACAGTATGTAGCATTTTGTGTGTGGTTTCTTTCACTTAACAGGATGCTTTGGAAATTTATCCATGCTGTTATGTGTATTAGTAGCTCATGGAACTAATATTTTTATTATGAAAAATTAACTCAAAAGAGTTAACAGGCAATATGATAATCTAAAGTGTTCTCCAGAGAAGAGTTTTCCTGAAATAGGTCCAGGAAGCATAAGTTCTATAACATAAGACTCTCATCCCCATATTCAAACTATTTTTCAATCCACTAATAACACATATACCATCTTTTCTATTGCAAATCCTTAAGAAAGTTAATTTCCCTTTTTCAAAATGATAGCACTGAACGGTAAGTTCACTGTCCTGCAGAAAAACAAACTTTGATTAAATAAGTTTGGAAATGCCTCATGCTGTAGCCCCCTCCTGGAGATTCGCCTTTCCATATCTATGGTTTAGAAAAATTCTGCATTAAAGCATCCAATTAATGTTTAACCTAGCATTTTTCAAAGTATTTAAACTATAAACAACACTGTCTAATAGAACTTTCTGTGATGACAGAAATGTTCTATACCTGTGGTGTCCAATACAGTAGCCAGTTAGCTAATTGTGGCTATTGAACACTTGAAGTGCAACAGAGGAAGTGAATTTTTAATTTAATTTAAATTTGAATTTAAATAGCCACATGTGACTAGTGGCTTTGTTTGTATTGGAAAGTGTAATCAGAGAGTTAAAATGTACTCTACAGAACGCTTCTTTTTACTTCTCATTGAACCATTATCCCAGGCAGGACCAACTACATAATTTTCAGGACCCAAAGCAAAATGAAAACGTGAGCCCCTTTGTTCAGGAAGCAGGAAAAAAGTGCCATAAAAGGCGCTAAAGTATAAAATAAACATTTTCCATTGCTTCTGTGGTCTCTCTATTGACCTGTCATAAGAGGTTTTCATGTCCTATTTGATGTTCTAAGTAAAGTTAAAACTGTCAATTAGTGGCTTGAATTTTAACATTTATCTTTTAATATGCAGTGCCCAAGTAAAATACAAGAACATTTAACTTTTATATGTAATCTCCAAAATTGTATAATTCATAATTAGTAGCTTCTACATACATTTGTGTTTTGTTCTTACCAGAGCGGTAGAAATGCTGCATAAAACTTACTTTACTGTTTTTATTTTATTTTATGCATATTCATCCTACCCATGTGCTCTACCTTAGGCTTATTAATGAATAAGAAAAGACTGAAAGGAAAAAGAAAAATGGGTTACCTGATTTTTCCTTTTTCTTTTATGTCCTCATTTTTAGCATAAGTGGTCACTGATACAGGGAAGTAACATGAATGAAAAAGGACAAGCTAGGGGTTCCTTGATAGTTTGTGTTTCTTAGAATGGCATTGCTTTCTTTCTGTGTACAGAGTAAGTTCTAGGGTTTCCTTGATAGTTTGTGTTTCTTAGAATGGCATTGCGTTCTTTCTGTGTACAGAGTAAGTTCTGGATCAAATGGAAATCAAGGCCTTTCTGGGATGTTATTGTGGAGTTATGTGGTACTGTTGTCCAAAGGCATAATTACAAGTGTATTGTTTAATATGTTGTTATAAATGGCGGTTCCATCTCCAGGCCAGTGCATAGAAGTCTATTTAATTCTTTCTGTGGCTATGGATTTGAGCATTTGAGCTAACCTGGCACCTGAGCACAGAAGTTCTTAATAGGAAATGGTTGCAGTGCATCTGTGAAGCCACTAAATATATATGAAAAATTAGGGCATATATGCATATGAGAATTTTTCAAGGAAGTGTGTCCACAGCTATTAATAAATTCTCAAAGGGGCTCTCAAAGGGGCTCAAGACACAAAAAGCCTAAGAGCTACTAATTTTGAACATTGTTTATAAGAGAAATGACTTTTCAGATCCAGAAAAATAACTTGCAAACAAACTTCTGGGAACCGCCTATTGGGAAGTTGAGGGCTACCAGATACATCTTGTAATGATGAGTAATACTGACATATGATTTTATGAAAATTTCAGTAAATGCTTGCTTTGAGTTTGCTCTAGTCCAAATTGATCTTAAAGTGTTCTGACACTTCTTACCCACTCTCTCCTTCCCTGAAATTATCCAAGGCACCCAAAGCTCTGATATCAGATATTACTATGAAACGGTTTTGTATTTCTTATTTTACATCTAAAATACATCTAGTCCTTAAAGCCCTTTGCTCTGGGGAATCAACAGGTCAGATGCAGAGAGGAAGTGTAGGAGGCTGTGTTTGAATGTGAAAAAATAGAAGTTTGGGGCTAAGGACACCATGTCGGAGAGTGATACTGTTGATCTTTAGGGACTTGCAAATAATTCTAAATAAACTCAGCCCTGACCCCAAGCCTTTGAAAGGTTCAAAAACCAAGGGCTAATTTTGAGTTTATTTGTTGAATTTTCACATGGTCCGCAGTGCCTGCTTCCAGCTGGAACTGGACATGGAAATATTTATGCTGAAATAACATTAGGAAAGGAGTCCCTGTGAGGTTTCTGATCAAGCAGGAACCAAGAAAAACCCAAAATCCCCGGAGACTGCCTCATTTATTGTCCTCATCTTTTCTTCTACCACATCCTAAGAGAGTCTCTGGGCTGACAAGGATCTGTAGTGTATAAAAGACATTTTGTGAGACATATCAGCCTCAGATCTCTTCCAAAATCCCAGCTTTGAAGAAGTTTATGGTAAAATGAGTTTACCTGCGCATGAATTGCTCAAGAAATCATCCTTCCCAACAATGTTGGTATTACTAGGGGCTGCCATAGTTTTGAGTTAACCTTTTTCTCGGTTTCTAACAAGTTAATTAAGTGAACCTTTTTTAGAAGGAGCAGCTTCCTAGTTCTAGTCAGATTATGTTTCGAGCTTCTCTCAAAAAGCGATCCATTATATGTATTTATTTTTGCAGAGTCCACTAAGGTTCCTAAGAAGTAAAACACACATAAATCAAAACTTAAATATTGATTCTACCTGACTTCTATGTTCTACTTATGCATGCATTGCACACTGCAGCCAGTAATCTCTTACAAATATTTCTGCATTGGCAAGGAAGGTGAATCTGTCTGCATGTGTAAAAGCAATAAGCTTCCGCAGAAGCAACATAAGCAAAGAAACAGCTTTGAGCATTGGACCACGGAGTTCTCTGCTTCTGTCTTTACATGGCAGGATTGGTGGGTCCCTTCACTGACTTCTCCACAGACCTAGGTCCCATGAGAAATGACAGGAGTGCCCATTCCCCATCTCTGAGGCCTACCAGAGTTGGAATCAGTTTTGTCTGTGGCTGAAAAGGGGATAGGGCAGGGCTGTATTGTACATTTTGCTTATGGGTCATGCTGTGCTATTTATCAAATATAAAACCAATTGACCACATTTTCACATTTTGTAGCAAAATTGTACTTTGACAATATAACACTTCTAAGGGAAGAAATAGGAAGGGAAAGATGTTCCCAGTATTCCCAAGAAAAGGAGAACTCCCAAATCTTAGCTAAGTTGGGAAATGCTTTTTTGTACCTTTGTTTACCTAACAGACAGTAAATTAACCAAAAAATCTTTCTGAGTGATCTCAGGTAAACAAGCAGAATACTCTTTTTTGAATGTTCCAAAGTCGAACTATTATATCATGTTATGAGTTCCTCATGGGCAAACACTATGTATCTTGTTTATCTTTGTGTTACCACATTTTTAAAATTTGCTTTTCATTCCTCAGAGCTTGCGCATAGGAGAAGCTCCGTAAATATTTATTTCATTTGCTCCGTTTGGTCAGATGGAGTACGGAATTCTAGGGTTTAGGCTTACATTTCAAGCATGAACATCTTTCAGCAAAATTGTTAAATGGGAAAAATGTGCCTCCAGCATCCATCCATTTTCCCTTTCACTGTACATATCACAGGTGCCACTGTAATTTTGCTGTTCTCTGGTTGAGATTACGGATTGTCACCAGGACTATTTCTCTTGATCAAACTATTTCTTGATCACCAGGTCATGGTGATTCAATATGACAGCTCGTCACATATCTTACTCGCTTTGAGCCCCTGGGAATGATACTCCTGGTAACAGAAGATATATTTTAGGGTGTGGCGCCCTTGCAAAACCTCTCAGATCACAAATCATATCAAGCAGGAAACAGCCCTAGTTTCAGTCTTAGCTTTAAGGACTGGAAAAGAAGCACAATATCCCCTTGAGACAACACAGTTCTTCCCTTATTTTACAGATGGGAAAATTGAAAAATAGAACATAAATTACTGCACAGTTTGACATTATGAGTTAGGGTCAGTGTTGGAAATAAAAACAAGAGACGGCTAGATTTTCTATCATGTTAAGCCTTTGTTTACCCAAAGATGGATAAATTAACTTGATCTACAACTCCGACTCTTTCTTTAGAAAGTGGTGCTTATAGTTCCTCAAACTGTGATTAATACATGTAATAAACATAAATCCTCCTCATGGGATCCTGCCATATCCAGTTTTCTGGGTCAGTGTGTATCATACTCGTAAAGTTCAACAAACCTTTTAAATGCTATTTTGAAATAATTCAAACATAGTGACTTTTTCTTCTTTTTGAGGAAAATCATATTTGCTATGTACTGAGTTTGGATGAAGTGCTTTTCCTGCACATGTACTGTCATTTCAACTAGATGTTAACGACTGGGTAATAAAATGATTATTTGACTGTAGCATTAATATAATATTTACACAATCTTCTTGATTTTCAAAAACTATTTTGGGTATATTTTTGCAAAAAACTGCAAATTTTGTTAAATTCTTTTAGCACAATTTGAATGCTCTAGCTCTTGCCTCAAAAGTGCAGAGTAGAAAAAAATTAACAAGAACTATTTATTTTTAAAACTTCACTGTTGGAAGGCCAATAGGCGTGTTCCCAAACAAAGTATTTTATTAATTGGGATTTAGCAAATTTATGCAAGACAATTTATCTAATAATGCACTTTAAGGCACTATTCTGATCATATTTTGAGTGTGCGAAGTAAAACACAAAATAGAATTCCCTTAGTCCATCCCACATGGCAGCAGTAATTGTTTAGAGAGCTATGCTGAATATTTTGGGCAAGAAGCATAAAGTGTTGAGATCTGCATTAATAAGAGAAGTTTCTGGGTCATCTTTAATACCTTTTATTCATGACTCTATCTGCATGCTCTGGTCATGTACAGTAAGTCAGTAGTTTCGGCTGCTTAATGATTGGAAATGCAGAACAGAAAACACGGCCTTCTTCACATGTTTTATCACCTGGCAATTCCAAGTGAGGTCCCTGACAGTTTACTTAAGACATGATACCCCGGTAATTATAACACATTTTAGAATAGATAACTTCTAAGACAAATGCCCATGTACTTTAGAGGGTAAGTCCGTACGTGAAGACTGACTCATCACTGAGGCTGGCTATTTTATGCCCCAAAGCTTTCACACAGCTTTTAGAAGTGCCAAATTACACTTTGAGAGTACATGGAACTTCTGGGAAATTAGAACATTCATTTCTCTTTCATTTTAGCCTTTAGTTAGAAAAGCTTAGAATTCTGCGTCCCATTGGATTCTGAACCCCATACGTGCCAGAGTGTATATGACTTCAAAAGTAGGCAGAAAAAGAGCAATTGCTCCTGGTGCATGAGCTCTTAGTTAACTGAAAATGTAATGATTTTTATATGCCATGAATTAATAGTACTTTTCTAATTGACTTAATGTCAGTTTGTTGCTGTCAATATTCATTTTCTTATTTCAACTTTACGATTTGTGTGCTAAGAATTTAAACTTCATGGTTTGTGTGCTAAGACACTAGAGGAACACAAAAACTGAAGGTGAATGTTTATCTAGGAGATCTGTCATAATAAGTCTCCCACGTAACCTATGTAGTAATTATCATACTTTTTAAAACTAAATACTGCATGATGCAACATCCATTGTCAGCCAATAGACTTGAGTTACTACCTCATTAACTCGAAATTTGTAAGATTATGACACTTGTGTTGGATATTAAAACACGTGTTTTTAAGAATTTGAATTCTGGTGTGTTCATCGTTTAGAGAAAAAACTTCTAGTGTCATCTACACAAGAAACAACTTAGAGCACATTATTTTGGTACATCAACTTGAAAGGCATAGGTCTCAGAAGTCAGCTTCCTATACTTCAAGCTGACAATCTGTATGCAGTGTATTCCAGTAAATTGGGCAGTGAAATTTTTATCAACACTGACAACCTTTCTATTTAAACCCTTTGTAGGACACAGAATCTTGTTCATTCTTATATAGGAGGAGCAGCAGAAGGAGAAAGAGAGAGCCTTCTCAAAATACCTAATTACATTTCATGCCTTTTCAGGGGGAGGCATGAATGAACCAGCAACTTGGATAACTGAAAGTTTACTAGGAAAGAAATGAGTGCCTATCTGGATATTCCAGGATAATCTCCATATTTTAAGGTCAACTGATTAATCATAATTCTATTTACGGCCTTACTTTCTCTATAAAATATAAAAAAAAGGGTTTTTTAAAGATAAAGGCAGACGAGGTCAGAGTGACTTGACGTGAGAACTCCACCAGCCATTGCTGGCTTTGAAGAAAGGGCCACAAATCAAAGAATGTGGGTGGCTTCTGGAAGCTGAAAAAGGCAAAGAAACAGATTTTCCCCTGAAGACACCAGAAGAGGATGGGACCCTAACAACACTTAGATTTTAGCCCAGTGAGAGCCATTTTGAACTTCTGATCTACAAAACTGTAAGATAATAAATTTGTGCTGTTTTAAGAAAAGAGCTGTGTGGGGAGGGAGGGAGGAAAGGAGGAAGAAGGAGAGAGAGAGAGAGAGAGAAGAAAGCAATAAATGGCATCAATTACATGGTGCAGAAAAGCTTCTACTCTTCTACCCTTTAGTTTGGCAAATGGCTGCTGAGGCACTCAGTATGTCATATGAGTTGCAGTCAGTCACCTGATTCAGGGTGGACTCCTGCCATATGGAGGAACACAAATACACATGGGTATTTTGGCTTTATATATTGTGCAGGGAGTTTGAGTCTCCTCTAACTTTCCACAACTTATTGATAATTGTCTTTCTCTGGGCTTTTCAATATTCCTGTCCACTGCGTTACTTTCTTCCCTAGCTTATATAATTTCTTAAGTAAACTTTTTCCTAAAAACATACATCTACTCTAAAATCAAATTTTAATTATTATATTTCTTGCTTATTTCTTAATTTTTATAAACTATGTGACCAGAAAATATTGACACTCAACTTTCATGAGGTTACAAGAATTTGGTGTCATTAATTTCTAAGGATGCTATAATAAAAGGAGTGTCGAGAATAAACATTTATAGCAATTACCAAATTAAGAAAAAGCCTAAATAAACAATAAAGGCTTTTAATTATTCAAATGACAATAATAATTATATTAATCCATGTTATCTAATTCCTTAAAAAATATAAATCTCTCTACCCATTGTAATGATTTGATTATTTGAGCATATGATTTTGTTTTTAATACAGGCTATACAAATATGAAAAAAGTCCTTTGGTTATAATTTACTTAAATTACAATATTTTTTCAAGTCAAATTACTCTAAACTCATTGTGAACATATGTAATTTAACAAACAAACTGAAGGAATATGAAAAACAGTCAAGTTTCAAAAAATCAGAATATGCAAGAGGGATTGGAACCCAATGGTTCATTAATGTGCATCTTCCTAAGCGTGGTATCTGAATGGAATGCAAGTTCAATAAAATGCACTTAGAGTGAAATGTGCACGACCAGAAAACCCAGGCTTTGGGAAGTTGACAAATGTCAGAATACTGGGAAGCCATAGGAAGACCTCACCCCAGGGGTGAAGGTGGGGCTTCTCTTGCAGGGAATTGTTATACTGTTCATATCCTGAGAAGAAATCACTTCTGGGCAGGAAATAACTTGAGGAGACAATCCTGAAAAAGGAATGGGAGAACCAAGTTTTCCTGTCTCGAGGGTAGAAATAGTTTGTTGCAGACTAAAAGTCTGGTGTGATTCGGACTGGATTTTGAGTAGTGGGGAGATTAATAACAATGGAAAATATTGAAAACTTCAGTACGTGAAAAATTGTTGTAAGTGCTTTACAGGTATTCATTTAATTCTCACAACAACAATATGAAGGTGATCCTATTATGAGCACCCCCATTTTACAGATGAGGAACAGAGAGGTTAAGTGAATTGCCCAAGATGACACAGCTCATCAGTGGCAGAAGCAAACTCAATCCCCTGCAGTCTGTCTCTACAGATGTGCACATCACCACCACACACAACTGCCTGCCCTTGAGACAGGCTTGGCAGTATATCATTTAGGCTTAGAGAAGACTGCAGAAACTTCTACTAATATGCTGACTAGCATGATTTAGGATGCGATTCAAATGCAATGTTGTTTTTGTTACAATTTTTCTATTTCACTGTTCCTTTATATTCTATTTAGTGGAAGCAATCTTCCCCTAACCCTGCATGAAAATTTTGTAAGCTTGTGACCTTTCTGTGCACTCTGAGCTCATAGATAGCCCTACAGTGAGGAGCGAGTAAAAACATAGTCTTAGTTTGACATACAAATAGAAAATCTGAACTGGATTGAAGTTTGGTTCTTTTTTCCTCTCCTCCTGGCAGGGAGTCTATAATGGGCAGAGGTGGATAGCAAGGCTGACTGCTGTGTTTCTCCCTCTGCCTCCCGCCGGAGCTGGCCTCTGGGGACAGGAAGAGAATGGGGCAGGAAAGGGCTCATTTGAACTGATAGTACCCTGAGCTGCCTTCTGCTCTGTGTTTGGTAGAGTTCAAAGATAATGTTTTCTATTATGGATAATTTTGGGGGGCCCCCTCCCGCTGCAGTTCTCTTTTCCTAGAAGGATGCATCTCTGTTCTGGTGGTTCCTTGGAACCCTCCCCAAACCACCTAAGCAACCTTCCAGCCTCTCGCTTCCGAGTCCCCGTGCTTCTCCATGTGTGTGGCCTTAGTGGAGCAAGTCCAGGCAGTCCATGCCAGCGGATTCCTGCACGGTCTTCTGTCCCTGGCAGGCATCCTGCATCCCCTGCCCTAACAAGTCTGAGAGTGCAGGCCCATCTCAGCTTCACCAAAGCAGTTCATCAGCCTCTCTCATTCCCTAATGTCCCAGACAGAAGTCAGTCCTCAGTCCGCTCTGCCCCCAGCTCTACAGGTAATGGGTTGCCTGAGCAGCATCACGAAACCCTCCTCACTGATAATGCAGCATCTTGACCGGAAGTCTGTAGTTCAATTTGAACAAAAATTGGCTGCCTTTACTTGCTTCATGAGCTTTCCACTGCTCTTAGGATCACATCTAAACTTAGCACAGCCTAACCAGCCAGCATCCTCTTCTCACCAAACTCCAGCTTCATTTTCCTTCTTTCAGTTTCTTAACTCTCTTTGCAGCCTAAGATATTTTGTACTTAATATTCCCTTTTCCTCAAAGTCCCTTTTCCATCCTCCCATTCCTGTCATTCCCTTACTCAATTTCTACTCATTGTTAGGGGCCAGATTAAATGTTTCTCAGGAACGTCTTCACCAATAGCTCTATGTAGGATAGGTCCCCCTGCACCCTTCCTTTTTTATAGAACTTAAATCTTGATTATATAAGTAATTCTTTTTGTTCATCTCTGTCACCAGAAGGAATGTCCTATGAGGCTGAAACCGTGTTTATCTTATTCACTGTTTTATCCCCAGCACCTAGTTGCCTTATAAACATTTGAATTAATGAATGAAATCATCACAGTGTTTTCCTTATTAAAATTCCCAAAATCCATTTCCTTATATTTGGCAAGCTACTCCTGGGATATTTATCAAGATTTGTTTTATTTAAATGCTTAGCTGTGTGTCACTGACAAAAAACACTTTCCTTACAATCTACTGTTTTACTTCATCTAGTGACAATGTTTTAATCAAAATGTCTATTGTGTGAGTACTATTTGCAGTTTTAAGTAAAGTGAGAAAGGAAACAGAACAGTTTTGCCTTTTTGCAGACAGAATGAGAAACAATGAGATTGTCAGATATTTAAACACAGATGTATTGGCTCAAAATTTATTCGCACTGTTTTCAGCCTTTAGCCCATCAATTATGCTGGTCTTTCCTACTATAGTTCAGGGTCACAGATCCTTACTTCTAGGTTTGTAGAATGACTTGTTTGTTCTTTCTTTAAAAAATAACACCAACAAAATGTGTCTTTAAAATTACATGAAAAAACATGTCTGTTGAATAATCAGAAAGAAGCTATAAAGAAACAAGAAAAAAAAATCACTAACAGGTTCACTACTCAGAGGGAGATACGCTCAGTTTATATTTTATTGTATCATCTATATAATTTTTAGCTCCACAACATGGATTCTATTGTATAAACTATTTGTAATATGATTGTTTTTCACTCCAATGTATCACAAATATGTGTATCATATGTGTGTCTGCTAAGCAAGGAAAACCCACCTACTATTTCTAGGAATGGGAGTTTTGTTGTGTTTTCCTCAGATTAGTGCCATGCTCACTGTGGACACTCAGTAGATGCCTATTGGCTGAGTCACGCTGCTTTGTTTTTGTACAACATGAAACCTTTAAAACAAACTTACAGATAACTACCATGGTTACTATATGATATGCAGTTCTCTGCTCTTTGTGGAAACATGTAAACCTTGCTGTTGTTTTCTACTCTTGGGCTGACTGATTCCTCAGCGACATCCGACAGAACCGATCTCAAACAACTATGATCTGAAATGCATTACTTCTCAGTACAACTGGGTGCAAAATTACAAAGTGTTGTGCTCTAAAATTCAACACTTCCGCACTCAACATTCCTTGTAAGTTTAACATGTTCTAATCCTTTAGTTTTTAAGCCTATTTAATAGACTTTAGTTCTTCAGGTCATATAACTTCCAGTTGTAGTTATTTCACTAGACTTAAGAGGAAGAACCCATCACCTGCCACTTTCTCTGCAGTTAGGCCTAAGCAAACATAAACACACTTTCACAGCAACAATCATAAGCGGTAGCCCTGCTGATCACCTCAGTACACATGAAGGCCTATCTTCTTCAAGCCAAACCAAGCAAAACAAAACAAAAACAATGGCAGCAACAATCTGTCCCCTTTCCTAGTGCGTTTGATTGTCCCAAATTTTTGAAGATCTAGCATTAAATCATTGATGTACTTTCTCATTTGCTGCTTCACATTCTACCATCCTTCCCATGTGATAATCTTATCTTCTCACTCTTCTCAAGACAAACCACGACTCAGAAGTAAACCCCCACTCATAAGAACATGACGACTTACATTGTACAATCACTGTGTAACTGTAGGAATGTAGAAAACACTAGAATAAAGGTGAAAAATGAGTTTGTTAATCCTGGAGGTCTTTGTTTATTCCTCGTCTTTGGGTCCCGGCCACACAGTTTTTGAAAATATACCTTTATCCACATCTTAATCGAAATCTTCTAAATGCTTTCAGTTGTGTTTCTCTAGACCAAAACCCCTACAGTAAATGCCCAGTGGAAACTACAGACGTTGTCTAGGCACCAAGTAATGGAAATAATTTCTTTACAATCACATATTGGAACATCATGCATTTTAATTACTTCCATAGTTCACAGAAACAAAAGAGACACAACTATGCAACTCAAATCCTGAAAGTTTTAGTAGAATCCCCTTCTCTGTCATCTGAAGGTACTTCTGGTTGCCACAGAAAAGAGAAAAAAAGGCCTCATCCTACCAGGACTCGAAGTTCCTTTTCATGATACCCTTTGCTTACATTCTCACTGCCTGCAGTGCCAGATCGCTGCCAACAAATGTCAATTTTCAATCACAAGACAAAAGGAAAAATTGCTTGACTGATGCAAAAGGAAGCCTGGTCAGCCTGATGTGCTTTCCCTTCACTCAAAGCCTTGACCACACTACAGGCGGGAATTGCATAGAACTGGAAGGCTTGCTGATAGAGGGGTGGAACGACAACTGACATGTACCAAAGAAATATCCAAGTTTCACGGAAACTATTTCCACTAAATAACAACCGTGAAGTGTACATTTCCATAGGAACCTCTCCAGCTGTGTTGAATCCAATGAGACAGAAATTATAAACACAAAAACAGCTAAGTATGTGGGCAGAGCCATTTTGAAGACTTCCAAGTATCCAGATAGTGAATACAGAGTATATTTTCTGGGCTATTCAGTTCCACATTGATTGTTCCTCTTACCCTAGGAAGACTTTTATTTATTAATTACTTTTGGCTGTCTGTGGCATTCATACTGGCACCACATATACTAATAGTTTTAGTAATAGCCAATGGTAAAGTGTTACTATTTGCTAAGCTTACTGGGCTAATCCCTTTTTTCATCTCTGTAAACTTTCACAATATGAGGATAAATAATTTTATTATCCCCATTTTACAAATAAAGAAACTGAGGTAGAGACATTAAATAATGTATCTAAGGTTAGGCAATGAAGAAAAAGCAGGGGCAGAGCAAAATCCTGATGTAAGTCCCATATCTGATTCAAAAAGTCCATGCTTTATACTGCGAAGTTCAGCAGTTGAAGAGTTGCTTGCTTCCTCTTAGATATTTTGGCTAAAATTCAGGCATGCTATCTACCAGAGATGCTGCCTCTGGTGAGGAGGTAACATTGTCCAAGCAGCAGGTTTGTTCCTATTCATATTTGGGTATAATGTGGGTCCCTCTTTAACATTTTGAGCCCTGGGTATTTTTCACTTGTCTTACTTTTGTTTACAAGTGTAAGTAAGGAAACAATGTTAAAAGGGAGAACTTGGGGAGAGAAGCATTGGTCATTGTCCCCCATCCCCCTGCCTAACCCTCTCTTGTGCCATAGTTGTACCAGCAACCGAGAGAATGCTGAGATCTAGATCCCAAGGAAGACATCAGAGAGGGTACAATGAAGTGGTCCAACAGCAGAAGCAAAACATGTGTGACTTTGGAACAAAAGCAAGTCTCCACCACCCTTGGCATGAAGACTCTCCAAGAGACGTTAGAAAGACAGGAAAACCCAAGAGGAACTGAGCTGCTTCTAATCTGACATGTGGGAACGTACAGGCATGATTATTAGGTACTTAATACAAATATGATCTTATCTGCACTAACTGGCCAGAGAAGGAAACCCCAGTTACTCTTGAAAGTCTTCCCTTTTAAAAGAAGATAGAACTGAATTCTTCCCCAAGCAGATTAACTTAATATGGAATGCTAGTTTTAAGGCTATTCATACAACATGGAATGTAAAACAAACAGTCTAACTTATAAAGTAGTATCTTTCTCATCAATGCATAGCTATTATCAATCACTTTTACTAACCCTTTGGCTTTGATAAAACCAGACTTACTAAGTGGGACCAGGATTGAGAATGGTGCCAGCCTGGTGAGCAGAACAATTTATACAGTACACAGGCCAGAGAACACACCAGTTTATATAGGCAAGATGTGAAGTTATCAAGAGTCCGAGGTCAAACCGAGGTCAAAGTATAGCATGCCAGATCAGCCTGGAAGACTGAATGTTTGAGATTTGACTAGTTGGCTTGTGGCGAGGATTTAGAGATCTAAGCTGAGTAGGGAACACAGGTTATAGAAAAGTCATGGTGTAAAAACTAGAGTCAGTGTCTGGAATTCCAAGCAGGGCATTGATGCAGGATGAAGTCCAATTCAAGCATAAGGCTTGGGTCAGAGATGAACTTGAGAAAAAGAGAAGGGATCTCAGCTAGGAAAAAAATGCACTGAAAACTCAGCCAAAAGATATTGATCTACATGAATCCAATAATCAAGACTGTTAATGTTTGGAAAGAAAATTATTGCCTCTGAATCGATTTGCAGCTGCCTTTCCTTTATGGACAGATATAGGGAAGATTCTGTCAAGTTGGAAGCTGAAATTCTTTCAGAAATTTAGCTGAGAGATCAGGATAGTCCCATAATCAATCTTTTATGGAGTATTTTCTCTCCCTTCACTCAGCTAGAAAATCTGTGACGAATTCCACTGGGATCAAATGTAAGTTTTCAAACAAACGACCAAAGAATGAAAAGAAACTTATTTATGGTACTAAAATTTCATAAAAAGAACAAAAATTCCTAAAAGTGGTCTAACCTAGAAACTTTCTTCATTTTTAAAATTATTTTTAGAAAACTTAATCCAGTATCCTTCTCTAGCTCTACACTCCCTTAGTTGGCAGTAGCTAGCAAGATGCAACTTATTTAATAGCTAACAAAATTAGAACAACAGTTGAACTCAGAAAGTCTTTGTAGAGCTTTTGGAAACAAATGAAAATTATATTAATATAACTTTCTAAAAGGAAAATTGCACACTGAAAACTAAAAACATGAAAGTGGAGACATAAAATTGTTATATTCCAGTATTTATGGATTCCATTTTGTATTACACATCTCCTTCTGCCAGATGAAGTAGGCTTCTGGGGTTCTCTAAAGTGCTCTGAGTAAGATTTAAGAAGTGGTTGGATTCTGTTTATTTTTGCCAGGTTGAACTTAGGGGCTTCTGCAACTGTCACTTTTTTTTTTTTTAGTTTCAGGTGTACAAAACAATGTACCAGACATTTCACCCCTCACAAAGTGATAACACCCTCCCCCACTCTGGTATCATAAATATCTATTAGAATTCTATTGATTCTATTCCCCATGCTGTACTCCATATTCCATGACTATGTGTATATATATATATATATAACATTGTGCCACTCTGAAGTATTGACCAAGATGTGCAGCAAATAATTTAGAACATGGAAGCTCGAACACTAGCTCTTGTAGTACTTAGAAGACATCTAGTCTAGTCTCCACATAACCCCACCCCTTCCATTTTAGAGACCGAAATCTGAGAAGGTGAAGTGACTACCTCTGGGCTACAAAGCAAGGTAGAAGCACATCCAATATTTGATTGTGTGGACATTATTTCGTCTTTCAATCAGGAAGTTTGGGTCAGGAAAACAGAACCACTTCAGGATTTCAATCAAGATGAGATTTAATACAGGATATTAGGTGCTTATAAAATCATTGCAAGTGCTAAGGGAGCAAAGGTCAGGGAGACCTTCCACCTGCTGCCAGAGAATCAGGAAGTTGCAGAAATTGCAATAAACCACCAAAAACAATTTTGGCAGTAGGCAGACTTCAAGCAGATGAGTTTAGAGGAGAATGGCTGAGGCCAGTTCAAAATCTCTTATCTACAGTCTGTCAAAGCACTCATGTCTGTCTGCCAATGCCAGAAACAAATAATATTGTTTTGGACTCTTTTTGCCTCCTAAATTTAGCCTGTGTACTTCTCATCAGCAAAATCTAATGAGAAATGCTGTCGTCAAGAGATTCTGAGAAATGTAGTTTCTAGGTTTCAATACTTGTAATATAAGGCAGAGCACAGAAGGACTGGCAACAGAAAATCTAGCACAGTCATGTTGCTGTGAAACTGCAACCCTGAGTTACTCTTGTCTTTTGGAACGAGTGTGCGATCCACTGAACATTTATCTCTCACATCCATTACTATAGATTGTTGTACATGGATGATAGCAGTAGGTGGGGAGAAGGGGAAATTGGAGAGAAGATTGAAGGTTAGGGCAACTGTTCTTGTCTATAAGGACTGTATATGTTTTTCTAGAAATATGAGCAGGTAGAGACAATTATATTCACTAGAACTCTTCTTACAAAGAGTACATGACCTAGGACAAAATCCTTGTAGGTTAGATGAGTCTCAGGAAGTAAAATCCTAAAGGAATGGCTAAATTTCTGTTAAAATTAGGCAGATCAAAATCAACAACCAAGACCAGTAGGAACAGATTAGTATTGACAAATTTATGTCTTAGTTAGGTTTATTAACTTGATGTAGGTGAGGCCATAGCTGGGAAGTTTTAGGTGTCTTAGTAAGAAAACCTGGGAGGAGCTTCTTATACGGCGTTTGGGCCTTTGGTAGATGGTTCTGAAAGGAGATGAGGGGATCAAGGACCAGTTATGGAGTGGGTGCTCCCAACAAACAAGGGCAATTTGGTGACTAGTATCTCAAAAATTTTGGTCCAGAGGCAGCAAGATCAGAGTGGGGCTAGCGTTGTCATTGATAAGGAAGCAGAAATGACTCAAAGTGTGAATGTTAGTAGCATTTACAGTAGCAGTGTAGCCTTGCCTATGTTCTATTAGAAAAAATTTTCCCCTGTTAGTAACACTGATTATGTTGGCCTTGTTTGTATACTGTTGGAAACATCAAATTTTCTTAGGAACATTGTAGTCATTGTCGGCCAGACAGATTCTCATTTCTTCAGTAGTTAACTGTGCAGCTTTTGCTCTGCTAAATAGATGTGCACATTTGGAACCAGAGCTGAGATGCTCAGGGAAGCAGATGCCAATCCCTATACCAATGGCAGTCCTGCTTCTCTGTCTTTCCTCCTAAACAGCTCTCATTCTGACATCTACGTTAATGCTGAACAAATATTTAAGGGAATTTAATTGAGGGGCACTCAAATATCAGACCGGCCTGAGGCACTTCACATGTCTCAACTTCTTTATGGGGAGGGGGTAGGGATTATTGGAAACAGTATACAATTGGCTTTCAGATTTATCAGCCAGTCCTCCAACTGATGCTACCAAAATATGGTGACAGGGGAACCAACAAACAAGATGCAGGTATTGATGAATGCAGATGTAACTATGAGTATAAACCAGATGGAAACAAGTAATATGGATTCTTCCCGAAAATGAAGACTATATGATCATATTTTCAATAAAACTTTTATTGTTCTTTAAAAACATGGTCATAAAGACCAATAAAAGTTCTATGAGAGAAATGCTTTGTGGGAGAAATGCTCTTCCTGCTTTGCAGGATCCAGCCCATGTTTGGAGGTGGGAGCAAGGTGGATAAGAGTAGTGGTGGCAGACCCAGAACCAAAGAGGCTGCTTCTGTTCTTTTCTGGACTCCCATACTCATCCACATGCACCCATCTTATCTTCATCGGAGGCAAAAATCAGAAGAGTACTGGGAACTAATTGGGATTGGAGTAGCACAATATATTGAGTTGGGCACCCAACTGGGGAGTTTGCCTTTACCCGCAGTGGAGAAAGAAGCTGCATATTGTAGGGGCTTGTGCTGTTATTTGTTCAGATTCTGCTTTGTGAAAATCAGGGCACCTGCAACAGAGAGCTTTGTGTTAACTTCTAACTCAAAAACTTAAGCTGCATTTGACTGGAGAGTTTCTGTTCTTTCTTGAGCAGAGTGGAAGAAGAGAATAATTATATCTTAACAGGACTGATATTTATTTCCAATGAGATGTTCCTGTTCACTAAGTTGTCATCAAATGTAACAACTGCAAGGAATGTGTTGTTCTCACATGAAATTTCAGTAGCGTTAGATTTGCTTCTGTGAATGTACCCCGTGTGCGTGTCCTGTAGCAATCATAAAGGGGTATAAACAATATGACCCACACCATAGAATGTTGGTAAAGAGGCACCACTTTACCATTTTCCCAGCAAAAATCAGTTCTTACCGAGGTGGGAAGAGCTTTGGAACAAAGTCACATGCTGCAAACTCTCCATTTTGTCATTTATTGCCCTGTGCTCTATTCTACAGAGAATGCATCTAACTTCTCTGAATTTTAATGTCCTCACCTATGAAATGGCAATAATAATGCTTATATTGTGAGTTTTAAAGGTAGAGACATAAGGCATGTGTGTAGAAAGGTAACTATTTCTTTGAAATGAAATTCCTCTTGTTCATGAGCCCATGTTTGTTGTTTTGTAGCAAAAACTGTGTAGCCAAAGAAGTCCAGCCTTTGGTTTTAGAACAGTCTCCTTCAAATGCTTATGCAGTCAATTTAGGATATAAATTGGTTATTTTAAACATCGAATTTCCCCCCCTCAGGGCTCATTCTTTCCTTTTCTCCTCCTTTCCTTCCAAGGTTGTCAGAGGCAAGGAGAAAAACATGTCACATCATAGTGGTAGAGACAGTTGAGTCTAGCTGTGCCCTCAGTCTTTTTTGGCTTCCTTTGAGATGTTTTATGGCTCTTGGTCTTTTGCCTCTATGTCCACTCATTTCTGTCCATGTCCCATGACATCTGTTTTGGTGGCATGCACAGGGTACAATTATTCCTCCCACAGTGGTACAGTTACTCCTGCGGATTGGCCCCACCATGGCTCTCTCTGCCCATCACCCAAGATGTAGCTTTATCCTCCAGCAAAATCTTGTCTGAGGGCTGCCCACTCACAGCCTCTGCTACTGGAGGCCCTCGCTTGCCTCAGCTACTCCCAGGCAAGTGCTCTCTTCTTAGCTAACTTCTTCACCCCTTTTTAAGACTATGGAATATTCTGAAGCTCAGGCCACTAAGATATCCTGTGTCGTCTTCTCACTTAGGCCTTGACCTAGAGCTTGGATCCTGAAGATGAACACTAAGTGGCATGAATAAGACCCCTCAGATTGAGCCCCTTGTGTTTGATGGCATGGTATAGAGGAAAGAGCATGAGGATTGAACTAGAGTCACCTGGCTTCCCAGCTTTACCTCTTACGAGATGTGATCCTGGGAAATTACAAAAAGAGATAGTGATCTCTCTGTATCTCTGCTCCTTCTCCAGTAAACCAGATAAGAGAATGCCTACATTTCAGGGTTCTAAAGGTGATATGAGGCATTGAAAGCAAAGCATCTGGTACATAGTAGATGACCGAAAAACGTTAATTTCCCTTTTTTCTCTATTCCCAATTAGGCATGACAAATTAAAGAATAGCTCTACTGAAAGTTCACGTTCTGCCAGATTGGGGTTACTGCTGGGCTCTTTTAAGCATTTGTTTTTCGTTGTTGGTTTTATTACAGTTTAAGGAAAATAATTCAGAATGTGTTAATAAAACTGAACACATTTGCCATTCTGACTCTGAGTAATGAAATAAAAAACTGTTAATGGAGCCAACTACATCTTTGAAAATGGATGCTTAACAATATTAAGAGAACTGAAAATTACTTTTATAAGTAACTTGTTGGAAGACTGAGATTTGAAGGAAAAAGCAAGATGGAAATACAATTCCAGTTATAAACTGGATTGGTAATTTATGTAATCACAGGACAAGTTGCTACACCTGGAACCTCCATATTTTTATTTTCTATCAGCACAGCAAGTTAAAAACAAGTAATAAAAATACCTCATTTTTAAAGCTATTGCTGTGTATGTATATATATTTATAGCACTATACCATGTAGATAGTAGAATTGTCTTTCCTTTCTTATAGTGAAAGTAAAGATTTTATTTGATGAACATTCTGGAACATGTCTCCTCATGCAAATATGCCAGGGTTGCTCTGGGGTATACGAGTAGAAATGGAATTGTTAAGATAGAGCATAAGAATGTCTGAGAGTAACTGTTGTAAGGCAATTATATAGAAATCATTTGACTTTAGTAAACTTAAATTCATCAATCATGCTGAACTTTTACTAATTCTAACAATAAATTTAATTAATTCTTCAGAAATGTTTATGTATATATGTGTGATACCTTCTAAGAATAAAGACAGTTGAATTTATATCTTTTCAATCCTTACATATTTTTTTCTCTAAGAAATCCAGTAAAATGTTGATTAGAAATGGTTATTGCTTTATTTAATAATGGACATCCTTTTATTATTTCACTTTTAACAATTAGTATTCCTTTTACTGCTCCTCCTTTGCCTGATAAATCTTTTCCCATTACTTTATTTTCAACTCTTCCATGTTATTTTGTTTTAAACATGTGTCCTTTAAACAATGTATAGATGGACTACTTTTATTTTTCCAAGTGTGACAATATTTGCCTTTTAACTAGTTTAATTCATTATTTATACTGCCTGTAATTATGGATATATTTGGATTTACCTCTATTCTCTTATTTTTAATTTTGGATTTTCTATTTACCCTTTTTTGTCCGATTTTTTTCCCTTAATTTAGTCTTTTGGATTAAGAAAATTTATTTTCCTTTTTATTCATTCTGCTTGAGATTTATTGGAGTTTCTCAATCTGAGGATCAATTTCTTTCATTAATTCAGGAAAAATTTTCAGCTATGATCTATTTCAATATTGCCTGTCTCCTATTTTCTTTATTTTCTCCTTTTGGAAATCTAGCAAGATGTAAATTAAACCTTCTCACTATATCCTCTGTGTCTTTTTTTTTTTTTTTTTTTACTTATCTTTGATATTTTTCCATCTCATTGTCCCTCATTTTATGTAATTTCTTCACTTCTAGTTTCCAGTTCACTGGACTCTCTCTAGCTGATTCTATTTGCTATTTACTTTGTCAGACTGAATTTCTAATTTGTATTATGATATTTTTTATTTTCAGAAATTCTATTTGTTTTTACTCTTTCAAATCTTTCTTGTGAATTATGATAATCTCTTTTTCTTAACAATACCTGCAAGTTCTTTTATTTATTTGAACATATTAAATATATTTATTTAAAAGTCTTTATCTGATAATTCCAAAATCTGCATTCTTGGAGGGACTAAATCTATAGTTTGTTGTTTTAGCTGAGACTTGCTCAGAAAAATTTGTTTGTTTCCTCAAGTGTTTATTGAGTTCTTATTTTGAGCCCTTGTTCATTCGAATTTTATTATTGGGGATTATTTGAAGCTTTGTTTAAAGCACATTCTTCCAGAGACTGTTCAGGTTTGCTTTTGCCAGGCACCTGAGAACACCATCAACTTGGAGTGGTTTTAAATTCAACTTCTGACCTGCAATTTGGGGAGCCACATAGGAAGAGTGGTTGCAGGCCCCAACTTACTAGAAGAGACAGTTAGAGATGTGAAGGGAAGACATTATCTGCTTTCTCTTTAGAGTCGATGAAAAGACAGGAAAACTGTCTCCCACTGCAGGGTGACTACTTTCTTTTGGGGGACTGTGAATGGGGATTTTTGCTGATGTTGCTATTATCTTTTTGGTTTTCCACCTTTAAGTAGAGGTCTCTGACCCAAATCCCCACCTCCTCACCCCCACACCCTGCTTTCTTTTGCATCTTGGGTACAAGTAGCCCATTAAAATCCTAGCTGGATTGGACCACCAGGGATTGCCAGAACCTCACAAAGCAATGCTTACCCCTTTGAATTCTTTCTTTCTTGTGAATTCTGGCTTCTAAAAATTCTCTGACTTAATCATAATTGAGCCATGCATTAAAACATTTATTGTTCATCATTTTAATATGAGCTACACCAGGAAGGTTTCTGTCATTATCTAGTCTACAATGTTACTGAAAAGTCAAGCCTAAAATTTAGTAATGTGGATTTGTTAAGGGATTCCTATTGCAAGTCACTATGCAACAAAAAAATGCACTTAAAAGATGTTTAAAATAAATAGCAAACTTCAGAAGAGATCTGCTTATAACTGGAATTTCACCATTTGGATTTGTGTTTACTTAGAAATAATTTTTTAATATCAACTAGATAATTATTTTAAATACACTAACATGTCACATCTTATTGTTTTAATTAAAGTTTATTGGGGTGACAATTGTTAGTAAAGTTATGTAGGTTTCAGGTATATAATTCTGTAATACATCCTCTATATATCACATTGTGTGTTCACCACCCAGAGTCACTTCTTCCATCACCATATATTTATGTGACAATTTTTTCCATTATAACAATTTAGCTGAGAAACTAAATATTTTTCATAGAACACCATTTTACGGTGAAATCACAGTAACAACCAGAGTACAAAAAGCTCTCTAATGAGCCTTGCCTCTTGGTATTCCTGTCTTTGCTGAGTCCACTCTTGTACTGAGTAGACTTGACTTGTAATAGGTTATGGTAGAAAGTATGATGTTGAGCTTGCAAGGCTAGGTCATTAAAAAAGTATTGTGGCTTCTCTCTTGATTTGCATTATTCATTCTGGCATAAGCCACTCACCACATCGTGAGGGCAGTCAAACAGCCCTATGAAAATATCTTCTGTCATCAGCCATCACCAACTGGCCTGACATATAAATGAGTCATGTTGAAAGCAGCTCCTCCAGCTCAGTCAAACCAGCTGTGGATGGCATCTTGACTATGACCTCACGAGAAACTCCTAGCTAGAACCATCCAGCTATTCTGCCCCTAAATTCCTGACCCGCAGAAATGATATTGCTGTTGTAAGTCACTAAATTTGGGGTACTCTGTTATTGTAGCGATACATAAAAACCACAATTACTTTACAAGTTAATTATGCTGCTATTTTCACTTAATTGAAAATTTTATCTCATTCTTTTTTTTAAAAAAAACAACCAACTGGTGATTTCATCTAAATATCTATTACAATAACACGACCCATATAGGGACAGAACTCAGCTTAGAAACTCTCTCTGTTACACACAATAACCAAACACTGGAAAGAGTAACATATCTCTGGAGATCAGGGAGATGTCTGTGATAAACTGATTGCTAACTCATGCAATAGCAGATATGTACACTGTTTACATACAAAAGCTTTTACCCCTGGACTGCCAGTTTAAAACACACACACACACACACACAAGCATATGCACAAACCAGTTCTTCTGGAGGGCTTATGTAGTGTGAGTACATGTTATACTTCACAGAACATATTTCCAAAAATATGGATTGCATCACTTAATTTCATATAGCATCTAATCCCTTTAGGTACCCCATAGTATGTGAATAAGGAGACTAGAACAAAATGTAGGTTTGACATTTTTTCCTCTTTTGTCCATCTTGCTACCATTCAAAATTTTTACTCTGAATCCTTTTATTCCCTTTTTACAGAATTCCTCCTTGTATTGCCCTCTTTACTCCCCTTTTTACCTACTAAGAAATTTTGCTTTCAGGGGAAATCTATTAGTGATGAAATAAATGTAAATTCCTCTATAATCTGGACTCAAGCTATTTTTCTGTCCCCTCTTTCATCTTGTTGCCCCATGTAAACCCTTCACTGTAGCCAAAATATCCCCTTCCTGTACTTCACACATTTCTGCTTCTGATGGCTTCACTCCTGCCATTTCTTCTCACAAGAGACCCTTTCCTCCTGGGTCATGCACGTCTTTTTACACTTCAAAGTCCAGCTCTGAAGCATGTCCTCCATGAGGTCTTCCATCACTGTAATAGTGACCTCCGTTTTTCCTTTTCTCAACTACTATAGCAATCTTTTGTACCACCCCCTTTTGTACCACCCCTGGGACTTCCAGCTATATTTTTACTAATGCTTGTGCCCGCACCACCCCATTACCTGAATACACACAAAGAAGCCTCACTTCCCCTCTGTCCACCTAGCTTCTCAGTTTTTAGAAGGCAGGAATGATACCATGTTTGTCTTCTCCACCTACTCTCACCTCAGTGCATTCTTTGTACTAAGTATTTGTGCAGGGGAGAAGGCCCAGGAAGGGATAAACACATCTCAGGACAAGATGGGCGACAGTGTATGTGGTTGCCACAGCCCTCAAGGGGGCAGTAAAGGACTAGCTGTTTAATATCCAAAAGAAAAGTAATTAATACTGGGTCCTTAAGATTTGTCAGATGGTTCCCGGTAGTGGGGAGTGGGGGGTAAATTAAATTCAGAAGGTAGGAAGGAGATGAACAGGAATTATTTGGAATTCAGTCTAAGTAGGATCAGGAACCTGGGACAGAAACCAACCAACCACATGACAACCATCAAATGGGGGGTAAAAACAGGAAGTTTGTACAAAGAAAGGCATGAAGGTTCCAAAATGCCTGTATAAAAGCCAGAATTTGGGTTGGTCAAGAGACAAGGTCTAGGCCAGCATCATGTTTTGACAGAAGTAGTCTCAAAAGTATGGAAAACCAAAGTTTGGGAAACCAAGGACTCTGAGCAAGGTGGCAGGAAACCATCTATAGTCTGGGTCAAATTACTCTAAAACTTTGTTGAATTTTTGAAAATTTTATTGCAATTTTGTTTATGGATATAATAAGTATTATAAGAAAACCTTAAGTATTAGCAAACAGAATTCAGCATCACCCTAAAAATACTGACATTACATCATGACAAATGAGGTTTATTTCAGAAATATATAAGTATATTTCAATATTAAAAAATATATTTATCAGAAAAACTATTACATAAGAAATATTATATGACGTTCTCCATAGATTTTAAAGCGAGTTTTGACAAGATCCCACACGCTTTATTGATAGCAACACATAATAAAATCAGTAATTTCTCAACATGATAATATCTTAATATAGGAAGTATTATCCAATGCAATTTAAACAAGTGGATAAATTAGAGCCAGGAAACTTGGAAAAATAATAAAATTATTACTTTTCTAGATATTTTTATTAAAAAGTTGACAATCCTTCAAGATTCAACTGAAAAAGTACTATAAGTAATAAGAGCCTTCAATTAAAAAATTGTGGAATAAAATTAGTATGCAGAAATTAATGTCCTCTAGAAATACAAGAAACAAATAACTGAGAGATATAATGAAAGAAAATTTCACATACAATGGTAACAAGATGATAAAACACTTAGATCCAACAAGAAATGTATAATACCTTTATAAGAAAAACATTAAAACATCTTTAAAGAACACATACATACACACACAAAGATTTTTAGTATACTATGTTTTTGAATAAAAAGATTCAAAATTGTGAAGATTTTAGTTCTACCTAATTTATAAATTTAATGTGGTTCCCATTAAAATACCAATAGAATTTTTTCCTTTTACTTGCCTTTCTCCTGACCACAAGCAAATAAAGTTTGTCTTAACAAGTAGGATAATAGCTTCTCAAATTTTTCCTCTTTCCCTCTACTGAGTCAGAACTTGGGCTAATGTAAGAATGAGGCCAAGAAGATTAGCACATTCTTAGTGAATGATGAAAAAAGAAAGAAAGATGAGGGAGAGAGAGGGGAAGAGAAGTAATGAAGAAAGAAAGAACATATGGATTCTAAGCTCATATAAAAAAATGAAACAAGAAAAAATTGCTGTGAAAACTCTTAGAAGAGCAGTGAAGTTATTAGATACCAAAACACATCATATCATCTCAATAATGTCCACAATATGGCATATAAATGGAATGGTACATAGAATAAAATATAAAACCCATGAATAGACACAAGTACGTATGAGAAAGTTAGTATATAATAAAGATGTCACATAAAATCAGTGGGATAAAGATGAACTTTTAAATGGATGTTGTTGAGACACTTGGCCAGATTTGGGTACACCTGGAAATCCTTGGGAGCAGTTACCTTTTAAAGTGACATTTCTTAAAATGTATTTCTCAGACCATCTCATCAGAAAACTCAGTTACACGTTGAAACGCAAGTTCCAAAGCTCCATTTGAATCGTCCACTGAATTTAAAAAGTTTAAGGTAGCTCCTGAGAACTTGTGTACTACCAATTTTCCCTGGTGATTCTGATGGACACAAGTTTGGAACCGCTACTATAAATCACCTCTCCTGGGTGATTGTACCTATCCTGCTAACTCAGCTCTCCCTGCTTGTTTCCAGCTGGGTCTACAGCTTTCACAAATACATCTGGGCAATTGAAGGCGATTGAAAGTGGTATTGAGCTATCTACCTATTTTACTATATCTACTGAAATATATAATGTCCTTTTTCAATCTCTTAGTTTAGTTAAGCTGAGATAAGTTTGGAATTTCTTTTAGGAAGCGTTCAGTAAAACATATAACAAATGCAAATTTATATGAATGGGTTTGTTTACCTAGTGCTGATTTCTTATCATCACTTATCTGAAGTTGAGCTTCAGAGTGACTAGGCCTGGTAAAATACTGGTGTTGTACCCTTATAAATGCAGATGTTACTCAAGGCTTGCTCCTGGTCCCTCTGCTCCTTTCCTAGGACTTCAAAATTCTTCCCTATGTGGTAGATGACTCATGAATTTATATCTCCAGCTTAAATATCTCTTCTAAGTTTCAGATACATATGTACAGGTACTTGACATATCCTCATATAGATATATATATCCCTAATGCACCTCAAAGTCAACATTTTCAAAACGGAATTATTTATCTCTATCACCTACCCAGCACTATTTCTCACAACCCATCCCATCCCCACCCCTACCCAAACCAGTCTGCTTTCTGTGTTCCCTCTTTTGGACAAGAGTACCACCATCCAAACAGTTAGGTAGTCCCCAAACCCTGGATTTATCTTTGACTTTACCCATTCCTTCACTTCCCAAATTTAATCCATCTTAAAGTCTTATCAACTTTCCCACTTAAACATCTCTCAAGTTCACTCTACGTCTGCAGTGCTCCCATCAAAGCTACCATAATCAGAAGAGCCTCCTAACTTGTCTCCTTGCTTCCATTAAACAGGGGAGCTAACCAATATACCAATTGATCACGTTCTGGGGGCACCTCAGCCTGGTGAATAACGCTTTTTAGTTTCCTGTTGCTCTCAGGACAAAAACAGAAATCCTTTAATGTGGCCCTAGAGTTCCTGGAAGTGCTCGCAATTTCCCTCTACTCCTTCCTTCCCCCTCTTTGTTTTGGCAACATCGGTCTGTTCTCAGGGCCTCCTCCTTACTATGCTCTCTCCCAAACTCAGACCACGTTCACGGTCAGTGCCTCCACCTGAGATGCTTCACTCCCTTTTGACCTAGTCAGCTCATATCCATCCTTCCACAACTTAGCTCCACAGTCACTTCCCAGGGAAACTTTCCCAGAGTTTTCTTCCCAGGTTAAGTTTTCCTTCTTTACTCTCTCATTGCATCATGTCCTCCCCTCTCCAGCACTAATCACTCATGAAATTGAACATTTATTTGTATGATTTTGTTTTTAATGACTGTCTCTGCTACTAAAATGTGACCTCATGAGGACAGGGACCACGAGTGCTTTGCTCGTATCCCAGCAACCAGCACAGGGAACGGGGTCCTAGAAAATACTGGGTGATTCAATGCATAAACTTATCCCCAGGTCCGTTAATGTCTTTAATGGGCCTAGGGTGGATAGTGGACGGAATGTTGAGCAAAAATATTCAGCAAGACAAAGAATAACAGCTAATGTTTATTGAGAGTATTTTGTACACCTATACATTCCAAGCACCTATACATCACATGCATTGTCTCAGCTTATTTTCATACAACCTTAAAAAGGAAAGACCATAATTTTCCCTTTTTTAATCCAAAGCCATTCAGCTCAGAAGTGACAGAGTTGGAATTCAACCCTAGGTCTTTTCTGACCCCACAGTCTTCTAGCTTAAGGCTTGGACTGACATCACTTTTATGTCTGCTGGAATTATGTTCCTCTAGAATGTACTGACTTTCTCCTTTTCTGGTTTTTGCATTTTCAGATTATCTTCTCTGTGTAGAGAAGAGAGTTAACTAATACACCTTATGTCCAATAACTTTGCTTTGAGATTTCACTCACCTCCAAAAAGCTCTCTTTGATGGCACATTGCCACCTAAGGAAGTGGTTTCATAGAATGTCATCATTACTCAAAATTCTATAAACCTTGGAGAGAAACACAAATTAATTCCTAACCTGTAAAATGGGTTATTTTGTCAATGTTCATCAATTTTCATCACTGAGCTGATAAACATTTACACTGTGCTACAGATAATTGATAATATTTCTACCAACATAATATTCAGTCTTAGCACATACAGTAAGCAAAGAAGACAATTTTGAATATCAGTTATCAAAGTGGTTTGTAAAAACATTTGCAAATGTTTTTACAAAGTGGTTTGTAAAAACATTTGCATTACTTTTTGTGAGATGAAACTGACCGGTTACTGACTTAAGACTATCAACCATTCCATTAAAGACTATTTGATAGGTATAACCTTCAAAATAGTACTTTATTGAGCAAGTACTTTGTGTGAGATACCATAGCATATGCTTTACATATTTTGGGAGGAAGTTGTTCAAGTAGCTTGTCTGTGATCCATTCACTTCCTTTATGGGGGATGGGGTGGTGTTGAGGGACTCTTCTAGGGAAAAGAGAATGCAGTTAACTGGTTTAGTTCCCTTGTTAATGGACTCCAGGCAGATAGACTGACGATATTTGCTAGAAGGAAAAGTCCTTAACTATAATATGTTCTTAGTAGGATGCCTTTGGCTAAATGATCTTCTAAAGTAAATAAACCCAGAATCTATGGACTTATGAGACATGCATGACTCCTTGGACAACGTCACATAAGCAAAATAACTCTCTAGCATATAAGATGAAGACATTTTATAACTTAAGTGCTCCTCACTGCATCAAATGAAGAACGCACAAAAGCTCACTTGGAGACCTCATCTGTTATTCTGAGCCAGAGAGCACAGGTTTGTCATGAGAAGAAATGACCAAGAGAACCACACAGTCTTTGTTTTATCTGTGCCTCTATTGCCTATATTCTTAAAATGATTAGGAAAACTTGACGCTAGATAATATTTCTGACTCACGTGAGTTGGATTGGACACTTTGATTATGTATGATAGCACACACGTTATCTATTTAATCCCCTACCTCCAAGTTAGGTAATATAATCAAGCACCATATACTGATGTTTTCATCAACAACAAACCACATATGCAATGATGGTCCCATAGGATTGTAACGGAGCTGGAAAATTACTATCACCTAGTGACTTCGTAGCTGTCATGAAGTAGCTGAATACTTTACAGTTGCCTACAGAATTCCGTAGAGTAACATGTTGTACAGGCTTGTAGCCTAGGAGCAACAGGCTGTACCATGTAGTCTAGGTGTGTAGCAGGCTGTACCATCGAGGTTTGTATAAATGCACTCTTCTGATATCTGCACAGCAACAAAAGAGCCCACTGATACATTTCACAGGATGTATCCCCATTGTTAAGTGATGTCTGACTGTACTTATTCCACTCTGTAAATGAGGAGACTGAAACTGAGAGAAGCTAAGAGACCTACTCAAAGTTGCATAGCTAATTTATGGGGGTGCACACTCACGTCCATTAGTTTCCAAAGTTCTCATTCTTTTCTATTACACATTTTACTAGTTTAAATATATTCTTAGTTTGAGTTTCAAATGTTATTGCCTCTGGAAAGAAGCCAGATGATTCAAAAGCAGAGATGATGGGCCTGTAAGTCATTTTCATTGACAAATTATTTCTTTCTGCAATGTAAAATTTGCTATGGCAGTGGTTAGAAATTGGGTTTTACAGATTGCATTTGGAAGTGTACGATGAAACAATATACAATCAAACCTCAAGTTGCTGTCTCAGAGGGCGTGTTCAATAGTGTGAGAATATAAAAAAATTGATGGCCTTTGTGCAGAGGGAAGATCCCCTTCTCACCTGCACATGGAATGGCTTAACAACATTCACAGGTATGAATTTGAAAGCACCTGAAGCAGAGCTACAGTCTAGATGGGAAAGTCATTCCAGAAAGAAATGGGCAGCAGGGGTTTTGGAGAACAGTTCCAGAATTTGCCCAAATGTGCACAATATAATATGAAAACAAAAAACAAGTTATGTATATATAGGCAAGGAGAAGAATAGTTCAATATGTGACCTCTGAGCAATTACAGTTAAAAGGGCTGGAGAGGCTCTACAACTGAGATAAAATTGATGGTTTTAGTGCAAGGACATAGAAGATTAGCTGCAAATTACATGAAATGAGGAACACTATAAAAAGGAAATGCTCTAAAGAAAACTAGGTCCTAGTGTTAAAAAGAACAAGAACAGACAATTCTCAAAAGAAGAGTAACATGCAAATGGATAATAAAACATGAAGAAAGCCAACTTTTCTAATTATAATTTTTACCAAATTATCAATTTTTATAAAAAATGAAAATAATAAGTTTTGCTCTTCAGAAGGTAAAATTCAGTGGGAATTTAGCTCCTAGTGGGATTTTAAGTAGGCCCCACCTTTCTTTATTAATAACGGCAACAACAAAATAATGAAATCCTGTGATACTAATTGTAGTTTTAGTATCACTTGACTTCAAATGTACAAACAGCTTCTATGAATTCAGTAATACTTTAAAAGATTGAAATACTGTCAATTGCAATTACATCTACATTAGTTTGAAAGACAGAGGTTTACATCGGCATGAGACACTGCTTGTTCATCCTGTAATCAAAGCTTGGAATATTGTATGAATTCACAGAGTTTGTTGCAATAATTCCATGACTTCCTGAAGTGAATGGGAAACACTTGTGTAGATTTGTGACAAGTTAAACTGAAAAAAAATCCTCTTTCCCTCCTTCTATTAGAAGCACACTAGACTCAAGAGAATGTAGTCAAACTTGGTGCATCAGAAATGGCATAATTTCTGATATCAGCAGAATACCAGGAGAACAAACTTTGGTAGCTAATGTGGTAACTAACCATTTAGCTGCTCTGCAGCTCTTTTTCCAGCTAGTGAATCAATAATATTGCTTGCTTCTGAGGAAGGAGAAAGAAGAAGGTCAGATATAGCCTTGGACTAAGAATTAAACTCAAATACTTAATAGATTTTTTTTTTAACTCACAGAAGGCACACTCCTCTTAAATGGAGAGGCTTTTGATTTATAAGAATAAATATAAAAGAAGGGTGAATATATTTTGAAATCTGGAGAGACCTGGAAAATCCGAACCAAAAAGTGGAGGACTGAAACACAGAATTCATAAAAACTAAATGACATAGAGAGGAATGAAGGATAAGTTTGAGTAGTTTTTGGTATAGAAAAGTTGAAAGAAAAAACATCATCATCTTGCTGGGCTACCCCATCTTCCTAAAGAGAAAGAGAAAGGAAGTGCATTTATCTGCTTGGGCTGCCATAACAGAATACCACAGATTGGATGGCTTAAACAACAGACATTCATTTTCCCACAGTTCTGGAGGCTGGAAGAATAAGATCAATGTGCCAGCAGAGATGGTTTCTGGTGAGGCATCTCTTCCTGGTTTGCAGAGAGCCACTTTCTCAATATGTCATCATATGGCCTCTTCTCTGTGGGGGGAGGAGGGAGGGAGGGAGGGAGGGAGAGAGAGAGAGAGATCTGGTATCTCTTCCTCTTGATATAAGGACACCAGTCCTATTAGACTAAGGCCCCACCCTTTTGACCCTATTTAACCTTAATTACCTCCTAAAAGATCCTACCTCCAAATACATTGGAATTAGGACTCCGAATACATTGCAGATGGATTTTAACATATGAATTTGAGGAGATACAGTACATACCAGAACAGGGAGAGAATAGAAAAAACAATTAGATGTAAGTTAGGTCCCTGAAAGGACTTTGGCTCTGCCTCTTCCAAGATAAGACCTGAAGTGGGATGTTGAGGGCATCAGATGAAGATTCAAGGATAAACAATCATGTGATCAGCTTCTTACTTGGAACTCTGAGAGGAAACAGGCTTACAGAGTACCTTTCCCTGCTCTCAGTGTGGAAACACTACAATAAAATTATAGAGCAGAGCAGTTCTAGAAAGAGAAGAGAAACCTTGAAACAGGTATTACTCGTTCCTCCCAGGTGACAACCAGCACGATACCCTATGGAAAGGATCTAGAAAAGTTCTAATATACCCCTGAGAAAGTCTGGAAGATAACTGGAAAGGGCGTGAGGAATCTAGATAAGGGCAAAAGCGTGAATGGCTGAGAACGCTGGGCAGGAGGGAGAACGTGGTTAAGCGAGGATGTACAACACTGGGAAAAGCTGAGGCAAAATCCTGGCCAGAAGGGAAATGGCTGGGTTCCTTTCAGCAGTGTTTTCTAGCTCTCAGTTTACAAGTTTTGCACATTTTTCATTACATTTATTTCTAAGTATGTTTTTGATGCTAATGTAAATGGAATTGTTTCTTTAGTTTCACTTTCTAGTTATATGTAATATATGGATATACAATCAATTTTTACGTACTCACATTGCATTTTGTAACCTTGTTAATTTCATACATTTATTCTAGGAGCATTTTTTATATGTGCAATCATGTCATCTGCAAATACAGTTTTATTTTATTTTTTTGTTTCTTCTTGTTATGTAGTTTACTTTTTTCTTTTTATGATTTTTTACTTCTAACCTTATTGTTTTAGTATGACACTGGTACTATATTGAGTAGGAGTAATGAGAACAGATTTTCTTGCTTTGTTCCTTCGCTTAAACTGCAAGAGTGCAGTCGATAACCATTAAGTATGATGATGGCAGTAGATTTTTAAAATAGATGGCTTTAATCAGATTGAGGAAGTTTTCTTCAATTCTCAGTTTATTAAGAGTTTTTATCATAAATGAGCAATGATTTCTGTCAAATGTTTTTCCTGCATCTACTGAGAAGATCATATGGGATTTTCTCCTTTATTCTATTAATATAGTGAATAGCATTTATTGATTTTTATATGTTATACCACCTTGAATTCCTGATATAAACGCCACTTGGTCATGATGCATTATTACTTTCTCATATTGCTGGATTTATTTTACTAATATTTTGTTAAGGATTTTTGAGTCTGTGTTAATGAAGAATATTGACCTTTGTTTCTTGTTATATCATTGTCTGGTTTTGGTATGAGGTTATGGTGAACTTAAAGAATCAATTGGGAAATGTTTGCTTCACTTCTGTTTTCTGAAAGATTTGTGTAGGATTAGTTTTTTTTGTTTTTCTTACTTAATGGTTTGGTAGAATTCACTAATGAAGGCATGTGGGTGATAAGTTTTCTCCAAGGAAAGAGTTTCAGTTATGAATTTAATTTCCTTAATTGACATAGACACATTCAAAGTTTTTAAACTTCTAATTGACTTAGTTTTTACCAGATGCTCCAACACTCTTTCCAGAGGAAATTCCTCTCAAATTCCTGCTTGCCTTTCGTCATTTTCCAGGGTTTTTAATTTCTTATTTTAAACAATTTTGCCTGGTTTTCATAACTGTGAGAGGATTTGCCTTTCTCATACCCTGATTACCCAGTGTGCCCAGCTAAGCTCTGATTACCTTGAATTACCTATGCTGAAACCTGTATCAGTAGATAGATACAGCAAAGAAAAAGGCTATCACCTTAAGACAAGTTGGAATGAGATATCATGATGAAATTCAGTGAAGACCAGCAAAGAGCAGGTAGACCAGCAAACAGCAGTCTTTCTACTGCTTTCATCAGGTTTCCCACAATACCCAGACATTATTCAGGGAGTAGAAAGGGGCAGGGCAAACCATTGAGAAAAAAAGAGCAGTCCTGAAAGGTATTCAGTCAGTATTTTAGCATGCTCTATGTCCTCAGCACAGGAACGTGAATTTGTTCAATCAGCACAGGCATAGTGTTTATTAATGGAATTGTAAGAGACACTGACTCGATTCTACCCTCAAAAAATTCTTTAATGGAATTGGAGAGTCTAAACTTCCAGAAATACTGAGAATGAAAAATAAACATGGTTTGTTCCCAATGGTTCTTCCAGGATAATATTTCTAGAGTAAAAGAATATGAAACATTAAGCTGCATTTTCAATGGTTGCTTGATATTAAATGTTTATTAAGTCATTCAACAAATATTTATTGAGAATTACTATGTCCCAGGGACTGTTTTGGGTACTGGTCTACAGCAGTGAACAAGAGACAAAAATATACTTGCTTTCATAGATCTTACACAGGAAAGACAGACATTAAAAAAGATAAATAAGGACAATATATTGTGAAGGGTACCAGAATATGCCACCCCAAATATATTTATTCGGCATATGGGTTATTTTGAGCTAAAGGGCATTGAGAAGCAGCAGCTGCAAGACAAGTTGTAAAAACAGGGCATAAGTTTTCCTTTTGTAAAGGAAATTTACATTTATAAAACGAATTTTTATTTGTAAAGATGCCTCCCTCTCCAGTACCAGGAAGAAGACTCTTAACAACTCTTATCAAAGGACAAGGCGCTGATTTAAATACGCATAATGAACATTATTAAAAAACCCTTTTTTACCATACCTTTCCTGGTCACTTTCATACAACCTATCTCCCCCACTCAGAAGTCCAAGACCCTTTCCATTGTTTTCATGTAAAATGGTATATAAGCCCAAGTTCTAAACACCCCTTTGGGTTACTCATATTAATTAACTTCTGTTCATTTTTCTCTTGTTAATTTGCCTTTGGCCAGTCTACAGAGCCCCAGCTGTATGTTAGTTGGTGGTATGTGCTATGGAGCAAAAAATAAAGACAAAAAAGTGAAAGGCAGTTTTGGAGGAGGGTTAGAATTTTTAAAAGGGTAGCCAAGCAAAGCCTCACTGAGAAAGTGTCTTTGTAAGGTCTGTGACTTTTATTCTGAATGAAATGGAAAGCCATTGGAGAGTTTGGGGAAGAGGAGTGACAAGAACTAATAACATATTAGGTCATCAGGAGAGAGTTATGATATGGAAGAGGGTATTGGAAGTATAAGGAGAAAGATGAAAATATGAAATAGTCATCCAGCAGAGAGGGAGCGTGAATGAACCAGGATTCCTCAATAGGATCACTCTGGCCTCTGTATTAGGACAAATCTCCCAAGAGGCTATTGCGATAATCTACATGAGAAATATGGTGGTTTGGACCAGATAGGTGACACTGGACGTTATGAGAAACAGCTGGATTCTGTATTTATTTTGAAGATGGAGCCAATAGGACTTGCTTATAGATAAGATACAGAGTGTGAAAGAAAACCAAAGATAATACCAAGGTTTGGTGTTTTTCTTTTGTTTGTTTGTTTTTTTACCTAAACAACTGGAGGAATGAAGTTGCCACTTAGTGAAGTCAGGAAGATGTGCAAATTGCTGGTTGTGGGGATATTTATATTTATATAATTGCATTTATATATTTGTAAATTTATGTAATTGCAAAAATATGTAAATTCTTATATTTATATAATTGCAATACATCAGAAGCTCATTGTATACATGTGAAGACTGAGATATCAACTAGACATACAGATGAAGATGTTGGATGTATAAGTAGACAGTGAGGGATGAAAAATGAGATGGAGATATAAATTTGGAATCATCAGCATACAGACATTTAAAGTTTTGAGGTTGGATGTAATCAGCAAGGGAGAGATTAAGCTAGAAAAGCTGATTAAGAAGTAGAAAGAGAGACAAACCTGAAGCAGAAATGCAAAGGCAAGTCCAATGTGGGCTGTAAATACAGCTGTGAGTGTTTCAAGGGCAAGAAGAAACTAACCAGAGCAGCCAGGAGGCAGGGAAATCCCAGAGGAGACATTTTAATTCTTTCGTTCCTCTTCCTAAAGAACCCTGGCTGTTTCTGGGTTGGGGCACCTTTGACTTTTCTCAACAGAGGAGTATAAGACAGTAATCATGAGTTCCACTCCAGTCACAATGTGCAAAATCATTTGGTTTACTTGATTCAGATTATGCTTATCAATTCAATTAAGAGAAATGGTCACAGGAAGTAACAGTACCAGTATGCCGATGCTTCTACAACCCAGTCCTGAAATGTTTGAAAGCTATTACCCAGCCTAAATTTTGCTACCTTAATTCATGATTTAAATGTTCCAACAAACATACCAGTTTGTAAATTATTTTTCCATTCATTTATTTTCACAAAATTGTGTGCTCTGTCTAAATTATACTTTTGTATATATTTGTGTTCTATGAATATTCTAGGAAATTATCCTTTCAACTTCCTCGCATGACATGCTGAGAACTTTTACAGACAGTCCATGATGGCAGAGTGAGGTGAGCCCTGGAACGTGGAGATAAAGGAGACAAGGTTGTTTTCTGAGAAACAAACGACCTAAATCAGCACATGATGGAAGGAGACAGAATGTCTCCTCACCCCGGAACAGCTCCTTAACTAGGGACAGCTAAATTGGCTCAATCTGAAATATTTACATCTAAGTAAGAAAATATCAACAGCCTTGGGGGACAAGCAAAGAAAATGAAGCAGTGTCTGAATATAGGGAACTTGAGAATTCTAGAGCTGTACTTTGCTGTGAGGTTAGCATGTTTCAGTTAGTCAAATACTCCTTAGAATATCCACCTCCAGGGACAGCCAGTTAGCTCAGTTGGTTATAGCACGATGCTTGTAACACCAGGGTTGCCGGTTCGATCCCCCACACGGGCCAGTGTGAGCTGTGCCCTCCACAACTAGATTGAAGCAAATACTTGACTTGGAGCTGATGGGGCCTGGAAAAACACACTTAAAATAAATAAAAAAAATAAAAAAAATCCACCTCCTTTTGCCTTATTCCTTGCTAAGACAGCCACATTCTGATTAATATTTTGGGAAAAGGGGTGCTTCGAATAGCATAATTGACCATTTTAGTCATTGATAAAGGATTACCAGACTCACTATGAAAGAGATAATTGCATTCTGGTTTACATGGAAGTCTAGAGTAAGGTTTGGTTCGTATTGGTCCATTGACCAGAGATTGATTATCAAAAGATGCTGAAAAGTCAGGTTTTCGAGCGTATAATGCTGAGGACAAGATGCTAGACTCTGACAGCATCACTGGGTTCTCCCCATCCAGTGAGACCTTCCAGGCCATCAGCAAGCCTCTCTACAGCCTTTATTTTAAGATAACAGTTTACTCAAGAAGTACATTTCAAAGTGAATGGTACCTGTCATATTGTTCAGAGGCCCAACTATACTGATCTTTCTTTGGTTTACTATAGAAATTTAAATACTTGTTCATGAAATGGTCTAAAATTTTTCACGTTGTTTGAGGAATGGCATATGCAAGTAAGCTTCAAATAGAGATTCTCTAAACCTAATGCCTGTCCAAGGAATTATGAGAATATTATTGCATTCTGATTTTATTATTTTTCTTAATGAAGATTTTCCAGGGCAAAATGAAAATACATTTTAAATTATGTTTCTCTTCATTTCCAGCCTCTTCCCTAGATTTTAGATGAGTTCTGGTGAAATTTTAGTAAATTAAATCATGATATTTTGATCTCGTGTAATTATATTTATGGACCACAAGAATAGTATTTTCTAATTGTTGAGAAAATTTTTAATTGCATATCAAAATTTTAACACTGAAAAAGAGCTTTGAATCTACTTCAATCCCCTTATGTAAGAGATGAGGAAACAAATTTGCATAGAATTTTAGCAAATTACTCCATGTCACACTGATTCAAATTAGTAAATTAGTTTCATGATTGAACGCAGATTGTTTGACTCCAAGTATCATGATAATTTTTTCATAGCATATTTGTAAAAATATACTCTTTGAAATCCAAATATAGGATATTAGGAGATATTTAATTTTCCTTGCAAATTCTTAACTAAATGTTACTCCAAGGAGTTTTCTTACTATTTCACCATCAGAGGCCATTCAATAAGCTGTATTTGATGAGTTATCATGCTGCCTACATTACAAGGCCTTGGGGAGAAACAGCTTCCAGGCTCTAGGCCTCACCACTTAAAACACCTCTTCTGGGTAAGAACTATTCTGTTACAGTGGAATTAACTCACTCAGCTTCAACACAGAATCACATAGATGAACACCAGAGTATTACACTGATTACTCTGTAGGCTCAGTCACTAGATGTATTCCAAGCCATGGTTAGAGCTTGGCCATGGAGCTGAACTGCATGTGTTCTAGCCCCAGTTCAGGAATCTTAGGCAAGATATAGAGCAACTGTGTGTCTCAGTTTCCTACTTTTTAAAATGGGGTTCATGAATAGTTACCTCATATGGATTTCATAAATGAATATAAGTAAATATATGTAAATGACTTAGGCTAATCTATGTGTTGGGTATAGTGTAAGATTTCAGCAAATATAAGCTTGCATTATCATTATTATTATTATTATCTAACTTTTATTGCAAAATTTCACAGGTAAGTCACCTACTCTCTGTAGAAAATCTGTCCCACCCTCAATCAGAAATACACAAATGAAATACACATATTTTGTTTCTTTACTAAAAGTAATTGTTCTAGATATAATTGTCTTCTACTAGCTTATATGAGTATAATGGGTCCCGCGCAAGTAGTTTACTATGAAGCTAAACTCTGCAAAATATATTGGCTTAACTGAGAGTGATGACCTTTTTTTTTTTTCCTTAACTTATCCCATGTAATCTCATTAGTTGTCCATACAAAATTAACTTGGTAATGTCCACTGGATGAAGTAAGAGTCAATTTCTTCTGTAAGCTAACACGTGTTCTGAACATGCAATCTAAATATAACATTAAAATGTTGAATTGTCACTAAACAGTTGGGTATTTGATCATAATTCTAGTTTTCTATTGAAATGGGAATAACAGGATGATCTGAACCTTAGAAAAAGAGGTAGAGTTTTGATGTAGACAGTTTTGCATAAGATGATGAACAATTACAAATGAGAACACTAAATTTGATATTGTATTACAGTTAGATTAATGGACCAAGTTACTCAAAATTAATAGAAAACAGGAGGGGAAATATATTTGTGTATCCAAATGAGGGTAGGTTTTAAATTGGGAGAGACTCTAACAGTATCTGATCTCATGTACTTCATGTCCTGGAGATGACTTGAGAAGTTGCTGGAATTGATATACTTGAGGCAAAAAATAAATCAAAAAATTTTTTACCTTTTATAATTTTAATTTTTCTGATTTCATTTGTATATATATATATATATATATATATATATATATATATATATATATATATGTTCTGTATCAAGTTTAACAATTGGGAAAATATTTACCTTAAAATTCAGTTATATTAGCCTCATTAAGAAGTTTTGAATCACCACACAAGAAAAAGGAGATGATTGAATATGTATTCAAACTCTTAATAGTCAAAGTAAATCCACCATGCCACATACTATTCTGATGAAAAATGAATGAATACCTTCTTTGCTGTTTCAGGTCAATCAAAAATCCTACTGAAAACTGTCACAAGGAAATCAACTTTATCCACAAATTGGCTTTGCTTGAAAGTATTCTCTTTCTTTAAATTTCATAAGCCTCGCTAAATTTTGGACCATCAGATGCCCCCTATTTGAAATATTGTCAAATATAAGTAAAAAGCTCTACCTGCAAGGAGTACTAATTAAATCTCTGGATTCAATTCTGAGTAGTAGATAATAAAAATAATACCCATTTAGTTGTTGAGGTATGATTTACATACAATAAAATTCATCTTTATAGTGCATATAAGTCTTTTTTTAGTTTTAGTCAACCTCTTGCCCCTCTTCCATTGCCTTGATAACCACTGCTGATTTGTTTTCTGTCTCTATAGTTTTGCCTCACCCAGATTGTTACATAATGGAATCATAGAATATGTAGCCTTCTGAGTCTGACATCTTTCATTTAGGATAATACAATGGAGATTCATCCACGTATGTATGTATTCATAGTTCATTCCTTTTTCTTTCTGATTAGTATTCCATTGTATGTATGTAGTACAATTCATTATTTATTTGGCTTTGAATGAATTTTCATTTGATTACATTTACATTTTCTCCTAACATTTTTTAATTATATAACACTTGAATTAAAATAATGTAAGGACATAAAAATGTGACTTATGAAGAGGAAACCTTGCTCAGGGAGCTTTACACTGTTCCTGAGTATTTCTTTTTAACCTAAGTCTGAGCAATGTCTCTGCCCCAACTTAGCAAGCTAATTTCTTGCATGAACACTACTCTGGATTCTCTCCTCAATTGCTCTTTCTGAGTTATTCTCAAAGTTGAAAATATAAACTGGGGAAATAGTCAATTGACCACAACCCTGGCTTCATAGACCACATGGCAATTATACCTTATCACTAAAAATATTAAAAGGTTATTGAAATAGAATTGGTAAAAGCTGGTAGTCTTGTTGGTTTAAGGCATTTGAAGAAATTTCGGTTTAATTATTAGCTGACCGTTAGGCAAACTGGGCAGACGTTAGTCACCTTACATTACAAAAAAATGCAGTCATTACAGAATAAGTCCAGGGAAGTTAGTAAACAAACGACAACAACAAACAACAACAATAAACACTGGAGAGGGTGCTTATTTCCAGAGTTGTCATATTGTATTATGTCCAGCTTTCCTATGAACCACATCAAGATATTGTTTGTTTATATTTTTGCCTAAGAAAAACAAAATGAAAAATGTCCAGTGTTTGACAAAAAATTTTGAGACCTCTACAAAAGAGAAAGTATGGCCCATTGTGGGGGGGGGGCAGGGGGAGTCAGTCAACAGGAACTGTCCCTGAGAAAGAACAAGCATTGGACCTACTAGAAAAAGACACAAAGTCAGCTATCATAAATACACTCTAAGGACTAAAGAAAACCATTTCTAAAAAAATTAATAGAACATGTGATAAAAATCTCTTACCAAATAGGGAATATCAGTAGAGATAAAAATTATATACATACATATATATATATATATATATATATATATATGTGTGTGTGTGTGTGTGTGTGTATATATATACATATATACATATATACATATATATACATATATATATACACACACACACATACATATATATAAAACTATAATTTCTGGAGTTGAAAAGTACAATACCTGAAATGAAAAATTCACTAGAGAGACTCAATAGCAGATTTTGAGCAGTCACAAGAGTCAACAAAGGTCAATTGATATTTATTCAGTCTGAGGAACAGAAAAAAAAAACAAGATAAAGACAAAGGAACAGCCTCAGAGACCTGTGGGATACCATCAAGTGTATCAGTGTAATGGGTATTCCAAAAGGAGATAGAATATTTGAAGAAATAATGACTACAAACTTCTCAAGTTGATGAAAACACTAGCTTGCACATTCAAGAATCTCAATGAAATCCAAGGAATATAAACTAAAAGAGATGCATACCTAGACACAAATCAAATTGTCAAAAGAAATGGACAAAGAAGACAAAGAAAGAATATTGAAGGCAACAAGAGAAAAGCGACTCATCACATGTAAGAGATACTGAAAATGATCAGGCTGAATTACATTTAGTTGAGTCTATTGTCAGTTATGATATGATAGCCTTCCTTAAGTTGTATTTGACTGATAAATATTTTCCACTTCATTAATTTTAACTTGTCTGTGTTACAGTGTTTTACATGTTTCTTTTTTTTTTTAAAGTTTATTGGGGTGACAATTGTTAGTAAAATTACATAGATTTCAGGTGTACAATTCTGTATTACATCATCTATAAATCCCATTGTGTGTTCACCACCCAGAGTCAGTTCTTCTTCCATCACCATATATTTGATCCCCCTTACCCTCATCTCCCACCCCTCTGCCCCCTTAGCCTCTGGTAATCACTAAACTATTGACTGTGTCTATGAGTTTTTGTTTCTCATTTGCTTGTCTTGTTTTTTTTGTTGTTTTTGGTTTATATAACACAAATCAGTGAAATCATATGGTTCTTTGCTTTTTCTGTCTGACTTATTTTGCTTAGCATTATAATCTCAAGATCCATCCATGTTGTCACAAATGGTCCTATTTCATCTTTTCTTACTGCCGAATAGTATTCCATTGTGTATATATACCACAACTTCCTTATCCATTCGTCTATCGAAGGACATTTTGGTTGTTTCCATGTCTTGGCCACCGTAAATAAAGCTGCAATGAACATTGGAGCACACATGTCTTTATGGATAAATGTATTCAGATTTTTTGGGTAGATACCCAGGAGAGGGATTGCCGGTAATTCGATTCGTAATTTTTTGAGGAACCTCCACACTGCCTTCCATAACGGCTGCACCAGTCTGCATTCCCACTAACAGTGTATGAGGGTTCCTTTTTCTCCACAGCCTCTCCAACAGTTGGTATTATTTGTCTTGTTGATGATAGCCATTCTGACTGGGGTGAGGTGATATCTCATTGTGGTTTTGATTTGCATTTCTCTGATGATTAGTGATGTTGAGCATTTTTTCATATGTCTATTTGCCATTTGTATGTCCTCTTTGGAGAAATGTCTCTTCAGGTCCTCTGCCCATTTTTCAATTGGGTTGTTTGTTTTTTTGTTGTTGAGTTGCATGAGTTCCTTGTATATTTTGGATATTAACCCCTTATTGGAGGCACTGTTTGCAAAAATCTTCTCCCATTCAGTTGGTTGCCTCTTTATTTTGTCGATGGTTTCTTTCACTGTGCAGAAGTTTTTAAGTTTGATATAGTCCCATTCATTTATTTTAGGTTTTACTTCCATTATCTTTGGAGTCAAATTCATAAAATGCTCTTTGAACCCAAGGTCTATAAGTTTAGTACCTATGTTTTCTTCTATGCAGTTTATTGTTTCAGGTCTTATGCTTAATTCAAAATGGATCAAAGACTTAAACATGTTTCTTTTTAGGAAAAAATAAAATTATCTGAGAGTTTAAAAAAAAAAGAAAATGAACAGGCTGAAATGAAAGAATACTAAATAGTAATTTGAATCCACACAAAATACAAAGAGTGCTGGTAAAAGTACCTACATAGTAAATAAATACATATGACAACAAAAATGTATTTTTATTTGTATGACTTTTCACATCATTTAAAAATCAACTACATAGCAATAATTACAAAACTGTTTTGATAAGCTTATAATATATAAAATTTAATTTGTATGACTATAATATTACAAAGGAGGAGGGAAGGGAATGGAGCAAAGCTTATGTATACTATTAAAATTAAGTTAGTATTATCCAAACTAGATTATTTCAAATTAAGATATTAATTGTAATCTTCGTTGCAAGCACTGAGACAATAACTAAAAAATATATACATAAATTAAAATAAACAATAAGGGAAGTAAAATGAAACACTAGAAAATATCTATTTAGCACAAAAAAACAGTAGTGGACAAATAAAGGCATAAAAAATATATGACATAAAATTAATGGCAGACATAAATTCTGCTTTACCAGTAATTATGTGTAATGTAATTAAATTAATTACATGTAATGTAATTTAATGTAATCATACTACATGATACCACTTATATGATGAATCTAAAGTAGTCAAACTCATAGAAGCAGAGAATGGAATGTCGTTTCCAGAGGCTGGAGGGAGGGGGAAATGGGGAGGTATTAGTCAAAGGATACAAACTTTCAGTAATACAAGATGAATAAATCCTAGAGATCTACTATACAACATAGAATCTACAGTTAACAAATACTGTGTTGTATACTTAAAAACTTGCTAAAGGTTAGCTCTTATGTTGTATTCTTGTCACACACACAAAATAATAATAAAAATAAGAGGATGGAAGGAAATTTTTAGAGGTGGTGGATAGGTTTATGGCATAGATTGTGGTGATGGTTTCGTGGTATATACAGTACTTATCTCTAAACTCATCAGGTTGTATACATTAATTATATATAACTTTTAATGTAAAAAATGTAATGAAAAAATTTTCTAATATTTAACATGCACATTTTAGATGTTAATTGCTGCTACTCAAGGCAAGAATGCAGAAAGTGCTATAGAATTTTGGGAGAGCTTTAACTTCAAAATGGCCATTGTTATCATTGTAGAAGCTTAGAATGATGTATTTGCAGAGTGTGTGGCAGAGAATTCTCCCTCACTTGATTGAAGATTTTGAAGGATTTGAACCTTCCAAGCAATTTTTTTTTTACAAATCAAAGCAAGTTGTGTTGATCTAGCAAAGGTATTGTAAATGGTTTATTGCTAGTGTTTATAATAATATTGATTCAGAAAGTTTTCTTCACTAAAGCTCGTGGGAACCTGAATGATTCCCGTCTGGGGTCAATCTGGGAATTGTTTAGCCTACAGCATCCCAGTGTTAGTTCTTTCCCTGAAAGGATTCTTACCCAAATCAATGGAATTCACTCCATACATGTGCAGACTAATTTTTGGCCAAAGACTCAAGGGGTCCTCTATGCAGATTACTGGAATATCTTCTCTTGGGTACTCTGACCCCAAATTTTAGCCACCTTGGCCTCCCCAAACTTTTATGTCTTTTTTCACATGTGTCTGCTGGGCTCTATTTGCATTTCCTGTCCCTGCAAAACAATCCAGAAATTACCTCCAAGCAGAAAGCCTGGGCAATGAGTGGTCAGACTTATGTCATTTGTTCCCCTTCTTTTCTGGATCACAGATCTACCGCGCCTGTTGTCCAGTAGCCAAAAATAGTTATTTCCTATGTTTTGCCCAGTTTTCAAACTGTTTACCACAGAGGAGCAATCTTGAGCTATCGCTCCCTCAGGGCTAGAACACAAAATCTTTTAATCTTCTTTTACATTGTGGAATTGAAACACATTTAATATTTAAAAGTTATATATAAGCATTTTTCCAGCAATAGAAAAACAGTGGGTCCTAGAGCAAATTAAGCCTGAAACATCCCTGGAGGCAAAAATGACAAATTTGAAACTGTCCTACTTCGGGCACATCATGAAAAGTCAGGGTTTTTTAGAAAAGACAATAATGCTGGAAAAGCAGAATGCAGCAGGAAAGAGGAAGACCAAATATGAGATGGATTGATTCTATTTTTTTATAGGTATCAGTCTACAGGGGCTGAGTGGGGCTGTCGGACAGGACATTGTAGACATCAGTCATTCATAGAATCACCAGGAATCTGGGTCAAATGAATGGCAGGTAGTACACACACAGAGAAATACAAGAGAGCTTAGTATCTAGCTACAAAGTTAGTTATTTTAACATAGTTAAAATAGGAAGCTACCAGATGATTGCATTAATAGTACCCACCTATAACAACAACAATTTGAAACTGACAAAGCTGATTTGAGGATGCAATCAATGCTCCAAATTAGCATGAATTTTCTATAACCCAGAGTCTTGCAAGTTCAGAGACTTAATCTTATCTAGAGTTTATCTGAGTTGGAAGAGTTGCATACTGATCTAATTCACAGGTAAGCAAGAATGCTAAATCAATGCTCTGGATGAAAAATTTACTTTGGTTCAAATTCCATCTCCACCACTTGTTAGTATTACACTTGAAATAGTTTTCTGATGTCTCTGAGTTGCCATTTTCCTATCTGTGATATGAAGATAACAGTGGCTAATTTACAGAATTGTCGTGAGGATTGCATGAAACTATGTAATAACAAGAGGCAGGGTAGCGTGGTGGTAAAGACTGGGAACTCTGAAGTGAGACCACGGAGTTTGAGTTCAAATCCTGTCTCTACTACTTAGTAGCTGTGTGACCTTGGGCAAATCACTTAAATTTTCTGTTGCTCCATTTATTCAAACAGAAAACATGAATAATAATAGCCCCTACCTCACCAAGTTGTTTTGAGGATTAAACCAATCAATAGATGTAAAGTGCTTACAAGAATATTGTGATTGGCACATATAAATAAGAGTATGATGAGGTAAAGTTCCTAACCCAATGTCCAACACACAGGAGGTGCTGTTAAAAAACGGAAGTCTATCTATTTACTGTAGAACTCAAGAACCTAAACTTATAAGAAACCACCGCAATGGTAGAAAAGATTGTAGAGGTGGGAAGAGGAAAAGATGTGGGTATTAGAAAATAAGTTTTCTAAGTGATTACAAAAACTCTATAACATCTTACTTCCCTAAAATCCTCTGCTATAAAGATAAGATCATTATCATTCATTGGGTCATTGAATAACGTGAATAACGTGTAGTTAATGGGCTTTGAGATCAGTTAGACTAGGGTTGGGATCAGCTCACTTATGTAGTAACTCAAAAAGTGATAGCTATTACAATGAGAAATGAAGCTGTCAAGGATACCTGGTTTATCTAGCTGATTCTTTCTCTCCCATGAGTAAAAAAGCTACATAGAAATCAGGCTTAACCCTAGAAGGTTGCATGACACACTTAGGTTCAGAACATGGGGAACTGTTTGGAAGAATCAAAGTTCTCATGTCGCCCATTAGAATGTGAGGTCTATGCAGCTACAGATCATTATCTGTTTTTCTTACTGTCGCATTTGCAGAACCTGAACAATGGCTGACATATAGTAGGTGTTCAATAAATTATTTTGACTGAATGAATAAATGAATAAAAGAATATGGGCAGATTTTACTTTGGGGTCAGGGCAACTTCGTCACTGGAAAATGCTTGGGTAGGCACTAGTAGTGTGTGCCTTTTTCACTACAATTTTTCTTGCTTCCATTGCTGTTCTAGCTCTCTTCTGATAAGATATTCTTCCTTTAAATAGCTTAATATTTTCAGACTGATTACTATCTTACTTGGCCTGATATTTATGCCATATATTTAAGAAGAGTTTGCAAATGTGTACCATAATCAGTTATCAGTTGATTGTACATTAACTTTCAGAGCACAAACTTAACTGTAAGTTTTTCAGCAGGAAAATAACCCTTAAACTCATTTATAAAATGTTCTATCTTCAACAGGATAAACTGATCCTTTTCCTGCTTGTATAGTATTTGTATATCTTTGGTTATGTCTTGAAAATGACATGTTTCTAAATGTAAATTCTTCCACCTTTGTTTCTAAAACTGCTATGTACAAAATGGGCTACACTTGATTGTGTCACTTTTAAATATATAACAAAAGAAGAGTTTTCATTTTAAGCATAGTAAAGTTTGTAACAAGATTATGCCACATAAAAACTGATATGGTAAGGGGGGGAGATGAGGGTAAGGGGGATCAAATATATGGTGATGGAAGGAGAACTGACTCTGGGTGGTGAACACACAATAGGATTTATAGATGATGTAATACAGAATTGTACACCTGAAATCTATGTAATTTTACTAATAATTGTCACCCCAATAAATTAAAAAAAACAAAAAAACAAACTGATATGAACAAAGATCCCAATTCAGATTTTCAGAGATAAAAATAAATATGTAGCTAGATCATTTGTTATTAATCTTAAACTTTAAATGTAGTGAGGTTATCTCTATCGGCCAATATCTCTTTAGAACAAATTAATGTCAGTAACAATGTGTTGCAGGGGAACTCATTCAACCTCAATCATAGAGGCTAATAAATAGAGAAGACGTGGCTGCTAGCAAGGCAATCAAATAGCAATGTAGTTATTGATGGGGATGGCCAAAGTGTATATAACTGATTCGTATTTATAAATCTATATTTAACACTGTTTATGGAAGCATAAATCAAATAAAAAATAATATTATTTACATGAAAACTGTGTGCCAATGGTTTTTAAGCATCAAGGTTGGAAAGTTCTTAATAAGGAAATTTCAGATTCCTAATTCTAGCAAAACTAACTTGGAAATGATTTTGTGATTTTGAAGGGAACACAAAATTGAAAATGCTATTTTGTGCTAACCATAAATCTCCCTGGTCTCTGCTCTCCAGACTTCTCCACACACATACACACAATAGACTGCTGCTGAATACTTCACAGTATAATGGAAACAGGGATCATTTGGCAAATGTTGAAGATTTGCTAAGTGTTAAATATTTGCTCAATACTGAGCCTAGTGACTCCACTCAGACTGGAATTTAACAGATATTTATTAGGATCCTACAGGAGAGGCGATGTGTTAATGTCTGTGGCATAGAAAAGTGACTCAAAATTCAGATATTGCCCTCAAGTGCTTGTACGCTAGTAAAGGTGGATGACATACATGCTCATTAAAACAACAGCAAACTTTTAACATTGGGTCATAAGTACAAGGTACCTGACAACAAATTGTGTGAGTTCTAAGTATAGAGATTATTTGGAATGAGGTATGGTAGAATCAGAAAAGTGTTCATAAAGGGGTGACAAGGAGTGAAATTTGAAGTGAACTTAGAAAAATATCAGGAAGCGACAGCAATCTTCTGTGGTAGCTAACCCCAGCATTTTCTCCCAGTCTGAACACAGTCATTAGCAGCGTCAATTGCTCATTTCTGCATCCCTTTCCCTTTCTGTGCTGTCCCATTGGCTGTTTAAGCCCCAAACATAACAGTATGTATTACTGCTATTTTTTTAAATGATTTTTCACTCATCAAAATTATTTTGAGATTCATCCGAATAGGTATATGTATCATGAACTCATTTTTAAATTGTTGAATAGTATTTTCTTGCATGAATACACCACTATTTGCTTATCTATTCACTTGAACATTTGGGTAGTTTCCAATTTTGAGCTATTATAAATAAAACTGCTATAAACATTCATGTACATGGGCATTTGCTTTCATCACTCTTGGAGAAATATCTAGAAGCGGAGCTGCTGGATCATGTGGTAGGTACATGCTTAATTTGTTAAGAAGCTGCCAAACTGCTTTCCACAGTGGTTGTACTATTTTACATTCCTACCAGTTATGCATCCGGGTTTCAGTTTCTCCACATCCTCACCAAAACTTGGTATGGTGAGTCTTTTAAATTCATGGTGGGTAAGGTGGTTTCATTATGGGTATAATGTGCATTATCCAACTGGATAATGATGTTGTGTACCTTTTCATGTGCTTGTTCGCTATCCACACATCTTTGGTGAAGTGTTTGTTCAAATATTTTGCTCATTTTATTATCATATTATTAATCATATCATTTTTGATTTTTGAGAATTCATTATGTATTCAGAATATAAGTCCTTAGTCAACTATATGCTTTGCAAATATTTTATCTTAGTTTGTGGCATATCTTTTCACTTCTCTCAGTAATGTTTTGTGGTTTTCAATGTGCTTCTCCATCTCTTATCAGATCTATCCCTAAATGTTTAATATTTTTTTCTTCAATTGCACTAGTCACATTTCAAGTGCACAGCAGTCATACATGGCTAGTGGCTGCCATACTGGAGAGCACAGACAGGACATTTCCATCATTGCAGAAAGTTCTATCAGACAGTACTGCACTGGGGTGTACATTTGTATTTAATGCAATCGTCTGCGTATGTATTTTACACATACACACATACACCATTGAAAAAATATTTATGACTATTTTGTAGCATTATTTAACATGGCTTTGTAAAAAATATATGAAATCAGATGTTTTTCAAAAAGAAAAATAGAAAAACAAACTGGGAACATAGTCTAGTGTCAGTTTTTCTGTTTGGGTCATTCAGTTATTTTTAAAATGCATGCACCTCCTTTCTTAAGCAGGAAATCAAATTGACTTAAAAGTTTCAAGGGATTATTTGATAATCAAACTAAAAAGGGTGACCCCTGCTTATGTTTTTAAAACAGCAAAACCAGTTATCAGAGTGCAACATAAGCTATGCATAATAAGAAAAAGCGATTAATTTAGTAATTTTTTTTTAGATATTTAGAACACCCATTTAATTTTAAACTCAATGCCTCAAAGAATAATTATATGTGAACATTGCATATCTTTCTGATAACAAAAGACATATGTATACATTTGGAATTTCTTACTAATTCATTCTTTTCCTCATACAACCTTGATATTTACCTACATACAACTTCCATATATACCTCCTTTCTATTATGAGCAAGATTTGCTCTTGGATTGTTCATCTTCAGAAACCCCTTCTCAGGAAACATCACCTCGTACTTTCCCCAGGCCTGCCTATTTACATTTATTGCTCTTAGTTGAATTTTAACAGGTTGGAGCTAATAAGCAACAAAATCACTCACCCAGAATTTCCATAAAACAAAGAGCTACTCTTTTTGTGAAATTATTCAGCATTAATCATTTTAAAGAGATAAATTTAATAAGCTACAATAATTGACTATCTTTGTAGTACTTTTACCCTTTCAACTGAATAGAATGGACTGAAATTGTGAAAACTTTTCTATTAAACCTCTCACATGAATGGTGTAATGGCACAATGCTTATTCACATAAATGAACAGATAAGTGAAAGAAAGAAAAGAGAGAGAGAGAGAGAGAGAGAGAGAGAGAGAGAGAGACAGAGAGAGAAAGTATAAAACAAGAAACTTAGTTAATCCAGTGCTTCAATCTCCTCCATCACATTCCCAGGTTCTACTTAAATGTCCAACAAAGACAGAGAATTCTTTTCCTCCTGAGAAGCCAGTTCACTTTTGCATATTTTAACTGCTGTAGATAACTCCTTATGTGGACCTGAAAATTATGTAGGCAGATAGAAATATATAGTATAACAACTATTTTATTACAACAAAGAACTTCTAAAAAGGTGAGAACTAAATGTACCAAAATAAGTTTGGCTGTCTTTGGATACTAAAACGTGGTTTACATAATATTAGGTATGACCTAATGAGTTTGGCTATTTCAGTTGTGTCACATAAATGGTATCCTGTACTATTTCCCCTTCTGTGTCTGGTTTATTTTACTTAGCCTAATATCCTCCAGGTTCATCTAAGTTGTTGCTTATGGCAGGATTTCCTTCTTTTTAAAAACTGACTGAATAAAATTTTATTGTATTATATACCACATTTTCTTTATCCATTCTTCTGTTGATGGGCATTTAGGTTGCTTCCATGTTTTAACTCTTGTGAATAATGAGGCAATGAACATGGGGGTGCAGATATCTCTTTGAGATCCCGATTCCAGTTCTTCTGGATATATACCTGAAAATGAGATTGCTGGACCATATGGTAGCTTTCTTTTCAATTATTTTGAGGAACCTCCAAACTGTTTTCCATAGCAGTTGCACAATTTCACATTTCTACCAAGAGTGACCATGGGTTCCAATTTTTCCATATCCTTACCAACACTTTTTTTTTTTTTAAAAAAAACCAATGAACTTTGCATTTAAAAGTTCTGCCATAGGGGAACCTACAGATTAAAAAAAAACTTAAGATACATATTAACCAGCCATAAATATGGACTTTATTTGGATACTGATTCAAATAAATGATAAAAAAATAACATTAATGAAATATTTGAAAATGTTAACTTAGCCTGGATTTTTCATGATATTATGAGATTGTGGTATAATATGGCTTGATGTTTATTTTTAAATATCATTAAAATGCATATACTGAAACATTGGTGAATATCTAGGCTCTGATTTGGACGTAATATGAGAAAGAAAGAGAGTGAAGATGTAGATGAAACAGGATTGCCCATGAATTGAAAAGTAATGAATCTGGGTAATAGGTATTTGGGAATTCATTACACTCTTTTATTTTGTATATGTTTAAAATCTTCCATTAAAGAATTTAAATAAAATTTTGTCACAAAATTTCATACCAATTGAATCATTTTCAAATTGGTCGTTTTTATTTGCCTTTTTCAATAATAGTCATGGTTTTTTAAAAAGTGCTACCTGGTTTTATTAGACTCACTCCCCTGACAATCTGAATCCTGTCTTAACATCCCAGTGAACTAAGTCCTCTTAGCTTACAACACAGATATTTTTACCTTGGAAAATCCTTAACCAACTTTTTTCTTGGTGCACTGCAAAATACAAAAGATCTGTCCTGATTGCAAAATACAAGATCTGTCCTGATTTTTCCGGTAACTTTTCAGAGAACTAGCACAAGGTTCTTGCTGTAGAGCTCATTATTCGGATGTTTGTGTCTACACTTGCATTTAAAATCTTATAAATCTGAAGAAACAGTACTTTACCCTGAAAATTCTTTCCCACGATGTCCTTCTTTGTCTTACCTCTAATTTGCTTGCTGCCCTTGATGATTTTGAGCACTTTCTTGGGAAAACTGCACAAACAGTTTTGAGGGAAGCAAGACAAAATTATTTGCTAGCCTACAGCAAGGTACGTGCCATAAAAAGTCCAGAGCCTTGTGGTAGCCACAATTTTGAATTTCAGAATTAGTTTCTACTTCTCTACCAGCAGCATCTCTTTTTTTCAGCCCAAGTCAAATAGCTTTGTATCCCTTAAACAATCTGTAGACAACTGCCATCCTTCAGAATATCTATTCAAATGACATCTCAATCACTTCAAATATATGCTGGAAGAAGGTGAAAGACTTAGAAAGACTGTGGGAGATAGGAAATGAGAGCATTAATATAACATGTCTATTATTTTATTTTAAGCTAGTAGGCTAGTTTTCGAGGTCATCTTCCAAGATTGCACAAAATGTATCCATTTCTTTTGTTTCTTATCACTGTTTCTGAACTGTAAATGCCCTGTAACTCCAAAGACACGCATTTAGTCATCTTTAACCAAGAATCATTTGGAAATAGAAGTTAATTCAGGTGGCAAAAAAATTTTCAATTATCTTTCAGTATAACTTTGTAAATATTCCTTTTGTCATCAAATACCAAATTGTACATTTTCTTTTTTCTCTTTTAAAAAAAATTCAATCAAAATCGAATAATAAAAACTAATTGTAGGTCTCAGGTATGTGAGTACTGGTTTTTAAAAATAAAAATATAATTAAGAATTCTTAGCAAAACAGTAGAGACTAAAATAAGCTGGAGAGGGATGGGTACTGAAATATATTTTTCCATCTGTGGAAACCAAAGGTTCAAATTTGCATAATCATTACATTACTTATTTCTGGTCTTAGCTAGTCTTTTGAAATACCCGTTTTGTTTGATGTGGGCTCCAAAATGTGTTTGGGCAACAAGTGTGATACATGTTTACCCTAACACCATACCAACCTTACCCTGTGCAAGCTTTAATAACCTTCAATGACCTAATTCATTAAAAAATATGCTTCTTGTTGAGAGTGCTTTAATGATTTCATTGCCATTTGCACTTTCTACATATCTAAGTACTAATTTAAGACCATGTGAGCTTTAAGCATTAAACGTGATTTCAAAATAGGAAACAAAGATTTTTTTTTTCCAATCTTGATCTGTCCCAATGTCAGCTTGTGTGGACATTTTTGAAATCATTGATCTGGTTTTCTGTGTACCCTATGCCCTTGCTGAAGTTTGTACTTACAAACTGTTTATTGTGCCCTGCATGGCTCTGATTTTGAAATTCCAATTTGGAAAGCTTTATTTACTCAGATTCCATAATGCTGATCTGGCGGTCGTTAGGAGCAGGATTTGTTCCTTTACATGTGAGGGTTGTGGGAAAAATCAAAATTTGTTCTCTTCTCAAGAAGCTCTCCTTCTTCCTGTTGGCTTTGGAATAGTCAGGAAAACAAAACAAAAAACAGGAACAAACTTGTCCCCTAGTTTGTTTTTGCTCATCTATGACATTTCTCTTTACATCTCACGTTGATGTATCAGAAATTTTATGTAGTTAGTAATATAAATTATTCAGCTTGAAGAAGTTGATTGAGGAATCTCCTATCATCAAAATTTCTAGTTGAGCTGGCAGTGTCATTGGGGAAAGCTGTGACAGTGGCCCGAGCTCAACCAGACTTCCGGACATAAACGTTGTCATAAGCACAAAATATTCTGTGTTCACCTACCTGAGTGTAAGGTCCTCAAGGGGCTCCTGAAAAGAGAGCTCCTGTGAGTTTGCTGACCTACACAACCACAGCAAGTATTGCTTTGCGTACACTGCTAAAACCATTCTCAAGTGTTAAGCGCTAAGCTCTTGGTGCCCTATGACATGCAGTGTTTCATAACCAGGAAGATTTATTTGTTTAAGCTTATCATATCACAGACAAGGCAGTAAGTTATTTCTTTTTATAACATAACAAATATCCATATGGTTAAAAAATTTTAAACAGCTCAAAACAATATATAATGAGTTTCCCTTTACCTATTCTGAAAACTTGCATTTAATAAACAGAGGTAGGTAGATAGATAGATAGATAGATGAGTAGATATACATATATCTGTAGATATATAATAAAGCTTATTCATATTAAGCAATAGTCTAAAACTGTTAAAAAGAATAAAGTAGGTCCGGCCCGGTGGCTCAGGCGGTTGGAGCTCCGTGCTCCTAACTCCGAAGGCTGCCCGTTGGATTCCCACACAGACCAGTGGGCTCTCAACCACAAGGTTGCCGGTTCAACACCTCAAGTCCTGCAAGGGATGGTGGGTTGTACCCCCTGCAACTAGCAATGGCAACTGAACCTGGAGCTGAGCTGCGCCCTCCACAACTAAGACTGAAAGGACAACAACTTGAAGCTGAATGGCACCCTCCACAACTAAGATTGTAAAGGACAACAACTTAACTTGGAAAAAAGTCCTGGAAGTACACACTGCTCCCCAATCAAATCCTGTTCCCCTTCCCCAATAAAACCTAAAAAGAAGAAAAAGAATAAAGTAGATCTCAATGTGCTGACATGTAAATTGTCTTTAAGAAATATCAATGTAATGTATATGCATAAATACTTTTTTTACTTATTTTTTACAAATTCCTATGTGAGCTTAATTTATTTCACCAATTTTATTTTGATGAGCATTTAGGTATGCTCAATATTTTATGGTTAACACCCTTGTAGAATAAGTTGTTATGCTCAGAGAGTACTGGTTTCTGGAAGCTGAATTTCTGTATCAAAGTGCAGACAGTTTTTGATAGATGAGCCAAACTGCTCTCCAGACCTGATGAACATTATATAAATAAGTCTGATTCTCTATGTTCTTGCTGGTAGTTGGTATTATCAAATGTTTTCATTTTTGCTAATGTATAGGGTAACCACATTATTTACTAGCATTTCTTAATTACAAATGAGTTTGGGAGATATTTCATATAGTTATAAACCATTTGTATTTGCTTGGTGTGAACTCACTTATCTTTGCCTGTTTATCTATATTTATTTATTGATGTTTATATTTATTGATTGATTTATAACTCTTTAGTTTTCTTATGTTAAGGGAATGTGCTGCAATTAAGGAAATTAATACTAAATGGTTAAACTTAGTTTACGGCATTTTTTTTCCTTAATGGTCAAGTGAAAATTTTAATTATCACAGAGTCATATTTGCCCATCTTATCCTCTGTGGCTTCTAAGTTTTTCTGTCTTGCTCAGAAAGACCTTATCCAATCCAGCATTATGGAAATATTTGCCTGTTTTACTAATTTTATAACTTCTTGTTTCTACTTAATATTTGAAGTCATCTGGAAAATGTTATGTGTTAGGAGTGAGGATCAATTTTATTTTTTCCAAATGGCTAGATTTTTGCTTCCACAACCTTTACATTTTGTCTGTTTTACCATTCACAGATTACACGCCATCATATACTGAATTCCAAAATGATTTTGTCTTCATTTCTGAATTTTCTATTCCATTGATCAAATTAATTTTCATGACTTGAACAAAGTATTTTCTAATGATGTCATTCATTCATCTATTACTATACAATAAATCATTTCAAAACTTTAAAACAGTAGTTTATTGTTCATCATGATTCTGCGGATTGGCAGTCTGGGAGGTCCTTCTGCTGGTCTTTCCTGGAATCATTTATGTGGCTACAGTCATCTGACAGTTTGACAGTGAGTGGAGAGTCCAGATGGATTCACTCACATATCTGGCAATTGGTGCTGGCTATTCACTAGGTCACCATCGTTCTCCTTTCATTGCTTTTCATCTCCTAGTAGGTTATCTTGCCGTCCTCACATTCCGGTGGTCTCAGAATTCCAAGAAGGCAAGCTCCAAGGCAAAAACGCTGATCAAGTCTGTGATCCCCCCACACACATTTACTCATGTTCCACTGGACAAAACAAGTCATATGGCCAAGCTCAGATGCCATGTTTGAGAGGACTTAGATCGCTCCATTGACAGAAGTGGTTAAGAATCGGTTGCTTTTTTAATCCACCACACTGGCTATTAACTCAATTTCATTTCTAATTTTGTATGTTTGTGCTTTCTTTCCCTTATTCTTAATTGGGATTCATTGTGGTTTATATATTTTATTCTTGCAGGGATTTTTCTCCCCAGAGAACTTTCTTGGGTAAATTTATTATTAGGTATAAAATTTTTCTGTGTATATAAAATATATATGTATTTTTCTTTATTATATATATTTATATATTCTATACTATAACAAAGTATATATTATATATTTATATAAAATTACATAGTACATATATTATATACATAATATATGTATATTCTAGCCCCTAAGAGCACTACTTTAGCTTAATCCTATTGATTCTATTTTCCTTCTTACCATTTTTTAAATATTCTGCATTTGCAATTCCAGTTTCTATTTTGAATGGGTTTAGTTAAGAGATAATTTTAAATAAAATTTTTGTTTTTTTACAACCAGAGACTAAACTTTGTACTACACTGAAATTTTAGCAATTATTGGTCTATTAATTGTGACCTAATTTATGACCTATTTTTATAAATTGGAAACATATGAATAAAAAAGTTATTCTGCGTTTTCAAGTTATAGCCTTTGACATGGATGTGTAACTGGTAAGGGAAATGTTATAAATACATATGGATATGTAGACATTTATCTATATAATGTTTCAGAACACAGTCTTTGATGTTTTATAGATATGAGTATGGATAATTCATGAGAAAATTTGCATACATATAATATTGGTCATAATTAATCTACAAAAATTATCTCAGTAATTTCTAAATATAAATACAAACCAAAGTATATCTTTTGATTTTAGTTAACAAGCAATAATAAAAAATACATTACAAAAAACATCCCTCTCTTAATAATTCCATTCAAAATAAAAGTCAAAATTAAAAGCACAGAATACGTACTTAGAAAATGATGAGAATGAAAATAATGGGATCAGGCTAAAGCAGTTCTGAGGGAAAAAAAAATATATATATGCATACCATTTCTTTTGTTAATTTTGTCATATGGATTCTTTACTTATATTTTGTCTACTTAATTTGTATATCTATTCGTTCTAGTATTTCCTACAGATTTTGCTTAGTGATTGTGATGTCATTTCATAAATAAATATTCTTAAGATCTAATCTTTATTGTAGATTGTACCCTTTATCATTATAAATTCCCTCATTCATCTTTTCACTGCTTTTTGTCTTGAACTCAATTGTTCCTGATATTGACATTATGTACTCTTTTTTTGCCAGGGTGGCAATTTCCTGTATGGGTTTGCTCTGATATTCTTGATCTGTGAAGCTCAAAAACTTGATTTTCCTCCCCTAGAACATAATGCTTCAAGTTTATAAACTAAAATTCTGTCTCATCCCAGAGACATTTTCTTGTATTATATATTTGAATATTTTATCTTCCATATATGGAGTTCTCTACTTCACGAACATTATGTGTCATTGTTTTGGTTCTTCTTTATCTGACTGGCACATTTATTATTTGTTCTTGTTTTTTAATCTAATGGTATTTTGCATTTTCATACACTGAAGCCTTCCTCCACATCAATCATTGTATTTTTAGCTATATATTTTGCTTTTTTGTTTCTAATTTCTGTTGATTATATAATAATGTTTGTGATCTTTAATTATTTCCTTAGGTCTACACTGTCCTTTTTGTCTCATTCTGTTGTGTTATATTTGCGGGGAGGAAAATTTTCCTTTGATCCTCTTAGGGTTCCTGAATAAGTCTGAAAATTAAACTAATAAATTAACAGGAGCAAAGCATACACATTTATTTAATATAAATTTTACATCACACAGGTGCCTTCATAATGAAATGAAGACTAAAAGAAACAGACTTGAATATTTTTATGCTAGGTTTGATGAAGAATAGACAGTCGTATAGGGATATGATAGGTCAAGGAGTATAAGGTAATAACACTACACTGTGAGAAAATGAGCAAGGCCTGCTTGTTTGGATTCTTCTAGGTTTCCCCTTGTCTTTGGCTATAAAAATGATCCTCTCTATATAGGGTGTTGTCACGCAGCAGCCTAGCCAATTGGCTCCCCCGTGCCTTTCCCTAAGGAAAGAAGAGTCTGTGAGACTGTGCCTTTCTGGGACCTTGCTTCACCTTTGTGCTTATGCTTCATGCCTCTCTGTTTGGCCCCCAAAAGATGGTTTGCCAGCCAATGATGGGTAAGATTTCTGTGTGAGAAACAACCCAAGCCAGGCAGAACCATGTGGGGACCACCAGGAGAATTCACGGAGTTGATAGAGGGGGGCACAGCCCCCACCTTCCCCCAGCTAAGCAGAGCTTCTGCCTATGTGGCTAAATTCCTTCCCATAACCTGCTAGGGAAGTGAGTCAGTAAAGTGATTACATCAGCTCTCCCTTTAACAATTAGTTTCAGCATAAAGAATTTGTCCCGAGGAAGGCACATACCATCATCATTAAGACATCTTGTGACTTTCTGTTTTGGCTGTTTGCAGACCATGGTGATTGGTTTGAATCAGTTTTCTGATATGATGTATGAGACTCACAGACCATGGAAAAAACAATGCTACTTCCTTGTATGTTTATCAACAAAGCCACAAATCAGCCCGATTCGGGGCTCCAGTCCCTCAAAGACTATGAGACCGTTGGTCTTCTTTGTTTTAACTGCATTCATCTTTGTCTCTTTCTTTCTTAAAACGTTTGACCTAATGCCACCCCTTCTTGTTCCCTCACTGCCCGTGTTGCGTTGGACATGACAATATGGAGGGCACTTCTCACATGAGGATTGTAATGCCTGTTTCAAAAGAGAAGAGTGTAAGGAAGTTTGGAGTGACCTACCTGCTTCTGCCATTTCCTCAAAATTTTTCATTTTAAAATATTAAAAAAAAAATATTCAGTATTCCAAGGTACCATATTTTGGGGTAGCGTGTCTTGAACCACATCAGTATCTATTGTTTGAATACTCATTTTATTTACTTTGACTCTCATTCATTTATTACAAAACATGAAGCACTTGTAGGAAACTACTTTTTGTTTCATGGGGCATGTTTTCCTCCAAACTGAATTCATTACCTATCCTTTACTTGATATTTTTTTCTTTGTATTTGTATATTCACATTTTTGATGATGTCACTCAGCAGTGGTTGTGATAGAAAACCTTGGTGAAAATTGAGACACCTAAATGTCATCAAAATGGTGGCGTGAGGTGAGCCTCTGGATATCTCCCCTGGAATTTACAACAAATTGAAAACCTATAACTCCACAAAGGACTCCCTACACAGCAGACAGGCAAGACGAAGAGTCTCACTACTGAATTGGGCAAATTGCGCGAGCAGGGGAGGAGGGAAGGGAGAAGTGCGGAGACGGAGCCGCGCAGGCACAGGACGCAGACCTAGCTCAGTGCTCTGAGCTTGCTTCATCCCAGAACTACCGCAGCTGCGGGAGAGTGAAGAACTCGGACTGCTAGGGCTCCGTTTATGGCCCACAGGGCTGAGGGGACAGCATATAACGGCAGACACCTCGGAGAAAAGACTGAGGGAAGAAGGCTGAAAACAGTGGTTTAAGCCCTCACTGCCACAGAGAAGGAAGCCTTAGGCACTGAGATGAGCCGCCCCCTCCATACTCGCCCAGAGGTCACCCCACCCCGACCTGCCCAGTGGTAGAAGTGGAACAGTAGCAGTGTCAGATCAAAAGAACAGAATATTTGCAGTTCTGAGAATTGTGGTCCACAGACACAGATTCACAGCCCAACTAGTACTGGCAAAGGGGAGGGAGCTATGGAAGCAGGACCAGCTGTGGTGGTGGTCGCAGCCATTACTCTGGGCCAATTCTCACAACTCACCCTGCCCCTGTCCCCACTGATCTGGATGGATCCCAGCAGTAGTAAACAGAACAGCTGAAACACACAGGCTCTGAATCTGGTGCAGGAAGAGCTTGGGAACTTCAAAAGCTCTCCGCATACCCACAGGGACACGGTACCCTATGACCCAGGCGAACTGTTAACAGAGGAGAAGCCCGCCTTCCAGGGAATCCCCCACTGTGTGAGTAGCTGGAATAGTGAGGAGAAAACAACACTACAGTGTGAGAGAGAAAAAAAGGCTGCAGTTGGAGAGAAAATAAAACATTCTACCAACACGTATTGGAAACAAAAGAAAGAACTCTTCCTATCAACCTGTTGCAGAACCCACTCCTGTAGATGTCTAGGAAGAGAAATAATAAATCAGTAATTGCCATGAATAACCAAGGCAGCAAGACAGCTCAGAAAGAAAGTGAAAAGTCTGCAGAAAATGAACTTAAAGATATGGAAATATGTGACTTAAATGACAGAGAATTCAAGACTGCAGTTCTGAAAAACTCAATGAGATACAAGAAAACACAGAAAAACAGTTTAATGAACTCAGAAACACAATCAAAGAACAGCATGAACATTTTACCAAAGAGATTGAAATTTTAAAAAAGAACCAAATAGAATTTCTGGATATTAAGAACTCAATAGAAGAAATTAAGAATGAAATAACCAGCTTAGGTAGTAGAGTTGACCGATGGAGGAAAGAATCAGTGACATCGAAGATAGAAACCTGGAAATTACATGGATGGAAGAAGAAAGAGACTTGAAACTTAAAAGAAATGAAAGAACTCTACAAGAACTTTCTGACTCCATCAGAAAGAGCAACATAAGAATAATGGGCATACCAGAAGGAGAAGAAAGAAAGAAGGGAACAGAGAGTATATTCAAACAGATAGTTGATGAGAACTTCCAACTTGTGGAAAGAACTGGATCGTCAAATCCAAGAAGCAAATAGAACATCTAATTACCTCAATCCCAACAGGCCTTCTCCAAGGCATACTGTATTGAAGCTGTCAAAAATCAACAACAAAGAAAGAATCCTCAAGGCAGCCAGGGAAAGGAAGACAGTAACCTACAAAGGAAAGCCCATTAGATTATCATCACATTTCTCAGCAGAAACTCTACAAGCCAGGAGGTAGTGGAACCAAGTATTCAAACTATTGAAAGAAAGAAATTATGAGCCAAGAACAATATATCCAGCAAAGATATCCTTTAGATATGAAGAAGGAATAAAGACTTTTCCAGACATACAGAAGCTGAGGGAATTTTCTAATACATGCCCTGCACTACAAGAAATACTAAAGGAGGCTATTTGACCACCATCAACAGGGACAATTTGTGGCAACCAAAACATAAAAAGGGGAAAGTAAAGGCCTGAACCGAAATATGGGAATGGATAAAGTAGGCATGCTGAATAAAATGGAATACTCTGAATATCAAACTTTCTTTTACATAAACTTAAGAGTAACCACTCAAAAAAAAAAATCCAGAACTGAAATATATACTGTAATAAAAGAAGAAACAGAGGGAAACATCATAGAATCCCACCACACAGAAATAATAGACAACAAGAAAAAGGCAAAGAAACAATGGAGACACAACCTTACCAGAAAACTAAAGATAGAATGACAGGAAATCCTCACATATCAATAATCACCCTAAATGTAAATGGACTGAACTCACCAATAAAAGCACAGAGTAGCAGATTGGATCAAAAACTAAACCCAACCATATGCTGTCTCCAAGAGACACATCTCAGCTACAAGGACAAGCATAGACTCAAAGTGAAAGGGTGGAAATTGACACTCCAAGCAAATGGTATCCAGAGAAAATCAGGTGTAGCCATAATGATATCAGATGAAACAGACTTCAGGATGAAAAGGAACCCAAGAGACAAAGATGGACATTTCATAATGGTAAAGGGGACTATACAACAAGGAGACATAACAGTCATCAATATGAATGCCCCCAATCAGGGAGCACCAAAATATACCAAGCAACCACTAAAAGAACTAAAGGAAAATTGACAAAAACACATTTATACTAGGGGACTTAAATACATCATTGACAGCTATGGATAGATCATCCAAACAGAAAATAAATAACAAAATAGCAGCCCAAAATGACACATTAGATGAAATGGACATAACTGACATATATACAGCACTTCATCCTAAAACATCAGACTATACGTTTTTTTCTAGTGTACATGAAACATTCTCAAGGATAGACCATATATTGGGACACAAAATCAGCCTCAGCAAATTTAAGAAGATTGAAATCATACCAAGCATATTCTCTGATCACAAGGCTTTGAAATTGGATATCAACTGCAAAAAGAAAGCGGGAAAAACTGCAAATACATGGAGATTAAACAACATACTTTTAAAGAATGAGCAGGTCAAAGAAGAAATTAGAGGAGAGACCAAAAGATACATAGAAACAAATAAGAATGAAAATACATCCTACCAAAATTTTGGGGATGCAGCGAAAGCAGTTTTAAGAGGGAAATTTATATCATTACAGGCCTATCTCAAGAAACAAGAAAAATCCCAAATAAACAACCTCACGTTACACCTTAAAGAACTAGAAAAAGAAGAACAAATGAAACCCAAGGTCAGCAGAAGAAAGGAAATAACAAAAATCAGAGCAGAACTAAATGAAATAGAGAACAAAAAGACAATAGAAAAAATTAATGTGACAAAGAGCTGGTTCTTTGAAAAGATTAACAAAATTGACAAACCCTTGGCTAGACTCACTAAGATAAAAAGAGAGAAGACACTAATTAACAAAATCAGAAATGAAAAAGGGGAAGTTATCACGGACACCACAGAAATACAAAGGATCATCCAAGAATACTATGAAGGACTATATGCCACCAAATTCAATAACCTAGAAGAAATGGACAAGTTCTTAGAAACATATAGCCTTCCTAGGCTGAACCATGAAGAAATGGAAAATCTAAACAGACCGATCACCAGTAACAAAATTGAATCAGTCATCCAAAACCTTCCCAAAAGCAAAAGTCCAGGACCAGATGGTTTCACTAGTGAATTCTACCAAACCTTCAAAGAGGATCTAATACCAAAGCTGCTCAAACTCTTCCAAAAAATGGAACAAGAGACAGTAATCCCTAACTCATTTTATGAGGCCAACATTACCGTGATACCAAAACCTGGTAAGGACAAGACAAAAAAAGAGAACTATAGACCAATATCTCTGATGAATATAGATGCAAAAACCCTAAACAAAATTCTAGCAAATTGAATGCAAAAATGCATTAAAAAGATTATTCATCACGACCAAGTGGGGTTCATCCCAGGGGCACAAGGATGGTTCAACATATGCAAATCCAGCAATGTGATACATCATATAAACAACATAAAGGACAAAAATCATATGATTATATCAATTGATGCAGATAAAGCATTTAACAAGATACAACATCCATTTATGATTAAAACACTTAATAAAATAGGTATAGAAGGAAAATACCTTAACATAATAAAGGCCATATATGACAAGCCCTCAGCTAATCTCATCATTAACGGTGAAAAACTGAAGCCCTTTGCTCTACATTCACGAACACGTCATGGCTGTCCCCTATCACCTCTGCTTTTCAACATAGTGTTGGAAGTCCTTGCCAGAGCAATCAGGCAAGAGAAAGAAATAAAAGGCATCCAAATTGGGAATGAAGAAGTTAAATTGTCACTCTTTGCAGATGACATGATGCTATATATAGAAAACCCTAAAGACCCCACCAAAAAGCTATTAGAAACAGTCAACAAATACAGTAAAGTTGCTGGCTACAAAATCAACGTACAAAAGTCCATTGCATTCCTATATACTAACAATGAAATCTCAGGAAAAGAAATAAAAACAAACAACTCCTTTTGCAATTGCAGCAAAAAGAATAAAATACCTAGGAATAAAGTTAACCAAGGGTGTGGAAGACCTATATGCTAAAAACTACAAGACATTTTTTTAAAAAATTGAAGAAGTCATAAAAGAAATGGAAAGACATTCCATGCTCAGGGATTGGAAGAATCAACATAGTTAAAATGGTCATATTACCCAAAGCAATATACAGATTTAATGCAATCGCCATCAAAATCCCAATGGAATTTTTTAAAGAAATAGAACAAAATGTCATCAGATTTGTTTGGAACCACAAAAGACCCCGAATAGCCAAAGCAATCTTAAGAAAAAAGAGCAATGCTTTAGGTATCACACTCCCTGACTTCAGCTTGTACTACAGGGCTACAATAATCAAAACAGCATGGTATTGACAGAAAAACAGACACATAGGCCAACGGAATAGAAATGAGAACTCAGAAATAAAACCACATAAATACAGACAGATAGTTTTTGACAAAGAAGCAAAAAACATACAATGGAGAAAAGACAGCCTCTTCAATAAATGGTGCTGGGAGAATTGGATAGCCACGTGCAAAAGAATGAAACTGGACTGCTATCTGTCACCATGTACCAAAATTAATTCAAAATGGATCAAAGACTTAAGCATAAGGCCTGACACAATAAATTGCATAGAAGAAAACATAGGTACTAAACTTATGGACCTTGGGTTCAAAGAGCATTTTATGAATTTGACTCCAAAGGCAATGGAAGTAAAAGCTAAAATAAATGAATGGGACTATATCAAACTTAAAAGTTTCTGCACAGCAAAAGAAACCATAGACAAAATAAACAGGCAATCAGCTGAATGGTAGAAGATTTTTGCAAATAGTGCCTCCAATAAGGGGCTAATATCCAAAATATACAAGGAACTCATGCAACTCAACAACAAAAAAACAAGCAGCCCAATTGAAAAATGGGCAGAGGACCTGAAGAGACATTTCTCCAAAGAGGGCATACAAATGGCAAATAGACATATGAAAAAATGCTCAACATCACTAATCATCAGAGAAATGCAAATCAAAACCACAATGAGATATCACCTCACCCCAGTTAGAATGGCTATCATCAACAAGACAAATAGTACCAAGTGTTGGAGAGGCTGTGGAGAAAAAGGAACCCTCATACACTGCTGGTGGGAATGCAGACTGGTGCAGCCGCTATGGAAGGCAGTGTGGAGGTTCCTCAAAAAGTTACAAATAGAATTACCTTATGACCCAGCAATCCTTCTCCTGGGTATCTACCCAAAAAATCTAAAACCATTTATCCATAAAGACACGTGTGCTCCAATGTTCATTGTAGCTTTGTTTACGGTGGCCAAGACATGGAAACAACCAAAATGTCCTTCGATAGATGAATGGATAAAGAAGTTGTGGTATATATACACAATGGAATACTATTCGGTGGTAAGAAAAGATGAAATAGAACCGTTTGTGACAACATGGATGGATCTTGAGATTATAATGCTAAGCGAAATAAGTCAGACAGAAAAAGCAGAGAATCATATGATTTCACTGATATGTGGTATATAAACCAAAAACAACAAAAGAACAAGACAAACAAATGAGAAACAAAAATTCATGGACACAGACAGTAGTTTAGTGGTTACCAGAGGGTAAGCGGGGAGTGGGGTAGTAGATGAGAGTAAAGGGGATCAAATATATGGTGATGGACGGAGAACTGACTCTGGGTGGTGAACACACAATGGGATTTATAGATGATGTAATACAGAATTATACACCTGAAATCTATGTAACTTTACTAACAATTGTCACCCCAATAAACTTCAGTTAAAACAAAAGAAAGAAAGAAAATCGAGACACCGTAGAAAGACTTGAAACTCTTGGGTTTTTCTCTTTTACCCAAGTCTATGTTAGAAGATACTCATGCAACCCCTAGCCCATCTGTGCTTACTGCTACCTTAGAACTTACATTTTATTGTAATTGTTTATTTATCTGTATTTCCCATTAGGTCATTGGTGTTCAGAGAATAGGTCCAATCAATCTGCATCATAGTCACCCCAGGGGCTTACTGAAAATAAAGATGCTTGAGTCTCTCTCCACAGATACTGAATCTAAATTAGTGAGGGTGAACCTTAGGGCTCTGCATTTTAAACTCAATTCTTAGTAAGACTTTCTGCATAAACTCTGAGCTGCTTGGAGGTATCTTGCTTATCATGGCTTTAATATGGTGCTAAAAAATAGAGTAGGGGCTCAAGATATCAGTATTGGATGAAGAAGTAAATGAATAAAGAAGCTGCATATTATGTGTACCTTACAGTATGTGATGTATGACAATTATGTTTGCGAACTTGTTGCAACGATGTTGCCAACCTTTTTTGATATCAGAGGGATTAATCTTTATGAATTTGTACCAACGGGACAAACAGTTAAACAAATTTACTATTTGGAAGTGCTGAAAAGGCTGCGTGAAAAAGTTAGACAACCTGAACTTTTCACCAACAATTCATGGCTCTTGCATCATGACAACGCACCAGCTCACATGGCACTGTCTGTGAGGGAGTTTTTATCTAGTAAACAAATAACTGTATTGGAACACCCTCCCTACTCAGCTAATCTGGCCCCAGTGTCTTCTTTCTTTACCCAAAGATAAAGAAAATATTGAAATGAAGACATTTTGATGACATTCAGGACATCAAGTGTAATACAATGACATCTCTGATGGCCATTCCAGAAAAAGAGTTCCAAAATTGCTTTGAAGGGTGGACTAGGCACTGGCGTCAGTATATAGCTGCCCAAGGGGAGTACTTCAAAGATTACTATAGTGATATTCAGCAATGAGGTATGTAGCACCTTTTTTAGGATGAGTTTGTGAACTTAACTCTCCAACCTCATATGTTTTAGCCAGAGAAGGTGACATCAGTTGCTAAATTTTAGGGTTTTTTTTTTTTTTTTTTTTCACCATTGCCTAGTCTAGTGAAACAGTGTAATGTTTTATGAAGTCTCCCCATCACCTTTTTCTCTGCTTTTCTTATTATCAGTATCCTAAAAATTTATTTCAATAAAACATAGGAAAATTTCTTATGCAATAAAGACTCTGTACTGAAATAACTCAGCTTGGAATGTCATTTAGTGATTGATAACTATTTGGCTCCAGAAGTAGAATCATCAGCAATCATTGTTGATAAACTCTGACAGACTTAGGTTTGCCAAATACTTTTCCCCTTAGTTGGAACAGAAAGAAGTTTATTGCAATAACCATACTGTTGTGAAATACACTGGCATTGGAGTCTGAAAGACATATGTTTGAGTCTCATTTCTGTCTCTTGCTATCTGAAACTCAGTACCTATTCAGGAGCTGTTATGATGACACAATGAGCTCACACATGTAAATAATTCAGCATGGACATGTACCCATAAGTTATAATGATTATTTTTTTAATTATAAATAATTTGAGAATGAACTATAATAAATAATTGTGTCTGGGAGGCACTGTAGCTTAATAATTGTAGCTATATGCAAAAATGATTTCAGTATAAAATATTAGATTAACTATGTAGAAAAGTATTTTAAAATTTGTAAGTATGATCTATATAATGAACAGTTAGAAAAGTGGGTAGGAGAATAATAGAATATAAATTCAAATTTACCAATCAAATTGTTTTTACTTAAAAGGATTCTGGGAATTAGCATGATGTTCATTCCAAGTGCCTGAGCAGTGAACATGGAGGAAAGGGGAGTGTTGCTTCACTTGGCAGAAGATCCTGTTCTCTTCTACAAGAATAATCAGTACATCAATCAAAACAATTGACATGATATGCTGCAAATGCAGCATGGGACTATCGAAGACCCATTAGCTTGAGCAAACAGGACAACAGAAATCTTATAAAAGAGCTGAAAAAGACCTTAGAGACAAACTCCATCAACATCAATATGAAGATAAAAATCTCTGCTGCCCTTTAGTTCAGTTTTGGTTAGGCATCTCATTCCTAGCTAATGTTACCATCTACAGTAAATATAAGAATAAAATATAAAATCTGGGATTAACTTTGATGGATTGTGTGATTGAATTAGAACATCCAGTAAGATTTTGTGTCTGTTGTCAAATTTGTCTAAGCTATCTTCCTTGAAATTTAGCCTTCTAAATGTCACATTTTCAAAAATTCTATTGGATACACTTTGACCAATTTTACTGGATTCTGGCCCATCTGCTTAGAAAACCAGGAACAACCATCAGGATGGCCAAGTGTTCTAAGTTGCTGTCTTCAAAACACCAGCAGGAAGAAGTTATAGAATCTGGATATGCATATGTGTTTTCCTTCTATAGGATTGGAATCAGGCTCCCAGAGAGAAAACAAGCCCAATTTTAAAGGGGTTATTTGGGTAGAATCTTGACTCTTGGTAAGATTGGCTACACATTCAGAGTATGCTGACTAGGCACAAGTACCTACCAACCTTTCATAAACATGCTACTATGTCATCCAAACCCTGACATTTTAAATACAATATCTGAGAAAAATTTAAATCAGTGTGTTATAATCAAGTTGAATAAGCCTGATTTATATTTAAGGTATATAGGCATCCACCAATTTGGGATAAATCAGGGAAGAAAGTTTCAGTATAAAGAGGTGATTGCAAGGGAAATTTCAGATCCATAAAGGATTTTTTCTCCTGAGTTCCCTTAGCAACATATTTCTTTTGTGTGGGGAATTGCCCAAAACAGAAACCCCTCAGAAAGAGAAATACAAAAAATCATCTTCTGATATATGTGTTCTAAGTTAATTTGTCATTCGTTAATCAAGAATCATGCATTTTTACCTTTGACCTAATAATTCCACTTTTAGGACATTTCAGGAATATCACTTAAAGAAATCATCAGAAATAAAGATTTGTGTTTGGGGGGATTCTGGTCAAGATGGCAGAGCAGGTAAATGCTGTGCTTGCCTACTCACATGACTACATCAAAATTACAACTAAACTACAGAACAACCATCATTGAGAATCACCTGAAGTCTAGCTGAACTAAAGCCCTACAACTAAGGACATACAGAAGAAGCCACCTCAAGACTGGTAGAATGGGTGGAGATATGGAACTGGCAGGTCCCACACTTACATGTGACCGTTAAAAATCAGGAGGCATATACTGGTTGTGGAGATCCCTCTGGAGGAGAGAAGGATCCCAGCCCCACAAAAGGGGTCCCATCCCAGGGTTCCAGTGCCAAGGATAGAAGTCCCCATAACTTCTGATTGTGAAAACCAGTGGAGATTGTGGCTGAGTGAGATGAGGGTGGCTGCAGTCCCAGGTGTTACTCTTAAAGTACAGGAACTCACTCACTGATGGACTCACTTTCTCTGAGCTCCAGTGCTGGGGCAGGAGCTCAAAAGGCACCAGGGACATAGGGGGAGGTACTTAGTTGTCTTGCTTCAGGGCAAGGGCTGACAGAGAAGCTTTCTCACAGATGGAGAAGCTAGAGGAAGCCATTGTTTCTTTGTTGAGCCCTCCTCACTCATGATGTGCAGACATAGGCAGCCAACATAGCTGAGTCTCCATCAACCTGGCTAACACTGTTCATTTGCTTCACCCCAGTGATTTCCTGAGACCCCGCCCCACCCAACTTTCAGGCACAACCAAGCCACTTTTAGTGGCTTTTCCGTACAAAAGGCCTGTCTTGGTTCATGATGCAGACTCTCCTAAAATCTCTCAAAGGTTCACAAAACCCAAAGAAGTAGTATCTGGCTTCAACTTGTCCCATATGTCTGGGTGAGCAGCCCTAAGTCTAGCACTAGTGACAGCCAGCCTTTGTTCATGGCTTGGCCTCTTGAGGCATATCCAAGACCAGCATGGATGGTGGCCAACTTTGGACTGCTTTGTGGCTCATGCCAGGTGGCCCCAGGCAAGCTAAATGTAGCCTGTGGTGGGGCCCCTCCCAGGAGTACTGGGGCAGGAACACCCTGTGGTTAGTTTTGGACCAAACTGGAATATCACCTAGCCACCCCCAAGGACAACACACCCAAAGGGCACAGTGGGCAGGCACCAGAGCCTTGCGAAAGCTAACCCTGCTCTGTAGGGAGAGCCCCAGCACAATGGCTCCTCCACTGTAGTCAGAGCCAGTCCTCATAACCAATCAACCCAAGGGCAAATCCCTCCTATTGATGTGCAAACAGCAACCAAGGCTCAACTACAACAGAAGGGCACATGCAAGGGACACACCTGGAGCACCTAGCTCTGGTGACAAGGGAGACTGCACCATTGGGCCCCACAGGACACCTACTACGAAAGACCACTCTACTAAGACTGGGAGGCACAGCAGCCCTACCTAATACTTAGAGATGAACACAAGGAGGCAGCCAAAATGGGGAAACAAAAAAACATGTCCCAAATAAAACAACAGACAAAGCTCCAGAAAAAGAACTAAATAAAATGGAGACGAGCAATTTACCAGATACAGAGTTCAAAACACTGGTTATAAGGATGCTCAGTGATCTCAGGGAGAACTTCAACAGAGTTAGGAAACATAAAAATGGAGATAGAAAAGAAAAAAAGCCCAGTAAGAAATAAAGAACACAATAACTGAAATGAAGAACACATTAGAGGGAATCAACAGTAGATTAGATGAAGCAGAGAACAAAATCAGTGATTTATAAGATAAGCAATCAGAACAACAAAAAGAAAAAAGAATCCAAAAATAATAAGGACAGTTTAGAGGGCTTCAGGGAAAACATTAAGCACACCAATATTCACGTCATAGGTGTACCAGAAGGAGGAGAGAGAGCAAGAAATTGAAAACCTCCTTGAAGAAATAATGACTGTAAACTTCCCTAACATGGTGAAGGAAATGGGTGAAGCCCAGAAAGCACAGTCCCAAGCAAGATGAACCCAAAGAGGCCCACACCAAGACACATCATAATTAAAATGCCAAACGTTAAAGACAAAAAAAAATCTTAAAAGCAACAAGAAAAAAAGCAGTTAGTTATCTACAAGGGAGATCCCATAAAACTGTCAGCTGATTTCTCAACAGAAACTTTTCAGGCCAGAAGGGATTGGCACAAAACTTTCAAAAGTGATGAAAAGCAAGGACCTACAATGAAGAGTACTCTACCTAGCAAAACCATCTTTTAGAATAGAAAAATAGATAAAGAACTTCCCAGATAAGAAAAAGCTAAAGGAGTTCATTACCACCAAGGAAAGGAAAGTTAAAGGGACTTCTTTAAAATGAAAAAATATATATATGAATAATAAGATGGCGATTACTACATACCTATCAACAGTTACTCTCAACATAAATGGATTAAATGCTCCAATTAAAAGACATAGTGTGGCTGAATGGACAAGAAAAGAAGACCCATACATATGCTGCCTACAACAGACTCACTTTAGATCGAAAGACACACAGACTGAAAGTAAAGTGATGGAAAAAGATATTTCATGAAAATAGAAACAAGCAAACAAAAGCTGGGATAGCAATACTTTACTAGAAAAAATAGACTTTAAAACAAAGGTTATAATAACAAGAGACAAAGAAGAACCTACTAATCCCACTTGTGGGTATTTATCTGAAGAAACTCAAAACAATACTTTGATGGGACATGTGCATCCATATGTACATTGCAGCATTATTTACAATATTGAGGATGTGGAGGCAGCCTGGGTGCCCGACGATGGAAGAATGGATAAAGAGGAGGTGGTTCATATATACAATGGAATATTGCTTGGCCATGGAAGAGAATGGGTTCTTGCCTTCTGCGGTGGCATGGATGGGCCTGGAGATTATTGTGCTGAGTGGAGTATGTCAGACAGATGCAATGTGATTTAGCTTATATGTGGAATCTAAAGAACAAAATAAACAAAACAGAAATAATGTCATAAACACAGGGAACATTTTGATGGTTGCCAGACAGGAAGGGGGTGGGGGAAGGGTGAAAAAGGGGAAGGAAGGAGTACAATTTGGTTGTTATTCAGTAGTCATGGGGATGTAGGGTATAGCATAAGGAATATAGGCAATAATATTGTAATAAATATCTATGGTGTCAGATGGGAACTATTTATTGGGGTGGTAGAGGGGAGGGAGTTTTGGGTGCAGGGTGAAAAAGGTGAAGGGATTAAGAAGTACAAATTGGTAGTTACAAAGAATCATGGGGAATACAATGGCTGTGTGCGATGTCAGAGGGGTAGTGGGTGGGGGGAGGAGGAGGGTTGTCACTGTGTGAGGGATATAAATGATAAATGTCTAACTATTACATTGTTTTGTGCCCCTGAAACTAATAAAAAAATGTTAAAAATAAAAAAATAATAAAAAAATAAAGAGTCATGGGACAAAAAGCAAAGGAAATACAGTCAATGATATGATAATAACTATGCATAGTGCCAGGTGGGTACTACACTAATCAGGGGATCACTTCTTGATTATATAAATGTTTAATCAGTATGCTGTACACCTGAAATTAAAATAATATTAAACGTCAACTGTAATTGAAAAATTGAAAAATGGGGAGAAAATATGAAAAACAATGAGATTCAAATGTCCAGGTATAAAACAAATAAGTCATGGGGATATAATATACCCCATAGGGAACATAGTCAATAATATTGTGACAGCATAGTATGGTGTCAGATGGTTGCTGAACTTACCATGGTGATCACTTCTTTAGGTATATTTAGGTATATAAATGTTGACTCACTATGGTGTTCACCTGAAGCTAATATTGTATGTTTGCTATAGTTTAATAAAATCTTTTTTTAAAAGAAGACTTATGTTTGGTGTTATTCTCTATTTGTAATAGAAAAATTCAATAACATGGAAATAGAGAAACAATATGGAAATAGAGAAAAATAATATAGAAAATTTCAGTTTTAGTTACTTATATAATGAAATATTCTACAGCTATTATAAATCATGGTACAGCAATAGAAATGTTTCTGATATTGAACCAACATTAAAAAAAATATACAGAATGATCTCTGTTTTGTAAGAGAATAATATATGTGCATAAAAAGAGTCTGAAATGAAAACAAATCAAAATGTGATATTGGATACCTCTAGATGATGAGCTTAAAGATGATTTCTATATTTTTACGCTTTTCAGTCTTTCTTAATTTTTCCACAATAATGATATATTGTTTTTCATATTGGAAAAATGCTTTAATAATCTGGTAGTTTCGTGATGAGTTGCTAGCTGCAGGCTCACAGAGGCCGAGTCAGCTATAGGGATATGAATTAAGCCTTTGTGTGGCATTTGGAAAAGGTAAGGAGAGTGTGTCAACTCTATCTTTTCTGCTACAAATACACATGGGGGACTCAAAGAGTAAAACGTGCCCAGTGAGCATGCATTAGCAGGGAGTCAGGGTAGCATTTCTATCATTCCTGCAACATGAACATTAGGATCACTAAGCTTATCTTCACTGAATCTTGCTTCATTTTCCAGAAAAATAGCTTTTATTTTTATTTTTGTACTTGATTATGTGGTTGATATTTTAAACATTTATCCCTATTAGTAATGCCAAGTTCCATTGATATATTTGTACTCTGCTAGCAAGAACAGGCTCAATGGAACTGAATGCTCTGGACATCAATTACTAGAGACAGAAATCAGTTGCTTTTTAAAAGACTTTATTGCAGCTTCCATGCAACAAAGAATGGGAGATTCTACTGTACGTTTACAACTAACCTTGTAGGAATATCAGTTATGTGACTATGGTAACTGCTGGGTCTTATAACTTTAACAAAGATTTTGGCAAGAAAATATTTTGGAAGCATAATAACCAGAATAAATGTACATATTGGCTTGTAATTCATGAATAGTGTAGCAAACATTGCATCTAATAAATGCATAACATTGACTCAATTGTTTAGGCTTCCTTCTAATGGCTGATAAATGCCATAGTTTCTCGAAGTGTCATTTCTCTTAGTCCTTGCATCTGCAAATGGATCATTGATGCAACTCCTCTTCTTTTGAGCAGGAGCTGGTATGTGTGGACCGACAATTATGTACGGTATTGATTTCCTACTTTTTAAAGATTCTGTTTATAAATGTATATATCCAAGAAATGACTCCTAAGATTTTATCCACATGTGATACAGTTTCACAGCCCTTTCCATAGGCTGTAACATGCCAAATTTGGTTCATTGAAAAAAGTTGATTAAGAATGTCTCGATGGCTGCCACACTCAAAGTTGTATGTTATCATAAATTTGAGAAGTCTCCAGACTTCAAGATAAACTTTGATTTCGTTAAGAACAAGCTGACAGTCTTTTACTGGGAGCAAACACTACGTAAGATCAACCCCTTTTAAAATCACTGTAGTGAAACCCACAGAAACTCAAAAATGAACATTACTGTGAATCATTTTGCCTCTCAGAGGGCATATCTAGCATAGATAATAGCTTCTGTTTAACTCAAGATATAGTTTATGGCTCCATAAGAACCACACTATACACTGAGTGCCTGCCGCTTGTCAGAATTTACCTATTCATTACCATATTTAGAATTTAATGAACTTGGTTCCAAATCAGAGAACTGTTAAGAGAAAGTACCCCCAAATTTAGGCCTATTGATTCCAAAGTCTGTGCTCTTTCAAAAATCCAAGCTGTATGATTTCTTGTTTACTATCTGAATCTTCAGATAATTCCTATAATGTTGTGGGGAGAAAAGAGAGGGTAACTTTCACCAGAACTGAAATCAAGGGATGCAATTTATTCTAGGTAAAAAGGGATAATCATTCACTTAATTCCTTCAATTCTTTTGATGCCAGTGGAGGAAATGGTCTTAATATAAAGTCCATGTTTGCAGTAATAATATGAAATTGCTCTTAAATATTTATTCATTAAAATAAAATTTCCAAGTAACGAAAAAACCATGAAGCAAAACTGGTTATTGAGAAGTTAACTGGATTGTTTTCACACAATGCGGTTGAGTAGGTATTTTTATTAGCCTCATTTTACCAGAAAGGAAATAGAGCAGGTTAAGTAAGTTGAGCATAGTAAGTGGTAGTTCTGGGTTTGAACCCGGGTACCCACTTTACTGATTCCCACAGGTGATGATGACAACTGACCCAAAGTTTTAACTGCATGGCAATCTTCACTTTCATGTGAACTTTCAAAATATACTATGCTAAAGAATTTATGCTAGCACATTTTAAATATGCAAATGAATAAATTATATACACAATCCTTTAAGGTGGGCTATATGTAAATAATGATTGAAACACTATATAATTATATAAATATTATGAGTTCCTGCCTTCAAATTATTTCACAATTTTTTTTATTTCACAATTTATTATCTGAATAAAAATAAGTACGTTGATTTAGTGACCTTGAATGTCTGTTATTTCTTTTTGCAGATTTCTTTAATTCTGAATTTGTAGGTAGAACAGAAAATATGTAAGGCAAAATCAATGCACCGTAATTTCTTGGAAAGCTTGATTATAAATAATCAGAATTAGGTTAGAGCATATTCTTCGAATTCAGTGTGCATGCATATTGCCAATTGGTCATAAAAATAGAGGTATATTCTGAAATGACCCAGAGGAATACACAGTTTGCAGAAGTGGATTAACCTCAAGTTCAAACTGTGCTTAGGAAGGATATTATTGATATTGAATACCAAATAGTGACCAATTCTCTATCATTCTGGTTGGTTCTGGAATATGTCATATGAATTGTTTTGCATGATATTTGCTTTCCTGATCTGAGTTTTCTAAGACCAGTCCAAAAATCAATTTCTATTTTTCTGGGCCAGACAAACTGATAGTAAGGGGAAGCAGTCCAGCCATATGTAAAACAGCAGATCAGTTGGGTATTTACATTGCAGTCACCATCAACTTGTGACTTGGGACTCAAAATATCTGTACTCTCTACACTAAACCATGTTCCCACAGGACTGAACTGTATGGAAAGGTGCTCTTTAATAAACTAAGTGACCAAAACTGCTATAATGGAACCAATGGAACAAAAGCAGCAGTTCCTTTGGTTGTAGAAACCTAGTCTCAATTTTTTTTCCACCCCAATCTACTAAGGATATGACACATCTCACCATTATCAGTGGGTCACCAGAACAGAGATCTCATGAGAGATGAGGGGCCCTTGTAGGTGTACAAAATCCTGGAGGGAAGATATATGTGTTTTTAAAATCCCACCAAAAGGATTCAGATAAACTGCCCAGCTCATCTTGGAAAATGACTCAGTGGTTAAAGGGATTTCTAAGAAGCAAAATTCTGTACATCCAGTGAACAGTTTATAAATATTCATAATAGATAATGATGACAGCTGTTATTGCCACTTTTATGTTATTGCATCCTCTGGATTATTTTTAAATTTATTACTATAATCATTATGAAGAATTGTGTCCCTGTTTTACACTAAGGACTGTTTTGTTTTTATGTTTATGAGGGCCTTATAAAATAAGAACCTATAAAACTATTAAAAGATAATTTATGTTTCATCTTGTTGAATTCCTGCCTATGCTATCGAGCTGGAAACACAAATTATTCTACATGCACTGCCAAAAAAATGATCTTAGTCAGTCTAGGCTGCTATAAAAATATATTGTAGATTGAGTGGCTTAAACAACAAACATTTATTTCTAACAGTTCTGGAGAATGGATAGTCCAAAATCAAGGTCCTGGCAGATTCAGTTCCTGGGGAGGTGCCCTTCCTGGATGGCAGATGGCAGTTTCTTGCTATTTCCTCACAAAGCTAAGAGAGGGTGATATTCTTCCTCTTCTAATAAAGACACCAATCTCTTTATGGGAGCTCTACCCTCATGACCTCATTGAAACCTAATTGTCTCTCAAAAGCCCAACTTCCAAATACCATCACATTGGGGATTAGAGTGTCAATGTATGAATTTTGGATTAACACTAACATTTAGTCTATGGCAACAATAATATAAAAAATTCAATAATAACACATTATTTGCCTATAAAAATGTCATGGATAAGGGACGTTAGAAACATGAAGGCACGAGGGGTTCCCATTGATCTCTACCCTTGAAGTTACAAGTTGAACAGCTATAATTAAAAAATGGATTCCCTGTGTAACACACAAACACATCTGAGAGATCATGCATCAAAACATCAGGTAGTGGGAAAATGGGGGAACAGGGGAGGAAGGAAGGGAGAAGTGCAGAGATGGGGCTACAGATGCAGCCTAGAGCTCACTGCCATCTCGGGAAAGGGGAGGATTGAGACGCAGGTGGCCTCCCTGTGGCCATGAGCATTCCTGCCTGAGCGATCAGCATATAATACAGCTTGATGGCGGCAGAGGTCTTGGGGCAAAGACTGAATACAGAAGTGCGACCCCTGTGGTCTTACAGCCCTCACTGCCAGGCACAGAACAAACCCGTGGAGCCTGGCAGCCTCCTCCTACCCTCCCAGAGCTCACCTCCCCGCACCCTCTCATTGTTAGCAGTGGGCCCCAGAAGAAACTGTAGCAGTGTCAGGTTAAAGAGCAGAGTATCTACAGCCCTGAGAACTGGACAGACAGTTCCTGAGCAGCATATGCACACTGTGGCTAATTCCAGTGGCAAGGGAGGAGATAAAGGGGCAAAGCAGGTGTGGTCTGGCAGTCACCATTACTTAGAGGAGAACAAAATCACAAGCACACCAGCCCACCCTGCCCCCACATTTGGTGGCTGATCCCAGCAGAGGTACCCAGGGCTGCTGAGGCACACAGCTCTGCATCTGGCTGCAGGGGCAGCCCTGGTGTACCAGGGGCTCAGAGCCCTGTCATCCACTACATTCTTCCACAGGGGTGGTGTCCTAAGACGGAGGCATCCTGGCCAGAGAGGAGATGCCCACCTCCGTAGGAAATCTTCAACCATGAGAAGCCAGAACAGGGCAAGAGAAAAATAAAATGCTCCAGTGTCACCTAACGGAAAAACAAAAGAAAGACCTCTTCATATCAACCGGTTGCAGAATTCACTTCTGTAAATACCCAGGAAGAGATAAATAATTCATCAATTACCATGAATAACCAAGGTAACAAGGCAGCTTAGAAAGAAAGTGAAAAAACTCCAGAAAATAAACTTAAAGGCATGGAAATATATGACCTAAATGACAGAGAATTCAAGATTACAGCTCTAAAAAACCTCAATGAGATGCAAGAAAACACAGATAGTTTAATGAACTCAGAAATAAAATCAATGAAAAAAAAGGAATACTTTACCAAAGAGGTTAAAATTTTTAAAAAGAACTAAATAGAAATTCTGGAGATGAAAAAACTCAATAAGGGATGATGAATGAAATCGCCATCTTAGGAAATAGAGGTGACCAGATGGAGGAAAGAATTAGTGATATTGAAGATAGAAATCAGGAAATGACACAGATGGAAAAAGAGAGAGACTTGAGAGTTAAAAGAAATGAAAGAACTCTACAAAAACTATCTGACTCCCTCAGAAAAAGCAACATAAGAATAATGGACATACCAGAAGGAGGACAGAGGGAGAAGGGCACAGAGAGGCTATTCAAACAAATGGTCAAGAAGAACTTTTCAAACCTATAGAAAGACTGGATCCTCGAATCCAAGAAGCAAACAGAACAACTAATGACCTCAGTCCTAACAGGCCATCCCCAAGGCATATTATATTGAAACTATAAAAAAATTAATGATAAAAATGGAATTCTCAAGACAGCCAGGGAAAAGAAGATGGTAACCTACAAAGGAAAGTCCATTAGATTATCATCAGATTTCTCAGCAGAAACTCTATAAGCCAAGAGGGAGTAGAATCAAATATCCAAATTATTGAAAAAGAGAAATTACCAGCTAAGAGTAATATATCCAGCAAAGTTATCCTTTAGATGTGAAAGAGACATAAAGACCTTTCCAGATATACAGAAACTGAGGGAATTTTCCACCACATGGCCTATATTACAGGGAATACTGAAGGAGTTATTCTACCTGAAACAAAAAGACAAAAGGATACAAAACTATGAGTAAGATTACTAACAAATAGACAGAAGCAGGAAATGACAACACCAACGCAGAATAGGTACTATAGTCTTAAACATAACTTAAAGAGTAAAGGAGATACAAACATAAAAAAAGGAAAGAAGATAATTTGCTACTACAACTCAGAAATGAACTCACAGTATAACTAGGGGTAATTTGTGACAATAAAAACTTAAAAGGTCTGAATTTGCAAAGGGGAATGGAGATAAGAGGCATGCTGAAGAAAAAAGACTATTGTATTTATGAAACTTTCTTTTACATAAACTTAATGGCAACCACTCAAAAAAATCCAGAACTGAGACAAATAACATAAAAAACAAAGAAACAGAGGGAAAAAGTCATAGAATACCACCAACATAAAATAAAAGACAGAAACACAAAGACAAAGAAACAATGGAGACACCCAGCTACCAGAAAACAAAAGACAAAATGACTATAGGAAATCCTCATTTATCAATAATCACCCTAAATGTAAATAGACTGAACTCACTAATAAAAAGGCAGAGTAGCAGGCTGGGTCAAACAACAAAACCCAACCATATGCTGCCTTCAAGAGACACATCTTGGCTGCAAGGACAAATACAGACTCAAAGTGAAAGAGTGGAAAATAATACTCCAAGCAAATGGCATCAGAGAAAAGTGGGGGTAGCTATATTTGTATCTGACAAAACAGGATAAAAAAAGGTAACAAGAGACAAAGATGGACGTGATAAAGGGAACAATACAACAAGAAGACATAACACTTGTCAATATATATGCTCCCAATGAGGGAGCCCCCAAATATACAATGCATCTACTACCATGTGCCCCGAAAATAAAACCTAGCCAGACCATCAGCTCTAATGCATCTTTTGGAGCAAAAATTAATATGAGACCTGGTCTTATTTTAATATAAGACTGGGTATCATGTAATATAATATAATATAATATAATATAATATAATATAACATAATATAATACTATATTATATATATATGTGTGTGTGTGTGTATATATATATAATACTATACTATATAACATAATAACATAATATAATATTAATTTTTGCTCCAAAAGACACATTAGAACTGATGGTCTGGCTAGGTCTAATTTTCAGGGAAACACGGTAGCAGAACTAAAGTGAGAAACTGACAAAAACACAATTATAGTAGGGGAATCTAAATATGCCACAGATAGTTATGGGTAGATCATCCAAACAGAAAATCAATAAGGAAATAACAGCCTTAAATGACACATTAGACAAAATGGACATAATTGACATTTACAGAACTTTTCATCCTAGAACATCAGACTATACATTCTTTTCTAGTGCACATGGAATATTCTCAAGCATAGACCATATGTTGAAACACAAAACTAGCCTAAGCAAATTTAAGAAGATTGAAATCATAACAAACATCTTCTCTGACACAATGCTTTACATTGGAGATCAACTGCAAAAACAAAGTGGGGAAAATCAACAAATATGTGGAGATTAAACAACATGCTACTAAAGAATGACTGGGTCAGAGAAGAAATAAAAGTAGAGATCAAAAGATACATAGAAGCAAATGAGAATGAAAATACATTGTAGCAAACTTATTGGGATGCTGCAAAAGCAGTATTAAGAAGGAAACTTATATCATTACAGGCTTATTTCAAGAAACAAGAAAAATCCCAAATAAACAACCTAACATTACATATTTAAAAACTAGAAGAAGAAGAACAAATAAAACCCAAAATCAGCAGAAGGAAGGAAATAATAAAAATTAGAGCAGAATTTAAAAATAGAAAACAAAAAGACAATTGAAAAAATTAATGCAACAAAGAGCTGGTTCTTTGAAAAGATTAATAAAATTGACAGACCCCTGGCTAGACTCACTAAGGAAAACAAACAAAATACACACATAAACAAAGTCAGAAATGAAAGAGGGGAAGTTAAGACAGATACCACAGAAATACAAAGGATCATATGAGAATACTATGAAGGAGAACATACCACCAAATTCAATAACCTAGAAGAAATGGACAAGGTTTTAGAAATATATAACCTTCCCAGACTGAATCATGAAGAACTGGAACACCTAAATAGACCAATCAACAGTAAGGAAATTGAAACAATTATCCAAAACCTTCCCCAAAACAAAAGTCCAGGACCAGATGACTTCACTAGTGAATTCCACCAAACATTCAAAGATGATTTAATACTTGTGCTTTCCATATTCTTCCAAAAAATTGAAGAACATGCAGTACTTCCTAACTCATTTTATGAGGCCAACATTACCTTGATACCAAAACCTCATAAGGATAACACAAAAAAAGAAAACTGCACACCAGTATCTCTTATGAATACAGACACAAAAATCCTAAACAAAATACTAGCATATCAATTACAACAATGCATTAAAAAGATTATACATCACGATCAAGTGGGGTTCGTTCCAGGGGCACAAGGATAGTTCAACATACACAAATGGATCAATATGATATACCTCATAAGCAAAATGAAAGATAAAAATCATATGATCATATCAATAGGTGTAGAAAAGCATTTGACAAGATACAACATCCATTTATGATTAAAATGCTTAATAAAATTGGGATAAAAGGAAAATACCTGAACATCATACAGGCCATATGTGACAAACCCTCAGCTAATATCATACTTAATGGTGAAAACTGAAAGCTTTCCCTCTAAGATCAGGAACAGGACTAGGATGCCCCCCTCATCATTGTTATCCAACACAGTGTTGGAAGTCCCAGCCAGAGCAATCAGGCAAGGTAAATAAATAAACAGCATCCAAATTGGGAATGAAGAAGTCAAATTGTCACTTTTTGCAGATGACATGATTCTTTATATAGAAAACCCTAAAGACTCCACCAAAAAACTAATAGAAACAAATAACATATATAGTAAATCTGCAGGATACAAAATCAACGTACAAAAACCCATTGCATTCCTACACATTAAAGATGAAATTTTAAAAAAAGAAATAAAAGAAAAAACAATTCCTTTTGCAATTGCAACAAAAAGAATAAAATACCTAGGAATAAACTTAACAAAGGATGTGAAGGACCCATACACTGAAAACTGTAAGACATTCTTTTTTATATATATATAAATTTTATTGGGGACTATTGGGGAACTGTGTGTTTCTGCAGCGCCCATCAGCTCCAAGTAGTTGTCCTTCAATCTAGTTGTGGAGGGTGCCACTCAGCAACAAGTCCAGTTGCCATTTTCAATTGCAGGGGGCTGCACAACCCACCATCCCATGCGGGAATTGAACTGGCAACCTTGTTGTTGAGAACTCATGCTCTAACCAACTGAGCCATCTGGCCGCCCCTCTGGAAGCTCAGTGGCAGCTTGTTGTCTTCAATCTAGTTGGGGAGGGTGCAGCTCACTGGCCCATGTGGGAATTGAACTGGCCACCCTGTTGTTCAGAACTCGTGCTCTAACCAACTGAGCCATCTGGCTACCCCTTAAGACAGTCTTAAAAGAAATTGAAGAAGACACAAAGAAATGAAAAGACATTCCATTTTATGGATATTCAATTTTAACATAGTTAAAATGGCCATATTACCCAAAGCAATATACAGATGTACTGCAATCCCTATCAAAATCCTAATGGCATTTTTTTCAAGAAATAGAACAAAAAATATCATCAGACTTTTATGGATTTACAAAAGACCCCAAATAGGCAAAGCAATCCTAAGAAAGCAGAACAGGGCTGGAGATATCACACTCCCTGACTTCAGTTTATACTCCAAAGTGACAATAATCAGTACAGCATGGCATTGGCAGAAAAACAGACACACAGACCAATGGAATAGACTTGAGAGCCCAGAAATAAACTCACACATATATGGGCAGATAACTTGCAACAAAGGAGCCAAAAACATGCAATGGAGACAACAAAGCCTCTTCACTAAATGGTGCTGGGAAAATTGGAAAGGCTTGTGCAAAAGAATGAAATTGGACTGCTATCTGTCACCATGTACCAAAATTAACTCAAATGGTTCAAAGATCTAAATATAAGACCTGACACAATAAAATGCACAGAAGAAAGCATAGATACTAAACTTACGGACCTTGGGTTCAGATGATTTTATGAATTTGACTTCAAAGGCAAGGGAAGTAAAAGCTAAAATAAATGAATGGGACTATGTCAAACTAAAAGAAACAATCAACAAAACAAAGAGGCAGCCAACGAAATTGGAGAAGATATTTGCAAACAACACCTCTGATAAGGGGTTAATATCCAAAATATATAAAGAACACACACCACTCAACAACAAAGAAATAAACAATCCAATTAAAAAATGGGCAGAGGACCTGAACAAACACTTCTCCCAAGAAGATATACAAAGCGCCAACAGATATATCAAAAAATGCTCAACTTCACTTAGCTATTAGGGAAATGCAAACCAAAACCACAATGAGCTATCATTTCACACCGATTAGATGGCTATTATCAATAAGACAAGTAATAAAAAGTGTTGGAGAGTTTGTGGAAAAAAAGGAACCCTCATACAGTGCTGGTGGGAACATAAATTGGTACAGCCACTATGGAAAACAGTATGGAGTTTCCTCAAAAAAAAATTAAGAATAGAATTACCATACTACCCAGCAATCCCTCTCCTGGGTACCTAACTGCAAAATCTGAAAGCATTCATTTGTAAAGATATATGTACCTCTATGTTCATTACAGCATTATTCATGATGGCCAAGACATGGAAACAACTGAAGTGTCCTCTGAGTAATGATTGGATAAAGAAGATGTGGTACATATATACAATGGTTTATTACTTGGCCATAAGAAAAGATGAAACACTGCCCTTTGCGGCAACATGGATGGATCTTGAGGTTATCATGTTAAGCAAAGTAAGTCAGACAGAAAGTCAGGAACACTATGACGTCACTCACGTGGGATATAAAATTGAAAGCAACAAATGAACAAGACAAACAAACAAGCAAAAGCTGATAGACACAGACAATAGTTTAGTGGTTACCAGAGGGTAAGGGGGTAAAGGGGTGGTAGAAGAGGATACATGGCATCAAATATATGGTGATAGAAGAAGAACTGACTCTGGGTGGTATTCACACAATGCAATATATAGATGATGTATTATAAAATTGTACAACTGAAACCTATATAATTTTATTGACCAATGTCACCCCAATAAATGTAATAAAAATTTTAAAAAAATATTTTGGATAAAGAAGCCCCTATTTTTAACTTTATCATAGTTACTACTATCATTTGTGATAGCATTTTTCATAAGGCTTTAACCAGGGAGTATAAAAGGAGGGAAAAACTCCTGGAAAAAGATGTTCAGAACTGAGAAACTAGGAGTGTTATAACACATTCTGTAGTTTGATTCTAATGAGGTCCTGGGTCTTTGTCAAAGTTCCACATTATGGAGGTAACTGCCTTTTCAGGGAGGTCCTTTTGAAATTCAAGTAAGTAAATGACTTTAAGTTAACTTCACAGAAGATGGACTAGACATTATATATTAGGTTGGTGCAAAAGTAATTGCGGTTTGTGCAATTATTAATCTTTTAAACTGCAATTACTTTTGCACCAACCTAATAATTCTGAAGAACTTTTTCTGATTACTCAGAATTCTCTCTCTTGTCTAGTCTTCTTCTCTCCTTCCTTTCTTTTCTCTCCCTTTGTTTCTTGCTTGTGTTTAAGTGTTTCAAGGAGATGGTACAACTGATGTGTCTGGTGTAAGTGAATACCACTTCAACCACCTCCATGTTGAGGAAGACTCTCTCCAGGATGGAACTGTGGAGGTATTCAAAGATATATTAGCTAGTGACACGGCATTTTTCAGAAGGGAACACAAGAAGTCATTTCCACTTAATTGCTTCATACAAAGAAAATTTCTATTTTCTTACCTCAAATCAGCCCTAACCAGTTTCTATTAAGAACAGGGAAAATCAAGGATGTGGATAACAATATGACCATGGAAACTAATGTTTTGTAAACTGAGCAGAGGTTTCCAAACATCTCAGTTAATTCTCTCCCAAGGGTAGTAGAATGTTCAAGATCATTTCAAATTCTCTTCAGAGCAGAATGAGGGTGAGAACAGCAGAGAAAAATGTAATTACTTCAATGTAGGCAATAATCTAGTTTCTCTATATAGAGATGAAAAGAGCATGCATGTATAAGTTCAGGATTTCCTCAGGAACATTTTCTTTTTTGGACCTATATACAATCACTTAGACCACAGAGAACAAACTTCCCTCCATAAAACATAAGAGACTCAACAAAAGGTTAGAGGATGCAAATGCTGTGACTTCCTCAGACAACAAATCTCCACTGATAATGCATATGGTATGAGCTCAGTTCTCTTGTCCCTTGACTAAGAGGTCTTATTTTCTGCCCAAATATTTTCTTCACTATAATTAGAAAAATTGTTTACAATATCATTATAAAATTATAGGAGAATTAAGCACCTTCTATGTTCTACAAGATATTGTATATGAAGAAGAAAAATTGTGGACCAAAATCAAACACACATAATTCTTGTTTTACTACATTTCCAGCATAGGTTTGGACTTAATTTTCCTCTTCCTAAGCTAAGTGTCTTATTTAGTGATTTGATAGAAATTCTTTTTATCTATATTATCAAATTAAGAAGTACGTACTCATGATGCATGGGCCAAGGATGAATGGGAGCATCTCTTATATGCAGGCGCTATGCTAGGCTCTAAGAATATAATAGGGATGAGGTCCATATGCTCAGAGGCAGAGACACACAATAAGTGAGTCAGTATATAATATGTTACATGGTGAGAGGTTTAATGAAGAAAAATAAAGCAAGTTAGGGGTTAAAAAGCCTGAACTGGGAGGGAGTTTTTTTTGTTGCTGTTGCTGTGTTTTTTTTTTTGTTTGTTTGTTTGTTTATGTAGGAATGGTCAGAAAAAGGTTCTGGGATAAGGTTATGATACAGGAGAGTTAGCATGTCCCTAGGTAGACAGGGAGGTCACTGGTGGAATAAACAAAGACAGTCATATCCTAAAACTTCAGGTTTTGAAATCACTCCTTCACTCCAGGACATAATGTAACAAGGCCTTGAGAAATTCCTTTTGGCCTGACAAACGGAGCAGATCTGATAGATAAGAGTAGGTTACTTTGCTAATTCCTTTAGGATGGGCAAGCAGAACAAACCTGGTAGACGAATTTAATTAGAAGACGCCAGTTCCTTCTTCAATCAAGTTCCCTTCTTCAAACAGCTCCACTTCTCCAAGCAGGCATGGGAAGGTATAAAAGAGCTCTGAACCTTTGCTTTCAATAAACTATCCTCTTTTTAAAACTCTTTGCCTCTACTTAGTCCGTGTTTCCATTCTTTGGTCTCAGGAGACACGATCCCGGCACTCACTCACTCCAAAGTCTCCTACACCATTTGGGGTCTCACAGGAAAACATTCCTAGTTCATTAGCGATGTAAAATAATGGAAATAATGTGAATTAATTACAGTAATTTACATGGTTTAAATATATTTAATGGTGGCAACCTGTTTAGTATGTATAAATTATATACTTTAAATAACTGTAATAGAAAAGATAAGTTTCATTAAGAACAATGAGAATTAGTAAACAAAATTAGCCTAAAATCTCATAAATATTACCTTTTCAGAGATTGTTTGAAAGGGAAAAAAACAAAACAAAAACCATTTAGGAAAAGGGAGGAAGAACCTAGGATAAATGAATTGCTGACATAGGAAACATCTAAACCTGTAAAGAATTTTTGTAAGAGTTTATTTGAGGCAAACTAACAACAATTGCTGGGAAGCGAGATCTCAAACACTTCAGATAATGACACTTCATAGTTTCTTTTAAACATTTAGAATTGAGGCGAGAACTAAGGAAGATTACATGGAGATGGAAGAAAGCAAAGTGGAGACTGGATTACAAGATAGTGAGCAAGATTCTGTGCTCTCTTGAGGGTAGTAGGCTTCTAGAAAAGAGGATTACGCTGGCATTTCAAAGGTGTGTTAACTTAGATGCACAAGAACAATGGACAGTAGTATGTTAGGCAAAGATAAGCTTTTTATTTAAAAAGTTATGTGTTGGGGGGCAGGGGTGTGACTACCCACCAGGACCTGCCCAGTTAGGAATTTATGATCAGATCAACCTGTGAGGTTATTTTCTGTCAGTAGACTTAACAGTTTTATTACAGAACCCCCTTTTCATTTTAACTTACTGCATCTAGGTTGGAAAAAAGACTGCTAACAGTCCCTCCCTATCCAATAGTCCCTTCTTCATTTTTGTAATAAACTCCCCTATGTTTTAACTAGGCATATCACCACCAACCTTGTTGACACATTTTGCGTCCTTCCTTGCAACTGAGTGTGAACGGTGATATGCAAATACCGTGTGAAATTTCAGTGCCACCTTCTTGATAAGATAGCTACCTGCCACTTTATCCTTCCCACTGGCTAGACAGCAGACATGGTGCTGAGTCAGCATCAATTAAGGTGTTATGCTTACACCACCCTGGAATGCTCACCTCTCCTTTGACTGTTTTGGAAGAAGGAAAAAAATCCTCTCCTATTTAAGCCCGTTATTTGAGTCCGTTTGTTATAATAACTTATACCCTAACTCCCACAGAGGATGAAGGATTAAAAAATTTCTTTCTCATTTATTTTGTTCCCATTTTTTTTGCGTGGTTCCTATTCCTGTTAGGTACTAGGGATACAATGGGGACTAAATATAATCTCTACCATCATAAAGCTCAGAGAACAGTGGAGGAGGAACACATTAAACAAATAACCACACCAATAAATGAAAAACTACAAGCTGCAACACTAGTTGCATCATTTAGGGACATTCGGGACAACTTGATTCCTCTTCTACATGATGACGCTCAAAATATTTGAAATCTCAAGTCCTGGCTGCTTATTAAGTAGAAACAATTATTTCCAACATTCCTCTCAGGATATGCTTTGGAGTTTATAATTATGATTCACTTCAAAAAACTTACATCCTTCTTGATATGCAAGGACTCAAACGGAATTTATTAATTCACATGTGATCCAACTGAAACAATGTGTGTCTATATTAGTTTTCTATGACTTCTGCAACAAATTGCTACAAACATAGTGGCTTTAAACAACACAAATTATTCTCTTACGGTACTGGAAGTCCAAAATGAGTCTTATGGGGGTGAAATCAAGGTGTTGGTAGGGTTGGTTTCTTCTGGAGACTCTAGGAGAGAAACTGTTTTCTTGTCTTTCCAGCTTCCTTGGCTAGTGAGCCCTTCCTCATGTCAGATTGCCTTTTCTCCCCCTGCTTCTGTTGTCCCATCACATTTTCCCCACTTCTGTAGTCAAATCTTCCTCTGCCTCCTTATAAAAATTATATTTGAGGCCCTCTTGAGCAATTTAGGATAATCGCCCCATCTCAAGAGCCTGAATTTAATCACACCTACAAAGTTCCTTTTGCCATATAACATGACATTCACAGGTCCCAGGGGTTAGGGCTAGGGTACCCTTAGAAGCCATTATGTAACCGACCATATATCACATGTCAGACTAAAATTAAATTTATTGGCAATAAAACTTCAAAATTATTCATACATGTTGTTGACAGTCATCTCCCTTACCTTGTACTGATGCACATGGATGTTAGTACTCAAATGAAGACCAAATATTCAATACCCTTATTCAGTTCTGCTTGTTGGATTAAATACATTGAGCTGGTCATAAACTTTGGAATCCATACTCTTACATGTGGCATATTTGATAAATGATCCATTTAATTTCTAAAGTATCAAAGGATTTCAACCCACCACGATGTTGTCTGTTTTAAAAGTCTGTTATGATGAAGTTGAAGGGTACATGGGCAGGGGATTATATCCTAGCTCAATAGTCCTGAGACCAAGGCTAAGGAAACTCACCAGGCTGGCAGGGTTGCTCATAAAGAGTGTTGCTCAAGTCCATTCACAGTCATTAAAGGGGGATTGTCCTGCATGCTGTTGGCATCATGAGGCTCCAATCTAGTGTGTGGGCCACAGAAATGGACAGATTTCTGCAGGGACAGTTGGGGTCAGTGGTTTCAGGACTTTATCTATTTAGAGCAGAATCTGGTCTCAGGCTGAGGGCATAGGTAATAGACTCCAACCTTCCCAAGGCAGAAACTAAATGAAGAACCAACCTAACTGAAGTTCAGACAAGAGCTCTTGCTTCATTGAAGAAGGGCGCTCCCCAGTAAACCAAGGCAGAAGTCCAGTCATGTTTACTGAGCCAACTTGGAAGGAGACTAAAACTTAGCCTGTGTGGGAATGTCCTTCCCTGTCACTTACCAGGCAGCTGTTGGGAGGACCACCGTGAGATCTCAGTCTCCGATGCATCAAGCAGGACTCAATCAGAATCCAAGTTCTGAGACTCGGGTTGGAAGTGCCTGGAAACGACAAGGAAAGGGCCTCATGGAATAGAGAGCTGCAGCCTTGGAAGAAGCATGGCAAAGGCTCTATTTTATTACTTTTGCTCTTTAAAATTAATCTACCCTTGATACGAATCCCTTTATCAGAGCTCAAAAATTGCCCCTTTGCCCTAATGGGGGAATTCTGGCCCAGTAGTTGAGATGCTCCTGGAAATAATGGTGATTAATGCACATGGGTTGCTTGACACTCTTCAAAGGGCTCCAAAGCACGATCACCTATTTCATTCTCACAACAACCTATGAGGAATTATTTTACAGATGAACAATCTGAAGCATAAAAAGATTAAGTAACTTGTTTAAGGTTACACGGTGAAGATTTGAATGTAGGCAATCCCCTCCAGAGGTCATGCTTGTAACCACCAAAGTATGCTGCCTTTTTTGCACAGAACCTCTTTTTGTACTCCTCACTGTGTATGATGCTTTGCACATAATCAAAGCCCAATGTCTGTTGGATTGACAGATAAATGGGGATGGCTGCACTAGTGAATGGATAGATGGAATCAACCCCAGCTGGTGAAATACAAGCTTTATTTGATTAAAAAGAAAAATCCTGAGAATCTTCCTGTTACAGATTTCTTCATAAAGTAGAACAGTATCACTTCATAAATAACCAACCCAACTCCATCTTTCATTATCAAATGCTCTCCGTGAAGCTTCCACAACAAAAACAGGACCCAAATTGGCTAAGTTCCATAAACAATGTGTGCAGATCTTTTTTTAAAAATTCAGAACTACAAGGGAACATTAGAATAAATGGAACTAGAATATTCTCAGCCAAGCATAGAACATTGCCTACACTCCCTCGTTACTTTGTTTTTGTGTGTCAAAGTGGTTTTTTAAACATTCATTATTCATATTTCTAATAGAAGACATAGTGTTTGTTAAATTCTGACATGAATGAAGGTGGATGGGAGGAACGGGAGGTTTGTCATCAATATTTTCCCTTCTGGTATAATTTTCTCTTCATTACATTGTAAAATTTAGTCTAAGATTATGTGATTTTTCTGGCATTTTCTAATGCTTGGTAGCGGACAGCCCTGCTACTATTATTGCTGGTCTTATTTTACTATTTTGCTAGTATGTTCACTGAGTGTAATTCTATTACAAGTTTTCTTGACAAACAATTTTCCTCAGGTATCTCTAATACTGTGATGTTCTAAGAACACATTTCTTTCTTTTTTTTATTATTAAAGTATAGTTGGCATTACAATAGGATACTAGTTTCAGGCATACAACATAGTGATTCGACTTTTGTATACTTTACTATGTGATTCATCTGTCACTAGGCCAAGATATTAAAATAAAATTGACTACATTCCCTGTGCTATATACAACACCATGGCTTATTTCTCTTATAACTGGAAGTTTGTACCTCTTATTCCCCTCACTTTTTTCACCCATCCCCTCACCTCCTTCCCCTCTGGCAACCATCAGTTTGTTCTCTGTTTCTATAAATCTGTGTTTGTTTCATTTTTTCATTTGTTTTATTTTTTAGATTTCCACATAAGTGAAATCATACAGTACTTGTCTTTGTCTGACTTATCTTACTTAGCATAGTACCCCCTAGGTCTATTCATGTTGTCACAAATGGCAAGATCTCATTCTATTTTTATTGCTGAGCAATATTCCATTATAATCATCTTTATCCATTCATCTATCGATGAACACCTAAATTGCTTCCATATCTTGGCTATTGTAAATAATGCTGCAGTGAACACAGGATTGCATATATCTTTTTGAATTAGTGTTTTCATTTTCTTTGAGTAAATACCAATAAGTGAAATTGCTGGGTTGTACAGAAGTTCAATTTTTAATTTTTTGAGGAATCCCCATACTGTTTTCCAATAGTGGCTGCACCAATTCACATTCCCACCAACAATGCATGAAAGTTTCCTTCTCCACAAACTCACCAACACCTGTTATTTCTTCACTTTATATAACAGCCATTCTGATAGGTGTGAGGTTGTATCTCATTGTGGTTTTGATTTGCATTTCCCTGATGATTAGTGATGTGCCTTTTCATGTGTCTGTTGGTCATCTACATGTCTACTTTGGAGAAGTGACTCTTCTGGTCCTCTGCCCATTTTTTAATCAGACTGTTTATTTTTTTAATGTTGATGTATATGAATTATTCATATACCTTGAATATTAACTCCTTATCAGACATATCATTTGCAAATATCTTCTTCCATTCAGTGAGTTGTCTTTTTATTTTGTTGAGTTTCCTTCACTGTGCAGAAGCTTTTTAGTTTGATGTAGTCCCGTTTGTTTATTTTTGCTTTTTCCCCCTTGCCTGAAGAGACATATCAAAAATGTGTTACTAAGACAAATATCAAAGAGTTTACTACCTATGTATCCTTCTAGGAATTTTATGGTTTTTACTCTTACAATGTAAAGCTTTAACCTATTTTGAGCTCATTTTTGTATATGGTGTAAGAGAGAAGTTCAGTTTATTTTTCTTTGCATATCTGTCCAGTTTTTCCAACAGCATTTATTGAAGAGACTGTTATTTCTCCATTGTATATTTTTGCCTCCTTTGTTGATTAATTGACCATATAAACAGGATTTACTTCTGGTGCCTCTATTCTGTTCCATTAATCTATGTGTGTGTTTTTATGCCAGTAACATATTGTTTTGATTATTATAGCTTTGTAGCATAAGTTTGAAATCAGGTAGTATGATACCTCCAACTTTGTTCTTCTTTCTCAAGATGGCTTTGGCTATTTGAGGTCTTTGGTAGTTCCATGTAAATTTTAGGATTACTTATTTTAGTTCTGAGAAGAAAGTCATTGGTATTTTGATAGGGATTGTGTTTAATCTGTAGTTTGTTTTGGGTGGTATGGACATTTGAATGATATCAAATGTCCAATTACTGAGCAAGATACAGCCTTCCATTTATTTGTGTCCTCTTCAATTTCTTTCTTCAATGATTTACAGTTTTCAAAGTACAGGTCTTTTACCTCCATGGTCAAATTTCCCCCTAGGAATTTTATTGTTCTTGATGCAATTGTTAATGGGATTGTTTCTTAATTTCTCTTTCCAACCTTTCGTTATTAGTGTATAGAAATGCAACAGATTTCTGTATGTTAATTTTGTATCCTGCAACTTTACTAAATTCAATTTCTTAATTCTAATAGTTTTTGGGTGGAGTGTTTAGGGCTTTCTGTATACAATATCATACCATCTGCAAATAGTAACAGTTTTACTTCTTCCTTTCCACTTTGGATGCCTTTTACTTATTTACTTATTGTCTGATTGCTGTGGCCAGGAGTACATTGAATAAAAGTGGAGAGAATGAGCATCGTTGTCTTGTTCTTGATCTTAGAGGAAAAGCTTTCGTTTTTTTCTTAACCATTGAGTATGTTAGTTGTGGGTTTGTCATATCTGGCCTTTATTATGTTGAAGTGTGTTCCCTCTTTTGCTGAGAGTATTTTTTTTAAATCATAAATAGACACTGAATTTTGTCAAGTGTTTTTTTCTGCATCTATTGAAATGATCGTATCATTTTTATCCTTGGTTCTGTAGACGTGGTATTTCATGTTGATTGATTTGAACTACTCTTGCATCCCTGGAATAAGTCCTACTTGATCATGGTGTATAATCCACTTAATGTATTGTTAAATTTGGTTTGCTAATATTTTGTTAATTTTTGCATCTATATTTATCAGGGATATTGCCTGTAATTTTCTTTTTTTGAAGTGTCTTTGTCTGGTTTGGTATCAGCGTAATGCTGGTGTTGTAGAATGATTTCCTCTTCAATATTTTTGGAATAATTTGTTAATTGTTTTTTAACCTTCATACTAGCTTTTTGAATGGCTAATTTGCTGTTTATTGTATATTTGCCTTTACTTTTGAAATTTTTCTTGCATGTAATCATTTATTTCTGGGTATGCCCTTTTCTTTTCTGCTTAAAGAAGACCCCTTAACATTTCTTGTAAAACTGCTTCAGTGCTGATGAACTCATTTAGATTTTGCTTGTCTTGGGAAGACTTTATCTCTCCCTCAATTCTGAATGATAACCTTGCCAGGTGAAATCTGAGGTGTAGCTGCCTTTCTTTCAACACGTACTATATACTGCCACTCCCTTCTGGCCTGTAAATTTTCTGCTGAGAAATCACCTGATAGCTTTGTGGGTTTCTTTTGTATTTAACTAGCTGTTTTTCTCTCACTGCCTTCAAGATTGTCCCTTTATCTTTAACTTTTGCCATTTTAATTATGATATGTCTTGGTATGGGCCTCTTTGGGTTCATCTTGCTTGGAACTCTCTGTGACTCCTGGACCTGAATGTCTGTTTTCTTCCCAAGATTAGCAAAATTTTCAGCCATTATTTATTTCTTCAAATAAAATCTCTGCCCCTTTCTCTCTTTTTCTCCTTCTGGGGATTACTATAATGCAAATGTTAGTGTACTTGATGTTGTCCCAGGAGTCCCTTAAATTATTCTCTATTTTAAAAATTCTTTTTCCTTTTTGCTGTTCTGATTGGGTAGTTTCTACTATTCTATTTTCCAGGTCACTATTCTATTCTGTATTATCTAATCTACAGGTGATTCCTTCTATTGTTTTTTCATTTCAGTTATTGTATTCTTCAGCTCTGTTGGTTCTTTATTATATTTTCTATTGTTTTGTTAAAGTTCTCTCTGAGTTACTCTGTTCTACTCTCAAGTTTCATGAGTATCCTTATGATGATTTCTTTTTTTCTGGAATTTGTCTTGTTCCTTAATTTGTAACATATTCCTGTACCTTATTTTGTTTGCCTTTGTTTGTTCCTATGAATTAGATGAGATAGTTATCTCTCCCAATCTTGAAAGAGTGGCCTTGTTCAGAAGTAGCCTCTGTATACACTGTGTCTGGTGGTTTTGGCGGGCTGGCTAGAGTCAGGTGGGCATTTGCAGTGCCCAGAGCACCAGCTGGCAGGGAGGAGTGGGCTCGGGATGGAGTGGCCTGTTGTGCATCTGAGGCAGTGGCTCCCTGTTAGTCCAGCTATCCACGGCCAGAGTGGAATTAGGTGGGGCAGCCTAGTGTACACATGCTGCTGTGCCTTGTGGAGTGAGCTTCAGGTGGGACAGCCTGGTGTCCTTGTATGCAAAGGTGTACCCTGTTGCTCTGGTTGTCCATGGCCAGAGCGGGGTCTGGGCAGGGCATCCCAGTGCATGTATGCCACAGCACCCTATTGGTCCCACTGGGATGAGCTCCAGTAGGACCTGCTGAAGTGAACTCCAGGGCAGGTGGCAGGGAATGGGCTGTAGCAGCCTTGCAGGTCTGCCAAAGCACCTGGGTAGAGCTCTCACCTATGCTATCAGAGTGGAGGAGGAACATAAACAATGGCACTCACCAGCACCTTTAATCCCAGAGCGTTTCCTCAGATCCCAGAGAGCTCTCACAGTTCCCCAACCTTCTCCATGTGGTCTTTCCCCCTCATTTGTTGTACAGAAGCTGTTCAATCAGCCCTCAGTTGTTTCTCAGGAAGAATTGCTCTAAACATAGCTGCATATTTGGTGTGTTCACAGGAAAGGGCACGTTCCCCATCTTCCAATGCCACCATCTTGGACTGTCCTCTCCCAGAACACATTTCTTTTTAATGTAGCAATTCTAATCTCAAGAAATATTATCCTGAGCTTGAGTGAAAATTTTCTTTCTACTTATTTTGAATCAAATTTCTTTTTAACCTAATGTGGGAAGAAAACTTATAGGGGAAAAATCTGACATCTTTTTAAGCACTTAAGTTTTCATCCAAGTGTTGACCTAGTCACTTAATAAATGGTAGGTTGTTTGAAAATATTTAAATTTTAGGGTTTGGCAAGTTTTCAAATAATTGAAGGCTGTATGGTGCCCTTGATAAAAATTACTTTGTACAGAGAGTCTTTGTGGATTGACTCTTGAGAAATCATTAGCATGTTTTGTGGATTTTGGCTTCCAGCCTACTAGCTTAGGCCTTGTCTGGTCATCTAGTTGTATTTTCACAACAACTCAAGTGATAGGATCTTTTCCACTATCATTTGACAAGCCTTACAGCTGTCCTTGTTAGCCTTTCTATTTACCCAGACAGAGAGCAAAGGGCAAGTTGTTTCCTCAGTCGAACTCAAGCAAAAACACTAGAGTTTCTTTATCTTCAGGTTCAGGTCTCATCTAGGTCATATATAGACTCCTTTTTACCCTCTCTTTAAGAACTAATGGCTTGATGCCTTTAAGTCAAGGGGTTTTCTCTAATCATTTTTCCTTTCATCCATTTCTTCACTTGCTCATTCAACAAAATTTCATTGAGTGCCAATATATGTCCAGTTCTATAATTCACAAACGAATAATAGTTGATCGGCAGTCTAATGGGATATGTAAACAGGAATTAGAATGTCATGTGAAAAGTGATATTATCGAGGTAAGTACAAGGGTTATGGGACCTCAGATGAGAGAGCAATGGGGCGTAGGGAGCATTGGAAGGGAGAACTAGAACTATTTAATCTTCTAGTTAACACATTTAGATTTTTGAGGGACTTTTCAATGTTGTTGATTAATTTCTATCAGCATTATATTATATTCTAGGCAACACAATATACTAGAAAGAAAACAGACTTGAAACCCAGTTCTGTCACCTATTCATTTGTGTCTTTGACAAATGACTTAACCCTTCTATGCATTAGTTTTATTGGCATAGGGGTTGATCCACTTCCAAACTTCCCTTTGTATTTACAAGAATGTTTTCATTGCCTGAGTGTTGGTGTTAGTCAATCTGTGCTACAAAAATTAAAAGATAATGATACTTGCTCTACCCCAAACTCCTGGAAGCTAAAGCTTAGCCATCCTGATGCCTCCATGGAACTTAAATTTTAAGCAATGTTATAAGGTACAGCATTCAGTTCAGGGCAGTGACACCCAGGACTGAATGTAGTGATTTCTCTCAGCAGTAGTATCTGGAATTGGTGCTCAGGACAGCATCCAGCCAGGCTGTTCTTTGTGGTCTCTGCCACCCAGCTTGCAGTGGCACCGGCTTATTTTCAGATCCCAGTTTTCCAGCCTTCTTCATATACTTCCAAAAAATTCTTTTTTTAATTAATTTAGCCAGGGTTCATTTCTGTTGCTTGCAACCAAAAACACTGGATAAGATACTCAGTTAATGTCTCAGCTAAGGTGTTATTGATGTAAGGTTTTGTTGATGATTTAAAATGATAAAAGGGGTAGAGTTCATAATGCAACGTATCTGGCACACTATGGATTTGTTATCAAGGTGGGATTCTTCCAATGTTTGGCTGGAATACACTGACAATCATATCTCCAATTCTTTTCAATAGATTCTAGATAGTGGGGATCAAAATACCACTTTATTAGCAGCTGCTCCTAATAACAATCAGTGCTGAGCTTTGATGAAGCTGACTTAGGGCATGTGACTTTGGCTTTCAGTACTAAAAGAGTATGTCACATTTTACAGACAAAACTCAAATTTAGAAACTTTTCAACATCCTGGTTGACTTAAGGACATACAGACATAAGCATTTTGTTCAGTTAGGCAAGAGACAAGAGACAGAGGAACCATGTATATTTATGACGTATTTATAGCTCAGTGAAGACATCCATTAATAAGTGTAAATGTGTAAATTTCTTTTTCTCTCTGAACAGTTTTTGAACCTCAGGCATAGAGAGTTGAGTTATGCACTACTCACTCACAAACCATTGTTCACAACACAATATTATTGTGAATCAGAACAAGACCCCTCTCCTGTTTCATCTTAATGTAAACCTTACCTTTGTTCTCAAATACCACTTCCATTCCCTTCCTTACATAGGCATGCACTCTACAATGTTTGATATATGTCCTCAAGTATTCATGTGCCCTAATAGATTATGTAGTTGTTGTTAGGTGTATGTTTAAATGTACATACAGTGTTGAGCTATAAATCTCTTATGTGTCTTACTTGTTGATTCAACATTGTTTGTAAGATCAATTTAGCTGTTTGCACCTCTGGAGCTTCTCTTTTAACTGTTGCATAATATCCCCAGGTATGCATCTACCACATTCTATTTATCTATATTGCCATGGTGAGGGTCAACTAGGCTGCTTCCTATACCTACGACCACAAACATGAGTACAACTATCCTTGTATCTGTCCTAATATGGACTTGTGCAAGAGTTTCTCTGACACACCTCAGAAAGGAATTACTGGACTACAAGGCATAAACATATATTATTTCTCTAATATTTCTTTCCAGAATAGCTGTAACCATTTATATTTCCACCAACAGTTCATGAAAATTCCTATCTATCCATGTGTTGCACGTCATTTTGTATCCATGTTCTAATTTTTGTCATTCAAAGGGAAAAAAAAGTGGTTATCTCATAGATACTTTAATGTGTGTTTTTCTAATTACTATTGAGTTTAAGTATCTGTTTGTGTACATGTTAGCTATTTCTCCCCTGTAACGTATCTCTTCATATCTATTATTTATTCTCTGATCTGCTTTTCTAGCATTTGACTTTTGATTTGGAGGAGATCCCTTTTTATTCTAGATATTAGTTTCTTATTTGTTTTAGGAAAGACTGGAAAAAATTATTCCAGTCTTCCATCTAGTAAATCTGTGTACAGTAGAACACACTGATGAGAAATAATTTTTATGTAGTCAAAAGCATCTGTTATTTTACCTTAAGGTGTGCAGTCTTGGGGTTTTGTTTAAGCAGCATTTTCCAGTTCCTAGGTTATATAGAATCTCTATTACATTTTCCTTCTATTCCATTTGAAATTTCATCTTTTTTACATTTAAGTCATTCATTCATTCTACCTTTAAGATGTGCAATAAGTTGAGGAATTCAGCTTAGCTTTGCACATATAATGAGATGTTTTCCTCAACCTCATTTACTAAATAAGCATCCTTCTTCCTTGTTTTTGTAGGGGCTATCATTACCAAATGGCAAGAACCAAAATATACATGGAACCATTTATGAGCTGTCTATTCTGTTCCATCAGTTTACTTGTCTATTCCTGAAGTGATGCCATATTGATTTTATTTCTATAACTTTACACATCCCCTTAATGGGTAAACGTCTCCACTTTGCTCTTTATTTTCAAAATTCACTTTTCATGAACCTTTATTCTTTCATATACTTTTTAGAAAGAGTTTGTTGAATTCCTCAAAAATATGGAAATTTATTGTGAATCAATAGAAAATAATTTTCGATTGCTTATTGAAAAACATAGAATTTTCTATGTTTCTATAAATTTATGTATTTATCCAGACTGTAATATTTATGTATAAGTAGATGTCTGCAATTTTAAATTAAATTTAGGTATTTTGTCTAGTTATTTCATCTTTTCACTCTGGATTTTTTATTTATGTATTCTTTTTAAAATAGAACTGTCTTTCAATATAGTCCTCTTATCAATCTTTTCAAATAATGATTAAAACTTTAATTTTCATTCTAAGCACTGCTCTAGCTCTGTCCCACACAGTTTGACATGCACTGCTGTGTCATTTGATCCTAAATATTTACATATTTTATTATTCCTCTCATTTCTTCTTTAACTCAAAGTTCCATAGTATTATGTTTTTTTGTTTGTTTTTTGTTTTTTTTTTAGTTTTCAAACTGGTAGGATTTTATTAACTACTCTTTTGTTCTTAAATTCTAAACTTTTTATGGCTGAGTAATATTCTATTGTATATATGTACCATGATTTCTTTATCCATTCATCTATTCATCCAACACCCAGGTTGCCTCCATATCTTGGCTATTGTAGATAATGCTGCAATGAACATATGGATGCACATGTCCCTTCAAAGTAGCATTTTGGGTTTCTTCAGATAAATACTCAGAAGTATGATTATTGTGTCCTTCTTTGTTTTAGTCTTTGTTTTAAAGTGTATTTTGTCTGATATAAGCATTGGCACTCCAATTTTTTTTGTTTCCATTTTCATGAAATATTTTTTTCTATCCCTTTACTTTCAGTCTGTGTGTGACTTTCAATCTGAAGTGAGTCTCTTGTAGGAAGCATCCGTAAGGGTTTTGTTTTCTTATCCATTCAGTCACCCTATGTCTTTTGATTGGAGAATTTAATCCACTTACATTGAAATAATTGTTGATAGATATGTAGCTATTGCCATTTTACTATTAATATTTTTTAAATCATTTTTTCACCTCTTTTTCCTCTTAAAGAATTCCCTGTAACATTCCTTGTAACACTGGTTTGGTGGTGATAAACTTTACCTTTTTCTTATCTGGGAAATTCTTTACCTCTCCTTTGATTCTAAATGATAGCTTTGCTGGGTAGAGTAATCTTAGTTGGAGGTCCTTGCATTTCATCATTTTGAATATTTCTTGCCAATCCCTTCTGGCCTGCAAAGTTTCTGTTGAGAAATCAGGTTACAGTCTTTTTTTTTTTTTTTTAATTAAAGTTTATTGTGGTGACAATGGTTAGTAAAGTTACATAGGTTTCAAGTGTACAATTCTGTATTACATCATCTATATATCACATTGTATGTTCACCACCCAGAATTAATTCTCCTTCCATCACCATATATTTGATCCCACCTACCCTCATATAACATCCCCTACCCACTTACCCTCTGGTAGCCACTAAACTATTGTCTATGTCTATGAATTTTTGTTTCTTTGTTTGTCTTATTCCTTTATTGCTTTTAGTTTTATATCACACATATCAGTGGAATCATGATTCTTGAATTTTTCTGTCTCACTTATTTCACTCTTAGCATAATACTCAAGATCCATCCGTGTTGTTGCAAATGGCACTGTTTCATCTTTTCTTATGGCAGAATAGTATTCCATTGTGTATATATACCACATCTTCTTTATCCAATCATCTATCAAAGGACACTTTGGTTGTTGCCATATCTTGGCCACTGTAAATAAAGCTGCAATGAACATCGGAACACATATATCTTTACAGATCAATGTTTTCAGATTTTTTAGTATATACCCAGGAGAGGTATTGCTGGTTCATATGGTAATTCTATTCTTAATCTTTTGGGGACCCTCCACACTGCCTTCCATAGCAGCTGCAGCAATCTGCATTCCCACCAACAGTGTATGAGGGTTCCTTTTTCTCCACAGCCTCTCCTGTTATTATTTGTCTTGTTGATGATAGCTAATATCACTAGTGTGAGGTGATGTTTCATTGTGGTTTTATTTGCATTTCTCTGATGATTAGTGATGTGAGCATCTTTTCACATGTCTATTGGTCATCTGTATGTCTTCTTTGGAGAAATGCCTATTCAGGTCCTCTGCCCATTTTGTAATTGGATTGTTTGTTTTTTGTTGCTGAGTTGTATGATTTCCTTATATATTTTGGATATTAACCCCTTATGAGAGGCGTTGTTTGCAAACATCTCCCATTCAGTTAGTTGCTCTTTATTTTGTTGATGATTTCTTTTGCAAAGAAAGTAAAATCTAAAATAAATGAATGGGACTGTATCGAGCTTGCAGAAGCTTTTTAGTTCGATACAGTCCCATTCATTTATTTTAGATTTTACTTTCTTTGCCTTTGAGGTCAAATTCATAAAGTCCTCTTTGAACCCAAGCTCCATAAGTTTCATACCTGTTTCCTTCTGTGCAGTTTATTGTTTCAGGTTTTATGTTTAGGTCTTTGAACCATTTTGAGTTAATTTTGGTACACAGTGACAGATAGCAGTCTAGGTTCATACTTTTGCACATAGCTTTCTCCCAGCACCATTTATTGAAGAGGCTTTGTTTTCTCCATTGTATGTTTTTGGCTCCTTTGTTGAAAATTATCTGTCCATATTTATGTGGGTTTATTTCTTGGTTCTCAATTCTATTCCATTGGTCTGCGTGTCTGTTTTTCTGCCAACACCACACTGTTTTGATTATTGTTGCTCTGTAGTGCAAGCTGAAGTCAGGGAGTGTGATACATCTTCTTTTTTTTAGCATTGCTTTGACTATTTCGGGTCTTTTGTGGTTCCATGTAAATCTGATGAGTTTTTGTTCTATTTCTTTAAAAAATGCCCAGGGCCACGTGAAGATGTTGAAAAAGAATCACTTCAAAGTTTTCCCCAGTGTTTCCCATGATGATGGTGATCTCCTCCACCCCAGGCTGCCTTTCCTCCTCACCTACTAGGTCACAACTACTTTCTGTCTCCCTATTTTATCCTTGGATCTTCGTATTTAAACACTTTCCTTTTACTTGAAATCGTCCTCTGATATCAAGTAGAAATATGGAGCCTTCAGTCTAGCTGGTTATCCTAATATTGTCCCTACTCACCCTAATACCTTTTCCACCATCATTATTACCATTCCTTTCTCCTCTGCCCCCACAGAAAACATACCCACACAGAGGTACACATTAGGATTGTGCTTTCCATCTAAAAAAACCTGGTGGGGCAGAGGGAGGAAGCAGAATGAGGAAGATGGAAGAATGGAGAAGTACATGCAGGAAGCAGTCTTTTAGGTACATGTTCTGTTAATTCAAAGTTCAAATTTCCTATCAAGCATCCTCTATCCTCTCAAAGAATCCTTTCCCCCAACTTTCCACAAGAATATATAGGTTCAAATGTAATCCTATGTTTGGCAAGGCATTGGGGAAAGGAGACCCTCCTCTTTCTCTGCTAGTTCCCACTGGCCTCTGGCTGAGGTTTAATTAATCTCTCCGGCCCTTTCTACGGAGGCCTCAATGGATCTCCTGCTAAAGTCCTGCATCTGGTGGAATCTGGGTGTGCCCTGTCTATAAGGTGAGGGAACTCCAACTGCATGGCTGATTCACCTTGTCTTCCCCACGGCTCTCACTGGCATTCAGATGTTCCAAGCCTCAGGCTCATCCTCTATTTGACCCCCTCTATCTGAAACATTCATGGGTTCTATTCTGAAAGCATGCCATTTTAAGAACAGCCAGTTTGTAGAAAGACCAATTTGTGCATTTTCTTAACTGTTTTTTTGTTAACTGTTTTTAGTTTTCACACTATGAAAATACTGTAATAAATTGTTATTTTGTGTCTCCCAGCTTCTTGTTTTTGCGGTTGAAGACTGATAAATAGAGAGGGGGGACAGAAGGGTGGGATGACCAGAAAATTGACAGATATGAGAAAACCACATTCAGAAAATTATGGAGATCTTCTTATATCAACATGAATTTATATGAATACACCCTTCATGAATACATTGATTCTTATACATTTATAGGAATATGTTATAGGATACCTCAGAGCATTTTAAGTGCCATCAGAATTTCTGAGTGTCAAAAACTTTTTTGATCATGGACATTTTATCTTGTAGAGCTTTATGAAGAACTATTGTTCTGTGAAATACACTTTTGTTTCAGAGAATGAAAGTGAGGGATTGCTCTCTTCTTTAGCATTGAGGCCTTTTAATAAAAAACTTTGCTGTCTATTTGCCTAAAAATTTGTATTTCCTATACCCAGAATACTCCTCAGATATAATACTTGTTAAAATCAGAAAAAAACCTCTTCCCCATATATATGTGCCCGCTCTAGATTCCCAAATCCTCACTCTGACCTGAATTTCTAGCACCCACTAACATATTAAAGAATAGAACTCAGAGGAGGAAATTCAAAATCCACCTTGTGTTCACCCTCACACTAATACCTCACATATTAATACCTTTCTACAGCATTTTGCATTTTCAATAGTATTCTCTAAAGTTGAAATATACTATCGATTTGACCTTTGCCTCAATATGAGTTGCACTAGCAAGAAACTCCTAATTTTTAATAGAGGGAACTGAGATGCAGCCTGATGAAAATAACTGGCCAAAGTCATATGGGCCCTAGGTCAGGACCCTTGATCCACACTCATTCCCCAAAGCTTCTATTACACCTGGAGACATTACTATTACTATGATTGCCATGTATAATAAATAGAAGAAAGCCTTTAAATAAACTTGCTAGGATATTATAACAGAATTCTTATTTAATTAGTAAATAATTTATATCTCTTTTACGGGAATTCATTCTAATGGCAAATTGCCTAAATTGGTCAATAGGATTCATTTAGTTATATGTTTTCTCAACCAATGCACTCAATTTATTTAGAAATTCTGAAAAATAGAGGCAAATGACATCTGGAATGATTCTGTGGCATTGAGAAAACATGAAACTGCCCTAGTCTAAATATATATATATATATATATATATATATATATATATATATATATATATATATAATTATATACACACACAAACATATATATATGTGTGTGTATATATATATATATATATACACACACACATATATATACATATATATACATATATATATATATATATATAAGCTTAAAAATAATTAAGCTTAGTTAATTACTGACTAAAATAAGTAAGCTTAAAGGTGAGTAAATTGGTGGAGATCCAAGATGGTGTAGTAGATAAACACTGCGCATGCTTCCTTCTGTGAACATGTTAAAATTACATCTAAATTAAAGAAAAATCAACCTGGAGAACTATATGAAGTCTGACTGAACAGAAGTTTTATAACTAAGGTATAAAGAAGAAAGTACATGGTAGGAGGGATGCAGACGTGAAATGGGCTGGCCCAAAATCTCTGTATACCAGTTGAGAATCAGGAGGGATATATTAGCTGTGGAGGTTCGTCCCGCAGAGGAGTGAGTGACCCCAATCCCACACCAGGCTGCCCAGCCAGAGTACTGGCACCGGTAAGAGGAGCCCTCAAATCTGGAGTGAAAAACAGTGGAAATTCTGACTATCTGGGTAAGACAGAAGGCTGCGGCCAACCCAGACATCCTATTAAAAAGCCTGCGCACAGACTCACTCCTAGAATTTCACCCTGGGCTCCGGTGGAGGGGGAGTCACTCAGGGGCATCAGAGGCATGCAGGCAGCAGACTTATGTGTAGTTCTGGGGTGAGAGCTGGAAGACAGTTGCCATTTTCCATACATGGGGTTCTTCTCCTGTGCAGCCGCAAGCGGGTACCATCTTTCCTGTGTTGAGCCCTCTCCACATGGCCAATTCTGAATCTGATCGGCCCAGTAAGCAACCTACCAGAGATAGAGTTTAAAACAATGTTTATAAGGCTGCTCAAGGAACTTAGTGAGAATTTCAACAGAGAGATAGCAAGCATAAAAAGGGACACAGAAACCGTAAAGAAGAACCAGTCAGAAGTGAAGAATAAAATAACTAAAATGAAGAATGCACTAGAAGGAGGGGCGGCCAGTTAGCTCAGTTGGTTAGAGTGTGATGCTCTTAACAACAAGGTTGCCAGTTCAGTACCCACATGGGCCACTGTGATCTGCGCCCTCCACAACTAGATTGAAACAACTATTTGACTTGGAGTTGATGGGTATGGAAAAACACACTTAAAATAAATAAAAGCTTTTTTAAAAAAGAAAAAAGAATGTACTAGAAGGAATCATCAGCAGACTAGATGAAGCAGAGGATTGAATCGATGATTTGGAACACAAGGTAGCAGAAAACACCAAATCAGAACAGCAAAAAGAAAAAAGAATCTCCCCAAATGAGGATAGTTTCACATGCCTTTGGGATAAAATCAAGCGTAACAACATTCTCATCATTAAGGTACCAGAAGGGGACGAGAGAAAGTAAAGGATTGAGAACTTATTTGCAGAAATAATGACTGAAAATTGTCCTAATCTGGCAAAGGAAATAGACATACAAGTCCAGGAAGCACAGAGAGTCCCTAACATGATGAACCCAAATAGGCCCAGCCCACACCTAGACACATTATAATAAAAATGGCAAAGATTAAAGAAAAAGAATCTTAAAAGCAGCAAGAAAAAGGCAACTAGTAACCTATAAGGGAGCCCCCATAAGATTGTCAGCTGATTTCTCAACAGAAATTTTGCAGTCCAGAATAGATTGACACAAAATATTCAACGTGATGAAAAGCAAGGTCCTACAACCAAGACTACTCTACCCAGCAAAGCTATCATTTAAAATTGAAGGACAGATTAAAGAGCTTCCAAGACAAGAAAAAGCTAAAAGAGTTCATCACCACCAAACCAGTATTATGAGGAATATTAGAGGGATTCTTTAAGATGGGGGGAAAAAGATCAAAATTATGAATAATAAAATGGCAATAGCTACATATCTATCAACAATTACTTTCAATATAAATGGATTAAATGTTCTAATCCAAAGATATAGGAGGGCTGAATGGATAAGAAAACAAAACCCTTACATATGCTGCCTACAAGAGACTCACTTCAGATTGAAAGACACACACAGATGGAAAGTAAAGGAATGGAAAAAGATATTTCTTTTTCAAAATGGAAACAAACAAACAAAAAATCTGGAATAGCAATACTTATACCAGAAAAAATAGACATTAAAACAAAGTCTATAACAAGAGACAAAGAAGAATCCAGTAATTCCATTTCTGGATATTTATCTGAAGAAACCCAAAATGCTACTTTAAGGGAATGTGTGCATCCATATGTTCATTGCAGCATTGTTTACAATGGCCAAGATGTGGAGAAAGACTGGATGTCCATCAATGGATGAATGGATAAAGAGGAGGTGGTACTTCTATACAATGGAATATTGCTTGGCCATGGAAGGGAATGACTCTTGCCATCTGCAACAGCATGGATGGACCTGGAGGTATTGTGCTGAGTGGAGAGAAAGAGAGATGCAATGTGATTTTGCTTCTGTGTGGAACCTAGAGAACAAAATCAACAAACAAAACAGAAACAGACTCATGGATACAGAGAACATTGTGAAGGTTGCCATATAGGAGGGGGTTTGGGGTGTGGGTGAAAAAAGGGGAAATAATTAAGTACAAATTGGTTGTTAAAAAGTAGCTATGGGGATGTAGGGTATAATATAAGGAATATAGTCAATAATATTATAATAACTATGTATGGTGTAAGATGGGTACTAGATTGTTATGGTGATAGATGGGAGGGGGTTGGGGGACAGGGTGAAAAAGGTGAAGGGAATAAGGAGTACAAATTGATAGTTACAAAGTAGTCATGGGGATGAAAAGTAAAGCATAGGGAATATAGTCAATAATATGGTAATAACTATGTATAGTGCCAAATGAGTACTATATGAGTCAGGGGGATCACTTCTTTTTTTTTTTTTTTTTAAGATTTTATTGGGGAAGGGGAACAGGACTTTTTATTGGGGAACAATGGTCAAATTGTTGTCCTTTCAATCTTAGTTGTGGAGGGTTCTGTTCAGCTTCAAGTTGTTGTTCTTTCAGTCTTAGTTGTGGAGGGTGCAGCTCAGCTCCAGGTCCAGTTGCCATTGCTAGTTGCAGGGGGCACAGCCCACCATCCCTTGCGGGAGTCGAGGAATTGAACTGGCAACCTTGTGGTTGAGAGGACGTGCTCCAACCAACTGAGCCATCCGGGAGCTCAGCGGCAGCTCAGCTCAAGGTGCCGTGTTCAATTTTAGTTGCAGGGGGCGCTGCCCACCATCCCTTGCGGGACTCGAGGAATTGAACTGGCAACCTTGTGGTTGAGAGCCCATGCTCCAACCAACAACTGAGCCATCCAGGAGGCAGCTCAGCTCAAGGTGCTGTGTTCAATCTTAGTTGCAGGGGGCAGAGCCCACCATCCCTTGCGGGACTCGAGGAATTGAACTGGCAACCTTGTGGTTGAGAGCCCACTGGCCCATGTGGGAATCGAACCGGCAGCCTTCGGAGTTAGGAGCATGGAGCTCTAACCGCCTGAGCCACCGGGCCGGCCCCGGATCACTTCTTAAATTATGTAAATTAAAAAGGAGGATAAAGGTGAAGGGGAATCAGAGCTCCAAATTTCCAGATATAAAACAAATAAGTAATGGGGATGTAATGTACAGCATAAGGAACATAGTCAATAATATTGTGATAGCATAATATGGTGTCAGGTGGTTGCTGGACTTATCATGGTGAGCACTTTTTTAGGTATATTTAGGTATATAAATGTTCACTAATTATGGTGTACCCCTGAACCTAATGTAACAGAATTGTACACCTGAAATCTATGTAATTTTACTAACAATTGTCATCCCAATAAATTTAAAAAATAAATTAAAAAATATATATTGTATGTTAGGTATATTTTTAATAAAAGTCTAAAAAATTAGTAAATTAATTCTTTCATAATGGCTCCTATATTGAAAGAAAAACCTACATATTTTAAAGTTATTATACTCTGTGCAATTTAATCTCCTTTCAGAAAGAAATTCTATCAGAATTAATTCTCTCTCTTCATTTTATATTATCTCCTAGCTGTTTCTTTGTTTCATGATGTTCTACGCTGTGTTTCACTTAGAAGAAAAGAAGGGAAAGTTATTACAATCTTCTTTCTGAAAAACCGATAGATACCTTTTATCCCCCTTATCTATGTCTCCCCACTTACAGTAATGAAAGCCATAATAAAGCAATACAAAGCATCTTAATACAGTAGGCAGAAATGTCACCTTCCCAAATAGAAATCCAGTTTGCCTTGGCTTTACATAGCAACTTTCCAGCCTCAAATATGGCTTGATAGAATTACTTGCCAGAGTAATTCTCTTAAATTAACCGTAGAACTAAAAAGTTAGCAACTGCATAAAAAGTTATATAATGGAAGGAAGAATAAATCATGTTGGGCACACATATCTAGAATCTAGGACATGAACCATAATCTCAGTTCTATGAAGGAGGAGGATCTGGGAACATGGGAAGGGTTCAGGGAGCAATAGCAGTCTATGGTGGGCAGAGCGCCATGTTGGATTCAGGTATTTGAGCTAACATTGCCTCTTACCATTTGCGAATTTGGAGAAGTCATATATCATCTGCCTAGACCTGAGCTCCCTTATTTACAAAGGAAACGTTCATCCAGGAGGTTTTGTGAGCCTGTCCCCAGGCTCTGCTGCCCTATACCCCATATATCTGGAGCTAGGTCCTTGCATGGGTGGCCAGAAATAATCATTTCAGGCAGCAGAGATGTAAACATCATTAGGCCAGCACTCCCAAACTCATCCTCAAGACCATTACTTTTCTTCCTCCCACCATACTCTAGCCACCAGCCTACCTGGCCATCTGCAATGGTCTCCTAACAGGTATCTCTAGACTTATTCTCTCTTTCTTCCATCCATTTGTACACGAAAATAGAATATTCATTTTAAAAGATGCGTATGATATCATGTCTATCCCTTGTTAAAATTATTTCAACTTTTTCTCTTATAGATTAAAAGTCTGACATCTGAATCAAAATGAAAAGAAGGATGGGGGACCAGATAATAATTCATTTTCTTATCTGACACATATTAACAGAGGTTTTATACAACTCCTCATGTGAAGTTTAAAAGGATGTTTTTTTAAATGCATTTAAAACAATGAAAAGAAAGTGCATTAATACTATCTTATATCTTGAAAAATAATGATGCATGCAGAAGTACTTGAAAATATCAACTGATATATTTTTTATTCTCAGTAATTTCTAGCTGTTCCAAGTTGCCCAGCAACATTTCTCATAGCAAAGAAAACATCATTCATTGCTCTGTGAGTGTGCAAGAAAGGGAATAGAGGAGGAAAAGAGAGCGAAGGTACAAATCTATCGTGACATCAGTCATTGTTCGGCTTTGAACGTTAAAATTGAGCCAAGTACATAGCAGATAAAAAGTATAAAATCCAAAGAATATTTGATTTTCAAATGGCAGGATCTTGAAAAAAAAATTTTTTTAGGTATTCTAAAACCTGGGTTTGCATTTCAAGAGCAAATCCTGACTGATATAAGGAATAGAGTTTATCATGCTGTGGATCCCAGAGTGGAAGAGGATTCTGCACTGTGAGGATGAAAAAGCATTTTCCCACCTAATAAGAACCCTTTCTAGAAATTGGGAAGGAGTTTGGAGAGGGTTCAGAGAAAACATCAAGAAAGTTAGATCTTAGCCCTCCTTTTTGCCCACTACATTTTAAGTTTGAAACCACAGGGAATAAGCAACAGAAACTCCTAGATACATTTGGAAATCTAAAAGTAGAAGAAGATTGCATCCCATTTCCAGATTGGAATTCTGGAAGGGATAGACTTTATAAAGTGCCAATAGGCACACACAGGCCTAAAACAATAGAATATATATGATATTGCATGTTAAAAAATAGAGAGAATCTGAGATATCTCACTGTGCTTGACTCCCTAGGAATATAGAGGAGATTTTTAAAAAGTTCTTGCATGCCCAAGGAGGGAAGAAGTAACTGAGGACTTACAGGAGACCAGGTAGTCAGTCTTCATGAAGGGTGGGGAACTCCAAAGTTAGACTTCCGGGTGAACAGTCAAGCTGGGGACAAATGATGGATTTGAGTAAGTCAAAGCAGATGAGTAGTGTCATCAAGAGAGGAGAGGGACCTCATTAAACATGAAATAATTAAGATTAGACAAAAATCTTGTATTGTGATAACTAATGTTTGAACACATAATAAGTTTGCATCAGATAATTTTTTTTCTGAGGAAATGCATCAGTTTCAGAATTCCAGATAAATTCTTCACCTATAACGGATGTACCAAAACTTGTGATTTATATGAAATAGTAAGTTTTATATCAAATATAGAAGAAAATATTGACCTATGCACAAACACTGTGGAATGTGAATTTTTAAAAATGGAAGAATAATGTGAACTCTCTGGACAACAATAAATGTTTGTGAGTAGGAAAAAAAAGAGAGAGAGAGAGAGAGAGAGAGAGAGAGGAGAGGGACCAAAGCCAGGGAAAACATGGAGTGCTCCTCCCTCACCCCAAGCCCGAAGCCGTCACCATGCCTTGCCTATGACAGGAGAATAGGGGACCCGCTAGAAGCTATGGCCCTCAGTATGGGATGTAGCAAAGATAGAGTCATATCCCCGAGACCACATAGAGCTGCTAAAGTATAAATTTTTAAAAGATAAAATTGAGTCTCATGCAAATGTAAAATGAACACATGCTAAAGTTTTATTCAACTTATGAATTAAGGAGGGAATCAGAAAAATGTTAAAATCTGTTCAGGGGCGAATTTGAAGAGGAATACATAGGTAGTCAGGAATGTTGAATTGAATTTGCTAAAGGACGCAAGATTGATTATTATCCAAATGGATCCTAAAATACAACGGCTGGTATTATCTTCTCTATAGGACAGAAATCAACCACATTTCTATTGAACCAAATTCATTTGTGTTATTATGGTCAAGAATCGTTTGTATTACTATCAATTTCCTATAAGTTACCTTCTCAGAGTTGTAAAATAGGCTAATCACTAGAAAGTCCACTTAAGATGCACACAAGTCACAATGCCTATCACTCTACTGACAGGACACCCAGGAATTCCTTTTGCTTATTTTTAAATGTTGGACAATTTTTCCTTACAGTCTGTGCCCGTCACTTGAAGCCAGCAGGAACCTGTGACAGATAGTCTTCTACTGACATCAGAGGAGTACTTGAGCTCCCATGGACATTAAAAACCCCAAGCAGAAGTGGAGAAGAGAAATGGGGAGCACAAGTAGGGATGAAGAGGCATTGGGCTATGAGACTGAGTTTTAAACTAGAATTGACTGTGTTGCCTGGGATTAGTCAGGTTAAGTTTCTCACCTTCAGCATGTTATAGACAGAGCATTTTATAATGACGTTATGTCCAGTTATATCAGGATAAAGACGATTCCATTCCTCTGGTTTTGTGTTTCCATGTAGTGACAGTTATGTTTGTGGCTGTTCCTCACACTTCACTCTGATTCTCTCTTTCTGAAGAGTACAGGAAAATAAATCGCTTGGCTCACTCCTGGGATTGTTCTGTTTTGGATATGCCTCTCCTCAGACATCGTGTACTCTGGATTGTTCTGCCTGGTGCAGAAAGCTGTCTGCCTGTGTGGGAGGTCCCTGTGGCAGAATAAGTCTGTCTCGTTTCAGCTCAGTGGGGCTGCACAACTGAGACACATTCTCTAATCTGAAACATCAGTTATGAAACTAATATTCTTTTTTCCGCATAGCTGACTTGTATTTATGCCTCAATTACTTCTAAAGACAAAGCAGGCAGAAAAGTATTGTTTATTGGTCTCCAAAAACCCAAACAATGACAGTTTTACTTAGTCAAGTTTGAGACAGAGAAACTCAAAGCAAAAGCTTTTGATACAAGAATTCCAATATTTAGTTAATAGCTTCAAAGCAGAAGACCCACAAGTAAACAAGAATAGCCCTTCTCTTAAATGTCAAATTCCCCCAAATAAAATGCAATGATTGGTATTATCTTTTCTATAGGGCAGAAATCTGTTTTTCTATTCTTATTTTATCTTCTCTGGCATGTGATAATTACAATCATCACCGTTTTAGAATGTGCCTCTTCCTTTAGCTTCTTTGGAATGAAAAAAAAGAAAGAATAAAATATTATTTGATAAAATTTATTTAGACCTTAGGAAAACAAAGATGACTAAGAGATCAATCCTATCTCCAAGGGTTTCTATGTCATACAAGGTGACCCACGAAATAGATATATAGTAAATAAAGATTTTATAATAAAATGTGTGCCATAAGAGAAGGCTCATTTTGTTCTTGTACTTCTAGTTTTCTATAGTTTTCTTTGATTAGTTTTGATATTTTAGTATAAAAGTCTTCTCCAGGAAAAAGATTAAATGCACATATTATAAAATTTGGCTTAAAAACAGTAAGGGAATATTATGACAGAGAAAACAATGCAATATAAAATACAAATGATTTTCTATTCCACTCATTATTCTGAGACTCACGTCAAATAACATATTTTTTAATACTTTAAAATACAAGATAAAAATTGGCAAAATGTTACATATAATTGGTCTATTTTCAAATGGTATTACAATTACTTTTATTAATTTTAAGCCACCACCAATATGTACAGCACTTCAAGTTAATTCACAAAGTCATAGTTAATAAAAATATTTTTTTACATTTGCATAGTGAAAACATATAGTCATGTGTATGTATTGATTCAATTATTAAATTTGAAAAGTAAATTATGATACCTTAGACCACATTGAGAATAAGCATATCCTCACTGTTCTTCCACTTGTTTGTGGACAATTGTATTTCAAAATATTTGTTATTTTGGACTCACTCTTCAATTATAGTTTTAGTCAGATTTATTTCACTGATTTAGATGTTTCTATAACCAAAGTTGTATTTTCCTCTAAGTAACATCACTGAGCTTACAAATTTTATTTTGACTAATGCTAAAATATTAGTTAATTTGTTTGATTAAAACAAAATAATAAAACCAAAAAAAAATAAGCACTAGTTTTATTTTCTAATGTGATTACTGTGTACCAGAATACATCCTTATTACCAAAATTGATTGCCAAAACCAGGATATCCTCCCATGAGACCTCAGTCTAGAGTTTTGTGAAGGCAGTGTGAGGTTTATCATAAGATTAAAGAGTTACAAGATCTTGTGTGGCCTGTTTTTAGAGTTGCCTGGCTTACTTAGCCAACATATATATTTTTTCCACTGAAAGTTCCAGTCAAATAAGAAAAAAACTAGAAAGGGAAGATAGAATTTGCCCTCCCGGAACAAACAGTTTTATATTTGTCAATAGTTGTTAAGAGATAAAAGGGAAGTGTCTCTCAAAGCCCAGGAAACAGAATCTCAAAAGATCTTCAGATAGTCAAGAGTTACTGCTGAAATTCAAAAGTTTCTTGCTCCCTCTGTCCAATTATGAGAACAAAGAGATTCCGTGATAGCCATGGCAAGAATAATGGCAATAGAAAATAATGTTTGCTACCTAATCCAGGCTATCCATTGCAAGGCAGACAGCAAACATGGGGAGAGTTACTACATCAAAGACAAGTTAGTAGATGGAATAAGAGCACAGTGTTGGGAGAAAGAAAAACCAAAAATAAAATCCAAGTGGAACCACTACTGGCTCTGTGTTCTTGGGCAACTTATTTAACCTCTCTGAGACCCACAACCTTATCTGTGAAATGGTGCTTAACCCATCTCATTGCATTTGTGAAGATTCATTAAAAGTATGCATATAAATCCCTTATTACAGCTCTTGCTACTTACGGTCAGTAAATATCATGCATTATTTTTAGTGCACAATTTATAATAATGCAAAGAGCAGAAGTAAACATAAAATTTCTAACTCAAGCGTTTCCTGTGTCACAGTTCATCACTCCCAAGTTGTTTATAAATTATTTGGAAGAGAATCATCCTCTAAAAAGGACACAGCTGTTCCTATAGGAATGGTCCACCAGGGAACAATCCTCTCATTCTTCATCAGTTCCAGATACAGCTGGTCATTTCAACTGCCAAGCTCAGCTTACAAGTCCTCCAGATATATCTCCACTATGGATATAATCTTTATTTCTAGCAAATAAAGATTAGAAGGTCATCCAAAGGGTACCAGAAACCTAAGCATACACCATATACCCAAATAGGAAAGCTATTGGTATAAGGTAAATTATACATAATTTACCAGGGAATCTATGTAGAACCAAAAGCAAAAAAGTACTAATGTACGAGTTGGAAAAGCTGTGTGCCTCTCCTCCATTGTTGACCAAAAGGAGAATGTCTAAACACTGACTTTGGTATAAAGCTTCAAGTTTGAAAACTCAGCCTAAATTTGGCAGGTCAAGTTCACGTTGTCTAAAATATGGCATAATCTGGGTCTGACAAACAGGAATTATTTCATGTGCCTTCGTCACACAATTTAGAGTGGCTTCCTTGACTGCTGTGTTGAGTCAGATACATAGGTTGGGTAAAAAGTCAGCTGGAAAGAGTGCAGGGATCCAATAGCAGTGTGTGCTTTGGGCACATGATGAGGGTGTGGCATTTTGTGTGCCACCTATTTAACATCTCAGATCTAGGTTGTATTTGGAAAGAGGAGATACTGCAAATTTTCTGGATCAAGTCGCCTACAGTAGTAACTTAGAGGTAGAAAATGCTAACAAACTACCAATAGAGAAAGCAAAGTCAGAAAATCAGTGGGGCAGTCTAAACTCAGAATCCAAGGTCTTATTCAGGCAGTGGCTTGGGAGACGTGTTTCACAGAGCTCGGTGAGAAACGGAATCAGCTCATGCAATGGTGTGCCAGGTCTCACTGAGGGGCATGAACATTTATTCAGTTGAGTCTCTCATAGACATATATAACATAAAATTAAAAGAAATATCATGGGGTTTTAAGCTCTTTGCTTAAAGCCCACTTTTGCACTAAGGCTAATAGGCAATTTGCACAGGGAAAGAGGTCTTATTACCCTGGGCACTTTTTTTTTTTAACCTATAGCTATTCTAGGAAGTCTACATATATTAGGGATTTTTTTTTACAGAATAATTTTTCCATCAATATTAAAAGGGACGTATAGATATCTAATGGGGACGCTAGAGGGGACCTAGGGAGCACACATCTCCAACCTCCCTTTTCCTGTCACTTTTACACCATGCTTCCTGCCTCCTTTTTTAGAGAAAGCAAAATTTGAAAAATTAAAAAGAAAAATTATTAAAAGAGTAAGATAAAAAACAGGCACATAGGAAATAGTTAGATCAAAATGGCAGCATGAGGTGAGCCTCTGTAAATCTCCCCTGGAATTTACAACTAATCGAACAACTATAACTCCAAAAAGGACTCCCTGCACAGCAGACAGGCAAGACAAAGAGGCCCACTACTGAATTTACCTAAAGGTGGGCGAATCCCGTGAGCAGGGGAGGAGGGAAGGGCGAAGTGAGGAGATGGAGACGTACGGGCACAGGACTCAGACCTAGCTCAGTGCTCCGAGCTTGCTGCATCCCGGAACTACCGCAGCTGCGGGAGAGGGAAGAACTCGGACTGCTAGGGCTCCGTTTATGGCCCACAGGGCTGAGGGGGCAGCATACAACACGGCTGAACCCAACACTCATGGCAGAGACCTCAGAGAAAAGACTGAGAGAAGAAGGCTGAAAACGGTGGTTTAAGCCCTTACTGCTAAGCAGAGAACGGAAGCCTTAGGCACTGAGACTAGCCGCCCCCTCTCTACCCTCCCAGAGCTCATCCCGCCCCCACCTGCCCGGTGCTAGAAGTGGAACAGTAGCAGTGTCAGATCAAAAGAACAGAATGTTTGCTGTTCTGAGAACTGTGGACCACAAACACAGATTCGCAGCCCAACTAGTTCCCGCAAAGGCGAGAGAGCTGTGGAAGCAGGACCAGCTGTGGTGGTGGTCGCCGCCACTGCTCTGGGCCACCTCTCACAACTCACCCCACCACTGGCCCCACCTATCTGGGCGGATCCCTGCAGGAGTAAACAGAACTGCTGAAACATACAGACTCTGAATCTGGTACAGGAAGAGCTTTGGAACTTCAAAAGCCCTGCATACCCACACAGACATTGCGCCCTATGACCCAGGGGAACTATTAACAGAGGAGAAGCCCATCTCCCAGGGAATCCCCCCATTGTGTGAGAAGCTGGAATAGTGCAGAGAAAACATAGCACTACTGTGTGACAGAGAAAAAAAGGCTGCAGTCGGAGAGAAAATAAAACAGCCTACCAACAAGTACTAGAAAACAAAAGAAAGACCTCTTCCTATCAACCTGTTGCAGAAGCCACTCCTGTAGATGTCTAGGAAGAGAAATAATAAATCAGTAATTGCCATGAATAACCAAAGCAACAAGACAGCTCAGAAAGAAAGTGAAAAGTCTCCAGAAAAGGAACTTAAAGATATGGAAATATGTGACTTAAATGACAGAGAATTCAAGATTGCAGTTCTGAAAAAACCCAACGACATGCAAGAAAACACAGAAAGGTAGTTTAATGAACTCAGAAACACAATCAAAGAACAACATGAGCATTTTACGAAAGAGACCGAAATTTTTAAAAATAACCATATAGGAGATTAAGAACTCAATAGAAGAAATTAAGAATGAAATAGCCAGCTTAGGTAGTAGAGTTGACCAGATGGAGGAAAGAATCAGTGACATCGAAGATAGAAACCTGGAAATGACACAGATGGAAGAAGAAAGAGACTTGAGACTTAAAAGAAATGAAAGAACTCTACAAGAACTTTCTGACTCCATCAGAAAGAGCAATATAAGAATAATGGGCATACCAGAAGGAGAAGAAAGAGAGAAGGGAACAGAGAATATATTCAAACAAACTGTCGATGAGAACTTCCCAAACTTGTGGACAGAACTGGATCCTCGAATCCAAGAAGCAAATAGAACACCTAATTACCTCAATCCCAACAGGCCTTCTCCAAGGCACATTGTATTGAAGCTGTCTAAAATCAACAACAAAGAAAGAATCCTCAAGGCAGCCAGGAAAAAGAAGATGGTAACCTACAAAGGAAAGCCCATTAGATTATCATCAGATTTTTCAGCAGAAATTCTACAAGCCAGGATGGAGGGGAACCAAATATTCAAACTATTGAAAGAGAGAAATTATGAGCCAAGAACAATATATCCAGCAAAGATATCCTTTAGATATGAAGGAGGAATAAAGACCTTTCCAGACATACAGAAGCTGAGGGAATTTTCTAATACATGACCTGCCCTACAAGAAATACTAAAGGAGGCTATTCGATCACCATCAACAGAGACAATTTGTGGCAACCAAAACATAAAAACGGGGAGAGTAAAGGCCTGAACTGGAATATGGGAATGGAGAAAGTACGCATGCTGAACAAAATGGAATACTCTAAATATCAAACTTTCTTTTACATAAACTTAAGGGTAACCACTCAAAAAAAAATCCAGAACTGAAATATATACTGTAATAAAAGAAGAAACAGAGGGAAACTTCATAGAATACCACCACACAGAAATAATAGACAACAAGAAAAAGGCAAAGAAACAATGGAGACACAGCCTTATCAGAAAACTAAAGATAGAATGACAGGAAATCCTCACATATCGATAATCACCCTAACTGTAAATGGACTAAACTCACCAATAAAAAGGCACAGAGTAGCAGATTGGATCAAAAAACTAAACCCAACCATATGCTGTCTCGAAGAGACACATCTCAGCTACAAGGACAAGCATAGACTCAAAGTGAAAGGGTGGAAATCGACACTCCAAGCAAATGGTACCCAGAGAAAATCAGGTGTAGCCATACGGATATCAGATGAAACAGACTTCAAGTTGAAAAAGATAACAAGAGACAAAGATGGGCATTTCATAATGGTAAAGGGGACTATACAACAAGAAGACATAACAGTCATCAATTTTTATGCCCCCAATCAGGGAGCACCAAAATATACCAAGTAACTACTAACAGAACTAAAGGGAGAAATTGACCAAACACAATTATACTAGGGGACTTAAATACATCATTGACAGTTATGGATAGATCATCCAAACAGAAAATAAATAATGAAATAGCAGCCCTAAATGACCCATTAGATGAAATGGACATAATTGACATATATAGAGAACTTCATCCTAAAACATCAGACTATGCAGTCTTTTCTAGTGTACGTGGAACATTCTCAAGGGTAGACCATATATTGGGACATAAAATCAGCCTCAGAAAATTTAAGAAGACTGAAATCATACCAAGCATATTCTCTGATCACAAGGCTTTGAAATTGGATATCAACTGCAAAAAGAAAGCAGGAAAAAACACAGATACATGGAGATTAAACAACATACTTTTAAAGAATGACCGGGTCAAAGAAGAAGTTAGAGGAGAGATCAAAAGATACATAGAAACAAGTGACAATGAAAATACATCCTACCAAAATTTTTGGGATGCAGCGAAAGCAGTTTTAAGAGGGAAATTTATATCATTATAGGCCTATCTCAAGAAACGAGAAAAACCCCAAATAAATAACCGCATGTTACACCTTAAAGAACTAGAAAAAGAAGAACAAGTGAAACCCAAGTTCAGCAGAAGAAAGGAAATAACAAAAATCAGAGCAGAACTAAATGAAATAGAGAACAAAAAGACAATAGAAAAAATTAATGTGACAAAGAGCTGGTTCTTTGAAAAGATTAACAAAATTGACAAACCCTTGGCTAGACTCACTAAGATAAAAAGAGAGAAGACACTAATTAACAAAATCAGAAATGAAAAAGGGGAAGTTATCACGGACACCACAGAAATACAAAGGATCATCCAAGAATACTATGAAGGACTATATGCCACCAAATTCAATAACCTAGAAGAAATGGACAAGTTCTTAGAAACATATAGCCTTCCAAGGCTGAACCATGAAGAACTGGAAAATCTAAACAGACCAATCACCAGTAACAAAATTGAATCAGTCATCCAAAACCTTCCCAAAAGCAAAAGTCCGGGACCAGATGGCTTCACTAGTGAATTCTATCAAACCTTCAAAGAGGATCTAATACCAATGCTGCACAAACTCTTCCAAAAAATTGAAGAAGAGACAATACTCCCTAACTCATTTTATGAGGCCAACAGTACCCTGATACCAAAACCTGGTAAGGACAACACAAAAAGAGAAAACTACAGACCAACATCTCTGATGAATACAGATGCAAAAATCCTAAACAAAATTCTAGCAAATCGAATACAACAATGCATTAAAAAGATTATTCATCACGACCAAGTGGGGTTCATCCCCGGGGCACAAGGATGGTTCAACATATGCAAATCCATCAATGTGATACATCACATAAACAAAATAAAGGACAAAAATCATATGATTATATCAATTGATGCAGAAAAAGCATTTGACAAGATACAACATCCATTTATGATTAAAACACTTAATAAAATAGGTATAGAAGGAAAATACCTTAACATAATAAAGGCCATATATGACAAGCCCTCAGCTAATCTCATAATTAATGGTGAAAAACTGAAGCCCTTTGCTCTACGTTCAGGAACACGACAGGGCTGTCCCCTATCACCTCTGCTTTTCAACATAGGGTTGGAAATCCTTGCCAGAGCAATCAGGCAAGAGAAAGAAATAAAAGGCATCCGAACTGGGAATTAAGAAGTTAAATTGTCACTCTTTGCAGATGACATGATGCTATATATAGAAAACCCTAAAGACTCCACCAAAAAGCTATTAGAAACAATCAACAAATACAGTAAAGTTGCTGGCTACAAAATCAATGTACAAAAATAAAATAAAATAAAATAAAGAATACCCAAAGGGACTTTGGCGACACTGTACTACAGATTCCCTCCCCTTAGGAAGTCTAAACACTGAAAGGCACAGGGCCAAGAGCAATGCAATTGTTGGTTTCTGGCCAATGGACCACTTCTGCAATGCCCAGGGATACTAGAGTCAGACAACCTAATTTCTCATAAGGAGCACTAATGTCATTTGTGACTCACGAGTAAAAGAAGTCCACCTTTCCAAGTCAGCGACTACTGCCTAATTGCTTGAAGGATTTTCCCAGACAAGTGTTCTGGAAACCTTTTACTTACTGCCATCTCTGAACTTTTAAAATCTTTTTTCTCTTCAATATCTTGGAGAATATGAGACAAAGCAACACAGCTTGCAGTTTTGAGAGCATTTCCCCATACAGAACATTGTCTTACTTGATCCTCACAATAACCTTATAAGTAAGGTGGGTACTTTAATTCCCGTTGTAAAAATGTATCAAGGAGTGCTCATACAGCCACAGTGAGGCAGGACTCCAAAGGTCAAGTGCAGTACCCTTAACGTCACAGCACCGGGACTCCACATGAACAAACTGGGAAGCAAAGCGGAACTATCACTGAGAACTGCACCTCAGAAAATCTTTTGGTTCCTTTTCCTACATTTCACAGATATTTATCTGAGTCAATTGAATTTATACCACGGTCACAATACACAAACGTTCTGATCAAAAACTCATGTTCGTGTATCTACAGAGTAGATAACCATATAAAGCGTTTCCTTTATTTTCTTTTGAAATAGCCTGAAAACAGCTCCCCCTTGCTGTCCTTCGAAGCACATCTTCACCAAAGTTAAAACGCGGAGCTCACGCGCAGTGTCAGTATTCCTGCGTAGCTTGGGCCCCCACAGCTGTAATTAATGGGTAACGTCTCTCTTTCTTCAGCCTCTTTCTTGCGGTGAGATCACCTCTCACCCCCGAACGCAGGAGCCCAGCGGTTTTTCGCTCCCGTGCCATGGACAGCGCTGCCTGGGAGGCCGATCTCCGGCAGCTGCTTCCTGTCCACTCGAAGAGATGTCCCCACGATTCAGCAGTAAGCAGACGAAGTCCCCACGGACTACTGTGGCCCAATTTCCGTCCATCCCCCCTGTGGGAATCAAGCTTTTCCCGGAGGAAACACCAGGAATCTAGTTTAGAGAAAACTTTCTAAGTCTCCTTGGTATCCCCACTCCCAACCCCGGGGAAAACTGGAAAACCGGGAGACGTTCCTTTTCCCGGCTGTAGATACACGCACAGAGGCCATGAGGGCTGCAGTGGGACAAGTGAATGCGTCCTTCCGGTCAGCCAACGTAAGCAGGGCAACAAAGAGCAAGCATCAAAGAAGTTACTGGGGAGAGAGACGCAATCCCTGTAGCCAAGTAGCCCTGGGAATAGAATTAGCTAGACTGGCTGTCCCGGGATAGGCAGGCACGCTGAGGAGAGAGAAACCCCAGCTGCAGGAGATGGGGGCGCGCGCCAATTTCAGGTGCAAGAGCGCTCGGCGGGGCAGTGGACTCGGGATTTTTAGGTACCGTGCTGACTGTGTCTGTTAAAGTCAAATGCGGGGTGAAGGTGGTTATTGAGGGAAGTTGGAGCAAATGATGGTAAGCCCAGAAAAGGCATGACGCGTCCAGTTCTCCAAGTTTTTTGGAAGAAGGGCGGGAAAGCGCCACGATTCCGCCTATTGTGCCGAGAAGTCGGCGAGTCTCCCAGCTCCACCCCTGCAGCAGTGATGCAAAGAGGACAAATCCCAGACGGAAGGAGGGGAAAATAAACAACCTTCGGGGGAGGGGGTAAGGAGATCTGGAGAGCAGGCACCGAGCAGTTTCCAACCACTGGGGCAAGAAGGAGCGCCTTTTGGGGAAACAAACCCCGCCTAAATCATTGAGTTCCGAGCGCAATGTTTTCAGAGGAACGGAGCGCACCTCCCCAGCTTCGCCTGAGTTGAGGAAGGGGAGGCAAGGGAAAGGGGACGACGACGGGAGCGAGAGCAGCTCAGCTGGAGGGGGGGGCGCTGTGCCTGGAGACTCCCGCAGGAGGGAGAGTGGACGCCCGCGAGCAGCGAGTGAGGGAAAGAGAGAAAGCATCCGGTAAGGAGCTCAAGCCAGCGGAGCGGTAAGGGAGCGAGACTCCGCGGAGGCGGAGGAGGCGCTGCATGGACAGCATGCGTTTCGCCGGAGGCCGCGATGCGGGGTCCGCAGGCAACTCCAGCCTATGGTGGGTTCCGGCCACCGGCGGGGCCAATGCGAGCCGGGAAACGGAGGCGCTCGGGGAAGGTGGAGATCCGCAGAGGGATGTGCGCAACGAGGAGCTGGCCAAACTGGAGATAGCCGTGCTGGCCGTGACTTTCGTGGTGGCCGTGCTGGGTAACAGTAGTGTCTTGCTCGCGCTGCACCGCACGCCTCGCAAGACGTCCCGTATGCACCTCTTCATCCGTCACCTCAGCCTGGCCGACCTGGCCGTCGCTTTCTTCCAGGTGCTGCCGCAGCTATGCTGGGACATCACCTACCGTTTCCGAGGACCCGACGGGCTGTGCCGCGTGGTGAAGCACTTGCAGGTCTTTGTCATGTTTGTGTCGGCTTACATGCTGGTGGTCATGACCGCCGACCGCTACATCGCGGTGTGCCACCCGCTGAAGACGCTGCAGCAGCCGGCGCGCCGCTCGCGCCTCATGATCGCTGCCGCCTGGGTGCTGAGCTTTGTACTGAGCACCCCGCAGTATTTCGTCTTCTCCATGGTCGAGGTGAACAACGTCACCAAGGCCTACGACTGCTGGGCCACCTTCATCCAGCCCTGGGGTTCCCGCGCCTACGTAACCTGGATGACCGGCAGCATCTTCGTGGCACCTGTGGTCATCCTGGGCACCTGCTATGGCTTCATCTGCTACCACATCTGGCGCAACGTCCGCGGAAAGACGGCGTCACGCCAGGGCAAGGGCGCCGAGGGCACTGGTGGCGCTTTCCACAACGGGCTCCTGCTCGAGCCCTGTGTCAGCAGCGTGAAGACCATTTCCCGCGCCAAGATACGCACCGTGAAGATGACTTTCGTGATCGTGACAGCTTACATCGTTTGCTGGGCGCCCTTCTTCATCATCCAGATGTGGTCTGTCTGGGATGACAAATTAGCCTGGGTCGGTAGGTGTCGGGACAATGGAGGAAGGTGTAGGGATTGGGCCGTGGTGGTGGTGGTGGTGGTGGTGGTGGTGGTGGTGGTGTGTGTCTTTTAATAATATCCTCTAGGGCTGTGGGTCTTAAATTTCTGCGCATAAGAATCACACCTTGGGTGAAATTATCAAAAAGGTAAATTCCTGGGGTCCCCAACCCAGATATTTTCATTCAGTAGCTCTGGAATAGGGTCCAGGAATCTCCATATGTAGTGTGCAGTGATCCTAAGACCACAAATCCAGAAACTGTGCCCTGTGTAGAGTCAGCCACACAACTACAAAACAGAATGACTTTTTGCCAATCATTAACGGCTGTGTTAATACCCTGCTTTCAAGTCTATTGGATTCAGGAAAATATTTTTACTATCGTGACTACTTTTTGCTAGTTTGTAAAAAGTATCACAATTAATATAAGATTTTTCTAGAAATGCCCCGAGGGCAAGGGTAAACCGGACATATTTTCCTGAAGATTCATAAGTCAATTCCAATTTGGCATTTAGCTAGTGTTCCATTACTTATCATAATCTTTTAATTCTTTTCTAACAATACTTTAATACTTCCCCCACCCCCTTCAAAGCAGCATTATTGATAAACTAAATTTGTTAGACTAATCAGTCTTTCAGCAATAACTTGACTACACAGCTATACATCTCCTCATGCAACGCTTATAGTAGTTTACCGAGAATGTACACCTACCAGCTTGTTTGATTTTAATTCCTTCACAAACTAGAAAAAACTAACTTCACAAGAATTTAACCCCCAAAAGAATGATTTAATATTGTATCTTGAAAAAAAATATTTCCTTTTGGTAAGAAAAAAACTTTTCAAATCAAATATATTACAGAAATATTACCCATAACCTTAGTTAGGAAATAGGTATCTGGGAAGAACTGTTTTCTTTTGTTATTTGAGATTGGGGTAGGGTGTATATGTGATATACTTTGGGAGTTATATGTGCAAATAAAACACTTGAGGGTGAATTTAATTCAAACAAATGAAAATTCTTGCATGACTATAATATTACCAATGAAAAATACAACAGAAGTGCTATATTTTTAGTTTACCTACCATTTCCTATCTTGCTTGAGCTTAGCAACCACTTAATTATTGCCAATCAAATAAAAAATTCAGTCTAATTATTACGTTATCAGGATTTAGACATGATTACAAAAAACTTCTTCACTCATGTGTAGGTATGTTGATGGTTTCCATTCCTTTTGAATACAGTCTTAGCCATGGTTCATGGTCACCTTTAATAGTATAGCATCTTAGCACAAAGTATGTTTAAATAAATACCCTGTCATTTATTTTGGCGTAACAAGAGTGAGAAGGCCCAGGCTTATATTTAATAATCAAGGGAATGTCAGTGCTTGCTGATTATTCTTAACTTCAGAAAAGGTATACTGTCAGTGCAATAGTTCTATTGTGAAGGGTTATAATAGGTATGTAGTTTACCAATGCAAATTAACACAAAATATTTCAAAAGCCTGTTGGAGTTTCCTAATTCAGCTGTTCTTAATAATAACATAATTTAATTGTTCAAGCCACAAAGATGGTTTTCTTACAAAAATCAAAAGAATTTTCTAATTAACCAAAGAAAAACAACTAAATATTACATCCTTCAGGCATCTATTTTAACTATTCCCTTCAGTATAGCTTTCTGAATTACAAGAATATGTTTAATATTTAAAACTTTAAGACACTAAACATGGTCCATCATGTCATACTTTTGCCTGAGTTATTGGGATGAATGCAATGTGATGTATGTGTTTATAGACTCTTGAAATGTCATTGAAATTGCAGCTGTTCTGCAAGTAGTGTCCATTAGCACGTACTAGTGTGAGTATAAAGGACACAAAATTAAAAAAATAATAATATTCTTCACCTCTTGAAAGTCCGACTTATTCTTAAATATTTTAATAGTTTTTAAAATATTTGAATTAACTTCAAGACTCCTTGCTTACCAAAATATTTTATAACCAAGCAATTTCCATATACCACCTAGTTCCCTGATTGATAAACAAAAGACTTCATTTTCCATATTAACCCATAACTTTTTCCCTCCTTTCATCAGTCAATAGAAAAATGAGTTTATCCAGTACTTAGTTATTTGCATTTGACTATGTGAATAATCTTCCCTTATGTTTTTCATACAGAGTCGGAAAACCCAGCCATCACCATCACTGCATTACTGGCTTCCTTGAATAGTTGCTGCAACCCCTGGATATACATGTTTTTTAGTGGCCATCTCCTGCAAGACTGTATCCAAAGCTTCCCATGCTGCCAAAACATGAAGCAAACATTCAACAAAGAAGATTCTGACAGTGTGAGCAGACGACAGACGTCTTACACTAACAACCGAAGCCCGACAGACAGTATGGGTACTTGGAGGGACTCACCTAAATCTTCCAAATCCATCAAATTTATTCCTGTTGCAACTTGAGCCCCTCATTCATGCAGCCTGACCCTTGGAATAGACTTTCAGGACCATTGGCTGAATCCAGCTTGAAATCATGAGAACAAATGAACTATATATATGACATAAGCATAAATCAATTCATTGGGTAAAAGACTGTGTTTCTAGTTGCATTTTCACATTGCTGTGACCAAAAGCTATGAATTGTTTTATACGGAATGTTAAATAAAAACATACTACACTAAAATTCTCAGGCTGAATTCCCAGAAATATGTTTCTAAAAGAAAAATCATAACCATCCTGGCTTTATATTTTATTCTTTCTCTCTCTCTCTCTGTCTTTCTCTCTGTCTTTCTCTCTGTCTCTCTCTCTCTCTCTCTCTCTCTCTCTGACACTCTGACATAACTAAGGCTTGATTGGTTTTGAAGTCATATAATGAATTGGAAGAGACTTCAGAGAAATTGTTTCTATCCAATAAAACCAATGTATGCATCAGAAAATGCAGACTCACACAGTGGTCTGGAGATGGGATGTGCTTTGGGAGGCATGAGTGCTTGAGGCATATTGAGCAGGGGGTAAAGAGGAACGCTCCATTAGAAACTATAAATAACCTAAATTTCAAAACAGTAACTTTAGAATTGGTAATTCCCTTCGTTAGAACTGGTAATTTCCCTTCCCTCATGTCCTATTGGTTGTGAAAAGCCAATGATGATGTACTGAAATGCTGAAGATTAGAAAAAAATGTGTCAATTCCCCGATAATATCTTTTTTCCACCACTGCAAGGTCGTTTTAAAGTCAGATTTTATTAGAAGAGTAGAAGTGGATTGCCCAATGTGCAATGTAGACTTTCTCTAGAATATTGTCAACATGTTTTGACCAGTGTTAAAAGGTTTCCTGTGCTATGCTAGATATTTACACGATCCTTGCTTTGTGCTTACAGAATCTAGATTTATAGATAAGAGGGTCTGCGAAAGAGTGACTCAAGATATAGAATGTCCCCTCATGTTCAATTAAAAAGAACTTGGTCTTTCCTTCTGATCTCCCACCCCTCTAACAGTTTCACAGTAGAGGAGAGGTAGACTTTTGGGCAGGATGGTATGGGAGATAGAAAAAAAAAACTGCTCTGCCCCTCGTCTGGTTGCCTTCATTATTAAATGTGTGACTTTAGGTAAATTAGTTAAAAACACATAAAGCTCCATTTCCTTGGCTGAATAATGCAGTTGATAACACTTACCTCACAGGATTGCTGTGAGGACTAAATGAAATCAAGTGAGTGAAAAGACCTTCATAAACTGCCAAGTGTTATATGAATGCTAGCAGTTGCTTTTATTATATAGTCTCGGGGCCTTGAGAATTGCACAGCTTTTTTCTGTTTACTTTTCATTAACCAGAATTTGTTTGTTTCATGTCTGGAATATAAAATCCTAACGTTTAAATATAGATTTCCTGATTCATTGGAAAGCATTGCCAGCGGCCACTTACGCCTGACTTCTGCCTAACTAAAGTTTTCCAATTTAAAGATAGAACTTTCTTTTCTTTGAACGCAGGTAAATCAAAGCCAGCCTAGAGCATCAATTTCTTTCATTTCTAAATAGAGAAAAATTGCAACACCACTTGGCTGTTGTTACTGCATTTTTTGTTACTGGAACTCAGGGGTTCTTTTTCTAGCTATTTTGTCTGGCTCGTTTTCCTTCTTAGAGACCACGCAATGAGTTGAGGAGAAATCAGAAATATTCTGCATCTCTTAAAGGAAGTAATAGTTATTTTACTAGTATTACTTTTTTTTTTTTTTTTTTTTTTTTTTTTAACTCTGTAGATAAGAAATTGAGGACTGGATGGCACTGTGAGAACCTGAAACCATCAACTTGACTCCTCTTCATTCTCTTGCCTTTCCAAATTCTCAGTCCTTTCACTCCCTGGATTGATATGCCTAAAAAATGTTTGCTAATGTTTTATAAAGATTAAGCCCTTAGCTCTTGGAATTCTGCATTTCAATAATAACAAATATGTTTCCTAAAGGCTACTGTCCAATATGAGCCATCAATTAAATTAATCAATTCTTCATTGTTGAGGCATAGCGGCATCTCAGTAACCCTGCCCTCTGTAAATTTGTCAGCCCTTTTGACAACTTCTCTTTGACAATTCAAACACTAAAGCCTTTTGGGTTGAAACAAAGATGAGCCCCCCCCCTTTTTTTCTAAATCCAGTTCCAAAATAAAACCTCATGGTCCATGCATAGATCGTCTTAAAATATTGATGTGTACCCCCAGGTAAAACAATTCAGTTTGAATCTTATTTCTAGGAACATCTCTCAAATAAGGCAGAGCTGTGTTTTCTTCTTTTAAATGCATCAGAAGGCAAGCTATAGAAAAAGGGCTGAGGAGACACCAGAAGATCTAGTGCTAGTTCTGCATTAGGCAACTATATGGTCTTATTCTCTATGGTTTAGGCTGAATAGCTTAACTTTTATAGCTGCTAAATTTTCTTAATGTTATGTACCCAGAAATGACACTCTTATGTCCCAAAACAATATTCCAAATTAGAAGAGTTCTGCGTCTCTGTTTCAGAAGAAAGAAAACTGTAGGTGGTAAGGAAAAAGAGTGTGTTGGGAAGAGAAGACTTCCGTTTCTTGACCAAAGAGAAGATCTGAGATATTATGCCAAATGAAGTCTTGCAGTTAAGAATAAATGTGTTATGTCACCTTATTTTACTTTGCAGAGTTATCTATGGGAAGCCCGTGCAAATGCACAATATAAATGTATCTATGTGGGTTTAGGAATGTGATTGATAGATAATCCACTGCTAAGGGGAAACTGGTAGTATTGTCTGTTGGGCATTTGATAAATATTAATCGATGATAAAAAAGAAACATATTAAGTATATTTTAAAGTACATGAAGTGCTTAACAGGCTAATTTTTGGACATGTATTTTTAAGGTATAAAACTACTCAGCTTTTATATTGAAATTTTATTTGTAACTTGTAACTGAAGAAAATTAATGGAATTCTTTGATTAATTATATACTTGTTCTACATACAGAATTTCTATCATCATCAAAGTAGGCTTCAACCATGATTGATAGAAGAGTGTGATTTTTAAAGAGGGAAAAAAAAAACCCAAACAAGTAGCCCTAATAACATTCAGTACCCTATGAAACTTACAGTTCCTAAAACAGACCACTGATGATTAAGCTATTACACAAGTAAAGTAATGCAATTATATTAAATTTTTATGTTTTTCGGATTCTAAAATTTACAATTTTTGTAATGTAATTGGACACCTGGAGCTTTAAGTTATAGCTTCAGAGTTTTCTCTACCACTAAAGCATAATTAGGAACTATCTAGGGAGACATTGAGCCTAGCCCTTCATCCCAGGTAAACTGGGCCCTTGTTGATTTTCATCCTGGAGGCAACAGCTCTATTCAGAGTAAGTCTAGGGCAGGGTCAACTGGGATGCTAGTCTGGGAGGTTCAGAAGCAGCCACTCACCGTCTTCCTCCCTGCGTCCCTTTTAGTACACTCCATGTCATTGGCAATGCTTGGAATCACGAGAAACACAGAACCGTGAATACTAGAGGATGATTCTTGGTTACAATTTGACCTCAGCCAATTTAAGCAAAAATGTAAGGACTATTCATACGAAGAGTTATGTCCCCAAGGCAACCTAAATGGATCGAGTCACCCAGATTGTGTGATTCCATTGCATACACAGGCATTTAAAAAATATTGCTCTAACTCAGTTTTGTTGTACACTAATTTATCATGAGTGAAAAAATATATGTGACCTATATAGTATGTCAGCATCAAAATATATGGCTAAAAGTTAAATGTCACTCTTTTATCTTTTTTTATTTTATATAATATAAAATCACATCACATCTTTTAACATTGATTTAAAGACTAATAAAAATGAAGTGTTATAGAGTAAACTAAATATTTTTGTGTTCCAGGGTCAAATTAGCAAATACAGAAAAGAAAATCTGAGAATGAATCTGAGAGTCATATCAGGATAATAATAATTATTATTAATATAAAATATTTAGCATTTCCCCACATGAAGGTAGTTGTCTTTATATCACAGGATTTCTGACTTATATTCTATGATGTTTTAGCTCATTACTGCAACAAACTTATTAAGAATGTTGTGTATTTACTGTTCCATTTTTGGAACTGTTTTTCAAATGTTCTATATCCCCTAGTTTATTATGCTATATAGAAGAGTTTCAATGTGTTTTATTGGGAGCATTTGTATGATTCTGGTGTTGATGGATGTTGAAATGTTTTGTAATTGTACCTAATATTTGGTCCTTTACAGAAAAAATGGCTTGTGGTACTATATTGACATAACTGGTGAATTAATTGTTTTGTTAATGTGTATTGGCTTGATTCTATAAATAAAAATAAATCTCAAATTTGTTTGAAATAATTCTTTTACAATCTAGTTTAATGATGAAATATATTTCAAATTAATTATGCTGATTTTGGAAAAAGAAACATTTTACAGCTGGTGGCTATTGATAGCTTTATATTTGAGCACAAATATGTTCGTGTTTACACCCTTTGACTATCACAAGAACAGATGAAACTTCACAACTGCCTTTTCAATAAATTATAATCATGAAAGCAAATTAATTTTGTTAGTCTGCATTAACACAAGCAAAATAATTGGTTAGCTGAGGTCATGTGTGTCATCCTAGCCCTATAAATGTCATCTATTTGCTTCCAGAAGTTAGTAAGACTGATTTCTGGGCCCACAGATGAAGACTTTTCCCATTTCAGAGTCTTTAAAATTGGAATTCTTTACCCTGTGGGCTAATGAATTGAAATCATATTAACTTTCAATTTATTTGTTTTCTTTTATAAGTTAAACCCTAGTAGCATGGACCAAAAGGCTTATTTTAGGCTTGGCTTAAACTCTGGAAGCAGTGAACGCCCAGAATGGAAGAAAGGGAATTTGAAGTCTCTATTTTAAAATACTGTTATTTTAAAAATCACCGTTATTTTAAAAGCTTATAAATGCTTAAGAATAAACAGGATTTCTACCAAAACATATTTTTACAAGGTCCTATTAACCAGGTAAAATTGAAATAATAATTCCATCGTATTCCCAAAGAACTCATAGAAAGAAATATGCTAGGGGCTGGCCCAGTGGCTCAGGCATTTGGAGTTCCGTGCTCCTAATGCCGAAGGCTGCCAGTTCAATTCCCACGTGGGCCAGTGCCAGATGGCTCAGTTGGTTGGAGCCCGGGTTCTCAACCACTGGTTCAACTCCTCGACTCTCGCAAGGGATGGTGGGCTGCCCCCCCTGCAACTAACAATGGCAACTGGACCTAGAGCTGAACTGCACCCTCCACAACTAAGATTGAAAGGACAACAAATTAACTTGGAAAAAGTCCTGGAAGTACACACTGCTCCCCAATAAAATCCTGTTCCTCTTCCCCAATTAAAAAAAATAATCTTTAAAGAAAGAAATATGCTAATGTAGAATTTATTCATTCATTCATTCATTCCCTATCTTTAACCCTTCATAATCTCTAGACTTAAATGTTTCTTCCTTTCTTTTTTTCAAATGCCCTCTAAATACCTTCAGTATGACACATATCAAAATGATTATAATGTTGGTTTATTGGTCTTCTCCCCAACAATCATATCATGTTTATCTTTTTTTTTTAATGTTTATCTTAAAAGTAAGAAATATTTCATCACTGCATCTTCATATAATGGATGCTGTCTATAGTATAGTTAATTAATGGAATTCATATAGATATTCTAAATAAATATATACACATGGCTAGCAGTTGGAAAAACAAGGCAAAGTCTGTGTCTTTCCCTAGATTTAAGAGGATTCTTAAGGGTGATTATGAATTCCTGCTTCTGTTGAACTCTCCATCCACAGCTTATTAGTTAATGTCTCAAAACTAATTTTTCTTCACTCATTCCCCTGCCACTTTTCTTCGAACAGTTCTGTGAGCACTTAGCTGCCCTGCGTGGTGGTGTTCCTCCGGTAAAGGTTAGGGCTTAGATTATGCCTCAGAAGAGACAGAAATTCATATTCACGCTGCTAAAAGTTCATGGCCATCCCTTCTAAGGGGGATTAGTCTTTAATCATTCTTCCTTTTAGGACCTTGTTGGCTGCTATCTTGCTCAAGTCTCCTCTCACTACCAAGACCCAAAACCCTTGTTTTTCCAACTGTCAGAAATGAACATTTCTTCCACTTTGTTTTGTAGAACTATTTAACTTTCCTTTGTCTAAAACACTCTCACTTAGACTATGCGTTTCAAAACAGTGCTTTGTCTTTAAATATATTTTTCCCAAGCAAAAGAGCCATTCTCATTCCAGAAGGAATGCTGTTTTTCCTAGATCAAAGAATTCAAAAGGCATTGAGATTTTTAAATCACCTGTTTTTTTCTTCATTTCTTTTACACTAGTTGTGAAACATATATAGGGCGCCTAAACAGTTTAGATTTTTTCCCTTTTTATTCATTTGTGTAACTTTTGCACAATTGACATTTCCCCATGTTGGATTGCCCTCTTTCCCCATAGATGCACAGTTACAAGATCATCTCAAAATACTCAACCAGATATTCATTCCATAATACTCTGAGAGGAAAATTCTGTAGCATTCCTTTCCATAGCAGTCAAGCATAAGCAAATGCACAGGCTAATGGGACAGAAGAATTAAGTAAAAAGTACAGAGATACACATGCCCCCATCCCCACACATACATAGCCTCTTCCATTACCAACTTCCCACATCAGAATGGTGCATTTGTTAAAACTGACGAAACTGCACTGACACATAGTCACCCAGAGTCCATAGTTTACATTAGGACTGATTACATAAGATGGTTAGATAACTATAAAAATCAGCCTCCAGGGATTTTTATAAATGGCTTACTTACTGAACCAAAACTGGTAATTTCCTTAAACAAGTACAAAAACTGTTAAATAAAGGGATGTTTAATCTCTAATATATAGTGAGATTTTTTAATATGCTGTCAATGGGTGATTACATACATAGTGTGGGAATGAATGTTTTCAGTAGGTGAATAAGGTATCATACATGGTACCATTTTGGTATCATACATGGGCTAAGTATGTCAGAGTTAATTTGTTACAAAACCATTCACTGTCTTTTTTGTTTGAGTTGTAGGAGTGTAAGTCTATTATTTTCAAGGCCTACACTGACATTCAAGGAGATAGAAAACTCTCAGAATCTTTGGAAAATAAAATTCTAATGTGATTTATATCTTCATTAGAATAAAGAGCTACTAAATTATCCTTTACCATTTCAAATCTTTTGATTAATGAATTTCTCTGTAGAAATTCAAAATGTGTGACCAACTCAGTAGTTCCATTGGTAAATGAAAGATGAAGGGACACCTATCATTAGATTTTGCGATTTTTTCATATTCTTTCAGAATATTTTAGGCTTAATTAGATGTTATTTTTCTCTCTTTTTCAAATGCAGAAAATATGTCTCTGAACATTTCTGGAAGAGGTGAGAAATTATTTCTCATCAGCTATAACTTCTTTAATCTTAAAACAGATCCCTATGTCTAGTTATCTTGTGCATACCTTTCCAATTTGCCTGCCCAACTTTGGGTTGAGTGGAGTACAGGGTGCTAGAGCTAAAGACAAGTCTCTAAACTAGACTATTTCATTTCTTAATGTGAAAATTATTTCTCTTTCTCAGTAACTGGTATCAGACATTGATGTCACCATATATTATGTTCGCCCTGTAATGCACCCCTGCCTTGTACCCATTCACTTCTGCTATCCAGCCTGGCTCCAGCACACTTGCACCTGGAGATCAACTCCTTCCAGCTTGGCCTTTCAACATTTGTTCACACAATTCTCTTCAGCCCACCGATGGTCTCTGTATTCTGGCTCCTCAGACTAGTGTTTCTCAAACTTTAATTTGCAAATAACCCAAATGTAGAATCTGATTCAGCAGATCATGTTTTTTTGTTTGTTTGTGTTTTGTTTTGCCTTTTTTTTTCTTCTTTTTTTTTAAGGAGGGCGCAGTTCACAGTGGCCCATGCAGGGATAGAACTGGCAACCTTGGTGTTATTAGCACCACGGTCTAACCAACTGAGCTAACCGGTAACCCTGTTCAGTAGATTATGATTCACTAGGGCTGATTGTACGATTGCCTCCCCAGTGATGGCGGGCTACTGTGCACCACACTTTGACTAGCAAGGCCATAGAGGGTCTTGGAGCTTTTTTCTATATGGTAATGAAAAGCATTGCCTAACCATTTTCAAGGTTTCATCCTGGATCAGTTCCATATCTGGTATATGTAGCCTCTGAAATGGCAAGGTAAAATCAGATTGTCCAGTCTAGTCATTTCCTGAGAAGTGGTCTCTGAGGTTTCTTACTCTGCTTCTTGCACCAGAATGTTGTCCTCAGGATTTCCCTTTGCAGTTACCAGATTCCAGACCCAGAATTCAGAAGAAGAGAATGGATCTAGGAACTCAAAGGCTAAAGTAAAAGTTACTTTAGAAAGAGATTCTATGTTTCTGATGAAACAAGGGGAACACTACCCTCCAATATAGAAGATTTTTTCCTAAGTACCCCTATGAGCACAATCTATCTCATAAAGGCTAATTCCCTAAACCTCTTGTTTCTAAGAGGGACACTTGAATATCTCTCCCATAACAGGTCTTTCTCCCCAGGCAAGATGATTAAGCTGTACTCCCACAGCATCTGGATAAAGCCATATCCTAGTAACAGCCTTAATCTATTGAAAAATGTTCTATCTGATAACTGCACGTCTTTATCTTTAATATATTTACACTGTTCATTCTTTTCCATTTTAATTTTTTTTTTATTTTAACAGTGTAATACATGCATATAATTTTAAAAAATCAAGTGGTACTAAAGTGATGAAAAATAATTCCGTTTTCTAGAGGTAAGTATCACCGTACTTTTAAATAATGTCGTTATTCTTTAACTTGTTGATTTACTTAAGTCATTTATTGACTTCCTATTATGATATGAGAGAGACAGCACACTCATCTTCATCTTTTCTCTCCCACCTCCCGAACATAGTTATATCAATATTTTAGTTATTCAAACATCGGTGTTACATCATTATGCTGTAGAAAGTAAGATTACAAACTCAGAACTTAAAAAGAAGATGATACTTATTTATAAAAACTCCTCTGGAGAAGGTGAAGGGGCGTGCTAATGAGGCGGCATTTGTGAGGACGACCTGAGACCCTAAGACCCCCTCCAAGCATTGCCTTGTAATCATCAGGATTGGAAGAGCCCCAAATCATTTAGGTAGGGAAAAGGAGACTGCATAGTCCTAACACTCGACTCTGTACTATAAACAACGAGCTTCAAGAAGACTTACGAGACGTGCTGAAAGTATATATTTGAATAAAGTCACAGCAATTGTCCAGTAAAACGTTTAGAACGTATGGGAAGTAACAGTGCTCATCCAGGAAAGTAAAACAGTAAGGATCTCTTGGATAATGAAAATTTAAACTTTTTTTCTCTAGTTATTGACACATAGCGATCATTCTTTAACGAGTCTAATATCTTTATAAAATGGAATCCAGCCCTAGTGAAAAATAAAAAATAGCTACTATTTATTGCCCATTTTCTAAATCTGATAGTCCTCAGTATTACCCTTATAATTTTACCTTTAATACTTAGGAAAAGCTTACTATTTAAGTTCAGAAATTAAGAGTCGGAGCAACTTGCCAGAGATCATAGAGGCACCAAATTCAGAGCGAGAATTTAAAACGAGGCCTGTGAGACTTTTATTTCCTCTTACCAATGAGGTTGTGCATTTCAGAGGAATGGGTAATCTGCCATTGGTACTCCAGCTTCTCTGTTCTGTGTCATTTCCCTCTCTTCTACCAAAATGTGCTCAGTTATACTATCAGTCACAATTCAATATATGTCACCTCTTTAATGAAGCATTAATATATTTTTTTTCTCATGAATGAAATGGATGTTTTCCTCCTTAATAAAAGTATCTAAAGTCTTAGTGGACTTGATACACTTTATTTTTGTGAGCATTTCTATAATTATTCCACCTATGTACCAATCCAGTCCTTGAGCAGAGTTAAATCTCTAAATACAAATTAGACTCTACTAAATAAGTTTGCCCAATTCTCAGGAACTCTATATAAACTTTCTAGCACAGGGCTAGACACATTATATGTATGTTTTCATGCCATTTCAGATCCTTAGTTGTTAACTGCGAATGCATTACATGTCATCCTCATACGTAACCGAGTTCGTTCAATTAAGTATTTATTGAATACCTACCTACTAGATGTTGGAGAGTTTTCTAGGTACTAGTGGTGTATTGCAAAGAAGACAGATAATAAGCAAACAGACAAAAACAATGTGTCAAGTGAAAATCAATGCTATGAAGATTTATAGAATAATGATGCAGAGATAATAAATAGTGATAATGATACCGACATAACCAGTGTAGAGAACAGGGACAGTTGTATGTGGCATGATGGAGGAAAGCTCTTTGATAAGATGTTATTTTAAGTAGAGAGAACTGAAGACAGTGACAATGAGGGAATCTTGTGGACACCTAAGGGATGAATGTTGCAGGCAGAGAAAGCAGCAAGCGCAAAGGCATTGAGACAGGAGAGTGATGGTCAGTGAGATTCCGGAGGCTGGAATGGGATGAGTGCCACAGAGTAGTACACGATGACATCAGAGGCTGGGGTGTGGTATGGGGCAGGGACTCTGGTGCACTTTAGAAGGACTTGGGGTTTTATTCAAATTAAAATGATAAGCCAATGGAGATTTGTGGAAGAGGAACAAAAAAATCTGATGTGTGTTTACGGGATGATTCTGACAGCTGTGCTGGGAATAGACCATACAGAGAAAAAGACCGCAGCAGAAAGAGCAATTAGGAGACTTGCAAAAAAAGCCAGGCAATGGGTCATGATGGCTCAGGCTGGAGGGTTTGTGGGAGGTGGTAGGATTCTAGAAAAGTTTTTAATGTAAAATTAATTGGTTTGCTAATGGATTGGATGAGAATTTCAAAGGAAGAGACAAGTCATGAATAACTCAGATTTTTTGACCTAAACAAGTGAATGAACAAAGTTTCCATTTACTCTAATGGAGAAAATGAGGGAGGTGCAGGTTCAGAAATCATTAAGTTCAGTTTTGGACATATTAAAATTGAGAGATTTATTAGACACCTAAATGTAACATTTGAGACTCCATGCTAGCCTGCCTCTCAACAAAGGCTCTATTTTCAATTGACAAATGTGATACCAAATTATACAACATTAGAGACATCAGAAATAAGAAAAAATATCAAATAGGCAATTGGACACATGAATCTGGAGAATAAGGTTATGGTCAGGGCTGGAGTCAAAAATTTGGGAGTCATTAGCATATAGATGGCATTTAAATCTGAGGATTAGATGAGACCCCCAAGGGAATGAGAGTCCACCTAGGAAAATGAGAATACTTGTGAAGCTGGAGGCAGATACTACCCAATATTTTGTTGGCGTTTTCCTGGAGCGCCATGCTACACATATCCAGTCATACGTGTGCTGACCAGGCAGAGCCAGATATAAGGCAGAGAATTGAAGGTGGCTCACGGAAGCCACTTTAAACTGCCAATTCCTTAAACATTAAAGTACAGTACTGTTTTGGGGTAAAATGTAAACAGCCAGTGGAGTCAGCTTAAGCAATAGTGCTTTACAACAGTTAGAACTATTGAAAACCCACGCTTCATTTCTGTATATGTAATATACAGAAATACAAATGGTACTAATTTACACAGATTCCAAATAATAAACAATATTCTTTGGAAAATGTTGGAATAAACAAAGATTGAGCTAATTTAATATAGTTCAACATAAAAAAAGTTAGAAAAAATAAAAACGGAAAATATTGAGTGACTACACTTCAATGGTTGAATGTTTTTAAACCAGTACATTGCTATTGTTCAGAATTATTAGTCATGTGGAATGTGTCTAAAAGACATTGATGAAATGAAGTGCTAATTCTGGATTCAATGCTTACCATGGTGTTAAAATACTTGTAAGTGCTTAAAAAATAATCATTCAATCCTTATAAAAACCATATGAGGCAGAAACTACTATTACTCCCATCTTAGAGATGAGAAGAGTGAAGCATAGAGTAGAAGAAACTTGCCTAAGTTTGTAGGCAAGATCACAGCCAGGATTTGAACTCAGCAACGAGACTGCTGAGACTTCACTTGTAGCACTCTGCTATTCTGCCTCTCAACACAGACTTTCAATTTCATACTAAATATGATTGGAGACAGTCTGGTCATCATTAGGAACAATAAGAATACCTGTTATTACTATTGCTATTTAATGTTGTTCTAAAAGTTTCCAAAAAGCAATACAATCTTAACTAAAAACAAAGGTACAAATACAGAGGATACAAAATTATCATAGTTTACCCATTATATGATTATGTAGTATGAAAACCCAAAGTATTCCATAGCAAATGTATTAAAATGACTACTAGACAAAAACAAGGAGTATTTGTTTATACCAGCAGTGATAAGAAAGATAATACAGTTGACGCTTGAACAACATATGGGTTAGGGGCCCTCGCTCTTATGCAGTAGAAAATCCACGTATAACTTTTGACTCCCCAAAAGCTTAACTACAGCCAATAGGTACATTCCCTTGGCATCCATGGATGATGGGTTCTAGGATCACCCCCCTGGCTCTTATGCCCAAATCAGAGGATGCTCAAGTCCCTGATGTAAAATGGCATAGATAAAAGCATACAGTGGCCCTCTGCATCTGCACATTCCTAACCACGGATGCGAAATGCAGGGATATGGATGGCCAAACATACACTTATTGGAAAAATTCTGCATATTAAGTGGACTCACACAGTTCAAATCCGTGTTGTTCAAGGGTCAACTGTATATTCGAAAAGCAATCCCTTCACAATATTAACTGCCTAGAAATAAACAATGCAAAATATTGGAACCTATGTTAATAAAATTAAGTTTTAATGAGCTACATAAAATAAGGCTTAAAAAAATCAATGGACATACTATGATTTGAATAGGATGCCTGCATGTAAGGTGTCAATTTTTCTTAATGTATAGCTTTAATACCATTCCCACAACAAAAACATTGCTGATAGTTTTGAGCCTTACCAAATGTTTGAGAGTCGATCTGGACACATCAAAATGTTAAAGTGGTTACACCTAGGGAATGAAAGATGTGGAAGAGTGAGAGTGAGGAAGAACATGAATTTTCAGTTTTTCCTATTTATACATAAATAATTGTTTTACATCATTATCATTTAAGAATTAATAAAGTTAAAAAAGAAACAAAGTTCATCTAAAGAGTAATTTTGCAAGAATGGATAAGATCTTTAAAAGAGAGAACCATCAGCCCTGCCATCTACAGACATATTTTAAGGTCACTGGCATAGATGTGAACAGAAAATGGCTGAATAGAATGGATTCTATTTCACATTTCATATGAATTTTATATGATAGAGAAGGTCTGACAAATCAATAAAGGAGAGAACCATTACTCAAATAAATGGTGCTGACATAATTGCTTAGTAATTCAGAAGAAAAAAATCAGCTTAGTTTCTCACTTCATTCCATGCTCCCATATTAAATTTGGAAAGATTGGAAAGTTAACTAGTAGAAGAAAACAAATCTGGCCGCTTACCAAAATTCTGCAGTGAGGAGAATCTTCTGAGTCTAAAAATATAATGGGAAAACCACAGTGTAAAAGATGAACAGACTGAACCACAAGTAGCTTTACATTTTCTCTTAGCACCCTTAAAAAACACACAGCAAAAGTAAGGCATAAGACAAATTTAAACATGTTATGATTTCTAGTTGATTTTCTTGTCTGGAATTTTTCTACATAGCCCAGAAATATGCTATCTCAGAAGACACACAGAGTTTTATCAAAGATTATTTGTAAGAAACAGAAAGGTAACATCGTATATATGACCCATTGATCTGCTAAGAACAAATACAAGGTCAAAATATATACAGATCTACAGATGTTTAAATATTCCATCAGGGTATATTTAAGCTGCAAAGGAGATGGGAAAAAAAAGGAACAGGATTTGATAAAATCCAATCTATATGCCTAGCACAAATCAAATGAGTTGGTGTAGGAAATTATCCGCCATGGGGTTGAGTTCATGCCCACTCTTCTTGCTTCCTAGGCTTCCTCTATATTCTTCTCTCTCGTAATTTACCATATTACATGGATATCACTGTGCCTGCTTTTATGTCCATGTATTACATCATTTTTAAGGCCGGAGTCAATGTTTTATTTATCATATTAATTCCAATGCACTGAATTGAAGGCTTTGAATACTGTGGGAAAACACTGATGTACACACATTTTATATAGATCTCAGAGGATGTGACTCAGCGTCTCCATTTCTATCACTTCTTCCTCTTTTCCACTTTCTACTTGCCTCCTCAATTCCTGCTTAATACTGATGGCTTCACAGCACTGCCCAGCACACTGCATCCTGATCAGGGGTCTAAGTATCAGCCAGTGTGCCCTACAGAGGTCTAAACTACTAGCTGTGGGGCACCCCCACCTCAGAGCCGTCAGAGCCACCGTTGCTCACAGCTGTCAGCTTGGCATCTCTCCTAGTCTGTTCTTATTGCCATGGTCCTATGTCCCAGCCAATCCCTGCCTTTTTTTTTCCATCTTAAAACTTAGGTTATACAGATTTGAGTGAGGAGTGGTTGAGGGTGTGCAGGGACCAATAGACAGATCAACAATCGATGACCACCTGAGGACCCTAGTTATTATAGACAACCAGAATCCGTAAATGAGAAGTCTTCCCTGGCTCCAAAATGAAGGCAAAAAAGGGAACAAAAAGGTAGGAGAATACCTTGTGCCCTTGGTTCAGGCAACCATTGGAAAACCATTGTATAACCTAAGTTTTAAGATGAAAAAAAAAAAAGGCAGGGATTGGCTGGGACATAGGACCATGGCAATAAGAACAGACTAGGAGAGATGCCAAGCTGACAGCTGTGAACAACGGTGGCTCTGACGGCTCTGAGGTGGGGGTGCCCCACAGCTAGTAGTTTAGACCTCTGTAGGGCACACTGGCTGATACTTAGACCCCTGATCAGGATGCAGTGTGCTGGGCAGTGCTGTGAGGCCATCAGTATTAAGCAGGAATTGAGGAGGCAAGTAGAAAGTGGAAAAGAGGATGAAGTGATAGAAATGGAGATGCTGAGTCACATCCTTTGAGATCTATATAAAATGAATGTACATCAGTGTTTTCCCACAGTATTCAAAGCCTTCAATTCAGTGCATTGGAATTAATATAGGTAAATAAAACATTGACTCCAGCCTTAAAAGTAGTGTTATACATGGACATAAAAGCAGGCACAGTGATATCCATGTAATATGGTAAATTACAAGGGAGAAGAATATAGAGGAAACCTAGGAAGCACAAAGAGTGGGCATGAACTCAACCCCATGGCGGATAATTTCCTACACCAACTTATTTGATTTGTGCTAGGCATATAGATTGGATTTTATCAAATCCTGTTCATTTTCTTGTTGACCAAGCTAATTTCAATCCCTACGTCCATCATAAAAAGGTGGGGGTTACATATTATAGTGGTGCAGTGAAAAGAGTCAATAATGTGACAATATCTTTTACCTCTAGCTGAATTCCACCTGTAATCTTTTTATCTAGCCCAGAATGAAGATGAAGATTTTAAGTGTGATACAATTATAAATTGACAAGAGATAACATCTGGTCAAACATTTTGCTCTCTCTATTCAACCCTAACCCACCACGTCATCTGAGGATGATTTTTCAAGTGCAGTGAAGACTATCACCAGCTGTACAGCAGGTACAGGAGCAGGAGATTAAACTCTAGTATCAGCAAAGAAGAGAAAAGGCCATGCCAGAAAATCCCAGGGAAGGTAATACCCAACAGATGCAATTCAAATTCCCAAACCCACTCTATTTCTGTTTCCCAACCCTTCCACCTCCATATAAAATAAGTTGCAGATGAGAGCCTTGTAAAGAGAGTGTGAAAACAGGCCCAGCTCTCCCAGGCATCCACATTTTATCATTTCCAGGATCTAGCAAGGTCAGTGTAAAGGAAATCACTCTCTCCTGGGTTGGATCTAAGCACTCAGACTAGTTTTTTGTTGCCGTAGCCAGAGATCACAACGTTCTCCTTTGTTCTCTTCTTTGATTTCACATACGTGCACTCCCATTTATATAAGGTCTCTTGAGTTCCCACTTTTATCATCCTCCCTTGCTAATCCAGACTATCCACTGCTCAAAAACTCATCTTCAAAAGTATGTGTTGAGGCAAATGTTTACAGTACAATTTTGGCACTCAAATTAAGCTGAAACAATCTCCATGGCTTTCAGTGTCCTTGCAGTCAGAGAACATAGAAGAATAAGACCCTGACTGTGACCTTAAAGATAGTCCAATGGAATCTTAAACAAAAAGCTTTTCATCTCGACCCTTTAGGTAATTCTGTCCTAGACATAAAACTTAGGATCAAAAACAGTTGCTTGGGCCATTTAAAAAGTCTATAATAAATGAGAAAACGACTTAAAAATCGGGTTTGTTTGAAATGCACTATGGGTGTCATTATGCGTAACTCTGATACTGTAGATTCATAGTAAATAACAAAAAACAAGTTTTTTGTTTTTATCGCAAACTCCTGCACATACCTAGGATAGCTTTGCCTGCACGCAATCCCATAAGCTCATGTTATCTTTTATGTAACAGGTTTAGCCATTGATGAGTCTGCTACCCCAGATTTCTAAGGGGAACATCATACTCCAGCATCCCCGGGGTTACACTCTGGGCAGTATCTTTGACTTCACCCTTTTCTTTACATTCCATCAGCAACCACTAATCTAGTGCTGCAGGTTTATTGATCTCATGGTTTGGCAGGTGTTTTCCCTTCTTTCTACATCACCGCCAACGCCTAGATAAAGCCTTCTGTCACCTACTCACTACAGAACACCAATAATCCTGAACTCAGACTTGAAGAGGCTTCAATTCCTGTCTCTTTTCTCTGTAGGATGTTGACCAAGTTATTATCCTTTCCAAGTTTCCTCGTCCTTGAAACAAGACTACTAATATCTGCTCACAGAGTTAGTATACTTAGAAATAAATGCTTAGATTTTCAAGAAATTCTAACATTCACACATTATTTACCTTTCACAAAATAATTATGTATATATAAACCATTATTATTTGTGTTCTTGTTGTGTCAGCTTCTTCTTTTGTCTTCCTATTTCTTTCTTCCCTTCCTAACCCAGACTTCCCACTGTTCAAAATCTAATATTCCAGAAATACTCTTGTAATCATATATCTTTTTAGCTCAAGAATTTACAATGACTCCCTTTGACTCTTAAATTAAGCCCAAATTATCTCCATCGTTCTCAAACCCTTTCAACTTAGTGCACTGAAATTAGCGTAGATGAATAAAACATGGACTGTAGCTTTAAAAATAGTGGAATACATGGACATACAAGCAGGCACTGTGCTATACGTATAATATGGTAAATTATAAAAGAAAAGAATAAAGAGGGAGCCGAAAATGTCCAATGAGCATGAAGTCAAACAGTGGAGATCAAAGAAAGCATTCTGGAGGCCATAAGGGCTGAACTGAGTTTTGAAGGCTAAGCAAGAATTAACAAAATAAAGACAAGTAAGAAGGACATTCAACTAGTCACAGTCTATTCAAACTTAGTTCTAGTTCTCAGTGTGAGAAAATATTCACTGATTACATCCTACATTCCTAGAACGTTCTAATGTTCTTTCTCCATGGTTTACTCACTGGAGCCCAAGAATCACCTCACTATAGTTTTCCCAGACTAAACCCTCATTACCCTAAACTTTTCTTTATTCCGAGTGCCATCAGTCCTTCAGGTAGGGCACGTTCATGTGGTCTCAGGCTTGCCTATATGTGGTCATACACTAACGTCCCAGTTGTTTCACATTATAATAACAAAAGTCTCTTTTATGTATTGTTTTAGTTTGTCATTGATTTATTAAATGTTCATTTGACCACATGGAAAAAAGATAGATATAAAGTTTTTGAGGTTCTTGTGTAAATGAAAAGAAGAAAGTGAATCAGAAACAGTTTCAGAGACATAGAAGAAAAAACGAGGGTTGCTAGATTGGGGGGGCGGTTAAGGGGAATGTGAGGGGATTAGAAAGCACAATCAGTAACCATAAGATTGTCACAGGGATACGAAAGTCAATTTGGGGAATGTAATCAATAATGTAAGGATTTTGTAGGGTGTCCGATGGACTCGTCTCATTAGAGAGACCACCTCAGGAATGACGTAGATGCCTGATAACTGCATTGTACACCTGAAGCTGAAGCTGAACAATAATCAATGTCAACTACAATTTATATATATATGTGTATATATATATATATACACACACATTTATATATATATATTTACAAGAAATGGAGTACAGAATTAGGAATAGAGACAGTGGAAATGTAATGGCTGTATGTAATGTTAGAGGGATAGTAGATGGGGGGAGGGGGGTTGTCACTGTGTGAGGGATATAAATGATAAATGTCTAACTATTACATTGTTTTGTGCACCTGAAACTAATAAAAAAATGTTTTTTAAAAAAGAAAAAAGTAGTGAAGATTTTATATAACTTTAAAAATTATAAACACCAATTTGAATATTGTTACCCATAACAATCAATTAGCATGCAAAGCTTTGGAATTAAAAGTTATATTCCACAGGAGCTAACATTAAGTGTTAGAAGTCCACATATTCCTGAAAGTCTTTTTTGTTGTTTTTGTTTGTTTTTATAGCTAGCTTTGTAAGGAAGCTTTTATTATTTGGTTAATAAAGTAGAGGATTTTATTCTTAGAATAAAACTAAATGGTTCCACTGTTCAGAAGAACTCTCATTTGCATCAGTAATCTCTTTTTCCAAACTTATCTGTCTGCAGTTCCCTTTACTAATTAGTTAGTCTTATAGTTCTGAGCCAAGAAATTCTAGGCCTAAAGAAAGCTATTATTTAATAAAAATACATAAAACAACATAAGTCTAATTATAAAGCAGGGAGTATGTTGGGGTCCATTTTTAAATTCCTGCACCTAGGGCAATACTGGGCTTACACTAGCTGTATACTGACTGAAGAAATTAAGACAAGGACCCTACTCAAAGAATCCAATTTCCATTTCTTAAGCAAATGGCTTATGTCAGTGCTAAACTCAAGAAAACAGCTCACATCTGTCATTGTGACAGTGACAGGATAAAATGTATGCAGGCAACAAGCTGAGGGTTCCTTGATCTCAGGGAAGATGGCCTCTCCTCTTAGTCAGGGAATGGGGCTATGTGTCCAGTCTTGGCCACTGAACTGTAAAAGATGTATTTGTGGCTTTCTGGAAATGATAAGGGAGAGGAAAGAGTAGAAATTCCCAGCCCTGTGCTGTCTCCTGCTTCCCACCTTTAAATCCAGTAACTTGATAACATCACACTTTGAACTGCCTTAGCAGCTTTGGACCATTGGTCTCCTGGGACCGAGAGAATGCAGGGGCACCCATCTAGAGTACCGACAGCACTGCACTCTTAAACCATCCCTGGAGCTGCCTACCTCTGGGCACGATGTGATAGGAGAAAAGCAAACCTCTCCTCTCTTATTCAAGCAACTACACATTAGGGTCTTTTATTTCCTATGCATTGGTCGCATGTACTTGTGTCTGAAGCTGTTCTGACGGGTGCACCTGTGCATTGTATCACTTAGGGTCAAATCTGATTTTTTTAAGAAAATAATTTTTAGTATCACTGACATTCACACAGAATGACTCACCAATGTGAATGGTATACATTATCAAAGGTAGGGTCTGAACTAGACAAAATTGTGAAATAAACAGTGTGTTTTGGATCACCTTTTGCCTGTTATACTACTCTTTGCCCTCACTTTGCCCCTAAGAAAACTTGCCCCGATAATGAAACAGCCCTGGGTTTCCATCCCAAACAGCATATGGAGGACTAGCCAACAACTTTCTTCATGAATTTCACATCATATACCAGACTGGTATACCATAATAATGAAGCAATAATACTAACCTGTACTGAAATTTACCATGTCAAGCATCCTACATGCATTAACTCATTTAATTCTCTCAGCAACCATGTAAAGTAGGTACAACTATTAGCCCATTTTGCTGAAAAATAGTGAGAAATAAGAACGATAAAGCACTCTCCTGAAGTCTCAAGGTTAGTTAGTGGTATAGCAGGAAATGAAATGCAGGATGGCTTTACACCAAGTTCATACTCTTACAATGCAATATAGCCTCCATCTTAGAGAGAATGTGGATCTTTCAGGGAAACCCCTCCAGCCTATACTAGTTACTCTGTTGACTGAATTAGTGCAAAAAGATTGACAGGTTTGCCTTCCAGGAATTAAACAACTTGCTTATGTGACTATATTCACTGTGACATTTTCCTTTTATACTAGTATTTTTCCAAGTCTTAAAAATAAATCTGCAAAGTGTAGTTCAGGAAAAACAAAAGGTTTTATTCACACTCCATTTTATTGTCTTAAGGACTATGGCTGCTCAAATTCATATACCATAAAGGATTTCTATTAACGATGGGGAAATCATTTTATAAATAAAATAAGGCCAGAGGCAAGATCAACCATAAGAATACATGTCATGCCATCATGTACGGTTAACAGAAGTGGGCATCACATTTATAGCTTCCCGGTAAAGAGATGTGATCAATTCCAAGATTCCCAGTGTTCATAAGTTAAAACCAAACCAGCTGTTCCAGAGGAGAACAATTTGTCCTGAAACTGAGAAACGAGAAAATTTCCTCCAAAACACGAATATTGCGTCTAAAAATTGGGGGAGAAAAGTATTTGAATATCCTAAGATTTTCTTCTTCAGTGCTGTTTTCAAAGAAAATTACAGCCAACCTCAAATATCTACTAGAAATTTGACTTTGTAAACCATTTCACTAGTTTTAGAATGATTCTGACAAGAAATTTTGGAGCATGTTTTGCGTATAGAGTAAAATTGGAATCACTGATACATTCATATTTGGGAGGCATAAATTTAGGTTAAATTTAGATAATCTACCTTACGGAGTATGTAGAAAAAAGTCTTACAGAGAAAAAAGTCAGTGGACTAGATGTCTGGAGATATTACTCTAGTGGTAATAACAACGTGATGTTTCAGAGCTCAGTTTTAGATTCGGACACATCTAGGTTTGAATCAGAGATCTGCCATTTACTAGAGTATGTTTGGATGCATTACTTCGTCTTTGTGAATTTAGTTTCCTCATTTGTATAATGGGCTGATATGAACTGTCTCTGGGTATTGTTTTAAAAATTAACTGAGTACACAATTAATGATACACCGATACCATTACAACTCTAACAAGATGTATGATGTTCACCAAGTCCCTGATCTATAGAATGAGGGTATTGGACTAGATGATCTCTGACTTCTGTCCAGATTTTAAATCATATGAATCCTATGATTCATTATGATTTGTTTCCTTTTCTGTGTCTTTACAGCATATTGACATACATATTATTATGTTTAACAACATGTATTGTAATTTGTTTGTATTTTCCCGTGCCTGTTTCAATGCCACACTTGGTATATAAAGGGGTGTTAATAATGTTTATTTGTGAATGAGTGAATAAATGAATGACTAGATGGATGAATGGATGACTGAATAACTTAATATCATATAATCCATGACGACAAAGAACAATTAAAAAGAGACAGGAAAGAACTATTTATTTTAAACTATATTCTAGGTACATTTTAAGCTTCTTAACGAAAGTAGAAAAAATAGTAATTTTTATTCTTCTCTAAATGCAGGTAAAAGAAAAAAATATTGGGGGTGGGAGTTTTGTGGTAATGCAGGGAAAAAATAAATATAAGCCTGAATTGGTGCTTTTTAAAGCGATCTACATATCACTGACTTAAATTATGTAGTTCTCAGTTCATCATAGCCCAGTGATTACTGAGGAAAGTTCTGGAATTTCTTCTCCGTGGACAATTTCAAAAAAGTAAATACAAGAAAATAAGTCAGTTTTTTGTTTAGTTGATTTTGTTTTTTGCGATGTTCCTTCCAAACTCGTGATTCTATAATCATATTTTTAAAAGTTAACCTGTGTATACAATTTACATAGTTATAAATAGAGTACCAGCAAGCGTTTGGCACTATGTTTTGCAGTTTATAAAGAAAAGCAAACAGGACATGGGTTTTTGCTGCCTAGGGACTGATATGTAATCCTCTAGATTAAATTTGTCTTCACCTGGGCGTTGCTAAAGTGGTTTAACACCTCTGGATTTAATAAAATTTCAACTTTCTTCCATCCCTTCTCAGAAGGAGTTAGTACAATTATTTCAATGTGGACTGAGATGGAGTTGATCCCATGTCACTTAAGATGACCCTTAAATTAGCCAAAAACCGTGGAAAATTTGGAGTTAACCTCTATGCTGCCCTCAGTTTGAATACTTACTTTAAACACTTTTGTCTTTCTTTCTTGGCTAAGCCAGCAATCTATATCTCATTGGGTAAATGGAATAGAGAATTATCAGAGTTTCAGCAAGAAACTAGAGCAAATATCAAAGATATAGAAGTTTCCTTTCTAAGATATTTATTGCTTGTGCTGCTTTATTTTTAGAATATTATTGGGGAATTTGAGTGTAAGGGGTGTATTGAATAACGTAATAATAGCAATGAACTGCAGAGACTTCCTTAATTTGCAGTTATTGATACAACTGCAAAAAAGTTGAGCTAAAAAAATGAGAGACTGTAGAAATTGATACAACTGATAGCTTTTTTAAAGCAAACTTCAAATGATACAACTCTTTCTGTTTAATAAAATTTTCTTCATTTTTAGATACTACCATAGAATTTTTTAATTCAAAGGATCAAAAATTAAACATTAAACTTAAAATACCACTAAATGACATGGTACATTTTTAAGACATATTTGAAATAATAAATGGGGTTCTTAAGCTGTAAGAAAATTAGAGGAATGAAAGTAAAAGGATTATCATTGTCAACAAACATATTTTTAAAAAATAACCATGATCACTGATTATTTTCAGTTCTCGTTCTGCAACAGTTAGGGAAAAACAGGCTTAAAGATATCAATGTGGAAACATTACTCTTATTTGGATACTAATTTTAAAGAATAATGATTAAAGATTTCTGTGAACTCACAACCCTCTGTTAAGTCATTCATTCCTTTGAAAAAGATTTGGAACACCTTAGCCAATATTTATGTACGTTCTTTATGGGGGAAATAGGCTGAACTATGTATTATATCACTTCATACTTCATATTTAGTGTAGCTACTTCAAAGGTTTGTTAATACAATCATTTACAAATATATAACGTGCCACATTGCCAAAAACATTTATAATAAAATTAAAATAAAAGAACTCCAACCTATATTGATGGGGGTATGTCAAAGGAACACAGAAGAGCAACAAAATAGTTACTAAATACTCATTGGTACAAGCAAGAATTTGGAGGTGATTTTGAGACGATGGGGACTTTTGCCTGTCAGTTTTACCTCAATCCCCAGCATCTAGAATGACATCCAGAATACTATATGAACTTTATATAATCTGCTTGAAACAAAAATGAGTAAGTGGAGACAACAATTATAATAAAAAAGATTAAGTAAATGATTTTTAAGTCTTGGAAGAAGAATAAAGATCTTATTTCTTTTAGAATAACACAAATGATTACAAAATATAGTAAGCCATAAATATTAAAAATAATCTTAACAGCTATAAAGAAGATATGGTTTAACGAAAAGAACACAAATGAAATAATTTCTTCTGTTTTTTTAGTGATAATTATTGTTTTGAGAAGAATCAATGAGATATGAAAGATGTCAAAATAGGCTGTGTAATGAATAGCAATTGGGCAAATTTGATTTACAAATGAATAAAGTAGGATGAAATTTTAACTTTTACAAAAAATAGTACCAAGTATTTTAGCATTTAATTACATATTCATCGACAAGACTTAGCAAGAATCTTTGTGAATGTCTTTAAAATTGAAAGAATGTTGTTAAAAGTAGTATTAAAAGTAATACCTGGAATAATAGATTATTTTATAAACTGAACATTGACAAGAAACAAGAGTTCTAATATTATTATTCTACACATGGAAATAAAATGGCTCTACATAGGAAATTGTTTAATAAAATGCAGAGATCTCCTATAATTTTATTAATAAAAATAGTTTTTAAAATACTTCACTTTATAAGAAGACAAAAATGAAAGTATGGATAAAATTCTACCCTATAGGGAGCAATTGATTCTGACCGAGGTTCAGAAAAATCTTTAGTAAAAGAGATACCATTTGAGGTAGTTCTTAACAAATAAGTCAGATCTCATACACAGAGGAACTGGGGATAGTATAGACATAAAATAATAAGGTGTGTTCTAGTGACTACAAAGATAAGATTCAAATTAATATATGTGTAAAGTTTTGACATTAGCTATCACAAGTAGATGACAGAAAGACTTAGCTACATTTTGGAAGAAATACTGATGAAATTAGTAAATTATCTCAATAGTATTTTTTCCTAAAAAAAATTAATGCTTCACTTTATTTTTTGAAATTTTATAAAACAATAAGAATATGATGCTGTGAAAATTCTATATTGAAATTATGTATTAAATTTTGGGACTGGATGCTGGTTTTCGACCTGACTCTAAAGGACTATTGTACAAGTTTTCTGTAGTCTCTTTTATTAATTTTTTTTTTTCTAAGCCAGTCTCTATGCACCGTCACCTTTTCAAGAATTTGGTCTCTGAGAACTTTTTTAAAGATGAGAGACTGACTGTAAATCTTGATGACTGCATTTGATTGCAGTCCCTGACAACTTCTAAGCCCGCTGTGGTAATTTATGTCCACTCCTTCATTTCCAACGCACCCTGCACACACTCGTAAATACTTCTCTATGATTGCCTGGGTATAAGAAAATAATTGGAAAGAGGAGAAAGGTGGATGAAAGAGAAAAGAACGGTGGAGTTGGCTGACAGTAGTAAGGACCAACTTGAGGTTAGGCAATGAAATGAAGATGACACCAGTTCTCATGATTATGTGATTATGTGCTTTTTCCCACCTACAATCAGCTGCTTGGGTCCAGGAAGAGTTGGGGGAGAGTTGGATTTAATCACAGTTTGGACTGGGCCAAAGTATCAACCTTGCAAGAGTGGGTCAAAGGAATTGAGGCAGTGCACAATAGATTGTAATCAAGATAATAACTGTAATCAAAGTAGGACTTCCCTGTCCTTGCAGTTGTCCATGCCCCAGAATCAACATCAATTTCAGAGGATTTGTGTCTATGCCCCCAGAACAGAAGTCATCTTCCCATGTCCAAAGTTAAATCTCTCTTTTTGCAGGGAGTGCGGAAGAAAGTGGTGTTAGTGTTATCAGGGAGCACTAAATTTGTTGGTATTCTTTATGTATGTAACCTACACAAATAAATTTTTACCAATAAAATCTCACATTTTCACATAAAAAAATAAGAAGAACTATACTAGGAAGGACTTTTAGATAGGGTTGGGCCACATAAAGCAATAGCCCCTTTAGTGGAGGTGACTTGACTGTTCTCGAGCAAGCTTCTCAGCAGATGATGCAATCAGTGCTGGAAGCAGTGGAAATCCCCATTCCATTCTTTATTTCCAGGAAGCACGGGTTTGTTTTAATTTCAAACAAATAAACAAGTCAAATAAACAGGCCAAGACAATATCACCTTTTATGTTTGAGGACAATGCTGCTCTAAATGACTTAGTTTAAGGTCATCCCAACGATTAGATTATTGTCAAGGTTTCATTTAGAGTCCCAGTTGCCCCTCATTAGGAATTTCCAGTGATAAACCATGGCATTTGCTCTCTTCGCCAGACAGCGACTGGATTAGCATTCGTACCTCAAAAACAGCGCTAGCCAATCCGATGGCAAAATAAGCACACATTGAAAACACACATTTAATCTGTCAAATGGTGATGGGGGAGGGTGGTTATTTTGTTACTCAAAAGTAATCTCAGTTTTTAGAATTAAATCTACTAAAGCATGAAGAAGCCAGAAAAAAATTTTGAAAGCTGAAGGGACTTATGATCTGCCTTGTTCAGAAAGAGAGATGGCTTGAGGGAAGATTAATAACAACAGGATAAAGGGCTGTTTTATAGCTTGCCTCAGAAAATTTTGATGTAGAGATAGCCATTTGCCAAAAAGAAAAATTTACCCTAGGAAAAAAAAAAGAAATTATTTCAGAATAAATATTCAGGTGGTACCTAAAAGTGGTTGTAAGATCAATCATTTGAAATTGAACTTCTAGTCACATATTTTCTACTTTTTTTTCCATTTGAATATGTATAGTTTGTTTTGATGGGTGACATGAAGGAAAAATGGCTATTTGGGAGGGAAAAAGAGAAAAATTACAGTCAGCTTCTAAATGTAGTCTCCCAGATGGATGGCCTTTTTTAATTATGCAAAGTATGTCCAAAAGCCCATGAAGGGAGCACTGAGGCAAAAAAGTTATATGTTTCTGCATATTAAAGTGTTATAATGTCTGCAATTTACTTTAAAATACTTCAGCATAGACAGTGTGCTATTATGTATCAGTTAGTCTAAAATACAACCGTGGCACATTCAGATGTTCTAATCAGGATTTCACACTGGAGTGGTAACAGGGAGTAGGGGAAGCAGCTAGAATTTCATCAAAAAGGCCCCACTGTAAGCGCTGTGGTGGCCTTGTCTGATCAACAACAAACATTTTGTTATTATAATTAGCATAATGGTGAAATTTGTAATTATCAACATATATGAAATTAGAATAAACTCTTCACCAGGGAAAATAGAACTGTTCAAGATATGTGAAGTCGCTAACATACTTTAGAACAGAGATTGGCACACTAAGTCCCATGGGCCGAATCCATCTTGGTTTTAGTATAACCTATGAGCTAAGAATATTTTTTACAGTTTTAAATGATTGAAAAAAAATTGTTTTTAAAGAATATTTTGTGACGTGACAAATATATAAAATTAGATTTTGGCGTTGGTCTTATTAGAACACAGTCACAATCATTTGTTGATATATTTTCTATGACAGGGATCAGCAAACTTTTTCTATAAAGGATAAGATGGTAAATGGTTTAGGCCTTATGGGGCATACTTTCTCCGTCACTCAACCTTGTTATTAAAGGCAGATAATCTATAGCCAATACAGAAATGAATAAAGGTGGCTGGGTTCCAATATAATTCTATTTATAAAAGTAGATGATGGGCAAGATTTGGCCAATGGGCCATAGTTTGCCCATTCATGGCCTATGGATGCCTTTGCAAAACAATAGCAGAGTTCAATAGTTGCACCAAAGACCATCTGGCCTCCAAAACCTAAAACATTTTCCATTTGGCTCTTTAGAGAAAATGTTTGTCAACCCCAACTGTAGAATATAAGCTCCATGACATCAGGGACCTTGTCTTTCTTGTCCAAAACTATATTCCCCAGGGGGGCAGCCAGTTAGCTCAGTTGGTTAGAGTATAGTGTTCTTAACAACAAGGGTGCCGGTTTGATCCCCACATGGGCCACTGTGAGCTGTGCCCTCCACCACTAGACTGAAACAATTACTTAACTTGGAGCTGATGGGTCCTAGAAAAACACACTTTAAAAATAAATAATTAAAAACAAACAAACAAAAAAACAACAACTATATTCCCAAAATTTAGAGCAGTGCCTGGCACACAGTATAGTCATTTGTAATTATTTATTAAATGAATGAATGAATGAACCAATGAACAACTACACATAAACTTGCTGTGCCTCAAAACTCACTGTTCTATCATGCAGCCCATTCCATTTTGGAACAGCCTAGTGTTTGGCCTTATAGTGAAGTTGAAGTATCCCCTGTAACTTCCACCTAAGATCCCAATTATGTACTCTTTTGCTACTTATAAAAACTTATTCTGTCTTCTACCTGCAATTTATTCAAATATTTGAAGAAGATTTTCATGTTCCTTGAATTATCTCTTTGAACTGAATTGTCTAAAATGTACCTTTAATGCTATATCCTACATGTGATTTTTGAGTTCTTTAGAAAACCAGTGGCCCCTCGTGAGTATTAGTATCCACAAATTCCTTGTTTGTTTTTAAAAACCTAACCATGAGATTAAGAACAAAAGGTCAATGCTGTCAGAATCTTCTAATGGGCTACTTTGTCAATGGAACACATGCAGTAATAAAGAATGTTATTCTTCTTTCAATGTCCAATAAATGAAATGATTTGCCACATGCTGAAAACTATTTGTATTACATGAAGAATTCACCACACACCCATCAGAATTCTACTCATCTCAATTTTATTCTTTTTATCCTGTCTAAAAAGTTATCTAAGATATCTCTAAACGTTGGAGAGATATAAAGTTCTTCTTAAAAACAATTTTATTAAGCAATTTTGTTCCGTTGACAAGACATGCTCAATTAATTAGTGACAACTAACAGTTTTTGGTTACCTCTAATTTTCTCATTGGCATCTGGACAAGTGCTACTCCTAGAACAGTGTTATGCAACCCAGCAGTTGCCTTGATTTGTTCCAGTCTTAAGAAACATTCAACCTATTTATAGTTGCATTCCAGACCCTATAAGCTATACTCGGTAATTTACTTCTCCATTTAGGTCATTCTCCTAACCTCCTCTCCCCCGAGGTTCTCACATGACTGAAGGAGAATTTTAAGCTACTCTGCTCTATCCTTTTATAGTGAACTGACACAGATAATAGCATTTCTAACATAAAGAGACATCTATAATATAATTTTGTTGTTAATCAAAGTATCTTTTACAGGAATTGGATCATTGTGCAATATAATTAACCCAAGAGATATTGAAAAACACAGACATTACTCTCTTACTTGGAGAGCTAGATGGAATTGCAGATTGTTTGAATCTAATGGACTCCAACTACAGTCTCTGGATCCCTACTGAACGTAGATTCTTATAGCAGCCTTGAGTTTGGTTCTGCTTACAGGATAGGATGCTCTAGTGTTTTGTAGGTTCTCTCTCTGTACTAGGAGACAAGCAAGAGACTGGAGGGAATTTACTCCAAATGACTCTACCTTGGAAACTCACTAACCAGAGCGTAACTGTTGAGCTAGAAATTATGTTCCCACCTCTCTCGTTTAGAAAGACTTTTCAAAGACCTTAGACAATAAAATTACAATTTAAGTGAGAAACCCAGAACTCTAATTCAAAAAATGTATGCACCCCGATGCAAAATTTATGCAGCACTATACACAATAGTCAAAACATGGAAACAACCAAAATGCCCATTGGTAAACTACTGGATTAAGAAACTGTGGTACATTTATACAATGGAGTATTACTCAGCCATAGAGAAGAATGAAATCTTACCATTTGCAACAATATGGATGGACCTAGAGAACATTATGCCAAGTGAAATAAGTCAGACAGAGAAAGACAAATACCATATGATCTCACTTATATGTGGAATCTAAAGAAAAGAATAAATGAATGAACTAATCAGAAACAGTCTCAGAGACATAGAAGAAAAACTGAGGGTTGCTGGAAGAAAGGGGGGTGGGGATAAGGGGGAAGGTGAGGGGATTAGAAAGCACAATCAGTAACCACAAGATTGCCACGAGGATATAAAAGTCAATTTGGGAAATGTAATCAATAATGTTGTAAAGATTTTGTAGGGTATCTGATGGACACTTGTCCCATTAGGGAGGCCACCTCAGGGATGATGTAGATGCCTGATCACTGCACTGTATACCTGAACAATAATGAATGTCAACTATAATTATATATATATATATATATATATATATATATATATATATACACACACATACATATATATTCACAAGAAGTAGAGTACAGCATTAGTAATAGAGACAGTGGAAATGTAATGGCTGTATGCAATGTCAGAGGGGTAGTAGATGGGGGAAGGGGGTTATCACTGTGTGAGAGATATAAATGATAAATGTCTATTACATTGTTTTGTACACCTGAAACTAATAATACATAAATAAATAAATAAATAAAAATTTAAAAAATAAACAATTTAAGGGTTTAGAAATAGTCAAGACCACTAGTGAGAGTGGTGTGGTGGAAAGAATGCAGACATTAGATCAGGAAATATCTGGAGCCCACACTTATGTGTCATAGATTAGTTGACAAATGTGTGTCATGGATTAGTTGATCGTATGTGGAGATTTCCCTGGCCTCCTACTCCACTTGGCCTCATTCTGAACAAAGCTATTCTCAGTCAAAAGGAACCATTAAGGCAATGGATCTCAACTGAGGATGAACATGAGAATCACCAGGGAGATTTTTTTAATGTAGATTTATGGCCTACCAAATCTATTATGTCTGAACCTCTATGGATAGGGTCAAGACATGTATATTTTCCAAGAGTACCCCCTCACCCACACCCACACACACCCACACACACACGTCTACTTTTGGTGTGTCATCTGGTTCAGAACACAAATCAAGTAATAATAATCCAGGAGCATTTGCATGTTAGCATTCCTTAATCCAAAGAAAAGAATCTCTAATGATATTTTATGCATCAGGAAGCTTGAGTAAGGTGGGAATCGTTTTGTATTTGTAAAATCTCTCAACTATTCAAAATTGACTGCTATTTTTACCTACTATCAAAACTTTTTTGATTCTATGCTGAAATTATTTTTTAAATGGGGCTGTATTTATTGTTTTCTTCTGTATACTTTCTATGTTCCTCATATACATTATATACAACGAGTTCCATAAAAAGAAATCTAATACATTAAAAAGCAAGATGCTGGCAAAAAAAAAAAAAAAAAAAAAAAAAAAAGTCCATTAAAGGTCCAATTAGTGGTGAACAGGTGAACACACAATGGGATTTATAGATGATGTAATACAGAATTGTACATCTGAAATCTATGTAATTTTACTAACAATTGTCATCCTAATACATTTAAAAAATAAATTATAAAAAAATAAAATAAAAAATAATAAAATCAACAACAACAAAAGGTCCAATTAGTGTGGAAGATGCCAGGATCATTGTCATACAGCTCCTATGTCTGTACTTAAGGTCATTGCAGTGCCGTTTGTCATTTTTCAATCTTGTTTACATGGCTAACTCATATGTGGCTGTCTCTCTGGTTTCCTTTTTACCATAATCTTCCTGATGGCTCACTTTAGGCTTGTGATGATCTTTACAAGTGCATTGCCACACAGTATTCTCTCTGTGGTCCAGCAGCATGAGCAAGTTAGAAATGCAGAATCTACATTTTAGTAAGATCTCTGGACAATGCACACTCAAGTTGGAGGAGCACTGTTCTAGTGAGTTTTCCCCCCAACACCCCTGAGGGGCTTCCCCCACCCACTCATACTACTAATAGCTCAATAGTGCAGCAAGTCTCTACGACAGTGGTTCCCAAAATATGGTCCCCAGACCAGAAGCATCAGCATCTCCTGGGAACTTGTTAGAAATGCTTATTTCCAGGCGTACTGAATCAGAAACTCTGGAGGTGAGGCCCAGCAATCTGTATTTGAAAAAGCCCTTCAAGTGATTCTTGTTGGATATGGTGTGGTACAGTTGGTGCAGCCATAGGAGGAGGAGAGAATGAGGTTTGGAAGAAGGTCATTATACTCACAGGTCCCAGAGAGAGTCGCCAAGTGCCATGCATTGTCATAGGGGAAAATACTGGATGGTCAGGAGGCAGAAGACAGAAGTAAGTGGAAGATTTAAGTTAGAGCCTTTAATTGGGGTTTCCAGGGAAAAGCAAGACGGGGCACAGCAAACAGTTTAGGATTAGCTAGTTTAAATAATTCTGGTGAGCTTTGGGTTGTAGTTGTGGCCTCTAGTTGCCTGGTACCTGGCCCTGGGATGATTTAGGGCAGTGGAAATAATAGCTTGGTGTATGAGAGTTAAATAAGGACATAGCTGGGGGCATAAACTCTGGATTGGTTGGTTTGCATATGAAAGGTATACTCCTAGGCAAGTTATTAGTACAGTGGTACCTCAGTTATCGAATATAATCCATTCCGGAAGACCACTAGAGTTCTGAAACGTTTGAAAACCGAGGTGTGGTTCCCCATAGAAAGTAATGCAAAATGGATGAATCCGTCCCAGACCTTTAAAATCAACCCCTAAAACTGCAAATTTAGCATGAATTTTACTATCTAATGATACTATAGATCCATAAAATTTACAGCGTTCGTAAACCGAAATGTTCGTCAACAGAGACGTTCAAAAACTGAGGTACTACTGCATTGTTAGGCATTAGCTAGCCCTGGAAATGTCAGTCTCACCCCAGCCAGAAAGGTTTTTTAAGATGTGAAAACACCACAATATACAGAAAGCTGAAAACACCTATATTTACCATGTCTTCTGACGCATGCTAAACTTTTAAAATCATTCCTCTGAAGCATGAGTTACCAATCCTAGTTTATACTGAAATAATTTGGGGCACTTTTTGTAAATACCAATACTGGTGCCCTACCCCAGATTTTGAACAAACACATTGCCAGGTGATTCTAATGTGATATTAAGGTTCATAACTGGGGCTCTGGAGAAAGTTGAATGCGGTTGATAAAGTTCTACAGATCAAATCTAGAGTTTCTCAGCCGTGACTGATTAGGGAGAAAAAAGAAAAGAAATCCTGGCATCAACTTCCCCATCCCTCATTTGTCTGAGATGGTTGTGAGGGATTATGTTTTTTTCAATGTTTCTCACATGATTCTAGTGTGCAGACAGGATAGAAAAGCACTGCTCAAATCTAATCTTCATTTTATATACAAGAAGTATGAAGATTAGAGATTAAACAGTTCATTTAAATTTACAAGAAACACCTCAAGGCTGTGGGGATTGGGACTCCCAACTCCTAATTGCTAACACAATGCCTGTTTCTCATATACGTAGCTCCATTGTCCTCTGTGTACACATAGCTTGGCATCGGCCTTCAACTGAATTTATTTCCCAGATTTTTTAAAGGTCTCTAAGTAATTTTACCCTTATTCTCCAAGGACCTAGGCATTTTGGCCAATAAATTTTTAGGATAAAAGATATGACTCATGCCTTTTTAAAGAATAAATATGGATTTGGCAGAATACGTTTTCCAAAACATCTCCCATCTTACATATTCTTCTATAAGGTGGCCTTGTCACTGCCCCCATCAAAAGATTATGTCTCATCACCCTCCTCTGGGACCTGGGCTGGCTTTGGTGAGTTGTTTGACCAATAGACTGTGGTGGGTATAATATCCTTGAACTTCCAAGGCTAGTGCATAAAACGCCTTGGAGCTTCTGCCTGGGCCTCATGAAATTCTCACACTTGAGACACTTCTCTGTAGACTTCCAGCCACTATGCAGGGATCAGTCCAACCTACACAGAGAGGCTACGAGAATGTGTAAGCACTTTAGTCCACAACCTCAGCTGAGCTCCCAGCTAACAACTAGCATCAGTCTTCTCAACCATGTGAGGGTGCCAGCTTAGACCACCAGCCCATTAGTCTTCTGATTACTGTAGCCCAAGCTGACATCTGACTGCAACCGCATGAAAGACTCCAAGCAAAAACCATCCAGCTCAGCCCAGTCCATCTATAGAACTAAGAGAAATTATAGCCCCTAGCTTTTGAGGTGGTTTGTTGAGCATCAATAAATACCTGAAACAATGAAATAAAATAACTCCAAGTAGAAAAAGTGTGGTATTAGTGAGTTAATAGTATATGAGTTAACTGAGAAAGCCCAGGGTAGGGGGAGGGCAAGGAAGATCAGGAGTGTGAGGACGCACACACACGCACACACACACAAATATACTATATATGAAATTTCAGAACAGAAGTATATTGCCTCCTTTGAGAGTCAATGAGATATAATCATTACTCTTTTCAAGTAAAGTTTCAAAGTACAAAAAATGCACAAATTCAATCTGTTTTTGCTATCAATTTTCTGAAATTACCAGAAAACTATAAATTTAAAGATTAAAACCATGTTCAGAATGAGGTTGAAAAAGAAAATATTTTCTAAGTAAAATTATAAGTAGACAAATTAATAATTTCTATTCCTACAAAGCTCTACTTACTTTGGAATCTTGGACACGAATCTTTATTGTGACCACAACTACTGCATCATAAAATTAGTGAAGACTGTATGGCTCCTTTGGCAATGATTCTAGAGGACAGTTTTCTAGGTGGACGGGTAAACAGGAACATTTCCAAACGTCAGTTCTTTTCTTGGCTGGATAAATCCCGCACTATATCAGAAACTCAAGCTGTGACCCTTGCTTTTCATATTTAGTATTCTTTCAACAAAATAATGATCCTGAAATTGGATTTGGATGACAATTGCTTTTGAATCAAAACACAAAAAAAGAATATTACACAGTTTATTCTTGTCCCAATTTTTATTACAATACACTCATGCTGCAGTGATTTTCACCGTCAAAATACATTTTCACTAGAACTGACTTGCAAGACAGCTCTAATGGAGCGTAGGTGAATGTTGTTTCAAGGCACCATTTTGTCATCCAACTTTCATCCTCCAATTCATGAATTAATTTCCATTGCTGGTTTCTGGCTGTTGAGTTTTGGTAGTTAAGTTCACAGTGGAACTAAGGTCAGGAGTTGATTCTCTGGCTATACCTGTTACCTTTTGCTCTCTTTGATAGCAACACTGGAGTCACCTTGTAGGCATACTCTATTTATCAAGAGAGGAAAAGTAGGAAAGACCATGGATCAGGGAAAAGCTATTTCACTAGAAATAACTCAAAACACAGATCCAGGTATAAGAGTTATTTAGCACACATGCTGTCACTCTCCCCCCTGTATGTGTTAGGAATCACTAATCAATCATGGCTTTCCTTCTCTCTGAGTCAGGGCACAGTTTCATAATTCTTCTCAACACAATGGCCCAGACTACTATGACTCAATCAGAGGAAACGTTTTGTTATCCTGTACTTTCCACCTCGATAGTGCATCAAGAAAATCATCTCTCTATATAACTAGCTTTATCATTAGTATTGGCTTTCTCAATTTGGTGGGTAGACATAACAGAGAATGCCCCCACTGATGAGGTTAGCTATTTTATAGAAAGTATTTTTTTATATTGCACAATAACTAATTTTCCCTTTAAAAATTGCAAATACTTAGATATTGTGTGATCTGAATCCTATGGTAGGAGTTAATATAAAAAAGTCACGTCTCATAACAAGCATCAGAAGTGTCCCTAATTTTCATATACTTTCTTCATTCATGAAAAACGAATTACTAGAGAATTTCTTAATCCATTTAAAAAAATAAATGTTACTTAGATATATCCATTAACTGACACGGAGCCATCTAGGATTTCCCTAGCAATAGTCTGGGATGATTTAAGACATACAGAACTTCACCCACTCAGAATACTTCACCCATCTGGCACTAGGGTCAGTTCATAACCTCAGGTGAGTAAACAACTATCTTCACTGTGACTCTAGACAAATAAATCAATGTAGGGCAAAAAGTAGCAAATCCTTTTCAGTTATTATTGTCAAAGTAACTGGCTAGTCATTGTGGAGAAGAAGTATTAAGTGAGCCTTTCCCTACAGAAATTTGTAACAAATTTAAGGAATGATGCCTTGTAAAGTAAAACAACTGTCTAAGGCAGCATGGTATTAAATAACTGCTTGGTATAGCCAGGAAACCTCAATTATTATTCACAAAGGACTGAGTTTTCACTTTCCCAGAATCTTAAAAGAAACCAAGAGTGATGAAAAGAACCCTGGTACTGGTGACCCATAAGCTGACTTGTTTTAAAATCCAGAATCTGTCATTTACTAGCTATGTGGACTTGGGTAAGTGTGACATCACTGAGCATCTCTAAGCATTGGTTTCTTCATCTGTAAAATAGGGATAATAATACTAATAGTCACCTCCTGGGATTGCTGTTCAGATGTAATAAGATAACATATAGAAAGAGCTGAGCATGATGCCTGTCATGGAGTTGGTGCTCAAAAAATGTTACATTATCATCATAGGATCATTGTACTGCTAGGTAATCCAGCAAACTACACAAGATGAAATGGGAAGGTCATGGAGGATGGTATCCTTACGATCATGACTGATTTTGAGGTTCCCCACACAGTGGACCTCTCTGCTGTTTACTAACCCAAATAGACAGTCAATTCCATAATTTCAGACAAAAAAACTATTATGAGTTGACATAATCCAGATTGGCTTTATGCTGGAAGTGGCACTTTCATTGTGCCTTGACTAATGTGTAGATTTCGGATAGGTGGAAAAGAAACTATCAGCAAGAATACTTTAGGGCACGATGTGTCTGGGAAACTGAGTAAAGAAGCTGATTAGAGTGGACAGGCCTGGGGAGTGGCAGGAAGCAGTATTACAGCAGGCCCTGGGTGAGCAGCTCAACAAAGTGGAAACCGACCCCATCATTCCCTATCGTGAAGCCTCCGTATCAAACAAATTGGATTGGACACTTCCCCTCACCCATAGCCCTTTAGAATATGTGGCTTCAATGGATTTGTAAAGGAAAAAAAGATTTACATAGTTAACACTTCCCATTATTGTCTGTAAACAAGAGTGCCATACACTTGGAACTGAAGTGATTTCTTTAAAAAAATATGAGAAGAAAATGTCCATATCTCTTAAGTTGGATAAAACTTGAAATACTTGTCTGTTCACATGCGCTGTGAAGAAAAACTAAACAGCACAACGTCATTTTAGTTTTGTAATCCATCAATATTCTTCAGATTGAATCTGCTCACTGCATTCTCTCCTTAAAAGCCCATCAGAGGGTTTCCCCAGTCTGATACTAGTATCAGCCTCTTAAAGCCCAACATTAGTACATAGATAACTTCAAAGTGAATTAGGACAAATAAGTCAATACAGGGTGAAACATGCAAAATATTTTTTTTCCTTAGTGAAATAAAAGTGAGAGTACCATTTATTGCCTTCCCTGTATGCCAAGTACTGTGCTAGTACTTCACGTGCATTATGTTATTTAATTCTCACAACAACTCTATGTGGTAGCTATTAATAGCACAATTTTAGGTGTAAATGTCTAATCATTATGTTGTTTTGTACATGCAAAACCAATAATAAAATTAAATTAAACTAAGAAAAATAATAACCCCATTTTACAGAGGCCAAATGGGGTGCTGAGTGTACATAAGCAACCTGCACCAGGTCACACAGCTGCTATGTAAAGGAGCCAACATTTGAACCTGGGTCTGTCTGATGCCAAAGCCGCCAAGCTATACTTCTTCCCAAAGGGCATCCATAAGGATTTTGCGGTCAAGCTGAGATGAAAACCTTCTATGCAAATCAGAATTCTTAAGGAGAAGAAAGGCTTCAAGCAGACAGTTGTCAATTGTTTGTATTAATGGAGGAACAACCATTGATGCTCCCAATCTAAATACTCAGGCTAATTTAAGATGGCCATGTGTATTCCCTGGCTGAGAAAACAAATGTAAATAATGAAGGCTTACAGAACACAGAAGAAACTTTAGAAATATGCCAAAAGCCGTTTTAATGTATCTCTCAGTAAATAGATATGGTTTACCAGATACTTTATTTGATCACTTAAACTTCAAAATACATCGCCTACCAAACTACTTGGTGTGGCCCAAGGCCTCAGATAATGAAAAGCCCTTATAATAGACAGGAAATTCCACTAGCTTAGAGGCTATTTCTAAGAATTGGGTGAGAATCAATCCTTTCTTTGGAATGTGAAGGGTTTAGACAGTGCAGACCTGCTGTGACAATTCTTTACTGCACAAATAGACATTACTTATAGTGGAGTAAACTGACACTCTCAAAGCTTCAGTTACTTTTTCAATTATCTAGTAGATATAAACCTGGTACCCAATGTTTGGATCTAATTTTGTTTGAATCCAAAATCTGTACTCTTTCCACTAGAACACACTGCCACCTCTCCAGAAGTACTGAAAGTCAACAAGTGATTAGATATAATTCTGAAAAAAATAAGGGATGAATAAAGTTTTAACACAAAGAAATGACATATGGAAATCAGTATTCTAAGAAGACTTCAGAATTATTTTCCAACAGTAAGAAAAAAAATTATTTGTAGAAAGGAAGAGAATAAACAAATACCAACTAAACTTTTTTTGTTGTTGCAGTAATCCAAGTATAATGTAATAAACTCATAGCTGTAAGAATATAAAGTATATGTGAAATAGTTCCAAGAAAAGAAATTACAGGATGTTGTTAAAGACTGGATATTGGGAAGAGAGAGAAAAAGAAAGTAAGAGACGTACCAGAATTTCTCATGACACACATTTATTCTTTATTGCTTGCTTTACGTTTGCTAGCTCCTTTAATTCGCATCACAACATTGTGAGGTGGGAACTATTATTCTGTTTCCACAGATAAGGAAACAGAGACTCAGAGAACTTAACCACCTTGCAAAGGTCGTAAAGCTAGTATGCAAACTGCCTGAATCCAAAAGCCCACACACCCACATCATCATCCTGCCACCTTTTGTCAGAGGTTGGAAAAACGTTGATGCCTCTGACAAAGTGGAGAGAACTTAAACGGTTCAGTTTTGGACATGCTAAATTTGAGATTGACAAAGTAGCAGCTATGTGGAGATTCTTAACTATTAGACCTTACATTTTGATTAATTCTTCTACAGTTTGCCCTTCATATCAATGCGTGTCTTTATGGAGAACTCGTCTCTATTAAACATTTCTTTAAATAAGCTGAAATATCAAAGACTAATGGACAGGCCAAATTAATATATTTTTCAATTTGAATACAAAGAATTATATTCCTTTAAACAGCGTTGGGCCTACATTTTGGGCCTCAGAAGTTTGACTGCTTGTAAGTACATGTGCATAAGGCAACAGTACTCAATGAAGACAGACAAGTCCCAGGCCCCCCCACCCCCCAAAAAAAAAAAGGGCATCCAGATTGGAGATAGAAAAGAAACCATAATGTACTCAAAGAAGCTAAACATACTAAAGTTTATTCGGTGGAAAAGGAAGGTGCTTCACTTCTGCTGCAGTCCCAAATGTAAAATGAACATTGGAAGAGACTACACCAATAACTGGGAAAGTGGTGGTATCATTTCCATCTGAAAAGAACATGTTTTAATTCATAGCAATCTTGAAACCCAGTACAGAAAATAAAATCACCCTCAGGATGTTGTACATCTATAAATCCTAAAACCATATTTTTCCCTCCTCCTTCTCTGACAGGGTCACATCACTTAGCCTGAAGGCAGAAATATGTACCCAGTAGGCATACCCGGTGGCCACTTTTGCTAGGTGAGTAATTATTTTGTTTTGAAGTACATTATACAGTGTTCTGAGGAAGCCAGGTTATTCTGAAATAAAAAATAAAATTTTGACCAAATCTGTTCCTGCCGGAGAAGACCGTACCGCCACCCGCAAACACTACCTTCAGAGACCCCCTTGCTTTCTCTGCCAGGCCAGTCATTCATTACCTTGCTCGATCCATACTGCATGGTGATCTGAACGTTCACATTGAGGAAAATATCTGAAGAAAATTTTTGACTTATAAATCTACAGCTATGGGATGAGAAAGTTTATCATATCCAGGAAACATCGTAAGAGTAGTTATTACAGGAACTATTGGCCCTCGGGGAAATTGCAGGATTTCTTGGATTAGTTTTTTGAGTATGAGCCAGAGAAAGATTCCAAACTAAGAAATATGGACTGGTGACTAGAGAAAGACTCACTAACCTTTCTTTTCTTAAGAATAGTTTGACCAAAAGCCCTAATAATGTTGATGATTTGTCTTACTGTTTCAGTTTCTTATGCTTTAGCTTCGTTAATATGTAGCATAGCTATTTCCCTGTTGTGTCTAATACATCAATGCAAGTGGCTCAGGATTTCATTTTCTTCTGTGACATCCTCTTCAAAATGAATTTTAAACTTTAACATGGCCTGCCTGCTTACTGTTTCTGCCTCATTCCTGGTCCTACCCCCAGCTGCACCACAAAATAAAGCCACTGAAAACACAGTTATCTCATTTGAGTCTTTGCACAAGCTGTTCCCACTGCCTAGAGTGGTGTGACAGGCCTCCAGCTTATTTGAGAAGCTAATTCTTACTCATCCTTCAAAATTCAGCCCAGAGCTACTGCTCCAGACTTCCTTCGCTTGGCTCCCCAGATTCTCATCTAAGAGGCCAATCTTGTTCTGTGATCCATAAGCAATCTGTGCTCACCCTTCCCATAGCACTGACACTGAACCGCATTTGTCCATTTCTGTATCTGGTACTACCACTTGACTATGAATTCTTTGAGGCCAAGGATCGGTGTCTAGTGTCTGGGATCCCCAAGATTTTATACACACACACACACACACATAGTATTTATTCATATATTCATTCCATAACCCTTATTAGTGACTATCAGGTGCCAAATATTTTATATATACATATATATTTTTTATTTATATATGTTTTAATTTATATATATAAAATATTTGACATCTGATAGTCACTAATAAGGGTTAAGGAATGAATATATGAATAAATACAATTCAATATATACTTTAAAGCAACAATCTGCTATTGGAAAGTTAGTACAACCCAAGTAGACACATCATAACAAGGTGTGATCTAAATAACAAATTTGCTTTATATAAAAGAATTCTCTGCTTCTAATCTTGCCTTCATCATCCTTTATCACTCCGATACATAATGCTCTTTCTGAACAAAAGCCATTGTGTGCATATAGCTCTTTATGATCTGGCCTGGATTACCTCTCGGTTTCGTTCCTCTCACTACCTGTCTCCACCATGGCCATATTCATCCACTTGTCTTTCTCAGGGAACATTGTGATCACTCCTTCACTGAGTCCACACACAGGAAGTACTCAGTCAAAGTCTGTTTAATAAGTGGAAAAAGCCAAGCATCTTGTGACATACTGAAGCGTGTAGATTGCAACTGAGTGGGAAAAAATCTTTGCTACATTTTAGTTCAAAAGCCTACTGTATGCCAGGCATGGAGTTAGGTATCAGGAGAACAAAGATGAATTAAGCATGATCCCTGTCCTCACAGAATTTACTATATAATGGGGTAAAAGATACATAAGTAGATAATTTATTTTTTTAAAGTGAATGCAATAAAAGCAAACTGAATATAGTAAAATAAAAGTTTGCACACTTGAGTATAGACTTCCTAGAGAAGGTGATTTGTGAGCAAGTCTTGAAGGATGAATAAGTATCAGTTTAAGAAAGTGTGCTTTGGGCAAAGGGAAACTAAAGGCACGAAGGCATGAAATAGATGGCATAGGCTAAAAGTTATATGTGATACAAGCAAGGGATGGTGATGGCCTGAACTAGAGCAATTGTAATAGAGATGGAGGGGAGGGGATCAATTCAGGAAATAAGTAGACACAGGACTAGCATCCTTGACGATGATGGAATTGATGGGGAGGGGGAGAGAGAAGACAGTAATGAGATGGTGGAGAAGGAGCAGGTTTGGGGTGGGATGGGGGAGAAAATGAGTTCCAGTTTCACATGTAGAGTTTAGATATCTGAGGGACAGCAAGTCACGATTAAAGTCTGTATATAAGCAGTTATATGCAGCTGGCCATTTGATATACAACCCAGGCTCTTATCATCAGAGTGGGAAATCTAAGACCAGAAGAGCACATGAGATTGCTTGAGGACCATATACAGAAGAAACAAAGAACCAAGAATAGAACTCAGGGTCACAGAGAAGAGGCAAGGGAGGAATTGCTGAGGAAGAAGATCAAAGAAAGCAGGAAGTAGTTGCATAATCAGGGGTGGGTAGTTCATTGAAGTCAAAGGCATAGAGTTTGGAAGAGAACAAAATCAAGAGTGATAATTGCAGCAGAGCAGCCCAAAAAGATAAGGGCAGTAAAAATAATCATTGGATTTGGCAAGATAAATGCCATTGGGCTGACGCTCACATTGGCAAGGAGGACCCAGTGGAATGATGGGGGCTGAAGCCAAATTTCAGAGACTTGGCAATTGAAAGGCAGGTGAGGAAAGGGAGGCAGTGAGTGTAGGATGACCATCTAAAGAAGCCTGAAATAGAAGAGAAGAAAAAAAATAAGGTATTATTGAAGGTGGGCAAGGAAGAGAAATAGTGGTTCCATAGTCACAGGAAAAATTATATTAGGATGGGAGAGTCATAAGCAAGTGGGGAGAAGCCACTGAAAATAAAAAGAAGATAAAGGAAGCTCATTAAAATTATCTCCTTGTTGCTTTGCATTAAGCCTATTTCATTTTTTTGCTGTCAGGGTCAGCACAGTGCCTGCCACAGAGAAATTCAATGTGTGCCAAATGAATAAACGAGTGAGTAAATTATGAAGCAACATCCCAGAGAAACCAGCAGAACGTGGCCAAAGGACTAGGGTAAGAGACTGACCTTCAACAAGAAAAGAGACATTTCATTCTCTGACACAGAAAGATCTGAAGGAAACAATGGGTTTCCAGGAGAGAGCTTTCCCATATTGATAGATTAATTTTGCGGACTGGAGAATGGCAGTATTTTAAAATTCTAATTAATTGTTATGAGTTATTGTTTTATTTACTATTTCAACACTTCTTGAATGGACATTTTCAAGAAGGTGAAATATATTCTTTCTGGCCTTCTGGTCTGTTTTTCTATTATATCACTCCTTAAAAGACAATAAGCCTCTTAAGAACATGAAACTTGACTTTTTTTTTACTTAATTTTTTTTTTTAGAGGAGTTTTAGGCTTACAAAATAATTGAGAGGAGGATAGATTTCCTATATCCCTCTGCTCCCACACATGCATACCCTCCCCCACTATCAATATCACTCACCAGAATGGTACATTTTTAAAACAAGGATGAACCTACACTGACACACCTTAATTATCCAAAGCCCATAGTTTACCTTGGGTTCACTTTTAGTGTTGTACATTCTGTGGGTTTGGACAAGCATATAATGACATGTATTCGTCATTACAGCATTATACAGAGTATTTTCACTGCCCTCAATTCCTCCATGATCACCCTATTCATCTCTTCTCCTGCCCATTCCTGGCAGTCGCTGATCTTCTTATTGTCTCCATAGTATTGTCTTTTCCAGTATTCCAGTATTGTCATATATTTGGAATCATATTGTGTAGCGTTCTCAGATTGGCTTCTTTCACTTAACAATATGCATTTAAATTTCCTCTATGTCTTTTCATGCCTTGATACCTTGACTTTTATTTTATTTTATTCCTTACAACACTTAATACAGTGTTGGGTATATGGAAGGTATTCAATAAAGTCCTGTTTATTATCACAAAGCTACTAGGGTCAAAGGTATTGTGCTTGTATTTGTTTGAAATGTCTGGGTAAAGTGCACTGTATTATTAGATAGGGTTCAAGGAACTTCAAACATTATGATTATTTGTAGGTTTGACAGAGGCAGTGAGTCATACATCAAGATATTTTACATGTGACTACATAAGCCATGTTTGACCCACATTTACCTTCATTGACTGAGCTGAAAATGCTTCTTGAAAACATCTGCATCCCAGTTCTCTTTCAAGTGCTCCACTGTTCGCATTTAGGACATGGCATCAACAGGGAAATGTTTCACCTTTCTCAAATCCCTTACCATTCCCAGGTCACATCATACCTCCATGGCCTACCCTCTCTGCTTGAAACTCTTCCACTTGTATTCACCTGGCCAACTTCTACTCATCCTTCAAGATCCAGTTCAAATGCCAATTTACTTGCAAACCTTTCCTCAATGCCATGTCTTACCCTAGTGATTATTCCTTTATTACGACACTAATTTGCTGTGCTGTAATTATTAATCAGATGAGTTCAACCAAGCATGGCTTCCCGAGTTTATATCTTTATATCCCTAATACCTATTACACAGTGGCTGGGTTCCTTGAGTTCAAGTCGTATTTTTGAAGACAGAGCCAATGGGTTTTGGTGATATCAATTGGATGTAGGTAGTGTATAACAGAAAGAGAGGAGCCAACGCTGTCACTAAGGTTTTTGCCCTGAGCAACTAAAAGTGTGGTGTTTCTCTTAATGGCTGTGGGGAAGACTGAGGGAGAAGCAAGGCAGGCATTCAGTTTTAATTTGAGATGCCTATTAAGCATCCAAGTGGAGAGACTAAGGAGGCAATTAAATATATGAATTGGAGATGCAGGGAAAAAGTCTGTGTTCTACAAATTTGGAAACCGTTGGTATGTAAATGCTATTTAATGCCATGAGACTAGATGAAATCTCCAAGGAATAGGTATAAATAAACAAGAGAAGAGGTCCATGGGGACTCCTTCAGGACCTCTTCAACTCCAATATGGGCAACCCCAACATTCACAAGGAATGATACGCAAAGCAGGAGGCAAACTATAGGGGAAGAAACCAAGACTGCAGCGCTGGTGTCCTTGAAAGTTAAGTGGGGAAAGTGCTTCAAAGAGGAGATTGTGATCGCTCTCAGGAAAGTTCATTGGATGTAGGAAAGAGGAGGTCACTAATAATCTTTGGCAGAAGAGTGGAAGTAAAAGCCTCACTGGAGTAAGGACAAATGACAATGGGAGGACACCCCGCAGAAACAGTAGGTGTAGACAATTCTTTAAAAGAGTTTTGCTGGAAAGGGGAGCAGAGAAGAATGAAGGGAATCATCAAAGGTTTTGATTTTTGTTTTTAAGATGGGAACTACTGTAGAATGTTCCATATTATTAAGAATGATCTAACAGAGGGGGGAAATTAATGAAGCAGTAGAAATAACCTGATTGTGATTCTGACCAGTTACTAGATAATTAATAGAAGCAGTGTCTTTGAGAAGTTTAAGATTGATGGGATCTAGGGGACAAGTGGAGGGACTGGGGACAAGTGGAGGGAGGGATACAGAGAGTAACAGCAGGGAGAGTGAAATATGGATACAGGCAGGTTAGCAGGTGAAGAATTTCTCTTCTAATTACTCCTAATTTCTTAGTAAAATAGGTAGGGTCATCAGATACCAGTGAGGAGATGAAGGAGGTAATGAACATTTGAGGAGAGAACAGAAGATGTGAAATAATTGGGGCAGTGTTTCTTGAACTTTTTTTTTAAAACACAAAATACATTTTACATCCTAATCCAGCACACATTACATATAAATATGTATACATATAAGTGAAACAAGCATTTCATGAAATAACATGTATCCTTATTATATGCTATGAACTCCATTAAGTTTAGTCTATTCTCATCTGTTCAAATTTTTTTTTTAAAGATTTTATTTGGGAAGGGGAACAGGATTTTATTGGGGAACAGTGTGTACTTCCAGGACTTAGTCAAGTTGTTGTCCTTTCAGTCTTAGTTGTGGAGGGCACAGCTCAGCTCCAGGTCCAGTTGCTGTTGCTAGTTGCAGGGGGCACTGCCCACCATCCCTTGCGGAACTCAAGGAATTGAACTGGCAACCTTGTGGTTGAGAGCCCACTGGCCCACGTGGGAATCGAGCATGCAGCCTTTGGATTTAGGAGCATGGAGCTCTAACCACCTGGGCTACCAGGCCAGCCCTGTTCAATTTTTTTAATGCACGGTTTGAAACTTGATAAATAGCCTAGAAAAGTGGGAAAAGGAATGGACTAGGGAGATACAGTAGGGTTGCCAGGCAGCAGGCTGGGTCCACTTGAGGTTAATAGGAATACATTTCATGTGAGTCACGACTGTAGGTTTTTATCCAATTATATTCAGTTGTAAGGCGGCTGGCATCGAGTAGGCAGAGAACTCGATTTAAGTAGGACTGGGATTTCCCAGGCACCCGTGATGAAGGATGAAGCAAGGACATCCTAGAGTCGGCAAGGAATTAACACTGTGTCAAAGCATGGAACCCAGGCCAGGTAAGGCTGTAAAATGAGGGAGAGTGAAAGAAGGGGAAACAGAGGTCAAATCCATGGACTGAAGGTCTGGTGGGTTGGAAAAGTGAACACAGGGTCTCAGAGGTAGTGAACTAGAAAGACAGGATGTGGTGGTAGAAATGTGGGTGCTCGAAACTGAGATTGAAGTAAACACAAAGGCAAGGGTATGACCGTGGGAGTGAATGGCTGAGGTAAGGAACAGACAGGATCCCTAGAAAAGAGGAGGTTTAGGAACCAAGAGCGTGGACTGTCGAAAGGATCGTTTATCTGCGTACTGAAATAACTGGAAATTGTCACAGGAGTTTGAAGAGGAAAATGGCAGTGGGTCACAAGCTAAAAGTATTACAGAGATGAAGAGGAGGGACAGGAAGTAGATGACTACAGCGGTCGTGGAATAGTCTGAGCTGGAGATTTCAGGAGATGGACAGGAGACTGGTCAGGGACCGCGAGGAGGACGCGCGGCACTTCTGCGCCTCCAGGCCCAGTGGTAAGAGGGGCGAGCGAGGGAAAGCCGCATGAGAGGGAGTCACAGGGAAGCAGGGTTCTCCCCGAGAGCCAGGTTTCCAATGAGCAAAAATGTACAACGAATATTCGGAGAAGTGGAGGCCCTTCCAGTTTTGCAGATGACGGTCCTGCGTCCCAGAGAGCACAGTGGAAGGTTTCCAAAGTGGGAAAGGAGGGGAAATAGTCCCACTTAGCAGATGTGCAGAGCCCTGTGAGGATGAGCATGTAGTTAACTGACTCAAGAAAGAAAAATAAATTGATCAATTATTTTTTAATTCGAATACGCTGCATTTACATGAATCTCAGGCCTTTCAACTAAGTGATAGGGAAAACTGCTTTGATTCTGTTGTCCTTTAGAAGGTGTCAGCATAGTTGACATTCATGTGTCATTCTTTACTACAGTTAGGCCTGTCCTCTTTTAAACAGATTTTTCTCATTCTTTAACATCCTTAGGGTTTTTGTCTTTGTTTTTGTTTTGTTTTGTTTTTTACCCAGAAATAAATGCAACAAATTTAACAATCTAGTTGAATGTCGTTGAGTGGAAAAACTTTTCACGTCACATTAACTCAAGTACCAAATGATTTAAATTTTCTATGAGAGAGATAGAAAGCCATGAAACACTAAAAGGTTAAAGCTTGGCACCAGTTAATACTTTAAAAAAAAATCTAAGTTTATTACAGAATTTCCACAGAACCCCCTAAAATTCACCCAAGTATAAGGAAGTATTCATCCAAAAAGTTTTAATTCTTGCTTTGTCATACACTCAACAAAATGCAACACGGGCTCCATCCACTGGACATTTACTGTTACTACAATGTTATCCTTTAATACAGTTTTTCATTCATTCAATATTATTAATTACTGGTAAATATTATTTAACCATTGTCTTCTATGTGTCAAGCACTGTTATAGACCCTTGAGATACAATAGTAAACACAAAAGACAAAAATCCCTGTCATCATGGAGCTTAAATTATAGTGTATAAAATTTCTTATTTAGTTCACCACAATAAACTGTAGGCCATATCTGTGTAATAGGTATCCTGGATAAGGCTGAACCCTAAGACTTTAGAAACTTGATGAATAAAAGCAAAAAAAACCAAAAACCTCTTAATTAAGTTACCCAAGTTTTTTATTTTCTAGAGACAGAAACATCAATTCACTTTTCAGAGTGTTCTCCATGGCAATAAAAACAAATCCTGTGTGTCCACTACACTACCCCCTTGCATTCTTTTCATCTAGTTTGATTAATCTACTACAAATTAATCATTTAAAAAAGTCTTCTTATCTTCACTTTGCAAAAGTGGTATCATGCTGTATGTGATTAGAGGATGACTTCCTTTTCCATTTCATATTACATTGCTAAAATTCTTCACAGCGTGAACGTACCATAGTTCATTTACTCTTCCATTGATGCGCATTTAGGTCTTTTCCAGGTTTTTCCTATTTAAATAGTACTGCTATGAGCATGACGTACATGTCCCAGATATATATGCTTTAGATATTTTCTTAGCTATATACTAGGGTGGAATTGCTGAGTCACGGGTATGAAAATGTTCATTTTTTAAAAGATAATGACATGCTATTGTTTAGAGTGACAGTAACAAATTACACACCCTCCAGAGATTTATAATGGATTATTTGAAACCAAATCCTCTCTAACACTTGGTATCTTCAGATTTTTTTAATTTTTAGTAGTTAAATGGATACGAAATGGTTTCTCATTGTGGTCTTGATAAGCACTGTGAGTGATGTCACATATGTCATCATGGCTTTATTGGCTACATGTATGTCCTGTTGTGTGAAATGTTTGTTCATGTTTTTCTCTCATTTTTATGTTGTATCACGTATGCTTTCCTTGTTATATGGGGGGATTCCCAATGCACTCTTTTAACTCTTTAAAATAATTTAAACTTGCAGAAATGTTGAGAGAAAAACACAAAGAATTTCTATAGTACGTATCTTTCACCCACTCTATAGCTTTTAACATTTTATCACATTTCCCTCATTCTCATTCGCTTCTCTTTTTATTTTTCTTTCTCTCTTCCTGTGTGTGTGTGATTTTTTCTTTGAACCATTTCAGAGAGTAAGTTTCAAACATGACTCCCATTATTCATCAATACTTGAGTGTGTATTTCCTAAGAACAAAGATAAACCCCTGCTAGCCAAATAAAACCATCAAACTCAAGAGGATAGCACTGATATAATACTACCATCAAATCCACACACTCCATTCAGATTTTGCCAATTGTCCCAACAGTGTCTTTCCTGGTCCGGGATGTAATCACGATCACAAAGTGCATGTAGCTGTCGAATCTCTTTAATCTTCAATCTAGAACAATTCCTCGATCTTTTGTCTTGCATGACCTTGCCACTTTTGAAAAGTATGTATCAGTTACTTTGTAGAATTTCCCTCATTTGGGATTTGCCTGGTGTTTCCTCATAACAATCTTTAGGTTGTGCATTTTTGGCCAGAATACCACAGAAGTGATTCTGTGTCCTCAGTGCATCCTATGTGGAATCCCATGATGCTGATTTGTGTGAAGTTAACTTTTATTAACTGGTTAATTTGGTGTCTGCCAAATTTCTCTACTATAAAGTTACATAAGTATTGTGAACTTATTAATACCTAATTAATAAGCATTTGGGGGTACCATAAGTCCTCACTGAATGTTGTTGATAGGTTCTGCAACTTTAAACAAAACAACGTATAACAAAATAAATTTTACAATAGACTAATTGATACAAACAAGAGTGAAATTCCTAACGCATCTCATCAATGGTATAACTAAATGATATCATTGAAGGACCTGCTGTACTTTGATACTATATAAATATCTACCCTCTATCTATCCCCATACTGTTGTATCACTGTCTTAATCACAACTTCACATTAAGTTCTGATATCTGGTAGTTCAGAAATATCTTGGCTATTTTGAGCCCTTACTCTTCCATATAAATTTGTGAAATTGGCTTAGCAAGTGCCATGATTTTTATTCTATTACTTTGAATGTATAATTCAAGCTGGGGAGAATTGACAACTTTGTGATATTATCTTCCTTCCCATAAACATGACATGTCTCTCCATTTATTTGTGTTGTTTTGTATCTCTTTTTTTTTTTTAATTTTAAAACTTCTCATTTAAATTTGCAATGCTTTAAATGCGTATCATTTAAATAGCAATCAACAGAGGTTAGGAGAACATGACAATACACTTTCTCTTAGAAAATACAACAGTAATTAGAATTTTTAAGTTTCACTCTCAAACTTTTCTCTGCAGTAAAATGCCTCACTCACCTCTACAACAGGTCATTGCGAGAATCTTGTAATATAAAGCGTGGGTGTTCTATGAAGCATTTTTAAACTTCCATTTTTTAAATCTGTATTAATTCTTATTCAAGTTTTATTTTTATCTTTAATATTTAAACATCTATTCTTTTCTTGTCAATATTTTATAATTTCCAAGATGTCTCTAAGGATCTTGAGAGGACATTTATTTCAGAGGTATCTACTACTACTACTAGTCAAGAAAACAAAAGAAGTTAGCGAGAGGAAAGACTTGACATTTTGTCCTATATACATCTTAATCATCCTACAGGTAAAAACTCACACGGAACTTTACAATACAAGATGATATGAGAATCTCAACATGGAAAGCTTTCACTATAACGACGAGCAGTGTACAAATATGCTTCTACTTTTACCTACATAAGCTGACAGATGTTTAAAATACTGAGTTAACAAAGATCTTTTAGTAAAGTGACATAGGCAGGCTTAAACTAGCAAGGATTAAGGATGAATCCTTACTAATTAATTGGAAAATCTGTGTCATATTTTATATTTCATTTTACAAAATCAGGAATATTTATTTTGAAACAAGAGAAGAAGACATGGTCTACCTGTCAGAAAACTACCACTCAGAAATACTTTTTATCCACAAAGCAGGACAAGCATAAAGACATTTAAATTTCACATTGGCACCAAAAAAGGTTAACTGCCCTGCCTTCTTGGATTAGAAAAACTAAAGCTGAGCAATAAGTAGTTTTGCAGGCATTTGAACATGCCTAAACCTTTAAATTAGTAAAATAGTTTCTAAAAATTATGATTACAAAAGCAACACATACTTGCAACAAATTCAACTGAACAAAATGAAAAAAGTAGAGTGTGAAAGCCGCCCTGGGGTCCACCCCCCACCCCCCTCAAGAGAAACCACATTTAACAGTTTGGTGCGTATCTTTCCAAATCTTTTGTTCTATACATGTACAAAACACACACCTTCATTTGGCTCATTCAATACATACGGTTTTACCACTTGCATTTTATACTTAATATATCTTTGACATCTTTCCATGTCAGTACATGTAGGCTAGATGAGATTCTATCATTAAATACCCTTTTAACAACGGTAAAGTCATTTTTTAAAAAATTATCCACCCAAGTATGTGTGTATAATTTTAAAAGAAAATGGACAGAATCCGAAAATACAAATATCTAAAAATAATCTCTATCTTGCCACCAGTGTGGGACTGTTCATTCCTTTTTCACACAAGTTATGTGATTAAGGAGATTAATCTCCACATTTATACAGAATGCTCCTTTTGTTAAGCCTATCTGAAAAGAATGAAAAATTCAGTTGATTAGTTCACCTACACTTAAAAGCTAAGTCAGTGTACTACAAATATACAATGTGATCAATTACAGTATGATACTTCTTAGTCTAGGGTTTCAATTAAATAACATTAAAAAAAAGGATAGATAATACAACTAATATCCCGAGAAATCCAGAAATTCAAATTTTAGATTGCCAACTATAACACTGCAGTTTACATTTTTTTTCTATTTGGTAGCAAACATTAATGGAATTCAATGCTGATTACTTAAAGATGGTTCACATCACACATTCAATCAGGTTTATAAGAACATAACACGCGTACTATAGAGTTAGATTAAGACATGAAAATTTTTTGCTTGAAAGTAATGACTGTGTAGCACATGGGACATTTATCAACTGTTTCAGCACATTGTTTACAAGTGACCAGATGTCCACAAGGAATAAACACAGCAGCAATATTTCTATCCATATAGATTTTGCAAAGCTTCTCCTCTTGCAGGAGCCTTAGTTGCTCTTCAGTACTCATCGCTTTCTGCAATGAAGTCTGACTCGATTCATCTTGTATATTGTCTTTCTGAGCATTCATTAGATCTGCAACCAGAACCTCGACTGATTTATAGTTGCTCCCAGATTTCTGAATTCTTTCCATCATTATTTTCTTAATGTCCCTGAATCTGAACCCCATTCGTACAGCTTCATGTACCATAGGATTTTCAAAGATGTTATCATCAATTATTTTAGTTAGTGGTGTTTTTTTCAACAGTTCTTCCCATAGACTCCTCAAGTGAATGGGTTAAATGACTATTGTTTATATACTCCTGTCCCTTCTCTTCTAACAGATACTTACACCCTGGATACCACTTAGCATGTTGTTCCCAAGGGTCTTCACTGGGCTTCCAATCAGTTAGCCCTGCTCCACAGGAAAAGCACTTTACTTTATCACCTTTGCCTAAAGCATAAAATTCAGCTCTTGCTAGCTGCTCCTTGTTAACTGAGTATGTCCACGTCCCAAAAGTAATGCTCTGTGCTTCATAATCTGCCATGGCTGGATTTCTTGGAGGATTAGTTGAATTTGGGAAATTCCTACCAGAGCTCATGACTCATAAGATTCACTTTGAATATTAATATTCCGGCCCGAAACAAAGAAGTAATTAGGAAAGTGTCGCCTGTGTTCTGACCATGCACGATCACAAGGTTCCCAATGTTTCAGTTTTCCACCACAACAAAAGCACTGCACTTCCTCATCAACACCTGTGTAGTAGAGCCCAGCACTAACTAACTCTCTTGGGGTTAAGTGGGCATATTCTGGCCAGTTCTGAAATGACTTTAATCCAGCTTCTTCACTACGCATGGCAGGGTTCCTTGGGTATATTGTGTCTGACATATCTACAACCTGTCCAGTTCTCAAAAGATAGTCTGCATGAGTCTCAGATGGCCTGTCTAAAACAAAATGATTTCTGTTTCCCAGATCATTTCCAGCTCTGTACTGACCATTTTGGACACCAGGATTTGTAGGTTGCGCAGCACTGTTTTCAAAATAAAAGCCACTGATCAATCTGCAATTTGGGGATACTTTCCTGTGTCTTGCAACTGCTGAGTCTCCATGTTGCCATCTATCTACTGCTGCGTGACAACTAAAGCACCGCACGGTGTCTCCCTTCACCAGTATATAGAAAACCAGCTCGTGCGAGTGTTAATGCTGAAACAGGACTACTACTTAGAAAATTAGCAAAAGTTTTTCATCTATTACACTCTTCTACAAAGTCTTCATCCTTATCGATGTCTGCAGGTACACAAGTTTTAGATCCTTCAAAACTGTTAAAAGTCATCTTCTCTTGAAAATAGGGTTTGTCCACCTGATATGGCCCCCAATGACTTCTTTCTTTACCTTAGTGGTTATGGGGTTCAAGTTGGTGCCCACCCGCCCACGCCTTCCATTGTCAGTCCCAGGAACCTGGGCCTGGAGCCCTGGTGGGCACCCGTGCCAGGCGGGGGTGGCCTTCCCCTGCAACGTGGAGCCCAAGGGGTGTTTTATATCTCTTAATAAAATTTTACAGTTTTCCCTGTGGAGGTCTTCTTGAAGAAATGCCTCAAGGCATTTGAACAACTGGTATCAAGAGACAACGAGCTGAGATTTGGGACAGAAAGGATATGAAAGTATAACCTTCACCTTGAACTGGACGTGAGTCTACACAGAACTGGGCTTGATTCAGCTCAACTTGAAGTGCGTATTGAAATCATATCTAAACATGGTGAGTATTTAAGATTGATAGTGAGATGTGTTTGTTTGACTTTAGACACCTTGAATGGAGGTAAAGCATCCACCACTTCCTCCCCATCTCCTGACCTGAGACCAATGTTCAGCTTTCCCACTTGAGAAGTTGTAGGAGCTAGACTGGACAGACAGACTGCTAAGATCCAAGAGAAACCTGAGAAGAAGATGACGTTGGGCCAGAATTCTGTTATCCTCAATGAAAGATTGTTGTTCTGTGGGAGGGAACGGCAGCACTGAGCAATGGGGACTGTGGAAGCAAACCATGAGGAGGGTTGTGGGAGGAGAATCTAAGCAACACCCAGGAGGAAAGACCTTTGATTAGGTATTCAGAAAGTGATGGACATCAACTTTATATGGCATATATACAGCATATATTAGCAATAACTCCACCCCATTGAAAATCACCAGTCCGAAGGGGTATCGCAATCAGCAGGTAACTACCCAGATGAAGAGATAAGGCAAAATCCCTTGGTTTCTGCTACTGAGTCTATTACCCACCAAAGCCAGAGTGGCAAAATAAATTTTATGCAAAATGGAAAGGAGAAGCTTTGCTCGTGAGCTATAAATTCACCAGTGACCATTCCATCGCCGCTTAAGATCCCAACGAGATGCAAGAGCACATCCTACAAGAGAAGACAAGTCCACAAGGGCCAAGACCATGTGGTCCGTCCTGATGTGGTTTGATTCCGGCTAGAATCCAGAATACCGGGGGAATCAATGGGCTCGTGGCCTAATGACACTCCGTTGAAAGTTGCTCATCAGGAGTTTGCAGGCATTATTCCTGAAGAGGATGGTTCAGTAAGATTAGATAAGAAGGTGAAAAGAAAAGATAATAAGGGTGTTATGTAGTGAAAATCAAAATGCCGAACCAGGAATCATGGCCTTTATGGAAATCCACCATAACCTCTGCCACAGAAACAGGCCGAGGACCTTGCCATGGGCAGGGCCTAGCTTTCCTCAGAAAACAGTCCTGGTGCTGCTCCCTCCCACTGATAACTCAACCATCAAAGCCTGAAATTTTGAAAGTAGCCGTTGCCACTAGCCATTAAAATTCAGTACGAAATGTCAAATTTAAAATACTGTAATTTCCTAATGAGCTTTTCAACATAGTGTAGCTGGAAAATGTACTCCCAGGTAACTAAATATATTGACCAATTAAATAAACCAATTAAAGGCTGCTGCCTAAAATGAGGATTTTGCTTTAGAATGGTATTTAGGTCATTTTCTTTGACAGAGATTAGATGCAGAACTAGTTTCCTGTGGAGGCAAATTCGTGACAGCTCTTCTACACATCCCCTACCACAATTACAGTCCCATTCTGCCAGTAACTAACTCTGTGGCTTCTGGAAGAATGCAACTTAATAATGTGTTTCGGTTTAGAAACTGTCAGGTATGTTTTTATTTAATTTAAGCTTGTCAAAAGCAGCTGCAAGTATACAGACATCAATTATAACAACTATCATAGTCTTCAGAAGTTAAACCAAGATATTATAATCAATGGGAAGAAAATGTAATTAAAGACAGGAAAGGAAAAAATAAGAAAGGAATCCTAGTGAATTCCAAATGAATAGTTAGAGATCTGAAATTTTCGACAATAAGCTGATAAAACAGTTATACCTTCTAGTCTAGTCCTATTTTATGACATTTTATAGCTATTTGAGCTGTGCAAATGCAAAGAAATTGAGATTTGTATTTTTAAACACATAAGAATATATGCCGAATACACTTAACAGTTCTTATCTCCTTGGACCACAAGTGAGAAAGCTCAGAATATATAACAAACAATAATCTGACTTGAGACCTTTGTCTTCAGCATAATAAATACGGCTAATGACCTTTGTAAACCTCCCCACTGACCAAGAAATTTTAAACATTTCATGGCATAGAAAATGTACTGCACCACACATGGATACATTGGATAAAGATTTCTTTCTTTTCATTTATCCAAAGGTACTCTTATAATTCTGATTCATATATTCCATTTTCAAAGACTTCCATTTGCTCCTCTTTGAAACAAACAAACAAAAGTTCTGTATGTCTCTAACTTCTCTTTTAGATACCACAGTCTGTCTTCCATGTGTGTTGTCTGGTGCAGGTTGTAGTGAAAAAGAGCAGGGACAATCTGGGATCAAAACCCAACCCCACTGCTTCTTAGCTGCGTGGCTTGGAACACATCATTAACCAGCCTGAGACTCTTTTCCCCTCTGTATATCCATCATAAAGAGTGCTTGTGTGGATTTGAAATAATATATGTACAGTATATGGCTCACAAAAAGACTCAGAAAGGTACAGCTATACTGTTCATGGCAGAAGTGCTGTCCCCCATGAATATAATGCTACCCTATCCCCAGCTACATTTTTGTTTTGTTCACCAAACAATTTGGCCATTCCTTCTGACACAATGCTGTCACAACCCATTTACATCTACTATGTGACCAAATATGCCATGTGGATCTTTGATTTATTTTTAAATTAGTAATCCTCTTTAATATTCTTCATGTTGGACCTGAATTTTAATGCCTCGCCATTATTTGAAATGAGTACATGAAGAATGAGCCATCTTGGAGGTCCCTCTAGGAGGCAAAGCACTCACAGATGTATGGGCAGAGAATGGGAGAGAGGCACTAAGGAGTAGAATGGGGTCCCTGAGGGGGCTCTGGGAATGGAAGAGCCTAGTCCAATGACCAGAAGAAGGATTTGGGGGTCTGAGAGCCTTGGGCTCCTTTCCTTGCTCTGCTCCTCCATACCACTTGACCCTGACAAGTCACCTTCCTTCTCTCAGCCTCAGTTGTCTTATCTGTACACCTGATATAATCATACCTACCTCATGGGTTCATTCTGAGGACTGGATAAGGTCTGTCAAACATTTAGCTGAGAGTAAACACTCAATAAAAGATGACCGCAGCAGTAGCTGTAGTATTCGTCATTTCTAAGGTATACAGACCAAGTTTTTAGTTTGTTTTGCTCCGTTCTCTCACTGAAATGTAGGTCATGGTGATATGCTCTCCACATGAGGAAGACAAAACTTATACATTCTGTAATGTGTGTCTTATTTGACATATTCAATTGAGACTATTCCGTTTTAGTGTAGCAGACAAGAAAAAGCAAGTAGGATGGATCAAAATCGTACGATGTGCTAAATAAGGACAATAAGCAAGTCACTGACGGACATGAGCCGCATTCACAGATGTGTTGTTAAGTATAGACAGTTGGCAAGCAGTAAGACCTGTTAAAGATTGAGTAAAATATATGATTTTTTTAAAGGTGGAACACTCAAGAATGTTTACTTATAAAGAGAAAATGGTGGAAGGACCAAATCATAAGGTACAAATCAAGCCCCCTTCAGATTGATGTGTCATTTCTAAGTTGGCCGGCCATTGGGTCCCCATTCTGGCTTTGCATGCACTCTGCCCAACAGATAAAGCTCACAGCTGCCCAGCAGACTAACTGGTGAACTACAGCAGTGGCCAGGCATCCTCACCTCTGCGTCGACAAACATGTGTTGACTTTGAGCTTGCTAAGCCTCCTTGTTCAAACTCAGCTCTGGTCTTTGTAACCACAACACTATGAGGAAAAATGGATGTGACACAGAGAGTGGGAGAGAGGCAGTGGGGAGAAGGAAGAGGGAGAGAGAGAAGGAAAGGGAGAGGACAGGACATAGAGACAGTTGTGTAACACAGGTAGTGTGGCCCTTCCGCTCCATCCCAACTGTGAACTTCCTGCATATCTCTTTTCCCTCACTACTCGATGTGTATTTCACGTGGATTCAATAAACCACGTGATTTGAGCATCTTAATATAGTCTGTGAGACTTCTGTTCCATCACCCTGGGATGCTTGCCTGGGGTGTACTTGGATGTTACCGTTGCATCAAGGTAATTTCTCATATCTTTCCTTGGCATCAGCATTTCTTCTGAGGGAAAAAAACCAGTTGGTATTCTTCCACAAATAAATCAAATTGGTGTTATTTTGCACAGGGGAGCAATAAAAGCTTTCTCCCCACATTTTTCTGGTGAAAGCAATTTTGATACCTTGTTAATGTTTGCAGAACTAGTCATTTCATATGAAATTATAGCCTTTCCTTCCAGGTGATTGTTTCTAGCTATATTCCCTGCTGTAATCTGATCTTTTTCATGTTATCATCATGGAGTTTGGAGTTTGTTTTTTAAAATGAATTGTTGGCACTCCAGTAGGTCACCATTATCCTGACTAGACTAGGACACAATTCCGACAGGAAAAGCAGCTGAAACCCAAGCTCAGGTTGACAGTGGCCCCAGCCAGCACCTAAAGGCCATGCTTGCCCAGCCAGCCATCTTCTTTTTCCTTTCTCTCTCTCTCCTTTTTCAGCTTCTTTCATTTTTTACCCACAGTCTTCTTTTGCTCATCTCAGAAACCACATATGAGTCCACTCGGGGCTCTACCCTGAACCACTTTTCTGCTCTAAAAATTGTTTTTTCATTATATCAAGCTTGCCTCCTGGGCTTCCCAGAAAATGACATCTCTCCTGGGAGAGTCCTCAGTCTTTTGTAAGCCCCGGCTGACCCACTCCACTAATTAGTCATGCATGTTTATGTTAATCTGAATCCCACTGGTAGACAAGCCTTAAATTTAAGCACCAACCTCTTACTACATGTGTATAAAATGATGTCTAAACACCAAGGGGAAGCCTTGCAATAGGGTTATTCTATTGGGGGAATGAATCAGGGAAGTTTGGGGTCATTTTTGACCCCAAATGAATCAGGGTCATTTTTCCTCCATGTAGTTTGTCATAGTTCCCATGGTTTTTCTCCCAGTTCTCTCAGGCAACACATACCATCTTGTGTTCCCCTCAGTAGAGCCTGAGGGAGAATGTCAGCTTCTTCAGAGTGAAATATCTACAAGTTAAAAAGGAAAAGAAATCTTTCTCTTGCTAATATTGCCTGCCAGAAATGAGTGAGGGAGGAAACCCAGTCACTGGTGATATGGCGTTTGGATTGGTTGACTTGCATACGAAAGTCTTTTAGGCAAATTGTTCACTATCCCTAGGAATTAGCTAGCCCTGGGCCATTGCTGGGCTTTTATAACATCCTTCCTATTTGCCTGACCATTCAACATCCACCCCACACCACCTTGTTCTGCCCCAGGCCCCTCTCACAAAGAACTTCTATTCACTCCCAACATAAAGCTCACCATGCCTGTGGAGGTTTTTTCCCAAAATGGTTTGACCTGGAAAGCAACTGGCCTTGCATGAAGATAACTTTACTGACTTCCTTCGTATTTCTACCAGTTGTACTGGACAGAGATGAATGGGAACAAAACATTGTATTTGCCTTATCAGCCACTGGTGTACACGAGGAAATTCACTCTATGACAGCGATGTGGTATGGAACGCAGTGGTGATATTCAGCCCTCTCCCTCAGTCCTGTATCCAATCACTAAGTCACCAAGTCCTGCAGATTTTACCTTCTAAGTACATTTTAAAATCTCTTTCCTACTCCTCATCGTCTCTGCTACCCCAGTCCAAGTCAGGTCTTCATTAGCGCATTAACCTCATAAATAATCTTCCTGCTTCTGGTCTTGTCTCCCTCAAACTTACTCTCCACACAGCTGAAGAGATTCTTTGAAACATAAATCCAGCTATGGTATCCATGGCGAAATCCCTACCATGGCTCCCCTGTTTGTGGCAGTTCTCAGACTCTTCAATTTAGAGACCAGGATAATTTTGTTTTTAATTTTAGTAACTTATACAAAGATGCTGAATTACATTTTGCTAAGGAAGGATTTAAAATAAGAATCCCATCTTCTGTTAAAATCCTTTCATAAAAGATAATTTAAAAGTATAACACACACACACACACACACACACACACACACACACAATGTAATCTCAGAAAAATGGACTATCTCTTCCACTGAATAAATTGAACTTTGTGAAAAATTCTCTCCACATCCCCAGGGCAGTGAAAATTTCGCCTCACCTTGGCTCCAGTCTGCAGTCTGCATGGTACACAAGGTCTCCTGTGAGCTGGCCCCTGGCTGCTGAGCTAGCCTTCTCCTTCCCAGTCTAAGTCCCAGCTATTCTCCATTGCTCAGAGTTCATCCCCCACCACCAACACGGAGGTGTTTCTCACCTGCCCCTTTTGTCAAGCTGCCTCTGTGTATGGAGCGTGGATGGACCACTGTCTCCCATGTCATGCCACTTCTTCACTTGGCTAACTTTATGTATCTTGTAGCACTCAGAGAAGCACTTCCATCCTCAGAACCACTGTCTTCCTTTTTACATATGTGTGTCCCCATCCCTAGAGACGAGGTTAAGTAATTCAGTAATACCCTGTGCAAATCAGTAACATTATTCCTAGCATATTTATCTACATTGTGCCTAATATAATCATCTGCCTTTTCCTCTCTTTCTTCCACTAAATGAGAGTTCTATAAGCCAGTAAGTCAGTGACGGTATATTTTCGTTTTCATGTCGATAATATCTAGCACAGTGACTCGGCATAACATAGGCATTGAAAAATGTTTACTGACTGAAAAAGTAAATAAATAGATAGTTCCATTTCAAAGACATATTTGATGATGAGAAATCTAATTATGAACCATTTTTAATTCTTCAGAAGAAAGATAATATGTAAATTTTAATTGGCACATTGTTACTTTGATCTTTTGTAAGTGTGACAGTCACCTTGGCTCCCCCCCACCCCCATATCTCATTTCATTAACTCAAAAAGTCAGTCAATTGTCTGCCTATTCCCTGACCCACAGATATCTTGCCACCTGGAAAAATTTGAGGATGGGAAAGTTGTGCTTATTGGTCTAAGACTTTCACAGTAAAAAAAAAATTATGGATGCTAAACAGGTTTTTTGTTGCTGTGTTAATGCATGCCTCAGTGTAAGTCTTATCCCCAGAAGAAAGTGTCTTTAAAAATGGTTAACTGGCCACAGGATAATTATAATACCTTTGGTGGTAGTTACTGAGAAAACACACATACTCTTTGTTGGGAATATTCTTGCTTCTGCTTCCGAGCTCAGCTCCCATGTGAAACGGAGGATTTCCAACCCTATAAACTGTGTCAGAGCAAGCAAACTGCACCCAGTGAGAATTAAATCTTAGTTTTTCCAGCTCTCACAAATATGAAGGCATACATGAAGAAACGACCGAAACTGAGGTCTCTGGAATCAGATGGCGTCAGGTTTTTTGTTGTTGTTGTTTTTTAACATTTTTTAAATTAGTTTCAAAACGATTAGAGCACAAAACGATCTAATAGTTAGAGATTTATCATTTATATCCCTCACACAGTGACAACCCCCCTCCCCCCATCTACTACCCCTCTGACATCGCACACAGCCATTATATTTTCACTGTCTCTATTCCTAATGCTGTACTCCGCTTCTTGTAACTATATATATAATTGTAGTTGACATGCATTATTGTTCAGCTTCAGCTTCAGGTGTACAGTAGATTGCTTGAGTTTTAAACCCCCACCCTTCACTTGCCGGCAAGTGCCCTTGGACAATTTACTTAAATTGCATCTTCCTCAAAAATCTTATTTGGACAATGAGGACAAATTAGTATGCAATCATAAGATTGCTGTGAGGATTAAGTGACATATCTATCACAAGTGCTTGGATCTCAAATACATCACTTTTGTTTTTACTTGCGCTTTTTCCTGCCTCCTCCTGTGGGACTCCAAGTGTACTGGCCATTTAGTTGCCCTGAAATTGCCCTGAAATTGTCTTCCTTCTGCTCCAGCTCCCTGAGAACTTACCTCCCTCACCACATAGTGTCCTTCAGGTATAGTTTCCCACCGGGTACCACTGCTGGAACTTCTGAGCCCTGCCACCCACCACTGTCCCCATGGAGCCCTTAGGTGCCAACGCTGATTTGGGAGAGTGATATGAAGGACCAAGACATTCACCCTAGTACCCTAAGGTCTACCCGAGTCTTTGTAAAATAGCTCTTTCAGGTTTCACTGATGATACCCCATCATCACCACTTCACCCTCACTGGAGCCCACTTAGGGCATAAGAATTGGGTTAAGGACAGGGCTGAGGAACCGAGAACACAGAGTGCTCGGAATTAGCCCTCACTTCTGCCTTCTAGGCCAAGCCAGAGGTACCAACAGGTAAGCTCACTCCCAAGAGGTTCTTCAGTCCCTCAAAAAAAAGAAAAAATGGACATCTGGAGGCTACTACTTTTCTGGACGTAACTTAGTGAGCACTCGTATGGTCTGGGCCATGCTTCTTGCTGGGAAAGGGAGATGGAAGAGGAAGAAGAAGGGAAGAGGAGGAAGTCATGCTTCCTAGCCTGCAGATATTATTTATTCCAGGGAAAGCTCCAGTCCCGGACACTGTGCTTCCCTTCTATGCCAATACCCTTTGTGTTTACTCAACCTCTTTCAGCATCTCCGCTCCTCTGCCTCTAGAACAAGTACAGCTCTCTTTTCAGATGTTCCCTTTCGCTACTATTGGGGAAACCAGGGGAAAAGGGTAAAGCTTCAGTATACTTTTAAAGATAAACAGTACAATTTGCCACTGACATTCCCTGGAGAGTCAACACGATCTTTAGAGATACAAATTGTTTTTATTAATTTTCTCATAAATTATGTCCACCTCCCTGCAGACCTTCATTAGCCTGGGCTATGTGGTCCTGAGTTCCAATATTTCTTTTATCCTCCTTTTTAACCTAAACTCAGGATAAACAGAAACATAGGATAGAACTAAGATAAAACTAATCTTACATTTCAGAGAAAATATCAAACAATTCTTCCACCAGTATCTTCCTTTGTCACTGTATTTCTTCATTGAAGTTACAACAAGAATCCCGGAAGAAAATGCCACACAGATCTCTGGCCGAGGTGAAGGGTAAGACGTAAAAGGTGAGTTCGGGGTTACTGTTATTTCGGCTGCTTCTACAATTGATGATGATGGTGGTGGGTGGGTAATAATATTTCCCATTTATTGAACCCAAATGCTTGACATTATTTGTATGCTCATGTGAGTCCTAATAGATATATTATCTTTAATTTTTAAATTCAAAATTCTAGTCCAAAGCTAATAAGTAGTAAAACTGTAAGTCAAATGCTATGTTGTCAGTCACCAGTGGGCTGCTACCTGCCTTGATAATAAAACCAGCATTCCACTGAAAACAAGAGAGCAGATATTATAAACAGGTTGCTCTTCCTTGCTGTCTTCTCTTGCCCTTTCTCTTATACATCCTGACATTGCCGGACATGTCAGCACTTATTACAGTGCTATGTTATAAAATACCCTAAAACTCAGAAGCTTAAAACAGCAATTATGTACTCTTGTGCACATGTGTACAGGTCAACAGGGGTCAGCTGACCTGAGTTGGGTTTGATTGGGCTTCACTCCAAGCGCAAGTTTGAATCCAGGTCTATCCCACTCATCCTCCACAGACCAGAGGGCCATCTGGCATGTGCTGTCTTCACAGCATTGACAAGGGTGGTAGAGGGCAAGGCTAACTACACAAGTATATTTCAAGCCTCTGCTTGCATCACACCTGCTGACATCCCATTGGCCAAAACAAGTCTCATGACCAAGCTCAAATTTAAGCAGAGTAGAGTCACTTCAGCAGGAGGCCATGGCAAGGGATGTATAATACGAATAGAGACGAAGAACTGTGACCAATAATTTAATCTACATACCCAAACCTTAGACAAAGAAAGAAGGAAGAATCGACCAGAGCCATGGAAGATGGTTCCAAGATCATGGAGATCCATAGCAGCAAGGAGTTAAAGCTAAGTGGCTGAAAAGATAAAATGGGAAATCCCAAGGGATGCAAGTTAGCAAGAAGGGGAATAACTCAAGTAGAGTTATTCCCATCCTGGGGCTTTTCTCTGCCTTTTACTTTGGGGACCATACTGGGCTTGGTCTGCATTTTACTTTGGGGACCAAGATAAGGATTTACTTCTAGTATGTAGGCCTTGGAAGCCTGGCCCTAGCAGAAACTGCAAGCACATCTGGCAGGGGCCAGAACTGCTCATTGTCACAAACAGAAAATGAGAACAAAGAAAAAGTTTTCCAAACTCCTCCTTTTTTTTTTTTATTGTATGTGTTCTTTGGCTTGAATTGTGTTGCTAGGTATCTGACTAAAGTGAAGCTCAACTGAAGTATAACATGTTCAATATCAACACTTGCAAAATTCAGGTTTTGCTGGTTTCCAACACTAAGGAAGTTTTACATTTCCCTGTTACTATATAAAAATAACAGCTGGAGGAGACCATGGGCATTTATCAATTCAAAGGAATAACAATCAGCTCAGGAAACTTTAGTTGCTTATTACAAAACACCAAAAGTTGCCAAGCATGAAGCAGTGTTGTGTTTTCTCTTACAATGTTTGTAATAATACTGTGGCTCCTGGATATTTCCCCATAAGCCTTCTCTGAAATTTAACTGTAAACTATTTTCTATTTGACAAGTAAATATTTAATCAACTATTGGAAATACAGTTATTACCCCAGATATATAGTGGACAGGTTCTGAGACTCTCAGATGTTAGCAAAAGAGTTATATACTCTGTCTAATATCCCAAGGTATAATTTCATATCAAAAGTGGTTGAAATAAAAACTTTGGTTCTTAGAGAGGCAGTGTGGTTTTCTAGAAAGATCTCTGGTCCCAAGTCTGTCATTAACTAGCTCTAAAACGTTGGGTAACTCATTTATGTATAACTGAAGGTTTTTAACAATCTGGCACCAACCAGCTTCTCAAGAATATTTTCAATTTCTCATTTTTACCCTGAGTTCCAACCCTCTTCCATTCTTCTCTCCCGCCTTGCTGCCTTTTCATTCCATTATTTTGCAGAGCAATTCACCCATTTCTTTGCAGACCAAGCCCTGGAGAGCCTTACTCTTCACTCTCAAAGAGGCCTTCAGGTTATTTTCCAAAACAAAGTGACAGCTCTCCTGATACAAATTTTCCCATGGTGCTAGTGTATCAAAGACTTTATTTAATAGAGTAGCAACGTTTTCTTTCACTCACATCAGTACAATAATAGGCTTTCAACGAGCTTATTGAATAAGTGAAAAATATGATTGCTTTTATACCTCTCATGTTTTAACCACTAATATGACTTAAGCACTTTCACAAGTTCTCACTTAGTCCTTACTATAAGTCTATAACTAAGAATCGGCGAGAAAAAAAATGGGCTCAGAGAAGTTAAATAATTTTTCCAAGGCAACGTAGATTATAAACAGTGAAACTGGAATTTTAAATCCACATCAGTTTGATTCCAAAGCCTCTATTTTTTCATCTACTAAAAAAGGAGGTTTAATCAGATAATCCCTGAGGTTCCTTGAGGTCTAAATTTCAGTGAGTGTGCAATAAAGGGTTAACTCAGCAGGCCTGGGTTGCCCAAACCCTGCACATTACAAAGAAAAGTTTGGTGGTTGGCTGGCTCCTGGGACATACCTTCTAAGACTGGAATATTCTGCCTGATGAGAGTATCTTTGTTTGCCTGGGATCTTAGGCCACTCCAGTTTATGCTAACAGTGTTATTTATGGTGGGATCTTGTGCCATTGGTATCAGCTTGAGACTGCGTAAGTAAGGTCAGCCACGTCGGTGATCAGCCATGCTGATGTGACCGACCCCCAACAAGAACCCTAGACACCAAGGTCTGGATGAGTGTCTTTGGCATGAAATACTTCGTTGTGTTGTGACACATCATTGCTGGGAGAATGAGGCACTGTCTGCATAGCTCCACTGAGAGAGGACATTTAGAAGCTCACATCTGGTCTCTCCTAGACTCTGCCTAGGAGCCTTTACCTGTACTGCTTTTAATCTGTATCCCTTTGCTGCTGTAACAAGTAAACCGTAACAGTGAGTACAACAGCACTTCTGAGTTCTGGGAGTCCTTGTAGCTAATCGTTTAACCTGAAAATTGTTTGGGGTATCCCCAACCATTATTTATTTTTTTCTTTTTCATTAAATCTATTGGGGTAACTTGGTTAATAACATTATGTAAATTTCAGTTGTACAACTGTATAACACGACATCTGTTTACTCTGTCACGTGCTCACCACCTGAAGCCTACTCTTCTGTCACCATATACAAGTATTTGATTGCCTTTACCCTCTTCATCCTCCCCCAAACTCCCTCCCCATCTGGTAACTACCATTCTGTTGTCTGTACCTATGAGTTTGTTTTGGTTTGTTTGTTTTGGTTGTTCATTTGTTGCTTTTTGTTTTATATCACATATAAGTGAAATCATATGGTTCTTGTCATTTTCCATCTGACTTATTTCAATTAGCATAAACTCTCAAGATCCATCCACGTTGTTCCAAATGTCAATGTTTATTCTTTTTTTATATCTGAGTAATATTCCATTGTATATCTGTATCACATTTTTATCCAATTATCTGTCAAAGGACACTTAGGTTGTTTCCATGTCTCAGCTATTGTGAATAATTATACTGCAATAAACACAGGGATACATATATCTTTATGAATAACTGTTTCCAATTTTTTCAAGTAGATACTCAGAAGAGGGATTGCTAGGTCATATGGAAGCTCTGTTCTTAATTGTTTAAGGAATTTCCATACTGTTTTCCATAGTGAATACAGCATTTTACATTCTCACCAGCAGTGTGCAAGGGTTCCTTTCCTCTACATCATCCCCAACACTTATTTTTGTCATATTGATAATAGCAATTCCAACAGGTGTGAGGTGGTATCTCATTGTGGTTTGGATTTGCATTTCCCTGTAACTAGTGATGTTGAGCATCTTTTCACATGTATTAATGACCAGTCTCAATTGTTTGTTGTTAACTCAGTACTACTGTTTCTCTGCAATCCAGAGGAGACCTGAAGAGTAAAATTCCCCCAAATTACTTTCCCCATATGACTCTAAGGATTTGCCAGTGAGAGGCATTCTCATGAGACTTGGAAGAAGAAGAAGAAAAAAAGAAACCATTATTTGATAGAAGTACTTGCAGTCAGATGCGTAAATGAGGGATCAGCAAAATTTTTCTGTGACGGGATAGATAGTAAGTAAATATTTTAGTCTTTCGTATGTCATGCAGTCTCTGTCACAACTGCTAAACTCTGCCATGTAGTACAAAAACAGCCATAAATAATATATAAGGAAGTGAGTATGGTTGTGTTCCTATTGGACCTTTATGAACACTGAAATTTGAATTCCATGTAATTATCACATCAGAAAATGTTCTTCTTTTTTTCAACCATTGAATAGTGTAAATCCATTCTTAGCTCACACACTGTATAAAAACGGGCAACAGATGTTTTCCATGGGCCATAGTGTGCCAACCCCTCATACAGAGTCAGCAAATATAAGAATCACCGTGGCATCTGCATAAGCTCTGGAGATTCACCCACTTCAGTGTTTCAGGATGAGACCCTAAGAAATGGCTTCTCTGATTCTGGTCCCCTAGCCTTTGCAATGGTTTGTAGGTCTTTTAATTCTCTGTATTAAAAGGCTTCATGTTTGGAATACACAGAGTGACTGCTGCTTTAATGACCAAACTGTGGCTCTTAGAGTATTTAGTATTAGCAGCAGTTTCAGGAAAACAGAACCTCAAAGGAGAGAATCTGGGATTTGTTGTACGATCCAAATGACGATGGAGTAATAACCTCATTGCTGGTGAAAAGTGAGGCTTTTTGGTACACAACGTGCAGTGGCAAAATAATTCCTTAAATTTCTACTTCTAGTTTCCTGGAAATAAGTGGCTATAAATTGCTAAGTGTGGACAGACCATATGACTGTTGCAATAGAATGTTCTAGTAGAAAGTTTAATGATAAGAACCATGGAGCTGACTGGACACAACACTGTAGCCTACAGAAGGAAAGCCTTTAAATTCTCAAGCACAGTCAGAGAACCAAAAAGCCTTTTGGACAGTCCTGAAAGACCTTTTTATTTCTTGTAACTTCAGGGTTGAGAGTATCTGAAAATCAGATCCAAAATGTGATCCTATAGTTGGCTGAATAACAATGAAGGTTGAACTCACAATGAACTCTGTCTAGCCTCTTTCGTAAAGGTTAGGGTGTTGAGTGGGAAAGGATGGGGCCATGAGAATCCGACCGGGGCACTTGGGGAGATGCCAAAAGGGAGGAGAGGCTGTTAATCTCTAGTGGCCGTTGCAGACAGATGGCAGATGAGAAGCACACAGGGTGTCTTTCAAGCTCCTGAGGACCACCCCCTTCAGTGTTACTGGCTGAGATTGCTGGCAGTGGGCTTCTGGATCTGCCCCTTCCTATCCCATCTGACAGGTGTGAAACCTCTAATTCCCTATATTAAAATACAAAGAGCAACTTCAGCTTGAATTGCTTCAATGAACACTGACTGATACAATGACCAGTTCTCCAAACCAATGGGACATTTGTTAATATGACTTCACTTCTCAGTAATCTTAAACAAAAGGATTGCGCAGATGTGAAACAGTAAGCGATGTTCCTAAACCAGGTAGGAATGGGTAGATCATTGGTGAGTGTTCCCAGCTACGTGCCCCAGTTACCGTGTTAGGACCCTTTCTGTTTGCTAGATGGATAGTGAAAAAGAAATTCTCTCTGAATTAAGAGCTTTTGAGTCTTTTTATCCTGGTAGCCCAAGGCCCTGTCCCAATGCCTAACACATCTGAGTGCTCAATGAATGTATATTTAGCATTTGAATTTGCCTGAGCAGCATGAATTCCTCCTTGCCCAATCTTACTGACAATTTAGTCATCAACAATATAACATTATCACATTAAAAGTCTCAAAGACTGCCTGTCTCACAAAGACCTTCCGATGGGGTCACGGATTTATTTTGTTTGGTCTAAAACAATCCAATGTTCACACTTTCACTTCCTATTTGTAAATTTGCACATTTCTAAATAAGGACATTTTAGAACTTGGATGTATTCAGTGAAATTTCAGCTTGTTTCCCAGAATTTATGTGAATGTATTTTAGAACAAAAACACCTTGTTTCGACTGGCAAGGTTGTTTCAACCTAAGTAGATTTCTTTCGAGGAAGGCATATTTTTCCACAGAATTTAACACTGAGTACCCAAATATTTGCAGAGATCTATTGAATATTTTAGATTTCTGTAATGTCTTTTGGGTTATAAAGTTATTTTACATGCATACAAAAAAAACAAACAAACAAAAAAGCCTCTCCTGGTGACATATTTCTTCATCAAGGGAGTAAAATTTAGGTAGCTTTTGATGCTGATAAAGTTCAAGAAAGAATATATAAAAGAAGAATACTCTATCCATCAGTATTTCTGGATATAAAAATACAAGTATCTTACGGAAATTAATTAGCAAACTTGTGAACTAGTAGCCAATAAAGCACTTAGAAAAAGTTCAACAAAATAGTGGGAAAAGCTAAATAAATGTGCAATGTCTTTAAAAATAAAATAAAACCAAATTTGATCTGTTTATTTCTTTCTGAAGGTAGCATTGGACATTTAATCTCAACATTCTGAATTTATTTCCACTGAGAGTAGTGATGTAGGAATATTTCTGTGATTGCTGGGATCGTGTCTCATGAAACTGAAGAATGGAAGCACGGACCGAGGACAGGTAAGGAGTTGTAAAAGAGGATAGTTTATTAAAAGCAAAGGGTCACAACTGCTGAGCAGGAGGGGGTTTCCGAATTGGATGCCCCCTGACTGAGGCAAAAGCTCTTACTTTTGTAACTTCCCTTGCCTGCTTGGGGAAGGGGGCTGGCGCCTTCTAATGGAATTCATCTATCAGGTTTGTCCTGTTTGCCCACCCTAAAGGGATTAACGAACCCATTCCTATCTATCAGATCTGCTCCATTTGTCCAGCCAAAAGAGATTTATGAGATAATTTATTAACCTCAAGGCACATTCTTACATCTTTGTTCTGGAGTGAAGGAGCCATTCCAGAACCCAGAGTTTCAGGATATGGCTGCCTTTTGTTTATTGAACCAGGGACCTCCCTGTCTACCTAAGAACATGCTAACTAACCTGTCTCAGTAAGGATTTTGTCTAGTTTACCACTTTAGTCAGAATCTAGAATATCTGTTATAAGCAAAGCAGTCAATAAATGTTCCTTTAATGAATGTAGCATGGATGGATAAATGGGTTTTGTTGTTTTTTTTAACTTTTGTTTTAGCATTTTTTCCATTCTACCCCCACTCATTAAAGACTAAATTTAAAAAAAATTTAAGGACTCTGTGTCTGCTCCAATTACCATTAGCAACCTCTCAAACCATAATCTAATGCTTGTTCAACATTATCACTTGAATAACTTTCTTACAGACACCTCAAACTGAACTTGTGGTCTTTCCATCCTCCCTAGTCTCTCCTTCCCCTGCCTCAACACCCTTAATGCCAATATGCACCCCCCATCGCCCCCATCTCAGCAAACATCACCACAACCCAACAGCTATCTCCAGCAATCTTCCTTTATGTCTCCCTTTTCCTTACTCCGTAGATCCAGTCACTACCGCGTCTCATAAATTTTATTTCCAAAATCCTTCAGTCCATCCACCTGTCTCTATGTCCACTGTCACTAATCCAAGGCACCCTGTCTCTATCTGGACTCAGCAACAGGTTTTTAACTCATTTCCCTACATTTGCACTTGCTCCCTTCTAATTCATTCTTTGTAACTCAGCCAGAGAGATCTTTTTAAAAATCACACTAGAGCAAGTCTGCCTCCTGTTTAAAACCTTTCAGCGAGGATGTAGAGAAAAGGGAACCCTGTGTAGTTAGTAGGAAGGTAAATTGGTGCAGCCACTATAAAAAACAATATGGAGGTTCCTCTAAAAATTAAAAATAAAACTACCATATGATCCAGAAATCCCACTTCTGAGTATATATCCAAAGGAAATGAAAACAGGTTATTGAAGAAATATCTGTACTCCAATGTTCATTGCAGCATTTACAATAGCCATCATATGGAAACAATCTAAGTGCCCATCAACGAATGAATGGATAAAGGAGATTTTACATATATGTATGTTTGTGTGTGTGTGTGTGTGCGTGCGTGTGTGTATGTATATATGTATGTATGTGTATGTATATATATATATATATATATATATATATATATATTTGATGACACTGTATTATATAATTGAAATTTGCCAAGAGAGTAGAACTTAGCTTGCTTCACACACACACACACACACACACAAAGATAAATACATGAGGTGACAGATGTGTTTATTAACTCAAGTATGGGAATCCTTTCACAATGTATATTTATATCCAATCACCACAATGTACACTTTAAATTTTAAATAACGTACAATTTTATATGTCAATTGCACCTCAATAAAGCTGACAAATAAAATAAAACACAGATTTCCTCTTGAAAATAGAACACCTTTCAAAGGCTCATTTCTCTCTGACTGGCTTCTCCCCACCTCTTCAGCCTCATTTTGTGCCACTGTCCCCTCATTCATGATCACTCTCCCGATGTGTTCTCAGACACAGACCAGGATCCTGGACTCACCTTGAGGACATGTAGCTAGCTTGAAGACAGGATTAACTGAGAAGATGCAGGCAATAAACAGATTAGTCTAATTCAATCAAGTGATAAAGTAAACCTGGGTTGAGATTTTCAGACTCAAATCAGACAGAAGAATTAGATAATGTTCAACGTGAATCAGGACACTATTGTGAGAACACGTTATCTGGAGAGCATGGAATTAAAAAGAAAAAAAGTTTCATATTGGCCAGAGGCAAGAAGAGAATCAAACCTGAGAGTAAGCCAAATTCTCTAGCCAATCAGCAGCCTCAGTATGTTGGGATTTTTTTTACCTCATTTTGTGTGAGAGGGTATTCTTGGAACAGTAAAAATGTTTTTCTGATAGGTACAGGGCCACCGCATGCAATTATGCTGGCTAGGCACCACCCAACTCCAGGGTCCACCTCTTACATAGGAGCTGATATGAACGTTGCCCCCAAAGCTATTCAGGGAACCAGAGGTTGCAGGTTTCACAAGTATCTTTTACCTCCAGGAAGAATATTGACACTTTTATGTTAAGTTCATGAATAAATATTTGTAATGGATGGTTCAGTCTTGGTATATGTACTATTTAAAGTATTTGTAACACTAAAGAGAATTTGGGATATTAGCATATCTAAAAGATTAGATTTGTAAGTCAGTAGGAAACACCTTAGAGGCTCCAACTGGGAATGTTGCGGAAAAGTGGCAAGGACCGAGAGACTCAAGTGGCACGTAGAGATCAGGGAGAACACAGTTTTATTATGCCGGCCGGTTCAGTGGGATTGTTCCCAAAGACTGATCACTTACCGGGGTCGGGCCCTCTGTTTTATAGGGTTAGGCCTCCAGGCTGGGGTGAAATCTGGCCGGGGTGCCAGGAAGGTCCGTCCCTAGCAACTGTGATCACTCAACATTGTTTTGACAGGGAGGCCTCTAACTATGGTGCCCGCCGCAGACAGCTCCAATAAGGGAGGAGGAGGAGGGGGATGGAGCTGGAGCTCCTAGCGGGGCCCGCAGGAAAAAACATCCCAACATATCCCCCCCCATTGATGATCGGAAGGGGAACCCTGAAAATCATCATCTAAACTGAGAGGGCAACAGCCCCGCAGGGCAAGGATGCGGGTGGTGGTTAGACGGGAGATGGCACCTTAGATGAAGCAGACAAGGGCAGGAAAGATGCACGGGCCGATGGCAGCAAGCAAGAAAATGGAGAGCAAGGGAGGAGCCAGGAAGTCCAGGACTGAGAGCCAAACCCTCTGGAGGCGAGCTCCTCACAGCGGTTCTGTATGCGATCCCCAGAGCTCACAGACCTTGGTGGCGGGGATCCAGGCTGGCTTATGTAGTAGCAACATTCTTCTTGGAGGAAGAGACAGGTCCCACCCTTTTCGGCCGTGAGCAGGTCTAGGGCTCCCCAGCCCATAAGGGCGACTGCTGCCAGGCTGGAGAGTTGGGTCTGGAGTGACGTGAGTGAGTTTGCAACCCGCTCCATGTCATCATTGATTTCTTGAGAAAGTTTGTAGTAAAAGTCAATGGAAGTCCCAAGGCCAGAGGCACCAGCGGCGACCCCTGTAAAGATGCCAGCACCTCTGAGGAAAGGGATGAAAGCTGCCTGACGGGTGCGAAGGGAAGGAAAGACCTGGGACTGGAATTCAGCGTCAGTAAAAAAGGCGGCAGAAGGGGAAATTAAAATGAGGATGCAGCCACTTCCATTGTGATGTGCGTCCCGACACCTGTACGGGTAGCCTCCGTTATAGAAGAGAAATATGCCGGGAGAAGTGCAGAAGGGTAAAGGTGCAGAAAAGCTCTGGCAGCTGGGGTCGGGAACCTGTGTGCGGCCTGGGAGCAGATAACAGATTAAGTTGGAGGCAGGAGCTAGGGGACGCCAATTGGGCCAGAGACAATGGAGGCGTTGAGCTGCCAGGCAAGGTCCTGAGCATCCGGGAGTGTGGCCCTGCGGAGGGAAGTCAGGCCAAGGCCACGGCAGCGGGGCTGGGGCGGAGCAGCCCGAGCCATCGCAGCAATCCGGGCCACCGCAATGTCACGGAGAGCAGTGTCCTGGACTCCACCGCCATGGGAGGACCCGGCTTGGGCTAAGTGGGTCCAGCAGACAGACCTTCAGGGGAAAAGATTGCAGGGGGACTGGCAGGTCTGAGGCTCTTGTTCTGGACCCCCGGAAGCAGGGACATTTTGAGGAGAGACTCAAGGGGGAAAGGCAAGGAGACTCAAGAGCCAGAGGGCCACAGGCAGGCGAGCATGAGCAGAGGAGAAATCAATAGCAGAAATCTGAACAGGAGGAGACCCCTCTGGGTGGGGGTCCAATCAGGCAGGGTCGCAGAGATGAGCTAAAGAGAGGCCAGAAGGGTCAGCAGGCAGAGGGCGACAATGGTTAGGGGGCTACAAATGAGAACTGTTATTCAGGCTGTCTTCTTAAGCGTGGCCTTCAGTGGCTAGTAGAGCACTGGATGAGAAGTCCAGGCAGGCTGGTCCGACTCTGCTCACTTGACACAGGAGTGGTGAATTCACGGTGTGATTCTGGAGACCTTAAGAGCAGTGGGAGTGACAAGGATTACTGTGTGTGGGCCTGTCCATATTGGGCAGAGGGGCTCACATCTCTAATCTTTGACCCAGACCTTGTCACCTGGAAGGTGGGGATGGACGGTGGTCCCTAACGAGTCAGGAGTTCTTTCTAGTAGATGTGAGTGCAGACTCGTAAGCATCTTTCCTAGGGCAATAAACTGAGCTGGGAGTTACCTACTACTCTGAGGATGCCTGGGATGGATGATAGCAATGGGGGAGGCCGGCCACAGAGAATTTCACATGGGGAAAACCATCCTTTTTTCCACCGGGAGCGGAGGACAGCTAAGGGGAGTAGATCTGTCCATCCCAGGGAGGTCTCTTGGCATAGCTTAGACAATGTTTCTTTGAGGGTATGGTTCATGCACTCTACTTTCCCTGCACTCTGAGGTCGGTAGGCTGTGCGAAGCTTCCAGGAGACATTGAGGGCCAAGGCCAGAGTCCGTAGTACATCTGAGACAAGGCTGGTCCGTTGTCACTGTGAATGGTGAGGGGAAGCCCATACCGTGGGATGATTTCATGGAGAGGAACTTTGGTGACTTCTCTGGCTTTTCAGTTCCGGTGGGAAAAGCTTTTACCCAGCCCGAGAAGGTACAGACTAAGACAAGAAGGTATTTTGTCCCTCAGTGAGGGGTTATTTCTGTGAAGTCTACCTCGATATCCTTAAAGGGGCAGATCCCGTTCGTTGGACCCCAGGTGGTGGGGTTGGTCCGGTCTTGGGATTGTGCTCAGCACAGGTAGCACAGCGCTCCATGATAGAATGGCATAAGGCTGTGAGTCTGGCTGTATAGAAGTTTTTGCTAGCAGCTTTTTAAGTCCAGTCCCTAGTTGGGAGGCAGAGTGATGTTCTGAAATGATGCAGGGAGCAAGGGCAGCCAAGATAAACAAGTGGCCATCACACAGTATCCACCAACCCTGAGATGTCAGGTGGCTTCCTTATTCTGTGCCCAGCTGTCTTCTGCTGCGGTGTAGGTAGGGCTTGGCGAGGCTGGGGTGGTGGAAACATTGACGGCTGCGTCTGTGTCATGGGCTGCTGCCCTCATGGCTTGATCGGTGAGGTGGTTGCCAGCAGCCGGCTTATTGTTCCCTTTCTGGTGCCCTCGGCAGTGGATGGTGGCTAAGCGCTGGGGTGCCCAAGCAACTTCCAATAGCTGTACGATTTCACCTCTTTTTGATGGTCTTCCCTTCAGACATGAGGAGGCTACGTTCTTTACAGATGGCCCCATGTATGTGCACGGTGGCAAAGTGTACTTGGAGTCTGTGTAAATATTGGCCTATTTGTCTCTTGAAAGCTGCAGTGCCCGTATGAGAGCCCAGAGTTTGGCCCGTTGGGCTGACTACCCTGCAGGGAGTGAAGGAGTCCCTGGTATTGGGTGAGACTGGCATTGGAGAGCTATCGAGGACCCTGACAGTTTATGAGCATAATTACAGAGTTGTTGCCCAAGGGTGAACTTGTCAGCTTCCCTGATGAGGCGTACTGTTGCAGCTGAAGCCCGCAGGCATGGGGGCCATCCGGAAGTGACCGGGTCCAGTCTTTTTTATGGATAAACAGGCAGAAAGGTTTTTCCGTATCAGGTAAGCCTAAAGCCGGGGTTCTTCCAAGCAAATCTCTGAGTTTTATGAAGCCTTTTTCCTGTGTCTCTCCCTATTTCCTTTTCTCTCTCGCATTACCCAAACAAAATTGGTTTCACTGTAGTTTGGGGACTGGGCAAGGCCCAGGCTGCGCTCACGGAGCGCGGGGGCAGCTGTGGTGGCCGCCGGGGGTGCTCCCGGGTCCCCACGCTGAGCTGGGGACGAGCCTGCCAGTGGCAGCAGTCGGGCCGCGGTTTCGCCTAGGTCTGCAGCATGGGAGCGTGTGGGGCGCAGCGGCAGTGGGGAGCCCGTGGGCTTCCTCACAGGCAGCGGAGCAGGGAGCAGGGACCCCAGAGCGCTTGGGGAGCAGTGCCCCGGTCGCTGCTTTAAGGCTTTTGGGTTTCTCCCTCCACCGGAGGTCCACTGAGCTTCCACCACAGAAACGCTCTTGGTGTTGAAAAGGCAAAAGAAAGGGACAGTATTGCCCCGGGCGCACGCCCTGGGAGCCCTGTGCTCCCAGCTTGTGCCGCCCGCGCTTGCATCTCGGGGAAGGCACCCCTGTTCTGCGCTTCCCAAACACAGTGGATTGCGGCTCCCCAGAATGTTTTTCTGGCACTCAGACATCTGTCCTCAAACATTCAGTGGAGTTTTCTTGTGTCCTCTTGGTGAATGGGCTTTGTTGGAGGGGTGTTAGGAGTTTCTTTCGGAGTCTGGGTTACGAGAATCCTGCACTGTCCTTTTACTAGAGCAGAACTGTACCCAAGGTGGAAGGGTCCTGGCAATTTCCAACCAGGAGTTAATGTATAGATACTAATCCGGGTGACCAGGATTGCTGGTCACCACAATATAAACGCGTTGGACGACGGCCAGGTCTAGGGCTCCCTCTGCTGTCAACTGACATTAAAAATGGGCTATTCTAATTCACAGAGGGTTCTTAATTTTTCCTGGGGTTATGCGGACTCCATAATCTCCACCAAAACCCTTTCTAAAATTCTTTAACATGCAGTCTAGGACTGCAGGCTTACTTTGCTTCCCTCCCATAGTGTACGATGTCACAGACACAGGTGGGGAGGGGGATTTACTCAGGTGCTACCCTGCTCGCGTCCCTCCGTCCCTTGTGGGAACTTAAGAGCGTCTTTGACTATGGTGTACAGTATAATGTACAGACCAGGCCACTCCGTGGAGTGAATCACCATTATGCCAAATGACTCTCTGTGAGAATCAGGGTGAAGCATACTCAGGTTTCCATAGTAAAAGCTATGGAAGCAAACATTCAGGCACAGAATCAGTCACTCACACACCGGGTTGACACCCTCCCATGGGTGTCCCTGACTGGGTAGGTTATAAGAACCTACAGGGAGGTGATCAGGCTCCCCTTCTGTCACATGGGACAGGACTGACTCGGAAAATGGCCTCGAGGCTTACCTGGGCCGACGGGAGGGGGCTCCAGCTGGTTGTCCCTGGTCCCTCTCAGCGGTTCCAGCTGGGGAGGTGCAGGCCGCAGCTGCCCGGGGAAGCCCGGTCCAGGGTCCACCAAAATCAGCGAGGCACACCTACATGCTTCTCAGGCCTCCTGTTGCTCCGCGGCCCGCCTCTCGCCCCACACCGGTGGCACAAGGGGCCAGCGCAATTGGGTTTCCTGGTCAGGGAACCAAAATGTTGCGGAAAAAGTGGCGAGGACCGAGAGACTCAAGTGGCACGCAGAGATCAGGGAGAACACAGCTTTATTACGCCAGCGGGCTCAGCGGGATTGTTCCCAAACACTGAGCACTAACTGGGGTTGGGCGCTTTGTTTTATAGGGTTAGGCCTCCGGGTTGGGGGGAAATCTGGCCAGGGTGCCGGGGAGGTCCGTCCCTAGCAGCTGTGATCGCTCAATATTTTTTGACAGGAAGGCCTCTAATTATGGTGCCCACCGGAGACAGCTCCAATAAGGGAGGAGGAGGAGGGGGATGGAGCTGGAGCTCCTAGCGGGGCCCGCAGGAAAAAACATCCCAACAGTAAGAGAGACAATAAATAGATAAACATATAGTATGAAGGATAAGTGCTGTGAAGAAAATAAAGTAGATAAAAAGGCTGGAGAGTGATGGAGGCTAATACTTTAGATACAGTTGTGAGGGGAGGCTTCTCTGAGTAACATTTGAGCAGAGACCTGACTGGAGAAAGGGAGGGTTTGTCAGAGAGATGGGAGACTATCCCAGGCAATGGGAGCAGCAAGGCCCTGAGTGTGGGTGTGATGAGAGTGCTCAAGGAGCAGCAGGGAGACCAGAGCAGTCAGAGAAGAGGGAATGAGGGGAAAGGAAAGGAGGTGAGGTCCAGAGATCCCTGAGGCCAGATCTTCTATGGCCTTAAAGCCAATCTGTGAGTACTGGATGCAGGTTTCAAAGCAGTACAATTCCTTGGTTTTTCGTTTTGTGTGTGTGTGTGTTGTTTTCTTTTGAGATATGGTATAAACCCATTTTAAAGTATATACTTATTTATGTAAAACAAATTTAAAAAAATAACATCTCAACTTCATTACCACCTATTCCCCTTCTTCTAGTAAATTGGAGAACAGTGGCAGTAACACAGCATAAGATTGCTGTGCACAAGAATAATTACTACATTTTAGGCTACCAATAGTGTCTAGTAAAATATCCAAAATACCTCCAAGGTATCTTTAACCATGCAGAAAACCATGCCACATTCTAACTACTTCCTAAATCAAGAGTCTTTGAATAGATAGATGATAGATATAGATATCTATATATCTATATATACAGATTTAAATATATCTATCTATCTATCTGTCTGTCTGCCTATCTATCTATCTATCTATCTATCTATCTATCTATATTTAAATGTAACTCCACCAGAAACATATATGGGTTGGGGCTAGTTCATTTCTACCTATACATTCAGTGGAACCATATGTAAATTATAACAGATGAGATTTGGGGTAAAATCTACGAAGAATACCTTGATGAAATATGGTATAAAACATAGTTCTTCTGTCAAATTTTAAGAATAAAATGGATGCCTTGTAACATACTGATTTAAGGCAATTTAGCCTTTTCACAATTGTCAGCTTCTTGTTGGTGCCTCCAAAGACTAGAAATAAGAGCTCTGGATCTCCTCCCTCTCAACCTTGCTACCAAGTACTCTATGATGAAAGTAAAATTTGAACTGAATTCCGCTCTACATACACACATTTACTGCTAGATTCTTATGTCCCACTCACAGAAAAGCTGAAATATCTATGCAATATTTCTAGTCAACCACATATCTCAAATACGTTACACAAAGAAACATTGTTTCAGATATCTCTTATGCTAATTAACAAACTATTGCAGATTTACATAGCAATATTTGAAATGCTGCAGTCACTTCTCTAGGGTGGATTTCTGAATAGTCTTTCAAATGCTAATTTACCATTCACAGAGTGTGGACTTCTGATTAGAATACTTCAAATGTTCTAATCATTCCTAGGGTGTAGATGAAACTGGCACACTCTTTTACACTACTCTGACTTCAACACTGAAGCAATTTTAAATGAATTACCATTGATTTAACAGAGCCTCAGCCTAGGTTGATTTAGCTAAAAACCTGCTTGGAAAAAGGAAGGTTGACTAGTTGACATCTTGTCTTGACCAGTGATTCTTGACTTCCTTACAATATACATGTGGGCAGGTTCCAAGAGAGCTTTACACTGTCATATAATGCAGCCTGATAAAAGTAGCAGTTTTAAGTCTGGCCATCAGAGGTCAGTAAATCCCTGAGTATTCAATATTTTCCATCTGAAATCATTTTTTTCAAACAAAGGGCGTTACAATTTATATACAGCATGGGAGAGTTTTTCTCAATCTTTAAAGAAGTAAAAGAAATAACAATTCTGCAAAGAAACCTAAAGAATGCTTGACCCATGGGCAAAAGACTCTCCTCACTTTGACTCCCATCTTACATACAGCTCAAAATGAAAGGTTCTGCATAAACTCTAATAGAGTAAACTTGGACTTAAAAAAACAATCCAACCATTATCGTTTGTTTCCATTTACAGCAAAAAAAAAAAAGAAAAAAAAAAAGAAGAAGAAAGAAAGAAAGAAAAAGAAAACTTCAAACTAAAGCTTTTAAAGGAATATACATTTCTAAGATGAAATATAATTCCTATGATTTGTATACATTACATTAAGTTCTCAACTTTTAATTATTTTAACTTCACAATGATCTTTGAGGTATGTAGGGAGGTATTATTATCTCAGTTTTAACTTTTAATTATTTTAACTTCATAATGATCTTTGAGGTATGTAGGCAGGTATTATTATCTCTGTTTTATAGAGTAGAAAACTAACACACAGCAGTATGTAACTAGCCTGAGGTCCAATATCTCATTTATAACCCATAGCCCTGAATGTATTTACAGTCTCTAGACTCCATCACAAACCACCTTATGTCTTTATTACACCACACATGCACTTATTTATGTCTTTCTCTCCAATGACAAGGACATTGTAAGTTCCTTTGAGGGAGGAATCCACTCTGTTCTCTATCACCCCACAATGACTTGCATATAGTTAATCGAGAAATTGAATTTGCTAATTAAATAACTAAATTGAATTTTCTGTCTCCTTGGTTTCCCACACACTCTGCAGGACACACACACACACACACACACACACACACACACACACACACTGAAAATATCTAGTATTATTCTGTGTTTTTCTAATGCACAATGTTATCATTTTGAGCATTTGGGTCATCTATTAATGCATAACAAACCCACAGAAACTTACTGGTGTAAAACAACTAATATTTACTATGCTCGCAAGTCTCTGGGTCAGAAATTAGGGCATAGCACAGCAGGGATGACTCATCTCTGCTCCCCATATCTGGGGCCTCACCTAGTGAGGCACAGAAGGATAGGAATTGCTGGGATGGTTTGATGGGGTCATATATCTGAGACCTTGGTTCTTCTCTACATGGCATCTGCTAGGATTGTAATGTCCATGCCTGTTGTTCACATGCCTGTTGCCTGGGCGGGGGTGTCTGGAATAGTCAGAGCTGGCTGGCATCTTCTTTCTACACACGGCATTCTCAAGACAATAGGACTTCTTACATAGCAGAGACTTCTCTCTAGAGCAAGAGTTACAACTAGTTCTAAAAGACCCAGGAGGAAGCTGAGAATCCTCTTACAATCTAGCCTCAGAAGTCCCAGAGTCACTTCTGCCACATTGTATGGGTAACAACATCATTAAGACCAGCCCAGATTCAAGGGGAAGGCAGGAAGAGACTCACCCTTTTGCTGAAGGAATAGCAAGCAAATACAGAGGAAAGGAACTGATGGTGGTACCTTGGATACAAGTTACCACAGTGAATAGCATTCTGTGACTATGTTTTTCACTCAGCAATAAAAGTCTTGAAGAGGTCGGGGCGGCCGGATGGCTCAGTTGGTTAGAGCACAAGCTCTGAACAACAGGGTTGCCAGTTGATTCCCACATGGGCCAGTGAGCTGCACCCTCCACAACTAGATTGAAGATAATGAGCTGTCACTGAGCTTCCGGAGGGGTAGCCGGGATGGCTCAGTTTCAATTACTGCATGGGATGGTGGGCTGCACCCCACTGCAACTAGGATTGAAGGCTGCGACTGGACTTGGAGCTGAGCTGTGTCCTCCACAACTAGATTGAAGGATAATGACTTGGAGATGATGGGCCCTGGAGAAACATGATGTTCCCCAATAAAAAACTTAAAGTTTAAAAAAAAAAAAAGTCTTGAAGAGGTGGTACCCAAGCTGGTCCATACAGATCTTAATTTTTTCTAATTGTTGCATAATATTTACTAAGATTTTACCGCAGTTTATCTAGACACTTGCTCCTTTAGGAACTTACAGTTGGTTTCCATTCTTCTACAGAGGGTGCCAAAAAAAAAATGTATACACATTTTAAGAAAGGAAAAAAACTGTATTAAAATTACACTGATGGCAACCACTTTGAGCACCTCTTATAATGCAGAAGTCAAATATGACTTATATTCATCTTTTGTTATTGGTATATATTGAGTATTATAATTTTAATAGCATTTTTCCTTTCTTAAAATGTGTGTACATGTTCCAGTGTTTCTAGGGTTAATGCTGAGAAATGAAATTACATTTTTAGCATTGTAGGATATAAACATATTTAGTAGATACTATCAGGTTGCCCTCTAAACTGGCTCATACAGTTTATATTCCCCCATGGATGCCTGACAGTACCAGTTTCCCTAGTAATCCCTTGATAGTATCAACGTTTTAAAATGTGTGCCAATTTGATTAGTGAAAAAGGGTATCTCACTCTTTATTTCCCTGATACCATGAATACTTACTCATCATTTTGTTCTTCTGTGAGTTACCTGTTCATATTTTTTGCCCATTTTCTCATTGTTTTTATGTAACTTTTAATGTCTCTCTTCATTTGTAGAAATTATTTGTCTATTCTGGATTCTAATGCTCTTTCTCTTGCCTATTCAGAGCAAGATTTGAGAAAAGTCAGGATCCTGGCTACATGACTAGAGCTCAAACGAAGAGAAGGGCTCAGAGTTAGGAGGCTCAAGGTCTGGAGTCACTGCACCTATTTTATAATTTAGCTGAAAATTATATTCCAGCGTGAACCAAAGTTCCAAAGATTCCTCAGGCAAAACCCCAATCTTGAAGTGACAAATTATACCCTTGACAGTGTTTCTCAAAGTATGGTTGTCAAACTAATGGTCTGAGAACCATTTGGGTACTTGTTAAAAGTACAAGTTCCTAGACAATGCCCCAGGTCTGCTTCATTGCAATTTCATGGGTGGGTCCTAGGAATCTGCGTTTTTAACTAGCATTTGTTTACTACTCACCACTAAAACTTGAAAATCACTACTCTGTTCACAGGAAGTTATCCTAACAGTGGAAGAAAATGAGAGGTCGAATACTATGCCACCTGCTGGTTTGCTATGGGAAGGAAAAAGAGAACCACGTTACTATAGAATCTGAGAGCTAGGGGCATCTCAGAGATCATCTAACCCCCTGGTTTTTAAACTGTTTGGTGTCAGTCACCTGCAGAGATTCACCCAGATCACGTAATTCAGAATCTCTGAAGGTTTGGTCAAACATGAGTATTTATAAAAACGTATGTTCTACGTCATGCACCCTGAGTCAAGAACCACTAGCCTAATCCAAACCCCTTGCTTTAAAGAAATACAAACTCAGGCTGAGTTTACATCATTTATCTGGGGTCTCAAACAGATTATAATGGCAAAGAATTTAGCTGTCCTGACCAGATGCCCAGGGCTTTTTCTTTTATTTAATGGTTCCTTTAAAAGGGCTGGTTTTAGTTGGAAAGTGTTAATTCTAGAAATGTTTACTTTGAGAGTAAAGTGTTTTCACAATATTGTTAAATGTTCGTCTCTAAAACTCAGTTCTGTACTCGTATATCTGTATTTCAATAAAAACTAAGAGGAAAAAGCTGCCAGGTCTCTGACTATAGCAGTATTACTGGCAGGAAGCATAGCTATAATTATACATAAAGCTCTTCCCATTATCTATGTTTTCTCAAGTGGTTTTTAAAACCAAGCATTGCACATCTCTACATGAGTAACTGATCGGGACTTGAATATTTATATTTTTCTACAACCTCAAACTTGTGTTTCCAGAGACAGGAAGTAATATAAAATGTAATCAAGCATTACAATTTTCATTCATCTTTGTTTCTTTTTTCATTTTTTACTTTCTCGTTTCCCAGTGTTCCTCTTTGTGTAACAAGATACCCTTAAGAAGCCCTGCACAGCTATGGTGAATAGGCCTTGGTTTGGGAGGGAGGAATCTAGGCTCTAATCCTCACTGTGCTCTAAGGGAGTTATGGCACACATGACAGTGCGTTTAATGTCCCTGTCTTCTTTTTCTATTCTGCAAGATGGATAAGATAATCCATGCCCTGTTTATCTCACAGGATCATAATGAGATAAGAATTGTCAAAGGAGTTTACAAACATAAGCAGTGTATAAATATGATCTATAACAATCATGATGTGTTTCTGATCAGGCAGATTTTGGTGTAAGATTATGTCCAGGGGAAGCCACATGCAAAGAAATTTCCTAAAATTGTGTCCCTCAGGAAATATGTTTAGTCTCACTAATAAGATGACCCAAAGGCATAATTGCAAAGAGGCTTATACAAAACTCGGAAAGCAATTTCTCAAATAATGTACACGACCAAAAGTCTTTTGTTGTTGTTGTCTGAATTCCTAATTCATGGTGTCTAAATAATCACCCCTCCTTTCTTAAATTCTCTATCTTTATCCCAGTTCTTATCTGCCCAAAATTTTCTTTCTCTAATTCTGCCTTAATGTCCCATTTTATTTTTTTCAATTCTGTACTTCATAAAACACACAAAAACACTGCCCAAAACAAAATGTAGCACTACAAAAAAACAAACAAAACTCTATAGCTAAGACTTTTTTAAAAACTATTTATTTTTTTTAATCGCTCTCTTTTTTTTTTTTTTAACTTTTATTTATTTTAAGTGTGTTTTTCCAGGACCCATCATCTCCAAATCAAGTAGTTGTTTCAATCTAGTTGTGGAGGGCGCAGCTCACAGTGGCCCATGTGGGGATCAAAACAGGAACCTTGTTGTTAAGAGCACCACGCTCTAACCAAGTAGGCTAACTGGCTGCCCCTAAGACACTTATTTTTAAAACTTCAAATCGTATGACAAAATAGCATTAATCAAATAGGATGATATTCCCATCTATAGCAAGAAGTCCTGTAGGTACTTTTTTGTCTTTTGAAGAATAGGAGGGAAGGGTAAAATTATTTTTTTACTGATTATGAAAGTAGCCTGACGACAATATCACTTATCCAGAGGTAATCATATTTAACATTTTTATACATTTTCTTCTAGCCTTTCTTCTATAAAAATAGACAAATATTCTTGTGTGTGTTTCAAAATTGGGATGAAATGTGCATACAATTTTAGGTCTTCATGTTTTTAACATTTTATCATGAATACTGTTTCATATCCTTAATATTCATAACCATAATTTTTAATAGTTTTATCTTATTCCATTGTATTAAAGAATCATAATGTAATTTTTATTATCTTATTGTTAGGCAGATTAACATAGTAAGTTATCATTTAATGAAGATAGGTGGTGCTTATAATTGTGGCAATAATTTTATATACATTTATTCTTTTTAATAGATTTTGTTTTTTACAGCAGTTTTAGATTCATAGCACAATTTAGAGGGAGATACAAAGATTTCCCATATACACTGGTTGCCCCTACACATGGATAGCCATCTCTACCTCCTCTGCAGAGGTACATTTGTTACAATTGATGAACCTACATTAACACAACATAGTCACCCAAAGTCTATGGTTTACATTAGGTTAGGGTTCACTCCTGGGGTTGTACATTTATGGGTTTGGACAAGTATATAATGGCATGTATTCACCATTATAATTTCATACAGAGTAGTTTCCCTGCCCTAAAAATCCTCTGTATCTCTAACTCATCTCTTCCTCCCTCCAACCTCTGACAACCACTGATCTTTCTACTGTCGTCATAGTTTTACCTTTCCAGAATGTAATATAGTTTGAATCATATAATATGTAGCCTTTTCAGATTGGCTTCACTTGGTACCATGCATTTAAGTTTCCTACATGTCTTTTCATGGTTTGATTGCTCATTTCCTTTTAGTGCTGCATGATATTCCATTGCCTGGATGTACCACAGTTTATTTATTCACAGTTTATTTATAACACAGTTTATTATTCATTCACCTACTAAAAAATATTAAGGTTGCTTCTAAGTTTTGGCAATTATGCATAAACATTCATGTGCAGGTTACTGTGTGGATATAAGTTTCCAACTCCTTTGGGTAAATATCAAGGAACATAATTGCTGAATGATATGGTAAGAGTATGTTTAGGTTTGTAAGAAACCACCTGTCTTCCAAAGTGGCTGTACCATTTTCCATTTCCACCAGCAATGAATCAGAGTTTCTATTGCTCCCCATTCTACCAGCATTTGGTGTGGTCTGTGTTCAGAATTTTGGCCATTCTTAAACTGTATAGTGGTATCTCACTTCATTTATATTTTTCTAATGACATATAATGTGGAGCATCTTTCCATATGCTTATTTGCCAACTGTGTATCTTATTTGATGAGTTGCCTGTTAAGGTCTTTGGCCCATTTTAAAATCATGTGATTCTTTTTATTTCTGAACTTTAAGAGTTCTTTATATATTTTAAATAATAGTCCTTTATCAGATGCGTCCTTTGAAAATATTTTCTCGCAGTCTATGGTTTGCCTCCTCATTCTTTTGACATTGCCCTTCACAGAGTGGAGTTTTTCATTTTAATAAAGTCTGGCTTGTTAATTATTTATTTAACTGATTGTGCCTTTGATATTGTGCCTAAAAAGTCATTGCCACACCCAAGGTCATCTAGGGTTTCTCCTATGTTATCTTATACATAGTTTTATAGTTTTTCATTCTACATTTAAGTCTATGATCCATTTTGAGCTAATTTTTGTGAATGGTGTAAGGTGTGGATCTAGATTCAGTTTTTTGCATGTAGATGTCTAGCACCATTCTAAAGCCATTTGGTGAAAAGACTATCTTTGCTCCACTGTACTGCCTTTGCTTCTTTGTCAAAGATCAGTTAACTGTTTTTATGTTGGTCTTTTTCGAGGCTCTCTATTCTGTGTCATTGATCTATCTGTCTATTCTTTCACCAGTACTGTACTGCCCTGATTACTGTAGCTTTATGGTAAGTCTTGAAGTCAGCTAATGTATAACCTCCAACTTTGTTTTTCTCCTTCAATACTGTGTAAGCTATTCTGAGACTTTCACTTCTCCATATAAACTTCAGAATCAGTTTGTTTATTCTGTGGATACAGAATAACTTTCTGGAAATTTGATTGGGATTGCACTGAATCTATATATCAAGTTAGGACAAGCTGACATCTTGACAATATTGAGTTTCCCTATCCATGAACATGAAATATCTCTCCATTTATTTAGTTCTTTGATTTTGTTCATCAGAGTTTTACAATTTTCTTCATATACATCTTGTACATATTTTGTTAGATTTGTAGCTCAGTATGTCATTTTGGGAGGTACTAATGTAAATGGCATTGTGTTTTTAACTTCAAATTCCACTTGTTCATTGATGGTATATAGAAAAGCAATTGACTTTTATATATTAACCTGGTATCTTGCAAACTTGATATAATTGTTAATTAGTTGCAGGAGTTTTTTGGAAAATTATTTTGGATTTTGTGCATAGAAGATCATGTCATCTTCAAACAAAGAGAGTTTTACTTCTTCCTTTCCAATTGGTATAACTTTTATTTCCTTTTCTTGTCTTATTGTATTAGCTAGGACTTCCAGTACAATGTTGAAAAGCAGTGGTAAGAGAGGACATTCTCTGCATTGTTTTTGACCTTAGTGGGAAAGCTTTGAGTTTCTTACCATAAAGTATGATGATGTTAGCTGTAGGTTTTTTGTAGGTATTCTTTAACAAGTTGAGGAAGTTGCCCTTTAGTTTTAGTTTACTAAGACTTTTTATTATGAATTGGTATTGGATTTTGTCAAATAATTTATCTGTGTCTATTGACATAATTATGTGATTTCTTTTTTTTGTTTAGTCTGTTGCTGTGATGGATTACATTAATTGATTTTCAAATGTTGAACCAGACTTACATACCTGAGGGCAGACCTTGTTAAGAAAAGCAGAATGCTCTGGTATATTTTTAACTGGTTTCTTTTCCCCCTTCCATGACAGAAGCACAAGATGATTTTTCTCTGATATTAGCTGTGAGGTAACCAGGTCGAACCCCTGGAAATAAAACTCACAAAAATGTAGTGTCCCTCTAAGAGTGGGTCCCCTGGAGTTTAACTCAGAGTTTTCAACAGAGCTTCCAGCAATTCATCAATTACATTGTTTTCCCACCATGGCACAGGTTTCCTGCTTGTCGGTTTCTGCTCTGGTAAGTTGTGATTCTCTGTATTCACCTGTGTGTTTCTCCAATTCTGGACATGGTGGTTTCCCCTGTGACCTCACTTTTCTTACGGATCTAAAAAGAATTTTCGTTTTTTAGTTTATTCAGCTTTTTAAATATTGTTAGGGCTGAGTGGCAACTTCTAAGCTTTTTACATTCTGGATAGGAAACCAGAAGTCCTGAACATTCATATATTATTTTGTTATTCCCACAACTAGGTTGAATCATGTGAAGTATCTAGTATTCGATGAGTTTTAACAAAAACTGACAATTTCAATGATTCAGCCTCATAGCTAATACCATTATTATACAGACACTAATTTTCAGAGGTTAATTACCTGCCCATGTTACACAGCATATGGAAAGGCAAGGATGTGAACCCACATCTGTCTGATTCCAAAGTCCTGATCTTTACCAACAAAAAAATCCTCCCCTTTCTGTTTCTATCAACACTCTTTCTTCCAATTAAAATAATGTTGCTTCTACTTCTTTATATTATGTAATTCCCTGATGATCAAAAAGATTCATTCTTTTTCTATTCATTTGCCTAACCTCTTTCTTTATTGGAAATCTACCCTAATTAAACAAATTGAACTACTTCTAAGACTAGCCACAGAAACACCACAAAGCACTTCACTTTCCCTAGGTCCAAGATGTCCTATCTTTATTCTTTTATTCTCTGACTTACCATTTTAGATGACCTTATTTGGGTCAGTTATTTTTAATATAACAATGGCATAGGATTGGGAATATTTTCACAGTCTTTGTATGTACAGACAAGAGCAGAGGAAGAAAACTCACTCATTAAGCATGTACAATGTGCTATTTATAATGGAAAAAAATATTTCACACATTATATTTCATGCTCACTGTGATCCTTGCATAAAAATTATTACCCCCATTTTACTGATGAGAAAATGGAAAAATTAGATATATTAATTGTGTGTGAGTACATAAAAAGGAACAGAGCTAAGATTTTAATCCAGGTTGGAAGCCTGGGGAAATATTGATTTTGTACAAAGAGGTTGCACAGAAATATCCATCTCTAGCAGTTAACAGAAACCAATTATTCATGCTGGGTTTCAATCATATTATAAACATATCTTAAATGTCCCCAAATCTTGCTCAGGTACTTGTGTATCAGCACAGTAAATGTCTTACCTGATCTCTATACTTTTTTGGCTCGGTTTTCCCATTTACTACTAGACTCACTGTGTCACTTTAGGTAAGACACTTAATTCACTGAGCTTTGACTATATCATCTACAAAATTAAGTCCATTTAAGTTTTAAAACTCTCCAAATATATGTGTAAGAAGCAAGAAGATCCACTATCTATTGGACAAAAGAAACTAACTACACCAGTAGTTTAAAATTTACAGAAACCTCCCATACTAAGAAACAAAATCACAGACACGCTGAATATATAATCAATTGCAGGGTCATCTGAAAATAGATAAATTCAAAGGGAAATAAGATGAAACTTGTAATATAGAACTGAAAAATATGTGACGTATTTTTAAGGAAACTACTGCACCATACTGGTTTTTATTTTATTTTATTTTAAGTTTTTTGCATTTGTTAAGAGAAAGTTATGTTTTTTGTTTGGGGGAGTGATACGTTTTGCTTTTGTTAGGAGGACAGCTTGTTTTTGTTTAGGGGATTGTTTTGTGTCAAAAAGAGAGCACTGACCTTGGAGGTAGCCCTGAGTTCTGGAATTCGATTAATGCTATTTCTTACTCACATATGAGCCATGAGAACTCATTTTGTTCACTGTGCTTTTAAAAACAACATAAATAACCTAGGAGAAATGGGTAAATTCCTAGAAACATACAACGCCAAGACTGAATCATAAAGAAATAGAAAATCTGAAAAGGCCGGCTACTAGTAAGGAGGTTGAATCAGTAATCAAAAACTTCCTAACAAAGTACAGGATGAGATGGTTTCACTGGTGAATTCCATCAAATATTTAAAGAATTAACACCAATCCTTTTCTAATGTTTCCAAAAAATTGAAGTGTAAGGAACACTCCAAACTCATTATATGAGGGCAGCATTACCCTGGTACCAAAGCCCAACAAGAACACAGAAAGAAAATAAAATTACAGGCTAATATTCCTCATGAACACAGATGCAAAAATCCAAAAATATTAGCAAACCAAATTCAACAGTATAGTAAAAGAATCATATACCATGATCAAATGGGATTTATTCCTAAAATGCAAGAATGGTTTAACAAACACCAATTAATTGATGTAATATACCATAGTAACAAAATGAAGGATACAAATTACTCATATATGATAGTCTCAACAGATGCAGGGAAAGTATTTGACAAAATTCAACATTCTTTCATAATAAAAACTCAAGAAATTAAGTATAGATGAAATGTACCTCAAAATAATAAAGGCCGTATGTGACAGGCTTACAGCTATATCATACTAAACAGTGAAAAGCTGAAAGTTTTTCCTTTAAGATCAGGAACTAAACAAGGATGCCCACTCTCACCACTCTCATTGGACGTCTCTGGAAGTCCTGCCCAGAGCAATTAGACAAGAAAAAGAAATAAAAGTCGTCCTAATCAGAAAGGAAGAAGTAAAATTGTCTCTGTTTGTAAGTTACGTGAAATCATATATAGGAAGCCCCAAAGTTTCCACAAAAACCATTAGAACCGATAAATGAATTCAATAAAGTTACAGTCCACAAAACCAATATACAAAAACCAGTGGTGTTTCTATACACTAACAATGAACTATTGGAAAGAAAAATTGAGAATTAAATCCAATTTACAATTGCATCAAAAAGAATAAAATATGTAGAAATCAATTGAAGCATAGAGTTGAAGGATCTGTACACTAAAAACTATAAAACACTGATGAAAGAAATTGAAGGTGGCACAAATGGAAAACAATTCTGTGTTCATAAGTCAGAAACATTATTATTGTTAAAATGTCCATACTACCCTGAGTAATAACAGATTCAATGCAGTCCCTATCAAAACTCCAATGGCGTTTTTCATAGGAATAAAAACAACAATCCTAAAATTCATATAGAACTACAAAAGATCCCAAATAATCAAAGCAATCTTGAGTAAGAAGAACAAAGCTGGAGGCATCAGACTTCCTGGTTTCAAGCTATCTTACAAACCTATAATAATCAAAGCAGTATGGTATTGGCATTAAAAACAGACACATGAATCAATGGAACAGACTAGAGAGCCCAGAAATAAATCCACGAATATGGTCAATTAATTTACAACAAAGGAGCAAGACTATACAATGCAAAAGGACAGTCTCTTCAATAAATGATGTTGGGAAAACTGGATATCCGCATGCAAAAGAATGAAACTGGAACTTTACCTAATACCATACACAAAAATCAACTCAAAATTCATTAAAGACTTGAACATAAGACCCGAAACTGTAAAACTCCTAGAAGAAAACATAAAGGGTAATCTCCTTGACATTGATCCTGGTAATTTTTTAGATTTGACACCCAAACCAAAGGCATCAAGAACAAAAATAAACAAGTGGGACTATGTCAAACCAAAAAGCTCCTGCACAGCAAAGGAAACCATCAACAAAATGAAAAGGCAACCTACAGAATAGGAGAAACTATTTGCACATCATATATCCAATAATGGGTTAATATCCAAATACGTAAAAAACTCATAAAAGTTAATGGCAAAAAATAAAATAATAACCTGATTAAAAAATAGGCAAAGGACCTAATAATAAACATATTTTCCATAGAAGGCAAACAAAAATAGGCAACAAGTACAAGAAAAGGTGCTCAACATCACTAATCATCACGGAAATGCAAATCAGAACCACAATGAGATATTACCTCATACTTTATTACAATGGCTATTATCAAAAGGAGAAGAGATAACAAATGCTGGCTAAGATGTGGACAAAGGGAACCTCTGTGCACTACTGTTGGGAAGGTAAACTGGTACAAACAACCACTATGGAAAATTGTATGATGTTTCCTCAGAAATTAAAAGTAGAATTACCGTATGATCCAGCAATCTTACTTCTGGGTATATATTCAAAGAAAATGAAATCATTATCTCAAAGAGATATCTGCACTCCCATGTTCATTGCATCATTATTCACAATAGTCAAGGTATGGAAACAACCTAAGTGTCCACCAACAAATGAATGCATAAAGAAGATGTGATTAATATCTATCTATCTATGTATATCTATATATCTCTCTTTATATAGAGATACATATTAATATATATCTAGATGTATCTAGATATAGATATAGATAATATAGTTATGTATTAATCAGCCATAAAAAGAAGGAAATCCTACCATTTGCAACAACATGGATAAACCTGCAGGATATTATGCTAAGTGAAATAAGCCAGATAGAAAAAGAGAAACACTTCATGGTATCACTTATACGTGAAATCTTGAAAAACAAAACAAACGAAAAAAAGTTGACTTATAGAAACAGAGTAAAAGAGAGTTGAATGGTAGTTGCCAGAGACTGGGGGTGGGGGTGGGGGATATAGGGAGACATTGGTTACAGGGTACAAACTTTCAGTTATAAGATGGATAAGGTCTGAAGATCTAATGTATAACATGGTGACTATGGTTGATGATACTGTATGGTATAGTTGAAATTTGCTAAGACAGTACATCTTAAGGTTCTCAGCAAAAGAAAAAAGATAACTACTTAAGGTGATGAATATGTTTATTAACTTGATTGTTAGAACCCTTTCACAAAGTATATCAAATCCTTGTGCTATATAGTGTAAGTATATTATAATTTTATTTATCAATTATGCCTCATTAAAGCTGAAAATACATATAGTTAAAAATATCTGGGGGCTGGCCCAGTGGCTCAGGCGGTTAGAACTCCATGCTCCTAACTCCGAAGGCTGCCGGTTCGATTCCCACATGGGCCAGTGGGCTCTCAACCACAAGGTTGCCGGTTCAACTCCTCCAGTCCCGCAAGGGATGGTGGGCTGCGCCCCCTGCAACTAAGATTGAACATGGCACCTTGAGCTGAGCTGCTGCTGAGCTGCCGGATGGCTCAGTTGGTTGGAGCGCATCCTCTCAACCACAAGGTTGCCGGTGCGACTCCCGCAAGGGATGGTGGGCTGTGCCCCCTGCAACTATCAACGGCAACTGGACCTGGAGCTGAGCTGCACCCTCCACAACTAAGATTGAAAGGACAACAACTTGAAGCTGAACGGCACCCTCCACAACTAACATTGAAAAGAAAACAACTTGACTTGGAAAAAAAGGCCTGGAAGTACACACTGTTCCCCAATAAAGTCCTGTTCCCCTTCCCCAATACAATCTTTAAAAAAAAAAAAATCTGAAGTTGTCTTTTAATTAAACCACTTATTTCTTTGATAGCTATGGAAAAGTAAAATTAAGAGGCATACTTTCACAAAGAAGCTCATAATTGGATTGTTTTATTATACTTTTTGTAAATCAAAGCATTGTGCTTTAGAGAAAATCCATTTATTGTTTGCAAGATTGCTTTTTCTCTCTAAAATAACAAAATGCTATAGATATCCACGAAAACTATCTTTTCATCATTAAAAAAGGAGGAGAGTCCCATTGTACATAAACCTTCTCTCAAAGAGCCTCTAGCTAACTCCACTACTAGCTGCTACTTAAACATTAAAAAAATAAAAAATAAAAAAATGAGGCCACCTCAGCTGAAAAATAATGGAAAAAAGGGTTGAAAGTGGGAAACACTGCCTGCTTTCATCTTAGGATGGCTAGAATATTGCCTCTTAAATAAAAGAATTCATGTTACAAAAGGGATGTAGCTATTGAGTAGTTGATCTCTTAACCTTCTGACATTTCATATTGGAAAATAAAATTGATGCCACGGGTGTGAGTCTCAGCTAACTCAGAGTAGTAATGATGTGGAGCAAAATGAAAACTGTGGAGTATTTATTGGGCAGAAAGTAACAATAAAAGAGAGGCCGAATATGGCACTATTTTAAAGGGACAGTTCCTAAAAGAATAAGATTTAAAGGGCCTCATATCATGGTGGGATTGCTTTAAATCCCCCTGCACAGTCATTACATCAAGCTGTAATCAAAAAGCTGGCTTTCTTTCTTATTGAATGAGGGTATTCATGTTTAGTCTGTTTAATCAATATAATCAGAAATATAACGAAGAAATATACAGCTGCTTTTATGAGTAAGAAAGAAATTTATAAAGAAGGATCCTTGAAAAGCCACTGTGACAGAGAAGAACATGTTAGCATACTTACAAATAGCACCTAGTTCCTTAAAAGGAAACAGACACGACTTATGACATGTGATGGCTGCCCATCTACAATGAGGGGCACCGAGGAAGCAGCCGTTTTTGTTTGGTAGGTCATCCTGCCTATTTCTGTGATACGGCGTATTCTAATGGAGTGTATGATTGTAAGGACGTCTCATAGAAGGTAAGCAATAATGAAAAAGCATACTAATTGGAAACACTTACATTTGAACCACCTTAAGACTGGCTAACAGTCTGCAGGGCAGTGTGAGTGGGAGTCACAGGAGTAAAAGGGCACCTAAAAGAGCATCCATGGGTCAAAACTGTAGAGAAAAAAAGCTTCTGAACTGGATCAAAGAGGGCTTTCCAGAGACCCTTCACCTGAACTGCTTGCTTTGTGAGGAGCAGCATGGTCTAGTGGAAAGGGCGTTGCCATGGCAGTCACACAGACCTGGCTCCACATTCTGGTTCGGCCTTCTAATGACTGCTCAACTTCCATTTCCTCTTCTGTGAAATGCGGACACTATGCCTATTCCACAGGGCAGTTATACTAACTGAGGTAGTCATCATGGATAAAGTACCTAATATAGCATCCATACCCAATAAAGGTTAGTATTATTATTATTAGAAGCAAGAAATCACAGACTCATGAAACTTTTGAACTGGAGGCATCCCTGGCAATCACTTAGCACAACATCATTCTTTTCTAAAGAAAGCTGAGAGGGAGGGAGGTTGAGACTTAGCCCGACTACTCCTGAGCTTCAGTGGTATTCAAATGGTTTCTCAAAGCCCCAGAGGTTCCACGAAGTCTGCTCGGGAACGGCTCAGAGAGTGGAGAGAGGTGACAAAGACAAAATACTGTGGACCTCTTATCCCACGTTAACACAGCCATTCCACTTTTCTCCCTTTGATATGTTGGGCTTTCATGTAAATGTTTAAAGAGAGAGTGTAGTGGTCAAAAAGATGTTAAAACCATTGTGTAGGCTGCTAGCCCTTTTGAGGAACTTAAGCGAACACTTGGTCTGAGACGGGAGCATGTGCTCAATTCCAAACCCATAGGACCTGGGAGAGCCTGTGTCACTGTGTCGTGCTTGCAGCATATGTCCCAGCAGAGTTTGTGAGGGTCACTTCCATGCCCAATATGTCATGCGCACGTGCGCACACACACAGACACACACACACCTCTAATGCTGCCTCGGCATTATCATCACTCAGGAACACATCTGCCTCCTTTGACATTCATCAGGGGACACCAGAGCCAAGAATGTATCTGCCAGGAACAGATAGAAAACACTAACATTCTGTGAGGGCCTCAGGGACCTAGAAGTAAAGAGCAGAGACTAAAGTGGCGCCCTTTCTGACCCTGGGCAGCAGAGCCTCCCTGTGAGACAGGACGGGGAGGCAGATCGCAGGAAAAACTTGATGGTTGGACTGTACCAGCTAGTGTGACCCAAGCCGCATTTTAAACAAAGCCAATGACCCGAGAGTTAAATAATAACTTCATCTTCACTGTATTTGTCAGGGTTCTCTAGAGAAACAGAACTAATAGGATACAGAGAGAGAGAGATTTATTTTAAGGAATTGGTTCATGTGATTGTGGGATCTTGAGAGTCCAAAATTTGCAGAGCAGACCAGCAGGCTGGAAATTCCAGAAAAAGATGATGTTGGGTCTTAAGTTCAAAGGCAGTCTGGAGGCCAAATTCCTCCCTCCTCAGGGGACCTCAGTCCTTTCTCTGAAGGCCTTCAACTAATTGAATGAGCCCCACCCACAGGGTAATGGAGAGTAATCTGCATCACTCAAAGTCTACTGATTTCACGTTAAACACATCTAAAAAAAAATACCTTCACAGCAACATCTGGACTGGTGTTTGACCAAACAATGGGACATTGTAGCCTAGCCAAGTTGACAGGTAAAATTAACCATCACATTTACGATGTGGACATAGGTGACAACTATTTTTTCGTAGGTTTGGGAGGCTTTTTAATATTATTTACCTGTGCGTGCTGAGCTTTTTGTTTGTTTTTAGTCCTTGCCCACATCTATGAATGTAGCATTTGAATTGCTCTACCAGATAGCTTGCTGCAGCATAAACCAACCACCCTGAAACTCAGTGGCTGAAAGCACCAACCGTTTATTTAGTTCACAATTCTGTGGGTGAACACTTTAGGCTGGGCTGTTCTAGTCTTTGTTGTATTTACTCATGTGTCTGGCCGAGTGCTGGGCCAGTGGAGTGCTGATTGATTTAGGATGGCCTCAGCAGGGACGGCCCATCTCTGTTCCACATAATCTCTCATCCTCCATCAGGCTAACTCAGGCTTGTTCATACAGAGGAGACAGGGTCCCTAAAGAGAGCAAAAGTATGCAAACGCCTCTTGAGGCCTCAGCTTGCAAGAGCTGGAGAAAAATAAACTTGCCTCTTAATTAGAGATGTTTTAAAGTGACCTTGTAGAGGAAACAGCTGTACAAATCATTATAGCCATTTTTGCAAACAATCCTCCACAGTTCCCCTCAAGTGCAGACTAATCAGCTAGCAGGGCAAGGCCTGAGACAGAATATAAGGTAAATGAATATATGCCTTCCTTTCCCAATCCTTTGGGTCATGATTTTGAAGCAATTCAAGTTTTCATAAATTTGGGCAGGATGTAATTTCTGATTCAGACTTTCATCCTGTGCTGTTCTCTGCACTGGGAATCCTAGAAAGGTGGGAGTAGAAAAGAAATGGAAAGAACCTTAGACTACACCCCCTTCCCCACTCCAAAGCATTATCATTGGAGATATTCTATGAATGGGGAATATTTTTCTTTTAAAAAACAGAGATTCCTAGGCAGCTGAGTGCCTTGTAAAAAAACCACTGTTATTCCTCTAAGTCATTATTTCCTCAGTCTTTTTTCATTATGCTCCCCGTCGGCTTTTTCAGACTTTTTGTTCCTAACCATCACCCTCATGAAATTTTATTACCACAAACATACTGCATATCTGCGCTGCATATCTAAAAGGGTATGATCTTTTTTTGGTCTCAAGTTTCACTCCACTGTGGACAAACTGCTCTTGCTGGGAGTGCGTGCGTCAAGGTCTCACAAAAGTCTCATCTCCAGTCCCCAGCCACCCCTGCCCCAGAGTCAAGCCACCACTTGCCCATATTCAGCTTTAATCATAAGTCAGGGGCTGCTGACACCAGTGAATCTGTCTTCACATGACAAACGATAAAAAGAGGAAGACAGGGAAAAAAGTCAACTTAAATAAGTTAACTCATAGGGACAAGCCAAAGGGAAAATAATGACCAGTTATGACTGAAAACTGAATCACTGTCCACAACTATCAAACCCCAAAATAACATCCATGCCCACCTTTACAGAAACTCAAGGGACGAATTGCAAAGGAAAGGGTTTCCAAACTGACACTATTCCACATTTTCCTGGTCTTTCTTCGTGTGTGTGTGCGTGTGTGTGTGTGTGTGTGTGTGGATAATGACGCAATTAAGCATATTTAGGTATTAGTATTTCCTCCTGCCAAATGTTTAGAATCCTTCTAGTGTCTTTTACTTTATAAAGCTCATTCAATAATATGCCACAGTCGATCTAATTTCCAGAAGAAATGCTTTTGTTGATCTTCAAGCTTATTAATTTATTACCTTGCTAAATCTCCAAAACTGATTGTTTAGGAGGTGACAGGATGAGCAAAACCTCCAAGGATGGGCTAAATTTGCTCTTGACACATAATCAAGAAAATTCACTACCTATATGTATATATTTGAAAATATAACTATCCCATGACATAATAATATAAAAAAAATCTAACCATAGGTAATTAGTGTGCTCATACTCTGATTTTCTCAATGAAGTGATTCAAGCACCTTCTCAGATCATCACATTTCAGGAAAGTTCTTTGTAGACTGGTTCTTTTTGGTAGGATGATCTTCTCTGGAGTTAGACACCATCTTCTCTTATTCTGGCATTTTAACTTGAATTAAATTATTTGCTGAATTTCCCCAACAACAGGGATTGTTAGGAATTAAATTTCAAGAACCATGGCAAAGGCAGAGTCAGTCGATACAAGCTATATCCTCAGGCCAAAAATAATATGTTTCTCTGTTCCTTCAAAGACTGAGAGAATCCTAAACCAGGAGCCTGGGACTTTGTGCTTAAGCAGGATTAGGTTAACTTCCCAGAGCTTCTGGAAGCATGAAGTTCTCAGTTTGATGCCCTAGCTCTTCGGGCTACAGTAAGTGAGCTATTTTGTGTACCCATTGCGAAGTTCGTGCTTCGCTGGGCTTTAAGCAATGACTGATGAAGGGTCAAACATGGTTCCAATTTAAATTGTAAAAAAAAAGTGAAAGGGACACGGAAACCAGTGCTCACCCCACTAGTAGAAGACAAGTACCATCCTCTATCAAAAGCTTAATTTGTCAAAAGCCTATGTGTACATAGTCTATGACCCAGCAAATGGACTTCTAGAAATTCATTCTAAAGAACTCACAATGAATGTGCCTAAAGATTTACTGTAAGGATAATAATTACAGTGTTATTTTGAAATCCTGGGAAGAACGCGGGGGAACAAACGGTTTGGCAGCTGTAAGGCAACACAAAACTATATTAAAATTAATACGTTAAACTATCAATTATAAGTGAAATAACGCAGTCACAGTAAGACAGGTACTATATGATTCCACTTACATGACGTACATATAGTAGAATAGTAAAATTCATCATAGAGACAAAAAGTAGAATGGTGGTTGCCAGGGGCTAAGGTTAGGGGGAATGGGGAGTTATTATTTAAGGGGTACAGTTTCAGTTAGGAAAGATGGAAATGTTCTGGAGATTGGTTGCACAACAATGTGAATGTATTCAACATTACTGAGTTGTACACTTAGAGATAGTCAAGATGGTAAATTTTATATTATATATATTTTACCACAACTGAAAATTTTACCATGCAGATATCATGAGTAAATTTATATTTGTCTGCATCTTCTAAATATTTTCTATAAATGTGTTTTACTTATAATAACAGGGGACCTAATTATATGAAGAAAAGTAAACACATTCCATCTTCAGTGAATACTATTTTTAGTGGCTAGTAACTTTATGTGACAATAATTAGGGTTGTCCCTGCTGAACATTTTATTGTTTTTTTACCCAGAATGTTCTCCCTGCTGCACACCCCCATATTTGTCTACAGAAGATGTACACACACTTCAAGACCCAGTTTGAGTCTACCTTCCCTCAGAAATCTTCCTATATGACCTCAGTGAGAATTCATTCTCATTCTCATAGCATCTGTAATAACTAATAATAGTTAATGTTATTAGGTGCTCAATATGTAACTAGTAGCAAGATTAACATATTATTTCACCTCCTAATAATGATATTTAAGTAAGTATTATCATCCCCATTATACAGATGAGAAAACTGAGGAGGAGACACAAAATACTTGGAATTGCCAAAAAGATTACAATCTAGGTCTATGTGCTCCAGAACCCACATCCCTATAACGCCTTTCCTATCTTGCAAGGCTATGAAGAATGTTGTGCTGGCTTCACTCATTTTCAGAAACAGAATTTTCAACCAATTGTTGGCAGCACAATATTTTTGAAATATTTTTTCCCTTTCTCTCAGTATTTGCCAACTCATTTACAGAGATACTAGAGTCTGAGCTCCTTGCAACTGGGGAAAGATAAGATAGACCCAGAAGTAGAAGATAGTTGAAGAGGCTCTTCCTGACTGTGATTTCTGAGAAATCCAGGATAGACAAGATGTCTGCGACAGGCTTCATGAAAAAGAGCACAACTTCCCTCCATCAGCACCCCCAGACTCCCACTCACCCATTCTTTAGAAAGGGAACAGAGAAACAGACAGCAAAGGAGGGAGCTTCAGCAGAGAAGCAGGAAGAACAGTGACCTAGATGGATATCTGCGAGATGGGCCCTACGTTTCACTTCCCAGGTTGGAGTTGGGATGAATGAGTGATTCTGGTGCCTATCTAAGTAGACATGGACCACAAAGAATTTCAGAAAAATTACTGAGCCCCAGAGCGTTGTGAACACCTTAGTTACAGCACTGAAGGAGAGACTTTGGTCCTCACAGGCCCAGAAGAAGGGCTTCTCGGTGGTGACCAACATGCAACCAGGCCCATCTCTTGAGGAGGACAACTGCCTGAGCCTTGTCCTGGGAGGGAATCTTGGGACACTGCACCTTCCACCTATTTTCTGAACATTATTAAAATTCAATGTTATTGTATATTGTCTGGGATTTGCTTCAAAATAATTCAGTGTAATGGGGATACAGGTGAAACAAAAATTTATGATTGTTGTAGCTGGGTGATGAAGACTTGGGGGGTTTACTGCTTTCTGTTTTTCTATATGTTTAAAGTGATTCATAATTAAAAATGTTTTAACTTTAAAATTTTTGTTTTTAATAATATCCCAAAGGCCTTAGAAGATACCAGCAATGTAGTTTCTTTTCAGCTACAGTTATCTTGGGACCTCCTGTCTGCCCCACATTGGTTGAATTGCCCTGGGCCCTGTACACTTCTAAGGAAGTCCCTGCCAGCACAGATCAATGCAAGAACTGATGGGACAATGGATGTTTCATGGATGCCTGCATCATATGGGGAATTAATTTATTTTCCCTTCTCTATTTTCAATGCCTTGGGCCTTACTACATAAGTCCCCTGAAACTTATTAAATACAATCCTATGAGGAAGGGAGGAACCACAAATTGACTGAGCTTGTGTTTCTATACAATAGAAGAAGAGTTGAAGGGAAAGTTATATTTCTTATCCCCAAGTCTATGCTTTGAAATTCTTACTTGCTATAATTATTTTCAAGGTGTTCACTATACACCGACACTGTACAGTAAATTAGCCAATAGCTGATTCCGTTGGTTCCAATCTAATATATGTATAAGTATATACGTGCCATACTTCACATACAAAAATGAAGTGGTTGCCGTATTATCCAAAGGAGTATAGTGTTAGTAGGAATTCCCGGCTCCTGGGAAAACTCTTTTTGTGGCTTAAGCTCCACCTAACAAAAACCACTTTGTAATGACACTTATCTTACCTTTGTTATATGACTGTTCTCTAAATTAGCTTAATTTTTAAGCCTTACTTGCAAAGGTGCCTGACACAATCTGATAATAACCCAACAATTTGAATTTACGCACCAACTGGATTTTGAAATGAAAGAACAAGATTGTTTTTTAACTCTATACTTTAAAAGAGGGATGGTTCATGTTTGTCTGGGCATGCCAGATTCTAAATGCCTGGCTGCTCTTGATATAAGTCAGGACTACACTAACTACCCCAGAATAGAGGTCTTTCCAAGGCAGCCTGAGGCAACAGGACACACATAAGTATTCTGGGCCTGCAGCTGCTGTTGTACCGACTAAGACCCCCCTGGAAGAAGAGTTGCTTTTCTAGTTTCCTTGAATGCCCACCAGGAACCAAAGTAGCATCGCCCTTCCCACTGTGTAGATCCTGGTATCTGAGGGTAAGAAACCATAACCCTTTACTCCCCCTGCTAAATCTTTCCCCTTTTCTCCCCACTAAGTGTAGAGAGGATAAGAGGCGGCACTACAGTTTGCTTTTGTTTCACCCATAACTCTGAATCTATGCTCTCTGTCTGAGGCCCACTTTTTCACAGGTAGAGGTACTTACTCCTGGTCTCACTCTTGAACTCTGACAGAACACAACTAGACTTTGAATTGTGTCTCTAGTAGGGTCATGGGCTACACCTATCCACGTGTACATTTTATTTTTTTTATTCTTCATACGAGCTGTAGACTGTATTTAGGAGGTTGCCAGCTTAGGCTGGGACTTTAATCTTTTACCAATGACCATAATAAAGCTGATAGGTTTTGTGGCTATGAGTATAAGACTTGGAGCCATGCCAACCTAAATTTGGACTCCCACTCTATCACGTTTTAGCTCTGTGACCTTTGATAGGTTTTACTAAGTCTGGGCCTTGGCTTCTCCATAGTTAAAGTGGATACAGTAACACCCAGATTATTATACATGTATTTTAGAGTACTTACCACACTGTCTAGCGTAGTAAGTGCTTAATAAACACTAGCTCTAAAAAACAAATGTGCCCAGAAAGCTAAAGAAACCAAACCAAAATAAAACCCGACATCTAGGGACATGGTCAAAAAACACCTCTCAGATGGAGAAATACCATATTCTCTGTATTATTCCTGACTGACCTAGTATGAGGCCCTGAAGAAAGGGCAGAATATGTTGCAGCTGGCATGAGAGTTGAAGATAAGCCCTTACACAGAGCCAATCACAAAAGATGTACTACTTTTATGAAAATCTAGAAGAACCAAAAACATTGTGTTGAATTGGCCTGGAGAGAGAGAGAGAGAGAGAGAGAGAGAGAGAGAGAGAGAAGCTAAAATGAGTTGTATACTGATTGCTTTATATATATAACACATCCAACTTTCATTTAAAAACCCCTTTCAATATCAACATCCTCAAAGATCAGGAGCTGGGATACAAACACATGAAGTCAGGTACTTGAACTCACATACTTAAGCCCTGTGTTATGTGGCTTCTTGCCCTATTGTTTTGCCTTATAGTTTTTAGTAACTTGAAAGATCCCAAACCTCAGCTGTCAACCTGGCCCTACTCATCCAGCAAAATGAGTAACAAGCTGAGAACTTGGTCTGCACCTCAGCAATGTAAACTTGGAAGACACGAGTGACCTGGCCACCCCATGCAACTCTACCGGTGCCCTTAGGTGCTTTTGCTCTGGAGGCCAATGACATCATATTCTAGACATACAGAATGACATGGGAAGACATCGACGACACAGTGATGTAGGAATGTTTTCCTGTGAGCCCCCAAATGATGCAGGGGAATTTTAAGTGAGTGAGTGCCAGGATCGTGTCTCGTGAGACAGAAGAATGGAAACACGGACCCAGGAGAGGCAAAGAGTTTTAAAAAGAGGTGAGTTTATGGAAAGCAAAAGGTCAGAGCTCCCAAGTGGGAGGGGGTCCGAATGGGGGTGCCCAGCATGGGGTAAAAGCTCCTATTCTTATATCTTCTCTTGCCCATTTGAAGAAGGGAACTGTCTGAAGAAAGGAACTGGGGTCTTCTAATGAAATTCATCTACCAGGTTTGTTCTGCTTGCCCATCCTAAAGGAATTAGCAAACTAACCCACTCTTATCTATCAGATCTGCTTGTTTGTCAGGCCAAAAGGAATTTTATGATTAAACTCAAGGCATTGTTCCATTTTTGTCCTGGAGCAAAGGAGTGATTTCAAAACCTGGAGTTTTAGGATCTGGCTGTCCTTGTTAATTCTACCAGAGACCTCCCTGTCTACCTAGCAACATGCTAACTAACCTGTCTCAACAGCAATAGTCACAGAAACTATTTTCTGCCTGGAAGAAGCACAGGGGCCTCTCTTCCCCTGCTTAAATTTTTATCAGCTGGCAAAACTACATTCTTTTTCTCCAAAGAAGAAAAATAGCTATTGAATTCCAACCCCTGTGTCTTTTATATGGAAATGATTGAGGTACTCTGCTTTCTTTGAAAGTAAGTTTCTGGTTGCAGTATCTGGAGTCTCTTCTCTTTCAAGTACTGAATAATATACGCCTGGCCTGTCTTTTTACTTACAATCAAATCCTGTTTGCCAGCTTCTGTGCACAAAATGCACCAATCCTCCAATTTCAGTTGGCAAAAAAATGTGGATGGTGACAACTATTCATTAAAGGAAGACATTTTTATTTCATCTTAAGCATGCATCCCGGTGCTATAGTATTGGTAACAACAAATTCTCACTGTAAAAAAAATACCTTATTTGAAAGATAAATAATACATTAGTTGACTCTGTTGCCAGTAAAATTTTATAGTAAATTTTTGATTGAGAGAGCAGGTTCTGGCATCAAACCCTGGCCCCAGTAGGTACCAGTGCATGACATTAGGTGAGATTCGACTAGTGAGTTCTACTTTCCCATCTGTAAAATGGGGTCTTGATGAGGAATATCCTTAATGCATAAGGTTCAAGTGAGGACTAACCAAGCCCCTCCATGGACATGGCCTAATACAATGTCTGCCAAATGTAGGTGCTTAATATATGTTAGCTGTTATGATTAATCATTTGAGAAAAATTACCCCCCAAATCCTAGTTTTATTTTTTTTTGTAAGGGTCAAATTTGGTAAATCAATAACAGTTCGGTTAAACTTAGCTAGTTTGCAGTTTGACTCACCAATAGCTCACTACTTAGTCATCTGTAATTAGACTTAGTTTGTTTGCAGTTTGATCCATCCTGATATTCAGCTGTTTTCCTTTTGTTTCTCCCCTCACTGATTAACTTAAGAACTCGGTTCCCTTTCTCAAGACTACCCACACCTTGTTAATCAACATCCTAACTTGAAACGAGCAATTTCTGAAACCTCAGGTGCCCAGACACCGGAATCCAGTTTACAACTCCCTTGACGTCACGCTAAGTCCCAGGCTGCAATGGCCAAGGCCAGAGTCCGGAGATAACATTATCTTCAAACAGACCAGACCCCAGAAGGGAAGTCAGCTAACAGACCTGCCGCACCGACTCCCCCTTTCCTATGTAAGAAAAACCTAACCTGAGGTTAGTGTAACTCTGTCAGACTACCCCGGCAAAGGAGTCTGCCAGTATTTGTCTCTTCCTAACTTTAAAAACCTTCTTTTGCTCTCCCACTTTGTAGAGTCTACTTTTGCAAATGAACAGGGGTTCATTCCACGCCAGCACATTTTTCAGTTAAATCTATAATACTATAGTTACTTTGAGATGCTTAGTGTATGTATCCTCTATCAGACTTCTCTTCTGTTAATGTGTTTTGACTCCAAAATCATAGCCTTATTCATTACTGAAGATGTGATTTGTCTGTGGGTTTTGTATAATAGTTGGTAAAATAGGACCCGTAGTGACTATAATAATACAGTGAACTAAAATTTCTCACTATCTGGTAAAATTATTTTTGTTTCTACCCATATAGTTTAAAATCTCTCTGCAATATATCAGTTTGTTTTTATTTCTTAACACTTATAGTAGTATGCCTAAAATGATTGGAAAGAACACAGATTTGAGTCACATAACCTGGATTTAAGTCCTGTGCCCATAATTTACCAGCTGTGTGACTTCAGGCTGTCAGCCCCCTGATCTGTAGTCTTTTTACCCACAAAAATAGGGAATAAAAAAAGTACTCATTTTTAAAAATTGAATATTTGTGAGTTATTTAGTAATGCCTAATTTTGAACATCAGTTCTCACTGCAAAATACTAAGAAATAAATTTAAACCCTAGATTATATCCAGGCTTTAAAAAAATTCACATTTAAAAAGGGTTGTCACTGCAGGTATTTTTCATGGTAATTCCAGGGAGGTTTTTATTATAACATAAGGCTGACAGGGAAAAGACCTGTCATTTTTGGATCACAGTCCAGTGTTTCTAACACGGGATAAGGTAACCAGGATCCAAGGCCAAGCATCTCATTGATAAACTCACCATTACCCTTATCACTGGAAAGGCTCCTTTCTCCAGAGCCATGAAGGCTCTGGGAGTTGAAGTCAGCCTACAGGAGTTTCTCTCCTTTCTGCCTGTCTGTTCTGCTTGGCCTGGGTCCCTCACAGGTAAGCTTTCTACCGTCCCTCTCTTTTCCAGGCAGGCTCGCAGCAGATTACTGCCTTTAACAGGGTCTGCCTTTGGACTTCAGAAAGCCAGCTTCTTTCCTTTGCTTCTTGTTTTAAGGAGTTGCATTCATATTTCCTTGCTGGATACAGACAGGCCCGGTTATTACAGAACTGTGTTAGCTATCTCAATTCTCTCAGAATTCCATTCTTCATCAAAAACCTGCAGTTTCAAGAGATGTGTCTTAGTTCCAACTCCATCAGCAAAGGCTGAAGAAACAAGAACTGAGTCTTCAGAGGTGGGAGAGCAGGATCTCCTTCCAAGGTTGGAGGAGCTGAGCTCATTCTAGACAAGAGTGTGTGGCTGGTGCTTCAGTTGCCTCAATCATCCTGGTCCAAGAGTGAAGCATGGGAAACACTGTTGTAAATGCATGACTATCATACCTCTAACACTTGCATCTCAGACAGTTTGGGCTGGAGAATACCCATGAATGAGCATTACACTAGGACAATTATCTTCCTTAGGCATATAAGCAATCTGGGACACTGAGGTGGATGCTCTGAACATTTTTTTTTCAGAATAGCTAGACCACTTGGTAACTCTAGGGGTAACCCAGGCTTCTTCTCTCCCCAGCCCTGAAGTGTAGCTGAAAACAGAAAGCAAGGGTCAGAGTGAGATAGGGTGGGGATAGGGCCTGTAAGAAAACCATTAACCACCAAAGACAAAGGGCCAATAAATCAAGGTGAGACAAGGAGACCAGCCAGAACCTGCCAAGAACCAGATGGCAATAAGAATCACCGCCATGGAACCTCCAGCCACATTATATGTTTATTATAATACACCTCCATGCTAAATGACATTCCCACCAGTGCCATGACACCTCCAGCAAGGACCATATCAGGACAAAAAAGGGTGTATCCCAAATCTCTGGAAGAGCCCACCCCTTCCAAGAACTAATAAGACTATTCCTCCCCCTTATTCCCATATTAAAAAGCCTAACTAATAAAAACCACAGCTGTAAGGAAGATCGTGCTCTTCCCCTCCCATACAAAGAATTAATTGTATTATTTTGACCTATTACTTTCTTTCTTTCTTTTTGTTTTAATTAGTTTCAGGTGTACAAAACAATGTAATAGACATTTACACCCCTCACAAAGTGATAGCTTCTTCCCCCAATCTACTACCCCTCTGACAATGTATAGCTGTTACAATTCCATTTACTCTGTTCCCTATGCTGTGCTCCACATCCTGTGACCATATATATATATTCAGGCTGTCGTTTGCCTAAAGGCAGCCTCTATTCTGCCTGTGGAGTGGATCACCTGACAATAAACTTCTTTTGTTTTTTTGTCTGGCTCAGCTTGAATTCTTGCCCAGCAAGGCCAAGAACATTCTTCTCTGCAACAAGGGCTTCTCCAGGGGCTACAGCAGGGAAATTGACCTCTAGGTTTTTCTGAGTTCAACAATTCAGATTAAGGAGCAAAAAGCAAACACATAGGAGACTGATTCATGGAGTTTTAGGACTATTTGGAGAGGGGAACCCTGAGGAAATCCTAAACTTCCTGCTAATCTCAGCAGTTGGGGGTGTATAAATCATTGTCATTTGAATACTAAAGACAAAGTGACATTATTTCCTACCCTCAAACTGGTAAAGGGAGGCATATTCATTACACTCTTAATGCCTAGATTTAGTTTCTGACAATGATACTTACTCCGTTTTCCATATTTGTCTATCAATTCAGCAACTGAATCACATAAATATTTTTGGAGCAACCACTAAGTACATTATAGTAGATTTTCATATATCTGCTCATTCAGGAGCCTACAATTTGCCCATCATTGCTCCAGGTGCTCCAAATACAAATCTTCAAACAATGGGGAGACAAGTCAATAGATACATATAATAGGGAGTGAAAAGTGATGTGTGAAGAATTGTACAAGATTCAGTCGGACTACTGAAGAGGAACTCATGAGTTCTTTGTGTGAAGGTGAGGAAAATCTTCTCAGACCTGAGACTAGAAGGAAGATAGAATGAGAGGGTGAAGGGAGGAGGGGGTGAAGGGAGACCACCACAGGCAGAGGCATAGAAGTGTCAGAGAATAACCGTGAGAGCAAAGGGAAGTCAGTTCAATACACAGCAGAAACACCAATGGTAGACTGGAAGACCAAATTGCAAGGAGTCACAGGGTAATCCTCTCTAATACATTTCCCACCCTCTGCTCCAGCTCCAGCCATGTACTAGATGGTACTAGAACCTTCCCTGCTTCTGGGACAGAGCTGTTGATCATTTTTTCTTGCTGATAACAGTGGAGTTGCATGGAGAACCATCCTGTTTATGCAACGGCCGATGAGTTTCATTTCATTAAAAGAAATTTCTATTTGTTACTCTGTTCTACAATTCGGGGCCAAAACAATACATACATATAAGAATATGCGCATCTTTTCAAAGAATGAATAATCTACTCATAATTTGAGTAGATCAGTTGGCGAAAGTGGTGCCTTGTAAGTTGCAGTGGCAAGGGCACCAGGACTGGCCCAGAACAGGATTGAGCTCTAGCTGGGCCAACAACAGCGAGTGTTGAGCTAGTCTATTACCTTTTCTGAAGTTCACTTTTCTCACCTACAAATAACCTAGAATTTGAGATGCGGCTGTCACCTTTCTTCAAGGAAAGGTAATAAAGCCAAAAGAAATATCTCAATTTTAGAGGGCTATGTTTTATTTTAACTTCCAAAATGGAATATATATCTATAGTATAGATAGGGTAGAATATGATTCCCAAAAGAGCAGAAAGCAAAAGAGTAACATACCATACCCAAAAGTGTAAAAAGAAACCATGTGGCCAAGTAATACTCCATTATATAAATGTGTCACAGTTTCTTAATGAAATCTTACCATTTGCAACAATATGGATGGATCTAGAGAACATTATGATAAGTGAAATAAGTCTTTATGGTAAGTGAAATAAATGCCATATGATCTCACCTATATGTGGAATCTAAAGAATAGAATAAATGAACAGGCTAATCAAAAAAGAAGAGGGGGGGGAGGGAGGGAGGGAGGGAGGGAGGGAGGGAGGGAGGGGGGGAGGGAGGGAGGGAGAGAAAGGAAAGCCATGTGGAATAGTTCAGATTTTAAGCATAAACATTGTGAATAAGAATGAATAATTTAGTAGCCGAAAAATATGAATAAATGTACAAATAAGCTCTTCCTAGTCCTTACATCAGTAAAGGAACACTTCCCCACCTTTCTTTCCATGAGCTCTGAAAAAGGTAATATATAAGGTGCTGACCTTACTGAAATATTGATTTCAATGATAGTGAAAGAGCCAAGAAAAGTAAATAAACAAGCAAACAATCAAATAAATAAAAGTGACTGCTTGTGTTACGAGGTTCCACCCTCACAAATGGGATTAGTGCCCTTATAAAAGTGGCTCCAGAGAGCTCCCTCACCTTCTTCGGCCATGTGAGGACACAAGAAGAAGTCAGCAGTCAGTAGCTCAGAAGAGGGCCTTCCCCAGCCCCTGACCATGCTGGCACCCTGATCTTGAAATTCCCGGCCTGCGGAATTGTGAGAAATAGCAGCCAGTCTCTTGTATTGTGTTGTAGCAGCCCAAATGAACTAAGACATATTGTAAGTACTGTTTTGTATCTGGTGTATTCCTTTTAGTATGCTGTTTTTATACATCATGCATGCTGTTGCCTGCATCAGTAGTTTACTTCTTTTCATTGCTGAATATTATTTTATTGCCCTCACTGACTAGATGTACCTATATTTTGTTGATCCATTGATCAGGTGATGGGCACCCAGTTGTTCCCTGTTCAGGGCTGTTATGAACGATAGTGCCATGTACATTCACATACACCTACCAGTATATATGTAAACGTATGTTTTCATTTCTCTTATGTAGACACTTAGGGAATGGCTGGATCATTTGGTAGGTATATGCTTAACTTTTAAGAAATTGCTAAACTTTTCTAAGTGGTTGTAGCATTTTTACATTATTAGACTGACTTTTAAGCATATTTTAATTATGTGTTTGTTTATAAACCAAATTCTACATTGGGAGATTTGTTCTGCATTCTGCAATTTTTCGGAGTCTGCTTCTCAGTCACACACACGCACACACACACACCCCAGAGCCAAGCAAAATCCCTTAAGCATCTCTGCCCTTGATTTGGGGGTCTTAGAACCAGACTGAGCAGTGGAGGAAATCAACAATATATTGGATTTAGCCAGTGAGTATAATTGACTATTTTTATTTATCGTGATTAGCTTCCTTTTCAAAATTGGCCCTAGGACAGAGAACAAACTCTCCTTCTGGACAAACAAAACAGCCAACAAATCTGTATGAAAATGGAAGATGACCTGAAGCAGCTTGGTCTTAAGCGACCCTTAAGTGATACCAGAGACGGAGCTGTCTTTTCCAAGAGAGAACACAAAACAAAAGAATTCTCCCAAAAGAGAAAATACATGCTAACTGCAGATTTCACCATTTTAGAAATTGCCTGCATTATTGATTGTCAGCCCCCTGAAAAACCTTGTAGGAAACATGAAAAAGAATGTACTGACAAGCATTCGCTCCAAAGCATTAACCAGAGAATGGGTTCCTTATGTTCTAAGAAATGCTTATTTCTTTATATAATGATAATAAATATAATGATTTCAATCATAGTCGCTTAAAATGAGGAGGCTTTTCTCTGGAAGAAAAAGGTAAAATGGGAATATATAAGTCAACATCTGCAAATTTATAAGAGCTTTCCAAAGCTTCTTTATTTTAAATCAAGCTGCAAGGTTGATGTGTGTGTGTGTGTGTGCGTGTGTGTGTGTGTGTGTGTGTGTGTGTGTGCGTGTGTGTGTAAAACACTAGATGGGAATAACAAACAGAGAAAGAAAAAGAAGTTTGAAAAGAATTAGCAAAATTGACACCTTTTCTCATTCTCTTACTTGACCTTTAGCCTGATCTTTAATGCTAGTTCTATTAAAAATGATCATTGCTTTGTGTTATTTAAGAAGCTACAGTTTGCCCTAAGCGCACAGTAATAGGTGCTAATAAAAATAACTTTTGCTAATAAGAGGATTTAGAATTATCCCAAATTTTCAGTTCTTATCCAAGAATAAAAAGATGCCTGTCTTTTCTTGTTTGGTATCTTTTGAAGAGTTACTTAATTATTATAGAAATAATATTAATGGCACAATCACATTAGATTTATCCAAAATTAAAAAACTGCCTTGAAAAATGTCCTTGGTGTGCATTTTAGACATGGTGGCTAATGGTCCCTCTCCCTTTCGTTACACCATTTGCTCTTTGTCAGCAGGGATGGCACGACTTCCATCAGTTGAACATGGGCTTTGGGTTTTCTGTGAGTGGGATGGGTTTGACTTGACCCAGCTCTGCTTGCCAAGCTCTTATGACCAATATCAGAGCTTTACAGAATTCAATTACAATTTCCTTGAAATTTTATAGACATTCCCAACAAATCAGTCAGGCTTTTAATTTAACATCATGTTGTATATATTACACCTGGAAATTCTTCTGAACTCAAATCCTGTTCGAGTCAGAATTTAGAAGTGTGTTCAGGGGCACTTCCCCTCCCTCAGCTATGTTTCCTCAGCACAGACCCATGTTTGGAGCTGCTGTGGCCTTATTATTGCCTCATGAGCTCACCAGACCCCAGTCCCAGCCCCACCACCAGGTTATTGGACGAAATTGGACACTTGACTAAGGGAAGTTAGTCTATTGACTAAGCAATATATGATTCCCTCTCTTGAGAATCTGAACCAAGAAGCAAAATGATCTTTGGTACGTGGTACTGGGATCCAACACTAAAAGCCGATGCAGAGGCAAAGCCAGAGTTGGGGCAATGGCAAGTTAGAGTTGCTTGCACACTGAGATTATGGGAGATTGATTGCAAAATATGAGTAAGCAGAGGAAGCTGACTAACAGAAAATAAAATTAAACAGACAAATAGAGAAATGAGAGATGAGAGACCAAAGAGAAGCCAAAAAAGAAAGAAGAGAGAAGAGATAATTTATCTAATCCTGACACTGTAAGTCTCCTTTCCAGTTTGCAGAGGGTTTGGTTATATTTTATTTCCAGATTTCTAGGTCATACATGACTTTAGGATTATTCATCAAGTTCTTATGGTATATTTATCAAACATAACTGTTAAGAATTAACCATAAAGCAACTTGAATTTTTTTCTTCTGCTTCCCCCTTACATTTTATTTGGGGTGGGAGAGTTCTTTTGCTGCTCCTGTTTGAAATGTCTTTTCTGCTCATTCTCATATCATGTAACATTCTATGGTCAACTTAGTAAAGAAAAATTTCAAGTCTTGCTATTTAGAAGGTCTTTTCCATGTTAGGGACCAAGCCTCCAAGTTCACTCAAAGTTTTATAGCTACTTCCTATGGAGGGATGATTCTCCATAGGTCTCCCATGTTTCTGTATATCGTGCTAGGCTGGCTAACTTGTAAGTAGGGTAAACCCTCAGCCCCTTCACAGCTTTGACACTTACTAGCTTCCAGGTAGGAAGCTCTACCCCAGGAAATGTACGGTAGCAGGTTTTTCACCAATTCTCTCTACCTCCTCTTCTACTCACTGGCTAATTTCTGGTTCCTAAAAAGTTAGGGAAAGGGTTGGTGGGAGGATGGAGAAATAAAGGAAAAGAAGGTTCTTACCTATCACTATCAAATGCTAGTTTCTCCCTTCCTGGGACCCTGATAGATACATGCGTTCTTTAAAGAATCCATTGCTAGACATCTCTTCCTGACGTTTCTCTAACTTGGATGAATGCATCTCTCAAGAGGATGACACCGTTGTTTATTTCACAGCCCCAGAGAATCCTGTGGTCCATCTTTAGCCTCTATCTGCTGCATTCCCATGTCCCATTCTGATGGGCTTATTGAACAGAACTTAATCTAACATCATACTTCCTTGCACATGTGTATGGTTCTCAGGAGACCACCGTGCATCTTTGCCCCGGCAAATCCGAGGAGTGCAGACTAACACCAAAACAGTCAACTCTCATTCTGCTCTGGAACAAGTCAGTTCAGACACCAGTGCTCAAAGTCCTCCATCTGCTCTGTCACTTAATCCTGTTGAAACCACCTTTCCTAGGCTTGAAGGGAGGATCAGATAACATCTACCTCTGCCCTTTGAGCACACTGCACAGTTCTAAGAAATACTTTTCACAGATTCTGGCTCCTTAAATTTTAACATTTAACCCTTTGTATCCTCTAATGTTTGGAATTTCCATTTTAACATACAGCCATATTTACAATAACTCCTCTTTCCACCTGAGCAGTTTTAGTTGGTTTTTGATTACCAAATGATCCTTAAAGAACAGACCAACTATGATCATTTGATAACTTTTTTTGTACCTCCACAAACAGTAGGATTTATTTTGAGATGAGACTCCATGACTTTCATGCAGTTTTGCTTCATTTTATAAAATGGTGTGTTGATGAAAATTTTAGCTAAATAATAAAATATATAAATTGTGTGCTAACAAATTAGATAACCTAGATGAAAAGGATAAATTCCTATAACTATTGAAACTGACTAAAGAAGAAATAGAAAATCTGAACTATTCTTTAACAAGTAAAGAGATTCAATTAGTAATCAAAAAACTCACCAGAAATAAAAGCCCAGGACCAGCTGGCTTCACAGGTGCAGTCTACCAAACTTTTAAAGATTAATTAACACCAATCTTTTACAAATTCTTCCCCAAAATAGAAGAGAAATACTTCTCAGTTCATTCTATGAGGCCAGGATTACCTAGATACCAAAATCAAAGATATCACAAGAGACAAAAAAAACCACAGACCAATATCCCCTATGAATATAGATGCAAAAATCCTTAACAAATCACTAGCAAATGGAATCCAGCAACATATTGATAGAATGACTGTATCAAGCATGTCTTTTTATCCTGATGTTTTGACATCTGAAGTCTTGCTGACTTTGGAGAGACTGTCCTTCCCAGGGCTAGCCAAATCCTAAAGATAGTAAATTTATCTGTTGATGCTCCTTTCAAATGCAAACCAACCAACGCAGGGCAAATACCTCAACCATCTCCTGTAGCAGGCTCTCCTACCCTAAACATTCATAGCCAGGTAGCAAATGACTAAAGATAACCTCCACCAAAATTCAAACTAGCCAGGCTACACCTACTTCCCCTGCCTTGTCCATTCCTTCCCATGAACACCACAATAAAGATTCTTTCCCTCATTTTCCTCTCAGTTCCACTGTCTCCTGACTGACCATGGTGCTTCCTCCATGCGTCACCCCCACTCTCCCATGGCACAGCATGCCCTCCCTTCTTGGGAACTGTGAGTAACAAACTATCTTTTCAATGGCAATCTTCTACGGATCTGTTGGCCTCACCACTCCTGAGTAATAATAAAACCTACATTTTAAAACTATGACAAGTAGAATTTATCCCAGTAAAGGAAGGTTGGTTCAACAAATAAAAATTAATCAATGTAATATACCATATTAGAATAAAGGACAAAAATCACATTATTATGTTGATAGTTATAGAGAAAGCATTTGACAACATCCAACACCCTTTAATCGTAAAAAACACTCAATCAACTAGGAATAGAAGAGAGTTCTCTCAACCTGATAAAGGGTATCTATAAAAAAAAACCCGACACCTAACACTGTACTTAATGCTGAAAGATAGAAAACTTTCTTCCTAAAATTAGGAACAAGACAAGAATGTTCAGTCTTACCACTTCTATTTGGCATTACACCAGAGGTTCTAGACGGAGCAATTAGGCAAGATTAAGAAATATAATAAAAACCATCCAGATTGAAAAGGAAGAAGTAAAATTACCACCTTTAGCAAATGACATGATGGTCTACATAGAAAAATTCCAAATAATCCACAAAAACTATGAGAGCTAAGAAATTAATTCAGCAAAGTTGTAGGTTATAAGATCAATATAAACATCAATTGTGGTGTTATACACTAACAATGCATAATTCAAAAATGAAATTAATAAAATAATTCCATTTACAATAGTATCAAAAAATTAAAGTAGTTGGGAATAAATTTAACAAAATAAGTGCAATATTTGTGCATGTTGAAAGAAATTATGAGTTAAGAAAATGGAAAGACATCCACGTTCATAGATTAGAAGAATTACTTTTGTTCAGATGACAATATTATCAAAATCTTGTAAGAACTGTTGGTGAATATACATATAAATGGTTACTTTTTATTTAAGATGGGAAATGCTGAAGCTATTTTAAATGTAGCCATTTACAAATCAATATAAACATATTTAAAACTGTGATGTTACAAAGACTGGAGACTGGGTCATAAAAGGCCCTGCAATTCCTCCTAGCCATTTTTCAGATCACTCACTCTGGAGGAAAGGTTAGCTGCCACATGGTGAGGTGCCCTGCAGAGGCGCCCATGTGCTGAGAAACTGAAGCCTTCTGCCCACAGCCAGCCCATATATATGTATATGAGCAGGTGACAGACACTCTTCTAAGAGCTTCACATATATTATTTCATCTAATTCTCATACCTCTTTAAGGTAAGTTTTATGATCTTCATTTTATAGATAAAAAAAGAAAGTCACAGAAAGCTTATGAAACTTCCCCAAAGTCACACAACTTGTAAGTGGTGGTGCTGAAATGAGACTAGAATATTGCCTCTTATATTCACACTTTTAACTACACATATTACAAGGTTACTAATATGATAGTAAAGACAGAGGGCTGGAAGGTGGAGGGAGGAAGAAGCTAAATGAATATAGGGAAAAAATGGCTGAATGAAGAAAACAATATTGCAATATCATTACATTTATACATTTGTAAAATTAGTATATGTATATAAAGCCTTTTTTACCAGTAAAAAGAAAATTAAATACTACAAAAGAATATACCGGTAATTTAAAAAACTGTTTTATCTCTCACAAGGGGAAAATTGTCTTAATTATAATTAATTCACTGTAGTTCCTATTTTTATTAATATTTCATTCAACAAATATTTAATGAGCACCTACTATATACCATGTGGTATACTATATGCTAGGAGTATGATGTGGCCTCTGTCCGCTCAAGGTATTGACAGCAATGGGAAATGGAGATTACCAAATTTGCTATATAATGAAGTTATGTAACCCTCCTCACACCTGTAATCCCAACAAGATGGACATAACTGGTTTTCAAGTAGCACTAAAGGATAAAGTGTACATTGACATCTGCAAATCAAGTATGCCAGTCAATCAATTATGCTAACCTTCCTCAATTCCTCCTAGCAAAACTTTCCATGCAGCTACTCTAAAATAATATGTGCACCTAGCATTACCCCCATTAACTCAAGTGACCATAAAATCTACACCAAAAGGGAATAAAACAAGAAGCAAGCAGTATTAGATTTGTAAGTCTTTTTGGATTTCTGAAGTTCAGTACATAATCAGAGCTTTGACCATAGCACATGCTGATTCCATTTGAATGGACGCCTTCTGCAGTGTCATTTGTCAGGATCTACGCAGAGATTGATTGGAGACTTCTTTCAGAACCACTCTTCAAATTACTTTATACGTTGAAGTCCATTATACTATCAAAGTATTTGCCAAATGAGTGTCTCAAAACATTTAATGCTGATTTTGCAAATATCCTCCCAATTAGAATCCCTTTTTGGAAGCCAAAATATGCCAAGTTTGGGAGCATTTGATTATTAGACATTCACTGGAACTAACTCTGTTGGTATTTATTCCTATAAAGTTTATTGCATTAGCTACCTTAAAAATAGGCATGGAATAATGTCTTAGCGTTTTTTCTATAAAGGTACATTCAGGCAAATGAGGTCATTAAGGACCTCACTGCAGAACAGGCAAGAGAGAAACACGAGACTGAGGCCCACTGCGCAGAGCATTTTCTCGTCAATTTTATCATTCTGGGGACTCTTGTAAAAGAGACTACAAAAAGAAGGCATAGAACTTTCCTCTGAATTAGCACCTAGTGCATTCACTGGAATGTAGTATTCAATCTTTTTTGAATGAATGAATGAATGCATTTTCTAACAATAATCCTTTCTCCTTACAATCCAGTCACACTGGTTTCTTTTTTTCCTTTCTTATTCCTATTACAGGGCCTTTGTACTTGTAGACTTCTCCACCAGAATCTGTCCCCAAATTTCCCACAGGTCTCCATTCATATTTCACATTTTAAAGTTTCCTTCCCTGGCTACTTTATCCAAAGGAACTTCACCCTCCAAACTCATATTTTTCCTTTTTCTTGTTCAATGTTTTTTAGCAGGCACCACTCTCTGCAACTCTGCTTTATTTTTTGCTTATTTATTGCCTGTCTCACTCCCTGTAGGAGATGAGCTTCATGAGAACAGAAACTTGCCTGGTTCAGTCACTGCTATATTCCTAGTGCCTAGTACTGTGCCGGGCATATAATTTGCACTCAGTCAATGAGTTGTGTTGAATGAGTGAATGAACGAATGAATGAGAGAGAGAGAGAGAGAGAGACAGAAACGCCAATACAGGAAGACTAAAAATGCCTGTTCAAGCTCAAATTAGATACTCTCATTGGATTTTCCTTGAAAATTCACTGAAATACCTGGTGTAGATTCAGAAATCTTATTTTTTTTAGAAGATTATTAGGTGACTAAATCGGGGAGGATATTTCCACTTGAATGTCACAAGGCTAACAGCAGCCATTTGTCCCAGTGCATTCTCTTTTATTTCCTGCCCAATCAAGGTCAAGGTTTAAAAACCAGAAGAAAAGGTGAGAGAGAACCACTCGTTAAATTAACAGTGCTGGTTTTATTTCCCTGATGTCTCTAGTTCATTCGCGCTGTGGACAAAACACTTAGACATCCCATTACTTCAATTTCTTCTTAACTGCAGGACTAATACGGCTATTATGAGGGTTAATGAGATCATGTTTCTCTAATGCTGACAGACGCCATATAAATTTTTTTTAAACATAATTAAAATGCTATTTCCTTCTCTTCTTATTGTTTTTCTTTCTGTTTCTAACACAGGGGTCAGGGTTTCATCTCCTTCCTCCCACAAATTACAGAAAGTCACTACCATTTATATAATTGCAATTTAAATGGGCCTTTGAGGTAAGTGTCTGTTTTGCAAACCACAGCTTTCACTGCCTCCTGCCACTGATCTATGATGATATGTTGGTAAACATGATGATGGTAATGGCTCTGACAGCCTTATTCCTTCAGGTGTCATTATTGTAGGAATCATCTGGCACCCAGGCCACACCTTGGTCATGGAGGCTGATTAAATCTAACCATTAACACTGCAATTATACAAACACTCCTGATGACTTTGCTCTCCTCATTATTTATATCTTTTGGGGAACCATTCAAGTCTTTCATAAAAAAATACTTTTTAGTCTATCTGCTGATGCACGCCTCCACAGATTTTTCTCTTTGCTCTCTGTCACCTCCACATCATTGTGGTTGTTTATCAGGACAAGGAGGGTTATGTGCCAAAGGGTTTACAGTTTGCTCAAAATTCTGATAACCTCTGTGTCACTACTCACAATAGCTACATGCAGACAAGACATCCACTTTTCACACGTGCGACTGTCAATGAAAATACAAAGAAAATTTTTGCTACCAGCTAGCTATGGGAAAGCTGATACAATGAAATGAGTGCTGGAGCCTGAGATTTCTCAGACAGTTTACAGAGTGTCAGCAAAAAGCTTGTCACCATCCTCTAGAAGGAAAAGGTGGAGACATCTATTACATCTGCTGGGGTATCCCAGGACCTGATGTCCAGAGTGCTGAACATCTACTCTGGTCTTTACCACGTACACTTGGGGATCTTTGTTCTCAAACATGCCAAGTGCTTCCTGATTTAGGGCCTTCCAATATGCTCATTCTCTCGTCCTGGAACTCTAGTCTCTCAAATCTTTGAAAACTTCATTCCTGATCATCCTTTTGGTATAAACGAAATGTCAGTTTCTCAGGAGAAACCTCCCTGATCACCTGACTGGATCAACATATTAGTTAGGAAGTCTTGGCTGCAAGCAACAGAATACCCAACTAAAAGTGTAGTTAACAATGAGAATGTATTTTCCTCACCTAACAATAATTCTATAGGCATGTCGTTCTGGATGTCTTCAGAGGTTCTGAGTTATGTTTGAGCCAGGAGTAAACTTTCTACCATTTTCTTGACTTTCCCGTCAAGTCACAAGATGGCTACCACAGCTCCAACCATCATATTCTCACACAACAATATCTAAAGAAAGAAAGAAGGGAAGGGGTTTCTCTCCGCATGTTTCTGTCTTTATCAGGGAAGAAAATCTTTCCCCAAAGTGCCTCTGTCCTAGAAGACTTCCACTCAGATAACATTGGCCAGGATTTAATCACACGCCCATATGCTAGGTAAGTGGGGGTTCTGGTACTTTTAGTCTCTAAAGGATCCAAATCTTGTTGCAAAGGAGAAGGTCGGTTGCATAGGCAATCAACAATGCCCATCACAGCAGGTTCTTCCATTTATATGTGCTCATAACACTCTGTACCTTTCCTTTATACTTCATATAACAATTGGTATTATGTAATTACCCCTTTGAAATGGAAATTCCACGAGGGCAGAGTCTGTCTTACTTCCCCATCATTATACTTCTGTTTCCTAGGGCAGTGCCTGGCCCCGGCTCCAGCTACATAATTTGTGGTGCTCATGCAAAATGGCAAAGAAGCCTCCTTGTTTAAAAAACAGGAGAGAAGTACTATTAAAAGTATTAAAATACTAAGTGTTTTCCTTCCACTTTCTCTCTCTTGACGAATCATGGTGTTTTTATTTGCTACTTCTATGAAACATTCAAATTGGGATTTGTAAGGATGAATTTTTATCATTCATCTTTATATTGCGTGTTGTCAGCTTTAAATGCAAATATAAGTTCATTTAAACCATATGTGGAATCATCAAAATTACAGTTTGTATTTCGTAGCTCACAAATGCATATGTATATTCTTTCCAGAATAGTAGAAATGCTGCACACAACTAACTCAACTATTTTAATTCATTTCTTTATATATGCACGTCCTACTAGCACCGTCTACCCTCAGCTTACTAATGAGTACAGAATGGCTGAAAGGAAAAGGAACTGCCTTTCCCTTTCCATCTCATCATTTTCAGTGAAACAAAACTGAAAAAAACGATTTGATAAGGTTTCTTGATCATCTGTCCATGTTTCTTAAAATACCAATGCCTTCTTTCTGTGCTCGAAGCAAGTTCTAATTTGAATGTGAAGTGCGGCCTTTTGGGACTGTCAGAACACCTGCAGCTTTGTTCTACACGTAACATGCTTATCTTGCATTTGCCTTAAGTCTCACTGAACTCCTGTCCATTATGGGTCCACTGGAATTCTGTACTCATGGGCATCACATATGCTACATGGGAATGAGGAAACAAAAAATGAGGTAGACCCACATGTTGTGTGTATCTCCTGTGCTCACATGCACGCTCCATTGTCCCATCAGACTTCACTTAGGAAACACATATTTAACTGCAAAATTACTAAGAACTCGAAGATGGTAACAGCAAAGCATTAAACGAGGCAGGGGCCCTTCTGAGCAAGGGAGCCTCTGTGACGGCACAAGTCTCATGCCCACGATGCCGAGTCTGAATGGCCCATCTAGGTACTCGAGAAATATTTAATATGAATAAATGAATGAGTGAATGCATCTCTTTGACTAGCTTTCTGATAACTTCCATATGTTTCTGACATTTCCTCTCAATGAGCTGCTCAGATTCTTAAATGATTTTCCTAATCATTATACTAAATTCAGGTAGGAGGCATACTAGTAGTTCAAGCATGTAGGAATGACCTGGAGAAGGGTCAAATATTGAAAAACTGGGCCACAGGAGTTTAAATACAAAGTCAACAGTCCAAAATACAGGGCCCACTGCATCATGGGAAACTTGGGTTGGGGCCTGAGTGTCTGTGGGGGTACAATCTCAGCACAATAGGAGGCCTGAAGTGGGGTCAACCAACTGTACTACTTGGTACCAACTGCATCTACCACAGTGGGAATGGCGCCCCCAGAGCGGTGAAGCAGTGGCCTGGGCTGGGCATTGTGGTTCCCTAGGCTCAGAAACACAGAATTGATGGGGAACAAGAGGAATCTGATAAGCCTAGACGAGATATTAAGGCCCTACCCAAGTGGGCTAATATCTAAGGTAGCGTCCTACTCTGTAAAGAAACATTGGTCTTAAACTGGAAATTAAGACCAAAATCAAAGTATAAGGGCCTGGGGTCATTCCACAGCTTTGACTCAGCAGAGACACAGGTACTGCCTACTAAGTTAGCATACACATAATAATAATAATAATAATAATAATAATAATAATAATAAAGTGAATATGGGAGTTGTTGCCATTTCATGTGGAGATCTCTTATCTCCCCAATTAGAGTATCAGCCTGTCAAGGGCAAGAGATGTTTCATTCTGACTTTTCAGGCAGAGCCAGCTAAATTTTCATACTGGCTTCTCTATGTCATCTTAGGCAAGCTATTAAACCTTGCTGAGCCTTTCTTTTTATCTCTAAAATGAGAACAGCAATACCTAGCTCACAGGGTTGATGTGATGGCTACATTTAAACCACCTAGCACAGTGCCTTCCACATAATAATTCTAAAAACTGACAATAGTCATAATTATTATTTTAGCTTTTATATTCTTCTAAGACACCTGCGGCCTTGACCACTTCAAAAAGTTATATTATGAAACACTTAGACAAAGTCTAAGCCAGAATGTGTACTTTAATTAATCAAAAAGAAACATACTTCAGTATCAAAGAGATCATGCCTCTGTTTAAAAAACTTCCAACTGTACAAAATCCTTGCAAAATGACATTCTTCCCCTGGCATTCAAATCAACTACAATATTACCCCAACTTTTATTATCATATGCATACTTCCTAGCATTCCCTACGCTGCAGTAAGTTTTGACAACGCACTGTTCCCCTAAATATTACTCATGGCTTCCTGTCATTGATCATGCCACCTAGGTATTTGAACTGCCCCCACTCACCACTCCTCAAGGTCTCCATGAAGTGCTACTGACTCTCTGCAGCTGTCTATAATCCACTTCTGCAGAGCCTCGCTTTTGCCTTCCCTATTCTATCCAGAAGACTTACCATGTTTCTGCCCCGGGTTTGAATTGGCTACCTCTCTAAATAACTGCTTGTGAAAATATTCTCTTTCTTTGTTAAGTGTCTACAGTTCCACAGTAACTTTTGAAAGGTGTTAGAAGCTTTCATTCTTTCTGCTCTTTATGTAAAACACTACTTTATACTGTAAACTTCCAAGCCTCCCCCCTGAAGTATACTCTCACAAGGTATTTTTTGACTTCAACCTTCTTGAGGACTAATAAACACTCCACATTTGAAAAGGAACAATTTCTTTCCATTAAAAAAAAATGTTAATCCACTATGAGAGATCTAGTAGTATTTTAAATTTCCATTTCCACAAAAGCCATATAGTTCATGATGTCTCCCAAATATAGTATGTCTTCATTTAATGTTGTTGATAAGTTCTTGGAAACTGCGTCTTTGAGCAAAACAACATATTAACAAAACCAATTTTACCACAGGCTAATTGATATAAACAAGAGTTGAGTTCCTAGTGCATATTTCTGGTCACAAAAATATCACTAAACTCCTAAAGACCCAAAACATTTCTAACATTAAACATCGAAATAAATGTGAGCTACACATACATTTTAAAAAGATGAATAAAAACAAGTAAGATTATTATTTTCCAACCCGACTATTTCAGCTTACAGTTGTGGGGTAACCAAAGCCAATCCCAGCAGCTGGGGCTTAAGGCAAAAACCAACCCTGGACAGAATGCCCTTCCATCGCAGGACACACTCACACACTCAGTCATTCACTCCCTTGCTCAGACTGAGATAATTTAAACACGCCAGTTCACCTCACGTGCACATCTTTGGGATGTAAGGGAAAACCAGAGTCCGCAGTGGAAATCCTGACAGACATGGGGAGAATGTGCAAACTCCACACAGACCGTAGCCCTGGACAGCAATCAATTTTTTTTCCTCATCCAACGTTATCATGAAACAATTTTGAACAAAATGTTATTCGAGGACCTGCTGTACTGAATTTTACTTCACGCAGCCATCAGCTTACAAATGTATAGTTGTCCTTCCTTATCTGCGAGGGACACGTCCAAAGACCCCCTAAAACCTCAGATAGTACCAAACCCTATGCTTTTCCCTATACATACATACCTAGGATAAAGTTTAATTTATAAATTAGGCACAGGAGGAGATTAACAATGATCACTAATAATAAAATAGAACAATTATAACATTATACTGTAATAAAAGTTATGTGAATGTGGTCTCTCTCTCTCTCTCTCTCTCTCTCTCTCTCTCTCATCTTAATTGCACGGTCCTCACCCACCATGTGATGATGTGAGATGATACATTGCTCACGTGATGAGATGACATGAGGTGAATGATGTCACAGGCATTTTGACGTAGGTAGCATTAAGTTACTTGAACACAAGCCCTTCAATACTACGACTGTAGATCTGATAACAGACCACTACTAAGTGACTAACTGACAGGGAACATCCACAGCATGGAGATTCTGGAGGATTCATATCCTGGGTGGGGCAGATTGAAACATCGCGAGATTTCATCAAGCTACTCAGGATGCTATGGCATGTAATTTGAAACTTATGAATTACTTCTGGAATTTTCCATTTAATATTTTCAGACCACTGTTGTGGGCAGGTAACTGAAACCAAGGTGAGTGAAAACATGGATAACGGAGGACTACTGTATTCCTAATCTACTAAAAAAAATCTCCTTTGATGATAAATTTCTTGGAAGAGTTGCCTATAGTCAAGAACTCTACTTCCATATCCTTAATCTACTCTAATATCCTCAGCCTGCACCATACCACAGAGATTGTTTTACTATTACCTCTGTGCCAAATCAGTAGGTCCCATCTCTTTCCTTTTTCAGCAGCAATCAACACAATTGCCCCCTCCATCCTTGAAATACCTCCTTTTCTTGGCTTCCATAACATGACACCTTCCTCTTCTTTTATCTCACTGAGCTGCTACTTTTCAGACACCTTTGTTGACTATTCCTCTTCTCTCCAAATTCTAAATATTGGTGTGGACCAGAGCTACGTACCAAACCCCCTTAGACCGCATCTAGTCCAACAGTTCAAATTATGTCTGTAGGATGATGAAAGCCAAAACAAATCTCCAGGCTTGCCTTGGTCGTAAAACTTAAGTCCTTTATACATGCAATGGCCTACTTGACATCTCCACTTAGATGTCTCAGAAATAACGTGGTCAAAACAACTCATGACTCCACAACACTTCCCCAGTCTGATTTTTCTATAGCTTTATTTATCAAAAGGCACCACCATCCATCTAGTTTCTCCAGCCAAAAATCACCCTCCATCACCACTCGGTTAGTCCTGTCGTCTCTACTATGAAATCATCTCCAGAACACCCATTTTTTCTGCTTCTCCTCTAACTAAATCCCTGTGTAAGCCAACTTTGCTTCTCACCTGGACTTCCTGACTGGCCTCTTTGCTTCCATTCTAATACCTTCTCTCCTACCAAATATTCTCCAAGTATTTTCTTTTTAAAATATTGGAGCTTATAGAATGTACATTAGTGTGTGATATTTTTAAAATGTGATCTTTGAAAAATGTATATCAGATTAAGTCATCCCCTTAGCCTTCTCCTAACTGAAAACCCCTGGATGGCTTCCAATCACATTTAGAATAAAATCTGAACTTCTACCACGAGTTGACAAAGCCCTCTGTAATGTGGCCCCACTTGTCTCTTACCATTCTGCCCTCACCCACTCCACTCCAGTCATAGAAATATTCCTCAAACGCACTGAGATTATTCCAAGCCAAGACCCTTTGCACTGGCTTTTCCCTCTGCTTGGAATATTCTTCCAATTTTTCTTTCAATAACTGCCTATTTCTTGTTATTTAGTTCTCTGTTTGAGCTTTGCCACCTCCATGTGACTTTTCCTGACCACCCAATCTGCTGTTGCAGGGCGGTGGGCAATGCCTCTGCCCCAAGAGGCCAAGCAAAGGGGCCTGGACCAGTGGGCTCTTGGCAGTGCTCAGGAAAGAATGCAAGCAGGAGTCGAAATGCAAGTAAAGCCAGGATCAGTTTATTCAAACAAAGGAAAGGGAAGAAGCAGACTGCTCCATAGACAAGAGTAACAGCACTGCTGCCCAGATTTAAGCCTATTATCAGTGTCGCTTTAATTGGGTTCTCTACATTCAGATTTGTAGGAAGAATATTCAGGATTTCCTGAGAAAGGGCGGAGATTTCTCAGGACTTCAGCTACCATTGTGTGTCCTTTTATGGTCTTTTCATTTCTGACAATGGTAGCATGAGGGTCTGTCTTTTAGCATTGTTAATGTATTGTAATGAGCATGTAATGAGTCTTAGGGTCACTGCTAGGTGAAATCAGTTGCCATGTTGGTTCTAGCTGGTTGCAGCCAGTTTTAGCGGCTCCTAGATTATTAAGCGTCCATCCTGTCCTTGGGTCTGATGATAAGTTTCAAGGACAAGTTTCAAAAAGGGCTGAGATTTCTTGCTCTGCAGCCTTCCCTGCCTTTCTTGTGCAGCTTGTCCTGCTTTTTCTGTCCCTCAAATCTACAGTAGCCCCTGCCCACCAATACCTTTACATCTCATCACTCTGGCACCTAATCATCCTTTCTTTCTCCCCCTCTCTCTATTCATTTCTATATTTTGCTCAGGATAGAAGCTCCTCCTGAGCTGAGTTCTCGTCTGTCTTGATTTCCTATACATGCATGGTTCCTAACTGTCCCTGACACATAGCAGAAGCTCAGTATTAGTGTGTTTCTGTCCCTTTACACACACACACACACACACACACACACACACACACCCTAGTGGAGTAGCAGTGTACACACGATTTGTCATTCAGCTATTACAGAGCAGACAAGTAAAGATAAGATTTCAGAATTCAGGCCTGTAGTTACCAGCCTGATGGGCAACCCTTGAGTCATGCTCCCTTCCTAAACAGCCCTAGGGGCTGTCTCCCAAAGAAAGCAGGAATTCATCATACTCGGGACTTTCCACTCACTGGGTGGTAATGAAATGCCTGAATCTCTCCTCCACCCCACCCCACCCTTACCTGAGTCCTAAGGCATTTTATGTATTAAGGGTGCCAGCTCTGACCGTTACCAAACTACTTTGCATTTTTTATTCTCCTCTCCACAACCTTTTCAACAAGACTTTAATAGAGTAGTATAAAGGAAAGGGTATTTATTCCTAGTTAAGAAATGACTGGAAATAATTCAGAAATAACAAGAGTCAAGCAAGTAGGCAATACCAAAAAACACAAAGCAGGAAAAATGATGTACAAAAATATATTCATTTCAATATAGATTTTTAAAAACATTTTGAACCCAATAAATCTTAGATCTTTAAAAATGTTCTCTTAAACTTGACCAATATTTAAGGAGCATCAGTCAATTCTCTTTAACTCCTGAAGCAGAGAAACATATCACTCCTATTGGAAGAATTGTGCTGGGTATGGATTGAACTTTTTCAGAAAATATGAAGGTAAGTTTCAGATAGGCTCTTCTGTTATTCTCAATAACTCAATAGAAATTTTCTGAATTTTACTCATCCTACTTTACCAGATGCTCCAGAAAAAGAAAAAAAAGAGAAAAAAAAAGACCAGTTGTAAACAGTATTAAATATTTGGAAACTATTAAGGTTGCCAGTTTCTCAGTATTATTTTTAAGTTGATAAACAGTAAATAAGGGCAACTAGTGAATATGAAAAATGTTATTTTCTAGTTTTGTTTGTTTTTTACAAAATGCAAATGCTCTAACATTTTACTTGTGTTTTTCACTATAAATTCATTGACTTAAAATATGCCGCTAGAAAAAGTCAGTATTTTAGCAAAATAAGCAATAAAACAGAATGTAGTGTATTTATGGATATTCTTGTAAGTTTCCATCCTTTTTAACTTGAGTCACTGAAATAAACATCTTAAATGTAAGAATGATTGTTTAACAAGAAGCACAAAGGAATCTCAATAAATTATATTGGACATCTAGTTTGACAAAAATGATTTTTCAGCATCTATTCACAGTTATGCTGTTTTCCTCTTTCACTATTTATCTGTGTTTTCATCATCTCTAATTAGATAATTGTACTTATTCTGGAAATTAAGACCAAACATTTAGGTGGTAATATTAATATAAATTATTATTGTGCCCCAAATCATCAATATTTAAATGTTCATTAGGATATTTACATTCATCGAGGGGACGGAATAAATATTTGGGTTGGATAGTCTTTTATTTATTTATTTATTTATTTATATTTGCTTTTGTTCTCAAGACAGATGGTTTTAACACAGATGGGATAAAAACAGGAGTGTTATTTGTTAAGGGGTCATCTGTTCCTGGTGTTTTCTCCTCATTAAAGCATAATCCAGTGCTTCAGCATCATACCTTGTTATTATGAAAATAAGAATTCTGATGTGGTTTCCTCATATGATATAAAACTGTTGTATACTTTGTGCTGCACGGGGTCATCGTTTTTTAAAAGGTTGGTGATGAGACAAGTAAAGAGTTAACGGGAGCAGGCTTGTGAGCTGGCAGGATGGGACAGGCAAAGAGTTAACGGGAATGAGCTTGTGAGTTAGCAGGAATGAGCTAAACACTAACCACCTGGCTCTAACTCCCCTGGCTAGCATTGTACCTGCAAGCTGACAAGCACCTTACATCCATCACAGGTGAGAACAGAACAGTTCCCTGCAAGCTAACATCCACCAGAGATGGGAACAGGACAGTTACCAGGAGAAGACAATTGTAACGGCAGCCCCCCTGCAAGCTGAAAAGCACCCTACATCCTGCATGGTAAAACATAAAACCAGCACTCCTTCTCATCGGTGCAGCTGTCCCACATGGGACTCTACCCTGGCAAAACTTCTGCCAGTTCCAAAGAGAACTCTCTCTCTTTTTGACTTTCAAGAAATCTTTGTTGACTCTTGTAGAGTCTTGTAAATTCTTTTACATTCTGCAAATGACCAGGGTTTAATTTTACGCCAAGACAGTGGGAGGCATTATACTTTTTAAAAAGGGCATTGCCGATGAAGAAATATGGTACACATAAGACTTAGCTTGCGTAAGTCCTTTGGATAGGATAGTAAATTATGCTAGATAGGAGCTATGGAATAATAGGATACCCATGTTAGAGCAGCACTAGGCGTTACCCAGTGGAGAATTATTCTAATTGCAGAGGATTCCAAACTTTAACTTTGTTCTTAAAATTACTGCAGTTAAAAGTTTCTAAAAAGGAAAAGTTAGGGAATCAAAAGGATTCCTCAAGATGAGAATACCTGCAGCTATTAGAGTTATAGATTGGAGAACTGGAAGAGGCTGTAAGACTGTCTCATAGAAAGCTATAAAGGACAATGGTCAAGGGTCCATGCTCTAGACTAGAGCAAAAGACCCTACATTTGAATCAAGATCCCATAATTTTAACTCTGTGAACTTGTCCAAACTGTTAATCCCCCTGAGTCTCTTATTCCTCTTCAGCATAAAAGGTTTAATTATACTTATCATACAGTATAGGGGGTCACGAGGGTTAATTGAGTGAATGTATGTATTGTGCTTAACAATGCCTGCCATAGAGTAGTAAGTAGTCCATAAATGTTAACAATTGCGATCTAGCCATAAGTGAAGTATGTGAGACCCAGAGAGGTCATGTGATTTACCAAAGCAATTACCGTGTTTCCCTGAAAATAAGACCTAGCAGGACAATCAGCTCTAATGCGTCTTTTGGAGCAAAAATTAATATAAGACCAGTTTTATTTTACTATAAGACCGGGTATAATATAATATAATATAATATAATATAATATAATATAATATAATATAATATAATACCAGGTCTTATATTAATTTTTGCTCCAAAAGACCCATTAGAGCTGATTGTCTGGCTAGGTCTTATTTTCGGGGAAACATAGTAGTTAAAATTCTTGTCTTTGATTCTGGGTTTTCACTTCTACACTGTGGGGCATACAAAGATTTATTAAGACATATTACCTGAGCTTAACTTGTTAGAATGAGCATGGTATACTGAAAAGAGTAAAGATTTTTGTTATAGAAACTAGGTTAAAACGCTCCTTATAGCTGTATGACCTGGGCCAGGTATCTGGAATTTTCATAGATTCAGTTCCTTCATTTATAAATTCTGTTCATAGGGGTATTATAGCTCTCATGTACATACATTGCCAGGCACATGATAGGTCTTCAATAAATGGTTTCTATTGTCTAGAAGGAAAAATAAAATTGAATTCACATCATGACAGTCTTCTTTCATCCCTCCCCATCCTAAAAGTGGCAGGGGTTGGGGGAGGTACTGTAAGACAAAGAGCATGCCTATTAGGTGACAAAATAACCTAACAAGATTAATTTTAATCTTGTTTTGCGACTATTTTGCTGGATCATGTGATCCCTGAAGTAATAGGAAGTACCCTTAGATGTCACAAAACAATGGCTGGGAGACACCAACCTCATATATCCAAATATTAAGCCGAAAAATATTATGTAAAAGTAATCCATTTGTTTGCAATTATCCACGGTAATTTGGAAATACACTGGAAAATGATATCAGATATAATTGAAAAAAACCTTATTTTAGGGGTCAGTTATCATCTCCTCCCCTTCAAACATTTATAAGCATTGCTAACAAGGTAAAAAAAAAAAAAAAAAAGGTACTGATTTTGACTTTCATCTCCATTGTCACAGGCAAAAAGAAAATAAGAGGCGAGAAGCAGAGAGCACGAATACCCAGACTAGAAACCTAGACCTGGAACAATGGAACACTTGCAGTAATGGCAATATGCCCTAATTAGCCAGCTCGCTAACCTAGCAAAGAGAAAATGACACTAGAACTTCAATGATGGTATCGTTTTAGGGAGCAACTGCTTTTACTCTATCCTTTACATTTTGATCCATGGAGCATTTATGGCTCCATTGATTCTCATTCTGTCTCTCATTCTCATTCTCATTCTCTCTCTCTCTCTCTCTCTCTCTCTCTCTCTCTCTCTCTCTCTCTCAAGAGTTTCTTAGAAACTACACTTTACATTAATGGTTCTACTTATTCTTCATAACAATAACCCAGGTGAGCTACAAAAATTCCAACCACAGTTGCTTTTTGAAGTGGTAGGATTTTTTTGAGCTCATCTGGGTTACAAGTAGTAGAATTAAACCAATCCTGTGGAACGTGACCCACTTCCCACTGACATTTGAGAGAATTTCTCAACCATTCCTTTACTTCACTGACACAACCCTTATGTCTTACACAGCTAGTTTTCCTGGCCAGAGTGGTTCTGTATCCTCTTTTAGCCTGGATTTTTATCTGTGCTATACTTATTCCCACAAGGATTGTCAACTTACTAAGCGAAAGATTTCCAAATATCCACTGAAAAGAGGAAGACAATCTATTAAAGGGAACTCACAAACCACGGGACAAGTCACAAGTGGCTGGGTCTTCTAAGGCCCCAGGTCATTTCAGTCTAAGGCTGATGAAGGAGATGCAGAGAAACAATATGGATGGACTTGCAATCATCCACCTTGTTTCCCTGAAAATAAGACCTAGCTGGATAATCATCTCTAATGTGTCTTTTGGTGCAAAAATTAATGTAAGACCTGGTCTTATTTTACTATAAGACTGGGTTTTATATAATAATATAATATAATATAAGACCTGATCTTGTTTTACTATAAGACTGGGTATAATATTGTTGCCTTACAGCCGCCAAACCGTTTGTTCCCCACGCTCTTCCCAGGATTTCACAAGGGAGTGCCTCAGCAAACTGAGGCCTGATGAAGAGATAGGGGAGAAGCTTCCTTGAGGGGATGTCTCAGCAAACTGAGACCTGATGGAATCATATCTGTCCCTCCCCTTCTATGGATCCCCTGGGGTTGTGCATGTGTGAAGGCGAGTACAAGCTGGAGCACAATGGGGACTTTCAGAAAGACAGCCAGCAGGCATGTAAATCACAGATCTTGAGATTAACAATCTTTACCTCCTCAATTGTTAACCAATAAAAGCCAAGCGTTGGCCCATTAGGATCCTTCAGGCTTGAGTCCCTTGGCCCCGCTTGTACTCTATTCTTGGCTACTGGCTTTCTTACCCTGCGCCACCTTTCTTGCTTCCCACAGCTTTTGTTGTGCAGGACGTAATATAATATAATATAATATAATATAATATAATATAATATAATATAATATAATATAATATAATATAATACCGGGGTCTTATTTTACTATAAAATAAATTTATTTTACTATAAAATGTTTTATTAGTTAACATTTTTACTATTTTACTATAAAATAAGACCCCGGTATCATATTATATTATATTATATTATATTATATTATATTATATTATATTATATTATATTATATTATTATTATATAAGACTGGGGTCTTATATTAACTTTTGCTCCAAAAGATGCATCAGAGCTGATTGTCCGGCTAGGTCTTATTTTCGGGAAACATGGTAATAAAAGAAACTCAACAGCAAAACTAGTGAGCCATGTAATGTGGTACATACTTCACAATGGAATGAACTTCAAGGCCCTTTAAGTTGAAAATACGTAATGGAACATTACTTCTAGGTTTTTTGATGGATTTTAGAATTCGGAAAAGGTGTGTATGTGTGTGAGGAGGGTGTGTTAGAAAGCTTAAACATTACGTATCTCGTTTGTGATGGATTATTCTAAAAATGCAGGGTCTTTGTGGTTGAATGGTAAGTATAGCCAGAGGCTCAAAAAAGCAAAGGTCTTTATTTTATAGGATTTTTCTTTCTTAAGAAGTGCATGTGAAGTAGGTTATTTTGGGAATATGTACAGTCTAGCAGTCTTAATGACTAAGCTGTGGTAATGAAAAAACTAAGTTTCCAAAGTTAGTGTTTTCTATTTTTAAATATTCTTTTGCATCTTAACTTAAACTGTTACTTGTACTATGTATCTGCATACTAAGTAAATCACCAGTTCAAGAAGTTAACCGTTTATACCACTCAAAGGCATCTCCAAGTGATCACATGGCTTTGTTTTCCAAACACAATGTGTGTGTGTGTGTGTGTGTGTGTGTGTGTGTGTGTACGTACTGATATGCTGACAGCCCTTCCTACACTGAACATGAATGTGTGTTTCTAGGTATTGCACCTAATCATCGTACACTAAAAAGCACGAATGATTCTCAGTTTTCTCTATTTGATCCTCCTGGCACCGTGATGACTGTTGAGTAAATATTGACTGAATACTGAAACTAATGTCAGTATTGAAAAGCCCATAGATGTCCGTGACTCCTACAGATCCACTTTTGCATATTGCTTTCCCTTAAAGAGAACACTATTGCTTTTAGCACATAAAGAAGCCTATTGCTATAATTGTTTTCCAGTTATAGTCAGGTAGGTTATTTTGCTTTAAGCTGTGTTTCAATGAATTTTTAAACTATTTCTCCCTCCTTGGCTTTCAACGCCTTAAAATTGTGGCGGCACCAGTGGGAAAGAAATTTGGGGACAAATTACACCAATGCATGATTGCATGCCTTGAGCTTAGGGGCTCAAATAAATGCACAGCTTCAAAGAGCATATGGGCAAGGAGGGAAAGGTTAGGGGAGAATGGGAAAGGAAGCATGAAGGGAAGGGCATAGGGAAACACCAGTGGTACATGGCTCCTAAGGTGGAACAGGCATAATGAACCTGAAAATAAAAAAGTACACAAAGCACTTTTACAGACATTATTTCACAGCAACAGAATGAAGCAGAGAATATCTTGATCTCAGAGATGAGAAAGGGGGCCCAGAGAAGTTGAGCAATCTGCCCAAGATCACACAGCTAGTATGCAAGTAGTAGAGCTGGTATCTAACCTCTGATATCATCACCGTCATCATCATTATCATCATCATGCCAGACCACCATTTTCTCTGAATACATGACCAACTTCTATGCCATTCCTTTGCCCAAGTGTTTGTGGACACCACAATTAAAGAAATATATTCAAGCACTATTTAATAAATGGTGAATGAAATCATAGAAGGACAAAGTTTCTAGAGATCAGGCAAATTATCACTACTTATTTCTCAACTATGAACAATAAACTCTGTGAGATAATTAACATTTTGAAATCTCTCACGATGTATATGTAGATCGTTTGAAATATAAAATAACAATAGCAACAACCATGATGTAGCATTACTATGCACTGGCCTCCTCTATGTGCTTTCCACTCTATAAGGTGCAGATTATGTCTATTCCTGTTTTACAGACAAGGAAACTGAGGCACATTCAGTGACGTGCTAGAATCATACAGCTGGTAAGCAGTAGCATCCTGGCTCTGAGTCCTCTGTGATCCAGTATACTATATAATTTTATGTGTGGATTTCAAAACAAAATAATTCTAGGTGATTTTATTATCTGCTCAATAACTTTAACTATCTGTACATATTTTATATAAATTCATTCAATTTTATACTATGCCTCTGAAGCTTTTTTATTCGGTAAATTCTTTAAATGACGTTAAGGACATCAATTCCCTTATGACACTTAAAAATAGTTATATCTGTTTTTAACGACTAAACATAACCCTAGTGTAAAAAAAACTAAAACATTAAATATATATGAGACATATATAAAGAAAGATATGAAGCAGTCCTGTGTAAATTCAGCCGCTCCCCCACCAGAGATTACTATGAACACCCTCAACTCACTTTAAACCATCTCAGTTATAATTAACTCACTTCAAACTTGAGTTCTAAACCTTCAGCAGTACACATTTGCAGGGTTCAGCTAAATGCACCCATTTAAGGCTTTTCAGCAATGATGGCAGGCAGGCATCACCCACATAATTTAGTCAGTGCAATGAATATTTCACCAAAGGCTTTATTTTACCTGCCTCCCTCAGCTTGCCCCCCAGGGGTCCACTCACTGGGGTCCAGGTCAGCATCAACACAGCTGTACCAGGTAACTTCCGATGCACTGAAAGGAGAGGGAAAACAGACCAATGAGAAGAGCTGAGTAGAGCAAAACAGAGAAAAAGGAAAACAGCAAGCAGACCAAGATGCTTTGATGTTCTTCAAAGAAAATCAAGAAAGCCATTCTTTTGCTGGGAAACAGGCTCTGAAGATAATCCCAAAGAAGAAACTTTCCCAATATTTGGGTAAGGTTAAATTCATTTGGCACATATTAATTATCATCCTACTCTATACCAGACACTGTGCTAGGTGCCAGGAATACAAAGATGAGCCATCTAGACATGCTTCCTGACATATGATGCTTATGATGTAATAGCGAAGACAAATATTAATCAAATAATTACACAAATATAATGTAAAGTTAAAATGGTGATAATTGTTGAAGTGTTAAGCCATAGGTAGGCCAGGAGCAGAAACTTTATCTTAAAAGCCATCTTGTCTTGATCCTGTCTTGCTTTATCTCCTTGGGGCCTGTGATGGCAGGCCTGGGCAGGCCTGGGCAGCCAAGGGTCCAGACAGAGACCTGGGGCCAGGGTGTGGAGCTGGAGGGCTTGGTCATGCCCTGAATCCCTTTGTCATTCAAGGGCGTTCAGCCTCATTTACCCCCTTCTATAAAACTCCATGCCCCTCTTTGCTCAGGGAGGTTATAGTCTTTTCCCTCTGCTCTAGCCTGACCTCCCGCAGCTCAAACACACCAAATAAATTCTAATAGACCAATCTTGGTCTCCTGCAACCCATTCCTCCAGCCGTGCCTCACATGAAGAAGGAAAGTTATACAGTAATATTTTGAAAGGGATTTCATGTAGATGACTAAGTTGCTGTGTGTGATGAGTAGGGGAAAAGTTACTCATTATTTTAAAGATAAAGCTCACGTACAATCTTTTACATGACTCAGTAAATACAGAGAAAAGCAGTGCCCTTGTGATGCATGCAGTCCTGTCAGAGAAAAACACACCAGCTGTGTGACTGACTTGATTTTATGGATGCAGGGCCCAAAGCAATGCTGGGAACCTTTGAATTTGCCCACTCTTCAGCTACAGCTTTTTGATACTGATAAAAAGCAATGCAAAGAGGGGCTAAAGGGGGGGAAATGCATATGGTAAGTGAGGTTTGGATCGAGCAAGTTAAAAGACAGATATGTTTTACACGACATCGGAGAACAAGACAAAGCTGCTGGTACTGAAATGGCAGTTCAAGAAAGCAGTCGCTGCTATCAAAAACAGAAGACTAACAATTTGATTTCCTGGGCTTAGATCTGATATAGGGAAATTTATGGAAAAAGGGTTGGCAAAACGGCAAGCAATAAATCAACTTCTCGAAATCCCATCAATTGAGGTTACCTCTCCCCTAAAGAGACAAATCTTTCCAACAATAGCTATATGAATCTACCAATGACTTCACATGATCTGCTATAGGAAAAAACAGGATTTACATGTACTGATTTATAAAAAAAATATATGATATGATATTTAAATATACCTGTGAATGGTTAATTCATTGGGCTATTTACATTCATTTGAAATCATTACAGAGAACTTTGAAGCTGTGCGGGGTTTCAGTGTTCCATTTGTATTTTAATAGAGATTTGTGAACATTTATTTTAAAAAGCTAGCATCTAGCTGTTGGACGGGACAATATGCTGCAATTTCAAAATTTTCTGTAGAAAAGTGTGAGGTCATCAACCCAGGGTACAAAGATGAATTTCAAGGAGTCCATGAACCTTCTAAACCGTCACATCATTGGGTACTTTCTTAGGAGTGGTTTCATAACTTTCATTAGATCTGCACAGAGGACGTGATCCAAAATATGTAGAATCAGGAATAACATCATTTATAACTTTAAGAGCTTTTCTCATATAGTCTCTCATAAGTATGAAAATTTTCTTTTTGTGTGGTATGTAAAAGTGTGTTTGTAAATATACACAAATATTTTTCTCCATGCTTGTATATATGTGTATGCATATTTATACGAGAATGTTATGAGTGCATGAGTATGTATCTATGTGGTATATGCATACATATACACACAAAGCATGGAGAAACTTAAAATAAATGCAGACATGTATGTCATGTGAAATGTTACAATGATGTAGGAAATTTCTTTGAGCGCCGGGATCAAGTCTCGCGAAACTGAAGAATGGAAGCACTGACATTTCATTTGTCAGTTATATAAACACCTTGTCAAGAATAAAGTAAGTAGGTGCTCAATAAAATAAATGTTGAAGTAGTGAATTACCCAGTAGACCCAGTCTAAAATAATATATCTAAGAAAAACTGGAGTTTGCTCATGATCTTCCTTTTTTCTTTTTTAAAGAGCTCTTTTTTTTTTCTTTTAATTTTTTTTTTAATGGGGAAGTGGTACAGGACTTTATTGGGGAACAGTGTGTACTTCCAGGACTTTTTTTTCCAAGTCAAGTTGCTGTCCTTTCAATCTTAGTTGTGGAGGGTGCCGTTCAGCTTCAAGTTGTTGTCCTTTCAGCCTTAGTTGTGGAGGGCGCAGCTCAGTTCCAGGTCCAGTTGCCGTTGCTAGTTGCAGGGGGCACAGCCCACCATCCCTTGCAGGAGTCGAACCAGCAACCTTGTGGTTGAGAAGATGCTCTCCAACCAACTGAGCCATCCGGGAGCTCAGTGGCAGCTCAGCTCAAGGTGCAGTGTTCAATCTTAGTTTCAGGGGACGGAGCCCATCATCCCTTGCGGGACTCAAGGAATTGAACTGGCAACCTTGTGGTTGAGAGCCCACTGGCCCATGTGGGAATCGAACTGGCAGCCTTCGGAGTTAGGAGCATGGAGCTCTAACCGCCTGAGCCACTGGGACCGCCCTGTTCATGATCTTTTGATTATATCAGAAACATATGAGAACCCACAGTAGATTATTTGTTTGAGGAGGTCTTAACATTGAACTTTATTGAAATGTACTTACAAATATATACTTCGAGTCCCTTCTTAGAAATCTTCTTTTACTCAACCATATGAGAAATATATTGGGAGATTTAGGAGGTTAATCATACAATTCCCACCTCACAATTCAGACATTGTTTTTCAATATATGACATCTATGTAAAGGGTTAACAATAAATACAGCTTTTTAACAAGATTTGACACGAGAACTAGGAAGAAAAAAGTCCTAAAAGGGATATTCTCTGCAAAGAAGTCTTTGCCCTTATTTCAGTAAGTTTCCAACCCTCTTTCTGATGGAGCCCTTGCTGCTTCTCTTTTTCTTCCTCATCCTCGTCCTTCTCCACCTTGGCTTCCTTCCCCTTCCTCTAGATACCCATGAGCATTAGAAATACAATGTAAATAAATTCAATCTAATTTATTAAATTCATACCAAAATTTTACATTAAAAAAACATGTAATGACATACTTGAAAGAGATCTTAAATTTCTAGTTCATTCTGCTCACTTAACAGATAAGGAGACTGGGTCTCATGGATATTGATGGGGAACTGACCTTAAAATGGTTCCCTGCCATGTGGAACTGAGCTAAAAGGGTGGCTCCAGCTGAGAGAGAAGTCCCCAGCCTAAGCCCCAGCCCACTTCCACATAACCCTCTCCAAGCCACACCTTGAGCCAATCACCAGATGACACCTACACCTTCCCCGACTCCAGAAAGTCCCCAACCCATAAAAAACTGCTCAAAACCTTGCTGGGGTCTCTGTCTTTTGGGAAGGATCCTGCTGAGCCCTCCAGCATAATAAAGCTGTGTTCTCCCTGATCTCTGCATGCCGCTTGAGTTTCTCGGTCCTTGCCGTTTTTCTGCAACAGTATCACCCACTATCATTCGACTAACAGAATAAAAGCAGAGTTTTAAAATAATCTAAAATTTTTATCTCCCCATGATATTTGCATTTTCTATAACTATGGATAATCAACCAGTAAATACTGAGTGATCTACCATTAACTGTGCAAGATTTGACATGTGACAGACAGTAACTTTACTGGAGCTCAAGAATAAAGAGATGATCTTGGGCTGGGTGGTCATGGAACGAGGATTCAGGGGAAGCAGGAGGGACTGGGAAAGGCAACGCTGCCAGATTCATAAGGGCAAGGCTGGGCCTCTCCTTCACTTATCAGCAGTGTACAGCACACAGGTTCTGGCATGCAGCACACTTTCAATCTATGTTGGTTGAATGAATAAACAGAAAATGAAGAGATGAAGCATGAAGAAACACAATGTCATCGAGTCAGGGAGGTGGGAATGCACATGATATTTGGGGGAACTGCAACTAGATCAGTCTAGCACAGAGAGTTTGAATAAAAAACTAGAGGGAGGTAAGCTGGAAAAGCTGGTACTTTTCCTCTGAACCTCCACAGTATCCTCAGTTTACTTTACCACATTGCACTGTGAATGATGTTTTGTTGATCTGTCTCCCCCTCTAAAAAGTGACCACTTTGCTTTGAGGGCAGGAACCATGATCTTCACATATGCCCAAAGGTTAGCACAGGGAAGGGGCTGGCAAGATGTCAATAAACCTATATCAAATGAGTGAATTAATGAATCAATGTGTGTTATCTAGTATAATGCTCACAATAGTGGTGTGCCTTGATGTCAGACTGTCTGGATTTCATCTTGGGGACACTGGATAATCAATTAATATGTTTGTGTGGGATCATAATATGGCCTAAATGGTGAAGATCCAGAGGCTAATGTCCTGGCTTAGGTAAGAGTTGGTGGACTGAGCAGTGGATGCTGACAAGAATGGACCTATGAATACAAAAAAAAATATTGCTTATAACCCCCAAACACATTGAAATGTGTACTATGCTCCAAACCCCACTAACGTCATTGTTCTATTGATCTGTTTCCAGCTACTCCCTACATTATAAAAATACCCCTATCTATTTTGAGTTAAAAATATTCTTGGCTCTTACCTTTTATTGTCTAGACCTTTCACTTTCCATAGTACAATTATCTAGGGCACATTTAGACCATGTTCTGTCATATGTTTGAAGCCTGACAAGCACGCTATAATTTTATTTAGATAAAAAAAGAAAAGAGCCCTACAACTTAACCTGACAATTTCCATTGAATTCTGCCAACAAAAGCATCATCAGATAACGGGAAAATAGATTAAATTAGGTCAACAGACCTTATTTTAGAATGAGAAAACAGAATGTTCCAGCATTAACTTACCTTAAAATTTTGATATGGAAATAAAAGAATGCTGTTTTAAGACAGTGTACAGACACAGATCACAAACCTCTAAATTTTTCTAAAGAGATTTAATTGCAGTGGGGTTTTAAGGGCCTACACAACTATTTTGCCATTGATAAGAAGTACTTCCATGACATAACCATCTAGTTCTAAACCAACCAAATCTAAATGCAATTATCAAAGTTTAGGGAACAGAAATTATGTAAAACCACCAATTTTGTTTTATATATATTGCACTTTTCAGAGTTAACATGTTCTTAGTAAATCTAGTCTTATCAAGTATTTATACTAAAGAGGCTTTCTTGGGAATCTGCTAACTAGTAAGTTAATATTTACTGAGCATTTATTACGTGCCAGGGAGTGGGGTCAGGAATCCCTTAGTGGTGGAGACGATCTAAATGGAAGATCTCCTTAAAGACGCTGGAGTCAGAAGCTACAAAGAAAGTGTTAACCTGAAGTAGCAGCCTTGATTTCTCCCCAAGGGTGAGTTGTGCCATCTGTACATTGCACCTTGTTGCTAGGTTCTGCCTTTTAGTCGATAGCTCATGGTTTGTCCTGGTACCACCACTTAGAGATAGACCTTGTACTGGGTTGTTCAAAAGTCAATCTGGTCAAGCTGGAAACTACGTTTTCCAGAATTTCTTGCTCTCTATGGTTTCAGGTTAGCATGGACTAAAAGAACTTGTGTTTTGAGACACAGAAGTGAAATAATGGCTATTATCTCCAAAGGTCTTTGCAGTCAGATGGAATGACAGAAAAGTAGAAATGCCTGGAAAATTCTAGCTTTCCCTCCTCTACTCCCTGTTCAGAACTTCTTAACTGCTAGCCCTGTGGCTTAACAGAGACCCCATGCCCACCACCAGAAGTCTAGCTATAGACCCACAGAGGCAGTAACTTCCCATGAACTTCCCCTTTGTGTTCTCACTTCAGGGACTGGATGTCCTTGACTTTTCATCTCTTTCCTGCACATCCTGTCTTGTGCACGCTCACCATAGCTTCAGGAAGACTGATTAGGCCTCTTCTGATCTCCAGCTCCTCCTTTTGGACCTTTTCTTCCCCAGCTACTCCCACAATTGTGTACAGCCTAATTTGTATAACACATCTCTTTTTCCATACACTTAATGGTGGTTATGCCTCCCTATGTAGTAAATTCCTTTTTAATTTAAATGGTCCTTGTTCATCTAGGAAGTAGCCATGTCTCCTCTGGTCCAGGAAACCCCCTTGTCTATTTCATCATCCGTCCTATATCCATAGACAGGAAGAAAATGCTGAAGGCTGAAAAGAAGCTGAATTCTCCAAGTCAATGAGGTAGATACACTCTGACTCATCCTCTAACACACACAGAGCTCTCATGATAAAATGTTCTTACTTTATTTTATTTCCCAAAGAGGGGTTGGGCCTCCTAAATCTTCCATGCAGGATAATCAGAATCTTCCTTGATTTGCTTTGGCAAGCAAGCATGGGCATAGCCAGTTAAGTTTGAATAACAGACATAGTCTAGTGGCAAGGAAAACGTTAGAATGAGAAAAAAACATAGTTTATTTGGCAGAACTCATTGCAAGTGACACTAATTCTATTCAAGCTAAATTAAGCAAATATGGTAACTTATCATGTCATATAAATAACAAATCCAATGGTGATCCCATTCGAAGCATAGCTAGATCTGGGTGCTCTGTCTCTAGTCATTTTTTGATACTATTTTTCAAGTAGAGTTGGCTTAATTCTCAAGTAGGCCTTCTCCTAGTAGTGTAAAACATGGTCATGGATATACATCCCACAAGTTAACTACTACTACAAAAAGAAAGAATCCAAGTAGCTTTGGCATAAATATCCGAAGAATGATTGTGACTAATGTGGGTAGGGTCTCATGCCGGTTCCTGAAACATTCATTACAGCCAGCAAAAGTAGGGCATTCTGTTTGGCTAGAACTTAGTCATGCACTACCATGTTTCCCTGAAAATAAGACCTAACCAGACAATCAGCTCTAATGTGTCTTTTGGAGCAAAAATTAATGTAAGACCCAGTATTGTATTGTATTATATTATTTTATATTATGTTACATTAAATTATAAATACCCGGTCTTATATTATAGTAAAATAAGACCGGGTCTCATGTTAATTTTTGCTCCAAAAGATGCATTAGAGCTGATTGTCTGGCTAGGTCTTATTTTCAGGGGAATACGATATATTTGTTAGAGTAATGCTACACTTTCATAGCAAAGAGATTCAAAAATAATTCAGGGCCTTCAAGAAGATAGAGTTATACTTCCAGACGTAATAGTGGAGTAGATAAATGCTGTGCTCACCTCCTCTCAGGACCGCATCAATTACAACTAAACCACAGAACCACCATTATTGAGAATTGCCTAAAGTCCAGCTGAACCGAAGCCTTACAACTACGACTTACAAAAGAAGCTACCTCGAGAATGGCAGGAGGGGCAGAGACACAGAACAGGCTGGTCCCACCCCTGAGTATGACCATTAAAAATCAGGAGGGATAGCTCAACTACAAGATCCCCAAAGAGGAGTGAAGAGTCCCAACCCCTCCCCAGCCCAGGGTTTCAGTGCCAGGGAGTAAAGTCCCCATAACCTTGGGTTGTGAAAACCAGCAGAGATTGTGGCTGAGTGAGATGGAGAGAGGCTGACTCCCAGGCGCTCCTCTTACAGGGCCTGTGCATGGACTTATTTGCTGACAGACTCACTTGCTCTGAACTCCAGCGCTGGGCCAGCAGCTTGAAAGGTGCCAGAGACATACAGGGAGGAACTAAATTGTCTAGCATCAAGGTGAGGGCTGGAGGGGCAGCTTTCTCCCCAACAGAGCTGGCAGAAGCCATTGTTTCTTTGTTGAGCCCTCCTACTCCTTGTGTGCAGACACAGGCAGGCATCATGTCTGAATCTCTATCCAAGTGGCGGAATCCCCATCCACCTTTTATCTGCCCACCCTCATAATTCCTGAGACCACACCCCATCCAACTTTCTGGCACACCCAAACCCTACTCCAGTGGCTTTTTCATACAAACAGCCTGGCTTGGCTCATGCTATGGACTTTCCTAAAATCTCCCAAAGGTTCACAAAACCCAAACAAGTGACATCTGGCTTTAGCATGCCCCGTACCTCTGGCTGAGCAGCCCTAAGCCCTAAGCCCGGCCTTGGTTCAAAGCTTGACCTCTCAAAGCACCTCCAAGCACAGTGTGGGTAGCAGCCACATCTGCATTGCTTTGTGGTTCATGCCAGGTGGCCCTAGGTAGAGCACAGACTGGCTGAACGTGGCCTCCAGTGGGTCCCCTCCAGGAAGCCCTGGGGCTGGGAGGCCCAGTGGCCTGCTTTGGACTGAACCAAAGCGTCACCTGGCCACCTCCAAGGAAAACATACCCAAAGGGCAGAATGGTCAGGCACCAGAGCCCCACTAAAGCAAAACCCCCTCTGTAGGGTCAGCCCCTGCACAACTCCTCCATTGTAGTCATAACCAGTCCTCACAATCAATCAGCCCGAGGGCCAATACTTCCCAATGATGTTCAAACAGCAATTAAGTCTCACTACGACAAGAGGGTACATATAACACACACAAGGGACACATTTGGAGCAGCCAGCTCTAGTGACCAGGAAGATTGCACCACTGGGTTCCACAGGACACCTGCTACATAAGGCCACTCTACTAAGACTGAGAGACATAGCAGCCCTACATAGAAACAAACACAGGGAGGTGGCCAAAATGGGGAGACAGAGAAACATTTCCCAAATGAAAGAACAGAACAAAACTCCAAAAAAAAGAACTAAAAATGGAGACAAGCAGTCTACCAGACAGAATTCCAAATACTGGTTATAAGGATGCTCAATGATCTCAGGGAGAACTTCAACAAACAGATAGGAAACATAAAAATGGAGATAGAAAAAATGAAAAATAACCAGTCAGAAATAATGACTATAATAACTAAAATGGAGAATACATTAGAGGGAATCAACATTAGATTAGATGAAGCAGGGGATCGAATCAGCAATTTAGAAGATATGGGAGCTGAAAATTTCCAATCAGAACAGCAAAAAGAAAAAAAAGAATAAAAAAAAAATGAGAGTTTAAGGGGCCTCTGGGACAACACTATGTGCAACAACATTCATATCACAGGGATACCAGAAAGAAAAGAGAGAGAGCAAATAATTGAAATCCTATTTGAAAAACTAATTACTGAAAACTTTCCTAACCTGGTGAAAGAAATAGATATACAAGCTCAGGAATCACAGAGAGTCCCAACAAGATGAACCCAAAGAAGTCCAGACCAAGATACATCATAATTAAAATGCCAAAGAGTAAAGACAAAAAAAGAATCTTAAAAGCAGCAAGAGAAAAGCAGTTAGTTACCTACAAGGGAGCTCCCATAAAACTTTCAGCTGATTTCTCAGCAGAAACTTTGCAGGCCATAAGGAATTGGCACAAAATATTCAAGGTGATGAAAAGTAAGGATTTACAACCAAGACTACTCTACCCAGCAAAGCTATCATTTAGAATCAAAGAACAGATAAAGAGCTTCCCAGACAAGAAAAAGCTAAAGGAGTTCCTCACCATCATACCAGTGGCTGGTTTCTAACATTACAAGGAATGTTAGAGGGACTTCTTTAAGACAAAATAAGTAAATAAAAAATATGAATAAAATGGCAATGACTACATATATATCAACAATTATTATACTTTAAATGTAAATGGATTAAATGCTCCAATCAAAAGACACAGGAAGGCTAAATGGATAAGAAAACAAGACACTTACATATGCTGCCTATAAGAGACTCACTTCAGATCAACACACAGACTGAAAGTAAAGAGATGGGAAAAAGCTATTTCATGAAAATGGAAATTAAAAAAATCAAAAAAAATCTCTAGTAGCAATACTTATACCAGACAAACAGATTTTTTAAAAATGGCTATTAACAAGTGACAAAGAAGGACCCAGTAATCCCACTTCTGGGTAATAATCCGAAGAAACCCAAAACACTACTTCAAGGGGATGTGTGCATCCATATTTTCATTACAGTGACCAACATGTGGAGACAGCCTGGGTGTCTGTCAATGGATGAATGGGTAAAGAAGAGGTGGTACATATATACAATGGAATATTGCTCAACCATGGAAGGGAATGGGTTCTCACCATCTGTGGTGGCATGGATGGATCTGAAGGGTATTGTGCTGAGTGAAGTATGTCAGACAGAGAAAGACAGATGCAATTTTGCTTATATGTGGAAGCTGAAGAACAAAATAAACAAAACAGAAACAGACTCATAGATACAGAGAGTATTTTGATGGTTGCCAGATGAGAGGGGTTTCGGAATGGATGAAAAAGGAGAAGGGATAAAGAAGTACAAATTGGTTGTTACAAAGTAGTCATGAGGATGTAGGGTGCAGCGTAAGGAATATAGTCAATAATATTGTAATAACTATGTATGGTATCAGATGGGTATTAGATTTGTTGGGGTGATAGATAGTAGGAGGGTTGGGGGACATGGTGAAAAAGGTGAAGGCATTAAGAAGCACAGATTGGTAGTTATAAAATTGTCATGGGGATGTAAAATAAAGCATAGGGAATATATCATAATATATGGTAATAACTATGTATAATGCCAGGTGAGTACTAGACTAGTCAGGGGAATCACTTCTTAAATTATATAACTGTCTAACCACTATGCTCTACACCTGAAATTAATATAAAATAATACTGAATGTCAACTGTAATTGAAAAATTTGTAAAGGGAGGAAAAGGTAAAGGAGAATAAGAAGTTCAAATTTCCAGGTATAAAACAAAAAAGTCATGGGGATGTAATATACAGCATAGGGAATATAGTCAATAATATTGTGATAGCGTGGTACAGTGTCATATAGTTGCTGCACTTATGGTGATCACTTTCTTAGGTATATAAGTGTTGAATATCTATGGTGTACCCCTGAAACTAATATGATATTGTATTTTAGCTATATTTTAATAAAAATCTTTTTAAAACAGAAAATCAAAGCATACTTCTCTCTCATGTTCCAGCCTGAGGTGATATTCTACATCAGTAGGGGCCCTATTCTATGGAGTCATTTAGGAATCTAGGATTCTTCCATTTTGTTTCTCCATCAGCCCCTAGAGTCTGTGTGGCCACTCCTGGGTAAAATGCACATTCATGTTCTAGCTTTTCGTTAGGGGAATGAGAGAATTGAGGAAGCAAGGCCTTGGCTCAGAACTTGTATACAATCACTTTTACTCACAGTCCAATGGTACAATCTTAGTCATATGGTGACTCCTAAAGGCAGGGGTGGCAGAGAAATGTCACCTAGTATGTGCCCAGGTAGAAAGTGAGAATGCTTAATAGTAGTCTCCACAACATGGGCCCAACTCTGGCTAGGAAGAGGTGGAAGACGTCATGTCCAACCTAAGTAGAATGAATTCCCCATTGAAAAGAGAATTTTGCTATCAGAAGAAAGGAAACAGATGATGTTCAGGCAAAAACAATAGATGGCCCCTACAGATAGGTGTCAGAATGGTGTACACTCAAGGGCATGCTGAAGCCAAGCATGGTCAAATGAAGAGCCGTCAGAATCAAGCAATATGTAGCCAACCAGAAGACTATTTCTGAAGGCATGCACTGCAGAACAGTAGTAAATAACTTGATGATATAGTTAAAAAAGAGACTTGTGGGCATCTAAGTTTGGAAAACATTGGGTTAAGCAAAGGAAAGCAAGTAGGCGGTAGTAGTTCTAGGAGTCTTTAATATGCTAATCTCTAAATTTGCAAGATGTGCCAAGCTCATTTAAGGTCATAGGGGATGTCACAGGACTATTGCCTGAGGAACAAACTACAGGGAAGTCTACACCAGAGCAAGAGACAGATGCGTGTGTGGCGGCTGCAGAGCTTAGGACAGGACCACCCCTACAATGTTGGTCTGGGAAAGTTGCAGCAGGGGGACTGGGGCCACTTTAGTGGGAGGGTGAGATGAGCGGAACCACTGTCAACAGTGAGGGGCCCGAGGCAAAGTTCTGAGTGACATTTGAGCAGTGACAGAATGGGACGATTCATAATAAAATTCCCTCAGGTTAATCTCCACTGTCAGAAGACTAAACTCTGGTCTTAAGACTTGTGACTCTCACCTTGTAAATCTGTGCTGATACAATCACCACCACGTGGCTACTGAGCACTTGCAATGGAGCTACTGCAGACGAAGAAACTGAACTTTTTATTTTACTTCATTTTACTTCATTTACATTTAAATTAAAACACTAAAGCAGTATATTGTTTTTCATGTGTGGCTCACCCTACATTTCTATTAGATGGTGCTGCTTTAACATCTTATAAGATCAATCCCCAAAACCAGGTCCTAGGTCAGTGATCATGTCTTCAGATGCCCTCCAGAATCTTATAACAAAGCAATCGTAACTAATCAGCAAAAGATTTTTTAAAAAAGAGGAAAAACAATTAGAAAGTCTGTTAATTAGCATATTTCTGAACTTAAGTCATTTGTTTGAACCCATTTTTCCTTTCCCGGCCTCATACAAATTAGTACCTGTCAACAAAAGATAATGTGTTTGAACTTTACAAGAATGCATAAAATTTGCATGCTGTGACATTTCTAGTGGTAAGACAGGATCAAACAAATTTTCACCCAAAGAAAGACAGATAAGTCAAGATCTGAAATACTTATTAAGTTAAAAAATGATTGTCTTTCAAGGTAAATCTCCAAAGAGCACTTTAGTTATTTCGTTTGTTTTTATATTCAAACATCTGCCATACCTTATCCTTAGCTTTAGCAATTACAGTAACAATTCAAGAAAGAAATCAAAGAGGTTGGGAAGGTCTCTATTGTATAAATTTTATTCATGAGACTGACATACTAAATTATAATAAGCATAATAAGAACCCAAATTGAGGAACTTTTCTATGTCAACATTTTTGGGACTTTCTGGGGTAAATGCAGTCCTGTGCTCATTTCATATTTGTAGCCATGTTTGTAGGACATGACTCAATCCCTCCCTCTCCACTACTGATATTGGACAAGGAGTTTGTACATGACCAAAGCTACACCAATCAGAATCTCTTCTTGGAATTTCAAATTGAAATGTAAAACCTAGATTTCACTTGGTTTCTGATGAGTGCTAGAGCTAGGAAGTTAGGAAAAGCAGAGTCTGGGACCAACAGGTAGGCCACAGCATAGAAAAATAATCTGCAATAAGACTGAGGAAAAATAAAGCAGATGTGTCAAAAGAAACTCAGCCAAGAGATCAAACATTGTAGGAAAGATAGAGCAAATAATTTTGGCTTCAAATTTTCTAGTTCCTGGTTCCAGTGCCTTCTGACATATCTCTATAATTATTACTGTATAGTTACTAGGGGGACATTCAATAAATTTCTTTCTTTTTTTGTTTCTGACCTAAGCTAGTTTATATGAGTTTCTGTTCTGATAACAAAACTAATCCTTGCTTTAGTCAGCCAGGCACTGGGGCTCATTGTACATTATGAAATTATTTAATAGGAAATCAGTAATAAAAATTACAGGAAATTAGTAAATAAGATATTAATAACATTATAAAATACAGTATCCTGAAAGAAAAAGGAGAGTGGTTGTCTAGATTAGATATTTTTTATTAAATTCAAACAAACATATTGGTAGTCATACAGTACAACTCTTATTACTATATTAAAGGTAGGGAGAGGAGAAAATAATTACAGAAGGAAGAAAATAAAAGAGATACAAGTTAGCTCAAGAGAGACCCAAGATGGGAGAGTAAATAAACACTGCTCCTGCATTCTTCCGTGAAGACATTAAAATTACAACTAAATTATAGAGCAATCAACCTGGAGAACCATCTGAAGTCTGGCTGAACAGAAGTCCTATAACTGAAAATATAAAGAAGAAGCCATGTTGAGACTGGTAGGAGGGTCAGAGGCGCAGAACAGGCCCAAACCTCCCTGTCGTTATTGAGAATCAGGAGAGACACTTTGGCTGCAGAGATTTCCCCTGGAGGATTGAGGGCCCCACCGCATCCAGACCCCCACACTAGGCTCCACAGCCCGGACTACTGGTGCCGGGAAGAGGAATCCCAGAACATCTGTGAAAAACAGTGGGGATTCTGATCATTCAGGTGGGACAGAAGGCTGCGAGAAACACAGATGTCCTCTTAAACAGCCCACACACAGACTCACTTGCTCACAGGAACTCACCTTGCGCTCCAATAGGGGGACGATGATTCGGGGGGCCTCAGAGACATATGGGGGCAGGCTGAGAAGTGTAACTTCAGGAGGAAGAACTAGAAGACATTTTCCTGGTGAGAGGACCTCTTCCTGTGCAGCCAAGAGGCAGGTGCCATCTTTCCTGTGTTGAGCCCACCCCCACAGGCCAAATCTGAATCTCATTTCCCTGGTGAACTCTGCTCCTCTGCCCTATTAATTCAGCTGAGACCATGCCTCAAACAACTCTCACATTGCCAGAGCAGCCTACCCCTCCCACATTGCAGACTTTCTTGAAAAACTATCGGAGTTCATGGGCCCTAGGCAGATGGAAACAGACCTCGGTATGCTCTGAGACTTCTGCTTCTCAGTCTCAGCACTGGCACCAAACCAAAGTCTACATTAGCCTGGTGACCATTTACTCTTTCCACTCTAGTGACTCCATGAGGCCCTGCCTCACCCACCTTAAGTACCACATGAGGCTTTATCTGCAGCTGAAACTTAAGGGAGCCAGCAGGTGGCAGCAGGCCTCCAGATATCCTGGCTTTTTGGGAATTTACCCCAGGCTTGGTACTGGTGGCAACCACCCTCAGTTCTCAGCGTGGCCTCTCCATGTACCTCCAGGTTTAACACTGGTAGTGAACAACTGCAGATTGCTTTGTAGTTCCTACCAGGCAGCCCCCAGCCAGGTACAGGCAGTGGCTGACCTGGGCCTGCATGAGAGCCCCTCCCAAGAGGCCCCAGAACCAACATACTTGGAGGTTGACTTCAGACCACAGCAAAGCACCACCAAATTACTGCCAAAAGCGGCACACACAAAGGGTGGTCTCAACAGGCATCAGAGTCCACTGGGGTGAATCTCACTCAGTGAGGTAAGCCTCCCACACAGCTGCCCATAAGTTGTGGACATGGCCAAACACCACAGCCAGTCAGCCTGAGGACCAATCCCACCCACTGACCTGCCGATAATAATCAAGGCTCAACTATAAGAGAAGGGCACAGACAACCTGCACAAGGGACACTCCTGGAGCACCCAGAGCAGGTGACCAGGGAGACTGTGCCAGGTCCCCATAGGACACCAACTGCATAGGGCCACACAGCCAACACTGGGAGACATAGCAGATCTACTTAACAAATAGAAACAAACACAGAGAGCATCCAAAATGAGGTAACAAAAAAATACGTCCCAAATGAAAGAATAGCAGAAAACTCCAGAAAAAGAACTAAATGAAATGGAGGCAAGCAATCTACCAGATACAGTGTTCAAAACAATGGTTATAAGGATGCTCAAGGAATTTAGTGAGAATTTCAGCAAAAAGATTGCAAGCATTAAAAAGGACATAAAATCCATTAAAAAGTACCAGAAACAAAGAATACAATAACTGAAATGAAGAATGCACTAGAAGGAATCACCAGCAGACCAGATGAAGCAGAAGATCAAATCTGTGATTTGGAATACAATGTCGCAGAAAACATCCAGTTGGAGTAGCAAAAAGAAAACAGAATCCCCCAAAATGAAAATAGTTTAAGAGGCCTCTGGGACAACATCAAGCATAATAACATTCAAATCATAGGGGTAGCAGAAAGAGAAGAGAGAAAGCAGGGGATTGAGAACCTAATTGAAGAAATAATGACTGAAAACTTTCCTAACTTGGTAAAGGATATAGACATACAAGTCCAGGAAATGCAGAGTCCCAAGCAGGATGAACCCAAACAGGCCCACACCTAGACACATTATAATTAAAATGGCAAAGGTTAAAGACAAAGAGATAATCCTAAATGAAGCAAGGGAAAGGCAACTAGTAGCTTATAAGGCAGCTCCCATAAGACTGTTGGCTGATTTCTCAACAGAAACTTTTCAGGCCAAAGGGGATTGGCAGGAAATATTCAAAGTGATGAAAAGCAGGGACCTACAGCCAAGGTTACTCTGTTCAGCAAGACTATCATTTAAAACTGAAGGACAGATAAACTGCTTCCCAGACAAGAAAAGGCTAAAGGAGGTCATCATCACGAAACCAGTATTACAAGGAATGTTACAGGGACTTCTTTAAGATGAGGGGGAGGGAAAAATCAAAATTATGAATAATAAAATGGCAATAGTTACATATCTATCAACCATTCTTTTCAATGTAAATGGATTAAATGCTCCAATCAAAAGACATGGAAGGCTAAATGAATAAGAAAACAAAACCCTTACATATGCTGCCTACAAGAGACTCACTTCAGATTGAAAGACACACACAAACAGAAAGTAAAGGGATGGAAAAAGATATTTTATGAAAATGGAAATTAGAACAAAACACACACACAAAAAGCTGGAGTTGCAATACTTATACTAGACAAATAGACTTTAAAACAAAGGCTATAAGAAGAGACAATGAAGGACCCAGTAATACCACTTCTGGGTATTTATACGATGAAACCCAAAGCACTACTTTGAGGGGACGTGTACATCCATATGTTCATTGCAGCATTGTTTACAATGGCCAAGGTGTGGAGACAGCCTGGGTGTCCATCAATGGAAGAATGGATAAAGAGGAGGTGGTACATATATACAATGGGATACTGCTCAGCCATGGAAGGGAATGGTGCTTGCCATCTGGAGTGGCATGGCTGGACCTGGAGGGTGTTGTGCTGAGTGGAACATGTCAGAGAAAGACAGATGCAATGTGATTTTGTTTAAATGTGGAATGTAAGAACAAAATTAACAAAACAGAAACAAAGTCATAGATACAGAAAACATTTTGATGGTTGCCAGATGGGAGGGGGATTGGAGGGTGGGTGGAAAAAGGGGAAGGGGTTAAGAAGTACAAATTTGTTGCTACAAATTAGTTATGGGGATGTAGGGTATAGCATAAGGAATATAGCCAATAATACTGTAATAACTATGTATGGTGTCAAATGGATACTAGATTTGTTGGGGTGATAGATAGAAGGGGGTTGCAGGTAGTGTGAAAAAGGTGAAGGGATTAAAAAGTATAAATTGGTAGCTACAAAATACTCATGGGGATGTAAATTATATAGGGAATATAGTCAATGATATGGTAATAACTATGTACAGTGCTAAGTGGGTGCTAGATTAGTTAGGGGGATCACTTCTTAAATTACATAAATGTCTAACCACTACGGTGTACAGCTGAAATTAATATAATATTACTGTAATTTATAAATTTAAAAAGGGGAATAAGAAGTCCAAATCTCCAAGTACAAAACAAATAAGTCATGGGGATGTAATATACAGCATAGGGAATATAGTCAATAATATTATGATAGCATAGTATGGTATCAGATTGTTGCTGGATTTATCATAGAGATCATCTTTAGATATATAAATGTTGAATAACTATGGTGTACTCCTGAAACTGATAAAATATTATAATATTTTAACAAAAATCTTTAAAAAAATAAAAATAAGCATGTCAGCTCTTGACTTTTAAGTTCTTTGCCAACTCTTCTTCCTCCTGTTTTTACAAGATTCTCCAACAAAAAGTAAACTAGGGGAGGATGTGAAAAGCAGAAATGTATGAATTAGGAAAGAGGAAGCATCTGATAAGAGCTCAAGATTATATGAGTGTCTTGGAGGGAATCTGCAGGAATAAAAGCATTGATCCTGACATGCAGGGAACTGCAATCTAGTTATCAAGATAACACCAACACCAGAGTCATTGCTTGGACCGAGAATATTGGAGTGATTTCCTTGGGTCTGAGTCTCAGAAAAAAAGTGGGTCCCATGGTATGCAAGTTCACTAGAGCAAGGAGTAATGTGTACTCAAGATAGAATTAGATCCATACCAGATCGAATATCCAAATTATTATCAAGGTGGAGGCAGATTTATGGTCAGGAATATAATACTGAGCATTAAGTCTGAAGAGAGAGAGAGAGAAAAATAAGAACAAGTAGGTATAAAGCTGAGAGCTGAGAGGATGAAGATGATTAACATGAAGAAGGAGTAGGCCAAGGATAAGTGTATTTTAACAAAAATCATGACTAGCAAGAGTGGTATGGAGCGGTTTTGCATGGGGCTGGGTAAGAGGCCCAGGGAGTGTATGGTTGCTCAAAAGGAAAGTGAATGGTTCTGACAATGGACGGTGTCTGAAAGACATGAGGTCCAGAGTCAACCCATAATCCCACACTCCCTATTGGGCAAAAATCTGCCCCTAACTAACACTCCCCCTACCTTCAAATTACAGCTGAATCAAATGATTACTAAACTTATTATGGTAATTACTTCCTACGATATATCAATGTTGAATCACTATGTTGTATACCTGAAACTAATATATGTCAACTATAAATTTAAAAAAGTTTTAATTAAAAATTTTTTTTAAAACACAGCTGAATAGTTGTATTTTAGCTATTGTATCTAGTGTTAGATTATCTAGTCCAGCCCATTAATTTTAAAGACAAAGCTACTAAGGGACAGAGAAGTCACATAACTTGATCAAAGCCACACAACTAGTAGCAGAGGACTAAAATCCAAATTTCCTGGTTCTTAGTCCAACTCTGCCATGTTGAAAACTTCCTTTTCCCTTCTAAGCTGCTCTATCAAAAGTTCATTTTTAACTTTTAATCTCTTAGCAGGGAGTTTTCCACATTCAGATTCTCCCCAGTTCTGCACACCTGAACACCTTTTCACTGTTCCTAACCATAGACCAGGTATATAGAGAACAAAAGGAAAAGAGAAAACTGAGAAGTGGATTGGTCAAAAGAAGTTTCAGCAACAAATGGAATTTGGTTTAATGTTTGAAAACTAAGTATGATTTAAATAAAGAAGATCCTCACTGGGCCGGCCCGGTGGCTCAGGCGGTTGGAGCTCTGTGCTCCTAACTCCGAAGCTGCCAGTTCGATTCCCACATGGGCCAGTGGGCTCTCAACCACAAGGTTGCTGATTCAACTCCCGCAAGGGATGGTGGGCTGTGCCCCCCTGCAACTAGCAACGGCAACTGGACCTGGAGCTGAGCTACGCCCTCCACAACTAAGATTGAAAGGACAACAAGTTGACTTCGAAAAAGGCCTGAAAGTACACACTGTTCCCCAATAAAGTCCTGTTCCCCTTCCCCAATAAAATCTGAAAAAAAAAAAAAAAGAAGAAGAAGAAGATCCTACTGAGAATGTGACGTATGGAAGTCTGTGTCTCGCAACAAGATGAAGTGGGAGAGCGGGGTGAAAGAGAGGGGAAGTGAGAGCCAGAGATAGAGAGAGATGGTCCAATCACAGCCTGCAAGTTAGGAAGGGATGCTAAGAGCTCCCCTTCACAGGTGTACTCTCCCCAACACCTCCATCCATAGAGCTGAACATTTATTTGAGACTGAGAGGCAGAAATGTCGATGGTTAATATTGCTTGACCACTGAAATATATTTGAAATTGTAAGAGATGAAATCCTTCCTGGTAGACCATTTGAAATGCAGTAATGTTGTTTCGTACTTTTCATATTTTTCATGTTTTAAGAGCCTCAGAAATTTGTTTATACCTCAATGGCTTTTCTGATATTTGGCATCTTCTAGAATCATGACTGCAACACCTGGTCTTTCCTCCCTTCTGTGGATTCTCCATCCGTCCATTCATCTCAGGGATTGTCTCAACATTTGCCCATAGAAGTAAACCAGACCTTGTCCTCTCTTCCTTTTTAAAAATATTTATGTTTTGTCAAATTAATATGTGTATGTAGTTTTAATTCTCAAAGAGCAACATAGGGACCATAATGATAAATAGCAGTACCCCATCTCACACCTTCCCACCAAGTCCTTCTTTACTTTCACCAATTAGCTAACTTCACATTTTTGAAGCATAAACACAGAACTTCGGAAAAAGTGGTATGTTTCTACAATGGAATATTATTCAGCCATGAGGAAAAAAAGGAAATCTTGCCATTTGCAAAAACATGAGGGCATTATGCTAAGTGAAATATGCCAGACAGAGAAAGACAAATACTGCATGGTATCATTTATATGTGGAATCTTAAAAAAAAAAAAAAAAAAGGAGTCAAACTCATAGAAACAGTAGAAAAGTAGTTGCCAAAGGCCAGAGGGTGGGGGAAACAGGGAGAGGTTGGTAAAAGGGTACATACTTTTAGCTATATGATGAATAAGATCTGAGGATCTAATGTAAAACAAGATGACTATAGTTGATAACATATTATATAATTAAAATTTTCTAAAAGAGAACTTAAATGTTGTCACTGAAAAACAAAAACAAAAACAAAACCAGACCTTCCCCCAGTTCCTACCATATCTCCTACCTACTATCATCTCTCCTATTACTACGGATGAGCTTGGATGACGCCAGGCTCCAGTCTGTGCACCAGACCCTGTCCCCTTCCATTTGCTCAATAACAACAATCTTCCCTTCTCTCCTGCAACATTCTTTTCCCCTCTACTGAAACATTTCCATTAGCATATAAACATGCCATTAATCCTCCCATCTAAAAAAATGAAACTTATCTTGACTCCCACTCCCTTCAGATTCCACTGCTTTTCTCTTCTTTTCATCACATACACCCACAAAAATTTCCTGAAACAGTTGTCAATACCCACTGTCTTCTATTTCTTTCCTCCCATCTGTCTTGAACCCAACTGCAGATAGCCTTTCATCCCCTCCACTCCACTGACATTGCTTTTGTTAGGTTAATAATGACTGTCCGATGCCAAATTCCTCTCCTAACTTGACCTGGCAGTAGCATTTAGCATCATCGATCACTCTCCTGGAAGTATTGTCTTCGCTTGGCGTCCAGGACACCACACTCTCCTGGTTTTTCTCCCCCATCTCTGTCTGTTCCTTCTGGATCTCTTTTGCTGCTTCCTCTAATCTTTAAATGTTGGAATTCCTTCAGATTCTATCCTTAGACCTCTCATTCTACCTGTACTCAGTGCCTGCATGATAGCATACAGCCTCAGGGCTTTAATTCCACCTACTGATGATTCCCAAATGTATATCTTCAATCCAAATCTCTTCTCTTAAACTCCAGACTCAGCTCTATCCAGCTGTCTACTGGATATCTTCACTAAGTTGTCCACACACATTTCAAACTCAATTCACCCAACCCAGAGCTCCTGGTTTTCTCCTGCCACCTGTTCTCCCAGCAGTCTGCTCCCCATCTCATTTCATGGCAACTCCAGTCCAGTTGCTCAGAGAACAAACTACAGAGGCATCATTCAATTCTTTTTCATATCCCATATCACATCCATCAATAACTCTTGTTAGATTTACCTTTAAATTATATCCAGAATTTAGTTATACCCCACCACTCTTACTGTTACCACCATCATCTCTTGCCTGGACGAATCCAATAGCCTCCTACCTATAGTCTCCCATACTCTGTCCTTGTCCCCTTTTAGTATAGTCTTAACACAGAGAGGCTCTTTTAAAGCACCAACCAGGTCACAATCCTCTTTTGTTTGCAATCCTGCAAGGGTTCCCTGTGTTGCACACAATGCAAGCCAAACTCCTACTGGAACCTTTAAAGCCCTCCCCTCTGGCCCTCTGGGCATCTCTGCACTCACTTCCTCCTCCTCCCATCCCCATTTTGTTAACCCCTCTTCAACTACGCTGGCCTTCTCTACCTTCTAGTATCTTCGCATATACTGCTTCATCTGCTTTGGCTGCTCATCCCCAAATGTCTGCATAGCTGGTTCCCTTATTTCTTTCAGGCTCTGTGCAGATATTTTCAGTGAAGTTTCCCTGCCCGAGCTGTCTAAAATGTCAGTCTCCCTCGCTGACATGTCCTATTACCTTTTCCTGCTTTATTCATTTTTTTCTTACCACTTATCACTATCTCACATACTAAATATTTCACTTTGTTGTCATGTTTATTGTTGGTTTCTCTCATGAAAATGTAAGTTCCGTCATAGCAGAGATCATCTGTTTTGGATTTCTGCTATTTCCTAGGCACTCAGAACAGCACCTGTATTTAGGAACTCAATATCGGTTGAAGTCATATATTACTTCTCTGTTTTACAGACTGAAAAACTGGTGCACAAAACCCCTGAGGTTGCTCATGTGAAATGGTGAGGCTTGAACTAGAACATGAGTCCCAACCCCCAAGGCTGAACTATTTCCATTTACCAGGGTATTTTCCACCATTCAATTTAGAATTGTCTACATAAATGTCTACCTATAATGGGAGAAATCAGTTGCAGCTAGAAAATGAGCAACATTTTCCCTCAAAATTGGCTCTGTTCATACATTTAAATTGCTGTTTCATATTTGTGCAATTGCATTAAAACCAACACACAAGGATGATCACCGCGATATTCTATGTAAGAGCAGAAATTTTAAAATCCTTAATGCCCATCAATAAATTATGTTGCCTCCATACAACGGAATACTTCTGCAAACATGAAAAAAGACTGAGGTATATCCGTAAGTATTGATTTGGATATCATGTCTCCAAGCTATGCTATATGCTCTACCATTTCTTATCCACAATTCCAAAATCCAAAGCACTCTAGAAACTAAAAGATGTTTTGTTTTGAAATGTAATTTGTGGCAAAACCCGACCAGTCCTAAACCCACTTGACAGCAAACATCTATCTGTCCTGACATGAAAATATGTAAAGTGTTAATTGATCGCACTTGGTGTGAATAGAATATTCATACCTCCAGTGCAAAAGCAATTCAATGTGTTTAATTATGGGGTGCTGCCTCAGACCCCACCAACTGTGTTATGTGGTATTTGGTATATGCACTGGATTACTACTCAAAAACCCCAAGGATTCTGAGTTCCTAAACTCAGCTGGCCCTAAAAGCTCTCAACAAGGAATTACGGCCTACAAAAACAAGATGCAGAATACTGTCTGTGAAATGATCCAATCTGCACAATTTAAAAAGATACACGCACTGCTTTATGTCTGGAAATTCTGAAAGGAAAATATATTTTTTATAAAGGAAGAATTTACATTGATGATTTCTAAGGAGAGGAACAGAGGAAGTGCTGAATGGCTCTATCATCACAGGGACTGGCAGCGGGAGGGAGCTCCTGGGTCTCTCTCTGTTGTGCTGCCATGGGATGATTTGACCCCAAGCACCTTGCATCCCTGTGGGTCTCTGCTGAAGATTACATGCTCTAGAGATGAAGCTGATTGACCCTCTGTGGGAAGGGGTAAGGTGAACAGATGTGAGGAAGTCTCCTTTGATGGTGCAGACCGTGCCTCCACAAAAGAGGCAGTGCTCAGGCTTACGGAGGGAGGAGAATGACTTGCTGGGCAGACAACTAAAACAGATGTCAACAACACACGGCACAGGACCTGACCTAACTGTGTTCTGCCTCTTTCTACCTGTCTGTTAGTAACTGGGTAAACCTCTTAAACCTCCTGGGCCTTGTTTTCTACCGATGGAGGGAGAGAGGCCTCTATGCTCTCACAGCCCTATCAGTTTGCGGATGGACTACACACATGGCTCTCGGACCTGAAAGTGCATCTGAATCACCTAGAGATCTTATTAAAACTACCGATTCTGACTCAGAAGATTTAGGGCGGCCTGCACAAGCTCCCAGGGGATGACAAAGGTGCTGGTCAACCAGACCGCACTTTCAGTGGCCAAGTCCCAAAGCACTGAGCTGTGCCTAGCAGGTGATGGCACACTGAGCAAAAGTTAGCAAAATCTGAGCTTGGAATGGTTTACTATATAGTAGCGGTCCATTGATCAAAACTTCCTTGGTGACCCAGTTTATTGCATACGTTGAAAGTACAGACTTAAGCACGAATGGGGTTTGTCCTTTGTGAAGGCAAGTGACTTTCATTTAATCATTAATCAAGAACCCAAAAGTTTATCCACATATTAATATGCTGAAGTATAATCAAAGGGCTTTATCATCAACCGTCTTAGGTACTCAAGAAACAAATGATCCTAACTTTGGCTTAGAGCTAATACAAAACAATCACTTTTCAAGGTTTTCATGATTAATGTAAACATCAGAGAATTTTCTTGAGCTGTCGACCAATCTATTGTCCAATAATACCAGGATATTAACCAACAGAATTTAGCTTTGGTGGTGGTGGGGGGGGAGGTCCCTGGGGGGAAGCCTAGGTTTTCATTTATGGCTGTTCAGAGTCAAGCTCATAGATGGATTTCAATAAATAATTCATTCTAATGGAACTGGTCTAAAGTGAGTTGAGTACAGTGCTAAAAGTATCACAATGAGTTTGTTTATCTAAGGCTGTGCCTACGTTAGGAAGTCAAACCCCACTCTGATAGGTTTGATGGTGTTTAGTCTACATTAGGTATAATTTTGTAAGTCAAGTACCCTCATGTCAGACATTTTCCAAATTACTTTCAGACTAGAAACCACATCAGAAACCTGAGTTGATTACAACATTAATTACCCCCAATCAAACATCTGCCCCTCTGCCAGTATTCTTCCATTCTGTGTCCTTTCACTGGCATTACACTGGCATGCCTTGGGGACACAGGAGGCTGGGAGAGACAAATAAGATAATTACCTGTGAATTATTGAATAGGATGGTGTTCTGGATACTTCAAGTTATAATTCATCTGAAAGACATAAAGCAGTTGGAATTTGTTTTTTTTTTTTAAATCCTCAAAAGGCAGCATTTTGTATCAAACAGAGAGCTTGAAATCTCAGGTGCTATGGGATACTCGACAGTAAGAGCTAAAAACATAACTATAAGGAAAGGGCTTTTAAGTAATAAGAGACAAAATCAAATAAATGAATAAATATTTAATAAGACAAGTGGTAACAAGGAACGTCTGGAACCACTCAGTCCAGAAGGCAAGCTTTTCCCAATTAAAGCTAAGGAGCACAGAAACCCTCTGTCACTGGATGTAGCAGGGGGTTCCCAAAAACTATCAGGGTATCAGTGGCAATCCAGTGGAGTCTGGCTGGAGAAGAGTTACACCTTCAGCAAGTTAAGAGGGGAAGGGATATTTAAGATCTACTCACTTAACTTTCAAATATATTATTGTTAATTATAATCACCATGCTGTACATTAGATGCCCAGAACTTATTCATCTTCTAAGTCTGTGTCCTTTGACCCCGATTTTCCCATTTCCCCCACCCCCAGCCCCTGGCGACCACCATTCTGGTCTCTGTTTCTGTGAGTTCGGCTTTTTTAGATTCCACAGACAAGTGAGATCATACAGTATTTGTCTTTCTCTGTCTGACTTATTTCGTTTAGCTTAATGCCCTCAAGATCCATCCATGCTGTCACAAATGGCAGGGTTTCCTTCTTTCTCAAGGTTGAATGATATTCCATTGTATAGGTATATCACATCTTCTTTGGACAGTCAGTTGAAAGTTGTTAAGAAAGATCTTAAATGTCAACACCACAAAAAAGTATTGGTGATTATGTGACGTGATGGAGGTGTTAGCTAAAACAGGGCTGTGTTGATTCGAACCTCAGGAGTTTCCTGGGTGAAATCTGAAACTGGCCCTTATACACAGAAGGCAAGGAGGGACCCAAGGAAGAGGAAGACCACTCCAGATACGTAGGTGGGTGGCGGGTTTAATAGGTAAAGGAACTTCCATATGAAGCTTGTCTTGGGTGTCCTCAAGACAGTGGATCTTTACACCTGCTCACCAGAATCTTAAAAGTTTATACAGACGCCTTAATAGGGCTCAGTCATGTATACTATTAAGATGGTTTCAACAACAGCTTATTCTCTCAAGATTTGTCTTTGAAATGGCTCCAGCTATGGGAAAAGTGGGCAGAACATACATTCCAAAGACAAGGTAGGAGGAAGAGGAGCTTCCAATTGCCTGTGTCCAGCTCACAGGTCAACCAGCAGTCATGTCCTCTCAATGACCTTCAACATGGTAGTAATCATTTTGTAATATACAAGTGTATCAAATCACATCAACATGTGCACCTGAAACTTACACAATGTTATATGTCAATTATATCTCAATAAAGCTGGAAAAAATGTTTTAAATAAAGATACACAGATTCTACAACCTATAATATCCATCTCTAGATAAATTCTGCTCTACAGAGGAAATCTAACAAAAATGTATAAGGGAATGTGTACAAGGAAGTTTACTTAAGCTTTCCTTACTGTCTATAAACAGAAGATGGATGAAAAAATCTAAGTCTATTCATGTAATGGAAAGCTATTTAGTAGGTACAATTAATGAAATACCACCACATGAAATACATGTGAATAAATCTTTAAAAGAATATTGGTGCTCGCTTCGGCAGCACATACACTAAAATTGGAATGATACAGAGAAGATTAGCATGGCCCCTGCGCAAGGATGACATGCAAATTCGTGAAGCATTCCATATTTTTATGAGGGTAAAGGGGATCAAATATAGGGTGATGGAAGGAGAACTGACTCTGGGTGGTGAACACAGAATGGGATTTATAGATGATGTAATACAGAATTGTACACCTGAAATCTATGTAATTTTACTAACAATTGTCACCCCAATAAACTTTAATTAAAAAAAAAATATTGAATGGAAGAAATAGCAAGTTATACAAGTATGCCTCCTATTATGTTAAACGTCGAAAATGTTCAAATCAATACCATCTATTGATGAAAACACATGGGTGTAGTGAATGGGTAAAAACATGAGTGAGAAGAAGAATCATCAACCTAAGAGCAGTTGTTACCACTAGAAAGGGAAGTGGGAAATTACATCAGAAAGCTGTAGTTATAACCACAAAATTAATGATTTTTTACATTAAAAGTTCTGAAACAAATATGTCAAAACATGAACGTGTTAGCGCCAGGGCTGCTGGCTCCCACCTCATTTTTGTCCTTCCCTGTCTTTGTCTTTAGGATTTGCTATAATAACAAGAGAAACTGTTATTATGAGCTCTGGGCAGCTATGTGTACTGTTGCTGCCTTAGGTAACTGGGGTTTCCTTTGTTTTTCATGTGGTTATGAAAACTAAAAGTTAACCACAGTGGGGAACATTTAAAGTAAAAGAGAAAGAGTGGGCAGAAGTCAAGGAATGCAAATATCTGCAAAACTCCACATAGGAGGAACTTTCCACATAATTAGGCCAGATCCCACAAATTTGCCTCTAGAGAAATTTCCAGGTCACACTGAGAATGCCCAAGTCTACTGGAGCCTTAGATAAGAATGAAGAAAAGCTTCAGCAATATTCTTTACTTAGTAACCTGGGCATAAAATGTTTATTAAAGAGCAATAAGAAGAATTAAAACCCTTTGAAGGAGAGAAGTGTCATTTAAATGCTAAAGTGTTCTAATTGTAGGGTGCGTGTGTGTGTGTGTGTGTGTGTGTGTGTGGTTTTAGTAGCTTATAGCTTTACTATGAATAAACAGAGTACTGTTTTTAATCTTTTTTGTTCCATATCCATTCAAAAACAGAGAATTTGCATTTTGATTTAACAATAATTATCGGTTTTAGCGGCATTCCTGCAAGGACAATCCCAGAGACTGGGGGCTACAAAGATAGAAAATTGTATTTAAATGTTCCTTCCAGTACTTACTAGTTGTATGACCTTGGCCAAATCATTAATTTCTCTGAGTCTTCTAGTTTCTCATATATTTAAGAGGAATGCTTAATTAGCTAATTATCTCCCATTGTTGTTATAGGATCAAACAAGGTAATTCTATAAAGTGCCTGGTACATGAGGTAATAGCTGTAATTAAGAAATGGTAAATATTTTTTTATTATCAACAAGAAACAGAGGTGAAAATTCTTCCTGAACATCACACAATGTCACAATTACTGCAAAAACAAGTCAGTCAAATGTTTAACCTGTGTGATGCAAAACTAGTCTGGCCACATTTTTTACGAAATTCTTAATTTTTACAGAACTTACTGAATTTTATTTTGTTGTTAAATAGGAAGAACCTTTGTTCCTAGACATGTTAAAATCAGGCTGATTAAAAACTCATTAAAAACCTTATTTAAAGGCTTATTAAAAGGTCTTATTTTAATATAAGACCCGGTCTTATATAACATAATATGAGACCGGGTCTGTCACGCGGGGTGGCCTGAGGGGTCTCTGGTCCCACTCCCCGCATAAGAATGCAGGATATGGCAAGTCAAAAAAGGAACACCCACGGAGCCATAGATAGGGGAGTCATACCATTATATTCTCGCTGGAGGCTGGATTCACACGACATGCGACCTGCTGTTCGCTTTTCTGCCTGCCAACTGATAGACTCCACTTGCTAACTGCAATCCACTCTTGCTAGCTCAGCCACCATCTTCTTGCTAGCGTAGCCACAGCAGTTATATTAGTGGTCAATGGCTCACTGGTTACAGCTGATGGCCAACTAGCCACAGCTGATGGCCATCCAATCAGTTGATGGCCATTTACTACCTGAGCCAGCGCCTTTCCACATGAGGCCAAGAGCCTGGAAACTGCACTCCTGGCTCTGTCTCCATAGGGTCTTATATTAATTTTTGCTCCAAAAGACGCATTAGAGCTGATTGTCCAACTAGGTCTTATTTTTGGGGAAACACGGTAGTTGAAATTCCCTTGAACTCTTTTATTTCATGACCTGCGATGCCCAAAACTCTCTTCTGCCTCCTGTGTTTCTTGAGTTCTGTCTCCTTCACACAATGCCTTTGTCCTACCCTATGAAAAACCTAACCTAAAACTGAGCCACTTCTTTAGATCCCTAGCAGCCCTTCAAGTCACCCTTCAATTCACATCAAGTCTTCTAGGGACAAGCAATTTTGGTGGGGATTATAGATTGTGGTGGTGAAGTGTGCCCTGAATTGCTTTCCTCCAGTTTGATGGCTTTATCTTCCCTCTCCTTTGTCTATCTCTGTTCATCTCTGCTGTTCCCTTCCCCTCTTCTGCCATGAAACCAGAACTTCACCCTCCTCTGAGTGCCAGCTGACATCCCAGCATTGGGGAACTCATTTTCTGCCCTATAAGCACATTTCAAAACATTTTCTCCAATAGTGAGTTTCCTCTGTAGGAGGAAATTTCATTGCTGGTTGTTAAGGCAATACTGTTAGCTCATTATAAGTGTGCTTGAAGCTGCAGAGGGAGATCAAAAGACACTAAATTGCTCAGGTGGAAGAAGGTAAACCAAAACCATGGGGAGGATTTCCTTGAAGGCAGGTGGGTCTATATCTATCCAGCACATCAAAACTTGTCCTGCCTGGAGGCCTCCATGCTGACGGCTCCGTCCGTACCTTTCTCTCCCACCAAGACTGGGAAAAATGCACAGACCTCAAGAAGGTCACTCTTGGCACAGCTCTCCCTATCACATGCTCCCCTCCTGCGTATGGGCAATTATACAGTTTTAAGTCGTCAGGAGTCAATTAACCTAGAGTAGGTCTAAGAGGACAAATATTAGAAAATGGCTCTGGAATGTGAAGCTTTGCCAATGAGGAAAGGAAAGCTTTTGAAGGGAGTCCAAATCTGGGGGGAAATCAAGCCCATCATGGATATTTTGCTGGTCAGGGAGATTAAGAAAGTCGCCCACAGTCTTCAGACATCGGAGACTCTAAGAAAAGAAGATGTTGGGGGACAGGAATATAGTCACTAATGGATTGGGTTTAAGGCATGGAAACATGTTAATGGAAACTGGTTTCCACAGTAGGTACCAGAAAACACCCCTGGAATCAGTTTCTTGGAGATCTGAGGGCAGAGTCCCAGTAACAGCCCAATGCCTCCAGATGCAGTACATTATGGTTAAGAAGCCCAGCCTTTGGACTCAGACAACCCTGGATTCCAACCCCAGCTCTGCTACCGTGTTTCCCAAAAAATAAGACCGAGTCTTATATGAAGTTTTGCTCCAAAAGACGCATTAGGGCTTTTATGTTCAGGGAATGTCATCCTGAAGAATCATGCTAGGGCTTATTTTCCGGTTAGGTCTTATTTTCGGGGAAACATGGTACTTACTAGCTAAATAACCTAGAGTTAGTTCCTCTCGAAGCTTCAGTTTCCTCATTTATAAAATGGTTAATAATATAACCTACCTGGCTGTAATGATTAGTCGAGGTTAATAAGTCTTGGAATTATCCTTGACTTCCCGCTTTCTCATACGCACTTCCAGCTAATCAGGTTGCGCTGTGTTCAGCATAAAAATATCCAGTATGTGATCAATTCTCATCAACTCCTTTGTTACTATTTGGTCTCAGCCCTGATCTTTGCTCCCTTGCATCATTATACGATCACCTCTCAACTCACTGCCCTGCTTCCACTCTCGTCCTCCTAGCCAGAGTGATCCTTTCGGAACTTAACTCAGACATGACACCCCTCTCCTCAAAATCCTCCAATGACTCCCTTTTTCATTCCAAGTGAAAGCTAGGTCCTTATCATGGTCAAAATCCTTACATAATCAATCCCCGAACCCCAGAGCCCAGCCACACTGACCTTTTTACTGTTTCTCAAACTCAACAAACACATTCTTGACTTACAGCCTTTACAGTGATAGTTCCTCCTGGCCAACATTTTCTTCCTTCAGACAGTTGCATGGTTCACTTGCTCATGGGCTTCAAATCTTTGCTCGGGTATCGAGGTCAATACTGACCAACCTATTGAAGATTACAGCCCACCTTCCCTCATACACATACACTCTTTCCACTTCCCCTGCTCTTTATTTTCCATAACATTTATCACCTTTCTACACACTGTATAATTTACTAATTGATTGTGTTTATTGTCTGTCCCTGCTCACTAGTGTATCAATTTCACCAGGCAAGATTTCTTGTCTGTGTTATTCACTGACATATTCCAAACACCAAGGGCGGGCCTGCCTGGCACACAGGAAGCACTTGGAAAGTATTTACCGAATGAACGAATAATGATGCATGAAATGCACTTGGAACGTTGCCTGATACACAGTAAGCATTTATTTAACGTTAGTCTTAAAAAAGGAGTGAGTATAGCATTGATGCTGACATGCAGGCAGCGAATGACTGACATACGTTTGGGAATCAGAGATAACCAGGGGCCTGAGGGAAGCGTCACATAGGACCAGCCTCTGGGCTGAAAGGCATAGCGATGAAAAAGCAGGCAGCCTACACACAGACCTACTTCATGCTGAATCTTACTTCATTAGGTCTGTCCTTCATAGTTTTATTTTCTTTAAATAAAATTACTTCAACTCATTTAACCTTTCTTCAAAGACATTGCTTCCAACCCCTCATTTTTATTATTATTACTCCATAAGCCCTGTGAAGTTAGTTCTCCCATAGTCCTTGTAAATAAATGTGAAGCTCGCAGCTGAATATCAGAGACAAACAAATAAAATAATCTTCCTCAGTCAGGCAGCTACTTTGAATAAAAGTCTTCGATTGTCACATGCTGAGGAATTAGAGCACAGGGCAGCCCTCTTTGTGTAGATGACAAGACTACCTTAGGATGGCATGTATGGTTCTGGTTTTCATCTTTTAGAATTCATCGGCTGTTTGGCTGGAAAAGGATCAAGAAGAGAGCATGCTTCTTGGAATCTATAGCTGTAACAATGTTGTATGACAAATGCTGCATCTAGATTCCTCCAAAAATGGCTTTCCTAAGAGTATCTGCTTGAAAGAAATTTCACAGAATATTAACAGATGTTTCTCGGGTAGGGTGGGAGAGGGGGGAGGGAAGCGTGGCTCTTTAGTCAATTTAATTTAAGAAACTATATAATCAATTTTAAGCAGGATTTTTTTTCGCTACAAGATTCTTGGAGATTTCATTTGCTGATGTGCAACTGAATACCCAAGAGGATGGCCTAATATGCAACATTTTCTAAACTCCCTAGGTCAAGTTAGCCTTTCTTAAAAGAGTTCCTTGAGAGGCCGATTTCATTCATTCAACAATTATTTATTTAACACCGACTATGCACACACGTTGCAAGCACCCAGGATTCAGTGGTATACGGGACACACAGTCCTCATCCCTGTAGGATTTACCATCTGGTAGAGAAGACACACAAGACTCGTATTTAAAAGCTGATGAATACGATGAAAGGTAAAATACAGGCTACCATAAGAACATGTGAGAGAATGATGTTTAGTAAAATGCACTGTGAGAAAACCTGACTTAATTGTTTTCATGAATCAGTTTTATCTTTAGGTGATTAATCGCAAATTGTTTATCATTTACTGGGTATGTAACACTGTAGTAAGTGATATTCGGAAATATAGATGCATAAGACACGAACTTTGCTTTAAAAGAACTTCTTTAACGAAGAAAAGACCAATAAAAATAAAATGAAATAAACAATGCAAATCAGAATACAAGTAAATTGGAATGGTTTAGATACCCATTTAAATGCTACCTACCTTTCAAAGACTAATGCATCATAGTTTCTGGGAAGTGCTCTCCCAATTCTGAAACCGGCGGCACCTTAGGCTGACTGTGCCAGTACTTTTTACACACACTGCCCTAAAGGACAGTGATTTGTGTGCATCTCTGATCTACCAACTAAACAGTTAACTTTGTGGTGCAGGCACTGGATCTTTCACATCTTTGTATTTCTCACAGCGCATGGTCATTTGTGGGAACCAGCAAGGCCTAATTATGGTCAAAAGATCAAAAATTTTGGAGTCAAAATGACTGGTTAAATCCTGGTGTTGGTTTGAAACCTCAGGAGTTCCCCAGGTGAGATCTGACTCTCCTCCCCCTACACACACACACACACACACACACACACACACACACACACACACAAGAGGACAAGAAAAGAGCAAAGAAGAATGTAAACCACTCTAGTGGTTTTAAGAAGCAAGGGAACTTACTTGAGAGGCCTGTTTTAGGCATCCACAAGACAAGTAGATCTCTGCACCTGTCCCGCCCCCTCCCCCCACAGAAGCTTAAAAGTTTATATAGAGGTTTCACTGGGTTTAGTCATGTATACCACCCAGATGGTCTCAACAACAGTGCTCTCTCAAGGCTGTGTCCTTGAGGCAGTTTCTAGTACAGGGAAGGCAAATGGAACCTACATTCCAAGGAAAAGGGTGAGGGCTGAGGAGCCTCTGGTTGCCTGGGTCCTGCTGGTGGATCACCCAGCAGTCATGTCCTCTCAATGACCTACTCCAACACCTGGCTCTGGCATTCACTAGCTGCGTAACTTTGTGGAGATGTCCTAATTCTTTGAGCGTTGGTTTTCTTGTTTGTAAAACGGAGATAATAATTCCCATATCTACCTAATTGTGTCATTGTTTCATTAGAGATCTGTTTTAGCAGAGATGACACACGTAAAATAATTTAGTGCCTGACACAGTAAGTACTCTGTAGTGGAAGACATTGTGGTTATATCTATTGTCATTGCACATGCCCTATAATAAATGCTTAGGGAACATAGGTGTTGAAAGAAAGGAAGAAGGAGGTCAGGCCCTGAAGGACCATTCCCCTCATCTCAGCTGTCTCTCACAAAGTTGCAATACAGATAAAGATGGAAGACATTTGAAAAGATCTCCTTTGTCAGATTAACTAGCTACTATGGATCGAGGCCAACGGTCTGCAAATGGGATAAATGATGTTGAACAGACATGGAAAAGCCTGATGATGGGAATGGAGAGGATTTGAAATATATGGGCTGAAATGTTCAGATTTGATCTAAAGACAATGGATGAAACCAAAAACTAATGAAGGAGGAATAGTTTTTAAGAAAGATTAATTTGCCAACCATGACCAACAGGAATAGATGAAAAGAACCAGCATCTAAGAGACCAGTAAATGAAAGCCATGCAAAATAACAAAGTTGTCAGATCTAACACAGAGCTTGCATTCTTCTTTACACTCAGTGATAATTCTTTAAGTGAATGAGGGCCTAGATAAATGGGGAATTAGGGTGGAAATGACAATGTATGATCATGGTTGGTTAGCTGCCATGAACTGAAATACCTAGATCATAATTCTGAATGATGAACTCCAGGACAGCATGAGGCCTATCGTGAACTGCCAACTTTTCCTTAAGAAAGTAACAATTTCGTTACATGGTTGGTTTATTCACCAAACATAGACATCATTCACATAGGGAATTTACATGGATTTTTAACAATGGAACTTGAATGAAATACATTTTGGGTAAAGCAGTTCGAGAAAAGAGTTAAATCTTTTCCTGGGGTTAAATCTTGGAAGATTACTTATATTTCTCTAAAGAATTTATAACAAGGCATTTTCTGTCTTGCATGTATTTTACAGAAGAAAAGTAAATACTGAAAATAGCTAAATGAGAACCTGATGATATAATTGTATATTTAAAAAGATCTGTTTTTATCTTATTGAAATAATAAAATACTCACTTTGACCTTGTTATACTCTAATGACTTTCTGAATTGAAATAGAAATCTGAAGGTACAATGATTTTTTTTAAAGTACTGGGGTTAAATTCATGGGACATTCCATCCCTTTCTATTTTCTTTCTTCTTCATGCACTGACTTGGGGAGATTCGTTCTTGAAGATCCCAGTTAGAATTATAAATGCATTTTCACATAGAAAGAATCCTATACATGAATATCTATACTTGAAATATTCTATATACCAGGTGTTTAATTTCTAGGCTAGACCACAAAAGGTAGTTCGACCATAATATACCCATTACAAATTAATTTTGACACACAATCTGTTCATAATTTCAGGACTCTCTGAAAATTTTAAACATGGGGCCAACTACATTTAGGAAATTCCTGTCAGAATGACAAGTAGTTTTGTAGTAGCAAAATTTATACCTGAACTCCTATGCAACACTTGCATGGCAGATTTCTAAAATCCTAGATTCGCAGGATCCCAGAGATAGAGATATCTTCAGAATCACTCAAGTCACCTCCTCCTTTTACACAGAAAGAAACTGAGGCCAACGAGGTAAAATGATTCGTGAAAGGTCACTTAGCTAGTTAGTAGGCAAACTAGGATTGAAACAAGTTACAAATTTTATAAACTCTGTTTTAAACTGAGAAAATGCCATTGGTTCATTTATTTATTTATTCATTCGTCATTCATATAGTGAAGAACCATTTGCTGCTGCCTTGCCGCCAATGTGCAGAATCTTCTCCTAGCTGCTGAGAGAATTTAAAGGAGAACACAAATTGGCTTTTGCTCTTAACTAAAATCTAATTGGGCATAAAGACTGGGAATTAGAAAATTAAATTGCTGCACAAGAGGTACAGAAACATAAAAGTTATGTCAGCATACGTGATTATATGTGAACTGAGTTATCCAGATAATGTGTTATGAGTTCAGAGAATGCAGAGCTCAGGAAGAATTTGAGATGTCAGGAAAGCCTTCATAAAAGTTGGAATTTACATCCACCTATCCATTCTGTCTATTAAATAGACACTATTGAGCATCCATTATTTCCCATATACTAAAACAAACCCTGGGAATATAAGAATGAAAGACATTATCTTTGATTTCCAAGATTTCACAGTCTAATAGGGAAGACAAAGAGGGAAAGAAACAAGAGGTAGAGGGTGCATATGGCATATTTGTAAATATACATAACTACTTGTCTTTACTTAATATAAGTAGAGACAGGATTGGGATTAGGGAGACAAACAAGAAAATTAGGGCCCAAAAGTTAAGGAAGTTCTCACTCTCAAGATTCTGCAATTGCAGAGTCCACACTTGCACAGACCTGAAGGGAGTGCCTCCTTAAATGTTGCCACCTAGACACTTTACTTGCCTCACCCTATCCTGGCTCATGAGCACTACTTAGCCATCATGCAAAGTGGCAGAATGGTGTAAATAACAACAAAACAAAATCCAAAAAACCTTTAATAGAGTCTGACTAAAATCTGCCACTAATCACTACATGATCTTGAGTAAGTTGTTCATACCTCTGAGCCTCAGTTTCGTCTTCTGCATAATGAAGGGGTTGACCTAGATTAGTGCTTTTCAGACTATGACCTTCACAGCATGTGGAGTCTTCAGAAGTAACTCAGATAAGGAGGGACTGAGTGGGGAGAGCTCTAGAACCCCCGCCTTTGCTTTAACTAGACTAGCAATCCTTAATTGATTTTATTAAAGATGATTCTTAAGCATTCTTAAAAAAAAAAAGTTTTGCGTGATTTTTTTTTTTTAATCAGTTAGAAAAACCAAACATCATGTTGACCTCTAATACCTTTGACAGTTGTCCATTTGCCTTTTCATGAGGAATCTGGTTTCCTCCAAGGGCCAGGGAGAACAGTTATAGCTATTGTTTCGATGACTGGTGGTACTAACTGAATAATACCCAAGGGCATTGATCTCTTGTGAGTCTAATGGCAAGGACATGAGTCTGGTTGTTTCCTACATAAAATGCTGAATGAGCCTTGGTGAGTTGGGTGGAGAATAATCAATGACGGATAGGCCAAAAACTAGACCAACTTGATGTTAATCTAGGGCTGTGGTGGGAGTTAACAATCTATGAGTCTGATGACACTTTAGACTTGAAACCAGGAAGTGCTGATGCAATCAAGTTTCATGCCCTTAAAATGATGCCTCATGACTGTCATGGTACTTTCTATCTCCCCTTCAGAAATACCACTGCGTTGAGGATTGGTCACGAGTTGTCACACATGAGATGCTTGTTGAACAAAATCTGGACTAACTTTGTGATTAACAGCTAAATATATTATTTGCTCCATTCTAAGGAGCAAGTCAATGCTCTCTAAAGATGTGTGAGTCTTCACAAGCATTCCAAAGAAATCAGGAGAAAGGGTATAGTGGGAGAACAGAGAAGAAGCACAGTAGTCAGGTGCATATCTGTGAGGTGGAACTGTTATTTAAGTAGCTATGTAGAACGTAGATAAAAAGCATAGCCATAATTCTATTGTGTAAAACAAGAGTGGATAACCTCATGCTCCAAACGGGAAATAAAAAGTATGATTTTTAGTTTTAAAACATCAGGGACAAAACTGCTTTGATAATAAACCTCAGCCCTGCACCCAAATTGGAAGAGATGCTTCAAAAACAGGAGGAAGAGAAAGGTAGCTGCTAGGAGAGTTCACTTAGGGAATATCTACTTCATGTCAGCACTTTGAAGACATCATCTCAGTTAATTCAACAACTTAAGCTGGACAGTATCAGTCCTATATGTAGATAAAGAAACCAAGTTTCAGAGAGATTAAGTAAGTTGTACAAGTCATAAAGCTTGTACAATAATAAATGGCAGAGTTGGTCTTCAAACCCAGGACTAATTCCAAAGTGAAGAGAAATTCCAATTCCAATTTTCCACTACAATTCCAAGGTTGTAAAGGAAGGTGTATAAAAATATAATCATTTTCAGGTTTAGTGTGTGAAAGTCATAATTCCCAAGAAAACACAACACAACGAGAAGCAAGTGTATGTTGGGAAACAGGCAGAAGCATGTGCAAACCCATTCAGTTCCTTAAGAGTTCTCTAAGTGAAAGGTGAGTGATGAGGTGGAAAACATGAGAATGTGATAAAAAAATGACACACATTCAGTTTCCTATAGCATATGGAAAGTTAGGGGGCACAACTGTTTAGTTTACTACTGTATATCTCAGCCCCTAACATAATGCCTGGCTTGTTAAATCAATTAATATCAAATGAAAGTTGAGGAGAGGGAGGTGGATGGAGTTGGATGTCCCATCCCAAGCCCATGACAAACATGGGTTTTTAGTGTGCATATATATCCACCACATGTGAATGAAAGAAAAATGTATACAGTTGCTAAATAATGGCCATATTCATAAAGCTTCTGCCATTGTATTTCAAAGCCAATTTTACTCCTGGACTGAATAAGTCATTGCTTGGTGGGTATGTTTCCATCCCAATACTTCTCCTGACATGGCAGAGACCCCCTCCTATATTTGCTTATTTCCAGTAAACTTAAATGTGAATGTAACAGAAAATTAGAATGAGATTCTTTCTAACTCAGTTTGAGGGAAGCAATAATCAGAATATCAAAGTAAAAGTGAGACAACCCCCCACACCATCACCACCATATGCAAATTTAAAAACAAAATGAACCTAGGAAATTTTTCCATAGCCCTTGATCCCTTAAGTCAGTTGAAAACCATATAAAGAGCTTACAGAGTGGGCAGGAGTTAGATTGGTTGAGAGATTACTTTAGAAAGGCCAGAGGCCCTAACTCACCCTTCCACCTTGGATGGGAGGAGCAAACTACTAAGGACAAACTTAAAGATTGCCAGTCAGAGAACTGTGCTCCCTATTTGGAGACACAAAGTACCAGTGCCTCACTCACACATGAGAAAACTTAAAGTGGTTCTGGATTCCCATCTAGGAAACCTGGACAGTGAGAGAAAGAGCTAACCACTTTCTGAGGGAAGCAGGAGAAGGCAGCTCTTGTAGGATCATCCCACATTTCCAGTTTTGTGGGGCAAAAGATGTGCATTCTTAAAGACCAATGGCTTGGTTGTATTGGTCTTGCTAAATAGAGCCATCAGAAGTAGACAGAGATCTTTTGCAGGGAAAAGCTGAAGGGGACCCCTTGATTGCCCAGGGGCTGATGAAGGAATGTAACACATTTTCATCTGCTCAGGTCAAGGACCTGCATGAGACAAAGACCTAGTAGAAGTATTGTCATCATGAACTGTTGGCCTCAGGTAAAGAGTATGATGCCACAGAGCCAAGCAAACCCTGGCCGATTGCCTTATCTCTCTCCATGTACCCCTCTCACCTTTGACCCTTACAGGGTTCAAACCTGCAATTCACCTGGTGAGTATAAAGACAATAGAACAGCAGAACCACACTCCCCCTCCTTCCCCAGAATTCCAATCTGAGGTTGGCCCAGGCTGGAGGAGAGGGGTCCAGATTCTTGATAATTAAACAAGACTGGACATTCCAGCTCCTGAATTGAACTGTTTTTACCAAAAGTGACTGGAGTACTTTTTATGTTCTGAGAATGACCAGAAAAAAAATGCCTGCCTAAGTCTTCATTTAAGATGGCAAAGTATGATTTTGAAGCTGAATAGTATTGTATGTCAACTATAATTTAATACATACATAGTCATGAGATATGGAATACAGCGTAGAGAATAGTCAGTGGAATTGTAATAGCTATATACGATATCAGGGACAATAGATTGGGGCAGAGGGTTATCACTTTGTGAGGGGTGAAATGTCTAACTGTTACATTGTTTTGTACACCTGAAACTAATAAAAAAAAGTATAATTTTCATAAGATAAACACATGACTCTCATAGAAGCTAGAATAACCATGTCAAAATTTATTTAACTTATTGGTGAGCAAGCCAAAGGAAATTCATGCTGGTTCAATGAATATTTGAGAAAATGAGTATTTGTGGAGACTGAATGAGGATAGGATTTTGGAAGACAGAGATTACAAACTAAAATGGCTACACTCCTACAGGGCAATAAAACCATAAGCCTTAGGGTTTTTTTTCTATCAGACAGAAATCATCTGCATCTCTACTGGACAAAAATCTAAAAGTTAACATGCAACATCACAAAGTGTGGGCTGTCATCAACAGTAACAAATGGCATATTCCCCTAGAAAGTCAAGTAATCCTTGGGTGACCCTGTGAGACGAGTCTCCAGTATGATACAAAAAACATACAGCCATCCTCTTACCTTAGTTCCAAGTTTTTAATAATTTTTCTTAATATCAATGAGGAAAAATTAGCTCTTCTTTGCCCCTGGTCAATGTTATAGGATTGTGGGAGACAACAATAAGGTTATATTTTGATCATGATCTGTGGGATATGGTTGTTCAACAGACTAGATAAATATTTTCTGGCCTAAGAAGATAGTTCATGACTTTCCTGACCAGAATACAAGAGATGTGGTGATCTAATTCATCATCAGCGTGCAAGACTCAGATGGCTGGGCTTGAGGACATAGGAAGAAAGGCTTAAGACCAAGGTCTGAATAATCAGAGAATCAGGAGAGGACAAGAGCCTGAGAAAGGCAGATCTCCAAACACAGCATTTAGGATGGTCTTTGGGTATAGAAGTAGGTACAATTTTGGAGAAAGCATAGAGGGCAAATTTGGCTTATTACACAACTTTTGTTGCTAGACTTCTCCAAAGCAAAGAAAGGATTTGTTTGCTTTTAACTGTACCCTACATTACGGTTCTATATTTTTCCAAGGAACCTAAAATTTTTTTCCTTAAAAAGAAAAACAGGCACAACTGTCTACTTGACCAAAACATTGAGGCATATTTAGTTTAACCTAGTTACTGACAGGAAACTTTAATAAACAACTCAGTGTGTTGTAGTCATTGTTCTTTGTAATTTAAGATAGTGAAATGTTCGACAACAATTCAAAATTATGTTTTGTTCCTCATCACTAGACACAAGCCAGTAGGTCCCCTACAGAGTGTTCTGACATTATGCAAATGTGTGTTGTCTCCAATTCAAAGGAACACGGTGGTTGTTTGAGAGGATGATACTATTTCCCTTGGCCACATATAGTGGTTTTGCCTTGTAACAAGCAAAATGGCATACCAGGGCCGGAAGTGCCTTTGTTTTATTTCTGTAGAAAAACTGGTTCACCACCCAGAGTTTTCGCCAGGCTGTTGTGATTCATGCTCTGTCCTTGAACAAGGCCATGAAGAGTTAACTACTGCCTATTATGGCCTGCCATCCTCCCTGTAATCTAATCTAACCCTGGACTTGGGCAGCTGACTAAGCAGTAGTCTTTCTATGGACCCCCAAGCTAAAACAAACAAAGAAGCGATATTTCTTTCCAAAGAAAAATGCTTATACTAAGAAAGCGGTGGAAATAGCAAGTGGAATAATAGAAAACTGAAAGGAAGGGGGGAAAAAACACACCATCACACGTGACCAAAAAAAAGAAAAGAAAAAAGGACACAATAGCTCTAGGAAGGAGTGGGGTGGGAAACAATCTTAGAATGGTGATCTTTTCTAACATCGAGGATGATCAGATGGTAATTTTTGAAGAATAAAAAATGTATCCTTTTTTTTCTGTAAAACCATGAAAAAGTAATCAGTCTTGCTTGATAAACGGAAAATAATTTTTGTTTAATTTGTAAAAGGAAGAGCAATGGACACAACACCAAATGTAGACCTGACAAAGGAATTCCTTAAAATTACAGATAAAAAGGTCTTTTGCAAATCCAGTACTTGTTTGTTTAAGAAATCAGTAAATATTGGCAAAAATTTTTTTTTTCAAAATCCCTCCATATTTTCACACACTGTATAACGAGGACTAGTGACTTTTAAGTATAGTAACCTAAGTAATAGAGTTAATATTTGCTCTAATTTTTCATTACCAGAGAATTGATTTGATGAATAATAGCCCTAGCCTTTTATATTTGTCAGGTACTAATTTTGCACTAATAATGAGAACATTAAAAAAAAAAAAAGTTAAAAAACAAATGCTTTGATTCCCAATTACATACACTAAAAGATAAAAATTAGAGAGCGATAGATACATATAACCCCAATTACTTACATATGCCTTTGGATTGAATACATTTTTTACTTCTAGTTGAATCTAGTTCAAGTAGGGAATTATAATCTTTCAAACAAACAAGTGAAATAACACTGAAGCCTCAAGACGGAATTACGGTCCACTTCTCCCATTGCTTCACAGACTTAACTTAGACCAGGCCTGCCTCCTCCCTCTAAGCTCCCTTTTCTAGAAAACACATTTCATAAAATGAGATAAAGAAATAGGGGGAAATTAACTGCTGTTTAAAAGGCTTTTCTGTGCAGTTGAGGCAGGGGTAAAAAGAAAAGGTAATGCAAGAAGCTGAGTTGAAATGTAGAACTTGGACATAGTAAATGAATTCTTTGACCTTCAAATCTCTAAAGTCCAGCTCCTGCTATGAAGTCCAGCTAAGACCTAAACCAGAGTCATACTCATTTACATATGTGGTGACAATGTTGTGTGCATCACTTTGGTGATGAGTGATAAGATAGGGAGAAATGATTTGACTGACATTTTCCTACAGTTGAATGAAAAGACACCTTTCTTTTGCCTTTCGGTGTAGGAGAAGGAATGAAGAAACTGGGTGCTGACTTTATCTTAATTTGATTCATAGTAATAAAGAGAGAAGAGATGGACTTAGACTCCTTCAGTGGCTGTCCCCGAAAGTGTGATAGTGTCCATGTTTTTATCAGTTTTACACAGATGTGACTATGAAACCATGCATCTCATTTAAGTAACTACAAATCACTGTCAATTATTTAAAGCCAACAAAACAGTGTAGCGGTTTTAAGTTCAATGATGTTAAGTATTGTATATAAATACATTAGAGGCAAAGTTCAGTGGATGACAATTGTGCAATCGTATGTTACAGATGCTGTAAATTATTTTTAATAAACAAAATTGTATTATCACATTAAAAAAAACAAAACAAAAAACAAGAAAGGTAGTGAGAACCCCAGCAGAGGATTTAAAAGTTGTGTGTCGGGGCCCCTGGATGGCTCAGATGGTTAGAGTGCGAGCTCTCAACTACAAGGTTGCCATTCAGTTCCCCCATGGGATGGTGGGCTGTGCCCCCAGCGACTAAAGATTGAAAACTGGCAACTGGACTTGGAGCTGAGCTGCACCCTCCACTAGATTGAAGGACAATGACTTGGATCTGATGGACCCTGGAAAAACACAGTGTTTCCCAATATTCCCCAATGAAAAAAAAAAAAAAAAAAAGTTGTGTGTCATTCCCTCTATGGAAAAAAAATATGAATGATATTTTTGTATTCTTGTGGAAATTGAATTGCAAACTCTCTTTGGCAGAAAGAATGAGGAATGAGTATTGGTCTTTGACTGCATAACAGGTTTAAGTATTAGCCACCTTTTGGGAGGGCGGGGAGTTTTTGATATGTTTAGAGGCTAGAAACGAGCTCTTAATTGTCTTTCACACAGGGAGCTCTCAGGAAAATGATAGCTACCATTTATTAAATGCCTACTGTGTGCCAGGCACACTGTAGGCACTTTAAGTGTGTTATTCTAGAATATCCCAGTAATAAAAAAAATTCTGCATTAAAAAAAATTCTGCATTATTCTATAAAGTTCCAGTACCTGATACTAATGAGCCTCATTGCTGAAAAACACAATATTGTATGTGCTCTGACCCATATAAGCACTAACTGCTAGTGAGTTTTTTCATACGTCTCATTCTACTACATTTTAGAATAACCCAAGTTAGTTCTTTAAAAAACTGAGTTGATTTTTAATGGTCATGCTTTACGATCTTTGATAATTCCTGAAAATATTTTTTTATTGTTTTCATGAACATAGCAAAAACAATGAAAAACAAACGCTTACTGGGAAAGAAAAAAAAAAATCCATGGATAAGATAGATATTTTTAGATAGAAACCATTCACTGATGGGTGTTATTCATGGAAAACCATAATATTTGTGAAATTGATTCTGAATTTCAAATGGAAAATTCAGTTACGGATATTTCCTACTTTTTTTTTTTTTTTAAAGATTTTATTGGGGAAAGGGAACAGGACTTTATTGGGGAACAGTGCGTACTTCCAGAACTTTTTTCCAAGTCAAGTTGTTGTCCTTTCAGTCTTAGTTGTGGAGGGTGCAGCTCGGCTCCAGGTCCAGTTGCCGTTTCTAATTGCAGGGGGCGCAGCTCACCATCCCTTGCGGGACTCGAGGAATTGAACTGGCAACCTTGTGTTTGAGTGCCCACTGGCCCATGTGGGAATCGAACCAGCAGCCTTCAGAGTTAGGAGCACGGAGCTCCAACCCCCTGAGCCACAGGGCCGGCCCCCACATATTTATTTATGCTTTAATAGAAAGGCAAAAGGCATTTAGTATAGGGACATTCAAAATATCTTTATATTCATTTAAGACACAGTTTTGTTTTCCAGATGTATTAAAGAAAATGCTTTTCAACATATGAAATCACCTGATTTGTATACTGAGGACATTTATATTAAATCTGGTAACCCCTGAACATCAAATAGGGTGCTATGGATACCCATCTAGGTTTATGAACATTTTACCTCTTGTTTTTTTTTATTCTAGAAAGTACTACTAAAATCCTTCCAATTTGGCCTTTAAATGAGACACGTCTTGTTGCCACTGCTCTTTGCCAGTCATTTATTTACTCATTTATTTATTCAACCTTTATTTCATACATATAATATATGGTAAATATTGTAGATTCAAAGAGAAAAAAGAAACAGCCCTCTTTTTAAAATTATCTTACATTGCAGGAATCATAATTTTAACACAAAATGATGTGCTATAATTATGTACTGAGTTATGTAAAAGTGCTTTGAGAATATAGAGAAGGAAACTTTTAACTGTTGAAAGGATATGGGGGATATATATATATATATATATATATATATATATATATATATATAAATAAATAAATAAATAGGAGTTAGCCACCGCATAAGGGGGAAGGGGCAGGAGGAAGGAATTGCAGCGTTGTAAGCAAAAGAAAACAGCCTGTTCAGACAAGAGGTTGGGAGAAAAGGATATCAGATTCTAGAAATAAGTACGAGTAAGCCTGAAGCACAGAGTTGTTGGATGGAGGAAGAGTTAACCTGTGACTAAAAAGGACACAGATGAGGACCAGACCACAAAGGCTGAGGGTAAGGATTTTAACCAAATGGCCAGTTGGAGAGTTTAAACTGGGAAGGAAGTAACGTGACCAGGTGCTCTGTTTAAAAGTTCCTTTTAGCTGTTGTGTGAAAGATAGCTCCTTCACCTGGTCACCAGCAAGAATCTGCTGTAGAAATTTGAGTATGAAATAATGAAGATCTAAGTAAAATTAGTAGACGTGGGAGGTATTTGGGAGGCAGCAGCAACAAAATCGAATGACAGACTGATATGGGAAGAAGAGAAAGGGAAGGAATAGAGGACAGCTTCCAGATTTCTAGATTGGCCAAATGGATTCTGATGTCACTAGCTGAGACTATGAGTATATAGTATCAGGAGGAGAAGCAGAATCATGGGAAGATAATGAATTCTCTTTGTGACATGTTGAATTTGAGGTGCTTGGGAGATATACAAGTGGAGAATTCTGAGCCAGATTAAAAACGTCAGGCATTGAAAGATTATATTTAGTGCCCTAGTGCCAGCAACTGAACTAAAAACAATGCAAAACCATACAAATATAAGGCCAAAAATTGTTTGTTTGTTTTTTCTAATAATGACCACTTTGTTACTTTTAAAAACCATTACCAAAGATATAGATTTAAAAATATATGTTATATGTATTTATATAAATACTGGGGTGCCAAAATATTGTACACATTTAAGAGATGTTACCTATGTATTACTTTTCAAAGTTGAATTGAATTACAGTAGCAATGTGTAGTATGACGTTCGCTCAAAAGATGGCCTTCATCAAATGAATGCTAGCGTCATTCATTATATTACCATTTTAATACAGTTTTTTCCTTTCTTAAAATGTGAATACTTTTTTTGGCACCCTCTGTACGTTTATATGCTACTTTTTTTTTCTGCCACTGCCTGGCACATGACAGAAACATGTGCATAGACAGACTGCCTATTGGGTAATCCAGGCTGGGAGATGCGAGCAGGCAGCGGTCAATCCTACTTCCTTCTCTACAGCTTCCCACATGCTGAAGAATTCACATATCTGCCCACAGCAAATGTACTTAGGGTTTTATACTAACATAAGCCCACAGAAATCAAGCAGAAAGAAACATTTCTTATGTGTCTGACTAGATCCAGTTCATGAGTCTCATTCATGGCTGTTCTTGTTCTGTATCCATTTCAAGTCAAAGCATTTGGACCACTGCTTACTTTCTCATTTGATACAATCCTTGCATTTCCATGTCTGACTACCCATTAAGTAAAGAGCACATGTTTTCCATATGCCAATGTTTTTCAAATGGTTTCTATCAGAATCTCCTGGAGGGTTTGTTAAGCTAGATTGTTGGGTCCCACCCCCAGGGATTCTGATTCAATAGGTCTGAGATGGGGCCAGAGAATTTACTTTTCTAACAAGTTTACAGGTGATTCTGCTATTGCTGGTCCAGAAAGTGCAATGTAAGATGCCAGTTTATCACAGTCAAAACAATGAAAAGAAAATTGAGACGATAAATTAATTTTTAAAATTCACGGAAGTAGACATAAGGAAAAACTTGCTAAAAGTAGGATATGTTCATTCTGAAAGGACAACCCTGATAATTGAGGTGGGCAGTCTTGCTTTTGAATAAAATGAGATTATTTGCCATGACATTCTACTTTGTTTTGGTTTCGGAAAGCTGACCCTAAAAATATTTACAGGCAAGCATAGAAAATCTCCCTACTTCTATTCAAAATGCAGTTGATGATAAGATGGACAAAACAACTAATTCTGCATTTCAAGTCTAGATAGCTATCACACATCATGGCATAGAACAAGACTGATCCTTGGAGAGAATAAACATTTGAGTTTATAGGTCTTAGTTAAGCGGCTGTCTTTAATTGCTTGGTTTCTGAATTTTCATCAACCACAAGCCCTTCTCTGAGCAAACACTGACTTTGTCATTCAGTAAATAATCTTCATTGGCTACTTCACTCAGGCCACTATTAACTTAGAAAAATAATGCCAGTAGCAGGAATTTTAAAATGGCAGGACAGTGGGGGTATAAATCATATTTAAAAAGAGAAGTTAACATAACATGGAAACAGACTGGTAATATAATTTTTTAAGATATTTTCAGTTGAATAGAATTTAGAATTTTCATACAACTTTGGTATGACCCAGGTAGCTCCCACCTTAGAAATGAATTCTATCTGAAAACCTCAGTGGAAAGTAATTTGCTTGGAATTTGAACAATTTCCAAATGACTTTATTGCACTATAACAGTCTAACTAAGGTTGCTAAGGGATTGTTTTATCTCTACATACATATAAAATTTCCAAGTAAAGATCTACCTCAGTTATCTTGAGGATTTTGTACAAGGTATACAAAAAAATTTTGTAATGTAAACTTTCTTTTTGATGGACTATTTTCAAAAGCACGAAATGGGAATAGGTATTGCTTCATTACTAGCTGTGTGGTCTTGGGGAAGTCAGTTACCTCCTCCTAATTTGTTTCCTCACTAGTAAACTGGTAGTGTTGTCCAAGAGCACTAGAAACAATGCGTAACTTTTAGTGCTAGTGAAGAGCGTTGAGACAATGTATGTAAATTCTCCTTCCGTCACACTGCAGGGTGCTCTCAGTATCATAATACAGAATACTTGTATGTTTATTAGCCACACATTCTGAAGCAGGAAGAATACTAGGAATATTCATGTTATTCTATTTAGTCATCAAAATAATCCTATGAAGTAAATATTATTATTTTATTGCTGTAAGCAAAGAATAGAAAATAGTTTAAAATTTTAATATTAAAAATAAATCCCTAAGGAACAAAATTGATTTAAGGAGAAGGATAATACCTTGGACCAACATTAGTTATAATTACAACTATTATCTTGCTGACCCTTGCAATTACCCTATGATTTTGGAATGATTATCTTTTCCATTTTATATATAAGTATTCTGGTACTCAGCATATTTCAGAGTCTAATCTATAGAAGGTATTATGGGACCAGGAATTATGTGTAAGAGATTCAGGTTTATATAATTCCCGTATCAGTTACAAAGCAGTGGTTCCAGTCTAGGACAATGTGGACACAGGATAGAATAGTCTATAGAAGGTGGCCAATGGGAGAGTGATAAGAAAAGTCAGGTGTAATCCATTGGTTGAATGTGCCAGCCATTCCAAAATCAGGTGTTTATAATCTGGGGAATGTCTGCATTTGATTGATATAAAATTTGCTAATACTCGAACTCTGTATTCAAAAATTAGTTATCTCTTGGTTCATAAGGAAATTATTTATAAATGGTTTCCTTAACTATGGAGAAATAAATCCTTTCCAATGAATCAGATTTTTCAGCCAGTACATTACATATGAGACCAGAATCTAAACGATTTCTGAAGCAAAAAACAAGTTGATGTTAACTATTTTAATGTCCTATCCTGGTTATGATGTACATCAGGTTACCAGTATAGTGTGAAGCACAACCCACGTGACTCGGGATCCACGTTATTACCAATCTGGATATTGACTGAAGTTAGCTAAGCTTTATCTTATTAGCTATCACAGGTTAAGAAAGTTCTGCTTAGAGAGTCTTAGCAAGATGATGGAGTAGATAAACACTGTGCCGGCATTCTTCTGTGAACACATTAAAATTACAACTAATTTACAAAATCAATCAACCTGAAGAACCATCTCTAGTCTAGCCGAACAGAAGTCCTATAACTCAAAATATAAAGAAGCCACAACGAGACTGGTAGGAGGTACAGAGATGCGAAATCAGCCCCAAACCTCTACGTGGCTGTTCAGAATCAGGAGGGATATCTTGGCCATGGAGGTTCCCCACCCCATGGAGGAGCAAGGGACCCCAGCCCCCTACAACTGGCTTCCCAGCCAGGTGTACTGGTGCCAGGAAGAGGAGCACCCACAACAGCTGGATGTGAAAACTAGTGGGGATTCGACCGTTTGGGTGGAACAGAAGGCAACAGGAAACCCAGCCATCCTCTTGAACAACCCATAAACAGACTCACTCACTTGCAGGCACTCACCTTGGGCTTCAGCAAAGGGGGTGGTGACTCAGGGGACCTTGGAGACATGCGGGGGAGGGCAGACTGAGTTGTGTGGCTTGGAGGATAGTGGCTGGAGGATGGTCATCATTTATCCGGTGAGGGGTCCTCCTTCTGAACAGCTGGCAGTTGAGCGCTATCTTGCCTGTTTTGAGCCCGTCCCCACAGGCAAAATCTAAATCTGATTGGCCCAGTGAACTACAATGCTCTGCCCTGCCCCGCTGACTCAGCTGGGACCCCTCCCCACCCAACTCGCACACAGCCAGAAGTACTTTGTGGTGAGCAGCCAGCCCCGCCCACGTTGTACTCTTTCTTAGAAAATTATCTTACTCTGGCTGGCCCCAGGTGGATGGTGACCAGCCTCAGTGTGCTCTGAGACTTTTGCTAGGTTGCTCAGTACTGGCCACAAACCGTAATTAGAATGGCAAAGATTAAAGACAAGGAGAGAATCCTAAAAGCAGCAAGAGAAAGGCAACTAGTGACTTATAAGGGAGCTCCCATGAGAATGTCAGCTGATTTCTCAACAGAAACTTTACAGGCCGGAAGGAACAGGCACAAAATATTCAAGGTTATGAAAAACAAGGGCCTACAACTAAGATTACTTTACCCAGCAAAGCTATCATTTAGAATTAGACAAAGAGCTTCCCAGATAAGAAAAAGCTAAAGGAGTTGATCACCACCAAACCAGTATTACAAGGAATGTTAGAGGGACTTCTTTAAGATGGAAAAAAACAAATCAAAATTATGAATAATAATAAAATGGCAATAGCTACATATCAACAATTACTTTCAATGTAAATTGATTAAATGCTTCAATCAAAAGACATATGAGGGCTGAATGGATAAGGAAATAAAACCCTTACATATGCTGCCTACAAGAGACTCACTTCAGATTGAAAGACACACAGAGACAGAAAAGTAAAGGGATGGAAAAAGATATTTCATGAAAATGAAAAAAAAAGAAAAAAAAAAAAAAGCTGGGGTAGCAATACTTATACCAGAAAAAATAGACTTTCAAACAAAGGCTATAAGAAGAGACAATGAAGGACCCAGTAATCCCACTTCAGGGTATTTATCCAAAAAACCCAAAACTCTACTTTGAGGAGACATTTGCATCCATATGTTTATTGCAGCATTTTTTTTGCAATGGCCAAGATGTGGAGGCAGCCTGGGTGTCCATCGGTGGATGAATGGATAAAGAAAAGGTGGTAAAGGGTAAGGGGAATAAGAGCTCCAAGTTTCCAGGTATAAAACAAATAAGTCATAGGGACGTAATATACAGCACAGGGAATATAGTCAATTCTACTGCGATAGTTCAGTGTCAGATGGTTGCTGGACTCATCATGGTGATCGCTTCTTTAGGTGTATAAATGTTAAATAACTATGGTGTACCCCTGAATTGAATATAATATTGTATTTTAGCTATATTTTAAATAAAACTCTTTTAAAAAGAACGTTTTGCTTATAGATAACACAGATCTTAAGGAATAAGGTGAGAAAGATCTTTAAGAAAACGGGATATAAGATACAACAGATTTGGTCATTCAAACAACTTGTATTGTCTCTTCTCTGAATGGAATTTTTAAGAATCAATTTACCAGCTGAACACTATTACTTGTTACACATTAGGGTAGGTGCTAAAAACACGAATATGATAAGAATATTCTTGCCCTACAGGATTTCACTGTCTAATGGGAGGACATGGTACACTGCTAGTTACAATACAAGATTAGCCCCATAATAGAGGCATGGATTTACAGCTAGGAGAGGGATGAGTCTTGGAAAGGCATTATGCATCTTTCTCCAGGCCTGACTTCCAAATAAGTATTTGCTTTCTTTCTTTCCTTTTTTAAAAAAAAATAAACTTTATTGGGAAATATTGGGGGACTGTGTTTCTCCAGGGCCCATCAGCTCCAAGTTGTTGTCCTTCAATCTAGTTTTGGAGGGCATAGTTCAACTCCAAGTCTGGTTGTTGTTTTCAATCTTTAGTTGCAGGAGGAGCAGCTCACTGGCCCATGTGGGAATCAAAGTAGTGACCCTGTTGTTCAGAGCTCACGCTCTAACCAACTGAGCCGTCTGGCCGCCCTTGCTTTCTTTCTTGAACCCAAATTGTCCTTGATTCTTTTTGTTTTGTTCCCTCACCCAGCTTCCCCGAATTTTGACATCAAAATTAAGAAGTTAACATTGGTACAGCATTTTATTAGAATGGGTCTTCTTTGTCCCCAAACTGTGACAGTTCCTCAGACTTTTCTTGTCATTTAGGACCTTAACACTTTTCAAGATACCTGATCAGATCAGGTATTTTGTAGAGTATCCTCCGTTTGGGTTTGACTTGTGTTTTCTCATAATTATACCAAGGTTAAGGATGAAGGGAAGCAATACCACAGGAAGGATGTGCCCTTTTCAGTGCATGATGTCAGGGGATACAGGGTGTTACTATCCCTCATTATTGGGGATGTTTATCTTGATCGCTTGTTTTAGGTGATGTCTGCCATGAGAAACACACGGTTCCCCAATATTCCACAATATAAATAAATAAATAAATATTTAATTAAAATATTTTAAAATATTTAATTAAAACATTTAATTAAAAATAAATAAATAAATAAATAAATATTTCAGGGCAATCCCTGATGTTTTGACTGAAGAAATCATCCAGACCTTTTTTATTTTTTTTGAAAATAGTCTTATTGATGGTACTGAGTCATTGAATAGTAAAACCATAGTATTACAAACCTAGAAATGGGATTCGTTTATATGAAGAACATCCAAGTACAAGGTCTATGTATGTAACCTGCAAATGAATGTTCTATTAAAGTCTTTAAACCCAAATTTTCCAGGGAGAATGAGAAAACGAAGAGAAAAATGAAGGATAACTATTGATGACTGGGGCACATATACATAGAGTGTGTAATAAACACATTGAGGGTCTCTCCATTCCTAATTAGTATACCACTTGAATTTAGGGAACCATTAATCCTAAAGGTGGAGAACAGATCCTCTCAAATTTGCATCTGTAATAGGTATGAAAGGTACTTTTTTCTAGGGTTTCCCCCAGAAGGGATGACCACCCCCTTTAAGTCAGGATTTACTCCCCTCTAAAGCACTGACCTTCATGAATGACATAATTAAGAAGTAAACTTCAAGAAAAATATTTCTCTGGAAAATTGTCAGATGGGACACTAACCCTAGATAAGATAGTAGATTTATTAGTTAGCTGTAAACACTCATACTATAGAAATATTCAGAGGAGAACAGGCATGAAATTCCTGTTTGCTTGCTGTTAGTAGAACAAAGTTTGCTGTGCAAAGCTAAAGATATACTAACATTTTCCCATAATAGATAATAATCAGGTTATGGAGAAATACTAGCACAACTTCTTACAAAACATTGGTTGACAAATCTGACTAATATTGCCACACTTAATTATGCTAAATATCCTATTTGAGAAAAAAATGTAGAAGCCTACAGAAAATACTAACAGTGGTAATCCCCTGGGGAAATGTTTCGGAGTATTCTACTTTCTCATTTGCAGTTCTGTACTATTGGATTTTGTTTATTGATTGACCATGATTAGGTACTCTTTTTAAATTGAAAATAAATCAGACAGGAAATTTTTTAAAAATCCTATTTCTAGTAAATACACAAAGTGAAATTAAGGGAACAAGATATTAAATTCATCTCAGTAGAGGTTAGTTAACTGAGGTATCCAAAGGACATGGTTAAAAGGTAATTGTTTTACAACTATAGCTTGAAAACGGGATTCTAATTGTATAGGAGTCCTTGGATTCCAGACTCTCTGGATGTTTAGGCACTACATAGAGGTTTCCCATCGGAATCAGTTTATAGTTTAACAAAGCAAAAGTTGAGAAGATCGGTTTGCTCATTTAGATTTTGCAGCGTTTAGAATCATGCCCCAAAATTTAAAATTAAAGGGGCCAAGATAAAACTGTGTTTGTGTTCTGTGAAAAGTAATAAAATAACTCATTGATAGAAATGGAATTTCACTAAAGGTTGAATGTTTTGTTTTTTACATAATTACGTAATAGATAGTAAACTGGAGTACCTATTCATGAAAAAGACAAATGGGGAAATGCCTTAAAAAATATCATAGATACTGAAAAAAAGGAATCGATAAGGTTTACCCAGGCCACACCTAAAAGCAAAGATTCCAATTTCTCCTCAGAGAATTATCTTTCCCCCTAGCACCTGGGCAGCTTCCGCCTTCCCACTCCTGGAGAATGACAGCCTGCATTCCCTCCTGAACTCCAGGGGAGTGCTCAGTGCATAACTCCACAAGGAACACAGAATCCTGGCAAATTAAATGGTAGGTAAACACAGGAACAGGACAGGATACAGAAAAAGTAAACATGAACAGGAAATAGCTCTTTTGCCAAAAAAAAAAAAAAAAAAAATTTAAGTCAATACTTAACAAATGTTACCCCAATGAAGCACATTCATGGGGTTTTCTCAAACATTTTTCTGTTTTCTTTTAATACAACATCACCAAATCATTGCAAACATTTATTCATTTTTACTTTAGCATTTGAGTCGCTATGTTCTATTTAAATTACTTTAGTTTTAAAGGGCCCTTAGATAATTTTGTAACAATGTTTCGAAGTAAGAAAAGGCTACGTATATTAAGTGCCTCAATAGTAAACAGGGTCAACTTTGAAAAGATACTCATGTTGCTATGTTTGAGGAAAATGCTTGTACAAATTTATTAAGCAGTTAAATACTACATATATAAAATACTTCTTGCTTCTGATTTCTTAGAGCTCTTTTGTTTTCTTCTCCATTAAGCTTATTCTGGGTTTGAAACAGGGTTTGCTCCACAGATAATGATGCTTGTGGTGGTAATGAGAGAAAAAGAAAAGTAATTCCAGAAATGCCTAGGGAGAAACTTTGAATGATTCTTGTGCAACCATTGCAGTCTTTTTTTTCTTTAAAGCTCTGAAAAGTCTGTCACACCAGGCATTCCTCATCTCCACTGCAGGACTTGGAGCCGTCCCACCAGGATTCCACCTGTCTCCCCTTTCCCCTTCAGCTCTCCAAGTTTCCTTTCCCAGAGGCGTAGGCAGCATTCCTCCGAGAGTGGATTCCTCAACTTGGCTTTTCCTGGCTGCCTGGCTTCACGTGACGTCCCCTAACACCTGTACCGGCTACAGCTAACAGCGCCCCCATCCCCTCCGCCAGGTACCGACCCGGCCTGCCTCCCTCTTCCACAGGAGGTCACGGACCTGGTGCCAGCCTCGCTCGGGCCGGCAGGGGAGGGGCTGAGCTCCGGCCACAACAGCAGCTAGAGCCCTTGCAGCCTGATTATCACATGACTCGACGGCGACGGTAGCCGTGGCAGCAGCCTTGCCGGCTCCGCGGGCTCTCCTGGTGGTCTCAGTTGTGCTCACGCAGGAGTCGAGCACAGCCGGCAGGGAAGGGACCTGCTGCAGCTGCGGCCGCCCAGCGGCTCCCGGAGCGCGCGGCGTCGCTCCCTGCCCCGCCGGCCCGCTCCATGCCTCTCGGTTGCGGAAGTGTAGCGGGGGGAGGCGGCAGCACCGAGCGCGGGAGGCCCGAGCTCGGCCCCCTGCAGCTCTAGGCTCTGGGAGTCGCGCGGCGCGTCCCAGCGGCCCGGCTGCTCGTGCGCCCGGCGCCCGCCGCAGCCTGCATGCCCCGCGCTGCGCCTCGCCGGGCCCGGGTCTCCGCCTCCCGCTCGCACCGCTGCTGCCGGGCGCCAGAGTAATATGCTCACTCGAGTGAAATCTGCCGTGGCCAATTTCATGGGCGGCATCATGGCTGGCAGCTCAGGCTCCGAGCACGGCGGCGGCGGCTGCGGAGGCTCGGACCTGCCCCTGCGTTTTCCCTACGGGCGACCGGAGTTCCTCGGGCTGTCTCAGGACGAAGTGGAGTGCAGCGCCGACCACATCGCCCGCCCCATCCTCATCCTCAAGGAGACCCGGCGGCTGCCTTGGGCCACTGGCTACGCAGAGTGAGTGCAGCGACACCGGTCTCCGCGCGGCCCTTCCCCGCACGCTTCCAGCCTTCCTCTCTCCTTGTTCCTCCGCCCCAGGGCTCTCTGGCTGCCGGCGTCCAGGCCTCGGCGGGTACCTCTTAACTTGCACTGGCCATTTCTGCCTTCTCCCACTCCCCTTTCCCCCAAACCCAAGGACGCGGCGTAGTGGTGGTAGATTGATGGGTGCAGCGCTGGGCCGTGGGAAGGCTAAGGTTGGACGGGTCTGTGATTCGGGGGGTTATCACACTTGGAATAAAGTGCGCAGACCAGTTTTTGCTGAAGTTTGAAACAGAGCCGGGAAATCTAGCATCTGTGCAGCCCCCCCACTCAATCTTTGCGCTTCTGCCTGAAGTTTGTGGGGCACAGCCTGGAGGAGCCGTCCCTGCGCCGGGGAGGGAGGGGGTGGCGGATGTCCGAGCCCTGGAGGCGGCCGCGTTGGCTGTCGTGGTTGCACATTTCAGAAGGTCTCAGTTTCTCCCACTTCAGCCTAACAGCTCCTATTCGCTTCTCCTTTAGCAGGGAGTAAAACTCTGCGCGTTCGTTAAACGCCAATACTATTTCCCCCCAATCTTTGGGCAGGGGTCAGCTTATTTCAGATATTTAATGATAGCAATGTGGTATTCAGCTTTGGCGATTGTGTGAGCCTTTGAGTGATTTACTATTTCAAGAACAGATTGAGTTGGGTTGACAACCTGGCGTGGAACTGGGAAAGGAGGGAGGATTTTAGTGGCCTCTGCCCCACTCTACGGCTACTCCTCCATTGACTGTTAATGACCATCTTATGAATGGTAGGATATGTAATGTTTCTCCTCCTATTCAGCGGTATGAAACTGGCAAACTCAGAAGGTGGGATTTAGAAGACCGAGCTCCGGGGTTAATAGTGACCTGGTGGGTGCAAAAGTGCACGTAAAACCCCTATGCCTGGCACACCTGCCCCTTTTCCTTTAACTCAGTCCGCTCTGTAATCTTGGCCCTTCTCTACCCCTGCACAGCCTTGCCCGCTGATTGGTTCATCCAGTAACCAATCATCTCTCCCGACGCCTGGGTGCTTTGATGCTGACCCTGTTCTGGTGGCCCGGATACCCCAGGGCAGGCATGATTCCCGACGCTCCGGGTTCCGGTGCGAGAGATGACCTGGAAGATGCTCTGCCTAGAATATCGAATTCTCTTTTCCTTCCTCTTTCATCATATAACAGTTTCTCTACGGGCTGAAATAGAAAATGTGTATAAATGGGGGAGATAGCTGGAGTGTGAAAGATAAGAAACAAGTGAAAGTGATGGATGCTAAAACAATAAAAATTAACATATAATGAAGGATAGGCGAGGTAGAGAACTTTGGGGGTGAGGAAATACAAAATTGCTTTGTGACTTCCAGGAGAAAACCAAAACAAAAATAAACACCTGTGTAAGGAAGACTTAAAGGAGGGAAAAGTGCCTGCCAAAACATACCAAGCACTGTTTCTTGACTTAAATAAGAAAAAAATTGTTTAAAAGCCCATTTGGACCCTTTGCAAGATAAGCAACTTGGAGACATACTCCATCCTGCAATTGTGTAGATGGGGCCCTGTGCCTGCCAAAAACCTGAATATGTTGGATTCAGTTGTCCCTTGAGTGGTTTTCCAGGGCAAGGGCACCTGTCTGAGGGGCAGAAAAACAGGCAAATGGTGAGAAAGTTATAAGAGAGGTAAAGGAAGATGCTAAAACACGGAATGTAGAAGCTACTTGGACACAATAAAACGGGTACCTCAGGTAAGCAGGAAGGAAAGGGGGGAAAAAACCCACCAGTTTCAGAATGTTTGGATCCTATGGTGGTCACATGATAGGCCAAGGGCTGAAAAAAATATAAGGTTACCTGCAATGAGACATGTGGGAGATAGTACTTACAGGGCTCTACCTTCTAGCTGGGCCTCAGTTTCTTTATCTCTAAGAAGCTTATCATTTCCTAGACCAGGACAAGAAAGATGTTCAACTTGAAGGTTAGAGGGGCCACTGTAAAATGTTTAATTTTTTAAAGTAGTTATAAAAGTAGTACATACTTGTTAATTCAAGCAAAGCCCCGTATACAAATATAAGCTTCCCCCACTACCCCTCACTCCCTAAGGGTAATGACAGTTCAGTCTTTGAGTGGTGTGTATGCCTTTCTATACTTAGATGCACCTATATATATGTATCATGCCTTTCTTTTTTCTTCCCCAAATATGCTCGTACTAAGCATGTTATTCTGTAACGTTTGCACAAAATACAGTGTCATGGACTTTATTCCAAGTCAATACATATAGAATTACCTCATTAAAAAAATGTATACATATTACTAATAATAGCTAATAACATAATGCTTAGTGTTTAATGCTTACACTATTTCCCAAGATTGTATCATAATCATTTAATTCTCACAACAACCCTATAAGGTAGGCAGGCACTACCATTTGCATTTTATAAATGAAGATACAGAGGCACGGGATGGCTAAGCAACTTGCCCAGAGTCATACTCCCTTTGCAGAGCCTGTATTTGAACCCAAGCAGTCTGCCTCTGGAACCCACAACAACAAACTGCCTTCTTACAGTGGATGAAATAAATGATGGTGCATCCGTCTGTACCCACGGTTAATCACTAGCTTGCTGCCTCTCTGTCAGATGTACTGTACCACTTCCTCAAACCTTGAACTATATATAGTTTATCTTCCTACAAAAATACATCTTGAATAATCAAAATGGCTGAAATAGGGAAGGGGAGAGAAAGACAAGTGGGAACTTGTCTTTGTGGTCAGAAGCTGCTACCCGTAATACTGCCCTTTGCTACAGGATGTACTGGGAGGAGGAATTGTCTTTGTTCTAGAGGGCACTTGAGAAGAAGAGCATTGGTAGGAAGATTCTTGCTCAGAGAGTGGGGATAAGAGAGATGCTAGTGAGTCAAGGCCTGAGTCAGAAGTGGTTTGCTTACCTTTCTAGAAAAATGAGCTACTTTCTAAGCTTTCCTGGGGAGGAAGAATTGGCATCACTTGGTGAGTGAGTGAGGAATTAAAGAGTGGAGCTCCAGTGTTGATGACCTTTTAGATGGTAGAAAAATTGAGAAGTGGTTTATTGGTTGCCACTGACTGTTAATCCCTTTCAAGAAGAGATACTCTATAGGTTATAGAACTAGAGAATTAGCTTATGCAATCCCAGTGAGACTTGGGGATCCAGAAACCGAAGACCCTCGTTTATTAATAGTTACTGGCATTGGGCTAGATGGAATTTCCCGGCTCCTCAAAAGCTTTCCTATGTGGCTGAAAAGTTTAGCCGCTTGATTAAGGGCTATGTGCTAGGTTGTAGAGCTCTGTAAAGCACTGCAGTTATAGGTAACATTCACAGAGCTAAAAACTTTCCCCAAACTTGCATTAATGAGTTTTATTTTTGAGTTTGGCTTTGAAATCACTGACAGCCTGTTAGATCTGCTCAGAGAGAGCCCAGGGGAGGCAACAGTCTGACCCAGAGACTCCACCCAGCAGCTACTTCCTTTCTCTCTCCCCAAGTTTAAATACCACCCAAGTGGTCCCGGTGCTTCAGAGACCTGAAGTTGGTTCAGTTTTTAATGGATGAGCAGCCCATTTTGACTTTTTTTCCATCTTGACCTCTTTGTCCAACCTTTCTCCTGTTGATGGTCAGTTGGATTTAGACATACAAGTGAGCATGGAGTTTGTGCCTGAAACTACAGCAGTAGAGAATGGCGAAGAATGTGCAGTGCTCTGTATGTGAAAGCGTCATATTCAGGTTTTTATCAGTGATCAATTTCTTTGCTTCTGCAGAAAGGATAGATAATAATTACAGCATAATTTTACTTAGGTTATAACTGTAACTATGCAATTCTTTTTTCTACCCTAGTACCTTTCTTATACAAGTGCCCTAGATGTGGGTACAAAACAAAGTTATCTTCAGTTTCTGTCAAATGCATAACATAAGTTCTTTGTGTCTCACAAAGTTCAAAATTGTGAAATTTTGGATAAAATCATCTTATTTAAATCCTGCAAACAGCCTGTAAGTATTTGGATTTATTTGGGAATCTATAGGTTGTTCTGTCTCCCCAGTCATTGGCACTAATTAGCAATTAAATTACCAGTAAATCCCATCAGTTGCCTGGGCAGTGATGTTAACAGAAAAAACACTAGTTCTCTCTTTCCTAAAGTTCAGGATGATCCGGGTCTTTCTTTTTCCATTCTAACCTCCTCTACTACACCCACCCCTCCTTAAACATCTTAGCAGAGCTCCTGCCTGGGAACTTATTGATTAACTTGCAAGAACCTCCAGGTTCTGCATTTCTTGTGTGATAAAAAAAGAAATGTGTGTTGGGGGTCTCTTATTTAACAGAGCTCTCCAAGGCACTTATTTGCAGATGATTCAAAAGTCCAAAGTAGTCTAAAATATTTCTCTTACATTTCTGGTAACCTGTATAAGATATTTTCCTATTTTAAAGCAGGTGGCTAAGCTCTCCATTTTTCAAATGCAACATTATAATGAACTCATCCCCATGAGGGTGTAGCTCCTGGATTGTCCTTTCACTTAGAAAACTGCTTCCTTCAAAGACTAGTGATGCTTCAAGCAGACGATTTAACCATTCTGAGGGGTTGTGTTTATTATCCTGTGTGTCAGCCTTAGTTAGGTAAACATCATCTCTGATACGCCCTACCACAAAGTGCTTCTTAATGATCATTACAGCAATATCAATGGATAACTTAAAACTGCATACTAGAATTGTTTTCTCAAAATACATTATTGAAGATAATTGACATATAACATTAGTTTCAGGTATACAACATAATTCTACATATGTGTATATTGTGAAATAATCACAGTAAGTCTGGTTAACACCCTTCGCGACATATAGTTACAATTTTTTTTCTTGTGATGAGAACCTTTAAGATTTACTCTTAACAACTTTCAAATATGCAATATAGGATTATTAACCAAGCTGTACATTATATCCTCAGGACTTATTTATTTTATAACTAGAATACCTTTTGACCCCCTTCACCCATTTTCTTTCACACTTCCACCTCCTCCCTTTCCCTACAACCAGCAATCTGTTCTCTGTATGAGTTTGGGTTTCATTTTTATTTTTATTGTTGTATTTTTTATTTTTATTTATTTTTTTAGATTTCATATATAAGTGAAATCATATGGTATTTGCCTTTCTCTGTCTGACTTATTTCACTTAGCAATGCCCTTGCGATCCATCCATGTTGTCCCAAATGGCAGGATTTCCTTCTTTTTTTGTGGGTGAATAATATTTCTGTGTGTGCTTCCTTCAAAGCACTTCTGTATGTGTGTGTGTGTGTGTGTGTGTGTGTATGTGTATGTATGTATGTATATATATGTGTATATATGTATATATGTGTGTATATACATCACATCTTTATTCATCAATGGATACTGAGGCTGCTTCCATATCTTAGCTATTGTAAATAATACTGCATTAAACATGGGGATACAGATACCTTTTTGAGTTAGTGTTTTCATTTCTTTCGGCTAAACATGTAGAAGTGGAATAGCTGGATCATATGGTAGTTCTATATTTAATTTTTTGAGAAACCTTCATACTATTTTCCATAGTGGCTGCACCAATTTACATCCCCACCAACAATGTACAAGGGTTCCCTTTTTTCTGCATTCTCACCAACACTAGTTATCTCTTGTCTTTTTAATAGCCATTCTAATAGGTGTGAGGTGATAACTCATTGTGATTTTGAATTTTATTTTCCTGATCATTAGTGTTGAGCACCTTTTCATGTACCTGTTGGTCATCTATATGTCTTCTTTGGAAAAATGTTATTTATATCCTCTGTCCATTTTTAAAATCAGATTATCTTTTTGCTTTTGAATTGTATGAGTTATTTTATATTTTGGATATTAACCTCTTATCAGATACATGATTTGCAAATATTTTCTTTCAGTAGGTTGCCTTTTCATTTTGTTGATGGTTTCTTTTGTTGTGCAGGAGCTTTTTAGTTTGATGTAGTCCCCCTTGTTTATTTTTGCTTTTGTTGCCTTTCCTTTGGCATCAAATCCAAAGAATCATCTCCAAGACTGATGTCAAGGAGCTTACCACCTGTATTTTCTTCTAGGAGTTTTGTGGTTTCAAGTCTTACATTTAAGTCTTTATTTTGAGTTAATTTTTGTATATAGTGTAAGATAGTCGTCCAGTTTCATTCTTTTGTATGTAGCTGTTCAGTTTTCCCAACACCACATACTTAAGAGACTGACCTTTCCCCATTGTATATTCTTATCTTATTTATTGTAAATTAATTAACCACATATGTGTGGGTTTACTTCTGGACTCTCTATTCTGTTCCATTGATCTGTGTGTCTGTTTTTATGCCAGTACCATATTGTTTTGATTACTATAGCTTTGTAATATAATTTGAAATCAGGAAGTGTGATGCCTCTAGCTTTGTTCTTCTTTCTCAAGATTGTTTTTGCTATTTGGGGTCTCTTGTAGTTCCATACAAATTTTAGGATTGTTTGTTCTATTTCTGTGAAAAATGCCATTGGATAGAGATTGCAGTGAATCTGTACATATCATTTTGGGTAGTATGGACATTTTAATGTTTTTTTCAGTACACGAGCATGAAATATCTTTCCATTTATTAGTGTCTTCTTAAATTTCTTTCATCAGTGTCTTATAGTTTTCAGTGTATAGGTCTTTCATCTCCTTGGTTAAATTTATTCCTAGGTATTTTATTGTTTTTGATGCAATTGTAAATGGGATTGTTTTCTTAATTTATCTTTATGATAGTTCATTATTAGTATATAGAAACATAACTGATTTTTGTATATCAATTTTGTATCCTGTAACTTTATTTTATTTATCATTTCTAACAGTTTTTTTGGTGAAGTCTTTAGGGTTCACGATATGCGAGTGTAATATCATGTCATCTGTAACTTGTGATAGTTTTTACATCTTTCTTTCTGATTGAGATAACTTTTATTTCTTTTTATTGCCTAATTGCTCTGATTAGGACTTCCACTATTCTGAATAAAAGTGGGGGAGAGTTGGGTATCCTTGTCTTGTTCCTTCATCGTAGAGGAAGAGCTTTTAGCTTTTTACTATTGGTATGATGTTAGCTGTGGGCTTCTCATAAGGCCTGCATTATGTTGAAGTACATTCCTTCTATACCCACTTTGTTGAGAGTTTTTATCATTAATGGATGTTGAGTTTTGTCATATGCTTTTTCTGCATTTATTGAGATGATTATATGATTTTGTCCTTCATTAGTGTGGCGTAGCACATTGATTTATGTATATTGAACCATCCTTGCATCCTTGCAATAAATTCCACTTGATCATGGTGTATGATTCTTTTAATGTATCATTGAATTTGATTAGCTGATATTTTGTTGAGGGGTTTTGCATCGATATTGTTCATCAGGGATGTAATTTTCTTTTACTGTGATGTCCTTGTCTGGTTTTGGTATCAGAGTAATGCTGGCTTTGTGAAATGAGTTTGGAAGTATTCCCTCTTCTAATTTTTTAGAAGAGTTTCAGAAGGAATGACAAGTTATTTTTAAAGGCAGATATCTTTAATTCTTGATATTTGGTAGAAATTAAAAAATCAAGTGCCTTTACAATTTTCTCTGGCTTGCCTAATTTGGACAGAGGATCAATATTTTTGTCTTTTGAATTGATGCCGTCATCTTTCAGGAAATAAACATCATTCATCTGCTTTCATTACTTCTCTCATTCAACCAATGAAATGATTGCATTCCTACTATGAGTCAGGCCTTGGTCTCATTCTGGGATCATAATATGACACAGTCATCATCCTCAAGAAAATTTTATGGCATAATCTTTCTCCCTTTAGTGTCATTTTTTGAAATTAAATTCAAATGAAGTCATGGACTATTAAGATTAAAAGAGACCAGTACTGGGGATAGGAATTTGATTTTAATGTCTTAATGCTTCTGAGCAATTACAAATCTCAGTATTAGGAGCCTTTAATCCACACCAGGGAAACAAACTGTTCTTTCCAGCAAGCATTGTCATTAGCTGCCAAGTTCTCTCTACCTGTATAAAGGCTGAGTAAGGAAAAAATTATTCTGACACTTGTAAAAATGGTAAGGAAGACTTTATTCAAGACTATTGCAATAGGGGCATTGTAATAGGGGAGAGACATCAAACTCAACTCCAAAAACAGCAAAGATAGCTGGGAATTCATAGCCAGTGAGCAATGAGTGAGGAGGTCAGTGGATGGAAAATTACTAAGAGGAGACTTCAAAGGTAGAGGAATTCTTACTGAAGGCAGGTCAAGGATTCATACAGCAAAGGTAGAAGATGAGGAAAGTGATCAGATATCATAGGTGATCAGATTTGTCTGCTAAATCGGATATATAATGTCATCAAAAAGAAGTGTTTAGTTTTTTGAAAATTCTATGATACTGATCCTTCTTTTCCTTATTTCTCACAAAGCCATAAAACCACGTATTTACCAGCCCTAGAGCATTCCCAAGGCTCTTTTCAGTTTTAAACTCTCAGAGTTCCTGGGATTAGGCTAAGAACCACTTTCTATCCAGGCTGAGTTTTTTCCCAGTGGAGCTTGCTGTCTCCTTTATTGTGATTACAATTTTGAATTATTTTCCCCCAGCACTTCACTATGAAAATTTTCAAACATGCACAAAAGATGAAATCATTATATAGTACTTCCTACCCATATGCCAACCGCTTAGATTCTACAATGCACATTTTGCTGTATTTGCTAACCATTTGCTTATCCATCAATACGTTCTTGTGAGTTTGAAGTGTATGTTTCCTTTAAGCCAATGGCTTTGGTTTATGCTATTAAGTATTTTCCACAGTAAAATAAAAATTAGGTTTGGGTAGCTTTGACATTCTCAGTTGGGAAAACCACCAAACAGCTGAGTCCTCATACATGTGAGTGGGGGGACCCCAGAATTAACTTTTACAACATGGGCACCCTAACAATACTCACTCAGTCTGTACACTTTCCATAACAGCATTCACATAACTGAGAGCTTTACATAGGGGCAAATTGGAAAGTAGAAATAGATAACACATCTCTTTGCTATGCTCCTGTTTAAATAAATCAATAGGAAATTTAAGACTTGAGTCACTCCTCTTTTCAGCTGGTTAGCAAGTCAGTTGAATACCATCGGAGGTGTGCTTCGTTTAGTAAAGACTTTGGAATGTGTTGCCTGAAGCATGCTTATAATAAAGACACCATTTGCTGTGTTTTCCTTAACTTCTGACGTAGATATTGTCCTCTAGGAGGCTTAGGGAAATCAAAGTACCTGCTTAATTGCTCTTTTTTCCTGTGTGGTCAGATCAGTTGGGTATCTGGAATGTGAATCTATAGTGTTTTCTTTGTCATACTGTTTCTGACAGTTTTCTCTCAATGGCTGTAACATTTAAATGCTTCCCTGTATTTTCTTTCTGGTGTGGGCTTTCTGCTTCCCTTTTTATAAGAGAACATAATGATACCACCAACTTACCTCTGTATAACTCTGCATGATTATTAAATCCCCGCCTGTTTAATGAAAGCATTAACCCATGCTTAATGAAAGCAAAAATGAGGCCCAGAGAGAACCTAAGTTACTTTAGAATCTCATGTGGTCCCAGGATCCTGGTGACTACAAGGGAGTCATTGAACCTGACCATTCGTCGTGTTAAATTATTCATTAATAAAAACACATCGTGTTCCTGTTAACAAAATGTCACAGAAGAGAGCTGTAATGGATTTTGTTACTTAAAGGAAACTAATAAGGCCTAATCTCCAGATGGTTTTAAATTGGATAAGGCCGTATTAACACCTCAAGTGCTGTATAAAACGATGCTTTTCAAAGCTTTTAAAAATACAGCTGACCCTTGAACAACACGGGTTTGAACTCTGCAGTCCACTTCTATGCTGATCCCCCCCCCCCCCCAATAAGTGCCTGTACTGTTTTGGATTCGTGGCTGGGAGTGTATGGATGCAGAGGGCCAGCTGTGTGCATTGATCTGCACCATTTTATGTAAGAGACTTGAGCATCTGTGGATTTGGGGATCCGCAGGGGTGAGGGTGGGGTCTTAGCTGCCTAGAAGTGCGGAAATATACTTAGGAATTCTGAATTATAGGGCTTAAATCATGAGCCCGGTGTTATGAGAAAGCCCCTTTTACAATGTACTTTGGGAGTTCTGTTACCTAAGTTCTTCAGCAGCGTCAAGTTTTTCAGATTTCAATGGAATTTTTCAAGGTGTAGTAAACTTTGAGGGCCAGCAGTGCTAGCAGCATCAGTGTGACATTCGTTTGCTGCTCTTCAGCATCATGGGTTCTTGCAGTGACTGTCCTCTGGAGTGTGAGCGTCGATGATGGGCACAGGTCAGGTCCAATGGAGTCTTGCAGGAAGGGTGGTGTAATCAGTCATCACCGGGCCAAGGTGTGGAGAGAGAGTCCATTTGCCAAGCTGAGGATCAAAGTGGTTTGTGTACTCTACTGTCCTTTCAGGGAGTTGACACGTAGACATTTAAGCTATTAAAAAATGGTGCCTCTTTACCATTTCACCTTTTTCATGTAATTATAGAAAGAAAACGAAATCTCAAGTGATAAATTGATTTTTTAAAATAAAAATGCTGTGGATTATTGAATTGCTATATTTAAGTAGTCTGCTATGGTGTACTGATGGTCCTTCTATGCCTTTTTTTTTTTAACTTTTATTTATTTTAAGTGTGTTTTTCCAGGACCCATCAGCTCCAAGTCAAGTAGTTGTTTCAATCTAGTTGTGGAGGGTGCAGCTCACAGTGGCCGATGCGGGGATCAAACCAGCAACCTTGTTGATAACAGCACTGCGCTCGAACCAGCTGAGCCAACCGGCTGCCCCTATGCCTTTTTGAGAAGGTGTACATTGATCAATTATATTTAAACACACAGCAGGCAAAAATAAAAGAAAGTAAGTGTTTAGTAGGAAACAAATTTTAAGGTACAGTGAATATGAATAGCCCATAGAGGATGTGAGGGAGGGAGTGAACCAAACTCGTATTACTACTGTAAAGAAGTATTAAGAGGTTCTTTTTTATATATATATAAAAGAGGAAATAGCTACAATATTTTGTTGCAAATAAATAGCCTATGAGATTGAACTCTAAAATATAAATTTGGAAAAAACGAGCCATTTTATTAGTTTTTTAGAACAGCATTTGCCCTGTGAGGTGGGTTTAGAGAGCCAGATTAGATGGCCTCTTGGCACCCTTCCCTGTGCTTATTCATGATGGGGCCATGCTGCCCTGTTGTTAGAACCAGGTGTCCAAGCTGGGCTGCTGATTCAGTGCAGCAGCAAATGGGAAGAGAAGAATTGGCACCTCCGACTGCAGCAGCTGGTGTTTATTTTATAAAATATCTAGGTGCTCAGATGGGAATTGCATGGGCCCATAGTTAAAGCCCAGCCTCTCCTCCACTTCCTGTGCCCCAGGTCATCAGGTCATTGCTGACTGAGGCCACCTGGCCTCACCTTACATACCACCTGAAGCCCTGTCTGCTGTCGTGCAAGCCTCAGAAGGTGCCATGGAGTGGCATTGGTCTCCAGGAGGGGTGTGGATTCCCTCCAGTCCTCGTTCCCAACCTTCTCACTGTTACGGACCCTTTTATTTTTAATTTTATTTTTCTTGCATGGATCCCTTGTGAAAGATTTTGTCCAGCAACTATATAAAATAATTATTAAGTTGCTCCCTTAAAAAATTTTTGAACCAGACACATACTGTCTTCTAGTTAGCAGGCAATTGAGCTAACATTTGAGCCAAAAGCAAAGGATTAACCTAGTTTCAGTAAACATATGAGTCCTTATTGCCCAGAATCTATTTTTCATTAGCTTTTTTTTCACCCTTCAATATGTAAAATAGCTCAGGTCTCCTGTTGCTACCTTCCCAGATCCTTAAGGAGCCTGGACCACAAGCTGAAACTCTGCCAACAATCTTACCTTGTGCACCACCTCTGGGTTTTCAGCCAGGTGTACTCAGGTTCCTGTCAAGATCATTTTGTTTGGGTTTCAAATGTGTGAACACCTTCCTTGAGCCCATTACTTCAAAGTCCCAAATGCCCTTTTCCGGTTGAAAAACTACGTTTTAATAGTTTTATTTTCTTGGCTCGCAAAAGTCCTGCTAGTTGCCTGCTAGAGACCTGGTGCTTGTCAGCTGCGAGTTTAATTAAACTCGTGCTGAGAATATTATCTTTTTCTAGCAGGCCTTTGACTCTTGGGCAAAAGTTTATGTTGTAAAAATTTCTGTCAATCACTGACTCTGGGCGAGAAGAACCTGACACATCTTTAGGTGTCTTGTAACCTGTCAAGGTGGAGGAAGGCACTGATCAGTCAGGAACACAGAATTAATTTTTAAAAATTATGCACTTTTTTTTCTCATTGCGGAATTGATGTGTGTTCATTGTAGGCATTTTCAAATTCTCAGACGTGCTACGGAGAACATAAACATCCATGAATTCTGTCACTCAATTAACTTTAATTGATCATTTGTATCTCTAAGTACATTTGTATTTACAAAATGGGATAATTCTACATACCGATTAGTTTTTTCACTTCAAATGGATCAACTATTTTTCCATGTAAATAAATATTGTACTCAGTCATTTTTAATAGCTGCATTGTATTTCATTTATGGTTTTAACATACATTTTTTTCCCTTGGTGTTAACCAATATTTTACTATTAAAAACGGTCCTGGGATGAATATCCTTGTGGATAAGGATTAATTTGAAAAGTGACATTTTTCTGGGAAAAATGTTCAGATTGAACTTTTCCAGTATTTCTAGTGACATTATTTAATAGTTTGAAAAGATCAATGTTAAGATTAAAATTATTTTGAGAAAATGTCAGTTATGTACTTTATTTTAAAGTACTTTACCAAAGTATTGTTTTGGTGAGCCAGGATTACTCATTTAAGAAACATTGCTTCTTTTTTATATTTAGGATTAAACAGTAAGTTTTAGAGAAATGACGTTTAAGGAGTAATTTAATAACTTACTCTGAAGAACTGCCCAATGATTCTATCTTTCTCCAGAACTAAAGGATTGGCTAGCATGCATTGGCTATCATGCATTTCATAATGGGTAACATTTCATTTTTATTTGTTTTAACTTTTTAATCTTGAGGGTGTGGGCATTATCATATACATTTTATTTTATTTTATTTTTTTACAAAGTTTGTATTAGTTTCAGGGGTACACTATAGTTATTCAACATTTATATACCTAAAGAAGTGATCAACAGATAGGTCCAGCAACCATCTGACACTGTACCACACAATCACAATATTATTGACTATATTCTCTATGCTGTACATTACATCCCCATGACTTACTATTTTTTAAAATGTTATATTCAGGTGTACAGCACAGTGGTCAGGCATTTATGTAATCTATGAAGTGATTCCCCCCAATAAGCCCAATACTCATAATCTTTACATAATAAGCCCAGTGCACCCTACATAATCTTTACATCATTATTGATTATATTTCCCGTACTGTATTTCACATCCCCGTGACTATTTTGTGACTGTCAATTTGTACTTCTTAATCCCTTCATCTTTCTCACCCAATCCCCACCCTACCCCCCTCCCATCAAGCAATATAATATACATTTTAATTCCTCCAGTACTTAATATAGAGCCATATACACTGATGCTCAAATATATAGACCTGAAATTGTGGGGACATAATCAAAATAGTTCTTTCAATTTCACATGAAGGAAAGATCACCTTTTTTCTATAGGCTGATTTCAAATCATATGGTCAATTCCTGGGAATACAACAGTTATCATAGTACTTAGAAATTTCAAACATTCATCTGCTTAGTAAATGTTTGTTGGAGGCATTACATCATACTTTGCATCTGGACTATCCTTTGTTGAAATGGGGGAAAACTATATCCAGCTTTCCTGCTGTTAGCTGGAGGTAAGCAGTACGAAAAGATCCAGCTGGCAAAAGTAGATTTCTTGGTATATATGAATGACTGGCGAGGAATGGGAAGTCTGTGTAGATACTGAGTTCAGAAACCATTGAAGTGTCTGCACATTATCAATCCTTTCTCTGCCCTCTTGCCTGTTTTTGTTTTTTTGGTATATTCATAATGCACCTGCTCACTAATCCTTTCTCTGTACACAAGTTAAAGCATTATTAAATTAGACACAATCATGATTTAGTTCATTTATGGACTGGATTATTTATGCTGAAGTTTGCAGTTTGCTTTTGAGACAAAAACTCAAAGTCACCCAAGGTGTCTTTGGCCCATTTCACTCTCTGTCCAAACCCAAGCCAATTACCTTCTTATTTAAAATCATGTACATGTAGCTATGAACCCACTAGGATAAAGAAATTCTGTATTAAAGGTTAGTTTCATTAATTAATTTCTACTCCTATATTGGTATTGGTTCTTGAGCTGACCTGAAGAACTTTTTTTGTGTTTGTCAGCTATATGTGAGTATAAATAATATTTGCTACATTGGAATTTAAAAAATATTTATAAATTCATTTAAAAATAAACATTTTTATTGAAAAGTAACCATGTTTTCCAAAACCAAAACCAATTTAGTAAGTGTAGCATCGTTATACACTTGCAAGCCTCTTTAGTGTCTGGCGTAATAGAAGACAGCTGGATTCTTACCTGCTTCTGCATTTAATCTGTTGTACTATCACACTCTTGGGTCTACTCCACTCATACTCCTGAGAGGAGGAGAGTGAAAAAGGAAAGTAACACCATAGCATTATGGTGAAAATCTTTTTGACCTTACGTATCCCTTGAAAGGGCTTGGAGGCCCCCATGGGTCCCCAGACCATACTTTGAGAACTATTAGTGCAGAGGATAAAAAGTTAGCATCATTTTGTATCTTATTTTTTAACTGTATTTTACAGAGAGAATAACTTAGACTACTTTTTAAAGGTTATGGTGGAATGTAGTGCTTCCACTTCTGACATGAGTGTTTGTATTGATTCAGGAGGACACTTTTCCACACTCCTTGTGCTCTTTCTTCCAGGTGTAGAGTACTTTTCTCCAGAGTTTGGGCTGTTTACAACTGTTGGACAGTTGGGGCGGTGGGGTTGGGGGCGGTGGTGTGTGGTAGTATTACCCGTCTTTAACAGTTAATAATAAAAATGACAGGGGCCAGAATTCTCTAGAGTTAGGGCTAAGAACAAGTCTGAGCATTTCAGATTATGGCAACTCTGAGATTATTTAGTAGTAGCGTTGCCCTGGTTTTCTTTGTATCATTATCATACATTTACTGTATACTTTACGTGGGCTAAGGGACAAAAGATGCAGAGGTTTGAACCTTAAGAGGTTCAGATTTTTGTTGGGAAGATGAATCATGAAAAGATAAAACCTCAGCATAGTGTGACAGGGGAGTAGCATGGTGCTGGGAGGAAATTAGTACCTCGAAGAGGCAGCTTGAGGTCGTCTTGGCTCCTCTTCTAACCAGCTTGTGCTTTGTCATGATGGCTCTCTTTTTTAGTCCTCAGTTGTCTTATTTCTAAAATGAGGTCATTGACTCAGTCCCTTCTGGCTATGAGGGGCTGAGGGGGTAAGGGACTCCACAGAAGTTGTGCACTGACTAATTCCTACTGACTTTTAAGTAGGATACTTGTATACAGTTCATGAAAAGTACTGCTTTTTCATTAGCCGCTTTGGCTTTCTTAAATAAGAGCTCTGAAGGATACGTAGGCTGAAGATACATTTTCGTAAAAGGTGGACGTGAAATGAAAGTCTGATTACATTTGATTTAATGATCCAAGTTTCTAAATCTAACAGCGTGGCAAACCAAGGATGGTGAAATGGCGACTTAAGCCTGGAGGCTGGCCTTTCCTTGCCCACCCTGTACAGCACTGAAGGAATGAACACAAAGCACTGAAGGAATGAGCACAGATTATATCATTGTTTCTAGAACAAACAAAATAAAAACAAACTTTTAAATAAACAGCCTATCCTGGATAAAGAGGGGCTAAAATTTTAGGCTTTTTCCTCCTTAACTTTTTTTGAGTAATGATACAGTTACTATATTGTCCAGAAGTGTTATGATTTGAGCTATTTATCTAAAAGGAGAAATGCTTCAAAATTTTATCAGTGTAACAGATACAGTTAGTGTGGTGATGATTCCACCATAATTGGTTCCTGTTGGCTCTACTCTGGGATGTCCTTTTGTGAGGCATGATTCAGTTACAGCCAAATTGTAATTTATAATGTTACATACCATGTTTCCCCGAAAAGAAGACCTAACCGGAAAATAAGCCCTAGCATGGTTTTTCAAGGTGACATCCCCTGAACATAAGCCCTAATGCGTCTTTTGGAGCAAAAATTAATAGAAGACCCAGTTTTATTTTTGGGGAAACACGGTAGATGTCTGAATCAAGTCTATGAAAAGTTGAAAAAAATGTGAAATTGGTTGAGACCTCTTACTGATCCTTCCAGAAAAAAAAGGGGAATGAAGATCACGGCCTGTTTTGAATGTAGTCACTCTTGTTGCCTTATAGTAGGTGACCTGAGGACATCCCGATGTTCTCGGAATTGGGCTGTCACTGGTGCAGAGCTAATGTCCTCCACGTTGGCAGCTGAATTGCTGTGGAAAGCAGCTGTGTTTGATGTAATTTTGATCAATACTTTGTACTTCTATGTGACCCTGCAGTCACTGTATCACTCTACTCTTCTTAGCGTCTCTGATCCAAGAGTACAGGACATGGTGTCTTGCTTGAGATTTGGTTTTGAAAATTCATGTAAGTCAAATTGTATTTTAAAAGCACCAGGAAGCTTGCTACTTAAAATATGTCCTGCTGGATATAGTTGCACAATGTCGAGAATAGTTCTGTTAATCAGCATTGGTTCTTTGTGAGTTGAACTTGACTGCATTTTTCTAAAGTGGTCTGTTCATTTCAGACATTAAGTGACCAGCAGCTAGCTAGCATCGATAATTCCTTGTAGGTCATCAGGGGTAAGTGGCTGAGGATTAGTGGATGGAACTCTGCCTTCCTCAGCTTCTTCCCCAATGTGCTTTTTGATACCCTTATAGGATTGATTTATTTTACGTTTCGGTATCTTTGTTCATATCAGAACTGCTTGAACTTCCATTTTTATGGTAGAGTTATTCTGATTTAAATAGAACTATTCAAAACTGTACTCCACTAATTTTCACACACACACACAATCACACAAATACATTCTTTTGAGTGTTTGAACTTAAATTACATTTAAGAACTTAAATTACATATCCTTTCCTGAAATATTAATTTTTACTGTATCTCAAAGCAGTGAGTTTCCTCATCTGTAAAGCTAATTTTGCAGCTTTATAAGAAACTAAGTAGTTATTCTGTCAATATAATTGGCTAAGTATTTACGAATTGAAGGGTGAGCCATCTCCATTTCATTCCATGTGAAAAGCATTCAAGCTTTTCAGAGTAGGTTATAGGACAGACACCAAAACCAAAACAAGTGTTTAGATTGTGTTATGTTTGTCAAATAAACAATTTGTTAAAGTTCTGTTTATTAAAGAAAATAATATATCATCAACAATGTCCGTTTTTAATAAGCCATGGTGGGTGCAGCGTGAAACAGACTATTTCAGTCAAGTTGGCAGAAAACATTAAGTTAATTCAGTTTTCAGTCAGTTAACATTTATTAAACCTCCACTGAACATAAGGCTGTGAAAGTTAAAAAAAATGCATTCCCTATCTTCAAGAAGTTCACAGATTAGAAGGGGAGACATTATGCACGTAACTATAATACAGTGAGCTTCTGCGATTAAAAAATTGATGAAATGCAAAGGGAACCTAGCAAATGGGGTCCAGGAAGGGGCTTAGTTCTTTCTGGGGAAAATGGGAAGGGAGTTGGCAAAGCTGACATTGACCTAACCTTTGAGGAATGAGTGTTGGCTACAGGAGGCAGATGAAGGAGACAACAGTGTGAGGAAAAGCATGGCTGTATGAAAGTGGCTATTTCTGGGAATTAGAATAATCCTCGTGATTATTTGTAGGTATACATTTGTAGAGGATCCTCAGAGGAAATCCTCGCCTGATACCTGCACCACCTGGCACTAGACAGAGAACGATTCTCCTTTCTTATGGAAAGAGTGGGTGCTGATAAGATTTTGATTGCTCTTCATGTCAAGCACGGCCTCTGGAACCTCCCTGTAAGAGTGTGCTGCTCTTCATTATGGTAAAAGGAACACATCTGGATGTTGCCTCTGTGTTTAGGAATCCTGCTGGGCTGCTCTTGGGATGTGCACCATGACATTATGTACTGCGGAGTGGAGGGGAAGTGGGAGGGAAGTTAGATCTTACCTGCTTCTTGGATAAGATCTTGTGGGATTTGTCATGGATGGAGGTCTAAGGTGAATTCACTAAGGACCACAACTTTGCTACAGGGAAGGTAATAATGAGGAGGCATATCGCCCTCATTTGCTGGTAGGATCCCCTGGAGATGTCCTGCAGGAGTTCGGTTGCAGTCTGTGCCACGTCACGCTGCACCCCCCCCCCCCCCGCCACACACACACACACACACACACACACACACACCTGCCTGATATGAGAATCACCAAAGGAGCAGAGCTCCTGCTGGGGTGCAGGACCCTAGAACTCCCGAAGGCCCCATTGCAGACACTGCTGATAGTGCCTGCATTTGACAAGAAATAAAGGGCCACTGAAACTCTAAGCCCATTTTTCTTTTACCCCTGGGTTTCTGACTCATTGCAATTAAAATCAGAGTAAGACCTATTCCAGAAAGTGTCAGACCTTAAAAGAGAAGTGGACAGCTCAGACGCAGGGCAGAAAGCTGAAAAAGGAGATTGAGATGAAGATTGTGAAGGCCCTTGTATCTCAGGATAAGGAACTTTATACCATAAGCAGTGAGCAGCCACAAGGATTTTTTTTTTTAAGTAAGCAGGTATTGGGAATGATATGATGCAGTTTGTATTTGGGAAAAATAACGGGCAGGCATGGGAGATAAACATAGAGGTGAAGGTGCGGTATGATGGTGAGATGGAAGAAAGGCCTGTTTATATTAGGTATAAAACCAGCAGATTATGGGGATTGATTGGGAATGAGGAAGAGCTGTGTGGTAGAGACAGCGAGTGCTCACTGTTCTCTGATTATCCTTTTGTCTGGGCACATGGGCGGCTTATACTCTTCTCTGTTTTCAGCCAGGTGAGCCCATGTGACATATTCTGGCCAGTGTGTTGTGAGCAGAAACCGAGTGTCATTTCTAGGCTGAAGCACTTAAGTGTCACTGGAAGACCTTCCAGCATCATCTTCTTCTTGTGCAATAACGAGGAGGCTGTGTGTTTCAGATAGTTCGTTCAGCTCCTGGTTGGGGGAGCCTGAGTCAGCTGAGTCTCTGTAGAGAGGACAGTTGCCCTGTAGAGCTGTTCAGGTCTATAGTGATCAACATTTGTAGCATGAAGCTGCTGATATTTAGGGGATGTTTGTTGCCACAGCCTATCCTAACATATTCTGACTAAAACATGGTGATCGTTGGTAGCATGCATTTGTAGATGGAACCTATAGTAGAAAAACAGATTTTCCTTATTGTCATGTGGGGCAGTCTGCGGGGTCTCTGGTCCCACTCCCCACATAAGAACGCAGGACATGGTGAGGCCAAAAAGGAACACCCACAGAGCCATAGGTAGGGGAGTTATACCACAATAGTCTCGCTGGCGGCTGGGTTGGAGACGTAGGAGGCAGGAGCCACACTATCTGCAACCCACCATCCACTTGTCTCTGCCAAACAATCTCACTTGCTAGCAATCCGCTTCTCTACAATCTGCAATCCACACTCCGCCGCTTGCTAGCTCAGCCACCATCTTCTTGCTAGCCCCCATTTTCCGCTAGCGTAGCCATGGCAGTTATGTTAGTGGCCAGTGGCTCACTGGTTAGAGCTGACGGCCAACTAGTCACAGCTGATGGCCATCCAATCACAGTTGATGGCCATTTACTACCTGAAGCAGCACCTTTCCACCTGACGGCAAGAGCCTGGAAACTGCACTCCTGGCTCTGTCCCCACACTTACTGTGTTCCTTTATATTTTTAAGAGGTGCCACCTGAGAAATAAAACCCTGCATACATGCTGAGTTAGAATTAGGTAGGTTTCTTTCTGTGATTTCTTAGCGCTTTTAATACACTGTGGTGACATTTGAAACTTCAAGCTGAGGGAGAGTATGCATTGCTTCCTAAACTTATCTGACTATGAAATCACCTTTTTGGGCAAGTGCACTTATTAACATTTTGAGGAGCACAGTTAAGGAAATACCAGGTTACACAATTGTAATGGTCCAGGCATAAAACTAATTGCATAAGTTTTATTTTTATTTGCAAGAAGAGCCCTCGACTGGAAAGCAAAGATAGATTTGGGGGGGAAATGGAAAGGATTGGCAGTAGTGGGACTTACTAGATATTTAAACGAAGAGTAAAGAGATTATATTATTTCAGTATACCAACTTATTTCCAGTTGATTCCTTACCAGTCTCCACAGTGCCTTTCCAGACCGTTGTTCTTTCCTCAAGCCATCAGTCCCATTTCTAACCCTCTTCGTGTTGGCAGAGGGTCTTAACCTTCCTACCTTACTGAATCTCTGTTTGACATGAGCTCCTCTTCCAGTCCACCTTGGAATGTCTTTAACAGCATTCCTTTTATTTCCCGCTGTCTCAGACGGAGAAATGTTGTGCCAAAAGTGTTAACATACCTCCCCTCTCCTCACACACACACACACACACACACACACACACACACTCACTCACTCACTCTTTGTGCCGTCTTCCATTTCCTCCATTTGTTAGTTTGCGTCTTTTCCTCTCCATCGCCTCCCCCTGTGCCTATAGATGTATTAAGTCATTGTTATTGGGTGAAACAGCACATCTCCTCTTCTAGTCTGCATCAACCCTTCAAATTACTATTGCTCTCTTTTGGTAACCCCTATATTTCCTTCCTTACGGACAAACATGTTTGGAATGCCTACTCTGTGCCAAGAACTCTTCTGGGTGCCAGGGACACAAAGACAAATAAGATAAGCCTCTTCCAGTGGGATGAGACATCCAACTGAACAGGCCACTGCAGTGGAGTGTGGCAGTGTTATGACACGGTGTGGCACAGGGCATCATGGGGTGCCAAGCAGGAGCACAGAGCTAGGCTGGGCGTATCAGAGAGGCAATCTCACAGGAGATGAGTGATCCTTAAAGAAGTTAGCCAGCCAGTGCAGGGGCTGGAGGGGAGAACAAGTGTCGGTGCATGGAAAGGTGAGAGTAGGATGGACTTCAGAAACTGGGTGGCCTCCATGCATTGTTTCAACATTAATGCTGCTTAGAAAGAGGTGCACCAGAGGACACCAGTGAGTTTTTATGTTCAAATGGTCGCTTAAAAAATTTGTTCATCCTCCGTGTCCTCATTGGAGCAGTAATGGTTGCTGCTCACTCTCTAGTCCATGAATTCTTTTATCTCTTAACTTGTGGTCCTTTTTCTAATTTTCTAACCATGCTCCTTTTCTCAGAAATCTCCCTTCAATACTGGTGTTCCCGAGCTCGCCAGCCCTCTCCCCCTTCTCTTCACCCTCGCCATTAGCAGTTTTTTTATCCATACAACTTTCTTTGGAATTTGAATTTATCTTCAGCCTTGCCTTTCCTCGCATGGTCCCCTGTGCCGTGACCATCCCTTCACTGTGCCTGCCCATATCATATGCTTTGCATGAGTCTGAATTTGTATTTGTTTGAAATGTGAGTATAAATTATAGGCATTTAAAAAGAACATGGTAGCTTCTCTATGCCCACATATCGTTCACGAGCTAATAGTTTTTGACAGTGCCAGGTGGAAGCAGGTGGATAATGCTGAGACCTCTTGTGCCAATACCTATGAACAGCTGGGGAACAAATCTGCTTTTAGTTTCTAGAGCTATTGGGTTGTTAATAAAATTCTGTTATGTAGGTTTTCTGGGAACACGTATTGTCTTATTGTCCAGTTACATCACGGTAGATTCTGTTTTTGGTGAATTGCCATATAATGAGCAATAACCTGCATTTGTCTTGTTAGCTTTGTTAGAGCAGACAATTAGTTGAGTATATTGATTCAGTGTTATCTTTTGGGATGCCGTAGGTAGAATGTTAACTACTCTTGTAGAATGTTTACATTTCTGCCAAACCTCCTGTCGTGCGGGGTGGCCTGCAGGGTCTCAGCTCCCTTCACTGCTCCCCACACATAGAACACAAGACATGGTCAGGCCAAAAAGGAACACCCACGGAGCCATAGATAGGGGAGTCATACTACTATATTCTCGCTGGTGGCTGGGTTTGAGACACAGGAAGCAGGAGCCACACTGTTTGCAACCCCCACTGCGCCGCTTGCTAGCTCAGCCACCATCTCCTTGCTAGCCCCCATTTTCTGCTAGCGTAGCCACAGCAGTTATATTAGTGGCCAATGGCTCACTGGTTACAGCTGATGGCCATCCAATCACAGTTGATGGCCATTTACTACCTGAGCCAGCACCTTTCCACGTGAGGCCGAGAACCTGGAAACTGCACTCCTGGCTCTGTCCCCACACTTCCTGTGGTGTGGTCACTAATGCTATTCACCCATTTTTTCCAGTTCTCCTCATCCTGGGCACATGGCTGTTCACCATCTCCCCTTCCTCACCAAATGGTGACCCTCTAGATTGTGGAGGCTCAGTCCTCTGTTGAAGAGACATGGAGCCAACTTGAAATGGACGTGCAGAGTGTGTGAAAAATAAAACTGTGTCACCGCAGCATAATATAGCCCATTCTCAGTGATGTGCTTTGGCAAATTTTGTCAGTATTTGGAAAATTAAAGTTAATGGTTGCCTGGGGTATAAAAGTGGTTCTATATTTTCTTAATATCTCAGGTAGTACATTGGGACTGTGAAAAAGAATTCTCTGGTGGATGAATGGTGTTCTAGCGTGTTAAATGGGTTTCACTCTTATCTGAATTTCTAATTAGAGTCCTTTAATATAATCACCATTTTGTGGCATAACAGGCTCTTAAGAGAATTATGAAATAGATGTCATCTTTTCATTTTTATTGAAAAAGGGAAACAGGTAAGTTACTGAAAGATTTAATAAGGATAGTCAACAAATGTGGCCAGGTGCTGTGGAGGACTTTGGGTTTTAATGGTAACCAGGATAAAACCTGGACCTTTAAGAACTTAATCTAGCAGAGGAGATAAACTGCAATTAAAGCGTTAGATGATAAGTGTTATTATCATCTAAGGGAAGCTTAGGATGTGAAGGACGAAGGGGGGGGGGCGCCCTAACGCTGAGTCGTGCTGTTGGGTTTTCTTAGGGAGGTGACATTTGTTCAACTGAGGTTAGATGCCTGCTCTGTGCCAGGTAATGTGATGGCTGTTGGGGCTACAGCAGAGAAGAAAAGCATGGTCCTGCCCTTGCAGCACTTATTGCTGAGTGGTGATGAGTGGGGGTTAGCCAACACATTCTCTGAGGTGGAGGCCCGTGTGCAAAGGCTGGGGTTGTGCGATGCAGCTGGAGAGGAGCCCGGGACCAGAGGTTGAAGAGCTTCACACACAAATAAAAACTCCAGACATACTTGTTAAGTAATGGTCAGTAAATAAATTGTACAAGATAACACACACATTTCCTGAAAATACAATATCTTACGCCAAAAAACACACACAAAAAAACAGATTTTGAATGCTATATTTGATTAAGAAACTTGTTAAATTGAAAGTTGCCTTTGGGGAGAATAAGGAGAACTCGATGTAGTAGGGTTTAAATATTTGGCAAACGGGGGTAGTTTTTAGCTTGTAATATTGTTGGGGGGGAGGGGGGGAAGAGGAGTCATGGATGATGCCCGAGTTTTGGGTCCCATAGGAAGTTGGGGAGGCCAGGCAGGCAGAGGACCTGGTGTTGTGTTGTCTTTGCTCCACAGTCGCTGAGCCCAAGTTCCAATCCCAAATCAGGTGCTTCTAGGTGACACTTAATGGCAGTTTCCACATCTGTGAGCCGGGGATTAGTGGTAACTCATTGGGTACTTGAAAGGATTAAGCAAATGTGGGAAAAAGAAAGCGGTGGTAAATAGGTAATTCGTACTTACTTGTTTAACCTGTACTCCACTCTTACTGGAATCAGGGCAAGGTCTGCATCTGTTTTGTTTACTGCTCTTTTCCCAGCCCTCATCAAGGCCTGGCACATAAATGCAGTACAACTCCCAATAATGAAATAAAGGGGTTCTGGAGGAGAAGAAATGTCATTTTTCCCTCTACCCTTCTAAATTCTTGGTTGAGACTTTCCCACCCTGTCGTGCGGGGAGGCCTGTGGGGTCTCTGCTCCCGCTCCCCACACAAGAACACAGGACATGGTGAGGCCAAAAAGGAACACCCACGGAGCCATAGATGGGGGAGTCATACCACTATATTCTCGCTGGCGGCATCCGCCTCTCTGCAATCCGCTCTTTCTAGCCCAGCCACCATCTTCTTGCTAGCCCCCATTTTTTTCTCTGTCTGCTAGCACAGCCACAGCAGTTATATTAGTGGCCAATGGCTCACTGGTTACAGCTGACGGCCAACTAGCCACAGCTGATGGCCATGCAATCACAGTTGATGGCCATTTACTACCTGAGCCAGCACCTGTCTATGTGAGGCCGAGAGCCTGGAAACTGCTTTTTGGGGTTCTGTCCCCACACACCCCCATCATAAAATTCATATTGACAGGAGTGAAACAAGTTTAATAACATGTATACCTCCTGTACACATGGGAGAGATGCAGGAAAACTGAGTGTCTTCCCTGAGAGGGCCCAAGACATCACTTTAAATACCTTCCTCAGCTAAAGACAAAAGATGTGAGGGTGTGGTGGAGATGGTGGGGAGCCAGTTACAGGAGGTTTTCCGGGAAAAGCGCAGGCCAAGAAGACAAGGTTGTTTCACAGATTTAAATCATTGTCTTCTCCACTGATAAGAGTTTCTAGAGATTTAGAGTCATCCTTCCTTTTCTGGCACTCAGAGGGAGCCACCCTTACAAATAAGATTTCCTTTATACATGTAAATGTCTCTTACAAAAGGGTAATTTGTACTAGGTTTGCAGAACGTTTCCTGTTTGCTTTTTCTTAAAAATAACCAGCTCAAGATAACCCTTATGCCAAAAAGGCATGTTTTTTTTTGTGTGTGGGAGGGGCATATTCTGTTCCCCTTCAGTTCCAAAAAAAATGTAATTGCCTGAAATCAAGGGGGCACGATTGTGAGGGCCTAGAAACAGCTGGGCATCCTGTGAAGCCAGCTGTCTGGGGGTTCCTGGCTGCACATGAAATCCCTGCTGGTCACCGCGTGGCGGTTGTCATTTCCAGTTTAGTTATGAGGTGGGTCAATTCTGTGCCCTCTGCCTGCCTGGTTGTGACTTTTGAGCCAGAAGAGCAGTGCGTTGGAGCTTTATCGTACCTGGTATTTGTTAGGTAATGCCTAATGTGTGTGTTTTATAGGGCTACTGAAAAAAATTACCATAAACTGGATGATTTAAAACAACAGAAATGTGTTTTCCCCACAGTTGGAGGCCAGAAGACTGAACTGAGGGTATTGGCAGGGCCGTGCTCTCTCGGAAGGCTCTAGGGAGAATCCTTTCTTTGCCTCTTCTAGCTTCTTCAGGTGGCTGCTGGCACCCCCATGTGAAAAATAGGCATCAGATAAAGAATTAGACTAGAGGTTTATTTATCATGCTTTTTGTTTGTTTCAGAGTCAAGGTTTTAACTTAGCAATTCATCCTGAGAGAGAAAGGACTGTTGGCAGGCAGTCCCAGTATACAGAGTAGGGCCTAGAACCCAAAGCAGAAAGGACACAGAACAATGGAAGAGCCCACAGGTTTTGGCTGTGGATCTGGACATTCAGTTGCTCTGACGACCGTAGGCCATTTTGCTTGTTTGGTCAATCTCTCCATCCATAAAACTAGGGTGACGCTATCCACATACCAAGATTCCTGGTGATGAAATGAGATGTAATGGAAAGTTCCCCATGCAATGCCTGGCACATATTGGTGCTCATTCAGAGTGCTGGGCTCAGGTAGGGGAAGGGGAGGGGCAGGAGTGAGGGTGCTGTAGAAAGAATCTTATCCAGCCTTTCAAAAGCGAAACGTTGCATTTGTAAGGAGAGTCACTGCCAGGGATGAGCAGACAGAAGCATTTGGAGGTGATCGGTTCTTGTTGAACCCCTTCTTCAGGGGGAAATGGATCAGGGGAATTGTAAGAGCTTTTCTCAGCTCCACTCTCACCTTCCCCCACGTTTAGAACTTTACTGTGATATTTAATAGCTCTAGACATATTAGCTATTCCTAATCATTTCGGATTCATTTTATTTCAAAGCTGAAAGAGAAGGAATTTCTTGTGATGCTGTATATGTCTGATTACATTTACTTGACAAACTGAAGCTAGAGTCCGTTTGGTTAAATTCCGATTATTCTCATGTCCTACTTTTAATAGACAAATGATGGAAGAACTCTTATCAACGGTAGCAGTTCTTTCTCATATCTTCTTCTATTGTTGCCTTTATCTTTTGTTTCCCTTAGGGTCATTGTGATGGAAGAAGTGGACTACTGTATTTCTGAATAGTCTTTCATGTGTAGAAATACAGTTTATACCCTTTGGACAGTCTGTTGGTGACCCACTTTTTATATTCTTTATTGTGCAAGTGTTTTTGTTCGTGGAAAGAAGCTCCTTCTACTATGTGTATTTTGTGTTCAAAGTATTACATTTATACCTACAATCCAACTTTGAAAATCAATTTCTTAAACAGTTCTTCAATCTACTTAAGCATGATTATAGACTTAAATTTCTATTACCGTTTTCAACTACAGTGATTCTTTTCAATACTCCAAGCACACAAAGATCCAGTAATTATGAAACATGTAACACCCTTAAGCCTCTTCTAAAATACCATGGGGGTTCATTTATTGTTCTTGAACTTGTTTACTTTTCCCAGGTCTGTAGCAACATATATCTTGACAACTTCTAGTGTTAGAGTAATACGCATTTTGATACTTTCCTGGGATATACTGATACAGTAGGACAGTTCCACAATTACAGAAACCTTATCACAGCCAGAAGAATAGTCTGTCCAGCTGAGATGACAGGATCTAGTTGTCAGCCAATTGAGGTTTGGTCATCTCTATGTTCATCAAATCCAAGCCGCTGATTATCTGGCTGGCCCCTTTTTATATTTGTCCTCCATTTGTTAACATCAGTAAGATTTGGAGCCATGCTTTCCACACCAATCCTAGTTTTTGTGACGCATGCTGTTCCCCCTAGAATGTTTTATTTTCCAAATTTTGCTTGGCCAGCATTTCGTGGACCATTGCCCTGTCACCGATGATTGCCGGGTCTCTTTGCATCATTGGAAACTTACATATGCTTTATGAGTATCTGACTCCATTGGTAGGGCCCTCTGAGGGTATCACCTCCTAGGACATGAGGGGTGCAGTCTGCAGTTAGTGCACCTTTTAGAACACAGAGCTAATTCATCATCTCGATACATGGTTCAGTTTTCTATCCCCTGGTTATAAAGTGCACTGAGGTCTTTCTTGTTATCGGTATACTCTGCCTTTGCTGGGACTAGTATTACGAAGTTTCCTGCATTCACCGTTCTCTACTTAAATAAATATTTAACAGACGAAACAAAACACCTAGCACTCTTCCATTTATTAAAACAAAAACAAAAAAACCTGAACTGATACTCTTCTTTTTGATGATAACACCTTGTTGTATAACTTTTCTTGTTTGGGTATCATTATGAAATCATGCCGTTCACATCGGGATTGTGTTACTGTCTTTGATGCCCACGTTGTCCCATCTTGGCCAGGGATTTGTCCTTTCAGTACTACCCTGACCTCCTTGAATACCATCTACCCTTCTGGCCTTGCCAATCTTTAATTTTTTCTGCACCAAAATATGTAATTGTTTACCCTCCAAGTATCCTTGGTTCCTTTCTTTGGAGAGTAGCTTGAAACCAAAATCTGGGTGCTAGTTTTGTGTAACAAGTACTTACATGATGTTTACTATGTGCCAACTATTGTTCTAAACTCTTTACAAGTATTGCCTCATTGACTTACTGTAACAATCCTATGACGTAGGTACTATTGTCTCCATTTACTAGATGAGGACACTGAAGCCCAGAAAAGATAAGGAACTTGTCCAGGGTCACACAACTAGTAGATGGCCCGCCAGACTTGGAACACAGGAAGTCTGGCTGTGAATTTGTGCTGCTTAGGGGCTTGGGGGTACACGTGGATGTTGTTGGTGTGGCAAAAACTTTTGCAGCTATTGAGCTAGACTGAGGTGAAAGCCGGAAAATTTTCAAGTTTATAGGTTTAATTGATTTTTTCCAAGAAATGAACATTTCACATACTAAAACGTCATTGATTTTAGACACACTATTATTTTATGAACTAGTAAGAAAAAAACAAAAACTGCAAACTTAACCAGGACACAGTGCTCATAGCGGTGATCCTGGGTGACTCCTGAATAGATCACACCACCCTCTGTGGCTTTGAAATTTCTTGTCCTCTGTGACAAGGAAGGCAGTTTCTCCTGCTTTCACTTTCGTTGGTTGGCATCTGACAGCAATTCTTTCACCCATTAATCATGACAAAATGTGCAAAGCTTTGTCTAATGCTGAATTTCTTTCTTTCTTAGGTCCTATGAAATAGTCAGTTACAGTATTGCAAGAAAATATGGCACAACACATATTGGCTTTAGTCATAATATTATGCCCCACAGTTCTTTTTGTGGGTCTGTGTGTGCGTGACCCCTTGGTGAGCACATAGCCCTTTGTTTCAATGCTGAGTGGAATGAAGCTTTTTCGAAGGCCTTTCCTATGGTATCTCAGGTCCACATAAGAAGTACCAATGGTGCACATCAACTCACTTGAAGTGGTGACAGTGTGAACAATTTTTACCAATTCAAGTTTGTATTATGTTTTTATATACCCTGTTCTTCTTATGCTATGAGGTTTCATCAACCACTAAGACTTACTGTTATAGTGTGACTCCAGAAGAAAGACACCCTTTCAGAAATGTATTACCCTGTAAATAGATGAAATAGCAAATGTAAGTGTACACCAAATTTTGGAGTTGCCCTTCCATTTCACAATTCTGTTCTAGAAATTGAGGTCCTCTTGAAAATCTGTTTGACTTATGGTTCATATATAACCTTGTAATATTCCTAAGTACTATTTTAGGAAGGATTCAATTCCCTTAGACTCTCTACCCCTCCTCTCTCTTCCTCGCTCCCTGCAATGACAACTACACACAACTTGGTACTTATCAAGTTTGCAAATCTTAAGTGAAGTTGATGGTAATGTTTCATTTTCTATCCAGCTGGATCTAAAAGCGTGGACAGACTTCTTATCCTCAGTGATTAACTAACACCTGGCCTTTAGACCTAGTTGTTTACGTAACCAGAATCCATTTTATCCACCTTTGTTATTTTCTTGTCGCCTCCTTCAAATGTTGTGAAAGCACTAGAATATGGAGGATGAGATTACATCAGAGGGTGGAAGTCTTAAAATAATATTTCAGGATATTTCTGGACCAAGAGTGTGCTTGACTTCCTGTTGCTTTGTCTTTCACCAAGCTCTGTGTTCTCCTTTTAGAGTATTCGCTGCTGACATGCTTCCACCTCTTCACCAGCTGTTTTTATCTTAAAGCATTAAAGAGGTTTTCAGACTTGAGGTTGGTTGATGGAGGTGTCTCTTAAGAAATGGATTGTGCTAATTACTTCAAATGGGAAGAACGGGGATTCTGGTGATACCTGAAATGCAGTGGTCATAAAACTTCACTCTTTGCCAGGATATTATCTAGTGTGTTCATGTGAGGAGGGGACAACAGTTGCCTTTAGAGCTGCCTTACAAAGTGAAATATCCATAATGGGCAATATGTTTGAACCCCCTCAACCATGTCCACTAATTTGAGTGCTACATAAGAACCTCATAAAAAGGTGATCAAATATTTAGTCTGATTAGATTAGTTCAGCCCACTTGATGGGAAGATAACTCCTTTGGCCATAGGAGATAGGCCTGTATGTTTATCTCTAAACTGTTGCTGGTGTTTTGAATTATGAGTGGGTCCTCCAATCTATTGTAGATCCTCACCGGTTCAACTTCCACTGTCATTCTATCATTCTTAGGAGTAACAATAATTGTTAAGGTCATTGGAGCTTCAACAAGTATTGAACTCTTCCTATGTTCCAGACACTGGGTTAAGGGTTACTAAACGAGGTTGGACAATTAGGTTCGCGAACTCATCCTAGGAAAGGTGCTACATACCTCATTGCTGAATATCACTATGGTCACCTTCAAAGCAATTTTGGAACTCCTCAGAGCTGTCGTTGTATTATTCTTGATGTCCTCAATGTTATTAAAATGTCTTCCTTTCAATATTTATCTTTGCGTAAAGAAAGAAGTCATTGAAGGCCAGATCAGGTGAGTAGGGAGGGTGTTCCAATACAGTTATTTGTTTACTGGCTAAAAACTACCCCACAGACAGTTCCTTGTGAGCTGGTGCATTTTTGTGATGCAAGAGCCATGAATTGGTGGCGAAAAGTTTGGGTCTCTAACATTTTCATGCAGCCTTTTCAGCACTTCCAAATAATAAACTTGGTTGACTGTTTGTCCAGTTTGTACAAATTCATAATGAATTATCCCTCTGATATCAAAAAAGGTTAGCAACATCATTGAAACAAGGTTGCGAAATTAATTGTCAGACCTCACATTAATCTTCAAAGTAATTCTATGATGTCAAGAATGTTGTCATGTAGATGAAGAAGTGATTCTTAGAGGTAAAATGACTTGCCAAAGGCCTTAGCCAACACTGGGAAGTCAGGACGCTGACCCAGGTAGAGAGCCAGCAGAGTCGGGGTGGGGTCACCCCATTAGCTTTGGTTCTCACTAGGCTGTGCCAGGCAGGGCTAGGAATGCATCCTGAGGTTGTGTGCTTTGTCTGGAAAATGGTCTAGTGTTGGACAATCATCAATGGTGTCCAAGTGTCTCTGCTTTGTAAATTTTTTTAAAAATCCTAAACCTTTTCAAGAAGCGTTTATATTTGGTTATTCAGCCCTCTCAATTGGTTTGAGAGGAACCCTCCTAAGTAAGCAAATCATGAAACAATCATTCCCATATATATTCTCTTCTATTATCTCATTTTATTCTAATCATAGAAGCTTGTGTCAGAAGTAGTAGCTTATAGAACTTCCTTGCTGCTCCAACTTCACAGGTGAATGACATTCAAGAGCCTCTGGGATGCCTGGAGCAGGGGCTCTGTTCTTAACCCACCCCACCCACCCCATTGGGGAATTCCTAGTATGGCATCTTACAGCATATGAATGCCATCGTCCCCTCTTATCCATGGGGGATACATTTCAAGACCCTCAGTGGATGCCTGAAACCATGGATAGTACTGAACCCTATGTATACTATATTTTTTCCTATATACATGTACATACATATGATAAAGTTTAATTTATACATTAGGCACAGTAAGAGATTAACAGCAATCAGTAATAATAAAATAGAACAATTATAACAATGAACTGTAATAAAAGTTATGTGAGTGTAATCACTCTTTCAAGGCATCCCTTGCTGAAGTCTTATAGATTCAATACTTTCGGGCGCAACACATTGCCATCAGTGAGAAGACCTTTTTTGTTTTGTTTGCATCTTTCACCCACAAATTGAATGCCTTTCCATCTTACTAAGCCTATCTTATGCACTGTGGCAACACTTTTGCAGTTTGAGGTGTGGCAGTAAAACTAGCAATAATTTGTTTTTTCTTCATTATTTCACAGGTTTAAGGTTTGTTCTTACTGTAGATCTTAGCAACCTCAGCATACAATTTTTTTTTCTCATTAAATTGAGAACTTTCACCTTTACACTTAAAGGAAGCATTTTATGACTTCTCTTTGGCATATCCGAATTGCCAGCATCACTACTCTTGTGATTTGGGGCCCTAACTAAGTAAAATATGGGTTATTTGAGCACAAGCAGTGCTGTAAAACCACGTTGGATCTGATAACCCAGGTGGCTACTAAGTGACTAAGGGGCAGGGAGCATCTTCAGTGTGGAGACGCTGGACAAAAGAATGATTCAGGTGCTGGGAGGGACCGAGGGGATGGCACAACATTTCATCACCTACTCGGAATGGCACAATTTAAAACTTATGAATTATTTATTTCTGGAATTTGACCATGAGTAACAAATCATGGAGCGTGAAACTGCAGATAAGGGGGAACTGCTGTAGTCATTAATTGGATAGCGTGCTTAGGAAGGATTTTCTTTACCTGTTAGGAATGTTAAGGGCACATGCTACTTGGAGAACAGCTCTGCTCTGATAAATCAGCTTGATATCTTTAATGTTAAGTGTACATATACTACTATGGTTACACTTTTGTTGAGGCAACTTCCTTTATAAAGATTTATATAAATTTAAGACAATTACCCTTGGCAGTTCCTGGCAGCCCCACAACATGATTTTACCCAAAAGGCCTCTGTTGCCTAGGGCAGAAACCATCGAGCTTTCTCGTTGACTTGCTTCAGATTTTGTTTGTAAAGTGGCAAGTTTTTATGAAACTAGACAGCGAGTTTCAATATTAGTGATCCTGAGTCTTTTCCTCTCATTCAAGTAATTTAGAAATAGAAATATGAGAACTAGTTGGAGTGGGTTGCCGATAATTTTCATTCCTTCATTACAAATGTAAATTCACCTCCTAAGGGTTTTGAAAATGTGGCTTTGGAGACTTGGCTGGTGGCACTGAGGACTTATGGTATCAGTGAACACAATATTCATTGTACAACAGAAAGCCCTCCCCTGCCATTAGAAGGCACCAAACTTATGGGATTGGAATCTCTCCTCTGTTCTGAGCAAACCTACCTGTCACAAACATAGATCAGGTTATGTGGAAAGAGAGGTGGATGGCCCTGCCATTTTGTAGCCTCCAAGTTCTCTGTGTTCTGTAGATGTGGGATTTTCACTAGCCCTGAGAAAACCAAGAAGCATGTGTGGGGGAGAAAAAAATAAGTTCCCTCCCACCTTTCTAAATTCTTCTGGGTGGACTAGTAAATTTGCATGAGACAAATTAACAGGAGAAAGGTTCAAATTTATTATGTATGTATGTATATATAGGGGTTCATATATATAGATGTGTATATATATGGTTATGTATATATAGGGGTTCCATTAGACTATGAGACTTGAGAACAGGTTAGGCAGTGAAGGCTTTAGGTTGGGTCTTGAAGTGGGGTGGGGGGGGCAATTCACAAGAGGATAGAAAAGCAAATGTTTGGTAAACAAATGTTTGCTAGGCCACCTTTAACAATGGGACGCAGAGAGGATTTTGATACAATGGGCCTTGCTAGGTTCCTCCCTGTCTATCACACGCTGGTTCATATTAAACCATAGTTACCTGTGATGACAGCTCCCTCACTGGAGTGGCAAACTCTGACCGCCCAACACGTCTGGGTTTATTTCAGGTGGTAGTGGTGAGGGGGAAAGGCCAGAGACTTTGCTGGAAAGGATGAGATGTGCCTTGGAAATGACATCACAGCATATGGAGATAGACGTATGGGGAACACTGAGGAAGGGATGCCCAAGATAGGCCTTCATCTCTGGAAATAGAATTTGTGAGGTACATGTGGCTGTTGGTTAGTAATGCTTTGAAGCCAGAGAGACCAGAGTTTAAATCCTATGTGTACTAGTCTCCTGGCCTCGCTTCCCTGTTGGTAAAATTGAAAACTGGTGTGAGGATTAGATGAGATGATGTAAGGACAACGGCCGGCCATATAAGATGTACTCATAAGACATGAGCTCCTTCCCCATCCTCCGTGCTGTCCACACACATCTTTCCTCTCTTATCCAGATGAGGAAATCAGTATTCAGAGACATGGCGTGCCTGAATGGTAGAATGTGGGCTACACTCGGATTTTTTTTTTTTTTTCAGTCCTGCTGCCTCTATTTCCCAAGAAGGCTGTGCATGCTTTATAAATGTCTGTCATTGGGCTGCCTGCCGTACAAGGCTGTTTCAGCTTTGTCTTCTTCATAGTTGGATCTGGTTGTGTTGTTTTACATACAAATAAAGGCTGTTGATTTGTCTCAGCAAAGCTGTCCTGTCTATTCATCGCTATGCTTGGTGGTAGGTACTTCTATAAAAGCTCTCCTACTGCCTAGTTACTTGGATGTTTTAAAATGTAATCAAAACTCACTCTTTTTAAAGAGAAGTGTGTGCCTCTGAGGCTTGTCTGTCAACATCTTGTAAATTGAACCATTTCCCCGTTGATTTACATTCTAATATCAGTTGTGTTGGGGTTTTTTGATCTTAAGTTGTCTGGGACACCCTATTACCTTTTTGTTTCTTTCCCTAGGCTATCTGTCAGGTAGTTAGTAAACTGTAAACACATACTATATAAGTACACCCAGGAGTTTTTAAGGGGAAGAATAAAGTTTTCTATAATACCATGATCCTATAATGCATATGTTTAACCCTATGTTATACTGCATGCCCCAATTTCTAAATTAAGGAACAGACTATTACTATTATGGCACGGATTACTGTTAATGTGTGTCACCTTTCCCAGCTCCATCATTGATGCTTTGGTTACAGTTTATCCCTAATTGTGATCACGTGCCCTGAACACTCAGCTGAAATCATGTGTGCAAAGCCTTTCAAGTGGCCTCCTAATAGTCTTAACACCAATTGAAGGCTGTTTGTTTTTTCAGTTAAAGGTTGAATTTCCTGTGGTTGTCACTTCAGTAAGGAGGAAAGGGATATCACATATTTTAATGTGTGTAAACTAAGAAAGCCACCTATGAGAGATGATAAATTTAGAAGTTTGCATGAGTTACACAAGCATTCAATTATGTATTTCAGGAAGTTGTTTAGAGATATGGGTTGATCATTACTGAGTAAATTTTTACCTCTAAGTGGCTGCCTTTTTGAAGCTTTTTTGCAAGTCCGCCTGTTTTCTAAATTTGGAAAAATCTGTGTATTTGAGCCTTGAAAACGACAGTCTCTTAGCAACATGGAAGGACTAAGGGGAACAAATTAAGAAGCGTGATTTATGTATGTTCTCACTGTTTTGAACACCATCCTGAAGGTAGATATTTTTTTAAGCTGTTTATAACATTTGATAAATTTAAAAAGTAATAAAAACAAGAGTGGTGTGTTTTTCCTGCTCTGTGCCTTTTTTCTTTGTTTCCCCACACTGTACATTTTTGCCCACTTGGAGGCTATACATGGCCTTTCATAATTAAAAATGAATTAAAAGGTCTGTGTGAAGGACTTTCTGCACCATACTTAATTCACTTAGAAACATTGCCTTGATAAACAGATGGATCAGTTTTAAGGAGAAAGCAGAGTTCACCCTCATTTTAGACATCTATAATAATATATTCAATTAACCTTGGAAGCATTTTGCACCTGTTATGAATCCATGGCTAAGGAAATGCAGAAGTGGCTCCCACCCCCATTTAAGGCTAATTATGTGCTATTGCTTAGTTCCCTTGCTTGTGAGGAATAGTGAGTGGGGGCAGAAGGGGAAGATTTATAGAGGGAGTTTGTTCCCTGGGCTGGGCTGAGAATCCAGCAGGGACCCTGGCTTGCTCTGCCATTCTTTTGGTGAAAGCAATCCACAAGGCCAGCTCAGATTCAATAGTGTGTGTGTGTGTGTGTGTGTGTGTGTGTAAATTTATCTCTTGATGGGAGGAATTCCTGGTGTCCATTTTTGGACATGATTTTTAATATAAAAAAAACATGTATTTACTTATGTTTCAGATACTATGTTCCATTGATTCTGAGATGTACACCCCACCCCCATGTTTTAATATCTCTGAAGTCAGGATGTATTTACTATGATAGCATCTTATCACCATTGGCTAGAGAGCACTGATACATTGTTGCCATTACCTGTGATTATGCAGATGTGGGCATAGCACTTGTGTTTATGTATATTGTTGGTAATACAAATGTCGAGGTTAATTGCATATGAAATGCCTTCAAACATATTAAATCATGATTCAACACTGAAACAAAAAGTTTTTGTGTACATAAAACGTCATAGAAACTGCAACAGGATGTAAATTTGATACCAGGGAAGCAAATTTTTAGTTAGAGGAATGACCACAGTATTTTTTTGCAAAGAAATAACCAAGAGCTTTCTGGGCCCTGAGACAGAAGATAAGTAGCTGAAGCTGTGTGACAGAGTTATGGTCAAAGAATTGCCTTCCAGACGATAAGTTAATGTAACTTGAAAACAGGAGAGAGCGATTAGATCCCTTCAAAGGGATGAAAGGAATTTCAAAGCAATAAGTGGCTGGTGTATCCAGTTCATAAGTTACACAGGACTGTTGAGGTGTAAGAATATCGATGTATCAAACTTCCTGCCAACTTAGAACTGTAGCTACTTATTTTCTAGTAATTTGTGATTTGAGGGAAAAAAAATGAGGTTAGACAGATAGGAAATGCTGATAAAACCCCAGCATTCTTCAGCATTTGAAGGCATTTTTTAAAAGGCTGTGATATTTTTTCTGTACTGTTCAAGGTGCTAACAAGATCAGGGTCACGAGTATGAGCTAGGAAAAGCACCTATTGCTGTGATGATTTGCACAATTGCTGATGGCCAAATGTTGCAGCGTAATTTGATTAAACTACAAAACAATTCCCAAGAAGGAGTTCTTCCCTAAAGACGTTACTGTGCCTGTGCACACACGTGTGCATGTGTGTGGCACTTTTCATTTCCAAAGATAGAAGCCCTGGTTATCTGAAAAGCCTTCTGTTGTGACATCGGGTAAGAACAAGAAAGTGCCAGCCTGAAAATTGGCATATTGAGTGTCTGGCAGCTGGAAGAATGTCCCAGAGACAGCAGTGGAGCATCGGGTGGAGAAAAATGGACATCAGCAACTGAATTAAAGTGATTCATAACAGTCAGACTTGGCATGTGAAGAGATAGAGATATATATGTTAGGAATATCTTAACCAGTTTATTTTCTTCTATTAAATGTAGGTTCATGAGAGATATATGGTAAATCTAACTATATAAAAGCTTTTTCAATAGTTATAAAATAGTGTTGTGTTATACTTGGCAACATATTTTCTTGTACAAAGAGGTGGCTCCTCTTATAATTGATTACGTCTTAGACTAGGTGAGTGTGTGCCAAGCACTGAGCCTAAAGTTGCTGCTTTCATGGAGTTTCCAGTTTGGGTATGATGGGAGGGCTTTTACTCAAGTCCCAACATGCATTTCGACATGCGTTTTCACAGGGTGTAAATGACAAAATTATTAGGCACTTACATCACTTTTAGGGGAAAATTAGCTCCAAATTCCACATAGCCAAATCTTAAAGGAATTAGGTATTAGACTTATTCTCTTGCTGTTTCATGTATGCATATTTTACATTCCCATCTAATCAATAAGTTCTGACAGTATTGTATAGATTCCATGAATAACTAACTACTGTGTTGACATATTTCAAAATCAAGGTAAGGTGTGAAACCTTTAGTTGTTTATGGCGGTTATACTTTTCAGGGGCTGCCAAAACTCATCCTCATTGATTTCACAACAATGTGTGCAGATGGTAATTGCTCAAGAAACTTTATTTATTGAAAAAATAAATACTTAATTTTTTAGAGCAGTTTTAGGTTCACAGCAAAATTGAGAGGAAAGTACAGAGATTTTTCATATACTCTGCAAACATGCGTAGCCTTTTCCATTATCAACATCCCCTACGAAAGTGGTATATTTGTTACAATTGATGAACGTACATTGACACAACATTGTTACCCAAAATTCATAGTTTGCATTAGGGTTCATTCTTGGTATTGTGCATTTTATGAGTATTGACAAATGTATTATATATTGACATGCAGCCACGGATACAGTATCATATAGAATAGTTTCACTGCCTTAAAAGTCCTCTGTGATCCCCTGATTCATTCCTCCTTACCCCTAGCTCCCAGCAACCGCTGATCTTTTTGCTGTCTCCACAGTTTTGCCTCTTCAACAATGTCCTATAGTTGGAATAATTCAATATGTAGCCTTTTCAGATTGGCTTCTTTCACTTAATAGCATGCCTTTAAGGTTCCTTCATGTCTTTTCATTGCTTGATAACTCATTTCTTTTTAGTGCTGAGTGATATTGCATTGTCTTAATGTACCATAGTTGATTCATTTATTTACCTACTGAAGGATATCTTGGTTGCTTCCAAGTTTTGACAGTTATGAATAAAGCTTCTGTAAACATCCGTATGCAGGTTTCTATGTGGGCATCAGCTTTCAACTGTACTGGGTACCAAGGATCGTGATTGCTATACTGTATGGCAGGAGTATGTTTAGTTTTATAAGAAACCACCTAGTGGTCTTCCAAAGTGGCTGTACCATTTTGCATTCCCACCAGCAATGACTGAGAGTTACTGTTGTGCCCCATCCTTAACCAGCATTTGGTGGTGTCTGTGTTCAGGGATTTTGGCCATTCTATTAAGTGTGTAGTGGTATCTCATTTTTATTTGCATTTCCCATTTGCCATCTGTAGATCTTCATTGTTGAGGTATGTGTTAAGGTCTTCGGCCCATTTTTTAATCGGTGTGTTTATTTTCTTATATCAGCTGACTATATGGGTGTTTCTTTCTGGGCTTTCTATTCTGCCCCATTAATCTGTCTGTTCTTTCGCCAGTACCATGCTGTCTTTATTACTGTAGCATTACAGTAAGTCTTGAAGTCAGATAGTGTCAGCCCTCCAACTTTGTTCTTTTTCTTCAATATCGTGTTAGCTATTCTGGGTCTTTTGTCTCCATATAAACTTTAAAATCAATTTGTCTATGTCCACAAAATAACTTGCTGAGATTTTGGTTGGGATTGTATTGAATCTGTAGATCATCTTGGTAAGAACGGACATCTTGACAACAATGACTCTTCAGTATTGAGAACATTTTGATTTTGAAATTTTAGTTTCAGAATATCGATGTATCACGATCGATAGATGTAGGTTGAGGCTTCATGTGGACAGGTAACCAACTCCTGTCAGCAGTTTGTGCCATGGTTTCTAAAGAGACATTGCTAGAGATTCTGGGTAGTTTAGTTTGAAAACCATGAGCATAGGTCACTACAAACCCTCATTTACGCCGTATTCAACTCCCTGAAGTTCCACATTAGTATCTAAGCATGCAGGCTCTGGAATCCCATTGTGGGTTTCTAACCCTGGCTGTGTGTATCACTTTACATCATTTACAAGACTTTAGGCAAGTAACCTCTTAGTTGTGAAGTGGACTTAATCTGGGGATTAAATGAAATAATCAAGTGAATGCTTCAATAGTTGTTTGTAAATCCTTACTCTACTTCCTTGTATTCCATCTCTCTTCTCTCCATCCTTTTCTGGAATTCCTCCCTAACTTGCCTTTGAAGCTTCTATTCATATTGTCACCAGTGACTACCATATTTCAAAATACAGCGGTCCCCACATGACTTCTTAGCAGTTTGTGGCCAGAGGATAACTCCCTCCTTTGAAACATTCTGTTCTTATATTGGCTTCACCAGTAATAGCCTCCTGGTTTTCTTCTCTCTTACTGGGATGCTACTTATAAAAATTCCTTTGCTGGCTCTTTCTCTTTTGTTTGATCAACCAGGGTTTGGTTCTAGATTCCAGACTTTCTACTCCATTGTCGTTAATTCATATGCTGATGACCTCCAAATGTTTATCCCCAGGCCTGAGCCCCAGACCCTTAGGGAAACGACCACTAGACTACATCTCTTGGCTTCCTCAGCCAGAACAGAACTCTGTGTTTCCAAAGCCTCTCTCTGTTCCCTTTCCTCTGAATCCTGCCCCTCCTTCTATTGTACAAATTTCAGGAAATGGCATCTCGATCCACCTAGATGATCAAGTACCATCCTCAGGTATTGTGCTCTGTGGTCCTTTCCCTCACCACCAGCCTCCCATCAGCACATTCTTTCGGCTGTACTTCTGAAAGATATCCCACAATCACCCCCTTGTCTCCATATTCACTGTGCTCAACTTCCCTCTTCTGGACTCCTAACATAGCTTCCTGGCTGGCTCCCTTTTCTTCGTGCAGCTCCCAGAATGATCTTTAACTATGGTAAGTAGATTATGTCATTCTTCCTAGAAAGCCCACCAGTGGCTCCCAGGCCTCCTGTGTTATGGTTCCTGACCACCTCAGAGGCTCAGAGGCTCAAGTCGCAGGGGCCTCCTTTCTGTTCTGTAAACACAGGAACCTTGCCTTCCCCTCGGGCCTCTTCAGCTGCTGTCCCCTCAGCCCTGAACACCGCCCTCACCTTCGCCTGGCAGGCGCCTCCTTGTTTTGCAGCTCTAGGCCCAGACGTCCTCTTCATGGCCTCCCATGACCCATCGTGACCACCATGTACAATTAGTACAACTCTGCCCCCCATCCCCCAGTGCTACCACATCTCTCCATGGATTATTTTTGCCAAACATACAGCTATTTGAAATCACCTTGTTGATTTATTTGTTTACTTGTTGTCTGTTTTCTCATAAATAGTAGGAATACCATGAAAGCAAGGTCCTTGTTTGTCTCATTCAGTTTGATGTTCTCAGTGGCTAGAACAGTCCCATTCTGAGGCCAGGTTGGTGTCTCCCTCCCTGCCCTCCTATAAGGTACGCCTTCCTTATTTCTGGCTCCACTAGCTGCTTTTATGTAGTCAGGCTGGTCTTCCTGTCTCTTTCTCCTCCAGTCTACATTCCCCTTTCTAAATGCCATTGTGATGCCTCAAAGCAAAACCACCATGACAAACCTCTGTGTTTCAGCACTTCCTGACTTTGCGGATCTTTCTCTGCTTCTAGGTCTATATAAATGGAATTTGTAAAGATCAGAAAATCCCAAATATTTTGTATGTTACAACTATTTTAAAACATTTCTATGATGAAATATGTGTGATAAGCTTTTGTTCACCCTAATTTGTCACTGGTGATGAAATATTTTGGAGGTGAACTTTTATGAATTGGTTGTTTCTTCTGTTTGATGGACAATTCTAATAACATCTTTTAGCCAATAAGGTTTTGTGCATCGATAAATATCCGTGTAAGAGGGGTTATGGACACTTTCCACAGAGTGACTATATGCTTTTATGTTGTTTGTATTTAAAAAATAACAGTACTTCCCCAACCCTATAGCTTTAATCAGACTATTCAGTTATGTGAAATGGTGTATATCTAAAATAATATAACTTGGATTATTAACACATTGTGTGACAGCATAGTACACATGGTTTTGTTAGTTAACTACAGAACGTATTAGCTCCAGTTAACAGATATTTGGCACTGAGAAGTTATGTATAGAGACACAATGTATGTGCATGTGTGGGTAATGTAATGCTTGCTTGATGAAGACAGTAATAGTGATAGAATATCAAAAGCTATATGAGATATGAAGGCCCAAAGACAGTGGTGGTGAAACATAAAAGAAACTAGGCTAAGCAAAGACCGTTCATTAACGAGAAGCTGTTGGAGTTGACATAAATATTGACTATACATGTTTTGTAATAATTTGTGATGTAATAGAAAACACTTACAGTGCCATACTGTTAACCAAAGGATAGGCTTTGTTCAGATTTCACCAGTTTTCTGCTGATGTTCTGTTTCTGTTCCAGGATCTAACCCAAACATATGATTCTTTAATGCTCTCATTCCTAATAAGATGAAGTTACTCCTAATAGTTCATGATAAGCAACCAGCTTGTATTTGCACAGGGTACAAGGGATTTCTTCTTGCTGATCGGAGGAGGGTGTAACCAGAGCATCTGAGTTCAAGTTTTGTCACATTAACATTGTGTGTGGCATGCTTCGCCCCAGGACTTGGTGTTCTTTTTTCTGTTAGGGGTCCCATCTCTGTCAAAGGAGTGTGTCATGCGCCTTGGAATCTGAGAGTCCAAGAAATAGACGTCAGGCTCTGTTGTCCTTTTTCCTCTGCTAACTGCACAGGATCCAGCTGTCTGAGAGGAGGCAATTATGTGAAAAAATGCCTCCTGCCATCTGTAATTTCTGAGCTTTGAATTGTTGGTTTGGGGCCTGGCGAGATATTTGCGAGTGCTCAAACTGCCTTTTAATCATGGGAGTGACCCTATACTTACTGCATTCACTTCGCAGGTGATGGAGTGGAGATGCTAGATTAAAGGTGCACGAGGGGCTTTTTGGTTGCCATGACTGGAATCTAGGTCTTCTCGTTCTGGGTATGTTGCTGTTCTTGCTGTCAGCAGGTCAGTCTTTTCCAACGGGGTCTCTTGTCTTGCTCAGGTCAGGGATGATGGATGGAGTTTGGGCACTATATTGATGGGGGCACTGTATTGATGGAATTTATCCAAGAAATGTCCATAGCGTGCCCTGCCAGTCCCCAGGCCCCACTGGGAGGCTCTGGGAGGCTTTCCACTGTGGGAATCAAAATTCCACTTGATTAGAAGCTTCAAAGGGATCCAGTGCCCTAGTGCTGAGTCAAAATAAAGGCTTTGAGCTTCGGTTTAAATGCTGGGACCAGCCTGGGCAGGTGTGACTGTAGAAAGAGATGACAGAGTTACCAAAGGGGCCCTGTGTCCATTTCCCCACCCAGCCTTATGGAACCAGAGGCAATGGGACGAGCACAGTACAGGTTCAGCTGGAAGTCATGAATTCTTGCTTCATAAGACCCAATGATGCCATGTCTGGTAATGGTGACCTGTCATTGGCACGTGGTCAGGGGAAACAGATCGGCAGGGTCTCCGCCTCCCTTGCTTGTCTGAAAGGGGAGCTGGAATGGCGGGAGGGAGAAGTGAGCCTGATGGACAAAGACGGGTGGTAGTAAAACTTCCTTTCTTTTATAACGCTAGGTTCAGGGCTACGTGAAGGTGCATAAAAAACAGTTCCTGACCTCAAAAAGCATAAATTTTAGTGAGCGTCACTCATAGAAACAAATACATTTAATGTGGACATTCCCTCAGAGGGGTTAAATGAAGAATTCCACAGAAGAGCTATTTAGGTTAAGTTTCAGAGGATACAGATGGGGCTGGGGAGGGGTGGGGGAGGGGTGGAGGGTGGGCGTGCCAAGAAGTAGAAGCCTTATGTGTAAACCCACCGAGATATGAAACTGCTTTGTGGGTATGTGTGAGAGAGAGTTTACGAAATTGTTCAGTGTTTCTGTACTTTTTAAACAGAAGTGACATCAGACTTGCATTTCTAAAATCAAGTCTTATTTTCTATTATAAGACTATCAGAAAGCATAGAGAACTCTAAAGAAGAAATGCTTGCCCCATGTTTGCTCTCGTAGTGCCTGTAGCGCCCTGCAGCAAAGCCTTGGTTGCCCCTCCCAGCCCTGGCACCTGTTGGATCTCTCACCACACTGGACTGACATTGCCTTGTTCCTTAATCTAGACTGTAAAGCTCTCTGTAAGTGGTGGGAACCAGAACTGTCCGATGTACCCCAAAATCTAGCAGGTCACCTCGATAGGTGCTCAACAATTTGTTGAAATGAAGAGTTTCAATACACAAAGATAACTGCTGTAAATAGCTTCCCTCATTTTTTTTATATGCATAGTCTTATTTTAATTTTATTTATTAGTACTGTTGAATTTTCCAATATTCGATTAGATTTATTTGTTTTTGAGAAATGTCTGTATTATTTGTCATGTTTACATTTGTTAGAACAAATAACCCTGGTCATCTAGAACTGTGCTATTAAACCCAGCAACTATTAGTCACATGTGGCTATTTAAATTTAAATTTAAACTACCAAAAGTAAAATGTCAGTTCTTCAGTGACACTAGCTATATTTCGGGGGCTCAATGGCTACTACGTATATTGGACAGTGCAGGTCTAGAACTTTGCCGTCGTCTCAGAAGTTTCTATTTGGCAAAGCTGACCTAGAGGGAAGTTTGGTAGGTGAGAGAAACCAAAGGCAGGGAGACCAGTCAGGTGGTCTTTGCATTACATCAAGCAAGAGATTACATCTTAAACTAGGCAGAGAACTTTGTAGGGGAGAGAGTCAACTTGATTTGGGCGGAGGTGAGGCAGAGGGAAGGGGTAAGGTTGACGTCAGGTTTTAACCAGAGAAGCAGAACAAGTAGGTAAGTTGTGTGTGTGTCTGTTTATTATGTGTTTGTTTATGATTTATTACAAGGAATTGGCTTATGTAATTGAGGGCTGGCTAAGTAAGCTGGAACCCCACAGGCTCAAGCTGAAGCTTGTTGCCCACATGTGGGGGTCAGTCCTTCTTGTTCCCTTTTTCCTCCCTTCCTTCCCCCCCCCACTCTCTCTCTCTCTCCTCTACTCCCTCCACGCTTCCCCTCTATCCCTCTCCCTCCCTTCCTCCCCCCTACTACTCCTACCCCTTCTTCTTTTCTCTCTCTCTTTGCCTCACCCCTCTCTTTTTCCCCTTTCATCCCTCTCCTTCCTTTTGCCTCCCTCTCTCTCCCCATCTCCCTCTCCCCTTCATTAAATTAGCCTACCCAGGATAATCTCATTTAAAGTCAACTGATTAGGGACTTAATTACATCTCTTCATTAGGAGTATGTATATTACTGTTGGATCAAATAATTGGGAGGATGAGCTATGTGCTACAAGATTGCTATGTCTCTTCAACCCTCCAACTCTCATGAAAGACTCTTCCTCGTAGCCCATGTTAACATACTGGAAAGGGGATTCTGGGGAGTATAGTTCAGCCTGGTCAAATTGACCCTGCAAAGCCATTACAGACGACTCCCAGGTTTCTGATTAGGGCAACTTTGTGAATACTTGTGTTAGATGAACTGAGATCAGGATTATAAGATGAAGAAAGGAAGAACATTGAAGTTGAGAGGAGTCACTGATGAGTTTACTTGTGACTTGCTGAGGTTTTGAAGTGCTGCGGACCATCACGTATCCTGCTTATAAATCTGGGTTCAAGGTCTGGGCTGAAAACATAGATGGTGGGTCCTCAACATATGCATGGTAGTTAGAACCAAGTGCTACACTTGTCATCTAGGGACAGCAAGAAGAGAGCCTGGAACAGGGAATGTCCACACCTAAGGGGCTGAGGAGGGAAGTAGAGCCCAAAACAGGCTGAGCAAGAACGTCCCAAGGTGGAGCTAAGTACAGATGAGTGAGGGATTGTGGTGGTATAGTCTGCAAAATGCTCTTCCTAGCCTGGGTGGAGGAGCAGAATGACGCAGACTTTACAGCTGATCCGTGGTCAGAGGGTGCGGAGGGAATGGCGTTGGGAGCTCTGACCTGAGCAATCACGCGTGCCATCAGGTAGTCAGAGCGTGCTCTCCCCCCTGCCCCCCAGTGCACTAAATGCCCGTTCTGTGCGGCCTCCAGGCCAGGAACTACAAACTCAAATGCCAGCTGGGCTCTGGCATGGAGAAGGAACCCCTATTCCAAACTTGAGGCTTACGGAAGGCTTCACAGAGGAAATAACAAAAGTTAAGCTCTCTGGGATGAATAGGAATTAGCCAAATGAAAAGGTGACTTAATACCCTGCCTCCCCAATAATCCTGGTCAAACTCCATCTTTGCAAATTCATTTTTTTTTTCTTTAGAACAGTGTTTTACAATCTAGTTGGCTCTCTATTGGGAAGATGTCTGTTGTCTACTAAAGTACATCTTCTAAGTTATATCACAGAGGTGTATTTTATATACGTATATCATTTGTGTGTGTGTGTGTGTGTGTAAAATTGCATTTTAACCACGTTTTCTCTCACTGTTTTTATCAAGGAGTATGCTTACATTAGGGTAAAACGTATTTTATTCTCCAAAGTTTAGGTTCCCCCCCCCCCCTTCTATCCCTGCCCCCAACTCTGAGTGAGGCGGTGTTGTTCTCAGTCTAGTTGGGGAGGATGCAGCCCCACTGGCTCATGTGGGAATCGAACTGGCAACCTCGCTGTTAGGAGCATGGCGCTCCAACCACCTGAGCCACCCGCCACCCCAAAGGTTAGTTTGAAGTTGGTAGGTTTTGAAAAGTAAAGACCTTCAGTAGTAAAAGTGTTACAGACCTGTAGCCGTTTGCCTCTAGCAGAGAGAATTATAGAGTACGGTGTTGCTCTGAAACTAAGACTTAGCCGGACAGTCAGCTCTAATGCATCTTTTGGAGTGAATGAATATAAGACCCGGTCTTATATTATATTATGTTAGATAAGACCCGAGTCTTATATTCATTTTTGCTCCGAAAGACGCATTAGAGCTGATTGTCTGGCTAGGTCTCATGTTCAGGGAAACACGGTAGATGTCTAATCCAGATTCTCACCCTGGCTGCTCATCTCAGTCACCTGAGGCGTTCTTCAGAAATGCCCAAGATGGGACCACACTCCCCAGAGTCCAGTTTAATTGGTCTGCAGAGGAGCCTGGCCACCAATACTATTTTTAAACACCATAGAAAATTCTAGTGTGCAGCCAGGGTTGATCCCCTAGTTTAACCATAGCATTTATATCTACAGAGGGGGCCAAAACTGTATACACATTTTAAGAAAGGAAAAAACTGTATTAAAAGCATAATGCTCAATATGTACTGATACCAAAAGATGAACACAAGTCATGTTTGACTTCTGCAATTACAAGAGGTGCTCAAAGTGGTTACCATCAGTATCCAGACACTTCTGATTACGGCGAACTACTGCTTGAGCAACGTTGACCAAAGTGTTCACTTGTATACATTTTTTTGGCACCCCCAGTATTTTAGGTAGAGGGGGAGAAGAGCTACCACATCCTCCTGAGGAGGATAGGGAAGGAAAACAGTAAAAGAAACACTTCCTTCTAAATGGTGACTCATTAAGTAGAGTCCATTTTCCCTTCCTCCTCTGCCAAAGAGGGCAAGAAGCTGGTACAATGGACTACATCAAGCCTAGATAATGAAAATCTGCTGTGTTAAAAGGTGGATTCCAACAGAACAAAACCCACTTGCTACCCTAGGTGGTATGAATAAAAGAAAATATTCTAATCTCACAGATACTTTTCGAGTAGTGATTTTCAGTTTGGTTGTTTTGTTTCAAACAGCAGAACCATTATTTTAAAACAAATCTTTCTTGAAACTCTACCCTCTACCGTCCAGCCCTCCCATGAGACCCATCTTAGGAACACTAGGGTTCCTCAAAATACAGTTGAAAAACCAAAGCATCAAGCCTTAAAGCTACTTCTGTCTCGAGTAGAAGCCCAAAAATAGCATCAAATTGAAACCAGCTGTTTCATCACAAGCACGCCAGCCGTGGTCTATTATTTCCTCCTGAGGTTTCCCCCTCCAGTAGAGCCTTGAGTGTCTTTCCATCTGAACAGTACGTGACACCCCATGATGAAGCTGAGGGAGGGGATGAAGGACATTTTCCTCTTTTCAGGTAACATTTTTAAACAGGAAATAAGTACTGAAAACTAAAGAACATTTAGTTTTAGACGTTAAAATTGAGTGCATCTGACTTCCTCCTTCTTTGTTTAAAATATCTGAGCTGGCATCCCTACAAAGACAAAATAATAGTAATCAATTTATGGTCTGGACTGGGAACTTCATGTCTAATAGAGCACGCCTCTATTAACCATTTTTGTGTGTTTTATGCAGTTTCACTCTGTGAATGTGGGTGTGACTCATTCCTTCCCCTAAGTGGCTGCACAAGGCCCAAGAGCAGATAGTGCTTTCAGATTGCATGTAGTCAGGCCTTTGCCACCGGACCTTGCAGGGCCACTTACCAAGAGCATGACCTTAGGCAAATTCCTTAACCTTCCTGAGACTCCGCTGCTTCATTTCAAAGTGGGAATAATCAGGTATATATTTCATGGGTAGTTGAGAGAAATTAAAAGAGTTCACATAAAGTTTTTAGCAGAGTGCCTGGCACATGGTAAGCTCAAGTGATATTAGTTACTATTATTATTATTCAGTACCTTGGAACAAAATGCTTTCTGTCCTCAAGGAGCTCATGGTCTAGGGGGAGTTGAGCACTTGGAAAATATTTGTTTATGCAGTAAATATGTATTGATAGGCTGCTGTGGTCCAAGTCCTGGACGAGGGGCTAGACATGCAGCCGTGGGACGAGACAATACGACCTCTGCCACAGGAGCCTTAGTTCTGTTGGAACAGAGACATGGGGAGAACAGAAGCAAGTGGGGTATGTTAGTATGGGGGAGATGCCTTGTGAGCTGAGCACTTCAACAGGGTGGGGGTGGGGGGAAGGGACAGGGAAGACATTTCAGATTGTCAGGTATGACCAAAGGTGTGTGTGTTGGGGGGACAGGGGGACGGTCAGGGTTCCTGAAAGGAAAATCTAAGAACAGATCAGTAGTGAGGGATGAGGCTGGAGACGTAGCTCAGGCAGCGATAGAAGCCGATGCCGAGAATCTTGGCCTCTTTGTGACTGAGGGGCAGCCATTCTCTGCGAAAAGCACTTAGGCCCTCACTGCATGAGGATTTGCTGATGGTATCTCCTGGTCTGCGTTCAATAACCAGGAAGCCCAGTGCATCTGTGGATATACCAGCCACAAGAATAGCCAGTAATAGTAGGCTGCTGACACACTGTGTTGAGTCCTGGGAGGAAGATTCTGCCAAGATTTTAAAAGATTTGGCCAAGTGTACGCCTCCGGACTGGTTGTCTCAGATTGAGCATAGATTGTATTTCTAATCAGAGCAAAATATATGTAGTCTAGGTCAGGGAACACCGTACACCCGTTTCTGAGAGAGGTGGCAAGAAATAAACTGGGTGACAGTATGTTTGTAGGAGCAGGAAGAACTTAAACTTTTACTCAGGATAGGCACAAAGGTTGACCCAAGCTTGTCCTGATACTGTGGTACAGCAGTAAAGCCACAGCATGGGAGTGTGTGCTAAAAGAAAAGAAAAAGGTAGGTGGCAGTTACATCATCAGACTTGGTGCCTGCAGACACTGGGCACAGCTTAGGAACGAGTCATTGAACTTATATAACAGAATGTTGGGTTTGCATGCTTGCAAGAACTGCTAAGCATGTCCAAATCTAACCAGTCTTTTCTACATTATTCCTTTTAAGTGGCACCCAACTCCCATTTGAATCCTTATACAATGGTGAACTCAGACTTTGGGCCACCCCCATTTCACCTTGGACAGCTGGCTTCTGGTCTTATGGCTGATTTGACCTTTTGGAGACATACAGGTGAGGTCCTGTACACCTTTATCCACGTGACAGCATGTCATTCCAAGACAGCGCTCCTGCCTGCTTGTGTTTTCTTTTTCCCGAGTTGAACATCCTTGCAAAACATGATTTTAAGTCTTTTCACCATCTTGATTACTTGCCTCCATACATTAGTCTTTTCCCACCCCTTTTATGGTTGGATGTTTTGGCTGTGGCTGCTATCACAGAAATACCAGGAGCTAGATGGCTTAAATGATAGCAGTTTATTTCTCAGAATTTGGCAGGCTGGGGAGTCCAAGGTCAGGGGTCCAGTAGATTCAGTATCTGGTGAGATCGCACTTCCTGATTCATAGACAACCAATCTTTTCACTCTGTCCTCATAGGGAGAAAGGAGCAAGAGAGCTCCTGTAGACCTCTTTATTGTAAGGGCACCAGTTCCGTTGATGAAGCCTCCACCTCAGGACCTACTCACCTCCCCAGTCCCCACGTCCAAATACCATTGCACTGAGAGTTAGGGTTTCCACATATGTATTTTGCAGGGACACATATATTCAGTCTATAGCACTGGTATATAAAGCACTGAATGTATCATTCAACAAATGGCCTGATTGTGGGTCACCACCATCATCTTCCTAAACCATGTTTTTGTCGATGGAGCCTAAAGTCATGCTTGAGGTTTTGGTACCAGCGTATTGAACCTACTTGCCTTCTAAGACCTGTAGAGGTGGGGTTTTTTTTGTTTATTGATTGTTTAATTAACATCTCCTACCTTCCTGCTCTCCTTCCTGGGTTTGTACTTTGTTTTATTGTGTTTTTTTTTTTATTGGGGAAGGGGAACAGGACTTTATTGGGGAACAGTGTGTACTTCCAGGACTTTTTTCCAAGTCAAGTTGTTGTCCTTTCAATCTTAGTTGTGGAGGGTGCCATTCAGCTTCAAGTTGTTGTCGTTTCAGTCTTAGTTATGGAGGGCGCAGCTCAGCTCCAGGTCCAGTTGCCGTTGCTAGTTGCAGGGGGCATAGCCCACCATCCCTTGCGGGATTTGAGGAATTGAACTGGCAACCTTGTGGTTGAGAGGACATGCTCCAACCAACTGAGCCATCTGGGAGCTCAGCTCAAGGTGCCATGTTCAATTTTAGTTGCAGGGGGCGCTGCCCACCATCCCTTGCGGGATTCGAGGAGTTGAACTGGCAACCTTGTGGTTGAGAGCCCACTGGCCCATATGGGAATCGAACCGGCAGCCTTTGGAGTTAGGAGCACGGAGCTCTAACCGCCTAAGCCACCAGGCCGGCCCTGTACTTTGTTTTTAACAACCCAAGTTCAGACCTTTTTTTGATCCCGGTTTTATTTGTCCAGCTTGTAAAGATGATCAAATCCTGATTCAGTGGGACAGGAAATTCATTCTCCCCTCTTACCAGATATAAGATCATATTTGTGAGGCTGAGTGAAGAATGAGACAGCACCCCCCTCTCTCCCCAAGCTGAGCACTCATTAGCATGCCCTGGATATGCTCATTAATTCTTCACATTCTTCTAGCCAATTTGTCTTCTTGTCAGTAAGAATATCATGAGAACCTTCTCAGAGGCCTTAGTGAAGCCAGGTTTTCCCTGATTTCTTCCTGAAAAGTTCACCAACAGTAGATTAGCAATAACATTTCCAAGCTGTTAGGATAAAGGACAAAACCATGTAAGGTGACTCGAACCCATTTTGAACCAGCTCTTTTACAATCTTTTTATCCATCTTGGACTTCATTCTGCTGTAGCAATGTTCACTTACTCTGTCCAAAGAAAATGTTCTTTAAAGAAGCCAAATATAAGTTCCATTTAACCCCAGGTACCAAAAGTACCTCTTCCTTGATTTTGCTGTTTAAAAATGTTAATTATATTTTAACAAAGCCCACCTCCCATAGGCGTAATTTTGTTGTATATAAAATTTCTGAAATTCCCAGTTCATTTTGGCCTTTGGATTCCTGACTGAACACACCTGTCCATGAACCTTTTTTACGTTCACCCTAAATGCTGTTCCCCCAAGGTGTTTGCCTTTGGTTCTCTGCCTTCCTTACTTTTAGTATAACTTCAAAATCAATACGCTCATTGGTTTCCATAGCAACATGCAGTTTTCTTCTTCTTAGGATTTTTGGGGGATTGCCTAATCAGAGCTTCTAGATTTCATGAACATTCTTCTGTTTTAGAATTTTATGCCCCAGAGTCATGTCTGGGTTGTCTGAGAACTTTCAACCTGAGCTTTGCCATTCGTTGGATGTATGACCAAAAATGGTTGCCTCTGTGCAAGAACAGTAGGGCTTCTCCTAGGCTTGAATCTGTGTATAAATAAAAAAAGGGGGTCCCACCAATGCTTGGGTACTCAGTGGCCATCCCCACCCCTGGGGCAGTGCCTGTGGGGACGTGGTTGTGGCCAGTGGGACCCTTGCCCTTTTGTAGAGGACCGACGTCAGAATAGTTGCGATTTGGCTGTGAGCTTTTATCACTCGTCCTACATGTTCCTTCCACTCCTCAGTTCTTATCACATAGAAATCCAAGGGTGACTGTTCAAGTGTTATACACGTCAGTCAGTACTGGGACTGCAAATGGCAAGGCAGTTCAGTTTTCATTTTTAAATTAACATAAAGCACAGAAGCTATATAAATGTGTTCGTGCTTTTCTTAAGATAATGTCATCTTAGTTTTCTTTGAAACAGAAAGACATTCGAAAGCATGCCAATGGAGATGAGAATGTATATCAATTCTGGTCTTGGACTTGCTTAAACAGAGAATGACCTCTGACCGTAGAAAATGGTTCTTGACAGTTTCTCGGGTCCCAAGTCTTGGTACTAGCTTAGACAAGTTTCACAGTAGGGTCTGGGGAGTGCCTTCTGTATTTGGCTCAAAGTAGTGTGGAGACAGCTACACCATGTTAAAGTTAGCCAGCTGGAGAACGTGATCATTTCTTCACTTCAGATTCATGCCCTGCTCTTAAAATTTATTTGAGGTTCGGATGTTAAAAGTGTATAACTTGGACTTTCAGGCAGAGATCCAGTTCCCTGGTTCTTTGGATTTGCCCAACCAAGTTTCATTCTCTTTTCACACTCTCTCTTCTCCATGTCACGTGGCCGCCACCCTGTACCAGACACCAACTCAACATGGTCTGAGTGGTGTCCCCACCATCATTTTTGTCTCCCTCTAATTCATTGTCTACACTGGACAGCAGCCAAAATTGTCTTCTAAAATTGCAAGTCAGATCACAGCATTCCCTTGCTTCAAACCCTTGAACGCGTACGTGTTACAGTTGGGATAAAGCCCCAAATTCTATACAATGAGGCTGATGATCTGTTTCCAGAATATCTCTTCAGTTACATCTACTAGCACACTGCCCTTCTTCCAAGGTATTTTCTGCCTCAGGACCTTTGCACATATGTCCCTCTTCCCTCCCTCCTCACTGGGCTGCCTTCATGCCTCGGCTTAAATATAACTTCCTCAAAGAAGTTTTTGCTAACATTCTTTCTAAGTTAGGGCTCCTTGTTATATTCTCTCATAGCTCTTTTTCTTTGCAGTTATCACGATTTGTAGTTATATCTTTAAATCTGTGTCTTCACAAACTGTCAAGTTTATGGGGGCTAGAGACAATGTTTGTTTTGTTTTCTACTCCAGCCCCCACAATTTTTTACACAACCTGATGCATACTACATGCTTAAATATTTGTTGAATGAATACATAGATGAATGAATTAGTGCTTTGTCATCTCAGCATACATGGTGAAATGGAAGGTGCTCCGGCATTACGATAAAAATACGTGGATTTTAGACCCCATTCTGCCATTGAGTAATTTTGTCTAATCTCTTGACTTTCATGTGCTCCAGTTGCCTTTTGTCTAAGTTGGGGATAACATCTTGACTTCTCTACCTCAGGGTGATGTTGCGAAGGTCAAGTGAGTCATTTTGTAGGTGAAAGAACTCAGGGATGACATGGTGGAGGGCCTTTCTGTCCTTAATGCCATTGGCTTGCGAATGACTAGTGGAAGAGAACAAGAAATGACGGAGCTGGAACTGGGCCAGTGCAAAAGCTTGGGGGCAGAGCGGATGCCAGTCTCAGAAAGCGTGTGCATGTGTGTGTGTGTGTGTGTGTGTGTGTGTGTGTGTGTGTGTGTGTGTGGTTGGGGAGGATGTGCAGAGCTGCATGAGGTCATCCCAGATAAGATCTTTGGCAAAGCACATGCGTGATATAAGACAGGTATTCTAGTCTTACCAATTTGCGATCCATTTCCACTTGGAGGCCACATGCTGTAGTGGGAAGGCACTCGACTCTGAGACAGACGTCTTGAAATATAGGCCTAACTCTGCCACTGACCAGGACTGTGGCCTTAGATACTTATTTGACCTCTATTTCTTTGTATCCTTAACTATAAAATAGCCTGGCATGAAAAATATTATTATTTTTATTTCTTAGAGGTTATTCCTGGGAAAGATTGAATAAAATAATGTATGTAAATGTGCTTTGGAAATGGATAAGGTGTTATGTGCAGATAGTAGTGTCTAAATTCAGAATTGTGGAAGGGTTCATTCAATGACTGCCTGAAGTACCTCCTTCGCACATACTTTGTACGCAATTTCTGGGTAATCTTAGCTAACTAAATTCATTTGCAGTTAGCGTACTTATGAATGCAGCAACTGTAACACGTAGATTTGTAGACCCTTTGGGAAAAGAATTTCCATACATCCTGATTGGCCTCAGGTTAGTATATTTTGATCAACATTTGTTAGCAAGAGAACAATTCTCACTATTTTTGCATGGTGACTACTAACATGTATGCAAATGTAATTGTTCTTTTTAGCACAGAGAAATGTGGCATAACATACCTGGTAGGGACATTGAGCTGGGAAATATGCCTCCATCTAATACCATCGATTGACATCAATTGATTTTAAACTGTACCAAAAGTTTAATGGTAGTGTTTTAGGAAAAACAAAACAAAACAAAAAAACTCATCATAGTCAATCTATGTCATTTGTAAAATTCATCTTGATTCCAGAAGAATTAAAATATGAAAATCAGATCTTGGAATGAAGGCTATGCCTCATCTTGTTGCCCCTCTGGCTGGTGTTGTATCTTAGTAACTTGGGAGTTAAGAGCAGGCCACAGTGTGCGTCAAGAACGAAGGGCACTTCTTACTTCTCTTGGAATGCCTCTGCTGATGGTATGACGCCTTAATGACGTTTTTGACATTGTAGCACTTCTGTCTCATGTTATGGCTGCAAATGACTTCAATAGATGTGTGAGTTTTCACACTAGAACAGAAAATGATTGAAGTTGTCTTCTTTTGCATGTTTATACCTCATCTCAGAAAAATCTGATAAAATTGCAAAAGCTGCTTGTAAGTTTATGGAGAAACATTTGGCAAGAAACTAAATGCTGTGTTTATTTCCATAGGTCTAAGCTTCAAAAGCTTAGTGAGAGCTGATAGCAGGATTTTGTAAATCCTGGAGATTAATATTAAATTCTGTGTCCCACAGTGTACATAATACAGGTCTACCCTGGGTCATCTATAAGTTCTTTTTGTTTTTACTGTGTTTAAATTGAGATATAATTTGCATACCGTACAATTCATCCCTTTAAAATGTACAGTTCAGTGGTTTTTAGGATAGTCACAAGGTTGTAAAACCATTACTTTTATTTCTTTTATTTAATTCCAGTAACTTTTTATCACCCAAAAGAAAACCCTGTACCATTAGCAATGACTCTTCATTCTCCCCTCCCCGGCTTCTCGCAGCTACCTAGCTACTTGACGTCCCTGTGTTTTTTGCCTGTTCTGAACATTTCCTATAAGTGGAATTGTGTGCAGTCTTTTGCGTCTGACTTCTTTCACTCAGCACAGTGTTTTCAAGGCTCATCCATGTAGCAAGTATCAGTATTTCCTTTTTATGCCCGAGTAATATTTTCTGTGGTATGGAGGTACCACATTTTATCCATTCATCAACTGTTGCATATTTGAATTGTTTCTAATTTTTGGCTATTATGAATAATGCTGTTGGTTTTACATTTATATGTAAGCTTTTGCGTGAACACATATTTTGAATTCTCTTGGCTACATACTGAGGAGTGTAATTGCTGGGTTTTATGGTAACTCTTATGTTTAACTTTTTCAGGAACGGCCAAACTGTTTTCCAAAGTGACTGCACCATTTTACATTCCCACCACCAGTGTATGAGAGTTGTCATTTCTCCTCATCCTTGCCAGCACTCGTTATTTTCTATCTTTTTTATTATAGCCATCGCAGTGGGTGTGCTGTGGTATAGCTCATTGTGGGTTTGATTTGCATTTCCCTAACGTCTAAATGCACATCTTTTCTTGTGCTTATTGGCCATTTGGATACTTCCTTGGGGGAATGGCTATTCAAATTCTTTGCCTCTCTGTTCTTTGACATTAAGCCTGTAAGCATTCCACAGCCTAACAAACAACCTGTCACCCTCCCATATTCTTACCGATCACGACAGAACCATGCTGTCCTGTTGCTAAAGCCGCTAACCTGGAAATCTCTTCTCACCCATTCAGCATCTTTAATCTGTAAGGGTGTCTTGTAGATGCTTCCTCCGAACTGTGAAATCTGTCCTTTTCTTCATCCCCGCTGTCAGCACGTTGGTTCAGGCTGTCCTCCCATCTCCTGAGAACCTGCAGTGACCTCCTCACTGGTTCCTACCTCCCGCCTGCTCCTCCTCTCTCCTCCACGTTGCCTGCAGTAAACCTGATTGCGGAAAATCCTTCCAGGGTTCCCCAAATCCTGTAAGCTGATGGCCAGCCTCCTGAGAGTGGCCTGGAAGCCTTGGCTTCTCCATTTTTAGTCGTCCAGAGTTGCGTCAAGACAGAGTTCGAGATTGACTTCACCTCTGGATGCGCCCCCCCCCCCCTCAAGGCAGCTCCAGTATTGGTGGTGTTTCCTTTCCTTCTCCCCTCACAGTACATGCCCATACTTTTGTTGTAGCGTTTATCTCACAGCACTTGCAGGCTCTGGTATTGCTCATTGTGGATTCTGGTGTTTTTGTTTGTTTGTTTGTTTTTTGTTTTCTCCTCCTCTTTCAATGGTTTTATAGTTTCTAGGATAAAATAAACCCTCAAATATTTATTCAACACATACTCGCTGCACCCACAGAGGTGCTCAGGGAATCCAGACATGGTCGTGCCTCTAGATGAAGGGGTGGGAGGGCCTCTCACTGAGGCAGTAAAAGGAGACTCATAAAGACCAAGCAGAAGTCAGCCCAGAGAAGAATCGGTGCAACAGTGGTCCCGAGAAATGATGCAGTGTGTTTAGAGGCCTGAAGTAAAAAAAAAAAAAAAAAAGAAAAGGAAAGAAAAGAAATTCATACGTGTGTGTGTGTGTGTGTGTGTGTGTGTGTGTGTGTGTGTGTGTATTTATTTGAAGAATTGGAAAAAAGACCAGAGATTAGAATCAGAGGGAGCATTCTTGAGCCTGCTGAGGGAGGCAGGGCTCTAGCTTATATAGGGATTTTAGACCAGGTTAAGGATCTTGAAATTTTATCCCAAGTATACTGAGGAAAGATTGCAAGGAATTAGAGCAGAAGATAGGTTCCTGTTATGTTTCTGTTTTAAGTTAGAATATACCCAGAGAGACCTTTTATGTAGTGGTGGTTTTGGATGGCAGAGAGAATGGACATAGGAAAGTAGCTAAAAATGCACCAGAGAGGTAGTGTCGAAGGAGGTGAAGCCACAGACGTTGGAGTCGCAGTGCCCGCATTCACATCCTGCCTCTGTGACTCTATGACCTCGGGCAAGTCACTCCACTTCTCTGTGGCTCAGTTGCACAGCTGTGAAATGGGGCCATTGATATTACATGTCCCTTGGAGAGATGAGGATTAAATGAATTAATATGTTTATCTAAAGCATTTAGAACAGAGTTTGTTATAAAATGTCAAATGTCTTACTACCACCAGGGAAAGTAAAATATTTTAAAAGAATGACTTTAGGAACACTGCCAAAACATTATTTATAATATACTAAAAATGGGCAGAAAGATGCAAATACTGTGGAAACAAAGGTATGGGAGAACCACTATGAAGCTAATTGCTTTCATTTCATTGTGCTGTATATCTTTGTTCTTAATATCTAAAGCCAAATATAGTGTAGCAGTGAAAGCGCGCATGAAATTCTGCGCTGAGAAGTGAAGTGCAGTCAGGGGTACCAGTCGCACGTACTGTGTGACCATGTGGACTCTGGCTGTAGTTACATACCAGGAGTGGTTGGGACCAGCAGCTGGGAGTTATTCACATCTGGCTTTGATCCAGGCCCTGCTATTTTTAACTGTGCGACCCTGGGCAAGATTTGCAGATTCAGGGAGGCTCAGCTCTGTAAGTGAGAAATGAGGTATCCTCAGGAACTCACTGGACAGTGAGGGTGGTACACGATAATACACAGAAAGCACTTTGCACTGCATTTGTCCTGCATGGATACTCACACATACAGAAGTTTATGATTCATCATTTCTGGAGCAATTCTTTTCCCCACTTGCACTTCCCATAGCTCCAGTTCTGCCTCTTCTCCTGCTAATATTTGCACTGTGTATGGTGATGTTTTAATGGAGGGGCAAATAGTGTTTAAAAGTTAAAATTCAAGCTCATGATCTGCTGAGATTATTTGCTACAGTAAATGTTTGACAGCGGTCAATTAAGTTGGAGTGAAGTACACACCAACTTCGTTTTTAAAATTCAGCTGAGGATTTTTGTTTTAAATTTGGTGATGGGGAGAAGGTGGGAACTATTGCTCTTCAGCCTGGGTTCCCTTCACTGCCAGAGCGGTGAGAGGTCAGCCTGGCCAGTGAGGCAGGAAGAGCTTCACTGATGGCAGTGGCTGGAAGCAGGCACCAACTTGGGACTCACAGATTCTGCAAGTTCAGATGACACATGCTCCTTGGAGGAAGTATGTCATGACTCCTTTAATTTCTAGATTCCCATACGGGAATGAATGAACACTAAGCAGAGAGATCCATGGTCTTGTATACCTGGCTTATGAGAAATTTGACCTTGAGCTCTTCTTGGTATTAAGGAAAAAAGCAAAGCTATTTTTAGGCCACGGTAACCACACTGCAGGTTCAGGTCAAGTTAAGGTGTCAGGGGTCATTGTGCATTTGGCAGACTTCTGATACCCTACACTGCTCTTGACCTTGGCAGAGTTCTGCAGTCCTATTATATCGTGTTAGAATCGGTGAGAAACTGAAGCCATAATGGCAGAGGGCAAACGGAACCAACCTCCTGCAAACACTTGGAATGTAATATGGGCACCTTACACCAGCTTGTTGAAGCCTAGGGAGAAGCAGTGCTCTTTGCTTCTCATGCTGCCCTTTGAACATCATAAGCAAATTCCAGGAGAATGTTTGCGTTCTGTTTTGCTGGATAAATGTACTCAGAAGACCTTTCCGGAAGGGGAAACTGGTTTAAAGGAATTGTATCAGCGATGATGATGTCATAGACTGTTTTGTTTCCCTGGAGTTATATTTAGTACTGATGTGGGTTGTGGGAAGAGGCAGGAAGGTAAACCCAGGAGCAAGGTAGGTAAGATGGCTAAAGGGAAAGTTTAGGATCAAAAGTTTAAAGGGCCCCTGATCTGGTGTAAAAATAGAATTTTCCCCACTCCTAATGTGTAGCAAGTGATTGATGATCTGATGTGAGCACCTTGGACATAAAGGCACCAGAGCTGGGATTTAGCGTTAAATTAGCACAGACAGATTAAAAGTCTGAGCCAAATTTAATGCTCCAAATTCAGAGCCTATATTAATTATAAACCCTTCATAAAATCAGGAGACAGTTTACAAATGACCACGCTCTGCCTTAAGTTCTGTGAGCATTTAAGGATCAACTCAGTTTTTTGGTGCATTTTTCTGGGCTGTGACTGAGCCACATTGCAAGACTGGAACAGGAGGTGTTTCTTGAATAAATGTGTGCAGAATGCCCACTGTCTGTGCAACCCTGAGGCAGGAGGGGGCAAGTTGCTGGGAGTAGAACTGGCCAACACTGGTTAAGACTGGCCTCAAAGGAGTTTGTCCCTTAAGTATGAGAGTCATGACTCAATTTCTAAGGGATGGGAGAGAGGAAAGGAGAAGAGGGCTGTGTCATTTATTGCTGTGCAACAAATTTCACCACTCTTAGTGGCTTAACACAAACATTTATTATCTCACATTGTTTCTGTGGGTCAGGAATCTGGATGGAGCTTATCTGGGTGTTTCAGGCTGAGTCTCTCAAGCGGCTGCCATGCAGATATTAGCTGGGACCAAAGTTATCTGGAGGCTTGACTGGGATTGGAGGATTCATTTCTAAGATGGCTTATTTGCATGGCTGTGAAATTCTTGCTAGCTTTTAGCAGGAAACCTTAGGTCTTTGCCACATGTTCTCAACACATGGCAGATGGCTTTCCCAGAGTGAACGATCCAAAAGAAAGAGCAAGGAGGAAGCCTTGATGTCTTTTATTATCTATTCATATGCTATTATGTCTATCATGTCAACAAATATGTATATGTTAAAGGAAAGTCATTAAGTCTTGCCCACACTAAGGAGGGAAAGAATTAGCCTCCACTTTTTGGAGGGAGGGGTGTTGAGGAATTTTGGGACAAATTAAAAGCCATCAGAGGTGTTGAGTGCGGATGCCAGGAAGTACCAAAGCCAGTGCTACAAACTAGGGTGCTAGAGGGACTAGGCAGGCCATTGACATCCCAGGGTGTCATGAGAAGGACAGGGTCAGGAGGTCGAGATCAAGGGACACAGGAAGCAGAACATAGAGAAGAAGTTTTACACATGTTTCTTTTGACTTTTCCTCTAAGCAGTTCCATATTCTAATGATATCCCTTCCTTCCATCTGACATGACAACTAGACTGCTTGGAAGAGCGGGTACTTGGAATTCCCCATAGACTTTGGCTTATATAAATACACACTGACAAAAGCTCCTGTGCCAGGGTGAAAGTGGAGGAGGTTTATAAAATAAGCTGGGCCCGATAGTTACGGTAACCCCCCTAGTCCAACCCGCTTCCATTCCTCAAATATGAAACAGTTAACTCCTGGTCAAGAACAATTTGGGTGTTCAGCTGGGCTTTATAGGGAGTCTAAAAATATTTTTTTTTCATACTTATCTCTAACTGGAGAGGGAAGCCTATTAAAAGTAAGGCCTTTAATAATCAGGAAGTAAGGAAAAGACATGATAAAGGGCCAGAATAAGTGATCCAAATGGAGTAGGAATTCAAGTGAGGGTAAGATCCACATGGGAAGGTTTGGGAGCAAGGAGGTTAAAACTAGAGGCCAAACCCTAAAGGGCATGTGGGATTTGACTAGAGCTACAGGGGAAGGGGAGGCATTGTAGAGGGCAGAGGTGGGGGAGAACGGCCCCGTGAAGAAATGGGTCTGCGGATGGCAGTTCGTGGGATGGTTGGAAGCCAGCTTGATCTAAACTGACAAGAACAATGCTAAACATCATTGAAGAAGTCCTGAATAGCATATTCAACCAGATAAAACTAGAAAATGTTTATAGCAAATACTACCTGTATACCTGAGATGTTCTCTGAGTAGCCAGCCAGTCTAGGTTTGCATTACCTTATTTCTTCAAGTATGATACCTATGTCTGATTATTATTATTATTATTATTTTTACTAATTTTGGTCCTTGTCTTAAAAACCATGTGCCACGTTTCAACTGTGATGCCATATCCAACTTTCTTTATGAAAATTTGCTCTGAGGAAGAAACGTTTATGCAAATTTGCTCTGTAGAAGAAATGCCCACCTTCTTTTATTGCCTCTAGACCAGGACTCCTCAATCTTGGCACAGTTGACATCGTGGATGGGATAATTCTTTGTTGTGGGGAGCTGTCTTGTGCATTGTAGGATGTTTAACAGCATGCCCAGCCTCTACCCAGCAGCGTCCTCTCACCTGGTTGGTGCAGCCAAATGTTCCCTGCAGTAGAACCACTGCTCTAAACTAAGAGTCAGTGCTGGCAGGTGAGTGAGGAAAACGAGATTATAATATTGATGTGTATGAATGGAACAAGGAAAGATCCTTGTGTCCCATAATTAGGTGTATGTATTGTTTCGTCAATTTTTATCAGGAGTCTCTATGGGGGAAAGCTTTGGGAATGCATTTAGATCCCCGAATTCTCTTGCCTAATTGGGGAATTACCTTTGTCATCTTCTGTGCCTCTGTTTCCTATCTCTATCAAAGGAGACAATATCCCTAAACCCTTTTTCAGTTTTAAAAGTAAACCTATTTATTTCTCCAAATCTCAGTTCTCCCTTTTGCTTCACTTTGACTGAAGCTATGGTTTAAAACAACAACAGCAGTAATAATCCTATATCTCCAGATTAATATTTACTTAAGCAAATCTAAAAATTTCCAAATGCTATGTTTGTAGGGAATGGCATTTCCACATGTTTGCTTTCTTTTGAAGAATGTTAATGGAATAGATACAGTTCCTTAAGTATGAGGGTAAATCAGTTCAGACTTTGCCTCTGAGAAATTGAATGCACATTGTCAGCAAGATACCCATAGAATCAGAGCCCTTTGCCTTTTAAATGAGTATCTCTGAATAGGAATATTTGGGTTATAAAGTCCACATATCTGAATAACAGAGGATGGTTGAAGTTATAATTATTTTTATTTAAACAGCTCTGTAGGTGGAACCATTTTGTATAATGGATTTTCAATAAACGTACATCTTTGAATAATTTTTTGAGGGTTGTATGAAGGTTGTATGATACTATTCTACCTTGGAGAACAACAGCAACAAAAAGCTTCATTAAGAAAACTATTGAGTTTTCACCAAAACACTTTCAAAAGATTGAAATGATGTGTATTAAATTAAACAATAAAGGACAAATGGGTGCTTTACTGTATCTCTGCCTTTTATATAGGAGAGAATGATTGAAATCTCTGACTAATGGATTTTCTCAGCACATTTTTTAAAGTTGACTATCCTATGAGCCATATGTTTCTAAACAGAATAGTAAAGTGCCTGGCTTTCTTTGCTACCACTAGATTTATTTCATCAGGGGATATAGCTGTCTGTACATATTTTTTTTTTTGGTAAACTTTTTATTTAAAATGTGTTTTTCCAGGACCCATCAGCTCCAAGTCAAGTTGTTGTTTCAATATAGTTGTGGAGGGTGCAGCTCACAGTGGCCCATGTGGGGATCGAACTGGCAACCTTGTTGTTAAGAGCACCGGGCTCTAACCAACTGAGCTAAAGGGCCACCCTGTCTCTACATATTTATAAGAGCTATACGTATGTCAAGCTTGCAAAGGTTTTTTTATATTTCTTTTTATTTGAAGTTCTTTTTCAGTTGTGACCTTACATAAATGATATTTTTAAAGGCATGAGTTGTTTTCATAAAAAACAAAGTCTTTGAAAGAGGCCTAAAGATCATATATCATCCCTGTATCAGAGAGCCTTCCAGTACGGGGAATAAGGCTCAGAGCTGTTTACATCAGTTAATCACTCTCAGACATTCAAGTTTGTTTAGATCAGAGCACTAATTTTGAGTCAGAAGCCCTTGCATCTATGCTTTTGTGCAAAAACTTTGACTTCCAGCTAAAAACTTTTACTGTCTTCTCATCACTGTCGTCCTCTGACAACCAGACTCCCTACCTCTTCTGGAGGCAGCATCCATGACCGGCAGCTATCATCCGGCCTGACCCCTGATTTCCAGTGGATTCTGTTGAAGATTCCATCCCTTTTATCTTAACACCCCGCTCTCTAGGCCTGTCGTGAGCTTTGCACTCTGATTACCCTTCCAGGTGGAAAATTCCAGAGCAGGAGTTTTCTGTAGTTTGGTATACTGCACCTCTGAAGTCTTGAATGCAACAATGAGAAACGTTGGTGAGCCAGGAACCAAACTTACTCCGGAGTGCATGTTATTTGGCCCACACTATGTTTTCAAAATCTAGAAATTTTCCATAACATAGATTCTTGGCTTCTCTTAAAATTCCAGGAGACTTGGCAATACTGAGCCGTATTCCCATAATCAGCTGGAGCTGGGTTCAGGATAGTCTCCTTTAAAAGGGGCACACACTCTTCAGTGTGCTGCAAGCACTGCCTTGCCCTAGATGGGACGTTCTGGCCCGGGAACATCTGGGTCTGTGCCCTGCTCTAAGGAAAATGGAGCCGTACCTTCCAGGAAGTCTTAGCAGTGAGGGTTCACTTCTTCATCTGCCACTTTCTCTACAACCATATGGTCTCTCTTCTGGAATTAAAATCTATAGTACTTGGAGTGAATGGAGAGTATTAAGATATGTATTTGGATCTCCAAAGTACTTAATGGGCTGGGAGAAGGAGAAAACAACTTGTCAAAGGTAGTCACAAAGTCAATATTAGCAGGAAACAATTTAACAAATAGTGAAGGGGAAGCAACAAACGTCAGCTCTAGCTAATCAGCTGTTGTCAACTCCACATCTAAAGGTTTTGTAGTTAAAATGGAAGCGATATTATCTAGTTACAATTTCCATGGCTGGAGACTTGTAATTTGTTCTAATGTTTCATTTTAGTGCTTCATAATGGAAAATAGCATTCTGTGAGAGACTGCTACTTTGCAAAAGTTCTAGCTAATCCTGGTAAAAGCTTGGAAGGGAAGTGGTTATAGTATCCCCAAGTCACAGAGGGGATAAATGAGCTTCATAGCTTACTTTGCTAGTAAGGTGACAAGATAGGATTTAATCTAGTATCGTTTGATTTTTAAATTGATGCTCTTAGGAAACTTTACTGCCTGCCTTAGTAAGTTTTCAATGTCATCTTATTCATATTGTATTTTGTTGTGATTAAGTAGGCCTGAGACTCAGTTTTCTTATCTGGAAAAGTGGAGATGTAATATTTACTCGTCCTCGCTCACAGGATCGTTGGAATGCTAGTCGAGATGATAAATGTGGAAGTGTTGGGTAAAGAACAAAACACTAGATAAGCGAAAGAGGTGGTGCAGTTCCATTTATCCACCTCCATATTCATACTTGGCTGGTGTCATGTCCAGAAACTTAATAGCAGCAATTCAAACTGCTGTCAATTGGAGAAGAGTGTTATGGGAGAGTTCGCTGTAGTGTCTGGGTTTGGTTCCCACATCAGGAGTCAAACCTGGGCCACCTGGGTGAAAGCCAGGAATCCTAACCACTATCCTACCAGAGAATGGGCCTTTCTCAGCGTGGTGTTCAGATTCTTGGCATCTGGAGCAAAGAATTGAATGAGACTCAGAAATACAGTGATGAAAGAACAGTTTATTAGAAGAGAAAGTAGAGGGTGGGCGGTTAGCTCAGTTGGTTAGAGCATGGTGCTAATAACACCAAGGTTGCTGGTTCGATCCCCATATGGGCCACTGTGAGCTGCGCCCTCCTTAAAAGAAGAGAAAGTGCACTCCAAAGGGATAGGAGCTGGCCTGAGCAAAAGCTTGGCTCAAAAGGCGCTGACTGGCGGGAGCATGTTGGGGGCCTTATCTTTTTTTCTCTAGGATGGGCTATTCCTCTCTGGACGTGGTACCTCCTGATTGACACCTGTGATTGACAAGGGGCTATTACCTCATCCTTTTCGACTGCACATGTTCCTTCCCAGAATTCAGTCTATTATAATATTAATGAACTTCTGGGCATATGGATGTATTATAATGATGGTATAATGAGGTTGTAGCCTTTACTGCACAGGTGTGAGTGACTGGTCTAATTAAGTTAGGTAGATAAGGGGAGAAGTTGTGCATAAGGGGAGGTCTCTGGGCTGTGCTCTTCGTGGGCTGTGTGGAACATGCAGGAATGTTTGGAGACCCCATTCTTATCTCTAACTGCCTGCCTCATTTCCCCTGAGAAACGTGGTCCCCATAAATCTCTGGGGGAAGTTGAGGGACAGGGAGTCTCTTCTCTTCTTCTGTGTCTGCTTCCTGCTGAATGTGGTTGCCGTCCCTGCCTATTGGATCCACGGGACTCTTGCCCTATCTGATCTTAAATGAGGGGAAGGGGTACCCAGATTGGCCTTGGTCGGTGTGCACTGGAAGCCTCGCTGGGACATTATTCATCTCCCGATGTTCCCTAGATGAGGAGAGACAGGCTTTAGTTAATAGATTAAAAGCGCTGGCCCCAAGAGCAGGACCCAAAGTCCATTTAGCTTAATTTCAGGTGGCATTGTTATGGCATTGTTTACCCAGGAGTAAGGTCTGGAGAGAATGTTGGGCCATAATGATTACAATCGGCAAGCGTAAGTCACAGGCTCCTAGGTCGTTATTTGAAGTAGGGGGTGAGGGACATTCGATGATTTAAGCTAGGAGCAATCTTTAGTTTAAGATTAAGAAACTGATTTAAAAAGCGATTAAGACCAGGGACTAGGGAGCTAAGAAACTAGGGGAAAGGAACTTAAAGCTTCTATAATGTGTGTGTGTGTGGGGGGGGGGGGGTAAGAGAAGGGGACTCTCCCATATCAAGAGGATGTTGGAACATGATCCTTTAGAAGCAGAGGTTAGTTATGGTTTTGTTGTACAATTAACGTTTGCACTTGGAAGATGAAGCTCAAGGCCTGCCAAGCCTTTCCGCAGTAAGTTGTAGGCACAGCATTAGACAGGGATTGCCTACTACATAATCCGGATTATCACCCTGTGACCTTGAACAAGTTGGACAGTTTTCTGTCATTCAGTTTCCTCACCTGAAAGTTGAGGCAGTTCATCCAAATCATTTCCAAAGTCCCAGCTCTGATTTTCCATCTTGATCCATTTAAGTGATGTTGAATTGTATGCCTGTTTCATTAGGGTTTTTTCGTTTTTGTTTTTTATGGTGAATATTTATCAAGGTTTTTAGCCTTGTAAGGAATACTTTCAAAAGTTTCAATTGTTGGTTCATTTCAAGACGCCCACCCACCTCCCCCAAGGACAACCACAGACTTGACACTTTCTCTTTCAGCCTCTTCTGCTTATGAAGATCTCTGTTAGCACATGCTTTATTTATTTTTTTAATTTTGGAATGTCCCTGAAGGAGTGAAAGAGAAGCCTACGGAGAAAATCCTAGCCAGAAGGCCCCCCACAGCAACACAGAGGTGGGGCTTTATCTTTGGCATGTGGAGGGTCTGGTGCCAGCTTGGGTATCGGGTGATATAGCTTTGTTTGCTTCACTCGGACGATCTACTTCCTAACCTCAGATTTTCTGAATGCAAAGTGTGGAAGGCTTTTCATCTGTGACTGTTCCATAAGACAATGAGCAGTACAAATTTGGGAGAGGAATGAGGCCACTCCTTGGGGAACTGATGTGAAGAGCGGCTATTCAGAGCTTTGGTAACTAGCTGCAGCGGTCAAAGGATCTTTTTCTGTCATTTGCTGAGACAGTGAACTTCCTCCAAAATGTGGCCAGTGCTGCTATTAAAGAGTTATTAAAGATAATGCATCGTGCTGTTTAAAATGCAAGTCACTGCAGGGTTCGTTTTGAACATAGGAGCTTGAGTGTCTTGGTTGAACCTGTGGAGCGCGAAGAGGGGCAGAAATGTCACCAAATGACCGATTCTGTAACTAGTTGTACAATTGTGACCAGCATATGTTTGGAGATCTGACCTTGCTTTTTGTACACTATTCCCCACCCAACCCCCCCAACTCCCATCCCTCCCCGCTTCGTGTTTCTGGATGAATGTTAATGAGGAACTGGAATTGAAGATCACATGCTTCCTGGAGGCTTGTTTCCTAATTAAGTCACTTCCTTAAAAGGTACCTCCAGTATCTCTTCCAGGGATGTATTTCCCCTATAGTAATTATCAGCTCAGCTTTTGACTTTGTGCAATTTCAGCCCATCTGTATTTATATATAATTTGAGACAAATAATGAGAAATTAATGATAGCTCTTTATGTGTGAAGATTAGAGGTAAGGAAGACGTGAAATTCGTAAACTGGCTTTTAGATTAGAGTCTCTTTGAAATTCTATTAATGAAAAAATATTGTGTATGCTTTTACTGCTCATCTTCTCTATCAGGAATAGGGTGAGGGGTGTTTAAAACTCCTCTGCTTTACAAAAGCAGTTAAATGATTTTATTGCTGGGTAATACAACTGTCAACAAGCATTCAAGGAGATAGTAATATTCACCTATTTCCTTATTTGTTTAAGGCCTCAAGAAGATTTAGATGAACAGCATTTCATTTTTCCTTTCAATTGAGTAATAGACACAGAGCAAAATAAGACTGGAAAAATTAGGGGACAGCTTTTAAGGCATGAACAGACCTGGCTGGAAATTGTAGGAATGGAACAGAGGGAGTGGGGCCAGCACGGGAGAGAAATTGCGTATCTGCAGGTGGTTGCTGAAAAGCAAAGTTTTATAAGGAATGTTGTGTAATCAGTTATGAAAAACAAACAAAGCTTTTCCACTTTGCAATTACTCATGATAAATGAGTACAAGTTGGCCAGTTGTGCAAGAAACTCTAGGGAGAGGGCCTGCCCATCTCCATCGGTGCTTCTAATGACAACACAATATACCGTGTTTCCCTGAAAATAAGCCCTAGCATGATTTTTCAGGATGACATCCCCTGAACATAAGTCCTAATGCATCTTTTGGAGCAAAAATTAATATAAGACCTGGTCTTATTTTTGGGGAAACACGGTTTTTGTTTGTGTCTACATACCAATCTCTGGGCCATATCCTGTGAGCAGCACAAAGATGAATAGTACCAACCTCTCACTCTTTGGGTTCTTGTCAGTTTAATAGGATAGAAAGATCACCTGAGTATGTCATTATAATACAAGGTGGGTTCTGGTCGCCCCTGAAAGAGGCAGAAAAATCACTGGGAGATACCAATGAGGGAGTGATTCTCTGGGGCTAATTGACAGAAGAATTGGGACAGTGTTTTTTGAAGTGGTTTTATAAATAGGACTTCTGAAGGAAGTGTGAGAGTATTGAAATGTTCAGGGATCCATCATTGCAACACTTTTATTTATATATGGAGCATGTTAAATTTATTTGTTTACTAAGTGTTGTTCCTGTTGCCAAAACTCTGAGCTTTTCCGTAGTATTAAAAAATACACTGATTAATCTTTTATGTCATGCATTCTTAATGGTGGTGCAAAAATTGGTTCTTGGAGGGGTGCAAAAAATTTTAGATATGTACTACAGTGGTTTGTGGCCCTCCAAAACACAACTATTCATGAGAAAAATATTTTCCCTTTTTAATTTCTCTTATTGGGAAGAATTTAAATTTAATTTTCTCCTAAAAACAAACAAACAACCCCCCCCAAAAAAAAAAAATCAACAATAGTTAAAATATTGAGAGACCCTGAATTAGATAATCATCACCTCTGGTGCTTATGCAATGAACAGCACTTTATTTAAAACATCCATCACTAATTTTATGATAAATATAATGTGGTTTCACATATGAAACATAGTTTGATTCTCCTCATTCTTTAACATCTTTTTTATTACCATAAAATGTTTGCTGTAATGCAAATTCTGTTGAATAAAAATAGTGCCCTGGTGAATGCTGTATAAAAGATTCTACAAAGACAATTGATACACGTGGTTATATCCATCCATTAGGATATGTCATGCCTAATACTTGGAGAGTGTGGAAAATCACAGAACCGGTTCTGTAATATCGGAATATATGACATAACTTTGGAAGAGTAAAACCTTTTTAAAAATATGGGAACGTAGGAATTTGCTGTTAAACAGAAACCTTTGCAGCTGAAAGCTTTTCTAAAAAGGGGTTTTGAGCCATATACTAGCTAGAAAAAGGACCAGGTCCTGGGACCGACAGTCTAAACCACCAGCAACAGGGCTAAATGGAAAAGATCTGCCATCGTGGAGCTGATGGGGCTCTTTTATACAAAGATGTAAGTTTTGAAAGAAATTTACATTGGCTGTAGATAAGGGGGGTGGGAAAAGGTGAAACGGGGCAGTTCTAGGATTGGTTGTACTTTTTAATATTAAATAAATGTTAATAATTTATTTAAAAGATTGATAAAATTCTTTTCCATGAGGGTGATGGGTCCATCTGGGGATCTATTGCAAATGTGTACTGGGACTTATTTTTAAAGACAGGTTAAATGAGAACCAAAAGAGTTTAAAGACTCACAACAAATGGATGAGGTTGTATGCATTCAAAAGTCATTCCATAAACACTTTATTTATGCAGAGAGCCTTGCCGGGTGCATGCCTTCCCTGCTGAAACCTTCATAAAGGGAACTATGCATGCATTCAAGGAAGAATACTGAGATGTAATATGTACAATATAATAGTTTTGTAAGAGTTCAGGGGGTGGGGGGAGGTACAGGGAGCGAGCAAAGGTGGTCGAATTTGAAGAAGAGGAGGTTGAGGAGGACGTTTAATGGCAGCAACGTAATAAAATCCCTTTGAACTGCAGTATGAAGGACATTAAAAAAAAAAGCTCGACGTGCAGTGGGCATTGAAACCAGATAAAAAATGGCTGCATCTGTGCTGTGTCCTTGAGACATTATCATAAAGGATTCAAGAGAGTTTTCACTTATAAAAAGGCTTGTAAGGCTCTTTTATGAACAGATTTTATCTCTTTGGGGTCATTTATAGTCTTACCTATTCCAGGAATAAATACAATAATAAAATAAGTTTTTAAAAATACCACTAGGATTATTTGGGTAACAGCTGCAAAAACCAGTCATGTTTGCTCTCACTGAGCACAACCACCACTACTCTTCCCTTTGCTCTTAACAAACCAAGAGAAGAAGGGAGTTATGCATTTCATCCAAGATGCCTTGGGGCCACTAAAAGGAGTTTGTACTGTACATATTTAGAGTCTCATAGTAGTAGCATTTCTTCCTTCCTTTGTTAAATATTTGGGTGCTGTCTTTGTGCCAACCCTGTTGCAAGGTGCTAGGAATGCTATGGTAAGTAAGACACTTCTTCCCCTTCTTTCTCCACCCCTACACCTCCTTCCTCTGCGCATGGGCACACACACACATTCACGCCCCCCCACCACATATCTTCATTGAAAGCAGTAGAGATTATATGATTCCAGAAGACTCTTCACATTTTTGAGCCCAAATTTGCAAATTGCTCTAATGATCACATAGACATGTTAGGTTTATGTGTAGCCAATTTAAGAAAAGACAACGTAATTATTAGGTAATTTAATACCTTAGCATAGCTATGGAGGTGAAATAGATTATTGTGATGAAATAGCCATGTGCATAGTAACTTGTAAGGCTGTAGGATCTCTCCAGCTCTTGGGATCTCCAAGGCCATTTCTTGATACAGATACTGCTTTACTTTCTAAAGCATAATTTTTGGTCTGGTACCAAATACAATGTCAGATCCCATTTGACATCAATTCATTTTCAAATTGTTGATGAAGACTCCCTCTTAAAAAAAAAAAAAAAAAAGATTTTGGTCTGTCTACTACCTTTCTTCCCTAAACACAAATACGTGAAAACATTTTATTTTAATTATTTGATACTGCTTTTGCATCATCCCGCCTTCCAGAAGAGAGAAAGACAAACATTTACCTACTACTGATGGAGACAAAACAATATAGGAGGCATATTGTTTCAGTGTCTGAAACATACAGAAATCAATTTTATTTCTATATATGAGCAACAAACAGAAAATGAAATTGTTGTTGTTGTTGTTTGCTTGTTCAGTTTTTTTGTTTGTTTGCTGCCCAGCTTTTAATCAAAAGTCCTGGACCAAATGCCATTTATGGAAGTTAATTTGAATGTCATGGAGCCTGTTTATTTTTGTAAATACTCAATGAACTTCATCCTTATTTCTCATTCTTACCTTCTCCCCAACTTGACTTTTAGTGCACTTCACTTTGGAACCACCCCTTAGGTTAGATAGAGAGACTGGCAGTGGAGGAAATAGCCTCCCTTCCCCTTGCATTTGTTGTAGGAATGATGAGAAGGTCCCTTTTATCAGTAAGTCTTCCCTGTAGGAAGACCCTGGGCAGAGAAATTTCCTTCTGAATTAGCTCTAGTTTCCCTACAGAGCTAATAACCTTGACCTGTGGATGATGGAAAATTGTGACAGTGACTGTAGTTCCCTTTCTGGTATGGTAACCCGGAAACTCTGAGCTACATTTGAAACTTAATTTCAATGTGCCTTGAACTATAGTCAATATATGGGCACTTAAACTCCTCCCGTCCTTGATCTTTCATTTTATTCTTTTCTTCCATTCTCTTGAGGTTGGTTTGTTTGTTTGGATAATTTTATGAATTTACTTGAGCCAGACTAATGGCAATTGCCAGGAAGCAAAATCTCAACAGATTGAGAAACTGCTACAGAGGACGGCAGTTTTGCAGCTTATATTATACATTAGAATCAAAGAAGGAGACATAAGGAGGGTTACTTGAAATCCATTGGTGGTAGATTAAGGGAGTAGGAGACAGCAAAGTGGGGAAATCTCTGGGATTGGATAAAAAGTAAAACAGAGAGACACATACTTCTTTTACATTAGTAGCATTTTTATTTTTTACCATTTATGTATTTGTAAAAGCTTTCATTTCCTCAAAGGGTTAAAGTATGATATAGATTCTTTTCTCAACTTTTTATTCTAATAAACATTGCAAACATACAGAAATGTTGAAAGAATAATTCCGTGAATATCTGAAGGCTTTTTACCTAGATTGACAATTCATTAACAATGAGCTAGTTTGCTTTGTCTCTCTCTATGTACATTTTTTTCTTTGAATCTTTTAAAAACACCTTGTCCCTAAATATTTCAGTTTGAATCACTTAAGAACAAGCATGTTCTCTTACACAAGCACCAAACCATGACTACCACCAGGGACCTTCCCATTCAAATATATCTAGCATATGGTCCACATTTACATAGTTCCCACTATCCCAGAAATGTCCTTTATGACCTTTTTATTATTGGGTCGACTTTTTGAAGAAGACAAACAAGTTGTCTGCAGAATATCCTACATTTTGGTGGTTTCCTTGTGATGTAACCAGATTCTCCATTCCCTTTGTTTCCCATAAACTGGGATTTACACCTAAAGGCTTGGTTAGAATGGGAACTCTACAGATGAGGCTGTGTACTTCATATTCCATCTCTCCATATTCCATCTGTCAGATTGTCTCACTCATCCATGTTTTATCACTTGGTTGAGGTGTGGTCATCACGTCTTTCCCTTATAAAGGTGTGTTTATCCCTATAAAATAAGTGTGACCTGGAAGGTAATACTTTGTCACCATGCATCCTTTTGCGGTAATCTTTCACCCAAGATTTTTAGCATCTGTTGATCTTTCCCCAAACCAGTTATATCACTGGGGATTGCCAAAGGATTGTCTTCCAATGATCAATTCTTCTGCGTCCTTTATAGGATTTTTCTTTATTAACTAGAAATGAGCTACAGTTGTTCCTAAAAGAGACAAGATCACCATACAATTTCTTCCCTTTAATGGTCAATTTTCAGAATAAGTAGCTAACATAATTGTCATTTCCAATGGTGGCAATTTAGCTTTTTTATTTCTCTGTAACTCACTGTGGATTTAGGGATTTTTTTTCTCCGTGTTCTCTAAAATCTGTTCCTTTTTGATGCTCCAATTATCTCGTTTAACCAATTACAGCCCCTTAAACATACTCCCATGTCCTTCTGAAATGCCCTGTTATCTTAGAGTGCTTCCTTGCTTTCTGGTCCAAAAAGCTGCCTCTGATTCCCCTTGTGCTTTCACCGATTTCTATCACGAATCAGCCGTTTCCCCAGGAGGCCTGGTCTCTTTCAGTGGGGAACGGTATTTAGGACAAAAAGTCTGGGTGCTTTTAGTGCTCCACTCCTGTGGTGTGGCTGCTTCCAGGCCGGTATGGCAGACAGGTGTAAGATGTGTGTTTCTACAGTTGATCTCCTAGTGATGTTTCAGCTCAAATTTTACGTAAGATTTTTCTTAACATGGATTTAATTTATATTTATTGCTTTACATTAAAAATCTTGGGTCTTAATTAATAACATTGATGTTTCCTATAGCCTAATAATATACAAAACATAGCTTCAAATTTTCAATACCAATATTTCTGCTAACAGTAAAACTGTTGAGCAAATTTTAAGATTTTTGTTTTGTTCTGTTTTTTTTCTTTTTATATTCCTTAGTTGTTCAAAACGCACTTGAAATAACCTGTATGGTTAGATTACCAATTTAGCACACAGGTTGAGTTTTGTTTTCACCTATATGGTGTGTGTGTTTGTGTGTGTGTGTGTGTGTGTATTTTATTTTTTAAAGTCAAAATAATTAAAAAAAAAATGATATGCATACTTACAAAAGTCTATGTTCCAGTTTTTTCTTTACCCTATCCTTCCCACAAATAGCCCCCGTGGGTATCTGTTTTTATTAGTTTCTAGTTTATTCTTTCAGTTTTTTTATTTGCAAGTGTATATCTATTCTTTTCTCTTTCCTTTACAAAAGACAGTATAATAGTACTTTCTTTCATTTACTATATCCTGGAGTGTACATTTAAAACAATAACAAAAAACTTCCGTTCATGAAATGTTCATTAAAATCTGTTTACCAGAGAACGTGAATCTGAGTTTTAAAAGAATAATGGGAAAGTATGAAACTGTAAATTATCAGTAGTCTCTGACTACAAAAACATATACATTAAATTTTTGAAAAGTCTATTACAGCTTTGGAGTTTGGAGCTCATTAAAAAGTTGTCATTTATTGGAATTTATGAGAACCTCTTAGAGCAGTTAATGGTGTTTGTCACCTTTGGATTAGAGCTAAATGTTATGGAGAGGGATGGATGTTATTTTAAGTTTGTTTTTTTTCTTGTTTATTCATAAAAACAAGTATGCAAGTGTAATACTTTCCTGAAAACTAGTACATTCAATCTCAGACTTAGTGCATTTTATCACCTTCAACTTTTCTTTCTCTGGGAGGGGAGAGTATTTCAGTACTTTGTATTTTATATAGTCCTTACCAGTGGCCACCAATAAATTCGTGATTGCCAGATCTAGTAGACACTTGACCTTTTTTTAGCACCTGACATTTTCCCTTCTTCACTCCTCACCCCTTTTGCTTCTGTGATATCAGTAAACCTCAGATTTTCCTTCTGGACCTGCAAACTGAGCTTCTCTGCAAGTGTAGGTTGGTGGTGGAGATAGACTTTGGAATGATATAGGGATCTTTACCACTCAGTAGCTGTCTGAACCCTGGTTAGTCAACTTTCTGGATTTAGTTTTTTAAAAAGGAACAAATAATACCTTTCCTATGTACTTCACTATTGAGAGGCTTAAATGAGATGATGTACAATTATAAAGTATTGACAAGTGTTACATTAGTCATTTTTCTTAATAGTGAAATGTACCTTGTAATTAATCATTTGGAATATAGATAGCATACAGTTATCTTTGATATGAGAACAGTTACCCCAGAAGGTAATTACCTCCAGGTTTGATCTGATGAGTAGTTAGAATGCCCTTCATCCCTTTGTATTGCAGCCACTTCCACCATTGGAAACAAGCTTCCTGTGCATTGCCTGTCTCTCTTCTACCTCCTCTTACCACTTCTTTTTTACTGCCAACTGTTTCTGAAATGATTCCCATGTGTGGTTGACTCTCAACCACCACTACTCAAACTCCCTTTTCCTGGGGTTAGTGACCCCTTAGAGCCCTGCCCAGATTTTCTTCTCAACTCCTTCAGTGGGAGTCCCCACTTCCCCAGTCACATTCCTGCCACACTCTCAGTGACTGACTTGCCCCAAGTTTATGTTTCTACCACCCTGGGATCCCTTTTTCCATCTTAGAAGGCTCTTGAGCTTCTGAGTCCAGCAATACTAACCAGCACCAGTGGTTTCTTAAACTAGGAGTATCACATATTATTCTTTAGCTCAGGGTGCCTCATTCCCTCATTGAAGAGAATTCCAGTCCCTGGCTAAATCAAAGGGACTATGTCTCATCTAGCCCAGTGCTACTCAAGTGTCACTAGTAAACCCAAAGTATCAATACCACTTGAGAGCTTTTTTCACGTCCTACAGTAAATCTGAGTCAGAATCTCTGAGAGTGGGATCCAGAAATCCATGTTTTAACAAGTTGTCCAGGTGACTTGTAGACCACAAATGTGAAAACCATTATAAACAACAAAGTTGGAATTCTATATGTACTTTTCCATAGCAGTGGTGTTATAAATGGCATTTGTAGTTTGTCTTTTTTTCTAAATTTTTATTGGGGGATATTGGGGAACAGTGTGTTTTTCTAGGACCCATCAGCTTCAAGTCAAGTCGTTCTTTTCAAGCTAGTTGTGGAGGGTGCAACTCACTGGCCCATGTGGGAATCGAACCGGCGACGTTGGTGTTATGAGCACTGTGCTCTAATGAACTGAGCCAACTGGCCACCCTCATTTGTAGTTATTCAGTGTTGTGTTTCGTTAGGTTATGGTTTAGTCAAATTTCCAGGTAAGCCTGTAAGTGGATCTAATGTTTTGGTCAAAATATACATTAAGTTAATCAGTCATTTTATTCACAAACTTTTGGACTATAGCACTTTAGGAATTCATTAGCAAGTTAGAAAGCATTTTGAAAATGTAGGATGTAAGAATGAATTTTGCATTATTTTTATTATTTACTGATTAATTCATTTTACTTTGTATCAATGCAGAAAGGATATGTTGTAACCAGAATACAAAAATATGTGCAATTTAGAAATATAATGAAATGAAAATTACCCTCATGGCCCTTTTTATGAAGAAATATTCTTCCTCCTGATTTCCTTTGTCATACTCCCGGTTCCGCTATTAAAATTCATTTTCAGCCATTTAGAGCCTAATTCTTATGAGAGTCAGGATTCTGGAACAATGAGATCTATTTTAATCTCTAGATTGAAATGCAGTAAGGTAAACAGTTAGCTCATTTAGAATCTGTGGAATTTCCACTAATTTCTGAGACTTATTTAGTCCCTCTAAATCCCAGGGTCACAGCTGGGAGTAGTGATTAGTTCTCCTCAGTTGCTAAATTTCCAGTAACTGAACATTCCACTGTCTCCTGATGGTAAGCTTCAGGAATAGTTCTCTACATTAGTTAAGCATTTATTCATAGCATACCACTTTCTTTTTTTTTTTTTCAGTTCTCCCAAATATTGATTAGCTCAATCGATAACAAGTCAAAGATATTCGGGGGACTAAAGATGCCTGACCAATGGCTTTCAGAAGTGTATTCAGTGCCTCTTTCTGGTCAGAACTGTCAAAATTTTGCTATATATTTTTTAAGTTTCTCTTTTACTTAGGACAGGTATCTAGAGATTCTTGAGCGTGTGATAAGAATTTTAACCCCGAGTTACAATTTCTCCCCTGAGGTCAACCTTGCATTCCGTAGGTATTTGATTGCCTGCTGTATATCAGGCACTATGCTAGTCTGTGAGAATACAAGACCAAGTAAGATTCTACCTCTGCCTTCAAGGTACTTACTTATTGCTATGATAATAGTACAAATGAGTGTATATGAGAGTTGGATGTTGTGAGACTCAACCTATGATGGACCGCCACCTAAGGGGAATTTATTATAGGCTATTGGGATTACCCAGATATTCCAAGGATAAATGAGTCTTGGGAATAGCTGGAACTAGGGACTCAGACTCTATTGAGACTATTTATCCATAGTTGGTATTCTTCTCTTACATAATCTGCTTCATTTTTCCTTTGTCTCTGTCTCCCCCCCCCCCACCCCTTCTCTCTTATTTTCCATGGAAGGGCCCTGATTGGTTTACTGAGGGTCAGGTGGCCATTTCTAGACCAATCAGCTACGGTCAGGAACAACTATATGAGTGAGATGGAGTTGTCTACAATATCTACAAGAAAGGGGGTCTGGACAAATAAAACATGTCTTTGCTAGATCTTTGCTAAGTAGTTTACATTCATTCATTCATTCTCTTAATCTACACACCCCAATTTTATAGCTAAAGAAACTAAAGTTTAGAAAGGTTAATTAACTTACCTAACTCACACAACTAGTAAGTGGCAGAGCTAAGAAACCAATCCAAGTTTCTGGTACTCTTCCTCATTGTAACCACTAACTCCTTAATGGTTACAATGCAGTGTTTAAAAACTACAAAAAAGAAGTTTATAAGAAGCAGCCTTAAGACAATGATGTGCTTACACTGAGCATTCAAGGTCAGGGGCATTTGTCAGACAGGAGGAAGTTAGATTATCCCAGGCAGAGGGAAGGACCTGCGTGAGGGAATTGTGCTGTGTAGCAACACTACTTTCCATAAACTACAGGCTGTATTTTATGGCTAAGAATTAGGGGAAGTATGGAGAGGGGCCAGATCATGAGACCCTTGTATAGCAAGGTGAAGAGTTTATATTTCATTCTGAAGTTGTTGGAGTCTGGAGGAATTTGAGCATGGGAGAGAGATGGCCATCTTCATGGTTGGGAAAGGTCAGTCTGGCCGTGCTGTGCAGGCTTTACTGGAGAGGGGCCAACTAGTTAGGCTTATGCAATGCTGCCTGGAGGATGTGATGAGGGCCTGAAGAAGGCATGGGAACTGGGGGGATGTAAGTCATAGTTGTGAGGTAGAATCTGCTGGCTGAGAGTCTAGATGTGGGCAAGGAGCTAAGACGACAACGATGTTCCTTGGAATTCTCGGTCCACTAAGATCCGCACACCAGAAGGAGGTAGATAGCAGGAGGAAGGAAAAAATGAGTACAGGTTTGGGCAGCTTGAATGTATGTGATATGTAAACGCAGATATCCTGAAGGCATTCAAAACTGCAGGTCAGACACCCCAGAGATCGGTACCGGAGGAGATGTGAATATGGCAGTACGTCGTGCTTAGATCATAAATGCAGCCCTGGGAATAGAGAAAATCTCTCAGGGTAAGTTGGGTAGGAAGAAAAGCAAGCCAAATTGGGAGCCCCAGGGAATGGCAGCATTTGAGGCTCACTTACAGCCCCCGCATTAAAAGGCTGATTGGGATGGGAAGTTTGAGTTCATCGTAGTTCCGTTTCATAGCAATTTGCCGTATGTTGAATGGGATTTACCAAGTATCAGAGAATTAGCAAGACAAGTACCACTCTAAAGCTATGTTCCATGTAAATTAATTTTAGCTCTGAAAGCAGTTGAGGTTTTGTGTCAACCGGAGGTGGGGGTGGGGACACATACCAATTCAGCAGTTGGAGAAGAATCTTTAGAACCTTCGCATTCATGGCAGAGATCTCAGAGTATCCCTGACAGGTGACAAACCAGCTTTTGGACATTTCCAGGGAAGAGAAGTCCTACCTTCTAAAGTAACTCATTGTTTTGCTGAGCAGGTTTAACTTGATGGTATCAGCATTGCCCATGTGCTACCCGCTTTGGCCTCTGGAATTTCCCTCCTGCCCAACAGTGTTTCAGTATTGAGAGAGTGCCAGCCTGGCGCACCATGCGGTTCCTGGTAGGCTCTGACTTTTAACACAGCGTTATTATTGAGCAAGCACTTGGTTATAAGTCAGAAACCAGCAGTGGAGTTCAGATCAAGCTTCCACCTAGAGATATGCTAGTCGCGGACTTCCTCAGCCACTGCTCTGCTGCCGATGTTTGGGGCTCACTGGACATATCCTGCTCCCAAGTTCATTAGTCCTTATTGTTAAATAATTTTTTTTTCTTTGGAACATAGACTTATTTTTCTTGAAGCCAATTGATGGGACACCCCAATAAAAATATTTTATACTTTAAGAGACCTATAGTCAGGCTTAGAACTCAGTCATTATTCTCATCTCCCCTATGGGTTGTTTTGGGTTCCTTCAGTTCATTTGTTCATTCATTCAGCTAACATTGATTGAGTGCCTACTCCCTGCTCTGTGACTGGAGATGGGGCAAAACACAACCAAAATCAACAGCCAGCATCGTGGAGCAGCATATCTATCTTTGACTAGTTGAAATCTATTGGTAGCCCACCTAGTTCTTTTTATTTAAGGATGATATTGGTCATCCAATTTAAAACAGTGTACATTTTGTCAGTGCATTTGTCACCTTTAAGACCATATCGTCTCATTGTACTTTATAGCTTTTTGAGGATGAAGAGATCAATTTGCCTAAAATGGGACCCAGATTGGCCCTTCTGGGGCCCCAAAGTTTAAACTGACATGTTCTTTCCCTTGTTAATTTAAATTAGGGAAGCTTGAATTGTTAACTGAGATTTGTCCTAGGTCTGGGCACAAAGGTAAAAAATATTAGATCAGATGGCAATCAGCTTTCAAAGGGCTGTTTTTTTTTGTTCAAGCTTTAATCTGGAAACAAAACAGACTTTCTCTACAAGTTAGTCAACACAGGGGTGAAGATTTTCCAAAGCAGATTGTTTTCAGTTAAAAGAAAGTATGTGTTAAAAAAAAAAAAAAAAAAAGAAAAGACTTGAATCATGAGGGGGAAATTAATTATTACTCTTAATGTACATTTGTAGTAATACTGTGCTTGCCTCAGAAAAAAAGTGTATTGGAGCGCTGGCTAAAATCATGTGATATGTCAAAATTCCTTCTTGCAATACCTATGTTCTATTTATAGGCTGTTGTGCATCATTTTTGTGAACACAATATGTTGTTTAAAACCTCAGTTGCTATGAGAAAATGCCAGAATGACTTGTTGACAACGTTTAACGGAATCATTTTGCCTATGATATCTACGGGGCCAATACAATGAGGATAATGACATCACCTTTCTCATATTTGGGGTTTCAAGCATTAACAAAATTGTTAGATGTAAAGTGCTTTAAACAGCTCCGTTTTCCAACAGTCAGATAACTACTCAGTAAGGAAACGTACTGCTAATTGTCCCCATCTTATACTGATGAGAAACTGAGGCCCTAGGAGATATACAGTAACTTGCCGAAAGTCATGCAGCTACTTACTAGCTCATTTAGGATTCAAACCTGTGGAATCCGGTTCCAGCAAACTGCCTCCCAAGTTTCTAGCAGAGAGAGAAACCTGTCTGCCTGCCCCAGCCTGGTGTGACCTGATCTGCTGTGTGTTTGAGCGGCATAGCCAGTGCAACTGTGGAGACGTGGGTGAGTGGCCTTCTCTCATAGGAAGGACAAGAGCACATTTTTAAAGATCTTTTTGAAAGCAGGAATTAGAACTCCTAAGTTAGAGTTTCATCCTTCTACCACCAAACAATCCTCTCCTGTATGAAATTGTTCTTGTGTTGCTGGAAGGTTACAAAGGAAAATATCAGAGGCTTTGATTGCTCAGAACTTTCTTTATCCCAGAGCAAGGGAAAAGTCAAGATTGTATCTGGGGTCTTTGAAGAAACTGCTGATTAAAAATTGATGTATTTCATTTGATGTCTTTTGAGATTAGAGTACTTTTATCTTTTGGTTTCATTTCATTCCAGGCTTTTTTTTAAGTTCACATTTTTAAATTACACTTTTGAAATTGACTTTCACTTTGTTTTATGAGAGAAATGCATTTCTCTCACATTGCTGATAGTACTGAAACATCTGGTGAATAAAGAAAGGAAACCTTACCTTTAGAAATGTAGTAGCTTCAAGCATATTGCTTTCCCCCCCCTTAATTGCCACTAGAAGCTAACAGCTATATGGAAGTAATATTGTTCTAAACCTGAAAAAAGTATTTTCCTGCTTTATTTAAAGTAAAACTTACAACCTTAACATCCTTTTTGGGTAAGCCTGTTTTTTTTTTTGTTTCACACAGCAGCACTGTGGCTATGTGTGGGAATTTTCCCAGCACCTGACAGAGCACAGACTTCCTTATTTAAATAGGGAAGTTGGATTTTAGCGATATTAATGGTTTTTACAAGAGGACCCAGAGAATAACTGAAAGGAAATGCCCAAAGGCAGCTTTTTTATTTTTATCTTTACAAGTTCATTTCTAAACAGCCAATAGGAAGAAGAAAACGTTGTTTTTTGTGTGGGGAGATCCATGGGACACTGTATCTTCTTTGGATATTTCATGTTTGTTTTTTAATCTTCAGTTATTTAATTACATTGGTGAGGGGGATAGACACTAGCAATGGACCCCAAGTGCTAGTAGCAAAGTATATCCAAAGCTGATGTTACTAATAACACCAAGATGCATGTTAAATTCTACCCAAGCCTACATTGCTCTCTTTGCTGCACTTATATGTTACGTATAATCATGTGAAATTTTCAGCTTTTGACTTACAAAACCAGTTTCAGAGTTCAACCTAATAGCTAAGTTCAGGTGTCAGCACACATTTTCTGTAAAGGTTTCGACAGTAAATAATACAGGCTTTGTGGACAGGACAGTCATTGTGGAAACTACTAACTCTGCTATTGTACCTGGGAAACCACCATAGGCAATATGTGAATGAATGAATGTGGCTATTGTGTTCCAATAAAACTTGATGGATACCGAAATTTGAACTTCATATAATTTTCACATGTCACGAAATATTCTTTTGATTTTATTTTTTTCCCTCAACAACTTAAAAATGTAAGAACCATTCCTAGCTTGGGGGTCATTCAGAAACAATCGTGGCTCGGATTGGCCCACGAGCCATGGTTTGCCAACCCCTGGTTAAATTGAAGTTGCCTGTCACTGCCTTTGTAATTTCTGGTACTTTCTGTTTGCGGATGTAAAACCAGTCTCCTTATCTCATCCCACAGAATTCCCCACTTGCTCGACTTGTTTCACTGTTTCATCTCCGTTCATAATCAGTGTATCTCACCTGCTCTTTCTGCCAGTAGAAACCTGAAGTCATCCTCGTTACTCCTGTCTCCTCCACCATCCATGTCCAGCAGGTTTTACTAGGATTTCCCAGTTCATTCACCTCCTCTCAAACCCACTCTTTCCCTCCACCAGAGCCATTGATTGGTTCAAGGCCTCTTTGTCACCAGGATTATCCCTAACCGATCTCTTTGCTTTTGTCACTTATCCTCTATAATCCGTCCTCTGTTAGGCCACTGCTGTCACTGTCCTACATAATTTTGATCATAACAATCCTTTGTTTAATCGTTCTTAGATTCCTCCCAGTGACCATGGGCTCTATAGGGTAACGTTCCCATAGAATTTCCTGGTCTAGTTTTCATGTGGATCCCTCACCAAACCTATGCTTAGGTCACACCCAACCCCTTCGATGAAGTTCCCATCACCCTCTGTTTTCACAAGCTGTTCCTCTCCTTGCAGAGCCTTTCCTCATTTTTTTCTCTGACTATTGATTTCCTCCCTCAATCCATCTGACTGAACTCGAGGCCACCTCATCTGTGACACTTTCTGTGACTCTTGTTTTGCAGTTGCCTTCTCCTCTGCATTCTCCAATCCCTCGTGACATAGCCCTCAAGAATGGCATCAGTCCCAGCTAATTATATTTATCTGTAACAAGGTCTCCCTACTGTTGTTGACTGTTGGCTCCTTGAGAGCGAAACCGTGTCCTAGGTTTCTTGGTTTATCCCTACTTGGTCACACAGTAGATATTTTTAGAGTAATTAATCATTTCAGTCAATATGGTGAAGATATACTATGCATCTAATAGTTTTCTTGATTTATTCATGAAGTCACCAGAAATCTGATGGCAGGGTTGCAGAATCCAATGACTTTGGGGCCAGGCTGGGTATTTAAATGGCAGAAGTGGACAGAGTGAAGGCTGGGTAGAGCTTTCGAGAACATGTCCTGTCTCGTGGGGCTGCCTCCCCTCAGGTCCAGCTGATTATTGTCACACAAAAATTTGGCAGTTTTCAAGAGAAATGGGAAAATTAAGATTTTCAATGTAACTATCCCAATTTTTTAAAATATTGGCAACTAATTCACCTTTAAAAAAAAACACTGTGTGGGCAAAAATCTAAACACACCAACCTGTCTGTGGGCTGAATGTGGCCTGTGAGACCCCAGTTTGCAACCCCTGATTGGTCACATCCCTTCATCAGCCACAGATAGGGCCCCGGAACCAGAAGGTGTAAGGTCGCATGACGGGAGAAGAACTGCATGTACTTGCTTCTTTCCCGGCGTATGTTTATCCTGCCTTTGGACCGTGCTCTCTCCATGTGTTGGCACTTAGTCCCCTTCCAAAATGTCAAAGCCAAAAGAATTCCATTTCATACCATCCTTTCTCCTCCCTGGTAACAGGCAACTGACTATTAACTGAATGGGCTGGGAGGACCCCTTGTTCCCCCTCCTACCCAGAGGTAACTGAAACTGTCTGGGAGAAGCTATTATTCTTGATGGATGTTCTGGCTGTTTATACTGATGGCTGTTATCAAAGGCTTCTGTTCCTAGTCAGAGCCGTGATTTTCCAGTACACAAGAATGAGAGGTTATTAACTCCCTTGGAGCTAGGAATCCAGTTGTCCTTCTGTTCCAGCCTATCTGGGTGGTCAGCAACCACTTCAGAGAATCACAGGAAGCATTACCTAAGAAGTTACCTAGAAAAGAGAATTTCAGTAATTGGTAGCTATATTTGGTCTTCCATAAATGATTCATTTAGCATCCCTCTCCCTACAGCCTTTTGCTATCTGCTTCTCAATTGTATATGAATCAGCAATATTTCACTGCACCTGATGGCCTTTGTAAAACACGTCCTCCTCCTTCCTCAGTATCATTACTAACTGCTTAGAAGCAGTAGCACTTCATGTAAACTTTTTAGCCTAAACTGTTCAGGTCTTTATTATCTTTGAAAAAACAAAGCCGTATAATAAGAACCAACCAAACAAATAACCTAAACCAAACAAAATTCTCTGTTTGGTCTTTTTCTGTGGGTCTGGGACAGGAGTTTCTGCATCCAGGAGGCTGGGAGCCCAGAGATGGCATTTGTGGGCAGAGGTGGGTAGGAATCTAGAAGCAGCACGTTAGTAAGTGTGAGTGCTTTCCTGTGTACAGATCACCGCCACGTGTGGCTTGAGTGTTGCAATAACTTTGAGAAGAGGGCTCAGAGGAGCAGGGGGCCTTGCTCAAGTCCCTGTTCTGGGAAGTGTCATGCCATGCCACTTGAAGGCTCTGGCTGCCTTCAGGTGGCCATGCGTCCCTGAGGCAGGCAGAGATGTGCTAATGGAGAAGTGAAAGAGGAGGAGATTCTCCAGGAATTCACGTGGCTGGATACATTCCCCTAACCCCAACAGCACAGGCTTTGTGTTTGATATATTATTATTAAATGATGTATATAGTGAGTACTCACTATGTGCCAGGCACTGTTAAATACTTTCCATGCTAGAGCAGTTCATTCTCACAGCTCTTCTATGATCGGAAGTGACTTACCATTCCCATTTTAGAGGGAGAAAGTAATTATGGCAAATCGCACAGCTAGAGCCTAGTAATCGGCAGAAACCGAGTGTGGATGAGGTCTCTCTGAATATCGTCCCTGTCGTGCGTCCTGCACTCTGCTGAGTCCCTGCTGGTGGGGAAGGGGGTCGGTGGTAATGAAGGACTTGACACCGGTCGTGTTTAGCACAGTACATGACACATGGGAACCCTTTAAAAAAGGTCTGCTGTGGCTATCCTTTGTTGATTGACTGTCTTTTGTAAATCCTTTTGAAAACAGTTCCATTGGGAGTTCTCTGGACCAGTGGCCTTTGTGCAAGGGCTCACTACTTGAGGATACTTGAGAGTGCTTCCTTGTCTGTATTTAGGAATAGGGACCTGTCCTATGGGTCATCTTATCAGATGAGTGTCCTTGTCGTCAAGGTTTTGAGTAGATGAGAAGGCAGATTACTTGACAATTTAACAGTTGCAATTAAAAGCAGGACTTTCCTGCTGAAATTCAGGGGCAGGTGATTTCTAAAAACTTTGTGACTAGAGTATTTTACAAACAGAGAGAAGGAAAACAGGTTTCCCTAGTGTGTGACAGTAGCACAGAATGAATCGCGTGCCCTTTCTAAATAGGTTATGGTAGTGCTGTGCTCTCACGGTCACATTCACGCCTGGTGTCCTGGTCACAGCCTCAAGCTGTATCTGATATACACAGAGGCTTTTGGACTTCAAGGTAGTTAAAATTCCGTGTTTACTTGTTTTTACAAGGGAAACCATCGAGGTGCTATGGTTTAGCTATGGTTTAGTTTGAAGGTAGGTTGGTAGTTAAACATAGTCCATAAATGAATTTAACTTTGCCGTGTGTCTCTCGCTCTGGGCAAATGTGCCATGGGTCTTCTTAGAGATGAAAGAACCGGATATAAACTTTGCATACCGAAGACACAGTAGTTATCCCTCCCCTTCACCCTCTGACATTTCTCACCTGAATTTTAACCCTAACTTCAACATTACCCTATTCTTAAATTTAGATGACTAAAATCCTTCCTCCCCAACACACACACACACACACACACACACACACACACACACACACTCCTAGCAACTCCCAGAATTTAATCCATCAAGGACTGCTAAGAAACTATGGTTTCCTGAAGTTAAGTAACTTGACCAAACCCTCTGCCATCACTAGCTGTGACTTATCTTTAAAATGGGGAGAATAATGGTGGCTAACTCATAGAGTTGACAAGAGGATTACATGAGTTAATTAATTACTACATGTAAAATGCTAACAATAGTCCCTGGCACACAATTCTCAGCAAATGCAAGATACTATTATTACTCTACATCTAGGATGTAGCAGAACTGACTTCTGTCTGATTTTGTTTATTCACTCAACAAACATTTGTTGAGCATCTGCTGTGTTACTACGTTCTGGGGCAATAGCCCGTGTTCTTAACCACTATGCTTTATTGCTTCCAGTTTAGTGTCGAGGAAGCCATCTTCCTGCTTTGTGGGAAATTGAAAAATAAGGTCACCAAAGATATGATGATTCATGGTCCACCAGCATTTTGTTTTATAGTCTTAAAATTAAGCATCACAGGTAGGTATTGTTTAGGTAAAGAATGCGTGTGTTATAGTTGTTCCTGTTGAGCTCAAAATGGTGCTGACTTTATGCTGGCACATTAGACAAGAAGGGAGTGCAGCGATTGAAATAAGCTGCTTCCATTTAAAGAAATTATTGAATCTATTAACAGAATGATGCTCCTTAACTTGGGAAGCAAAGTTTTTTTCAATTTACTTTTAGAGGAATTAAAGGTTTTATTTACATTTAGTAAACAAAGCATTTGCCTTTGAAGAACAAAATCAAATATACCAGGGGTGCCAAAAAATGTATACGTGTGACGTATATTCATCTTTTGTTATCAGTATATATTGAGTATTACAATTTTAATGCAGTTTTTTCCTTTCTTAAAATGTGTATACATTTTTTGGGCACCCTCTGTATAATTATAGAGGTCAAGCTTTTTAAAGCAAAGTAAATTGAGAAGAATCAGGATTTTCTCCTAAAGCTGTATGGAGTAAGGAATTTGAAGTAATATATAAAATGTGGGATGAGAGTTGTATTTTTTTTAAAAAGGCAGTGGCTTTAAATTAACAAGACTTTATCAGATACCTGACCGAACAGGGTTTTACAGGGCTGGGACTGTTCTCTTCCCACCACATTGCCATTTCTGACTTTGTGATATCTCGTTAATGTCATTCACAAGCTGTATTCTGCATGAAATGGCAAAGTAAGGCCACCCGTGATTGTTCTTTCACAGTTCTCTGGCTTTGATGAGTCATTGCAGTACAGCCCTCTGAACCAAGTGCTGATAAGAATAGACGTACAATAGGAAAAGAAAACCACTGAGAGCTGGAGCCGAAAGAGCCGTGAGCCCAGAAGTGTGTTCACGGCTCTGCTGTATTGAGCTGTGTGACCTTGTACAAGTCACAGTCTTCCAGGGTCCCAGGTTTCTCGGGCATAAAATAAAGTTTCTAGAGTCTCTTGCTGAACTTAAGTCAACTTTGGAGTTTAATATCCGCTAAGAGAGATAAGAGATAAAGCACTTTCAGGGAGCAGTGATTCGTGATTTATGTAATTATAGTAGCTTTGTTGACTGTTGGAAAACAGCAGTGGCAGATGAGTCAGCCTGGCATGTAGCTATTGGAGATCAGTGATGCTGTCTTTGTTTAAAAAAAAAAAAAGACCTGACTACAGCATAAGTTTAGCTGCCAATGGTCAGGATGATGCCAAGTTCCAGAAATAGCAGCCAGGCTCGTTCAGAGGAATATGGCGAGGATGGCTGTCACGAACTGGTTTTCCCATCTGAAGTTTCCCTTTACCTGTATCTAGGGAAGATGCTTCTGTGCGAGATGATGGGGGTGAAACATCACCATCCAGTAAACTGTCTATCCCGAACATGTTGCTTGGGATGTCGCTACCAGTAGCTTAGAAAAGGCAGATGATGTTTCGAACCTCCTTCCTTTGCCTGGTTTTATTCTCTGAGGATGGACACAAAAGGGAAACTCCAGTCAAACGCATGTTCTGTGTTATGAACTCCAGCTGCAAACTCCTGGACTAAGCATGGGCTCCTCTAGAGGCAGGCAAATCTGAACCACCCATCCTTCATCCTTCCTCTGGGCCCTGTCTCAAACTCCTCCAGTGGCCAAAGAAGCTAGGAGAGAATTCCCCTTTCTCAGCCTGGACCTGAGCCTGCCTATCTGCCGCTTCTGTGCTTCCCCAGACAGTCTAGCTTGGCCTGACACAGACTGATGCTAGTCCCCGCATATAATAATAGGAAGAGGTTGGGTTAGTGGTCAAGATAAGCTTCAGTTTTGAATCCCAGCTGTGCCACTTCCTGGCGGTGGAGCCTAGGGTGAATTATTTAGCACAGGTAGTAAGTGTGGTAATAATAATAGTCATCATGCAGGTAGCCCCATTGGTGTTTTCAAGAATTACGTTGTGTTCTTAAACCATATGGGAATGTCTCCTTAGTGAGATTGAAGGTGGGGCAGAAAACTAGACCTTGAACTCTCCTTTCTCCTATCCTTAAGAGGATATGATGAACACCTGGGGCAGATTTGACCTCTCAGAGATGGGCAAGGATTCCCACCTCCTTACGCATGCCCCTAAGGACAAAGATTTTCAAACTCTGTAAGCAATCTTCTACTTTAAAAAAAAAAAAAAGTTACACAAAACTATTATGTAAAATGAGTAAAAGTAAGCTTTTCTTTATTAAAATGTAATTAAGTTGAAATTTATAATAAACCCAATAGGAACAATGAAGCAGTTTTGATTACCACAGAAATTTGAAACAGGGGAGATAATAAATGACTGGTATGGTCTTTTCCCTAGAACACATAGGTAAGTACAGTTGGACCTCAGTATCTGCGAGGCATTGGTTCCAGGACCTCAGCAAATACGAAACTCTGTGGATGCTCAAATCTCTTCTTAAATAAAACGGCGTCACACGATGCACACAGTAGGCCCTCCACATTGGCAGATTCCCGACTGCATACTGAAAATCTTGTTTTCAATCCGAGGTTGGTTGACTCCATAGTTCCAAAACTCATGGATACGGAGGGCTGACTGTCATTGCAAATGGTAATTTTTTTTAAAACAGTTTTCCTTCAATCAAATGATACTGGTCAGTTAAAGAGAAATGATAGAAGGCTTTTTATGCCAAAGCTACCCAAAATATGTGAACTGGCATGCATTTGTTCACATGTAACAGATGAGAATGAACTTTTCAATTGCATTTTTTCCCAAAATGCTTATACATTTAAGAAAGGAATTTAAAGTAAAAGTTAAAACATGTGAAACACCTTCATAGAATCCCAAGGTTTGGCAGCAGACTGCTTGAAATACACTTCCTTAGATCTTGCGTTACTCAAATCTCAATTTGTTCTTCATTTCCTGTTTGGTAGTGGCGTGTATGTGTTGGCTTATGGACATCTATACAATTTTCAAAACGAAAAGCCATTTGATATAAAAAATGGTGAAATTTGAATAAGATCTGCCGTCTGGTTGATGGTATTATATCAGTGTCAATTGCTTGTTTTGATATTGTACTGTAGTTATGTAAGATGTTATCATTGGGGGAAGTTGGGTGGAGGGTACATCTGTACAGTACTATTTTTGCAACTTTTTCTGAGTCTATAATTATTTCAGAATTAAAACATAAAAAAATGTCTTTTGAAAACAATCATTCTCTACTTTTTTGTAGGGAATACAATCAGATTAATAGAGCAGTGTACGCTCCACACATGTAGAGTGGACTTCCATTTATCTTACCATTAAAAAAAGCATCTTTTCTTTCCTTGCCAATTGAGTTCTATATGCTTCACACTCGCTCTGTCACTGCATTTGACACTGTTGAAGTTTTGGTGAAAAAACAACAACGCACACACAAAAAACAAAACAACAATAGCCAAAGGCAAATCAAGGAGAGCTCTTTCCGGAAATCTATTTTAGCTGCTATTTAATTACTTAATAAGAAAATGGTTCTGAAACCCAAGGGCTCAGTCTGCAGTCACCTGATACAGAAAACGGTATGTGAATGATGTAGTATGTTTACTGGAAGCATTTCTATGCTTGTAACATTTAGTAATTAGGCCAGTGCAGTGTCAGCATGCCGCGATATGATTATGTGGCCAAATCAGAGTGCTCTGTGGCCTGGGATGATGATACAATGTGATGAGTATTCTACAGGAGAAAAGATACAGGATTAAAGATATTTTTAAAAGAGTGAATCTTTGATCCTTTCACTTCTCTGTGTAAAGTGCAAGTGGACATGGCAGCAGTGAAATATAGTTCTCTGTTCCCTTGGATTTTACAGTGTTCTGTGTGCTGTCAATTACTGCCGTGTTCTTTCATAAGATTAATGATAGTTTTGCTCTTTATCACTCGGAGAAATGCAACAATTCCCTGAGCCTTCAGATCTAGCTTCCTTGTAATTACCAAGAGTGATGGTTTCGTGTGTTTTGACTAGAATGGTTCGGTGGAGTTGATCACATCTGTCAGACACCTGCGAAGGTGAGCTGCGCTCAAAACAACACTTCAGTCAGTGTTTTAATGTATGCTACATAAAAGGTCCTTTGCATTACTGTTGTGTCAGTTGTGGAGACTGCCTGGGCTGACTCTTGAGACTAAGCTCTCAGCTTTCTGGAAATCACCCTGTCTGACCATTTTTTTTCTGGCTTCTTCTCCAGGGTTATTAATGCTGGCAAGAGCACGCACAATGAAGACCAAGCGAGCTGTGAAGTGCTCACTGTGAAGAAGAAAGCTGGGGCATTTTCCTCAACCCCAGGCAGGAACACGACTAAGAGAAGGTCTTCCCTTCCCAATGGGGAGGGGCTGCAACTGAAGGAGAACTCGGTAAGACCCTCCTTTATCCCCAGTTCTCAGGTGAGAGGAACACGCACACTCTGGCCCTACCGTGAGATGTTCCAGCTGAATCGGGGCTGTAATGGAAGACAGAGAAACAGTGTCCCCGGAGTTAGTGGAATAGTGGGTCTCTACTTAGGGTATCAGTCAAAACTGAAAGTGACACAGTATGAAGACCTGGTATTTAGGTTCTTAACCTTTAAACTAAATAAAATACCCACATCACATACAGGTTTTGTTGCAAGAATTAGTATATATAATGCTTAATGGTTTTAAAGAAGCCACTTCATGAATTTTGTGAAGGAGATAGTCTCTGGAAGCCTCTGACGAAGGGTTGAAATAACTCTCTCCATTGGCTTACAGCCCTGCTATGACTTTGCCCCTTCCTTCCCCTGGCCTGTCTATTGGAGTTGTCCAGTTGGAGCCTGTGCCTGATACTTTTGCAAATTAATATTTGTTTCAACTGGCCCAGAGTCCTTGAATCCCATGGGGCAGCCCTGTAGCCTGAATGCCCCGTTGACAAACCACAAAGCATTTCTCTTCTCTCCAGTTTCTGGAGGATAAAAAGACATCCTTGGAGAAAGTTCAAAAGAAACACTCAAAAAGGATAGGGAATGACTGACACTCTGTCCATCAGCAGATTATTCAGTCCTACAGAAAAGAGACATTGAAAGGATGACCCAAATGTAACTATTTGTTCTAATGATCTTGAGAATATTTTTGAATATAAATTTTTATAGGCTTGTAAAAGGTCTAGGCATCTATTCTTAGTCTCAGAAATAGTGTCTTATTGTATTTCTGTATAGGGAATAAGAATACTGATTTATTTTGTTAGTTTTACCTCAACTCAGAGTTAGAAACACAGGGACCTATGGAGACTTAATCAGTTGTACTTGTTTTCAAAGCTGAAAGAAGCATTGATTAGACTTCCCCCAAACAATCAGAGTCGAGGACCCACATGGGCGGAAAAGAATAATAGTGATTCAGTGCATGGATTTTGGAGTAAGACGTTTTCGTGCAGTCCATCATTTACTAAGCTATTTAATTTGGGGATTATTATTTGTTTGTTGAGCCTCAGTGTTCTCCTCTGTAAAAAGGACTAATAATGGTAGTAACTACCAAATATGGTAGGAACAGGTTGGTTGGGAGTATAAAATCCAGTAAGTCCATGGAAAATGTTGAGCTAGTGTCTTAATTAATCCTTGATAAATATTAGTGATGATTATCCTGAAATCATTCCCATTTATGTCATTCTCTATGGGTAATGCCCCCTGAATTTTGAATGTTTGTTTATTTGCAAATTGGAGATCATACTTGACAGATGTTGAGGATTGAGTTATTATGGAAAAGGGCTCAGAAAGTGTGTGACATGGATGGTAATGTGCCAGTGACTTAATTAATGATAATGGGTGACAATGATTTAATGTTGCTCTTTCCTCTGACATTCCCCCTCTGCCACTGGGATACAAAGTGATTTCTGTAAAAATAAGTCAGTGGTGACATTTGGCCCAAGGCCAGCTGGTGATGGCATTTTTCCTTCTTGCTAAGTTCCTCCTACAAACGGAGCCAGGAGTTACTTTTTAACTTCTTGTCCTTAAGAAGAGCGAAACCAATGCATACGTACCTTAGGATGGAGCTGTGATCCTCCCTGTGATGGTTTTGAATCTCTGGGGGGGGTCTGTGCTACAGGAGGCAGTGAGGCGGTACCCAGCTGAGTGGACATGGACATATCCTGGCACTCTGTCTCCTGCTTCTGCCACAGCAGCTTCACATCTACCTGCCTTATATATTAGACTTCTTACTAGAGCTTAAGACAAAACTGTGTGCTGCTGCTTTTTTTAATGAAAATATATATGACATAAAATTTACCATCTAACCCATTTTGAAATGTATAGTCCAGTGGCATTGAATACATTCATATTGTTGTACAACCGTCTCCATCATCCGTCTCCAGAACTTTTTCATCTTCCCAAATTGAAACTCCGCTGCCATTAAACACTAACTGCTTTCTTTTCCCCTTCCCTCAGCACCTGGCAACCACCATTCTATTTTCTGTCTCTCATGAGTATGCCCACTCTAGTTTCCTCATGTAAGTGGAATCATACAACATTTGTCTTTTTATGTCTGGCTTATTTTACTTACCAGGATGTCTTCAAGTTTCATCCATATGTAGATTGTGAGAATTTCATTCCTTTTTGAGGCTGAATAATATTCCGTTGTATGTATACGTATCATTTTGTTTATCCACTCATCCATCAGTGAACACTTGCTTCCATCTTTTGGCTATTATTTGAATAATGCTGCTATGAACATGGGTATACAGATATCTATTCAAGTCCCTGCTTTAAGTTCTTTTGGATATAGTCTCAGAGTGAAATAGCTAGATGATATGGTAATTTTTTAAAAATTTTGAGGAACCACCATACTGTTCTCCACATCACTATTTTCCATTCCCACCAGCAATGCACAAGGTTCCAATTCTCTACATCCTCACCAACACTTGTTATTTCTGTGTGTGTTTTTTTTTTAAACAGTAGCCATTCTAATGGGCGTGACGTGGTATCTCATTGTGGTTTTGTCTTTCTAATGATTGGAGCTCTTGAGCATCTTTTTGTGTACTTATTGGCCAGCTGTATGTCTTCTTTTAAAAAATGTCTATTCAAGTTTTTCCCCTTTTTAAATTAGGTAGTGTGACTTATTGTTGTTTGCCCTGCTTTTTAAAAGCTTGAAAAACTATTGTCTATTGTGCCGGATGAATCACTGAGCATTTGTTTTGTACTAGGAATAAAACAGACAAAAATCCCTACCCAAAGGGAGCTTACAGTCATTGAGGGAGACACATAGTGAAAATATATACACTCTATGGGGAAACACAAAGTAGGGAAGCAGGAATATAGGAAGTGTGAGGTGCAAGAGGTGGTTAAAGAAGGCATCACGGAGAAGGTGACATTTGGGCAAAGACCTTAAAGTGCACCTATTTGGAAGAAGAGCATTCTGTAATAACATCCTAGGTAATTGCAAAGACCCTGAGATAGGAGCAGGTCTGGTGTTTTCAGGAACGATCAAGAAGGCCCATGTGACTGGAGCAAAGATAGTAAAGCTGGTATTTTCAGGAAGGCAGTGAGAATGGAGTGAGGCAATTCAGACAGGACCTTGAAGGCCTGTTATCAGGACTTTGGCTTCTACTCGGAATGAACAATTAGCAGAGGACATTGGATATGCTACTTAAAAGAGGCCAGTAATTTTTTTTCCATCTAGAGGATATCCCCTTAACTCCAATATGGTGGAAAGGGTCGTGATAGTATAAGGCACAGAGCAGGAAAACATCTGCAGGAGACAAGTAAGGTGGATCTGCTGCTTTTCCTCTGTGAATCTATTTCTTTACTCAACAAACATGTATTGAGCACTGAGTCTGCACGTTAGGCCTTGGGGAAAAGGAGATAAACAACATAATTCCAGTCCTCCTAGAGCTGAGTTGAGGAGGCAGGAAGAGTCAGTAAGCAGCAGGACTACAGAAGAAAGATGTTTTAGAAGAAATGAAAGGTCGAGGTTGTATGGTAGCCTAATTCAGATTAGTCACTGGTGGTTTGGGAAACAACGGAAGAGGGGAAGGGTTGGATTAGGTAAAGCTTTCTTTACCTAAACAAGTGACAGTTGAGCTGTTCGCTTGAAAAGTGAGTGGGAATTAACCAAGCAAATAAAAGAGGGGAGGTTCTAACAGAGGGAGCACGCATATACAAAGGCAGGTTGGCATGAGAGCACGTGAGGCACGTCTGCTAGTGTGCTGGAACGCAGGTGGTCTCTGCGTGTGGTAAGACGGGAGCAGCAAGCAAGTTTCACACACAAGAGCCATTAAGGTCCTAATAGGCTGGGATTTTAACCAAATGACTTTAGATAAGGACATAATGGAGTCAGGACAGTGATGGCAGTGGGAAAGCTGCTTGGGAAGTCTAGGGAGCAAAACTAGAGATGGGGACATTTAGGAGTCTGGCTCAAACAGACATCTGCGTGAGAAATAATGAAAGCTTCAAATGACAGGCTCAGGAGAGGCGATGTCAGAGATACAGTTGACCAACTGCATGGGACAGAGAAGAGTTAAGATGCCAGGTTTTAGCCACTGGCTGCTGGTTCTTGAAAGTGGACCACTGGAGCAGGCATAGGTTTAAAGATGAGCGGGAGGGCAGAAATGACTTGAGTTTTGAGTATGCTAACTTTCCATGTGGAAGTGTTTTGTAGGAAGTTAGAAGTACCAGTTTGGAGCTCAGGAGCAGGTCTAGGGAGGCTTAGATTATAGGAGTTGCAAGTTCAAAGAATTTCCCAGAAGAGAGAGGAGCTGCAAGGAGTGGAAGTAACTATGCTATGGGCCACAGAGAGAGAAAGGTAAGGATGAAAAAGTGGGCAAATACTATTATAAGCAAGAAATGGGACCATAGGCTAAATAATAGCATTACTATTTCATTTGCAAACAGAAAGTTGACATGTGTGAAGGATGCAAAAGGAACATGCGTGGGCTCTCTCCAGAATACATGTGATTAATTCCTCCCTCCTTTTTTCACCTCTTCATCCCCAATAAACTTAATAGAGTCAAAATAAATATTTCCACAGATTTCTTTCATGTATAATATCACCTTCCTCTTACTTGGCTGTTGAAGAAAATCTAAAATTTCCTGTAAAATAACATTAAATTGACAAGAGAAAAAGGAATTACTATAGGAATTCCTTAGACCGTGTTTCCCCCAAAATAAGACCTAACCAGAAAATAAATCCTAGCATGATTTTTCAGGATGACATCCCCTGAGCATAAGCCCTAATGCGTCTTTTGGAGCAAAAATTAATATAAGACCTGGTCTTATTTTCAGGGAAACACAGTATGTTAGAAACATCAGTGATATGCAGAAGAATTCAGTGGAAGTGCAGTTTTATTTTTGATGATATTTTTAAATATTGAGTGCCAATAGAGTAGCTGGGTGGTAATGAGATGATTTTTTATTACTGCAGATAATTACTAATTGGTGTAAAGATTTTAGGGCAACTTTAAGGCATCTCTTATGCCAATTCATAGAGAATTATTTTATCCTATTAGTACAAGCAGTCTTCTAGCCAAAGGAGTCAAATTAATTTTCCTGTTTTAAAAGAAACTTAAAATTTTTGTTTTTGGTAGATAAAATAATATATACTATATTCTGCCTCTCCTGGCTTCCGTTTACTGAAGGAGTCTTGTTTTCCTGTACTGTGCTTCCCCGAAAATAAGGCCTACCTAGCCAGACCATCAGCTCTAATGTGTCTTTTGGAGCAAAAATGAATATAAGACCCAGTGTTATATGATTTTATAGTATATTATATTATACCCAGTTTTATATTAAAATAAGACCCGGTATGTTATGTTATGTTATGTTATGTTATGTTATGTTATGTTATGTTATGTTATGTTATGTTAAAATAAGACCCGGTCTTATATTAATTTTTGCTCCAAAAGACGCATTAGAGCTGATGGTCCGGCTAGGTCTTATTTTTTGGGGAAACACGGTATTTGGCTGAGCTTTTGACAGCAACACCTGACTTATAACAAAAGGAAACACAATTTTAGTTTCCATCTACATACAAAGGAAAATGTCAGAAGCTAATGAAGCAGTGTTCAAAAGATGTGATAAAACTTTAAAGGGATACAACTAAAAGAGTTTCAAGGTATTCTGCACTAGAGTATTTTAGCCTGAAGAAACACAAGGGGATATGGTCAAATTATTGTATTCTCCATTACATAATACTCAGTAATGGGTCCGTTTTCTTTTTTTCATTTAGTGTTTAGTAATATAATTAGTGAAATAAAGAAATGAACGTCTTTTGAGGAATAGGGAACAGAAGTTTTGAGATCTCTGAAGTGGATATGAAGTAGAGAAGGATATTTTCTATGACAAGTTAGGGCTGGAACTTTCCCTGTGCCTGGATCACATTGGGTAGCTCACGTGTGAGAAACCATAAGCCCACAGCCAGGCAGGTTGAAAATAGATACTCCATGGCAAAGTGCAAGCCTCTTAACATTCCCATGACTCTGATTATTTGTTTGGGGGCATAGGGTGGGTGGGCAGGAAGGAAGTGAATCTAAAGTGCTAGCATTTCCAGAAGACGCGTTCATGCGATTGTCCTTTAGGAAAGATGCCGTAAACTTGATGGGCAGCATTTATCCCCAGCAGCCTCCTGCCTTCCTCCCACTGAAAGTTTTTAAATTAATCAGCTCAAGATGGGTGGGAACTAATCACCATTACTAGGTTTTCTTTCCTTTGATTTGAGAGGTTTTAAGGAGTCTTTATTTATTTACACTGATTGCCATCCACAAGTGACAACACAGCTTTTCCAAGAGCTTTGTACCTCATTCTAGGAATGAAATAAAAAGGGGAGGACATCAGATGGGTTCACTCTTAAGGGCATCTTATAAACTCAATATTAAGAAGTTCCTGTTCTTCTCAGATAAGAAAAAGCTAAAGGAATTCATCACCACCAAATCAGTATTACAAGGGATGATAAAGGGACTTCTTTAAGGAAAAGAGGGGGAAAAAGATAAAAAATATGAATAATAAAATGACAATAGCTCCAAACATATCAATAATTACTTTAAATATAAATGGATTAAATGCCCCAGTTAAAAGACATAGGGTGGCTGACTGGATAAGAAAACAAAACTCTTAACATATGTTGCCTACAAGAGACTCACTTCAGATCAAAACACACACACAGACAAAGTAAAGGGATGGAAAAAGATATTCCATCCAAATGGAAATGAAAAAAAAAAAAAAAAAAAGGAAACTGGGGTAGCAATACTTATTTCAGACAAAATAGACTTTAAAACAAGAGACGAAGAAGGATGTTTCCTATATAGTAGCCAAGATATGGAAGCAACGTAAGTGTCCACCAATAGACAATTGGATAAAAAAGTTGTGGTACATGATAGATAGATAGATAGACAGACAGACAGACAGTGGAATATTACTCAGCCATAAAAAATAATGAATTATACCATATGCAACAACATGAATGGACCTAGAGGATATTATGCTAAGTGAAAAAAGTCAAACAGAGAAAGACAAATACCATATGATTTCACTTATATCTGGAATCTAAAAAACAAAATAAATGAATAATCAAAACAGAACCACATAGATACAAAGAACAAACTGATGGTTGTCTGGTGGGAGGGATGTTGGGGGGCTGGGTAAAGGGATTAAAAAGTACAAATTGGCACATATAAAATAGTCATGGGATCGAAATTACAGCATAGAGAAGATAGTCAATAATGTTGTGATAACTGTGCTGAAAGGTGGGTACTAGCCTTATCAGGGCGATCACTTCATAAGTTATGTGAATGTCTAACCACTATGCTATACACCGTAAATGAATATACTATTGAATGTCAACTGTAATTGAAAAAAACCGTTCCTGTCCTTAGGTAAGAGTGCGGGTGAGAGATGGTGCACTGTGGCAGTAACCAGGACATTTCCCCCACATCTGTCTCCCTGTTTGAAACAGATTGTTTTGGGCTGAAGACGTGACTTGTGGATACATGAATTCCAAGTCTATTTCCTGAGGAACACCCTCATGTTGTGTAATTTAGTCAAAATACATCAAAGCATGTGGTTTCAGTATCTGTTAGTTCAGTGTCTAATTACAATAACAGGAGATGGCTGTGTCCACATAGCGGCCAAGTTCATCAGCAGGGGAGTGGAAAGCTGATTATCTTTTCTCAGCAGAGGCTAGAGCAGCACTGTGGGAATTTAAGGCAAATAGGATCAAATTGGGGCAGGGAGAGTTAAAAGGGAAATGAGAAGGGTCTATTTCAGCTCCCTGAACAGAAGATTTACTGTTCTTTTCATCTGTTTTCTGCAAGGACTCTTTCACCCCCAGAACATTAAATGAAGATTGCTTGTGGTTCCACAGTGGCAAGTCCTTCTGGAATATTTGGCCCTCGTTTGGCAGTTTGCTTCCTGCAATGATGTCAACGATATAAAAAAAACACAATAGGAGCAGCCTTTTATTTCTCACTGTGTTTATTGCTCTAAAATTTCCCTCTAGGTAATTACGGTCTTTGTTCTGTGCATATCAAAAAAAAAAAACAACACACGAAAAAAAACCTTTTCTATTTATCGACTTAGATTCTTTGAAGCAGGAGTGCACTGGTAAGAAGGATGACTTGACAACCGGGAAGTATCCAAGCTGATGTCAGTCAGTCAGCATAACTTTACAGTTCCCTCCTCAGTGGGTATTGGTTTACTCTGAAGACCAGGTTTCACTAAGATGGACGTAGTAGCCAAGAACACAACTAAAACTCGGTTCCACGGTAGATTTTCCCACTGTAGCAAGTCTAAGGCTAAAGGAAAACAGAAATTTCTCCTTGCTTCACTTGTATTCTGATTTCCTACAGCTTTAGGAGGGAAGAACATTGCCAAGGACAGTAAGCTCTTGAGATGTTCTTTTTTTCTTCCCTTTTTTTTTTTTTTTCTTAAACAATATTCAGCATACATGTGCCAGACACTGATCTCAGTGCTTTGCCAACATTAATTCATGTAACTTCATAGTATGTACATAAGTCTGTGCTACCGTATTTCCCTGAAAATAAGACTGGATCTTATATTAATTTTTGCCCCAAAAGACACATTAGGGCGTATTTTCAGGGGATGTCTTATTTTTTCATGTACAACAATCTACATGTATTCAAATACAGTCATGTCATCTTCTTCTGGAACATCATCATAACGTACTAAATGCATCCATCTGGCTGACGATCTTAACTGGGGCTTGTTTTCGGGGTAGGTCCTATTTTTGGGGAAACACAGTATTATTATCTTTATTTTACTGATGAGGAAACTGAGGCACAGAGCTGGAAAGTGTGGAGTTTGGATTTAACCCAGGCAGTCTGGCTGCAGAGGCTGGACTTACAACATGCTGACTCTATCCATTAGCATTTAGGACACAGGGCAGGAAGATCTCTTTGAAAAAGTCTGAAATAAAGGAAGAATAACTCCTAATGTTGATATGTATGATTTCAGCATCATTTGATACTAAATATTTTCTCATTTTCATTATGGTTTCTTTTGCGGTTTAGTTGTTATTTAGTAGTTTCCCCTGTCAACTTCAGAACCGGATAACAGCTCTCCCTGCCTCAGGCGAAGAACAGACCTGAAATGAAATTGTTCATCATCATATTGTCCTTAGAGTCCATTTTTTTCTTGCTAAATTATAGAAAGACCATCGTTTACATAAAACCATGGCAAGAAAAAAGAAAAAAGGCAAGCAAACTATGCAGTATCGGCATGATTCCAAGTAGACAGCACTAGGCTATGGGTTCTAGGAAGGACTTTTATGAAGTCAGTCAAATTTTCTCTCATCTCTGCTTCTTCATGAGCTTATTCCTCTCCCTCTTGATGTGTTACTATGAGGATCCGATGAAGACCTGGAGATGGAATTCACTGTGGATCAAATGCCTAAAGCAGGTACTCTAGTTTCTGAATTATCATCCTCACTGGGATGCCTTGAAAACTGGCAAGAAACTTTACGGAAATCAGGCCATATCCTAGCTTATGTGGTGAATCAAAAGAATATGTTGACTCTGTGTTTCCCCCGTGGGAAATAACTAAGACCTTTTCTTTGCCAGTGAGAAAGGAGGGAGGCAGGTGCATCCCATGCTCAGACCGGACCTTTCATGAAATCAGCCAGGAGATTTAACTCCAAATGGGGTTTCAACATTTGTGATAGTCCTTTTATGCTGTTGATAGCACCCCCCCACCCAGCTTATCTCAATACATGACCGGTTGGGATAGGGGAGAGAAGATGCGTGTCAAATGAGTTGAGTTCTTGTATCTTCAGGGAAGACAGCCAAGAGGACACTGCCTTTTCCCGTAAGACAATTATTTCTAGAGTAGCAATCTCCAAACCGTCAGTTACAACTTTTTTGAGTATATACCCCCAGTATATTTACTCATTTATTGATATGTAACCATACTATTGCATATTTAATAATTATAAAACATATATTTAATATGTTTAATAATTATAAATAAATATGTAAAAAATAATTTAAAGGTAATCAAGAGGAAAGGCAGCATTTTAAGATACCAGCTAACAGTTAGATGGTGTTTATTATATGCCAGGCATTGTTCTAAGTGTATTTCCCACAGTAACTCATTTACTGTCTTGCTAAAAGCAAAGACTTTATATTCCCATTAGCTAATTCATCAATAACAAGGCATAATTCATCATTAACAGTAGCGATGTAATTCCATATTTCAGCTGTCTTCTTGAGCATTTCAGATACTTTTGTCTAGAATGGTTATTATTGTTGTTAGATATGACTAGAGTGGCATTACTTGGAGTGAAGTGCCAGCTGTGACATGTTCTCATTTACTCATGTTTTCTGTCAGCAGTTTCTTAGCAGGAATTAAAAAAAAACCAAACCCGTTCTCCACTTTGTAAGGGATAATTTAGTTAAAAACTTAGTAATACAATGGGCAAGACCATTTGGCTGGGAGCACATGCACCCAGCGACGGGCCACAATATGTAAAAGCTGATGAACGTGGGAGAGCATCCATGTTCCATGAAGACGTCTGACCAACCTACCACATGAGGGCGCCAGTGTCAGTCTGTATGAGAAATACTAGCACAGCTTCATTTCTTCTTCAGCTTGAGAAGAAAACATGTGAAAGACTTTCTAATTTTCCGCCCTCCCGCCTGCCGACTGATTGTTTTTAATGCCCTCACAGCTTTGCGTGCTCCCTGGTGGAGAGTGCTTACCTGGGAGGGAGGCACTTGAAGGGGACTTGCAAACTGTGAGAGCTCTGTGCAGTGAGTAAGAGAATGCCAAGTCCCAGTTTCTTTAAACTGGTCCAAAGGTGTCAAACCACGTTCCTTGGTTTTCTTTCCTTCTGCCTGACATCTCAGCATGTCTGCCGGACTCCACAGAACACGTCTAGGTTTTGTCTGGAATCTCCCCACTGTGACAGCACACCATGAGAGCGGCTGCCTCATTGCCTCCCTGCTTGTTTGCACAGCATGCGTGGCCTCAGAGAGCTGAGAGGTCATAAATAAAGTTAGATGAGTCAGCCTCAATCCTGGAGTAGGTTAGGTTTAGTATATAGTCTGTTGGTTTTACTAATGCAAAATGTCTTACATAAAATTCTTAACTTCCCAAGCTGCTATATCGCTTTGAAAAAGTAAAGAACATGAAAAAAATCCATTCTCTCCCTTCCTTTCTATGTATATTTAATAATATTTATTGAGCATCTGTTCTATACCAGACACCCCCTGGGAATACCACAGTGCATGAGATACACGTGAGTCTCTGAGTTGGGCTGATACAGGCAATGTCAGGCAATTTCACACCAGTGGAGTGAACTGTTGTACAGGGGCTGAGGTGGTCCAGGCAACCTTGGTGGGGAGGTCATGCCTCCACTGAAAACGGAAGGATAAATAGTTCTCCAAGCAGGGCAAGGGATGAGTGTTTTAGATAGAAAAAAACCCACGGGGGCTTTTTTGTCCCAGAGGTGACTGGGAGTTTGAGGGAATGAGAGAGGTTCTGGACTACCAAAAAGAAGCAAGACAGGGTCCCAGAAAAGGAGGAGCAGCTAGATCCCATGTTTTAAGGACACTTGGGAATCATTGAAGAGTTTATGCAGTGACAGAATACAGGTGTATTTGCAGTGAAATCGGAGATTTGAGATGCTTTAAAAGCATCATATTCCTACAACTTGTGATTTTTCAGGCCTCTGTCAAAGATTCACTAGCACCCCCAGCTGCCTTATTTCTAGCTGAGTCCCCTGGTGCTGGTGTGGGCCCTCGATGCTGGTGTGACTGGGCAGGTGTGCGTTCCTCGGGGTTCTCACGTCTCACTGTGCAGCAAGCCATCCATTCTTACCTGAGGGCAGTTGAAGGCATCGTTTTGAATAAAGAGGGAGATGGAGAAAGGGGGTCCTCGTACTCTTTTCAAAATAATTGTGTGGCACATACTATTTGATCATGCCATTTTCACAAGTAGATTTCTAATCTCTGTGAGTATCTTGGTCCCCTTTCAGACACCACGTAGCCCACTCCGGCCCCATGTTATTCTTTGAAATGTCTCACGATCATGTCATTAGTCTCCTCTCCAGGCCCATTGATACCACCCTGACCGAAGCCCTCTTTGCCTCGGGCCAGTGCTCTGAGAGCCTCTTTTCTTGTGCTTCCTTCTTGCAGGGCACCTGCAGAATGCCATGGATTAGCACTCCTTACGCCCGGCTCTCACGGCGTTTCATCATTCCTCATGCCAAATGGCAGTTAAATGAGTCTCCTCACTCTGCCTCACCAGACTCCCACCCCAGACTGACCTCGGCCTTAATCCAACCACTGTCCACCGGGGCCCCCACATGTCCTCTTTTCACCTGCATTGCCTATTAGTTGCTTCCTTTTTCCAGAATAGTCTTTCTTTCAATCCATCATTGCCAGGGAGGTGAGCACTTCCGTACAACATGAGGAATTCTGCGGTTGGAGTGGGCTCAGGGTGCAGTGAGAGTTTCCAGGAGGAGGTGATATTTAAGATGAATATTAAGACAGGGAGGGGTTAGGCAAAGGGGATAGCCGTGGTTTGTGACAAGCTGCAAGTGCTGTAGTTTGGTGTGCATGGGATTTAGAGTAAGAGAGAGAATGTGGAAAGACAATCAGAGAATAGATCAGAGACTTCAAAGTGGGTGCTCATAGACTGGACCCAGCCCCATCTCAGCTTGTTAGCCTGCTAAAGGAAATATGATCAGATTTTGTAGTTTAGAAAAAAAATGACTCCGGTTGCAATTCAGGTTGCACAGTGGAGAAGTGGATTTGAAGGCCAAGTGTACATTAGGGTAACTTTTCCCTCCAGGGGCCAATGGAGTGTGGGGTGGGGGGGTTCAACTTAAAATAGGGGTGGATGGCTCAGAGTCTGAACACATGCCCCAGCTGCATCACTTCAGTGGTGGCCTCGAGCAGGTACACTCTCTGTCTCTCATGTTTCTCCTCTATAAAATGGGGATAATAACCGTTCCTCATATAAGGTAGTTATTCATAGGCTTGGAATACAAATTATTGAGCTAATATGGAGGAGGCGTTTAAAATACTGTCCGTGTGACGTTTGTTAAATGATGGGAAGTGTGTGCCAGACCCGTCACTGGGTGTTTCTGTGCGCGGTAGTCTCTTAGACTTGAATAGCTGACCTGGAATTGAAGCGTGCAGGGAAAGCTCACTGTGTGGCTGTATTTCCCTAAATAGCAGATCACCCACTTGAAGTTCCCTGCCACAGGAGGACACGAGAGATTCTGAAATCTCCTGATGGGCTTAGTTTTATCTAGTTCGAGGGCTTTCAAAAAAAAATCTTTTTAAACAGTTGAATCCTTTCATCCAAAATCGTTTGTGAAACCCTTATGTTTATAACTGATAAAACTGGCTGCTCTGGTTGAAATAATTGTCAAGGGGACTCAGCACTCAGTACCCTCTTACCGTCTTCTTTCCTAAGGTACCACTTCAGAAGCAGGAAACACAATCTAGTCAGTTCAGGAAGATGGAAGTGACTTATCCAAGATTACACAGTGAACCGATGGCAGATTTGGGGCTGGAACATGGGTCTCCTGACCGCTTAGCAGCCTCCTTTCCAGGGTTCTCAGCTTTGGCTGTTCATTAGAATCCCCGGGTAGAGGGGAGCTTTAAAAAGGATCAGGGCTGGGGCTGCACCTTCGGAGATACTAACTTAATTGGTCTGGGCTTGGCTCCCACATCAACATAGCTAGATTATTCAGTCAGAAGCAGACTTCGTTGTGGAAAAATGACATCTTACAAGTTTTTCGGAGTTGCTTTTTAAAAATGTAGTGTAGCGCGTTTGTTCATGGGGTTTGATCTTTGATTCAAATCACAGCTCTAGAAACATGACGGCGTTTGGTGGAACAGAATCTGTGCCCGGGCACTGAAACAACTGCCCCTCTTGCATCCCGGCCTGCCATCGTAGCAGCTTCCTCAAAGACGTTTGCTGGGTTTTAATTTAAATTGGATGCAGGAGAACTGCGTGTGCAGGTTTTACTCCAGTGGCCTTGGGCCCTTTGGGGAATGAGATAGGATGAGTGAGCAAGACTTCCCTCCCTTTTGCAACTTTTCCCTAATTGTGAGGATGTCATATGGCAAGATGTATTTTACCAGTGCAGCAAATAACAAGAGCTAGTGGTGGGTTTAATAATATTGCTACTGCAAGTAATGATGAGCATAAAGAGTAAATCAAGATGTGTGGCATGACCATATCTTATTTCTGTTGGTGACCACATCGCAGCTGCTGCTAACACCACGGTGCTTTGTTGCCTTACAATCATAATAGGAGGAGATGCTAAATTGCAGAGGTTTGTGAAAATGAAGATAGATTTATGGACTCCCTGACTTCTATCCAAGGATGCCTTAAATTACAAACCTTTTCCTGAGGGTTTGGTTTTTTCTCCTTCTACTACTTCTCATTCTTTTCTGTGCTTGTGCCTTTCTTATCTGGCACTGCTCTTTCCTGCCATGCATGCCAGAAGTCCCAGGATGCTACATCAACATGTACATCCTTTCTTTCCCATGTCCCCAGCTCTTGCGACAGAATCTAACAGGCTTATCAAAATGGCATGAAGCTCACGTGACACGATGCCCACAGGTAGGCTGTCCAGCATCCCAAGCCAGACATCAAGGGCCCTGGCTCTTTCTGACTTCCTGGCTCACCACACTGAGCTGCAGCTTTCCCTCTTTTTTGCAAGAGGGTTACTCCACCTTCAGGTGTTGCTTCTGTGACCCCGGCAGGAAGAAAGAGGGAAGGATGAAGTTCAAAAGACTGGGCTGGTCAAGTTGTCCTTTTTGTCAGGAAAACAATAGGTTTTCTGGAAGTTCCACCCAGGAGACTTCCACTTGCAGCTCACTGGCTGGTACAGGGTCATATGACCACATACAGCTGCAAGAGAGTCTGGGCAAGTGTGTATTTTTAGTGAATTCATTGTTGCCCCAAATAGAATCAGTACTGAGAAGGAGGGGAGGCTACTCAGAGCATCTGTCTGAGTTGGCCACATCACCTAACCCTTCTGGTACTTTCCTCTCTTGAGCCTCCATGGCACCTCTTGACCCATCCAAATTCTACTTGTCCTTTCTTCAAGGCCCATCCTTTCCCCCCACACCCCCAGCCCACACTGATCTATACTTCTTAAATATAGAACTTTCAGATTTAGCAGAGACATCAGAGTCTTCTAGGGTAGCCCCTCATTTTGTTGAATCACTGAAGCCCAGAAAATGACTTACCCAGGATCATACTGTAATGGCAACGATGGCAGCTACACATGAGTGCATGCTCCAGGCATATTACTTGGCATAAATTACCACTTAACCATCCCAGATAGCCCCTCCCCTGTAAGGTAGCTACCACCTGCATTTTATTTATTAGGAAAGCATGGTTCAGAGGTGGTAAACAACAGGGACATCCAGCCCTAGAGTGACTCAGCCAGGGTCTGACACCTGTACTGTTCCCTAACTGTGCTCCGCCTCCCGTTCAGGGGCTTGGTGTTGAAGATGCCATTAGAACCCAGCCTTCTAAAGCCTTGGGTCATTGTTCTCACCACTTAACTGTCCTCTGAGTGAGAGGGCTTATTCTGCTGTTTTATGGTGCTTTTAGTTGTTCATAAGTGTTTCCTACTGCTTGAATTAGGTTGAATGTCTTTTTAGGGTGGTAGTTACCCCCTAACTGGCACCCTCACTTTCATTCTTTCTTCTCTCTTAATCCTCACAGTGTAGTTTGAGTGATCTTTTAAAAACTTGAATCAATTTTGTCATTCCCGCCTCAATGAATTGCTTTTTGTTACTTCTAGGCTAAAGCCAAGAGTCTTCGTGTGTAAGACTGTTGAGACTGAATGGTGTGGCTGCTCCCTCCCTCTGCAGCCTGGCCTTACCCCTCCTTCCCTGCCTCACTCCTGTATTCAGCCACATGGCTATGGGCCGGTCTTCTCTTACTCATCAGGCCCCTTCCTACCATGGGGACTTTGCACCTGCTCTTGCTGCTGCCTGCCCTCCCCTCCCCTCCCCTCCCCTCCCTCCCTCCCCTCCCTCCTCCCTCCCTCCCCTCCATGTGAACTCCACACAGCCCTCAGCCTGGTCCTCGTGTCCTCAAAAAGTGTCCTCCAGGGTGACCCTGACAGGTTGGCCTCACAGCACCAGGAACCTTTCCTTACAGCCCTCACCAGAATTATGATCTTATGTTTATTTTGGTTATTTGATCAGTGTCTCTCTTACCCACTGGATTAAGATCAGACCATGTCTGATAATCTCTTGATTGCATACAGTCTTTTACCTTCCAATGTCAATTACATAGAGTGTTCAGTAAATATTTGTCGACTTCAAAAAAAACAAAACTATTTTATCTCTTAGTACCTAGCACAGAATTGAGTGAAAACAAAGTTTTAAATGGCACAAGTAGAGTAGTGGCACATGTCACCATAACTACGCAGTGTGTTGCAGCATCATTCTAAGACCAAAAATTGTGGTTTCTAGGGGCCGCAGGGTGGGGGTGGATAGGCAAGATGTTGTTTAAGGGTACAAACTTGCAACATGTAGTAAATAAGTCCTAAAGCTATAATGTATAGTATATGAATATAGACAATAATATCGTGTTGTAATAATCTTGCTAAGAGATTAGATCTTAATTATTCTAACCACAAAAAAAGACATAATTACGTGACATGATAGAGGTACTAACTATTGCTATAATTGCAATCATGTTACAATATATAAATGTATCAAATCAACATATTGTACACCTTAAATTTACACAATGTTGTATGTCAAATATACTTCAATTGAAAAAATAAGATGGACCAAAAGAACTTTATTTAATGGGCTTCAGGTAACAAAACAATTCAGTATTTATTGTTGTGGGATAGATAAGCCTAGCAGTCAGAAGTGGATGTCACATGCACCTTACCAGTTTAAAATAATCTCGATTTTTAATATATTACTCCTCCAGATATATCAGAATTGAGCTCTCTTTTCCCCCCATAGCTAAGATCTTAGACATGTGTGATTCAAACATGGTTTTTAAAACTGTTCATTTTGAAGTCGTGTAGAAATTGACTAGTAGGTGCTAAATCCATGGAAGATGAGGGAACATGGGCTGCACACGGCTGCATGGGGAGCTTTAGGGTTGGAAGAGGAAACAAAGATGCTGAGTGACAGCTGGAAAACTGTGGGAGGTAGGAAACAGGAAAAGGAGATTTGAATTGGCTGCATCTTGTGAAGGCTGAACTAGACTGGGTGTCTAATGGAAAAACATGTTCTGAAAATTCAGGATGTAGACCAAACAAATGGGGCAGTTATCTGAGAGTATTAGGGCCCTAAAGGGGGGGAAAAATGGGTCCACTTATTTCCTCTTGAAGAACCTGCAAAAAGTGCCTAATTTCCACCAAAGACTCCAGGCCGGACCTGCTCTGGGGCTGGAGAGGCAGGAGGTGAGAAGTTAGATGTTAAAGCTGGACTTCTAAACACACCTCTGTTTGTATGGAGTTTCACCTCAAATTCAAGTATATCTTGCTCCCAGATAGTAACTAAGCGTGTGGTAATTTGGATCCCCACCCCCACCCCCACCTCCCCACGATGGAAAGGCAGGGACTTCATCCCTCCGGTGGTGGTAATGGCAGTGACAAATCTGGGGACCCTGCCCTGAGTATCTTAGCCATGTTTGGACCCCACTGTTTGCAGACTAAAGACAGCCAGGTGGATGCGCTGGGGTCCTTAGGCCTGGCCATGTCAGTGTCACCCCCGGGGGCAGTGACCACTGTGGTTCTCACTCCTCCCTGTCACCCTCTCCCACCAGGAATCCGAAGGTGTTTCCTGCCACTACTGGTCGCTGTTCGACGGTCACGCGGGGTCCGGGGCCGCGGTGGTGGCGTCTCGCCTGCTGCAGCACCACATCACGGAGCAGCTGCAGGACATCGTGGATATCCTGAAGAACTCGGCCGTCCTCCCGCCCACCTGCCTGGGCGAGGAACCGGAGAACACGCCCGCCAACAGCCGGACTCTGACCCGGGCTGCCTCGCTCCGCGGAGGGGTGGGGGCTCCAGGCTCCCCTAGCACCCCACCCACGCGCTTCTTCACGGAGAAGAAGATTCTACACGAGTGTCTGGTCATAGGGGCTCTTGAGAGTGCGTTCAAGGAAATGGTGGGTATGGCTGAAGAGTCCAGGACAGCAGGGTCAGGGTGGTCACTTAAGCCAAAACCTTGCTTCTTGAGGGTTCCCTGAAAGGGGATGTCTGACCTGTCCACTTGTTGGGTGGTTCTACTGGGACATCTCCCTTTTATAATAGGGTTTCCAGTCTCAGTAGAAATTGGCAGCAAGATGAGAGTTCCTGGCATTGAGTGCTGGCCAAAATTTAAAAAATGAGAGAGGGATGGTGCATGAGGTCATAGGCTTATTAAATAAATGTATGCATTATTGCTTCTCTTTCTGCAGACTCATTGTTGCCAGCTGGTACAATCCCACTTAATTGAAAGGAACCTGGATGCCATCTGCTTTATACATGTGTATGGATTCCAGGTGTTTCGGGAAATAGAACTTTCAGTAAAGGGCTCACAATTACCCCACTTTCTACAAATCTGATCTGAGAACAGCTATTTTGCCATGGTTGGCAATGTGATTCTTATTGCTTTAAAAAAGTACCGTCTGATATTCAATAATCATTTGTTTTATTTGGGTACATGGACTTGTTTGTACATTTAAATTTGAATGTGCCTGCTGAAGAAATTCGGCCTCCTTTCCTCTAAGCCTCACTCCTGAGGACACACGCAGGGAGAGAGTGCAGTTTCTCTCAGTGTCCTTTGCTGTCCCTCTGCCCATGATAATGCACAATGCTGTTCTACACCACCCCCCTCCTTCTTTGAGATCACTGTCTACTGAGGCAGTGACTTGGGTCCCAAAGATTTTTCTTAACCTGCATTCAGATAAAGAGATGTAAAGATGTTAGAAGGACTTGAGTAAGGTGAATGGGCAGTAGTTTCTGGTAGCTTTCAATGCCAAGGAAAACACCAGGAGGCTGGAAAAGATTATTTAGGGGAAAAAAAGGTAGTAAAATTGATTCCTACTCAGGCTTTATAGCATGTCAGATCTCACTCTCCAGCTATCACAGACGCTCTGGTGTGAGTGTTTTTAGACACTGATGTTCAGAATGCCAAATATTTCATTGAGGTAAAAATTTGAAAGTGTGATCCTCCGAATGGGAGAAAAGTGAAAAACAAAAGAAACTTTGAGTTTTTCATTTCCTTCAGTAATTGCTAGTACCATAAGGAACATCTTTTACTTGGAACCTCTGTATTCTCAATTTTATCCACTAGAGGTCAATGTCACATTGAGTCAGGCCTCCACCCCGGTCTCCGGCTGTTGCTACCCATTCATGGCTCAGGGTTACTAGCAACAACTATATTTGAAATGATAGGCTCCTTCTGAAAAAAAAAAAAACTTAGTAAAGAGCCTCATTTCTGTCGTTTATATATTTTCAGCTTTTAACTCACCAGGTCATTACCTGAAATTTTTCTTGGAAACTTAGTTGCCAGTGAAACGATCGTTTCACTTCCTGTGTAATTCATTCAATCAGTGAATATTTGTTGAGAACTAACTGCATGCCAGGCCTAATTGTGGAAGAGCACTGAACAAATTAGGCAAAGCCAGTATTAAACAAGTAAGATATCAACGGGAAGGGCCTTCAGAGGAGAAACGCAGGGTGAAGTAGGAGTGTGACAGAGAAGTGAAGGGAAGGGTTCCCTGGAGACGTGGTGCTCGGTGTGGGAGTAGCAGTAAAGCAGACAAAACCCTGGACACCGGGAGAGCGTTCTGGGCAGAGGAAACTGTTAGCGTGGAGAACCACATCAAAGAGAGAAAGAACCTAGATGGGCCACAGGCAACAAGCTGACGTCCACTGTGGTTAGAAGGTAGATTTCAAAGGTAAGAATGGTGTGAGGTGATCTGGAGAGGCAGGCCGGAACACACCTGCGAAGGACTCTGGTGTGTCCTATTATGAATTTTTGGTTTTAAGTGTCTTCTTCTCCAATCCATCCTATTCTACGGCTTCCTCTTTACTCTTCAGTTTTCCCCACAGTCTCTCTCTAGGCCCCAGCGTGCCAGAGGCCCACCTGGACTTTTGCCTATGTGCTTGGCCTTACGTGACATATTCATCATTCTTTGGTTCTTGTGGTACTTGGTGAGGTGACCCTACCTCCCGCCCTGCTAGTGACGGAGCCAGTTGATGTCTGTTGGCCCTGAATAATCATTGCTACTGTCCCCTTTTACTCTAAAAAGTGTCCCTGTTTGGATGATGTCTTATGTTTACCCTAATTATAGATAGATGCTATTGTTTTCTCCTTGCTTCATCAGGGACTTCAGGAAAAATCTACTCCAGTATCATAGAAACAGTGGCAACCTTCACCATTAAATTGCTTGGGGTGAGCTTCAGAAGCCATGACACAGAAATTATACGGTGTACTCTTGTTTTACTGCCCTGCAAAGCCATCGCAAGCTCATATAAAATACTTTTCTGTCCCTCTCAATATTAGGTTTTCGAGAGTCATGGTTTCAAGGTAAAACTTTGTGGTTTTTTTTTTGAAGTGCCAGACTGCATCTGATGTCCTTGTCACCTGATCTTGGTGGCTCCTCCTCAGACCTTTCAGAGAGGGTCAGGTTTGGAATTTCCCTGACATTCCTAATTGTTTCCTCACAATAGCTCATCACTTTCTAGCTTTCCTATTTGTAGGTGCTCCTTAGGCCTTGCAGATTTTGTGTCATTCTGATGTTCTATGATCCGAAAACTCAGTGTTAAATAAGGTTCGGTCATTTCAGCTTTGTGGCTCTCTTGCTTTCTCCCTTACTTTTAATCCCCAAACATTTCCCAAGCCCAACACCTAAGCCTCAAACTTGCCTCACTGATGATATCTCTGCAGCTACCCCTCCTACGCTTCAGAAAAAGTAACTTATAATATCTTTAAAGGCAAAGTTGGCCTTCACTTGGGGTTTGCTTTATTTATGGCATTTCAGCAGCATACAATCAGAGGTCTTTGGTCTCTCTCCCTCTCTGTGTCTCTCTGCAGTGCCCTTCCCAATCACTAGTATATATTGAGCTAATGTTTTATAATCAGCATTCTTCTAGACCCCATGGGGGTCTAGAAGTAAAAGATTAGGTTTTACATCTAGGGGCATTTGTAGTCACACATTATATGAATATAGAGATATACAGTATCATTTATTTAATGATGTTCTAAATAACATTAACTGGGGTGGTAAAATGTTGATAGCTATCTGAAAGGGATAATCAGTTAAAAGACTGAGAAACACCAAGCCAGAACAAATTGTACTTATTTCCAGGAAAATGTAGGTACTAGTCAAAAATAGAGACTAATAGAAGTAGGGAAACAATGCTTTGAGTAAGGGGAGATGACAACCGTTTCATCAAATACTGTAAGCTGCTTTGAGGGCACTGCTTCTTCTCTCCTCTTTGGTCCTCGGGTTGCCCAGGACAGCATGTGGCTTGTGTTGAAGGTAACCTCTGACCGCTGGCCTCTAATACTTACTGTGCATGCTGGCAGAGCAGGTTTGCCCTGTGGCCTCCTTACTGTATCTTGTCTTAGATCTTCATAGTGAGAAAGCTGCAAAGCCAACTCCTTCTGTGTCCACCGTGGAAAATGAACCATGGCTTCCTAAAGGACCAGGATTTCAGAACTTTGTGACTTACTTCAGTTCTATTTCCTAGCAATGCTTTGTAACAATGTCAACTTTAGCAGCTAAGTTTTGTCACCTAGCGTGTGTATAGGTTGCTGTTTGATCCAAGATGGTAGATATGAATAACAAAAATGACTTCTAAGTCCTGCTGTCAGTTAAAACAGGATTGAACAGTCAATATTTCAGACTCTTGAAGGGAGTCACTTCCATTGTTGGTACAGTTGTAGGAGACCTTTGCCTTCTGAGGAACGAGAATCAAGTCAGCAGTGATTAGCCTTTCAGCTCGCTACCCACAGGAGGATTTGAATTCTGGACACAGGCAAGAGAATCTCAAAATTCTATCCTATTTCCTTTTTACTGTGGGTATAGATTCCTCACCGCAGTGAAGAATGTTCTAGAAACTTGATTGTCACGACTGAGAAAAATGGCAATATTTCAACTTGTAAAACTGCCATACTCATACATCTTCCTATTATTGAGTAAATGGTTGGAAATACTCAGCTTGGCTTTGTTGGTAAAAACTGTAAGAGGACACTATGGTGAAAAAGAGGAGGATGAATGCAAAGCTTATTTATAGTTTAGAAATCCTGGTGTTTTGAAACATTAGCATATTCATGGTAAGTGTGGATCTGTGTGTCTGTATTTAAGCTAGAGTTTTGTTTTGTCTTTGTTTCTGGTATATCAGGAAGTTCCTCCAAGAAGGAATGAACTTGTCATTCCATGAACAGCCAGCAGGTGACAACATTAGGCAGTACTGGTTTCTTTTTTCCTACCGCAATGCCTGGCTGACAGATTGGCTTGTTCTCAGAATAAACTGAAATCAGACCCAGATACTAAAACCATGCAGAATCTTATTATTTGTGACTGACACTATTAGCAATGTGTTTAGAACCATGTTTTAACCCAGCTAGGGGGAGCTGCCAAGTCCTATTGAAACTACCCAACACTCGCTCCCTTCTGTTGTCTGATACTGCTTTCTTTCTGAACCTGAAATTTGGGAGGAAATAAAGAATAATCCTGGGGTTGCATCATCTCTGGGACTTTTGAACCAAATTACAACCATCCCGAGCAGTGTATTTTTTTTTTTTTTGTCTTGCAGTTCTTTCCTGCTGAATTAGTCTCATTTGATATATACATCTCTTTTTTTCTCCTTCATTGCTCCTACTCTTGCTTGCAACAAAAAGCAAAAATATAACCTCAAGCCTTAAAAATTGGACCAATTCTTTGAGTTAGAGATAAACCTAGCTTAAATGTAATATTTAGGCAGATATAACACAGGATAAATCAGTCCTCCTTAAGTAGAAAGTAGCCTTGGAAGGTTTGGAGGACTCTTGATTGAGCAGATAAATCAATTATCTCGTTAATTAAATTATATGAGTCATTTAAGTTGATCCTTTTAGACCATACTTGAAAAGGAATGATAGTATGCGCATGTTTTTTGCTAGTTTTTCTAAACTTATTATATCTTGGGGTTCACTGATTTCCTCATTTTAGGTAAAATAGTTTAGCTAAATAGTTTTAGCTAAAATGAGGAAGTATTCCAAATTGGTCTTTGTTTAGCACAGAACCATGGTCAGTTTTTCCTATGATTCACTGATTTATTTTGAAAAAACACCGAAACTTGAGTGTTTTGTTTTTTTTAAATAATTATACATTTTAAAAAATTTTTCACGTAGAATGTTTGCTTCAGCTAATTGGAAAAGTTGTGAGTTTGAAGAAAATAGGTAGTTAATTCAATGGAAAATATATCTTTATTGACTTCACTTATCATGTTTGATCTGATAGTGAAAGAACCATCCAGATGGTCCTTTACGTGCCTTTCAGTACCAAGATTTTGTGAAACATCTTTTAAAGAGGAGTAGGTGGTATAGGAAAAATATAAATGTGCTATTTTGACTTCTAGGGAGGGGAGGGGGAAGTATTTATTTTTAGAATATGTTCTAGTTACACCCAGTTTTAGAAGAAATATTTTAATGTCAGTGAACCCTTCAGGGTGAGGAAGTCTATGGAATACATTTTTCAAATCCTTGTCACTGTCATTCCAGAGAGCACACATGTAGTTAAACTGTGTTCAAGTGTTACATGTGTGCCTACACACGTATATTACCACACAAATGGGTGGAGGTGGTGAAAGTATGAACATATTAGCAAAGTTTTTTGGATAAAACACAGCTAGACTTTAGTCCACTATTTCTGTGACAGTGCTGCCAAATTTATCATTTCTTATGCTGGAGGAGTTGGAGCTGACCATAGTGGAAACACAGGAAAAGATGAAAGAAATGATGAAATCAATTAGAAAAAAAAAATTGAATCACAATTGTAATAGCAAGGGATTAAGTGGGTAGACTAACTGGAATGTTTCCCGAAAAATTGAAGGCGAATATGAACTCTGCCGTAAGCAGGTCATCTTAGTGTTGAACACTCTGCCTTGTTTTTTAAGGATTAAACAATTTTATAGTCAGATTTTCTTGGGCTATAAACCATGATAAATAATGCCCTGACGATGCAGAATAAACTTGTTTGTCTGAGCCTCAGAGGATCATATACCATAGCATTTCGCGTCCTTTTGAATCGTAGCAGTGAGGCTGTCAGTCATTCACACTCCAGTTCACTTACAGCATGCAAACAATTGGGTGCTCAGAGATTCTTAATCAAAGTTGTCTTTAATTCAGACTTTAGGTGTTCAAACAAATATTGATTCTGGATGTGAAAGGATAGTTCCTGTAGCTAGAGCAGTTCCTTCCACTATAGTAAAAACAGTAATATCGGGTGTGGACTTTATAGACCATTTTATATGTAAATTTGATAAAATATGTATCATAATATCAACTCTGTATTATTTATTTAAATGCAAAAAAAAAACCACGAATAAACCCATCCACAAACTCTTTTGTGAATAGGATTATTGGTTCAGTTTTATGCACTGTTTGAAGGTTAAACGGACAAGACTTCTGATGGCTTGATGCTGCCTTTCTCCTCTTTCACTTCTTTGTGACAACCCTTCCCAGCTGACATCAGGCACCTCCTTTCCTTCATTCTCTAGCCTCCTGTCATCCTTGTGTAGGTTCTGAGAACCATTCATTTGCTCTTGTCATGTGACTGCATTTTAACTGAAGCATGAGTTCCTGCTTACTTCTCTCAGTGAGCATTTATTTGCCTTGTAAGCTTTCCATTTGTGAATGGTGAAACACGTTTCTCATATTATGGCAGAGGTAAGGGGATCGTTTGGAAACGTAAGCATTTTTTTAAAATTACACTTATTGGGGTGACACTGCTTAATAAAATTATGTAGGTTTCAAGTGTACAATTCTATAATACATCATCAATATGTTGCATTGTGTGTTCACCACCCAAAGTCAAATCTTCTATGACCAGAAACCTTGCCATTTTTAAGTGTTTGTCTTCATTTGCCTGCTTAACAAGACATTTATTAAACTATCTTTTACTTGGCCTGGTTAGGTGTTGAGGGTCCAGCCATGAGCGAGAGAGGTGTCCGCTCTCAATCACGGAGCTTTCGGGCTGTGGGAAGGATCTAGCTAGCGTGCTCAGCCCCTCACACACACCATCTAATTTAATCCTCATGACAGTCCTTTAAGAGAGCTAATTTATACAGAGTTTTAAGTCAATTTTAAAAATTCAGTGTAGTCCTTGAAGGTAGTCTTTCATGCTGTTGTCCACTCACTCCCTTACTGGAATTTTTCTTCACTTCGTAACTACCACATCCATATACACACATTCTTACCCCCACCCCATGGCTTCTCAACCCTCCACGCCCTTCTCCTCTCCCCAGTTAATTCCCAATGTGTTGATGTCTCCCAGTTCCTGTCTTTGAACTTCATCTCTACTTCCTTTTTAACCAATATACTATTTCTAATGTGTAGCCTCAGCTCGGGCTTTTCTCCTGTGTCCCGTTTCCCGTCAGTGGTCTATCTAACTTTGTATTACCACCTCTGGCCCCTGGAATAAAGCAGTTGCTCATAAATGCTGAATTTCTGAATTCTCTCCCCCTTCCCACGAGGCAACTAGCTGAAGCCACTGAACTCTAATTTTGTGGGTTTCTAAGAATCACAAAGTGCCCTTTCCCTTGGTCTGCCCACGGCACCCTCAAAATCATCCAGGGCACCGTTTCTTCCTCTTCTGTGCTTATTACCCAACCCACATTCTCCCTCCCTCTGACCTAACACTAGGTTACTGCTGGAATGTTTGGCTTTTTTTTTTTTTTTTTTTTTTTAGCTAGCATTCAGTTTATTTTCCTAACTCAGCTTGCCTTTTCCTGAGGTTGAAAAACTCTTGCTTCTGTCACTGACAACAGAATTTCACAAAGATACCTGTTTTGAGGACGATGCATATTGGTCTGTAGAAGTGTTGGCCTATTTCTAATTTTCTTGGGGAGGCCTCATTGGATGGCAAGTAATAACCTGGGCTTCAGGGAGGAGAATTGAATTGGAATCCAAATGCCAGTCAGGTAAACATGGGCTGGTTACCCCACTTCTCTGCCTCCGAACAGTGAGGTTAGCAATGTGGTTGTGAGGACGAGATGAGATTCTGTGTGCAAAGTGCTTAGCGCCCTGCCGGACAGAGGACGTGCTCGGAGGAAGTTGGCGGGGTGATGCGTGGGTGTCACTGTGGTGAATTAGTGGGAAGAGAAGTCAGACCTGAGTTCAGGAGCTTGTATCTTTGACCAGGGAGATGACTTCTGCCTGCACTGAATAGAGGAGACTCTCCTTCAAGTCACCGCTCATCCAACTGTAAAAGAAACTATTTATTGGAGGCTCTGGGGTTAGAAACATTGCAGTTCCAGGTACTTGGCGTCATCAGCCTCTCTAGTGCCTTTTCCACATGGCAGCTCAGGCAGTCCATACAGAGGCTACATTTTCTATAGTTTATGACATTTATTGACTACGGTTGGTTTTCTTCTTCTCATTGTTGCCTGATTATACTATCTGTTTGCTGTTTCTGGTCCGCAGATGGTCTAGCAGGCAACCGTTTTATGCCAGTGTCCTCTCCAGAAATGCTCATGAACTGGTAGAAAAACAAGTACTGAAGATTCTCTGGTCCCTTCTTTGAAGCACATTCAGACCCTTAGGGCTGTGTCGAGGGAGCGAGGCTAAGGAAGTCTTTGATTCGAGGAGTTCTTGTACAATCCAGCACTAACTTTGTTTTCTTCTCCAGGACCTACAGATAGAACGAGAGAGGAGTTCGTATAATATATCTGGTGGCTGCACAGCCCTCATTGTGATTTGCCTTTTGGGGAAGCTGTATGTGGCAAATGCTGGGGATAGCAGGTAAGCAGCTTGGCTTCTTGGTTCCTACTAATTTCTAATGCCTTCCGTTAATTTTTAACTTTTTTTTTTTTTTTTTTAAACTAAGTAATTAGAAATAAGATAATTTTGTTTGGGATTAGATATTGAGAAAGATAAGCCGTCTACATCTGAATAAAAGTGCATTTAAGTAGAGTCTCCAGGCTGGTATTGAAAGGTAAAGGCATTGAAAGGTATTGAAAGTCTTGTCCACAGCAGCAGATTGTGTGTGACTGTGATTCATCGAAACCACTACCATTCAGGTGGTTTTGAATGTCAGAACCTGATTTTGTATGAAAGCTTAGCAGAGGCATCATATATAAGCGGTGAGGAGGGAAGAAAGGAATTTGAATGAAATAGGTGTTTGGAGGGGACCTGGGAGGACTCCCCAAGCGGTTCCACTTCTGCTCAGTGACTTTGCACTGTCCCCTCCCAGAAGCCCAGGAGTTTCTCCTTTTGTGCACATGCCCTTCTCCTCTCTCCTGCATTCAACTGAAAGGAATTTTCACCAAGAGGTTATGGTTAACCCTTACTCTACCCAGTATCACCAGGAATAAGATAAACTTGTGTTTTAAATTTTATTTTAAATGACTGATGCATCCTCACTTTAGGTGTGGGAAATTTTTTAAATATAGACTTTGTGAAAAGTGTTCTAATATGCATCGCATACTTCTCTGCCTTCTAGTAGCAAAAGATGTTGGCTTTATAGCAGGAATGTGGCTAAAGACTGGCTCTTGATTCTCAAAGCAAAGAGTACTTGCCTTTAACCGTGGTGTCCTCACAGGATGAGTGACTTCCTACGCAGACTTGGCCTTAGAATGCCCCCATCCTTCAGTCTTCTTCCTCTGGGGCCCATACCTCTTCTCAGCCACCCTGCTTGCTCTGGCCCTCCTTGATATCTCGGTCCCATCAGGTTGTGTGGCTGCTGCCTTTGTCGCCTGGAAGACCAACTCCCCCAGGCAATCAAGGAACTCACCCTAATTTTACAGTCTTGTGTTGCTGAATGTTCTGAGAAATGTGTCGTTAGGCGATTTTGTCATGCAAACACCAGAGTGCACTTACACATGCCTGGATGGTACAGCCTACTACACAGCTAGGCTGTATGGTATAATCTTATGGACCACCATTCTGTACGCGGTCTGTCACACCATGCCTGTACTTTCATTTACAAAGCAGGAAAACCTGAGGGAGTCTCCATTCCCCTTAGTTTAGCATCCTTTCCCAGTCTTGTCCCTAGAGATCTCGCAGACTAAAGGGGAGCGAACTGCCAAAGCGGCAATATTTGGGGTTTGAAGTTTGATGTTTTTGAAGGTCGTTTATTTTTAAAGTGTATGTGGATTTCCATTCTACTCTATATTTCAGTTTTAATGTAACAAGGTGCCAGGTAAATGGAAATGTGTATAGGGTGCCATGTTTCTCTGATGGCTTCTGTTCCCTAGTGTTGTATCAGGGTCCTGGCAAGAGACAGCCTCCAATTGAGATGGGTCAACTAAATGAAGGAGTGAAAGGGAACAGACCCAAGTGGTGAGGTCCAGGAAGGCGTTTACCACCCTAAGCCTGCAGGGACCAAGGAGCAAAAGCTACATCAGAGCCAGGAGAGTGGGGCCACTGGTGAGGGCCACTTGGCAGGAACTACAGGCGACAAAGGGAAGACATACTCTGACTTCTCTCTTTCTTCCCTTCCCCCGGTGTCTTGCCAGCACTTCCCTAGAAGCCAGGTGACAAGTAGCCCAGGGAATGTGAATCACAGAGGTCAGCCATCCAGGACATAGACACAAGACCTCATTTCTGGGGTGGGGGCAAGCAAAGAATAACCAGTGCAGCTGCTGCTCCTTCTTTCCTTCGCCGCCCCAGGGTTTGAACATCTTAAAAATAGGGATTCTCACTCTTCAGGGGCTTTTTAAGACACACACTGAGGAGGTGGCCTCTGGGCCTCTTGTTCTGTTCTGGATCTTGAGCTTGTCGTGAGACAGATGAGTGATAAGGAGGTGGCTCCTCCCTGTACTGAGTAAGACTGAATCGGTGATTCAGCTGCTGCACTCACATTCACCTTTTGTCTTTATATCTAGGTCCATGTCCTTTGAAACGACTTTGCTTTCCTAGCCCATCCAGTGACTAAGGCAGTGACTGAGTCCTTGCTCCCTGGGGACAGGCCCACCCCTCATCTCAGGCAAGCATCTCTCACCAGATGACCCGAGACTCAGAAGGAAACCCACCTTCTGTGCCCAGAATACCTTTATGTGGGGTTATTGTTTTCATAGAAGCAACTCCTTCCCGATGCCTTTTTCTCATTTGGGAACATAGTTTCCTTCAAAGCTCTAAGCTCCGTAACAGAGCTACCTGCGGAGTCCGGCCTTCTGATCCCACTTCCCAGAAGCTCCAGTCCTATGTGAGCATCTGCCAGTCCCAACTCTTCATCTTCTGGACTCTCTTTTTTTTTTTTTCCCCAAGTACCAATTTCTGGACAAGATCTTGATTTCCTCATTTATAAAAATGGTAGTAGGCATTGGACTAAATAATCTCCCAAATTGCTGGCATGCTAGCGATTATCCTATGAGGAGTGACACTTAGAAAGTAAAGTGATGCTTTAACGGTTGATCTTTTGGTTATTTTATCTTTCTGAGGGTCCGTTTTTGAAATTTTAGTGTAATTGAGGTTGCCACATTTCTAAGTGTCCATAAAAACATGATGTTATACATGTCATTCCCAATAAATTGAAAAGCCTAACATGAACTTTTATCCTTATTAATACTGTAAAGCACACACACACACACACAATTTATCCTATGATAAAAGAGCATCTCTAAAACTTAAGAGGCTTAATTGCATTTATACGAGTAGTATTCAGGTCCCCACTATCCAGGTATGAATTTGGGGTTTTATGGTTGACTTGGTTGGGTTTGCTGTTCACCTGTGGTTCATATGCCAGATAAGAAACCTTAGAGCAATGTGCATTGTATTTGTACCATCCAAAGGATAGCGTATAGGAGGACACTTTTTCAGTAGGCTGCTATTTCCAGCTCTTGAATGAAAAATAGATATTTCATATAATTTTATATAGCATCATGGCCTAGTTTATATTCATAATCTATTACAGGTATTTGAGTTTACAGAAATATTCCATTATTCCCAAGAAACATCAACTCAGTGAACTTTGATCAGACCTATGGAAATACAGGTCCATTATCACGTGTGGACAATTGATCACGAATCGAGGACTCAATTTAAACAAATGATTAGAACTGACAGAAGATGCTGGCAACATGGGCCTGATTAATTAAGTGCTAACTTTTCCTCTTTGTTACCAAATATTGCTTTCCCTGTGTTTACCTTAAATCTTGACAGTTTTGAGAGTGAAAGCTAATCTTTGTTGTAGGTTCACTACTGCATAATTCCTCGCACTCAGGAGAAGAGAAGCTTTGCACTGGTTTGATTTTGACGCTACTGGTGGTCAGGAACTATCAGATTGGTGCCATAGTAATTGTGGTATAAAAGTTTACAAATAATTGCAAAAACCAGTTACTTTTGCACCAATAATATTTTCTAAGCCACTTAGTAAGCTGCGAATTATCTGATGTACCATCAGATACATGTGTGCTGGGGTTGTATTCAGGAGAAACCTGATGCTGTTTGTGACTTACTGGTGTTTGACTCAACGACCCCCCCACCCCCCCTTGGTGTAGGGTCAGCCACAGTGATGCCAGGTGACGGTCCACAGCTTGGGACAGACTTGCCCTTCTCTCCTCAGCCGAGGTAACCAGCCATGGAGGCACATGTGATAACTACTTAACGCACGCCATTTGCTTTATTTTTTCCCAGGCAAAAGCAGCCAACTCAACACCTAGGGGATCATAAGGGACTAGGCAAGAAGCAGATGGTGGGCGGATTTTCACTTCAAGAAAAAAAAAAAAAAAAAAGAACCACACGAACTGGTAGCGTGCAAATGTCATGCAAAGCAATATGCAAACTATCACCCATTATGTTTGAGTCATCCACTCCTGAGGGTTCTGAGTGATTCTTCATTTTAAGAAGATGCTTTGACTCCATTTTAGAAGATAATTTCATTTTATTTCGAGAGAGCTAAGGCACTGAGAAGGCAAAGTCCTTACCACTTATTTTAAACAGTGTCTAAAGGCTTGGCAACTGAGACTAGGTGAACTCTTTCAGATTAAAGAAACCATTTAATATTTGTTAAATTCATGACTCTGCTCTTGCCAGACTTATAGTGACAGCAGCAATAAGCTGCTAATAAGTGCTATGCACATGTTCCATACTGTAACAGAGGATCAGGTTTTATTCTCAGCCATGAAGTGAGAAGTAGGCATTGTTAATCTCAGATACGTGTACTGAGGCCCAGTGAGGTGAAGGGATTTGCCCAGGGTCCCAGAGATGCAGAAGCAGGGCTGCCATCCAGCCCAAAACTGGAAATCTGAGCACCACATTCTCAGCAATGCCCAGTACCCTGGCATTTCCCATCCATGCTAAGAAGTCACAAGGTTTTTGGTTTTGGTTTTGGTTTGGTTTTGGTTTTCACTCTTAACATCTCTAAAATCAACAGTTTCTAATGAACATTTTTCCTATTTATATGCAAAATAATGGCATCCCTTATAATCAGTGGCATCTTTGATTTCACCTAAAATGGTCTATGGGGGTATAATGAGTGAATGGCTGCACTGGAAGCTATTTTAAATTCATTGCAGTAGTGAAGCAAATAAGCTTTGGGTGGTCCAATTCATTCACTTACGATGTAGGAAATATTTTCGGAAAACGAGGGCTGCCATGCCCTTCCAAGGCGCCAAAGTTCTATGAGACTATTTTAAATTTCATGTTTTCGTTTTGACGATAATCTGTTGAAGATAACATAAGCACTTTCTGGATCTTCTGGATGACTGTCTTATACATGACGACTGCCACAAATTTAGACCCCCATTTTGTCATCTTTACACTTCCTTGGGCAGCAAGTGTCTTGCAGACTTTTTCACAATGAGTCACAGGCTCCGGAGAGTACAGGGTCATCTTCATGTTCTTGGAGGTCTTCCTAGAACAAGGGCAAGAAGGTCGCATGTGTTCATGAAACCGCTCTGTCTTCAGGAGGAAATACGCAGCTCACAAATTGCCTTTTAAACCACGCCAGTAAGTCCAGCCGGGTGGGTTTCCTTTCATTTCTCTTTCCCTCATTTTCGATTTCCCGGAACTACCTCCCATTGAAGTTAAAGCCCTCTCTATTCATTCAGAGGTGAATTCCTCTGGCAAGTCTGAGTTTTCTTGAGGCTAGGAGTTCGGTATTAAACAAGGCTTTCATTTCTAAATTCCAAACCAATTAAACATCTGTGGTGTCTTCTCTCCCAGGCGTCACCCCTTGACTAGTGGTAAGATAATTAACATGATGTAAGTGCCTCCAACCTAAAGGAATATGAAGGACTATTCATTCCTTTGTATGTTCACGGACATCAGTGGCCTTCCTGAACCTTCCTGAAACTGCTTATTGCTAATAAGCAGTTCATCTGTCTACACCTGCCAGTGTAGCTGCAGTGAGCTGCTGCTTTGATAGTCACCTCCCTCTGAGTTCAGAAATATAATTGATCTTCTTCCATTGACTACGTTAAATTCCCCACACCTCTCACTGTCTTTGGAAAATGACACAGAGAGAGACCAAAATTAACCACCCTTCTCTACTAGGAAAGTTGAATTACTGTTTCTACCTTTTTTCTGCATGCCCTCCCCTCATCTTTTCAGTAAATATTTATGTCATCCCTTCCCTAGCTATACTCTTAGCCTGGAGAAGCGATTAGCAGAAAGAAAATATTACCATCAGTTGATCACAAATATAGGGAAAGACATAGAGACCATGTGATGGTTCAAAACAGTCTTTACTTTTCTTATCGAGCCTTTCGTAGTAGACACGACTGCACCTGAGAGGCCCTTCTCTCTCTGCACTTCTCCCTGTCTCCTCCCGCTGGATTTTTTAAAAACTTCTCCCTGACACCTCTTTCCCTAAATCAGTGGTTCTCTACAGACTAGTGCCACTCGCACTGGGAAGTTGTTAGGAAAGTAAATTCTAGGGCTCTCCCCCAGATCTACTAAATCAGAAACCTGGAGTGGGGATGGGGGAGCAATCTGTGTTTTGGGGTTTAAAAGTTATAGCCTCTTCTGGCCTGAGGCTCATGTGTCACATACTCTGAAACTATCAAGCATCTACCGTGCTTCCCCGAAAATAAGACGTAGCTGGACCATCAGCTTTAATGTGTCTTTTGGAGCAAAAATTCATATAGAACCCGGCCTTATTTTACTATAAGACCAGGTATAATATAGTATAGTATAGTATAGTATAGTATAGTATAGTATAGTATAGTATAATATAATACTGGGTCTTATATTAATTTTTGCTCCAAAAGACACATTAGAGCTGGTTGTCCGGCTAGGTCTTATTTTCAGGAAAACAGGGTAGCAGTCCATGCGTGCAGGAGAGCTTCTAAGGTGACGTTTCCCTTAATGCTCTCTGATACTGTTACCTGAGGTGGAAGGACCCTGCCTTCACCTGTGCAGCTGATATTCTGGAACATAGATCCTTTCCCCCCAAAAGTGGGAGTTGGGTAGGATTTCTTGTGTGACCCAGCTCCTTATCTCAGACTCCCACTGGTTGCTGGGTAGTTCTGAAGCTCCCATCCCACCCTACACCAGGCTAGGGTTCCCTTTTCAGAAATGGGTCAGGCATGACTCTCTGTGGGCTTTTGGCCTCTTGTTGGGCCCCTGGGAGAGTGGAGTTCTGGCTGTTTTTCCCCAGTCCCAACCAAGTTACGCTTTTAACAACTTCCCTTTACTCTTAGCCTACTGAGGGACTGGGCTGGGAAGTCTCATGGAGTTTGTGGAAATGGAATATTCGCACTTACAAATCCTGGCCTGAGATTATTATGGTCAAGACAGTGACCTTCTCTGTCCTTGGCTGCTGAGATAGAATGAAACAGTGGGCCCATGTCAGCAGGGAACTTTCTGGTGGAGAATCCCAAGGCTTTATCTTTGCGCCACTCTAGCCCACACCAAGATTTTCAGGGCCTTATTATCTCATTTGCTGATGATGTGAAACCAAGTCAGGTGAACTAGCAAGATTCAAAAAGACCTTTCGTGCCTGGGAAGGTGGGCTGAACCTAAGCAGGTGAAGCTTAACCATACTCAAGATAAAGTGTAATAATACCTGTTGAAAAGGGGGAAAATATCTGTCTATCTATCTATCTATCTATCTATCTATCTATCTATCTATCTAATCTTAGCAGGATAGGGGAGACAAAACTTATAAATGGCTCCCATTTTTTAAAAACTGTATTTAAGTGGACAGTAAATTCAGTCTGGTCAATAGTGTGATGTAGACATCAGAACCTAATATAATCATAGGCTGCAACATTTGAAGGATAAGGCTAATAGCTATAATAGCTAGTGGTTTTTGTTAGCTTACTGTGTCTCAAGCTCTGTTTCTCATTTCCAGGGCTTTGCATGAATAACCTAATTAATCCTCACACCAGTCCTTTTGGGGAACTACTATTATTAATCTCATTTTACACATGAAGTCCCTCTCTAGGTGACACAATTCCACATGGGCATGAATGAACAGGAACCTTCCAAAGAGAAACCAGAGTGGTGAAGAGGTTTGTAACCATCTTTGAAGAGATGAGGAAAATTAACCGAACTAGAGTTTTTTCCAGCCATGGGAAAAGATGATGTGTATTGATGTAAAAGACATCTTTGGGTATTTGTCATACATGAGGAAGAGTGGAAAGGCTTGGTCTCCATGAGTCTGGGACAGAGGTGACAGCCACAGGGGGCACAGGATAGTGGTGACGAGCAGGGACTCAGACTGCCTGGGTCTTGGCTCTTTCACTTTTAGTTGTGAGTGACCTCTGGCCAGTCTCAACATTTTCAGTGCCTGAGTTTTGTCTCCTATAAATGGAGATGATGGTGGTACCCACTATCCAGGTGAAGATTGGATGAGCAGATGTGTGAAAAGCTCTTAGCCCAGGGCCACAGGAACTGCTCAGAAATAGTTAACTGCTGTTATTGTCATCTAGCTCAATGCGAGCTCAATAAGAGCTGTCAATACTCAATGGGAGCTGTCCAGAGATGTAATGAGCTGCTGTGGAAAATAGTGCGTTTTCTCTTAAGGAAAATATTTATGCATCAACTGCATTACCACCTAGTAGGAATATTATACTAAGTCATTTGTCTTTTCAAGGTTGCCATTAAGCACCATTTCAGTGTCTTCAGGAGCATTTAAAAAATACTGTGACTGTTTTCATTTTTTCTTCCTTATGAATTTAATGACCTCACAATTTGTATAAGGAAAGGCACAAGTGTTTCCTGCTCAATGACAGTATCTCAGGTAGGCTAAGTGTAGAAACAATAGACCCCAAAGTTCACTGGCCTAGAGAAGCAATGGCTTTGTCTCTTGCAGACATTTGGGGACCTGGGATGAAGGAGGGCCACTTTTAACACTTTTAACACTTGGCTTCCAAGGTCGCGGGGGGCACCTCCATCCAGTTAGCTGGAGGGAACAAGAGCATGGAAAAAGCACTCAGGGAAGGTTTTGATGGCCCAAGCCTAGAAGATGCACACATCTCATCCACTTGATTTCCATTGACTAGAATTTGGGTATGTGGCCATCCTGAGAAACAAGGGAATGTCCATGCTGGGAAATGCAGTAGCAGTAGACATAAGAACATCCAAACCTGTAGAAAATTTTTATAAGAGTTTATTAGAGCCAAATGGAGGACATGCCTGGAAGCAAGATCTCAACAGACTGAGAAAATGCTCCAGAGAATGAGTTTTGCATTTCTTTTATCCATTTGGAATTAAGGATGGAACATAAGGAAGATTACGTGAAAGTAGGAGAAAGCAAGGCAAAGAAATTTCTATGGTTGGACTACAGGATAGTAACAAGATTATGTGCTCTCTCGAGGGTGGTCCACTTTAGGAGAGGTCTGAAAGGGTGCATTTCAAAGTGATGTTAACCTAGATGCACAGAAACAGTGGACAGGGCTGCTTAAGGAAAAGATAAATCTTTTATTAAAGAGTTAAGTGCTTGGGGTGTAACTACCCACCATGACATGCCCACTTAGAAATTTATGATCAGATCACCCTGTGAGGTTACTTTCAGTCAGAGGTTACTTACAGAGCCCCTTTTTCATCGACTTAGTCTAAGTTGTGTCCCCAGGCCCAAGGGACATCGTTTCAGCCATCATTGGGCATTGAGAAGGGCACTGAGAAGGCAATTCATGTTAGGTTCAATTAGTGATGATGTCTTTATCTATTGTTGTTGTTGTTACAGTTTTTCCCATTTGTCGATGAAGCTACAACTTGGGTGTCAGTATCTTTTTTAAAGCCCAAACACCAATGACAAATCTCTTTTGTGACTTTAATTCTGTCACTGTTAGTTTTAGAAGAGATGCAGTAAGTTCAGCTTAGGTTGTCAAAGACCGTGAAGAAATAGCCATCTCACTATGATCCACTTTCATCTTGGCGAAGAAGACATTTGGATATTGAAAAAGCCTACAAGTAAATAGTATACCAAATATTTGTCTTTAGAAAGTCCATCATAGAAAGTAATATTCATTTTATGCAAATGGAAAAGAAAGGTTAACTTGGTGGAATATGACTATACTGATGTTTTATGATTTTTATCAGTTTTATTAAAACTTTATTAGTTTTATTAAAACTGATTTTTTAATCTCGATTTCTATTCTTTGGAGATTGTTTTTATTATTATTTAATTATTTTTTTCAGTTACAGTTGACATTCAATACTATTTTATATTAGTTTCAGGTGTACAGCATAGTGGTTAGACATCTATATAATTTATGCAGTGATTCTCCTGATTAGTCTAGTGCCCACCTGGCACTGTACATAGTTGTTGCAGCATTACCGACTATATTGTCTATTCTGTACTTTACATCCCCATGATTATTTTGTAACTACCAATTTGTGTTTCTTAATCCCTTCCACTTTTTTCACCCTGCCCTGCAACCTTCCTCCCATCTGGCAGCCATCAGTTTGTTCTCTGTATCTCTGAGTCTGTTTCTGTTTTATTTGTTCATTTATTTTGTTCTTTAGATTCTTTAGGTGATTTCACATGTAAGTAAAATCATGTGGTATGTGTTTTTCTCAGTCTGACTTATTTCACTTAGCATAATACCCTCTAGGTCCATCCATGTTGTCACAAATGGCCAGATTTAATTCTTTTTTATGGCCAAGTAATATTCCATAGTACATCCGTACCACATCTTCTGAACATCACTAACCATCAGAGAAATGCAAATAAAAACCACAATGAGATGCCACCTCACTCCTGTCAGAATGGCTGTCATCAGTAAATCAATAAACAAGTGTTGGCGAGGATGTGGAGAAAAGGGAACCCTTGTGCACTGTTGGTGGGATTGCAAATTGTTGCAGCCACTATGGAAAATAGTATGAAGGTTCCTCAAAAAATTAAAAATAGAACTAACTACCTCATGACCCAGCAATCCCACTTCTGGGTATTTCTGTGAAGAAATCCAAAACACTAATTAAAGAAGATGTATGCACCGCTATGTTCACTGCAGCATTATTTACAATAGCCAAGGTATGGAAGCAACCCAAGTGCCCATCAATAGACGATTAAGATTATTTTTAAATTGTTGTCGTTACGTTACAGAGATTTTTAAAATGACGTACCAGTTCTATTTAATAATTAAGACATACCAGATTAGCTTAATCGTTTAACCTCTTAACTACTCTCTAACTGTAGTTCTTTGGTATAGTTTTTGTTTGAGCACATTTCTTCTTTTAGAAGCCGTCCTTATTAGAGTCAAAATAATTACTATAGAGGGATCGTTAATATGTCTCAGTTCATCTTAAGTTTATTTATGTTAAACTTGTATGATTCACTGTGCGTTTATTATACTGTCAGAGCCCCGACGTGAAGGTAAGATATAAGCTGACTAAAATACCACTGGAGGAGCAGCATCCAACAGATATTTGGATGGCAGCCATGAGGCCGGCATGTACTGGGGAAACACAGTGAAAGAGGCAGACAAGGTCTCTGTCTCCATTTGCAATGCAGTGTGATGGGCAAATGCAGGACTTGGGGAGACACGTAAGCACTGGGCTTGAATGAGTGGAGCTCCCCGGGTTCAGGTGGGGAACTCTGTGAGTTGCGCTCTTTGAGTTCCGGAATAACAGTGATGGTACACTACAGCGACAAGATTGCATCACAGGTCAAAATCTCTGGCTACAAGAGTTCAGCCCCCTGACTACTTGCTTTATTATTCCATAGTGTCACTGTTGTGGTTGTGAATAGCACTTGAAAACTTGGTTGGGTATTTTGTGGTGCAAATGTTTTGGGTGGGCCTGCACTTGTTTTTGTGAATTGTGAGCCTCATCGAACCATCATCAACAGGTAATGGTAGGGGAAGGTCTTTCTTGTTTCATGACAGGGTATTGCTATTCACTGAGTGGTCCTCATTGGTGTGCAGTGCGAGGTTATCAGGTGGTGAGTTTGCTCTGGGGAGTTAAGTGGACAAGATGGGCATTTAACCTTCAATTGTGCCCCCCCTTTGTGTGAGCAAGTCAACACACTCTCCAGGAAGGTGGTGTAAGCTGTTAGTAGCAAGAAGGGAGGAAGGGAGGTGTCAGCCCCTGAGAGTGAGCTGGTGCTGTGGGGCACAGCATGGTGAAATGGGATGAGCCTGGGGTGCTGGAGTTCAGAAAAGCTAGCCCTCAGCCCTCCAGGAAACCCCTCCGCTTTCCCATTTGTGAAGGGCTGGTTCCTACTCTTGAGGATCGCCAGGCGTGAAGCACATGGGCACAGTACAGCATGTGGTTCATTCTTTCATTCATTCACCCTCACTCCAGGCACCTCCTGCCCTCGCGGAGCTTACCAAAGAGTCGGAAAACAGATAACTAGCAGGGCAAAGAAGTGAACTGTTGAGTACGTTAGGTGGCGATGATTGCTAGAGAGAAAAATAGGACAAGCGGCGGGCTCAGTAGGCTAGGGCGGGTTGAAATTTCAGATGGAGAACCAAAGAAGGCATCATGGAGGAGGGGGCCTTTGCGGAAAGGTCTGAAGGAGGTAAGGCATGAGCCCAGCAGGGACCTGGGAAATGAGTGCTGCCAGGTCAAATAGCAAAGGCCCTGAGCCAGGAATGTGCCTTTTCTCGTTGAGGACCCGAGAATAAAGACAGTGGTCAGGGATGAGGCAAGGAAGGTGCGTGCAGAGCCCGGCACGCTCAGCAACAGCCAGTGCAGCTGTGACAGTGGCCATGGCCACAGGGACATTTTTGCATGAGCTCTTCTCTCTTGCTTGACTCTTCAAATAATGGAGTGGTCTCCCAGCTCCAGTTTGAAAGTCTTCATTCCCTCTTGCACACTAAACCCTAAGGAATTCTGTAAATGTAAAAACAGTTGGGTCTATGCAAGGCTTTTAAGACCACCTTGTACGTGTTTTCTAAAGCAATGGAACCGTTTGTTGGTTTTCTGGTAGAATCTTACACAAGTTCCAAGTGTATAAAAATAGATAAAGGCAGGAGCTATTCTGACTGACGTCAGGAGCCAGGCTGGATGCTCACAGCAGCTCCCATTTCTCAGGGTGGCGCCTGGGCCACTCTGTGGGGCTGTAAAACCGCCTGAACTTAGTCTGAAGGCTAGTGACCTGCTGCAGAGATGTCAGACTTGCTTTCACATCAGAACCATCTGGGTTTTTTTTAAAAAATTTTATTTGCTTATCTTTCAACATTTTATTATGAAAATGTAAATACATACAGAAAAGTTGAGATACAGTACACTCCCGTATACCTACAACTTAAATTCTGCAATTACCATAATAATATTTTAATCACCTATCTGTCCATCTGTCATTCTCTCTGTCCATTATAGATGTCCACACACACCCATGTGGCCCCCTGGGGGATGTAAAAATAAAAATTGTTGGCCCCCTGTTCTCAGCCTCCCTTACCCAGAATCCAGGTGGAGGTGAAATCTTTATTTTAAATGCATTCGAGCTGATTCTGGTGGAACCACTCTGGGAACCACTGGTCTGGTCCAAATCCCCTTTTTTGTTGATAAGGAAAATGAGGCCCAGAGAAATCAGCTTTCTCCCCTGTTAGCTGGTGGCAGGGCCAGAACTAGAATCCAGGTCGTCACCTGCTTTTGCAAGGCCCACTTTCCGAGATTTCAGCAACATCAGCTCTTTTCTAAGATCAAATAATATTCCTGCCCTGCTCTTTCTACCCATTAACGGTTTGCTGAGCCATTACTCATTTTAGGGAGTTGTGAAGAAGACTTCATTTTCTCGTTGGTTGAAATTTTCAAACATTATCGAAATAAAAGAGCGTAAGTATAGACTCCCAAAGCACAGAAATGAAGGTTTCCGGAGTCACACTTAGTTGCCTCAGTGAGACAGAAGTAGAAACAGCACTGGGCTGGGAGCCCAGACACTGGGAGATAAACTCCAACCCTGTCCCAAATTGCGAATGGTAGAAAATTCATTCTATTCTCTGAGCCTCGGTTCCCTGCTTTGAAAACAAACAGAGTTACCAGGATCTTATTAACTGATGTCGTCCAGCTCTGAAATCTGTTGTCCACTAAATGACCCCCAGCTGAAGACTGCCCAGCCAGCGCACCTCCCAGCATCCTGAGGCCCTGATCCGTTTTCCTCCCTTGCCTTGTTGGCTTAGATGCCAGAAGGCAGATAAGATGCCCCTAAAACCAAAAACAAAAATATCACAAAAGTTAAGAGCTGGAAAGAATATTAGAGGCTGCCTAGTGTGCCCCTAAAGCACCTGAAGTCTAATTGTAAACTATATGGACCTCCCATCCCCCTACCCCCACAGTCGTACAGAGTGTGTTGGCTTGGATTCAGCACATTGTCTAATCCAATCTGGTAAGAATATAATTCTAGAGTCCAGAGCTAATATTTGGGCACCAGCTTTCCCTTAGCACTGCATCCTGCTCTCCAGATGGGAAGCAGACTCTATTTGACTCCTTTGTTTTAAACACTGCCCACCCAAGGTACCACCCACTACTGCCACTGGTATTACTCTTACTAGCACTGCCGTTACTACTATTGCCATTACCAGTACCATTACCACCAGTAGCATCACCATCACTACTGCTACTACTCCAACTACCACTTCTACTACCACTGGTACTACTACTACTACCGTGAGTACTCCTACCACTAGTACCACTAATACTACAAGGACTGCTGTTACCACTACCACTACCATTATTCCTAGTAGTACTACCACAGCTGCTAGCACTGCCTCCATCACTGGTACTACTACTACCACGAAGACTGCTGCTGCTGCCTCCTCAGCTGGCGGAGCCAGTAAAACTGCTATCAGGTTAACCCTCTCCCCTCTCCCCCCCCTCCCCTCTCTGCTCTCCCTCTTCTCTCTTCCCTCTCCCCTTTTTCCTTCTCCCCTTCTCCCCTCTCCCCTTCTCCCCTTCTCCCCTCTCCCTTTTCCCCTTTCCTCTTCTCCCCTTTCCCCTCTCCCCTCTCCCCACAAGGTTCCCTTTGACTCACCCTCTGGTACCTACCCAAAGGGAAGTGGCTTCCCTAACCCCCTTTAAGGGTTTCAGTGCATCACAGATAAAGTAGCAGCTGGCACCACTTCCTCCTGAACAAGGAAGAGGGTTTCTTCTCGGGTCACAGCTCAGTATGGTTTTGATTCAGGCCCTAATTCAGGTCATCTTCACATCTCAGACTCTTGGCACTGCAGTTTGACTCAGTAATCTTTTGTGTTAAAACAAGATGTATATGGGTAATGAAAACAAAGATAATGTGAAATAAAAAATGAGATACAAATCTATAGGTTTTCAGAGAGTGGCTAAGGGAGCTCCATAGTTAAGGCTCACGTGTGGCTCTCTGGGTGGAGGACTATTGGGACACAGAATGGGGCCATGACTAAGCACATGTAGTTGGAATTCACAAGGCCTGAGTTTGAATTCTAGCTGCACAACCTACAGCATGACTTTGGGCAAGGTGCAGGCTCTCTCTAAGACACAGTGCGTTCATCTATGTGATTCAAATAATACCAGCCTCCTTCATGGAACTGTTCTATTAAATGAGAGGGCACCGAAGGCATGTATCTTATGTGCCTGGTACTTTGTAAGCCCTCAATACATGTTAGCTATTTATTGTCTGTATTAAAACAGAGAGTCGCAAAGGGTATGTATTGGTTAAAAGTACAGGATTTGGAGCCAGATGTCTAGGTTTCATTTCCAGCTCTGTCACTTACTGTGTGACCTCGAGCAAGTTACTTAACCATTCTGTATGCCAGTTACCTCATCTGTAAAATGGGAATTATAATAGTCCCTATCTCACAGAGTTGTTAAAAATATTTGCATGCCCAGTACATACCAGGCACTGTTCTGGGAATCAGAGACTTAGTAATGGAGACAAAAATCCCTGCCCTCACTGAGCTTGCATTTTGGTGGAGGGAGACCGTAATCAATAAAATAAAGAAGTAAAATGTGTAATACATTTAAAAACATTAAACATGACATGCTGATCGAATACATTTGAAGTGTTTAGACAAGCCTCTAACTTCTGTGTGGAAAGCACTTCTAATAAATGTTAGTTATTAATATTGATTATCAATTTATTATTGCTGCTGTTACTACTAATACTATAAACAGAGTTTACCATTTTAATATAGCTTAGTTTACAATAAAAATATGATGCAAAATAAAATACATTTTGCATTACTGTATATGTAGATGACTTAACTATGAAAAGGTCTCCATTAACTTTTGGGCTGATGTAACAGTGAACTTTTCAGAGAGCATTTCTGAGCTGTTGAAAAACTCCAGTGTGGAGGAATCTCATCTTAGCCAATAGTGCTGCCAAATATTAGCTCTGGACTTGAGAACTATATTCTTACCAGATTGGATCTGGACAGCGTGCTGAATTCAGGCCAACACACTGTGTAAGAGTGGGGGTGGGGCTGGGGTGCGGGTGGGGCTCCATATAGTTTACAATTATACTTTAGGGGCACCCTAGGCAGCCTCTAATCTTTCCAACTCTCAAGTTTTGTGATATTTTTGTTTTTTACCTAGTGTTTTGGCAAGCAATTGTTATCTCTAAGTAGCACAGAAAAAGTCCTTTTTCAGCAGAGCCTTTTAAAAAGCCTCCGAGCTCTCAGGCATTCGACAAACAAATAAGATGTTTTCTTTTTCTTGCAAGACTTAGCTGTGAAGTCAAGGTCATGCTTCCCACGGAGCTCGGGGGCACAAGAAGCGTTCAGTTCACTCGCAGAGCCTGTCTGACCTTCTGTAGCAGGCTTGGCCACCCAGCTCTTGGACCCTTGTTTTTCTCTCCCAGCTGCATTCCAGGCAATGAAGAGGCTTTTGAAGTTGCAGAGTGGAAACTCATTCCCAACCATGGGCCACTAGGCCTGCCTGCAAAAATTGGACTCATGCAATTAATTTTCACACAGATTCATCTCTCTGCTTGCTCTCCCTCCCTCCCAGCTCCCGGAACGAAAAGTTTTGGTTCTCTTCTGTGTCAGTTTATGTATAGTTTTTACCCTCCTCTCTCAGTCATTTTCTTTGTGAATCTGAACTGGCAAGTCATTGCCATAATTGCCACCAGTATTTCAAGGACATATGGTCCCTCTTCCAAATGGGCTGCTCTAGTTCTCAAGGTTAATAGGTCATCTAAGAAATGGCTGCACTGCGCTATGCGCTTTTCATTTCAGACCCTTTGTTTAGATGAAATCTTGTAGCAAAGGCCTCGTATGTAAAAGAACTAAGAACACGTGTAGTAGGACAGATTACGTAGTAGTTAATAGCACAGATTCTGGAGTCAGCCTAGCTGGGTTCTAGTCTTGGCTCTGCCACTTATCACAGTGCTGTGTGACCTTGAACAAAGTACCCAACCTCTCTGTGCCTTTGTTCTTTTATCCTCTAGCCAGTTCCCTTCACATCGAAGATTCTCCCAGGATATAGGTTACCTGCTCTCCAGATATTTGTCAGACAGGGCAACCGTGAACTTGCATACCTTTTAGTGTTTTGAAAGATTCTGCTGAGAGAACAGCACATAGGGAGGATTACCAGTCCTAACACAGAAATTTCCAAATCTGTCCCTGGATGAAGGCTGACCATCACACTTGTGAGCACCCCTGAAATGGTTTTCCGTATAGCTTTCTTATGCCATGAGCCTCCCTTGGAGAAGGTTACAAGAAACAGCTCTGGGAAATGCGTTGCTGTCTGTACTGCAGAGGTCCTACTGAAGCCCTTGATTGTTTCATCACATAGTGTCCTCCTTCCTAAGAACCACAGAGGACATTTCTCTTATGTGCACTTCAGGGAAAGGCGGCGGGTTAGGGGGAAGGGGTTGTTGTTTTTTCCTTTTGGACCCTGAGATGCATCAACTGCTCACGGTTGACTCAGAGAAGCCTGTCAGGAGGCCTGTGACTGCTTGTAGGACAGGGAAGAGCCTTACAGCACATGTGTTTTTGTATTAACTGAATTCCTAGCTTCCTCTGATCGTCCCTAGTTTTGTTTTCCACATATATTTGTTATTTTAGCTTGTGTATATTTGTGAGATCCCCCTTTAAATCCTTTCTGGAGCATGGTAAGGTCTGAGTAAGATGTTTCACAAACCTCGTTACGCTTAAAATATCCAAAACTAAAGGAGTTTTCTTTTCCCAAATGGTGCCCTTTTCCCTGTGTTCCCAATTTTGTGTTAAGATGCTGCTAAGCACCCCAGTATGTAAACAAGAACCCTAGGATACTTTATGGTGACTGCTCTCTGCTTTCCCTTCTCCCCTCCATATCTACCACCAATTCCCGTCAAAACATGTGGAGGCATGTTTTGTAGTCTCCGCATAGGAGACTCATGTGCTCTCCTTACAGGGATGCTGCTTCACTGGTCCCCGTTCAGTTGGTCCCCAAGGCTGCTAAAATGCTGGCGGTCATGTCCCTTCCCGGTTTAAAGTCCTGTGGTGCCTTCTCATCTTTAGGATCAAGTCCAGACTCTTTAACCTTCTTTGTCAGCCTCTCTCTCTACCTTCTCTTCCTGTCACTTCTTACCCTCGCGCCCCAAGCCCTGGCAATACCAGACCACATACTTACACCTCCCAGAACTAACCTGTCCTCTGCCCCTTGCCATGATAGCATGTCACTGTGTCCCTCTTTGTCAAGTAACCCCCCAGGATGTATTCCAGAAGACTCGACTATCCCTTTTCCTCTGAGGTCCTCTCATCTCCCCTATATAAACAATTTCAGAAAATTGTTTATAAATAAGATTGTGATTTGAAAAGACTGTGATAACATTGCTAACAGTGCGGGTCCCTTGCCTGCCCACTGGTGCCCTTCTGTGTGCCAGGCACTGAGGGTGCAGGGGCTTCACTTTTCACACTGAGGCATAACTGAGCGTCTTTCCCTCTCTCCCCTAATAGGCTAGAGCTCATTTGTGGCAGAAATCAAATCTTATTTTTGTATCCCCTCAAAGCTCTTTCAGAAGCAGGCTCACCTCTGCTAAGGCACTTCAAAAAATTGTTTATAAAGAAGATTGTTGTTTGGAAAGACCATGATAACATTGCTACCAGTGTGGGCTTTATAATATTCTTTCAATGAGCCCAGGCCAGTAGGTGGACATAGTCTAGGGAGAACATTAAGTGATGAATGTACAGGGACCTGGAATATGAAGACGATGGCTAATTGTGGAGACATACTCCTCACAGGCCCTGGCACATAGAGGCACCTAATAAACATGCCCTCCCCCTCTCCCACTCCCCAACTCCCACTCCAGTGAAACCAGTGTCCTGTCGGTTCTGACTCCAGATTCCATCGGGCGTACATCACTTCTCATTAGTTCCACTGCCCCTCCTTCGGTCAGGGCTGGCACATCTCTCACTTAAACTTTGGCGACACTCTTCCCTCTTTCAGCTCCGTCCGTCCTGCACCAGTCCACTTTCCACACACAATGAGACTCATCTTTGTAAAAGATCCAACCTCTGCTCAGAGCCCTTCAGAACTTATTGTCCATCGAATCTGAAGTCTTTGGACACCTGCCGGGTCGTCTGCATGGCCTCTGCCCACCTCTCTAGCACCCTTCCCCCCTCCCATGCCTGTCTCATTTTCCTCACTGACCGTTTGTCCAGCTCTTCGCACATGCCGAGTGTGCTCCCACCAGGGAGTCTTTGTACGTGCTCTTGCTTCTGACTGAACTGCTCTCTCCCTGGCTTCCCACATGGCACCCCGCTGCCAGTCCTTCAGGCCTGATGGTCCCCTCCGGGCCTCGCTGTCTGAAGGGTCCCAGGACCTCCCACACAATCACAGCTCCTCCCAAGGCTGAGTGCTCTATGCAGCAGACACTGGTCTCTTGGGTGCCCTGCCGGAACCCAGTGCCTGGCACAAAGTGGGCACTCAGGGAACATTTGCCAAAAGAAAGAAAACAAGGGCGAGGAAGAAAGGTCTTGGAAGTTCTCATTTGATCAGTAAAAGTGTGGTGTTAGTGGAGTTCCCATTGCACTCAAGGTCACATGGGTTTAATTTTAGCCAGTTTTTTATGATGAAAAATTTCAAGTTCCTTTGGAGGCTCAGCCCTCCATATGCACAGAGTGTTTTTGTTCCGGATAGCTATTACCCAACAGTTGAGACCGATTTGCCTCAGATTGGTGGTTTGGCTGTGTCTAGCGTTTGCAGCCATGATTGCCTCTCCCTAATTTAGGGCATACCTAGATTTCCAGTGCATATGTTCCCCTCTTGGCAATGTAGGACATAAGCCAGGGGACTTTGCTGTCCCCAGACACTACCTCTCAACATACCGGCTCCAGAGTAAGTGATCTCTCTGGGTGCACACTCTCTCTTTTCTTCTGGGTCACTCCCATTTGTTCTCATTTCACTATTTTTGTCCCTGGTAATTGTCTGGAGGGAAATGCACCAGAGTTCAACATTTTTAGTATTATTGGATTTTACAAAGGAGAAAAGAAAGAGGGTGGTCAGCACTGACAGGAGGGCAGGAACCCAGTGCAGGCAAAAAGGGCAGCTGGATTAAGGCAAGCTTCCAGGACTGGGAAGAATCCTGACCTCTGTTAGAGGGTCACAGAATGCATCAGTGGGTGTCTTTGAATGTTCAAAAACAACCAGGCATTTAGGTGGGAAGTAATAGTTCTGCCGTGAGCAGGAGGACGCAGAGCGTACTGAAGCAAGAATCCCCGAGGTGGGAGTGAAGACATGGGTTTCAGTCTGGCCAAACCGCTGACTTCCCTCGGTCTTGGTTTCTTCATCCCTAAAATGAAACGATTGAACTAACACGATTTCCAGCTCAAAAATTTCTGTGAAGAATTGTCATTTTCCACATTTCTGCATTATGCACCTCTAGTTGATGTTTAATCTAAAATGAGTTTTGGAGTCACATTAGTGATTTCACCTTTCTGTATTTGACAAATGTTCTCTCTAATTATCCCCCGAGGAAGGAGGAGCTGAGGAAGAAATGGCTGAGGACTCACAAGAGGTTATAATAATTGATATACGTTTAAATGCTTTGTCGAGTTGTAAACAATTAGACACGGCTCAAAAGCAGTCTGTCACATGTGAAGCAGGCGATCTGGAGTCAGATCTCATTCTGCCTGTGTTTACCTGGATTCAGTGATCAACTCTTGACAGGGACCATGCCTTAGTAACAGTTAAGATTTTTGTACAGCAGAATCTAACTGGCACGTGGATAGAACATAATCTTTAACCTGAGACTCAGTATTTCCTCTTCAGAACTACTCTTTTATCACCTTTTATAGGAAAAGTCATTTTTCTTTTTTTCTCAGTCATTCTGGGAAGTGGCCCTGCCACCACAGCATTTCATGACGAAGAGAAATCCACTTAGCTGTTAGATAGTTCCTGACTATGGTGTGAAACCTCTCTTGGGCCAGATCCCTTTCTTTTCTCCACAGTGTAAAGGTATAAATAAAATGTAGCCAGTGGGGGGAGAAAGACTACAGTTCTTTGGCAGAAAGATACACAGTTTGTACCTTCAGCAAAGCTAACTATGTCCCACTGCCAAGATTCGGTCAAGATGCCGAGTTTTTTGGGTTGACTGTCCCAGTGACTTCTACATTCACCCTCCGATGAATATGCATCGTAGATCTGCTTGAAATTCCTTGGACTTCAAAAATCGGTGAAAACAATTTTAACTACAAATAAACATGTAAGTTGCATAAATGCAGAAACCCCACACATGCAGGGGCCTCCCTTTGGTGAAACGCTATATAGGCATGGATGAATCACGCTCAGATAGTTTTCAGCTGTGAGGTTCATATGAACTCTGACGCCACCAGACCTCAAGGCAAAAATAGATGCCCTTCAAAGACTTTGTAGCTTCCAAGAATTATTCATGTGGAAACCAAATGAAGATGTTGATTCTCATGAAAGAGATTTCACATCTACAATGAAAGACGCTAAGTGATCCCAGACAAACTCGAGAAAGTGTTAACTTTTTCATCTGTGATTGAAGGAATGTGATTGTAATTAGGATACATGACTTCAGCATTCTGGGGGCAGTTTTAAGCACTTTGCTTCAAGCACCCCAGTTTAGCCTTTTGAACAGCAAACTCATGTTTCAAATTACAACAAATGTCTGGATTAATGCTCTCCCTAATTGCTTCTCAGCCTCACTCCTAAATTGCACCAGGATGAGGATGTGAAGGTTTGCGTGTGGAAAGCCTCCATCTGCCTTTCTCCTTTGAGAGGTGGTTGTGAATGGGACCAGCCAGTGGGAACAGGCTGGTTGTGCTCTAAGAGCCTCTTGTTCTCTGGAGTGTGTGACTTGCTGACGGATACTAAACATTTGAAATGTAACCTTGAATAGGTCCATAGAAATTGGGACACAGAAACATGGGATTTGATGAATTGTGTTTCTCCTGAGTGTTTTGTGGAGTGGTGTTACGGTCGGAAGCGCCTCTTCAGGGTGATTGTAAGAACAAGCTTACAACTTGAACCTTGCCCTCAGAGGAACATTTGAAGATAATGTGTCTCTGCTGACACATTTTTGGTGGATTTATTAGAGTGTGCTTTTCTTCCAGTGAATCTACCTCTCCATTATTTTTTTTTTTTTTCTTCATTCCAGTGAGCTATAGAAGGGTGAACTGGTTTATTTTTATTTTGCAGTTTGAGGATGAAGTTAAACTCTTTAGTAGTTTGACTAGAGCTTAAGATTTTATTTTTTAATTCATCTGAAGATTTTTATTTTGTCATATGTACTAGCCCGTCATATAAATATTTCCCTTCCATTCTTATGTTGAAACGGAAATGTCGTTTCTACTGTCTCATGGAAGTTTCTCCATTGGACAGTGCTAATCCCAGCAAAAACGGGAAGTAGTTTATCTATCAAAAATCACTCTCCTGATTTTGTTGCTGATGTTCTTCCTCTTTTCTTGTCCTGTTCTATCCATATTCAGATAATTCAGATTCATAACCGAACCTTACCAGAGCATGAGGGAGAGTGGGGCTAACAGGCCATATGGCTGAGAGTTGAGACACGTCACACGGGCAGTTGGAATGACTCAGTTGCCAGCCTACTTAAAGAACCAAACTGTGCCCATTGGCTCCGCCTCGGCCACAGGTCTCTCCCTTCTGGGCCTCACCTGTGGGGTTGCTTTTTCTGGTTCCCTGACCTCATTTTCTAACTGAACCTATCATGGCATCGAGTGTTCCTTGTGCTCTGGAAGAAGATTTTTTTTCCTTCTTGACATCACAGCTACCTCTCCAATCAGTTTAACTAGGTCCAACTGGTTTGTGGCTGGAAATCCTGGTTTCTGTCTCCCTCTCGTCACTGCAGTTCCTGGCAGAGATGGTTCCACATGTTTTTAGCCTTTTGTGTGCCATCATCTCTTCCCTAGCTCTGTCAGTTAGCTTCTCCAAGATTCAATTGCCCTCTTGCCTCCCATCCCCACTATTAGGTTTTCCTTATAGTTCTCAGTAAATACTCTTCACCTTCTCATCACCATGTTCCCGTTGTCACCAGCTCAGCAGTGTCTTAGTACTCCGTGGCTTGAAATTCCTCCTTGTTTATGAGGAGTTTATTTTGTATACAGAGGGTGCCAAAAAGTGTATACACATTTTAAGAAAGGAAAATCTGTATTAAAATTGTAATACTCCATATATACTGATAACAAAGGAAGAATATAAGTCATGTGTATACATTTTTTGGCACCCCTAGTATGTACATGCACGTGTTTACTTCATGAAACATTTATGGAAAAAAAAAAAGAAAATAAAACTTTTTTACTATTACATAAGCAGTCTATGTTACTTGTGTACAGTTAAAAAAATACAAATAAATAAGATAAAGACAAGAAAGGCATGTTCCTACCACCCAGAGGTGATCACTCGTTCTGCCACTTGACAGTCCTTCAGATTTTAAAAGGTATCTATTGTGATCCTCCCCAAATCATCTCTTCTGCACAATGCACATCCTGGTTTCCTTTCCATGTTCTTCAGAGAGCTGGTGTGAGCCCTCATCATCCGGGTCTCTGGCTGTGGACCTGTTCTTGTGAAATTTCGCTCTTCACACGATACCACTCAGCTGACTTGACCGGGTGGTGTAGAGTTGATGGCCAAATGCAGAGTACCTATTTGGACTTTAAAAACCAAGGAAATCTCTCTAAGATGCAGGGTAATGATGGTGGAGGAGGTGGGGTTGGCACTGGTGGTGGTGAGAGGCCTTCTGTGAGTATCCTGGCCGGCTCGTAGGCTCAGGGCTGGAACCACCTGACTTGAGTAGAGGCACTGCCTTTTATAAATTGTGTCTCAAAGGACAAGTCCTTAATTCCTTTGGACTCAGTTTTGTCACCTCACAGGGAATAATGACCACTCCTTCGCTACTTCACAGAACTGAGCTATGAAGTAGAATGTGTGTTATCAGGCTTCCCGGTGGAGACGCCCCCATCCCCCTCCAGAATCCTGCCTCCCCACTCTCCATCATCTTCCTTTTCAGAATTTATAGAAACAGACTTGCACCTCTTAAGCAAGGGAGCATTGTTAAGCCCACTCTGACTTTCCCGACAGCCGTGCCACAGAGCCGAATCACAATGACTGTCTGATGGACTGAAACTCTTTAATTTTGTGGACATTTCAACCATGTTTAGCTTGCGTATTTTTACTTATTATAGCTTATTAAAGTTTGTTTTGTTTTGTTCTGTTTTCTTAAATCCAAATAGATACTCTGCTTGTGGTATTTATTTTACTTGGACCAAAAAAAAAAAAAAAAAAAAAAGGATGGAGAGCCCAGGAAGGAATAAGGAGCTGCGTGCAGAGCCGAGACATGGAAACTTTAATTCTAAAGTCCTCTTCTGGACTCTGCCTACCAGTCCCAAAAAGTTAAACAGAGAAATATATGGACAGAGGGTGAGGCAGAGGAACACATTTTATAAGTAACCAATTTTGGCCTTAAATGCCAGTGCAGTCCCTTTCTGAGACAGGCAGGCGTACGTCGGAGTCTTCTTTTCTTTAAGCTAGAATCAGATCCAGAGCTTAGGACCAGGACAGCCTATTTGCCTCCTTTCTCCTACTCTTGCTGGTGAAGGAAGCAGAAATACAAAAATAACATGAGAACCAGAGCAAGAAAGCCCCCGAGCTTCCAATCAGAATCAGTTGAAGTCAGAGTAGCAGGAGCACTCCCTGAGCTCTTGCCTGGTCAACTACTTAAGAGGAGAGCCAGGATGGAGAAAGCCAAAAATATGGCAAGAAAGGGAGGAAGAGCCGAGCTTTCTTCCTGGCATCCCCTCCCCCAATTGCAGCCCCCTTTACCTCTGCAGCTTTGTGAATGAAATGCCTCTCGGAAAAGACAATGGAATCAGAGAGAGAGAGAGAGAGAGAGAGAGAGAGAGAGAGATATGAACTTTTCCCAAGATAGAGCAGCCCTGATTTTTCACCTCAATAAAGCTTTTGGGAGTAGAAACCCACTGTCCCTCTAGGCTATAGCTCAGTCAAGTGCACCCATCTTGACGCTGACCCACACTTGGTAAAAGGAAGAGATGTTAAGAGATCGTCCTCCCCTAGTCAGGTTTGGGAATGATTGCACAAATATCTAGTCTTGGAAAACAACAGTACATATTAGTATATTAAAGATCAGAAAAGTCCTGTGACAGAAAAAAGTGTTGCCCAGATTCTTTTGAGCATGCGTTTTGTTGGTGATTTCCTATGATCACTCAGAAGTGCTCATGGAAAACATGGTAGAGGTCACCTTCAACTCACTGATTTATTCTGTGATGAGAGTTCACAAGGTAAATGAGAGCATGGACCCATCTTTCTATGTTCTCAGTTAATATTTATCTCAACCTTTTCTATATCCATTCCCTGGAACACTTGTTTCAATTCCATAGTTTTAACTACCATATAAATATAACTCTTCTCAAGTCTGTTATTTTCAGCACTGACCCCATCCAATAGCACCACACTCACATTTCCGTTGGCGTTCTCACTAGCCCTTCTACCTGGGTGTCAGGCACACGCCTGGAATTCACCATGCCCAAATCAAAATGCAACATCAACTCCTCCAGACTGGCTTCTCTTCTTGCTTCTCCTTTTGTTAGTAGCACCACCAATCTCCATTGACCAAGCTGGGAACCTCAGCAGATTCCCAGACCTTTTCATCTCTTTTACTTGGGAGACTATACTCCTATTTAAAAATTACATACATATAATAAGTACACAGAATAAAAAGATGTTCCTTTTTTAAATTTATTTTTATTGGGGAATATTGGGGGACAGCCCATCAGCTCCAAGTTGTTGTCCTTCAATCTCGTTGTGGAGGGTGCAGCTCAGCTCCAAGTCCAGTCACCATTTTCAATCTTAGTTGCAGGGGGCACAGCCCACCATCCCATGTGGGAATTGAACCAGCAACCTTGTTGTTAAGAGCTTGCGCTGTAACCACCTGAGCCATCCAGCTGCCCCTCCGCGGCTCAGTGGCAGCTCATTGTCTTCAATCTAGTTGTGGAGGGCGCAGTTCACTGGCCCATGTGGGAATTGAACTGGCAACCCTGCTGTTCAGAGCTTGCGCTCTAACCAACTGAGCCATCCGGCCGCACCTAGAATAAAAATTTTTAATGTATTTTATCTCTAAGACTCTTCTGTCTGCTCCCATAGACATAGGCCAGACTCTCATTTTTCCTTTGGACTGTTGCAATAGTTTCAGGTATATTATGGGTTAAGTAGAATTTTTGCAGGGAAAGGGGATTTGGCATGGGAATCATTCCTATATCTGTGTGTGAAAATAAAATCTTAAATTACAGATATGCTTGGGAAAATATTGTGATTATGACATTAATATTAATGAATGGGGTGGGGTTTCAAGACTAGTGTTTGAGAAAAGAATAAATGCTCCAATACTAACCAGTCAGTATCCCTTCTTTTCTGTGGAATTCTGGGGTTATCTAAACACATGAGTGGAAATGACAATGGGAAATCAGCGTACCATTTTATTATTAAAGCCTAGATGAGGTCACTAAGTACAATTTGTTTTTTCATTCATATAGTTCCTTAGGATAACAATTGTGGACAGTTACTGTACAAAATAACAGTTTCAAGTAATTGGCTATACTAGTTTGACTTTTGGAAATGTGAGTTTCTTTAATAATTCCATCAGCATCACTAAATAAACTATATTTAAAGTCCTTTTTCACATAAGCTCATTTAATCTGAAGAAAGTGGTATTGTCTCACTTTTCAAACGGGGCACATTGAGTCCCAGAGTAGCTGATTTTCTCAACATAGCTAGTTTATAGCTTGATCTAGACTTTGGATTCCAAGCCCTGATGACTCCACTACCATCATCTGGCTCCCAAAACTCAGCGGACGGTTATGTTCCGTGGATGAGGGATGGGCTCCCCAAGCCTTTGTTGTGTGAGGAACTGACATGGGGTCACCATCAGCAGGTAGAGCCAGAAAGACCTTCCAGGTGAGGCATCCAGCCTGTAACATAACCGAGAACCACAAGTAAGCCCACCTGCCCAGCCAGGTGAAGTCATGCAAACTTATTTTGAACAGGGGCGGTGGCAAGGAGTGTGCCCTATTTACTGACACAGTAAATAGGTTGCAAAACCTTCTCAATACATTTTACAGTCTAGAACGAATTGTTCACGGAGCTGGCTTTGTTCTCATGCAGCAGATGTAGTCCTGATTTATAGCATCATAAAGAAACAACAGTGAAGACTGCCTCAAGACTCTTGGCAGGCGAATACAGACAAAGCTCTCTCGTGTCCTTTTGAAGAATCCCAGGGGTGGAGACCCGCAGGCTTCGGTCAATGTATAATGGGAAGATCAGGAAATTCTTTTCCCATTTCCAACCATAGAATCTTACTGATTCGATTTAAATAGCATTTCCTCTTGTTTGTTTTATTCTGAGCATGAAGAACTAGTCGCCCACCATTCTTTGAATAAAACCATTTCAAATTGCGTGAAGGAGAATGTGATCCAATCATTCCTCATTCTTTCCTTCAGGCTAAAATATCAAAATTGCTTTAACCTCCTTCAGAGCGTCTATTTTTCACCCTTTGAATTGTTTTTATTTCTCTTCGTAGGATTCTGTTCACTTCCTCCATTGCATTGCCTTTTTAAAGTGACAGGGTCAGAAATGGACACAAGTCTAACGTGGCGTGACCAATGCAGAGCATTAGTAAATAGATTGCTTCCCAGATTCTGAGTGTCTTACCTGCCGTGGCCCAGAAACAGTGAGCTCTTGTAGTCATCAGTTCTATAAAAAAAAAAGGGGGGGGGGGAGAAGGAAAGATCCATCCTGTTCCAAAGATGACTACAGTAGGGAAAAAAAGACGCCTTGATGGCCTCACCCAGCCTGGCGAGGCTACGGGGAGAAAAATATGCTCGCTTTGGGGCTTGAGAAGTGTTTGTGTACCTTTGTGCTGGGGGACTGTGTATTGCCGTGGATTAGAGGTACTGACCCTGCACTTGAGAAGAAAGCAGTATATGCCCTTGGACCCAAATGGGAAGTGAACCATGAAGTACGCAGTGTGGGTGCACTGAAATTGAGGCATACAGGCAAAACTTTTCCTGCAAAGTGCTTCTAAAACTGTGAAAAAGAAGAAACCACTGTGGGATTTTTCAGGAATAAATTGAATCTGTGTGGTCCTTTAAAAGTTTTGAAACCCACCAGTTGAGACTGTAAAATGGTGAAGCCGCTTTGCAACACCGATGGGCAGTTCCTCAAAATGTTAAGTAGTTACCATGTGACTTAGCAGTCCTGCTCCTAGGTAGCCAAGAGAATCAAAAACGTATATTCACCCAAAAACTTGTACATGAATGTTTAAGGCAGTGTGGTTCACAATAGCCAAAGAGTGGAAACAACCCAAATGTTCATCCGCTGATGATTGAACAATCAGAACGTGGTACATCCATACAGTGGAACATCCATTCAGCCGTAAAAAGGAATGAAGAAGTACTGATGTATAGACTACAGCCAGGAGGAACCTTGAAAACATTATGTTAAGTGGAAGAAACCAGGCTCAAAAGGCCACATATTACATGATCTCATTTATATGAAATGTCCATAACAGGCAAATCCATAGAGACAGAAAGTAGATTAGTGGTGGCCAGGGGCTCGAGGGGAGCGGGGGATGGAAAGTGACTGCTAATGGGCACGGGGTGTCTTTTAGAGGTGATGAAAATGTTCTGGAACTAGACAGTGTGATGGTTGAAAAAACTTGTGAATATAGTAAAAACCACTGAATCATACAGTTTAAAAGGGTGAATTTTATGGAACGTGGATTATATTTTTAGAAGCTAATAGAACAAACAACTCCACTGTTCATTTATAGATGGCTCCCCTGTCTGTTTTGTTTTGTTTTGTTGTTTAGAGATAATCCCCTCAAAAAGTTTTCTTTAATGACCGTGAGGTTTTTAGGCTTTTACCTGGTCTGGAAAATATTGTAGTGTTACATTGGGTCTCAGGAATGTTGCTGGTGTACCAAGGTGTTTGTAGAAAGTGGCTGAGTTATGACATTGAGAAATTATTCTGGGTGGTGTGAATACAGTCTCGGTTGGTTGTGAGGAAAACAAGGAATATCTGACTCAGTTATTGCTCTGCAAGTGGTCATTTGTTTTTGCTGCTACTTAAAGATGGGACTTTTTTCCCCATCCATTTTTTTGTGTGTGTGTGATTATTTTTGCTGAGAAACTTAATTGCGTATTTGAGGTCCTGTTGAATGAATCATCGTATTTGCAAACTTTTTCTTTAGTATCCATTCTGAAAGTGGAATGACTAGAAGAAACACACCCAAACTAATTCCAGGCTCGTGGGATTATTTTTTCCCTTCAGCTATTTTTTGACACGTCTAATTAGCATCGACAGCCTGGCTGTCCTCTCACGGTGGCAACCCCACCTTGCTCCATCAGCTGCCCTGCTTCCTTTTCCAATACCTTTGAAGGAGACAGACGCTTCTGCTCTATCCAAACGGAATTCATATGATGCTTTTTGACAAAAGGGATGCCTCCTCCCTATACTTTAGAATTGACATACTCTCTGTCAAAAAGGGTTTTCTGAATGGTTTCTCTTTGTCACCTTGTACCAGATTTTCTCCTCCATTCTGGAAATGTGCAGTTTAATGTTGCGTTTCAAATCACTTTCAGCTGAGAAAGTGTGTAATGGAATCAGGGCATCCCATGAATACTCTTTAACAGTGTCAGAGATGGCTTTTGTTTGCAGCTCTGTGTTCCAAGGGGACCGGTGACAACAGTGAAATTACATTGAGGGGCTTGCTTGATAATGGGCTCCTTGTCCTTCATGATTTATGAGATGCACCAAGGGTGACTTCTCCCATCCTAGCACCTCTGTATTGCTTTACATTTATTAGAATCTAAATTGTGGTGATTGCCACCTCCTGAGAAGAAAAGTAGTAACTGTAGTATTTCCCTACCCCATGTACGTCAGGCTTATTTTCAGAATCATTTGAATTTAGACCAGAAAGGTGCCTGAGAAATGGTCCGGTCCTACCCCTTCCTTTTATAGGCAAGGACACCAAGGCCCAGAGCTAAAGATTTACGTAGAGTGGGGCCTGGCACCTACAAATTTTGATTCCCAGGCCGCTGTCACTCCCACAACACTACACGGCTTCGCTACCACTGATTGTGCATATGGCCGTGAATCCCTCCAATGTCATGGGCTTTCTGAGCTGGGAAAGGAATTGACAATGAGCCATTGCCCCACAGTCTTTGTCTCTTAGTGCTTTGGGACTCCCGTTATAACCTCCTGGGTAAACTGTCTGACCTTCCAATATGCAGAAAGGGTAGATACTATGGAACCTTCCTCCTTTCTTTTTCTCTTGAGCAGTTAACATTTTGGGGAACATTATGGGGAACAAAATGTAGGTCTTTTGACTCCAGATTGTGACATTGGAGGATATAAGTATCAGGATTTTCTAGGAACCGTTTTCTGAACTCAAAATTCTCATCAGTTAGGAATAAATTGCCTTTATCTTCTCCTGAGGCGAATATTTGGAGGGAAGCAGAGAGAAGATTTAAAAAACTGTTTAAATGTTTGTTATACCTCCTCTTCTCCCATCCTTGCAGTTGACTCATAAGAACACATTAAACCTCATCATTCACCATATTAAAAAATAATGCCCCGTCTATTACACTGGACAAGACATTAAAGCATGTACATTTCAGTTACTGTCTCTGTGACTGAAAGGCTAGCTTTCACTTTGGGGCATACGCTTAGGAACCACCTCCTCTGTATGGTAAGGAATGCCAGGTGGGAGGGGTTGCCAATTGATTATATTGCCCCAACAACTGCTAGTAACTTCCTCTCTTAATCTCTGGCCGAACTCTGCGTAGGTAACAGAATGTCATCCAATTTCTGACCAGAGTCATAGCCACAGGTTCAGTCCTGAGGCCCTAAAAGAAAGGTCAGCGCAGGGTCTAATTCTCCTTGATTCTCATGGCTGCCACAGCTTGCTTGCTTTCTTTTCTTTTTTTAAATTGTCCATAGGAAAAACATTTCATAAAATAATGAAGTAGATGATACGACGATGCACGCGAGGACCCTATGATGATAGAATGTAGGGTTAAAGGCATGTCACTGCTTTATTGGTTGTTTAGTACAAGATTTGTCAGCCTTCACATGTACTCTGTTCCCTTGGAAACCCCTTCCCTCTCACTGCCCTGCTCCAGATTGGGGACTAGCACTCTGACAAATTGACCCCAAGATCAGAGGATGAAAGAGACAGATCAAAAGGAAGCCAGGAATCACATAGGAGAGGCATCATGATTTAGGGGCTTGAATGTTTGGCAGCCAGCCATGCTGTCTTCTTCGATCCGTGGATGTCTCATAAAGGAAGAACTTGGTAGTTCCTACAGAAGTAAAGAATGTTCTGTACGCAGATGGATTTGGATATAATGATCTACTTAAGAAAATAATTAGCTAGGGTCACCCCAGGAGTGAATGTTGGAATTGAATGCTGATACGTTGCTGTATGTGAATTTGAAACCGAGAAACAGAGGAAACATAGTGGTGGCTGCTGCCTTTGCTGCCTTCTCGGTCTCCTGCCCACTAAGGTCAAGGGCCCTGCCTAGTTTTCTATCTTTCGAGTCATTTTTCAGTGGTTACTCAGCCAGAACAATATCTTTTGACGTCCATTATTTTTTTGTAAAACCAATGAAAAGGCATTATGGATTTTTGAGGGCTCAGACTATAGAGTTAGACAATTACAGATAGTAATGTTACTAAGAAAAGTTCTTTTTGGCGCTTCACTCTGGATACCTATGTTTATCTGCCCAAGTCAAGCTCACTCTTCAATCATTTAGTCACTTAACCATCAGCAGTTATTGTGTGTCTGCCACAGATCAGGCTCTCAGCTCTGGAGATTCAGAGACCATGACTTAGCTCTGTCCAGAACAGATCCTTGGGGAGTTGAAGCCAGCCGTGGAAGCCAGCCATCGCAGTGAGCACTGGTAGGGGCTGCGGTATAGCTGGTGATACGACCCCATGGGGTGGGTCACAGAGAAGGGCTTCGAAGGTAAACCAGGAAGGCTTCTCCTGGTCGAATGCTCAGAGAGGAATAGGTTGGCCAGAAGAAGGGAGAGGTAGAAGTGTATGGAGTAGCAAGAGTGAGGCGAAAGCCAGAAATATAGACAAAAGCCAGCTAATGAAAGAAACTGGAAATTCTGGGAAGCTAGCAAGGGGCTTTAGATAGGGGATATGACATGATGAGAGTAATGCTTCAAAATCAGCTTGGTGACCATGTGGCTCATACCCAGAGGAGGGTGGAACTGGGAGCAGGGAGAGCGGGGGAGAGCTCCTGCGTCATGTAGACACGTTCTCATGGGGACCTGGACCAAAGCCGTCAGTAGGAATCAAGGAAAGGGACAGATTCGCATGCTATTGAGAAGGTAAAACCGACAGGACTTGGTGCCTATTGGGAGAGATGTGAGAAGTCTGAAATGGCTGCCCGGTCTGGGATGGGTGACTGGGCGAAAAGTAAAGCAGTGTTGTCCTCTGAAATAGGGAATGTTGGAAAGACAGATTTTGGGGTGTAGGAATAGGATCTTTAAGTTTGAAACATGCTATGTAAGTCTGAGATGCCGTTGAATTTCCAAGTGGAGATATCTGTTGGCAGGTGGCTGTTTCTAGGCTGGAGCACAGCAGAGATGGGTGGGCTAGAAAGGCTATTTGGAATCATTATCCTATGTAGCTGTTGAAGCCATTTATGCATACAGGAAATATTAAGGGCACACAGTCAGAGCCAGCTCCACAGGTGTGTGACCTGTGTAGTCGCGCAGCCGCAGTCTCAGAAGCGCCCCACATTTGGTTTAATGCTCAGCGGTCAGCATCTTAAAATTCACATTGATAAGAGAACCTGCATTTTTTTTTAAATTGTATTAAATTTATTGGGGTGACAATTGTTAGTAAAATTACATAGATTTCAGGTGTACAATTCTGTATTACATCATCTATAAATCCCATTGTGTAGAACCTGCATTTTTATTTTGTGCTGGACCCTGGAAATTATGTAGCCAGTCCTGCTTTGTGTAATAGTCTGGCCCTGTGTACAGCAGTGGGGCTGCAGGGTTGAGCAACACAAACACAGTTCTTGCCCTAGGAGCTCACTGGCTAGCATGGAAGGCAGACAATGAAGTCACCAAGGACAAAATGTGATGGTTCTATATTAGGAGAATTACCAGGCTAAGGGAGCATGTAAGAGAGACCTCTCAACCTAATCTTAGGGGTTAAGGAATTGGGAAATAACATTGCCCAGGGAGAGGTGGTAGAGACAAAATGGTAGCCCACAATACCAAAGGAGGCTTAGGGAAGTCTGAGAGGGAGTGTCCTGGGAGGTAGGAGGGAAACCCAGAGAACGAGTATCCTAGAAACCAGGGTTGGGAGAGCCTGTCAGATGCTGCCAGGGAGACTGGGAATGAGGTCATGCCCAGTGGATGTAGCAACAAACAGGCCATTTGGTGACTTGTGAAAGCAACTGGGTAGAGAGGGGCAAGAATGAATTCATCTCTGAGGGATCAATGGGGGGTGAGGAAGTAGAGACCCTGAATGTAGATTATTATTTATAAATCTTGGCTTAGAAGGAAAGTAAAGATAATAGACTTCGAAGGTGGTTTTTGGATTAGGAAAGTGTCATTTGTTTGGTTTTGGTATTGTTTTGTATGATTTTAAACACAAATTACTTTGGTCATGGTTTTGAACTAAGGGCAGAGAGCCAGTGGAGAGAAAGGTTAGGACTACAGTGAGAATAACTGACATAGGGAAGAGTATGAGGAGGGAAGTGATGGATGGCCTCGCTCTGGGCAGGAAGAGAAGAAAGGATAGCGGAGGGAGCAGGTGCATTGTTAGGTGAAGGCCCCTTTCGGCTCTGTGAAGTCGACCCCACTTCACTTGCATAAGTGAACCTCGGTTGTTTCTCAGTCTACTCTCTCCTTGCCTCAAATTCAAGAAAAAGCTTTTCCTAAATTGTCTCATCTGTTCTTTTATTCAACAAATATTCGTTGGGTTCTTGCTAGGTGACAGCCACAGTGCCAAGCATTTGGAATAGAAGAGTGGACAAACTGACTTCCTGACACGTAGGTCCTGGAGGAGAATCTTCCATAGCCCGATTGGGCATGTTGGCTCCTCCCTGGAGGCCCACGCTGAATGACACCCACCCCTCCTCCTCCCGGGTGCCTGACACTCCGATCTCTATCTTCCCCACCTTCTTCCTTTTACTCATCGTCTTTTACTTCCCTCCTGGATATCCACCTTTCCTAGTTTGAGCCTGGGAGCTGGAATTCCGGGGCCATGTGGAAAAAGGGAAGAAACAGCGTTAAGACTAGCTTTAAGCAAAATTTTGAAACGGAAGGTTGCCTTTGAAATTTATTACATAATGGCTTTTGTCCCCTAGGTTCTCAGGGCCCTTCTTGCTACCTTAAGATCAGTGTCTAACCTAGACCTTCCTTTCAAGTTTCTCCATCCTGTATCAAAACCCCTCCCTACTCCCTTATTGTAGTTATTCTCGGCTAATTAGGACAAAGACCATTTGAATTAACTCACACTGATTTGTGAATGGTGGACATCAGCTTTCTTGGGAGGCAGGGCTGCGATTGCATTTTACAAGTGGCTCTGGGTTTATAAGAAGGAATCTTTAATTTGTCCTATTTTCAGTGGCATGATAAAAGAAATGATACAAATATTAAAGCAGGAGGCATTCTTTTTGCAAAGTCGGTTCCCCTAGATGTTTCCATTTTCTCACAGCTTCTGCTGTTTTTGTCCTAGACTGAAGACTCTTTAAAGACCCCAAGATTTGTGTTGTCATCGCCTCCCTTGCCTGTCCCTCCCCACCAGTTTCTATGACAGCAGCAACTGGGCACAGGTGGTGCGGGACCAGGGGAGGGGTCGTGACAGCTGCAGCCATTTATAGGAATTGTTCCTAAGTCAGGGACTGCCTCTGCAGTGGGAGGGAGGGATGCCAGGGGCTTCTTGGCACAAAGAAGACAGCCTCCCCTAGAATCAACGAGGCATCTCTCAGAGCTGAGCTCGTCAATTCCCGTTTGTGGGTCTTCACAGAGAAGTGAGTCAGGTCTCAGGTCTCTGGCTCTCTGGTACCAGGGAGCATCTGGGTTTGGATAGAATGCAATTCCCCAAGCCACTTCCATTTGTCTTAGAAATGGCAACCTTCCACCGCAACCGCTCGATAGCTGGAAAGTGGCTGTCAGGAACCACTTGGGAACAAGAAGGTCTAAGAACAGGGGGCTCCATCAGGAATAGGCCTCAGAAAGGCTGCTCCACGGTTATTGATTCTGCAGCCTCTCCTTTAGACATCTGCTTTAGGGAACTCTGTTCTTTCAGAAATCCTTGAGTCGGCAGTAGCACATTTTGGGGAATGTGTGAATTTCCTGAGCTTTAAGATGAGGTGAGAGTGGTTTTTCTGTACTCAGGATGTTACCCTAGAAACTCAGGAGCCTCAGTCAGGCATTCTCCGATTTTGCTGAGCCCAGGAATCACCAAGGGAATGTTATTATCATGTAGATTCTGATATAGTACGTCCAGGGTGGCACCTGAGAGCGCATTTCTAATGAGCTCCCGGGTGAGGCCAGGGCTCCTGACCCACAGAACCTTTGGGGAGCAAGGATCTGGAGGTGTACTGTCGACTACGGTGAACACTGGCCACTTGTGAAGGCTTAAACGTAGAGCTAAATGAATTAAAATTAAATAAGATAAAAAACCCTGTGTCTTGGCTGCACTGATCACGATTCACTTGCTCACTATGCACATGTGATTGCACAGATGCACACATGACCACAGAAGGTTCTGGTGGGGAGCCCCAGTCTAGCACGAGCCTCGGTTTCATGCCTCATGTATTCTTCCCTTTATTCATCGAGCTTCTATAAAGTGCCAAGTGGTATGCTTGCTGCTGGGCGTTAAGGCACAGTTCCAGCAAGCAGGAAAACGACATGTACGCTCCCTAGGGTGGGATGTTCTTAAAGGGCAGAAACCTACGATGGGGTGAGGCATCCAGAGTTGGTAACCATGAACTTGGCCATGCAGGTTGGAGGAGAAAGTATCCTCTGGGCATTTCATGTGTGTTTTGAACCAGCTGTGGAGTTAACACAGAATCGGGGCACCTGTGAGATTGGCTGCTGACAATGCGTTTTCACCGTTTCAGGGCCATAATCATCAGAAATGGAGAAATCATCCCCATGTCTTCAGAATTCACCCCCGAGACTGAACGCCAGCGACTTCAGTACCTGGTAAGAGTCATGTAGGTTTGGCAGAGCGCTGCAGTGTCGGGGACGGCGTCGGAGCTGTTTTGGAGGAACATGTTGGTATTGACATGGGAACAGGCCCACAGCAATCAAACGACATATGGCAGTAACTCTCCCCCACATATACACACCTTCTGGATCACACCTCCTGGCTCTGTGTGCGACGACACACTCCACCTCCATGAATTGATTACTGTGTCTGGTTTTCTCCCATCTGTGACCAGCAGAAGACACGGCACGCTCTGTTTCCTTTAATGGTTTGGTATATACAAAAATGAAAGGTGGTGTTGAAGAACGCAGATACCTTCCTTGGCCTGCTACTCACTTTCATTTAAACAGGGGCTCAGTCTGAATCACGTCGTGAGAAGGATGGCAGCCCCGAGATCCTGCTGACACACCACTTACTTCGTGCTCAGATATGAAGTCTCAAGGGCTTTGGAGGAGATATGCAGGTGTCAGAAAATCTGCTTCTACCCTGAAAATAAATTCTCCATGTAGATAGATCACTCTCTTTAGGGTGAAATTATGACAGGGCTGTAGAGGGGCTGTGTGGTTTTTCAGATCTTAAGAATTTGTGCTTCACTCAAAGATTTGAGTTTTCTGGAAAACAGAATAAACTTTCTTCCCTGCTCTCAAATGGCAGGCGTAGGGCATTAGGCTTGGAATCTCAGTTCAGTGACTTTGGCATCGTCCTAGATTGCTTTTGGTGGGGAATCTTAGGGAGAAAACTGTGTGAATAGTTGTTTTCTGGATGAAACACTTTCTTGCCAACTGACTTTCTCTTTAGACAACACAGTGAAAGCAGTGACCCTCTCTCTGCTCTTAGGAAAGAATTGATCCAGTCTGCACAAAAAGGAATTTATTCATGTCTCTGAATTTCAGCGTGTGTGGACTGCCAGGATTTGATTACTCTGGTCACTTTAGATAGTAGCTGTGTTGCTTTTGGTAGTTGTCTAGTACATAAAACAGCAGGCATCCAAAACCAATGTGAAACCACGTCTTCACTCTTTCACTGACTATTGTTTTCTAACTTTCCTGTTGTTATTTTCAAGTGGATAAACTTGAAGCCACTCCTAGGAGCCCAGAGTTTGGAGTGCTTCATTTTCTTTGGCAGTCCAGGAAGATGGAAGGGATCCTGCAGCCGTCACAGGAGAGCTTCACTCTGGTCCCAGCTCTTGCCAGTTGGGTAGCTTTGTGCAAATCTCTTAACCTTTCCAGGCCTCAGTTTGTCACTTACAAATGGAGAACTAGATTAGAGTGTCACCAAGGGCCTTTGAGCTGCCAGAGTGCCTCCCAAGTAGAGTTATAACAGCTGGCCTCCTTGCCACCTGTCTGGTTTTCTCCAATCCATCTTCCATAAAACCACACAAGTGATCTAATCCTGGCCCTTGTCACTCCTCTGCCTAAATACCTTTGGCTCCCCACAGAGCACAGAATGTGGGCCACACGTGGCACACCCAGAGTCACGGTCCCCATCCACCTCTCCCTCATCCTTTCACTGTTGTCCCCATTTCCACCTTGCATCTCAGGCTGTGGCCACAGAGAATTGCCGGGACACCGTGATCTCTCTGACCTCTGTGCCTTTGGAAATAACGTTCTGCCTGGATGACCTACCAGAAAAACTCCTCATTCTTTGAGACCCAAGCACAAGTGTCACTTCCTCCAGGAAGTGTCCCCTCACCTCTCCAGGGGGTCAGTCTCCAGTGCTCACACAGAGCTGTGTAGAGGCCTTCAGAATACAATACTGTATTGCTGGTTCCGATCTCTGTCTCCCCTTCCAGACTGAGTCCTGGAGGACAGGCCCCTTACCGAGTCACCTCACATTGCCAGTCCCCAGCACAGGGGAGATACTGAGTCGGGATTTGTAGACTGAAAGAAAGAAGGAACCAGTATTCATACTGATGTCTGGATCATTACCACACAGTACTCACCCCTTTACCTATCCCCCACCCCCCCACCCCTGCCCCAAACCTGTCACAGTGGGCGCCTGGCCTTTGATGGTACCCTGTCTTCATTACTTCCTTGCTCCTTAGTGAAAACTATTTCCTGCTAGAGGCAATGGTGAATAACAGGTTAACTTTTTTCTTTTTCTTTTTTTTTTTTTTTTTTGAAATAATTTTGCATTTTCATGTTACAAGAATAGTACAAAGAGCTCAAAATGTTGACTTTTGAGGAGGGATGGGAATGCTGACATTTTTCAGATTCCCGAATATCGGTACTCTATTTTGGAATAAGATGTGTATGGCTTCAGACCTCAGCTTTGTCACGTAACTGTGTCTGATTTCAACAAGGCCCTTCCGTGATCCCCTGCTTCATCATCAATAATGGGTAGAGAAAAGCTCAGAAGGCAGGTGTAAGAATGAAATGAAATCATATGTGCAGAATTCTTTTGTGGCACCTAATACTCATTTGGTTCTTGTTTGATGAATCAAAGTCTTGCCATTTCATATCCTACTGGTCCACAAACCACCGTAATATATTTTCCTTGTTTTTACTTAAGAATCACTCCTAATGTTCCTACGATTAATGTGTATTTTGCTGTCCCTCTTGAATAATCAGTGTGGACACTATGGACCCACAGAACTGAGCCTAATGTCTGAATTTCTAAAAGGTAAGGACACTGTCCCCATTCTTTTTAATTCTTATGCGTAAATCACATAGGTTTCTCTTATTTATAACTAAAACTTTTCTCCCTAGACAGCAGAAGGGTAAATGAACAAAACATGAATTATCCTGGTTGCCCAACTTCCTGAAATGAACCAATCCAGTGATAATACTGACATGCTCTATGAGGCAAACCTTTGTGACGTATTAGAGAAAATTAGGGGATCCATAGCATAAAATAACCTGTGGTTGAAATCTTTACGGTAAAGTAGTTGAGAGAATTAGGAGGTTTATCATGTTGAAATATTGAAAATAATATCAATCAGAGGAAAACAGAAGTGTGATATGTACTTCTCTCAGCTCAGCCCTGCCTTGAGCTCTATGACCTCTAGTCCCTCACACGGTATCTCTGAGTCTCCTTCTGTCCTGAGTGAAATGTATAGGAATACCTGCCTTGAAATATTCATTATATGTTCTGAAATTAAAATGAGAAGGAATCCCATGGTAATATTAAATACAGTATATACCTTATATTTTTGAGTGCATTTCATTTTTTCAATTCTTTTTTTTTTTGAAACAGTTCCCTTGAACTAATTATGAATCAGTTTAGTGCAGTTATAAGTGTAATATCGTTTACATGATTTAAACAAGTTTGTACATACGTGGAAAGTTAACAATGTATTCTTTATTCTTCGATCAAATCAAATTTTGTTTTTATGATGTGTGAAGAATTATTTATGACAGAATTATTAAAACTTCTAGGTCCTTAGAGACTTGATTTGAGCAGCTGTCGGGGGTCCCAGGGCTGTTTGACTTGTAGAAATGACTTGTAGGTTAATGATTTCCTTGGAGGTAGGGAAGGTTGAGAGCTCTTTGTACATGAACAGTTTTGATCCGTGTGGAAGATGAATGTTCTTGGTATGCACAGTCTGGATGTTTCGGGATTAGAGAACCGGAAGCAGATGACAAGGTGATGCATGTGGCAGGCACATTAATTTTGTTTGGTCTTGCATCCCGACCTCAGAGGACCTCTCGTGCAGCTCTCTGGGTAATGTGAACTTTGTTCCGTAGATTCTTGGGCAGGGTGATTCATCACGCAGGACTGAGGGTTTGATGTGCTCACACAGAATGTGGCAGGTGTGTGAGGAAGGGGTTGGGGCGATGCACTTCTGCCCCTGCAGCCAAGGAGAGCTGAGGATTCCACAGGCGTGAATAAGCCTTCTTCTCCTTCTCCTCCTCCTCCTCCTCCTCCTCCTCCTCCTCTTTTTTAAATGTTTCCAGGGTGATTGAAATAAAATATTTAATGGGGTCCACCAACCTAGACAGATGGAGTCAAGGCCCAGATAGGACGGAAAGTGGTCTGGTTTGTGGATGGTTCTCACCAGAGTTGACTGCTCTGATGCTGTGGCCTCTAGGAAATCACCCCCATCTTTGCTTCAGGTGACAGCCTGAAATGGGTCTTCCTCAGGGAGACCCCTATAGCCTGTAGGTGTGAGACTGATGGCTCCCCTTCCATTCTGCCCACACATACCTAAAAACTCTGATTTGATTACATTAAGATGTGTTGGTACCATCCAACCTTCAAATAATGTACTTCTGTCCTTGCTGATACTCCAACCCTGCAGCTGATTCTCATCAAGGGCAATATACAGAAGAGATGGAAGTGGGTTTCAAATACACGTGTGATACACACACGTGCAACATTGTCTGAGATGATTTCTTGTGGTGTCCTTGGATCTGCCCCCAGCCTCCTACAACAAGTTTGATTCTGTTTGCCTGCCATTTCCCTGTTGCTGGGCTTGGGGAGGTTTCAAGAGGATAGCTTTGTGCCTCTTGGCTCTCTGGGATTTTTCATGGTCAAGAGTTACCTTCCCAAAAGTATAGTCTGTAAGCCCGAACCTGCTTCTGAGAGGCTATCCTCGGATGAGTCAAGTATGCTAGTGGGTAAAAAGTGACCGACCCGTCACCTGGACATCGCACTTAACCTTGAGAGCAGGTTGTTAAGTCTAGGAGTCTGGCTTTAGTTACAGGGAAGCAGCTGCACCCACCACTCTGCTTTACTTGATGACCGAGTTGTGGAAAATTCCCATTTAACCCCCTTTCGCAAAACTGCATGTGAGTTTCAAAATTTCTAATGAAAAAATGGCAGGTGAAAGTGGTTGATGTTTTTCATATTTCGTGTATGCTCCATTGATGACACAGGTGTCATGAAGAAGCCAGGATTTTAAACTGGCACAGCACAGGGTTTTAGAGGCAGAGTTTATATTTGGCTGCTGCAGGGAAGACTCTGCAGACGTAAGCCCTTCTAACTGGACCGCACCACTTCCAGAGCCTTGGTTTTTTAAATGAATGTAAATGGATATTTTGTTTACTCCAAGTTGGGAGGAGTCAGACTTGATGTTGAGGAGTTTTAAACCTACTATGCAGATCTAAGAAAATGGATTCCATACAGCTGAACAAAATAATCACGAGACTGAATCCCTACATTTTCTTCTTTAAAAAAAATTAGTCTTTCTGCGCACTTGCTACACCTATGTAATCTTTAGATTCTCGAAAGCCCTTGTTCCCCCCGCCAAACATTCTGAATAAAAAATTGGGCACATAAAGCCAGAGCCATCTGTCCATAGGGTCCCTTAAGAATTGATCTTGGTGTGTAGAAGCAAGATAATGTCATGAATCCTTTAAATCTGTTAAAGTTAAATATGCTTTGAGAGAGGTACATGGGATTTACTGAGGTTTGTTAGGGCAAACATTTAACTGTCTTTAAAATATGTTCTGTGCTTCAGTTGCTTCCTTTGTGAAATAGGGTAATTACTGGACCCTCACAGGACTGGCATGAGGATTAATGAGTTAATATTTGTAATGTGCTTACAACAATGCCCAGAACAGAGACAAAATAAACTCTCTTAGTTTTCAAATCTAACTCTATAGGAAGAACATTTTCTATGGCCACCCTGCCATCAGAACCACTTCTGTGGCCTTTTATAAAATGCCTAAATTTCATTTGTACATGCAAAGAGATTGAAGATATGTGGGCATATCCTTTTTTGCTGACATGAGTTGTTCTCTTCAAATGAATGCCTTTCCCCAGAGTTTTCCTTAGGAAGAAAAAGCATTAAGCAAATGAATATGGAAACCTTACGTGTTTTATGTAAATGAATATTTTTACTCCTTATTCTATACATTACAGTGTTGTAGAGTTGACAGATCTAGGCAATTTTGTTTAATATATCCATTTGCACACCAGTTTCCATGTAGCTCCTTTATCATAAGATATAAATTTTACAATTTTAAAGTCATTTTAGGGGCATGTAACTTCTCTCTGGTTAATCAGTATAGTCCCATGTAGAAACTTAAATGTGAACCTTTCTTGACATCCACATAAACCAGACAGAATTTCATCAATATTCAATTCTATAATAGCACGTGTATATATATACATATATATGTATATATATATGTGTGTATATATACATATATGTGTATATATATATACACATATATACATATATGTGTATATATATATATATATATATATATGTATATATATATATATATATGCATGCTTGGTTCTTGTTATTTTGAGATTTTCAAGGACAAATTAAGACTGAGAGAATTCTGAGAGAATTCTTTATGAAAGATTCCATCCAACCCATGAATATTTCGATCTTAGCCATTTTACATTTTTCCTTTTTTTTTTTTAACCCAAACCATAACATTCTATTCCTGCCCTGTAAATCAGGCTGCCAGCCTTGGCTCTGGAGGAGCCATATCATTTGACCATTAGTCTGACCATCAGTGATTACCAGTGGTTTGGCAGACGTTATTAATTTCATTTCATTCGTGACCTTAGACTTTGTATCATGATAAATCATCTTGAAATGTAAGGCTTTTATTCCTCTTCTCATATAATCTGACAACTTTTCTTTTTCCTTAAGGGCACGAAAGAGAAGCAATTACTCTTTTTTTTTTTAAGATTTGTGTTAAATACTGAAAATCCTCATTTTGATAACTTCCTTTTAAATATTGAAAGATCTAAACATTTACAAAATTAATTCAGATAAAAGTTTTCTAGTTAGAGGACTTTACATAGTATTTCCTGTTACAGAATCTGCCCTGTCATTTAACACATGAGTATTTTTACTTTCCATATTCTGCTGATGGGAATGGAAATTAGAACAACTACTTTGAAAAGGGGTTTGGCAGTCACTCCTGAAATGTAGCATCCCGTGGCCCAGCAGGTCCACTCCGAGGTGTGTCTCTAACTGGAGTATGTATAAACACCCAGCCAGAGACTAGGATGTGTATAGCAGTACTGTTTGTAATAGCCCAAACTGGAAATTATCCAAATGCCCACCGAGAGTCGTATGGATAAGTAAATGTGGCAGAGTCACAGGATGGAATGCTGTGTAACACTGAGGATGAACAAGTTGTAACTCCACACAACAACATGGATGAATCTCATAGGCTAAACATCCAGCAAAGGGGGCAGCCTGCAGGATTCCATGGGAAGTATAGAGACGGACAAAACCAATCTGCAAGTTGGGGTAGTGCTTCCCTTGGAGAGACCAGCAGTGATTGGGGTCCTTAGGATCCTGGGATCCTGACCCCAGGGTGCGGGCAACGTTCTGTTTCTTGACCTGGATGCCAGTTACATGGGTATGTTCAATTTGTGAGAATTCATTGACCCGCATGTGTATGATATGAGCACTTTGCTATATGCATATTATACTGTGTTGAAAAGTGAGGTTTTTTTTATGCAAAGTACTTATTTTATTTAACTGTGTATTGCCCTTTGTAGGAGGGGCCCTCCTTGGTGCCCTGCAGGAGCCCCAGGTGAAGTGGTGGGAGAGGTTCCCCAGGAAGCCACCTCTCTGCTCCACACTCTTCTCTCCTACGAGCAGCTCCCAGAGCGCCTGCGTGCATCTGCCTCTGCTCTTGCTGCACTCTCCCCAGAGTCCTTGCCTGACCAGCTGTTAAGATTCTCTCTGACCCCAAGATTCTCTCTGAGAGCTCCACTCTTTGTCCCTTATCCCTGGGAATATCACAATTTCTACTTACAAGCCTTCTTTACTAGTGTGTGAGCTCTGAGCAGAAGGGCCTCTTTTTTCATTCTTTGAATTCCTAGCCCCTGGCACCTAGCACACACAGGAGCTCATGTGTTAGTTGCATGAATTCCTTTGGCTGCATACCTGGAAACCTGGGACAGTCTCCTCATTGGCTGACACCACTCTGTGGCAAACTGACCACAAGGCAGCAGAAGGAAATTTTATTAAAAGAAGGAAGCATTTTATGTTCCCCAGCAGGCAATTTTGAGTAACCTCAGGACCCACCGGTTCAGTGTCTGCAGGGATCCTGCTGCTCAGTCTCCTCCCATGACCTTTACATACATATCGCTCTCTGGGATCCAGGGTCCTGTTTCCACTCCCTTTTTCTCCCTGCCTTGCCAGGTGCTCATAGCTCTTCCCCAGTCCAGGAGGGTGGAGCTCAGGTCCATGTGCTTTGGAGTGAGACAGACCTGGATTCAGGGTACTCACCCACTCTGCTCTTGTGAGAGGCTTCCTCTTCAGTCTTGTTTCCTCCTGCTATAGCTCAACCCCTCTGTGACTCAGAGACTCTCACTGGGATGGGATGGTTGTGTTTCTTCCCAGTGTGGTGCTCACCTCCCTACCCTTCCCTTGAAGCTGTTTTCTGCCCAGGACTAGAGAGGAGAGTAGTCAGAAGGAGACGTCCGATCCTCTTTCCCCATCCCTGCTGTCCTGCCACTTCTTGGCACAGCGGGTTACTCCAGCCTCCTTTGCCTAGAAAAGATGTCTCTTCTTCTTGTCCCTGGCCAGACAGAACCATGTCTAGAAGTTTGTTTTCATTAGTTGCCTAGATACTAAGTGATAAAGTTATGTCCACCCCTCTTTTTAGCAAAGCTGTGCTCTCCAGGGTCCTTAAATTGCTTGGTGACTTGCCTTTGGTTTTGCCCCCCCCATGCTATTTATGGCATACACACTAACGACAGGAGTACCTCCAACCCTCTCCCCTCAGTTAGGAGCATTCTATTATGTTTCCTTGAGGGAAAGCCTCAAAATTTAGGATAAAAATGGCGGTACAAAAAGTAGTCCATTGTTTTTTAGCCTGGGGCAGGCCAGCACACTTTAAATTAGATTTTAGTACAAAATAATGTTTCTAAGTTTCTAGTTGGCATGCTTATTAAGTAGAGAAGAGACATAACATTATTTAGATATTCTTAGGATTGTGAAATATGATGGGATTTTAAATGGTAAAACCACACACATGTGGTTTTATAGGGATGTATCGCATTATAAAAAGTTAACTAAATATAAAATATGGTAACTTGTGTTCAAGATTGTTTTTAACTTTCTTTTAACCTTAGTTTTAACTTTTTTGAAAGATTGAAAACTATGTTGTATTATTTTGTAACGTTGAAACAATCACTGAAAGCAATTGTGTAAAGCAGGTTAGGATGTTCTGGATTCATTGTTTCAGCAAACACTTACTTAGAGCCTTACGGTGTTAATATGCCTAGCACTAGAGTGTAGGTAAGGTTTTAAAAATAATGGACATATTTATGTGTAGCTGGTATTGCAGCACCATGCAGATGTTTCTAACGTGCATATATCCAAATAGCATCATCAAAGAGAAAAATATAAAATATGTCTAGCCTATTGAATAAATAAGGAATGTTTAGGAGTGTCCAGAATTTTTATTTTGCAGGTGGATCTGGGATCATAATGTGTGCTTGCTCCCTTCTTGGTTTTCCATCCTGCCAAAGTCCACATTTTTAATTGGCCAGCCTCCCTAGGAAATGTGCTTTGGGAAGGGGTGGTAGTCATGTGTATATATTTAGAAGCTGCCCAGGTCTGAGCAGTGGAGTAGAATGTGCCCAAATTGTCCATGAATCTTACAAGTTTGGACTCAGGAAATCATTGGGTTTGTGGCTGAAAGGAACCTAACAAATTCCTACTCCCACGTTTTACAGACTTGAAACTTTGGGTGTGTTGCTTGCATTGAATTAGACGTAAAGTCACCTTTGATGTTCAGGATTCCAGAATGCTGACCTGTGCAATGCTTCCCATGGGGCAGGCCAGCATAAATGAAGTCATTTACGCTAACTAGTTACATCCCTTGCATGCTGGGCAGGCTCTGAGAAGAAGTTTCTGAGTTCCCAAGTAGTTGGGCAACTCTGCTTCTGAGAACAAAATGTCTCTGTGATTGCCTGTTGGGACACAGTGGGCTTCGTTGTCCCCTACCCTGGAGCCTGGCCCCTGCCCTGGTTGGCCCTTCCCAGTGACTTTAGCGTTCCCTCAAATGACTGGAATAAGAAGGGGCAGTGAAGCTTCTTGCAACAGTTTTCTGAAACCCAGTTTAAAAACTGGGTTCTCAAAATATAATTTTTAGGGTTTTTTTTAAACACAAGTAATCCATATTCAGTGGAAGAAATGTTCATGAATATGGGTAAGTTAAAAAGAAAATTGTCATAGCATTTTATAATGTTTTGGTGAATTTGAGAGTGTGTACATATATAAGTTGAAGCCCCAACCCAAATGTGCTGAATTTGGACATAGGGCCTTTACAGAAGTAATTAAGGTAAAATGCGGTCATGAGAGTGGGACCCTGATCTGATAGGATTAGTGTGCAGATAAGAAGAGACACCAGAGAGCTTGATTTATCTCTCCATGAGGATGGACAGGTGAGGATGCAGTGAGACGGCTCCTTTCCACAAGCCGGCCCCAGCCCTCACCAGACAGCCAATCACCAGCCAGCCCTCACCAGGCAGCCAATCACCAGCCAGCCCTCACCAGGCAGCCAATCACCAGCCAGCCCTCACCAGGCAGCCAATCACCAGCCAGCCCTCACCAGGCAGCCAATCACCAGCCAGCCCTCACCAGGCAGCCAATCTACTGGCACCTTGATCGTAGACCAGCCTCCAGAGCTGTGAGAAATAAATTTTTGTTGTTTAAACCCTCCAGTCTATGGTATTTTGATATAACAGCCCGAGTTGACTAAGACCATATATGCAAACTTTTTGAAGTATTGCACAAAAAGACACACTAATGAGCAGAAGTGCACTTTTCTCTGAAAACCAACTGCTATGTATCCCATTATATTTTTGCATCTCATTTTTTATTAACCAACCACCTGTTTGCTCCACTTGTACTTTGTTCTTGAGTTGTTGTTTTTCTTTAACACCAGTAATTCCATCAAGTCTGACAAATGCAACAGTCATGAGTATGGAAAGTGTTGGTTAGGAGGCTTGCAATTAGGATATGGATGGTGGTTTTAAAAAAGAATAAAAATATGTCATAGGCACACATGGACTACACATAAATTCTGTGGCGGGCATGACTGTGACAGAAAAATGTATGCATGCAACATGTGAAATGTGCTGTGGCAATTAGCAAGAAAGGAAGGAAAATAGAAAAATCTAAGGAGGTGACATCAGTACCAGTGGGGGATGAATATTACAGTATTTCCTCAGAGCTAAGATGCTTTTTTTCATCTTCTGACATATATGAGGTTGGGATATTGTACATCTGATTGCTGCTGTCAGCCAGGTGGCAGGCATGATGTGGATATCATCTCCTGGGCGTGTACAGACATCAAAAGAGCAGCACAAACTTGTGGGATGGGCATCCATCAGCTTGAAAGAAAGCACTGCAGACAAAAATGAGACACTCTTTCGGCTTCATTGGAGCCAATTAGTTGTGTGGAGGGACATGGGGGGGAGGTGTAAATCGGGCTTGTTCTGCCACAGCCTGCAAGTGGGAGTCAGGAGTAAGCGGGCTCTAAATCATGGCAAAGCTCACTTAAGAACTTCGTACCCCTGGCTTTCCACTCTTTTGTGGATTAGTTAAGAAATGCTGTATCACAGATGCTTCCATGGAACTCAGGCCACTATTGTGTGGAGAATCATGACCACGAATGATTTAGAGTTGAAATGAATGAACGATGAGAGCTATTGGCTTCCAAAGGTGAAAAAGTTTTGGAAAAGCATAGCCAATATCCTTCAGTTCTATATTCCTTTTTAAACACACACACTAGAGAGTAAAAATTGGCATGAGTCTGAAAGTGCTCTTTCAAAAAGCATAAAATAAAAATCTGAAGTGGTAAGAAAGCATTGTGCATATTTAATTGGCAGTTTTTATTTCCCTTTCTTAGAAGTCATCAAATAATGGAGCAGCTAATACAGGGCATCTTAGAATTGATGAAGTATAGTAGCCTCCTGTTACGATGGGAGAAGCAAGCAGTTTGAGTCCCTGAGAGGCTCTGCATGGGAAGGGGCTACAGATGTCACAGTATTTAAGGGCCCTTTGAGCCTGCCTGTCCTCAAAGGGAGAGGTGAGACTGCCCTGCAGAGGAGTTCCCGGCCACCCTGCAGACACCCGCCTCGGCAGAGCTTCTGATACAAGTGCCCGGGTAAATGTGTCCTGGCAAAGGGGGTACCTGGGTAAGGCATCATCAGAGGACCCACTTACGTGCCTGTTAGGAGGCAAAGCACCTGGAACTCTGCACATTTATGCCTTTTAGTCACTTGGGTTGGTGAAGAAATGTACTTAGGAATGGCCTTTGGATACCAGCTGGTTTGTTAATAATATTTGTGTGTTGTGTATCTATATTTACACACACACATGCTCATTTATATCTAGTCATCACTCAGGATTCAGGCGGGATTTGTTCCAGGACCAAATCCAAGGGCGCTCAATGCCCTTATATGAAATGGTATAAAACACTGCATACAGTTGGCCTTCTGCATCTGCTGAGGTAAAACTCAGATACGGAGGGCCAACGGTGTACATCTGTGTCTAATACAGAGATCTGTCTGTATATGACACAGTTCACATAAGCTCACGCTCTCATACACATTGTTTGATAACCTGCTTTTTACGAACATATCCACTCTTTCCATGTCATTATATGTGCTCTATAGCATCATTGTAAATGGCAGCATTGAATTCTTTTGTATGGATTTATGCTAGTTTTTTTAATCACTCGTATTATTAAATGATTTCTTCTCGTTACTTATTATAAATAACATCAGGAACATCTCTGTGGCCAAGCTGTATGCATATCTGTACTATTCTTAAGCTGGACCCTCATGGGGACCTATTTGTGCTTTAGACTTTGTGTGGTCTGGGTGCGACAAGATCAGAGGTCTTTCGTTGCCTCTTTACCGTCGTTTTTTGTAAATGTGTGTCTGGGTAGGTTAAAGGGCCAACATAAGGGTTAGGATGGGAGTGTGGGCATGACATTAAACGTGGGCTCTAGAGCCACCCAGTCCTGGCTGATAACCTTGGGCTAGATGCCTTACCCTCTCTAGGCCTTTAGTTTCCTCATTTGTAAACTGAGTCTATGCCACATGCTTTGTAGGATTGTTGGAGCTGTAACATAAGGCATATCATTTGGTATATAGTAACCCCTAAATCAGTGTTCATCCAGCTTGGGAGGTGAGGCGGGGTGACACAAAAACTCCTTCTAATACAGTCCCCAAGTTCTGAGAGATGATAAAGGGTATATAATAGATGCTGCTATTCATTGATTTTTTTTTTTTTTTATGCCTCTGTTCCTTAGTTTTCATGGGTGGACCAAAATAAAGAAGAAATAATAGTATCTACCCTGTAAGCACAGATGGCTTTGGGACTTGTGTGGTCACACAGGGCCCTGGGCTGGACTTAATGCTCTGCTGTCACTGTCTTGAAATTCTTAATTTTGAAGAGAGGCTCCATATTTCCATTTTGCACTGGGCCCCACAAATTATGTAGCCAGTCCTGCCCATAAGGTTGTTGGGAGGGTGAAATGAGGACTCACAAAGTACTTGGCATAGGACTCAGTAATCATTCGATGAATGTAATTATTTTCTTCTATCGACAGAGTCAACCATGGGAAGTGCAGTATAGACATCATTGTTAAAACAGTGTGAGATAAATATATAGTTAATCTCATTGTACAGATAAAGAAACTAGGCCTAAGAAATTAACCCACTAAAATCACACAGCTTATAAATTATACACTTGGATTCAAACCCAAGTTCGTCTCACCCGAAACCCGTAGCATTGACTTGCCCTATGAAATATCAGTTCCTTCTTTCCTGGAGAACCTCTCTTTAAAACCCAGTGTTTACGTGTCCTGATCCACATCCGCAGCCAAGCCTCATCCCCAGCTGAGGCTTCAGAGCCCCTCAGAGATGATCCAGAATTCCCATCAGTCCTGGACCGTGCTGGGGCTCCCGCAAACAGTAAGGAACACTTCCCCTCCTCACCCGCAGTCCTGCCCTGTCCCCACGCCTGCTCAGAAGCACGGGCTCAGAGTTCCATTATCTGGCCACATCCGACCAGCCTGGTGACAGAGCAGCTTGCTTCCTTTCATTCCTGATACACTTAGCTTCTGATGACTAATTTCCAACTAATACCCTGAACCACCATGAGAATCGGCAGGAGATCTGCCGGTGTCAGTTCCTGGGACAGAGGCTGTGGGAGACGCCTATTTCCAGGAGACTGAGGACATGGCCATCTGTCCTGTGGCAGGGATCCCTTGCTTTCCTACAGTGTCAGGCCATGATTTACTCTGCCCAGTCTTTTCTGTGCCAGAGAGAGAGAGCGAGAGAGAGAAGACCCATTCCACCACGCTCTATTAACAGGCGGACGGTGTGGTACGGGAAGCTCCAGGGCAGGCTTGCTTACGGTGTGTGGCCTCTGAGCAGGGAGGTTAACACTTGAGCATTTCATCTCTTGGTGAGCTGGAGCTGAATTTTGAACGTGACAATGAGACTGTTTGTTGTTTCAAAGCAATTCCCTAAGTGGCTGTTTGCTCAAGACTTTTTTGTAGTGTGAACAGGGATTTGGGGGAGGGGAAGACGCCATCTGTTCTGGAATCGTCGTCCAATTACATGATCAAATTACTGCAGAGCAAAATGGAGGGCGTCCAACAGAAAGTTCCTGTCTGGTGTATCCACCCCAGTCCGCTCTCTGAGGCCATTGTGTTGATGTGAAGACTCACATGCAGGTTTCAAAGGCAAGGCCATGGTTACTAGGACTCTGAGCAAGAGAACAGAGAAAGCCGATGTAGAGAGTCAGGGTGACCTGTCTTGCCTCGTCAACATGCCATTGAGGAAAGTGAAACATCTTGGATTTGAATTAAAAAGTGAACGTTGGGAGACACTCAGTCTCTTTTCCTGATGACTTTGGGGATACATGTCTCTGATTACAATTTATCGTATCCAATGAAAAGGTTACATCCCTTTATAAGTTAAGTTGGTGATTTTTATTTGCTAAAATTCTATTTTTATTGAGATTCTTAAATCTATTTCCCTTAAAATATGACACCAATTTTCTTGTTTTTGAAATACGGCTTGTGTCGATTTGCAAAACATCCTCAAGTCTTGTTTATTTCTTCTAAATCTCCTTGTGGTGTTTCTTTTCTTTTCTTTTTTTTTCTTGTTGCTATTAGGCATTCATGCAGCCTCACTTGCTGGGAAATGAGTTTACACATTTGGAGTTTCCAAGGAGAGTGCAGAGGAAGGAACTTGGAAAGAAGATGCTCTACAGGGACTTTAATATGACAGGCTGGTAAGAACACTCCTTCCGCCTCAGCATGACCACCGTGTGTGTGAAGGACGCGTCACTGCTGTAACAAGCGACTTATGCAGTTTGAAGCAGGAAGTGCAGTCAGAGACTTGGGAGTGGTGAGGGGAGAGGGGCAGCACCACCTCTGCTGTTTGCGCCTGGGCACCGTTCTCAAATCACAGTTCTCTGCGTCTCTGAGGTCCTCCTTGGGGTCACAGTGCTGACGTAATTCCTCACTTCACACAGAGCAGGCATTTGGAGGCTTTCAAAACACATTAAACTTGATTTTTAGGTCAGGGGCTCAAAGGAATGGGCCCGAGGTTTATTGGGCCAGACTAGCTTGGATTTGAACCCCAACTCTGACCTTTCTACATGGGCAAAGTTGCATAAACTACTTCTCCCCTATGAGCCCACATTTCCATGGATGAAGTGAAAAAACATATATACTCTTTGAAGAGTCGTTGTAAGGACTTTAGGTAATGAGCTGTCCTCATTATTTTATTACATTCAAATTGAAATTAAGAATCTTGGCCGGCCTGTTTTAGTCCCCAAACACACCTACCCTGTTTCCTCGAAAATAAAACCTAGCCAGACAATCAGCTCTACTGCGTCTTTTGGAGCAAACATTAATATAAGACCCAGTATTATATTATATTACAATAATATAATAATTATATTATATTATAATAATATAATAATTATATTATATAAGACCGGGTCTTATATTAAATTTTGCTCCAAAAGACGCATTAGAGCTGATTGTCCGGCTAGGTCTTATTTTCGGGGAAATACAGTATCTAAGCACCACGACCATTTCTGTAGTATATTGGTAGCTAATGTTGACTAAGACCTCATCTATTTCTTCCATCTGAAAAAAATAGGTGTGATGATAAAGTACTTACATGTAATAGGGTTGGCAGGAGGATTAAATGAGAGAGCAGTACCTGGCACGTAGACATGAGAGTAGACATTTGCCCTTAGGTCCTGTGATCCTGACCACTGAGCCTCTTATCAGTCTGGAGGATAGCAGGAGAATGAGACAGTGGCCTCTTTCCTCGCCATATCTCCAACCCAAGCAAATAAGTAGATGCTGTCATCTCTCCTTCATTGACCAAAATAGCTATAACAAACGGTCACAGCCCAAATTCCCATGGTGATGACTTATAGGCTAGAACTCTCCTAATGTACGGTCTTAAAGTAACAGTAGAGCTATCCAGGGAAGAAAAGGTGTTGATCAAATGCACTTCTGGCTGTCCTTTGCCATCCAAAAGAAAAAATCCTCACCAGTATCCACTCTTCTTCTTCTTCTAGAACAGGGTCAGCAAACTATGGCTCAAAAGCCAAATTCCACCCACAGCCCCTTTCTATAAATAATTTTTTTTTTTAACTATGGCCACATTTGTTTGTGTACATTTGATCTTTCGCTGTCTTTACACAGTAACAGGCATTTGAGTAGTTGCATCAGAGACTAAGTGACCCACAAAGCCTAAACTATTTACCCCTGTTCCAAAATAAGAATTTATCAGAAAGGGTTCACCATACTTGCAGCTCCGACTCCTGGAATTTGGATGCCTTAGAGTCATTACCCTAAACTGACCTGGTTTTCTTTGCAAATTCATTTTTATTCAATTAGCAAAATCAGTACTTCTTACAGAAAAAGTTGAAGGTGAGGGCTCTTCTAGTTTGGAAAAGCATGGTAGAAAACCTACCATGGTCTGGATTTTGCAGAATTTGAAACAGTGAAAGGAAAGGCATCTCAGGTCAAGAGCCATGCGATTGTCAACACAGAAGTGAAAAGCATCTGGGAAATCAGACTGAGTTGGTATTGAGGGAACATAATCAAGGCTAAGAGAAGCCAGGCAGAGAAATTCAGATTTACTGTGGGAGGCTGTAGGTTACTTTTGTATGTTTCTGAGAAAGAGAATGAGTGATGAAGGCAATATTTTAGGAAGGTAGGTCTAAGAGGAGTTTGAAGGAGACTGACTATGAGAGAAAGCAGATTCAAGTAACCAGAAAAAAAGAAATCATAGAAATATTCTAAGTGAGGTCTCTGGGGCCAAATAGAGGGATGGAAGTAGAAAACAGACAAGGGAAGGAAATGAACAAGAAACTAGATGATTTAGGTCAAGGGATAAATCATTAATTACTCCAGTTATCTGTTTGAGTATATCTCTTCAACTAGTCGATAAACCCCTCAAGGGGAAGCCCCATGCGTCATCCTGTGTCTGACACATAGTAGACGGGCAACAATTACTTATTGGGTGGAAGGAAGAAATTGGCATTATTGACAGAAGCTGAGGGGGACAAGTTGACATTGTGGATGGTTGATGGGAATGAGGAGCTTGCATATGAGACATGTGGAACTTGATGCAAAGCTGGATGTCCGTTCTGTGCCAGAAAGGCAAATGAGATCTAAGCAGTCACAACAAACTTGGTAAACAAATGACTAAAGCTGACCTCCATTTTGTAATTTTTATAAAACGGTAAAAGCTTGGGGACTAGATTACAGCCAACTTTATATGCATCCAGTTATTCTCTTTTGCTCTTTTTTACATACACACGTGCACGCTAGCATGGTCCTAAGTAAATAAGCAGTCCATAATGGCTGTATTTAATGTATTAATATGAAACTCTACACTGAATAATTGAGGAACCTAGACCGAGAATGGCTTCCATCAGACATTGATTTGCTGATTTGTTTCAGTGTAGTTCCCTATGTGGCTGTTGGCTCCCAGCGTGGCATGAGCAGAGAGTTATGTACACCTTTGCGTGTTTCCTAACCTGTTCTTACTTTTGATTTGAAAATGATACTTAAGGAAAAGGAGAGCTCTTTACGTCATTGTTGGAAGAAGATGGGAAATTTAAAACCCACATAGACCGCTGCCTATATAAACTCCACCCCCACCCCCCAACTTTAATGAATTATTTTTAAAACTGTTTTTAACCTCTAACATTGTAACCTCAGATCTAGCAGTTATTTGGGACTTAAAAAACATCGGACCGCAATTTGCTGCCATTTTGAGTTGGCTATAGAAAGGGAAAGGCTGGCAATTCCTTGCAAAGGGATATGAGGGCCGTTGGCCTCTCTTCCAAAAGCCTTAAATTAGACTTGACCTTTGAACAACAACACCGGATGGAACTGTGCACGTCCATTTATGCAGATATTCTTTTCAATAAATATACAAGGTCTGACAATTAAGTTCACAAACTTGTTGCAACAATGTTGCTAACCTTTTTTTGATATCAAAGGGATGTTTCATTATGAATTTGTACCACCTGGACAAATAGTTAATACTATTTGGAAGTGCATGAAAAAGTTAAACTACCTGAACTTTTCACCAACAATTCATGGCTCTTGCATCACGACAATGCACCAGCTCACACAGCTCTGACTGTGAGGGAGTTTTTAGCCAGTAAACAAATAACTGTATTGGAACACCCTCCCTACTCACCTGATCCTGCCCCCAGTGACTTCTTCCTTTACCCAATGATAAAGGAAATATTGAAAGGAAGAGATTTTGATGACATTCAGGACATCAGGGTAATATGACAACAGCTCTGATGGCCATTCCAGAAAGAGTTCCAAAATTGCTTTGAAGGGTGGACTAGGCACTGGAATCGGTGCATAGCTTCCCAAGGGGAGTACGTTGGAGGTGACCGTAGTGATATTCAGCAATGAGGTATGTAGCGCTTTTTCTAGGATGAGTTCGCGAACTTAATCGTCAGACCTCGTGCAGTCAGCCCTCCTTATCCCTGTGTTTTGCATCCACGATTCAACTAATTGTGGATTAAAAACAGTATTTTCAATCTGTAGTTGGGAGTCTGAGGATACAGAGGGCTGACTGTGTGCCTTGTTCTATGGCATTTTATGTGGGGGACTTGAGTATCCACAGATTTTGGTATCTGCGGGGCTGCTATGACCAATCCCCTCAGGATGTCGAGGGACAACTATAGTTAAGTTTTTGGAGAATTAAAATTTATATGCAGATTTTCAACTGCTTGGGGTTAGTACCCTTAACCCCTGCGTTGTTCAAGGGTCAGCTGTACGTACTACCAGGTTGTTGGAATTAGTTTAAGGGGAACGGATGAGTATTTACTTGGAACGTATGATGCTCAAGGAGACAAATAAACCTTCACATAGTCTTTCTATCTATGTTTCTTTGTTTAGGATTCGCCTTGGCCTGTGAACTTGTTTCTCTGAAATCTTTCTAACAAGTAAAGGGTTCACCTGTTACAATGCTGTCTGTCTAATCCTTGTAGTAAATTGCTAGTAGTTGTGGAAATTTTTATGTCCTCCTTTGTCCTTTGCTAATGACGATAGTCATGGGGCTAGCTGACAGTTATTGGGAAAGCTAAGGGCCAGGTACTGTGAGGAAAGCTTTGCATGATTCCTTATATTTAACAACCCATGAGCTAGATACCTTTTACAGAGGAGGAAACTGAGGCACAGAGGCTACGTTGCTTATGATTACACAACTAGCAGGAGAAGCTAGGACGTGAACCCAGACAGCCTCACGTTAGGGTATACACTGTTTACTACTTTGCTAAATTGCCAAATGCTGAATGGCTCCTACTTGTTGTTCCCATTTTGCAGTTGAGCAAACTGAGGCTCAGAGGGAGTAGGTGGTTTGCTCAGCTTCCACCAATGCAAAAGTGTCAGGATAAGGACTAGAACCAGGCTTCTGACTCTTAGCCCCACGCTCTTTCTGATACAGTGCACCAGTTAACTTTTCTTCAGTGTAAGATGAGACATCATTATTCAGTTTTGCGCTACGAGGTAAATTTAAGCAAGGGACCTCTATCCACCAGGAGTGGTGTCTCCTTGACAGTCCTTTAGGGTTCAAGAGGATGGAACGAAGCACTTTGGGAGCTGCTGAGGCAGTAGCTTTTCTAGTTCTCACTCTGAACCTGTAGACCATTGGCCAAATGGAACCATGATGCTAAGAGCCTGTGTGTGATTTTGGGGTGCTGATAGTGGGGAAGATCCCCAAAGAACCAGATCTCCTGTGCTTAGGAAAATTGCCTGCTCTCATTAGAGAAGCATCATGCCAACATTCTGTGGTGTGTCTGCAGCAGGGAGGGTGTGGGAGAGGATGTCAGCTCTGGGAAGCCTTGTCTCATAATTAAGGATGAGTCTGTTGCCTCCTGGCGGGGATCCTTTCTCTCCCACCCTTGTGCTTTCTCAGAGACTGTGGAGCAGCTTGGCAGGCCCAGATTGTATAGAGGACAAAAGGTTACTGTCACCAGGACCTCCATAATGAAATCAGTCTCTTCTCTGTCTCCTCCACCTCCCTTTCTCCCTCTCCTCAGAGAGTTTGCCCAGTGGTTTGATTTACAAAGGCGTTTTCTTCACAGCACCCCCACCGCTGAGTTGGTCCCTGATGTGGCCCAGCTCTCACCTTCTGTGCCTGGTGTCATTGGTCCTGGTGCCAGAATCCCAGCCTTGCACTCAGTGCAAGCCTGTGCCCCCCGCCCCCCAAGCCCTTTGTGTCTGGCTGCGATTGCATGATGCAATAGCTGGCACCGTGAGCTCTCTGTTCTGACCTGCAGCCCTCTGAGCCGGCTCAGGCCATAATTTGCTGGCAAGCCTCTATGTTACCGAATTGAAACAACAATTTCTCACAGCTGGCTTTGTGGCACCAGGTCCCTGCTCCTGTGCCTGCTGGAGATTTCACTCTCTCATGTAAGATCAGTGTTCGTCGTGCTCTTTGTCCAGCCACATGGGGTGATGAGCAAGCCGGGGGCCCAGGAGGACATTCACATGGGAGGGGGGCTGCAGCTTCTTCACCCCTGGCGTCGGGCCAGAGTCTCCGGCAGCTGTTCCTGGGCTGATGGGATTTGTAGAGAGAGAGCGAGGGCCAAAGAGGAAGAGAAGGCCATCGTGTGAATGCGAGATTGCTTCCAGATGGTCCTGGTTATGAGTAAAGTACACCAGAATTCTTTCTTTAAGCAAAGCCTTTCTAATGTTTATGATGGTCTGATTTCAGGGGCTAGGAGGGAACGTAACTTGAGATGGCACGGCTTCTTAGTAATGCCCTTACAGCTTTAGGAGATAGGCTCCTTGGTACTGGTCCTTGTTCTGCCAAAATTCTGGGGCCTTTCTTATGTTCTGAGCCTAGGTCTCTCATTTATTTGTAAAATGCTTCCTTTGCCCCTTGCTGCCAACCTCTGTGTCAGATGGGGGATGGGCTTTTACTGTGCTTTTCAGAACTTCTGGAAAAGACAGCTTTCATTAGAAAAATTCCAGAGATGGTAACCTTTGATTTTTTATCTCTTGCAGTCCTTAACTCTGTATGATTCTAACTTGATGACACAGCAGGGTAATTTTCCCTTCCTGTATTTCCCTTAAAACTATGAGCAAATCAGAGGATTTTTCCACTGGGAACAGACTGGGGTCAACTACCATTTTCTCCTTTTAGCATTCATTACGTTTATTAAGGCAAAGGAAAGTCTTTTCTGTGTGCTTTCCAGCACCGTGGCCACTAGCCACACGTGGCCTTTTCAATTTATACTAGTTCAAGTTAAATACAATTAAAATTCATTTTCCAAGTTTCACTAGCCACATCTCAGTTGCTGAGTAGCCAGAATGGGACAGTGCAGATAGAAAACCTTTCCGTCATCACAAAAAGGTCTACTGGGTGGATGACAATGCAGTTGAGATAATATAAAGGTGTGGGTCTAGTTGGGAGGACGCTGCGCGGAGCTCTCTGTAACTAAACATCCCAACAGCAAAGAGTTAAAAAAGCACAGCCAGGGAGAGTGGAATGGTGTGACCACATTCTATGGCTTCTGGCCCTGCTATTGCTAGATTCTGAGTCAGCTCGGGGATGAGCTTCCGTCTGCTTTTCAGATCTTAGGAGCATCAGTCCTTATGTTTAGGGATGAACTCCCCCAATGGTCCCTCAGTGGCAAACCTGAAGGGAGATCCATCTCACTGGCCCTGGCCAGGGCACACCTCTCTCCCTGCGTCCCCTCGACCTCCTACACTGGTGCCAGCCGTGGGCACTTTTGTTCCACTTGCTTTCGCTTTTACTTCTTGGAGAGTATTTCAGACCCTGAGGATTGGATTAAAACGCAACTTCCTTGCCAACCACTCCCATTCTGTTTGGGGTGACCTTTATTCTTGATCTGCAGGCTGGAGCCCAGCTTGGGCGAGAGGTGCAATCCCACAGCCTCAGGCTGCTTACCAACGGTCCCGCGCGCTGGAGGCAGCTCCAAGCATGGCCCGGCACTGCCGGCTCGGGCTTCACACACATGGTAGATCCAGCTTCTACCTTACTCTTCATGGCTCTTTTCAGCGCCCTCTGACAGCATAGCCAGGTAGGCTGACAGGGACGTGGAGAAGCAGACTGAGAAACGCCGCAGAGTGCTTTATGAAGCCAACTCCAGAGCTGCACCTCATTTAATATAAATTGATTTATTGAATCAAGCACAGAAGCCCTGTTACAGAAACCCTGGGCTCTGTCCTCAGGAGGACCACCTAATAAAGCAGCCCCAACTGACACTCCTCATTAGCTTTTCCACTGATCCCCAGGCAGTTTTTAAAGGGACAGTGTCCCTCTTTTGGGCCGGAATTTATATGTTGGCCATGCCTGTGGGTCCAATTAGCTGAGCATTATTACTCTTACTTGGAAAGCCTGCATTTTCTAACAGCGTGACTCTTGAGTTTTACAGAGTAATTGGAAAATTCAAACCTGTCCTTTCCCCTATTTTTGTTTTTAATCACTTTTCACCCATCTTTGGAAATGTACCTGCAGATGTCTCTCTGACTCGTGGTGTTGGGCGCCGGAAGGATTTCTCAGTCCCACCCCAGCGCGAATCCCGACCTTATGTTATGCCACAGCCCTCACGGGGAGGCTTCGCAGACTCACCAGAGAATTTTATAATTACTTCGCAAGAAAGCAGGCCTTCCTCTAGTTAAGCCTGGTATTAATTTCCTCCCAGCAACTTGTATTTTTGTATTTTCATAATTTAATGATTATGCACCACATTGGCAGCAATCGCTGATTGCTGAAAGCAATTTGGAAATCTGACTTTGCAGACAGGAGGGGCTTGGATGCCATTTCAGAGAATTTTAACCCCAAAACTTCAGTAGATTGTCTGGGATGAGAATTGGCTGGGACAGGCATCAGGCACCCGAAAGTCCCCAGGTTCCAAGTTCCTGGAGCTGAAGTCAGAGCGGCTCAGCCTCACGTGGGGAGGGGTCTCTTCCTGGCTCCCAGAGCCCAGATGATGAATGGTTATTTGCAATGTGCATGTTCTGCAGCTTTTCAAGATTTGCAGCTCGAGCTGCAGGAGCAGCAGGGAAGAAAGCCTGCCCTGCTGTGTGCAGCATATCTCCTGACAGTGATAAATGACGCCTTGCTACCCTGCCCTCCTCCCCGCCGCTCTGCCCATGAGGCCACTGGAAGCTCTGAGGTCTTTACAAATGGCTGGCAAACAAGACAGACAAGCATTGTCAGGCCACAGGGAGGAGAGAGAAAAGAGATGCCCAACCAGCTTACTCCTTATTGATGATTTCCCCCGCCCCCCTTCTCGGCTTTAAGGATAAGTGTAAATTTATCATTCCTGAAGTGGCCAGACTACCCCCAAGCCTTCCGTTTGCCTCAGACCCTTCAGACAGTCACAGCATGTATCTGTACCGATTCATAGACCCATAAGCAGAGCGTATATACTGCTCTTCCCCAGGGATCATTGTTTGGGGTTGTATAGGCCCTGTATGGTGCTGACTTAGCTCCAAGTGTTCCAGAAACATTTTCAGGACGTCCAGGGCTTGCAGAAATCTCTGTTAAAGCAGCCAGTGGGTTGCTCAGCCAAGGATCCCTGGGGGCATTGTTTTATATTTGGCAAATCCTTGTTGTACACCTGCTTCATACTGGACGCTGAGCAGTAGGTAAGAACAAGGACGTGGAGCCAGGCCGGGTCAGGCCCCACGGATGTCTGAGACAAATCATGTCACCTCTATCTGCCTCAGTTTTCCCATTTGTGAATGGGGCTAATGACAGTAGCTAATGATAGGATGTCATGAGTTAGTATGGTCAAGTACACTGAGCAAAGCCTGGCATGTAACAAGTGCTGTATGTGTCTAATAATATAATCATTAGATACTATGCATAGTGGAAGGGTCAGCAGGATCTGATCCTTGTCTCAGGAGTAGAAACCTTAATAGGTGTTGAGCTGCTTGTTTCTCAAGGTAATGACAGGCTAGAAACCAAAGAGAAGGGGGTGCAGTTTTGAGAAGGAAGAAGACTGAAGTAAGGCCATGGTGTGCTGGCCACTTCACCTGGCAGGTCTGGCCCCCAGTTTGTCAGGAGGGGCTCTTCTCTAGGAAAAGAGACACTGTCGATACGACTAGGAAGCCATCCTGTGCCAGCCCCTCCATCCCTGGATGCTGCTGGGTAGGGTGCTTTTGTTTTCGTCTGTTTGTGGGGGTTTTGGGTCCGTACACTGACTTTCTCTCTGCTTCTGAGTCCCAGCTGCTGGACCTTTTCAGGTGCCACTGCAGCCCTCCTGTGCCATTCCAAGGATCTGGGAAACCTGGCCCCTCAGCGGCAAAGCATGTCCTCTCGTAGGAGGGACCTTATGAGAGGGCTGTGTTAGCATCATCGAGAGGACCAGCCAGCCCAGCTGGCTTTCTGGCGATTTGTTGAACACTACCATTTTACCGGTCAATCTATTCTTAAAAATCTCAGGAGTGAGGGAAGTAGGTCTGTTGGGATTTGTGAGTAAGTAACTAAAACAAGACAGAGCATAGGGCTTATAACAAAGAGGGTTAAAGCAAAGGCCATTTGGTTGTGGCAAAGGAGGTGGGGGTTTTCAAGAGGGTGGGTGGAACTGGGGAAGGCTTCGTGGAGAAGGTTGTCTTCAGACCAAAGGCCTGAAATACGAGAGGTGTTCAAGAGCTTTGAGGGCAGGAGGAAAGGACATTCTGAGCAGAGGGTCTAGCCCAGAGGCATGAAAATAAGATGCATGTTTGGGGCATGTGGAAAGCAGAGGTAATACGGTATTAAAAGTATTGTAACAGTCAGCCTGGGGGACGGGGCTCCAGCTGGGCTCAGCAGGTCCTAGAAGCTGCCTGCTGTGCCAGGCCGATTCTGCTGCGGACCTCATGGCAGGGCTCAGAGCAGCAGGTGGGGGGGCCTCGACACAGTCATTATGTGCCACCCAGCACAGAAGTGTTTCACTTTTTACCCTCTTTACATGTGTGTATTGGTAGGTATCCAGTAGATAACAGTCCTGACATAAATCGTAGCCCGACGTAAGTAACATGCAGAGGGAAGTGAGGGCATGGAGTGAACTGCTGAACTAGGTCAATAGATTACAGTGAACTCTTGGGACACGTTGAATGCCATACTAAGGGTGGCATTAGTGAACATAGTTTTCATTTCCCACTCATAAGAGCTCTACAACTCTGGAAAGTATGAAAATGACACACCGCAGGGCAGAACTACAGAGCTAACAGTATATTTAGAAGGACATATGGTCCGATCCTCAGCCTATTTATAAGATCCCGTTAAGGAAATGCCAGAGAAGTGAGTGCTTCAACACTCCGACTGATTTCCAGGTACTTTACAACTCTGCCAAGGAAACATTTTCCTGTGTCCAACCTACACTCCTCCAGTTACAAAGTTTCATTCTTACCAGGGCTTGGTAAAGTTTTTCCTTTTCCCTGCCACCGTTTCTCTGCCCACCAGGTTTCAGTAGGAAAAACCAGTGTTGCTGGTTTCAAGCTGAAAATCCCACGGAGGCGCTAACCCGTGATGGCCTGGGAGCGTCTTCATCAGAATCAGATGGGGTGCGGGTGTACGGCCCCCGCTTAGCCCGGGAATCCACATGGAGTTGGGGCATCACCACTCCAAACCCTGAAGGACCTCATCCGACCATCTTGTTCCTCTTACCTTCAGACAAGTAAAGCATAGATTTCTTCAGAACAAAGATAAGTTTTATGTCTGTTCCTCGCTGAAGAACTGAATCCAGATCTTTCTGAAAGTACTGGAAACGCTAGGAACACATTCACTTTTTGTTTTCATCTTGATGCTCTGGCAAAGGCAACAATACTCGGCCAAATCCTAGGTTCCAGTTCCACTAGGATTAAATCAGCCTTGTCAGTCTCCCAGGGTAAACCAGATGCTCTGTATCGTGCTCAGTAGCTTCAAGGACAGAGCACGGGGTTTCATCATTGTGAGGTAATCAGTTTTAACCGTTATGCATTCAGTGAAGCAGGCATTGTGTTGGACATTGGAGATACAGGGACGATTAAAACCATCCCTGCTCTCATGGTGCTTACAGTCAAGTGTGAGACAGGACTAGAGATGGAGGATTACAGTTCTGTGCCAAAGCTGGTAGAGAAATGTTTACCTACAGTGAAGTTTTTTCATCTGGGGTGATTATTAAAAACATTCCAGAATCCCTGAGGTCCTGAAATCTGTATTTTTTAAAGCTGTCCAGGTGACCCCTGTATAACCTTGCATATTGACCTTGGATGGTCCCTAGACGTTCTTACCTTGCATGTGAGCAACAGCTTGAAGACACAATCAGTTAAAGAGCATCGGGCAGCCCGGGCTCTGACTTTTGCAGCCTGGTTATCGTCCTGCTGTTACTCGGGAACCTCTTTGCCCACCTATGTGGGCCTGTGTTCAGGAGGGGACGTGGGCTGGACCCAGTGGAGGATCAGGGGTGAGAAAACCCTTAGGTGTCAGCAGTGGATCGGAGTCCAGTGGAGTCTCCATTTTCCCTTATTGATGCACGTGCCCATAACAGACAACCCTGGCCCCAGGCTCCGTGTAAATACATGGGGTCGGGGAAGGCCAGGAGACCATGCTCCCAGGGCAGGCAGCTAACATGCTGCTTTCTGGTACCTATTCTTCCTGAGTAACTGTTCTCTCCCCAAATTTGCCTAATCCTTCCGGTGGCCTTGGATTACCCTGTGAAAAACTAGGCACCTAAGTCTGAAGATTAAGTTTTCAATTATCAACAACCGAACAATTTGAAAACCACACCTCAGTGACCTTGTATAGCCACCATATTGTCAAGAGAAGACGAAGCCTGAGAAGGTGGTATGTAGAAACTTCTGTGTGACTTACAGTGTAAAAACCTGGGGTACGGGACGGAGGAGACTTTACAAAAGGTTTTATGATTTACTCTGAGGCTGAGCATTAGTAAGTCAGCATCCCTGTTGCATACCATACCATTTTATGGTATTTACACAGATTCATAGCTCTTCAGAGGTGGGCAGAGGACTGTTTTTACGAGCACAGTGCACGTAGGAGCGGACCTGGCAGTGAGCTTGACCTCTTATTTTTCCTAGTTGTGTAACCTCCGTTTTCTTATTTGTGTAATGGGGTTAATGTTAATATCTGTCTTCTAAGGTTGTTAAAATTTAAAAGGTTGAAAAATATAAGCATGCAGAACAATGCCTAGTACAAAGTGCGTGCACAATGAATGTTGGATACATTAGAATTCTGTAAGTGTTAGGAGTGAGGCGACAGCAGAGAATTGAACCGTTGCAGCCTTTTCAGTCCATTGTGTAACACAGTAGGGCCACGTGGATGTGGGAGCTGAGTTCCTCCCATTGGTAAAGACTGGCACCCATCGCCCAGACGTGTTCTTCCTACCCGGGGAGTGGAGTAATGTGAGGGTTGTTAGCAGGAGATGCCAGAAGAGTATGAGAATCCACAGGATAAAATATATTTTACCTGAACACGTTGGAAGTGGGGAGAATATTTTTGTGTGTTGAAATAAGTGTTGATTTTGTGTATGCTTATGCGAAGTTCTCATGGCTTTTAAAGATAAAACAGAAAACTTGAAAAAGCATCTATGCTTGCTTTGAGATACTGGATCTCTGCCCTCTGTGGTGTTACCACTTCAAGGGCACTTGAATGGAAATTTTGAAACGATGTAGCACAGGGTAGAGTCCCAGCCTGCTCGTGAGCAGTTTCCCCAGGGGGATACTGGAGGACTTGGCGCTCCAGGATACAAATATTGATCGATCGATTGTCATTACCAGAGTGAGAGAAGCTTTGTGAGGTGGGGCTGAAAGACGCCCTTGGAGGAACTGGCCTCGCAGTAAAACCCTCTTTGTAGCGAACAGTCTATTTGCTCTTTTCTCCCCACCAATCGGAGATGATGTCAATTTTGATTATCTCCTGATTTGTATGCATGAACTTGGTCTCATACATCATAAAGGCCAATGTTAGTGAAATTCATGTTTGTTTCAGAATGAATGGTCTCTGAGAAAGCAGAAATAATTTCATATTTGTGTGCTCATAAAATAAGAATGTCTGATTCATACCTGTGGGAGATGTAAATGTTATCGATTAGAAGACAGAGCTCTTCTAGCCAAGTGCTAATGCACACCAAGTGGGTACTGAATCAGAAATAATTTCGAAATCTTAAATTTCCCTAAAAGTCATCCAAAATATCTCATCCTGAAATATTGTTGGTTCTGTTTTACATGCACACATGATTGATTATATCTTCAAAAGACTGAGTCAAAGCATTTTCTTAAATGTGAATCTTTTCCCACTGCTAATCTTGGGCCTGTGAGTCAAGAGATGACCTTTATTGATGTTATATTCCCAGCACCTGTGCTAGCGCCGGGCACATAGTAGGTGCTCAGTAAATATTCACAAATGAATCCAGTGGGACCCATTGCTTTCATCTGGTCAAAGTCTGAGCTTCTGGTGTGGAGCTACGTGCTAGGAGCAGGTTCTGCTCTTCTACCCAATGTTTCAACTGTGGGCAGGGACCCCTTCGTGGGTTGTGAAGTCAATTCAGTGTATGGAGATGAGCATTTTGAACAAATTAAGTAGCATAGGGAGAAAAAAAATAAAATCCAAGTGTATATCACTTGGTAAGGGTAAAAATTGTTTTTGGAAATGTGTTTGTGTGTCCACTGGGTGACCGAGATTGATACATTTCTTAGGGTGGATCACACAGCGTGAAACCTCTGCTCTAACCCAGCCCACTCTCTCAGAGAACGTGGACCACTGAAAGGAAAGCAAGCTCTGTTGCCTCTTGCTATATCGTCCATAGGCCTGTGGTAGGCAGAGGAGTCTTTAGGCCAAAATGAAGGAATGGTTATGGTTTCCAGAACTCCAGGCAGGATCTGCTACAGGCATGCTGATGGGAGGAAGGAGAGAGGTAGGTATATTCCTAGGGCTCGTGACTTGGCCCTACTAACCTGGGGATTTCCTCAAGGGCAACTGCAAGGTCAGGGAACAGAGCCTGGGCCTCATTATGGAAAAAGTTTTCCTGTAGAGATAGCACCCCCTTCATTTGTTTCTCTCATCACATACACAAGCGAGGCAGCACTGCACCTACCAGTTCTCTTCAATTATATCACCGAATATTAATCACACTCTTGCAATTCATGCATACTGTTTGTGCCTGAATCCAGACTGTTTTACTGTATTAGCACAAGCGCATCAACTTGTATAATAGCTTAGGGCCTACAGGCTTCAATTAATTTAAATGACACTCCAAGGACCAAAAGGAGAAAACAAGGTAGCATTTGTTCGTGGAGACTTAGCCTCATGGGGCACTTCCCCAGGAATCATGTAATCAAGATATCCATTGACAACAACTCCTAGCTCATAAATCCAGGAGCCCATCCCCCCAAAGTTAGGGGAAAATATGACCCCATCCCCCAAAAGTTAGATTTGCATCTAACTAAAGCCTGCTATACAACGGCAGACCTGTGGCTGAAACATTAGAAAGGATACTTCTAAACCCTCAAATGACCTGCTGGATATGGGACATTGTCAGCCTTTTCCACCTCACCCGGGGGCCCCAAGGGCTGCCTGTCATCCTTCCTCCACAACTCGGACTTGAGCGTGACCTCATTAAGCTTGGCTCAGATTCACCCTCCCTGACAGTTTAGCAACATTTCCCCAGCATATTAAGATTTGATCCAAAGACAAATTTAAGAAATTTCTGGGGCTTTCTTAACTGTGAATCTTTGAAGCCAGGAACAAAGGCCTCTTAACGAAGACATTAAAAAAATCATAATAAGAGTAAGACCTCATAAAATCCCCAAATCGCCTAGTGTTGCCTTAAAGGAAACACATGCACACATGGATATTCATGCAGCAAGGAGGGAGAAGGGCCGGCTGCTGCAGGAAACCTCAGGGAGCAGGAAGCAGCCTCCATTTACTGAGCTCTGTGGTTAGGCTTTGGGTTTGATTCCTTTGGAAACGTAGATGGCTGGCCGGAAAAAGGAAGCACGAGGTGATTGCCAATCCTGCGTTGCTTTTTCCAGGAAGGTCTGGGGAGAGTGGGTGTGCAGAGAGCCGAGTGGAAGGAGAACCTCTGCGGATTCCGTGAATGGCTTAGTTGGGGTCATGCCAAGCTCTTAAAAGCCATGAGTGGCATTTGGGCTCCATGTATATGTCTGTTGCTGACCAGTAGGCCTGAGCGGTGTTTCATTCCGGGCCTCCTGGGACTCAAGCTTCTGTTAAGATTTGGTTGTAGGAAAGCAGAAGTGAGGATCTAGGCACGTCTGCCCACCGTCCCCCCTCCAAACCCGCTCGGCCCCTATGAACTGTGCCTCTCTCTGCCTAGGACTAGGTTTCTGCTGTGAGCAAAACAAGACTTCCTGTGGCTTTTACCTCCCTCCTGCAGGGGCTCTGAGCTTCTAGCTCGGGGAAATTTTTCTTTTTATGACTATTTCAGACTAACCCACAAGTACCCCCTATTAGATTTTTGGCTCTGAGATACTCTTCTAAGACTCTTGAGTCTTCACTTTAGAGCAGAACCATGGACTTTTCTGGATAAAGTCGCATAGGTTCTGTCCTTGATGCTTTGATATCATGAGCAACCATAGAAAAAGTATGAATTGGGGTGTTGGGGGAGCTCAGCAAGAAGTGGTTTTCCTGTGGGGATGTGCTGTCTTCCTGCCTGTGGTCACCATTTATCTGTGCTCCACATCTTCGGTAAAGAAAGATTGAGCCTCCTCAGACCTTAATAGCCACAACGTATAATTAACTAGAACCTTGTCCTTCACAAAGGACTTTCTCAGACACATTTGCATTTAATCCTTGCAACCGTCCATGAAGAATGCAGCTGAAGAAGCAAATTCAGTGAGGTTGAAGGACTTTTCCAAGTTCATGCAGCTAGATCACGTGAGGACTGAGATGTGACTTCGAAACCTCCGACTCCAGCCTGGTGTTCTCTGATGTGCCACCCTGGACTCTGCCAGGAGGGAAAAGAAACTCCAGGAAGAAAGCTTCCCAGGGGAGGAGAGGCATCCAAGGCCACTGGAGAGGTTAGCGAGTGGAAGAATGTGACTCCCTGGTGCATGTCGTTGGAGCTGCACAAGCAGACGGTCCCGATTCTGCAGTCCCTGAAGGAAAAGGGTCCCTTCCTCCCCCCAAAAGGGGTCACGTTCTTCTTAAATGACTTTGTAGTATTGCTAAGGAAACTAAGACGTAGGGAAACAAGTGGTATTTCTATCCCTCTTTCTAATTCAAGGTCATGACTTAGGAGAGAAGGGAGACTGTGGGAAGTGATCTATGTGGATGACGCCAAAGCATGAACTTTGGGTTCCTGGCCTGCGGGTTAAGAAGTCAGAGTAGGGGTTCTGGCCAGGAGTGGAGGAATCCAGCCAAGACTAGAAAGAGCTTTCTAAAGTGGAAGACTTGCCTTCACAAGTAATCTTTCGCTGGAGTCAGTATGGAAACAGAGCTTGTCTAGGTGGCATTGTATACCCTGGAGAACCACTGCAACCAAAACTACCATTCTGGAGGTGGTGCTCAGGAATTATCAGGAGGGAAAAATAGGCAAGAGGATCATAAATGCTACTTTTTATAACTTGATGACTCTTTACTAGCATACAGGTGATAAAAGGGAACCTAAAATTTTAATATTCAACAAAAGCCCCAGGTGTCACTGATAGCACTCAACCCTGAATTTCTGCCATAGGAAAGCTTATCATTAAGGCAAATGAATGGGGAAGCAAAGACTACAGTATACTTTAGCGGGAAGCTCGTGTGCTAAGGAGGAAGGGCCACCCTTCCTCCATTTAGCTAGTAACTGCTTTACATCCGCAGTGTTCCTGCATGGTTGTCGATACGAGGCTATAAGACAGAGTCCCTGCCTGTAGGAGCTCGTGTTCTAGAGCGGGAGGCAGAGTATAAACAAATAGACAAACTAATAAGTAAGGTGGTTTCACATCATGCTGCATACATGCCATGAAGAGCTGAAACAGGATAAGCAGGAGCAGAGAGCAGTACTTTGAGATGAGGGCCCGAGAAAGCTCTCTGAGTGAGGCACGGGCGCCTGCTATGAGAGGACCGAGGGGGAGAATGGCCCAGCAGAAGGAAGATGCAGCAAGGAATCTAGTGTCACGAGCATGTGTCAGATGGATATAAAGTGTCCAGTCAGTGTGCAGAGATCAGATCGTGGCGAGCCTCATCGCTGGGTTATACTTGAAGACAATGGAAAGCCAGTGGGGAAATTGAAGCCGAGGAGCGATGACTGTGGATTAAAAGAGGGAGATATGGCTGTGGGAGACTCACTTGCGGGCCTCTCGGCCAGTCTGAAAATACAAGCAAAGCCTTTTCCTATAAAAATGACGAAACTGACACTGATGAGATGGGTTCTTCCTGGAGATGTCCTATAATTGCCCCGCATCAGAAGGATGAAGGCACATCAGTTGTGGCTGCACAGGGACTTCTCGGAGTTCAGATGCTCAGAGAATGTGTGTGGAAGGCTCTAAGGAGCAGCACACAGACAGCCAGGACCAGAGAGGCAAGAAAGGACGTGCTTGTGAGTGAGCAGCGGCTGCGACTAGCACGTCTGAGACTTAGGACGCAGTCACGGAAAGCAAGGCCCTTTGCCTTTGCTTTGTAACTCTGTAAAGAAGAAGGAAACACACACAGGACTGAAAAAACTCACTGCTTGGGGTAAGGAGTGTTCATTGATGTGCTCACCTAGCTGAATGTTTGTTGGGCACCCATTATATATTGGGCACACTTTTAGGTACCAGCGATAGATACCATGGGTAGCAAAATAAGAATCCCTTTCCTCATAGCACTTAATGGGGCTGGGGGGGGGACAGTAGAGAAAATAAACATAATAAAGAAGTAAAAGATTTAAAATGTTGGAGGTGGTAGATGTAAAGGAGGAGGAAAAAAAGCAGAGATGGGGAATAGGAAATTTTTGGGGAGGGGAACGATTTTAAAGAAGGTTATTTAGTTGGCTTTCATTTAGAGTATGACAAGAAAACCATTGGAAGGTTAGAGTAGAGTAATGATGTTACCTGACATTTAAAAGTAATTCCTCTGGTTGCTCTGAGAAGAGAGGTAAATGACAAAACTGAACAGTTTTCAGCACCTTCACTGCCATTGCCCTGGTCCTGGCACCATCTTGGAAGGTGGAGATGAAGAGTGTTTGGTATAATGTTAATCGACAAAGTACTTAATTCCTATTGCGTTTCCTTCTTACTAGATCAAGACAGTGAGGAATTCCAGGCTGCTAGCAAGAGAAGTATTAAAATGATTTACCCCAAGTGGAGGCTGGGTCAGGAACAAGTACCACCAGAAGGTAGTTAGCGTGGTGGGACCACGGAGGGAATCTGGCCAGAGAGCCACAGCAAGGGAGTGAGAAGGGACATGGTTCAGAGTGCAAATCTCGGAGGAGGGGGTGCTCTGGTGCAGGCCCCATGAACAGGGTGCTGGCAGGGAGAGCCGAAGGTCATCAGGAGTAGGTAGGAGTGACCAAGTCAGGCTTCTGGGAGCACCATCAAAACATACCAAGTCGCTCGGAATCACATCAGGGGAAAGAGTGGGAGAGCAATCTACGAACTTAGGCTGCGGTCATCAGGGAAGGTAGGAGAATACTCTGAAAGGTGAAGGAGAGGGTGTGTCAGCAGGTGGAGGGGCTGAGTGAGTGACAGTGAGAGGCAGTCAGGAAGGGCGGGGCTGAAAGAGGAGCAATATGAACTCCTCTTGCCTCAGGGGTAAGAGGTCTGAAGGAGCCGCATCCCCTGGAGGTGGGCAAATCTGGGAACAGCTTGGATCCACTAATCGGTCAAGTTCAATTAGTAGTCTCCCCCTTTGTGATAGGGTCTGTTTGGTCATGGCAATAGTATATGTGGAGGTATTTTGACTTTACAAGAAATTATCAAATTTCTTCTTAGTCTGTTGGACAAGATGGAGAAATACTGCATGGATAATGGTTAAGTTGCTATGTAGATGGCCTGAGAGCTATACCCAGAGTCTATACCAAAGGTAGACACTGTGTCTGTCCTGATCAGCATTTCTAGCCTCTTAAAATCCTAAATTCCCTCCACCCCCGGTTTAAACATTAATATCTCATTGCCTACCCTGTCCTGTTGAGTCTGTCTACTGTGCCACCAGACAAAATCACATTTTTTTCTAATTGCACATACTTTGGTCCACATGCCTTCGAGAAATGTTGATCCTCCCCTTGTCTGGTTAGCTTGGCCTGGAGGAAGGTCTCTAATGGCTTGGTTCTACTTAGCATTTTTTCCAAATCTTGGATGCAGATGGCAGAGCTGCTTATCAACTTTGTGACACAGCATAGAAGGAGAGCTGATATTTTGGATGAAAGGATATGAATTCAGACGTCTCTGGGTGGGTAAAAACAATGGACTGAAACTAGCAAGCTAAAATTAATAGGGGCAGCGGAGTTTTCCATTCAGAGTAGAATACCCACTGTGTAAGTGTAAACTAGAGGAGACAATGAGTCAAGAAACCTCTTGGCCCCTTTTTTCTTGTGGACTGACTGGGTTTTTGTTTGGTTGGGTCTTTTGTTTGTCTGTTTTCACTCACCGTTTCAGTACAGGACCCAAACCACATGTACAGACACATGTGTGCGTGCACATGATGCCAATATAAGCTGCAGTCATTTAAAAAAAGAACAAGGTCTAAATCAAAGAAGTCATCGTTTCATTCTTATGTGGATCACATTGTACATGTTTTCAGTTCTCAGGGTCATTGTCTGAGGATGCTCACAAACTGGAAAGCTCCCAGGTAGCCCCTATCACCGTATTGGGTGCTCAATTAATACAGATGTGTTGAATGGATGGTGACTTGAGTGGTTAGGTGTGGTACTCCAGGGCCTATGAAGAAAAGTTGAAGGAACTAGGAAAGAGGACACTTTGAGATAGTTTTTTTCAAATATTTGCAAAGCTCTCGAGTAGAAGAGAGACTAGATTTATTTTATGTTTTTCCAGAAGGCAGACCAAACATACCAATGGGTGACTGTTTGGGTCAATTTAAGAAAGAATTTCTCAGGACTCTTCTCCAGTGACAGTAGGTACTGGAAGCCTCCTGGGACAATGGCTGTCTACATCAGTCCTTTCGATGACAGAAGCCAGGGACTAATATGTGTCGAAGGAGGGATTCCCGCATATGGGGTACAGCCAACGTTGGTGACTTTTCAGTCTCTTCCAGTTCTGAGCTTTTCCTTCCAGTAGGTTTGGACAACGGGAGCTTTATCTCTTCAACTTTGTAGAATCAACAGTGCAAACAAACTATTTTTTTAAAAAAATGTTTAATGGAAACTTAGGAGGATACTGCCTTAAGTTAGAGAATGCCCTTTAATTTAGCCCTTTCCAAGCCTTGCATTTTTTCCTCATCTCATCTTTTTGTCAGTTGGCCTCATAAATATTCATAACAAATTGACCTCAAATAAGAGTTATTCTAAAAAGTTTCCCTCAGCCTTTCAGTTTTGCTTCAAGTAATTATTTGAATATGATCTCTGGTCAGTTATATTTAGGGTTTCCGGGTGGGAATTCCCGCCTGTTCTCAGGAATTTTTTTTGCTTTCCCATTCCCGAACCCCAAGATACAAACTGTTTTCTGTTTTCCACGATGAATCGTTTCCACAAAGTGACAGCCAATACTACCAACCACCTGGGCTCAAGGAGCCGATTTTCCCGATTTTCTGACCAACTTTGCTCGGGACTCGGGAACAGGAAAGCGGGGGGAAAAAAATCACGAGAACGGGCAGGAATTCCCACCCAGAAACCCTGGTTATATTATTGTACAACTAGGGAACAATCTGTTTTTGGAGTTATTTTTAAAAATTTATCAGGCTTTCAAAAATCATAGAATCTGGTGTGAAAGAGTAGGCCTTTTCTATTAATCTTCAGTGCCAACTACTTCCATGTCTTGGGGGTCTCAAGCTTCAAGCCTGTCTCCTTCTCCTCTCTCCTCTGCCAGCTGAGAAGGATGGAAGCCAAAGATGAGTTGAAAGCATAGATTTGAGCCCACAGCCCTGACGTGCACTGCAATGTAATAGGAACAGCAGACAGGCCTTCCGGGTGGGCAGAACCTGGGGTGGCCCCCTTAAACTGCGACAACAGATGTGAGGGAGACTGCTATCTGTGGAAGATGACCCCGTTGGACTCTGTCACCTCAGATGCAGTGACCCAGGAAGCAGTGGCAGGTCAAGAACACAGATGGTTGCGTCCCCAGTTTTTCTCTGTTCTTCCCCATAGTTTTGTTCCCACATGGTCACTTTTTGTTCTTTTGCCCAACACAAAAAATCCCCCTTCCTCTTTTACCCAAGTCCCCCTTCCTCAAATGCCTGCTTTTCACCTGCTGCGAGCTGGACAGTAGTGATCTGACACTCTTCAGCTAGAATGAGAAGTCCTCCGAGCCGAGCCTGACTACACATTTCTTTAGTGTGTTTTCAGGAAAAGTCTGAGTTTAGCCTTAGGGCCAGTACCATGGTGTGTGTGACCTCGGGAGAGTATCGTCACATCTCTGAGCCTCAGTCCCCTCATCGGTATGACAGGACATTGCAGGGTGTGTGGGAAATTTGAGATGCTGTAAGCAAGCACCAAGCCGGGGCTCTGGTGTGGAGAAGGTGTCTGGTGAATCATAGCTGCTGTCGTTATTGTTGGCTGGCATTAATTTATACGAACCTTAAACATTATCCGTTTTAACGCTTGAGTATTTTATTCTGTATTATTCAAGACTTTAACTGTGGAGGGAAGTCCATCTGTGTTCCTACAGTGAACTGTGCTTAAACCCTGACAGACTGAGGGGGAGAGGGTGTTTGTACTTTGTCCCTTTTACTCACCCTTTGTAGGGGAAAGGAGGGAGAGGGCTCACACTTGATGGAAACCAACAATGGCAGGCGCGGAATAAACCTTCCTTTTCCAGAGGTGCCTCTTCTATTTTTAGCTTTTGTTGTTGTTGTTGTTGTTTAGAAGATGAAGAAACGGACGCTGGAACATATTAGAATTTGCAATTGTCTTGGTCCTGTGGGTGACAATTCCAAGGCCTGTCTCTCAGAGCGGTGGTGGGTAACACAGTGTTCGTGCTCCTGAGATTTCTCCGTCCTGAGAGCACTTGATTACCTGGGCTTGTGGTAGAGCCAGAGAACCATTTCCTTGCTGCCTTTTGAAGCCTAGTAAGAGTGCTCTCAGCCTCTCTGTTCTGAGCTCTAATTGCCAGTGATTGACTCCAGAGTTGCTGCCGTCTGCCTCCCTTGGAATGCCAGACTCCTGTGCCTGGGTCGTGAGGTCCCAGCCCCTCTCTCGTACCGTCCCCACTGTGTCCTCCTCTCTGTCTGGGCCTTGCTTCTCACTCCCCACACTTCCTTCTTCACAGTCCTCAAGCCCTGTTTATGCCCATTCCAGAGCCTGTCTCGGGCCATTTCCCGTCTTCCCCTCGAGCCATACAGTCTGTCATCTTTGGGAAGAAGCTGTGGGGGGCTTATCACTGAACTGATTTTGAATGTTAGCTGATGACACTTGGTCTGCTGCAGCCATTTTCAACCTTGGCTGCACATTGCAATCACCTGGGAAGCCAAAAACAATTCCTCATACCTGGTCCCATCTCCACAAGTTCAGATTTAATTGCTTTGAGGGGTGACCTGGGCATCAGGAGTTTTTAAAGCCCTCCCCGGTGATTGACTGGACAACCAAGGTTGAGAACCACTGGTTTACAAACTCATTCAACCCCCAAGCTGAGTCTGTGTTCTAATAATAGTTCTGCGTGTTCCCCAATGACTTGTAGACCACTGTGTTTTAAACAGTTTATGTGAGTATAAAAATGTGTAAGTAGCTATTTCCACTTTGTGTTAGTGTGGTAGATTTGAGGGCTGGAGGTTCTGTTTTTGACAATTCAATTCCTAGAGCACCTGTGGGCTGGCTTGACAACAGCAGCCGCAGCAGCTACCTTTTCTCTGGATGTCGGCGTGAGTCAGGTACGGTGCTAAATGCTTCCTAAGCTCGGCACGTGCATTAGCCCATTGGAATCCTCCCCACAAGCCCATGAGTGGGCCCAGTGTTTGCCCCCCTCTGAGTAACGAGGATCCTGAGAGGCTCACCTCCCTGCCCAGGGCTGCACAGACAGCCGTGCCGACCTTGAGCCCAGATGTGTCTGGTGCCAAAACTGCACTGATCCTCTCTCCCTGGGAAGGAACAGCTTCTCTAAATAGCTGCCTGGAGAAGGATGTACCTGTTTTAGCTTTGGGGTTGAACTTTTTAAAAGTTGGGTTGCATTCTTTTGTGTATCAAGAACTTCCATACGTTTGATTTCAGCTTCACTCCCAAGTTTCCTAGATGTATCCAGGACGGGGAGGCCATTTCACAAGTTAGTTTTTCATGTGCTCTGGAGACGTTGTTTTAGAAAAGCATCTTGCTTCTAGAGCCTGACCTAGTGGACCCTACCTCAGCGTTTACTTAGTCTTCCTAATATTCTTCTTTGAGGTGATCAGCAGTGCTATCCCCATTGCAGAAAGGGGAACTGGGGTGCCAAGTATTAATCATCTACTAAATATTAGCATTAGGTTGGTGCAAAAGTAATTGCAGTGTTTGCAATTATTTTTAACCTTTTAAACAGCAATTACTTTTGCACCAATCTAATAATAGCTACCAGTAATTGAGTACTTACTAAGTGCCAGGCTCTGTGCTAAGCTCTGTACATCCTGTGTGATTATCCTCATTTTATAGATGAGGAAACCGAGACCAGAATAGGTACAGCTACTGCCCAAGGTGGTACAGCTAGTAATTGGGTGCTATGTTTTTTAACTTCCTTATGAGCAAAATTGCAAGACGCAGGCTTCCTTTGCTCTCTGGCCTTAGTCTGGCCAGCCTCCATTGTGTGTGCACTGGCATTTGGACACCCATGTCCAGAATAAGCCATTTGAAGCATAAACTGGATTTTCTTTCTGTGTGTCGAATAGCCATTTAATAGCTATTGTGAAACAGAATCTTCTGCCAACCTTGAATATCATACTAAGGTCAAACAGGCTCCAAATATTCCTGCTCCAGCCATCCTCATAAGAGGCTGCTTTGGTGTGAACCACCCCTGAAGGTGAGAACTGGCTCTTAAGAGCAGTTTCGCACTCCATCCATCTCTGAGCGCTGCTGTTGCTCACAGTTTCAGATTAATGACAAGGTCCCTGTCACTGCTGCTGGGGCACTTCATTATTGCCAGGGCTCTAAATGCTTTGGACAGAAACACGTCTCCCTTTCTCACTAATAATGCATAAACCAACTTGTTTCCTCCCTCTTCAAGGATATAAAGCCTTGGTATTTTTCTGGTTTGTTAAAATATGTACCCACACACACAATTCTATAGAGAGAATAACTCTTTATAAAGAAAAAGATTGTTAGTGTGGTGAGTGGATAGTCTCAGAAAAGAAACTCCATAGCAGCCTGTGTCAGGGCAGCAGGTCACTAATTGAATGCAAACCTTTTTAAAAATGTTGTTTATCCTCCTACAGGGCTTACAAAACCATTGAGGATGATGACTTGAAGTTTCCCCTTATATACGGAGAAGGCAAGAAGGTAGGCACTGCATTTCCCCAGACTGAGAGCAAGCCTGGCTCTGCATAGCCCACGGCAGTCTGTGGGTTCCATTCAACAGCTCCTGATTCTATAGCCTTCACAGCTTGAAAGAATATCACCTCCCTCATCCTTCAGGCCTCCTGTCTTGAGGGTCCGAGGAGTGGCAGGGTTTGGGGAGGGGTCGGCGGCGAGCACAGGGGATGAAGTCAGTTTTGTGAAAAATGTATCCCCCCTTGTCAGTCCAGTTGAATCACTTTTTACACTGTGTAGACATGAGCACTTTCACATACATCATCTCATTGTATATCTGACAACAAGCCACGAGGCAGGCAGAGTTGGCTAGATTATGTCCATTTGGTGGAAGAGGCAGCTGGGACTGAGGTTAAAACTGCTCAGGCGAAGGTTTGCAGCCAGCGAGGGGTGGTGCCAGATGTGGAGCCATGGTCCCTACTTCCTTCTTGGGCCCTCACACTGTACCATGGAAGTTCAGACACCATAAGTCGGCTTCTCCACTTGCCCTATGAAGGGGACTCAGAGCTTCAGTGTGACTAAGTTATAGCATCACATGGACCAGAGCCCAGGCTGACAGCACAGACGGTTCATCACCGGCTCCCAGGGCCCCAGTCTGACCACACATTGAGCAGCAGCAAGAACAGTGCTGAACAGAGGGATGGCTGCCGCTCTCACCGTCTGTGAGCAGAGACTGGAGGAGGGCGCAGCGCTGGAGAGGAGAGGAGGAAGATTTGAGCCCATCTCCCAACAAGAACGGACACCTTCTGAATCATTACTTTCTTCCTGAAAATATGAATGCATTTCAACTAGGTGCTGAGAGTTCCAATTAGAAGTGAAAAATGTGGTCACATTAGAAGAATGTTCAACTGAAATTTTTTTCAGCATTTAATAGCTTTTAGCAGGAAGAAGTGACTCATAAAACTGAAGGATGCCTTCCTGGGCAAAACTTGTGTGAATGAGTGCGTGCATCTTCGTGTCTGTGTCTGTGTGTGTCTGTGTGTGTGTGTGTCTGTGTCTGTGAGTGTGTGTGTGTGTGTGTGTGTGTGTGTGAATATGAATGAGAGGGGAAGAGAGAAAACACACAGAATTAGGTTTTGGGACTTGGGGTAGCCCAGCAGCGATTTCATTGGAAGGAGGCATCTCATGGCGAGAAATGAAACACGAATATCTCTGTAGAGATCATTTTTCACACTAACTTGCCCCTCCCTGGAAGGGGACACCTTCTACCTCACCCTCGCTGGCTAAGGATCAGGGCAGGGAAGGGCTCTGTTCCTGATAGGATTGTGGAACCTCTCAGCACAGTGGGTACCAATTGTGTGAGTCACTCAGCCCAGGGACCCACGCCTGCATTTTTTTGTGGCACTGCGATTCTCAGTATTACCCTGCTATACCCAGTGAGTTCCGGTGAGCTCAGGACCACATCCTGTTACTTTTACATCCCTAGCACCTGTCTAGCCTGGTACCTGACACATGGCAGGCCTTCAGCGAATGCATGAGGATTCAATAAGCTATTCCGTATACTCTATTCCGTTACGTTCAGGATACTCTCCTTCCTACAACAGGAAAATGCACAACTGTGTCCTTCAAAGATTATGAGCAACAGGATTTAAAAGAGCGTGGGTTTTCCCAGTGAAGCCGCAAGTTCAGTTTGCCAGGATATCATGCTCCTCAAGCAGTTCAGTTCATTAGGGCTGGATGATTCTGTGATATGCTGCTGGCCACGTTTGGCCATTGTAGCTGTTAACCTGTTTAAAAGCCAGTGACTCCCATCGCTGCTGGCTTGCTCACACCAAAGTAGCACACCAGCGGTCTGGAGGGGCCGTGATTTCTTGAGGAATCTTTACTACTGCCACACGTTAGCTGTCTGGATCCTTTACAGGGGTTTTCTCTTTCCTTTGGCACATCCCTACCCAGAAGTTTCAGAATGCTTTCACAGCCGTTACTTTTCATTTTATTTCTGCCAAGGAAGGACTTGTGTGGGTGACACCTACAATACTCTGTAATGTAAACAAGTTCAGTAACTAGCAGAAACATCCGATTTCTTTGGATTAACACGGCCACCTGTGCCTTTTCCAGCAAGAAAAGGTGCCATTGCAGGGAGGAGAGCAGAAGGGCCGCAAGGGACTCAGGATTTCTACATTTAGAGTCGAACACTTCTCGGCTAGAAGGGAGCTGGTCCAGCCTCTGTACACAGCAGAGCGTTTCTGCAGCCTCACCAGGGGTCCCCAGGCTTCACATCATGTGTCTGTGTTTTACCCCCTTTGACTCTTGCCTTTAAGAAAATGTGTCATGATATGTGGGATATAAAACTGAAAGCGAGAAACAAGACAAAGAAAGAAACAAAAACTCATAGACACAGACAACAGTTTAGTGGTTACCAGAGGGGAAGGGGGAAGGGGAGAATTAGAAGAGGGAAAAAGGAGTCAAATATATGGCGACAGGAGATTTATTTGACTTTTGGTGCTAAACACACAATGCAAATACATATGATGTATTATAGAATTGTACACTTGAAACCTATAATTTTATTAACCTGTGTCACCCCAATTAAAAAAAAAGTGTCATGGTTTCATTTCCACTTTAATTTAAACCCACCCATCTTCTGAACTGAAACCAGCTCCAAATTCCACAGCCTTTTTGGAAACCTAGGAGGAAGATAATGGTAATGTGTTAAGAGTGCAATGTTTATTAGTATTTATGTTTTCACCCAAGCAATAGAGTGAGGATTCAAGCTCGGGTCTTTGAGCCATGATGCTACAGCAGGGCTACTATTGATGAGCCAAGTGTGAGGCCAGTGCACTTCATTCCACCTACAGTGACCTTTATTCTGTCCCTCTGTGTTTACTTGTCTTGATGCTTCCCATCCTTCTGCAGAAAAATTTAGTGCCACCTCCAGGGAACCTTCACAGCAGAATTTTTACTTCCTCTGAACTCACATAACACAGTGTTCATGTGTCTTTCAACACTTTAGACATGTGCCTCTTCTGTCTCTTACCAAGTTCCTTTATAGTAGGGACAAGACTGTAAACGTTTGTCCCCCATATGGTATCTGCACATAGTAGGTGCTCACTAAATATTTGGGTAAACCACATCTGTGGCATCCTGGGAGGTATTTAGGCTGACCATGTAGGCATTAGTATAACAGTCTTGCTTCCTTAAAAGCATTTGGGAAACTGAAAGCACACAGAGGATGGGTTCTCAGCCGTGAGGTTCTGTGTGGTGGTAGCAAAGTGACATGTTCCTTCCCACTCAGAGAATCTGAGATATATGGGTAGGTTACAGTGTTGCTAATGGTCTATTTTCTCCAGCCATTAAATATGGTTTTGGGAGGACAGGAGCTGTCACTGACTTCTTTAAATCTTTTATTAGTGCCTTAAACCATGGAAATACTTGTAGAGTAGGTATATAACAGACAGATGGGCAAATGTATGATGGATGGATGAATGGATGGATGGATGGATGGATGGATGGATGGATGGATGGAGGATGGATGCTGTTGGATTTGGTTTGAACTGCGTTTAGTAGCTGTAGACATCACACATGTATGGGATTTAGTTTATTGGACACCCTTCCCTCCAGTCTCTATAAAGGAAAGCCGAAGAGACAGCCCTACAACCTATTAAAACTTAAGGTGATTGGTAGAAAAGCCACTCATTAAGGACATAAGTGATCTTGGTGAGCTTTCCTTGGAAACAACTACCCACATACATTAATAGCAAGGGGTGGAGAGAGGCGGGAAGAATTGGAAAATGATTGCTACTCTCTTAGCTGGGGGCTTTCTCTGTATGTGTGAGTATTTCTCACGACCCTCTGCTTTGACTCCCAGGCGCGAGTCATGGCGACCATTGGAGTGACCCGGGGCCTGGGGGACCACGACCTGAAGGTGCACGACTCCAACATCCACATCAAACCCTTCCTGTCTTCAGCGCCAGAGGTACCACATGATGTCTTTGTTTCTGTTTTTTTTTTTTTTTTTTTTTAAAGATTTTATTGGGGAAGGGGAGCAGGACTTTATTGGGAAACAGTGTGTACTTCCAGGCCTTTTTTCCAAGTCAAGTTGTTGTCCTTTCAATCTAAGTTGTGGAGGGTGCCGTTCAGCTTCAAGTTGTTGTCCTTTCAATCTTAGTTCTAGAGGGTGCAGCTCAGCTCCAGGTCCAGTTGCTGTTTCTAGTTGCAGGGAGCATAGCTCACCATCCCTTGCGGGAGTTGAACTGCCAACCTTGTGGTTGAGAGGACACGCTCCAACCAACTGAGCCATCCGGGAGCTCAGCGGCAGCTCAGTTCAAGGTGCCGTGTTCAATCTTAGTTGCAGGGGGCGGAGCCCACCATCCGGCAGCCTTGTGGTTGAGAGCCCACTGGCCCATGTGGGAATCTAACTGGCAGCCTTCAGAGTTAGGAGCACGGAACTCCAACCACCTGAGCCACCGGGCCGGCCCCTGTTTCTGTTTTGTACAGTAAAATACTTTCTATCCTTATTCTTCCCCTGACTTACACCCCACATCCAGATGGGTTTCTGCAGTGCCTCTCATGTCTGTTTCTTTTCCCCACTCCATGCTCACTCTGACCATCCTGTTTCATGCCCGCAGCACCTCTGCCTTGAGAGCTGCACAGCAGCCTTCTGCCTCAGTCCATCCCACATATTGCCCCCAGGCAGATTTTCCTAGACAACTACTCCGACCCTGTTTGCTTAGAAGCCGTCCACACCACTCCATGGCTTGGAGAATACAGCCCGGACTCCTTCTGTTGGCATTCAAGGCTTGTTATAAATCGGTCTGACTTTTTAATCTGAGCTTTGTTCCCTTACATCAGCCAGAAGGAACTTGCAATTTCCTTTCCATGACCTTCAGCTTTCCATATTTACTTACACGGTTCCTTGTACCTAGAATGCCCTTCCTGCCCATCTCCAAACATCCACATTCTTTTCCTCACTAGGGTTTAGCTCCAGTGCTTCTCCTGTGGAGCCTTCCCTGATTGCCCCGCCCCCACCAGAAGTAAAGTCTCTCCCTCCTCCCGAGGCACACAGAGCTGTGGCCTCTCACTATGGCGTTTTCTGCCTCATAGCATAGTTGTTGGTGTATACAGTTTCTCCCCTCTTAGATTTTAATTACCTGGAGAGCTTGTATCACTCAGTTGATATCTGGAGAAGTTAATTGAAAAACAAGTTGTCATATATTTTATTTAAAAAAATCATTTTTCTTACAATACAGGAAACAATATCAAGCTCTATTTCAGAGTATATAATTTAGAAAAGATTTTGTTTCTGAGGTATAAATTTAATAGTAGCTTAGGGGTATATATTTCTCACATAACAAAGAGGCTGGAATTTGGTGGCCGCTAGTGTTGTTGCAGCAGCGTCACTGTGTCAGGGCTGGCATCTCTGCATCTCTGACTTTTCCTTCATGGTTGCAAGATGGTGGCAGTGGCTCCAAATACATTGTCATGCAAGGCAGGATGTGGGGGGCAGCCTCTCTGAATCCAAAAGATATTCTCTTCCATTTCATTGGCCAGAATGGTGTCACAAAACCTCCCCTCGCTGCAAGGGAGGTTGGGAGAGAGAGAACGAATGCTTTAACTTTTCCAGTTTCTACAGGAGTGAGGAACCAGGGAGGAGTGAGTCGGGAACCAGTAGTGTTTACTTCCCGTGTAATTAACTGTTAAAGCAATGCCTTGTACTGGAAATGCCCACAGTGTTTAGCCATAGCTCCCCCTGTGTGTTCTTCCCAAGGGTAGGTGCTGTTTTAGTGAAGGCTCTTTTTGTTGGACAAAACAGAAACCCACTCAAGCTAACTCAAAAAAGGGAAATGTTTATTTTAATGGTATTGGAAGAGATGTTTATGGTGTCCACAAGAAGCCTTGAACAGCCAGGCTTTATGGGAGGGTGGCTGTGGACTCCAGGAGCCCTGGAAAGCCTCCGCAGTGGCACTCTGTCACCTCCATGAGGGTGTTCTGCCATGAACGTGGCCCGCCATGTTCTGTATGCTTCTGCTACCAGCACCCCAGGTTCTCGCTGTCCCAGGGCCAGGTTACCAGAGAGGAATCTCATTGGCCCAGTTCACCTTTTACAGTGGGCCACAAGGGACTCCCCATCTTGTTGTCTGCTGCTTGCGATTGTATCCAGGGGACTGGATGGGCACAGTCCCCTAGGCCCACCACCTTGGCAGGGCTGTGAGTGGGGTCGTACCTTTAGACACCTTTATTGCTGGGGCTGTCATCCAGAATACACCTAGTCCCAGGACATTAGGTGGCCACTGAGAGGGAGATCTCTAGGAAATATCAGGCATGGAAGACAGATTCCTGATACCACCCAGGAGCTCAGGTGAGGTCAGCTTGGTGGAAAGAATTACCATTCATCCAGAGCCCACAGATGTCGCCCTTGGAGCCCTCATGGCCATCGGCGTGATGACGACCATCACTATATAAAATGCCCAAGGTCCCCCAGAGGCTGGGGATCCCTGGTCTCTCTCTTCTGGCCAACATGAGGATCCAGGGATTATTGCTGAAACTATTCCTGGCCAGAGAAAAACAATAAATACTAGACTCATGGACATCTCTGTTTTCCCCCTTGGGTGAGAGGCATTTATCAGACATATTAAACGGTGCCGTCACCTTTCTACTTCCCCACAGAGACAGGTGACGTGTGGTTCATGTTCTGGGGGTGAGGAGTGTCTCAGGAAACACTAAGTAACCATTTTGCTCCCAAAAGCAGAGTTAAAACCTCCACCTTACCCCCCAACCCCCTACACACACATGCTTTCTGTATAAAGTGAGAAGAGGTTTGGGTCCGTTGGAAGGAGAATGATCTCTATGCAGTTAGATCTAGATCTTCCCATCGCTCTGCTAAGAAGAGACTGTACTTGACAGAGTGGGCCTGTGTGGGAGACTGAGGACGGATGCAACATCCCAGTTGGTTGATCAGAAACCTCATGTCACCTATCTGGAGTGATGCTGGTTTGCAGGGAAGTGGTTTATTTCAGCATTGGTGAGGAATAGGGAGGATTTGAAAAGAAACTGGCTACCTCTGGAAAAACTGAAATGACTTAAGTGTAGAGTTTTTATAATAATAAGTCACATTTGTTAACTACTTAGTCTGGGCCAGACAGCATAACTTCTTTTTTTTCACATGCACCATCTCATTCAATCCTCACAGCAACTCTGTGAGGTGTGTACAATTATTATACCCATTTTACAGAATGGGAAATTGAGCCACAGGGAAGTGTAATAACTCCCCCAAGGTTGTACAGCTATTAAGTAACAAGAAGGTACTTGTACCCTGGCCTATCTAATTCGATCAGGGTGTGTAGGGGAGAGAAGCTGAGTTCAAGGAAATTTCTTTGGACAATGGCCAAGGGACCCATTGAGTACTGGTTCGAGGGGCTCTGAGGAGAGACTTTTGTCTTGGGACCTCAGTGGCCAGAGTTTCCCATAGAAATACCACTGGCCGCGGCCTGAAGTTGTAGCAAATGATGGTGTAGTAGGGAAAGTAATTGAGAAAGACAGTAATGGCCTTTGGTGGGTGCCAATCTAGGCCAGACAGAATTGTGCAAAATAAGATTGTGTGCCTATAATTTAGCTTAATGGGTATGTAGCATAGATCCCAAGATTCCTTTGCACGAGATTAAAATTGTCGTACATTTTAAACGCTTCCAGATGGAGAGGCCTTAGCCAGAGCAAGGAAAGGGGAGGAAGGCTGGAGGGAAGAGGAGGAACAGCTTGAATTGGCTAGTACAGAGGCGTGCAGAGAAAAGATGGGTACAGGGGACCCCTCATCCCCAACCTTGGACAGAAACTCCTCCCCCCCCCCCCCCCAGTCGTAGTATTCAAGTGAGAGAAGCAGCTGGGGCTTCGGTTGGGAGCCCAGAAAGCAGGTAAATTGATTTAAACCATCTAATGAAGAATAATTGACTCCCTTCCTGTCTTCATTCCCCCACCCCCACCCCAAGCCTCCTCTGGCTTTCTGTGACTTCCTAAGAACACCCCCCTGCTGCGTTTCCTTTGCCAAGCATGGATCTTTATTTCACATTTGGGTTCTGAATTTCCAACCCAGCTCAGTCTGGTAGTTTTAACGGTTGGGGGGTAGGGGGGTGGGGAGATGATTTAGTTCTAGGAAAAAAGGCTCAAAAATCTTCTTGGAAATCAGCGTTGTTCCCTTCATCATTGTAGCTCCTAATTCGATTTGATGAGTGAAATAAAAATAAATCAAAAACATGTGGATCGAATTTATGTTTAAAAAAAAATAAATGCACAGGGGTTTAAAAATTAGAGGAGGGTTTCTAGCCAAACACATTTTCGGTTTTGCTGAACACAAGGCGCTGGAAAAATCTTGAGTTTGCCAAACCCGTAGAGCAGCCGCCAGGTTTGCTGCGCCTCCCTCAGATCTTCCGACGGCCACGGCAGGGGTTTCTGGCCAAGAACTGAACTCCACAAGAGGCCCCGCCAGCCAAGGGCAGGCCTGCCGCGAGGGTGGGAGGCAGTGGGCTCTCCCCTCCTCCCAGCACCTTGTTTGCTCTGAGTAACAGCATGAGGTGCAGCCTCTCCCCCCCATAAGGGAAAGGGGCCCAGCCGGGTCTCCCATTCCCTTGCTCAGGGAGGCTCATCACCTTTTCCATATCATCCTAAAAGTTCAAGTGGAGGAGAAAGGATCTGTGAACTGAAAGCCTTGGAGCCGAGACCCTTCACATCCTCCCCTTTCCCAGCAGTTCTTCCCCGGCACATGCGTCATGAGTCTGTCACTGGGGCAGCCTGGCTCAGGCCTGCAAATGTCTAAACTTCCAGATGCTCTCTGCTCCGTGCCCCTTTCTGGCCTGTGACAGGCCCTCCCTACAGCTAGGATTCCTCCGAATGCCACTCTCGCTTTCTGGCCTCCACTCTGAGACCCATGCTGTTGCCTTTTGTCCCCTCGGGGGCTCTCTCGGAAGAACGAGGCCTTTCTCTGCATGGGGCGGGGGACAGTTTGCAAAGCCACACCCCCCTCAACTCAGCACTCCCCCCTCCCGCCCCTGCCGCTCTGAGCCCTGAGGAGCCCAGTGTTCTTTCGGCTTCATTTTCCCTCTCCGTAGTGCTCACGATTCCTGGCAGCTGTGCTTTGTAACTCCAGCTCTCATGGAGCTCATTCTTGGTTTTCTTCACCTAGATATGATTTTTTCTTTCCTCTGAAACAGGCTTTTCTAAAAGAGGGAAGATCTTAGATTCTAGTATCTGAATTCCAGCCCCTGCACCGGCATTACCTGTGGCCTGTACAGGTTATTTCAGCCCGAGCGCCCCCTTCCTCCAGGTGGGGTGCAATGCCCACACGGGGCAGCTGAGGATATCCATGAATGTGCCGGCGAAGCCTTGGCACGTGGTCAGTGAACACTCTTCCCTATGGCTGTTGGAAGGCTTCCCGCTGAGGGGTTCCCAGGGTTGACTTCCACGGTGAGAGGGACCCCCCCGTGGTCTCCCACAAAAACACGGACAGTGTTTAAGGTCTCATGTGGGCATCTTCACATTTATGGTCTTCTGATTCCTGGTAGGTTTTCGTGCCCCGCGCCAAAATGCCATGGTATTGTGTACTTTCTCCAGTCTGGCCAGTTGATAAGTAACACTATTGGTGAATAATGACATGGGACAGCATATAGGTATACACATATATGTGTCCGTGTATATAAAATCTTCAAGAAAGTTTTCTAAAATGGTAACCGTAATTATCTTTGGGTGGGAGAAGAGGAAAATCATTTTTTAAGAATTCCCTAGACCCTTCAAAAGTAGCTTAGGAGGCCGTGTGATACGGTTAGGAACGCAGACTGGTAATCAGTGTGGGCTTGAAGCTCTCGCTCTTCTCTTACTAGCTAGGTGAGCTTTAGAAAGTGACTTTGTCTAAATCTCAGCTTTCTTTTCAATAAGAAAAGGACAATGGGGTTGTTATACCCAAGAACCTAAGGAACAAATGACAGATAAAGTACTTAGCACAGAACCTGGCACAGTCGATATTAGCTGCTACGGTAGTTCCTCTTCATATGCCATTGAAACCACAAAATTTCCCTGACTCTTTACAGAGGGATCATTGGTCCCTCAGCAGAGTTCATCAAACAGAGCAGTGGGGGACGTGTCCTCAAGGCTTGAGAATTTTTGGCCCGTTGGAAGGTGAGACTAGCCAAAGAAGAATCAGCCACAAACCCTGTGATTCCTGTTTCCTAAGAGACTAAGGGAAGTCTCAGGAGGGAGAGACAACTACGTCATCCAAAGAAGGACAAGTAGGACAGGGAAAGGAAGGAAGCAGGAGTGAGTCTGCTGACTCCTGTGAAGTACAGTTTGCTTTCCAGGGTCATGGAGTTGGGAAGAGTAGCTTGAAGTGCCATTAGCTGTCATAAAGCTGGTTCTGTGGGGGGCCTGGAACTGCACCCACAGCGTAGGTAAGGTCTTCAGCAAGGGGAGACCCATGATGATAAATGTGGTGGGAGCCTTTGTCTGTCACAGCAGGTAGGTGGGTGTGGGGAGATGCAGGTGGGGAGGCCGCAGGGAGGCCTGTACAACGGAAACGGGCTGTGATGAGCTGGGCTAAGGCTGGGGCTGAAAACTGAGAGGAGGCATGTCTGAGAGACATTTCAAAAAAACACACAAAAGGTAACGAGAGCTGATGGCAGATTTGATTTAGAAGAGAAGCAGAGTGAAATTTCAAAAAAGAAATAATAAATTGCCTATGAGAAAGGAAGAATGTTGTTGCTTGTTGTGGTCTGAAGAAGAAAAACAATTTTATGCCTTTGGCCCTGAGTTTTCTGAACCAATTAAAAAAATAGACACAGGAGTCAGGTAAAAATAACTTAAAGCTAGTATAAAGTTAGGTTGGAAACCATGGTTTGGATGTAAGACCAAAATAGACTTCTTATTGTTCTCCAGCCCCCAATTAAATTTACCCACCAGACAGCTGTGGGCTCTCATCCCCCCTACACACACACACACACACACACACACATCTTCTTAGTTTTCCACCTGCTGGAGGAAGGCGCATAGGGAGCAAGTGCTACTTATGGATAAGTAGGGACCAAGGAGAAATCTCCAGAGGGCTCAATGTCCCGTGTCCCATATCACCAATCCAGGAGAGAGGGCCAGGGAGTGTTACAGCGCAATACAATGTTGACTGCAAAACAAAATACCCCAAAACTTAGAGGCTTCACAGAATAATTTATTATCTTTCATAGCTCTGTACATTGACTGGGCTCAGCTGGGTGGTTCTCCCTTGGAGTCTCTCACATGGTCACGTGTCATTGGGGGCCAGAGCCATCCGAAGAATAGATGGGTGGCAAGTCCAAAATGGCTTACTCACATGGCTGGCGGTTGATGTTGACTGTCGGCTGAGAGTTCGGCTGAGGCAGCTACGCATGGCTCTCCAATGGTTTCGGCTTCTCATGGCATGGCAGCTGTATTCTGAGAGAAAACACCCCAAGAATGAGTGATTTAAGAGCCCCAGGCAGATGCGACATGGCTTTTTAAGACCTAGCCCCAGAAGTCCCAGAACAGCACTTCTGCCACACTCTGGAGGTCTAGGAATTCACTAAGACCAGTCCATATTTGAGGAGAGGGAAACTGGCACCCACCTCCTGAGGGGAGGAGCAGTGCCTCCCGCAGGGAGAGAAGGAAATGATGGAAGCCATCTGGGGGACCAGCCACCACCTGGGAGGCTTGCCACCACCTCCTTGCTATAGAAGTACCTGCCCTGCTGTGAGGTCTTGAGGAGTAAAGTAAGCATCTATCTTTGCAGTGCAAACTAATGGAGGTTGATGACTTAGCTGTTTAGTTAATTAAGAAGGAAACCTACCAGTGCAGAGGCAGATTTGCAAAGAAACTAATTAAAGTGAGTATCAGGGCACTGTACTCACACCAGCCCTTATTCAGTTCCTGTTGTAGCTGGGAAATGGAGAATATTCTAGATGGTGAGAAGAAGCTAGGTTGCAATCAGGAATCATTTCTTTTGTAAACATTTCTCAAAGAAAGGGACCTCAATTTCCAAGATACCAGTAATTTGTTGTGATTTTTTTTTTCTGATTCTTAATAAACAGTCACATCAGATTCTAAGTTTGCATTCAGAATTATTTCTGTATTCTTTTTCTTAAAAAGCGCCCAAAACTGTGTAACTTTTTGACTTTACAAACCATGGACACTACTGATGAATTCTACCTAAGGATACTTTGATGCCAGTTTTCTTTCCTTTTTCCCTCCAGCTTTATTCAGATATAATTGACATGTAACATTGTATAAGTTTAAGGTATACAATGTGTTGATTTGATACACTTATACTACAAAATGATTACCACCATAGCATTAGCTAAACATCCATCACCTCACATAATTACCATTTATTTTTTGTGGTGAGAACATTTCAGATCTACTCTCTTAGCAATTTTCAAGTTTATAATAGGGTATGTTAAATATAATCACCATGCTGTGCATTAGAGCTCCAGAACTTAATCACCTAACTGAAGTTTGTACCTCTTAGCCGGTCGCTCTCCACCCGACCCCCCGCCCCAGCCCCTGGTAACCACCACTCTACTCTCTGTTTCTGTGAGTTCAGCTTTATTGGCAGTTTTCTTAATCTCTCTAGCCCCACACCTCTGCATCATCTCAGTTGGGGTAATTCAGCCTTGGGGCTATGTGATTCCCTCCCACTACCACCAGCACTTTGAAAATGTCTGGGGAAAAGAAAAACCACATATAAAGAGTGTATAGAAGAAGCTGCTTTATTTGATTCTGGTGCCATCTGATCTTACAGGGAGAGATTTCATGACTTAGCCTGTCCATCTGCATCTCTAACTCATGAGTCTTTCTGTAAAAATCACTTGTATACATCTGTGTGTCACATACGTGGGTTGTTCCCACTGGGCAGTGACTTGAGATCTGCTAACCAGTTGTTTGAATAAAACCAGAATTTGAAATTTACTTTGACACACAGCAATAAAAAAAAGAAAACAATTAGCGTGGCAACTCAAAAAATTTATGTCCACCCAAAGGGAGCCAAACTGCATGTTGTGTCAAACATTTCTCTCATTGGAGATTATTTCCCTCTGATCCCCTCCTGAAAAATAATTCCATTTGAATTTTATAGTTAAATATGCAGTATCTTTTTTGCATTAATTTATTACATTAATGCACCTAAGAATTGTTTGAGAAGTTTGTTTAAAATGCAAATCCCCGGCATCCAAATCCTTGGAAACATAAGTCGCTAGGTCCTAGGAATGTTCACATTTTGGGACAGTTTTGAAGCAGGTGATCCAAAGACCACTCTTTGAATAACACTGTCATAAGCCACGCTTCGCGATGATTCAGGAACTTCAGTTTTACAGTCCTACGGCAGGTTTGCGATACAGCCCTGCTCTAGTCCTGGACCCATGATTCATTCTTACGGTGTATGTGGCTCACGGCCAAGCTGTTAGGTTGGAGATTCTACATCCTCCTCTGCTTAAACGCAGGTCTGCTCAGACCTGGCTACCTGCTACCAGAAGGACTGCAGTCAGTGGGGTTGCCTTTGCCCCACAGCAAGTTCTGGTTTTATTCCAATAACTGGTAGTAAATCTCAAGTCATTGCCCAGTGGGAACAACCGATGTAAATGACACACAGATGCACACAAGTGATTTTTTACAGAAAGACTCATGAGTTAGAGATGCAGAGGGACAGGCTAAGTCATGAAATCTCTCCCAAGTAAGATCAGATGGCACCAGTGGTTCACCAGGGATGATTATGTTTCCTTTTCTAAGGCAAGATACATAGTAACTTGCTCTTTTGCTCACCAGAGAGCTCTGAAAACCTGCCATGGTGGAGTCCTGTGAGGTAGCGACCGTCTGGTTACTTTGGTTACTTTCGGTCCTGATGGTTAGAAGTAGCAACTACAAGAATAAAGAATAGTAGTCATTTCATTATCTATACGTTGGGTGACCATATAAGTTATCCTCTCAACCAGGGCATTTCTGAGAGTCAAATGGGACACTTAATAATTATGCTGGGAACACGGCACGAGCCAAAACTACCTCAGGCAAACAGGGATGTACGGTCTATGGTCTCTCTGTGTAAGCCTCACCTGCCTCCAATGGATTTAACACTACTCAATCCATCTGCACTGCACCCATGTACTTTCATGCACAGGCTGGGATTTCTTCTGACCCTTATCTCCGTAATGGGGCATTTTAGTGAACACAGGCTTATTCCTCAAATGATTAATTAACAAGATTGAAGCCCATTCATTCACTGATTCATTCAATGAGCCTTTGATTCAGGGGTGAATATGCCACTGGAAGCCCAGAGAAAGGAGATCAGGGAAGTGCCCCAGCATGTAAATTGCAAATTCCTTCCTGTAGCTTACCTCACTGAGGTGTCACCTACCAGACTTGTGGAGAAAATGGAAGCCCATAAGCTGTAGCATAGCAGCCAGGCTCTGGGTACCACCTCAGGCTATCTTCACATAATATTTCAGCTGGTTGAGAAACCTTCTGAGCTATTAGATTGTATCTACCCTCTAAGGTCAAGTGTTTATTTTGTCTGTAGACTCCAAAAGGAAAAAAAAAAAAATCCCTCAAGAGTCTCTGTGGTATATTTCAAGTATAAAATTATACCCAGCCATAACAACCAGCTCCTTTCGGGTAGCACGAGCAGCCAACATATTTGTAATTCTTAAATGTCCCTTGATTCATTTACAGTCAAACGCTCTGAGGTCATGTGGTCAGTCAGCTCCAGGCCTAACTCATGCTATGATGAAAGAGGAGCAGAATGTTAGCGCCATAAGCATCGCTAGTGGCCAGCTAGTCCCGGCTCGCATTTCACCAAGGGAGACAATGCAGATCCGAGCAGCCGTGCCTCGTCTCTCACCACTTCCCAGTGGAAATCTAGCACTTGAGCCAAACCAAATGATGGAAAGCCACTGGGCACACCAGCCCTCTCTCACATCCCCAGCCTCCGGCCCCTGCAGGTCCCTCTGCGTGTAAGGCATGTGAGGTCCAACTCCTCCCTGATTTATCCATCTGATGAATCGTTACTTCATTCAGTGTTTCCATCAGGGGTCAATAGATTGAAAATGAGTGAACAACGTGGTTTTGCCTACCTACTAAGGGGCAGAGGTGGGTCTCAAACCCAAATCTTTTGCCACCAAATTCAGTGTGTGCTTCATGACATCCTGTAGTATAGACAGGATCACAACAGCAAATGTGGATGCAGTCTGGGTGGCCTGCCAGAATGCCACTATTGCAATAATCTACTTAGTTTCTAGGACCACAGGGAAATACAATAGGGTTTTATTTTCTTCTGGTACAAGTGCCAAATTCTGAGTTTTCTATAGATTGAGCTTCTGGGTTGGCCACACTGGGTTGAGGCCAGGACTTTGTACTCTCCTGAGGGTCCACCACCTACTGGCAGCCTGTACTTTGGGAACCACCTGATTCTGTGCCCAGAACAGACTCCTAGTCACTGTTCTTTTAAATGACACTTCTGGAATAGATGCCCAGGTCCCTAGCGCCCACTCCTACTCATCTCCTTCCACCAACTAGCTTGCTTTCAGGTGTGTTGCGCTGAGATCCGTGCCATAAAAGTCACATGTGGTGCATTAGAATATGTAATTCCCTTCCACATTATCTCATTTGATCTTTACAACAGCTTTGTGAGACAGGTAGAGACACAGGTATTCTATTTATTTTTCTTCCTTCAATTTTTAAACAATGATCTCAGATGAGAAGATTGACAGCTAGAGAAAAGAAATGGTCTGTCTCCAACCCCAAAGCCAGTTAGAAGCCGAGCCCTGGCGGGAGAGGGGGGGGCGCTTCTGATAACAAAGGCGGGGCGCTTGCCAGGCCTGCGCTGCAGGAGCTCATCGGCCTGCACTGAGAATTTTAAAAGGGAAAGAAAGGGTTCTGAGAATTTGCTGAGCTGATAAAGATGTAAAAGCTGTGAGGCCATCCTAGAGAAGCAGCCGAGATTTGGCAAATGAAAGAATTGATGGATTCTTTTTAAAAGTAGTTTTAAGAAGCCAGGCAGCTTACAAGTGGCAGGAGCTCTCTTCACATGCCACCGAAATTTCATCAGTAATAGAGCAAAGATGCGAACACACACTCCACAAACGCTGAGACAGCAGCCTGCGGCTGAGCGCTAAGTGGACGCGATGCACTAAAGAGCTGTTTATCACAAACTCCCGTGTAAAATAGGTGCCCACTGATGGCGTTGAGGACCTCAGTGCTCCAAAGCCGGCGGCCCTACAAGAGCAGTCAGCATTTGGCGGACTCGGGGACACGTCAGCCAAGGCTCTGTGTGCCCTCAGACGCTGTCCTGCTCACTCCCTAGCACGGAATGTTTTTTGTTAGCAGCTCCACTGAGGACAAGAGAAGCAAAGTCTGCTGCTTCTATTACATATCAGCGTCTTCCATTTTGGTGACTTATTGGGAGTTGGCAGAGTTAACAAGCTAAATCTGGTGGGTCATCATGAGCTGAGTGGGTCTTCTGAAGGGATCTCATAGGTTGAATTGTTTTCTCCTTCTTCTTCCCCTGTTTACTCTGGCTCAGCAAGTATGTTCTGGAGAGCTATTATGATTTATACTGTGAAAGACACTGCTAGGCGCACAGAAGAAATGCAAAGTGGGATCCCTGGCTTCCAAAGGTTGAATGTGATGGGGCAGAAAAGATGACCAGCTGTAAGCAGGATGTGGATAAATGTCCGACAAGGGAAATGCTTCCCTGGGTTCTGTGTTGAATGGTTACTGAGGGCTGGGCTTTCTGCTCTGTTGTGGGGACAAAAACAAATTGGGCAACGACGAACTCGTCCCTGGAGGACCTGCCTGCCGAGAACAGTTTTCTGGGTTCCGTTCCCTCAGCACTTGTGTTGGAATTACCTGGTCCAAGATTAAATAGGCTTATGCCCGGGCTCAGAGCTACACAATCAGAATTTTTAAAGGTGGACCTTTGAATCTTAATTTGTTTAATTAGCACCAAGTGATTCTTAAACACATTAAAATTGAGAATAACTAATCTTGTGGAAGAGACAGCCACGTGAACCCAGAGCGGCATAAACAGGTAAAAGCTCTGTAGGTGGTCATGGAAGGATTGTGACTGCAGGGGACCAGGGAAAAGAAAGATGCTGCTCTCTGGTCTCCCTCAGGGTTGCTTTGTCAGCAGAGGGTGCCAAACACTCCTATTCTGAGAAGTGGTGGGTCCCTGAAGGAAGAAAGGGTAGCACAAGAAGGGGACCTTGGGAAATCACCTCTTTTCAAAGAGTGCCTTCCCGGAGGCTCCCCACAACCACATCTTCTAACATGACTCTCTTGTCACTGTGCTTACCTGCCTGATTTTTCTTCAGAGCACCTACCCTCCTTCTGACATTGGAATTTATTTGTGTTCCTATCACATCTACTAGGTTAGAAGTTAGAAGAATCTCAAGAATTCCTGTGGCCTTTCTCTCCCTTTCTTGGCAGATGGGAACACAGGAATGAGCCACTAGAAGCCCTGACCATGTTCTCCAGCTCCCCCCCCCTTCAGACAAGCATTTTTGTAATACAGCCCCCACCCCACCCCACCCCACCCCCACCCCCACCCTACCCCACCCCCACCCCCACCCGACCCCCAGGCCGGCAGAGACTCTTCTGGTATCTGAATTGTGGGGAGCCTCAGATCCTCTTAGTTTGACGTGAGGCTTCCCGGAACATTAAGAAGCTATTTAAGGAACTGAACAGGAAACTTTGGGGAGGTGAGTGTGGTCTGCCTGAGGAGGGCCAACCACAGTTTCAGGGAGGGAAGGCCAGGACCCCGGAGCCCGCTGGAATCCTTTGAAGCCCTTGCCGCTGGGGAGGATGCGCATGCAGTGGGATGTCTTGCATAGAAGTCCAATTTTTCTGAAAGCGTTTTCACAAAATGTTCTGCATCACAGGTTAATGTATAAGACACGAGTTGTAAGTGGAAAGTTGGCAGCGTCCTTTGGAAATTGGCTAAAGGGCAGGAAACAAAGGGTAGCAGTAAAAACCTAAAAGGATGTTAATTAGGGAGTGCCTCAGGGAATAGGCTGAGACCAGCTTTTTATTATTTACATAAAAATTACTTGGAGAATGGTATTGAAAGGGATTTTCATGTTGGCTAATGAAACTGCATTAGAGTGCTGTGTGGAAATGTGAATAGTGGAATTAGGGAAGGATTCAATTTATTGATGGAATTGAAAAGGAGCATTTTCTAACATGTTTCTATTTATCAACCCACACCCATTCTGTTGGCCAAATTTCCATTTGAGTAGTGGGCAGGGCAGCTTCATCTTAAGAAACTCTCATCTCCACTTTTTGGGGGCCAGCAGGAAGTACCTGAAGAGATTTGGGCGCCCTACACACAGGGCAGGTCCTGCAATTTAAACCGATGTTAACTTCCGACCTAGAAACCTCTGTTTTGGAGGGAGCTGGAAGGCAGAGACAGCTCCATGCATAAAATTGGGCCACCTGACATCCACATCTCCTCACTTCCCTTTACTTAACATTTTCTATCCTATGGAACTCAAATCAACACAGAAATATATTGTAGAAACACCCCAATAGGAAGCTAGCAGTCTCTCTTCAGCCAAGTTTTGACATACTGAAAGTAACAACACAGGGGGCCAGGACTTGAAGTTGGGAGCCCAGAAGTGATACCTGCCATCCTCTCGATGGCCTTTCCTAGGAGATAGTCTACGTAGGAGTCTCGGAGGCCACCGAGCCCTTGATTTCCTCATTACAAGCCAGCAGGACTCCTCTACAGCCTTGGGACTCAAAAGTGGCCCATGGGCCTGTAGCGTCAGCAGCACGTGGGAGTTAGACATGCAGCCCCTCAAGCCCCACCCCAGAAAAGAGTCAGAATTTGCAGTTTAGCAGACTCCCCAGCTGATTACTATTTGAGGAAGATTGCTCTAAGATACCCAGGAACCACAGAAAGTGAAACAAAGGGGATTTGGTTGCTTCTACAGAGTGAAAATTGGACCATGTGAGTTCAGGGGCCTGAGGAGAGAGTTCTGGCATCTGGGACATTCCAGTGTGCTGTAAACTTAAGAATCTCCCCTCTGTTTTCTTTAATTTCGCCTCATAAGGCACAGGGCCTGCTCTAGGATGTAAGGTCTCCTTCAGTGAACATGCCTTTTGAGACAGTGTGGGAAGCCAGCCGGGTACTGTGCAGTGCAGCCCTGAGCGTGCTTCTCATCTAGTTCACAGGCCACAGAGGCCTGGCACCTGGAGGCTGCTTTCCATTTTTGCTCCTTTTCCAAGGGCTCTGTGGTTAGGTGTGGGGTATTTTGTTTGCTGCTGGGTGTAGGCTGTTAGTCCACAGACCAGCCTTCTGGCCTGGGCAAATCTTTTTAAAACATAGGAGGCTTGGCTCTCAAAGGCATAGATTTGAACAGCCTGTAGGCCTGTTAGAATTGTATTCTCTCTAGATCTGAGATGACATAATAATGACTATGTGAGATGAGGCATGGGAGCAGCTGCTTACACTACCTCCTCCTCCTTCCTCTCCCTTCCCTTCCCCTGCCTACAGCTTTCACTCAGGCTTGTTTTTAGAAACTAGGATAGGGTGATGAGGGGGGTGGAAGGAGCTGGAAGATTGATGAAATTGACCTGCCTTTGTCCTCAGCTCATGAAGTGGTGTAGGCAGGGGCTGGTTCTGCCAAATTAGGGAATAGCAATGAACTCCCAAACTCTTCCTCACCCCGCCCTGCCCTGCCCAAGCAGGGTGGGCAGAGTTGTGGCCTAACCCAAAACGGCTTGATTTTTATTCTTATTAGTTTTGCCAAGATTACTCTGTTCTTTTCAAAGAGTTTAGGTGGATGTTGAAATATCCAAGTCATTCCAGGTACGAGAGATGAAGAAAGACTGAAAATTTGCCAAGACTCAGAGTCAGCATGTGTCCTCTGTAATTTAAGCTAGCTGGAGGCTCCTCAAACCTGAGTGTAGCACCAGAGCCCCACCCTTACACAAGGTGTGTCCCCTTGGGCCTCCAATAGGTAAGCCAAAAGGTGATTCAAGTAAGTGCGTTGAATAAAGTGTATCTCCTTAGTCCTAGACCAGTACCTACAGAGCAACTACTAAAGATGCTAGCCTGGCCTTGTCTCCCAGTCCCAGGCTGAGAGCTCAGAAGCAGGGAATTCTGCTATTCTTTATGCTTAGTGCACCTGGCCCAGAGTAGGCCTTTAATTAATGTTTGTGGAAAGGATGTGCAAAGGAAGGAAAGAAACAAACCTCTCGCTGCTCCTCTGGCCATCATTAGCATCTACTGTAAGTCAGTATTCCAGCTACATCTCAGGTATTACATTTTCAGTCACTTTCTTCTGTGTCAAACTATTAAGCCCACCTGTTGGGTCCCAAATGCCTATACAGCAAATCTCCAAAGAAAGCTACCTCTGGCCAGAAAGCTTACTACACAAACAAGTACCTCACAATGCATACCTGAAAACCACTAGGCTGGGCATGAAAAGGGAAGGGAAATCAGAAGCCAGCTTGTTAGGGGAATAATGTGCTCCCACCTTCTTAAGTAGGACTATTCCTGTTGTTTTCAGGTCAGAGTCTACGATCTCGCCAAATATGAGCACGGAGCAGATGATGTGCTGATCCTGGCCACTGATGGACTCTGGGATGTCTTATCAAATGAAGAAGTGGCAGAAGCAATCACTCAGTTTCTTCCTAACTGTGATCCAGACGACCCTCACAGGTTGGTGCATTTCTGTGACTGTAGGGTTATTCCTTGAGCAGTGTTTCATGATGTGACTGAAATAAATAATAATCTTGCAATTTAACCATTCATGATGTGTAGTAGAGCTGATATGGATGGTTTAGAAATCAGAGAGCAGAAGGGACTTCATTTCCTATGAGAGGTACTTTCACAGCCAAAGGAGGATAAAAACCTCCTTAAGTTGAACCTAAATACAAGTGGTAAAGAATTTGATTTGTAAGATATTTTAGTGTCTTAGTTCATATCATCCAAAGTGGGAATAATCTAATTTGTGATTCTCCTGATAAGAGTGATAGCAGATGCTCCCCGCATATATTTTCACCCACTGGGGAATTGTTTCTTTTGAGAAGCATTGAGAAAGGAGAGAGAGATTAAAGTAGGTATTCCTTTATAGCATAATAGCAATGTAAATATCCTAGACAACCCCAAGCGACTCTCAGAAATAAACAGAACTCCCCTCTGGAGAAAGGCAGCTTTCACTCAGAACACAAGGAAACAAATCACTATGAGTAAAAGCCAGCAGAAACAACAAACAGCAGAGGTGGAACTGAAAATACTTCATTATTGGATTTACCAGTCAAAAATCTAAATAAATATTTTAACATGTTCCAGAAATGTTTTTTTTTTTTAAATTTTTTATTAGTTTCAGGTACACAAGACAAAGTAATACTTAGAGGTTTATCTTTGATATCCCTCACACTGTGTGAACCCGCCTCCCCCCATCCACTATCCCTTTGACATTGCACAGAGCCATTACATTTCCACTGTCTCTATTCCTAATGCTGTACTCCACTTCTTGTAAATATATATATATATATATATATATATATATATATATAAAATTATAGTTGGCATTCATTATTGTTCAGCTTCAGGTGTACAGTGCAGTGATCAGGCATCTACATCATCCCTGAAGTGGTCTCCCAAATGGGACATGTGTCCATCGGATACCCTACAAAATCTTTATAACATTATTGATTACATTCCCCAAATTAATATTCAGAACCCCGTGGCCATCCTGTGGTTACTGTTTTCTAATCCCCTCACCTTCCCCCTTATCCCCACCCCCCCTCCTATCTAGCAACCCTCAGTTTTTCCTCTATGTCTACAAAACTGTTTCTGATTAGTTCATTCACTTATTCTTTTCTTTAGATTCCACATATAAGTGAGATCATATGGTATTTGTCTTTCTCTGCCTGACTTATTTCACTTAACGTAATGTTCTCTAGGTCCATCCATGTTGTTGCAAATGGTAAGATTTATTTCTTCTTTATGGCTGAGTAATACTCCATTGTATAAATGTACCAGTTTCTTAATCTACTCATCTACCGATGGGCATTTCGGTTGTTTCCATGTCTTGGCTATTGTGTATAGTGCTGCAATAAACATAGGAGTGCATAAAGATTTTTGAATCAGAAATGTTTTTAAGAGCATTGAAAATATGAACAAAGACAAAAGACTACCAAAATGTCTGCACCAATTTTTAAAATGAGGAAATAGAACTTCTAGAGATGAAAAATGTAAAAATAGGAACTAAAAATTCACTCAATTAAAGATATTAGAGACTGTTGAAAAGAACACTAGTGAACTGGAAATTGATCTGAATAATCCAGAATATGGCTCAGAGAGACACAGAGAAAGGGAAATGTGAAATGAGATTAAGAGACTAGGAGAATAACCTAAGATGTAGAAAATAGAGTTCCAAAAGGAAATACTATCGAAGATGGGAAGAAAAAGAAAAGTTCTGGAATTGTTGAATGATACTATACTTAAGATCCAGAAAACCCAACAAAGCTCAAGCAGAAATGAAAATTATAGTAGATATTTCATAATGAAACTGAAGAACTTTAAACCAAAAAGATACTAAAAGAGCTAGAAAGATAAAAGGAATAGCATTTAGACCAACAGCTAACTTTTTTGAAACAATAAGAGCTAAATGACAGTGGAATTACATCTATCTTCATTCAGTTGGCTAAGAAAAGAATTCAATTTTTAGAACTTTCACATGTAGTAAAAATATCAGTAAAGACACTTTGAGGCAAAACAAAAACTGAGAAATTTTATTGCCCGCCAACCTCTTCCGAAGGATGTGCTCAGATAAGAAGAAGATATGGTCCCAGGTGGAAGATCTGAAAAGTAAGATGGATTATTAAGCTAAGATATTAGGAACTATGTAGGTATATTTAAACAAACCTTGACTATATAAAACAGGAAGAATGCCTAACATGTGGTATTAAAATGATAGAATTAAAATACTGAATAAAAACAGCATAAGGGGGGCAAGAGGGAATCGTAATCAGTTAAATTATGCTGTGATTCTATTTGAGAAGAGGTTCAAGTGTTCAACTTTTGACTTTAAGTAAATGTGTTTAAATAACTAAGAAAACTATGAAAAGAATAGACAATGTAACTTTCAAACTGGCCAAGGGAGAGACAGTCCACGTGGGATTTAAAAACCAAACTTCAAACAACTTATAAATTTAAAAAATTACAATACAAATTAGAAATTACTTGGGCCTGAACATTAAAAATACTGCATGTCAAAATTTTAAAGGCTGAATTTTGAGCCTTTTTTCCCTAATTTGATGAGTTATGCAAGATGGAGATCCACTCACCTCTGACTTGCCAGCAGACTATATCTGCTCCATGTCGTAGGGTAACTTTTCCCAGAGCTCCTCCCTGTATCGCAAGGAGCCCTTTCCCACAAACTCCGGACCCCTGAGCACAGAAAACGAAAGGGAGACCCTTAACCACAGAGAAAGATATTTCTCAGCGGACTGCCTTGAGGCCTGACTCGTGTTACTGGGCGACTTCTGCCTATATGATCCACATAAACAGGCTGAAAAGAATTTTTGTAGCTTTGAGGTTCTGAGGAGCCAAAGGAGAGGAGCTATCTCTTTGTAGGTTGTGTGTTCTTTTCCGTGTGCAGGCTACTAGTAAACAACAGTCCTCATTTAAGAGTTTAGGTCTGTGGCCCTGACTTCAACAATAGCATCTTATTTAAAAAGTGAAAGCAGGGGTGGCTGGTTCGTTCAGTTTGTTGGAGCATGGCGCTGGTAGCACCAAGGTTGCTGGTTCGATCCCTGCGTGGACCACTGTGAGCTGCGCCCTCCTTTAAAAAAAAAAGAAAAAAAAGTGAAAGTAGCACAATAAACCCAGGAGAAGTAATAGAGAGAAACATTAAATATAACAAAATAGAGAACAAATATATAATAAAAATAAATGACAAAGCCAAAATATGATTCTTTGAAATAACACGTTCGAGAAATACAAATCAAAACCACAATGGGATACCACCTCACACTCACTAGGATGGCTATTTTTACACACACACACACACACACACACACACACACAGAGAGAATAACAAGTGTTGGTGAGGATGTGGAGAAAATGGAACCCTTATACATTGCTGCTGAGAATGTAAAATTGTACAGCTGTGGAAAACTGTATGGTGGTTCCTTAAAAAAATTAAACATATAATTTCCCTATGATCCAGCAATTCTACTTGTGGTTATATACCCAAAAGAAGTGAAAGCAGAGACTCAAAGAGATGTCTGTATACCCATGTTTATAGCAGCATTATCCACAGTAGCAAAAAGGTAGAAGTAACCCAAGTGTCTGTAGACGAATGAATGAATCAACAAAATGTGGGTGGTATATACATGCAATGGAATGTTAAATCAGCCTTAAAAAGGAAAGAAACTCTCACACATGCTACAAAACGGATGGACCATGAAGACATGCTAAGTGAAATAATCCAGTCACAGAAGGATAAATATTGTATGATGCCATTTATATGAGGTACGTAGAGTAGTCAAATTTATAGAGACAGAAAGTGAAATGGTGGCTGCCGGGGGCAGGTGGTGAGAGGATGGGGACGTGGTGTTTAATGGGTACACAGTTTCTGCTTGGGAAGATGAAAAAGTTCTAGAGATGAATGGTGGTGATGGTTGCACAGCAATGTGAATGTACTTAATGTCACAGAACTGTATATCTGAAATGGTTAAAATGCTAAATTTTGTTATATATATTTTACCATAAAATAAAATCTCCCCCCAAAAGCAAAACTAACAAAGCAGATGAAATTTCCCATAAGAGGGGAGGTGGGTGACAAACAATATTAGGAATAAAAAAACAGTAATAACCCATATGTAGCCGCAATTAAATACAGGAGGATATTATGAATATATACATATTTCTTAATAGGAACATTGTAAATATATTAATTCTCCCTAAATTAATCTATAGCATCAGTACAATTATAATCAAAATTCCAATGGCGTTTTTATGGAACTTCATAAGCTGATTCTAGATGTACATGGAAGAACAAAATGCCAAGAATATTTGTGACATTTCTGTATGGATCTTACCCTTCTAGATATTAAGACAAAATCAGAACAATGAAAATATGTAGAAAAAGTTCAAATTTGATACTTTCCTTGCACTGTACACTAAAATCAAGTCTAAGCAAATTAAGACCTAAACGTGAAAGGCAAAATAAATACAACTTTTACAAAATAGCGTATAGGAGATTATCTTCATGAACTCAGAGTAGGGAATTACCAAATTTTGGTTCTTCAAAAGACAACATAAAGAAAGTAAAAGGATAAGCCGGGAACTGAGAAATTTTTACAACTTGTATAACTGAAAAGGAATTGATATCTATGCAATATAATGAAATCTCACATATTAAGAACACACACACAAAACAGTAGAAATATGAGCAAGAATCAAACAGTCATTAATGGCCAATAAATATATGCCAGAAATACTCAACTTAAATAGAGAAGTACAAATTAAAAATATGTGGAACAATTGCAGATGGATTTGTGAATTTGTAGACTCTGAAGCCAGACTGACGTACCTGGTAAGCTGGGCATACACATTTCCTGTCCTACTCCTAGGTCTATACCCAGGATCTGAAAGTGTGGTCTTTGGGCCACGTGTCATCAGCATCATCTGAGACCTTGTTAGGTATGCAAATTCTCAATGCCCACCCCAAATCTACTAAATAAAACTCCAGTGGTAGGACCCAGCCGTTTGTGTTTTAACAAACCATCCCGGTGATTCGGATGCTGCTACAATTTGAGTCTTGCAAAAACATATCCACAGAATTGGTTTTATTACAAAAATGAAGCAATGTACACGTTCCATCATAGGATGGATAAACAAAGAATAGAATACAGCTCAGAAAGAGAATGAACCAGATTTGTGCTCTTTTCCCAGGGAAGACTCTCAAAAGCATGATACTGAGTTTAATAAGCAAGTCATAGGAGAATACACATATTATGATTCTACTTACATGAAGTAGAAAACTAACAATATGTCATTTAGAGGGACAGATATCAAAACTAGAAGAAAAAGCAAGATTATTAACCCAAAATTCAGTATAATACTTGCTGTGGGAGGAGAGGTGGCCCAGGGAGACATGTGCTTAAGGAGGGGCCCAGAGCGAGTTTCCAAGACACTTATTGGTAATTTTCTGCTCCTTTTAGCTAGATGACGGGTACGTGATGGTTTGTGGTAGTTTTGAACTGTAATATGTTATATACGTTCATTTGTATGCAAACAATGAGACGTGGCGTAGTCTAGCGGTTGAAAGCACTCAGTCTGCAGTCAGACTGCCTGAGCTCCAATCCTGGTTCTCCTCCTTCTAGATTTGTGACCTTGGAGAAGTCTCTTAATCCTTCAGAGCCTGAGGTGCCTCATCCATAAAACGGGGGTTCCAGCAGTACTAATCTCATTCGTGTGTATAAAATGAAGTGCGTGCTATATACATAGTCAGCACTAATGGGTGTTTGTTGTTGTTATTCTGCATTGTTGCTGTTTTTGTATGTTTCATATATTTCGCAACAAAGAAATTCCTTCAGGAAGAGTGAGGCTAGAATGTCTCTCTCTTCCTTCAATTGTCTAGTATAATTTTACTCAGGTGGAAAGGAATTGATGGTACTGTAATTAAAGATTCTTTTATTTAAATTTGGATATATTTCTCTCCCGTTGAGTTTCTAGTTTTAATCTGTGGTTTCCATCCTGCTTGTTGCCAACATTCTTATGTTGTTCTTCTCTATTGTGATGATTTTTACAAAGCTTTGCAAAGCCAGCTGGCAGGTATGAGTACAAAGGCACCCAAGCACGTTTTTTTCATCTCTCCAAACCTGCCTGGTCTTGCTCACCAGCCCTCTCTCCATGGCAACACGGCTGCCCTCCAGGGAGTGGTAACCTATGGGCAGTGTTGTTGCTGGCCAGACGCATGCCAGGTCAGAGCAGGCTCCCGGCTTCCTGAGATCTGTCACCTGCAGCGGCAGGGCTCACAGAGACCTCCATGGAACAAACGGGGCAGGAAAGAAAAAGGTTTTCAGTTTGCCGTTCAGGGAAGATGACAAACCAAAGCCTGAGAATGAACCCTGTATCACACAGATAAGAGTTGAAAAAAAAAGTTACAAGATGAGCAGTTTTATTGCTAACACCTAATACCAGGCTGGAAGACAGAAAAATTCTGGTGGTTTTTGAGATCTGAAGACAGTCAGAACTTAGAGGCAAAGGTGTCCCTCTGCCAAATAACTCCCACGCAGATTCATCCATCTGGGAAATGTTCAGGACCTATTTTATGAGCCCAGGCCTGCCAGACACTGGGGAAGAATCTGAAGAAAACAGACCTGGTCCCTGCCCTCGTGGAGTTTAAAGTCTCGAGAGGGTTATAGAAGCATAAGGAAGTTAAACAATATGAGTGATTAAAGAGAGGTGTCTAACCTAGAGCAAGAGATGTCCAAACATCTACCTGACGAATAAGTAAGTATAAGCCGGGCAACGTAGGGGTGAGGTGGGCTTGGGCAGGGAGAACATAACGCATCCAGGGACCCAACAGTCAGTCTGACCGGGCTTAGTGTGCAGTAGTGACAGCAAGTGAGGTGGGAGAGGTAAGCAGGCCCGATCACAAGATGGATGAATATGAAAACGAGTTGTCGGAAAGGAAGTCTGGGGCAATGGTACAGAACGTATGCAATTCATTCACTCAGAAAACATTCTGTACAAGCTGATGGTGAAAACATAAGATGTGGATTGTTTTCTCTCTACCCGTGTGTTCCTTAGTAATTTAAGCTATTTTGGAAAATTGGAGAAACTTCATTTCACACGCATGACTTGGGAATTATATAAAGTGATGTTCTTTCGTGTGTGACACAGTTGCACATATCTGTGTGTAATTTGGACGGAGGGCACCACACTTGTGCCCTGATTAGTGGGTCTCCTTGGGAGGCCCATGAATGGAGAGCTCAGTGCCAGAAGCCATGGCAGGGGGTTGCCTGATGGTGCCCTCCCGACTGGGAGCTGCTTTGATCTTGTCATGCAAAATAGAAATATGAGGGAAAGTCAGTTATCCTAATACGTTTTAGCCTAAGTCATAATTTTGTGATGAAGCAAGACCCACCATAATTCTAAAGGCTCTGTGAGCTCTTCCTTGGGCAGAAGAATTCATTTCTCCCCAACTGTAGCCCAGGACCACAGGTTGGCCTATTTAATCATGGGAGTGGAGGGAGTGGGGGACTCCTGGGTCCAAGCCTGAGGAGGCTGACCAAATGAGGTCAACCTATTGTTTTACAGAAAATGAGAAAGGAAAGATGTATTCTCCAGGGTGGGCAGCCTGAGAGAAAGGAAAGACAACAAAGCAAGTGAGAAGAACAAAATGTGCCTTCATGTGAGGTTTTGGATGGGCCTATTTGACTTTGAGTTTTGCCAGGTTTGCCTATTTTTTTTCTAGAAATTTAGGACAGAAAGGGGCAGGGCCTTTGCCCTGTGACAGGCAGGACTTCTGGGTTTTGCTGTTTGATTATTTGGCTTTTATGTTGTGTGTAGGTTTTTTTCTTTTCTTTTTTCCTCTTAGCGACAGTCATTCTCAAAAAACTGCCAGCATTGTCTTCCTCTGATGACATCCTTCCCAGTAAGAAAGTTAAAATACCATCTCCCCCTCTAGAGTGTGTTATGAGGGAAGAGATGGTCAGCATAGTGTTTGCAAAGTTCTGACCCTTACACCGTCTTCTCAGGCAGAGATGGATAAACATTAGTTGTATGATCTTCTTGACACCAGTGTATTTTATTAAGTCCTTTTACGGGTTTCAACTGTCTTGACAAAGGAACTAGAAAATTAAAAGGAGGCTTTGTAGACAAGCCAGAATGTGAGTGCGGTGGGGTTTTTTCTTTCTTTTTATTGAAGTTTGCCCTGAAGTGTAGCAGAGTTGGCAGTTCTGTGAATCCTTTGTGGAGTCATGCAATGAACTGCTTATAGGAAATATACCAAGCTACCATCCTAGAGCAGGGCTGTTGGAAGTCATGGGGGTTGGCCTGTACAACCTGTAGTTCTGTATAATTCCAGTAAAATTTTCTTTTGCTGCCTAAAGATCCTGCACCATTTGTAGAGGATGCTCTGAGAAAAGCCTGGCAGGGGTTTTCTGAGGCAAAATACTCAGGATTGACCCTCTGTAAGGCTGGAAGTTTGCAAGTCGGTCTCTTGGAAAGATATTTAAAATGGACGCAAGTATATAAACACTCAAAGAAGATGCTTGGTATTTTGGAAGAAAGGAATAAATTATTAATATTACTAAAGGAAAAGGGCATGAGCAAAGCCAAGAGGAACGAGGGCCAAAGAACAGTTAACCAAACATGAAAACATGGCATAGATTCACACTCCACATGCCCAGGCAAAACTTGGTGACGATTTGCTGCCCAGGCCTTCAATCTCCAAAACCGGTCAGGAAATCTCATCTTTGTAACTTGGACATAATGACCCTCACTCCCCCGGCCATGACACTCAAGTAGCTTATTAAGTCTGTAAGTGCCAATATACTGGAAACTCTATAGAGCATTTTCCTAATGAGAGAAGCTGTCTTCATGGTCACGTTTCGAATGCCGTTCGTCACATCCATTTCCTCCGTGGCTCAGATAACTGTGTGCCTCGATGAGGTAGAGAGTCATCAGCAGAAAGTTAATAGTAAAACACCCACCGACACTGGCAGCAGGATATTAATGTAGGCATTAAATGCTAGTTTGTATTACCTTGATAATATGAAATTTAGTTTGGCAAAAGACAAAGGTTCTTTTTATGAAATCTTTCCATGAGCTCGCTGAGCTAATTTCTACCAGCACCATATGGTTTTTAAAAACTATGATTCAAATGCAAAAAGAAAGGACTCCATCCATTACAGGTCTTACAAACGAATTCATGTGTGTTTGATCTGGTGGTTGAAGATGAAACAAAATGTGCATTTGTGTTTCTTTTTCAATGTTGAGCATATTCAGACCTGTGGGAATTTAGAAGTCAGCCTGTGACCCTGCACATGACAGCCTCTGGACAGCACATGGCCAGGCCCATCTTCACTCGGTGCTGTTTGTGTGGCCCTTGGAGCAGAGCGGTGTGGCCACTTAGCTGCTACATGAGGGCATTTTAAAGGGCTTGCCAGGGAGGACTGAGAAGGAAATGGTCTGTTATGCCCCCTCATATTGAAATGTTGCCCTTTGGGATTCGGACTAAAATAAACATGCACCACCTAAGAAACCAGGGAGCCGGTGCCAAGGCCTGGTAGGCATTCTTACCCTCTTCTGTGGGGGCGGAAGGCTCTCCCCAGTCTGTGAGTTTGCAGCTGCTGGCGCACCATCCCCCGAAGGACACACTAACAGTGTGGCAGAGAACAGCAGCTGTCATTATTCTAGTGTCTCCGTAAATTCTACCTGAGTGGGGTCCCTGCACCTAGGGCAGGGGACAGAAATGGTGTGAGCAGCTTCAGTGGCTTCAGAGCAAGGCAGGGGACATGTGTGACTCAGCTCCCAGCAGTGAGCCCAAGACATGCCTCTTCCAGGATGAGCTGCCAGGGTCTGAGCACAACAAAGCGCCCTCTCCAAGTCACCTCCCTCCCCCCCACACCCCCACCATAGATCCCTGCCAACTTTCCAACGCTTGCGAGAGCTTTTCTACCTCCTAAATCTAAGAGGCCTGCTCAGAATGCAAAGGGGATTCCTCCTCCTGTTCCCATCATACTCTATTCCTGCAGGGCATCAGCAGATGGAGGCTGCCTTTTATATGCAAATATTTGGAACCCATTAATTCCCCAGTTCCTGTCACCTACCCTCCCTCTTGTAAGACCCGGTCTGTACCATCCAAATGGCAAAGAGAAGTTCCCTCCCAACTAGAACTATTAAAGACTTAAAGGCATGCTTACAGCCTGAGGGCCTGAAATAGACATTTTTGACACCAGTGCTGAATCAGATGTGGGCCTGGGAAACAAGACTCTACAAGAGGTGGATGACTTAAGGCAAAACTCTTGGGAAAGAGAAAGGCATTTGCTGTCTAATGAGGAAAATGATAGCTCTCGTTTCTTGACCCCTGACCAAATGCCGGGTACTGTGCTGAATGCTTTATGGAAGGCTCTTGTTTACTCTGGCAGGAACCTTTGAGGTCTGCACTATCATTATTCCAGATTTACAAGGAAGAAAAGAGGGGCTCCAAGAGGCTGAGGAATTTTTCCAGAACCACCCATCTGGGCGGTGGTAAAGCCAGGATTGGACCCTAGGCAACCCACACCCACCCCGAGCCCTTTGTATGCTCCACTGAAGAAGTAAAAGAACTAAGAACTGCCACAGAAATGGCAAGGACAGCAGAGACAATTAAGGATTTATCGGTCTCCTTCCACCCAGACATTAGAGTCAGTGGTTGTGAAAGGAGCTTCTGGCCTTCCCATAGTTCTTCAGCCCCTCTTGCTTTTTTGTTTTTCTTCCCTTCCCTGCTGGCCTTTCTCTGCTCCCTCCCGCTCGGAGCTCCGAGGAAGCCTGTGAGCCAAGCCCTGTGGACTGTGCCAAGTCAGGTCCCTCCCCGGCAGCCATTTCTTTCAGCAGAGCTTTGCTGATCAATATTGAAAGCTTCAGCCAGAGAAGAAAGATGTTCTCCAAATACAAAACTTGTCTCCCAGGGAGACTCTTCGTTAGGAGCGAGGGAGTACTTCAGACGGCCCCAGCCATTCTCTGATGTCTGCCCAGGAATCTGAATGAGGCCTTCAGTCGCGGCTACGTGGCTCCACATCCTGCTTCCAGATTGCAGGCTCCTCAGCCCGCCTCACAGTCTCGGCTGGTGCGTCACTGAATCCACTTCCCTTTCACGACCTGCAGCTGCACATTCTTCTTTGCTACTCACCCATATATTCTGAACTTGTATTTCATGTTTTGACTCAAATTTTCTCCCGCTGCTCCCTGCACCCCCTCAGTCTGTGGCACATGTACACAGACTTGTGTTCAGCCTCAGTACCAAAATCAGCAGAGCCCTCCTATTTTACTGTCACATTAAGCCATTTCTTTCATTGTCACCAAACCAGACAGCCCTTGGCAGACAGGAATTGGAGAACAAAATGGGAGAGAAGAGAAGCAGTTTTTTCCATCCAGACAAAGTTGTTTCGTCTTGTATCAGTTTTGATATAAAACAGTCTTGATAAATAAAGCAACCTTGCTAATGATTTCATGCCTGGGCAAGTTGACTCTGTTATATGGATGCCAATGAGCGCTAAAATGGCTACCAGCCTGCCTGAATATTGGAGCCCTGGCAAAAAAACCAAAAAAAAAAAAAAAAACCTGCCAAGAGCTGGATTCCTGGGGTTGTGTTGAGGAAAGACACCTGTAAGTGGCCTCATTTTACCTGTCTCTGATTTCATTTCATTACTGGTAGGAAATATCAGGAAACTGGTCCTAGAGTTCATTTGAACTGTTAAGTTACTGAATGCAGCATCTATTCCATCCCTTCAGTTGTCCAAACAGACTGCTCTTTTAAAGGGCGGGGTGGAGGGGGGCATCACATTCACCAGAGAAGCCTGGCAAAGAGAAGTCGTGTGGAGGAATCCGTGCTCCTGGCAACAAAGTTGGTAGAAAAGGACCTAGAGATTCTCCCTAAGCTTCCTGCTCAGGTTGGGGCTGTCCTTCCCTGAAGCAAATGGATACCTGGATGATGGCTAGAGGCTGACAAAATTGAGGTTCTGAAAGGAGAGGGAATTAGCAGCATAGGCCCACCACACAGTAAAAGTGTGAAGCGAAACCTAGCACCACTCCTATGGTATGGAGATCCTGAGCCAAGAAATTACCAAAACATGGTCTAGGACTGCAAAACCCATCGTGTCCCCCAGTAAAGACAAATTTTCAAATCTCTGTAGATAACCCAGGGCATATAGTGTTTACTACGTTTAGACCCTACTGAGGAGAAGCTTATATCTTACCTTTAAACCCACCATGAAAAACTAGTTTGATACAATGGAGCCTTCCCTCCAGGCTTCACCCACCACCCCACCCCCCGCCAAGAAAACCTAACAGAACAGGTTGAGAGAAATTTCAAACATGTGCAATAGAATCAAATGGTAAGAAGAGGTATAGATTTGGAAAACAAAAACAAAATAGAAACTCATAACGGTGAAAAATATGTCATTAAAATAAAGTAACTCACTGAATGGATTGGCTAGTAACTGCTAAAGCAGGAACAGGTGACTTGAAAGATATCACAGATTGAAAAAAAAAAGAAAAGAAACAAATCTGGAAGGTAAATAAGATCTAATAGGAGTTAATTGAAAAAAGAAAAAAGAGGGGAAGCAATATTTAAAAAGTTAATTGCAGAGAATTTTCCACAGTCAAATATCTTCTCAGTTTGAAGAAGTAAAACTAATTTCCAACCATGATAAATAAATAAAGGAGTCCTCATTGTTATGTCTTAGTGGGACTTCATACCATCAACAATAAAACAACAACAAAAAAACTTGAAAAACTACCAGTGAGAAAAGACATATACTTACAAAGACATGATACAAGACAGACTTCTCCTCAACAAAAGAAGTCAGAAGTAAATGAAATATTATCTCCAAACTGCTTAGGGAAAATAATGGTCAATCTAGTATTCTGTACCCAAGAAATCTATCACCCAAGATTAAAGGCAAAAATAAAGAATTTTGTGGTCTGAACACTGGGTAAGTTTATCCCTCACAAGCCCTTGTTAAAAGAATTACTAAAAATGTACTTCAGCAGGAGAGAATCAAATCCAGAAGGAAGGAATGGCCTTCAAACAGCAAAAAAAGTTAGTATGTTGGTTTCTTTACATAAGTTATAAATGATGATAATGGCTAATAGAGTCTTAAAAACAAGGTGATATTAAAATAATAGGTAGTAACATGGAAGATGAAAAAAGGCATTCTAAGATCCTTTTATTTTCAGGAGGCAGACATAAATATTGACATGTAATTAAAAATTAATATATTGTATGTCAACTGTAATTGAAAAATAAAAACTCAAAAAATATTTAAGCATAAATGCTAAAAGAACAGAAACAGTAAACTAACACTTCTAACTAGTAGAGGGAAGAAAAATGTATTAAAGGAAGCTATCAACCTAATAGAAAGCTGGAATAAAGGAAAGAAAACAATAAATAGAAAATACAAAATAAGTGTGTGTTTGTCTTATATGTATGAATGATGGCAGAAACAGATTTAACTTACATCTTAATTACTCTAAGGTTAGATTTTAATTAGCCATGTACCACTAATGCAATCTACTTAAAATAGTACAAAGTTTAGAATAGTACAAAGTTTACTCTGCCGTGTGGATTTTATTATTGAAAAATATCGGAGTAAGAAGGTAGCATTGAAAATGATTGATTTCTTGCAGAAGAGACTGGGGATACCATTAACTAAGGATGATAGATGGGAAAGACCCACCTTGGAAATGAAAATAAGATTTATTGACTTCTTCCGAAGTCTTAATTGGGGTCTACAAAGGAAATAAAGAAGGAACATTGGAGAGAAGAACTTGTGCCATGTGTCACAGAAGAGCAGACACAGGAGGAAAACTTGAAGTGTGTAAAGGCATGGAAGCTCCAAAAAGAAAGGAGGATTCAAGAAGAAAAGATAGGAGACTTCAAGGACAAAGAAGATGTAACTGTGCTGGAGAAAGGGTGAGCCGAATAGTATTGAGAAGAAGCCTTTAGATCTAGCGTTAAGAGGACAGATTAGTAGGGTGTTGGGCTTACTGGTAAGACATTAAGGAAGAAAATGGGAAGAAATCGAGGAAGCAAGAATGGATTTCTCTCTCAAGACATTCAGCACCTAAGGGAAGACAGAATGGATGGTGAAGAGAAAATTCAGGCTCAAGGGAAGTTACTTTGAAATAGGCAATAACCATTTTTAAGAAGAAAACCTTAAATTAGCTAGAGCCCTCAGGGAAATTAGTTTCCTGGGTAACCATCTTTTCTAGGTGACCTAATGCTGCTTTTTAAAATACCAAAGCTAATTTTGGCCATTTTAAAAATATCCAAAGTCACCAGTGATAGCAATATCAGGGTGGTCTCTTTCCTTTAACTATGAACGATATTCCTTCATGACTTAAATAACCAGTTAGACATTGTTTAACCTTGATCTCTGTCATTGCCCCTTGACTTGCAGTACCTGTTGAGGCCTATAAGGTTATTTGCCTCTAGACTAGCCACAGGCGCTGTCTTGAATTCCTTTAACTGTTTTTTGACATCTGAGTATGTTTCTTTTGCTGTCGGCCATCTTTTCCCATAACATGCCATATTTTTTCTATGACTAGTCTGCTTATGAGATGGGTTAAGGTGTGTTCAACCCTGAGAGATGAATCTACTCTGTGTACTGACTCAGCCAGGTTTCTAAACTTGAAAGGCTAAGGACCAAACCCTGGTCAATCACCAGGATAACAAACACCCTGATATTCCTGGTAGTCTTTCCCTATGTGGTCATAGCTCAGATATACAATTTAATATAAAACCAAGTAACCTGGGGTGTGCTTCTGAGAGGCTCTTTAGAATATAGTATATGAGCTGCAATATGTGAATTTGGGGACATTTATTTGGCCTCTTTGGAGGCCTTTCTGTTTATTTCCTGATCACACCAGGAGAGTGCTGAGAGGGCTAACTGGCTGTATCTTCCCTTAAGTGTTTAACCCTGAGAGATGTAACTTTGAGATTGCTGCCTCAAAGCTGATAATTGTCTCAATGCCAGTAGAAAAAGGGGGTTACCTCTCCTTCCTACCCACCACCCAGCATCTAGAAGAAAAGGCATTTATTACCTGATTAACTAAAATAGCCTCTGCTCTGCCACCTGTAGTGTATGCTACACTTCTGTCTGCTACCTGGGTTGTATAAATAAACTTGTGTTTCAAAAATTCTACAACCTAGAATCTTAACAATCCTGAGATCATTCGCCATAGGCCTTGGTCTTAATGTAATGATGGGGCTAGATGCAGGTCTTTTAACATGAAAACTATAAATGCATAAAGGGTTTTAACAGAAGGAATGGAGACTTCTGGTGTTCTGAATTCCATAACTCACAGTTCTGAAAACATGGCTGAGGTGTTCCAAATAGGGAAAGGCCACTAGTAATACTGGTGTGGTCTCGTGTTCAAGGCCTAGAGGCTGGCTTCCAAAAGGCCTTCCTCGTAGGGTGACATTTATAATCTTGGTGATTTACCAGACTCTGGCTTATAGCTTTTCAGGTTTAGAAACTCATTGAATCAACAGACAACAGATTCATTATCAGAGCTGGGCTTACCTTCACCAACCTTACAAGATCGATCTGCAAATCAAAACACCAATTGACATTTGTGTAAAAATATAACTGACTGACATTCTTAAAGGACAAATGACTAGCTCATTCCTTCCCTGTAGGCAGGCCTCCATGGGGAGGCAAAGCACAATCAGGTTATTTGGTGAACATGAAATCAGAGTAATGGTGAATCACGTTCAATGGCATAGGCTAAGAGAGTAATCCATCCACACTAAATATGGTCCTACCAGTGGAACTAAATTTCTTTTAAGTCTGTCGGCTAAGATTCTTATTTGAATAGACACCTGCCGATGTTTTGTCTCATTCTTTTATGCCTCAAGGCTAACCTAGGCCCACATCCACCCAAATCACCTCCCACCCGCATCAGTCTTTCTCTAGATGTTAATATTTCCATCAGCTTATAGCATAGTCATTCTTTTGCTTAAGTTACAGCTTAAATCTCAATGAGCAATCCTATTTTCAAATTCTTGGGGGATCCCTCAATGTACTTACACTGGTCAAGAGGAGACTGTGGCATTGATAAGAATGGGTGGAACAGCTCACCCACACCGAGGTCTATCTGTCATTACTAATTAAAACCTTCACATTTTCATTATATTCCTACTGTACATGTAAATCATTAATATTTTTTTAAATTGACTCACTTTAAAAGAACAAATTTATTTTAAAAGGAAATGTACCCTTACCATAAGTGAAAATGACTATCCTTTGTCCTAAAAGGAATGTGACATACTAAAAATAAAAGCTCTTCTTTTTCCCATGTACTTTTTTAGCTAGACACTGTTTGCCATGGAAAGTTGAGCCTGAGCAGATCAATGTTAACAATACACTAGCACCAAACTGAGACTCTCCTTGGTATCATCAAAAACCTCAAAAGAAGACTGACCAGTGGAACAATTTAGGAGATTATTTAATATAGCTTATGTCTTGTCCATCTACCATCTAAAAAATAATTTACATTAGGCATCCCACATTTGGGGAAAGGATGCCGTAGGTTTTTTGAGACTTCAAGGATATGTGAAAACTATTTACATGGCTGTAGTGATGCTTCCTTTCTAGCCTTGCCTGACCCCAGCTTTTGCCTGAGGCTGCACTGATGGTCTCATTCCTGCTTCTTCCTGCACAGGTACACACTGGCAGCTCAGGACCTGGTGATGCGTGCCCGTGGTGTCCTGAAGGACAGAGGATGGCGGATATCTAATGACCGACTGGGCTCAGGAGACGACATATCTGTATATGTCATTCCTTTAATACATGGAAACAAACTGTCATGAAAACGGTCCAAGGAAGTGGAAGAACAGAAGGAAGAAAGCTGGGGTACCTCTTGGCAGGGCGGGCCTGGGAGTGCCCCAGCAGCGTTCCGGGTGATGCCACCTCTTCCCAGCCCAGGTGGGGAGTTTGCTGCTGAAAGGCCTCTCTGGCTGTGCTTCAAGAGGATCCTTAGGTTTCGGTTTCCTCTTTAGTATAAAAGGTCTGGATTCTCAACAAAAACTAAACATAAAGGCTGCTACTGAGTGTTGTGTTTCTTTTGGTTCCTTTACTAGGCCTCCTAGGTGGCCACTGCCTATGTTGGGTACACACATAATATTTATTTTATCTAGTCGCTGGAGCAGCCATTTTCAGGTTTAACTGGCAGAAGACTCTTCAGCCTGTCCAGCTGCAAATTTCTCTACAGGTTAAAAGTGCTGCATTGGAAAGTTGGGGATCATGCCTCAGAAAGTGTGAGTGCCCACCTTCTAGTAAGCCTGAGATTTATTTCAGGGAATGCCATCTGTGTGTGTGTGTGTGTGTGTGTGTGTGTGTGTGTGTGTGTGTGTCTGTTTTCATGATGCTGATGGGGGGAGGCAGGGATTTGGGGATGGGAGGATATTCCTTAAATCGTAATTGTTTCCCTTCCATAGAGCAGGCCTGGCTGGGACTTTCCAACTCCTTGCTGAGGGATGTGTGTGTCAGAGTCCAGCCCCGGCTGTCCCATATCCTGTAGCCCACACCACCCAGGCAACCACCTGGAACAGTGCCCTGGCTAACAGAGAGCTGTCTTTGTTGTGTAATCATTTGTTCCCAAGTTGCATTTTCTCACTAAATCAATGTGTTTTCATGAAAATTTTGGGTGTTTCTTTGGACCAACAGCTCCTCTATTGTCTTCTAGGGTCCCCCTTGTGTGGCTTGAGGTTTCTCTGTTTGTTTCTGAGTCTGGGTTTTCATTTCTGGAATGGCGTGTCCACCCGCCGCTATGCCATGGGGACACGCGTGAAGCAGTGTTTAATAGAGCAGGATAGGACGTTCCTTCTATCAGTCAGTTCTCCATACCTCACTTCAGGGCTGTCCCTCCATTTTGGATCCAGGTTCCATGGGCTATGACTGTCCCCAAGCCCACTCCAAACATGTAAGTGTCAGAGTCTGTCAAGGGGCAGTAGGCCTACTCTCCCCATCATCTTTGGACCAGGACCACTCAGAATGACCTTTTAATAAAACTGAATTTGAATTAGGTTGACCGGTCATTCTCATGCTGTACGCCTGCCCCTTCTCCACGGAATCATGTCCCAGCTACCCAACGACTCAGAGCCCTCTTCTCACTTTTACTCCACCTCTGGGTGTTCCTCAGAAGAGCAGCAGAAGCAGTAGACAGACCAGACCTACCTGCTGCTTCACTGCCAGGAGGAATCGCAAGATAGATATTTGGAAATCACTTCTATCTCTCAGATTGCTTCTCTGCATTGGGGGACCTGGTACATCAATGTCCAATTACCAAATCTTCTTCCTGCAGAGCTTGTGGTATCACCGCCATCTTGACAACTTTTTGTAATTAAAACATTCTTCCCACCCAGTGAAGTAAAAGGTCATTGGTGTGACCCCCAAAATGCTGGAGAGGCAATTCCAGTTCTCATGTTTGTCTGAGTCCCTCCCCCAGGGGAGAGGACAGGAACCATTCTTTTGGGACAGTTAATCGCCTGCATATATATTTTCTTAGGAATGGCCTGGAGCCTTCCTACTCAGGAGTGTGTTCATCACATAGTGTGGCAACTACTTGGCAAGTCACCCACCAGGTGGTTGTCAAAATGTCGCCTGCGTGCTCGCTTCGGCAGCACATATACTAAAATGTCGCCTGGAAAGAATTGGACTGCAACCTTGTCAGGAGTCCTCTTCATCTGACAGCTTCCCTCCTCCTTTGGTAAATCTTAGGTACTCCAAACATCTCTGTGGACAGAAGTTTGTGGTAAACTGTTTGTTTCTCTGGCAGACTATGCACCATGGGAAAACATGAAGACCCCCTACAACCATGTGGTCCATTTTCTGTTCCTGCCCTGACTCTCAAAGCCACGTACAAACTGGAAACTTGAGAAAGTTTTCCTTGGAGGACTGAGCCACCAGCTTTAGGAAGCTGTTCTCACAAGTAGTCACCTCTCTCCTGTGTTCCCATGACCGTTCATTTATTTCCTGTCCTGGGCTTCTATCTGGGCCCTAACTTGAGCTTCACTAGTTTTAGCTGAGCCACCAGAGACAAAGTTTGGGTGTAGACATCACGGAGATGTCATGACAACTTCCTACTCAATTCATCAATTCATTTACTACCAAGGCATGTCTCAGGAAAAACTCTGGAACCTCCTTATTCAACTTACCCTAAAGTGTTGAGCATTTAGTCCTACTGATTTTAGTTGGAAAGGTACCTAGGAATTCTTTTCATAAGCCCCCTTGGGTGGAAAGGTCTCAGTAGCAAGCTGAAGCCATGAATCTGTTTGGGGGATGGGAGGAAAACTACAAATGAGGTGAAGAAATCAAATGGGAAAAAAATGATTTGTTAATGCCTAAAGCAGATCTACCCAGCATTGATATTGCTCTGTGAATTGAGCTTACTTGGTTTTGGCTTTATTTTTCACCCAGGCCCCACGTGATCCCATCCCAGAGCAGTAAATGTGTCTACATAACAGGTTGGCCCTTCGTGCATTCCTGGATAGGTCAAAAGGCAACACACTCAAAATTCTGCAGAGCATATTTATATGTGGTTCTGAAATCTTGTGTATCTGAGTTATAGCCAAATCTGCTTGCCCTCATAGCCTCAGAGGAAGTCTAGTTTAATAAAAAGCTTTTGATTTCTAGTCAAGTCTTTATTGTTGTCTTGGGGTGTGTGTGGTCACTTCCTTTAATGAAAGGGACTTTCAGTTCTAAATCTCATTGTTGGGCTGGCCCCTACTCTTTAGAATATTTGGTGACACTCTCTTCGTTAAAAAGAGCAAACTCACACTCCATCCACATTCTTCAGCATTTTCCCAGGCAACAACCAAAGCTCAGAACACCTGAAATCTGAGCAGTGCCAGCAGTCAGAGGTCGAGGTCTGCAGTGGTTGTACATACATAACTGCTATTCTTGGGGTGGGAAGGGAGAGGGGAAAATCAGGCTAGGCCAGGTACTCAGCTGTCTACTAGGACAAACCCCCAAAAAGTGAATTTCACTTATTTTCCACAATACACAGCTTTGAGAAATTTGGGGTGTTTAATTTTTTAATCCCTAGCAATTTACCTCCATGGGTTGTGTCAAGTCAGCCATGCTCACCCTCTTCTTACTCTGAAGTATTCATTTACTTCTTACAGCTATAGGTGAGCAGGGATGAGAGTCCCCAGTACCCAATTTGGCCTTAGATCTTGGCCATTCGGGTAAGGATTTTGGCTTATCAAGACTAGCATGGAAACACTTGGGAAAAAATCTCCCACATCTTTAAAACTCTGATTCTCCTCTTGATCTCACCTCCTTTCTCATCTGTCAGTGAACTTTACATGGCCACGGGTGGTCATTGGTTTTCTTTCCACCACAGTTTGAGGATCTAACCTTTCCTTAAAGACTTAGCAGCACCACTCTTTTCAGAGGGGATGTTAGGCTTTCATGAGATTCTATTTTCAGTGCGTTAGTGCTTCTGGGATACTTGGAGAAAGCAATGAGAGTCCTTGTCTGCAAAGAACAACCAGGCCGACCCAAAAAGTTACCAGATCTAAGAAAATAGTAAAAATTATACGTTAGAAACTTGGATTTTTGAGGATTTACAATTAGAGAGAAATTTTGCAGCCTGCACACTATACGTAGCCCACCTTGCCGAGCAAGCTGTGGTGTCGTGTGGGTGGTGGGTGATGTGGCTTATGTCTGTACACTGGGGCTTTGCAAAGGACACTACACGAGCAGCCCGACTTGCCTCTTCTGTGAGCACCGTGGCAGCTCTTTGTCAGATGTGAGTGCCAGTCTGGGGATTACTGCACTTTCTAATCCACAATGTTATCTGTGTAAATAGCTTTAATTTTTCCTCTGTGTATTAGATGAAGTTTTGTTCATGTACAGACCAGGTAGACAGTGACCGAATGAGGCTGTATATGTTCTGTTGTTTTCTACTGTGATGTACTTGAAGGAGAAGCTCATGTCCTCCACTCTTCCGATCTTCCACAGTATTTTGTGTTTGTTTGGGGACCCCTGAGGTTACTCTTGTACTCTTGTTTTTGCCTCCATTTTCTTTGTTTCTTCTGGAGACTCGGGGAAGCCTACGGTGGAATTGTTTGTAAAGAATGTATCATAAGGTCTGGGTTTCCAAAAGTACCCTACATACAGTGAATGAGAGGCCTCTACCTGAAAATGGTTTCAGAACCATGTACCTCTATGCGTTGTGATTGTGAAACCTTGACCTTTGTAACCCAAAAGTGAAAACTATTTAGTAATGGGGATCTATTTTGTGTTTTGAAACTTAGGTCCAATGTTCCCTGGAAAACTAAAGAAATGTATCTGCTCAATGACATTTTAAAATAAAATATATATATGTATATAGGACACCTTTAGCAAAACTTGTGTGTCATTTCTTCAATTCACTATGAAGTTTCTTCATATCAGGTAATGGAATGGTGAGTGTATCGCCTAATATAGAGTTAATCAACTGTGAACAGACTTAAAAGAAAATCAAAAGGGAATGGATGCCAGCACTACACATCTTCACAGGAATAGCAGTAAAGGCTGTACATTTCAACAGTGTCACCAGAAGACCGGCGGCCATGGATATTACTCCCAAGAGGTATTCTTTTTATTTTATTTTATTGAGGTAATAATTGACGTATAATATTAGTTCCAGGTATACAACCTAATGTTTTGATATTTGGATATATTGTGAATTGATCGCCACAATAAGTCTGGTTAACATCCATCACCGTACTTAGTTACAGAATTATTTTTTCCTTGTTATGAGATCTTTTAAGGTCTCTGCTCCCTTAGCAACATTTAAATATGCAATGCAGTATTTTTAACTATAGTGACCGTGCTGCACATTACATACCCGTGACTTACTTATTTAATAACTGGAAGTTTGCACCTTTTGATGACCTTCACGCATTGTGTCCATCCCCCACCCCACCTCTGACAACTACCAATTCGTTCTCTGTATTTCTGAGTTATTTTTTTTTAAGACTCCACATCTAAGTGAGATCATATGGAATTAGTCTTTGTCTGACTTTCTTTGCTTAGTATAGTGCCCTCAGAGTCCTCAGTGTTACAAATGGCAAGATTATATTCTTTTTATGGCTGAATAATATTTTTGTGTGAGTGTGTGTGTGTGTGTTTGTCATTTTCTTTACCCATTCATCAGTCAATGGACATTTAGGTTGTTTCCATGTGTTGGCTATTGTATATAATGCTGCAGTAAACATGAGTGTGCATATATCTTTTTTGAGTTAGTGTTTTCGTTTTGTTTCAATAAATAACCCAGAAGTGGGATTGCTGGATCATATGGTAGTTCTGTTTGTAATTTTTTTGGGGAATCTCCGTACTGTTTTCTGTGGTGGCCGCAGCAATTTATATTCCCACCAATAATGCACAAGTGTTCCCTTTTCTCCACATCTTTGCCAATATTTGTTACTTCTTGTCTTTTCGATAATAGCCATTGTAACAGGTTTGAGGTGATATCTCATTGTAGTTTTGATTTGCATTTGCCTGATTGATTAGTGATGTTGAACATCTTTTCTTATACCTGGTGGCCAACTGTGTCTTCTTTGGAAAAATGTCTATTTAGATCCTTTGCCCATTTGCTAATTGTTTGTTTGCTTTTTATTGAGTTGCACGAGTTCTTTATATGTTTTGCATTTTAACCCCTTATCAGATACATGATTTGCAAATATTTCCTCCCATTTTATAGGCTGTCTTTTCATTTTGTTGATGGTTTCCTTTGCCATGCAGAAACTTTATAGTTTGATACAGTCTCACGGTTATTTTTGCTTTTGTTACCTTCACTTTTGTTGTTAAATCCAAAAAAAATCATTGCTAAGACCGATGTCAAGGAGCTTATTAATGATGTTTTCTTCTAGGAGTTTTATGTTTTCAGGTTTTACATTCAAGTCTTTAATCCATTTATTGGAGATTTTTCTTGTTTCCTGAGATAGGCATTTATTGCTATGCACTTCCCTCTTACAACTGCTTTTGCTGTGTCCCATGTTTTGTATGTTGTATTTCCATTTCATTTGTATCAAGGTATTTCTTGATATTGTTTTTGATTTCTTCATTTGCTCACTGGTTGTTCTGGAGCATGTTGTTTTATAATCTCCACATATTTGTGAATGTTCCAGTCTTGTTAAAATTGATTTCTAGTTTCATACCACTATGGTCAGAAAATATGCATGATAAGATTTTAAATCTTCTTAAATTTGTTGAGACTTGTTTTGTGGCCTAATATATGATTTGTCCTGGAGAATGTTCCATGTGCACTTGAGAAGAATGAGTATTCTGTTGCTTTTGGATGGAATATCTGTATACATATACATATATATACATATATACATATATATATATATATATATATATATATACATATACATATACATATACATATATATATATATATATGCTAATTCCATCTGGTCTAAATGTGTCATTTCAGACCAATGTTTTTAAATTGATTTTCTGTCTTGATGACCTATCCATTCAAGTAAGTGGGGTATTGAAGTTCCTTACTATTATTGTTATGTTCTCTATTATTCCTTTTATGTCTGTAAACATTTGCTTTATATATTTAGGTACCCCTATGTTGGGTACACAAATATTTATAATACAAAGGTTATGTCCTCTTGTTGAATTGATCCCTTTATCCCAAGAGATATTCTTAAGTGAGATGGCTAGTGACTAATATTCTTACTAAAGACAGTAAAAGTCAAGACTCTCCTTACTCACTTAAACATTTTAAGTACTACAAAGTGTTAGTAAAATGTACCACCTTTTAGAGAAAAGTAACCTTAACAGGTGGGATAAGACATCAAAGAGTGCTAATTCTGCTGAGTTCTCAAGTCCAGGAAGTTAAAAGTAATCTAGAAAATATCAACACAAGGTTAATCAAAGTATTGATTCATAAAGAAAGCTAAAAGTAGGCCAGAGCTTATCTGAAGCTTAGTTCAGAAGCACTGACTAGATAGAAAACATTCATATTTAGAATGATTTTGTTGCAAAATCTCCCCAGCTCTTTTTACCTTCACTTATACCCTAATATTATGATGCCTCCTCTTCCCCATTCAGTAGTACAAACACATTAAAAGGAATGGATCCTTGAATTAGCTACCTGAAGATTAGAGGAGTCTTCTACCATTTTCTCATGAGCAGTGCTTACTTAGCTTATCAGATTACCTCTTGAAAGCTGTGGTAGATTGTCTCCAAAGGTGGCTGCCAGCAATGCCTCCTGTCTGTTCACAAATGCTTCTTTTCTCATCAAGAAGTGGCATTTGTTTCCTTCCTTGCCTCTTGATTCTGGTCTGGTCTGTGACTTGCTTTGATTAACGGAATGCATAAGTGACATTCTGAGAATTCCAAGCCTAGGTCTCTAGAAGCCTTGTAGCACCTGCTTTCACTCTTGGAAACCAGCCACCCTGCAAATGTCAGACTAAATTACTGAGTGAAGAGAGGTCCCAGGGAGAGAACCAAAGTGCGCAGACTTTGGGAGTGAGGTTATTTTTGGTCCTCAACTGCCACCTGAGTTACTCTAGGTGATACCATAAGAAGAGAGAGACCCAGCCAGCTCTCAGCTGTTCAGGCCATTCAAGTTGAGACCACAGACACCGCAGGTCAGAGAGGAGCCATATACACTGAACCCTGCCCAAATTCCGAACCTACAGAACCATGAGCAAATGAAATGGTTTTTGTTTTAAGCCACTAATATCTGGGTAATTTATTACACAGCAATAGATAACTGAAAGAGAGAACTTAGCTCTGTGAGATTTGGGGTAAAGTGGTTAAAAATATAAATTAAAAAAAAGAAAATAGCATTGAGAAAGTACATTTGTAATTTGGAAAATAATCCTTTTAGTACCTGGTAGAGTGACTGAAATGGGGAAAACCAACTTAAAATAGCAATAATGTGTAGAATCTTAACTGATGGCTCTGATGGTATCTCAGCAAGAGTTCTCCTCCACACCTACCATGTGTCCCTGAAAATAAGACCTACACTGAAAATAAGCCCCAGTTAAGATCGTCAGCCAGATGGACGCCTTTATTATGTTATGACGATGTTCCAGAATATGACATGACTCTATTTGAATAAATGTAGATTGTTGTATATGAAAAAATAAGACAGCCCCTGAAAATACGCCCTAATGTGCCTTTTGGAGCAAAAATTCATATAAGACCTGGTCTTATGTTCAGGGAAACATAGTATAAGACCCAGTCTTATTTGGGGGGAAACACGGTATGCTTTTGCTTCTTCATGAACCTTATAACGATAATAGTAATCCAGGAAAAGCACAGCTACTGGGGCCATGAGCCACGAAGGGGGAAACAAAGATCTTTAACGCCTCATTTATGAGAAAAGCACCCCATGTTGTACCATATATGACCCCTGGGACAGTCAGGTGGTTCTTTGGCTCCCAAGACTGTTGCTTGAAAGTGTTCGGTATGTGTATGTAATTTTTTATTTTTAATAATTCTCATCATCATTTAAAAATCCCTATCTACAAAAATACTTAAAACTTGTTGCCATCCCAGTTTTACTTCAATTAAACGACAGGCCAAAGGGTGAGTCATATACTCTAGCAATAACTCTGTCTTTTTTATTGCTTTTTCTGTAACTGGAACCCTGAAAAGACTGTTGCTCTCAGTACATGTACATTTTTAGTCTTGTCTTTGATTTCTGACAAGACTTTCCAGCCAGCTCACCTCCTGTGCTTTACTGATTCCACTTAGGCTGCCTGCAAAAGATTCAGAGTGAGGCTGATCACAAGGTATGAGCAGGCGGCATCTGGACTGGCATCGCGGCTAGTCTGATCAGATGCTAGTACAAGGGGACCTTGGACAGAGCTTGGAAGGTCTGAGCGTGGACTTGGAGGACAGCACTCCATTGAAAGAAGCATATAAATCAGAGCTTTCTCTTTGACCCTCTTTAAAAATTTTAACTTATAAATCTAGTCAGTAAAAAAGTAATTAAAAGTAGATAAGCTGATTCAGAAGATAGTGTTGTGAAGTGCGGGGTGGGGTGATGATTGACATGTGGATGGAAGAAAAGTGAAGTTGCAGCAGCAAAGTGCCCCAAATCAAGTCATTTCACACCCTTTAAACACTACGAGTATGTTAGTAAAAAGACATCTCTGATTTAAACTAAAGAATGGTTAAAAAAAAAAAAAGGTGGAACCTGAAAATAGTAGTTTTAGCAGCTGTAAATTAGGTATCACCTATCTGTTGAGTTTGGTCTATGAGAGAAAAAGTTGGGATGAAATTCTGGAGAAATGTGAAATCTGTACTCTCATTGTCCTAGGTGAAAAAATAGAATTTCTAATTCCTGGAAGCCCTATCAATCTACCAATTTTACAGTAGAATTTGAAGGAAAATTAACATCGTGGTTGTTCTCATACTTATGAAACAGATAAGTGCCATCATTATATATGTTTTTCCTAGAATACCATCTATCAGGCTCACCCAAAGATTAATTCTAGGTTAGGACTCAGGAAACATTTTCTGCAAAGGGCCAGACAGTAAATATTTTAGGATTTATGGGCCACTTGGACTCTGTCACAGCTACTCAACTCTGCTTTGTTGCACAAAAGAACCATAGACAATCTGAGCTAGGATCTGTTCTAAAGCATTAAAAGTCAAGCTTTGCATTTTGATCATGAGAATCAACTCCTGAATAGGTGGCCTCTCCTTGCCTCTCTGGTGTGAAATGAATAAGAATGTCAAACATATTAATGTACACTAATGGCCTATCATTAAGAACAAAACAGGTAGGATCAGTAAAAATTTATCTTCTTGTATTAAGTTACAAAGAAGATAATTTATAAATTTGCCAGTTCTGTATTGCTAAGACAGTCTTAAAACTTTTAGCAGTGGTGGCTGCATCAGGGTTGTGATACTATATTTCCTCAATACTAAGACACCATCAGTTATATAATCTGCAACCAATTCAAAACAGTTAAAATTCTTTTTTTTTTAATTTCAATAAGGAAGTTAACACATCATTTACCACACTCCAGTGAGGAGGGAAAAAACTAAAAAAAAATGTATTACGTTATTATTTATTAGGTCCTGTGCTGGGTACTTGAGATCTGGGTTCTTTTATCCTCTTCACAGGTAGTGTCACATTTTACAAATAAGGAAGCAATTTCATTACATTGTGATCAGAGAACATACTTTGTGTGATTTCTTTATAAAACAAACAAACAAAAAAACAAACTTCAATTACAGTTCACACACAATATTATATTAGTTTCAGGTGTGCCAAATAGTGATTAGACATATTTACATAACTTACAAAGTGATCACCCCATTAAGTTTAGTACACATCTGAAACCATACATAGTTATTACAAGAGTATTGACTATATTCTCTATGCTGTACATTACCATGACTCTTTCTTAAATTTGCAATTTGTACTTCTGAATCCCTTCACCTTTTTCACCCATCGCCTCAGCACCCCTCCCATCTGGCAACCTTCAATTTGTTCTCTGAGTCAGTTGCTGTTTTGTTTGTTTATTTAATGTTTTTTTTGTTTGTTTTTTTTTAGATTCCACATATAAGTAAAATCATAGGGTATTTGTGTTTCTCTCTCTGAATTATTTTACTTAGCATTCTACCCTCTAGTTCCACCCATGTTGTTGCAAATGGCCCAATTTCATTCCCTTTTTTATGGCTGAGTAATATTCCATTTTATATATGTACCACCTATTCTTTATCCATTTGTTTATCGATGGACACTTAGGTAGCTTCCATATCATGGCTATTGTAAATAATGTTACAGAGAACACAGGGGTGCATATATCTTTTCAAATTAGTATTTTGGATTTCTTCAAATAAATACCTAGAAGTGGAATTGCTGGGTCATAAGGTAATTTAATTTTTAATTTTTTTGAATCTCTAGACTGTTTTCCATAGTGGCTGCACCAATTTGCAATCCTACCAACAGTGCACAAGGGTTCCTTTTTCTCCACATCCTCACCAACACTTGTTTGTTGATTTATCATTCTGACAGATATGAGGTAATATCCCATTGTGGTTTTAATTTGCATTTCCCTGATGACTAGTTATATCAAACATCTTTTCATGTCTATTGGCCATCTGCATGTCTTCTTTGGAGAAATATCTATTCAGGTCCTCTACCCATTTTTCAATTGGATTGCTTGTTGGTTGGGTGTGTGTGTGTGTGTGTGTGTGTGTGTGTGTGTGTTAAGTTGTATGAGTTCCTTATATATTTAGATATAATCCTTATATATTTTAGATATAATCCTTATATATTTTAGATATGATCATTGCTGAATATCTTCTCCCATTCAGTAGATTGTCTTTTCATTTTGTTGATGGTTTCCTGCACTGTGCAAAAACTTTTTAGTTTGATCTAGTTCAATTAAAAAAAAAAATCCTTTTATTTCCCTTGCCTGGGGAGACATAGTTAAAAAAAAAAAAAGTTGCTAAGAGCAATATCAAAGAGTTTACTGCCTATATTTTCTTCTAGGACTTTTATGGTTTCAGGTCTTAAATTTAAGTCTTTAATCCATTTTGAATTTATTCTTTTATGTGGTGTAAGAAGGTGATCCAGTTTCCTTCCTTCCTTCCTTCTTTCCTTCCTTCCTTCTTTTCTTTCTTTTTTGCATATATCTGTCCAGTTTTCCCAACAGTATTTATTGAGTGTTTACCACATTGTATATTCTTGCCTCCTTTTTCATAGATTAATTGGCCACATAGGTGTGTGTTAATTTCTAGGCTCTCTATTCTATTCCACTGATCTGTGCATTGGTTTTTATGCCAGAACCGTGCTGTTTTAATTCCTATAGCCTTGTAGCATAGTTTGATGTCAGCTGGAGGTACTGATACCTCCATCTTTGTGGGTTTTTTTTTTTTAATTAGGAAATATTGGAGAACAGTGTGTTTTTCCAGGACCCATCAGCTCTAAGTCAAGTCTTGTTTTCAATCTAGTTGTGGAAGGCGTAGCTCACTGGCAAAAAAAAAAAAAAGAAAGAAAAGAAAAAAAAGAAAAAGAAAATGAAAATGAAAAAGAAAGAAAGAAAAGAAAAAAGAAAAGAAAGAGATTGCTTTGGCTACTTGGGCTCTTTTGTGGTTCCATATAAATTTTAGGGTTATTTGTTCAAATTCTGTGAAAAATGCCATTGCTATTTTAATAGAGCTTCCTGTGAATCTAGATTGCTTTGGGTAGTATGGACATTTTGACGATGTTAATTCTTCCTATTCATGAGTATGGCATAGTCTTCATTTATTTGTATCTTCAATTTCTTTCAATGTCTTATAGTTTTCTGAGTGCAGGTCTTTTACCTTCTTGGTTAAATTTATCCCTAGCTATTTTAACTTCTTGATGCAATTGTATATGGGATTGTTTTTCTTAATTTCTCTTTCTGCTAGTCCATTATTGGTGTATAAAAATGCAACCAATTTCTGAATATTTTTTATCCTGCTACTTCACTGAGTTCATTTATTCTAATAGTTTTTGGTGGAATCATTAGGGTTCTCTATGTATAGTATCATGTCATCTGCAAATCATGACAGTTTAACTTTTTCCTTTCCAATTCGGATGCCTTTTATTTCTTTTTCTTGTCTGACTCCTGTTTCTAGGACTTCCAATACTATGTTGAATAAAAGTGGACATCCTTGCTTGCCTTGTTCCTGATCTTAATGTTTGAGTATGATATTAGCTGTGGGTTTGTCATATGGCCGTTAGGTTGAGGTATGTTTCCTCTATCCCCACTCGGCTGTAAGATTTTTTTATCATAAATGGATGTTGGATTTTGTCAAATGCTTTTTGTGTATCTATTGATATAATGATGTTTTTTTTATCCTTCATTTTGTTTATATAGTATATCATGTTGATTTGTAGATCTTGAAGCATCTCTGTATCCCAAGAATAAATCCCACTTGACCGTGGTGTGTGATCTTTTAAATATATTACTGAATTCAGTTTGCTAATATTTTGTTGATGGTTTTTGCATCTATGTTCATCATGGATTTTGGCTTACAATTTTCTTTTTTTTGTAGTGTCTTTGTTTGGTTTTGGTATAAAGGTAATAATGCTGGCCTTATAAAATGAGTTTGGGAGCTTTCCCTTATTTTCAATGTTTTGGGATAGTTTAGGAAGAATAGGTTTTAATTCTTCTTTGAATGTTTGGTGAAACTCACCTGTGAAGCAACTTGGTCCAGGAATTTTATTAGCAGTTTCTTGATTAATGACTTGATTTCATTAGTAGTTATCAGACTGTTCAGATTTTCTGTTTCTTCTGGATTCAGCCTTGGAAGATTGTATGTTTCCAGGAATTTATCCATTTCTTCCAGGTTGTCCAATTTGTGGGCGTATAATTATTGGTAGTATTTCCTTATAATCCTTTGTATTTCTGTGGTGTCAGTTGTCACTTCTATTTCATTTCTGATTTTATGTGTGCCTTCTCTTCTTTGAAACCTCTCTTCATATAGGTTTCAAGCCCTTGCTCTCTCTCTCTCCTGGTACCCCTATGATGCGAATGTTATTATGCTTGGTGTTGTCCCAGACGTTCCTTATACTCTCATTTTTAAAATTCTGTTTGCTTTTTGCTGTTATGATTGGGTGTTTTCTGCTACCTTATCTTCCAAAATCACTAATTTGATCCTCTGATTCATCTAATCTACTGTTGACCCATCTAATGTATTCCTCATTTCAGTTATTGTATTCTTCATTGCTGATTGGTTTTATTATGCTTTAGTGTAAATTCTCCCTGAGTTCATCTGATCTTCCCCTAAGTTCACTGAGCATCCTTATAACCAGTGTTTTGAACTCTGTATCTGGTAGATTGCTTTCTTCACTTCATTTAGTTCTTTTTATGGAGTTTTGTCCTGGTCTTTCATTTGAGACGTTTCTTTGTCTCCTCATTTTGGCTCCCTCCCTGTTTCTATGTCTCCTGGTTTTGGCAGGGTGGCCTTATGTAGTAGGTGCCCTGTGGGGCTCAGTGGCACAGTCTCCCTGGTCACCAGAGTTGGGTGCTCCAGGGATGTCCTTTGTGTAGCTTGTGTTTGCCCCCGCTGTAGTTGAGCCTTGATTGCTGTTGGCACATCAGCGGTTAGGACTGATCCTCAGTCTCACTGGCTGTGGGGGCTGGTTGCAACTACAGTGGATGAGCTGTTGTGCAAGGGGAGTGGGATTCAGTTTAGCAGGGCTCTGGTGGCATCCGATTCTGCCCTATTGGTGTGTTTGTGGAGCTGGTTGAGTGGTGCTCTGAACTGGGGAGCCTGCCCTGTGGTTTGGACTCCTCCCTCCTCAGGGGGGACCTCAGCAGCTGAGACACCCCTCCTGATTACTAATCGCCACGCTGTGGGTGTGGGACCTGCTCATTCTGCTTTCTGCCCCTCATACCAGTCTCATCTTGGCTTCTTCATATCCTTAGTTACAGGACTTCTGTTCAGCTAGTCTTCAGGTGGTTCTCAATGACGGTTGTTCTGTAATTTAGTTGTAATACTAATGTTGGTCGTGGGAGGAGGTGAGCACAGCGTTTACCTATTCCATCATCTTGACCAGAAGTCTACTTTGTGTGATTTCAATCCTTTTAAATTTATTGAGGTTTGTTTTATGGGCTAACATGTTCTATCCTGGAGAATGTTCTATGTGCACATGAGAAGAATGTGTATTCTGGTGTTGTTGGGTAGAGTGTTTTATAGTTACCTGTTATCTCTAGTTAGTTTATCATGTTCTTCAAGTCTTCTATTTCCTTATTGATCTTCTGCCTAGGTCTATCCATTACTGAGACTGGGGTATTCAAATGCCCAACTATTACTGTTGAATTGCCTATTTCTCTTTCAATTCTATTACTTTTTTTGCTTCATGTATTTTGAGGCTCTTGTTACGTGCATGTATAATTATCTTTTCCTGATGAATTGACCCTTTTATTACAGAATGTACTTCTTTGTCTCTAGTAATAATTTTTATCTTAAAGTCTCTTGTCTATTTATATAGATACTCTCGCTTTTATCTGATTTCTTTTTGCAAGGTACATCTTTTTCCATCCTTTCATTGTGAGGCTATTTGTATGTATTTTCGGATCTAAAATGTGTCTTTTATAGAGAAAATATAGTTAGGTTTGTTTTTAAATTCATTTCGGCAATCTCTGCCTTTTGATTGGATACATTTAATGTAATCACTGGGAAAGTAGGATTTCTGTCTGCCACTTTATTTGTTTTCTGTATGTATTGTCTTTTGCTCCTCTACCATTTCTGCTCCTTTTTGTGTTAAATAATTTCTATACAGCATTTTAATTCCCATGTTGTTTCTTTACTGTTTTTTAAGTTATTGTCTTAGTGATTGTACTGGAGATTAAAATTAGCATCTTAACTTGAAACAATCTAATTTGGATTAATATCAAATTAATTTCAATAGTACATATTTTGCTCCAAATATACTTCCAATTCTTTCTTCCTCCTTTGTGCTATTGTCATACAAATTGTATCTGTTTACAATATAAGCCTATCAAAAGTCTAATAATTATTTTTTAAACAGTTCTTTTAAATTATATAGAAGAGCTTTTATATTCGGTTTTTACCTTTTATATTTTGTTTTTACCTTTTCTGGTGGTCTTTATTTATTTGTATGGATTCAGATTACTATCTAGTGATGTTTCATTTCAGTCTGAAGGAATCCCTTTAGTATTTCTTGTAAAGAGGTCTGCTGAGGACAAATTTTCTCTGTTGCTTACCTGGTAATATCTTGATTTCTTCTTGATTTTTTGAATGATAGTTTTTTTCTAGATAGAGAATTCTTGTCAGGTTCTTTTTTTCTTTCAGTACTTTAATGTCATCCCACCACCTCCTGGCCACTAGGGTTTCTGAAGGGACATTAATGTTACTGCGGATCCCTTGTATGTATTGAGTTCCTTTTCTCTTGTTGATTTCAAGAAGTTGACTAGGATGTGTCTAGGTATGCACTCTTTGTGTTTATCCTATTTGGAGTTTCCTGAATTTCTTGGATATGTAGGTTAATGTTTTTCATAAAATTTGGAGCATACCTTCAATGTTATGGAAAGCAATTTACAGCTCTACTTAGCCTTCACCTCCTGCTTTGGCAGAGCCTTAAGGTCAACCAGAGATGAGAAATTAGGCCTGCTCAGGCCTTTCCTGGGCATGGGTACTGCCCTGCACTTGTTTGGGGACCTCTAGGTCCCTCGTAATGTTGGAGCTTTTCAAAGCCCTCTGTGGACATCTCATTTACCAGTGTTTCCTTTTTCAGTTTTTTGGTCAGCCTCTACTTGTTAGCCTCACCTCATCTGACTGACTTAGCTATGATGTTAAACAATTATTGCTGGTTGTTTTCGACTTATGCCCTCAGGATAAAGCAGTTCACAGAAAGCAAAAGGAAAACCCTGAGATGGGCCTTTCCAGGGAGCTGCCAGACAGGTCAGTGACAATTTTCTGAGGATGTGGCCTTTGTGGGGAGCTACAAGCCCATTCAGCCTCCCTGCAAGTGGCCACTAATCTGCTGCGTCTCCAAGCTACTATGGCTGTGAGGCTGTTGGTGTTCAAGATCTGGAGAGAAGGGAAAGAAAGTTGGTCAAGTTAAACTGCCACAAAGCTCCCTGTTCATACTGAGATGCAGCTGATTTTTTCTTGACTAAACACACTGCTTGGATTGCTGTATTCCTTTGGTTCATGTCCAGAGTGCTGAAAAAGTTGACTTTGACACTTTTTGCCAGTGTCCCCTTTGCTTATATAGAGAAGTAGATTTTAAGAGGTCCTTATTCTACCATTCCAGAAGCCCTGCTCCAAATGAGGAAATAAAGATTCAGGTAGGTTAAGCAGTTGCCCAAGGACAGTGAGCCAAGCAGCACCAAAGCCAAGATTTCAAATCCAAACCTTATGTTCGCCACACACCTGCCTTCCAGGACAACCGTTTTCTGAAACTTTTCATTAGATAATCAGTACAGCAGTCTTGCCACATCCATGGGGGACATGTTCCAAGACCCTCGGTGGATGCCTGAAACCAGATAGTACTGAATCCTATACATACTATTTTTCTATAAATAAGTACCTATGATAGTTTAATTTATAAATTAGGCACAGAAAGAGATTAATAACAATAACTAATAATAAAATAGAATAATCATAATATACTTTAATAAAATTATGTGAATATGGGCTCTTTCTCAAGTAATTTTTATAGTTTTCAGTCTAAACCTATTCCTAAATCTGTATAACCATCCCTACTTGCAGTAAATGGCTCGGTATCACTTGTTTTAGAGGCCCCCTTGCTGAAGGGGCTCAATGCTTTCTGGTACAACATCTTGCTTGCTGTTCATGTCTTCCATCCCCAAAGTTAATGCTTTTTCCATCTTAACCAGACACTTATCATGTACTGTGGCCATAACTTTTGCAGACTGAGGTGCAACTGCAAAACTAGCACAGATTTTTTTCTTCTTCACAACTTCATGGATGGAAGATTCATTCTTACCATAGATCTTAGGTACATTAACATATTATTTTTTTCTTTCCTTATTAAGTTGAGAACTTTCACCTTTTCACTTAAAGGAAGCACTTTACAGTTTTTCTTTGGCATATCCGAACTGCCAGCATCACTAGTCTTGCAATGTGGGGCCACTATTAAGTAGAATAAGGGTCACTTGAACACAAGCACTGTGACACTGGGGCAGTTGAGCTGGTAACTGATACAGCTACCAAGTGACTAACAGGAGGGTAGTGGATAGAGGGTGGATACACTGGACAAAGAGATGATTCATGTCCCAGATGGGGCAGAGCAAGACAGCACAAGAGTTCATCATGCTACTCATAATGGCACACAATTTAAAACTTATGAAATGTGTATTTCTGGAATTTTCCATGTAATATTTTCAGACCATGATTGACCACAAGTAACTGAAACCATGGAAAGCAAAACTGCATATAAAGGGTGACTACTGTAGTTACAAAACCTCCATCGTATACACACTTATTTGGATGGCATTTTTAACAAGACTTTTCACATCAAATCTCTATCTCTGAACTTTGTACCGATTTATGTCATCTACGGACCCCCAACACCATTTTCTATAAAATGTGTTTCTGACACAGGCATTTTATTTTCCTCCCATTCTAGTTACTCACTAGAACTCTGTTTCAGCATCGCCCTAGAAAATACGATGAAAGTTTATGTTGGCAAGGCTTATCTTCAGGATGAAATTGAGTACTGGACTCAGATATAGGGCCCTGACCCAAGATGAATGAATGGTGTGCTACCCCAGCAACATTAGCCACAATATCTTAACTTCCAATAAATTTTTCACTAACAAGCGAGCAGCAAGTGAGCTTTAGCTCGCCATACATGCTAATTAATAGTTGAAAATCAGATACCCAGGGTCTGGAAGAACTGAAAACAAAATTATGTTCAAATTCCTCTTGAACTAGATCTCACATTCTTGAGCACTGACGTGTCATACACATAATAGTAAAAGGGTGCCCAGCTGTACTATTATAAAACCTCAAGTATTGGGAAAGAGACTCATTTGCTGCAGTGGCATCAATATTACAGCTCTTGACACCTCTCTCTGGGCTCAGCTGAACTTAAATAAGAGAACCATTTCATATACTAATGGGGTTTTTGTTTTGTTTTGTTTTTGGTGATCTACTTGACTGTTGCCTCTGGGTTCAGCACTAAGAAGAGTGATAAGATGACATTTTTTAGAACAAAACCCAAAGAACTTAAACTTAAGGAGCCAAATCCAACAATGCAGTAGCCAAGAGCGTTTACTTAATCAATACCCATCGCTTCCTGCAGGGGTTCTATGTCCTGGCTGCACATTAGAATTACCAGGATGCTTTAACAAAATCCTGTGGACTGGCTCCCAGGGCGGGACCCAGACATCAGTATTTTCAAAATGTTCTCCAGGTGATTCTAATGTGAGAACCATTCACTGTGTAAAGATATTAAGGACACATACTTCTGAACGAGTGTTGGCAGACTTGCCAAATAAAAACTACAGGACACCTAGTTAAATCTGAATTTCACATAAAGAATTATTTAAAATACCAGTATGTCCCATGCAATATTTGGGACATACTTAAAAAATTATTTGCTGTTTATCTGAAATTCAAATTTAAATGGGTGTCCTGTATTCTGTATACAGGACAAAACTGAAAATTAAACAGGGGTAGAAATAAAGCTCTGTCAACAGAGAAATATCATTGGTTGGTAGATTCTTAGCTCAAAAAAAAAAAAAGAAAAATGAAAAAACCCACCAGGATCACCTGGAACCTTACAAAGTTGTGCCAGGCCAAAGCCATCCCGCAGAAAACAGTTCCCAAGTCATGGAGGAGACGGGAGGCCCACAGGAATACTCCAGGCTTCCTCAGTGCCTGTGTGATTTTTTTTAGGTGCCTTCACAACACACCACAGATGGGGTGTCTTAAACAACAGGGATTTATTTTCTCAGTCTGGAGACCAAAAGTCCAAGATCAAGGTGTTGGCAGGTCTGGTGACTCCTGAGGCCCCTCTTCTTGGCCTGGCCTTCTCACTGTGTCCTCACACAGTCTTTTTTTTTTTTTTTGGCCTGTGTGCAAACATCCCTAGTGTCTCTTTGTGTGTGCAAAGTTTCTCTGACGAGGACACTAGTCACTGAATTAGGCCCCCACCCACAGGACCTCATTTCACCTTCACTATCTCTTCAAAGGCCCTATCTCCAAATACAGTCACATTCTGAGGCACTTTGGGTTAAGTCTTCAACAAGTGAATTCTGGGGGACACCATTCAGCCCCTCACAGAGCCTATCACTGCACTTCAGTGTGGGGGAGCTATGAGGTAGCACAGTGGATGCCCTCTTCCCAGGGCCACCCGTCCAGGAGAGACTGTGCCCCTGAGTGAAGAGGAAAGGGGCATTTCTGACAGAAGTGATAGAAATGAGCAGGCACAGAGTGATGTCATCAGGTGGGGGTGACAAAGGAAGGGAAGGAGAACATGTTAAACCAAGAGGACAGACCCTATGCAGAAGAGAGGCCTATGAAGATACTATGTACTACTCTGGAGATTGAAGACACTGGGAAGGGGAGTACGCAGGATACAAGAAACGAATCTCGAGTTCTATAGCAAAGGGGAGAACTGCAAAAACTACTCACCCACGCCCCCCCCCCCAAAAAAAAAAGGGGAGGACTTATAGAATTTCATGTCCCTTTTAGGGAAAGGGAAAAAAAAAGTTGCCACAAGTGTATTAAGACTCTTAGCACAGGACTTGGAGAGGAGACTGCCCAGTCTTCATTTTATTGAATTCTCTAGCTTGGTCAACTTTCAAGAACACAGTTCACTGTCTCCAAGCAGCTGACCTGGGTTTTACTGCACTTGGGCATAAATATGCATGGTTAGGGGCCAAGATGTGCCAAGGCTGCACAGGCCTGTTCTGGTTTTAGGCGGTGCCAACCAAAAGAACAGCGGGGAAGTTTCCCTCCCAGGAGTCCTCACTGCTGATTCTATCTCCACAGGGCAGGGGAGGCGCTGGCGGCGGGAGAAGGGTCTAGGGGAGGGTGGAATCTTGTTTTGGATAGAGGCAAAAGCACATCACTCTCTTCGTTTTCTCATCTTGGACATTTACAGAGTGTGACCCAGCAAGCCCAGCGGGAAACAAGCTAACACTGCAAGGGAAACCCAGCCACAAAGCCACTGAACTTTTCCAGTGTGGTCCAAACGCCATTCTTGGCATGTGGGGCGCCCTGGCTTCCCTGCCGCCTTTGTCCTCGCGCGCCCACCGTGCTCGCCTTCCCGGCGCGCGGGCAGCCTGTCGCTCATCTGCCACCAAGCGCTCTCTGCAGCCACTCGCTGCCATTCCGACGTGAGTGAAAGGCACCTTAATAAGACTGTAAATAAAAGCCAGGCTGAGAAATGAGTTTTCCACGCCAGCAATCACCGAGCTCTGCTGTAAAGAGTCTCGCGGAGCCGCGCAGATGGAGTCCCCGCACCTGGGGATCAAAGCCATCTCCCAGCAGCAGCGCCCTGTCAAACACCTGGGTGCCGCCCAGATGCGAACTCGAGGGGGAGGCTGAGTGCTTCCAGCTTAGGGATTCTCTGACAATTGATAAGCCAGGATGTGGCGGTCCCATCTCCCCTCTCCAGCCCCAGGAACCTGTCCCCTCCCCCACCGCGGGGATGAGTTGGCCGCTGGAATAATCTTAGTCTGCAGTGTCCTCAGGAGGGGCGGACCACCAGGCCCCCTAATTTATGGTCATTGGTATAATAGCTTTAACGTGATTTATCTGACCGCAGAGGAGATGACAAACGCCTGGAGAAGAACGATTGGCCATGCAGCCTTTGTGCATTTCTGATTGGCCTTATTAATTTAGAGCAGGGGTGGGGGTGGGGGAAGAGCAGCCTCTTGACTGAGACAGGGAAGTCAATTTGGCAACAGCTTCCGCGTAGAGCTGGTTTGGGCTGGCACAGGGCTAGCTTTTGTCGAAACTGCAGGAATAACGTGCCGCTTAAAAAGTCAGGGACTTTGATAGAATGTGCTAGTATACTGATTTAAAGCAGATTTAGTTTGAAAGAGAGTGAAGATTATTTGATTTGACTGATTTCTTTTTTTTTTCCTTTGTGTTTGTACTGACCAAAGACATCAGTGTTTGGGGGTCGGAGGGCCGAAATGGTGTTTTCTTCTTATTTTCTAATGTGTAAGTGTGTGTGTGTGTGTGTGGGGGGGAGACATAACACTTACGGCTTAGAAGGGAAGGGATCTGGGCAAATCATGGGACACATAAGTATCAGAACATGCTTCTAAAAATATTATATTTCACAATCATTTGTGTGGGCAAAAATCTTGCTTCCCTTTTGAGTTCTCTTCAGACATCCCAGCTAGCGTTTATGGGACATGTAAATTACGGGCTAAGCACACCAATGCACCACACTTCACAGGGGCATTACTCTGGGTTACTGTAGTAACTGTCATTTAAATGTCACCATTGAGTGATACAAGTTAGTCTCATGAATAGGAAGGACTAAATAAGAATATTGGGGGAGTTATAATATTTACTGGAAAATATTTTCATATGAATGAATTACAAATTCAGCAGGGGTAGATCTGAAATTCAAATGTATATCCACTCATTCGTTATATTTATTTGTGTGTGTAGAATTCAAATGTAGACACAATGCACTAGGCAACCTCCAAATCCAATCTCTAACACTCCATTCCTCAGGGGGACCAGGACAGGGGCAGAGACAGAGAGAATGTGACTGATTGGGAAGGGGGGAGACTGGTGTCACATGCAGAGGCACAATCACTGATTTACAGGTCTCACCAGAAAAATAGACTTGGAGCAGCTGAGTACCAATTTATTTTGCTGCCTGAACCGATGAGTGGTTGCCTTACATGTCACTGAGTTGGAAGGTTGTGCATTTCGTTCACTGCTAGGTTACAGGAAGCTTTGAAGCAGGTCCAGAAGGCAACCAGTAATTGTCCTGGCACCTATTGAGGTGGGCAAGTGCAATCCTGCCGGGTAGAATTGGCTCAGTGGGGGCTGAGGGCTGCCTGTCATCACCGACTAGTCCTGTCAAATGCTGCCTGAGTTAGAAACAAAGGTGGCCCATTTAGTCCTATTACAAGAGCAGAAGTGGAGCAGAAGGTAAGGGTTACTTCCCAGAACGATAAAAATGGATTTGGAGGTCAGGAGTGGAGACTTGTTTGGGCCACAAGCCACAGGTTCTGTGTCCAGCTCCCTACATGTGTGACATTCACATGAAATAAGTACCATAATAAAGGTATGAAGGGAGTGCAGTGGAGAACCAGTTTAAGAGTCTGTAAGAGTCAGCCAGGGAAGGTTTTCCACACGTGTTGACCACTGCACTGGGTCATGGCCAATCACAGAACAAAGGAGAGGAGGCAAAGACAATAGCTTGTACCCGATGAGGATCGTAGGTGTAGGAGTTCAAGCTGCATCTCACCTCTGTGTGAAACTGAATGTTTGCAGGGTGCCAGAAATTTCACTCCCTAACAGAGATCAGCAGTCAGGTGTCTCCTCTAATTTTCTAAAGACCATAATGGAAAACTTTGTTTCTTTAAGCACATCTAGCCATAATGACGGCAGAGCAAGCCAAAATCACCGAAGAGAACACAGAAATCCTAGTATAATTTTTAATTTAAAATAATCCTACTCCACTAATATGACAAATGACAGAAACAAACACAAAGTGCTGTCTCCCTAGCTTTCCAGCTGAACTACGCTGTGGTTTTCTCTAAGGACAGACAAGCTGGCAGCTAAGCAGCAGCTCTCCCTACATCCGCACAATGGTCTGATTCTGCCCCTCAGCCTTTCCTGGCTGGGCTGCTCTCAGGACACTGCAGGAAACTCATCTGTCATCACAACAAAAATAAGCTCCACTCGTTTGCATTCACTTGCTTGCTGGGAAGCTCCCTCCTAGGCCATTCGGTGGATGCTTCTTTTCTTCCTTCCTTCTTCAGCCTCCTAGTCTCCTCCTCCTTCCTCTGAAGGGCTCATTGTCAAGTGTCAGAATTATGACTGCAGAATTGATTGCTGCCCTTAGTTAAGCAAAAGAGAAAACTGCCTCTTTTGTCTGATGTACAGTCAACCTCACAGGCTGTGTCTTGTAGCAGCTCTAGTTTTCTCTACAACGACGTAGTGGTGTGAATCTGGCCTGGGAGAACACACAATCCCTCAGTCTGGATTCTAGGCCATGACAAACCGCACTGCCAAGATCTCTATCCTCATACACTGCCCATTTCCGATCTTGCTTGAAAGCACTCCTTTCCTTTTTTGGCTGTATTGTTCAGCACCTCTCTGTGTGATTGAGATTGGGGCTTTCTGAGAAGCTTCCTTGAGGGAATTGCAGTGCCTATGGGTCAAGGTCAGACGCCTGTGTAACGCAGGGGCTTGCCAACAGATCTTCTGCTTGTTAATAGCAGTTCTGGGTGACTCTGGCAGGCCATGGGGTTTTATTCACCCATGTTGCAAACATTACAGAAGCCCTTTTATATATCTTAGGGGAGGTGGAGATGAATAAGAAGCCTCTGGTCTAACAGCAGACACCGAACGCTCCCCAGAGATAGTACAATCATAGAGGTATGAAGAGCGCACTGTGGGAAGTCAGCGGGGAATGAGTTTCAGCGTCTGCAAGGATCAGGAAATGCTTCCCACCTATGCTGATCACTGTACCGGGTCATGAAGGATGACGAAGAATTGCTCAAGGGGAGAAGGTCATGCCAGGCATGGATGGAAAATTAAGCTTAAGTGAGAGGAGGAAAAGTAGGACAGGTGGAGACGGAAGGAAGGAGTCCAATGGGGTTGAAAGAAAAGAGAATAAACAAAAGGGGAAGAGCGACATGGACAAGAGTGAAAAGTGGAATTAGTAACCATCTCTCCTACTCCTGGCTGCACCCATGCCTCCAATAACCAGGCTCACTCCCAGGGCAAACACCATGATGACTATATCCGTCTCACCACAAGATGCTGATCTTCAAGAAACACTTTAAAGTGACTTAGAATGTTCACAATGTGCCACAAAGGACATACAGCAGATACAAGAGAAGGATTAAAAGACCGAGGCATTGAAAAAGTTTGGGAGAGAAAAACATTGAAATGATATTAGCTTTAATCTATTATCTATGGGTGATACGATTATGAATGATTTAAATTTTCTTTTTACTTATGTGGACTTTCTATTCTACAGTGAGGATGAACACTTATGTATAAACTAATGGGCTACTTATTGAGTGATCCTTAAATAAACACATTCTAATAAAAGGGTTCCTAAAATGTATTTAAGTTCATGATCATGGTTTGTGATCTGTATTGGAAAGGTGAGGGTGAAAAACTAGGATTATCTCATTCAGTGGGCAGGTTTTGCAGAGATCATTTGGGATACGTCCCATTTTATATGTACGTAAATATTGCTGCTACCACCCCTCTCCCTCATCCCACAAGGGCAGAGATGAACCTATAGCCAGGAAGCTATACCGCCAGCCCCCTAGCACGATACCTGGCACAAGCAGGTCCATGTTTAACAAATGTTGTTTAAATGAAAGAATCCTAGACTTTCTACCCTAAAATCAGGACTCTTTCCACTAAAATAGTGATGCTCATACTTGAGCATGCATCATAATTATCTGGAAGGCTTGTTCATAACACAGAATGCTGGGCCTCACCCGCAGAACTTCTAATGCTCAGGTCTGGGGTAGGCCTGAGAATCTGCATCTGTAAGATTCCCAGGTGGTACCTACGCTGATCTGGGGCCCCACTTTGAGAACCACCACACTATAACACACAGTTTTCAGACGGAAGCATCCTGAGGGCTGCCTACTGCCATACGTACTTGCCATGACCATGACTTGAAAGAACGCTCCAAAAGGTAACATGAAGAAGAGTCAAAGCTAAAATCGCTGGCAAAGCTAAAATGACCAAGAATGCTTTGGATTCAGTTCAACAGCTTATTAATTACTCTTTCTGTCCAGTACTAGGACGTGCTGAAAGGATTACAAAAGACACACTGCCACTGTTTGGTATCCTCGGAGGTCATAGAGCTTGGTCAGAGTCCAGAGTCGCACACCGGGAATGGCAAACCGTCCTGTGTACAGGCATCCGCCTGCTTCAGTCAACAATACAAGGGGGGTTCCGTAAGATTACAATGGAGCTGAAAAAGTCCTATCGCCGAGTGACGTCGTAGCATCATAGCTTCACAGTGCAATGCGTCGCTCGTGTGTCTGGTGAGGCTGCTGTAAACACACCTCCTGCGCTGCCAGTCGCATAAAAGTGTGGCACAGACAGTTATGCACAGTACATACTACCTGGTAATAAACGACTGTGTTACTGGGTTAGTATTTACTATACTATACTTTTTGTCATTATTTTAGAGTGCTCTTTCTACTTATAAAAACAAGTTTGCTGTAGAACAGTGTGCTGTGTTACGCTGGCAGCAGCCTCATACCTCTCGTGTTTACTACGTGTCTTGATGGCATCATTTTCTCTTGTGCGTGATTTAATCTGGTGTTGTTTTACAAATGTAGTGTAGCCTAAGTGTAGTGTTTACAAAGTCTATAGTAGTGGACGGCAGTGCCCTCGGCCTTCACACTCACTCCCCACTCGCTCACTGACTCACCCGGAGCAACTTCCAGTCCTGAGAGCTCCGTTTATGGTAAGTGCCCTATACAAGTGCACCATTTTTCATCTTTTATACCGTATTTTTTTACTGTCCCTTTTCTATGTTTAAATGTTTAGATACACTGATCCTTAATCGTGTTACAGTTGCCTATAGTGTTCAGTACGGTAACATGCTGTACAGGCTTGTAGCCCGGGAGCAACAGGCTGTACCGTACAGCCCAGGGGTGTAGGAGGCTGTACCCTCTAGGTTTGCGTAAGTGCTCTCTGTGATGGTCACACAAGAACGAAATAGCCTAATGACTCATTTTTCAGAACGTATCCCTGTCATTTAGCGAAGCGTGACTGTATAGTTAGATAACAAATGTGTGGTATCAATAAGTTCTATGAGAGTTACAAAGCGAGGCATCAATATCAACTAGACCAGCAAGGCCAAGCTTTATAGAAAATGGTTTGGGACCTTGAAGGATGGTGTTTAGGATATTACTGCTCTATAACAACCCTCCCCTACTCCAAACTTAGTGGCTTGAAACTCCTACTGTCATCTCATGGATCCACAGGCTGACTCAGCTAGGTGGTTGTGCTTGGGGTCTCTGATGTAGTCGGTCACAGTCAGACAGCAGCTGGGACTGGAGTGACGCAAGCCTCCACGGACTGGCTGTCTTAAGATGGCTTCTGCCATCACACATCTGATGCCTCAGCCTCTTCCACGTGGCTTCTCTCTCCAAAAGAGTTGCCTGGACTTATGCATGGCTGTGCAAGACACAGGAAGTACAAAATGCCAGTCGTCTTAAATAAGAGTAGGCCCAGAATTGGCACAGTGTCACTTCTATCATATTCTACTCGTGAAATCAGTGACAAGCCAGCGCAGATTCAAGGGAGCACAGGAATAGATAGACTCCATCTCTCAGTGGGGTAGCAGCATGTGTATGCAGAAGAGAAGAAACTGAGGGCAGCTCTCTTTGGAGACAAGCTACCCCAGATGGGCAGACAGAGGAAACCCACAGAATGAAGACACAAGAACCAGAAAAGGACCAAGAGGAGATCTGAAGGCTTATATACAAGGAAAATCGGAGCACAGCTGACCCTTGAACAACATGGGTTTGACCTGCATAGGTCCACTTCTATGCAGGTTTTTTTCACTTGACCTGCACAGTTCAAACCCACGTTGTTCAAGGGTCAACTGTACTTGAAACTGAAACAGAGTCTGGGTCTGCTCTGATAAACCATGGGCAATCACTGTGAGTTCTCAGGTCGCAAAGTGGCTTTCACTCACTCAACACCCCCACATGTACTGTTTGCTTCCTGGCATCTGGGCTAAGTGGTGTACATGCAAACATACACAAGACAGGCTGGGGCAGCCACCAAGGATCAGAGTTTTGTGGGAAATGCAGATGAATGAATAGGCAATTACAGTGCGGTGTGATGACTGCTAACAAAGCAGAAAGTGTAGGGTGTTATGAGAGCATCCAGCTCAAAGAAGGAGGCAAGAGCGAGAGGGAGGGGTGGCTGTCAGTGTTGTTTTAAAAAGATCCTTCTAACAAAAGTTCATGGGCAAGATTGGACGAGGGAAAGACAGAAGCCAAGGAGACCAGTTAGAGGGCTGTAGTAATAAAGGTGATTGGAATTAGACATTGTGTATCCCCCCCATCTCTAATGAATGAAGATTCAGCCCTGCAAGGGAGTATAACTAGATCATGGTGGGGTGTTAAAGTTCTCCCAATATATACAGTCATCTTTTAGAGATGTGGTTCTTCCCAATATATAAAGTCATCTGATAAAACTTGTAAAATGACAACATGTGGCTGAAACGATGCCACGACATTATTTGGCGCACCTGGGAGATCACATCAAAGGCAGCGGAATGGAGTGTTCTCTCTTTCTGCCCCAGAAGCACCTCCGTGACTCCGAAGGAAGAACATACTGTACTCTTTGGCGGCACACAGAGTCACTGACTAACCTTTAGGGGAGGAATTTTGATTTTGTTGTTCTTGTCTAAATAGATAAGCTCATGTCTTTAGGACAACACCTGCAGTAAGTTGCTTAGATGCTGTACCAAGGAAGCACCTTGCTTATCACCTCTGAGAGACCCCTCTGCACCAGAAAGCAGACTCCACTGGGCCTGCCACTCGCTTGCTGTGCATCACCACTACCTGTATGGGGTGCGCTGCCAAACACACAGCAGAGGCTCCGTGAATATGAGACTAGCTCAAAGTGTACATCAAATTCTGTATGGATCACAGATGGTGATGGGGCTAGGTATACTCACAGTACTTAACTCTGCATCCCAAACTCTGCCAAGAGCTCTAAGTGTGCAGTTAGTTAACTATTTAGAGAAATGGAGGAACTTGCACCCTACTACCAAGTGCACAGGAATAATTACACTCAGCCCTGGTGTATAGTACATTGTAATAACTTATCTAAGGAAATCGGTGACAGTTAAGTCAATGATATGAGGTGGCATCTTCAGTCTGTTTTCAATCCCTACTGTTGCCAGGCGCCTCTTTTCCTGTCTAGTCCTTTCCTTCTTTGCTGGCTTTCATTCAAGACTCCTCCCCAGGGACTCCGTAGGTGTGGAGAGGAAGGGAATGAATTAGTGGGATTGTCCATTTTCTTCTTATTAACTGGGCCATTGTTAGAAGTGGAGAGAATAGAACTGGGGAAATGAAAAAAAGAAAAATGAGGAAGAAGGGGATCATAGCAAGCAGAAAAGAAGTGGAAGCAACATGAAGACGGAGGAAACGGGGGAAGAGCCCTCATGGTCTAAGGCAGGGAACAGGCCAAATGCTAAGATAGGAGGTGGACAGAGACCCTGGTAATCAGCAGTCAGCCAGCCCATCGGCCAGGCCCTTGCCGGTTCCTTTCCTCTGCTCTTTTGCTTTGTCATTTCACTGGTAATAGCACCTCTCTTGGCTTCATCAATTTTAAATAGTTCATAGTGAAATGCTACATGAGTTTTCTATTGCTGCTGTAACAATTACTACAAACTTAACTGCTTCAAACACCACGATTATCTTCTAGTTCTGGGGGTCAGAAGTCCAAAAGGGGTCTTACTGGGATAACATCAAGGTGTCAGAAGGGCTTTCTGAAGGTTCTAGGCAAGATGTGCTTCTTTGCCTTTTGCAGCTCTGAGGGTCAGCCTGCATCCTTTGGCCATGGCCCCCTTCCTTCTTCCTCAAAGCTGGCAAAGGCAGGCCGAGTGCTCATGTGGTGTCACTCTTCACTTTGCTTCGGAAGTTTCGTCTCCTTCTCTCGCTCTGGCTTTTCTGCCTCCCTCTCCCACTGTGATTATATTGGACCCACTGGATAATCCAGGATAATCTCCATATTTTAAAGTCAGTTGATTAGCAACTTTACTCCATTTGCGACCTTAATTCCTCTTGGCCACGTAACCCAACATATCCATAGGTTCTGGGGATTAAGATGTGGATATCATTGGTGGGGGGGGGCATATTGCTCTGTTGACCACAAACACTGTATAACCTTGCTGAAACTATACTGTTTCGAATTTTTCCTAGTATTCCTGAAACCCAAGAATTCTGAATGTCAGTTATTTGTTTGTTTTTCCTCTTACTGGTTTGTTGGAAACAGAAGTAACAATCCTAACCATCTGTTGTTTGAAGAAGGGAAGATTTATTGCTTTAACTAAAAAGGCACTTGTCACAACAGCAATACTATATACACTTCAGCAGAGACAAAGCCCCTCTTGCAGAGGCTACAGCATACTATAATAGCAGCATGTCACCTGATCCCGCCCTCCTGTTACCAAAGCCACACAGCTCTCAGTGGTCATGCATCTTAGTCCCGAAAGGCAGTCAAGAGGATCTGGAACTCTAATGAAGGGACAACATACAAATGCACAGTCCCAGGGGGACCCAACTGTTTGTTTGGGTCAGTTTTATAGTTTCTGTAGAACTGAAAGGCTGTCATGCAAAATAATGACTCCTGGCCATTTATTTGTCAATCCAAGTAATGTAGTACAATTGCTACTGCAATTGGCCAGCAAGCAAGCGGGGTTTCTACGGCTTCAATCACAAGAAAAGACTGGGACTGACTACTGTTTTTGACGATGTTGGTAGATATCACAATTAGGCACAGAATATAGAGTTAAAATTACCACAGAATATATTTTAAAGAAAATAATACATTTCTGCTTTTTCTCTTTTTCTGAGTCGTGTCCTGAACCAGCAGCAGGGCCATCCCAGTGCCCATTTGCTGGGCACTTTAGGTATATTATCTGTGATCCTTGGAATAACCTCTCCATGGTAGGTGCAACAAACAGGGAAACTGAGGGTGAGACTAAGAAATTCACCTGAGGTTACACAGCTATTAAATAGCAGAAAGAAAAAATAACCCTCTGAAGACCTGACTCTTAACGCCCTTGCTCCCTCTTGCACAGAGTAACTCACTGCTGGATCATCTGATACCCATAATGAAAGTGGTAGCAATGGAAATATGTAGGCGTTCCACTGCCAAGTCCCCGAAGGCCCCAGGTTTATTTATGCCTCCTCAATCAACTAACTCTCTAACCAGCGCCGACTCCCCCAGTTTCCTGATTAGTGACTTGTTAGAGTCCCGTGATGAGTCAGGATTTGACTGTGAGTCTGGTGCCTCATCACTTCTCTGCAAGGATAGCCACACATTACACAGGAAGAAACAAAGAAACTAAGAAACAAGAAGAGGGAAGAAATGAAGAAACTGAGAAAAGAAGTGAAAAAAAAAAAAGACAAAAATCAGAGCACGTTTATTTGTTTAGGAAGGAGTAGCTCAATTTTGTAGAACATGAAAAAGTCACACATACTATTTGCCACGGGAGGACTAGAGAGCATTGCTCTGCAAAATTCAGAAATCTTGATTTTCTATTATGTACTTAGAATGCATCATCAGAGGAGATGTATCTTTGAACTCAAATTCAATATTGGACCAAACAATTAAAAATGTTAATTAAAAACAAACAGAGCCCAAACCAACAATAGCCTAAATATTAGGGAAAATGCCTTTTGTGAATTAAATCCACTTAGTAATATATTCATTCTTAATGTTAGATGGTTTCTTTTTTTACTAAGGCTTTGCAAGCTTTTAGTTTATGGAAAGATGCTATTGTTGACGGATTAAATTTGCCTGAGAACTCAGTATTATTTTTAAATCTAAGAATGAACATGCACTGCAGTAGGAGACATAGTCTCACATTATGTACAAACCTTCCCGAAGGTATGACGAATCAGAGCATTTCCCAGGTCCCACACAGTGCACAGCACCGAACTGTGGTGGGAACCGGTCCTTCAGAATACGCGGTCTCTCTAATTCCGCTCACCTCCATAGAAGCTAGTATACTGGAGGAGTCACACAGTGATGCTCGATACTACTGGTGAAATAAAGAAATGTGTATTATGTACAGTTGACCCTTGGATAACGGGGGGGTTAAGGGCGCCAACACCCTGCACAATCAAAAATCCATGTATTACTTTAGACTCCCCCAAAACTTAACAACTAATAACAGCGTACTGTTATCCAGAAGTCTTATCAGTAATATAAACAGTCTATTAACACATATTACATAATACATATTTTGTCATATATATTATATACTGTATTCTTATAATAAAGTAAGCTTACAAAAAATGTTAAGAAAAATAAGAGAAAATGCATTTACAATATGTATTGAAAAGAATCCATGCATATGTGGATCCATGCAGTTCAAACCCATGTTGTTCAAGGGTCAACTGTACATATATTCACTGACTCAGAATTACATGAGCACATTTATTTTCCAAGGAAAAACAATTCAGGTAAAACTGCCCTCCTCTTTTCAGGCTCCCTTTCTTCAAAAACCCTTTTCCTTTTAGGTTTTACTCTTCAACACTGCTATTAACGTTAATTTTAATTATTAGGTGGGTGCAAAAGTAATTGCGGTTTTTGCAATTATTTTTAACCTTTTATACTGGAATTACTTTTTTTTTTTTTTAAGATTTTATTGGGGAAGGGGAACAGGACTTTATTGGGGAACAGTGTGTACTTCCAGGCCTTTTTTTTTCCCAAGTCAAGTTGTTGTCCTTTCAATCTTAGTTGTGGAGGGTGCCGTTGAGCTTCAAGTTGTTGTCCTTTCAGTCTTAGTTGTGGAGGGCGCAGCTCAGCTCCAGGTCCAGTTGCCGTTTTCTAGTTGCAGGGGGCACAGCCCACCATCCCTTGCGAGAGTCGAACCGGCAACCCTGTGGTTGAGAGGACGCATTCCAACCCACTGAGCCATCCGGGAGCTCAGAGGCAGCTCAGCTCAAGGTGCCATGTTCAATTTTAATTGCAGGGGGTGGAGCCCACCATCCCTTGAGGGACTCGCGGGATTGAACTGGCAACCTTGTGATTGACAGCTCACTGGCCCATGTGGGAATCGAACCAGCAGCCTTCGGAGTTAGAAGCTTGGAGCTCTAACCACCTGAGCCACTGGGCTGGCCTGCAATTACTTTTGCACCAACCTAAAAGAATCCTGTACAAAATGCTGGGGAAGAGGAGACCGAGATACATTTGACCTAGACTCCAAAGCTTCACAGATGGCCTCTAATTTGGTGAGGAGCCAGGATGGATTTTAGCACTGTTTTCTGCACCATCTTATATCCTTTAAAAATGGCAACTCTCCCTTCAAAAGGAACATGAATATGACTTGAGTATCAACTTAAGGGTCCTTACCCAAAATAGACTCAAGTGGCCTACAAAAGTACTTGAAACTTCTGCTTACTGCATAGGGTGAGCACTGAAAATTGCTATTGCTACCATCCAAGTACAATTGTTGTGTTAACACTTTAACATTATTCATATTAACTATTTAGTCACTCTGTAAGTTTTTTTAAAAAGTAACGTAGGGAAGTTCAGAGTGTAGATGATAATAAAAAGCCAGAAAATGTCTGGAGCATAAGGCGAGGCCTGGGTGGGGGGGCTGTAGAGGTAGAGAACCATACAGTGAACTAGAAATCAGCCTGAAGGCACTGGATACCATGGGTAAAGATAATGATAAAGGAAACTAACATTTAGAAAAACTAATTACACAACAGGCAGGCCCTGTGTTAGCATAGACTTAGCATATACTGAAGGAGGATTTTGGTGCTTATTTATAGTTATTCAAACTACTTTCAAATATATTTTTTGTTGTTTTATTATGTGATTTAATTTTTTTTTAAAGAAAAAGGAAGGAAGGAAGAAAAGCGCCTTTTCCTAGAGGAAAAGTACCATTGCTCTTGGTCTAAAAACCTGTGAACTAGAGACAAATTTTCTGTCCCACACACACCCAATATACATGGTGAGGAAGACACAGGATAACCATTATAAACACTATCATTCAACAAGGGAGAAAGCAAAAGGCATGTAGCAGTCTCTGGTCCATGGCAAATCCAATGGGCACATAGCGCCAATTTCCTGGTTAGGATTCTCTTCTCAGCTGCAGTGATTCCCCTCAGCTCTTGGCTCCAGACTCTGAGTTACCCTTCCTATTCCAGAAAATACAGTCCAGACTTTAAGTTCAGTAGTTTGATGAGCCTGCTTCCTGCCTGGGAAGTTCCAAGGTCTTAAAAGCTTCTTTTCATTTTGAAGCCATCTCTGTACCTTATTGTCCAAGCTGGTAGTACCTTTTTTTACAAGTATAATTTTCTTAAAAGCTTTTCAAGTTTCCTATAAACCTTACTGATCTTATTGAGGTTTACTTCATTAGACAAAAGCCACATCAACAAATCTTGTCTACTTGGGGCTCCCTGTAAAGCTGCTGTGGATCCATACCCTTAATATTCTTGTAATTCCTGTTGTTTAATTGAAAGGATCTTTAAAGCTTTAAGTTTTTGCAAGGATTTAGAAGGCATCACCCTAAACTTTTCTGGGGTCTTAATAAAATAAAGGCTTTTATAATCATATCCTTAGCTTCATCTTTACCCTGAGAAGTTTTTGTGGCAGGGCTGTGAATTTCACTTTTGTCCTGAGGCCTTTTTGACTTTGGGAATATTTTGCTGGGAGAAACTGATCATCAGAAAAAGGTTTTACCTTCTAATCCAGCAAGTCCTGACTCCTGTACATTTCCTCTAAATTTTGCTTGGAAACTGAGTAATTTCTTCTAAAGCACATCATTATCTGTATTTTATGACATATAGTTAAGAAAACCCAGGTGAAGCTTTTAACCTTTAACCTGAAAACTCTGTAGGCCGATCCAACAGTTCATTAAGTATATTTTCAATATCTACATTATCACAGGCCAACAGTTTTATTAAGAAGGGCTTTTCTTCCACCTTTAGTAATTTTTTCCTCATTTTCCTTCAAGCCCTACCGACAACCTCAAGAGCCATTGGACTTCTGCTACTAATCTCTGCAAGGGCCCTTCTAACTAACACCTATAGCTCAGTTCCAAAGCCATTGTCTTGTTTTAGGTTTTGTTATAGTAATATTCCATTTCCGGATCCCCAAATCAGTTCTGGTTACCTACTGCTATGTAACAAATCACCCCAAAACGTAGGCTTACAACAACTATTATCTCTCATGGTTCTGGAGCTTTACTAAGCTTAGCTAGATGGTGCTTGCTGGGGGTGTCTCATGAGGCCACAGCCAGATGGTAGCTGGTGCTGGAATCATCTGAAGGCTTGTTCACGCATATGGTATGGCACCGGGTCTGGGAAGACGTAACAGCTGGGGGCAGGACAGCTGGCGTTCCTCAGACCTCTCTCCCTATCTCTCTGTCATCTCCCCCTGGTCTCTTCAGCACGGAAGCTTCAGGGCAGTTGTGCTTACTTGTGCTTAGAGCGCCAAAAGTATGTATCACGAGAGAGATGGTGAGAGGAAGGCAGAAGCTCTATCACCTTTAATGACCCTAAGAATCACTTAAGTGTCACTTCTGTCACATTCTATTTGTTGAGGCAGTCACAAATGCCACTTAGGTTCAACAGAAGGGAACATACTCTTTTTTTTTTTTTTTTGTAATGAAAAGTGTCAAGTATTTGCAGAAGATTTTAAAAACGGCCATAGTTGGATAAAAGGAAAAAGAAAGGAAGGCTTAAGAACTGTTGTTGAAACATGCTATACCTGATGGCCCCACATTTTTGGCAGTTATAGTCACAAATGTGAGTGATGATGGTCCAAAGCAGGTCTGGGGTAACATATATTCAAATGTATTAAATTATTCCAACTTTCTATTCTCCAAGAAAGACCTATTTCTTTCTTCAGTTATCGAGAAAGGGAAGGGGAGGGGAGTGGAGGGAAGGGCAAAGGAACAGCAAATGTTTCATCAGGAAAGCTGTGTTCTAAAGCACGATCAGCAACCCAGGGCCGGCAGGCCAAATGTGGCCTATGGCCTATTTCTGTATGGCCCAGGAGCTGAGAATGACTCTATGTTTTTAAAGAGGAAGAAGAAGAAAAAGAAGGAAGAGGAGGAGGAAGAGGAGGAGGACAAGCAGCAGCATATGCAACAGAAACCATACATGACGCACAAAGCCTTCGGATATTTACTATCTGGCCCTCTACAGAAAACCTTTGTCGATCCCTGTCCTTTTCAGATGGTTACCATAGATAGAACTGCAAACATACCTCTAGGATGCTTTTAATATAGACATTTTCCTTATAAAATAGTGTAGATACTATAGTAACACAGGACCTTTTCCTATCAACTATCCCTTTTCTATTGTATATTCAATCTCAGATCTCCATATTCCCTCTCATTTTTCCTCTATCCACCTACCAACATTCTCACCTCTTCATAATAAAGAATCCTTCTTCCCCTACCACTTCCCTCAAGTTTTGTGTTCAATTTTCTTTTCCCCTTGTGTAACTTCTCTCCTCAAAAGCCTTAAGTGTTTCTCATTCCTAAAGAACAGTCATAAAGGCAACCTACTGAACTGGAGAAAATATTTGCAAATCTTAAATCTGACAAGGGATTAATATCCAAAATATATAAAGAACTCATGTAAGTCAATAGCAAGACAAACAATTCAATTTAAAAATGGGCAGAAGATCCAAATAAATACTTTTCCAAAGAAAACATACAGATGGCCAGATACATGCAAAGGTATTCAACATCACTAATCATCAGGGAAATGCAAATCAAAACCACAATGAGATATCACCTCACACCTGTTAGAAATGGCTATTATAAAAAAGACAAGAAGTGCTGGCCAGGATGTGGAGAAAAGGGAACACTGGTGCACTGTTGGTGGGAATGCAAATTGTTGCAGCCACTATGGAAAACAGTATGGAGGTTCCTCAAAAAATTAAAAATAGAACTAGCATATGATTCAGCAATTCCACTTCTGGGTAATTGTATGACGGAAATGAAAACACTAACCCAAAGAGATACATGCACTCCCCTGTTCACTATGTAGCATTATTTACAATAGCCAAGACATGGAAGCAACCTAGGGTAAGTGTCCATCGATGGATGGATGAAGATAATGTCACACACACACACACACACACACACACACTATTCAGCCAAAAAAAGGAAAACTCTTGCCATTGGCTACAATGTGGATGGATCCCGAAGGCATTATGCTAGGTGAAATAGTGAGAGAAAGACAAATACCTATGATCTCACTTATATGTGGAACCTAAAAAATAAAAACAAGTAACAACAAATTCATAGATACAGAGAACAAAGTGGTGGTTGCCAAAGGCAACCAGAGGTGGGGGGTGGCCAAAATGGGTGAAGGTGCTCAAAGGGTACAGACTTCCAGTTATAACATAAGTCATGGGGATGTACAGCATGGTGACTAAAGTTGACAATACTGTATCGTATATTTGAGTTGCTAAGAGAGTAGATCTTAAAAGTTCTCATCACAAGGAAAAAAACTGTAATAATATGTCTGGTGATGGATGTTAACTAGACTTATTGTGGTGATCATTATGCAATATATACATAAATCATTATATCATATACCTGAAACTAATGTTATATGTCAATTATAGCTCTCTAAAAAAAAAAGTCAAAACTCCTTTCTCTTGCAGGTCAGTCATGATCTAGCCCATAACCGTATTTCCAGGCTCTCTGTCTATGCCACCACCTATCCTCCTGGCCCCAGATTCCTATGTAACATCTATACTAGACTATATGCTCCTAGAAAGTCCATGTCTTTTCATGTACCCATAACTTTTCTCAATCTGTCTTTACATCCAGAAATACCCAGGCCTTCATTCCTGTCATTGAGAAAACACGTTTATTCCTCGTGTCTTTCATACTGATCCCCTGATCATGATGATAGAAATTGCTGGCTTGTTGCTCTGCATCCCCATGGCACGCTCCTGTGTATAGATCAACACAGCACTTGTTTTATTGTCTTCAGTTATCTACATACATGTCTATTTCCTCAACTAGAAAAGCTCTTATTCATCTTGATACCTATAAGCACAAAAATTAACAATTGTTTAAAAAAATGTTTGAGTGAGTGAATGATCCCAGATCCTCTTCCTTTTCTCCTGAAAACCCGCCCTATTCTCCAAGTTCATCCAGGGGTGCAGCTCTGGTGTTCAAATTGATTTCCTCTTGTTCTTGCACTTAATGGCTTTTCTATTCCCAGAGCCCCTAAATTCTGGAAGAAATTAGCCAATATTCTTTTTAGGAATTTTACAGCCCCATTTAATTAAATAATTTTCTTAGCACTTCAATGCCATCTACCCCACATGACTTTTCACTTAACCTAGCTTGAAGATTGCATGCATTTCATCTTAACTCCTCCCAAGTTTTCACAGTGCACAACGGTATATGAGTATGTACCTAAAGGCCACTACCTTATTTTTCTTGCTTATTTTTTCTTATATTAAAAAAAATACATAAGATCTGATATCTCATCACAACCACCTTTATATATCCAAATGACCATGACTTTTGGAGAAAGCAAATATTATTTTTACCAGTCACACTGAAAGACATATACATTATTCTATTAATTGAAAAAAAAAGCCAAGAGGGACATGAAAAAGGAAAAAAGACGGACATTAAATCAAAATGCCAAGGGTTCATTTTGGAACTTGCACACCAACTTTTGGGCTAATGCATGTTTTTCTTGGGTGTGTGATTTGCTGGGAGTGGTGGAGGAACCTTCTGCCTCATGAATCCTTGGTTTGTGGTCTGCCTTGACTATTGGAGAATTCCTAACCTTGGAAATGGTGGCTTTAATTCCCCAAAGTAAAATGGTAATGAGAAACTCAATTAACAAGGAAGGCGTCATAACACAATCAGGAAGAGTTTAAGAATATTTAGTCAATTTAAGCATAATGCACTCCACAGGGTTCATGAATAGTCATCAGAGGATACTAAAAGAACTAGTAGTTGTAACCTCTATACAATAGTAATTATCCTTAATATGCCCCTAAGACAACTTTAGTTCCAGGGTTAAAATGGAAAATCCTATTAATCTTTGTGTAGTTTTGTATGGGTTCTCACTCTTCCCTTTGGTTCTCTCAGCCACAGGATCCTTTTTCTTGTTTTGTTTGATTGTTGTTTGCTATTTTTAGTTTTTATTATGGAACATTCCAAGCATATACAAAAGCAGAATAGTATACAGAGCCTTCATAGACCCATCACCCAGGCTCAACAAATACCAACACAAGAGCAATCTCCTGTCCCGTATACTCCCACCCATGTATGTGCCTCCTCCACCCCACAGATTATTTTGAAGTGTGAAGCAAATCCTATACATCATATCCTTCCACTGATATATCAAAAATTAACAATTCTTGAACTTCAAATATTCAAGTCAGTATTTAAATTACTGCAGTCGTCTCATATATATTTTTGCAGTTGGCTTTGATTAAATCAGGATCCAAACAATTTCTACACATTGCAACTGACTGCTGAGTGAGTCTCTTTAAGTCCATTTCAAGAAAACAAAAACACTAATTAAAAGAGATATGCACCCCCATTTTCATTGTAGTATTATTTACAATAGCCAAGATATGGAAACAACCTAAGTGTCTAGAAACGAATGAATGAAGAAAATGTGATATACATACATACACACACAATGAAATATTGTCATAAAAAAATAATAAAATAGTGCCATTTACGAAATCGTATAAACTTTGAAGGCATTGTGTTAAATGAAATAAGTCAGAGGAAAACACCCTATGATCTCACTTTTACTCGTATGTGCAATCTTAAAAAAAAAACACCTGGGGTGGCTGGATGGCTCAGTTGGTTAGAGCACGAGCTCTCAACAAGGTTGCCAGTTCAATTCCCGCATGGGATGGTGGGCTATACCCCCTGCAACTAAAGACCGAAAATGGCAACTGGACTTGGAGCTGAGCTGCGCCCTCCACAACTAGATTGAAGGACAACGACTTGGAGCTGATGGGCCCTGGAGAAACACACTGTTCCCCAATAAAATAAAATAAACAAAAAACAAACACCTGAGCTCAAATATACAGAGAACAGATTGGTGGATGCCAGACAAAAGTGGGGTGGAGGTGGGTGGGAGAGGTATAAAATGTGTAAAGAGGTCAAAGGTACAAACTTCTAGTTATAAAATAAATAAGTCATGGGGATGTAAGGTACAGCATGGTGAATACAGTTAATATTGAAAGTAGCTAAGAGAGTCAATCTTAAAATTTCTTATCACAAGAACAAAAATTTTGTTAACTATGGTGATGGGTGTTAAGTAGACTCACTATGGCGATTTCTCAAAATATGCAAATATTAAATCATTATATTGTAGAACTGAAACTAACATAATGCTATATGTCAATTAGACCTCAATTTAAAAATAAAAAGGCAAACAGAATGGATTGAATATATAAAGTGATACCTTGGCTAATAAGACAGAGAAAAATCAGAGTAATGAGCGAGCTATTAAGAGTAAGGGAATGAGGTTGAAAATCTCAGGTGGTCCGCCAGGTAATGAGTCCAGCCCAGAACATCTCAGGTGCTCTCCGGAGCGGTGTCAGTATCCGTATGAAGGAATCCGCTGTTAACACCTGCCCCTCGTGGAATATTTGAAAGGCCCCTAAATTCACAAAAGTTTTTACTTAAACTGTAAAGAAAAATCTCTGTGTGGATAGAGAACCCAGAAGAGAACCATCAGAGAATTGAAAAAAAAAGAAAAAAAATACATAGAAGCTCTTTATCCTCCATATCTTGCCTGTTTGAGTGTTTCTTGGTTTTAATGTGACATGTTAATAATGATATATTTCCTATGTTGTATGTACAGTTGACCCTTGAATAACATGGAGTTAGGGCTGCTTTCATGCAGTCCAAAATACATACGTAACTTTTGACTCCCCAAAACTGAACTAGTCATCCCTCAATATCCACGAGGGGTTGGTTCCAGGACCCCCAACGGACACCAAAACCTGCGGAGGGTCAAGTCCCTTATATAAAAACACCGTAGATCAATGCATCCAGTTGGCCCTCTGCCTCTGAGGATTCCCAATGATGGATCAAAAATTCCACCTGCATTCACAGTTGGTTGAACCCCTGGATGGAAACCTGGGAATAGGGAGGGCTGACCGTATATTTATTGAAAAAAATCCACATGTAAGTGGACCCCGCAGTTCAGACCAGTGTTGTTCAAGGGGCAACTGTATATTAGAGAAGTACAGTAAACTACTACAAGAGCTGTAATTTCAAAAATAAAAAAAGTCCATTTGAATCTATTGGCTTCCCTTCCCTTTTTTCTTACAATTTATTTATTTTTAAAGATTAGGTCATTTGTCCTGTGGTGATGTCACATATTCCTCTGTATCGTAAATTTCTTATAAACTGGCAGTCAGACCTAGAAGCTTGAGGACAGTCAAGTTCAATTATCTGAACTTCACGGATGGTGTTCTGTACTTCTGTTGTATCACCTCAGGAGGCCCAGAATGTCTCATTGTGTTTTTGTAATATTAATATTGATCAGTGGGTTCAAGTGTGGTCAAACTGATCTATGCATTAAATAGCTCCCCATCAGCATTTCTCTTAATAGTTTTAACAGCCATTGAGGGGGCCTAGCTTGATTATTTCATTAGCTGTTGAAAAATGTTAATGTCCTATTTCTAGCATACCGTCCGTATTTTTAAGCTGGAATTAGTCTATAATGAGAAACTCTCCCTTGCAACTATTCAGTTACCCTGAGGTGTAGTTTGTTAGGCAGGATACTTGATTCTGCCTCCTGTACTCAGTCCGGCGAGGCTCATAATCGGTTCTCCACTGCTTGTACGGTCACAATAAGCCAACACTTCTGCTCTAGGGAGGCGCATTCTATGAAGCCAACTCCACAGTCTACTCATGTGTATGCCCTCTTGCTTCTTTAAACTCTTACGTTTAGAATGTACATCACAAAATGTGATGTCTGACTACCTTGTGAAGAAATCTAACGATTGTGCATAGCCAGACATCACATTTTCTGATGCTCTAGTGAGACTCAACTATAATTCTTTGAAATGCTGGTACAATTATAACAAAAATGGAAGGGGACAATGGCTCTTTAAAAAATACAACCATACTACTACTAGGGGTTCGTGAGCAAGGACTCTAGAGAAGGTGACTGTGTGGAACTCAGGTCTGAAAATAACCCAAGTGGCCCATGGATAGGACTTGCTACATCTTTATTATTACAGACAGATGTATTCCCATTAGAATACACATTGCTTTAGGGGCAGAGCTTTGTTCATTTTAGTCTACTGTGTGTCCCCAGTGCCTGGTATACAGCAGGTATTAATATATTTGTTAAATAAATAAAATGAATGAATGCATTTATTTACAATGTTTATTCTGTATGAGTTTCATTCACTAAACAAGAAATTAAAGGTCAATTGGGTTCTTCTCACTGATAAGTCACCTAAAGTCTTATTAAATTGTATGAAAAGTTGTTTTTGAAAAACAGGAAAATATAATTCCATTTGCTTGTTTTTAGAGTTTAGTCAGCTCTTCATGCCATCTATTTGGGTAACATTAAGTGTCACTATTAATACTACTCTATATGTACCTATACAATGCTTTTCTCTTTAATGAGGGCTTTTGAATATATGGTGCGCTGAATATTATATAGCAACCTCTAAATCTTAACTTTTTTGTTACTTATGTTGAAAGTGGTATGGAACACCCATAATTGTAATGTTAATCAGAGAGCAGTTAGAAAATCTCTAACAGAAAACACAGCATTACATCTACCTGAATGATCTAAATTGCGGAAGTCCCAGACACTTTTTAATCCCTAATTTACTTGACTTTTTAGCGACATTTGACATGATTGATACAGCCTTCTGAGAAACCTTGAGCCCCATAATAAAACACTATTATAATGGAACCAACAGACTTTGAAACCTAACTAAAAGCAAATGATACATTTTAAGAAAGTGTTGTTTGAGGTTGAGTAAGGAGATCTAGGTACTTATCCTTTAAAATCCACACAAGACTGGTATCTTGGGTTTGTCTATATTTGATATAATTCAAAGACCAAATCTGTACTGTTGGGTGTCAACGATGCAGTTTCAAAGGATCCTATTCACAAATTTAGTAGCCAGAAGTCTGTGTAGGTGCAATTCCATATATGTGAACAAAACATTACTCTTTTACAGAAAGGTGACTATAAAATGAAAATTTAACCTAAAAAAAAAAAAAATGTAACTCTCAACTTAAGAAAGTACACTATACTCCATGTGGAACTAGTAGTAATTCTGTTAAACAAATTCAGATAACACCCCAGCATATTAGTAGCAGATAACACACGATTACAGTGTAAGCCACCCACAGTATCACTCAGTTATCAGCTACAATTGCACTGCTCATCTCCAGGGTCTCCATTCCAGTTAGACTACGGGAGGCTACAATCAATCAAGAGACCTGTGTAAGCGACACGATGTACTCTAAGGACTCCATACTTCTCTTCCCTCAGCTTTCACCCACGTTTTTTCTGCCAGGTCTCAAAGGTGAAGTAACTCACTGTTTTTTCACCCACCCACACCTTGATTCTTAAGCACTCCACGTTACTTCCAGTTGTGTTTTCCTTTGGGGTAGTGACCTTGCCATACAATTAGTTTTTCTCATGGTGCCTAACAGTGATAATCTAACAAAATTTAGTGGAAAAAATGGCATTAGACAATCATTCAGGTGATTTTTAATATTGTTGCCTTATCTACATTATCAGTGGCACCAACTGCTTTTTAAATTGTATGACAATGAACATAATTCTCCTCTTGGGTATTACCAATCTGGCCTAACTCACTTTTGAAGACAATTGTCCGATTTTCCTTTTGGTGCAGAAATTAGAATGTTCAGTGGGGTTAAGCAATAGTACCTCCCAGATTTCTTTACTATTGAGGGCATGGGGTGCAATAAATAGGGGAAGAGAATGTGTAGTTATGAAGAACTCTCATAGCTTTCTTAGCACCTTGTTCCTATGTAATCTCCGCTGTCAGGTTCCTCTGGCAATTCTTTTGGGGCTACTCTACAAGACACAGTATATCCCGGGTCCACCTTTACTGGTCAGTCTTGCCTACCTGCCAAAAGGTAATTTCATTTTTAAATAGTTTATGAAGTTTTTATATATGAGATTAACAATCAGGAACTCACTTTGAGGCATGAAGCAAAACTGGGTTCCCCAAGAATCTTCTCCAGGTGTCCCATGTACAATAACATCTATATTTCCAATAATCGAGGACATTTATTAATAAAATGTCATTACCATAACCCAGCTTTTCTTTGGTCAGGTACTTATATAGAGTAGGGCACCCCAAATACTGTCTTACTCTTTTCCATTAGTGGCTTTTTGCTAATTCAAATGATTTAAAATAGGTCTTTAACAAAATAGTTAATTGTGCCAAATGTCAAAAACACCAAGACTGTAAAGCTGTACTTTTGATAAAACAAATTCATCTTGTAGGAAACTGTGAACAGTAAAAATGTCCAGTAGGTAATTTTCACCAGGGAGTAGAGAAATGTAAAAGGGAAAGGCTGATACATTTTTTAAATTGGAGATTAAAGCAGAAATAGAACTATGGTATTACAAGCTGGCTGGGGGCAGTATTTTCTCTTGTAACTCAGCAAACAAGAGTAACACGGAAGTACCTTTACATCCAATAACTCAAAAATGTTCCTATGTGGGCAACAGAGTTTTGGATGAAATTTACTTTAAAAAAACCAAGAGTAAACTACGAATATTTTATCTGTATAGTACAACCTCCTATCTGCTGATCCACCGAAGTTCAATAAATTACTGGCAGAATTTTTAATACTTTGGGGTACAGATTAAACTGTAGTGGGAAAGAAGATGACCTCTGTGAGATGAGGATTAGCTTGGTTGGCTGAATGAAGTGTTTTGGAAAATGAAAGTTTTCATAGTACAATTGAAATTTTCTCCGTAAATCAAGATTTGAAATAGCACCGAGATTTTCATGATTTCAAAGAACTGGCACTTAAAGTCCTGAATTTACTTTGCTCTTTGGTATCAAGAAAAGCAAAGAGCCAACTTAAGTATTTTCTGCATTTTAAGATTCGACGTAAGGTTCCTTACTATTCTTTCCACAATGAAGCTCCATCCAGAGATCAGATTGAGTAAGGTTATCGCTCAAAGCTAAACCAAACCAAATCAAGGCACACTTATTAGATCACTTTTGAATTACAAAGGCATCAGACTCTTACTGAAGGGGACAAAAACAATTCAGTTGGTTTTTAAATATTTTTCTCCTTTTATGTGCCTTCTTCTTAGTAAAGAATTGCCTTATTTTTTTCAATTAAGCATCAAAACTTAAACCACAGAAAATTGTGCTTACATTACATTCAAAGCTAATTACTCTGCACAAATCAAAACGAGGGCAGTTTAAAAAAAGTACTCAAATTTACAACCGATGCATCTAAGTGAAATTAAAATTTAAAAGATACAATTATCTTCTTTTCCACTCACACAGACTTCAGGGTATTTAAAATACCAAGTAATTTCATTAGCTATCCAAATTAAATTTTCTTTATAAAAATTCTATTTTTCTCTTTTAGACTATTGGTACTTTACGAGTCCAAATGGGCGTCATTGGATTTTAAACCCAAAGTATCCAGAAACCATACTTTTAACTCCTACCTGGATCCTTTCCACCCATACTAAAATGCAATGCAAAAATAAAATATATCAATAAAAAATTATGAGAATCAAAGGAAAAAAAACAAAAACAAAAGAAACCCCAACCACACCATCAGAATTTGAGCCCCCAAAGTTACACTAAAAAGAAAAAAAACCACTCCACACTGCAGAAAGAATTTATTTGCCTCATTAAAAAAAATCTCAACAGTGCATTTAACTATAAATTCAATCTTCTTATTCAAGGAGTTGCAAACAAAGTTTAAATAGAAACGTTTAATTGCTTTAGGTTTACATTTTTTAAAACTCTTAAATTTACCGAGGGAACATATAAAAAAGCCAGATTTCCAATGTTTTAAGGCATAAACTTTATAATTAATGGGTCTACTATTTTGCACCCAAAGCCAGTTCTGCACGACAGGATAGTTCACTCTACTCCGATCTGCGGCTAAACACGAAGTGAAATAGGTACAAACTAAATCCTGCATCACCTGAAAGAAGTGTTAAAATTATTGAGGGTGGAAAAGTTGTCTGTCATCATCTTACAGAATTTCACTCCTTCCTTCAAGAGTAAAAAGCGAACTGAAAAGCTTAGCTCTCCCCCCCCCCCCCCGCTTTAAAAATGTCCCAGTCAACCCTTCTCCCCTAATTCCTTCTTCCCTCTAGGAATATGTAAAACTAACGGTTTCCGCGGTGGCTGCGCCGGCCGGGGCTCCGCAGGCTGTCCCCGCGCTCCCGAGCTCCGGAAAACAAAGGGGATTCCCAGCCATTGTCCTCCGCTGAGCATCACCAGCACTAGCAAGGCAGTAGCTTGCGCAGTTATCTCCACAGCGGGCAATGTCACAACCCGACCAACAGCACAAACTACTACCTCAGCCAGGGCCATGGTGTCGGGGAGGCACCGGACCACGCCGAGGACGAGTGTAGCGGCTCCGGCGCTCCGCCGTCCTTCCTCCGCCGCCGGAATCTGCCTGGCGCCTCTGCCCTTCCCCGCCGCCCCACGCCCCACGCCCGCCCGGAGACCCCGCCCAGCGCCGCGCCGCTCAGCCGCACCGGGCGCGCCCCGAGAGCCCGGGGGATCTTAGGCGGCGCCGCGGGCAGGCCCGACCAGGCGTTCTCTGCGTAACCGACCTCACTGCAAAGAGAAAAGGTGCGGAGAGGTCGTGGCGGAGGCTGACGCTCCTTCCCCTGCCCCAAGGGGAGCTCGTCCCCTGAGCCACTCAAAAGCAGGAAATGGGCGGCAAACGCGCAGCCACACGCCAACTGGATCCGCACGGTCCCCGAGAAGCAGCGAGCAGCGCTCCCGCGCTTCGCACGCCAGAAGATCCGGGCCGTCCCCGCCGAGCTCCCGCCACGTCTCTGGGCGCGCCGCTCGCGCCCCTCCCCGCCCTGAGCCCGCGGAAGGGCCTGGGCGGCGGCCGGGCCGCCACCGGCGCCACGCTCCCAACATCCGCCGCCAGGTCCGCTCTTCGCACGGGTGACCGCCCGGGGCGCTTCCCGCAGAGACCCGCTCCGGCGCCGCGATAACGAACGGAGGCACGGCCCGGAAGTCCCCAGCCACACACTCCCCGGGACCCTCCAGGGTAATCCGGTACACCTTAGCAGGAGGCGAGGAAAAAAAACCCCGAAAAACTAAAACCGGGCCGAGAGGCGGTTTGCGTGGCAGCGGCGGCTCAGCGCGCGAAGACACACGACCCCTCTCGCGCTCCGCCGCTCCTGTGCGCCGGGACGAACCATAGAGATCACTTAAGGAGGCTCGCGCGCTACTCCCCAACACGTGACCGCCCCGCCAGGCTGCCCCCACCCGCGCCGCCATCTTACATCCGGGACACGGCGGTGTCCGCTTTCCCCGCCTTGGCAAGCTTCGACGTGTCACTAGAAATCAGCCCCCAAAGGGGGGACCCGATTCCACGTCACCAAAGTGCTGAGGCCCCGGGCCATGCCCCCCAGTCCGCTTAACGGGGCAAAGTGGAGCACCTAACTTCTCCCGGTGTCGGCCCGCAAAGAAAATGGCGGCACTTACCGCCGTCTAAGTTGACACGTTGTACTCTGTCTGGGGTTTAAAGTTTCCGGCACCTCCTTTCCCATCCCGCAAGGACACAGCCATTCGCGCTCCACCCCGCGGCGTGGCCACCGTGCTACATTCCTTAGAAAACCGGCGGGAAAGCTGCTGCACGGCTCCTTTTAATGCGCAGGCTCCCGGGATTAGGGGGCTGCCTTTTTTTTTCTTAAAGGCCAAGTTTGGGAGAAGGTTGACTGCCGTGAGCCTTAACTGCTGCCGGGCCAGAAATGTTACTTTTTTGCTCCCATTTAGGGATTTTTGTAGTAAGTTAAATCATTCTAAGAAAAAGTAAGCAGGGGTTGTCTGATAAAATACAGAACGTCCAGTTCGAATTTCATATAAACGAATATTTTTTAGTATCCTCTGTACTAAAAAAACTTCGGTATCTGAACTTCAGATTTAACTGGGCGTCCCATATTTTTATCTGCTGAATCGGGCTATCCTCTTAGTCATCACGGTACTGAAAACCCACACTACACATTAATAAAAGGAAAGAACGGAGGAATTGGAGAGTGTGTTCAGACTTGGGACTCACTGTACACAGTGATTTTGATACTTTCTTGGAAGCACAAGGGCTAAAATCCAGAATCTGGCAACAACGTATAAGGGGTATCCATGTGTAATTCCTTTTTGAAAAAGTAAGATTTTTTCCCCCTTTTTAAACCAGTACAATATAATTTTTAGTAACGTCCTCTCGCCAAGAAGCTCATTGCAAATTAAAGATTACGTAACACTGTCGTTTCGTTTCTATTATATATGGTATTAGTGATGGGACACAATTTCTTGAAAAACAAGTTTTCAAATTACAAAGCATCCTGCCTGACATGTTTCAAAATAAATATATACACATTTAGAAAAAAATGATATGCTTATTCTCATTTTAAAGCAACTGTTGAAGGTAGTCTGCCTAGGATGTACAATCTGAACAATTTACAATTAACAATATGTATTTTTCTGTGTATACAGACCACACTTGAATTACTTTATTTGATAAAGCGTAAATTTGACTCTGCATTATAATGATGCTTATCAGAAAGTCTATAGAAACCAATAATTTAGTTATGATTCGCACCACCGTATCCTAATAAGCAATGATTGGGTTGCCAGGCATCACCTCTCACTGCTCCTTCATTGCACAGTGGACCACGTTATCCTGCACAGTAGCAAGTGCCATTTTTCATAATGGTACAGATTTTCAAATGGTCATTAAACTGTTCACATATACATCAATGAAGTTTTGAACTAAATTTAGTCCTTGTGCTACTTTGTGTCAGATTCATTTCTACTATTAACCTGTTTTTAACAGTGCCAACACCAATGCATTCATCATCCAGACACAGTGTGCTGTTACCAACTATTTTCCTCTACCCATAATTCCAGAATCTAAGCATTCTTTCCAAATGTGACCTCCCTCAGCTAATCAATCCTTTATCATGACCTCACAGCAGGAAAATTGCAACAGCTTCCTATCTTAGCTTTCCCTACTTACTCCCTCCACTCTACCTTGCTTATAACTGCAAATTTATCTTCCTTAGTTTCGTAATTTACTTTTAAATATAATCACTCCAAACTCCTGCCATCTCAAATAAATCTAAACTACTCCGTTTGGCTTTCAAGGAATTTCATGAATGGGCCTCAGTCCCTCACCAGCAACTTTGTTTCGCACAACATACCAAAACGTACTATCAGTTTCCTCATATTTCAGATATGCCTTGTTCATATTATTTGTCTTTACCTGAATTATCCTGCAATATCCTATGGAACCATCTAAAATCTATCTAGCCATCAGGGCCCGTTCTAAGTTCTATCTCCACCATTGAGCTTTTTTATTGATTTTCCTTCTTGATACTAACAGTGATAATAACTTGAAGCACAGAGGACTGGGCTCAAGTTCTCTGTTTTATGACCCCATATTAATCTGTACATGTCTTCCACAGTATTTTGGACATTTGTTTAAGGTCTATATTCCCTGCAAAACTGTCAACTCCACGAGGGCAGAGGCTAACCCAAAGCCTAACACATAATAGAAGCTGAAATGTTAATTACACATGAGTACTTCATGATACAGTTTTGTATTTAGTATTTTTATGTATGTAGTTTCCTCAACTAGCTATAAGCACCCGAGAACCCCCTAATGATTTCTGTAGCACACAGCACGGACACAGTTATGAGTAAACAGTAGATTCTTAATATGCAGTGCTTGTCAACAGGCAAAAAACTGGTCCCTTTATGAGAAAGTGTGGGTTTCTGTCCATCTCTTGGATGATATGTACCAAAAGTGTATTTTATTTATATACCACCCACCAGGCAGTCACCATGTGCCAGGTAAAATGCTTTATAACACTCCTTTTTAAATCCTAATAAAGAATTCTATGAGTTAAACACTACTATTAATTCCATTTTATATGAGGAAACCAAAACAAGTTAACTAACTTGCCCAAGGTCACACATCTAGTAAAGAACAGAGCTGGGATTTGAACTTAGGAAGTCTGGCCAGAGACTGGGCACTTAACCACTATGCTATGGCCTATGATATAACCTCTTATAACAAACTACAAATTAGTAAACTATTTTAAACTGTTCTGGACCAATTATGAAAACCTAATGCAGCTCTGGAGGTCAAAGTCATTAGAGAAATCTTCGTAGTATTTGAAGTTCTTTGATATATTCAAGTGTCTTTGTCCCAATGCCTATTCATAGAAATAGTAATTGTATAAAAAGTATTTTCACTTTATTTTAGTAAGGCTTGAGTTTTTATGGAGTGAGAATCTTTTTGTAAAACATGATACTAGCACGTTGTAGTAGAGAACTGTTTTTGAAGTAAGACATGCTAATTCACAGAGACTTAGTTGTGTGACTCTAGGTAAGTCACTTCAACCTCTAAACTCTGATTCCTTCCTTGCAGGATTGCTGTGAAAATTATTATTCCTTATAGGGATAATATAGGTAAAGCCCTGACTGACATACTAGGTACTGCAGAAATAATGATTAAAATTAGAAATTAGAAAAGTTCTTATAACTCCACCTGACTGCTATAAATATTACATAGGAATTTTTCAGTATCATACATTTATTACACAATTCAGGTTCTCAAAAAAGAAATTTTAAAACAATTTTTCTTGAGAGATGGAGGGATGGTCTAGCATTGCTATAGACAGTCTCAAAATTAGCCTCAGTAAATTAAAAATACATAGGAATGCTTGTAAAACAAAAGAAATGATTAAAAGTCTAATCTACACGAGAAGTGTTTTTCACTTGACCTAGAATTTTTACCCAAAGTTCTAAATCTGCTTTCTTTTCAAACTGCTGAGAGATATTTCATAATGTCCTTCTGACTGTGTATTCTTTTAATTTTTTATATTAATAGTTTCAATGAAGCTCTCAAAAACATACTTTTATTATTCTATTTTTTAAGTTTTCCCAAAATGACTGCTTATACCGTCCTAAACATATTTGCATCATTACTTATGAAGTCCTTAAACACAGTCAGAGATGTGGGGTGTCACTAATATGTTGAACCTAGTGGGGATGAGAAAGCAAAGACCAAGTATATTAAAGAAAAAGTGAATTAGTCATCAGATCTGAAAGTAAATTCTCAAAGTGGTTATGATTTTAAGTTATACTCAAAAAACCAGCACTGCTGGAACATAATTAAAAACCTAGCGTCATGCTGAGTGGTAACTGTAAAGCAAATTAAGGATCTAACAATCACAGCTATAACTATGCAGTTTGTGTGAAAAAATCTATTCTAGGCCACAAAGAAAATTTGGGTTTGAGGCCAAGAGACTTTCATGATTATTATACGTAACTGATACTTCTCAACAACATAAAAATTGAAAGGAGAAAGTGTAACAGCAGCGGTATTACTTTCAAAAACTGTGTTGGGAGCTAAAAAAGAAACTCACAAAATTAGATAAATATATCCAGTCTGACATAAACACCATATGGTAACTGCCTTAAGAGACAGGAGTTGTATGTTATGTGTTAAAATTATGACACAGGGGTAGTAAAAGCTGGAAAGCAAAATTCAATTTGCACAGTTGGGTCAGAAGCCTAATATTTTATTTTATTTTTCTAGATAAAAAGAATGAGATTGCAATATCATAGCTTTAACGTTTTTCTCCTATGTAGCAAACTTCGTAGAAAGAAGCAGTTGTTATTATATTGCAGTAGTTTCCCAAATAATGTCATGGTTAAGAGATCTTTCTTGCTTGCACTATTGAATGTTAGTTAAAATAAAAATGTAACTAAATTTGCAGCAACTAAAAATGGTATCAAAATTCAAGGGTACAATAATTTTCTTTTTCTTACCTGAGGGGCTAGAATCCATCCCACAGTATAATTAGGAATGTTTCAACTGACCTTTGTATCACTGTAAGCACCAAGAACATGGAGACCAAATACACCTTAGAAAGACCCAGAGATGAGTACTGTAACATTCTAGGTCTTCTGTCAAAAGAATACTGCTTTGCAACAGAAAAACAGAAATAGCTAAAATACATGGCAATATACTGCTTTACTCCCTCCTTGAAAGTAAGCAGTGCAAATATTATAAATCAATAAATAATATTTAGATTACATAAATCTAAAATACTTCAAAGCATCTGCTACCAAAAACAAAAAGGCCCCCCAAAAGATAAAATGAAAAAGTAATGTTAAACAGATTTTAAAGCCTCCCTTTTGAGAAAAGTGGTATAATCTCTCTATCCACATAACAGGAAAGACATGATGATTCCAAGTTTAGCTGCTAGATTCATCATATTTATAGTAATCCCATTTTGAGAGCATCCTGGCTGCTAATTGTGAGGATTCAGATAGTAGGAGCTCTAGTCACAAATTACTTTAACTTGTTCGGCTATTTTGAAAGGGAAGGGGGACTTCAGGTTTGCAAAAAAGCAACACTGGCCAAAGTAGTAGGTATTTCCAGAGTCTCATTTAAGAGGAAGACAGTTGGCAGTAGTTCTACCACTAACATCTCTGCTCTTTTTGAACAAAGAATAGGTGAAATTAGAGGAAGAGCTGGAAGAGAATGAGAGAGGAATGAAAAGAGAAAATTGGGGGAAAGTATAAAAAAAGATAAGGTAGCATTTTGAAAGAAGGAAGAATGGAAAAAACTGATGCAGGAGAAAAAGGGAGAAAAAATATAGTCAAAGGTCTCAATTAGGGCATATTATTAAATTTATCAAACAACTTGAATAGAATAGTTACCCTAAGAATGTGTCATGAAATCAACTCTGAATTCAAACTATGTATGTTTTTCTCTAAAGAAATAGTGAGAACTCATTATCATTTCCATCAGAGATTAGAAAACAAAAGCTTTGAAAAGTTAACAGGACTTAAAAGGAAGACTGCCTCTGCTCCTCACTGCCTCACAATTAATCAAGATTAGTGAGAGTATTTATACTCACAGTAGGACTCACTGCATGCTCCTTTAAACAGAGCCAACACTGCCAGTGTATTCAAAATTACGAGATTTCTAAGAAATTGACATTTAACTCCTCTAAAATAGTTTTTATATAAATCAAGATACAAAGACATTATAATTTTCTTTACCAATCTATAGAAACTTCACTCAAATTGAAAGTACTACTCTACTTGCCAGAGTTACAAAAAATTTAATTCCAGCGTTTTTGAAGTATTAAAAACTGTTTTCCCATATTATATAAACTGGTAACATACCACGTGGTATGAACTCCCACTCATTCAACGAATGGTAATTTTTACAAAAAAGCAAAATTCACTCTAATAATGCAGATAAATACAACCCAACAACACTAAGCATAGTAAAAGTGGCACTTTACACTAAATCAGAGTATCTGCCAAAATGCCAAACCTATTGAGTAGAAATCTAAAGAACATACTAGGCTGCTGACAATGATTTCATGAGACCATTTTGTCCACATCTGTAGTAGTTTTCTATAAAACAAAACAAAAACAAAAACAGTAATTCACAATATCCTTGGCCTGGACATTGTTTCATTCCAAGGGCTTTTAAATCTCCATTAATTTCCACAGCAATGACAGGTGGGCTCCTGAAAGTATTCTGCCTTTGCTAGACAGACTTCACCTACAGCAGTTAGTCTCTTGAGGATCTGGCTGCCCATCCCAATTATTCTACATTTGAGAAGAATATATTAGTCATTACATAATAACTACACTGTCTTTCATTATTAACACAAGTTTAATAATGTCAACCTCATTAATACTTTTGTTTTCTAACAGTGTTCAATAATTTATGCTGTTTCCTCCCCAGTTTCTTAACTGACCCTTTGCCCAGATGGTTACCTGGGACTAGTGGTACCAAATTGTGATAATCAACGAAGTACTCCAAGGTTATACTGAGAAAGGACAAATAATCTAGGTGTTAGGAGCCTGCTATAGAATTAACATAAGTGATTGTTATTCTTCAGAATAAAATATATATGCTTAATTGTTCATCTTTTCCTTCTGGTGCTATATATGATTTAAAGAATACAGCAGGAGTTGAACCAACATTCATATAGGGGAAAAACAGGTAAGAAACAACAGAGCTGTTAAAATCAAAAATAAAAGCAAATGAAAAGTGGTTCTCTCTAAGGCAGATCTTTAAGCATTTTCTTTTTTCTTTTGGGACTTAATAGGCTCCTAATAAATAAATGTTACTCACAAATGTATACAGTAAAACTAACAAAACTTTAACACTAGTTTAAAGAAATACTAAATAACACACTACAAAATAACTTATTCTTTTCCTTTTTGGCAGTGGTGGCATTATAGAAAACCAAAAAGCTATTCAAGTTGAAAATTAGTTTGTTTCCTTTATAATGGGAAAAATAGAAAAGTTTAATCCAATTGTTGGCATACATCTGTTGTCCAACCATCTATAGGCAGTCAGTGACAAAACGTGGTTAGCTGAGGCTTAAGACTAATTATAATATATATCCCCAAGGACATTACTACTAATCTTTCAAAGACTCGTTGTAGTCTTAATTGTCCTGTAAAATGATCTTAGCCTTGAGAGCTTCCTTTTCTAAACTCCTAGCATGTAGTTATCTCACACAGCCCAGTTCTTCTAGTCACTAAAGAACCCAATTTATACCAACAAGACAGGGCAATGTATTAGCCATCCAGGGATCAGGGTATTTTAGAAAATGCAGACTAGAAGAATGTTTGATTCAAGGGAATGAATTGCTAGTAGTCACTCTTGGGGTTGGCAGGAGATATTCTGGGAGGAAAAAAGTCAAATTATACATCACACCAACGGGGTGGCCCACTTTGCTTGTCACTAAGACTGGCACTGATTACCATATTCTATGGCATTTACAGATTCACCACATTTATGTTTTGTTCTATAGGGTATATGGTCCTGGTTCTGAAGGCCAATACAATATTAGCTAAAACCACTCAGTTTATATAAATATGTACTATATACCCTTGACTCATATTTACTTTCACTGGAGAATTATTACAATTGCAATTGATCTGTTATGTCTCAAGAACAGACACATTTTTACTTCAAGTAAATTCATGGCAACATTTTTAACATATTACTGAACTGGTATACTACCCTTATTATTCTATTTCAATACTTTATCGGTGATACGCAGATTTTTCTAATCCCCAATTTAACATATCCAAATACAGAAAATAAACTAAATACACAGCTTGAGTGATATTTTTTTTTTTTACAACTTTCTTTAAGGAAAATACTGAAGATAGACTCTAGGAAATGCCATATTTTACCTTATTTTTAGGTGAAATTATAAAATAGAAATTCATTATTTCATATAAAAAAATAACCTCTCAAAACATCTTACCAACATGTTTACAGATATTCGTGCAAATTACATAATTACACAATTACGATAGTCTCAAAATTTTATCTCATTCATTACTCAATTTTAATATCTTCTTATAATTTTATAATTATTCTGGAGAGGCTGAAATTTATAAATTCTATGAAAATCAAAGGCCTCCCAGCACATTAAAATAATATGAGACCATTATGATTTCTTATGAATAATCATTGTTTTAAATATTCTTAGTCTTCACATAAATGATTATGAAAACTTAATTCAGAAGAAAAATAGCATAATCCATAAAATAAAAAATACAGTGAGCTAGGGCAGTTAGCTTTTTAAGGAACAGTTAAGTTAATGTAATCAGAAGCACTTTTCTTCTTCACTATGATTCGAAAGTGAAATAAAATTCGTATTTTAATCCATAACAGAAAGTTTACTGTACTTCTAAATGCTTCACTATCTCCAAAAGTACACTTCTTGTTGTTTTAGAATACACACATATGTTCTATTTGTGGGTTAGGATAGTTATTTTTCTTCTTGAGAAGACATGACAAAATTTTAGGAAAATTTTAGGAAATCTGAAATCATCTTGCCTGGGTCCTAATTGAAAGACAGTGATAAATGTTAGTCAGTGGGGAAAAAAATCGGTAGAAATATAAAATATGAAAGTCTTTAAAATCCAGACAGCAATATAAAAAACAGACTTATGTGAAAGCTGGGGAAGATATTTAAAGAGATGAGGTATGATGTGATCATAGTGCGACAGTATATCTGAATGTATTAAGTAAATAACCGATAAAATCAGTAAATCATAAACTATTTGCTGCTGTATACACATAACCTTTTTAGTCAGATGTTTGACAGTTACTAGTAACTACATTTAAAATAAGCATTAAGTTACCTGCATGATCATATGGTGAGCATATCTGCCGCTTAGACGGCAAATTATAAGTAAAAATGTAAGCAAATAATTTTGTATTAATAATAAATACAGCATCAAGCATTTAACATTATCAGTATTTTAAAAATTTAAATAATAAATGCAACTATTTTATACAGAACTGTACCATTTATTATACACACAAGTATATCAGTTCCCTTTGTTTACAAAGGCTGGTTATAGATAACATGGAATGTTACAGTACCATCTTGCATAAAATTCTGGTACACTTTTGTACTTGAAAAAGGGCACAAAAACACCAGCCTAATAAATTTTAATGAAATATCTTTTCTTCATTTTTAAAAAGTACATCATTAACACATACACCACAAACTGTACATAAGCTCACTTTTAAATCACCAATTGAAGATCCGGTAGCAGGTACGTTGTAGTATTAACCATCTCTCCCATCAGTTTAACTTATTCAAGACTTGCACTGCTACTCCTTCAGGAGACTGTGGACGTGTAAGCTTGTAACGTGAATTACTGAACTCAGGTAAGTACAACTTAAAGGAGGCCAACAACAGCTGCCAAGAGTTATTTGTAGTAAGAAATGTCCTTCTCATAGAAGGCCCACTGAGAAGCAAACATTGGTTAGATAGCGTTCTTCTTTAAATTTATTGTAGCTGGTCAAGATTCTCCATTTTGAACTTTGGATGCTGGTGGATGCATGAAATCCTTAAAAGGAACTAGTGCTTCTTTAAGTGCAGAACAGACTTCTGAAGATGAGCAGGTGATGCATTCTACTAAAGTTGGGTATAAGGCAATTACTTGTGCCCAGGTATTTCCATCAACTGTAATGCAAAAAAGTATAAAACCTTAAAAAAAGGGTGGATTTAAATAGCAGAGATTATCCAATTAACATAAACAAAATCTTTTAAATACAAGGCAAAGAAAAAAACAAAATATGGAGATTCCACAAGCTTGTACCTTTTGTTTTTTTAATCTTTGAAAGATTTCCTACAATATTTCACAAGGTATGAGAGGAAAATATATATATGGTCAGTGTGCAGAGAGTCATCAATACCAACAAATTTTATAAAGTACATTTTAAATCAAATTGTGATGGCCTTGGAAGCTAACTCAAGTAACGTAGAATAATTCAAACCTTTCAAACATTTAACATCTCAAATGTTTAACACTTTTAAACATGTAATAATTCAAACATTTTCAGTATAATTGCCAGAGGATACAGTGTACATTTCGAGAATGATTAGAAAGCAATTCAATTTTTTATTCAGTTGTATGCTAAAGATATAAAAATACCTTAAATGATTTTCCCAGTAAAGTCCTTGATATTGATTTTAATTTCAAATAACCACACATAGATCCACTCTTCTCTTGTACTGTTGGATAATCTTTAATGTGTATCACTAGATTTAAACTGTAGTGGGAAGGGACATGTCTATCTTCATTACCACTATCATGAATAACTAGTATAATTGAATGCTATTTGGTTAATGGGCAAAAGTGTTATGTCCCAATTAGTTTGTAATTTCCTTATAGTCTGAGATCACATATTGCATTTCTATTTTCCTGTAAGTATTGTACATACTGTTGAGTGTAATACACAATACAACCTGCTGACAGATTTTTCTTAGACAGTATATGTATATGACATTTTGTGGAACAACAAGTCTGGGAGACTAAGAATTGCATGGATATACAATGCTAAAGGAACTTTGATTCTATTTTTTACTACAATTTACCGAGTGCCTAAAAACCTCTCTGAAATAAGGTAGTGTTGGGTGTCCCTCATCGAGTCATATATTTTCTTTTTATCTCAACTTGTGCTATAGAATAAAGGAATGAGTTCCTCAAACTAGTGTTCTAATTCTTAAAAAAAGAAATTCATAGTCAAGTAAGTTTGGCAAATGTCGTATATATAAAGAGGAGTAGGGCTTATGGGTATTGATGAGGGTGGGAACGTCAGGCCAGAGTAGTTCTGCTTTTATCTGTTTTATATGTTGGGAATCCATGTCAGATTTTATTTGTAAAAAGAATTTCGCTGCTTAACAAAAAACAAATAAAAAGTTTAAAAACCACTGGTCTGAGAAGTTTTAAACAGTCTGCTCCAGCTTTCTTCTGTGAAACTTTCCACTAATAATTTAACAAAAGATTGCAAAGAGAGGATTCTGAGAAAATGACAGCATAGGAAGTACCAGAAATCTGTCTACCCACCATTTGCACTGGCAGAATCTATTTGATGCCACTATTATGGATGGAACTCTGGAGTCTAATGAAGGCTTGCAACTTCCAGAGGAAGACTTGGACAATATACTGGAGTTAATTTTGGTCAATGTCAGTTCTTAGCTCAGTAGCAGCTACCTATCCCCGACCGTGTGATAGGCAGCTGTGTATGTGTTCCTGGAGCAGCTTGCAAACAGCTTGCAGGAGGCCAGGGTGGGCAAAAATGACCCCATCTTTCAAATATCAGGGATCTGTGCTCTGATCACTGTTTCTAATCACAAAGGTGCAGACAAACAGGCTTCAACAACAACAAAAAACAAGTAACTTGATTCAAAAATGGGCAAAGGCTTTGAACAGATTTCTTCAAAGGAGATATGTAAATGGCCAATAAAGCACATGAAAAGATGTTCAACATCACTAATCATTAGGGAAATACAATTAAAAACAAAAATGTGATACCACCTCATTAGAATGACTACTATCAAAAAAACAGAAAACAAGTGTTGATGAGAATGTGTAAAAATTGGAAAACTTCTTCACTGTTGGTGGAAATATAAAACTGTACAACTACTGTGGAAAACAGTATAGTGGTTCCTTAAAAAAATAAGAAATAAAATTATCATATGATTTAGCAATTCCGCTTCTGGGTATATACCCAAAAGAACTGAAAGCAGGGTCTCGAAGAGGTATCTGTACACCCATGTTCATATAGGAGCATTATTCACAATAGCTAAAATGTGTAAGCAACCCAGGTGTCAACCAATGGATGCATGGATAAGAAAAATGTCACACACACACGCACACGCACACACACACACACATACACACACACACACGAATATTATTCAACCTCAAAAAGGAAGGAAATTCTGCAATATGATACAATATGGATGAACATTGATGACATCACACTAAGTGAAATAAGCCAGTCACAAAAAGACAAATATTGTATGATTCAACTTATATGCGATACTTAGAGCAGTCAAAATCATAGAGACCAAAGGTAGAATGGTGGCTGGCAGGGGCTGGGGAAGTGGGGAATAGAGAGTTATTATTCAATGAGTATAGAGTTTCAGTTACAAGATGAAAGAGTTATGGAGATGGTGGTGATGGTTGCACAACATTATGAATGTATTTAATACCATTGAACAATACACTTAAAAATGGTTAAGACGGTAAATTTTGTTATGTGTATTTTACAATGAAAAAAAAAATTGGAAACAAAAAAGATTGCATAAATTGAAACCATTTAGATTGCCAAGATAAAAAATGAACTAACCAAACTAATTCTTTGTTTATTACAGGAAAATACAAAAATACATTATTTAAGATAACATCTTAAACTCAGGGGAAACTGCTCAAATTCCTAAATTAAAATATTTTTAAAACCTCACCATAGATCTTGGTGGGCACTTTGGACTTAACTATCAATCAATCAATCAATCAATCAATCAATCAATAAAAAGCTATTGTATAGATATGGAAGATTCTCCATGATATTTTACAAAATGGAAAAAAAAAACAGTGTTGACAACAGTGGGTATAATATGGAGCACATTCACTTGTGTTAAAAACGGGGCGTACTGGAGTATACATTTTATATTTACATAATAAACTTATGGAAGGATTCACAATAAAAATGGTTGTCTACTGTGAGGTAAGAACTGGGCAGATATAGAATATAGGAAAGATCATCTTAAAACTTTTCCCTGTATATCATTTTATATTTTTGAATTTTTGGCCATGTGTACGCTTGTTATCTATTCAAATTTTTAAATAAAGATGAAGTAAAATGATAAAAAAAAAACTTCCCCAAACTAAAAATTAGTCTGACAAATGCCTCCTCTCCCACTAGGAAACCCTAAAACAAGTAACAAATGTGCTAAACAGATGCTGGATGTACACTGGTTCCAAATCTTGTAGCCATCTTCCTAAATTAATTTTGGACTGACAATGAGCAGTTCTAGTATTTCTGCTGGAAAGGCCTGGCTTTCTCTAAGTTATCTTTTTTTTTCCTGTTTTTTAATGAAGCTTATCATACCTTCCTAATATATTATAATATCATAATTTATGATTACATTTAATTTACCTAGAGGTATAATTCAAACTCTCTTAAACAATTTTTAACATTAATTACTATACTGCTCTATCCATGGCCCATTGGCTTTGTAAAAAAAAAAAAAAGTTGCTGAGTTTTCCTTCCCTAATCTTCCTTATACAAGTTCTGCTTAAATTCTTGACAGCTGTCTAAAGATTATACCAAATAATGGAAGTACTTCACCTTTAAATATACTGGCTATATTTAATACATTTATAGCAATAACATGGGAAATAGTGAATCCTGTTTGTGTCTTAAGTATAATATATTTTTAAGAATCAAATTCTATCCTATGATCTAATAAAGATTTTACTGGTCTCTAGAAAGCCAATGCATGGTTTCCCTCTCTGAAAAATCAACCAGAACGTATTTTTAAGGGAACTCAAATTTGAACTTGATGGGATGGATTCAGGACATTGCTCCAGGATTTTTCTTAGAAATTTCACCCCTTCCTTTGGTTTGAATAAATATGTCTGTTGCCCCTTAAGATTTCATATAATACTCACCCTTTCTAGGCCAAAGTACCAATGGGTAGATTTTGAAAACAGAAAAATGTGTATTTAATCATACAATAACTTGACAGGAACAAATATCCTGTGACTCATTTATCAGGAACTCTCTTTTTCCTTTGGTATTAGAAGCAATGCTGCTTAAAGTACCAGTCTGCTAAGGTGCCTGTGCCAGAATGTAAATCAACACACTTCCTTCTTTAACAAAGTCTTGAATAAAAAATGTCAGCTGAACCAGTCTATTTAGTGACACAAGTGGCTTATATTCTGGTGGAGCTCTTTATCTTGTCCTGGACCAATAAAAAACTCTTAAGATCAATGGCTGGTCCAACAAACCACACTTGAGTAGCAATGATGTAGAGGATTCAAAATAGAACAAAACATGGTCCAAAAAGCCTCTCAAGAACTTAATAGTTTAAGGGGAGTGAGTCATGAACATGTATTACTGTAATACAAAGAGTGCTTTAGGACAAAAGTACACATGAAAGAGCTAGGAGTTCAATGAAAAGGGAAATCACTCACCCTTAAGCACTAAAAATGGGCTCAAAGGTGGAGTGGTATTTGAACTAGGTGGATGTAGGCAGAAGAATGAAATAAGCAAAGGGCTGGGAAAACTTGGGTAGACGGAGAATTTTAGTTTGGTGTGAAAGTAGGGTACATGAAGTCTAGTGGGAAACAAAGCATAAACAGAATGGAGTTCGACAGGCCTCTGCACACTTTGTAGATAATGGTAAATGAAAAAGAGATTTTTGTTTTGTTTTACAAGGATGGGAAAATGAATGAACAAATGTCCTTCTGGTAAAATTATTTCTGGCAATAATGTGAAGAATGGATAGAATAGGAATGAGGAACAGAAAGAAGAAACAAATGAGAAGGGGCCATAAAACTGATTCAAAGTTATTCATAGTTTGTATCTATACAGTAAATCAGTACAAATGCAGGATGGAAGCCTCCTCCCACCCAAAAAAGTTGGTGATATTCTACATTAAAAATATATGAAATATGATTTTCCATGCAACACCCTGAATTCAAACCAATTTCGTTAAAAAAAGTCAGCTAAACTATTGTTTAACATAAAGAAGACAAAACATTACAAATTATTTTTATTTAATTAACATCTTAATGGACTTGATGCTTTACTGTCATAAGAACTGGAGAAAAGAAAGTCTAACAGTTGTTATGCTTCTAAAATTCAGTTAACTTAATAATAATACAAAAGGACATCTCAAATAGAACATAAATGTTATGAGTTTACAATAACTGAGTTTCTAAGCACTTACCATTCTCAGGCTGAGTTTTCTTAAGTGAATCAATGAGAGTACTGACTGCTTTTAAAACAAATATGATTTCTGTTACTTGTTGCCTAAAAAACAAATGGGAAATTATTTCCATCAGGATTTAAGATATGGCATGTGTCTTTTTTATTGGGTTTATACAAATAGGTATACTTTGGAAAAACGGAATACAATGAAAAGTTAATGTTAATTTTATATACTTATAAAAGAAAAATAATTTTATTAACATGTACTTCAATGTACAAAATAAGATACATAGTTATTCTTACCATAAGTTGTCAATTTAAAAAGGGGGAAAGGCAATCTACCATGCAAATCTAAATTTATTTGTAAGATATTTCATATAACTACTTAAATTAAAACATCTTCTAATATGTGCTTTTAAAACTCCTTTGTGAAAGGTTTATTTATTTTTAATTTTTAACTAATTAGAACTAAAAAGGATTTGCCAAAGCTTAAATGGAAATAAAGACTATTGTTACCTCTTGGCATATCTTTTATCATGTTAAAAGTACTGTGTTTCCCTGAAAATAAGACCTAGCTGGACAATCAGCTCTAATGCGTCTTTAGGAGCAAAAATTAATATACGACCCAGTCTTCTAGTAAAATAAGTACATAGTAAAATAAATATAGTATAATATAATATAACACTGGGTCTTATTTTACTATAAGATCGGGTATAATATAGTATAATGTAATATAATACCAGTCTTATATTAATTTTTGCTCCAAAAGATGCATTAGAGTTGACTGTCTGGCGAGGTCTTATTTTCGGGGAAACACGGTACATTTAAAATTACAACAGTACTTATTTAATATTATAATACAACAAGTAACATGCTCAAAATCAGTCCTAAGGTGGCACTATTTGGAGACATTAGCAATGAAGAATGAACTTGGAATAATAAAAGATCAATGAGAGTAGCTTGAGTCCTTTGTTTCTCCCTACACAAATAAAGCTCTTCTGTACTGTAGTACCCACCCACCCCCATTTCTGGTATGGATCTGTTATTCTACAGATATGATTTTTCTAATACTATGACAGGGCACTATTTTGGGCCCACCTTTGTAAGCACATAAGTTATTTTATTGTGTTGCTATGTAGCTTTTTAGAAAATAATGTAATGATGACTGCATCAAACATAGGCTGATAAAATATAACACTTCATAGCACAACTATAAAAAAGAATTTAAAAGCAATAAAAATAAAAAAAGAAGGAAAAGTTACTTTCTGAAATCAAATAATATGTTGTAATCTAATAAAATATTCCAAGCAGAGCAACTTTATTACTGCTTTTCCAAGTATACTTCGGAGATCAATTTTGATAAATCAATTTTCAATTATGACTATAACTGAATTACTAACAACTGTCTTTGGAATGTTGTTGTATGTAAATTGGAATACCAGTAAGTATAATTTTTATGTCCTAGAAATTCTAAATATAGTGAATCCTAAAAGTAGAAATACTATGGATAATAAGGATTGATAATTAAAAAGAAAACAACATAAAACAAAAACACTAGCCAACTACTATGTGACTATTTTTCATGCATCAAATTGGAAAACATGAAAAATTTATAAACTGGCAAATAATATTAAAATGACAAAAAAGGGAGAAAAGGACATTCATATACTCCTGGGAGAATGTAAATTGCTAGAAATTTCTGGTAGGCAATTTGGAATACATAGCAAAAGTTTTTAAAATGTCTGTATCTTTTGACAGGTCAATTCCAACTCCAGAAATTTATCATACATAAATAAGAATGTGCACAAAGATTTAGGGCTAGTGATGGACCTATCAAATACTACCATATGAGATGGGACCCACAGTGATTTTCCTTTCCTGACTTTCATAATTTTGCCTTCCAATATTATGTTTCTATTTGCTTCATTTGCTTTGCCTTAAACTCTAACATCCACATTATAAACAAGATTGACAACGTAACTAATTTATGATTGCACTTTTTTGATAAATTCTGACCTATACCTCAACTTTGATTAGCCTTGCTTAGCAGAAAGGCCCAGAGCCCTTTTCACTGTTATAGTTTGGCTAAATGAGAAGCAAATCAGTTTAGGTACAGGGGTTTAAATAAGCAAATTAGATAAAAGAAGGTCGAAGATATGGCTAGCTGACCTATCAAGAAACCTAGAAATGACTGTAAAACAAACTACAAATTTCCCAGAGTATAATTTATCTATTATTTTCTCTCTAGAGAGATCCACAATCATGTGCTCACACAGATCCATTAAGTCCTTATCCAAAAATCCTTGAGAGAAGATATATTTTAGAATTCAATTTTGTTTTTCAAATTCAAAAAGGTAATTTGGTACATATATCATATATTACTTAACCTCCATGAGGAATCTGAAAAAGCACCCCAGAACAAAACACATTAATATATCAGCAGCAAAACTTACGAATATTTACATTGTATGGAATAAACAAAATCATAAAGCAGCCTCAGGTTAAGCTCAGATCACTTATGACAACACTTGGTTTTCAGAGTTTTTTTTATTATTAATAACTATGATAGTGTATTTCCTTTGTCGATAAAAATAAAATAAATACCTTGGAAGAGGGCATTTACCACTCAATCTTTCATCTTCTATATAGCGATGTAGTACATCTTGAGACCTCTTTAAAAGCACTGAGAGTGCCATTCGTGAGATGTAGCCTTCTTGAGGTGTTGTGACTTTATTACTGAAGGAAAACTGGAGCAATGTTTCAAAACACATTTTAGAAAACTCTTCTCTCAAACGAATATCAATCTCTGCTTCTGTAAAATAAGTTTTGATGGTGAATAAAAGGTTAAATTAATACACCTTAATGATAACTCTTAGCACACTAAGAATAGGAGGAAATTGTTCAACTGATGAAGGGTATTTATGAAAAACTTATAGTGAATAGCATGCATATATATAAACAATTTTCGCCTGGAGCTTTGGCTGCAAGATGAAAAACAACACAAGACTGTCCATTGTCATCAATTCTACTCAACATTTTTCTTGTCTTGGTCTTTCTATACCCTTCAATAGCACTATAGAATACCTCTCAATAGTTTTCTACATGATCAAACTTGCAATGACCTCATTCATTCTTTTTTTTCTCTTGGCATTATCCTTCCTGGAGCCCGACCTCTGCTCCAGTCTGGATTAGTTGCTCTCTAGACATGCTGTCCACCAGCCTGGAATTAGTCTTTGTGATCACCCTGTGAATTGTTTTTATTCTCTCTTGTGTTATACTTCCTAGATCTCATGCCATGCCTTCCCCTTACTTGGTTTACTTCTTTGTTTTCATGGCGCTTATTCTGTAGTAGCTGCGAGTGAATGAGAAGTAAAATTTTGGAGACCTTACATTTCTAAAGCTGTCATTATTTTACTGCGGTACTCAAAGTGTGGTTCCTAGCAGCATCAGCGTTACATGAGAACTTGTTAGAAATGCAGGCTGTCATGTCCCACCCTAGACCTACTGAATCAGAAACTCTGGGGGCACAGCCCAGCAATAGCTTGCCCTCCAGTTCGTTATAATGCACACTGACATTTGAGAATTACTGTTCTATACTCATACTTGGCCCACAGTAGGCCTAGGTATAGAACTCTGTATTAAAAATCCTTTCCATTTATAACTTTGAAACCATTGCCTCAATGTCTCTCAGCTTCCAATGTTGCTACTGAGAATTCCAGTGTCATTTTGATACAACTCTTTTGGGAGGAAGTTTTTTCTTTTTTTTCTGAAATCTTTTAGGATCTTCTCTTTATCCCTGATGTATTGTTATTTCATGATGACATGCCTTATTGTGGGTCCTTTTTCTTTCACTGTTCTGGGTCCTGAGTGACCATTTTTAATCTGAAGATTGATTTCTTCACAATGTTCCTTTGAGAATTTTCTCTTCTAGCTTTTCTCTATTCTCTCTTTCTAGAAGATCTATTGTCAGATGTTAGACCCCTTGATTCATTTTACTTCTTTGTTCTCATATTGTCCATCTTTTTTTCCTTGCTCTACTTTCTGGGTTATTTCCTTAATTTTCTTCCAATCCTTCATTGATCTTGTTATTTCAGCTATTACTTTTTTAGTTTCTAGTATGACCTCTTTCATGCTTTGATTGTCCCCTTTTAATAGTGTTTTTCTTATTTCACGGATGTAAAATCTTTGATTTCTTTGAGCATCCTAATTACATTAATTGCTCTTTTCATTTTTGAAATGTTTCCTATGACTGCATTATCTCTTTTCTACCAGTTTCTTTTACCCCTCTTCATTTGTTTCAGTCTTTCATGATGGAGGATATTCTCAGCATGGCTATCAGATCATAATTAAGAGTAGGGGACGAAACATAATCAGTGGAACCTCAGTGTTTATAGATTGGTCTTGTTTAGCAGGGAAGGTATGTATATGTTTAAAGAAAACTCAAAGTTGGTAAGTTTGTATCCTATGGCAGTCGTTGGAAGAATATCTATGTACCTTCCTTATTTTGGCACATTTAATAGTATAAATGGCAAGAGGTATCATCAGAAAACTAGTAAAAAAAGTATACATGGCAACTCAGTCCATCTTTAATCTAGAATATTTACATCTAGTAATTATAAATATTGTTCTTAATGTGTATTTTATAAAAATTTACCTAAATTCTTCATATACTTAATAATAAAAAGTTGATTATTATTAAAATAAATGGACTTAAAATCTCTTTCTCTGAAGTTTTCATGTATGTGAAATCTGCACTTGACAAGATCAGTTTTAGAAACTGGGCTAGGAGAAAGAACTAGTTTGTGAAGTAAGCAATATGAGAGACATCTAGTAGTTAAACTGTGCACATTATGCTCTTTAAAGTGTTCAGCACAGCTTCAGAGAAGTCATGGTTCTGGAGAATTCTGGGGATTTAGGCTATTCATGGCAGAAATTCTTTTTTTTAAATCATCTCACAGAAAAATCACATTATGATGCCACAATTACATTTAACACTTGAGCACAGGTTTAGAAAAAGAGAAATAATAGCAAACAAAAACAAAAACAACTTATACCTCATCTCCCAATAAGGCAGCATGATACAATCAAAACCAACATGTAGTTCTTTTTAAGAATGAATTTTGGCCTCCAGCCTTAAGATTGTGGGCAATTTTTTCAAGCTTTCCAAACTAATTTCTCCTTCTGTAGTATGGTGGAACCTATCCTCACAGAAATGTTGTGAGGAATGAGATTAATATTCTATGTATCTTCTTTAATACCTTACACATAGTAGGTATTCGCTAAATGTAAGTTCCTTTAACTAATGTTAAGGCTTTTTTTTTTTAATGGACTAACTCTGCAATTTATAGTCCTGAGAAGTTTGTATTAATATCTTAATTTTACAGATGACAAAACTCAGAGAAGTTAACTACTATGTGGCAGAACACACATATATTACCTCCCAATATTCCAAAACTGGTAACTTGTGTCTGCCTTCAAAGTCTTAAGCAGATTCCTTAAGTGTTTTACAATTTACTTCATTATATGTAATTCACAAAATATTTACCACATTTTCCCCTTGTAAAGCTTAATGTTCTAAATCACATTTTTAAAAAGTACCATTCTCCCATTTACATTTACCACAATCACATTTCTATAGTCAGCTACTTCAAAAGTACTTCAATACTTACTAAGTTTTAAAAAATCATTGAAATAACATACCTGTAAATGAAGATGACTGAGAATGTATTGAGCCCTTATTAAGCATGGTCATTATCTGACCAACAAATTCCTTAGGAATAAAATTGGCATAAGGTAGTATCTCAGTGCTGATAAGCTGAACTACCTAAAACAAAAGAGGTAAATTCAAATGCATTATTTTTCTTGTAAAAGACTGACTCAAATCATAATTTGTAAAGTAAAATTAAAATTTTTTTAAAATCAGTTATTAAAAAAAATCAGTTAAAGAATCTTCCTTAATAGAAGTACACCGATATTTTAGTGTTAACATAGAGGATGACTAGTCTGTTTCCCCCGTCTGTCTTAGTAAATAACTTTATCACAACACAGTCAATAGTATAGACTATTTACTCTGAAACAATTTTAGTAAATGTTGATCTTCAACATGGCATGTACAAACAGTGCTCTAGAGAAAAAGGCAGCATGTGAAATTTATCCATGTTAGAATCAAATATCCAAAACAGGATTAAGAATAAGATTTAAATCACCTTTAGAAGCATAAAAATTATCTATAAAAGACAGCAAAGTTATACTCATTTTTGTTTAACAGCTTACTTCTAACATGTAATAAATACTATATTATCTTGCCTTTTGAAGAAAAAAGAGAAAAGTTTGAAGAAGTTTACAAGAGTTTTAATATAGTATTGGGACAAAAGGCAATGTTTTGTACTTAGATGATACTGCCTCTAGTTTTTATGTACACTATAAAGTAATTGATTTTATTTGATTTATTTAACAGTTTCCCTATCCCACTTAAAGGAAAAAAATGAAAAACAATGATTCCCCCCAAAAAATCCATAACCAAAAACTCCACTTAAAACCAACAAAATATATTCTTTAAAAAACACTCATTATTTGCTTCAAGAATTCCAGAGGCTGTTTCTACAGCTGGTTAAAAATGGAAAAATCTTTGCAATTCATTTACCAATTTGAACTGCAAACATCTGATCTGTCAAACTATAGAGTGAGTTCTCAAATACATGCTCACAGACTAATGGATTTATTTTACTGAATCAACTGCTGTTTAAAATTATTAAATGGACATAACTAAGTATCTAGAAAACATACACACAGCACAAAGCTAACAAATATAAGAAAGTCATTTTAAAAATGTCAATACTTTAAAATTAATCTTTAAACTTTATGAGTTTTAATGCTTTTAGGTTCAAGCTTAACTTATTACTTCACTTTATTCTTAGCAATTTTATAGTTTCAACATTTCTACTATGTGATTTACATAAATGGTCACAGGAAAATGTTTTAAATCACTTCCTCACCTCGACATCAATACTCTCATTTCTTTGAAATTCTTGAATAGAGAGGTTATCTGGAGGTATGCTAAAAAATAAATAAACACTTGATTTTTAAAGGTAAAATTTCCCTGGAAATACAAATAGTAAATAAACAGTATTCAAATGACAAAAAAAAATCATATTTTCTTCACAGGTTATGATATCACCATCAAAAAGAACTTTTTAATGAAAGTCATTGTATAAATCACTAAGCTAACTACAAACACGAAATTCCAGCTACAAAAATATTTGGCCAAATCCTGAACTAAATAAAATCTGTAGAACTAGCCTTCTTTCAGTACTATGAATGAAAAAACAAGAAAAGTAAAGTTATTATCATCTACAGCTATACGAAAAATTACCACTGAGACGATACCTGAATTCACATATATTGCCAGTGATTTAAGAGCGCCTTGGTTAATTTGCTGAATTATACTCTCAGGCATTGTCCATTAATCACTGATTTGTAATAAATACAATATATTAAAGATCTTTACAATAAAATACAGAGAACATCTGAAAAGAATTTTCTAAAGCAGAACATTGTTCCAGTAAACTGGTCTTAAACTTATGAAACATTGAAATATTAACTACTTAAAAACACCTGAAAATAGGCCAGTAATGGTTATTACAGTGATAGTGACAGCTAAAATTAGGGAGCCCCCCTACTGTACTAAGAGCTTTATTTGTATTATTTCCTATGTTTCCACAGTAGCTGCGTGGAGTATTATTACCCTGCCATTGACAGAAGAGGAAACTGAAGCTGAGAATGGCTAGTAAGATGATCAAGAACACACTGTAAATAAATGACAAGGCCACAATTTGAACCTAGACTTATCTGATATTTGAGCCTAAATTCTTTTATGTTCTAAATGTATAAACAGTATTATCACATTTAAGTTTAGAAGTATAATATGTAGTTTTGTATTTAGGACTATTATTGCTCTCTTTGGTATTATTTGGTTTATCTATTTATAGGTATTAAAGCATGCACACGAATGCCAATTGGCTGACTACCAATAAAAAAAGCTTATTAGAAACATACTCAATACTAATATTATGGGATCATATATCAGAAACACTAAACTATATTTTTTAAATTATCTTATCATGAGGGAAGGGAGTAGAATACAAAGCTAAAAACTGAAATGTTCACTTCTCCTAATCCTAATGATCAATAAAATTAGGAAATCATTCGATTGTACACAGTTTGGGTAATTTGATCTCAGAACCCAAAGTAATAGTCATTTATTTTAATTTATAGTTAGTATCTTTACCAGATACGTCGAGCACATCAACAATATTGGTTGAGCTTTAAAACAGGCTAATGATTAACAGAATTTACCTAAAAATTATAAGGGGAGATAGTCAATACTGCAGGTACAAATGGGCCATATAAGATCCCCATATTCTCTAAGTTTGGGAATTACAGTAGGGATATTTTAGAAAATGATTTTCACTAATCTTTATTTGAAATAAAACAGTCTTCAAACTGATATTGTTTGTATTTTTTGGTAGTTCTCTCTGAACAGTACATTAAAAAAATTTTATTGAGATATAATTCATATACCATAAATTTACCCTTTCAAAGTGTATAATTCAGTGCTTTTTAGTATATTCACAAAATTGTGCAATCACCGTCACTTTTAATTCTAGAATATTTTCATCACCCTCCAAAAAAACTGTATCAATTAGTAGTCACTCACCATTCTCCCCTCCTTCCACTTCTGACAACCATTAGTCTACTTTCTGTCACTATGGATATGCCTATCTAGACATATCATATAAATAAGATCATATACTATATGGCCTTTTGTGTCTGGTTTCTTTCACTTACTATAATGTTTTCAATATTCATCTGTTATAGAAAGCATTAATATTACATTCCTTTTCATAGCAGAATATTCCTCTGTATGTAAGTACCACATTTAATTTGTCTCTTCATCAGCTGATTAACTTCGGGATTGTTTTCACTTTTTGGCTATTATGATAATGCTGCTATAAGCATTAGTATACAAGTTTTTGTGTGAACAGTTTCATTTCAATTACTTTGGGTAGTACTTAGTAATTTTTAACTTAAGGCCCACAGACCATTTATTGTATAAATTCACACTTGCCCATGTCTCTTCTAATAGTTGTACTCATTGCAAACAAAACAAAACAAAACCCAAAACTAAAAGCTTATTCAGAGGAGATATCATAGTGAGCACTTCATTTTTATTACCAACTAACTAGTGACGAAGTGAAACGCTCTCTTTTTCTCTCCACTTTATCTATTAACTAGTGGGACATCTGTTACTCAGCAAAATTCCTGTGCTCAGCACACTAGGGTGCCCAAGAGATCCACACATCTGTACATCTGAAGGTGGGTGGACTGGAACGCATATGGTAGGTGGAACTGAAGGGATGGCAGGGATGATGCCTGTAACTGCACAGCCCAAGGGAGCACAGCAGAAGCAGCAGAGACGGCGCCACAACTCCAGCACCCTGTTCCAGGGCCTCCGCAGGGTGAGCGCCGGAGGCACTGGCTTCCTCCCCTGGCTGTGGAAATGAAGCACCATTGGAGCTTGGTAACAGCAGCAGAGGCGGTGCACATATCTCTTGCTACCGGGTCAAAGCAGAGCCAGCCGCCAGAAGATATCAGGAAGCAGCAATGGTGGGGCTCGGGACCCCTGCTCCAGACACACTGCCTGCCTGAGACTCAGACAACCTAGATGCATATCAGGGGCGTGGCCATCTCTGTGACCCTGATGGTGATGCCTGTAACAGCAAAGAAACTCACAATAGCAGCAACACTGGAAGCAGCAGGGCACCAGGAACCCCAGAGCAGTAACAAAGAGGGCACATTTGACACATCTGGCAGAGGCCTTAGAATGTGGAAACTGTTGGCTTTCAAATACAACCAGAATTAGCTCAGGTAAGAGAAATCAAAAACTTGTGCTATAGCGCCACCTATTGGAAAACTAAAGAAAGGCCTCTGATTATCCACCTGCTGAATTGTTAAAATTAAAGCTTTACCTAAAAAAGAAAGGCTTTTGCTACTTCAAATGCACTGGCAGAGGAACAACCCATAAAGCACCATGGATAATCACGGTAACAAAAAGAAAATGACAATTCTCCAGAAATCAAAGTCACAGAAGATTGTGCCCTAAATGATAGAAAATTTAAAATTGTTGTCATGAAGAATCTAAACAAGACAAGAAAACTCAGAAAGGCAGTTCAGTGAACTCAGGAATACAATTAATGAAAAGAAGGAATACTTTACCAAAGAGATTGAAACTCTAAAAAAGAACCAAACAGAAATTCTGTAGCTGAACTCAATAAATGAGATGAAGAATGCATTAGAAAGCACTGGAAATAGAGCAAACTGTATGGAAGGGAGAATTAGTGAGCTCGAAGGTATAAATCTACAAATAATTCAGGTGGATGAGGAGAGAGAACTAAGATTTTTTTTTTTTAATGAAAGAACTCTATGAGGACAATCCAAGTCCAATAGAAAGGTCAACATAAGGATAATGGGTATCCCAGAAGGAGAAGAGAGGAAGAAGGGAACAGAGAGCCTATTTACGGAAATAATAGATAGGAACTTACCAGTCCTGGGGAAGGCACCAGAAGCTAACAGAACACCTAATTACCTCAATACAAAAAGACCTTCTCCAAGATGTGTTGTATTAAAATTGTCTGAAGTCAATGATAAAAAAAGAATTCTTAAGGTAGCCAGGGGGGAAAAAAGACAGTAATTTACAAAGGGACCCCCTTCAGACTACATCATCAGATTTCTCAGCAGAAACTCTATAGGCCAGGAGAGAGTGGAATGACATTTTCAAAATAATGAAAAATGAAAACTGTCATACAAGAATAATATATCCAGCTAAGTGATCTTTCAGATATGAAGGAGAAATAAAGGCTTTACCAGACAAAGAAAAGCAGAAGGAGTTCACTACATCAAAACCTGCCTTACAAGAAATATTTAAAGGAACTGTTCTACTGGAAATGAAAAGGCAAAAATAAACACAACTTTGAGTAGGGTGATAAACAGACAGAATCAGAAAACTGCAACTCGATTACAGACTATAATTGTGACACACTTAATTATAGCATAAAGGTTAAAGGAAAAAAAGCATTAAAAATACAGCTTACTTCAATTTGGTAGTGAACACACAACATAAAAAAAGGACAATTTGTGACAACAAAGACATAAAAGGGGAGGAGAAAAAGGACAAAACTTATATAGGCAAATGAATATAATATGCTATTGAAAGAAAAAGGACTATTTTATCTATAAGATGTTTTGTATAAACCTGATGGTAAATACAAAACAAAAATCCCATCATGATCAAGTGGGATTTATTCCAGGGCTGGTTCAAGGATGGTTCATCATCTGCAAATCAATCAACATGACACACCACATTAGCAAAATGAAGGATAGAAATCATGTGATCATCTCAATAGCTAAAGAAGCATCTGACAAGATTCAACATCCATTTATGATAAAAAACTTTCAATAAAATAGGCATAGAAGGAAAGTACCTCAACATAATAAAGGCTAAATAAGACAAACCCATAGCTAACATCATAGCAATGTTTCAGTGAAAAACTGAAAGCTTTCCCTTTAAGATCGAGAACAAGACAAAGATGCCAACTCTTGCCACTTCTGTTCAACATAGTATTGAAAGTCCTAGCTAGAGAAAATAGGCAACAAAAAGAAATAAAAGGCATACAAACTGGAAAGGAAGAAGTAAAACTGTCAATATTTGTGGATGACATGATTTTACATGTAGAAAGCCCTTAAGACTCTACCCTACCCCAAAAAATATTAAAAATAATAAATGAATACAGTAAAGTTGTGGGGTACCAAATCAATATATAAAATCTGTTGTGTTTCTATACACTAACAACAAAATATCAGAAAGAGAAATCAAGAAAAGAATCTCATTGGGGTGGCCGGTTAGCTCAGGTGGTTACAGCGTGGTGCTCATAACACCAATGTTACCGGTTCGATCCCCACATGGGCCACACTGTGAGCTGTGCCCTCCTTTAAAAAAAAAAAAAAAGAAAGAAAAGAATCTCATTTACAATTCCAACAAAAAGAGTAAAATACCTAGGAATAAATTTAACAAAGCAAGTGAGAGACCTGTACCCTGAAAACTATAAGACATTAATGAAAGAAACTGAAGAAGAAACGAAGAAATGGAAAGTTTTTCTGTGTTCAGGAATTGGAAGAATTAACAATGTTAAAATGTCCATATTACCCCAATGAAATCAACAGATTCAATGCAATCCCTACCAAAACCCCAGTGGCATTTTTCATAGAAATACAACAAAAAAATCCTTAAATTTGTATGAAACCACAAAAGACCATTAACAGCCAAAGCAATCCTGAGAACAAAAGAACAAAGCCAGAGGTCTCACACTCCCTGATTTCAAACTACACCATAAAGCTACAGTAATCAAAACAGCATGGTACTGGCAGAAAAACACACATAACTGACCAATGGAACAGAACTGAGACCCCATAAATAAACCTATACATATATGGACAATTAATTTACAACAATGGATCCAAGAATATACAAAGGAGAGAAGAAAGTCTCTTCATTAAATGGTTTTGGGAAACTGGACAACGACATGTAAAAGAATGAAACTAGACCACTATCTTACACCATACACAAATATTAACGCGAAATGGATTAAAGACTTGATGTAAGACCTGAAACAGTAATATACACAGAGGACAACATAGGCCGTAAGTTCTGGACATCAGTTAGCAATGTTTTGGTGGATTTGATCTTGACAGCAAGGGAAACAAAAACAAAAATAAACAAATTGGACTACATCAACTAAAAAGCTTTGGCACAGCAAAGGAAAACATCAACAAAATGAAAAGGAAACCAACTTAATGGGAAAAGATATTTTCAAATGATACTTCTGACAAGGAGTTAGAATGCAAAATATATCAAGAACTCATATAACTGCCCTCCCCCCAAATCAAACAACCTGATTAAAAAAATGGGCAAAAGATCTGAATAGATAGTTTTTCAAGGAAGACATCAGATGACCAACAGCTATATGAAAAGATGTTCAACATCACTAATTATTAGGGAAACGCAAATCAAAACTACAATGAGATATCACCTTGCACCTGTTAAAACGGCTATTATCAAAAAGACAAGAAATAACAAGTGTTGGAGAGGATGTGGAGAAAAGGGAACTCTCATACACTGTTATGGGGGTTGTAAATTGCTGCAGCAACTATGGAGCTTCCTCAGAAATAACCTAAGTGTTCATCACTAGATAACTAGATAAAGTTATACACACACACACACAGACACACACAGACACACACACACACACACACACACACACAGACACACACACACGATGGAATACTACTTGGCCGTAAAAAAGATGAAATATTGCCATTTGTGACAACATGGATGGACTTGAGGGTATTATGCTAAGTAAAATAAGTCAGATAGAAAAGGATAAAAATTGTATGATTTCACTCATGTGGAATATAAAAAAAGAGAAACAATAAAAGCAAACTCATTGATAAGGACAACAGATTGGTGGTTATCAGAAGGGAAGAAAGGTAGGGGGGGCAAAATGGATTTGTACCTTATTAGGGTCAAATGTATGGTGACAGACAGAAACTAGGCTTTTGGTGGTGAGCACGCTATAGTGTATACACATATCGAATTATAATGTTGCACACCTGAAACTTACATAATGTTATAAAAACCAATGTCACCTCAATTTTGAAAAAAAGTTTATTCAACATATTAATGGGGCGACATGCATAGATAGATAATTGGGGACCAAAGGAGAAAGTTTAAATTTCTAAATCTATTTGTTTTATATAAATTAACAGTGATTTGGGCAATGAAGTCCACAAAGGAACACAAATTTTCAGGGTTATTTTAAAGATAAAAACATAATTTGTTTGAATATGCTTTGTGAGTCCCTATAATTTTTATTCAAATACAAACAGTATGTTTGCATTGGTATCAATCAAATTTCTAGAGATAATACACACGAAAGCAAAACAAAGTTCGATGATTTTCAGAAACAGAAATTAGAATCACATGTCCTAGGTTAACCCTTCTGCCCTCTGCAACTTTTCTTTACTGAATAACTAAACAACATTAGAAAGGTAGGCAGAATCTCTTCAGTTAAATCATTCTGTTGTGGATTAATCTGATCATTATGAATGTGCCAATGTAGGTTTTTTTCTCAAAGTATATCAAATTCATAATTTAAATGGTTTCAAACTAATAATTTTAAATGGTTATATAGCAGTGCATGATACACTTATCATTTTATAGTTTTAAAACATGATTAATGGGTTTAAAAATAGAAAACTTTTTGTTGTCACAGAATTTCACTACCATAGCACAAAAGAAAATTCGATTGTAGAACTGAAGACTACCTGGCTATCACAGCTATTACAAATGAGTCTGTCATTAGCAAAATGTCACATTTTAGATCAGTGCCAACCAAAGGAAATTTCTGTGACGAAGGAAATGTTCAATAATTTACACTGTCCATCCAACATGACAGTCACTAGCAATACTTGGCAATGAGAATTTGAAGCCTGGTTAGTGAGACTAAAGAACTGAATTTTTAATTTTACTGAATTTAAAAATTACATTAATTGCATCTAGTGACTACTGTATTGGATAATACAGCTCTAGATGAACTGCAGCAAATTTCTCATTCCAAATAGTGAGGGGTCAAAATAGCATCCTTAACCTATGTCCTCAGTTGGATATCATACAATGAAAATCCCATTTTTCTTTGCCAACCCTAATCATCTTTTTTGAGGACCACATTCACATAACTTGTATTTCAGTATATTGGTATAATTGTTCTATTTTCTTATTAGTTATTGTTGTTAACCTCTTACTGTGCCTAATTTATAAATTAAACCTTCTTATAGGTATGTATGTACCTATAATACATAGGTACATACATACATAGGTACACAGGAAAAAACGTAGTATATATAGGGTTTCGTGGTTTCAGGCATCCACTGGGGGTCTTGGAATATATCCTCCACGGATAAGGGGGGACAACTGTATTTCTTTTTTAATTTTTTGAGGAACCTCCAAACCTAAACATCTTAAAGAGCTAATCATTACTGCCACTGATCTAATTTATTCTGGTAAAATACTGATTTTCTGAATTTGTTTTCCTTTTGTAATGCCAAATGGGCATCTGGTTTAAAAACTGGATCTTCTTAGCTTCATCAAGTTAAAACCATGCTTCCTTAATTATGATGCATTCATATGGTCTTATATATAGATTTCTGTCTTATATTCAAAACCATTGTAAACAGCAAAAGTCTCCACTGTTCACATATAATGTATCCAAAGGATAAATTCCTAATCCAGTTGTGCTTTGTATACAAATCTAGCAATCTTACCAATCAATTACTTTGTTAATGAATAATTAGAAATACCGTTTTTAGAGCAATTATAGGTACAATGTGCAATTCTTGAAAGATTGTCCTAATTGCAAAAATAAATTAGCTGACCTTTTAGTAAAGAGAAAGTCTTCAAAAGTGTTGGCTAGCTCTGGCCACATACTGTCAAATTTTCCAGAAGAAGCATGCTGCCTGGCAACAGGTAGCCCAATAGAAAGAACCTTGAGGAGAGAAGATACTGCTAGTTTCCATGTGCTTTCAGAAGGGCAGGAATACTTCAAACTGAGAGGAATCCTAAGGGTCTGTGAAAATAAAAAGACAGTTTAAGATAAGTATTAATTAAACCATAGACCCCCAACTTTACTTAAAAAAAAAAAGATGACAGCAGAGAGAAAAAAAGAGCATAGGCATTTTCGTTTTAAAAAGGATGTTATTTTCTAGAAAGACCAATTCTCAGTCATGGTCCTCAAATCCGACTGCTTAGAAAGATATACTTTTAAAGCCTGTCTCCATTTTATAAGCAATGTCACTGAAGAAGAAACAACCTTCCTGCACCTGTTTCCCATCATAAAAAATAGGGTTGTTATCTGAAAAGTTAAGAGTAAGAGTAGGAAACTTAAAATTTTGCAGCTTCCCTCAGCTTGATATTATGGGATTAGAACATTCTGCCATAGTTTTTCTAACAGAACATAATTTGACTGATGGGGTTCTCCCACCCAAGAAAGATCAATATTGCTTAATTTTTCCCAATAATGGTTAGGGGAGAATACAGATAGCTTAAAGAATCATTAATTTGACTTAGCTCTAAAATTCATTGAATTTTATCTTCTACTTTAACACTTTTAACATATTTTTTCCTTTTCCAAATATTTTAGTAAAATTAATAATTCAAGACAATGGTTTATTTTATCTTTCACCCTTGAGGATATAGGAGTAGAGCGTCTGAGCTATGTATAGTGACTAAGATGTTGAGACTTACTTTTTAATTGATCAACTTTTGAGACAGGCTATTGTTAACCATGAAAGCACTAATTTGGCAGTTCAGAATAGACTTCTCTGGTCAGAGTCTATGCAGCAACTAGAAGACCAGACTGACCAAATTATCACAGTGAGTTATCCCAGAGTACCATCAATTAATACCATCAGCATACTGTCAGATAATTTGCATCAGAGTGAAAATTCTGATTTTATGGAACAATTGTAGTCAGAGAAAGAGTAAAAAGATAAATTTTCATATTTCAATGTTATGGAGTGGAGTGAATGAATATAAAATCCAATTTTATCATCCCCCACACAAATTATTACTGAGTACTCACATAGTGCATATATGATATATTAGCATGAAATGGACCTCCACTAACAGAGAATTAGGTTACCCAGAATTTGTTTATCCCTTTCCCCTCCCCACCTGCTTTGGGGAAGCTGACCCCACCTTCAATAGGGAATTAGGGTAAGGAGATGATTATGTTATTAAACCAATCTACTCCATTTCCCTGGCTATAATCACTGGTTTAAGATTAGACATGGGACTAAAGCTGGTCCACTTTAGGTTAATTTAGGGAACTTAAGAATAATAATGTAACAGAAGCACATGTGCGCGCGCGCGCGCACACACACACACACACACACACCTCTCCTACTGGACATATAATGCCTTTTTTAGTCTAAAGCTATAAGGAAAAACAGTTAGGATGCACTCAACCCTTAGCAAGCAGACCATAGAGAAAAAAATTGGGGTTTTGGTGATACTAATGCATCTCTGAATTTTCCAACTAAGCACACTAATAAATCCTTTTTATTGTTAAAACTAGTCAGAGCCTGAATGTATGTCATTTGCAAACAAAAGAATACTAAATTATACTAGGGCAATTCTGAGTTAACATTTTATAACTCAAGGTTAGATAAAAGTATGGTTTACTACTGTAATTAGTATTTTACTGAAATCAAGGGAACATTAAGCACAATAGATCTGTTCGATTTATACATTTTATCTTTTAACATATTTAAGCAAATAACAAAGGGATTTGAATCTAGTGCATACTCAGTAAATGTATGTGGAACTGGTGAATTCAGTCTTGCTGTCACAAAGCTCATACTTTTTGAGAAAGGAAGAGCCTTGTCCAGTTAACCACAATACAGTGCAGTTAAGTGGCATCAACTAAGTGGGAGTACAGAGAAGCATTATTTAATTCCTTCAAAAATGCAAACTGATTCATGCCACTCTTCAATGTTCAACCCTTCAATTGTTAAAGAATAAAGTCTGATTCCTTATGAATAAAACCCATAGCTATCTTTTCAGTATTATTCTAGGCCCTGTCACCTCCCTAAATTGAATGTCTCAACAGTTCTTTAAAATATATCATGATCTTTTATGCTGCTTAATTTACCTATAAATTAGGTAATAAATTTACCTCTCTCTCCCTTTTTATCTACCAAACGCTATTTCTCCTTCAGGTGTCACTTCTGTTAATCCTTGCCAAAATCCCATAGGCGGTTTAGTTACTTCCTTGTCTATGGGAGGAACTAAGTTTTATTCAGCAGATTACTTGACAAATATTATTATTAGGTTGATGCAAACGTAATTGCAATTTTTGCAATTATTTTTAGCCTTTTAAACCGCAATTACTTTTGCACCAACCTAATAAATGCTGCATCTCAATTGGTTTTCTTTTTAGTTAAGACATGTAAATGGTATTGGTGTTATCCTTTTTTTACAGATGAGAAGCATTCTCAGACTGGTTCCTTTTCCCAAAATCATAGAGCAGCAAGTAAATCGCAGGGCACTATTTATAAGCCAGGTCTATCTGAATGCAAAGCTGCCTCTACTCTGTGGTTGTCACTTAGCGCTTAACACACTGTATTATTATTTACCTTTCTATATTCCTGTATTGAATTATTAAATGTAAGAATTATCTTACTCATTTTTTAATCTTTACTATTTAGTTAGTACCTAGTAACAGAGACAACTGAAAAAATATTCTTAATAAATGAGGAGAGACAGGACAGTTACGATGGAGTGAGTGGCGAGGGGTAGAAAGAAGTACAACAAAAGTCAAGAGAAGAAAGAGTTTTAAGAAGACAAAGACAGTAGTACCACGTTATAGGGAAGATAAAGAATTAGAAAAGGGCTTAGGAATTGAGGATTTGATCTTCTGTAATTTTAAGCAAGTACTTTCTGTAGCACAATATGGAAGTAAGCCAGCACACAATAAATAGGTCGAGTGACTGGTAGCTAGGTGAAGGCCAGAGGCTAAGTAAAGGAAAGTTGAAAGAGGATGGCAATTTGAGTAGGAAGTAAATGAAGAGAAAGTTCTTGTATAAAAGGCTTAATCATCTTTCCAAGATAAAGTCTAAGAGGTTGAAAGGCAAATGAAGGAAAGTCACTAGCAGAGAAAGGTGGGAAGAAGAAAGGATGGACACAAAGAAAGAAACAGAGAAAGGTGTTCTTTGAGGGCAGTCTGTTCATATTGGCCTGTCTTTGTTCAGTAAATAAGAGGCACATCCGCGTGCTAGGGGAAGAGCAAGGTTTAAGCTTGTCCTTCAAAGTAGAGGGAAAAACAAGAAATAAACTTTGGAGGAATGGGGCACAGTCCATAGAGATGGATTTTGAAGATGACTGCAGAAGACAGTATGCGTGATCAGTGAAAACAAAGGGCTGCGTTGTAAATTTCTCTCTGAATGCTCATCGACCTCAAAATATGACAAGTACTATCCTAAGAACCTGGATCCTCACTATCTTCTGTAGCAAAATTTAAGAATTGTAAAAAATCTAATGCATACTTACTTTAAAATATTTTTCATTAAAAAAACCTCATACATTAGAAAAACGGCTTCCTAAATACTATCCGCGAATGTTGGAGAAAAGTCACTATAAATAATAATATAAATTATATTTTCTATTTATCTCAGTATATGATAATATATTATTACCTAAAGAGTAATTTCAATAATACTGTCATCATCAAATGAAAGTGTAGAAATTAAAAAAAAGAGAGATACCTTAATAATATTCTGGAGTACTTTCTCATTCACCACTGCTTTGTGACAGGCTGTTTTTTGGTACAAATCCACAACTACTTCTAAAGACCTTTCAGCAAACGGTACATAATTCAAGGCTACCCATTCCGCCTAGAAAGTAATATTTTCAAATGAAATTAAAAATAAATGAGATTAAATGAAATCATATTGTTTTCAAAGAGAAAGCTTCTTGGTCTTAAAGTTCAGGCCTTGGTTTTAGGTCAGATTATATTACATGCAAAGTTTTCAAAGAGATACATACTTCATGAAATAATTTTCAGCCAGGCAAAAATTAAAACTATTGGAAAAAGCACACAGAGCATTCTATCAGGAACTGGGAAAGATGTACTTTATTTGTTGCCAATAGGTTAGGACAATTTTAGGAAATTTAACTCACCGGTGCAAATAGTTGGATCTATTGTGATTCCATTGTGTTGCAAGACAAATAGAATGAGAAAAGTTAATACACATTAAAACTACTTTTCGGACCATGTAAAATTATAATTTTAATGTTGTGTGAACAAAATCAGCATGTGCACGCATTCAGAAATTTACTTTTCCCCTAAGCCAAAACAAAGTTAAAGTTTGCCAATTATGGCTATAAATCTTTTATGTAAAATCCAACTGAATTTCACACCAGTAGTAGACAACTTCTTATTTAGTACACACAGATATTTTCATTTTGCATTGCAGGTATCTATTTTAGATAAAATTAGGCTTAGGGATTTAGAAACCATTTTGTAATGGTATGGGGCAGCCAAGAAAGGAACTTTGAAGGAAGATGTCCTATAGAGTAACATGAAATGCCAAACTTCCTGGAGAATCACATGTGAAATGAAAATCATAAATAAGAAAAAAAGAAACACAGAAAAGATTTTTCAAATAGTATTTCTTTTCAGCTTAAACTGTTAACAAACATATGAAAGTTTATTTGTGAATGAAAAGTTTCTGAGATAATCAGAGTCCATCTTAAGTGGAATTGACTTGCATTTACAAGTCATGAAATCTTACAAAGTAAATGTAATTTAGAGTAAATTACCTGATTATATTTTGCATTTGCAATGTGCTTTGTTTCCAGCTGTCCATACTGTGGAGGTTTACAGGAAAATTCTACAAATGCCAGTAACTGGTCAAATATAGCCGGATACATTATCTGCATGTTTTCTGGTCCTACACAGATGGCCTATAAAAGGAAAACATGAACAGTAGAATGCATAATCTGAACTCCATTAAGTTCTTTACTGTTACATGCATTTGTTTAATGGAAGAATCCTATTTTATGTATCATACAATCTTTTATAAGCCCTGGAGGACAGTTAAGCTATTTTAAATTGATGATGAAGAGTAGGTTAAATGTATTAATCAACTAAAAAATGCTTTTTAATAAAAAGTGTGATTACTGGGGCCGGCCCGGTGGCTCAGGCGGTTAGAGCTCTGTGCTCCTAACTCTGAAGGCTGACGGTTCGATTTCCACATGGGCCAATGGGCTCCCAACCACAAGGTTGCCAGTTCAATTCCTCGAGTCCTGCAAGGGATGGTGGGCAGCGCCCCCTGCAACTAGCAACAGCAACTGGACCTGGAGCTGAGCTGCGCCCTCCACAACTAAGACTGAAAGGACAACAACTTGAAGCTGAACAGAACCCTCCACAACTAAGACTGAAAGGACAACTGGACTTGGAAAAAAGTCCTGAAGTACACACTGTTCCCCAATAAAGTCCTGTTCCCCTTCCCCAATAAAAATCTAAAAAAAAAAAAAAAAAAAGAGAAATACGCTGAGCCAAAAAATTAAAAAAAAAAGTGTGATTACTTAGCAGACTGGAAAAAGGGCAAGCACTTTAAGAGAAGTACAGGCAGTCCTGAGGTTCTCCAGTCTGATCATTTGTTTAGTAATACAGACATCATTAAGAATGCTTCACTGACCAACATGGTATTGACTCCTATGTAAGTGATGAGATCAGTTCATTCAAATGACAGCTGATTTCTGCACCACGTCTGGTCTACTGACTTTAACAAATAATCATGTGCATTACAACTGGGAAAATAAATCATGTATGAAAATTTGTTTCTAAAAGATATGTATGTTAATGTTTTCTAACAGGGTAGTATCTATTTAGTGTCTAATGTATCTAAATATAGACTTGATTTAAACAAAGAATATTAAAATATTTTTAATAGAAAAATCTCATTGCTACAAATAATTTGATAAAACACAGAATAAAAGCAAATCTTGACACTGAAGATTTTAATTACCAATTCATATATGTCTAAAGTACTTAAAATAAATCTTGTTTTTATTTTTTTTCTAGCCACAAATGTGTTTTCTTCTCTCATCCTTGCAAATTTTCCTGTTTTAGTATTTATTTTCTCTGTGGGAAAAATACTTAATGATATTATTTAGACTGTCTAAAATATACTTGTGCCCTACACAACAAAAACCATGATTACTCTACACTCAAGGTACCCTCAAAATACTAAATCAAAATTCAAAATATTCATATTTTTAAGGAATTTCTTTTTAAAAATGTTTACAACATTTATATTTTTATGCCATCCATGGCTTTTTTAACTTGTCAGATAATAATTAGATTAGTTTTACTTTCACTCAGAGAAGATACAGCTATTTAGCTATAACCAAAATTTTACATAAAACTGTCCCGAGATACAAAGCAGATAAGCAAAGTGCCTCCCATACCTAAGTTAGATCATCTTATAATTACAATGTAAAAAAGTAGAGTAAAGATATCTAGAACCATCTCTCAGTACTTAGTTATTTTTGCCAGAAATAGTGAATGGCTCATAGCCTAAAATATTCTCTCTACTGATTGCTTCTAAGAGTCTTACTTTCTTCTTTATTAACCTCTTGCTGAGTCTTAACTCTTATAAACAAGCAAGTAGTAATTACTGTGGAAAAGAGATAATTAACCTAAGTGAATTCTTTTATTTTCAATGACAGAAAAAAAAAAAAGAAAAACAACAACAACAACAAAAACCCTGTGTGGACACCTTAGAAAACTAAGAATCACCATTTTTCTGGAAATACCATAGCACCAAATAACGACTTTGACTATATGTTTTGATTTTCAGTAATTCTTTATAAAAAGAAAACATATAGTGTTATAGTAGATTATAAAGCTATTCTAGGATCTTAACATGCATAATATGGAGTCGATTTTTTTTTTTTTTTAAACAAACTTCATCTAAGTAGAAGTTATTATTGGCTTTTCTTCAGTATTCTGAAGTCTGTATACCAGGAAAACCTATAGGGCGAACTTGATAACAGATTTTACTCCAAAAGCTGAGACTCAATAAGCAATATGAACAATATTTCCTATTAGTCCTTGAAAACTGTGTACGTGAAAAGAAGAAAAGAAGCTGGACATCTAACCTCTGGTATGGTTCAAAGATTCTCTCATTATTTAACAAGAAATCATTCAGTACCTATCATGTAGTCACTAAATCTTACAAACATTATCCCACTTAACCAGAAAAAAAAAGTTGTAGGTTTATTATTTTCATTTTATAGGTGAGTAAGTAGAGATTCAGAAACTAGCCCCTATTAACTAGAAGACAGGGCTTCATTGCACGACTTAAAGGGTGCCATTCGCACACAATGTGATGGTGTCTCCTGGAGTGCCACTCCAATACCTTGATGATGGAGGCAGAGAAACTATCTAGCCATCTGACTTTAGGAAGTTGAGCAATAAATAAGACAGATGCAGTCTCCTGATCTCTGAACTTGGGGAAAGCAGATAATCAAATTCTCATGTTCCCCATGTATGCCAAAATATCTTGGCAAAAAAAAAAAAATAAATAAATTATCATCCATAACTAAGGCAATTTGGTCAGGAACTAGTGATTTGAGAACCAAGAGAAGACTGTGACCCTAAATATCAGGGTAAACATGAAATAAAAAACGTGTGTTTGTTTTTGTTTTTTAAAAAAAACAGGTTTTAATCAATAAAATATTTTGATGAATAGCTTATTAGCTTAAGGATAGTCCCAAATCAAGTAAATTTTGTCACAAAGCAAAAAATTTTCCAACACCTATGGGGGAAAATATCAAAACACTCTTGCAGATAATGAAAAATACATTAACTTTTCTCTGTTAGGAAATATTAAAGACCCCATGTTTGTATCCCTTTCAAGTATTATGAAACACAATTTAGATAATCACATAAGTAATGAACAATGGATACAGTGAAATTAATAATGCAAAATATCAATCTGATAGAAATGAATAACAATAAAGCTTTTTAAGTTTCAGGTTGAAGGTATATGTTGTTTTCAAAGTCATTAAAAGCTCAGAACAAATTCCTAGTAATTGGGATGAATCCACTTATTGTCTTATTGCTAAAGCAGATTTTTGTTGTTGTTGTAAGTATACACTTTTTTCCCTTGAAAGGAATTTTTGGCATTTGTTGTTTCTTTTTTATTATCCTCTATACATATATAAAAGCTTGACTCAAACATCTGAATGAGCCTTCTAGATTATATGCATCCCACAAGGCCTGTGGTATTTCTTTCTTTCTTTTTTTTTTTTTTTTGATAGAATAACTTTTCCATTCCCAATAGGGCAGTCTAGAAAGCAATTTATGAGCATGGTCAATCAAGGGGAAAAAGTAATTATTGAGAGGCCACTTTTTTCCCCCCCAATTAAATTAAAAACAGCTATTTTGATTTCAACTGTAGAAAACTGATATCCCTACAATAATTTTTTTTAAATGCCAGATTCTCTTAAATTTTAAGTTTCTACACAATTTGTTTCCCTGCACAATGAAACTAGGGTTAAAGAGATTAAAGAATTACTGCTCAGCTAGACTTCCTCCAGAGACAATTAAGAGGTATTATGGTATAGTAGAAACCACCATTCCTACTGTGAAAGTTTTCATCATTCCAATATAATGCCATCAGTTAATTAGAAAACATGATTTACAATACACAAATGGTTACTGATCACACAAGTGTAATCAGGATGTAATTCCATTCTAATTTTGTTAGAATGTCATAGCTACCTTGTTGGAATTGCTGTCTCTTCAGCTGGCATTTTTTCGTTTGTTTAGCATTTTGGTTGTTGTGAATTGCACTAACAATTATCTTGACAGTTTAAAGAATTCTTTGATTTTGATCTACTCTTGCTTGCTAATTGGGATTTGCTTGATGATTTTTACGTGTTTTTAATATTTTTTTGCAGTAACAAAACATACACAGATAAAAATATATCTTTCTAAAATTTCTGTGAGAGAAAAACTTTATAAATTTATTTTTACTTCTTTTTTTAAGAAGTAGTATAGGTTTCCAACAATTCCCGAACTAAATTTGAGTACAGATGAAAAAATATATATATTTGAAAAAATATAAATACATACATATTTATATATCCCATTGCTTATTAATTTTCTAATTATACAAGTACTTTATTAAAGTTGTTCCAAAAAGTACACCCACTTGTGAAGAGATGCATGTACATACTAAAACTGCTGGTGAATAGAAACAGCATGCAGGCAGTTTCTTAGACTCTCAGAACAAACCTGATTTACCTTTTAAACTAGAAACCCACAAGTTTTCAAAACAACTAGATCTTTACAATCCTGAATTTATCCCGAAGTATACATACACAACAATATTGATCATCCAGAATCTATCCCAAAAACTATATAGCACAGTAAAAAAATCCCAGAGAACCATATGCATTATTGCATAGACAGCCACTAAAATTCTATTACCTTTTGGAGAACATCTAATGCTGTAAGTACAGCTTCCTGTAAACTTGTCAAAACTGCTTCAGTATAAGATGGAAGGATGAAAGGGGATGCATCTGAACTGATTGGGACCGAAACAGCACTGTGCAATATGACTCCCAACTTTTGCAGGTCATCCATGTTGAAACCAGTTTTTATGTGTTGGTAGAGAGCTGGAAATATCTGAATTAAAGCTGTAAGGAAAGGCTGGCTGGGAATGAAAGTCAGTTTATCAAAAGTAACAGGCGGCTTAGTGCTTTCAGATCCAATTCTATACCAGGTATTCCATGCAGCCCACCAGAGATTCAAATCTTCAAGCTCATCAGTAACTGTGGGTGGCTCCCCATATCTTCCAAGTCTTTCTCCAATGGAATCTGTTCTTACAAACGGCCGGCTCAGGCCAGGGCCTGATATGGGCCCTAAAAGGACAGGGACAGGTACATTGACTGCAGGTGGTGTCTCAGGCTTCTCTGAGTCTCTGACAGGGGACACAATCTGTAAAATTTCCTGGAAGCTTTTCAGTGCAGCCAGAGATACTTCATTGTTCTTGCTGAGTGCTGCTGATTGTATATGGTCAAGAAGAACATCCCACGCTTTTGAAAAGTCTCCTACATTAGGAAAGAGAAAAAAGATCACCATAAAAGTGATCAAATTTTCTCTGTTAAGACACTTTAAATTCTATGTGCTTTATTTTTCTGCTTAAATTCCTATGGAACTAGAAAAAAATTGCTTAGGCACTAGCAATGTGCATTAAAATCACTACCACCTGAAAATCCAATTTTTTTTTTTTATTTTTTTTTCAGATACAGGAACCAAGGGCACCAATAAGAGGACAATGGTATACCAAACAATGTTTTGGCCTTAAAAACAAAACTCTGTAAATGTAAGTATACATGTTTATACTATTTCCTAGTATTTCTGCCTCAAGAGAACAGAATAAAAACTCTTAAGAGGGTGAAAATAAAAGCTTTTTAGTAACATGTTTGGTCCATCTATTTACCTTCATTAAAGACTAAGTAAGATGTTATCATTCTTAAGCATACTGGAAGTTACAAGTTGTAACAGTATGATACATGTTTTTTACAGGCCTAAATGTTTAAAATAAACTGTATGTCATACTTCTTAAATCTTAACTTTTACTTTAATTTTCACATTTAAATAATTTATAGTTGCAGAACTTTCTTAAATATTTTTCCTCAGAACAGCTCGTGAGTTACCAGTAGAAAATGCACCATAAAGAATAGACTGTCCTTTTTTATAATGAGTCTAAATTTATTTCTCTCATGTGAAACCAAGACTGCTGATCCACCATCAGGAGAACATAGGCTGAATGGCAGTTGCTGGTTTCCATGGATCAAGCCAATCTCTTGCTCTATCCTATAACCAAGTAATCACATTTATAATGAAGCTCTCTACGGCCAGGTGCAGTTTGTTTCTATGAAGCCCAGCAAAATGACCTTGTTCCTACAGCAATCTAGCCCAACAGCTTGATTAGTAGTCATTTTAATTTTAATAGTCACTGTATTACCTACATATTTGCACTTAAATAATGCAAAAATCAGAAGAAGTGACATTTTTCAAAGCACTGTAATATAAACTATGAAACATAAATAATCAAGGTTTAAAGACTTCTATTTTGCAAAGTCTATAAATGACTTGATTTTTTTTTTTTTTTAAAGAAAGGATAAACCCATATGCCTGAAGGAGCATTCAGTTAATAGGAAAGCTGGAAGTAGGTCTAGTAGGAAACAATAAGTACTATTCTGCCTGTATAGGACAAACTAAAACCTTCCCAATTACATGCCTCTTCTACTCTATACTCTTTCTTTACTAAAAAATTTGAGGTATAATTTACATACAATAAAAACACAATTTTGTTTTCAGTAAACTGTTCAAAAAGTTTGGACAAATTACATTTAAAAACCATCAAAACAGATAAACAAAAACACTTTTGTCTGCTGCCATTCCAATTCAAAAGCCAGATGAGACATTACATTTATCAACTAAAATGGTGACCAAATATCAAATTTAGAATATCCATGCCACAGGGCGGAAAAAAACCTCTCTACTAATATACTCTAAGTCTAGGAAGAAGTCATCTTTCTAAAAGACTAGGGATAATTATATATTGTACAATGTTATCCTAAAAATATGAACCTCATTCTAAAACAATAAAAACCATTTTCTAGTCTTCAAGTTATAAAAAATTATCATAGTGACAAAAACTGCCTTATGTCTTCATTAAAAAAAAAATAAAAAAAAATCTAGGGCCGGCCCGGTGGCTCAGGCGGTTAGAGATCCGTGCTCCTAACTCCGAAGTCTGCCAGTTCGATTCCCACATGGGCCAGTGGGCTCTCAACCACAAGGTTGCCAGTTCAATTCCTCGACTCCCACAAGGGATGGTGGGCAGCGCCCCCTGTAACTAAGATTGAACACAGCACCTTGACCTGCCGCTGAGCTCCCGGATGGCTTAGTTGGTTGGAGCGTGTCCTCTCAACCACAAAGTTGCTGGTTCGACTCCCACAAGGGATGGTGGGCTGTGCCCCCTGCAACTAGCAACGGCAACTGGACCTAGTGCTGAGCTGCACCCTCCACAACTAAGACTGAAAGGACAACAACGTGACTTGGAAAAATAGTCCTGGTAGTACACACTGTTCCCCAATAAAATCCTGCTCCCCTTCCCCCAATAAAATCTTAAAAAAAAAAAAATCTAAATCTATGTCTATGAGTTCCTAGCTTTTTAAAAAAAGTAACTATCATGGAGGTATTAAAAATTATGCTTATTTTGTCAAAACTCAGTAAATGTACAGTTAAAATTGATACATTTCATTGTACATAAATTTTACATGAAACAACTAAGATTTAAAATACATAATATATAAAACATATATACAAATGTATATATGATACACACATAAATATACATATATATATACACATATATATGTATACATACATATATAGAAAGCCCTAAAGTATTAAATGGATCAAACACTATAAATTGTTTTTGAAAAAAAAGAAAAAAAAGGAAAAATGCACATGAAGAATACCACACAAAATGCCTATAGAAAGAGTAAATATGCTTATGCTTTAACATAAAAAAAGCCAAATATAAAATAAAAAAAAAAAAACATGTACAGCAAACTCACAATTAAAAGTATTTCTGTTCACTTTTTCCTACCACCCGTATCACTACCACAAGAATTGAAGGCATTAAATCTATAGCCGGGTTTCTCAGTCTTAGTGCTACTGACATTTGGGGATGGGTAATTCTTTGTTGTGGGGGCTGTTGTATGAGTGTGCATCGTTAAGATGTGTAGCAGCATTCCTTACCTCTATTCCCCAGATGCCAGTAGCACCAAAAATGTGACAACCAAAAATATCTCCAGACATTGCCAAATGTCCTGGGGGAAAGAGGGGAGGGTGAAACTGGCCCTGGCTGAGAAACAACAGTTTCCTAACCAGCCTAATAGTGTCCTGCCATCCTTCCTTGCTGCCATTTCATTCCACACACACCTTTCAAAGCGATCTGTTTGAACTGTGTTTCTGATCATCGCACATCATGAATTAAAACCTTTTAGTGCTTTTCATTGCTTTTAGGATGAAGTCCTAATTTATGAACATGACCTCCAAAGTTTTGCATGGTTTGGTTTCTTTCTACCTCTACAAACTCATCTGGGATCACACTTTTCCTTGTTTTCTTCATTCCAGACCTTTAAATATGCTAGGGTATTCATCATCCCCTTCTCAATTTTCTCCTATCTCTTTTACACATTTTATCTATTTATAAGACTCTTCACCTTCCATCTTACCCTTGCCTCATGAACTACTACACACCCTTCAGATCTCAGGTAAAATACGACTTTCTTAGGGAAGCCTCTCTAGACCTCACTGGCATGGGTAAGTACTTATTATAAGCTCACAACACACCACTCCTTTTTAACATTTATAATTGCAGCAATTTTGCATTTGTTTTTAAAGTTAAGATTTTTTTCCCAACTATAGTTGACATTCAATATTATATTAGTTTCAAGTATACCACAGTCATTCAACATTTATATAACTTACAAAGTAATTCCCCTGTAAGTCTAGTATCCACCTGGTACCACACATAGTTATTACAATATTATTGACTTTATTCCCTATGCTGTACTTTACATTCCCATGATTATTTTGTAACTGCCAGTTTGTACTTCTTAATCCCTTCACATTTTTCACCCCGTTCTACAATCTTCCTCCCACCTGTCAACCATCACTTTGTTCTCTGTATCTATGAGTCTGTTTCTTTTTTGTTTGTTCATTTATTTTGTTTTTCAGATTCCACATAAAAGTGAAATCATATGATATTTGTCCTTTTGTCTTACTTCACTTAGCATACTACCCTCTAGATACATTCATGTTGTTGCCAATGGTAAGATTTCTTCTTTTTAATGGCCGAGTAATATTCCATTGTATACATGTATCACCTCTTCTTTATTCAATTGTCTATTGATGGACACTTAGGTTGCTTTCATATCTTGGCTACTGTAAATAATACTGCAATGAACATAGGGATACATATATCTTTTCAAATTAGTGTTTTGGATTTTTTCGAATAAATACCCAGAAGTGGAACTGCTGGGTCATAAAGCAGTTCTATTTTCAATTGTTTGAGGAACCTCCATACTGTTTTCCATAGTGGCTACGTCAATTTGCAATCCCACCAACAGTGCATAAGGATTCCCTTTTCTCCACATCCTCACCAACACTTGTTTGTTAATTTATTGATGATAGACATTCTGATAGATGTGAAGTGATATCTCACTGTGGTTTTAATTTACATTTTGTAAATTAAATTAAATTTCTCTGATGATCAGTGACACTGAGCATCTTTTGTCTATTGGCCATCTGTATGTCCTCATTGGAGAAATATATACACAATTTTGCATTTTTAATGTAATTCTACTTCTTCCTTCATACCAAGGATAGAGTGTGTTTTGCTCATCACTGTATTCCCTAGAGGCTAGCCCACAATAGGTACACAATACATATTTTCTCAAAGAAATAAATGAAAACTTGCACGCTCATGCACCTACAACACATAAACACGAAGACTGGCAGATTTATTGTTCTTGGCAAGTAGCATTTATATAAATTTTACAAGAATCTTCTATATTTTCCAAATTTCCTTCAACATGAATTACTTGTACCACCAGGAAAATAAATGTATGTATACCTAAAGGTTGCAGTAAATATCGTCTAGTGTTGAAGATTCTTGCTACTCCAGCCAATGTTAAAACCCATGTCTCAGCCCACTGCTTCTCTGCTGTGTCTCTCGAATGATGAATGAGAATATTGCCACCTCCGGATTCAATCTTTTCTTTGTCTGCAGTGGTAGAAGACTCTCGAACTCGGTCCAATAGATGAAAGAGAACCTGAATATTTATAAAAATACATATAAAAAGTATTGGTAACATAATTGATTTAACAGCATAGGAAATTAATAATTGTTACAAAAATTATACCTGACAATCTGATCAATCCTGTATATTAGAAAAAGTTGAATACAGATATTGTTATATTCTTAAATTTATCCTTAAGGTCACAGAATATGAAAAATTAAAATAAATTGGACAGAATATTATCTAAGACTTGTTGAGTTGAAGTGTCAGTGTAGCATCTGCAGGGTAATGTACAAGAAAGGAACATAGCTAAGGAGAGGGGTCCAGGCAAAAAATATAATTATGGGAGGCATTTGGATACAGATTAAAACTGAAGCTTTGGGATTAGATGAGAGTGCTTGGAAAAATCAAGCAGGAAGTGGTTAGGACTTGGAGAATGTTTACATTTAAAGAGTACATTCAGGAGAAGGAATAGGAACCAAAAATAAAAATAAAAATTGAATAGAGAAGCAGAAGCATGCTGAGAAACAATCTAAGGAAAGAAAAATTTCAAGGAGAAACTAATCAACAGTGTTAAATGCTACAAAAAAATGAGTAGGATAAGGATTGAGCACAGAGCAAAAAACTTGGCAATTAGAAGACCACCTGTAGCCTAAGAACAGTTTCTGCAGTTCTTAAAATATGGTCTCAGAAGCAGCATTAGCATCACCCACGAGCTTCACAGGCATGCACATTCTCAGGTCCCATGCCAGAGGAAAAAAAATCAGAAATTCTAGAGGATAGGGGGTGGTGGCTCAGCAATCTGTGCTTTAACAAGCTCTCTAGGTGATTCTGTTACACACTAAGGTTTAAGAGACTCTGGAGTAGAATAATCTGCAAATTAAACTACAAGGAATAAAGGGCATACAGGGGAGGTGAGGAAGAAAAAAAAAAACCACTGAGAATTAGGCAGCAAGATTAACAATGAAGTGTATGAAATAGGAAAACAGAAATCAGAGAAAATGTCAGTTTGTTCGTTTCTTAAAACAGTAATGGAGACTTAAGCATGCCTGTGATCTGAGAGCCAAGGAAGGGATAGAGTTGAAACCGAGACATAGGATGGAGCAGGACTTTTAATTATTTTTATTAGGGAACACACATTATCAATTTTTTAAGAAGACGTTTTGGGGTCTTTTATTAAATTGAAAGCATTGTTAAATTCAATTAAGATTTACTATGCTGCCTATTGTCAAATTTACTGATCTCAAAAATTCACAAAAGTAGTGAAAAGATTACAAATAGAATTTTATTAAAATGGAACAGAGAGAAGAAAAAAGGAAAGCCTTTTAGCAAAGAGAAGATGCTCACTAATAAGCTGTTTACTTTGTTAAGAAAGTCTTAAAAAGAGGATAAAAAAGAAAAATGAAAGATCTAAAACTGTATATTTAATGAATGAACATGTAGAATTTACCAATTGGAGGCTACTTTTGTTTGGTGATTCTTTAAGTACATTTCACTGTTGTTGATATTCTTTATAAAATTCTTATTTGGTTATATTATATTTGAATTACATGTAGTGGTTTAGCAACTCCTACTTTTACCACTTGGGAAAATGGGAGGAAAAAAACAAAGGGCAAAGGCAGAAATCAGAGATAGATAAGAGATGAACAGAAAAAGAGAGATGAGGCTTTAAATATTTAATTTGTTCTGCATAAGGTGCAACTTAAAATATGACAAAGCAAACACTTTCTATTTTGTCAAATGCACCAATGCATGGAAATGCTTTAAAAATGAATAGGAATAAGTTTAATTGAAAAAGTCCATAAGTGTGTTCCAATTAAAAGCTGATAACACAAGTTATTTTATAATACCTTCCAAATAACAGTGTGCCATGTTGAATGCTGTAATAAAGTTCCATGTGCACCAATTGTTGAAAACAGAGTTTGCCCTGCACTCTTCCTGACAGCAGGTCGGGGGTCCACACACAGTTCTCCTAATTTTGCGTAAAGACACAACCACAAGCAATCAAATGGTGGTGCAGGGTGGAACGGCCGATTTAAAGCCACTCCTTTCTCTTCTGCCTGCTTTTGCTGTGCTGCCTCTTCTTTATTTAATTCTTTTTCAATAGTTTCCCCTCTTTGGAAAAAATAATCTGAAATATTCCACTGAAAAGCAAAGCAGAAAAAGATTACTTTATTCATAGATTTTATTTTAAACACATAAATATGCAACTCATGGTTGGTTTACAATACCTTTCAGAATAAAACTTTTAAAAATCTTTTTTCTAGAAGGGATTTAATGAAAACATCTCTTCCTCTATCAAGTGTCTCTATCTGATTTCAGAAGAATATATGGGAACAATCTTGTCTTAACATTAATATTTTTAAAAATTTTATTATGAAAAATTTCCAGAACACACAGATAAAACAAGGAGAATATATCAATATGTTGCTATATTCACAACCTAGATATAACAATTGTTATAATATCTTGTCACATTTACTTCATGCCTATATTTTATAATCTACTAGAAAAAGGCTTTAAAAAACATAACCTTGATACTGTTATCACCTTAACTAAATTATTAACAATTCCTTAGTATCATTTAATAATATTTTGAAATATCATATAAGAGTGATTACTATCTCCACACGTATCTTATGACTTCATTCTCAACCATAGTAAGGTATGCAAGTTAATGAGAATCATGTCAATGGTAAAAATGTAGAGCATATGTTATCTGTGAACATAAATATAAAATAAAGGAGGTGATATCTAGTAGAAATTTAATCAACATTGAATTAACCAAACACACTTTGGGAGCAATTATATATACAACATGCCTGTACTTTTTCCCATGATTACATTTTTAATGGTAAAATACTAAGTTACCTAGCTTGCATGGGATACTTAAGTTTGACTTTTAAAACTTTTGAGTTATAATATACATTTAAAAGAGTCTAAATAATTGCCTTTAAATAAATTTTTGTTGTGAACAGCTCTCTATTTGTTTACTTCATATAATAGTTATCAATACCCTAACTTAGATGCTACTACTTCTATATTCAAAATAAGTAAGATGAGGTTCAGGAGGTCAATACTTTAGCAATTAACAAGAATCAGATAGAATTAAAATACATGTATATCTGTTTCCACAGTCCAGACTCTTCTACTATCACATGCTGTCTCCTTACAGCTAACAAAGCAGTGTTGACAAACTACAGGACTATGTAAATGGTAAAGCCTTTTATCGAAGCTTTATTTACTAAACAAGTAGCATATGAAAATACTGCTACCAAAATAATATTGAAAATCAGTTAACTTTCACACTAGAGTCAATTATTTATCTTGTATGTACTATTATTTGTTTACCAAATCCTCCCAAGACAAACCTTGTGAACACCAAATTTCAGCTCAATATATCAAAATTATTCCAACTAGTCTGCTATTAATGAATTGTTTCTTAAATGATGTCATTTAATCCTTTATGTAAGATATGTTTGGTACTTCAGAGTCATTTAAACAACTCCTATAGAGCCAAAAGCATATTTGCTTAGCATTCATTCTCAACTGCAACCAGTGATTTCTAGATTATATTATTATGAGAAAGGCAATGATACTTACCAGTAAACCTATTGAAGTTAAACTAATATTAAGTTCTTGGTTATGAAGTCCAAAGCTACCTGCAACATCTACAACTATCTGCAGGCAAGTGCAAGGCATTGTTGGTAGAAAATCTGTCACAACCAACTGAAGACATTGGAATGCAGTTCGTATCAAGGACTCTCTGAAAAAACAAAAGAAATGTATATTCATGCATTTAAAAGAAATGTAAGGGAAAATGCATACTTTACAGTAATTTGAGTCATGCAAAATTTTATTTTAAAATTTGAACAAGAAAATCTTCCCTAATATAGATGATATAGTACTTCAACATTTACATAGATTTTTAAAAGATATGGTTACTTAATTAACAAATAGAAAAACTTCACAGGCATATGAGAATAAAACAGTATCCAAGAAAAAGGAAAAGAAAGTATGCATTAATGCCATATTATTACTATTTGTATTTTGCATCAACTAGCCCAAGAAAACTTAAGACATTGAATGAGAAATTGGATATAGCTGCTTTCTCACCACTGTATCCCCAATATCTAGCATGGTGCCTGGAACATATGGATACACACAATTTATTCACAGAATGAAAATTGTTTCCTGATTTTTTATACCTATACCTCATTTTAAAATCCTATATCTAGTCTGTAAAAGAAAAGAGTAATTTTGAATTTCAAATGAAGAGAATAGAAGTATTTTGCATTGGAGAGAAATTCTGGTAGTGAACGATAATAATGAAAACAAATTATAATAGTTAACACACTGAGTTTTTACTAGCTAAAAGTTTTACATGTATTAATTAATTTCATCCTTACAGAGTCCTATTTTATAATTGATTGCACTGCAGGTTGGGAGAAGAAACTTCAGCTTGATTTAAGCTATTGCTGATCTCTTTCCATTTTAATCATATTGTGTAAGGATTTAAGTAAATTTGTTACTACAAATAAGAAAAATTAGATTTCCGTAACAGTTTCAAGCATCTCAATCATGTAAAACTCCTAAACTAGTTATCAAAACAAGATATTATGAATCCTGCTGAAGAATTACAAATATATCCAAACGCCTCTTAACTCTCTCATGGTACTGTCCTACCTTAAATTAAACAAATCCACACATTTCATCTAAATGTGCTCTTTTTCTGTATTCCCTATTTAGTTGGATGATACCACCATCTACTAAACTGTCTCAGTCCATAATCTGGGAGTCATTCCTGATTCTATTTCCTATTTCTGCCTTTCCCCCTGTAGTCAATCGGCTAAGCAGCTCAAATCCATCTTCTCTGTTTCCAGAGTATTGCATGCAGGCTTTCCCATCCACCCCTCCATGCTGCTTGACACAGTGATATATCTCAAACGCATATCAGATCACATCTCTCCTCTGATTAAAATCCTAAAATGCCACCCAAACGCACTGAGGACACGTCCAGATAGTTTATAAAGGCATCTAAGTTTCTTCATAATTTTGGCTCTGCCACTCTCCAAGGCACAGGTACCTCCTACTGGAGTCCTGTTCTTTGTGCATAACAAACTCCTCTCTTACTAGGATCCTGCTTAGAAGGCCTGTTCCTTTTCCATAGGATTCTACTTTTTGAGCAGGAGCTATTTATTTATCTGTGTAATCAGAATAACTAGCAAGTATAGTGTTTGGAATATACTAGGCGCAGAATGTTTAATAAATGAACAAGTCAATGAAAATGTCACTTAAAAGCAATTTCTTAGACTTCCTAATATATGCAGAGAGATCACATAGCACCAAATATCAAAAAAAAAGAAAGCCCAATCTTTGGATGTGTTACAAAGTTTGTTAGATTGATACATTTATATTATTATAAGAACATTGTATTCTAGTATAAAGGTCAATAAACAGCAATTTTTCCATCCTTCCAAAACAAAGGTGAGCCGTAATAATTCCCTGTAGCCACCCAGGGACAGGGCTAAGAAAAACTATTCTAGATCTTAAACTTAAGCAGGAAGGGCATACATAAAAAAAAGAACACTACTGCAAGAATTTAGGATGGATTCCTTTTTCTCCCTATCACTTTTTGGATATTAGTTTTAAACACTTACCCTTGATCATTTCTGATTGCTCCCATGACTCCAAGTACTAATGGCCATCCAGGCCCAAGACTGTCTCCCTGACTCTGGAGAATCTGCAGCACACATTCTAATTGCTTGAGTCGGATATCTGGATGGTTAATACTGGACATCTCCTTCAATGGGTTCAGTAAAAGCAACTGCAGCCTCTGAAAAGGGGGCAAGAAACTAATTAGAAAAAGAAGCCCAAGAGACAGGAAGGCTCTGCTGTTGCTTTTTAAGTTTAAACTCACCTCCACTCAGAATGCAACAGTAAACAGAACTTTTTCTAGTAAAATAAACACCGAGTATGATTTTTCTAACAGTAATCATTAGAGGTTTATTTTGTCATCTATGTTTTTTTAATATAAGAGAAAATAAAAATCAATTTTTAAGGTGTTACATTTCAGGATAAATGTGGAGTGTCCTTATGTTAAAAGTATTAATTATAGACCCACATAGAAACGAATCTCACTAAAGGAAATATATCTATATAACATCTAGCTCTATCTGAAGGAAAGCGATTCCCATTTTTAAAAATTACCTTTCATTTACTCTATTAATGTATACCACATGTATTTAAATTTAAAATTCTCAACACTACTAAAAAATAAGTAAGTATGGTAAACAAAGATGACATATAACTACAAATTCAGCTGGAGAGGTAAAAGAAAGTACTCTATTCTACTCCTTTCAGAATTGGAAAGCACTTGCTTCATTTTTAACTTTCTTCTCTCCACAGATCATTTATTTGGTTCATCAACTGAACAAACATTTATTAAGCTCTCACTCTGTATCAGGTATTATATTAAACTGGACATTGAAGATATACAATAACAAGGGTTTTTCTTTTCAAAAAACTTAAAATTGTAGTAGGAAAAAATATGAAATCACTAAAATGAAAGCTCTATAAAAAGATAGATCTTTTCTGTCTTGTTCATCAATCTGTTCCAAAAACTAGAACATTGTCTGGCACGTAATAAGTACTCAATAATTATCTGACGAGTAAATTTGTGGAATACAATTACAATGCAGTAAGACAATGAGGGCCATGGGAATGGTTATTAAATACCTCATCCCTACTCAATCCTCAAACAAACCTTTGGTGGAAGTTTAAAAACATTGTAAGATCTATGTGAATGGTTAGGTGAGTCTGGACAAAGGACTTATGAAAAATGTAAATTCTGAAAGTATAAAATAACTTTTAAAATTACTTGAAAAGAGAAATCTGTTTTACTCTCCTTGCCTCTTCTGCCACTTGTTTTCTCCCCATGTAAGGGTAATGAGAGGAAATAAATCAGAGACAGGTAAGGACCAAAGCAAAAGAGGCTAATAATAGGGCCCCAAAATAAAGCCTGAGCACTGAAACTTCTAGATCGGGCGACCAATTCTAGGTGATTTATTAACTTAGATCATTGTCATGTACAAGAAAGATTTTACAACTTTAAATAAATTTTAAAACTACAGGCACATAAACTTTCTATAAGAGATCTATGGCCCACATATAACAGGATATTAAGCAATAAAACCCACTTTTAGAATATAACCCATTTGATAAAATAAGAAAAAAATGCCACATGGGACAAGATGATTTTACATTAAATAGTTCTAAAAAACAGATTTTTTTTTTTTTACCTGGTTTTGTGAAAGTGGAGGATCGTGGTTAAATGTTAATCCTGCTTTAATAAGTGAAGTTAAAGCTTCTGCTCCCCATTCTCTCATTCGAGAATTTGGGTGCTGGCAGACCTGAAGGTACATATGTAAAATAAAAATTAAATATATAATTTATATACTTAAGCTCACACATCATTTTGATAAAAGAAAAATGAAAACAGTACATTTTCTATTCTTTCACATTTAAAAAATTGTATCAAATGATCATCAATAAGGGTTGAAGGAAAACATTATATCCAAAACGTAAGTAAGCTTACCTTCTGAATAAGGGGCAAGAGGAAGCAATAGAGAGAAGATAAAAGATGAAATTAAACAAGTCACAGAAAAGATAGGATTTCGTAAAAGTAAATGATGTCATCAGAGTAAACAAAAGAAGCAGATACTAAGGTTTCTCATTTACCCTCATAATTGGAAAATGTGCTACTTTTTTAAAAACCTACTTTGGGCCATGTGATGAGAACGTCCATAATTAAGCAATGTGCATGTATTCTTTAATTGCTCATGAAAGTAATGCCAATTAGATGGGAAAAAGAAAAAGAAAAGCACAAGTACAATGATCACCGTATTAATACCTTTTCGGGGAGTAGGGGGAGGTGAAGGGTAATAAGAGGCTCAAATTTCCAGTTATAAAATAAATAAGTCAAGGGGATGTAATGTACAAAAAAAAACACACACACAAAAAAACGATACCTTTCTCAGTTCACTGAAACAATATAAAATGATCACGGCAACCTAAATCTCAACTGCACATAAACATGTATCCTGATAGAAGCAGCTGTTATTCAGAAGCAGCTAATTATTAGGAATCACTTAGCTTGAATACAAGAGAATACAAATCCACATAAAATTCCCTGGCACTATCTATAATTAGTGACACCAAACAGGTTTTTCCTTTTGTGGAAGATCTATCTCATAATCATAGGAATGGCTATAAAGGAGCAGTGTTTACTATTAACTCAGCCCCAACTGCCTTGAAGTTTCAGAATTAGCTGAAACTAAGGTGATCAAAAGATTGTATAATAAAAGAAAAGGGGCCCAGGCTAACAGCTGTAGGAGACTTCAGAGATTTCACTGACAAATCATCCATTTTCAGCCAAAAAAAGCAACCCATTCCTTCACCAAAGCAATTATAAATCTTTAGTCCCTGATAAAAACATATTATATAAATAAATAGAAGCACGGGAAAAAAAAGTTAATCCTGATTTTTCATATGGTTATCCAGAATCATAAGTTCACTGTGTATGTCTTTATTCTTATCAAAAAATTAAATACAATAATTTAAAAAAAGAAGTTACCTCAAGTAGATGGCCAGTTAGAGGTCTCCAGAGAATTTCTATTCGGTGCATGTTAACGAGACCAGTTTCTAACAATTTAGCAACAGCAAAAAGAGATGGTTCCTAGAGAGAAAACATTGCATTTTGATATTATAAGGAGAATTTGAGTACTTCAATTGTAAATAAAACAGAACACTCTGAAGAGCATGACTACAATTAATAAATGATTGATAAGTATAAAGTTAGTAATAAATATAACAAAAACTCAATTATCAGGAGACAAGCCTTTCTACCTACCCTCAAGTGTCTAGAATAGCTCCCACTTGGAAAATTTGGTTACGAAGAAAATGTTTTAGTCAGGAAAGAGTGAAATTCAAAACTTATGCCAGACACACAAAATGGCTAGTCTTCTGACCAGAAGGAAAGATGATTTCTGGTATGGATTGAATTATGTCCCCTTAAAACTCCTATGTTGAAACTCTAAATGTTACAGTATTTGGAGATAGGGCCTATAAGGAGATAATTAAGATTAAATGAGGTAATAAGGATCAAGCCCTGATACAATAGCATTAGTGTCCTTTTAAGAAGAGACCAGAGAGCTTGCAAATGCTCTCTCTCCTCCACCACCCCTGCCATGTGAAGACACAGAGAGAAGGCAGCCATCTTCCAACCCAGGAAGAGAGTCTTCACGAGAACCAACCACAGAGAACCACCCTGATCTTGAACTTCCAGCTTTCAGAACTGTGAGAAAATTAATTTCTGTAGTTTAAGCCATCCAGTCTATGGTATTATGTTATTGCAGTCTGAGAGGACTAATATGAATTCATATTAACAAAGTCTTCAAATATCCAGGTTTTATGTGTGAATGTCAGAAAGCATTAAAACAACAACAACAACAACAAACAAACAAACAGAAAAGAGACAAGTAAGACCAGGGAAAAGAAATATAAAGTCAAGACATGGCACAGATCAGGGCTGTCAATGCAGACAGTAAAAGTTGCAGAGACAGAAGACAAAACCTTCTCCTCCATCGCTGGCATTTCAACAATCAGAAAGGGCATCAGTATATTTCAAATATTGCTAAATTAGAGTACTTGGTCCATGTGTTATAGGACCAGTTTCAGTGAAAAGATCAAAGGGCAATTAACACTAATCAAATATTAATAGAGGTGTTAAAATATGCTTAAATGCAAACTTATTTGATCAACACCATGATAATTTTCTGATGGGTGGCTGTGATATAGAGACAATGTATTAGAAAAAAAAGAAAGAGCAACTGAAATTGAAAAAGCAAATTATGAGAATAATTTTATACTTTTTAAAGGAAAAGATGTTTAAATTATTCTATATTCTTGACATTTTTACAGTGCTGATAAAAATCTAACATGGAAATGTTTAATAATATATTTGTTTCCAAGTAGAAGCTGATGAACCAAGTACACTGGAGTTTCAAGACAAATATGGTGAGGGTGATCCTTTCTGCATGTGCTGATGTTGCAGGCACCCTAAAATTTTTTGTGGAAGAAAAATTTATCATTCTAGAGACAATACGATATAGTGGTTAAGACTGATGACTGTGAAGTTTTACCAGCCTGGAATTTCATCTCAACTTTACCTCTTAATAGCTATGTACCTTGAGTAAGTTACTACCACTACTAAAATTTTTTTAATCTATAAAATGGAAATAAGGTACAAAAACAACCACATGTTAGAAAGTGCCTGGCACGTATATCCCCATAAATGTTGCCTAGTATTTATTACTCTTCCTCCTCTTCCTCCTCCTTATTCTAACAAGGATGTACACAGGAACTGTGTAGCATTTAAAAGAATGTATAGATGTCCAGACCTCATACCCAAAGATTCTCATCCAAAAAGTCTAGATGCAGCTTTGACATTTGTATTTTTAAAAACTTCCACATCTGACTTTGAAGCACAGAAATTAGAGCCACGAGTGAAGTGGTTAAGAATGAAGCTCTGCTGTCACCCCAATAAATTAAAAAAAAAAAGAAAAAAAATTCAACCCCTATTTTCTATGAAAACATTAAAAATTGCAATGAGTGGATAATTCCTTAACATGACAAAATTAAGATTGCCAGAAAAATACACATATGAAAAATGTATGTAATAAAAAATTACATGAAATTAGAAAAAAAAAAAAGAATGACGCTCTGGAATGAGACCATGTGGGTTAAATCCAAGCTCTACCAATTATAAAATAGGTGATCCCACACAGGTCACTTAAGATATTTCATATTTCATCTATAAAAGGGGGATATTACTATTGAACCTTACAGAGTTGTTTTTAAATGACTAAATAAAATAATGTAAGTTAGTTCCTGACATACAGTAAACAATGAACTTTATTATTTTTGCTTTATTATTACTTATTATGCTTTATTACTTTGGTTTATTTTTATTATTGTTATGAGCACAGTAATATGCCTGCTCTACTGTCATCAGTATCACCTCTATCTAAAGAAGAATTTGCAGGCTTTATTACCATCAGCTATTTTTTCAATACATTAGGACAAATTCCTGAAATGAGGAACAAAATGAGATAACTGGTCACTTTAAAGCCACACCTATAGAACACTGATATATACATCTTTAATCCCTAGAATATTTAACTTACTTGATGGCTGACATTGATAAACTTTAAAAAATGTAGAAAAATACAGAAGTGTCTACTTATTTTAACATCTGCATATTAATAATTTTTATAGAAAGCACAAATAATAAACTGTCTTATACCTCCATCAAAAAACATTTTTATAAAGTTTATACTTGAATATTTTTACTTTTAATTCCATTCCACAGTTACCACTTCACTTTACAAAATTAAATCCTAAAATGGAAAGATGTGACATTCTCATGAAAGTGATCTCTATTCCAGTGTATCCATTTTCTCAACATTTGTTCCTCCAAGCATCTCTGAAATATCACATCTATTCCTATCACTCTCTTGAAATTGTATTCTTCAAGGTTAACAATAAACTAATAATAATCAAATCCCTTATTTTTTCAGTCCTCATTGATCTTGATTTCTTGTAACATTTGCTTTTTTGATTTCCATGATCTTTCCTACCTGTCTAAATCCTACCATTCCTTCAATATCCAGCTCCAATTACGCTACTCCATCTTGATTAATCTTAATTCATTTTAGTAGAAATGTATACCAAACTGTCTATGTAACAAGATACATAGAATAAGTCTCATATCACTTAATACTATACTATTCATTTAGACTCTTATCCCACCTTAACTGCCACTTAATGATGAGCCAAATAATTTATATGCTCTTTGAAAGTGGAAATCTTACCATTCTTAGGAGAGTGTCATGTACATAGTAATCATACTGTATTTAAGTGAATAAATTCTCAAGACATTTCCATATAGACTTGCCAAAATTACATTAAGGTAATCTATTAAAAACATTATACTTTTATGTTAAAAATTAGTCTTAAAGATGTAGAGTTATTGAAGACATCAAGAAATTGATTACTTCACTGTATTTTATATTATCCTTGCCTTGACTTGGAGAAAACTGTAATATGTATTTTCAAATATATGAATGTTTGTGTAATTCTCTAGCTATGTACTATAATATACAAAGTTTTGCCCTAATAAGACCTTATCAGCTAATTTTTAAATGAGTCACATGAGCCTAGATAAGCCACAGTACACAGAATTATAATTAAGGACTAGCCAGACAACATAATTTTGGATCCTGCAGTTATGTGTTGAACAAGTTACAAAGCTGCATTCTCAGCTTTTTAATCCTTTTCTGGGAGTCCTCACCTATTTGTAAATGGTCCAACTGTATCTATTCATTTTAAAATGTAGAAAACATCTTACTTTAAATAATTTCTAAGATATAAATAAACCAAAATATTCCTGTGCTTTTCAAGTATAACAGAAAATGTTTTGAGTATAGAAAGAAATGTTCTCAAAAGTACTTTCTTACTTTCTAGTCATGTAGTCAATGAACAAAGCAACAATGCAATTTTTAAGGTAGGAAGAATAATTACTTTTAGAAAGAAATGATTAGCTCCTTATTGTCTTTCCCAACAAAGGCAAGAGCAACTGAGACATACATTCCCTGATTTAAATCTTGTATTGCCCCAATCATAAATTATAAGTATTAATGTGACATTTTATGGAACTCATTTATAAATGTGGTGTTGCATTATTCTTTATAAAAATATTTTTTGTAAATATTCAGTACATAAGAGAAATGGACACGATTTAAAATCATAGTACATACTGGGTCATATCATAAGCCAAATCATGTCCTCTTCACTTCCCTCAACAAATAACAACCATAAGTGGTAAAAATCCAACAGAGTAGGGTTAGCCTACCAGATTTTGGTCCGACTAGTAAAACACTAACATCATACCAAGTATACACCTTATTTAAGTAAATAATGTACTATATTTAAAACAAATAGGTAGAATATCACACCTTATTATTTCCATAGGCCATATCCATTGCTTCTAATGATAAGGAGCAAAGCGCATTTATTAAATGATGCAATGATACATCATCAAGATACCTAAAATAAAAAATGAAGAAATAAGACATCTTTATCTAAAAATACATAGCTAATAATGTTTCTACCAATTTAAAAAACTGACTCTTACTGTGAGCTTTCAAACAATCTTGAAAGTATATTGGAAATCACTGGTAAATCTGTCATCACCGCTGTTGTTAGAACCTAAGAGAAGAATAAAATTAAATGTAGTATATGAACATTTTGGGAAGCACTAACTGAGTAAGACTGACTAGAACTTACTGTACTGGGTCCTTCTACAGCTCTCCCAGGTTTCAAAGCACCACCACTACTAGGCTTTAATCCCAGAATCCACACAAGATGCTGAAAAATTAAAAAAATTAAAACAAATTGACAAAGTTATAAAGATTCTAATAACTAAAATTAAAACTCAGTAGTAACTTCTAATAACTAAAATTAAAATCAACACTAGAATTCTAATAACTAAATGTAAATCAGTAATTAATATTCATATAAAACACTTATTAAACCAAGGACAGGCAGTAGAACTCAGGCCATTAATGAAAAGCATTCCATTACTTCATACAATATAAGCCGTGTCTTTTTTCTTTCCCAACTTCTTTTTTCATACTTACTGTCTATTCCTTTGGCCTGCTCAAAGTACCAATAGGCATTGCTTAGTTTAATTGTTAGCACTTAGATATAAAAACAATACTGCCTTCTGACCCAGAAACTATAACGTACCTGTAGAGTTGCCAAGACAAGTTGCCATGATGTTCCAAGAACAGCCCCATGACAGTGTGCCAAGTTAAGTAAAGTCCTCATACACTGGATATTTTTGGAAGTTAGCTACATTAAAAAAGGATATATTTGCAAGAACTGTTATACATTTTTGAAAACTGAAAACCTGTAAAGCAGCATTATCATATTCAAATATTTTTTAAACAAAAATATTAAGAAAATAGGTTCGGAGGATTTTGTATAGAACAAGTACATTTGCTTAAAAATTGTGTTATCACAGTTGGTTATGATAATGTCAACTGTATATTTATCTAATTTCTTCTAAAGGTATCACCCAGGTAAATAAATAAGTAAACAAGTATAATGACAAATTTTGGCAAACAAACAAAAAAAGGTACAAAAGTTTCCCTGATAGTTAATTGGTAATCAAGAGGAGAATAAGTACTTTACCATTACTGTCCCTTGAGGCTGAACTGCTAATGGTTGACCCACTGCCACAACTTGCTGGTGAGATTCACTTGATGGACTTATCATCATAACATTTTGGCCTTGAATAGAATATGCTAGAAGACAAAAGAATATGTAAATAATTAAAATATACTTTTTATGTGCATTCAAAGTAATGTTATATCTTAGGACATAAATTTGATTAAACTACATTCAACTATGACACTCATTTAGTAATCTATATGCAAACATTTTAAAAACTCAGGAATTGAAAAAACATAGGCAAATATTAGGTAATTTTCTATTAGGTTGGTGCAAAGGTAACTGCGGTTTAAAAGATCAAAAATAATTGCAAAAACCACAATTACTTTTGCACCAACTTAATACATAGCTTTAACGAATTATAAAACTTTCTTTATAAGCAAAACAGAAATTGAGCACTAAGTATTTTATACATGTATTTCCAATAAACTTGTCAAGTTAAAGTTAGGGACCAATGCTCACATTTTCAGTTTAAAAACTGAATATCATACAGAAATATTTTTATATGTAACAAACTTGAATTTTTCAAAGTATTCAACAAGAAAATTTTTTTTTGGGAATATCAGCTTAATCTAAGTATTTGCAAATATTATTGTTCTACTAACTCCATTTAAGAAAAATAAAAAACCATCACTATTTCAATAGTATGTTGTAGTTTACAAAGGACTTTCAGGATTTTTCTTCTTTCATCCTCACCATTATTGTTTAACATTGGTATTATCCTCCCCACTCCACTTCCATTGTTTTAAAAAGATGGAAGAAATTGAGGCTCAGGAACATTAACTTCTCACAGAGGTGACAAGAGTCAGTGAGTAAAAAAGCAGAGGCTTGAAATCAGAATTTCTGTGAACTTTTCTCCATGTCACCCCACTAGATGAACAGAACTTTGAGTAAACTTAAGCCTTACATTTGTTAGAAAGTGTGGCTGCACTGGTGGCATTCAGTACAGTAAGAGCATAATGGGGAGGCAGGGAACCTTTGCATATTGCAGTTATAAAGGCATCTCTTGAAGTTATAAGGCCCAGTCTTCCACAAAGAGCAGCCATAGTCAGTTCAGCTTTTAAAATGTTCTCAGTGGCAGCTTCATCTGTGCTGAAAAAAATAAAGTATTTCATTTAATATGATTAATACAATTCATTTTTAATTATGGTACAAACATGATGTAGATTTAGGTATTAAGTGAAGTTTTAAGAAAATCTATTTAAAATTGTCAAAATCAATATACTTAAGATGGAATTTTAACTAACATATAACATTAAAAACATTAAGATGACTCTGGGTGATGAGCACACATGTGATATACAGATGATGTATTACAGAATTCTACACTTGAAACCTATGTAATTTTACTAAACATTGTCACCCCAATAAATTTTAATTGAAAAACAAAAGGAAAAATATTAAGCATTTTAAAATCAGTACGTTCTGTGATTCTGAAGAAAAACATCAAAGAAATTGAATAATATCATCATCATAATTGCAAAAGCAGTAATAAGGCTTAAAATGAAAAAGGAGCTCTATAATTTTAGGATTGTATTTTCCATTAAAGTATTGTAACAACAATTCTGGGGGAAAGTAGGGAAAGGATAGAATGAGGGAGGGAGACTGCAGGAAAAGAATACTATTATACACTTGTAAAATACAAATATTACAAAATAATTCTCAGGACAAATTTGAGTAAACAATTTTAACATTTATTTTAACTGTCACATGCAATATTAAACTTACAAAGACTTAATACCTGGCATCAAGAAGGAGTGAGAGAGCAGCAAGTAGACCACACCAGCAGGCATTCACCATTTCTTCCCAAACAGCTCTATTAACTTAAAGGGAAAAAAACATACAATACTTAATGATAATTACAGATGTCAGAGTATTTGGTAATATGTCAAATTCTAAACTATCCCCAAATATTCCATCAACAACTCAATTATTCAATACTAAAGCTCTCACATTTAAAACAGTTCTGAATAAATGAAAACTTAAAAACCATACTATAGTTTCAGAATTCAAGAAATCTTAAAACTAAGTTAGTTTAAAGTATCAGGGGTAAGATCTTCCTGTATACAAGTTAACAGATACCTTTAATAATATATATATATTATTCCTATTCTCTTTTCCTATTCTCTTCCTCTTCATTGGGACAAACTTTCAGCCTATGTTACGGGCTCCTTGGAAAAATAACTGACTCCCAGACAGAGCAAGAAAAATCCAATACAAGATTGGAACATTCTGTTGTATCAGACAGTAAAGTAGTGCTCAGAAAATGACAAAAGGATATGCGGATAGGTTAAAAAGGGCTCAGGGGCTAGCTTGAAAGGGGTCCCCACTGGCCATGTTGGATACAATCCTAGTGTCAAACCAAGAATGATAAGCATAGATTATAACTCTTTGAATAAAATAGGAATCTAAGAATTCATATTAATATAAACAAATAAATGGAAAAAAATGAATGAGGGAGAAGGGAAAGTTCTCTTTCACAGTAGAGGTCTCAAAGTATTTCTCCAAAAAAGATAATTAACTTTACACTGAAGAAACAGGGCAGACATCATATTAACCAACGACAGAAGTTAACGTCACCAATAATGAGACATACTGGCACTGTATGCCTCTTGATGTGTTGAATACACTAAGGATAGCACAGCAACATTTCTGTGGTGGCCCTGCCAGAAATGATTAAATGGAATCTAATTATAAGGAAATAAAAGACAAACCCAACTGACCAGCCTGTACTCTTAAAAAATCTCAATGTCACATAAAACAAAGAAGAATTAAGTAACTTTTCCAGATTAAAGGACAGTATAGAGACATTGAACTAAATTCAACACATGATCCTGAACTATAAAGGACATCATTGGGGCAACCGGCAAAATTTGATGAGGTCTGGGATTAGATGATAATACTGGATTAATGCTAAATTTCTGATGGTGAATGTACTGTGATTATATAGGACACTGTCTTTATATTTAGAAAATACACTTTAAAGTATTAAGGGGTGAGGGGTATCATGTTTGCAACTTACTCAAATGGTTCAGAAAAATAGTACAGTGACATGTATATAAATAGAGAGAATGATAACGCAAATATGGTAGTGTTAACCATTGGGAAATCAGGGTGAAGGACACATGGGAACTATATAATTTTTGCAACTTTTCTGTAAATTTTACATTATTTCAAAATAAAAATTAAAAATATAGAATAATAATAATATACCTATTTCCTTATCCATTTGGTCTGATGTTGACTGTAATTCTTGCTCCTCTGATGACTGTGTTGGTGAAGAAGCTGTTTCAGTGCTAGTCTGACATTCTGCTTCAACCTCTCCTAACTCTCCTTCAATCATACTAGTGATTCCACGTACAAGGTCTAACAAACAATGGAAAGCCACAGACATGGCATAACCTTCTGGTATAGTCGGTGGCTCAACTTTGTCCAACATCTCTAGGCTGAAATTATGAAAAAAAACAGAACACTAATAAGCAGCCACAATGATGAAAATATATTAAACTATTTCCATAACTTGTAGACTACAGAAATTAAAATTAACACAATAGCAAAAGTAAATGGACATTACTGAGTTTGTTTCCTTTGGAGGAGGGATTCCTTCATGGTATTCTAAGAAACACATTAGAAAATTTAAGGTGTAACCACTGCCATAACTAATTATTTTAATAACTTTGCCTCTCTCCCCAATTGTGTCAATATTTTTATTAATTGTTGATATTAGGAAAACAAAGGCTTAGATACCAAAATAGAATAAGACATAAACCAATTACAAAATGTCTTAAACTATGATTTAGATGTTTTTAAAATAAGGCGCTATAAAATCAAATCAATCCTTGAAAAGGAAGATGCTTTCACACTGGGGAAAGTATTACTGTGAGGTATCCAACTCACCTATCATCGCAGATACAGTCTGCCAATTGAGTAAGAACAACACTTAGAGCATCAGTGAGTGAAGTTCAAATTTGAGAGCAGTTTCTATCTCACAGTTAGGACAAAGCTTTCAGAAGACAACAAATCTTCTGTCTTAAATCATGGTAAACAGATAATTATGGTTTTAAATTCCTTAATTTTAAAACCTGACAAAATAATTCAATATAGAAAGAATAATTCAAAGGGAAAGGACTAATGGTGCTGGAACAACTGAATATTCACATGTAAAACGGTGGTATTAGAGCCCAACCTTACACCATAAACAAAAATTCACTCAAAATGAATCAATGACCTAAATGTAAGAGATTAAACTAAATACTCTTAGAGGAAAACATGGGCAAAAATCTTTGTGACCTCAAATTAGGCAATGGTTTGTTGTTAAACATGATATCAAAAGCACAAATGACAAAAGAATAAATAGGTAAGTTGAATTCATTAAAATTAAAAATGTGTTTTCAGGGACACTATCAAGAAATGCAAAGACAATCCAAGAATGCAAAAAAAACTTGCAAATCATATATTTGGTAAGGGACTAGATCCAGAATATAAAGAACTCTTACAACAATAAAAAAACTCTTACAAATACTAAAAGACAAATAACCCAATTAAAAAGAAGCAAATGATGTGAACAGGCATTTCTCCCAAGATGATAAATAAATGGCCAAATAAGCACATAAATGAGATGTTCAACGTTATCAGTCATTAGAGAAATGCAAACTGAAACACAGTTCAGATGCTACTTAATACCCCAGTAGGATGGCTATAATAAAAAGACAGACAATAAACAAGCATTGTGGAGAACGGAGAGAAATTTAGACTTTCATACATTGTTGGTGGGAATGTAAAATTGTGTGGTCAATTGGGAAAACAGTTTGGCAGTTCTTCAAAAAATTATACACAGAGTAACTATATGACCCAGCAATTCCACTCCTAGGTATATATCCATGAGAAATGAAAACATGTGTCTATGCAAAAACTTGTACACAAATGCTCACAGCAGCATTATCATAGCCAAGACGTAGAAACAACCCAGATGCCCATCAATTAATGAAGAGATAAACAATATGTGATAGGTCCATACATTGGAATATTATTCAGCCATAAAAAGAAAGGAAGTACTATCCATCCTACAACATAGATGAACCTTCAAAACATTATGCTGAGTGAAAGAAGCATGTTATAAGAGATTATTTATTACATGATTCTAGTTATATGAAATATTCAGAATAGGCATAGCAATAGAGACAGAAAATAGATTAGTGGTTGCTAGAGGGTGGGGAAGGGAGGATGGAGAATGACTGCTAATGGAGTTTGGGTCTTTTCTGAGATGATAAAAAGTTCTGGAATGGTAACATAACTTTTGAATATAATAAAACCATGAATTGTACACTGTAAAAGGGCGAATTTTACGGTATGTAAATTATATCTCAAAAACAAAATGGAAATTACTAAGAAAATCTAATAAAAGTAATTTCCTATCTCAAATGCTAAAAGTCTCTGAATCATAATCAAAACTAGATAAGGCAGGAAATTTATAAAGAAATGTGAAACTCAAAATAAACAATTATTGTCAACCTGGGACTCTTAATATATATATACACACACATATATATATACATATATAGATATTCTCATATATATATTCTCATTCAGCTCCTCACAAAGCCCCTAAAAGATATAGATGATGAAACTGAGGACTAAGGTGACACAATTATTAATCAGCAGTTTTTAACCCAAGTCTGACTCTAAAGACTATCAATTTAACCCCTAATATGTGCCAACTCTGAGTATTTTAAAATTTAGATAATAAAAATATATTTATGTTATTGATCAAGAAATTTAAGCTCAAATGGGGAGGTGAAGTTTATAGGTCTTATCTTTGCCAGGCCCATTAGCCTTATAGAGCCACGTACTAAAGCAATAAGCCACATACTAAGTATCTTTGTTATTGGGAAAATGCATGTAAAACAGATAAAACAATCCTAAATATCAGAAGCTCCAATTCCCAAATCTATGGCATAGACTTTAAGTGCTAGAGTAATTAGGATATAAAGGTAATTTGTACTTATTTTTATTTACATCACAAACCTAAACAAAAGTCCTTATTTCCTTACCTCACCGTTTTGGTGCTATTTTATTACAGTTACTATGTAAATTCCACTTTTAGATAAAATGTAACCCATTTATATAAATATTTTAAAATTAAGGTCAAGCTGCAAAAACTGTTGCAAGCCCAACTTAGAAGGCAGCCATAGTGTAATAAATCTGAAAGAATATAATGTCAGCAATACTTAGGTCAAAACTACTTCTGTTTATACATCAGTTACGTGGTCAAATTATTACATACTTAAGAAATCTAAAAGAAACAACATACAATTAAGATTTATATGTATGCCTTCAAAGAAAAATAGTGAAAATCATTTTATACTGAACCTCACAATGAATGAATGAACGAACGATGCCAATTCAACAGGGAAGCTCCAATGTGAACATACTAACCTATGTGCAAAACAACAATTAAAATTTTCTGGCTGAAAAGTAGATATATTACTACTCCAATTTTATAGATGAGGAAATTGACACTTTTCTTTTTGGATTTTTTTTTTTTTTAATTGGGGGAATGGGAACAGGACTTTATTGGGGAACAGTGTGTACTTCTAGGACTTTTTTCCCAAGTCAAGTTGTTGTCCTTTGTCTTAGTTGTGGAGGGCGCAGCTCAGCTCCAGGTCCAATTGCCGTTGCTAGTTGCAAAGGGCGCAGCCCACCATCCCTTGCGGGACTCGAGGAATCGAACTGGCAACCTTGTGGTTGAGAGGATGCGCTCCAACCAACTGAGCCATCCAGGAGCTCAGCGGCAGCTCAGATCAAGGTGCCATGTTCAATTTTAGTTGCAGGGGGTGCTGCCCACCATCCCTGGCGGGACTCGAGGAATTGAACTGGCAACATTGTGGTTAAGAGCCCACTGGCCCATGTGGGAATTGAAACAGCAGCCTTCGGAGTTAGGAGCATGGAGCTCTAACCGTCTTGAGCCACCAGGCTGGCCGGGAAACTAAGACTTCTAAAAAGTGAACTTATTTGCTGAAGGTAAGTCAGTATTAGAAGACCTAAGTTCACAGGGTCTGAAATCAAGTCCTATACTTAAAAAACCATACAGAAGAGCTGAATAGGTTCTTAGGTAAGGAACCCACATTTTGTTGTATAATGTTGTTAACAGTCTACAAATAGTACAAAAGCAAACAAACAAAATCCAGTCCTAAATAAAATTCTCATAACACAACAAAAGAAAATTAGTTCTAAAATGTGTTAAAAATACTAAGTCTAAAATTTCAAGTATCATGCAAAGAGAAACATATTAGGATAAAATTTCATTCCCAACAAATAATTCCTTACCAGATAATGCTACTACTACTTACTAAGTTGCTTTAGCACTGCCTTGTACTGTTATAGTCAGAATAGGTATCCAAGTTCCTCTATATTCAAATGCTGGTAGCAAAGTAACTCCTCCACCAATCCCCAACATTCCTGAGTTAGCTGGTGCTGAGACAGTGCCACCTGAATTATTGTTTCCTATTAGATAAGGGGAAGAAAGCAAAGATACCAATTTACTACTTAATCACAAATCAATAATATTCAAACATCTGGTCAATTAAAAAGAATTTTTGTGCTATAGGAATGGATATTGCACAAATAAATGAAATTCATCAGTCTTATTTTGGCTATTAGGAAGTCTCTGTTTCCCAAAAACACCATTTCCTTTTTTATATAAAAGGTACTAATAAAAACATAGACAAACTTTATAATATACCTTTCATTAGATCACTTTTTATCAGAGGTGGGAATAAAAAATAAAAAACCATTAATCAGATAGTAAAAAGTGGAAGAGAAAGAAGGTAAAGGGAAACAAGAAGACATATGTTGATTTCCAAACTTAAATCAAGTTCACCTGTTTTGTTAAAAGGGGGACTAACAGACCTCCAAAGGTATCAACCAGACTTTATAAAGAGAGGCAACAAATGAAGACTCTTCCAAAATGAAGATTAGCATCTAAACTTTTGTTATGGAATTAGAGAAACTGAAAGTATGTCCGAGAATAAAACATATTCTGTAAAAATATGTTGCCTCAGTGAGATCAAATTATTCTTTAAGTATGTCTTTATTTCTACTTATATATAAACTATTTTAAATAAGTGTAACAAAATATTATAAAATAAATATATACATTTAAGTAATCCAAAGTTCTCTAGTCACAGGATTTCTGTAACATATCCTCTCAGAATAGTGAATATTGTAAATTATCACAATATAAAAATGAAAATATGCATAAGCCTTTACCAGCTTGGTTTGTTGTAGCAGGATTTCCAGTAGGAGGGACAAGAAACAATGACTGGATAAAAGATCCCAGTGCATTCACAATATCACGAAAAACCTTGGTAGAATGTTGTTTCATATCATAGGACTGACAAAATGACCTGTAAAATAATTTTAAATGTTTTGGGGCAAAACATTTGAATATATTAAAATTTTCAGACTTTTTTTTTTTTTAATAGCAAGTAGTGTTGATAAACCAGTCTCAATGCTATACTTAAAACTTCATCACATCTGAGTGATTTTCCTAATTTAGGACACAGATTCAGACTAAGGTCAGTGCTCTAAAAAAAAAAATTATCTTGGCCATATTAACTCAGTAAATTTGATTGATGTCAAGTTCTAACTATACTTTTTGCCCACCTCCCAGTTCTGTTCCATACCCACCCCCTCACCCCTCCGTATATATAAAATACACATTTTTTGTTTGTTTTTTTAGAAGTCACTAATATTTGGAAATAAATACTTAAACTCTTCCTATTAGCCTATCCAAATATTAACCTATCCATTTAACATAATATTGCTGAGACTTACCTTAATAGCTGAGGTTGTACACAGAGTCTATGTATTGATTCTACTGCAACAGCTCGTAGCCACTGCGGTTTATCTGCATCCAGAAATTTCACCAGAAGTGACAGAAATATCTCACATTCAGTTACCTAAAAGGTATAAGATTTTTAAATAACATTTCTTTAAATCTAAGAATTGTAAACTGCATTCTTGGTCTTCATCCTATGGACAAACCACTAAAATCTTTTAATTTTAAATAAATTAAAATTCTTAATGAGGAATGGAGAAAAAGAAGGGAAAAGTAGTTATATTGGAAAACCTAACAGTAAAAATAATCAGTTTCTAAATACATTCTTGAAAACTCACACTAGTGATCTGGTAATACGGTTCACCTTCCATCCTTATTCTTTAGAAAGCACTACGCACCATTATGCCATCCCCAGTCCTGGCTGGTAGCATAAATTGCTAATAGGACGTATGCTCTACCCTTCAGTAATATCACAACAGTTTTTCCACATGTTCTTTTGCTGCTTAAGAAAAAACAGTCCAAGCCAAGGGATGTTTAGCATATGTTTTATATTAACAAAACAAGAAGGAACCTGTAGCAGTTGACAGGTATAAAATATGTATATATAATATATGTATATGTATGTGCACATACATACACAGAGGGTGCCCAAAAACTGTAAACACATTTTAAGAAAGGAAAAAATTGTATTAGAATTGTAATACTCAATATACCGATAACAAAAGATGAATACAAGTCATGTTTGACTACTGCAATTACAAGAGGTGCTCAAAGTGGTTACCATCAGCATAATTTTAATAGTTTTTTCCTTTCTTAAAATGTGTATACATTTTTTGGCACTGCGTGTGTGTGTGTGTGTGTGTGTGTGTGTGTGTGTGTATTATCTAGAACAAGGTTTGGTAGCTTTGCTTTATTAAATGTTAGTTATCATTACCTTTTTTATTAATATAAACCATCTCCTCTGCAAGCTCTTTGTAAATAAAAAATGTTTAAAGCTCATTCTCAACATTATTCATTAATGTTTGATGATTGAATGAACAAAAAGTAACCAGTTTATTCAGAGGTTAATGGACTGTTTCTGTTACATATTTGTTGAGGACACAGCAAGACCTCTAGGAGGTAAGAATTAACCTGACGTGATCCCTAGGCCAAACTGAATCTTCCTTCTACTTCAGGTGTAGCAGGTTATTGGACGTTTCAGCTGGGGTGCCCTGAAATGAGTGAGCATAACGTGGGGCAAGAGTTTGGGGGAATATAGTAGCCCTCAGGATTTTAGCCCAATATCTTTCTAAGGTATTTTCTAATGCCTTTCAGCATTTTTAACTGGAGGCTTAAAAGTAGGACATAATCATGAGGATAAAGTAGGAGGAATAAAACAACTTTATCCTTAGATTGGGGAAGTCATAAGGCAGAGGTCTGTCACTGTCCTAAATGATGTTGAAAAGCACTAGATCGGAAGTCAGATGGCTCAGCTTCTTTATCCACCAACCTTGTGGATGACAAGCTAGGTAATTTTCTTATAGCAGATCTACATCTTCCTGAGAATTCAAGCGAGAAAAACGCCCCTAATTAGGACAAAGTGATATGCAAATACAGAGTGTATTATTACTTTTTTCTAAACAAACGATCCCCTTTTAGTACAGAACTGAAAAGGAATCAGGCTAGTGACTCACTGGGCAATAGTTGTTACCTATTGAAGAGTTTTAACATTAGAAGGTCCTTCAAAAGGTGCACTTACTGCTTTAGAGTGAAAGTGGAATACAAATGTGGTAGTAGAATCCAAGGCTCAGCAGTTAGGTTTTGAGGCCAGAAAATAAAGGCTCTTAGAAACATCAAGAACATGTATGATACAGCCAAAGGAATTACTAATGTTAAAAAAACTTGCCTTGAAGGTTATATCCTGTGAGAGTGACTACAGTACAAATCAAACAATCATGCAATTCATACTATAGCCACTAAAATATTGTGATTTGGATAAAAGAGCCTCTCCCCTCAGGTCTGGAACTTTATTCTCCCTTCCTCCCTCCTTGCCAACTGTGACAGTCTGATCAGAGAACTAGTGTTGAGGACAGTGACTTGTTTTCAAGGGCTTCAATGGAAGGTGCCTACTGTGAATCTGTTAAGCTTTTCCTCCGGGAGGATACACTCATAGGAAAACAGGTATCAAGATTAGTATCCATGGCTGAAGTCCAGTTCTTATGGCACAAAGATACTTCACGAACTCTATTATACTAGAAAGAAGGCTGATGCATGCTTCGGAATTCCTGTAGTTCTTTGGTACTGCATAATAGTCAAGAGATAAATGATGCTTAAAATGAATCAAAGTCATCTTGGTGGAAATGCTAACAGATGTCTAATAAGGAATAATGCACATAAGGTAACTGTTGGCTTAGGAGACAATGAACAAAGTCTGCAAGAATATATAAGTGCAGTAGTTATGGGTTTACTGGTGATGAGATCCTCTGTTAGAGAAATGTATGTGAAGTAGAAAATTAGGTTGGACAATCAGTTTATAGCCCCATTTGTTCCTTTTTAAAAGCAGTTAAGGCAAAAGCAGAGAAGAGATGTATAGCCACATTAAGTTTCATGGATTCCTTAAAGATATGTTTCTTAAAAAGATATCTGGGCATGGAGCCTAACTGATTCAGATGACAGAGGAGCACCAAGCTCAGATCATAGAAAGGGGAAAGGATATTCGTGTACTAGCTATATTAAATTTTTACCTAAATGCCTGTGGTATTGTAATTTCCCATAGTCACTCTACATATACATATTAACAGAACTAACCTGTAAAAATTCATTACCTTCGCTCCTGAGCTACTTGATAGAACAAGATAAGCTGGTGAATATTGGGGAAGAACACTGATTCTCCAATGCAGTGGTTCCCAAAGTGTGGTTCCTGGACCCCTGGGGGGTCGCTGAGACCATTTTAGGGGATTTGTGAGGTCACGATTATTTGCATAATAATACTAAGATATTACTTGCCATTTTCAATGTGTTGACATTTATTGATGATGCAAAACAATGGTGAGTAAAACAAGTGATGCTTTAGCAAGAATCAATCCGGTAACACCAAACTGTACTACTACTGTCACTGTATTCTTGACCATAACACACAAGTTTTTTAAAAGTCTGTTTTACTTAAGAACCATAACAAAAATAAAATTAAAATAAAAAATAAAATAAAAATGATTGATTTTATTAAACCAACTTTATTGACCCATAAGTGCCTATTTTTCTGTGCGACAAAATGGCAAGTACATGCAAAGCACTTTTGCTGTGTCTCAAAGTACAATGATTATCTGGAGGAAAAGCACAGTTGGGAACTGATTTAGTCACCTTTTTTCCCTGTGGAACATCATTTTAACCTAAGGAGCAAATAGCCAACTATAACTACTTAGATTTGTGTGTATTACAGACATTTTCTCAAAAATGAACAAAGTAAGCCTGTATGGAAAACTGAGAGTATTTATTGCCAATGATAAAATTCAAGCTTTCAAACAAAAATTAGAATTTTGGAAAATGTGTATCTGCCAGAACACCTTGACAGCTTCTTAATAACAGAAGACTTCTGCTAAATGGTGGGTGATATTAACATGTGTGGTTTTTGGAACTGTATAAAGTGTTAACATTTGGAATATCTGAACAACTAAAATAAGTGATGTTACAAACACACTTGGGTAAAAGATACAATAGAAACACAAGATGAATCAATGAATTTTAATCTAACAGAGTAGGAAAATGTCATTAATATGGTTTCAGATTCTACACTTTATGAATGTGTCACTGTTCCAGTTTGGATATCAAAGAATAATATCCACTGTTACCTGAAAAAGCCATTAAAATAATTCTGCCTTTTCCAACTACATATCTTTGTGAGGTCAGATTTTCTTCATATACTTTGACCCAAACAAAAGAATGAAAATAGAGGAAGATATGAGAATCCAGCTGCCTTCTATTAAGCCAGACATTACAGAGATTTACAAAAAAAGTATAAAACAATGAATTTGTTTCTTTGGCAAATATAGGTATTTTTCATAAAAATAAATTTTTATGGTAACATGGGTTTTAGCATCACCTCAGATAATTTTTAACACAGTAAATAATGTAGAAATAATCCACATACACAAAAGTTCACCAATATTTGTTAAGAGTGCAAAGGAGTCCTATGACTAAAAAGTAAGAATTACTACTGTACTGTGTCCTCTAAAAGATTATCTTTAAACCAAGCTTAAATAAAGAAGACACAAATAAATAAGAGGGAAGCATTCTACATCAATCACATATCTCACCTCACAACTACCATATCTCTAACTTTTGACGTTGGAGGAACTAGGATATCTGAACTTTCCCATATTAATAAGTCCCAATATAACAAATTATAATACTGAGGAAATAATATCATATACATCTGAACAATTCACCTTTTCAAACACAATCCTAGAGCTGCCTTTGTGAAGAGAGGTTTTACTAGTGGGTTATCACACCCAATTGATGAGTGAAGCATAGAAGTACGCCTTTCTCTTCCTTGAAACAGCAATATTCAATCTTTACTGTGGCTGGTTGTGCTGTTTTCTCCCCCCTTTTTATGCCCCCCAAGTCAAGGAGACTAAGGTCAAAATATGGAGAATAATACAGAAGCAGTACAAGAAATAGGCACTGGCAGACTTGGAGAGGGGAAGAAATGAGAAATAAGAAAACAGTGTAGTAAGATGCTGTAGGGTTAAGAGCCTGGTTTGGGGGTCTAAAAGAATTACTTAACATCCCAGTTCTAAAGCTTATAAACTGTATAATCTCAGGCAAATTACATAAATGTCCTGAGTCTCATTTTTTCAGCTATAAAATAAAAATACAAATGCCTTCTTTATAGGGTCGTAGTGAAGTCTAAATGAATTAAGAGATCCAAAGCACTTTGTAGTGTCCAAAATATATGCACTCAATAACAGCAATTTCATCCAAAACTGAAATTACTAAGGAATAAAGTATCTGTATCTCTGAAAAAGTCACTAAATGAACTGCTCAATAATAGAACTGGTGGACAGAAACGAAGTGCCTTAGTCTGCTCGCGTTGCCATAAACAAACAAACAAAAATAGTACAGACTGGGCGGCTTAGAAAACAGAAATTTATTTATCACAATTCTAGAAGCTTGAAGCCCAAGATCAGAGTGCCAGCATAGCTGGGTTCTGGTAAGAGCTCTCTTCCTGGTTTGCAGAGGGCTGCCCTATCCCTATCACATGGCAGAGAAAGAGCCAGCAAGCAAGCTCTCTAAGTGTCTCTTCTTATAAGGTCACTAACATCATCATGAGGGCCCTTCCTCATGACTTCATCTAAACTTAATTATCTCCCAAAGATTCCATCTCCAAATACCATCATATTGGGGGTTAGAGCTTCAACATATGAATTTCAACAATTTGGCAGCAAACTTTATAAAAATAAAAGATAAGTAAGTTGGTAATTCTTAGTTTGGAAACAGAAACAAAATGTAAATTCTGCATTTGTTATGATGAATATGTAGACATGCTGCATTACTGTGGAGAAGAAAAACTTGGTTTGCCGTGACTGACTATTGAATATAAAAAGGAAAAGGACAAATGTCTTCTCTTCCAATAGCATTATCGTAATTAGTGAAAACAACATTTTAAAGAGGGAAAGAGGAGAAGCCCTCCTAAGACAACTTTGATAATATTTAGGGAATAAGTAGGGAGGTGATATATATTTGGCCTAATAACTCTCTGTTTTGTTTGGTTTTGTTTTTAAATCTGGGCAAGTCTTAATTTCTCTTTCATTTTTTGAAGGAAAATTTTGCTACATACAATATTCATGGTTGACAGCTTTTTCTTGCAGTACTTTGAATATATCACCCCAGTCCCTTCTGGCTGGCGAGGTTTCTGCTGAGAAACCTGATGATTATCTTTAAGAGCTCCCTTGTATATGAAGACTCATTTTTCTTTTGCTGCTTTAAAGACTCTGTTCCTCTGGCAGTTTGATTATAAAGTGTTTTCGAATAGGTCTCTTTGGATTAATCCTAATTGGAATTTCTTAAGTTTCATGAATTTGTGTATCTGTTTTCTTCTTCAAATTTGGGAAGTTTCAGTCATTACATCTTCAAATAGGCTCTCTGCCCCTTTTTCTCCTCATCTGCAACTCTCACAATGCATAGTGAAATTATAAGAAATATATATACTGATCTCTACCCCAAGTTCTTGACACAGAACCCCTTGTATATAGGAATGCTAGGAGTATCTTTTGTTCTAATATTTGGTTGTTTACTCCAGTTCCTGACACAAATCTCCTAAAATCCTAGTAATTTCCTGAGTGATAGGAGTGTCTGACACTAAGTTCCTAAATCCCTTAGAATTATCTGGGTGATAGAAGCACCTTTTGAGGCAACTAATGAGGCAATTCTTGGTGGATGCTGGTTACCAGATAGGTAGGGGCTGGTTAACAGAAGGACCAAGCCATGATTAGAAGCTTGGTACTCTCAGGAACCCCCCCCCCCCCCATTCTCTGGAGAGGGCCTACCCCAACTTCACGGGGACAGAAATTTCTGCTCTCAGGACCCTTCCAGACTTCATCCTATGTATCTCTTCATCTGCTTCATAATTGGTGTCCCTTAAAATATCCTTTGTAATAAATTAGCAATACATGTTTCCTCCACTATCTCCAGTGAAGTGTTACTAAGAAAACTTTGTACACCAAAATGGTGTAAAGCAAATAGTATCTCCTGCTTTTTAATAGTTCATATTACCCATTTTGCTTTTACAAAAGACATACATTAGTATAGTAATGACTCTTTTCATTAAAGCAAAAATTCTCTATAGATTCCTTTCAGTTAGTGAAAACAGTTACTAATGTAGGTCTCTCATAAAAGTGAAGTGGGACAATGCAAACTTTCAGAAAGTGGGGAGTACCTGTAATAAGTAAAATGTGTTCCTGGGTTCTGTGAAAAACTATCAAATTACTGAAACCAAGAAGAGTGTGGTGGGAATCTCCAATTTGTAACCAAGTTAAACAGATGTTGTGGGTTACTTGGGGACCCACTACTTACTGAACTGAAATGTAGGACACCCAGCTGTCAGAGAATTGGTCAGTGTGTGGAAAAAAATCCACACATCTGGTGTCAGAGGTATTTTGAGTGTAAGAGTAAAACACAGTGCTTATTTCCTAGATATGTATATATTGGTCTGCTTGACAATGTCCCATTAAGTTCCTTAGGGTTTCTTAATTCTTTTTCCTTTTTGCTCCTCTTAGTTGATAATTTCAAATGGCCCACCAATTCTTTCTACTGCTTGTAAGAGTCTGCTGTTGATCCCCTCTAGTGATTTTTCAATTCAGTTACTGCATTCTTCAGCTTCAGAATTTCTGTTTGATTCTTTAATATAGTTTCTATCACTTTGTTGATATTCTCATTTTGTTCAGACACCATTTTCCTGATTTCATGCAGTTGTCTGTGTTCTATTTGAACCCACTGATCATCTTTATGATGGTTATTTTCAATTCTTTGTCAGGTAACTAAATCGATTCCCTTTCTTTCAGGTCAGTTTCTGAAGATTTATTTTGTTCCTTTGATTAGGCCGTTTTCCTGTTTACTCGTATGCCTTGTTATTTTCTGTTAAAATTTGGGCATTTAAAAATATAGCCAACTCTGTTACTCCTTATGTATTAGTTTTTGTACAGTGAAATATTTTCACCAATCAACCTGCCTAGAAATTTTGGGGTTCTCTCAAACCTTTTCTGTTGGTGTGTTTCCTCTAGGCTTATGTGTATAATTTCCCAGCTGAAGAGGTTGGCCTATTTCTATTCAGGAGCTCCCCCTAGTATCTTTATGAAGTATTGCAGTCTCTGGTGCTATAGCAAGCCACGGGGGATTGCCTTTATTTTCAGCAGGCCCTCGGGCATCCAAGAGGGCTACCACCTTTCCGGTCAGTGTTCCAAGAGTTAGGTGAGACAAAAACCAATCCCTTGAGCAGTACCCCAAAAAGTTAGAATGTCATTGCACATTTCACCCTTCTCTCCTAGCTGAAGGAGAAGCCATAAACTGGGAATTTTCTCTTGATCATGCTGTGCTATGCCGTGCCAGGAGTGGGATAAGGTATGGCAGATAAGTGCAACAGGCTTTCCCACGCACTGTAATGAACCTCTTCTTGGCTTTGCACTTCCCTGGGGTGCCTTAATCTCTCAACTGGTTTCTGAATTCTCACAAACACAATCTGATCTGTATATTGTTAAATCAGTGTCTCCATGGAGGATGGAGGGCCTGGAGCTTCCACCATCTTGGTGATGTCACTCTGGGGATTTTTTTGTTTTTGTTTTTTTCAAAGTTTTTTTGTGGATTGAAACAGACTACAAATAAATACAATATAGAAAATATAATAGCTGACAGGTAAAAACTTTCCATCATTAGAGAAACTAAGCTACTTTTCATTTATTTTCAAAATGCCTACTGCCTTTCAAAATTTCTAAAAGTTAAAAAAGTCTTAGTTTTTTAATTTAATATAATTATTGGAAATTGTATCAAATAGCTAACATGTTGCAGGGAACACTGTTCATAATTTTTACAAAGTTAATTCTTTTAAGAGAAAGATGGAGCTATGAACTATTGTAAGTTTATAAACTTATGTACCTAATGTTCATTTATATATTATTAATCCAGGCCAACAATTAACAGTATACCAAAAGACTCTTAAACCTTTGGCATCAAACCCTGATAGCTTACAGGGTCCCTAAACAGCAACACAAATAAGTTAATCTTATTTAATTTTCTATAGGTATTTCTAAACAATTCATTAAATACATCAATGTATATTATACATATACCTTGTGTGGCCAGAAATAATTATAATAAGTATATATAAAGATTATTTTTAATTGCATTTTGCATAAATGGATTTGGAATATTAAAAGAAAATTTGTAACAAATTATCATAAATATAGAAAAAACTTTATTTTAAAAAGCTCTCCATAGAATTTAGTATGAAAACTATCTTTGCTATCCTTTAGCTTGCAACGTTGCTTATCTCTAACATTTAGTACATTGACTGCTCACAGTAGGTGATCAAACAACCAATTATTTTTGTTAATTAAAATTGAGGGCATATATGCTACAAAATTATGCAATGATGAATTTAACATAAAATTAAAAAGAAATGTAATACACCATTTTCTTTGACAAATATTTGAATGTTTAAGAGTAAGCCATTATACTGATACAACTATGACAAGGTATCATAACATACTCTAAAACCATAAATTTATGCAAAATTGATACAATATTGGACCAGAAATCAAAATTAATTTCTAATCCTAGAATTCATCATATCTTTAACTTTTTTGCTTTAATCTGTTTTATTTTTTTAAATTAAAGTTTATTGGGGTGACAATTGTTAGTAAAGTTACACAGATTTCAGGTGTACAATTCTGTATTACATCATCTATAAATCCCATTGTGTGTTCACTAATCTGTTAATATAAATGAAAGAGTATAAATGAAAACAGAATAAACTGAAGAAACCATAACTTTAATTTTCATCAAATTATAGATAATTAGCTAAGAAACTAAATTCCAAAGCCACAGAGCTTATGCTGCCTTCAGATAACAGGCTATGACTCTACTAAATGTACATTAAAGATACTATATAAACATAAGAAACATTCAAGAGAGAAAATAACGAACCTTTAGAGCAGGGGTGTCCAAACATTTTTCAACATTTTTTACCAAGGGCCATATGCAGTAAAATACACAAACAGTCGGGCCACTCACTCGAGGTGAAGTACGTATTGCCTCACCTGGTTTATTTAAGTAAACTAAATATATTTTTGGAATTTGCTGCGGGCCAATTAAAAATGGATTGCGGGCTGCAGTTGGCCTGCAGGCCGCAGTTTGGACATCCCTGCTTTAGAGTATCTAGGAGAATATCTATAGGTACTCATAAAAAGCAAGTCTGATTAACTAAAGTGAAAAAGATAAATACTATAATACATCATCTTCTAAAAAGCACTGCCTGCCATTACACACACAAATATGTATGAAAATTAGCACTTACCAAAAGACTGTAAAATTGCTTAATCAGAACAGATACCACTCTCAGCAAACGCATGCAGATAGGAAAATATGGTTTTTCAACTGGTGCTGGAGAAGATGAAGTGCTGGAACCTTGTCTGAACTTTATATTTGGAGAAAAGAGCTTTATCACAAGAGGACATACTCTTTCTTTAAGGAGGAAACTAAATTCCTGGTGCTATTTGAAAACATAAAAAAAAGAAGAAGAAAAAAAGAATTAACTTAGCTTGTACTTAATGCTTCTAAAACAGTCTCCCTAGTAAATAAAACTTCTTAATAATCAGTGTAAATAATTTGGCTTTATTATGTAAGTTTATATAGTTTATTATTTTACCATTCACACACAATTCTGAAAGTAGTACTGCTCTTTGAGAGTGTAAGCTCAAAGTCTAATCAATATTTCACTAAGTTTTAAAGACAATCTAAATTTAAAAGAAACATTTAACGATTTTGGAATTAAGTGATGCTTATCGCTAGGAATTTTAATTTTAGTAAGACACTAACAATTAAAAACAAAGAACAGAAGAAAGAAAATAGATTATACAAATTCAAACAGATAAAGTATTTAAAAATAGGCAGCTGAGGAGAAAAAACTTTATTAATAAAGTATAAGATACAACTTACTGATTCTTTTTTGCAAAGAACAATTCCGTTCATGCATAGATTTATTAATTAACATAATATTTTGTCCTACTTAGGCTGCTTAAACAGAACACAACAAGCTAATAAAAAAACAACAACACAGTAACAAACAAGTATAGTTTTTTAAAGTCTGGGAAACCTTGAAAAGAATTCTTAACCTCAGAGTATATTATGCAGAACTCCTTTATTTTATTTTATTTTATTTTATTTTATTTTATTTTATTTTTTATTAGTTTCAGGTGTACAAAACAATGCAACAGACATCTCACCCCTCACAAAGTGGTAACCCCCCTCCCCAATCTATTGCTCCTCAGACATCGTATGTGTCTATTACAATTCCTTTGACTCTATTCCCTATGCTGTACTCCATATCCCGTGACGATATATATATATATTTAATATATATATTAAATTATAGAGAAGAACTCCTTTAATCTGTTAATTCCCTGCCTGTATGAGCCAAAGTAGTCCCACTTTACTTACAATATAAGGCCCAGCTGACATTTAATGTCTAACCTCAAACATATATTTATTGTTATTTCAATCATCCAAATGTCATTGAGGCAGAGAACAAAGACACAATCATAAAAATCATCCAATCTAATACTTTAGTGTCACATAAACAGAGAAAAATAAGGCACAAAGAAGTTTACATGCTCAGAATCACAACAATTTTTAAATGTATCTTTAAAAAAATCAGATTTATTCAAGAAAAACAATTAGAGGGGAAATAAATGAGATTCATTAAAGAAAAAAATGCAGGAACATAAAAAGATAAAAATGAAAGTCTTGCATAATCTCACCTCTTGGAAATAAATTAGCTAGCCATTGTTATTTCCAAATATATATCCTTCCAGACGTTTATATTCATTTTAATGTACTTTTTAATTCTTTCCCCCCAAAATGGGATCTTAAGAATTTAGTGATTTGAAATTCTACTCTCTATCTAGTTAGTTTGTCTGCCAAAATTAAAGGCGCAGTTAAGTTCATTTTCATACTTCACTAAATAATTTTATGTACTGGTTAATTTATGAATGTTATAGACAATTCTTAGAAGTGTCATTTATTCCCTTTTCCCCCCTCACTACTCAACTGATTACAGTTGGGCTGCCTCCACAATCATCTCGAACCACCTCAGCTCAACTCAAACTATTCTCAAGATATTCATCACGATCTCTGTGGCTAAAGCAAACATCGCCTTTTCAGTCTTCATTCATCTTACCAGATATCTTTGAAGCACTTGACATAACTGACTACTTGGTTTATGTGGAAGCTTTGTTTTTGTCTTTTATTGTGTACATTCCTGCCTTTCTTTCTGGCCTCATGTTCTTAAGTCTCTTTTATATTCTTACCTTTTTATGCCCAACCATTCAATGCTGAGATTTTTCAGAGCTTCAGAGTACCTGTCCCTCACTTCCTAGTCTATGCTATCACCATAGTTAATCTTATTCACTCCCATATCTTCAATAACCATAAGCCAGTGACATTTAAATTTATAAATTCAGCCCAAAACTGAACAAGATGTATAAATTCAACTAACGTTTTGTAATATCTCATTCTGAGGTATCCAAGTGTGTTCAAAACTAAATAATCTATCCTTTGTGATAAAAGTTCTGCCCATAGTGTATTCCATCTTAGCAAGCAGTTCACTGCTCAAGCCAGAAAGCTAGAAGTCATCTTTGATTCATAAAGTATAAAAAGCTATATAATTTGCTGATTTTATTTTGAAGAAGGCAAAATACTGCCTTTTTCCTCACCTACTACATTTTATTGATTTATTCAGCAACTACTTGCTAACTGCTTAACATGTACCAGGAACTCTGCTAGGGAAAGGCGTTCAGGCTTAAGCTGAATTTTGTCCCTGCCCTTATAGAGCTCATTTTCTAGAGACAGATCCCTTCTCAGGGTCACTGGTCTGGAATATTCTTTTCCTAGTCTACCTATTTCGGCCAACTAACTATACACTTCATCCTTCAGGTAAAAGCTTCATATGTTGAATTCCTTACCTACTCTCTACCAGGCTTGGTACCTATGTTACTTGTTTCCATAGCACTTTTTATACTTTTTCTTCACAGCACTCATTACATCTCACCATTCACTTAATATTTTTCTCCCAGTTGGATTTGCAAGTGCCATAAGGGCAAGAATTTTAATTGTCTACCATGTTTCCCTGAAACACGGTTTTATTTTACTATAAGACCTGGTATAATATTTTATTTATAGTTTTATTTTACTATAAGACCCAGGCTTTAATATAAAATAATATAATAATATAATATAATAATATAATTAATATAATATGATATGATATAATGATATGATATGATGTCATATAATATGATACAATATAATACCGGGTCTTACATAATACAAGGCCAGGTCTTATGTTAATTTTTGCTCCAAAAGACACATTAGAGCTGATTGTCCGACTAGTCTTATTTTGGGGGAAACACAGTACTTAACTTCTGTATCCTTGGCACAGAACACATAGACCAGCACATTGTAAGTGACTGGTAAATTTTGAGCAAATGATGAGTGAAACAAAAATATTTCTCTCTCAATGAAAACTTTATAGGAGTAAATTCTAGGATCTTACAAAGGATAATTCTTTTTTTCCTTGAACATTACAGCAAGAATAAAGTAGAATAAGAATTTTGTGGGGACAACAAATATGGAAACATTTTTTCAAATCTTTTCCTACAAAATCTGAAAACACAGTGCAAACTAGAAATTTCTAATTAAATTCATTTACCAATTCATTCATTCATTCATACACATATTTATCAAACACCTGCCATATGCCAGGCTCTATTATAGATACTTGTACAACAGTGACTAAATCCCTGCCTCATAGAGCTTACTTTCCTATAGAGGAAGAGAGAAAATTAACTAATGTACAAATACATATGTCAGGAGATAATATGTGTTATAAAAAAAAAATAAAGAGGGGTAAGAGAGATAAGGGTTTGATAAGTTGACCACTGAGCAGAGATCGCCAAATAAGAGAACAAGCTACCTAGGAGAAAAGCAAACCCAAGAAAGAGTAACTACAAAGGCCCTGAAGCAGGAATTTACTTGGGTCATTTAAGGAACAGCAAGACTGACAATGAGGCTAAAAAGTAACAGTAAGAGGAAGAGTGAAAAGAGAAAAGACCAAGAAATATTGGGGAGTAGATTATAAAAAGTTCCACAGGTCATAATTAGGACTTCATTTTTCACTCTGGGCAAAAAGGCCATCTACTAAAACACTTTTACAAAAGACTGAAAAGATCTGACTTGTTTTAAAAGACCATTCTGGATGTTGTGTGAGAAGCAACCATAATAGAATGGAGCAGGTATAGACGCAAAGAGACCAGTTGAGAGCTAATGCAGTAACTGAGGTAAGAAAGAGGTGATGGTGGATTAGATTTGGATGATTGTGGTAAAAGTCATATGAAGTAACTAGATCCTGTATATATCTTAAAGGTAATGGTTGGGATGTGGGTGTGAATGAAAAAGAGGGGACAAGGAATCTGGACCAAACTGAGTTCAAATCCCAACTCTATCACTTACAAACCATAAAACCTTAGACAAATTACCTAACCCTCTGAAAGCCTTAGCTTCTTCCTGTGTAAAGCAGGAATAACTGATACTTCTCAGGCATTTGTGAAGAGATTCAATGAATGTATTATGAATATATTATATATGTAAGGAATTTTGCACATTCATAGCCTGTAGAAAGCAGTGAAAAAGTGGTAGCTGTATGGCTATCATTTAATACAAGACTGTTAGACAAGTTATATCTAAATACTACTTATTCTAGTATAACACAAGAAAGGGAATCACAAGGTAATATCGGTCACTATCAACATATTTGCATAATATATACCAAAAATTATGAACCACATAATAAAAATTTCAGTCCTAACTCCTGGGCTAAAGGATCTTCTACTATAGTGACATTTGATTCACACATTTTGCAGGTAAGCACTAAGGACGAAACAGATGACTTAGAGAAGCATGGTAGGGAAAGAAGCTAGATTAGTAGTTAAAAGATCTAAATTTTAGTTCAAGATATGCTAGGAACCCTATGTAAATCACTGAATCAAATTTGGACTTTAGCTTCTAACAAGTAAAATGAAAAGTTTGAATTCTGTCTTACTGTTTCTCCTATTAGCTTTCTGTTTTGAAATATTTTTATTGTACATTAAATTTATTTAGCATTGATTATTTCTTTTTTCCATTTAAATTATCTACAAGCACATAGCTACACATAATCAAGTAAAAATCAGTAACAGTTTCTTTTGGTTTTAAATATTATAAAAACAGCTCACACATCACACTCCCTCATACACCCATCGATTGAGAAATGCCTGACTAGACAGTCTCTAGAGATTCCTTCTAATGTTAAAATTTCAAGATGTGAGGGCACTACAAAAACGTAAGATAACACTAAATTATATGTCTAAAATCTAAGAATAATTGTTTGTGTATTTGAATGTGGGAAAGAATACATGTTACTTTCTTGAAAAATATCTGTGAAAAAATTAAAGACTAATTTTGTTGCAAGATACTAATGACTTACTTGTAAAAAGACTTGTGGAAAATCATTCAGGACTGACTCAAGTAATTCGAGGCCAAATGTTCGAGTCATTTCTGTCATGCCTACTAGCCAGTAAGGGGCATCAGCATTAACCAACTGACAAAGGTCCTGTAAAAATAAGTCAAACAAATAAGACATTCACATGCTGGAATGAAAGATGTTTTTCAAAATTCATAGTTCATAAAATGTTGTAAAACTACCTCTTCTTAAACAGTAGTTTATACCCTTTAAAAACTAAGCATTGGTACTTCAAATTTTGACAAATTATATACTTGATTATGTAAGTAAACTTTTAATGAATCATACAACTATTAACAATAGAGTGCACAGATAAATGGTTAATCTACCATTCTTTTAATGAAAACCCACTTAAAACCTTTTAATCAAAATTAATAAAACATTCAGTACAGATAAATTTTACTTTACTTGAAAGATTTATTCATGACAAGTAATATAAAAATCAGGTATTTGTATATCAAACTATATTGAGTAGACCAGAGATTTATTACTTAAATTTTCCTGTTAAAGAAATTATTTTATATGACTACTCATCTCTAATTTACCTATTTTTTAGTTCTGGGTTTAATTCATTTTATTTCCTTAAAGTGAAACATAACATTTTATGTATCACATTTGTGAATTAGCTAGATGATCTTAATGTTTTAGAACTCTTGAAATACTACTTCTGACACTTTAAAATTTGACAATTTAAAAAACTGACACTTTAAAAAAATTAAATCATACATATAAAATTCCAAAATCAACAATTCACACCAAATTATATTCTACAAAAAGTATTTGTATCAACTGAAATACCTGGAAAAGCATATATGCATCTTTAGCACAAGGTTTAAGGGTACTGACAGATCTTCTGTTACTGTTTGCTTGGACCAGTACTGGTTGTTCTATAATATCTGCAATCAAAATAAGATGGGGTTTAGGAGTTCATAATGACCTTTACTAAATCAAATATTGCACACTATATAAAAGGTATGTTTAAAATATATACTTGCTTGCTTATAGAATTATGAACTTTGATTATTAGTTCAGAACTGTAACTCCAAAATGAAAAAAAAAATTGGGAATCTATTTTTATACAAAATGCCATAAAAATCACAGTTCAATATCTTACATTCATTTTAATAAGTTCACTATTTTTACCCATCTATTTGATTTTCCCAGTCTCTCTCATTTTCTAGCCCCTTTATTTTATGGATTTGAAATTCACATGATCTTTGAATGTGCCTTTAAATATCAAACAAACATAAAAGTTTACCACATGGTTAATTCCTATATCATCTTACCATCTTCAAGAGAATTAACTGCTTGATCTACTAAAATTACTGTCAGTTATAGGTACTGACCAGCTAGCTAAGAGTCAGCTGTTATGGTGCTTCCCAACTCGGCATTTCTTTGAATACTAATAAAATACTGTTCACTGTAAATTATGACAGCTTATTTGGAATAAATGTTGAATTAATGACTACTTGAAAAGAAAGAGATTCTAAGTATGGTCTACCTTATTAGAGAGTATCAAATAAAATATTAGTGTTAAGAAATACACTGCTAAAACTATCAATCCAGGAATTATGTTGAGGTTATGAATATATTAAGACATTTGAAATGGAGAACCATCTTGTTTTATCCTATGTTTAATTCCTTAATATTTCAAACTGCTAGAATTCCATCTGCATTTCCCTGTAGAAAAAATGCATGAAAATCAATAAACCAAAGTCAACGTAAATATTCTAATAAACCAACAGAGTCATAATGCCTAAAACTGAACGTGAAAAATCTGACCAACGGTTAATTTGAGGAAATGTGAAGTAATTATTAGAGTAGGCAGCATTACCATTTCTTACTAGTATTGCCATTTTTACCAGTGTTACCAAAGAACATCAAATAAAATGAAAGACTGCATAATATCAAGAGTTTAAGGGAAAAAACTATATAAAGAGAAAGATAATTTAATCTTTTGTTTCTTGACTACATAAAGCAGAAAGGTTGCTCATGATGGCAGCACCTTATGATCTTTTCAACTATCCATGAAAAAAAAAATTACTTTATATCCAATAAAGGATAATAGATGAAAAATACATAATTTCTATAGTTAAGGTTATCAAATTATAAAAATTGTAACAAACAATATCTGCCAGCTCTCTGAAAGGACATGTTTCTAAGTTTTTAGGAAATTTCTTAAATCACAAGAAAAGATGTCAAAAATCACAATAAAGGTATAGGATAACATTAATCTTTACATTATATAAATATTCTTAACACATGTTAATACGCAGAGACAAAAATTCACATGAGGGAAACCCACTTTTGGGAATTTGCACTAAAGAAGTACTTCAAATGGAAAAAGTACATGTAGGAAGCCACTCAAAACAATACTAAAATATTGAACACAATATAAGTACACAATAGGAGACTTGTTCATTAACTTATAGAATAGAAACAAAATATAATGCAACCATTAAAATTACAAAAACGAAAAACAAAAAAATGAAAGAGTAACATGAAAAAAATGTATAAATGTAATGTTCAGCCAAAAATACATATAATGCAATATTTTGTATAAAATGTGAAAATATCATTTGTAATATGAAATTATGCATCTATTAGAAATAAATATGGATACTAAAGAGTCAACTTCTTGGGGTGATAAAAATGTGGGGTATTTATTTTTTGAATTGTCATCAATATAATAATGTTGCTAAATATATTTTTCAAAGTATTCTCATTTTTAGATAGCCTAAGTTCACAGGAAAGAGGTTGAAAATAAAAGGGGAATCATGGACATAAAGAACCACCCACTGTCAAAAGGAAACTACTTTCATCACTTTACCTCTGTGTCGTTCATCTTCAGCAACCATCCTCTCAAAAACAACAGTAACAACTTGTCTCACTGTAGCAGCAGCTGTATTATTTGTAATATTATCTTTTGTAAAATGTAGTCGAAAACAAAGAACAATTGCCTAAAAAAAATTTTCATTTAGTGTGAAATAAGATTGCAGAACATGACTTTTATTTTTAATTTATCTGATGTAACCCACAATGCAATCATTTAAGTTTGGCTGTCTCAGTAACGTATACTAAAAGTCCTACCCTTTTATACACTAAAACTACAAATATCCTTGTATTTTGAAATAATTCAAGCTCTCAGTAAATATATAGCCACATAGATTAGGTAAGGTAATGTGAAATACACCTTTACAATTAGGTACTTTTTATATAATAATATGCTGTGTTTTTATTATTCCAGAATGTCTTGCTTTGCAAATAATAAGGACTCAAAGTTTGTTATGTCACTAAATCATCTGGAGAAATACTATATAAACCTGCTAAGTATATAAATAAGTAAAAATATAATTTGTTTAAACATAATTTTTTATTTTTTTTTAAACTTTTATTTATTTTAAGTGTGTTTTTCCAGGACCCATCAGCTCAAGTAGTTGTTTCAATCTAGTTGTGGAGGGCGCAGCTCACAGTGGCCCATGTGGGGATTGAACCGACAACCCTGGTGTTACAAGCATCGTGCTCTAACCAACTGAGCTAACCGGCTGCCCCTAAAATATAATTTTTAAAAGGAGTCATTTTTAAAATCAACTTTATTACACACACACACACTTTATATATATTCTACTTTATAAGCCATCCATCCATGAAGGCATGCAAATTATATTAGAATTATTAGTAAAAGTCCAACAAAGTCCTTAAACAATAAACTATTAATTAAAGACTGTTCTTTATATTACTCTCTGTACTTTCTGTTTTTTAGAAATATTTCATAATTTTAAAAAACTTTTTAAAAAATGAAATAAATAATTGAACAGCTGTTATATATCCCAAAGAGGGTGGGAGTAGTAAGAAATGAGAAATACATATCATACATACAGCCTTATCTAGTATAAATGCCAAAAGGATACTTCTCTAGCTATGTAAAGGACAGGTTTAAATCATCTGGCTTAGGTGTCATATACATGTAAAATTATTTTTAAAAGCGGATAATGGAGAGCTACAGAGGGAATACCCAAGGCAATTGTGGAGAACACCGATACCTCAAAACACATTTTTCTCTCTCACTCTCTTCCTCTATTCTTACTCCTCTGCTACTTGTCTTTTTCCATTTCCTACTCATAACTAAGGCTGTGAGCTATACCCAGAAGGATTTGGTTAATCACGCTAACCTGATTTCAACTCTAATCTAGGAAAAATAAGGCACCGTACAAGGTCCACTACTATCACAATAGTTACAGGGAAGTTGCTTTAGGTTCTACCAGTACCAGGCTTTTCTCTTTCAGCCAGCTTATTCTAAGCACTTACACACTTTGTCAAACAGGTTTCCTACCTTAGAGAGTGCCTCGTCATGAACTACTGTATTGGTTGTTAAAAGAACAAGAACTGTTTGAAGTAGCTTAAGTTCTTCAAGACTATTTTCCATTAGCTGCCAAAGCATGTTAATTATATTTCCAGCTGCAGTCTGTAAAATAATTATTTTAATTATTGTCAACAAATAAAACATAGGTGTTTAAGTCCCTAAATAAGAAACTGTATACAATTATTACCTTACCTGGAGAAAATTTCTTGATCACAGTAAGACTCTTGTTTCTAGATATATAGTTTCAAACACATGTCTCTCAACCAATTTGAGACTTAACAATCAATCAATTTTCTTCTCAAAAAAATCATTTCTTTAAAATGTAATATACCATTTGAATACTTTCAAATAGCAGCATACAGTTCTGAAATACCTAGTCAAAATCAAAGCTCATGTCTACAATAATACGGGTATCTTTCATTTGGACACTGATGAATATGGACATACATAAACTATGAATCTGCTGTTTCTCATATATAATTCCATCTACAATATGTTATAGAAAAAACAAAATACAACTTAAATTAACAACACATCTATAAACTCAAATCTGACATTGTTTAGAATGTTATACTAAAGGCAAAGGAATTTACCACTTCTATTAAAGTAACTTATGGAGTACAAAGCTAAGGTTAACACCATTACATTTGAAAAAAGGATGCAGATTCATAGTGATGAAATGTTTTTCCTTGTTTTAATATTGTAAGATTAGACACGAACAATACACTTAAGTTAATGAACAACAAATTATCACTTCAGATAATCTAGGAAACAGTCATGATTTTTCCCTCCTACCTTTTAAAAACATATTATGACTTATAGTCTCTTCAGTGAATTGACTATTTGCTGGGTTCTCAAAATTATTATCTATATTACTGAACAGTGACTACTTAAATTATAAAAGACTTGACAAAATGCACTTCATCTTTATTCTTATTTACAAGTGTTTAATAATGAGATAATATGTTAATCTTTTAAAATTAAGCCATGTCTTTCAAGAACATTGCTAATCATAAAACTTTTACATTAAATATCAGGTATGTTTCATTCTCCCCTTATGAAAACTCCTGATTTGATTCTTAGGTACACAGTTCAGATAAAATCTTCACATTACCTCAGACACAACTTCATGTGACATGAGTCTCTGAATGGCAGCCAAACAGAGCTGAGTAATCTTCGGTTCCTTGGTTCCACAACCCATTAGAAAAGGCTGAACAACCTCCGAGCTGTTTTCTTTCAATGCTTTATTTAGAACACATAAAAATAAAGTATTAAATCTAATTAATAAATAGCAACACATTTTTATATCATCAGAACCAGTAATGACAATTTAATAAAAGCTACTTTATATAAAATAAACTCCAACTTACAATCAAGCATAAGAGTTAAAATACTTCAAATAAATGCTACAGACTCTATCTAAACTGCTGCTTAACTACTGCTTTGCCTTGCCTTTTTCCTGACACTCTATCCTTTGGTTCTTCTATAAACTCTTTAACATCAACTTCTCAGAAGTTCTATCCTGCCTCAGAGAAGCATGCTATTTCTTCAATAGTGCAGAAGGGAAAATGTGAATAAGAATTCATATTCTAGAGCAGAAAAAGTAATTTAAAATAGTGTACACATCACCCCCACCCCACTTGTGAACGTTCAGAAACTCCTTATAAGTTTATTACATGCTCTGAATTTACATAGCCATAATTTCTTCTTCAAGAAATAAACTCATTACAAACAATAACATTACTCCTCTTAATACTTAAGCATTACTTTAAATTAATTGGATACACATACTGTAATTCCAAATCTTAATTTTACTCCTTCTCCCAAACCAATTCTTTCAGAAGTTTTAAAGAGGCAAAAAAATGTAAAAGGTTAGAAAATGCACAAACTGAGTTATATATAACTGACAAAATGAAATTAAATCAATACACCCTGAACGCCTACACAAAAATGGATAAGACCGGTCTGTCATCCTTGAGAAATTTAATAAAAACGTGGAATTCTGACTGAAGAGCACATTAAACTTATGTGTTTGGTATATGCTTTCACAGGTACTATACGTCCATCAACTATTTTTTGAGGTTAAAAACTCATAATAAAGACCTACAAATCTGAGTTTTAACTTGTTTTTCAAAGGAAATTATGAGAAGGCATCCAGAATCACCATTAAAAGTATAAAACCAATGTTAACATTAATTTTATCATTTAAATCTCCACCTTTCTGCTCCCCAAGTTCCCTTTACTTTGGGAAATAAAGACTACAATTTCCTCCGGCATGCCCTGCAAAGTCCCTCAGTACACCAGCATAAATTAGTGAGTTAGCATAGCTAAGAGATGGCAAAGAATGGGTTCCCAAAGGGCTCCCTTGCCTTATTTCCTTGCTTTCTTGTGCATAAACGCTTTGATTTAAACCCAGAGACATAAATTTTCTACAACAATGTTTTAAAACACCTATATGAATGACTAAAAGATGACACTAAAACTCCAAAAATACTATTCTGAAGTAGTAAATATCCTGTCGTACCAATCCTGCCAGAGTGCGGCTACCCCTAACTCTGCTAAACGTTTCTAATTATTACATGTTCAGGTAAATAAAAGATTTCAATAGTAACAAGTTGCTATTGAAATTTTTATGATGCTAATATGCATTTCTCATTTGAGAATCACAATAATCATATACAGTTTATAGGGCATGATTTGGCCCAAGTGACAAGTAGGTGGTACAGACAAAATTTGAAAATACAAAAAAACATATACACATTTTAAGATAACATCACTTTAAATATGTATACATTTTTTTGGCACCCCTGGTATGTCTTCAAATCTGATTCACTCTTCTTCCCATAACTTTTTAAGTACACAGCACTTGATACAAACAGAAGTAAAAAGAGATACAAGTATTTAAGAGGAAGCAATGATCTGCACTTTAAAGTCTGCCTGAAATCTTCAGATAAATGAAGGAAAGGGATCCTGTCTTCACTGAAGAAAAAACAATGTACTTTCATAGTCTCTGATGACAATGCTTTTTAAGACACACCCATAAGACACACAGAAAGACTCAGTGCCAAATAAACTATGACACAATGCTCACTAATTACTTAAAATTTTTCCTCACAGTTTCATCCTCTAAGCCATCAAGAGCTCTGGAGATGCCTTTGTCTTTGAGATCTACTTCACCTTTGTCTCTGAGATCTTCTTCTAAAGCAATGACACCCATTATGCATGTTTCGATGCTGGTGCTGTTTTGACCTGAGATGTTAATGGATTCTGCACGATAACTAAAGTGGCACTTAAATAGCACTTAAACTTATGTGAAATCAACAATGCAAGTAACTCTACTGATGTGATAATAATATGAACAAATATGAACAAGTTCACACATACACTGAAAAAGACAACTACAACACTATCTGGCCCACAATGATTCTAAGATACCATCAATTATCAGATGAATACCAATTTGGGGACTACTAAAATGTGAAAAAACTATGCATCTTAGAAAGAATAAAATAAGGTAAATTATAGTGAAATGTTATATACATGTCAGTCACAGTTATCCAGGTCTATCAAGCTGAGATAAACTTAAGGTAGTAATCAAAATAATTTTTAAAAACTTCATTTTAATGTAACTCGAAGGAATCAAACATCTCACATCTCCTTCTCACTTTTTTCCTCGCACTTTATATGAGAATATAATGGCCAAAAAGGAAGTTTCTATGTTACCCAGAATAGCTGGTCAATAAAAAAATGTTTTTAAATCTATTAATCTATTCTGTCTTTTGAAGCATAGTGTGAAAAACAAAAACATATCCGCCATATCCAGATCATAGTGCAGTAAGATAAAGAGCATAAGAAAAATAAATTACTGATTTTTTTACTTCTTTTAAAAGTGATAATTGTTCTAGGAAGCAGAAATGTATCTTGTTCTTCTGTCTGAGAGATAACTGCTCTCCTTTTATATACAGTAATTTTAATGATATGCTATTTAAGCTCAGGTTATACAAAAACCTTCTTATGGATTTAGACTGTAGAGATTACATTGAAAAGGCTACATAACAATATAAAAACACTTTTTTTTTATCATTCCAGGAAAAAAGGAGGAAAGGGTCAACTCAATCAAAATTTTCTACTTCAGTTTCCGTTAAAATATAAAGACAGCTTTTGGGGTAAAAAAAGTAAAAGTTTATTTTCTACAAAGTCCCTTAATATGCACACTTCCTTTAATAGAAAACACCGTGTGTTTATTAAATAGATTTTATTTCCAAATTTTTAACTGTGAGATCAAATGATGCACTTTCACACACCTGAAAGAGGTCCAGCAGGTCCCCATATCCTAGGGGTTTCCTTGCTCTGAGCAGATTCACTGCATAATTGCAGTTTTTATCCTGGAAAAAAAGAATTAAACTAGGATACCCCACTGTGAATCACATTAATAGGGGTTAATAAAAGTTTTATTACGGTAAATTTTAATGGTCATTAAATAACAAATTATAATTCTTGTGAAAAAAATAAAATGCAATGTAGATACAATTGTTATCCTCAAATCCCTTAAAATCTACATATGGGAAAGACTGATGCTCCTAACAATATTTTCAAAAATTTAAATGGTTCAAAAGATCTGAAAATGTTTTAAATAATTCAAGAACTGAAGGATAAATAAAAGTATGAGCAGTTTCATATTAAAAGAAGCTTAGGAAAAGGAAGGATTATTCAACAAATGATTAATAATTTTACAAAAGAAAATAAAATCTAGGTCCTCACATCATCCCATATGTTATTAAGAAAAAAATTAAACCATAGAAAAACTATCAGAAAATAAACAATGGCTTTCAATTATGTGGAAGGATAAGCACTTCCTAAGTGGAGTTCAAAAAACCAGAAAATTTAGATTATGTAAAAATAAAAAGCATCAAGATAAAAAAATTAAATGGTAAATGGCTTGCAGAAAATATGATATACATACGATGGGAAGTTTTTGCTACATAAACAGCTCAAACAATTAGATAAGGAAGACACAAAAAATCAAAGAAATAAATATATTCAGAGAAAAATGTTCAACATTAAAAAGATACGCCAATTAAAATGAGAAGTAATTTGCCTGTTGGGTGTCTTCCCTATGTTCCCATAACAAGCTTGTCTATACTTCCATGTTGGCATTTACCATATAATATTAAAATTCTCTGTTTAGGGTCTGTCTCATCTGTTATCAGGCTGACAGGAACTAATCATGACACGTAAAATTGAAGAGAGGTAGAAAAGCATACTAGAGGCAGCACTAAGAGACTTACGTGCACTTGTGGAGTGACTCATGTAGCAGCCTACATTCAATGAGGGTATACTGCTTCACACGCAATGTACTAACTACTAGTAACATAAGAAAGAATAAGATATTGATCCTGACCTCAGGGAGTATGTTGTCAGGAACGGAAAATTTCTGGCAAAGGATTTCAAAAAGCAGGTAAGCTAAACAGAATGAATGGCACATACTGTTCAAGTATATTTCTTGTATTTTCATATAGATTGTAGGTGAATTACACTAACCATCTTTGTATCTCCCCTGGTGAGTCCTACATTATTATTTCCTTACTATGAATATGTTGTATGATATATTCTATAATGTTTATAAAATATCACAAGTATGTGTATTGATAAAATAGAATATACTAATTAAAATCAGCAGATAATTTACCTTTTAATGTCAGATAAAAATTCCAAAGTATATACTCAAATTACTTAAATTAGAAACCTTTTAGTACTAATACCATGTAGAAATGAAAAAGGTGAGGGAAAATGTGTGATACAAGAAGAACCTAAATCATACGTAATGAATATTTCTGTAAAAATTCTATATGTATACTGACAGTAGCTGAAAGCAGCCATAAGTAGATGTAATCATTATGGTTTTGAGTATGGGGTAAATATACAATTTTAAAAGATATCACAACTTTATTGATTTCCTTGTTTCAAATATTTATTCAAAAAGCAGAATCTCTGTTTATGTAATTTTCATATGACACAAGCCTTCTCAGTCAATTAATTTCAAGTATGTTGTAAGCTTGGATAATAAAAACAGTTTGTAATGTATGGTAGTCAAATGTAAAATTAAGGCATTTGGCCTTACAAATGAAAAACTTTATGTTGCTATCTCTCATTCACAGAGTTTTATCTTTAAAGAAAAAGGAAATTTTGAGATAATGATCTGTATATTTGAATCAATGCTGACATTACCTGGCATAGCATTCCCACTTATGTCAGCATTCATGACAGCAGTGAAAACAAAGAAAAATAAACATTAAAGGAGGATGCTTAAAAGAAGGAGAGATGTAAAGCAAAGATTTATTTTGCAATGTAAATAAACTTCCCTTGGAAGATAAGTCTAGGAAAACTAAAGTTGGCTAGAAATTTATGCTGAGTATCATTGATCAGACTGATCCTAATTAAGGGTTCTGGTTTTCATGGCAACCCTTTATCTTTTCTGAATATGCCGGATACTTAAGGATGCAATATCTTATCTCATATGAGACTCCTCAATTGTATGATGTATTAACATCCATTACAGCACAAAAACAGTAACCTACAGTCTCTAGCATTATAGAGAAGTAAACACTTCTCAGAAAATTAAAACAAAAAACCAACCAAATTTTTTCCTCAGTATTAACTGTACTCTGAATTGCACTCTGAATTAGGTAGTTTAGAAACTACACACTGACAAATTTAAACTCTGTTTGTTGTCAACAGCCTTTGATTTTCAAGAGGACAGTGGTCTAAAATCTATAAATTTTGAGATATCAATAGCTATAAATACTTAGTAAAAAATACCAGGAAAAAGTTTAAATGCATAGTATAGCTCCTCAAGTACATGGCTTTGTATACTATGGATAAAGACTGTGCATAAAGACTTGTTCTACCTTGATCTGAATAAAGCTAATTGAATGAAAATGAAATTAACAGCTCACCCGTATATTAAATTCTTGCTGACTGAGACAAAATTTTTCTTACTCATCCTTAAGATGAACTAATTAGACATTTTACTTGTTATACAACTCTGAACGGTGATCTTCTGAAGAAATCAGTCTTTAAAAATATCTTCCATCAACTCCAGACTCAATGAAAATTCCTATCATTGGAGAATCATTAAGGACTTACCATGATGTTGGCAATTATAGTAGCAAAAGTAAATACTTGTAATGATATTCTAATATGATTGGCTGATGATGTCTCCAACTTAAAAATATCCAGGTCATAATTTATCTTTAAACATTCATTTCCTTATAGTAACTAATTCACCCAACGTGCATCTCCCAAAACCCACATACCCGCCCTCGCAATCCAGTCCTACATACCTACATCTTTACCGGTAATGTCACTTTCGCTATAGCCCTTCTCAACGTGCACACAAAGCATTATTCAGTGAAGTGAATAATGTTATAAACTATTTGGTGTTTTGACAGAATATTCAAAATCAGAGAAGCTGTAAGAAACAGATGTAACTCAGGAGAGCTTAACCATAAGGGCAAATTTTCAGCAAAGCCGGCAATCATAAGTGAAACCCACTCTCCTCTCCCACCCTTAAACTGCTCCCCAAAGTCTTCATTTTATTTTGTAAACAATACTCTGAAATTCCACCAATTAAGGTTTACTAGTATCCTTTTTAAAAAATATGAGATTTATGAGAGTTAGAGAGATTCTTTACCAGTGTTTGGACTTTACATAAATTAATTTAATAGGCCTGCTTTTGTCCTATAACTAGCTGAGACCAACAGCACTATTGGAACTGGAAATGCAGATTGAAGGATCCGTGAAGTAAACAATGGTTAGGTATAAACACTGGGGAGGGAGCAGCTGGTATGGAAGCCTCCCAATACCACGGCAGCACACTGCAGGAGGAAGAACATGGGCTCTAAACAGCCCTGGATTTGAATCTGGTTCCACCACTTATCATGCAACCTTAGGCAAGTAACTTCATCTCTTTGCATCTCAACTTGCTCTACTATGAAATAAGAATAGTTCCCCAAAAGGTTCTCTTATATAAAATAGAGTGGCATAATGCCTGACATGTAACAAATTCTCAAAAAATGCCAATTTCCTTCTTTTCCATGTTCAATATTGAGGCAAGAACACAAAGGCACCAAAGAAAAAAAAGAAGTATATTGATTATCAAAATGGTGCCAAAGAGAAACTCTTGAAAATTCGCCCTTGGAAACCAGGTTCAATCAAGAGACTGTAAGAAAACACTTGTTTTCTTTTCTCCATCCCACTCCCATTCTTTCTTCATGACCATATTGTGTTAGTTCCAGGACTCAAAACTCATACAGTACCACCAAATTTATAAAACTGCATTATAACTTGTCGGTATTAATTAAAGATAAAACAGATCTTAGAAGGTAGACTAAGAACCATTCTTCCATTCAATTCAGCACAACAAATATTAACTGAATGCCTTTTATGGGTAAAGTGTGTCTTAGATGATTGAAAAAAGGTGGAAGAGAATGCAAAGATGAGTAAGAAAAATCCTTGCCTTTCAGGAGTTAAGCAGTTTTATGCTTTTTGATTTCAGAGAATTTTACAGCATTCATCTCTGGAAACCCAGTTCGTTCATAAGTTAGGGACTTTACGCTACAGAAAATTGTGTTAGTTTTTTTGTTGTTGCTTTTTGCTTTAAAGATTCTACTTCTACTATTAGTCAAATTTTCATTAATTGTTGAATTTTTAATGCAAAAAATTACCTGCCAAAATTTCGGTGTTTCGTGCAGCTATTGTTTTAACTTTTATTATTCCTGATTCAGCCGCCTGCAAGAATAAAAATAATTAGAATACAAAACTTACTATCAACATGAATTATTTAGGGTAAAGAAATCATATATGTTAGATAAAATCTCAAGCAGAGTCAGTCACTGTTATCTTTTTTTATTTTCAAAACCTCAGATCCTAAAGGCTAGTCGGGACATATACAACAAATGTAATATTATTAGTTTAATTATTCACATGCAAGCTCTGCAGCAGAGCATGTTGCCTTTCTCTGCCTTAAGGTGCATCTGAAGTACCCCAATCCCTCATAAATCTAAATGTTCAGAAAATAAAAAACAATAAACAAAAACAAAGTCTAATGAAAAAAATTAGGTTTCTCTTCCCCACTTCACACCTCCCTTCCCACCATAAAAAAATTGTAAAACACTGCAAAATCATGTAAAACTATTTTGGATTAGAACAGAACGGATAATCAAGCACTTGTTACTACTTTTAGGCTACACTATTTAAACACTACTCAGTTTTCATAAGGTGTCTAAAATACTTCGTCATAAGTATGTTTAGCTGGCAGTACTTGAAAGCCACACAGCATTTTATACAGTGCCACAAAAATGCTATTTTAATATAGTAGCTGCTGAGTACATGTGGCTATTAAGCACTTTATATGTGACCAGTCTGAATTGAGCTGTACTCTAAGTTTAAAATACACACTAGATTTTGAAGACTTAGCATGAAAAAAATGTAAATTATCCTTTAAATATTTATATTGACTAAATACTGAAGTGATAATATTTTGAACATACCAGGTTAAATAATATACATTATTCAAATTAAATGTCTGTTTCTTTTTATTTTTTAAATGCAATTTAAAATTACATTTATGGATTACATGTGTGGCCCACACTGTATTTCTATCAGACAATGTTACCATATAATACTGATAAATAACTTCCAACATATAAAGTCAGAACATTTTAACTATTGATAAATATACCTATTTGATATTTATACTGGTCTCCACACCTCCAAAAATAATACATAAATACTTATAAGTAATATGTCCAAGTTTCCCTATTAATTTGCTTGCTACTTGCTCATTTATTTTGGTATCTCTTATTGTTTGCTAAGGGACAAGTGGTACCAGGCTCTAAATGTTTAACAATAGTTGTGGAAAAACACCAGTGTCCTTATGGGTGCTTAGTTTGAGGGCCAGTGAATTAATACATAAAATAAATACCACACTGTTAGCTATGCTATGCATAGTACACCTCTGTCACTTTGTCGGCGTCCAACCATGTGAAGCCCTTGCTTGTGTTTGGAGAATTTCCAACTTCATGAGTTCCGATGCAAGACAGAGCCAATCTTCCACCACTAAAAACTGAAAATGCCAGAGACACGCTTGCTTTCCCACATGCCCTGGAAGCCTATGCTTATACAAATACATATGTACCAGGGATTTTGAATATGGAGGCCAGTGGCACAGAAAAGCAAAGACAAGAGAGAATTCTTTGTGACGACAGGCACAGTGAAGGTACCTTGTCGTTTCCCAGGGCAGTGACAGCAGCAGAATCAGTGGTGGCATAAAGCGACCAGGGACAGCAGCAGGGCGCCCAGTTACTGCTCAGCAGACAGCAGTCCTGTCTCACCGGCATGAGCTGTGCTGTGGGTCTGGTTAGCCTCCTTCTGTTCCTGTGTTTTTCCTCAGGCTGGCTCCATCCAGCCTTCTATAAATTCTGCGAGCCACTCAATGGTCTATCAGTAAACGTCATTTCTGCTTAAATCAGCCAGAGGAAGCTTTCATAGCTCACAGCTAAGAAGCCTAATGGATACACTAGGACTTAATTAACTTTAAGAAATACAAATGTCCCAAATTAAATGAACATGGCTACTAGCATAAAACTATAGTAAAAACGAAGGGACTATTTAAAATAAATAGGAATAAAATAAAGGGTCTACTTCAGAAAAAGACTATGGATTTTCTGATTATTTGGGACAGTGCGTATAAGAAACACCAGAAGCTTAAAGAAAATCCTGATGCCCAGGTTGCAACCCATTCCAATCAAATCAGAATGGCTGCCAATGGGAGCCAGGCATCAGTATTTTTAAAAATGTTCAGGTGATTCCAAAATGCAGCAATATTAAGACGCTATTGCAGTAATATAAGCAAGAGAGGATGGTAGATAGGCCCCAGGTGACAGTGGTTGAGATAAGCAGTGGTCAGATTCTGGATATACTTTGAAGATGTACAAACCACAGCAAATTTACTACTGTACAAATTGAAAAACACTGAAATTATTATGTATACTTTGTTCTACTCACACACTCCATCTCAAACTCTTTTGGGTAAATTTAATACTGGGCCAGTTGAAATTAATCTGTGGTCACTGAGATTTCTGCCACCAACATTTTCAAATAGTAAACCTCTCCCCCGCCTCAGTATTGTCCTATGTACCCTGCATATGCTCAAATTCAATATTTCATTCTGCTTCAGTCGACAGAGACTGATCATACTGAATCATCATAAATACCAACGTAATTGGATCTGACTTTCTGAATTCCAGTCAGTATGAACTTTCCAAATCCTAACAATTTCCAAAATCAGTCCTGTAGCATGCCAGATGTCAGTAAAGGATGTCAAATTTGCCAGACACTATTTTGTTTATTTCTACACTTGCTTATTTCCTAAGATAAATAAGAGTGGACTCATGTATGTATCGTAAATAAGCATAAATAAGTATAAATAAATGACATTGTAAATAAGTATAAAATATATTTAACAAATATTTTTACACATACACACAATAAGGAAAGGGATAAAGGAATGTTGCTATGTTTTTAGATGTTTCAAAGTAGTAAATGTTTTAAAAGATATATAACTGGTATTTTCATTCCTAAACTCAAGAAATCATCAAAGGACTACTCGTTGCCTTAGATGTAATTAGATCTATCACATAACTCCTCATTTTTTAAATCTAAGTTTTGACTGTCAAACTTTGAAACTGTCATGTCTTGTTCTCCTCACAGGCACCTTGTGTTGCTGGAAAGTTTCACTATCGATGTTTATTGATAACACCTGTATATTAGGGTCCACTGAACCACATCTTCAGGCCTAGCCTACATCTTCAAGATCACCCTGTATAAAGTATTTAAACTAACATGTCCTTCTGTTTGACAAGGATTGTCTGTGTGAAGAAGGGTCTTTAATTTCTTGCTTTAAAAGCATCCCTTACTCTGATCAGATATCTTGTATATCCATAGGGGAACTACACAATCGTAAACATTGTTATTTATTCCTGAATTGGCCCTGGGGGGGGGGGGGGAGTGCCAGATCTGTGGACTTGGATAGAAATGATACAGGTTAAAGTCGGTAGTCTAATAGGTATCTCTATTACTGAGGGCAATCTGTGAGTTGGGAAAGAAAACTAAAAGTCTTAAATGTTGCTACTTTTAACATTTATCTCTTTCAAGGATTATTTTTTCTCTTTCTCAATATACTTTGCTTCCCAAATAGACACACCCACCAGGAATTTTGAATATTGAGGCTAGTGGCACAGAGAAGCAAACACAGGACAGAATCCAAGACCACCTAGAATATCCCTGGCCTCAATTCTCAATAAAATCTTCCTGGGCAATCTCCTAATTCCATGGTTTCAATTACTTTTCTAAATGCTGAAAGCTCCTAAATTATATTCCTTTCCCTTACCTGTCTCCTAACCTATAGGACTTTTTAACCTAGATGTTTAAAAGACACCTTATATTCAAGACTTTCAAATCAGATGTTGTCATCTCACACACATACACACCCCAACTCTCACCTGAGCCCCAAAAGAAACTGTTTCTCCTTCCCATAATCTCCATTTTTAGTATTCATCCAGTCACCAGCCAGACTTCTGGGGGTTCTCCCTCACCCCACAAATCTAATAAGCCACAAAAGTTATGTAGTGAACATATCTTGTATTCTTTTTCTTCTCAAATCCCACTTCTACAGCTTCAAACTTCTCATTATCCGTCTAAACTAAGCAATTTCTCTGCTTACAATCGTGTCCTCTATCCATCCATCATCTCAACTCTTCAATGGTTCCCCAGCACCCACCCCTACCAGTGCTTCTCAAAGCTGAGTAGTATAAGCATATCTTTTAAGAAGTAAAAAATCTCATGTACCTACCCAATCACTGACAAACTTAAGTGTGTATAAATAAAATTAAAAATAAACTATTTTTATAGCTCTTAAATTATAAAGCCAACAAATTCACAAATTAAATACAAACCCACATTAACACTAATTTAATGTGAAAAATAAAGCTTTGCTGAAATGAAACCATTGCTAACAACATGAGATAGCTGTAGGCTCTTATATATAGTTCCATAAACAGTGACAAAAACCATTTCCTCCATCGCTTTTTTCTGTGGCAACTATCAAAAAGCTCTCTATGGTTTGTGTCTGTAACATTTTATCCCATTTGCCTCGTTACAAATCTGTTTCTCCATTCTACCTGGAAGTCCCAAGAAACATATTTCATTCATCTCGCCATATTACTAATGCCTATCAGTGTGCAGCATACAGTAGCCACATAATAAATATTTCTAAACAAACAAATGGAAAGTTCTAAATAGAGGGAGAGACTTTGCTGCCCACTAAATGAAAAATCCAGAGGAAATCTGATCAAGAGATTTACTACGACATCAGGGCTGCAGTTTCAATTTCTGCCGTTCTCTTGGTACTCTCCTGTTCCATGGGTAGATTCACCCTCAGGCTGCTTCCAATCTCGGCTATGAAAAGAGTTGCAGCCATTCTATACCTCACAATTTTATATGACATGATCTGGACAGAGAGAAAGGGTCTCTTTCAGTAGTTCTTGAGAGAGGAAGAAGAAACTTTCCTTTCCCAGGAGTGCTCACTGGCATTATGTGACTTGGGCAGAAATGAAGGTGAGAGTAGTGAGGGATTCAACACTGGACCAAGGAATGAGATGAATGTATCTAAATCCAAAGGAACGGAAACGAAGGAAGAGTACAGGCTACCACTGAAGGAAGCAAGAGGAAATGGATGCTAGGCAGGGAATTAACAAATGTCTACTACTACAACTATGTACAAATTTATTTTAAAAAATAATAAATGCTGCTTCCCTTCACCAAAGCTCCTATGTTCTGTGTTTTTAAAAACATATATTTTTCACAACATCTATGAGAGTAGAGCCTCAAAATTAGAACAAATTTACCAAACGACCAAATTAATTATTCACAGGACACAGCATGAAATAAGAGCTAAAGAAATGTAAAATTGAAGTTAATGGCAATTTAGCAAAAGGTACGCATGCGACACCAGGGTAGTACGAAGCTGCCTGAAGACTGATGATTTCAGATGGCAGGTAAAATCAAAAGACCTAAAGTCAAGTTTACACTTGGGAATACTTAATAGATCTAGAACACTCTCTAGAGGGCAATATTATGCTCATAAAACAATTACTACATTGAAACCAATAACACTTTCTTCTGTAAAATGCAATTAATCTACAATCCCAAAGCTTTGAAAAATGTGTATCTACATGGCATCCTATTCAAAACCTCCAGGAAAACAAACAAACAAACAAAAACCAAAAATAAAAAATGATCTCGCTTCTAGGAAACAACAAAATTTCTTATAACATATTAAATGAACAATTGAAAGCCAGATTAAAAAGCCCTCTCGCTCTCGCTCTCCATATATGTATATATACATAGCATGCCTATATATACACAGAATCCCTTTTTTAAAAATTTAATCTTTGACAAATACCTACTTAGCACCTCCCAGATACACAAATATTTTGCACTATGCGGATAGCAGGATAAACAAGATGCAAAACTGACCCACAAGGAGCTATTTAGAAAAGAAAAAAAACAAAACTAAAATAATTACAACAGGTGAATATAAGAGTTACAAGGAAATAACATAAATTAGCTTAAATGAAAGTGAAGAAAGTAGAGGAAAACATACTAACTAGCTTGAAAATCTGGGGCAGGAGCTGTTTTTGCTCCAGAAGCTAGCTAGTAGTAGTACACGGCACATAGTAGGTATTCAAAAATTATTTCATAAACAAATAAATGAGGGAATGAGGAAAGAAATTAGAAAATTACCTGTAAAGTTGGTTCATTCATGCAACAAATGGATGAGCAACTATTTAAAGTGGGATTAAACAAAGGGTAAGGTCTTAATTTTAAAAAGATGCCAGTAGGTGATTCCAGGCCAGCCAAAGGAACCTCAGAAGCCGTAGCATGGAAGAAAAAAGCAGTATGGCAAATTTGGAAAATAAATAGCAGGTAATGCAGTTTAGCTGAAGTATAAATGCATATAAGGAAAAGCTGATGGTGATGAAGCTGGAAAAGAAGGTTGGGAAGATCAAGACGGTCTCAAATGCTATGCCAAGGAGTTCTAGAAGCAAAGTAGCACTGAGGGTTCTTCAGCTGTTTATGTGCATTAATCTGGTGATAATATACAGAATGGTTTGTCTTTTGTGGCCTTAATGCATATGAAAGGCCAGGCATACAACTGAAACCTGGAATTATAATAAGAGCTGACAAAAGAGATAAAAGGAGAGGTATGTCAGAAATCACAGAGCTGGGAGGAAAAGCTGACAATGAATAAAGGAGAACTGAGAGAAGGTAGCCAAATATGATTAAGGTAAGCAACAGTGATAAATATCATTAACAGAGCGAATGAAAGAGGATGAAAGGACAAGTTTTAAGGAAAACCATTACAAGAAGTCCTATTGGAAGTCTGTGAAAGATCCTGGTAGATGCAGTAAAGAGCAGAATTAGTGAAGATGATTGAGGGGTCATCAGCATTGTGGTAAGGCAGAAGCAACGGGAGTGGATGACAGTGGTAAGGGATGAGCACGGAGAACGAAGAGATACACTTATACGTAAAGCAAAGGAGAAGGAATACTGAGAGGGGAGAAATAGGAAAGAACAGTGTTTTACAAAAGTCAAAATGGGAGCATTCCAAGATGGAAAGATGAACAAATAGTACCAAATAGTGAAACAAGGCATACATATAGTAACGATGATAAATACAAGTGAAGTAGGTTTTAAAGGCATGTGCAATGTGATGTAATGGAAAGGAGAGCATGAGAGATGGATGCTCAAGGATTCACACCCCAGTTCTTTCACTGTCTAGCTTTACTTACTACCTTATACCAAACTGTATTTTCCTCATACGTAAAACTGAAATGGCATGTTGCAATAGAGTCAATGGATGCAAAATTCCTAGCCTAGTGGAAAGACAATGTGTTACTTAACCGTGAGTTAGCCTCATGAAGCTAAAGCCAGTTTCGCATTCATTTCTGTACTTCCAGGTATGCTTCACACTAATAAATTTTTATTAAATTATAATAGCAATAGCAAAATCCAGTATTTTGTATATGGTTGAAAAGAAACTATACTTATATAAAAGAAAAACAGAAAATAATTCCATTTTTGAAGTATGTCTTTCTTTTCCTTTAAGCCTGGAACAATGTCTTTTTTCTTCTCTGTTACCAAAGCACAGTGCTAGGGAGATGATCAATACAGTCTTTTTGACTAAAATATGTGTTTATTGATCTTTGCTCTTTATTCATTTTCTACATGAAAGTAATGGTCAAAAACTTAGTAAAAAATAAACTTACGTTTTATACTTTAACAATAAATTTCAGTGGTGATGGTACTAACTTCCATAAATATATAAGACATGTTACAGACTAATCAAAAGCTTTTTAAAGAACTCTCATTGTAAAATGCTCCTAGAATACTGCAATAAGCTGGTAAAATTTTCCTATAAGTCCTAGTGGAAAAATTACTGCTCATATTACTCTTGAAGTTAACATCTAAAATATTTATCAGAAAAAAATAAATTTAATGAGACTCTAAGAATCTAATGTACTTTTTCTGGAATAGTCAACAGAAGCTTAAAAAGAAAGGGCAGAGTCAAAAACAGGCTGCTTGCCTGTGTATACAAGTATGTAAAATTGTATGATGTAGGAAAGTAAGTCTTGACCAAAGTGATTAACTCCTCACCACGTTTATCATATTGTTTTGGCTAGTGTTGGCAAGTCTTTTTGAATAAAATATGAAAACTAATTTATTTCAGTATATAAAACATAAATTTATTCTATTTATGAGAGAAAGAACATAATTGGTTGTAGCATGAGCAAACTTCTCTAACCAATGTCAACAGGAAGAAAACTATAGCACATTGTAAAATACTAAACCAAAACAGCTCCCAATGTTGCATGTAAACATTATCTAGCCCTCACTCTTCACTGCCATAAAGGAGCTGAATACGAGATATTTTCCCACCAGAAGAGCCCACTGACTTGGGCCTCAGGCCCCAAACAGCTGGTTAAAGGGAGAATCCTCTCATGGTAAGTAGAAGGCATCTCTTCACCAAGCCAGCTAATACTGGACACTGAGGAACTCTACTACAGGACCTTTGCTAATTTAGGCAAAAATCCCTGCCCACCAACTTGTATCAGGCCAGAACGGGCAAGAGGAACTTAAAGTACATAGCCTAGGAAGGCTACTTGCACCTTTTAATTATTTACACCCTTACTGATTTCACTTCATTAAAAAAGAAAAAAAATCCACCCCAAACCCTAATTCTGACCACCTCAACTCAAATGACCTTCATTCCCCTTGCTCTTCTACCACCCACTCCCTGGACGTCATCATCCTCCAGTGCTGCGCTACTTAGCAATCTGAAATCCAATATCCCCGCTATTGTCCCAATCCCCGTCCTTCTAGCTGTGTCACTCCCCAACTCCATTGCTCTTTGACTAAATTGGTGTCGCTAGTCCCTTAACCCTTCCATCTTCTTCCAATCAGAGTTCTGTTGGATTTCCTTCTTTGGGAATCCAACCTAGATCTCACAATCCATCAGCATCTCAACCACTTTTCCTGCCAAGACTCTTAAGTGTTCCAAGTCAATTTCTCCTCCATTTCTCCAAACTGATCCACTGCTCCTCTCAAACTTCCCACACATCCACTTCTTTCATCACTAATTAGTCACAGCAACAACCTTGTATCCTCTTTTACCAAGGAAACAGAGGTCAGAGGTCTAACTGTCCACAACCTCCTCTCTCCACTATGCCCCTCATTCAAATTTGTCACATTCAAACACAATTTTTTTCTTTTCCCTTCCTCTGGCAGAAGAAAATGTGTCCCTTCTCAGATTGGAAGCCAACCAATGCCCTTATACCCTCGAAACTCCAGCTTTCTCAGGGACCTTACTCTAGCAAGCATTCCCTTTCTCCCCCATATCCCTCCTTAGTGTACCTAGTGGCCCCTTTCCCCTCAGTGCTGTTGTTTCCCAAAGTTCCTTCTTCAGCCCTGATACTCTCACTCTATACACTCTTCCTGGCTCATCTTATCCACTCCTATGGCTTCTACTATCATGTATAAACTGGTAATCCTAAGTCTGAAATTCTAGACCTCCCTCTTAAATACCAAACCATCATTTTCAAATACCTACTGGTCGGTTCCACTGGATGTCACACATAAATCTTCAACTTAATATATTCATGATTACTCATTTTTCCCAAAAACATTTCCTCCTCCTATATTCCTTTTCTTAGTGATCTCCTCAGTTTCCCAAGCCAGAAACCAGAGAGGCATCATAGATTTCTCTCTCTACATATGCCAAAGGACACTATACTCTGATAATTTTAGCTGAAAAACCTCTTTTTAATCCATACTCTCTTTCACCCAGGTCTACCACAGCGTAAGCAACTTCCTGTCTACCTCTACTGTGACCTCAATGCAGGCAATCAACACGTTTTAAAATCTGCCCTCTCTGCCTCAGTCTCAGTCCCCTCTAATTCTTCCCACCAATACTGTTATGGTAATGTTACTAATTATGAATTTAGTCGTATGCTCCCTCTCTTAAAGTTTTAATGGCTTCCAATCACCTTCAGCATGAAATTTGTTTCACATGGAATACAAACGCGTGCTATTTCCTCTGCCTAGAAGGACCCACCATCACCACCTTCTTCTGTTGGCTACCTTCTACTCATTTTACAAAGACTCATCTCAAGAATTACAAACTCTGACCACGCTTCCATGCTCAGTTATATCCCCCTCATCTGTTTCTACAGTGGTGCCTACAAATAGGAAATGACCAAAAAGTTTTTATTCATTAAATACATATACATAAAGTTTCAGAGGTTATTGCCTTTGAAGGCATTGAATATCAATTACATAAAAGTGATTTTACAAAGCTTTAAAGTGGTTAAGACAAAAAAAATTTTTTATACAAATAGTCCAGAACAAATTAACTAGTACACTTGTGCTAAAAAAAGTTATACTGTTGAAGCATGAAGATTTATATTTAAGGACTAAGGAAAATAAACCGGGGGAAAAAGAGAAAGAAATGTATTGCTGTTATTATTTAACTACTCCCCTTATTATAAGATGACAGAATAAAATTATAGCCACGTTAAAAACTATTTAATATGCAAAGGATAGGTTTATAAATGGAAACCATTAATATGGAGAAAACTGTAGGAAATCCAAAGATAAGTAAATACCAATAAATAAGGCACTATCCTTTATCAACACTCTTTTCTTCTGTTTTTCTAATGGATTTGAAATCTTAAAAAAAATCCATTTTATCATTAATTTATAAATTATATATAGCCAAGCACTGTGGCCAAAAATGTATAAATTACTAAACTTTTAAAACAAAGACTAAATATAGATTGTCTTAATTAATTCCACCTTTTTAAAAAAAGTATTGGGAAGGAGCCATCTCTTTCAAAGGACATATGTAATTATCACTGTATTGAATTAAGTTATGAGTATTTTCAGGTAATAATGTGTGAAGAATACTAGGAGTGTTAATTAGCAAACCAGTATACAGACGAAAAGCTTCTTATACTTAGAAAGGCTTTGCTTTAGAGTCTACCAAGCATCCCCACAAAAATATAAATAAAACTAAAAACTTATCAGTTCCTTAAAGAACAAAAGCCAAAATTTGGCATTGCTATTAAATTACCAGGAAAAATTTAATTCAACCAAAATATTTCTTGAAAGTCAAGGCTCCCTCCTAAAATATCACTATTAGGCTAATTACTCCATTCTTGTTTTAAACTTGACATAGTCAAAGTCATTTTTCAATTCCTAAATTAGGACCTTGTGCATATTAGAAGTGTCATTGGTTAAGGAGTCAAAGTTCTTACATTCAACAAATTCTTATGAGTATGAACTATATGTGAAATTATGTATCAGACATACACCAACAATTACTTTTGCCATTACCTCAAAGACTAGGTGCAGTTACTAAATACCTATTTAGCCAATCCAATGTTCAAGCAAAAAAGCTAATGAGGCTTACTGAAAGTTCGTAGATTAGAAACTTTGTAAGTTACCTCTTTGGAACTCTGAATGTTTTTCCAATAGAAATGGTATAACAAATGGCAACTAAATTCCCAAGCCAGGAATCATAGTTTTTAGATTAATTATAAGAACAGTCAGTCCTATAAATTATTGTTAAAATTACAAAATAGAATTTGACATTTTCTAAATGAGAGCATTTCTCTTACAATTACAACAGCCTAATTCTTTAAAATTACTTGTTACAACTTTCAACAGAAGATGATATAAAGAAAATAATGAAAAGCAATATCAAAACAAACTACTTAATATCTGAAATAAAACATATCATAATAGTCACTTTTCCAAGTGTGGCACATCTGGCTGGCATCATTGAGTAATACTTGCTTACTTTATTAAAAATAATAGACGGTGTTTGTCGAAGACTGCTGAGACCAAAGCACTTGGTTAAGGTTCCTCAGAAGCCTAAAATCCAAACTAATTACAGACTCTATAATGATAAAGGCAAAACATTTAAATAAGTATGAAAATATTTCAAAACTCCTTGGTGAACTTTTGGGGAAATTAGTAAATGAAATTGTAGGTATACCAAACTACAATACACAGAAATAGAAATAATTGCTTTTACAAAAATATCAGTGAAATATCTTATTTCAGAAATGAGAAAAGAAATTAAGCAGCGTTTTAAAAAAGTTTAAGAGAAATAAAATGGCACCTTAAGAGAAAGAGCCAATAGTGACCAAACGTTAAAAACTTCAATTCAGGAAACATTTGGAGCGTTTAATTTGTTTATATTATTAACTTGAATCTCTTTAATAATACCCTTTTTTGCTCTGACGACATTCGCATTATAATCTAATAAATCCACCCTTTAACCCTATTTTACATCTGAAAGAAAACTGAAGCTCAAAGAGGTTAGGACATACGTATTGCTAGCATAAACGTCCCACTACAGTATTGCTCATATCAAGGTGTAACATGGTTACTGTGCGTCTTCAATACATGTTGTAAGTTAGGTTCTGGATAATGTATTAATACTTCATGGGATTGACAGAGTTAAGCTGCACAACATGACCAGAAGGTAAGCTACTTGCAATTGAGTGATATATACTACAAACGCGAGGTTTATAGATTTCACCACAACGATGGATATTAGCTTTTAGACGCAGCAAAAATCAGTTTTCCAATTCTGGCTTGGCTAGTTTCGAGTCTGAAAAGGCCAGAAAAGGCTGAATCGACTCACACTGCGAACTTCGTTCCTAACTCCAGAGACCAGGGAGCGTAGAGAAAATCAGTGCCGCTCAAACCTCTCCAAAGGAAACTATAAAAAGCGCTTGTGGACCAACCAACCCACTCGCAAATTTGTAAAGGTGAAGGCCAAATGGAAACTAGACAGGGCTGGAGGGCAGCTGCGGACTACTGAGCGATATACACAGGACTAGACACGCTCTCCGTGCCTGGTCCCAACGTCACCCAAAGCTTACCTCCTTGACAGGTGGAAATTTCTTCTTGCATTCCAGGGACAAGGCCCGTAGGTCGCTCTGCATATTCTCCAGCAGCTTCTTCACAGCCTCGGGGCTGTTGGTGCCAGACATGATCCACCAAGCTTCAAGCCAATTTCTGAGCGGCGCAAACGAACTCGGGCACTGTCAGCTGCGTGGGGCGACAGGGCAGCCCCCTCCTGGAGCCTCTGGCCCTTCCGGAGCCCTCCTCTTGGGCTCCGCGGGGACTCAGCCAGGCCTGCGCTGCTAAGACGGAGCGTGCCCGAGCGCCCCCCGCAGCCTCCTCGCAACTCCCCCGGCTCCTCTCCGAGGCGCCCCCCACAGTCAGTCCGTCCCGCTAGGACCCGTCTTAGCGCCGGCCCAGGAGCTCACAATGCGGGCAGGTCCCTCCCGCTACCGCGGGGCCCAGCCACACTGGTCGTCACCAGCCAACCTGGCTAGAAGCTTCAGCGCTGGCTCCCCAAATCCCCCAGATTCGCCGACGCCATTAGCCGAATCGCCCACAATTCCGAGCGCAGCGGTGACACGTCAGCCGCACTTCCGGGCACCAAGGCCACCGCCCCCGCCGCGACCAACCCGGGCAGGCGAGCCGCAGGGGGCGTGGCCAAGGGCGTGGTCACGCCCACAGCTGGCTCTGTTCCGGTCGCGGGCGCTTTCCCCAGCCCCTTCCAGGCATCCGAATAGGATTAGCGCACCGTTTGGCTCCTCAACTTTGGCTTCCTTTTCGGTGACAAATGTCTGAACGGAGCCCCGAGTACTCCTTGGCGTATCTCTTAGGGTATGTTTGTGTAACGTTTTATTTCGGTGTAAACCGTGTGTTTCCTTTTGGAGTAATCTTCATTTGCCGTATCCCTCTTCATTTCTTGCCACCTGGAACCCCTGGGCTAGTGGCCCCAAATCAACGCATACCTCCTGTTAATTTTTTTCCCCCTCTGAGCACCTAAGTTGCAATTTCTCCAGAGTTGTACCAAGCGTACTGGTGCACTTACTGCGGAGTAGTCACTTACTTTTCTAACCTATAAAATGAGAAATAAAACTCCGTCTGTGCCAGACCCCCCGCTGGCTTTCTGTTTCACCCAAAGTAGAAGCCAAAATTCCTCGGTTCACCAATCCCCTTCAACGGCCCATCTGCTTTTCGGCTAAAATGAAAGTTTCAGAAGCTTTGGGATTTATTTATTTATTTTTCTGTTTTCTTCCTTGCTGTATCTCGAATGCCTAGAACAGGTCTTGGCAATAGTAGATGATCAATAAATATTTGCTGAATGAATACCTTACTAAAAGCAGAGGGATTTTTCCCCCCTAATTTCTGCCTTTCTGAGTTATTAATTTTTATCTGATTTTTTAAAATTAAATTTATTGGGGTGACATTGGATAACGTTGTTTCAAGTGTATAATTCTGTAATACGTAATCTATATATTGCAATGTGTGTTCACCACCCAGAGTCAGTTCTCCTTCCATCACCATACGTTTGATCCCCTTTACCCTCTTTTACCATCTTCCTTCCCCCCTTACCCTCTGGTACCCACCATACTTTTGTCTATGAGTTTTTGCTTGTTTGTCTTGTTCGTTTGTTGGTTTTAGTTGTATATCCCACATATATGCATGAAATCATATGGTTCTCAACTTTTTCTGTCTGACTTATTTCGCTTAGCATGATAATTTCAAGATCCATACATGATGTTGCAAATGGCATTATTTCATCTTTTCTTATGGCTGAGTAATATTCCATTGTATATATGTACCATATCCAATCATCTATTGAAGGACACTTTGGTTGTTGCCATGTCTGGGCCACTGTGAAAAAATGCAGCAGTGAACATAGGGGTACATATATCTTTACTGATAAATGTTTTCAGATTTTGGGGTAGATATCCAGAAGAGGGATTGCTGGGTGGTGTGATAATTCTAGTCTTAATTTTATGAGGAACCTCCATACTGTTTTCCATAGTGGCTGCACCAAATTAAATTCCCAGCAGCAGTGTATGAGGGTTTCTTTTTCTCCACAACCTCTCCAACTTGTTATTACTTGTCTTGTTGATAACAGCCATTCTAACAGGTGTGAGGTGGTATCTCATTGTGATTTTGATTTATATTTCCCTAATAGCTAATGAAGCTGAGCATTTTTTCATACATCTGTTGGCCATTTATTTGTCTTCTTGGGAGAAGTGTCTGTTCAGGCCCTCTGCATGCATAGATAGATAGATAGATAGATAGTCCTTTATATATTTTGTTAAGTTCTTATTTATTTTGGATATTAACCCCTTATCAGAGGTGTTATTTGGAAATATCTTATTCCATTTGGTTGTTGCCTGTTTATTTTGTTGATGGTTTCTTTTGTTGTGCAGAAACTTTTTAGTTTGATATAATGTCATTCATTTATTTTTGCTTTTACTTCCCTTATCTTTGAGGTCAAATTCTTAAAATCCTCTCCAAGACCAACATCCATAAGTTTAGTACCTATGCTTTCTTCTATGCAATTTATTGTTTTGGGTCTTATGTTTAGGTCTTTGATCCATTTTGAGTTAATTTTGGTGGTGTGTGGAGACAGATAACAGTCTAGTTTTTTTGCATGTGGCTAAAAAACCGAGTTGTAATGCCCAAATTAGGCTCCGATATAAAAGCCTTCATTAGGTCTGAAGTGCCATATATATGAGGCCAAGGTAAACAGAAAATCATCTGAGCTCTGAAGAGCTAGCTCAGTATGTTTTTGCCCAAGACATTTTGCAACTATTGAGTAGGAAGCAAAGAAAGGTAGAGCGAAAACCTGAACCAGGGTACAAGTAGGAGATTAAAAAATGAACATCTTCAGACAACTGAGCTGATGACACCTTTTCAGGATGGAAGTATGAACTATGAGATTGTCTGTGGGTGGCAATGTTGGGCAGTAAAATAAGAAGGACTTATACAACAGTACTTTGTAAACTAATTTTTTTTCCTTCTGAGAAGGAACAAAGCAAGCATGGATGAAGGTGACAGATGAGGTAATAGTAGGGTGCTCCCAGAACAGTAATTTGGATCATTTGTGTCTACTACACAACTTCTAGGAAACTTGGCAGCTCCTATGGTGTAAGCTTTATGTATTAAAAGCTGTGGATTTAGCAAAAAAAAAAAAAAAATGCTTAGATCGAATATGTGGCAGACATTTTTCTTCAGGTCCCAGGGAGCTTTTAAAAATGACCTAATAATTGGCCCAATAATCCAGAATCAAGGTCCTGCCCAGTGCCTTTCCCTACTATGTGGCCAATTATTCTTTTGAAATTTAATTTTTTTATTATTAATAACTTTGACATGATTGACTCAAAATCATCTTCCTTAGAGTCTTTTACATCTCTATTATACATAGTTGAGGGAATGCAATCGGAACTCATTAACTGAAAACAATATCTATAACAATTTGAAAAGAGAGATTGTACTGCTTCAGAAACAATGCATGGCTTTATGCCAAAGCAAGCAAGTTAGCAGAGGTAAAAATAATTTTTCGTTCTGTAGGTTAAGAAATGAGTTAAACTCAGGAGTTAGCATTCTGAAACAGAATCATTTCCCTTTTAGTAGCAAAAACAAAAACAAAAACCAAAAAACCCCAGATTATTCAAATACATATTATTGTTCTCAAGTACCTCAAGAAGTACTTTCAAAATTGTAGCACACCTATAAATGGTAAAATGGTTGTCTGTGGCTACAAAGTCTGCCTTCATTGAAAATTACATTAATAAATGCCCAATAAATTGAATCTTGTATTACCCTAAGTAATGCTTTCACAGCATTATCAAGTAGTACTTAAGCCTCAGTCTCTGAAGTCTGAAAGCCCTCAGTTTGAATCTTAGCCCTGTTAGTTTAGTACCTAGGTGACTTGAGCAAATTACTTAACCTCTCTAATCTTCAGTTTCCACATCTTTCCACATCTAAAGGAAAATACGACTGCTTTCCACATGGGGTAGTTCTAATATCTAAATGAGATTTTGCAGATAAAGCACAATGCCTGGCACACATTAACTATTAAGTAAATGTTTTAAACAGGTAGTAAAGGTAACTCTTTGCAATCATCACTCACATTGTCTTTTTATTAACTTTTAAACAGACTTAATTATGAGCACATTTTAACCTTCTATTTGAAAATTAGGAAACCCGTGCCTTCATCTGAGCCTTTGTTATGAATCTTTTAGAAAACGTATCTAACAATGAGCATGTATTCATGTGTAACAAGAAAACTTGTCTAATATCAGTCTGAAATATCTGTCTCAATTTAATGATGAAATATAAATATTACTCAATCTACCTTTCTAGTTGTTCAATCCCTCAGTTTTTACTATAATTCTTTTTTTTTTCTTCTTGGACTTTTCTCTCTTCCATCTACTCCTTAGATATTAGTATTTTTTAGAATTCTATTCTCCGCTTTCTTTTCTTCTTAATTTATTCTCCTGAAGTGATGTTATGCACAGCAATGGCTCGATTACTACCAATGTATTGATACCACCCTTTATTGATAAATACCAATAGAAATGTGCAGATTAACAGAAATACCACAACAGAGACACCACTTGGATTTACTTATCTAAGGGATACAATATCAGCTAAGAGATGAAACTGCAAGCTTCTAAACCTTCCAAATACTCAGACTTTCTGGAATACATAAATCAGACCTTGTGGAAACATCACTTCCCCTTCCGGTCCTAACCTTATATGCACAAAGCTAGACTGTTGCTATACATAGCCATGTTTATAGATCACCTCACCTAGGCCAGGTAGCTTATCAATCTCATGTTAAACAGTGAACAACGTAATAGCTGAGGTACAGTACAGAGGATATTCAGACATGAACATAGCCTTTATTCTCAGCTTCCGTGGGCTAACACAGCTTAGTCCAAGTAAGTTCCTGAAGTTAGGGCTATGGGAATAAAATAAGAAATCATTGCCAGATATCTCTGAAAATCATGAAATCAAGCCCTTATACACAAATGTACAGCCTCCAGAGCTCTTGTGTGAGGTCTAAACGTGAATATTCCACTGCCTACTGGACATCTTTACCTGGAAGTCTCCTTGGCACCTAACCCTCCTCCCTGAAAAGGAGTTGGTCCTTTGTATACATTACATTTCTCAAGGAAAAGCACCACCATCCATCTGGTTGCTCAAACCAGAAAACGAAGAATCAAACTTAACTCTTCCTACTCCCTCATCCAGTACATCTAAGGGGAATCAAATTCGATTCAGTCCACCTTTCTCCATTCTTACTAGCTTGGTTCAAGCCATCATCGCTCTGGCTTAAAACAACAATTTGCAAAATATAATCCCTACCTCTAGTCCATTTTCAATTTATTTTCCACACTGGTCCCAGAGTCTTCTTTCTAAAATGAAAGTATGAAACCCTTTTATGATTTTCTATTATTTTCCAAACTCCTTTACATGATGTACTATATTCTTTTAGATACCTCGAGCAATAGGGGTTCAAAGAAATAACGCATGAGGAAAAAAAACAGGGATAGGAATTTCACAAAGCCAGGCCCTATGGGAATATAGGAAAAGCTTGGCTTCACAGAGCCTAGAATGTAGTTTGGGAACTGGAAAGCCCTGTGGCGTCCATAACTGCTCGATTAATCTCAGTAGCAGGTGTGTTTTGCTTGCTTTCTTCTCCCTCCGCGAGTACTTAAGTATTACCAAGACACATCTATCTACTCTGTGTCTCTGCTAAGATTTCTCCTACTTCTGCCAACCATTTGCGTCACTCCTAATTCTATATGTACAGAGATTCTGCTTTCTCATAACTTCTGCTTCCTCAGGTCTTCGGCTACCTTAGGGCCTCTGCTGCTTTTCTTCTTTCTCTGTGTCTGTTTAACTTGTCTCACTACCCTACCAACTACAACTTTCTTTTTATGTATCACATTCTAATTTCTAAAGAAAAAGAATCCAAGTAGTTCAGGAAACCAAATATAGATAGTGCATTCTGATTTTTCCACGCTTCTTACCAGACCACCTCCTAAGTCACTCAGAAGAATACAGATCAACTGTCGTTGGAGCATGGGACACCCCTGGTTCAAACAGTGGTCCAGGGTGATTGGGTTCTGAGGTCAGGGTAAGAAGTTCACATAGTACAGAACGTGGGCCTCTGTGCTAAAGAAAATATATCCGAGCTCTGTCAGCTGAGAACTGATAAGAAATTTTATTTGCAAATGTGTTTGGAAATGCTTTCTTATGCACTTTTATCAGTAATTATATTTCATGTATTTATAAGTTAAAGTTTTTATGTTTGGAGATTAAAATTGTTGAACTTAATAGCTACTATGAATTTAATTTTAGATTTATTTTAGTTATTTTTTCCCTTGTCATCATTTTCTATCTCTGAACTACTTTTCCTGAAATTAATTCACTTTTACAGTTTTCTTTTTCAAAGAATTTTACTTAAGTAGTCCAGACATGATTAATCTTTAATACCTCATGGTACATGCTGTCTACGTATTTCTTAAAACATACTTTTCAAAGAATCCCATAAGCTTTAATATTCAGAATTAAAAATTATAACTTACCTGTTTAAATTACATACTGATTGAAGAATGTGATGATTTCTTTACAGAAGAGCGAAATGATTACAAAAGACCAATTAGGAGTAGAGAACATATATTTTACTATTTCAAATACCACATTCCTCAATGTGAGAATACGTTGCTTATATATTTCTTATGGTTACTCTCCAAAATCATTTTTCAACATTTTACTTTCTGTCTTTGTTGTAACTGCTTTCAGCACATAAAAAAATGATTGTTACATGTGCTACATCACAGTGAGGTTTGTGTTGTGTGAAATGGCACTAAAAGTGAAGTTACAATGAAGGAAGAGGGTTTCAGCAAGGTAGCCATCTTTACTACAGAACTTCTCTTAGTTCGTCCTTCCCTAACTCACTGTCTCAGTCCCCTACTGGAGTGCCAGTGGTACAGAAATAATTCTGCTATGAAGCGGCAGAAGCAACAGTCACCCCTGGTAGATGCCCTCCCCTCCTAGCAGCTTACAGAATGTTTTATCCAGCAAAGGGAAGAGGGGGCAGTGTACAGATCTGCCAGGTTCTTTCTGCGTCACAGTAGAGATTGAAATACTGCAGCATTTTCAGAATCCAGAGGATCGTAGACTCCTTTGTTCTGTGGTTGTCATGAATTCTTTGGAGATATTTAATATTGACAACAAATTATTTTAGAAGTGTTTTTCCTAATAATTCTGTTGTTTTTACACAAACTTAAGACTTTGTGCTTTATTCTTGCTTTCAACCTTGTTCCTGAGACCAAGACCACATTGTCTGGTCATTCCCAGCTCCTTTAAATCACCTCTCTCATTGCCATGTCTCACACTGAAAACCACACTGATGGAGGCTTCTGGTCAGACTTCTCGTTCATCGTCTTCATTCTGAACTGCTCTTCTGGACTTGGTCCTCACACCTGACTCTGTCCTTTGACCCCAGCCTAAGCTGGCTTCCCTGGGAACAGGCCCTAAAGAGAGATTTGTGTGCAACTAATTTATTAAGGACAAGTTCCCAGGAGAAACCAATACAGAGTGGGAGAAGCAGGAAGTGGAAAGAGGCCAGTCAGGCAAAGCCCCAGTGAGGGCAGGGGAACCTTAGGGAAGCCTCCAGGTAAGGGAGCTATCTCACACACATCAGCCATTGCCAGGTCCTTTGGCTCTCTGTATGTGGGGCAAAGAAACTACAGAAGCCCAAAGGCAGTCTTTTGGAGACAAAGAATGCTGAAAGAAGGGGAGCAGAGAAGGCAGGACACGCTACACAGAAATGATAAAAGGGACAGGGATCTGGACAGAAGGCTCACTACACTGTCTTACTGGACACTGTCATTCGTTACCTCTTCTAGAGCAACTCATCCCTGACACCTCTTATCCCCACCTGCACTACCGGGGCAGTGCTTCTCACCAGGCATACTCGAGCCCAGCAGGTCTCAACTGAGGCAATCCCCTCCCCCTCCCCACACTGGGACATTTGGCAATGTATAGAGACATTTTAGATTGTCACAACTTGGGGAGGGCATAGTAATGGCACCTAATGGGTAGAGGCCAAGGCTCATTGTCATGCAGTGTCTCAGCTCCCGCCCTCGCACAAGAACGCAGGACATGGTGAGGCCAAAAAAGGGACACCAATGGAGCCATGGATAGGGGGTTCATACCACTATAGTCTCGCTGGCGGTTGGGTTGGAGAAACAGGAAACAGGGGCCGTAGTCTGCCATCTGCTTCTCTGCCAACCAATCAACAACCCCACTTGCTAGCTGCAATTCACCGTCCACTTCTCTACCAACCAACCAACCCCTTAGCACAGCCATGGCAGTTACATTAGTGGCTAATGGCTAACCGGTAACAGCTCATGGCCACCCAGCCACAGCAGATGGCCATCTGATTACAGCTGATGGCCATCTAATAACCGAGCCAGCACCTTTCCAAGCATCTTCCGCGAGGGGCCCTGTGTCAAGAACCTGAAAGGTGGATGCAATATCCTGGGCACAGCCAGGTTTTCTCAGGGTACCGCCAGTTTTTCTGGGCACAGCCAGACTTCCTGGGCACAGCCAGGGTTCTCAGGGCACCATACTGGAACAATAGTGGCTCACAGCCAAGGCACTTACATATTCTCGATGGCGGCTGGTCGAGACACAGGAAGCAAACATCTGCCAGTTCCACTACCTGGTGGCACTTTCCCAAGCAAACAGTCAAGTGGTCCATCACATCAGGGATGGAAGGCAATGCCCCATAGTCTACAATCATTTGCCAGGGCTCTGCGTTGGCCTCACAATGTGTGCCCTCTCCACAGGGCGAGGGCTCCAAGTCCTCCCCAACCTGGGGGTGAGGGACAACCTTGACCTCACCTGCAACCTCCACCGAGGACTCAGCAAGCGTTTCCTCCTGGGACTATAAGGCCCGCACCTGAGCTGCCTCAGCAAACACTTCCCAGCCCACACAGCTGCAACAACCTTCGCTTTCTCTGGCCTGTGCTGGTCGGAGAACCATCCACGTCCCCCCCACCCCTCCACAGAGGTCCAACTCCTAAGAACAGTGACCATAGGGTACCACACACTGTGTGGGGGCCACATGTCCTCCTGCCCAGAGTCAGACATCATTCCTACCTGGCCAGAATCCTGCTCGCCGTGCCAGGCATCCGAGTGGGTGGCAGCCCCTGGGCAAGATGTTCACAACTCTAGGAGCCCCCGACAGCAGCAGACCACCAAATGGAAGGCGATGCCTGTCACAGCCAACAGGGAGGTGTGCTATCTGGAGGCTCAAGAGGACCACCAATTCACTGAGGGGTCACGTTTCTCACAAGCAGATCGCGTTTCCTGTTCCCAGCACCACTCCTCCTGGTCTTCCTGAGACTGAGTGTTCATACACACAAACTGCTCCACCGCCCTTCGGAGAGTTCTGGCCGGCACTGTACCCTGCTCGCTGTGCCATGTGTCATGCAGTGTCTCAGCTCCCGCTCCCCGCACAAGAACGCAGGATATGGTGAGGCCAAAAAGGCACACCCACGGAGCCATAGGTAGGGGACTCATACCACTACATTCTTCCTGTAGGTTGGAGACACACGAAGCAGGAGTCGCAATCTGCTGTCCGCTTCTCTGCCAACCAACCAACTCCCTACTGTAGCCACAGCAGTTATATTACTGGCTAATGGCTAATGGGTAACAGCTCATGGCCACCCAGCCACAGTGGATGGCCACCTGATTACAGTTGATGGCCATCTAATAACCCAGCCAGCACCTTTCCACGTGAGACCGAGAGCCTGGAAACTGCTCTCTGGGACCCTGTCCTCACACTCATGCTAAACATTTTACAAAGCACAGAGCAGCCCTCCTAAAAAAGAATTATTCAATCCAAAATGTCAATACTGCCGAGGTTGAGGAACCCTGCATCTAGCTTCAGTTTTGGTAGTTACTTCATTGCTTTGTTCCCTATGTTAGAAACCCTGGTTTCTAACGTGTGGTACCCCCAATTCTCTGGGATTATTCTTATGAATCCCCAACCTCTCCTCAGACTGAATTAATCCCTGAACCCCAGCTTCATGGCATGCCCACCTGCCTGGATCTCAGAATATTGTCTGCCCTTAAGTCCCTGTATCTAGGAGCTTTGTCTGCCCACATGGCTGAACAACCAGTTCCTCTGGCTGGATTTTCTTGAGGGCGAGAAATAGCTATCATCCTGAATATTAATATCCTGTGCTGCTTATGAATCTGCTCTTGGGTATCAAATGGCACCTCCTTGTCTAGACTTCTTCCTATGGCTGATGTTTTAATCTGTTCTCTCCTGGCAGGTTCTTCCCACTTCTCAACCTACTGCTCTTTCACCAAAAACACATGTAGTTTCCTACTCCCATCTTTCCTGGTTCGCCTTATCTCAGTGCAGTCAACACATCTCTGTCGAGCTGCTTGACTGCACACCTCAAAGTGTGCTTTAGAGTTCAAAGGCATGTCCCATGAAACCAGAGGAAATCAAGGTGGATTAGCTAACTGGAAAAATCAGGAGAGAAGTGGTCCACGCAAAGCAGCATTCTGACTAGGTTTGTCTTATAAGTGCTCCTCTAAGTCTGAGGAGAGGTAATAGTTACTATTGACGGAGCAGCTATGTGGGAGGGTCTATACTAAATGCATTTACTATCTCATGTAATTTAACCTTTGCAAAAAATCCTGGGAATTAGGAATTACTGTTTCTACTTTAAAGATGAGGAAACTCAGGCTCAAAGAGATCGACTCACTTCATGAAGATCTAATCAGTAAGTGGGGAGTCAGAATTTCCTCTCAGGTTTTTTGACTCTAAAATTTGTGCTTCTTCATCTGTATTTCAAAGTGTCAAGTTATCCCGTGAAAAATCTGGTAATGCTTGAGACCTGTCTCCTCCCTTAACCTATTTCTAAACATCTTATTGAGTACACCCTTCCTTTCAGATTGATTATTTGCTTAGAAACAAAGAACTTTAGGTTTGTCATAAGACTCAATACATTTCCCTGTGGGAAATAACATATATCCCATTTATTAGGTTGGTGCAAAAATTAATTGCATTTTAAAAGGTTAAAAGTAATTGCAAAAACCATAATTACTTTTGCACCAACCTAGTAATTGTAAGGTTATTTTTATGTCTCTGTGCTATACTATAAGCTTTTTAGGGGAAATGCCTTTGTGTTGTTCATAGCTGTACTTCTGGCATAAATATACGAAGCTTCAGTAAACATTTGTTTAGTTAAGTGGATTCTTGTCCTCAATCATAGAAGAATAAAGGTACTGAGAAAGTTACCAAGACAAGAATTCAAGCAAAGGAAAACAAAATAAGGGACTAGATAGACCCACTGGGCAACCTGCACACACAGAGAAGACTGCAATAAACCTGGTAGAAGTTCCGGCTGCTCTTATATGTACCGGCCACCATACATCTTTTCCCAAACAGCTGCTTCCTTCCCTCAAGAAATATTTGTTGAGTGAGTGAATGAGTGATTGAGTAAATGATGAGATTTTAAGACCTCAACTGTAAAAATTCCTGGCCATTATAAAAACAACTGGTTTGTGCCAGAAGTAAATGTCTCAAGTCTTTGACATATAACTTGAATAACAAAAAAGAATTCTTGACATCAACAAAAACAATGTAGATTCTTGACTAAGACTTGGTTACTTTGCATGCAGTAATAGATGACTTGTCTAACTTCCCTCTCCCTCCATCTTCTCCTAGTTCTCCCACCTCCAGTTTTCAATAACAAGCAAAGCATGTTATCTGCTCTGTACAAACAACAGGGAGAAAAAGGTTTTAAAGACAGGATTTAATGTTTTATTGGTTCCCTTCCCTTAACAGTCCCATTTCCCAGGTGCCGCCGTTACAACTTGCCAGACCTACATCTAACAGCCCCACCTTCAGAGTCATCAGTAACAACAGGTACTGCCTTTATTTCCCAGCAATTGATATTTTCTTTTCTTCTAACATTTCCATTTTAATAGTACATATATTCTGATCCATTTCAAGACACAAAGCAAGATCTTTGTAGAGTTATAAGGGATTAGGGCTAGAAAGGACATTAGCGATCATCTAACCTGCTTGTTTTACAGAAAAGCCCAAGGCCACAGATGACCCAAGCTAGTTACTGATGATATAATAAATATAAAATTCCTAGAACACTGCTTGCAATATCACTGGTACTCAAAAAGCAGGAGCTCCGTGTCCTCCTAATACACAGCCAAGAATAGCCAAGGAATATTTTCCCTCACTGCTTTAAATAAAGCGCATATTTAATTAAAATTAAATGCACATTTTAATTTTAAGACATTTGTGGGCACCTGGTTTTATTTTGTATTTAATTATTGGCGAGTCCAGACGTTAGTCAAAATGGTGGAGCAGGGAGCTCCAAGGGCACGTCCCTCCACAGAGGCATCAAAACAGTGAATAAAACTCAGAATCAACTTTGCCAGAACTCTGGATAGTCAAAGATGTATAGCAACCAAGAGAACACTGACTCAAGAAAAAACGTGAGTTAATCCACTGGGAGAGGTTTGTGGTATTTTAACTTAGTCTCACCCCACCCACCTCCCCAGCATAGTTGTGGGTCTTCTAGATGGCAGTTCACGTGCCTGGTGTGAGTACCTGGTACTGGGGAGAGTAAAATGGGCCTTGTTCCCAATGAATTGTGTTTCGCTATGCTCTGTCTGGGAGTTCCCTGAACGACTGACACAACACAATTGCCTTTGTTTTGCCTAACTCAGAACTCTCTCAAAACGGAAAAGCAGCTAAGTGAGGGCATTCTTTGAAAACACTGAAAGGCAAATGAACAAACTCAGGAATCTTTCTCTTGAATATATAAATACAGTCTAAATATGGATCTATGTATAAATATATATTTACACAAATTATATATTACACTATATATACTATAAACATAAATGTAGTTTACATATATATTTAGACTACACTTATATATTCATAGGCCTAAGAATTTATGTATTTAAACTGTAAACTTCCAGACTGCTTTACAGAATGGGTGAATGAATCTCATCTTTCACCAGTAGCACATGAGGGTTCCTGTATTTCCACCTTCCCACTGACACTTCAGCAAAGAGATAGTAAGCACAAATAAGGACATAGAAACCATTAAAAAGAACCAGTCAGAAGTAAACAGTGCAATAACTGAAATGAGAAATACACCAGAATGAATCACCAGCAGACTAAATGAAGCAGAGGATTGCATCAGCGATTTGGAAGACAAGGTAGCAGAAAACACCCAATTGGAACAGCAAAAAGAAAAAGGAATCCCCCCCAAATTCAGGATAGTTTAAGAGACCTCTGGGAAAACATCAAGTATAACAGCATTCACAGAGGTACCAGAAGGAGAAGAGAGAAAGCGAGGGCCTGAGAACCTATTTGAAGAAATAATGACTGAAAACTTGACTAACGTGGCAAAGGAAACAGTCACACAAGTCCAAGAAGTGCAGAGTCCCAAATAAGATGAACCCAAACAGGCCCATACCAAGACACATTATAATTAAAATGCCAAAGGTTAAAGACAAAGAGAATCCTAAAAGCAGCAAGAAAAAGGCAACCAGTAACTCATAAGGGACCTCCCGTAAGATTGTCAGCTGATTTCTCAGCATAAACTTTGTAGGCCAGAAGGGAGTGGCAGAAAATATTCGAAGTGATGAAAAAGCAAGGACCTACAACCAAGACTACTGTCTGTACCCAGCAAAGCTATAATTTAGAATTGAAGGAGAGAGAAAGAGCTTCCCAGACAAGAAAAAGCTAAAGGAGTTCATCACCACCAAATCAGTATTACAAGGAATCTTTGAGGGAATTTTTTAAGACGAGGGGAAAAAAAAGGTGAAAATTATGAATAATAAAATGGCAATAGCTACATTTCTATCCACAATTACTTTCAATGTAAATGGATTAAATGCGCCAATCAAAAGACACAGGAAGGGTGAATGGATAAGAAAACAAAACCCTTACATATGCTGCCTACGAGAGACTCCAGATTGAAAGATACACACAAACTGAAAGTAAAGGGATGGGAAAAGATATTTCATGAAAATGGAAACAAACAAAAAAGCTGGGGTAATGCTACTTATACCAGACAAAATAAACTTTAAAACAAAGGCCATAATAAGAGACAAAGAAGGACCCATTAATCCCACTTCTAGGTATTTGTCTGAAGAAACCTAAACTCTACTTCGAGAGGACATCTGTATAATCATTGAAGCACTGTTTACAATGGCCAAGAGTGGAGGCAGCCTGGGTGTCCATCAATGGATAAAGAGTAGGTGGTACATATATACAATGGAATATTGCTCGGCCATGGAAAGGAATAGGTTCTTGCCATCTGCAGTAGCATGGATGGACCTGGAGGGTGTTGTGCTGAGTATGTCAGACAGAGAAAGACAGATGCAATGTGATTTCACTTACATATGGACTCTAAACAACAAAATAAACAAAACAAACAAACTCAGGATACAGAGAACATTTTGTTGGGTGCCAGATGGGAGGGGGTCTTGAGAGTGAGTGAAAAAGGGGAAGGGATTAAGAAGTACGAATTGGTAGTTACAAAATAGTCATGAGGATGTAAAGCATAGGGAATATAGTCAATAGATGGTAATAACAATGTATAGCGCCAGGTGGGTACTAGACTGGTGAGGGGGATCACTTCTTAAATATTTTAAATGTCTAAACATTATACTGTACACCTGAAATTAATATAAAATAATACTGACTATCTAAAAAAGGAACACCTTTGTATCCACCATTGACATTAAATAAAACAGTATCAATTAATTAAATAAATGAATGAATGAATGAATGAATGAATGAATGAATGAGTTATTCTTTACTCCCCTTAGCTGCATGATTGACCTTGGTTTTATTTTTATTTAATTATGAGTTTTCATTGGCCCTTTCAAACCATTAGGAGGCATCTCCAAGACCCACAAGAAATTTGACTAATTGATAAAGGTCTGAAAGTCCTGGAGAATATGCCTCTAAACCTAATCTGAATTGTGTAGAAAATTGGTTTTTCATGGTTCAGGGAAGTGCTTTATTATATAGGGCAGATTGAGACCAATGCTTCAAAACAACTTGTTGAGGAGGAACAATTGAGGTCCTTCAATTTTCCTTCCTTGAGATCCAAATACCAGAGAAGTAGGGCCAAGGTCTCCAGTAATTGCAGGAACCTGGGGAACCAGCAAAGTAGGAACAGGTTTGGGGAAGGGTGGGCAGATACGAGGAGCCACAGGACATGGCAGAGAGGGAGACAGGAAGGAGTTTGGAGTTGCAAATGGATTAGGAAAGGAAAAGGAGGCAGGTATGAGTGTCTTTGAGGTTGGAGTGGATGAGGGAGTAAGGGTTGAGGAGGACAGGTGGATCCTTGAGAGGTTAAAATAGCTTCCGGTAAAGCAGACTGAGATTGTTGAGTGGCATGGTTAAAGTGAGAATGAGAAAGCCACAAATTCTTCCTACTAAGAGAAATAAGTAGAACATTATTTAGAGGGGGTTTTGGATACTTAGAATTCAAGGGCCTCCCATAGATGAACCAAGCTGAGGAGTTCCCAAGAACTCCAGAGAGAGGACGTTGTACCTCCAAACTATCCTTTGTAAAATGTTGACATTTTTGGCGATATTAGACTGCATTCATGCCATACCGATGGAGTATACTGTCAGGAGGAGAGGGGCCTGATGGAGTGAGAATTACTCATGAAAATAGGCTACCATTCAAATATACAAAAGAGACCTCACAAAAGATCTAGGAGGATTCCCACTCAGCAGGAAAGAGCCAGGAAGAATTTCACTCAACGGAAAGGGATTGAATCCTCAAAAAAACCAAGAAGACTTCCACTCAGGAAATTTCTCTTAGACAGAAAAGAGCCAGGAAGAGTTCCTCACAATATAGAGTCAAGATTAAATAAATGCTCGCTCAGAAAGTGCCAAATAGTGTAGCGGTTCCTCAAAAATTACAAACAGAATTATCATATAACCCAGCAATTCCTCTCCTGTGCATATATCCAAAAGAATTGAAAGCAGGGTTTCAAAGAGATATTTGATTCATAATCATAGCATTATTTATAATAGCCCAAAGGATGGAAGAAACCTAAATGTTCACTGATGGATGAATGGATAAAGAAAATGTGGTATACACACACAATGGAATATTATTAGCCTTAAAAAAGGAAATCCTACCACATGCAACAACATGGATGAACCTTGAGGGCATTATGCTAAGTGAAAACAGCCAGTCACAAAAGGACAAATACTGTATGATTCCACTTATATGAGATATCTAGGGTCGTTCAATTCATAGAAACGGAAAGAATGGTAGTTGCCAGAGGCTTACAGGGGAGAGGATATGGGGAGTTGTTGTTTAACTGGTATTGAGTTTCAGTTTTTCAAGATGAAAAAGTTCTGAAGATTGGTTGCCCAACGTGAGTATACTTCACACTCCTAAACTATGCACTTACAATGGTTAAGATGGTAAATTTCATGTTGTGTCTATTTTACCACAATTTCTTTTTAAATTTTTAAGAAGAGCCAAGGTAACTCTTGTCCAGGATGATTACTAACCAAACAGAAAAGAATCAGGAAGAGCCCCATTTAGCAGAATCAAAGTAATTCCTTACTGTGTTACAAACAGACATATATCTGGATAATTGAATTAGGAGTTGTCACTTACCGCTGTGTGTGTGTTATTATGTCCCCTCAAAATTCGTATGTTCAAGTCCTAAGCCTCAGTAACTCAGAATGTGACTATATGGAGATAGGCCTTTAAAGAGGTAATTAAGGTAAAATAAGGCCACATGGATGGGCCCTAATCCAATATGACCAGTATCCTTATAAAAAGAGATTAAGACACTGACACAACAGAGGGACAACCTTTGAGGACACAGTGAGGAGGCAACCATCTGTAGGTCTAGGAAACAGGCCTCCAAAGAAACCAAACCTGTGGATACCTTGATCTTGAACTTCTCAGCCTGCAGAATTGGGAGAAAATACATTTCTGTTGTTCAAGCCACCCAGTTTGTGGTATTTTTTTATGGCAGCCCTAGCAGACTAATACACTGTGGATCTCCATTTCCCCAGCAAGGAAGGACTCAAAGCATCCAAGAAGCCAACATGAATACCTGGCAAGAATACTTCTTAACAGTCTTTCATTCATAGTAAGATATATAATATATATACATATACACACTCACACACACACACACACACATATTTTTTGCTTGTTGATTCATCTTCTCATTTGGCATGGAACTTTTTTTCTTTTTTGCTATAATTTCTTTCTTCATTAAGAGAGGTATCAGTTGAGTGCGGTGTGAACGTGGGGGAGCAAAAGAAAACAAGGAAGAATGTGACCGTGAAGCGAATGCTTAGTCTCAGAAATCAGAGGCTTAAAGAAAAGGATAGATTAAAACCTAAAAAGAAGAAAAGAATGATCCCAGTGCACTCAATGATCCCAACACCCTCCCTGCTTATTCTTCCAGTATAACACACAGCTGGGCCCACCTTCCCACATCCTGGTTGATGCCAATTTTATCAACTTTTCCATTAGAGCCAAACTACACTTAGTGTAGTCAGTGATGGACTGTCTATATGCCAAGTGTATCCCTTGGATAACTGACTATGTAATGGCTGAAATTGAGAAATGGGGACAAATGTATTGAGTGGCTCTAAGGATTGCCAAGGATCCAAGATTTGAACGATTACCATGCACACACAAAGGAACCTTTGCCGATGACTGCTTAGTACAGAGAGTAACTCAGCACAAGTGTTACATTGTGGCCATGCTTGATTGGGGGGCAGGGGTCTTAAAGAATCAGGAAGATCCCCTGGAGTTCCCATCATGTACCTTTCTAACCACAGGTACAACACTGAGCGGATGCCAGGTGATTGTGGAGCCCCTCGGTTCTAATCCTTAAAAGACAAAATTCCTCTGCTTTCCTTCAACCAACTTTCTCTGTTGCCAGTTTATGAAACATGCTACAGCATGAATTATTATTCTGCTTACCCATTGGCTCTGTTCTGAGCTAAGAATGGTGAGATACACTTCTTGATGTTGTTTTGAAAATGATATTTTTGTATCATTTAAAAATTTGTATCTTTTTATAAATCTGATAACTGGTCACCAAAAAAAAAAAAAAAAGGTATCAGTTTCCAACTAAAGAATCTATAATTAATGCTCTGGAAGTCTGTTGTGAATTAGTAGCCGCCTCTCTTATATTTTCCATCGCTTGGTAAATTTTGGTTTTGACAGATGAGAGGGATGACTGCTCACTGAAGGATGTGGAAGGTGATGTGTAATCATTTTCTGGAGTAGTATATGCTCTGGCTTTATACAGAGCTTTGCAATCTGAATTTATATGTTGTTATTCACTACTTTAAGACCACCATGTTTACTCATCACTGTATAGACCATTCTGAGGGCTAAGATTTATATAATATAAAAATAGTATTGTGAGAATTTTGTCAATGGAGAAATGAAAACAAACTGAAAAAATACAGTCTGCCAAATGTACACCAAACTGTCAACCAGGTATTTTATCCTTTACAGCAAAATTGCCTTTTAGCCAATTAGTTGTGTGGCAAAAATGCTTGTGGCAAAGATGTTTCAGGTGAAACTATCTAGAACCCCAATTAACAACCCCCTTGGATGCCGCTCTAACTCTCTTCCATTTGACAACCTCTTGATAAGAGGTACCTACAGAGTCCCATCGTCACTCACTGCTGTGTCCTCCTCTCCCTCATTCCACCCTGAGTTCCCAATGGCCTCTACCCTTGCATCTTGGCTTTCACGCCCATGACCAGCCCAGTCCTGCTACCAGCCGCCCTCTACACTGGCCCCACATTCATACTCCCATTTTCCCTACTCACGTCAATGGCCTTACCTCCTCTGCTTCCAAGGTATCCCTTGCCATGAAGCTCTGTTCATTTTCTACTTATTATCTCCTGTACCAGTTGTCTTTGCCACCAGAGTCCTCCCTGTCATTGGACCCCAACTCTCCTCATCTCTCCCTTTTCCCGGTCTCAAATCTGGGCTCCTCTCGTCACTGGAGCATTTGTTACCTCTGGACCTGACCGCTCCCTCACTTTTCTTGCGTTTATCCTTACCGCTGGCACCTCTCTTACAGCAGAGTGGTTTTTGCCCCATTTTACAGTTGTAATGGACTTTCGTTTACCCTCACGGCTTGCCTTTTCCGATCTCCAGTGAGAGCACACTCAGATTCTTGGCCCCCTGTCCTTTACCAGACCTCCCTGCATCTCTGAACTACGTCTCCTCACCTGACAGCACCCTTTCTCAGAACATAAACCTCTACCAATCATGCCCCAACTCATGAATCCCAGGGATTCTTTGCTCTGTTTCTTCTCGACCACCAATCCTCTCTACACGACCACCAGCAGCCTCTACTTTCACTGTGACTCAATCTGAGTCAACCCTCCATATCACATGGAGCTCAGCTCCATGCAAGCCTTCTGACTGGTCTCTTCTTTCCCAGCCAGCTCAGGCATTGTGGGCCAAGCCTGGTCCCCTTTCAGCCTCACCAAGGAAGGGGAGCATCCCCTCTGAGCTCAATTTTCGTGTCTGGAAGAAGTTGGTGGAGAAGCTTTAGCTATTTCTACCATGGTCAAAGCAGCCTGGGAAACAGTTGAGGAAAAGACCTCCATGTTTCTCAGCCACAATTGGAAGGCATCCCAAGAGTTTAAGAGGAAAACTTGAAGGTGAACAAGAATAAGAAGAGGAGGAGGAGGAGGAACAAAAGAAGAGGAGGAGGGAGAAGGGAGGAGGAGGAAAAGGAGGAGGTGGAGGAGGAGGAGAAATATTATCAAGGAATTTAGGGATTTCAGGGTGTCAAAGAGACTCTGGAAATTGTCAAATCCAAATAGGCCCTTGCTTCTCAACAACTATCAGGAGACTTTGTAAGAACTAGTGACCCAGGAAATTAGCATATGGTAGCTAGGCATGTATGTGGTCTCGAGCCTTCAGTAAGCAAGGAATTCCCCACACCACTAAGCATGCTGATTAGCAAGATCAGATTCAGGATAGCCATGCTTTAGAGAGCTGCTTCCTGGTAACACTGGACACAGAGCCTGAGAACCAGCCCAGGCCTGTTTGACTGCATTGTCCCTAGCCTCAGACAGACTGATTTCTGCGTCTGAGTGTCATCCCAGAGTGGGGCCAGTGGAGACCTGGCATTTCCCAGGTGCTTGCTATTGACAGGGAGGCCTGAGAGAGCACCCTGTACCTGTGAGAGCATGCTAAACTTTAGGCTGCAAGAAAGAGCCAGAAAAAGAATGCAATCCTGATGAAGACACTAGGAGCTCCCAAACAGGAGGCCGCGTAGGGGTCACAAAGAGGTAGAGGATCCCCAAGTCAGAGGGGAGAAAAAACCTACCCAAGTCAGTGAATTACCTGAGATTTTGTGAGCAAGACCACCCCACTCCTGCCACAGAACACACAGGGTCCTTCCAAAGGAAAATGGAAAAGCAACATACTCGTAACAAGCTATTTTCAGTGACTTTGGTTTCAGGAAAAAAGGCAAGGGGAAGGGAAAGCCCACTGCAAACAGTCCAGTCAGTACCAGCTTCTGTGAGAAGCCCAAGGTCAGATGAATGTAGAGCTACATGGGTTTTGGGGATTCTGAAGCTCAAGGGACACATGCAAGTTTTGGGGCTGAATCTTGGAAAGAAACAAGGTCTTAGGCAGACTTTTCCAGCATTTGAAAAAAGTCAGGACAAGGAGGAACTTCAGGTCCAAGCACAGTTTTTCGATGGGAAAAGCTGTTATCTATAAGGCCCCTTCCTATCCAGATCAAAGGAAATGGACCAGTGCCATGTCATGCAACCATAAAGCAGGCTCTGAGGATGGAAGTTGTCCTAGCAGGGACGGGGGTGACGAAAACCCTTAGTGTCACCCTTGCAAAACTGTCAGATTTCAACGATCAAACAAAGGGATAACAGGTAAGTTCCCTGGAAACATACAAGAAACCCAACTTTTTAACACCGCTGAATTGGGTCTGACTTCTGGGAATACATGGCCCTGTTGTAACAGCTGTGAGTGCAGAAAGCTGAGATCAGAGAGCAAGACTTAACCTTTCAATGTCAACTGGACATGTCCCCATCATATCCACAGCCCCTGCAGGATGTGTTTCCCTGGGAAATCCAATATGGCCTTCGCTCTAGTCTTTACAAACTTCTTAAGCAAAAACTAGGGAAGTTAAATAACAAGCCCAAGATTACCCAGCTGGTGAGGATTCACATTCTGAGAGTATGTCTTTCTTTCCATCCCTGTCCCCGGTTGAGATTATTTGCTGAATGTAAAGGTAGAAAATTTTGTTACTTGGGTTCTAAGAAAGCAGCCAAATTTTTGTGGGAAAACAAAATTGACAGTCATTATCAGTAGAAACTTATTCCAATTTACCAGTTTTACCATAAGAATACCAATAGTCATTTTGCTATATACCAATTCTATAGCTTAAAAAATTAAAAGAATTCACAAATCAAATTAGAAGCACTTTTTTTAATGGAGGTCTTGGAAAAAATCAGAATATAGTAATTTATACAGCTGGACACTCTTGCCCTCTGCTGGCTAGAATTCACTGCAATCTGACTATCTCAGGTTAATTGTACAAACTTGGTTTATCTTCCAACATTTCTAATAGAAGATAGCCAATTCTTCCTGTACGTTGACCAGGAAATTTCTTAGTTTATTTCCTGCAAGAGACAGAGAAAGAGAAAGACGGAGACAGAGAAGGAACAGAGACAGAGAAACAGAGAGAGACAGAGAAACACAGAGACAGAATAAGTAGACACAGAATACCTTACATTTCTGTCTTCCCCTCCCCCTCCACCTTATTGCATTGCAATAGCCTGCTCAAGTCATGATTTGTTTCATCATACTTTGAGAAGACAGAGACAATTCTTTTCTGATTCAAAATATAATCACCAGCCTAAAATAGTATCTGATACATAGAAGGTGCTCAGAAAATATTTGTTGAGTGAATGAGTGGCAACCAGAGAGAAAACAGAAGAGGGATTGAGAGAGAGAAAGAAGACAGACAAGACCTATACTTTCAAGGACTCTTCCCACCTCTCTTTGAGAGAGAGGTTTATTTCAGAAACAATAGTATCACACTTAACCGTGTTTCCCCGAAAATAAGATCTAGCTGGACCATCAGCTCTAATGCATCTTTTGGAGCAAAAATTAATATAAGACCCGGTATATATTATATTATTATATTATATTATATTATATTATATTATATTATATTATATTATATTATATTATATTATATTATATTATATCCATTTAATAATATAATGATATAAGCATTTTACAAATATTCGTATATAATCCCTATAACGATCCTATAAAATAAACACTATTATATTCATTTTACAGATGAGGAGACACAGCAGGAAGAGATTAAGTTCAATTTTCCAAGGCTAAAGAGCTACTAAATGGTGGGGATAGGATTTGAACCCAGGAAGTTTGGCTCCACAGTTCACATTTTTAACCAGCAGCACAGTGCCTCTCCAGGATAGAGCAGAGATAGAAAAGAAAAATACCTTCAGGAGTATTGTACCATTCTTTCTATGGAAGTCCCCTGCCTGCTAGAACCTATTTATATCAGAGGTGACATCATTATAGCAGGGAACCAAATTCATCAATCCAGTACTTTTCCCACTTGATTACTAAAGAGGAGCTAATCACATACGTGGGTAAAGCATACACGGAGTGGAAGAGGAAACAGAACAGTCTTAATAAGTCTTAGTAGTTTTTTATAATAAAAAATTTAAAAAACCTTTCTACTTTCAACGATGTATAGATCATCTAGACAGAAAATCAATAAGGAAACACTGAACTTAAACTACACATTAGATCAGATGGACCTAACATTTACTTTATATTTCATGTAACAGCAGCACAATACACATTCTTCTCAAGTGTATGTGGAATAGTCTCCAGGGTAGATCGTATGTTAGGACATAAAGCAAGTCTTAATAAATTTAAAAAGATTGAAATCATATCAAGTATCTTTTCTGATTACAGTGGTGTGAAACTAGAAATTCATTATAGGTGGAAAACTGGAAAATTAACAAATGTGTGGAGATTAAACAACATGCTTCTGAACAACCAACGGTTCAAGAAGAAATCAAAGGAAAAATAAAAAATATCTTGAGACAAATGAAAATGGAAGCACAGTATACCAAAACTCATGGGATGCAGCAAAAATAGTTCTAAGAAGGAAGTTCATAGTGACAAATGCCTCCATTAAGAAAAAAGAAAGATCTCAATAATCAACCTCACTTTATACCTCAAGGAAAAACAAAAAGAGTAAATAAACAAAGCCCAAAGTTAGTATAAGAAGGAAATAAAGATTGGAGTAGAAATAAATGAAATAGAGACTAAAAAGATGGTAGAAAAGATCAGTAAAACTAAGAGCTGGTTCTTAACTCACCAAGAAAAAGAGAGGACTCAAAATAAAATCCGAAACGAAAGAGATGTTACAACTGATAACAGAAATACCAAGGATCATAAAAGACTACTATGAACAATTCTATGTGAACAAATTAGAAAACCTTGAAGACAAGTGACATGAGAAATATGGCAGCATGCGGGGTCCCCCCTTGATCTCTCCCCTGAAAGTTACAAGTTGAACAGCTATAATTCAACAACGGACTCCCTGTGTAACACACAAACACATCTGAGAGATCCATGCATCGAAACATCTAAAGGTGGGCGAATGGGGTGAACAGGGGAGGAAGGAAGGGAGAAGTGCAGAGGTGGGGGCCATGAATGCACTGGAGCTCATTGTGGTCCTAGAGGAGGGGACGACTGAGATTTCAGGCGCACACTCTGTGGCCCCGAGCAGTCCTGCCTCAATGATCAGCATATAATATGGCTGAACTAAGACACTGATAGGGGCAGAGACCTTAGGGCAAGGACTGAATACAGAAGTGTGACAACTGATCTAACAGCCCTCACTGACAGGTAGAAAACAAAGCAACTGAGCCTGGCTGCCTCCCCCAACCCTCCCAGTGCTAGTAGCGGGCCCCAGAAGAAACTGTAGCAGTGTCAAGTTAAAGAGCAGAATATCTACAGCCCAGAAAACTGAAGAGAGAGTTTCTGACTGGCAAATGCACAACACAGCTAATTCCAGTGACAAGGGAGGAGATATAGGAGAGAGGAAGCTATGGTCTGGCAGTTGCCATTACTGGGAGGAGAACAAAGACACAAACACACCAGAGGCCTGTCTTAGCCCATCCCGCCCCCACCTTTTGCAGCGGAACCCAATGGCAGCACACAGCTCTGTATCTGGCTGCAGGGATTTCACTGGCTCAGAACCCCATCGTCCACCACATTCTCCCATAGGGGTGATGCCCCGAGACCGAGGGGACTTGGTCACAGAGGAAACACCCACTTCCCCAGGAAATCTATCATGAGAAGCTGGAAAGAGCAATAGAAAATAAAACGCTCCAGTGCTACCTACTGGAAAAACAAAATGAATACTTTACCAAATAGGCTGACATTTTTAAAAAGAACCAAATAGAAATACTGGAGCTGAAGACCTCAATAAGAGAGATGAAGAATGCAACAGCAATCTTAGGAAATAGAGCTGACCAGATGGAGGAAAGAATTAGTGATTCTGAAGACAGAAATCTGGAAATCACGCAGATGGAAGAAGGGAGAGACTTGAGAGTTAAAATAAATGAAATAACTCTAGAAGAACTATCTGACTCCATCAGAAAAAGCAACATAAAAATAATGGGTATATCAGGAGAAGAACGGGAGAAGGGCACAGAGAGCCTATTCAAACAAACAGTTGATGAGAACTTCCCAAACCTATAGAAAGAGCAGGATCCTCGAATCCAAGAAGCAAATAGAACACCTAACTACCTCAATCCTAAAAGGCCTTCTCTAAGGCACATTATATTGAAACTGTCAAAAATTAACGACAAAGAAAGAATTCTCAAGGCAACCAGGGAAAAGAAGACTGTAACCTACAAAGGAAAGTCCATTAGATTATCATATTTTTCAGCAGAAACTCTACAAGCCAAGAGGGAGTGGAATCAAATATTCAAACTATTGAAAAAGAGAAATTACCAGCTAAGTATAATATATCCAGCAAAGCTATCCTTTATTTATGAAGGAGGAATAAATATCTTTCCAGACATACAGAAGCTGAGGGAATTTTCTACAAGTCCTGCATTACAGGAAATACTGAAGGAGGCTATTCAACCTGAAACAAAACATTAAAGGATACAAAACTATGAGTGCGATTACTAAAAGACAGACAGAAGCAGAAAATGGCAACCCCTACACAGAATAGGGCACTATACACTTAAACATAACTTAAAGGGTAAAGGAGGTAAAAACAGAAAGAGAAGAAGACAATTTGCTACTGCAACTCTGAAATGAACTCACAGTACAAATAGGGATAATTTGTGACAACAAAACTATAAAAGGGGGTAAAGGTCTGAATTTGCAAAGTGGAATGGAGATAAGATGCATGCTTAAGGACTACTATATATATGAAACTTTCTTTTACATAAAGTCAAAAATCCAGAACTGACACACATAATATAAAAAAAAGAGGAAAGAGAGGGAAAAAAATCATAGAATACCACCAAACTAAAATGACAGGAACATAAAGGCAAAGAAACAATGGAGACACCGAACTACCAGAAAATGAAAAATAAAATGGCTATAGGAAATTCTCATGTATCAATAACTATATATCAATGTAAATGGACTGAACTCACCAATAAAAAGGCACAGGATAGCAGATTGGATTGGATCAAAAAACAAAACCCAACCATATTCCGCCTTCAAGAGACACATCTTTGCTGCAAGGAGAAATACAGACTCAAATTTCGTGAAAGGGTGGAAAACAATACTCCAAGCACATGGAATCCAGAGATAAACTGGTGTAGCCATATTTATATCTGATGAAACAGACTTCAGGATAAAAAAAAGGTAACAAGAGACAAAGGTGGATATTTCATAATGATAAAAAGAACAATACAAGAAGACATTAACACTTGTCAATATATATTCTCCCAATCAGAGAGCACCAAAATATATAAAGCAACTACTAAAAGAACCAATGGGAGAAACTGACAAAACTGCAATATAGTAGGGAACCTAAATATGCCATTGACAGCTATGGATAGATTGTGCAAACAGAAAATCAATATGGAACTATCAGCCTTAAATGACACGTTAGACCAAATGGACATAATTGAAATTTACAGAACATTTCATCCTAGAACACTAGACCATACATTCTTTTCTAGTGCACAAGGAACATTCTCAAGGATAGACCATATGTTGGGACTCTCCAGTGGAACCATTTGGACCGGAGGTTTTCTTTATTGGGAGACTTGCTACAAATTCAATTCTTCTAGTACCTATAGGACTGTTCAGGTTATCTATTTTGTCTTCAGTGAGCCTTTTTGGTTTTTCTCTTTCATGAATTTGTCCTTTTCATCTAAGTTGTCAAATTTAAAGTTGTTTGTAATATTCCCTCATTCTTGTAATATGTTTATTTTGTAGTGATGTCTCTTCTCATTTCTGATATTGGTCATTTTTGTCCTCTTTTTCTTCATCACTATGGTTAGAGGTTTATCAATTTTATTGGTCTTTTCAAAGAATCAGTGGACTAATTGTTAGCCTACTCTTTTATTTTCTTCCTAAAGAAAGTTTATTGGAACTTGAGTGCAAATGATATTGTACAGTGATAATCACTCTCGTTTGTAAAGAAAGATCATCCCCACATTTGGGTACTACTTTATTAGAAATAACACCTGCTGTATTCTTCATAATGATCCAATCATTCTGAAAGGTAGGTAATACTCAGTGCCAGGAGTGGCTGGCTCATGTGGATGGTGAGTTTATAAATAGCCCTTCAGCACAAGTAAACTGTAGTCTGAGAAAAATCATGTTTGCTCAGCAAATACGCAGTTATAAGGGAGTCTTACATTCCTTCTAATCCTACTTTCACCCCAAGCCCTCCAAGATGAAAATCCTGGAGCTGCTCTAGTTTGGAAATAGAAGAAGTGAGAGTCAGAGAAGTGACGTATGTGCAGAAAAGTGGTAGGCCCAGAACTGAGGTGGTTTAACTCTTGAGCCTATGTGCCAAACCAATCTTTTGTTTATATGGAGGCGTTAGAGGAGAACTTTAAAGAGAGGAACAGAATCTGATTTTTTCTTTTTAATGGAGATCACTGTGACAGAATAGAGAATGGACTGGGACAGGAAGGTAGTAGTGGCCAGGAGACATAATCTTGTGAGTGGATCCGAATGTATATTTTCAAAAGAGATGCTACATCTTGGTCTGCCATGACGTGCACAGTTATTTAATACTGGTTAAATTAAAATGCCTATAATTGTCACTAAATACATCCAAACGCAATCTTTAACTCGAATGATTTTTAGATAATGATTTATGAAATTGGGGGGAAAAGAACATAATCCATGTCTACTGAAGGCAGAGAAAAGGTTCTAAATGTAAAAGCTGTGAAATTAAGCTCATAAGTAGCTTTTAAAATCATATTTGTCAGTATATAACTGGATTCTAGTACCCATGATGAAATTTTAATTTTCAAGCTTACCATCACACCAAGACTTCTGCTCCAAGTCTTCCATAGGAACTAGGAAAAAAATTTATAAACAAATGAAAAAATATTAATTTGACCCATACTACTGATTCTTTTGCTAAAAATGTATGTGTATATATACACTTGAATAACTTCAAAAGCTGAATTTGAATGGAAGCATTGGCGAAGTCTTTTATTAGTGATAATAGAGCCCTGTGATAGAAAATACTGCCTTTTTCGCAAAACCGGGAAGTTTACACCTCCACATCCATTAACTCACTCAGTCCTCGCAAGAAACTTGTATCATTTTATGGTTGAGAAAAGTGAAATGCAGAAGCAAATGACTTGTTTAGAGATGGCTGTGGTAAAATGATTCTAAATATAAAATGTTTCCTACCATATATTTGTCTCCCACCAAAATATTACCCAAGTATCTATGATTATTGATGTTTACTGTGTGAATCTGCAGTATTACCTCAACTCAAATAATAGATACATGGCTCAAAATTGAATGTAATTCTGAGTTGTATAAATTGAAGAGTTTTATCTTATTCAAGCCACTCAATATTTAAGTCTTATAGAAATTCCTACTCAAATTAAAAACTTGTTAATTTTTCCATATTTATGTATTTTTTGGTTTTCTGAGAACAATTCTAAAATAATTCATGTTGTAGGCTGCTTTCTCTTAAGTAATTACAGGACACTGATAATTCATTCTAGGAATTAGGGAGTTTAGGGGATTGACAATGAATGACCTGGGCGTCTTGAGCTTCTTGTGGGAAATGAATTAGGTCATGATGGAATTAATTCTGATGAACTCAGAGGATTTAATAAATTGCCCACTTGATGTTAATAGAAAGATGGTTCTCACTATAAAGAAAATTAAATATTTTCAGTAGTTATATGGAGAACTCAAGGTCAGAAGAAGGCAGGCCAGATGAAAGACTGAAGGCACACATGTAGGGCCAGACATAAGCAGAACACTTCAAATACTTGAGTCTGAATTATTTATAAGCTAGTATACCTAAGAATCAATGCACAGAGGAGAAATAAGGAATTATAATGTGTGTTAACCTACAGTGTCTTTTATAAAGTTTAAAATACTGTAAAAAAAAAGTTTTAATGAGAGACTTCTGTTCAAGATGTTACAAAGTTTAAGAATCCTAAAAGATTTTAACTAAGAATTAAAAAGCAGTGTAATATTTAAGGTTTAAAACAACAGTTTGGTAAATGTTAAGAATTTGTCATTACTGAGAAAAATGTAAATAAACATTATGGGAAAAGACTGTTTGGGGTGTTTCCATGTTTATTGTTTTACTTTTATGTATGTAGATTTAACTCCAGCTGGTAATCGACTTAAAGGTCACAGCAAATGAACTATTTTTTGTTTCACCAAACTATATAGAACAAGCTACAAGTTCCTGATATGAGGGAAAATTCTGAGCAAAATGAGCACCAACTTCAACCATGATTTTCTACAGAACATAGTTAAGTAGCAATACAATTTAAACATTTAAAATAGTTGATTTTTGTGCATATTAAAAATGTGCAGTCTTTTTACAGCATTTCCATTTTAAAAAACAATTTCCAAAGAGATAGCTGCATTTTCAGCTGCTTTATATAAATCACATTTAATAGACATTTCTAGAAAAAAAAATTACATTGAAACCCACTTGACTGATTTTCTCCTGTTCTTTGAGCCTAGTCCAAAATAATATATCAAATTTTAATTTTTCTTGGTTTATCGACTTTCTGGATTTGCTTAATAACCTAGAGTTTTTTCCATTCACTACCCTGGCAATTTCCAGGCTCCCAAAGGCAGAGCTGGGATATAATTAGACAATGGTATGATGTGGGGTGAGAATGCACATATTTGTCAAAAATAATTTTTGTACTGTCTGTTTTATATTATCCATTTTAAAATTCTTTACCCCATCATTAGTGCAAATAAGGCTTGATCAATATTTGAATTTTACCATGTACATTTTATCGTCTCAATTCTGATATTCAAAAACCTATTCTATATAGCTTATTAAAAAATTGAATATAATTAACCCAGTTTTAAATGAAAGTTTTGTTGTCTGAGCTTTTTGGAAATTCCTTTGCTTAATACATAGTAAATATGAAGTAAGCACATGAAAAACATACAGATTGATTTGAAATGCCCCCCCAAACCTAGAATAATGCTTACAAGAAAAATTATATGTATTTTTCATTAGAAAAATCTGATAATAAAACAATATAGTATAGCTCTGCAATTTAATATGTAAATCAACAAGGATATAAACAAACTCTCCTGTTTTCTTTCTCTGTCCTCTAGCATTTAAAATAATTATTGGGGAGTTATCAACAAAATTATATTTTCAAGAGAATCTGGCTCAAAGAAAAACAAGTTTCATTGTAGAGCAAAAAATATGAATAAAGATTTCCAGTACTCTTCTTTGGCTCCAAAACAGAAATTTATTTTACTTCTCATGCCTCTGAGATTTTAGAGAAGTTATTATCCCTTTCCATAATGCACAACAATGCTTCACATTTCTATCTTAAAAACTAAACTGGAGAGAATGTGCTCATCCACACTGCACAAGCAAAGATCAGAAGCTTATCAAACAGGAAGGGTGGGAAGCAGGCAGTAATGAAATGCATTCTCTTTAAAAAACTTAAATAAACGGACTAAAAGTTGGCCTGCTTTTCATTATCACCAGGCACCAATGATACTATATTCCTCCTCTCTGGGGTAGAAGGCTCTACTGGATGCCACCCTCCGAGCCCCCTTTTGGTAAGCCACTGAAGGAGACTCCCCTCATTTGGTCTCACAGGGTCCTGGCTTCCTTTTTATGTCTTCACCTTAATGAAACTAGCTGACGAAAAAGCACTGTCCTCACACTGTATCAATCAGTGGCTTTAGTACTTCCTGATTTTCTTTATGCCCAAATCAGTATTTTGTGTGGTTTCATATCTAGTTGCCAGGAAAGCAAGGATAACCATAGGACTACTAAAAGAAAACGGATTATAAGAGAAAGCAAGACATTTAAATAAAGCATCAGACTGCAGCTTTTGCACAAAGTTTACTTAAAACTGAATTATAGGTGAAGAAGCAAGTCCTGAAAATCAGGGTTGCATCTGGGGAAATGTAAAGAAGAGCACGTTTGAGTTGGATGAACAAGAAAAAAGAATGCCATCTGACATTTAAAATGTAATTAAAATTGTAATAAATGTACATATGTTGAATTAAGTTAATTTTAAAAGGCAAAGGTTGGTCAATATTCCAGCTGGTATGTTTCTTATTAAAATACTGAGCTGAAGGTACTTTTGGAAGCCAAGTGATCGACTTCAAGATGACTTTCTATTTAGACTGAAGAAATCAGTAATGAGTATACCACATAGTTTACAAAGTACCTTCCCATAAAATACATGATCTCATCTGAGTTCTCAACAATCCTGTGAGGCAGACACTACAAGAGTGGGAGGTAGTACATGTATCTGAGGATAAAATACTGGCTCTACCACATAGTAATCATATAAATTTGAGAGTATTGCTTAATTGCTTGATACCATATGGTTTTTCCATATAAAAAATGGGAATAATGACTATCCCTATATCATAGCTATTGTGGGAAAAAATTAAATGAGATTGTATATATATAAAACACTTTAACATAGTACTTGTTCCATGGTGAGTACTCAATAAATGCTATTATTTTTATCATTAATTATTTTATAGGTAAAGAAACAGACTAGGAGAGATTAAGTTCAAAGTCATGATTACTAAGTAGCAAAGCTAGAAGTAGAATTCTAGACTGGATATATTCCTATTACCCTGTATTACCTATGAATACCTAATTTTACAGTATAGATAAGCACTATTTTTAGTTAATTTTTTTGCATCTGGCATTATTAACATCATTTCCAATTAAAAAACACACCTAGTGGGACTAGAAGTTAATTACAGGCATTAAAAAGGAATGGTCTCTATGGACAATTAGGGTGCAGACTGCAATCTACGGCTAGAAAAACTTAATTTTGGCTTTTCTTTAAAACTCAGAAAAAAGAAATATAGTCTATCAGTAGGTAACAGAAAGACTGCAAGCTCTGTGAATGCAGGGATATATGTTTACGACTTTATCTCAATACTAGAGAAAAGTGATTAGTAGGTACACAAACATTAGTTTAATGAATGTTTAAATTTTAAAAATCAATTTTAAACATGTCCTTAAACAGTAGGATTCACTTTGTCTGATGTGCTTTTCTTTCTATTTTTAACGATATGATAACTAAAAAGTCTAGCGTATAGTCACCTACCCATAAAACAGGATTTTTATCAAAAGATTCAGAATAAGAAATAAAAGACTAAATAAGGCCTTGAATAGCTTTATTGAAATCTGTATAAATAAACATGCACATTTCAAATGTAAACCCAAGTGAACTCAAGTGCAGACAAAATTTTAACCTCTGTCATGCAGGAGGTTAGTTTACAATAAAAAAAAAGAAAAGAAAAGAAAGAAAAGAAAGGAAAGAAAAAGAAAAAAAGAACAGACGAAAAAGAAAACCCAAAGCAGCTTTTAAAATACCAGGATGAAAACCAGCTTTAATATCAAGGTATAAAGCAAAGCCATGATCAACATACCTCATTTATCCTGGTCAGATGCATTTTTTTTTTGAACTTTTAAATGCTAACATAAATAAATAATTTACCAAAATGTGCACTCACAGAGTGAACTTTTATGTACAATACACAATTTATAATCTATTGTATTTGATTAGTTCAAGTGAAGAACATTATACTTTTTGCTTTAATAACAGTGGGACACAAAGCAATTTCTCAGGTAGTCGATAATGTAAAATGTGCCCCAGCATTTAGATTTTCTATTAAAGGCAGTATTGTATGCCAATTGACAATACATTCTTTCAACTAGATCAAAGGGAAAAAGCAGCAAATGAAAAATGTTTCAAATGTTCACACATATTTTTGGCATTCTGGATCCTTGAATGTGGTGAACTAAAATCAAATTCAAGGTTTGTATGCTTTATATACTATACAGGTTCAGAGTCTGGAACATGCAAATGCCAATTGTCTTATAGCAAGTTACCTTCTGAGAAAAGCTGTAAGGCTATGGTGATTCCATCAGGAACACACAAAGAAAGTTAACAGACCTACCTTTAAAGCCAATTGTCCATTAATGATTTAAAGGCCAGTATATTAAAAAAAAAATTTTCTCATCCTACGCTTGATGTATTACTATGGATACAGAATACTATTAAGTCTGCCCTTACATTACAATAATTGGAAGAGCTAAAAGTTGCCAAATTACAAAAAAATGGGGTAGAGAAAAACAGACAGCAAAAATTTTAATTTTGGACTAACACCAGATTAAAGATATGCATTTTAAAGCAAGTCAAAAATCTGAATGTCTAAGGAATAGATCCCAATAGCAGTAAAAATACTTACATTTAAATGACTTTAGATGGAGTATGAAATCTAGAACCTGTTTCCACAGTAGCAGTAAGATGAACAAAATATTCTGGATTTTTAATGATACTACAAAAGGAAATAACTTTTTCAAGACTGTTTCTCGTATCATGATTTGTTTTTTTAATAGGCCCACAATGATTACCAGGGATAGTTTGAAAATTTGGTTTTCTAAGAATACTACTGCAGTATTTATGCCACATTGATACTGCAGCTAAATATTATAGTAGTATATATGGCAGCCTAATGTACATGAACTAGATTATCGAAAAACTAAGTTCAGCCATAATTCTTGCAGTATTATTAGAGCAAAATAAATGACCAACATCCACAAATTTAACATTTCTCATCAATTAACTCACATCCAAAAATTAAAGAAAACATAATTCATCAAAACAGCAGCAAACTTAAAAGGGATTTATTTGTGATTTCCTATATATATTTAGCTTGTAAATACAAGACTGTAAATGTATTAAGAGACAATTTCTGTTAAAGTTTTCATTGTGTTTCACTTCAAGTACTGCACAAGTTAAAATCTGATAAAGGATTTACATTCGGTTATCTGAAACTCCCCATCTCAGACTTTTGTTTAATGTGGTGGATAACTTCATCATCTCAATAGATAACCACCAGCAGGAAAGTCTCTCTTTTATGGCTTCTAGGACTTCCATTAGTTAGTGTGCATACAGTTTTCGTTTTCTATATCATTGTCATTATCATTGCTATCTTCGTCACTTTCTAATGGGATGCCTGTGGCAGCTGAAGCACCTTTAGTTTCTCGGTCAAGAGGAAAAAAGCCAGTTCCACTGAAAGTGTCTTGCCTCTGGTAGAAGAGTACATATGCTGCTTTGGACTGTTAAAATAAACAGAGGATGTCAAAAAGGTTATGATTCTCAAAGATCACGTTAAATATGAGTTTTTAGCTGGTAATCAATTTTGGTGACAGAGCATAAATCAAATAGAAAAACCACACATGGTCAAAAGGAAATTACTAAAATTGAATAATACAAAATGCCTTCTATACATAAAGGAAGAATACACAGGAATTAACATTTTTATTCTCTTATAAGTTAGTTGGACAGATAAATAAATGTAACTATTAGGTTGTTGCAAAAGTAATTGCAGTCTGAAAGGTTAAAAATAATTGCAAAACCCACAATTACTCTTGCACCAACCTAATATATCACAGATTAATCTACTCTAACATGAAATAGAATTCTATGCCTACCTTCCTCCAGTCTCTTAGGAAAAGACGAGTTTCTTACTAATACTAATCATTTCTATGTTTGCTGTGCAGTCCAACTTTTCCTACTGTCATAAGGATATTTTGCTCCATCAAACATCACTGTATCTTTAATGGGTCCTTATCTACTGGACTTTGTGGCATAAAAAGTATTCCTCACAGCCAGGCGAGTAGACAGAATAGTCTAATATTCACCATTTACTCTCATGTACACTCAATTCAATGTGACCTGTTGTCCCAATCATTTTAATTAAATAGCTTTCACTAGGGTCAATAACCTCCTACAAATGAATTAAATGAACACCTTTTTCAGTTCTTTTAGTCAATCTCTCTGTAGCATTTAATGCCTTACTACTCTTTCTTGCATCCAAACAGTTTTGGCTTCTATGACACTACTTTTCCTTAGATCTTCTATCTCTCTGGTTTCTTCAGACTTTTCTATGGGCTCATTAAATCCTGACCTTAAAAAAACAACAACAAAAAAAACATGTACTATTCTTAGTTCATAATGAAGAATGTCATCTTTCTTGATCTCAATTTCAAATTTAGCTAATTTCTGCCCCATGTCCCTAACAAGAGTCTTTCCTTTCAGTAATACCAAATTAGCTGCTGTTCCTAAATGCCATGTTTTGTCATGCCTACTTACTTCTGTAGGTACTGGTCTTCTTGTGTAGAATACTTTGCTTCTATTGTCTGATTTACTCCTATTTGTAATTGCAGACCCCTGTTAAACACCACTTTCTCTGTGCAAACTTCCTTGCAGTGTCCTGTCCCCTTAAACCCCAAATCAGTTGAGATAGCTGTCCCCTTTCTATGTAGCCAAGATACTTAATAGTACTTATCATATATAATTGTTGATTTGCTTCTCTGTCATCTTTAGATTGTAAACCTCTTGAAATCAGAGCTATCTGTCTTTTAACCTTGTTTAGAATATTCCTACATATAGGAGGTACTCAAATATTTTTTGACTAAATGACGATTCATTATTTTTAAGATGCAAGGTAAAATCAAATACATATATTGTACATAAACAAGATATATTGTTTATTTACATAAACAGGATATATTGTTTATTTATATAAACAACATATATTGTTTATTTGAAGGCAACACTAGGATATAGGCTATTTCAGGATGCTCTGGCAAATTAAAGAGGAGAACAGAATTGTGAAGTGAGGGATATGACTTGAAATTAGAAGTCTAAATATAAAGTGTAAACGTACTTAACTTAGGCATATAAACATTTAAACAATGTTAGAGTTCAAGTCTTTCTTTGTTCTTTGTTATAGCTATAGGGAGATAAGCAACAGTACATAATTTATATGTATATACATATACGCAGATACATAAGATAAAAATATAAAACATCTATGGAGAAACAATTCAAAATTTCATATCTGTTCATCCAATGACAGACTAAAACTATGCCAATAATTGGCCTTAGAAGTTCATTAATTTATTAAGTTGAAGAATTTAAAGTATTATAAACTAAGAAAAAAGCTAGTCTGTGCCCTCAAGGAATATATAATTTAAACTGGGGAATAAAGTAAAGCAGTTAGTACTCCCACATCAAGAAAAAAACCTCTGTACAGGGAATATCACATGTGCAAATACTCTATTTCTCACTCTTTGTAATAGTGTGATCAATAAGTAAAATCTACAGAAATGCAAAATATATAGAAAAATAAACATTTATCAAGCAAGCCTTAGCTTTCTTCTTAGGATATAGCAGTTATCTTTACATCAATCAATATCTGATAATAAAAATCTGCTCTGATGGGAAGTAAAACAAATGCCAGTATCTTGCCTCCAGCTGTGGCTGATAAACTGCTGCCAAGAGTTTGAAGAGATGTAACTTCCTCATTTTTCTACTATTCAAAAAATATCAAAGTTAACAAATACACAGGGTTAAAAAAAAACATAACTTGTTTTATCTAATTACATCATTTTGAGTTTAAATGTTTGTCATAAAGGATAAGGCTTTACTTTAAAAATTGTACGTATGGTAAGGCCCTTAAAGCATTTTGTTTTTCCATTTTAGCATCTGACTTTAAGTAGTCGATGTCTAGAAATGTCTGAACCTATTTTTCCAGAGGAAATTTTTTATTAGAATAATAATTTATTATTTTTCTTAGAAAACCCCAGTTATCATGTTGAAAACTACCAGAAAAATTTTCACATTGCTATTTATAGTTCTCTTAGTGGGCAAATTTAGAAGACAAATTTGTAGTTAGAGGCCAATTTTACACTTCTTTAAATGAGAGCACGTCTCTCTTAGTTAACAGAATTACTAGAATATAGATTACAGTGTCCCATAGATCCATTTTAAAAAGTGCGTTCTTTGACTTTCAGAAAAGAAAAGACACACTTACCACAATCTGGTCTTCAGATGCAGTTGAGACACTACTGTCATCAAAGTAGTACCATTTTCCATCATCTTTATTTTTTGCAAAAGCAGTATCTAATGGAAAGATACAATCACCTCTGTGACTGAAACGATCTATGGTTTCCTGGGGGGAACCCTTAAAATTTTTAAAACATCTGCACGAGGAATATCTATAAAAATTATATGGTAATTATCTATATAGAGCCTATCTATGACACATTCAACTAATTTCACTGATTAAAGGTTTTTAGAATAATTTCATATGATCTATGTGCCTAAGATACTTTTCATATCAGATGAACTTCGTAACTTTTTTCACGCCAGGGACAAACAGAACAGATTTATTCACAGAATAACAGTACTAACGCTAATATATGGTAATTACCACTTATCACGCACCAGGCACAGTGCCATGTACTTTATATGCATTATCTCATAAAGAAGATATTATCATTACTATTCTTGTGATTTTAGAGTTGGGGAAAGTAAGACATCAAGAGAAGTTTTCTTTGTCCAACAGCATAGCTGTTAGTAGCACAGTTAGGATTCAAATCCAGGTCTGTCCCTGACTGCAAAGTTTGAAATTCAATCGTAATTTACATTTTCTATGACAAGTATTTTTCCAACACTACTATTCCACTAATCTGTAGTTATTTTTACAACACCAGAATCATTTTCAGTCTTTAACAAAAGTGCATAGAAAGACGAAGGCAAAAAGCGATTAATCTGCACAATTTTTAAAGATTTGCTCTATCTTTAAGTTAAAAAAAAAAAAGCCCTCTTTCCTATTCTATGCTTCATATAAACTACCCAATAACTGAGGAAACAAAGTTGCAAAATGTCCCCAAAACAGTTTTCTGCTGATGTAGATTCTAAAAAGAGACACTTTATAAACCATGTTTTCTAAATAATTCTCCCCCTCACAAAACAAATTTATTGTTTTTCTGGGTTGGAGTCTATTGTGGGCTGTAAATTTGTCAATCTGAACTCATGAGCTGCACTCACAAATGAAAAGAAACATGTTGTTAGACTGAATAAAAAGACCAAAAAAAAGCTAGACTAACATTTGTTAACTTTGAGAAAAACAAAAGGGAAAAGAAAATGTCAATCCTGGTAAAAGGAACAATAGAGAAAGAAGAGCTATCCATTATAAACATAAATGCAACTAATAATGCAAAACAACGAATAAAACTGTTAGAAGAAACAGATAAATCAACACTTCAGTAGTAGTATTGATAAATTCCTCTAATAAACATCAAAAATGACCAGAGATGGTAATAATTTTAATACAACTGATAAGCTTAAACTATTAGAGAAATATATAACTCTGTGTTTGAATAGAAAATACCTACGTTTTCCAAGCACACACTTAACAAACAGACCATTTATTAAGTCACATGGAAGTCTTATGGACAGTGCCCCTGTTAACAAAATTAAAATTAAGAGGAGGAGTGCTTTACAAAAGCCATATATTTAGAGCTTTGCAAAAGCCATAAATTCATATAACTGAAAAATACTACATTTCAAATTTTATGGAATAGAGATAAAGCAGTAATTAAGAGGGAAATTTAGAGCTTTTATTATAGCTTTCAATAGAGGAGAAAAAAATGGAAAGCAAAAATCATTCAACCCAAAAAGTTGGGAAAAGAGAAACAGGGCAAACCCAAAGTAACAAGGAGAAAAATATACCTAAGGGAAGTGAAGAAATCAATGAGATAGAATACATACATGTAACAACCAAAAGAAAAATTTAATAAACTGGAAAGCTAATTCTTTGAGTAGGTTAATCAGACAGACCAATTAAAAAAAAGATAAAAGAACAAGAAAAGGAAAAAATATAGCAGAAGAGTATTATAAACAACTATTATCAAATAAATTGGAAAACACAGATACATTTTTAGAAAAATAGAAAAAGCCACAATGTGCACATTTTGGAAAAAGAAAACTGAATAGACTTCAATAAGCATGACATAAATAGAAAAGGTTAAAGCTGTAAAGCCCAATAGGTGAAATTTTATAGGTGAATTCTATTAGACTTTCATGAATAGTTAATTCCTATACATTACCAGCTGCTTCAGGAAACAGAAACAAAGTATCCCAGCCTATTTTATTAGGGTAGATTATAATCTTGATTCCAAAGTATGAACAATATAAAAAAAAATTACTGGACAATCTCACTTATGAATTAAATTGTAACAATCCTAAATAAAATTAGTTCACCAATTCTAACTGAGTATATAAAAAATACTGAAAGATAAGTATGATTTCCCAGGAATGCAAAGTTGGTTGAACAGAAAAATCTATCAACTGGAGAGTGTAGACTGGTTTAACCATCCTGGAGAGCCATCTAGCAGTACTTTAAATACTCATGACCCAGCAATCTCACTTCTGGGTATGTAGCTCAAAGAAATTCTCACAAAGGAGATCATAAACAATGATGTTTATCAGTCTTATGGTGGCAGAAAGTTAAAAGCAATTTGGATGTCCACCATGAAGTGACTAGAGATAAAATCTGGTAGCTGTTAAGTCATAAGTGTTTGGGAGCAATGGACTATATGGACATGTCTTAAGTGTTAAGAGAGAAACGTAAGATTTATAGCACAGCACCAATTATGTAACTTAACAATGGTGTAGGATTTACAAGAGCACATATATATTAGAAAGGGAAGGGGAAGGAGAATGGGTAAGGACAGGAGCCCTGAATGGACAAGTAATCTTCCTGTGCTCTCAACTGAGGATTATGAAAAACTCAGTCCTCTAACTCCTGATGTCAAAAAAGGTTCAAAAGCGGATTCATTCATTAATCAATATTTTTTGAACTATTAGTACATGTAAGACACATTTCACATTTTCCTTTTAAGAAGCAATAAATATCTTAAGGGAAAAAGTCTGGAGTTACCAAACATGATTTTAGTGAAAGGTAAACTGTCAACTTACAGTGTCCCCCTCCCATCCCTCCATAGTGGTTGGAAACAGCAATCAAATTGTAGCGGCAAGGACCTGCATTTGGATTAATTAGGAACTCCGACATATCCAAGTCACTGTTTTAAAAAGAAATCAAGTTAGTTTTATTTTTTCCCTAAATGCAATGAATTCTATTCCTTTCCATCATATTTATCTCACTAAAGAAATTACTAAGAGCCAAATAACTTTATGAAAACAAATCATGTATATATCCTCGATATTTGAATGTTTTGGCAAAAATTTTCTTACGGGCTGAGAATTCAAAAATTCTCCACTGATTCAACAATCAGATTAATATTTTTATGTTAACACATTTAACTCTCAGTACTAGGAAAAATAGTCATCACTATCATCTTGGTCCTTTTTATTTTTTATGTTTTAAAAGTTATTTTTAGGATGATTCATTCATAGAATAAAAGAGTAGTGGGGGGGAAAAAAACTTTCCTAGAAATTTTACAATAATTTAAATATATGTAAGCCCCAATACTTACTCTACATTTTCTTGGTTTTGATAATCTATATATCCCAAATGGGCAACATTCTTGGAAATGAAACGAGTTGTTTATAATCCGTCATGCACGAAAAAGGAACAGGACCATCTTATAGCTTATCAATATTTCTGGTTATTCTTTCTGTACTTGCCTCATTAAAAAGCAATAATGATTCTAAAATTCTAATACATCTCTAATAGGTCCTAGCTTATCATTACTTCTGGTTCTTCTTGCGCTTAACATTGTCCAAATGCTACCTTCTTGAAAACTTTGAGGGCTCATAATTTTCTTAAAGAGCAAATTAACATTTTTTTGTTTCCATAATTACAAAATATTTTCAATTTTAAATTTATAAATAACAATTGGAATAAGCACTCCAAGGAATATTTTCAATATTACATCATTTCGTTCCTTCCTTCCAGTCATCTTTGTATATAAACCTGCATTCAGCATTTGTCTACTTATTAACTATATCAAAGTAAATTTGGTGCACAGACATCATGAAATATAAAAGCATACCGTTTCCCCAAAAATAAGACCTAACCGGACAATCAGTTCTAATGTGTCTTTTGGAACAAAAATTAATATAAGACCCAGTATTGTATCATATTATATCCAGTCTTATAGTAAAATAAGACTGGGTCTTTTATTAATTTTTGCTCCAAAAGATGCATTAGAGCTGTCCGGCTAGGTCTTATTTTTGGGGAAACATGGTATTATTCAATGTTCTTTTAGCAAAATAGAAGAGAATCAAGTTCTTGTTGCAAAGTATTGTGAAAAAGTCCTTCCTAGACTACATGAATGAGAATACAATATTCCTTATTAGTCCTTCTCAATTCTCAATTATGCTTAGTGAAAGCTTTAAAAAAAAGGACTACAAAAATATTGTCTCCAGACCGCTTTATAACTTTTTACGAATATGATGTCATATTCTGGGCAGTGCAATAAGAAAACTGAAGGATGACACAATAGTAGGGATGATCACACTACTGTGTTATCCTTCTAAGCAACTCCATTATTCTATTTTTATATATTTCTTAAGTCTTTTTAAAAAGCATATTTAGGAATAATTGATGATTAATGATGAAGTAAGTCCGAGGAAAAACAAAACCACTAAGGTCCCATGAGTATCCTAGATTTATAAACAGGGTCAGTGTGTTTTAAGTAATACATAATGAGTTTTATTCTATTTTTTAAAAGAGTATATTTTCTCTTTGTTCTTTGAAAAAATCTCTCAGTAGGAAGAAAAATTATTAGTGATCCCTACAAATTGTTAGAACTACTCAAAAATACACTCAAAAACTGAAACTGGGCCCAATGGTACCCGATATTTAAAAAGAGTTAGTTGTCCAATGTTTATGAAGCATAATCAAAACTTACTTGATAGGAAAATCAACTAAGGTATCCAACTTGTCTCTCATGTATCGACTGTAAGAAAATCTCTTGAGATGTACCACGAGTACTGGAGGCAGAGACCATAAGTCCAATTTCTTTGTGGCTTGCTGATGTTCTTTACAATTTGGACAATACCTAAGAATAAAGAGAAACATTTAAAGCTTGGTAGCTTGGTAGAGGTAATTAAAACAATACATATTTTGAAGGTTTGAAAAGTTCTATATTTATTCAGTGAGCAATTATCATATGCCTAATATGTACAGACTGACAGGAACTCCTGTTATTTTTATCTTCAGTACATTTTTCAAATAGATTTAACTATTATAAACTAATATGGTAAATAAGTATTCAAAGAAATGACGAGGGCTAGGTTATATCCATTACAGTATGCTAAAAAGACATGGATGTACCACAAAACTGTGCTAAAATATAGGTATTAGAAAATCTCAAAATTTCTGGGCTCTAATGGAATTAATAACACCACAGAATATATCACTGTGATTTTCCTAAAAGTTTCTCCCAAAATGGCTGCACAGCTAAAAATTCTTAAGAAAAAGTAATTAAAATTAATTATTCATAGTAAAATGGCTATTATGGGAAATACAGAAATGAGATTAGAGCTTAACATAATACTTTTAAAGACATTCTCATCTGCCTAATAGACTATTACCATATAAAGAAATGCTTATTTAAAATATCAAAGGGAATTTAGTTATTACTTTTTTAACTTGATGTAGCACATACCTCAGTATAAATCCTTAAAAAAAAAAAAAAATTAGAAAAAATTGTTTAACTTTGTTTCTTACCAGGGATCTTCAGCACCTAGCTTTTCTTTTGTTGTAAAAAGCTCAATGCAATCTTTTAATTTCACAAAGGGTTTTTTAGGAGGTTTATATTCCACACTCTCATGTTTTTCAAAATCCTAAAGAGAAGTATTTCTTGAGTTAAGAGAACAAATGAAACAAAACTCATTTTAGTGATACCATCTTACTATGAATAGTAATGAAAAACTCCTAAACTTTCTCAAAAGAACCATAAAGCTTTTTTCAGCTGCAATTTATACCATACTTCTAAATAACTCCTGTATACACACCTATAAACGATTAAAAAGTGGTAACAGAGAGCATGTTCAAAACCAACAAGCCTTTTCTAGTACATAACCAATTTCTACTGACAAAATAAATACATATGATAGAAACAGAAGAGTGTTAACAAAACAGTGTGATCAACATGGAAAAGATAAGGTAGGAATGAGCAATGACTTACCTCAGCAGCATTTTCATCAAAATATCTTTTTTTCAAATCAGGATCCCAATCCAAAGCAAGAAAAGATCTTTCTGAGGTAGGAAACATAGTTTTTCTTTAAAATTTAATACGCCACAATATTAAAACTAATGTATTTTAATGTTAAGCTATATACAAGAATAAATAAATAGCAATCTTTTCTTTTACTAGGTGAACAGGGCAAATTGCTGTTTCCAAGCCATTAAAATAGTTTAGGAGTTAAAAAAACAAAACAAAACAAAAAAACCCTTAAGCATAAGTTCAACCTCCTTTTAATAAATATTGACATGTGTTTTAGTATACTTGGAAACTAAGGCTTTTCATTTAATAGATACGTAAATGTTATTTTTCATGAGTTGAACTTTGTGGTTTTCACCTAAAAAAATAACATGCTTTGCTCAAGTTTAGTGTTGAAGCCTTTTTTCACAAATACTTACCATCTAGCCTAAGCTGCCTATCATCAAATCTTATATGCCTGGTATCATCTTTGATGTAGTTGATATCAGTATTGCCTAAATTGTTGAACTGGAATGTAAACAATCGTTTTTTGTGTCCCGTGAGTTGACCTTTGCAAGTTTCCTCAGTACATAATCCATTTTCAGAATCATTATCTCCTCCAACTGAATCTTCAGATTGACTGTTTTCATTCTCAGAGGGAAGTTCTTGATCCTGGCTGGATTCATCATCTGGCTCATCTGTTTCCATTTCACCTAATTTTAGATATTAGAAGTCTTTAAATAAAGTCAATGCTACATTTAAAAATTATTAATACTAACATTATCTTTTCTAGGCTTGCAAATATTTTTCAGTTCCTTAATCCCCATCCTTTCAACTTTTCTCTAAGGCAATAATCCAGGCGAAGAGTTTTTACAATAGGGAAGTCTTACTTGGTGAGCCTTCTTCATGTATGCCATTTGGGCCATTCCCATTAATATTTTGGTCCTTACAGCAGTGTAGGGATCCTTCAGAGTCTTCTGTTTCAGTAGATATTTTGACATATCGGCTTTAAAAAAATCAGAAATCAAGTAAGTTCAGTTCTACAAAGGTAAGAACTTAAAAAAAGTTTTCCATTCTTTCAATAAAACAAAACTTTTTAATGCAATAACAGTGGTCATTTAATAGATTCAAGAATAAATTCAGACTCAAGATACAGTTCCATAAATGCAAATGACTGACTAATCATTTATGTTATAGTTGTCTTTATAAAAAAGAAGTTAGTTTGCTCTTCTTGGGTTTTAACATAGTTATGTGTTAAAAATTTGTGGCAGATAATTTTTAGACTTAAAAATTTTTAAATAAAAGTCCTCATTTAGATAGATGATCTATATATTAGTTTTTTTAAGGCTAAGATCACTTATAGTTGTATAATGTGATCTTTATGTATAGATTATGGGACTACAATGATTAAAATAGAAAGAATACTAAATATGTCAGCTATAAAGGATAAAATGAAAGGGATAAAATGATATTCTTGATTACCTTATAATTCAAATCAAGGTTTTAGGAAGACAAAAAGGGGTTGCCTTACAATAATATCAACCATGAAAGTTTATCCTTTTAAATAAAAGTTATTAGTACGCATTCTTGAACAAGCAGAGTATATAAAGAAATGAAACATGTGACATTATGATTTCAGAGTGCAAGCATACTAAATTTTTATTGTCTTCCAACTGTCAACTTTTGTTGTAAAACAGCTAGAATTCATGTTTCCTTGGTTTGAAATAACCTCAGTAATGTTTTACATGATCAAGAAATTGGATTAGACTATGATTTTTTAAAACTGTTATCTGTCTAAACAAAGATGAGATTGAATACAGACTTATCTAATCATATTCTGATAGTACCTTGCATGTTTACTTTCATTAGCTATTTTATATTATTTTGTGAATGTAGAATTATCTGGCACTTACCACATTCTCAAAAGCAGGAGATTGTAGAGTTTATCTTCGGTATTGTTTCGTGGTATAGCCATAAGAAAAGGCTGACCAAAAAGTGAAGAACCAGTATGGTGGGTGTAACTTGAGTGTCTAAATTTTTCTCTTAGACAAACAGGAATAATCACATGCTCTGTATCTTCTGTCCTATTGATGTTAATTTCAAACCTACAAAGACAAAACTGACCATAAATTCTGAAAACTTATTTCTTTTGAATTTTTCTCAAGTAATATTTTAAACAATGAATTTTATACTTACACATAAATATCATCCCGTTCCATAATATTACTAAGGTTTTCATCCACTGCAAATATTTTGTGAAATCTATGATTGTATATATCAGTAACTATCATCTAAAAGAAAATACATTTCTATTAAGCTGGTTTTACAGCACTGCAAAACTAAACTCCACCTTACATACTTCAAACCCAGAAACATCTTACCTTATCTGCAGGTACTCCTGATAAAGCAGACAATGCTGTACAAAGATCAAGTATGTTTCCAATTTTTGGGACAACCACTTTGTACTAAAAAACAAGAAAATTGTAATGAATTTATTACTCTGCAACCAATATTCAATAGATGAAAGCCACCTCATGAGGCTGCTTCCTCACATTTACTTGGCATGTGGCTCACGGTATGGCCAATCTCACTGTTATGCTGGGGGACAATATCCATAGGCATGGTTTATCTGCACCTGCTGTTCCTTGGCTCCTCAATTCAAAGACCTCCACTTGCATTCAACTGTAGCTAACTTTGTGGACCTCGTCATCACCTGATCCACCTCCGGTATCTTACACTCTTAACAGGCTACTGTCTAACTATTCCTTTCTTTTCCTGGGAGCTCATTATTTTCTATGCTTGGCTTGCATTGAGATCTCTAGTCCTTTTAATTCTGATTCTTCCCCTCAGCCTACCAGGTTCCTGTCTTCACACCCTTCCATCCAGACCCCACATGATTCCTCACTTCAACTACTTCATTGCAAAACCTTTCGCTGTTATTCAGTTTTATTCTCGTTACACTTTCTTAGAGCTGTTCAGAAATGCTGGGGAAAACTGCCGAACTTTAAAGATTGGTGCACTACAAATTCACAGTGCTCAATCTCAACTGATCCTTCAACACCAGCCAGAAATTCTCCCATGTATCCTTTATTTACTTATTTTCTATTTCTCTCAGTAACTATTTAAAATCTTCATCATTCCTTAAGCTTCATATTTCACCATTTCTCTCTTCACTACCAGAACACCTATTTCAACCAAGAAAATTAGAGGCTACTGGATAGGAAAATCTCCAGCTTCTTTTCCCTCTACAAACTTGAGTGTAAAACATCCCTTTCTGTCTCTTACAACACATGCAAAAAGGATGAGGGGACATTCTTCCCATTCAAGTCTAACTCTAGCATCCATGCTCTGAATCCCATGCTCTTCTGCTTCCTCTGGAATCTAAACCCAGCACTTTTCCTTTATTTCATTTTACCTTGACTCGTATATAAACACTGGTATACAAGTTTCTCAAAAAACAAAACAGTCTCTCATTTCTTTCCCTCTAATAATTCCCCTCCAATTATCTCCCTTTCTGGTCTGCTTTATAAATAACCTTGATAAAAGGAATGTCTACAGTGACTATGGTAACTTCCTCACCTCCCATACACTTACGGATCCATTCTTGGCTTTTGTCTTCACCTCTTTATTTAATGTTACCAAGGTTGTCAGTGCTATCATACAACCACGTCTTTATCAGTTCTTACGTTCTTGACCTTTCCATAGCATGACTGCTGACCACACCCTCCTTTAAAATTTTCCTTCCCCTACATTATTACTTCTTATTCTTTTCTATTGCCCTGGTCACACCTTCTTCTGAGGCTCTTCTCTCATGTCCTTTAGAGTTTTATCCTTAGTTATCTTCTTGATTCCGTATGCTCTCCTTAGACTAGGTGACAATATAGCCTGGTTTGCTTTGGCCAGTCCTGGATTAGCCTGCTGTCCTGGTATAATTATTAATAACAGCCCCTTTTATTTTTAAGAGTTCAGGTGATAGATTACAAATTACAGGGTCACCCTAACCTTAAATAATCTCATCCTTCTAAGACACTCATTACCACCTTCAGAGCTCACCGCCCAATTTATATCTCAAGTACAGATCTTTTCCTCTAGTCTAGATACATAAACTCAATACCTACTGATATCTCTACCTAAATTTTCCTTACGCATCTCAACATGTCCAATACTAAATACAGATTTAGGTCATATTAGGTCAACATATCCGATACTAATACTTAAGGTTCGTCTTAAAACTTTCTTCTACATCCCATTAAAACAAATAGTACCACTGTCGCCTCAAGTTACAATCCAATGAACTTGGCTTCATTTTTGAACTCTTAAACATTTTCATTCTTATATTCAACTGTTCTTCTATCTAACTGCCATCCTGACACTAACCTTAACAGTTCAATCCCTTGTCATTTGTCATCTGAACATTGCAAAAGCCTCTCACCTGGTCTTAGGTACATCTTATCTAAGCCTTTCCGATCCAATCTTTGCATTAGCCAGTCTTTTTTCTCAAACACAAATCTGGCCAAGTGATCTCTCTACTGAATACTCCTTCATAGCTCCCATAGTCTTTCGGGTAAAATTCAAACTTTCTGTCATCAAGGTTCTTTGTGATCTAGCTCCTGCTTACCATATTATCTACTTGCAGTTTCCATATGTGGGCCATGTACTTTTTCGCCTTCAGCCCTTTGTACACGCCTCTTTCCTGATCTATAATGTTGTACTTCTAGTTTGCATGTGCTTAAAACCGAATCATTCTTCAGGATTCAACACAGGAATCATCACAAGTTTGGGTAGGTTACTCCATTTGTATACTCATACAGCATTCTGTCAGAGCACTTTCAACACTGTATGATAAGCTTCTTGAAAACAAGGACTAGGAACAACCTTTGTGTTTCCAGCACCTTATATATACAGTATGAGATTCTAATATATAATACATGTTCAATATAATTACTAATAAACTTCTATGACCTAAACCAAGTTTGGTGATGGAAAATCTCAAGTAGGCTAACTCAGCTAATCTCCCTTTCCTCTCCAGCTGGTTAAAGCATAGTGTTAACTAGGCTGTCATTTTGTATTTGCATTGTTACTCCCTCCAAGTGGGAAAAAAAAATCCCACTTCCACTGTGCTGACCATGGATTTAACCACCACAAGTTTGTATTTTTGGTCACCAAGTGGGAAAAGAGGTATATTAATGAAATTCTCATTGCTGGAAATATAATTAAAAACCCATTATAATGGAAGAACATTCAACATATATCTTATAGCTAATGTATAACCTGAATATAATATATAATCTGTAATACAGATTATATTATTGGTATGGGAAGGTACTGTAGAGAAAAAGTATCCACAATTTTTTGTTGTTGTTGTAATAAATTTTTATTCATTGTTTTATACTCTTCTCTTATTCTATTATACCCATTGGGATGTATTTGTAAAGTTACAAACTAGAGAAATAAGGGTGTAGAATAGCATTGTTACAGTTTCTCTCCATTGAAAAAACATGTTAACAGTTCAATACTTAGAAACAAGTGAATACGTGAGTATCTAAAGCATGTGATTTTAGAAATGTGAACATGTATCTCCTGGCCAAAAATAGAAGTGGGTCTTTACTGGCTCTGCTCATGGATAAGGGCAAATACCATGTTTCTCTATACAATTCTCAGAACTACCGGATGAAATACTAACATGAAGGCACCAAGTTCAATGAGTTCATGAGGGAAGCATAAAGCAGCAGCAGCAAAAACATGGCTGAAATCTGCATAACTGAGTACATAACTAGTCTCTACTAAACTTTAACTTTTAATAAAAGGACTACATTTTTATGAACACTTCATATACTATGCCCTGTTGATAGTAAACCCAAACACTTCCACTAAATGAAAGGTTAAGATCATAATTTTGTTCAAAGCACGCCTTTCACATAGACCTCATGAATACTGCTACGGGCTGAATTGTGTCCCATCAAAATCCCTGTGGTGAAGCCCTAACCACTGATGTGATCGTATTTGAATATGAGGCCTTTGGGAGGTTTAGAGGCCCCACAATGGGATCAGTGCCCTTCTAAGTAGAGACATCAGACAGTTCACAGAAGTGTGCTCTCTCACCCTGCCATGTGACGACACAGAGGAGGGGGCTGTAGACTGTAAAGCCTGCACGAGGAACCAGCCATGCACGATTATCTTAGCCTTCCAGCCTTCAGAACTGTGAGAAGAAATTTCTGTTCTTTAAACCACTTAGTCTACTGGATTTTGTTATGGCAGCCTGAGTACGAATGAAACTATTATGCTCTAACAAACTGTACTATTTGGCTGGGACCCTGAGCTAAGAATCTTTAGTAAACATTCTTCTAAAGTAGGAACCATGTCTACTTTGTTTACCAAACAAGAGCTTTACATCCAGTACATGCCCAGTACATATTTGAATGAATAACATTTTTGAACACTACTTCTGCAGTAGTACCTACAATCATGAGGGTTAGAAATACAAAGATTTAAAGTCCATATCTTCAAAGGACTCATGGTCTACAAGAGAAAAGATCAAAGTAAACCAAAGGTCATAATGATGTTTGGTAAGTGCTATAATAAATAGAATTTAGGGGAACAGAAGGTAGATGAGAAGGAACTACTTTTATTAGGGCAAGTCAAGTGTCAGAAATGGATTAATTGATTACTAAAGGAAGAAAATACAGTGTTTTGCTCCACAAAACGTAAAATAATCCAATTATAATACTAGGCAATGGAATCAAGACAGACAACTGATATTAAGGCCTAGCATAGGGCTCTTGAATAGAATAAGCAATATTTGCTACTCCATACTATTAAAAGATTGAAAATTATTTTGTCTAACTACATTTCCATTTCTCTTTGAAGTTCTTAAGATGCCGAAAAATTACACATATTTAAATTTATCACTATCTTATATCATAAATCAAAATATATTGTAGTTATTAGTTTTATTTCCAACAGCCGCTAGGAAGAAAATTATAATTAATATTAAAGAAAGTTCAGGTTGGAAAATAAACAAAATTATATTATGTTACTAATCTTTGTAAACTGTTTACCCCAACATTGTAAAATCAAACAACCTCTCATTTTTCTTTAGTAAGAAAAAAAACCTTTGAGAGTTTTGTTCTTACATGAAAAACAATATATTTTGCACATCCCTCACCCTTTCGAGTTTCCAAAAAGTTGTACTAATTTCTGAAGTATTTAGCATATGGACTCAACATTATTTTTTATAAAAATAGCAAATGCAAAGAAAATAATCACTACTTACCTGCATAGGTTTGGTAAGTGGGTCCATTCTAACTAAATAAACTTCCAAAGTACGTTCTTTTTTCATGGGCAATGGAAGTGTCAAGTAACAAAAAGGATCAAATGTTACTGAAATCTTAGCACATTCAGGACAAACTAAAGTTGATTTGAACAGGCCATGAAATATATCTACTATGATAGAATCATTTCTTTTTAAATGGTTTTCCCAGGCTTCTTCAGCAACTACCTATAAGGAAAACAGACACATATTACACAGAGATATTATGTTAATAAAACAATGGTGATAATAATATCATTAAACTTACCTTATCTGGCCTTCCATCAGCATCTTTTAATTGTATATACGGTTTTTTCCTAATTCTATTCAAATCCTCATGTAGTCCATCTAATAGGAAAGCTAGTAGTTCTTGACAGTCCTGCTGCTGGTATCCAGAGAACTGAGGTGCGAAACGTCCTACTTGTGTCTGTAAGAAAAGCAATACTATAAAATCAGTTTGAAAGACTGATTGATTTTTAAATAAATAGTCGGTTCTCATTATTCACGGATTCTATACTTGTGAATTTATCACCTTGCTAAAATACATTTAAATCCCAAATCAACTTCTGGCACTTTTACAGTCATTTGCAGATATGATAATTACATATGCGTAAATACAGAGTATTGCATATCTAACACTATTTTAAAAATCATAATAACTAATCTGTAAAATAGAAATGCTGACCTGAGGAAAGAATGAGAAGAATATATGGAAAACACTAAAGTTTTAGTGGGAAACACTGAAGACTATTAAAATTCAATTATTTCTTGGCCACTAGAAAAAATTACAAAGTTCTCATTTAGTTTCCATGTGTAAAAAGAGGTTGAATCTCACAGAGAAAACAGGAATATTTGTGTTCATATATAATTTTCCTAATGTTTGCAGTACTAAGTACTTCTTTGATGAGACTAAAGAGAAATGTTAAAGGGAAAAAGTCAGGTATCAAGAGGATATTTATGCAATTTAAAAATATCTAGCAAAATGAAACTAATCATTGGTAAGGGTTGAGAAATGGTTTGTCTGAACTAATTTGTCCAAAGTTTAGAAAGTTAAAGAAGATAAATGCACGAGTTTTCTGATGTTTTTCTATTTTTTAAGAACTAGTATATAGTTAATAAAATGTTGCCTAGTAGATGTCCTATACGAATGTCATTTAATATGTTTGTATAAAAAAATGGTTAAAAACTGCTTATTCTCTTTAAAATTTTAATGACAAACTAAAGTACCTGAGATTTTATTGATTCTAAGTAACTGCTTCAGAAATTAGAATGAACCTAAAAGTTTAAGAATTATATTGAAATGTTTAATTAATATTTAGTGTTTGTTTTGTAGACTAGTTTCATTTTAATAACTTTTCATACTTACAATGATTCTTAAAATAAACCAAACTCTTTAGAGTTCAATAACATGCCCAAATTTAAAATTTAGTCTTTCCATTTGTACAAAATGTTTTTGTAGGTTCCCCAGAGATGTACTGTATCCTAATACCTGTGAATGCTCCCTGCTGTCTCTCTATATAGTCACTTTGTACCACAGCATTGTTTCTCAACCTTTACTTCATCACTTCCTTCCCCATCCCCTGGAGCATTTTTAAGACATTTTTAAAATAGCCATCTGTCCCATCCCCCAGCCAGAAAATTAAATGCCACAGATATATTGTCTATCTGTTGATGTGCTGTGTCACTTTGAAGGGCCACGAACCATTGTAATAGCTATGATTTTTCACCCCTTGCCCAGAGAACCAAGTTTTGTTCTATTGGGGGTGATACAACCCTCATTCAAAATGTATTTACTAACCTTAAAGGCTCTTGGTGTGACGTAGCTAAATTTTCCAGACCACATTTGCTTGATCAATTCAGCATAAGATTTAGCTATTTCACCTCTCATTCCTAAGGGATTGTCAAAATTCAGTTCTTCTTGATACTTATCATTGAGGAAGTATTCAGTAAGTGGAGGTGTGTTGCTCAAACACTGCAAAGAATAAAATAAATTTTCATGTCAAAGTAACCACACATGTTAAATATGTTAAAATGAACAGAGAAACTGTACTAATAAATAACTGGTCAAATAAACACTCAAATGATGCACTCAACTATTCATTTACCAAATTTCAAATCAATTACTTATAATAAATGAAAATGCTAATATTTGTTGCTGTAAAATCTGCATTAATTTTAACCACAGCAAACTACCTGTTAACTGGGAGAGAAGCTCAGTTTTCTTTCCTTCTTTTACTTGATTGGTAGAAATTATGGATTGTCTACTCATCCCAGGCACCTGCAAATTAGCCTGAGTAGGTAAAAACTGAGATAGAGTGCAAGCACGAAATTAACTTAAAAGAGTATTTACTGTGTTCATTTTCAATTCCTTATCATGAAAGAGAAGGCTTTAAATTTTCCATTTGGTGAACCATTTTTATAGGTACAGATTAGCTGAGCCTGAGAAAACAAAGTTTTGTTATGTGAATTCTGGCTAAGCTGTGTTTTTATTCTTTAAGCTCTCCTTTAATATCATAATCCAATTTTCCTTTATGGCAAGATTAAAACTATGAATAAGTGAGTTCTCCAACCCTTTTCCTTTTTGAATGAAATAATCTAGAACTTAAAATAGCAGAAGCACAGTTTTTCCATAATACTTAAGAAGGAATAATTTTAAGTTGATAATACCATCTGTCCCATATGACAATATTACGTTATCAATTAGATGTCTAGAGTCATTAAGTAGAGTATATAATGAATGACACAGACATACAGTCATATAGGTAACTTTTTTTTTTGCTGCAGGAAGAGATATTTGTCTTGGAGTCAAGTGAAAAAGTGCTTTAAATGAACTAGTTGCATGTGAAGTAGTAGAAACCCACTCTTAGGATTTATATTAATGGAAATCAAAGTGTTTCAAACTTTGCTTACCACTCATTTAGATTAAGTTAAATAAAGTCCTGATAGCTATGAAAGGTTCAGCCTGCTGGGTTCATGCTGATAACTTGGATTCTGTAAGCTATGACTATATACCTTGTACTGTTTGGCTAAAACTCCAAAATTAAATATATTCATTTATTTGAAATAAATTATGGTGTTCTATTTTGTGGTTTCAATTATAAATCAATTTATGTTTACTCAAGTAACGATAATATCTATTTTGGAATTTTTTTATATAATAAAAATAATACTGTCCAAATTGATCGTCTAGCTGCTACGTCAAAGAAAAAGGGAAGACTATTTATAGTATCATGGAATTTGTTATGTAATTCTTAGGCAATGAAAACAGTATAAACAGTTAAAAATGTTTGGGTTGGACTATACTAGGCTTTAGAATCATTTACGTGCCATTTTCAGCAGAAAAAAATTTTATGTGAGCAGATAATAGAGGTATGTTGCAATGTAGGAGGCAATTAGGGAAAGGATACTTTTCCACCTTTCTTCTTAACTCTTTTTATATTCTCAACCTTTCATAGTGTTACATGCCTTCTGAGTTTCATTTTCTCTTTTCTTTTTGATTGGCCTTTTACTTATAAACCCAGCACTGGAATAGAGCCAGGAAACCCAGAGTACAACATGGCTATACAGGGTATAAATGCCATCACTTAGTAGTATCATCTCATTTAGTATAGTGTCACCACTAAATAGTCAATGAGGCAAAGGAGAGGTAGCACAGCATTTCCAACAATGATCAATTAGTTTGCAAATCCTTGTATTTGATCAGTTCAGGGTTATACTAAGAATGGCTGTAACATAGTTATACAAAGAACCCAATTTATGGCTTTACCAAACACCTCAAAGAACCAAGCTGTGCAAACATAATTCTTGAATTTTATTTTTACACGATTTTTCACATGTATCCTTATCTTGCAAGGAGCTTCCAAATATAATTGAAATTTTTTAAGATTTCCAATAGCATCCAGAGTGATCTTTCTAAAATTTGCACCTAATCCTGTTCCTTGTTATAAATCCTTTAATAGTAATTACAGATTAAAATCTCAGATCTTTAGATGGGTCTATGTTTTGCCCACTTATGTAGCTTCATCTCTTGTTAATACTTTTTTTTAACTCCATCCCAGCCTTATTTGATTTGTGGTTCCTTGACTTCCATGCATTCTCTCTCCATAAGTTTGCAACATTACTCCATTTTCATAAAATATACCCTTTTTGCCTTACTTTTAACTAAACCATCAAGATTCAGGTATCCTGTCTGGGAACCCTTCCTAGACTCCCTTACAGTGTTTCATCTTGTACATTTCCATATTGCTTAATGCTCATGTTTTGCTACATCACTTATTTTATAATATACTGTAACTTTAGTTTTTAGTTTGTCTGTCTTGCTTAATGGACTGAGACCCTCATGAAAGCAGGAACTGTGGTATCTTTATGTTTATATCTCCAGTACAGAGCACCTACATTACTTGGCACTTAGCATGTGAACAATAAATATATGCTTAATAAAAAAGATTTTGCTTATATTTACTAACATATTCATCCTCTTGGTTTTTTTACTCTTTTCTTTCAACGTTTTGCAGAGTACTTAAATTTTATTATTTATTTATTTAAAAAATTTCCCAATTGCAGTTGACATTCAATATTATTTTACATTAGTTTCAGGTGTACAGCATAGCGGTTAGACATTTATATAATTTATAAAGTAATCCCCCCAATAAGTCTATTACTCAACTGACACCATACATAGTTATTACAATACTACTGACCATATTCCCTATGCTGTACTTTACATCTTCATGACTACTTAAAATTTTTTGAATGAAATATTACTGTGGCAAAAATATATTTGCTTGTAATAAACAATACCAAAAGTTTCTTCAAGCACTTCAACCTGAATACTAAACCAAAGAAGAACACCTATTAAAAAATCGTCCCCCCTTTTGTTTGACTGTCATTCAATCCACTACCTGTTCTGTAGTGGGTCACTGCTTGGATTTTTGTTATAAGTCACTGACACACAGAACAGTGCTGATTTTCATAGTGACACATCCCCGTTTATAAATGATTATAGTTCAATGTTAACAAACCAAACAACAAAACACAAATAGTTTTAATGATAAGAAACCGTCTGTAAAGATACCATAACCAATATATTTTGAGATAAGTCTTATATTTAAATTTAAAACATTAAGTCTTACATGGCCCCAAAAAACATTATTTGTTGAAGATGTTTTAAGAAACTCACAAACTACATTTTCTAAAACTTTGTACAAACACATACAAATACAGAAATTCAATAGCCAGTTGATTGTTCTACTAATGCAGAGATCATAATAGTTTAAAAACTAAACTGATGCCAGACTTTTCTTCATCTTGAAAATATCATACTCTTCTCCCTCACCTTGAAAACAACATTATTCTAGGAGTCTTAATATAGTATAAAGACCAGTTAAAATATTAAAAGTCCTCTTATAACTTCTGATAAAAATTTCAAGGCATAATTGGAATAGAGGTAAAACCACTAAAATATTTCCATGCCCCAGGTGGTATCAGCATTGAATGCCAACATTCTTGTAGAAGAAAGAAAGCAGTTTCTTAAAATTGGTCATGAGGTTTGAGTTGTAATTTATGCAAGTCATTATTCAATATTTTAACATGAACATCTTTGACAATTACAAGAAAACTGTATATGTGGATTGGTGCCACTAAATATAAGGTTTTAAAAAATATAGTTTTCATTAGTTCAAATAATAAAAATCATAACCAGAGTTCTGAAGCATCTCTCTCAGAGATTCTTCTGCTTTTAGAAGATAGTATCATTTTCCTATCTGATTAGGATTGTTTCAAAGCATTTTCTTTTTAAAGATATATATATAGTAAAAGTCATATATGTGTAGACATAGGAAGTTGCCTTTTTAACCTGTAAGATACTTAACTGAGTGATATACTATGAACCAGAGATCACATACAACGTGTTGTGCCTATGTAGATATATCTCTTACTCTCAATGTTTCCTAAACTGTAAAACAGAACAAAACTCATCCTATTTTAATACATGGTTTTTCTTATCAAAAACTAAGAATATATATGAATGTATCATAAAAGAAATAATATAAACAGTATTAGTATGTTATTTTTGTGGCTACTTAATAAATTTTGTGACACTCTACCAGTCATGTGCCATTTTGAGCTTCACCTCTGTTAATTCATTTGATTTCAACTGTTGACATTAACAAATGCTAACACTTCAGTATTTCATGGAGCATTAGCTCCTACAACTCATCACAAAAAATGAGGTCCAAATATGAAGTAAAGTGACTGATCATAAAACACCTATCTTAAGCCACATTTTGTTTATATCATAATTGTGCCTAGAGTTGGTCCTAAAATTGGGTAAAATTTTGTCAAATATCATGTTAAAAATAAAGCAACACTCAGACTGAAGAAAAAGATTCTATACGGGTGGTTTCAATTCTCAACGCAAAAGAGAAGAAGTGAAAAACTTATATTAATGAACAGTCAAATGCACTCTTAACTAGGCTAAATATTTCTATGTTTAAATCCCTAGGTAAGTTAATAGTGTGCAAAATGGACAAGAGCATTTGAAGATCTAAGAATTAAATAACTAAATTTCATATTTATTGTACAGTAGACTTTTGGCATTCATTAATTTAGCCTTAGTGGTATGATTAGTTGCCTAACTGGAAGGTTCAAGACATAAGCTGGTATGAAAAGTTGTTGATCCATAAGGAATGATGAGAATGGCTGGTGTATGTGCAAGCCAATCATTTTGTGAGTAGACATGACTGCTAAGTATCTATTCCTCAAAGTGGTTTTGTGGTTCTCTACTTGTGCTTACTTATGCATTTAAAATTGGAAACTACAAGAAATAAGAGTACTCTTGAATGTAAATTTGAATTAGGACTCTTAAGACATATTTCTTAGTTTATAACGTATTAAGATTGATGCTTCTCATGTACTCTTCCCCTTCGTAGAATATTCTTCCCCTATAAGAAATTCCTACTTGTTCTTTAACACTCATCTCAGTATCTTTTACAAATGTTACATCTTCCTTAGCACCTCTAGGAGGAACCAATATTCCCTTCCTCTCGGCTGACTTTATACCTGGAACTCACTTATACTGAACTTATCTTGAGAGCAGAGTCCATGTCCTATTCACCTTTGTACCTTAGGATCTAGCACAGTGCCTGGCACATACCTCAATAAAGGTGTGTTGAATGAATCAAAACTTGTACGGTAGAGAGATTGGAAGAAGTCCTTAGACTGAGAGCAGAGGAAAAACACTTGGCTAAAGAAATCTGAATTGCAGCCTACAACATAACTATAACCTATTAAAAGTTCTACAAGTCAAAGATGAAAGTCTAAATAACGCTGAAAGAGGCTTTCGTAATGAAGGAAAATAACTATTGTGAATTCCCCAACAACGAGCAAGAAATCCACGTAAGTAAAAGATATGTGAAGGAAAAACAGTTGGAAAGATATTTTTAGGACGACTCTCTTCCCGATTTTCAACCTGGAACCAGACATAAAAATTCTAAAGAGAGTTCTTCTAAATAATCAAATGTCTCACCCAGTGGACATTCTCTATGGTTCAGTGTATAGAGACCTTTAGTCACTGCCACCATGCAGAACTATTTTAAAAAAGAATGCATATACCATTACACTATTTTGTAAAGTATTAATATTCTATGAAAAACTCATTATAAATTTTAATCCTTAATCCAACATCTTAAAATTGGATTATATAAAATATTATTTTCTTTCATTATTTAATTACTTGGAAAGACTACAATGCTTTGCACATAACTTTTCCTTATATACACATGCACAAATCCTATTGCTCTTACATTACTTTCAAAAAGTTCTATGAAATATGTTCTCATCAATAAAATTGATGTTTTCAGAGCTCTCTGAGAAACTATAAGTGACTCATGTGAGACTCAATTTTGTATTTCACTATAAACTACAGTTTTTTTTAATTGACAAAGTAAAGTAAGGTTCTACTATATTACCATATCTCAAGTCTGTAATCAACATATTTTAGGAAATGAATAATTAATAGCCATCCCAATAATTTGTAATGAATCTGGAATTTCCCCAGTACCTGGAAAATAGCCAAAGTAATCCCCTTCAAAAAGAGAAAGTTGTCTTTTGTAATGCTGAATATGAACCACTCCCTTTCTGTTCAGGTGCTCCAGAAGCCCAATTTTCAAGTGATCATGTATGCTCACTATTTTAGTAAACCGGTAACTAGAACAGGAAAGAAAACAAACTTAATTTTTGATTACCTAAAGCCTTTGAGTTGCGTAACTCATTCTGTAACTGATCAAAATGTAATGCCACTCTTAACCATTTAAAAAAGTAGCTAAACCTTCAAACTGACCAATACTAAAAATAAAAACCCAATCTAAAATGAGGAAACCATTTTATTATGATTAAAAAATTTAAAAAACCTGAAGTAATCTATGGTCAAAGTAATCTTAGAATACCCCCAAATTATTTTTTATGGATTTTAAGATTAGATGGATAAAGAATTTTCAAATTTGCCATGTTACTGTTGTTTTTCAATTTGTTATGACAACAGTATAAACATTCTAAAAAGGTACTGTATAATTCTGAAGCATTCTATTAATACTGTTACTGGCTATAGTTCTGTAAATAAATGAGATAGGAAACTGTGATGTAGACTTTTCACAGTGAAGAACTACAAATATAAGCCTACCCCTTAACCAAGTAGATTTAAAGCAAACAGAACTATAGCTCTATTCTGCTATTTTGCATTGCCATGCTCTCCTCAAGCTTTCTTTAAAGAAAAGAATTCATATAAGAAAAATATAAGTGGATATAACTTTCTTTTTATTTATTTAGTTTAAAAAAACTTACTTTAACTATGTCCCCGCCCTCCACGCCCACCCCCGTCCCGTCCAATCCCAAATAGTCAGTAGAGAACTGGCATAAACTCTACTTAAAATATTGAAATTTTAAATAAAGCAGTTTTAAAGGGAGCATTTTTGAACTGGACATGGATGTTGTTCTAACATTTTAACATTTATCAATCTGATTACTATGCTTAAGGCATGAATAAAATTAAACTTTATTTAAAGTCCCTGCTGTCACCCTTTCCTTCAAATTCTATGGAATTTCTTCTTTACACACTACTTGAACTCAGTGAAGAATTATTATGAAAGCTCTGGGAAGTATGAGAACTAATGGGAAACATTCTGTTGGTTAGCAAAGAAATGCCAATGCTTTCCCTGCCTCATCTACAGGAATGAGGAAGGAGAATTCTAAGGTTGTCAAAAAGTTACCCTGTTACTTGAAGTGAGTAAATCCTGTAACTCAATATATCAGTGCTAAAAAAGCCATGATTATGTAAAGACCATTGGTTTTCATCTTAAAAGCTAAAAGTAGAAATTGAAGAGAAGATCCCTTGCAATATAGATAAATTTGAAAGCTTCTGTGATAATGAGTACACCAGCAACAATGCTATGAAGTTTCTGATATGAGGTTTTAAAACTACTAGACTATAACAGCAATGGTCTACTTTCCTTTTTTTTTTTTTTTTTTTTTTTTTTTAGTAACAGGCTATTTAATGAGTGATTTTATGTTTAGGTATTTTCTTTATGGGAAGCATGCTAAAACCAAATGGTTCTAATAACACTAATAAACATTAATGTAAGTTATATTTAAAGAACTAAAGCTTATGAATTCAATTTTAAAGTTTAGTATCATCTTCTACCCAATTAATAATTCAAAACTGGCTCACAATGAAATGAATGCCAATATTGTAGGCAAGCAAGATAGTCAAAGGATTTAAGAAAAAAAAACAATGGTTCTTTAAAATTCTGTGTGTGTTCAGTCCCTTGCAATTAATATCCAGCAAAGAAACATTTGGAATAAATGAGTATGTAGAATTGTGTAATTTGTTGATGTTTAAGTTCTGCAAAGGCATATAGGAAGAAACAGCAGAAAAAATTTTTTTTAGCTTAACTGACTTATTAAGAGAAACTACCAAGTCACATATGTCTCTGTATCATTTCATTACACTAGGCCCATAATCTAATAAGTACTTAAGCTAAACTGAAATAGAAATTTAAAGATCATGTGATAGCATGAACCATGAAGGCTTCTGATTATTTTCACAATCAAAAAGAAATTTAAATTTGTCTAAATAATCAAATATTTATTAAGAACAGAGAAGATCGATATTTTAAGTCTCTAGAAGTATAGAAATAATGTTCTAAAATATGTTTTTCGTATCACATACTGAAATCACTCAGGAATTATACGCATGGTAGTGGGGTATATGCATACTCTGTGAAACTGTGATTAACATGGCAATCCAATCCAAGTCCTATAGATCAGTTACATTGGTGGAACATACACTGTAGTATTTCATGGACGGTATGAATATTGGTCAGTGTCTGACCCCTCAGTTGCATGCATGAGTGCACACACACACACACACACACACACACACACACACAATGTGCTATGATTCTTTTTAAAACTATTATGCTCTTCTGGAGTTTAAATAGCTCCAGAAATACTATTAATCTGGTACAGGTCAAGTTTAAACATTTCTGGTAAATTTTTCTAATGCTGTATTTCTCAAACCATCTGTGTGGAAGGGCTAATTTTTTTTTTTTTTTCCCAAATCGTCATAGATACCTTTGTAAAATACAATAAAAATGAACCACTAGAAAATTAAACAAAATAACAATAACAAAGCAAAGCCCTATTTTTTTATTATTAGATTTAATACATGTAAAATTATCCTGTCAAAGTGCTATAAAAGTTTTGGATCACTTACATTTAATTTCCATACTTGCTTTATTGTTCACCAGCACTGTCTCATCCATAGACACACAGTGAGAAACACTGTCCTAATATATTTACTAGTATCTGACATTATACCAAACATTGGGGATATAAAAGAAAACCATGAATCTTTCACGAATCTCACTGTGTAGTAGGTTATTTGTCCAGAAGCAAATGAGAGAAAAAAGGGTGGACTGGGAGAGAGGTATGAAAAAAGCAACTAGTGAAGAGTAACAGTATACACAAAAAGGTTTAAAACTTAATGAATTCCAAGAACCTTTAGTTATCTACCTACTAAAGAGATAGATAGGGTCCAGTTTGGGTTTTATTCTTTAGATGAAGGGAAAGAGTTTTAAGCAAGGGGGTAACATAATCATATTTGCATTTTAAAACAATGAATCTGGAAGCAGTATACTAAATGGACCTGGAAGAGGATAAATGATAGAACGAAGAGATGAATTCAAGAGATATTTCAATAGTTCACATAAAAGATGCTCAAGTATTGAAACAGTGTTCTGTCAGGAGAGGATAAAATAGATGTGACATTTAAGAGGCAGTAGGATGAACAGGACTTGGGTTACTGGGTGGATGGTTGGAGCTACAAGAGTATAAGAAATAAAAGTATCAAGTTTTGGGTGAAATACAGAGGGTGCCAAAAATATATATACACACTTTAAGAAAGGAAAACTGCATTAAAACTGTAATACTCAATATGTAACGATAACAAAAGATGAATACAAGTCACATTTGACTCCTGCAATTACAAGAGGTGCTCAAAGTGGTTACCATCAGCGTCCAGACACTTCTGATTATGGTGAACTACTGCTTGAGCAACGTTGACCAAAGTGTCCACTTGTATACATGTTTTTGGCACCCGTGGTATGTTTAGTCTTAGTAGACATTTTGAGTTTGAGTTATCTGTAATATTAACTAGGCAGGAATGTCTAGCTAATAGTTATATATTGGAGGGAAAATTATGGTTGAGATAGATTTGGCATTTGTTAGTAAAGAGTGGATGTCAACTTCTCAAAGGTAAAGGACCTAGGCAAACCGGAGGTCAAGAGTGACCTTATCAAAAGCAATTTCTGTGGGGTGGTATGACAGTCACAGTGATAATAAAAGCAGTTGATAGTTACTCCTTACTATGTGCCAAGCATTTCTTAAGCATTTTATTTTCATTTGACAGCTGAAGAAACTAAGAACCTTTTAATCCATAGTCACACAACTTGTAAGTGGCAGAACAAGGATTTGAATCCAAGCAGTCAGGTTCCAAAATTCATGCTTTTAACTACTATGCTATGCTGAAGAGATGAGGACTACTGAATAGGAGATGAGAAAGCAGGGAGAAAGCATACCACTCTTTTCAAGGTCAAGGCTCTTCTTTACTCCATACCCCACCTCAGTTAAAAAAAAAAAAAAAGACTTGACTATGTATATATGTTAAAAGGAAAACAGTGAAGAGGTGAATTTAAAGGTACAGAACAAACAGGAGACAATGGAACAAGTCTAAGGGAAGGTAATAGAGGTCCCAGGAAGTTGATAGTATAATCATGATGAGAGATACTTTAGGTATGATATTCAATGAATATAAGAGGAATCTTAAAGTATATCTATCTTACTATTAAAAATTTCCTTATAAACAATTAGTAACACTTTTCAAAAATAGTTACTGAAAGATTTTTCCTGGCAGAGTATATAACGCATAGAAAAGCCCTGGGCAATTACTGAAGAATTATTCAGAATACTTGAATTATATACCAATTCTTAAAATACAAACACACATACATACACACACGCACACGCACACACACATTCATGTACATATAATGAATATATGTATGTGTATGTATATTAATGTGTGTTAATAATTGTTTATAGTCAAAGCAAAATCTCTCCATATGAAGGCTAGAAACAGATTTTTAATTATACGTGAGACATGATTATAAAGCAGAGAATGATTTTCCGGTAAACCCTTCAAATTCAAATGACCATCCTCTGATGTGATTACCTTAGGAGGCTGTATGTCTGTTCCATTGGTATTGTTGTGGTTAAAAACATTTTAGGTACTTCTCTTTTTAGAGCTGGCATACATATGAAAAGGCATCAATATCTAGCACACAGGAGGTGTGTATTGAGTGTTTAAACAGTTTTTTTTGTTATGGTAAAATAGATTCCTGATGTAGGATTTATGTGGTGGAAAAATGTGGGGAAGTAGCATGAGCAATAATGTTATAGTTGTATCTCTGGTAATTCATTGCTGTTTTTATGACCACATGAACAAAACGTAAGTCACAATGAACAATGCACTCTAGCAAATGAAATCAAGACCCAATTCAAATGTCACCTCTTTGATGAAACCTCACTTATTTCCCAATGGTTCTCTTCTCTACTTCTAGAAGATAGGCACCATCTTTTTCAACTCTGTACCAACAATGCTCGGCACAGAGTAGATACTCAGTGAATGTTTGTTGGATTAGCTAAATAAATTAGCCCAATAAAAAAAGGAAAACTAGTTTAGTTGCTTGTAATTCCTTTGTCCCTTTTTCTCTCCAATTCTAGATAAACCCAATTATTTATTGTATAGCTCAGTCATCTATTTTATACACCATGCAGCTGAACATTGCTAGAGAAAAATCTCAAGTGAATAAACTAATATCATTCTGAATTGATCTTCAACCTCAAATGAGATCTCAATACAGTGAAGGAATCTTACTCTTTCATTCTTAGCTATTGATCTGGTCTCGTATTTTTAGGATAATGGAAGTTACCACAAAATCTAGAAACTACTTGCATCTATAATTCCTTTCTTTTTCCCTGTTGCAACAGTAGTGTCTTTCCTCCATTCAGATGTTTATTGTGAGGCTTAGTCCTGGGACCTGCTTTTCATAGATGCCGTCATTTAGATGCAATCATTTCCGATTTTAAATACGACCTACAATAGCCATGTTTCTATTTCTAACCTAGGCCTCTGGTTTGTATTTTATAGAAGAATATCAACCTGCCTATGATATATCTACTTGGATGTTTCATGGCCATCACATACTGTATATGCCAAAAATTAACTCACAGTCTTCTCCCTACCCCAAATCTACTCTTATTGTGTCCTTCCTCTTACCACTCTGGTTTCATTAAATGCTTATTATGATGTACAAGCCAGAAACTAGACACACACTTGCGATCTCCTTCACTTTTCATTAATTTGAGTGCCTTCTACACGCCAGATACTGTCCTAGGTAATGGGGCTATCGCTGTGACTAAAACAAAGCCCCTGAGCTCATGGAGTGTGTGTGTGAGTGTGTGTTTGAAGTAGGGGGAGGCAGATAGACAAAAATCCAAATTACATACTCGCATAAGTCGTGATGGATGTATCAAATGTTGGGCGGGCCGTTACTATTATATATTGGGTGAGTGGGGAAGGATCTGAGTCATAATAGAAACCTAAAGGAAGCAGGAGAACAAGGACATCACTATTTGGAGGAAGAACATTCCAGGTATACAAAATTGAAAGTTCAGAGACCCTGTGTCAGGAACATTCTTGGCAAGAGGCTAGTGAGGATGGAGCAAAGTGAACATGGGGAAAAGTAGCAGGAAATAAATAGCAGGGGCCGGAATCATAGAGAGCCTTATATTCTTTTTTCAGGACTTTAGCTTTTGTAGAGTGAAATGAGAAGTCATTTAGTGTTATAGACAAAGAGTACAGGAAATGCCTTAGGTTGGAAAAGAATCACTCTTTTTAGGACAGACCATAATGGTTAGGGGTATAAGCAGAGAAATCAGCTAGGAGATAAGTGCAGTAAACCAGATGAGGTAGCCTGGGACCTTCAATGTCTTTGTCATACATTAATATCTAAATTCCCCCTACATGATCTGCCTTTCTGCCTACTTCTTCAAACTCACTTTATACCACTCGCCTTCAAGTATTATTCCACAGGTTACTCACCTTTCGGTTCCTCAAACTTGCCCATCTTAGAGGCTTTGCACATGTTGCTCTATCTACTTCAACTCTCACCTGCCTAACTTAACTCATAACAATTCTTTGGTCATTGCTCAAATGTTATTTCTGGAGAATAAGACATCCAGTATAAATTAAGTACTCTCTAAGCTCCTGTTACTTATTCACAGCACTCTGTTTTTTTCTCTTCATACTTTTAATTCACGATTTATTTAACGTTTATCTTCTCAACTAGACTACACTCCATGGGAAAAGATACTATTTTGTTCACCATGGTATAATTAATGCCTTTCAGAGTGAACGGCACTTAGTAGGCCCTTAATAAACATTTGCTAAGTGAATGGATGACTTCATAAGTATATCTTATTTGAAAAAAATATTACCCAGCTTGATCACCAACAGTATTCTGAAGATAATGCTCTGAAAAACTTCAGGCTTTTGAAAATCAACTTCATCACCGAAGGAAGAGAAATATCCATCAGTGATATTCAGAAGAATAAAAGCAATTGCAAAAGGAGTTCTTGAATTGTTTTGAACACTCTTACCAACAAATGAGTAAGTGTGTATATAACCTCCCAGAGAAACTGTTTGAACTGTACAACAGCACAACAGTAACACTACTCTATGGGAGCATCTGATATTATGGGGGCTATATATTTGGCATAAACATAAAAACATTTTTAATGGTTACACAACCAGTTTAATACTCTTAATCCTGCTGAACCAAACACTTAAAATAGTTAAAATGATGAATTTTGTCATGTGTATTTGACCACAACAAAACATTTTTAAACCATTTCTGATGAGCCGGTTAGTCTAATTTTGAAATAAATTTCTTAGAATGTTCTGAATAACAACCCAGTTTAACTCATTTATTAATTTGTCTTAATGAGTGACAAGTCAATTAAACTTTCCTTGCCTCAATTTCATCATCAGTGAAATAAGGATTCCTTATGCCCTAACTCATACACCTCTGTGAAGAGGAAATTAAGAAAGTGACAATGATACGAAAACAACCTGCACTATGCAAAGAAGGATATTGTTATTATCAGAGGCTGCAGATTCGTTATTGGGCTGTTAATATTTTAATGTGAGTTTATAAGAATTAGTAATTTATTTTAAATATTATTAATTAAGCAATGGTTTTCAATAACCAACTTGCTGATTCTCTCCCTGTCCAGTATAGTACAGTTCACAAATCACTGTGAAGAGGTGACCGATAACACTGAGCAATTGGTTTTCATATATATATAGTACTAAAAGAATATTGGACTAAGCATCCATTACTGGCAAACACTAATCAAGTTCATCATGGGCAACGAGCATCATCAAAAACTATTTCTACTCACAAACTAAAATAGAAAGATGATGATCTTGTGACATTAAAAGAAAATAATCCAGTAGATGAGGGCATTTTAGTAATAAAGGCATCATACCTTCAAGTGACTGAAATTTAAATGTATACATTAAAACAAATAGGCACCCAGAGTCGGTTCACTTGAAACCTATATAATTTTACTAACCAATGTCACCCCAATTAATCTAAAAACAAAACAAAACAAAAAACAAATAGACAAAAGACAACCAAACAAGACCTTAATAGGTATTTAATGTGGCTTTCTTCTTTTTAAGGCTCTATCAGTCCAATATCCTATATTTTCTAATGACACTATTCAGTAACACCAATTTATAATTTAGAATGTAAGCCAGACACACTTTAGAAATTTCAATCTTAAAGTGTTAATGATGTTAGTATACATTTACTAAAGGAGAAAAATATATCTTAGAAGATATTTTAACAGCAAGGAAACAAGCTGTTTGATTTTTAGGTAACAAAAGTAAATTCAGAATGACTTTTTCTTTCACTTTGTTTTTTTGGAGGGTGGCAAAATTTGTAGTTACCATTATAAATAACATATTGACATTTCTTATGTTTTCATTTCAATTTCAAATAAAAATCCTTCAAACAATTATTAAAATCAATACAAGATATGTCAGTCTGATTATTATTAATAACTGGTGTTCTACGATGCGTTCACTATAAGTAATCCTACCTAATGAAAACCATTAAATTGGTGTTGATCTTTAATAATAATTTTATAGCTAGAGTAACATAAAAAAATGTGTATTAGAGGCAGATGTAATTATTTACAACTCCTTGAAACAGCCCCTGTATTTCCTGGTAATCTACACTAATGTCATTTCCTATTATAGACTTAGGGACAGACCAAACATTTAAGTCATCATTATCAGAAATAGAAGCATTAATTCCAGAGAAATGTGTATATTAATTCTGAAGAATGTGAAGAGCAGACAAATAAGAAGGTCCCTCTACCTGAGGTTAAGAAAGACATGTTTTCATGATAAGAAATCACTACTAACAGGTTACATAGGTGCAAGGCATTTTTTTAGATACACCATTTCTATCTCAGTTATGAAAACTAAATTCTTACAGCTATGCTATACTCTTTCCCAAAACAATCTGCCTGAGAATTCAGGTTTTCCTTTCCCATCCCCCTTTCTTTTTTAAAAAGAAGGGATACTTCTCCCGTACCCTAGTTCAAACAATGGGAAAAGTAAAAACAGTGGTATTTGTTTTGAGAAAGTGAATGGTTCTAATACAAGTATGGTAGTTTCCATTTCTTTACTTTTGTCAAAACAGAAAGAGGACGTGATTGCCATTTGATAGATGACTAACATATTTTTGATGATAGTATACCATGTAATTTTTGGCACATTATATGGCAGGAACTCAAATACTGAGTTTAATTTCCCAGATTAGATAAAAATCTGCCCTAGGAAGAAGCATTTGAATTTTCAGTCAGCCACATTCTCAGTTTATCAGAAGAAATTTTCTTCAAGGTTCTAAAAGTACTTTTAAAAATTCTTTTGTCTCAACGTTTCTTTTTTGATGGAAACTATATTCATTTATTTAACTATAAGTTTGGTTAATTTTAATGAAATTAGAAAGCTTCATGTTAAACTGGGCTTTCAAGAATCTGTGTTCCAAAAATGCAAAAAGAATGTCTCAAGGTGAGAGTAGAATAGCATTATATTTAATCATATTCAAAGATATGAAGTACTGGAACAGAAATAATAGCTTCAGTAATTATTTTTTCAGTTTTTATAATATACTGAGAATCTAGTTTCTTAAAAGAATGTTATTTCTGTGTAGTGTTATTCATTCTCTTTAATTAAGTTTTAAAAAAGAAAAAAACTCTAAACTTTCTATTTAATATTCTTCTGAATTTATTGAATAAATTTGTCCTAACCCAAAAGATCACAAGAATAAAGTTGACTTTAAAAATGCTTGGGAAAAAAAAAATGCTTGGAATCCCAATTTAGTTTACATTGTATGACAGGAATAACAAACAGATCCTTGATTACTATGATTTTTTAAATAACTTCCTGGACTCTATTTGAAGAGCCTTATTACTTCCACGTAAGAAGTTTGAAAACAACAACCTTACGCCATGCTGTTTTCCAGTGGAAAAGACCACATCACTCCCCTGCTTCAAATCCATCTGAAGAGTTGCTTCTTCCAGGAAGCCAATGAGCCTCCTAGGCCTTGGCAATGAAGAAGACAAGGGTTGGAGTGCTCCTGAATCTACTCAACTAATGCTAATTAAAATTACCTCCAGTTCAAAAAAAAAAAAGCTAGACACTCTCTCAATGGAGTAATACATTTAGTGCACTAGAAAGCTATTTTGTTAACTTCTTGGTACCACTGGGACATGGTGGAACATGCCTGTAATCATAAACTCCACAGGAGGCTGAGGCCAGGGATAACCAGAACTCAAGAATTTTCAGTTCCCTGCCGATTGAATATCCATAAACATGTCCATGTTATATATCCCTTGCTTATCAGCTTGCTTAGGGAGAACAAAACTAACACAGTTCAGAAATGGAGCAGATGATAAATACCATTGTTGCAATAATACTAAGTGAAAAATAATTAAAAGTACATTAAATTCTTTCTTCATTCACTAGGTCTAGCCAAAGTGGAACAAGACTTGTAGAAAAGAACAAATACAGGGATTACGGAATTCAAAATTTTTCCAGAGTCACTCTGCTTAACTCCTTGAATTTAAAAACAAACAAAATAATATAAACCTCATATGTACTTATTTATTTATGATGTACCAGTCACTATACCAACAGCTTTATATTTACCAACTCACTTAATCCCCACAAAATTCCTAAGATATAGGTAGTATTATTTTCCTCATCCAACAAGAAAAATGAGTTGTGGAAATAAGTTGTATACGGTAACACAGTTAACAAGTAGGAGAAACAGGTTTTCAATCCAGGTACTGTAACTCCATAGTTTCTGTTACTGTGTTTTCCTGAAAATAAGACCTAGCTGGACCATGAGCTCTAATGTGCCTTTTGGAGCAAAAATTAATATAAAAAATATTACATTATATATTATACTATATTATATTATAGTATACCCAGTTGTATTGTAATTGTACTGTACTGTAATGTATTGTATTACCCAGTCTTGTATTATAGTAAAATAAGACCAGGTCTTATATTAATTTTTGCTCCAAAAGATGCATTAGAGCTGATGGTCCGGCTAGGTCTTATTTTCGGGGAAACGAGGTACTAATCCATATTATTAATTTTTAATGTGTTTTTTCCTAGCCAGAATATGATTTTTAAACTATTCCTCAGAGTCTTGGGATCCCAGGAGGATGCTTCTGTGCCATTAAGTAAAGTAAAAGAAAATAGATGGGGCTCTGGGCATTTAACCCAGCCAAAGCAACTTCACTACATCTGTTTAAATATTGATGATACAATTAAACTTTTCATAGTAATAATTAAATTTTTTTTCATGTTAAAAAGCAAAAAGTTTGAAAATCACAATACCTAGAATATACTCTTCGTAAGGTCAGGGTATATGTCCCAAAGTCTCACATTTTGACATTACACAAATATTAATTCAATACATTGAAATTATACAGCAGTACTATACTCATCAGAAAAATTTAATACTCACACATACCATTACCTTAGAGAAAATCTTTAACACCGATATATTAAATTAAATAATATTAAATCACACTCAGATTGGTGGTGTTTAGTTTTTAATCATGAGCAATCAGAAGTTTTCATTATTTCAAGGCTACTGATGGGTTAAGCATAATCCATTTTCACATATAAAAAAAAGTATGCTTTTGACACTCATGTTTTTTTTAGATATATCAATAATTATACTGTCTAATGTACCAAATGCCCACTCATATTTTTAGGACTATTTAATTAATGTAAGAAATTACATTAAAATTTAAATTATCAGTAGAAATGTTTTATAATATTTTCTGAAGTTCATAATTGTCTTCAATCTTACAGAAACTACAAGGAAACTTGGAAAAAAGCATAATTGAGCAAACAGTATGTAAAAAATTATTCAAAAAACAACTTTATTAGTTATCTTTTATCATTTTCATCTGTGGACCTACAAACTTACATGTGTATTTATTTTAAAGCAAAGGAAAAAGGCTACTGCCACCATTTTGTATTCTTTGTATGGTGACTTTTCAGCTTGAGAGCTTACATCTAAATGAGTTAAAAATATAGAAGCTTTAAGAAAATAAAACCGAAGTACTAGCTTTTCTAATTCTGGATTTGGATTAAAAGTCAAAAGCAACAAAAATAAAAACTCATTTTTTTCTCTTCTCCAACTTCCTCAATTTTATTTTAAATAAAATACAGTTTCTAACCAAGATACAAACATGAAATAATCCCACTACTTAAAATACTTTGCTGAAATTTCCATCAAAAATTTTTCTCATTTTATGATTATTACCAGAAAATAACAAAGTATCACCCTAAAAAACCTCATCCTCATGGCTATATCTCAGTTGAAATGGAGCATGTGAAGGTAAAATATATTGAGAGAGAGGGTCAGCATTACATCTACCAATTACTCTAATAAAATTGCTTTGAATAGAAGCAAAAACTAATAAAACGAAGTTTCTGATACCCTAAAACATAGACAAGAAAGTGAAACAAATACCAAATCTAGCTCAGCATAGCTGATTAGAAGATTTAATTTTAATATCCATTTTTGAGAAACGGCAGTTAACCACATGGAGATAAACAGTAAATATCAAAGGCACAGGAAACTGGAATGTAATATTGCCTTAGTCAGAATGCAAGCCAGATCCTCCCATGATTAGTATGAACATTTTTGTTTTCTTCTGAAAAACTAAAATTTTTAATGCCCAATGCTTTAAAAATATTTTCTTATGAAAAAGCACCAACACTGGTTTTCTATACTAGAATATTAAAAAGAAAAAAAAACTGTCAAGCTATATCAAATCTCTAGAACCAAAGTAATTTTGGCAGTGCAAGGATAAGGAATTACATAAAAATGAAAGACTTGATGATACTAAAAGGTTTTCTGGTACTGATGTAACCACCACTTATATTAAACATTTTCCAGAGATGGTACTAAAGATAATTTTCAGTATTCAAGTAGGGTAGTCCAACAGATTCAAACAAAATTACAATTTGTCTGCCTGTCCCTACCTGTGAAAGCTCAGCCCCCATGCACTTACTTAACTTTGTCATCTAAATAACTGTCAGTATAATATGCTTTGGCTTGCTCTTCTCAGATGAGTTCTTTTTCTCCTCTTGCAGAAAATTAAAGATCAAAAATTTAAATGTTTATTTAACTATTGCTAGGATCCTAGCAAAACAATTTTGAATAAAATAATTCATATTAAAGTATAAACAATATTATCCATCAAAGAAGGTTTAAAGGAATACTTTATTAACCCACACAGTATCTGCTTAAGCAGATAGGGTATTTCCTGAGTAGCTCACCTCTAAACCAAGAAATCAGAAATTAACCAATTATGACTCCTTGTACATTTCTAAAAGATTGCCAATTCCTGTTCTACAGATTTATGATAGTTTAATTCTAATTTTCCAAGAATGTTACAAAGACAATGGTTAATTTAGGAGACAATTGGATTAAATACAATATATAAAAGGATTTATTTAGAATTTTGGATGGTGAAGAGTCCTATATTTTTCTCAGATAGTCAACAAGGTTTGCAATAACGTCCTTATCAATCCATACTCTGTATTTAATCTGTATCTTTGGTCACTTCCTGTGCATAGAGGTTCAGTATTAAATATGAATAAAGAACAGAAAATTGCAGATTTAAAAATTACAACTTGCAAAAAAAGTTTGCAAAAAAAAGTTAAAATTCAAATATCAAAAATAGTATACTATTATTTCGGGCTTTTAAAACAGAATTTTATTTAAAAAGGGGAATTAAATAACCAGCTCTAATTTTACACATCATGACAGTGATATTAAAATATACACAGATCTCATTATTTCAAAATCAATCAAAGACAAAAATATTTAACAAGTTAAACTGAAAGAGGGTATAGAAAGAGCAGGAAGAAAAGGGAAGCTCTGTCGAGAGACAAAGGGACAAAAAGGGCAGTAATGTCTTATATCCCCAAAATAAAATCTTTAAAGGCAAGTGTGTTAAAATATGTACACAAAAGGAGGTTAATAAAATTTTCTTTTTTAAAAATCTTAATGTCACATTAAAGTAAAAAAAAAAAAAAAAAGATTTAAAAATAATTTTATTTAGAGTTAGAGGATGGGCAACCACAAAATATTCATTCTCTAACATTCCCAGCAATATCCAAAAAAGCAAGAGACTTCTCTTGAATATGTAGAGATCTCAGTAGCTTTCTTCTCTTCTCAGAGAGTGTAGGTTTTCTGTTTGGAATTATATTTTTGCATGAAGTGATATTTGATCCTCTATGTGGTAATCAATCACATGCCACCTAATTGAGGAACACGATAATGATATTCTACTACCAGTACTAAAATGAATGAGTCAAATGTGTATGCTTTAAATCTTCCATGAAAATAGAAACTTGAAACACACATAATAATCATGTTCTGACATTTAAAACCCAACTCTACTCTTCTTGTATTACTGATTTCCATGAAACACATGAGTTTCACTTTCTATGTATGGAAATACCTACCTGAATAGCTGAATTCATGAAACACGTATTTCCCAAGTTACTTAAGCCACAGAGGCCTGGCTGTTCATTGTTTCTTCCAGGTTCTGAATAATCATAGTTCTTATAAGCAGTATATGATGGGAGACAATAATTTGAGTTTTTCACACTGGAAGAAAACAAAAATATTTTTCATAATGCAGCCAATTATTACAACATAGTTATGATGAACACAGTACTTTAAACCTATTTGAGGTAGGTGGTCAGTCACTAAAATTTTTTATAAAGCACTTCACTCAGGTTCTTTTTAAGACGTAAACCTAAATCAAAATACTCCCTTAATTACGACACTCCACATCCAATCAACAAAATCACTGCATCACATAACCACACCAATCAAAACAAACCACTATTATATCTTGCTACCCTTGATTAACTGGAGCAGCTTCACAGCTTGCTCCATTCTTCATTGCTTCATCAAATTTAAAACATTTAGATTGTAAACACCACCCGCAGCAATAAATCATCTCATTTATGTTCCATTTACATCCTGCTACTGCAACAGAGTAAGAACAGTAGAAACAGGAAGAGTTGGCTTTAGTTACAGGTGAGAGCAGAAATTTCAAAGGCCTCTGTGACATCACAATTCTAATGCTTTGAAGATTCTATTTATAATTTCTTTGCTAGACCAGCAAAATCTATTATTCAAATGTGGAAAAAAGCCTAGGTGATTAGAAAGGAAATGATTCTACGTAAGTACATTTCAATATTATTTGGCTTTTTTGTCTTCTAGTTTGTTAGAATAATGAAATTTATTTAACTAGATGAATATAACCTCAGGATAATTTGTACTATCAGTAATAATAAACTAATCTTAGGAAAAAAACAACAAAACTATACATTCTTCAACCTTACAGAATCATGGTAATTTTATCAAGAAAAGTCTATCAATAAGTTAAATGAGTCCCTTGTCTTTTCACATGCAATAAAAAAATAATTTATGGAAAAGTACAGATTTTCCTTTAATTTTTAATAGGTTATCTTATAAAATATTTATGATAGTACTTTGGATATAATTCAAAAGCATACTTTCAATCATTTTTTTTTTATTCATTAGAACAAACCTGAACATGAATCAAGGTCACTTGCTAAAAGCAAAGGATGATGTAAATAAAAAAGTGTTACAGATAAACATGATGAATCACTAACTGACAATCTCAATTGGCTACAATTTGTTCCTGGTATTTTGAAAAAGTTTTTACTTATAATTTCAAATACTTTTTATTGTAGCTGTATGCTCTCACTTTATTATTGTAACAGTTTAAGTGAACTATCCTGCCTGTCCTAACAAAGCCTTTAGTACGTACACACACGCACACACACGCACACACTCACCAACAAGCTTAAAGAAGTTAAACACAAAACTACATCAACCAAAAATTACACAATTGTATTTTTAAGAAAACACCTTCACCACAAACAAAAAAGGTCAACTCAAAAAAACAATCTACCCTGGACTGAACAAAAATAGGGCGCAAAGAAATGAAACCTCGATCAATTCAAATTCAGAATTTCTAGTCTTGTAGCTATTTGCTTGTTTTAAACCTAAAAAAGAAAGCATGAAACAAACAGAATTCAAGCATCCTTTGGTTTTTGCACGTCATTAACCTTGCAATTCATATTTTATTTTATATCCCCAGTAACTAACAAAACACAAGGCACCTATTAGCAATTAAATATATGTTCACTCAATGACTGACTGGATTCTTCAATCTAACTTCCAAGACGTTTAACAAAAAAAGTGAATCCTATTTTTCTTTTATTTTTTAAGATGTGCTAAAAATAAATGTCTGCTATATACCACAAAAAAGGTCTTTATTTTTTACACATTCTACACATTCAAGAAAAAACACATATTCTGGCTATTTTTATACTATTTTTTATTTGTTATATATATTTTTTATAATAAAATTTAAGCAGTCTACGAGCACCCAGGGAAGGAATGCAGAAATGCACGCTCGTGACTACATGCATACACATGCATGTGCACACAAGTGAAAAGACTAACAAACAGCAAATTTCATGCTTATTCCTTAAGTGTCTATATATATACATATACATTCAGATATCTGTCTTCACCACACATAACACAAATGGATGCTGTAAGCCCTCTGTTTCTTTGTGACAATATGATGAAATTTGCTGGGATAGTGATTCCTATCTACTGAGAAATGAACAAAAAACTTACTGCAGCTTTTGGTTTTGTCTTTTGAAATCTGAATCCTTAAAGGATTTCTACATTTCACTTTAAGTGACAGGATAAGTATAAGCCTTTCCCAGAGACTGAGATAATCTAGATGCTCAACAACAATGAAAACTGATGAATTTAAAATATTTTAATATTATCTTGATTGATCACTTATAATCCACATTTTATATGTTTTCCACATCAAGTATTAAAGCCTGAAATGAAAAATACCAAAACCAGCAGTTCTTTAAATTCTTCAAAAAAGTACATGGAAATCTAGGCCCTAAGGACAGCTTCTATTCTTTTTTTTTTTTTTTAATTCAAGTTTATTGGGGTGACAATTGTTAGCTAAGTTACATAGATTGTAAGCTAGTCCTTATCCTATAAAGCTACGCTAACTTTGCAAAAATAAATAAATTTGCCAGTAATCTTAATGGGAATTTTAACACTATTTAATTCTGTGTTATACAACTATCATCTTAAATGAAGACACATTTAAAATATAACATTCTTTTGTAAAATTGAGTCCTTATCTTTGTATGAAACTTTCAGATTGACTTTTCAATTCGTACTTATATTTGACATTATAAACATTATAAATCTATAATTTAATCCTAATAACTATACTTTTGCTCACTTTGCAGTTAATGAAACGATGCTTTCAGCAAGTAACTTTTCAAGAGCCACATGGCTTGCTAGCTCTGGCCGTCTCCAAAATCTAGTTCATTTTCATGGCTTAATCTTTCACAGGGAGACATTTCCATTTCAAATAAAAGAGCTTTAAATGAAATAACAGAAAAATAGAAAATGTGCTCTGATGTGGAATGCCAAGAGTTGAGATAATAAACGCATTAACAAGTTTTTAAACAGGCAGTATTATATCAAGGTAAATGGAGCAAAAGAGAAAATGCAGGGCATAGAAAAAGGAATTTGATACATATTAAAAATGTAATTATATTTGGGGCAAAAACAAATACTTAATGGAGTAACAGGTAAAATAACTACATAGGGTAAACAATATTCCAGTAACTGGGTCTTCACAATATTAGTCCTTAATAAAAACTTTATTAAACTTAAATAATTCAAAGCATACTTTGTTATTACCTTTATAACTAATATTTCTACTTAATGGAAATGCAAATGTTCTTAGTAATGCATCTGTTTAATTCGTCTTGAATTTGTAAATAAATTTCATATAACTTGTGTGTCATTAACTACTGATTTTAATATATACTTTATACTTATAGAATATCTCGACATTCATGAAGTTTGAAAACTGCACATAATCTAAAATGGTCATTACCCATTTTACATATTTTTAATTAAAGAAACTATGTTACTTCCATCTGAAGTCTTAAGCTGATACTTATTTCCATAAGTTGAATGGAAAGTTAAGAAATTTTATGTGAAATAATTGTTCAGATAATTATAATATTAAACTTATTTTTAATTAGAAAACTTTCCATATTATAGATGTTTAAATTTTATTCCTTACTAAGAAAAGTAAGCTTTAATTTCAAGCACGGTGATACCTCAGCACCTATTTGCTTAGTTTCCTAATATGAAAGGACTGTTTTAGTATCTAAAAAAGACAAATGTAAATAGTTAAAAACATAATCTAGTCATAGGAGTAATCATTAGTTAATCACGTTTTAACTTAAGACAGCACTCCAACTCCTCTCTTAATATTTTCTGCAGAGATTTTGAAATCAGATTTTACTGTCATCTTTTTACTATGAGAGGGAAACAAGACAAAAACAGAAACACACCAGACCACATATACTAATATAGTGACTTGGGTCAAAATACAGTCCATGTTCAATACAAGTCTATACACAATGTTAAAAATCTCTCCAAAGAATAACTACAAATACATGTTATACCTGGAACTGAATCCTTTTATAGTAAATGTGGGAGCCATCTGCAATTGGTAGAAACAAGTAATATTTTATCTCCTATGAAAAAATTACTTTTGATGAATTAAAAGATACCATATAAAATATAAACCAGATTAAAGGTGAATATTTTGTTTCATTCTACCTGTGGATATACGTTTTTAAAAAGAGGAAACATACCGCTCTACAATTTTGGATATTCATAGTGTCTTCAATATTTCACTATTACACTACAATGTAATGTTATTACACTATGGTGTACATATCTTTTTATGAATTACTGAAATAAGGGAATGAATGTTTTAAATCTTGATACACATGGTAAACTCTTTTCTAGAAAAGTTGTATTAATATTCTAACCACTCACACAGAATCCTTATAAGAAAGATATTCATCACTTAATTTTCCCAATGAGATTGAGGTGGGGGAAAATGGATAGAGTTTTTTATGGTTGTAATTTACATATCTCTAGTTGGTAGTAAATTTGAACTCTTAAAATGTTTATATATTTTAATTCTTTTATTTTTATTACCCAGCTACATCATTTGTCCATTTTTCTAATTGTCTTAGAACATTTCTCACTGATTTTTATGAACTTGATACATTAAACAAATTTACCCTTAATTTGCTATTTGTAGCCAGTATTTTTTTCCATTTATTTGCCTTTTAATTTTTATGTATCTGACAATTAAAAAGTAATTTAAACTTTTAAGGAGAAATTCTCAGTATTTCCCAACATTTCCTGGATAACCCGCCCCATTCTACATCAGTCTAGAATGGTTTCTGATCACACTAAACTCTTTTTTTATATATAATATTCCGTTTCTGGGCTGTCTTTTCTAGTCCACTGACTTGTAGATGTATTCCTGGGTCCATATTATGGGGTTTGAATTCTTATTTCTTTATAATGTTGTCAGTTTAGAGGATTAATCCTTTCTCATTATTTTTCCTTTCCAAAGTATTTAGCTATTGTTATATATTTATAATCCAGATGTATGTTAAAATAATTTTGTCAATTCTCCCCAAATATGAATTTTAAGGAAAAACTAATTAAATCTAAGTATTCTATTAATGGTGTTATTTTAAAGATTATTTCACAAATAGCTTTAGTTTTTGTTAATTTACTCTTTGGGATTATCAGATGCCATTTATGAACTAGACAAGTAGAGCAAATATTTCACTACATACATACTATTAATCTAATACATAAACCACAATGTATATGTCCAAGAAATAAAGAGGATAATCATCTATGGATTGAAGTTCTTCCCATATTTTGACTGGTAATTACAAATATAAAAGCTTTCTTTTTATCCTTTTCTGTAAAAAACAACAACAAAAAAAAGAACATGCCAATTTTCAAGGTAATACATCCATGTCAGAAATTCTGCTGAAGCCCAAGTGATTTTCAACTTTTTTTCTTTCAGCAATAAAGCACACACACACTTTTGCTAACTTTTATAAATTCCAAGATTCTGAATATTAGTCATGATGGGGCAATTGTTTCTCTGAACTTTTTAAGGAAAAAATGTCTGCCTTTTTAACAAATGCAAAAATTTGTGTATGCTTTCCAGATGAGACTCACTGATAATGACACTTTAAAAATACTATGTATTGTAAGTGATTACGTATCTAGTTCTAAAATGACATCTGAAAGTTGTACTCTTTCTAAAAAACTGAATTCTAGCAGATTTTTATATATATTTCAATAATTAGTGTTTAGAATGTAAAATTCTTAAAGTGTTTTATTTCACTTTTAGTAAATTATTGTAGTGTATATACCGGGGGTGCCAAAAAAATGTATACACACAACTGTATTCATCTTTTGTTATCGGTATATATTGAGTATTACAATTTTAATAGTGTTTTCCTTTCTTAAAATGTGTATACATTTTTTGGCACCCTCTGTATTAAATCGAAAAATTTACAACTGTGCTTTTTCTTTCCTCTGAAGTTACTCCTAGAAGAACTGACCAGTAGTTTAAAAGAAAATCAATTTTAATGCATTAAGGCTTTTATCCTAAATTTTAGATACAAGAGATTTTTTTGTAACCACAATAGGGCGATCAATTAAACAAAGAGTTTTTAAGATTCAGTGCTTACTTTCTGTTGTTGATGTTGTTATAATTATTTGATAGAGATGAAGGAGAGATCTTTGGTAAAGTTGAAAAATTGGATGCACCTGGGGACCTTTAAAAATATGAAAATGTTAAATTAGATAAAAAATGCTGAATTTTGAAATTAATTATGAAATAAAGAAAAGAACCAACAGATGACAATGTATGCAGTAAATGAATGCTGGAAAAGATTTATGAGCAAAATCACGATATACCCTTTGGTTTTCAATTTCCAGTGCATTCTTTTCTATAAAAAATAATGGTACAAAGGGAACTATTTTCAAAAGAAATTTATGAAATTAAATATACAACTTGGTATTATTCGTATAAATCTAACCCCAAAACACCCATTTCTGAGTTCAGGTAAGCATTATGAATATTTTACAATAAGTAATTTCCTTAAATCAATGGAATTAAAATATTCATTTTTAAAGGAGCATGTTAAAAAAAAAAATCCACTTTGTGTCTTGGTAGGTACCATGGCATTCTGATTATATACAACATCGACACAGAGATCAAAGGATTTACCAAGTCTTTAAAATGTAAGGCAATAGGGATAGAACAGCATAAGAGAATTCCAAACACAATCCCAAGAAGTAATTTTGGCCAATTATCTCTGTAAAAACAGAAAAGACATAAATTTGACTATATGTTACATACCTCACTAATTCAGAATCTTTTTGGAGAAATCTCAATTATTAGCTTTTAATCAACTAATATGCTTTAAAGGCATGACTTATAATCAACAAATCTATTAAAAAGTACTTAAGAGTCTCTGAATGATCTCATTTCCATTTTTATTTTGTAAACAATTTTAATTTACTAGGCAACATCAAGGCCATGGTCTATAATAAGATGACTTCTAGTCTAGTATCTCAGTCATCATAAATTCTAAATTAGTGAGGCCCAAAGTGATTAGTTTTTAAAAATTGCTTTATTTCCTCTACTCAGGTGCTAATGAACAATGAAATGGTCAATGGGCAGGAAAATATAATCTACAAAATCAGCTTTTAGTAATTTGGATTTCACTAAATCTACATACTTGCAATGTATTATGCAGACTAAATGGGCAAAAAAATTTCTTATATATGAAAATTTTTATTAACTTGTCAAGAGTTATACATTACAAAATCTTGGTAAATATTTTCTTTTCATTTTAAAGGTTATTTTGTTGATTCAGCCTGTATATAGGTAAATTGCATTAAGTGAGGCTAGTTAGGTGCCTTTCTGACAGAAGACCCTTACAAGATTTTATTTTACTATACCAAGCTCAAAACAAAGTACAATCAAACAAATTTTAATATAAAACAAGGTAGAGAACCTCTATAAAAGGTAATTTTATAATCTTAGTATTTTAAGGTACTTGTTTTAAAATATTAATAGAAAAATAGAAGTATCTTGGCATTTTTTCCTTCACATTAAGAATGTTAACATAGAAAAACACTAAATTTATTAGACATTGAGGTATAATGAATTAAGGAGGTTAATTTTTCAAAATGTGATCCAGCTGACTATAGTTTAATTCAATTCATTACAACTTTTCAAAAACACAGCTATAAACCAAAACGTCCCCTTGAATTGTAGTTATAGTAAAATTAATGGCAATAAAGATATTTTACTTCATCCAAAGAAGTGGCTGAGGCACATAAATGTTTTTTCTTTTTCTGCCCACCTATAGCCTTTTTACTATTCATTAGCAACTCTATCCAAGGATAGTATTAGAAGTTTCTATGAAATTCATTAAAACACTTAATCGTTGATTTAATGATTACTACATGCCTCACCCTTAGTAAGTACTAGGAATACAAAGACCAACACAGTTCCTAACCTCAAACAGCTCACAAACTAATGGTAGAAAATTATACATAAGCAAAATCATTCTAAAACAGTATAAATCCTATATAAATTTTAAAATTATAACAAAATATAAAATTTTGTGGGTAATGTGGTGATTTTAAAATAATGTGCATAATTGGAGGGGTAGGTGGGAACTCAAAGTTAGAGTATTCCAGGTGGAAAGAAGAGCACATGCAAATGTATGAAACTAGAGACTCTGATGTGTTTAGAGAATTACCAATAAATTCAGCTTGGCTGAAAGATAGAAAGTACGTGGTGATAGGAACAGAAGTTAGTAAGGTAGGTATGATAACAAAGGGCTTTTCATATTTTATGAAGGAATCTGGATTTTATCCAATTGTGCCAGGGTTATGTTGAAAGCTTTTAATAGGGTATCAACATAATTGGATTTGTATTCTAGAAAGGCAACTCTTGAGGAAGAGAAAGAGATTGGAGACTGGAAGATCATTTAGGAGACTATAAAAATAACAAAGGTGAGAATTAATAAAGGCTAGGGTTAAGAGAGTGGAGTAGTCAGGGTAACATATTTTGAATGTTTAGGAAGAGGTTCTCAAAGTACAGTCCATGGAACCCTTACAGGGCTCCAAGATCTTTCAGGGTACCCATCTATGAGTTCAAAACTTTTCATAACACCACGGTGTTATTTAAATGTGATTTGATCTCTTTCACTGGTTGGATATTTGCACTGACAGTGCAAAAACAAAGGTGGGTAAAGCTGTTGACATGTCAGCATGAATTAAGGCAGTAACACCATATACCAGAGTTGTTGTATTCTTCACTACATCCCCTGATGGCCCCCTGCACTCCACCCCCCAAACCCTCCCCTGTGCTCCGCTGCTCCTGCCAGGGCAATAGTTTCACTTAAAGAATACCTATGGAAATAGTAGGAAATAGTTTCACTTAAGAATACCTATGTTGAAAAAATAAATATTACTGATTTTATTAAATCATTACCTTTAATTGTTAATACTGTGTAACAAATTAGGAAGCCTGCCTAAAGTACATCTGCTACATACTGAAGTAACATGGTTGTCTGAAGAAAAAGACTTGCATGACTTGAATTTTAAGCCAAATAAGCCATTCTTTTCACTCGTTTACATAAAAAGTTATCCGGCAGACATTTTATCAAAAATACATGAAGGCAGCCTGTTACTTCAAGGAAAACAACTTAAAAGTATTTGCTGCCAATGATAAAATTCAAGTGTTCAAGCAAAAAAAAAATAGAACTCTGGACAACTTGACTTTGCCACCATGAGCTAGACAGCTTCGCACTACTTAGACTTGTCTCATAAGATTGGTGATGTTTTATCAAATGTAATTAACAAGATATTGTATCATGAAGTATGTCAACATGAGGAATACCTGCAAAACTCAGTATTTTTTACATATGGTAGATTTTAATGTAATAGTATAAAAAGTTCATTGACATGATTTGAGATTCCACATTGCAATTAACCTTTCATCATTAAACCACTACTGGTCCAGTTCTCAGGGGGTATCAATTATCCGAAAAAACTTCTCCCTGTTCCAAATACATACTTGTGCAAGACTGAATATACCTCAACCCAAAGGCAATATATCACAACAAACTGAATGAAAAAGCACATATGAGAATTTAGCTGTGTTCTATTTTAAAATTTGCAAAAATGCAGAATTCTATTCTTCTCAGTAAATTAATTTTGTTTCAGAAAAGTTATTTTTTACCAAAATATTACTGTGTCAAAACATAATGGTTTAGTATTGCTATTTATAAATAAATATTTAAAAACTCATTTTTAATTTCTAAAATATAGGTATCAATAGATGTAATCCACATGAGTTCTTTGGGTCCTTAGTAATTTTTAAGAATGTAAGGGGGTATGAGATCAAAACATCTGAAAACTTCAGGTTTAGGAGGTAAAATCTGTTAAGACTTGCTGACTAAGGAAATGAAAGAAATGAGGTTAAGGAAGAACTCAAGATGACCCTCAGATGGTACCTGAAATAAGGAATACAGGATATAGACACAGTTTCTGTTGAGATGGGAGAAAGTGAGGTAAGAAGATTTTGAGTTCAGTCTGACCTGGTGAGTCCTACATGACATTTAGGAAAAATCTGCAAAGCTCCAGGCTAGAAATACAGAAAAGCACAGCTGTGTCAGTTTGATCTCAGGAACAGGATTAGCATAGAGTCCATCCACTGATTTTGAGAGCCAGCCTATGATGGTATGAAAGGAGAGGTGCTCAGGTGGAAATCTGTGGACTATCAGTGCATCTAAGTGTGAGCAGAGCTGCTGTATATAGTCAGTGAAGCTGTATTCTGCACAATGCCAAGTAGGGCTTTTTACATAGATTACATGTGAATAACACCTCTAAAAAGCTGTGTAATACACAACCAGCACAACCAAACATGGCAGCCCTGGAGAGAAAGACAGCCAGACAGCCAGAAGATTGGTCAAAGAGGTGAAAACAGTCCTTGAAAAACTATGGTATAATGGATTCAAATTAAGAGGAATTCTTTAGGAAATAGTTACCAAAATGAAGTATTAAAGAGAAGTCAAATAAACTAGTTTAAAAAGAGTCAAGTAAGGACTTTGTTAAATTCTGAATGGGTGGTAAGAAATAGTATTACCTTTCTAAAGAAATTGGTTGCCAAAAGAAGAAAAATTAACGAATGGTATTTGGAGGAAGTTTATGGCTTTTTGCTTATGTTTTTAAAGAGGGGGGAGATTTGTTTATATTTATAGACTGTGGGGAAGATGATACTGAAAAAGAAACAAAAGAATGAAATAGTGTTATTTGAGTGCCTACTATATTGCGGTGTATGCTAGGCATTTGTATATGAAGGAAAAGAGGAGATAATGAAATTAAAAGCAAGGTCTAGAAACCACCTGGATAAACAACATTGGTGGAGAGATTGTCCTTAAATAGCATGGATTTCAGAGAGAGATGATGGATGTGGTCCACAGGTAAATTTAAAGTATGATAACACTATACTTTTTAAATACTGTTACAGATATTATTGATGAATGTTAACAGTTAGATCACTTATCTATTCTGATTCCAACTTCTGAACTGGATTATACATATCCCAATCTAGCTAACATTTGTGGAGTTAAATTAGGGGTTGACTTCTCAGTCTGTGGAGTATAACCCGAGTGAGTCCTTTAGCTCTCTTCCTTTGATGTAACTTGGAAGTTACACTGTTCATTAGCAACTCTGCTCTAGTGGCTTTCTAAAGAGAGAAAAACATTTAGAATCTTATATATAGACTAGATACTAAGCCATAGATTAGATACTAAATTCAAGTAACCTAGTGTTAAACTAATTTTTGCTAGTTGGGGCTAGGTGTAATATAAGGCAGAGATTCATCTCTTAAACAAGACAGAAAAAAGGTAAAAATATCAATGTAGCTGAAATAATTTCATGAAGAGAGAAAATTAAACTTTATCCCTGAAAATTGAATGCAGTATTTGAATTTCCCTATTGCCAATGTTTCAACTAAAAGCATGCAATTCAAGACTAAATTGAACTTCTTGCTTCAACAGAAAAACACAGCTTATTCTTGGGAAATTAACTGGATATTTAACATACAAGGAAATCTAATACCATATTGAGCAACCAAAATATAGAGAAATCTGAAAGTTTACATAGCAAAAGAGTGGTAAACACACAATGTAATATATTGATGATGTGTTATAGAAATGTACACTTGAAACCTATATAATTTTACTAACCAATGCCACCCCAATAAGTTTAATAAATATAAAAAATATTTTATAGTTATTTTCAAATCTGACATAAAAAAACCCAACTTTGATTACAAAACAAAAATTATCTTAAGAAAAATTGGACCAACTGTAAACTTTCCCTATTTCTAACAATCATCCTAAAATAAGTTCTTAGAGAAAAAGAAAAATTTACATCTGTTGAAAATTTAAACACTTTTACTGTTGTGAGATACGATTAGTTCATTTCAACAAGCATTTGCTGTGTATGTATGCCTCCTCTATGTCAGGCAGGGTGCTAAATAGTTAAAGATAAACAAAAGAGAGTTGAAGGGAATTTATATACAAATTGTTTCTCGTAACTTTATTTTTGTGGTGCTTATAACATAAAACATTCCACTTTTAAAAAATGAAATTACAGTAACTTCTCAGCCATTATGAATCTTAGCACCAAATTTGTAAAGTTTTATGTTTAACTCTTATTTTAGAAATTGACAAACATACATAAGACCTCATGTACCCAATATCAGTCACTCAGTTTCAAAAATTACTAGCATTCTGCCACTCCTGTTTTATCTATAATCTCCTATGCCTCCTTCCCCCCATATTTTTGCTGGACTATTTTGAAGCAAATCCTAGATATCCATAATTCCACCTGTAAATATTACAGTATGCATCCCTAATAGGTAAGAGATCTTTTTTTGAGACCACTGTTGGTCCCAATCTAGTACTCAGTTCATGTTCAATTTTAATCTCAACTGACTCAAAAGTATTTTTTTCTCTTCCAGTTGATTAGTTTGAATCAGGATCCCCCAAAAAGTCCATATATTTGCAGATTAATAACTTCAAAAGCCCTTACTATTCCTATCAACTAACTGCTCCTCTGGCTTCATCTTACTATGATGTTAACATTTAACATCTTCAATGTTAAACTGAGGAACCTCCAAGTACAGAATCATGGGGAGTGTGTTTATGTGTAAACACAAGCATTTCCAAAAAGGGTTGGAGTTTGGACTAAAAATAACCAGAAAAAAGCAGTTTATTGGTAAATAGCAGTATATAGAATTTCATTCTAACATTATGATGCCTTTGTGTTTAGGTGACAAATACCCAGGAAAGAATGTATGTATTTATATAACAAAAAGATTTATATGTAAAGCACTTTCTCTCCCTCTCCAGGAATCCTGCCTTTCCGACCAAGTACCACCTTAGTTATAGTATTTCTTCTTTTAGTATATTTCATGACGAATGTTCTACATCAGTTGTTCCATTCTCTGACTACAGTATCCATTCCCTCCTTCCCTACAATTTATTTCTTATTCCCATCATGCTGTCTCCACTTACACTGAATCTCTTCTGTTCTCTCTCCAACTGCTGCAACATTAACATTGCTGACCATTCCCTTTCTTCTAGAAGCTCCTATTCTCTTAGCCTCTATGACAAAATGGGATTCAAGTCTTCCATTTGATCTTTTTGTTTTATACCATTACTTAGGGACATAGTGTATAATTCTAGTTAGTATATTACTTAGTCTATAGTTCTTTACATTTTTTGATTAGATAATTCATATATGCTTATATTTCTCACCTCTAGGAATATAACTCCATATCTGCAGTTCTCATTATTCTCCAAACGTTGGTGCCCTCTTTAACTGCATGCTAGGCAGTTCTGTTTGGCTGTACCATTACCTCAAACTTTACAGTCTCAGAAAAAGTCATAATATGTCTTTTTCTTAATGAGAATAATAAGAACAAGATAAAATGAGACAAAGCACAGAAAAAAATTTATAAAAATTCAAAATGTCTTTAAAAATGACAACAAATTACGGATTTTGGAATATTACCCTAGATTAATAACTCATCATTTCCATTTCAAATTGAAGAAGTGTTATTAATTTAAAATATATGAATATGATTGAATGACAAGGAAATAAGACTCTTGAGCCATCCTCTCAATTTCCACAAACCAAAATCTCTCAATTCCCTACCTCCAGTACTTGAACAAGGTTAAAACTGTTAACAAATTTGTATACTTTCATAGAAACTTTAAGAGTGCATTTTCTTTGAACTATACCTCTTTTAGTACCTGTCATAACTACATCTACTAATGTTTCAAATCAGCAGAGACTATCACGCTTATAAATACTTTAAAAGCCTCAATACAACTTTTGTTAAAATGAAAACAATGTGTGGATAAGTTTCCTAATATGTATTTCAATAATTTTCGATCAAATAGGTCTATCGACCATTTCTAAATCTATATAGTTAATCTTGCAATTATATATGAAAACTAGACTTAATTACTCTCCAAAATATTCTAAAGAAGTATATGGTAAGTTTTACTACCTGCATTGAAACAGGTACAATACTGAAACAGATCGTATAAACAAAACAAAAATAAAATATTGCAGTCACCTAGATGTTTATTATTTATCCTAACCACAAGTAGTACGTAATGGTTTTATTTATAAAGTACTCCCTCTCTCCAAGTAGAGTAGTCAGGGACAGAGTGCTGTAAAAATACTAATATGGAACTAGATTAAGTTTATACTTAGTGTTTCAGTCACCAATTTGGAATTCTTTTAATCAGAACAACACAGATGGCAGAGGGACAACGTATGAGTAAGAACTACTGGCTTAGTTTTCCATTTGGCTTTTTCAGCCTCTCATGCCTTATCTGGTTGATTTTGGTTTTTTCTACGGTTGTTTTTTAGCCCATGAAAACTGCCTCTTCAAAATCATTGATGACCCTTAACTTTTTTCACCAGATACTTAATTACAAGTCTTTTGCCAGTATTTTTGAGCAATTAATGAAAATGTCTAAATTAAGTCAACTGCTCATGCTACTCTCACAAGAGGAATTTTTACTTATTTCAGAAAAATAGCAAAATTTGGAACTCTTTATTTCTACAATGTTAATAATCTCAAAGGCATTCTTTGAAATAACTATACCTAAAATAAAACCATACAGAGAAAAAACAATAGCACAATTTAGTTAAAATTTAATAAAGCTATACCTCAGTTAGAAGCTATAGCTAAGGAATAAGGTGTTAACATTAAGAAATTTTCTGGAAAGTTAAGGGATCATCAATCTATTGATTAGGTTCTTCCTCTCTTGGGGATCTCCAGGCTTCTACAAGTATTGTCCTTTAAAATAATTTTTTAGAAATACAAGAATGAACTAGTCACATATGTCCAACTGAATAGACTATCCACCTGATGCCAACATCTTTGGAAAATAAATAGTTACATTTAACAGAATAGAAAAATTTAGGAGTTAAAACTTTTCTAAGGTATCATTAGAAAAGAGTGTTCTTGAGAACTTGTAGATACTTAAAAACTAGATTACAAATGAAAAGTTCTGAAAAAGCTAAGCACTTGAGTAGTTTTAAAATATAACATACATATAAAAATTTCAAATTATATTGATATCTAGCAGAAAAATCCAGATAGAAAACTTTTGAGCATTTTTTTAGGTAAGTTTTTAGATTTCTAATATAGATTTTGTTTTAGGGTACATACATTTTTATGACTACAGGACTATATGTTATGGACAAAATTATATTTTACCCTTAACGTTTTGTTTTAATACTTAGTATTTCTTCTCAAATAGTTCAAAAATTTATTTTTCATCAGAGGATATATGGTCTCAGTTCTGATCAAAATGGGCCCGTACAGTTTTAGGACTTCAGAGCACTTAGTTCCTCTGTTTTCAGTGGTACAGAAAAGTCAGGCAATTAAAATACTAACATGCTCTCTCTTACTGAACATATGCCTACTGTAGTGTATTCTGACATTTTCTTGTTCATAAGCAAAACCTAAAATGCAGATTCCTGGGCCCATCACCAAGATTTATATTATGCTGGTCTCTGGTGAGGACCCAGGAAGCTGCTGCTGACAGTGGTTCACATAGTACATATGTATCAACAAACACAAGTGTGAACCTTAGACTGTACCAACAGCATTAGAATCATCTGTGAGATTATAAGAAACGCAAATTCATGAGCTCCACTCAGATATATTGAATCAGAAATTCTTGGGATAGGTCTAGAAACTCATGTTTTAACAAACTCAACAGGTGATTCTTTTATCACCATATTATATGTAGCTTTTAATGATTTTTCCTTGACTTTTGATGCTCTGTGTAGAAACTGTTATGTGCTAAGCAGTATGAGCAGCCAACAGATCCCAGGTTAGGGACGTTTATTGGAACTAGCATCTCCATATCATGCTGAGGACCAGGGGATGGTCTCCTGACAGATATGATGGCAATTTTGAGCACATAAAACAGGCTATTCTATATCTTAATATCTTGAAGTTTCCTTCTTGAGGGCATAAAATTACATGTCTTCTGCTAGAGTTGAATCTGTCTAAGTTAATGTGTGCTCTTAATGTAACTTCAATGAATACACAGAATTCATTGTTGTTGTTTTTTAAGCTGGCATTCATCCAGAAAAAAAAACCCCGCATCCTTACTTCAATTATATACATGTAAATAAAAGCAAGTGACAATTTCTAAAACTTATTTTTCTTTTCCAATCTGTACTCCTATTTTTCTCCACTATAAGTGCTTTCTCTATGTTCTTAAATATTTTCATATGTTGTTTTAAATTTACATAAATGGCCCTGAATTAAAATCTCATTTTGTTTTTACTTTTTCTCTCAACTGTATATTTTAAAGCTTACTCAGTTTTAAAGATCTCATCATTGTTACTTCTACTTGCTGCACTGGTATCCACAGTATACCACCATTCATTTTCTTCTTCACTCTATCTACAGTGATAGATACTTAGCTAAACTGCCTCCAAGTCTGCACTACCACTTCCACAAGCAATTCTGCTACCTTCGGGGACCTGTGTAAAAATTCCACTGAGTGCTGGATCAGAGGGATTAAGCATTCCCAAATTAATTAAACACTAACTAGAGAATGGTGCTACTAGTTTACACCCCCACCACTGTCTATGAGACTTTTCTTACATATACTCTCCAAACATTTCATATTGGCAATCTTTTAAATTTGTGTCATTCTGATGGCTGTTAGGTTTTATTTCATGCTTTACTTTAATTTTTCTGGTTACTAGTGAGTTTGTATATACCCTCTTCTACCTGTTAGCACTTGGGATTCCCCTTATTTAAACTGCCTATTCATATCTTTTATTTTTTAAAAGCTTTTTTGTTTCTGTACATTTATAGCAGTTCTTTATACAATGTAGGTATTATTCCCTTGTAGGTTTTAGATTTTCCAAAACTGACATCTGACTTTTAATTTTATGTACCTTTAACAGAAATACTTAATTTTGATGTAATCAAATCCTTTAATTTTTCACATTACGTTCTATGATCTCTCAGACATAGATGTTCTCCAAAATTTCTTATTAGCTTTAAAGCTTTACATTCTTATTTGGGTCTTTACTCCTGGACTCTGTCTATATACACAATGTATAAGGTACTGATTCTGCTTTCTTTTTCTCCAGTTCTAACAAAATCTAAGCACCTATTTGCTTTAAGCAACCTGTTTCTCATTGACTAGTTGGTAAACTTATCAAGTTCACATATATACATAAGTTTTTCTGAGCTCACTAGTTTATTCCAGTCTATTTGCCTTTCTTTGCTAGCATCATACTGTTTTCATTACGATAGCTTTGTAGTACCTCTCACTATCTAGTACGTCCAGTGCTTCTTGCTTCTTTGTCAAAATTGACTTATCTAATCCTGGACCTTTATTACTATATCTTAATTTTAGAATGAGTTTGTGAAGTTTCTAAAAAAAAACAGAATAGAATTTTGAATAGGAGGCACTGACAAGACAGATTTAGAGAAAGAGGCATTACTAGGTTAAGGCATATAGTACGTGAGAAATCTTAAGACACATAGTACAGGTTTTCGAATGTAATCGATCGGTTCCAGAAGACCGTTCCAGTTCTGAAATGTTCGAAAACCGAGGCACGGTTTCCCCATAGAAAGTAATGCAAAATGAATTAATCCGTTCCAGACCTTTAAAATCAATCCCTAAAACTGCAAATTTAGCATGAATTTTATTATCTAATGATGCCATAGACTCAAAAAATTTACAGTGCTCGTAAACCAAAATGTTCATCAACGGAGACATTAGAAAACCGAGGTACCATTGTAGATGATAATTTTTTGCCTTTTAATAGTTAGAATTTTTTCTATGAAGGTTTGATGCATTCCTAATTAGGTTAATTTCTGTTATGCTATTTTCTAAGTATGTTACTAATGGTAATTAAGAAGGGTCAGGAATCTTTGGCTCACAAGCCAAAGCCAGTTTGCCACATGTTTTTGTAAAAACAGTTTTATTGGAACACAGCCACAACCACTTGTTGACATAATGTCTATGACTGCTTTTAAGCTATATCAGCAGAGTTGTAGTTGAATCAGAGGCCATATGGCCCACAAAGCTGAAAATATTTATTATCTGGTCCTTTTTAAAAAAGATTGCTGACCTGTGCATAGAAAACACCTATTAATTTAAAAAAATTAACCTTGTATTAGAGAACCTTGCTAAATTTTCTCAGTTCTAGTAGTCTGCTGATTGTTTTTGGATTTTATGTAGATGATTGTATCCTATGCAAATAGTGAATTTTATTTTCTTTGTTTAACTTGCAATCTTATTTGTTTTGTGTTGAAAATTACTCAAATATGTTTACTACAGAGATCAGGTATATAGACTATCAAGTTAGAAAAACTTCCTTTTACTCTTAGTTTTCTGAGAGTGTTTTCATATACAGATGCTAATTTCAAAAAAAAAAACAATTTTTTTGTATTCTAATAAAATGTCATTTGGCAATTTATACATATTGTTGTATGGTATTTCTCACATTTATAGTGAATAGATACTTAACTTTTCATGCTTTAATATTTAGGTTCTCTATTAAACTGGTTGATTCAGTGAAGAATGGGACTCTTAATTGTACTTCTCTGAAACCCTAGTGTAGTACCTTCATTAACCAATATTTATTGCATGTGCATAGTGTGTTACCTATAACATAAGAAATCGTGTTTTCTCTTACAGAAGCAAGTACTACAATTGTTTAAGTAAATTAAAATGGTATTGCGCTAGCAGATAGCGAAGATAATAAAATGAAATATATAACTAGTTCTATCAGATGAAACCAATAATTTAAAATAGACAAGATCTCTCAATATTTGAACTCATGGTACTTTTATAGTAACTCATAAGGAATTTTGTGATTTCAAAATTATTTAAAGCTATTAACAAACAAGTGTATTACAATCTAAAGATAAGCTAGAAAAAAACAATAATAGTTCTGATCAAAAGACTAAATGTGAACATTCACAAAGAAATTATTCCTAAAAATTTCATCAATCAAATCTACATAGTTGTATCATGTGCTTTTACAATCTTATATTAAGTTCTACCCTAATATAATTGTATTATATCCAATTAAGTAGAGTAAGAATAGAATTAATGTACTTAGGCATGTTCTCATGAAATTTAAATGAAAAAACTTCCCACGAGATATAAAGGATAGAGAGCCATTCGTTAAAGGAGCATTTTAGTTTTGAAGAAAATTAAATACCAGGCCATTCTCTTTTATTTGCTAGGTTAACAATTACAAAATTATTATTGATTTAAGAATTATTATTTTAAGCATTTCAAAATATAGGTCCGCAATTTCTTATTTAGAAAATTTGAAATTTCAAAAGCCTTGAAAACTTAAAACTTTTTTTCGCAATTCATTTGAGAGCAGGTAACATGAACTGATATGAAGCTATTTACAGTCCTTATTTACCCTATTTAGTGCAAATATTTGCTGAATATTAATGTGTTTGATTATGACAGTCCCCCTGGACTCTACTGAAATATAATAGGTGGCATATGTACTTATATTACTTCTAAAAGGTTTGAAAAGTATGAATATTGAAATACAACTAGCCCTAAATGTTTTTGATAATGGATCGTGGATCTGGTAATTCTAAAATCGTTAAAAATATTTTTTCCCATTTCGTATGTTGCCTTTTCACTATGCTGATTGTTTCTTTTATTATGCAAAATCTTTTTAGTTTGATGTAATCCCATTTGTCTATTATTGCTTTTGTTGCTTGTACTTTTGCTGTTATATTGCAGAAATCACCACCTACTAGCATGTCATGAAGCATTCCCCTTAAGATTTCTTTTAGAAGTTTTATAAATTCAGGTTGTATTTTTAAATCTTTAAGCCAAATATCTGATAATGAGTTAATAGCCAAAATATATAAGGAACACTTACAATTCAATAGCAAAAAAACCCCAAATAACCAGATTAAAAAATGGGCCTATGAACTTGAACAGACATTTCTCCAAAGAGCAAATGGTCAACAGGTATATGAAAAGATGCTCAACATCAGTAATAACTGGGGCAATGCAAATCAAAACCATGAGATACCATCTCACACCTGTTAGGATGGCAATTATCAAAAGAACAAAATATAACAAGTGCCAGCAAGAATGTGGAAAAATTGGAACCCTTGTATACTGTTGGTGAAAATATAAAATGATGCAGCCGCTATAGAAATAGTATGAAGGTTCCTAAAAAATTAAAATTAGAACTACTATATGATCCAGAAATCTCTTCTATATCCAAAGGAACCAAAATCAGTTATCTTGAAGAGATATCTGCACTCTCATGTTCACTGCAGTACAATTCACAATAGCCAAGATATGGAAACAACCTAAATGTCCAACAATGAATGAATGAATGAATAAAGAAAATGTGGCATATACATAGAATGGAATATTATTCAACCTTAAAAAAGAAAGAAATCCTGCCATGTATGCTAAGATGGATAAACCTGGGGGATATTATGCTAGGTCAAACAAGCCAGTCACAGAAGGACAAGTATTGCATGATTCTATGATATATGAAGCATCTAACCTAGTGAAACTCTTGAAACAGGGAGTAAAATTGTGGTTGCTGGAGAAAGGAAGAAATGGGGGAATTACTGCTCAACAGGAATAAAGTTTCAGTTATACAAGATGAATAAATTTTAGAGATCAGCTGTACAACAATGTGCCTGGACTTAACAATGCTGTGTTGTGAACTTAAAAATTTGTTAAGAGGACAGATCTCATGTTAAGTGTTCTTACCACAATTAAAAGAAAAAGTTTAAAAGATTTCTAATTCTTTCATCCCTCACTTATTATCAAAAGCAATTCTTATACTCCTCTAATTCTACTTATGATTTTATATTCTAAAACATTCATTTTAATAAAAATATTACTTTCATATCAGAACCATTCTGTTAAAGAACATTTTTAACAGATACTTGAAAAATATCACAAGATTGAAGAAAAATTTAACAAAACATTTAAGAGTGATTTAACTGTATTAGACAATGTAACATAATATTTATAACACTTATACTGTACCTCATTTGGAGATTTAAATTGGAAGCATTTTTAGTAATAGCATCTTAAGAGCAAATTTAGATAACTTCTATACTGAGAATATTAAAATTTAAAGTTGTATACATGTGCAACATACAATTACATTCTTCTATCTCATTCTGGATTTCATTATCTCAAATCAAAGGCTTCAAACCCATGCAATAACCCATAAAAAGTGGGAGGACTTACTTAGGAGTAGAAGGACCCCTTGGCCACGTTCCGTCTTCATTTTTCTGTTCTATCACTAACACCTGCAAATATGACACAATAAAAGAGGGTTTTTCTTAACCGTGACGTTAAAATAGTTTTAGAAGATTAGCTGAATTCACTAATAAACTAAAATAACCCTGTGATTAATTAAAGGACACCGCAGACAAGGTGAAAAGGTATTTGCATTTTGATTCCAAAGCTGGGCAAAGGAGACAAAAATAGAAGTCAAATGTAAGAAATAAGCAATTAATAGTCAGAAGAATGTAAACTATGAAGAAAATCATTGGTTTTATGACTTTAATTATAAGAAAATTTAAACCAAGTAGGTAGAATATAAATTCCTTGAATTTAGGGAGTGCACTTTCTATTTCTCTTTTATTTGTAGCTTGTAACTTAGTACTGAGCAAAAACAAAAATAGATGTTCATTAAATTGTTGTAGTTGTTATTAAACATACTGATATATGATCTTAGCTAACTATCATGTAAGTATTGAGGAACAGTGACACAGACAATTCCAACTCACACATTATACATTGTGTGGGGCCTTGAAATTTGTCTTTATTTACTATTAACATGTAAATTATAGAAATTTTTAATATGTAAATGACAGAACCACATTTATGAGAATCAGAGTGAAGTTCCCTATTGCAGTATGGTTAAGATAGACTAAAATTACCTCTAATAAATGAAAAGTACTGGCTAAGGCAGAGATATACTCGATTCTAAAACATCCTGGAATCCTTCCTCATATTTTCCAGTATAAAAAAGTCTTTCTACTAGTTTTTGCTATGGGTGAGTCTGTGCAAAGAAAAACTAAGCAAAAACAATTAAACTAGCAAAAGAAATATGTGATAATCTCAACAAGTTATATAATACCTAAATTTCCATGGGAAAACTATAATATAGAAAATAAGCCTTGAAGTAAATTCAAGGTATTGCAAACTTGAACACATTCTACCTATTCAGTCTCATTAAGTTTTTCTTAAAGTTCCAATTTTGTAACCTACTCTACAAACTCTTGGTAATACACTTTCTTGGACTGTAGTTTCAGGCCATTTATAAACTGGCATTTGGATCCTAACCATGTAAAATGTAAGCCTGTTTCAGAATACATACAACAAACAATAAAATATTGGTAAAAAAAATTCATGAAACCATGTTCCTGAAAAAGCATGCTAATTAAAATATTAAAGATGTCTCTAAAAAATTGTATTTCCTACATTCAAAACAACATATATGAACATATGAAGTATACGTACCATATAAGTAAGTAGTATACTGTGTACCTACCATCCGGATCCCTCCCTGATCATTCCTCTCCCTACCTGCCACAGACAACCAGCATACTCAATTTTCTGATATCATTCTGATATAGTCATATATTTATATATTTTTACACTTATAATATTCAATTTAGTGATTTTTAACTCTTGCAGAAAGTTTTCCTTTACTGTAACTCATAACTATACAGCTATCAAATACAAACTATATATATACAAATATCTACAGTCATTTAGAGGACTTAGATCAATTATAAAAGATTTTAGCTATAGAAAATTTCAAAGTTATGCATTTAATATCACTGTTTATGGCTTGTTTTTAAAAGGCAGGCCCTAAAATAAAGTAAGAATCAAATAATTTAAAGTTTAACCACAACGTCTTAATTCCTAACAGTATTTGTACTTAAAATTCCATGATTTTACAATCACAGATATTAATGTTGAAAGCCATCAGAAATGTTAAAATTCACTCCTTTATTCAACTGTATAATTTTCTGAAGAAAATTTTGCTGTTTCAAACCTTAACTCAGAATGAAAATATTTTTAGAAAAGTTTCAAAATTTAATTAAATTGAATACGAGAGAGAGAGAGAGACAGAGAGAGAGACAGAGAGAGAGACAGAGAGAGAAAGACCACTCAATGTGGGAGGCACTCTTTTCAATATATATCTTTGTTTCACTTCATAATAAAAATACTTTCAATTTCAGTAAAAAAGAAAAATATTAAGTCTAGAATAGTATTTAGTTTATTTATCATTAGAAAACAAATGTTACAATATCTGGAAAATTAATACACATTTTTGGAAACATTCGTATTTCAAAAGATCAAATGTCCTTAAGGATATTTAATCTCATCCTTCTTAAAATAATTTATGCTGTCATCTGCAAGCTGGTAAATGCATTCCTATCAAGAACATCAAATTATTTAAATTCTCTTAGACTTAGTTTTCTAAAGTACATGATGGAAACAATAATAGCCATTACATAGGATCAAGCATTGAAAAGAGTTAAATAAATAATACTATATATTTCAAATTGTATTACTGGAGCTACCACAAGGCTTGCTGGATGGTAACCAAGAACAGAGGTGTATGTCTCTCTGCAGACAGAAAGAGGGAGCTGGCTGATTAGGGAAGGGTGTGTTGACTAAACAGTAGAGTTCCAAGTTCCTCGCTCCAGTTTCAATCAGGTAACTCTCCTTTTAATTGTAATACATATTAGATTTTGTAAGATTTCACTTAAGAACATAATGGCTAAAGTAAATGTGAAAATCACTATTTTTATAGCCTATTGCAACACTTGACATATAGTAGGCATTTACTAAAAATTAATTTCCCTCTGTTCCACTAAAATTTTTAATAACTTGTATCATATTATTGATGTCAATAGTAATTTTAAATAGAACAAAACAAAACAAAAACTTTCATATATTGGAGCACCAGGCTCTGTTAGGTACTAAAAATAATACCAAAAAATATATGATGGAAAGTCCATCCAAAATAAGCATCTCATAGTCTAAGTGGAGAGCACAATATATAAATAACTAAAGTACATCATAAATGATACAAAAGACGTATATAAATCATTATGGAAGTTAAAGGAGTAACTTTTTCTCTAACGTACAAAAATCCTATACTTCAAATGGATATTGAGAAAAACAGATCAGAAACAGCTGAAGAGATGATGTGGTATCTGAGTTGGAATTTGAAGGATGAGTAATCTGATCTGGTTAGACTACATGATAGGATGGAATGGTTAGTTTGAATATTTTGATGTTCAAAAGGACTTTTTGCTGTATGGATGTAGAAATTGGGAAGAAGGGTACAACAGGCAGATGAAATAATATATAGGAAAGCAAAGGAGTCTAGATAGCACAGTATGCTTAGGGCACTATAAGCTGTTCAGTTTGGTTTTGTTAAGAGTGTAAATCACAAAGCAAAGATAATCTAAAGATGATGGAAGATTGACAAAAGATCAAACCATGACTTGGATGCTGTGTTAAAGGTGCCTGGACTTTATTCTATAATTGTTAAAGAGCCAGGAAAGGTTTATGAAAAGGAAGTAAGTTTTTCATTTTAGGAAGAGTATTGACAGAAATATGAAAGATTGAGAGTGGACTGGAGGCAGAGGGATCTGTTCAGAGACTACTGAAAGACAAGGGCTGAGAATGGCATAGAGATTGATTCAAGAAATATTTAGAAAGTGGGATTAGAAGGACTTGCTGACTATGTCTAAATGTCTTCATTTCTCAACACTTCATTTCTTTGAATTAGATCATAAAGAAAGACTGAACTGGGGGTTGATACCTTTTAGCAGGAGCTGGTAAATTACAGTTCTCTTAGCTCAATGACTGGTTTTATAGTTTGTTGGAACATAGCCATTTCTGTTTGTTTACATATCTTTTATGGCTACTTTCGTGCTACTACAATGGGAGAATTGTAGTTGTGAAAGAGACCATACAGATGGCTGAGTCAAAAACACTTACTGTATGATCCTTTACACAGAGTTTGTTGACCTATCTTCTCAGCTGTTTTTTTGACGGAAAATAATTTTTTTTTAAGAAGTAGATTATTCTCAAGCTCAAGGAAGGAAACAGAACTTACAGCTAATGACCAGCAGGGATAGGGAAGAGATGAGTTGGAAAGACGAAGCCAGAGCCAGTAGAACTCATTATAGATTGGCAGCATAACCAAGTTTGTGACTCCAGAAATGTTTATGTATGGTATGCTTAAAATAAACAGTACTGTTAAACAATACCTGTCCTTGGTATAAACCAGCATCCTGAATGGTGCTGTCTGGTTTATTCAGTGGTTCAAATGTATTACTCATGTATTTGTTCCATAATCTGGTCTCTTTTTCATCTGGAATATTGAAGATTTTTCTAATTTCCTTTTCGATTGTATCTAGATTTAAGGAGAAAAAAATGTAAATAGAATAAATATTTTAAAATATACCACATACAACTAAGTGCTCACCAGCATAAAAACTCTAAATTTTAAATACTGATACAATAGTAAAAACAGATAAACAAATATGTAAGAAATATATAAAAAGCAATAAAGAAGGTTTTTAAGACCTGGTGTGTTTTAAGGAACAAAATGGTAATTATAACTCTGATAGATTAAATAGGGAAATTGAGGCCTCAAAAGGTAAAGGAGTTCAATCATATAACCCTAAAGTATAATTTATGTCCTATAGGATAAACTAAGTTTTTACACATTATAAAAGCAACATATTTTCTGATGATATGTAGGAGTTAGAAATTAAAGTATGATTCAGAGATGCTACAAATAGAAAATATTTTAAATTATAACTTAACCAATTTAAGAACATTTAGATTAAACTGAATATAATTTACTGTTTCAAAAGCTAACTAAAAATTAGACTATGTGGACACAAACGAAAGGAAAATGCTTTCTTTGAAGGGAAGTCTGTATTGCTCAAAATTTCTTGTTTTTAAAGTAAAACCATATATTTTACTTGCTTCTAAATCAATTATATGAGTGAAAGAAGTCTTTTTTTTTTTTTTTAACTGGAGCAGCTTAACCTGCTATAAAATAAGACACAGGAGTATATATATATTTGAGAGTACAAATATAATTAAGCTTCAGTACCATAGTTAAATGAATCTTTAAAATGTTTAAACATTAGAAAGAGAAATTAGAAAATACTACTAAAATTATTAAATTCTGGTCAATAACTCTAACTTAGACTCAAGAAAATTGTAATTCAAATATTTAATGACATTAAGAATTATACAATATTTCTAAATTTGTGAATACTTGGGTTAATTTTGGAAAAAACATTTACAAAATACTGAACGTAGTAACACATGCCCTCTGAAGAAATACAAAACCCCCCCATGCCTATTCTACATAATTATATATAGTCCAATAACACTGTTTATGTTCTACTTAGAACCTAATGTTCTTTAATAGTCTCGTAGTAAATGAGATTTTGATTAAGGCATTAAATTAGTAGTAAATCTTACAGTGTATCTCAAAACTTAAAGCAAATTACCCAGAATATTTAAATAATTACATAAAATCAATCATCTGACAGTACTGCTTCCTATTTTTGTTTGGTGGGGAGGTTTACTTTTTTTCTTTTTGCTCTTTTTATTGACGTGTAAATGGATATGGAAAATGCACAAGTCATCAGTATATCAAGATAAATTTCCAAAGTGGACACATCATGTAACCAGCACCCAGATCAAGAAACAGAACATTATGTAAGAAGGAAGGCAGAGGAAGAAGCCAAGGAAGGGAGGGGATTTTAGTCTATTAAAAATAAATAATTCTTGCCCATTGCAAAAATTCAGAAAATACAAATACAAATAAAATGTTTACCTAAAGATAACTATTCTTAACATTTGGTATTTCTTCTTCCAGACACTTTCCTATTAATACAGATATTTATATCCATAATATAAGCATACAAACACATATGGGAATTCCCTCTTTACTGAGTTTTACAAAATACTCATGTATAGGCAGGAGAAAAGAGTAATGTAAAGGTCTGAAGGTATTTGGCATGTTTTAGAACAGCATAGTGCACCAATGTGGCTGAAGTAGAAAAAGCAAGGTAAAAATGAGACCACAAAGGTACTCATGTAGGATCATATAGAATCTTGTAAGCTATGAAAGTATGCATATTATCTAAGAAGGGAAGCCACTGAGGAGTTCTGAGCAAAGAAGTGGCATGATCTAATTGACATTTTAAATGTTCACTTTTGCTACTAGTAAAGAACAAACTGCAGGATGTCAAAGGTGGGAGACTAGGCTACTACAGCAATCCAAACCAAGGTGATACTGGTGGTAGCAGTGGAACCAATGTTAAGTGGTCAGACTGAGAACAGTTCTGAAGGAATTGCTAAGAAGTTATGCTGCCAGATTATAAGCAGGGTGAGAAATAAAAGAGAATCAGAATGATACCAAGATTTTTGGCCTGAGCAATTGGAAGAATGCAAATGGTGATTACTTATATGGAGAAGAATGACAGTAGAAGGTTTTGGGGGGAAGGAGAGAGTTTAGTTTCACAAATGTTGTTATCTTGAGATTCTTATCAGATACAAGTGAAAATATGGAATGGTTAACACTGGAATTAAAGGAGAGTTTTGGATAGAAGATATAAAAGTTAAAGACATCAATATGCAGAAAGTATTCAAAGCCAGGGGACTAAAGGAAGTCACCAAGGAAAAGAGAGGAGATCCAAGGACTAAGCATGGATGTTTTGAGATCAGGAATATAAAGAAGAATTTACAAAGAACTCTGAGAAGATGTAAGCAAGAACTTTTGCCCTGGAAGACATGTGAAGAGAAAGTATTTCTAGGTGGAAAAGTGAATAAAATGTTAATTTTTTCCTTGCAGATTAAGAAAATGGAAGACTTCGATGTTACCATTGGATTTGTCAATATGGAAGTAACTAGAGACCATCACAGAAGCAGTGCCAAGGGAATGTAGGCTTGAATGTCTGATGCAGTGAGCTCAAGAGAAAATGGCAGCAGAGAAAGTGGAAGTCAGAAAGCAGGATGCTCAGATTGCGATTTGGCAAGTGCAGTTATAGATAATGATAGTCTTTGGGAACTGGTGGCTGAGGTTGGGTGCAGAGCAGGATCACTGGAGTTGAGAATATCACGGCATTGAGAGCATGCATGTTCTTTTCCATATATTAAGCAGACTCCTTTAAGCAGTTAATGAAAAGCATACAGAGATAGAAAAACACTAATACAGATAATAGAAATAAAATTGTTGTGACAAAAATCTTTAGTAGGAACATTTGATAACAAAATTAAGCAATTCTATTAATAAATTTATAAACATAAAGCATTTTCCAAGAAGTTTTATAACAAAAATAATTTTTTAGTGTTATCCTTAAAGAAAAAATAAAACCAAATTTGGTCTTTCACATTAGAACATGTTCAATACCCAAATATATCAATCTGGGAAGAAAAATATTCAAAGGCAAAGTATTTGGGCTGTAAATGTGGTAAATTATTTAGATTCTGCCTATGGCTACTATCATTTTTATTATAAATCAATGTAGGTAGTACTAGCTGAAAAAGTAAGACATTATTAATTTGGTAAAAAAAGAAAACAGATACTTCTATTTCTCAATTCTATTTATAATTCATATAGCTATATTTCATGTACACACTAGCTATTTTGATAATAATTTAATCAGTATTTTTCAAAAGACCACAGGGAAAACATATACATCCCATATTTCCTTTCTTTTTATCTAAATTTTTTATTGTTTAGAATTCACTTATTTTAGAAGAATAAAATCAGCCCAATTGGCACTTGTATAGATTGTATAAGGCAGCAATCAAGATATGAGACTCTGGTATGAAATCCCTGGTTAAGGAGTTAAAATACTGGCTCTATCACTTGGTATCAGAGTGAACCTAGGTAGTTTACATAACCTTTGTAAACCTCAGCTTTATCACCTATAAGAAGAGGATATAGAGTTGTTTGAGATTTAAATAAGAAAATTTCTGTAAAGAGCCTAAAACATAGTAAATATTCAATAACTGCTAACTACTATAACTACAACCGTTAAGTTTCTAAAATTCCTGACACATTTAATTTTAATTTTTCCAAACTTTGCTTGGAAAGCAAACTTGCTCTAATATAGACTTTCAAACTTTTAAAACTAAGACTTACAGGAAGAAACTGTGACCTAGTATGCATATACACATATGGCATTTTCTACTGTAATATTTTCTATTTCATCCTCTTTACTCTTAAAACTGATTAATGACTAACAAAGTATAGACAACACAGTTTGAAAACGCAGCTCTAACAAAATAAAAAAATTTAATTATACAAAAATTTAATTTTAAGGCATATATCCAATGTATATAGCATTTTAAACTATACAACATTATTAAAATAAATTGAAGAAGACAAAAGACATGCCATGTTCATGGATTGGAAGAATCAGCACAGTTAAAATGGCCATATTACCCAAAGCAATATACAGATTTAATGCAATCCCCATCAAAATCCCAATGGCATTTTTTCAAAAAATAGAACAAAAAATTATCAGATTTATATGGAATCACAAAAGGCCCCAAATATCCAAGAAATCCAAAGAAAAAAAGAACAAGGCTGGAGGTATCACACTCGACTTCAATTTATACTACAAAGTGACAATAGTCAAAATATTCAATATATGGTATCGGCAAAAAAACAGATACACCTACGAACGGAATACAATTGAAAACCCAGAAATAAACTCACATATATGGGATCAGATAGTTTTTGACAAGGAGCCAAAAACATACAATGGAGAAAAGAAAGCCTCTTCAATAAATGGTGCTGAGAAAATTGTAAAGCCACTTGCAAAAGAATGAAACTAGACGCTATCAGTCAACATACACCAAAATTAACTCAAAATGGATCAAAGATCTAAACATAAGACCTGAAACAATGAACTGCACAGAAGAAAGCATAGGAACTAAACTTATGAACCTTGGGAACGGAGAAGATTTTATGATTTTGACCACAAAGGCAAGGGAAGTAAAAGTAAAAATAAATGATATCAAACTAAAAAGCTTCTCCACAGCAAAAAACCATCAACAAAACAAAGAATCAAACCGAATGGGAGATTTTTGCAAACAACACCTCTGATAAGGGGCTAATATGCAAAATATATAAAGAACTCATACAATTCAAAAACAAAAAAATCAATGCAATTAAAAAATGGGCAGAGGGCCTGAACAGACACTTCTTCCAAGAAGACAAATAAATGGTCCACAGATGTATGAAAAAATGCTCAACTACATTAGCTATTACTGAAATACAAATCAAAACTACACTGAGATATTACCTCACACCTGTTAGAATGGCTATTATCAACAAGACAAGTAATAACAAGTGTTGGAGAGACTATGGAGTAAATGGAACCCTCATACACTGCTGGTGGGAATGTAAACTGGTATAGCCACCATGGAAAACAGTATGGAGATTCCTCAAAAAATTAAAAATAGAATTACTATACAACCTAGCAATTCCTCTCCTGGGGATCTACCCCAAAATTCTGAAAACATTTATTTATAAAGATGTATGTACCCCTATGTTCATTGCAGTATTATTCACGATAGCCAAGACATAGAAACAACTAAAGTGTCTTTCAATTGATGATTGGATAAAGAAGATGTGGTACATACACATAATGGAATATTACTCGGTCATAAGATGAAATACTACCATTTGTGACAACATGGATGGATCTTGAGATTATCATGCTAAGCGAAATAAGTCAGACAGAAAAAGTCGAGAGTCATATGACTTCATTCATATGTGGATACAAAACTGAAAGCAACAAACAAGACAAACAAACAAACAAAACCTCAGAGACACAGACAACAGTTTAGTGGTTACCAGAGGGAAAGGGGGGAGGGAGGTGGTAAAAGAGGGAAAAGGGAGTCAAATATATGATGATGGAAGGAGAACTGACTCTGGGTGGTGAACACACAATGCAATATATAGATGATGTATTATAAAAATGTACACTTGAAAGCTTATATAGATAAACTTACTAACCATGTCACCCCAATAAATTTTAAAAATTAAGTAAAAAGTATTGGTAAATTAAAATATGTTGATTAAAATTTATGCTAATCATAAACTTTTTGAAGCAGAGATTCTTTACAAATTACGTATCACCTTGATAAATTCTTACTTAGAACTTAATGTGAGAACTCCATAATGCTCACTTCAAATTCAGAAATTAAACCAATTGCTGATCTTCCTTTGAGTTTTAAACTACTATTTGGTGAATTAATGTTCTAAAATAAGATTTCTGATTGTCTCATATTTATATATAATTTCCCTATAGAAATGAGGTAAGGAGAGAAAATATTAAACTTTAAAAGTAACTGAAAAACATCTGTATCAAGTATTTTAAGAGGTAGCTTCTCAATTACATTCCAGTTGGCTGAACATTTCAGAGACTACTATCAGAAATAATTTCAATAGACTATCCTTCTTGGACAGATGTATAGATTCTTATTGTGCACATTTTAATATCGTGATTAATATAATTTTATATATAGTAGTCCCCCCTTATCTGCGGTTTTGCTTTCTGTAGTTTCAGTTACCCTCAGTCAATTGCAGTCTGAAATACTAAATGGAAAATTTCAGAAATATGCAATTCATGAATTTTAAGTTGCAAGTGTTCTGAGTAGTATGATGAAAACTCGTGCTGTCTGATCTGTCCTTTCTGGGATGTGAATCACCCCTTTGTCCAGCACATCCACGCTGTATATGCTGCCGGCCTGTTACTCAGTAGCTGTCTTGGTTATCAGATTAACTGTTCCTGTATTGCAGTGCTCATGTTCAAGTAACCCTTACTGTACTTAATAATGGCTCCAAAATACAAGAGTGAGATGCTGGCAATTTGGATACACCAAAGAGAAGCCATAAAGTACTTCCTTTAAGTGAAAAGGTGAACACAGTACAATAAAATATTTTGAGAGAGACCACATTCACATAACTTTTATTACCGTATATTGTTATAATTGTTCTATTTTATTATTAGTTATTGTTGTTAATACCTTACTGTGCCTAACTGATAAACTTTACCACAGGTATGTGTGTATAGGAAAAAACACTACAGTATATACAGAGTATATACCGTGTTTTCCCGAAAATAAGACTGGGTCTTATACCATATTTCCCCCAAAATAAGACCAGGTCTTATATTAATTTTTGCTCCAAAAGACACGAGGGCTTATTTTCAGGAGATGTCTTATTTTTTTCACATACAACAATCAAATACAGTCATGTCATCTTCTGGAACATCGTCATAATGTACTAAATGCGTTCGTCTGGCTAACAATCATAACTGGGGCTTATTTTTGGGTTAAGTCTTACTTTTAGGGAAACATGGTATACAGGCTTTGGTACTATCTGTGGTTTCAGGTATCCACTCAGGGGTCTTGGAACATATAACCCACTGACAAGGGGACACTACTGTATTATATTGAAAATTTTCAGTTTTTAGTATGTAGAAATGTTTTATTTTCCTGAATATGCTCCACAAATCTAGAACTTCAAAAGTTAAGTAATTTATTCATAATAGTATTCTTATAATGGTATTTACACATGGAATTCCTAATATTTTAAGCATTCATTTGAGAAAGATGACTATGAGTTTACTGAAGTTGCATCATCTCTAACTTAATGTTCTAGCTAAATAAAGAGGGTGAAAATAAAAAATTCATATAAAACATTTTATTTGGCGAAAACATTAGGATTAACCAAGTATTGAGTACTGAAGAATGGTACCATTTTATGAAAAAAGTAGGTTAAAAGTATTTTCCTGCTGTGAAATGGGTAAGTGGTGAAAGTCTAATGATTTATGAAATTCAGAGATACTTTTATTTACTTTTAATCAAAGTATACTTAATGATCCATTTCAACAAGGAAAGCTATATAATGGCATAATTCATAAATGTGCTAATCACTCTTCCTTGCTGAGTTCTGTGTTGTCATGTCCTTCTCAATTGTCCATTTACATTTTCCAACAAGATCAAATTATTACTATTGATCTTGTTTTCCAATAACTTTATTTGAAAACAACTACCTTTTATAATTTTTATTTCAAGCTGTTTTTATCAAAAAGAACTGTAATTTTGTTATTAAATTTCTAATCATTTATTTAAAAAATCTTTTATTCAATACGTTCTGGATCTTAAATTAAAATGGAATGAAAAGATTTACATATATTTTAATGTACATTTGTATGTGCAAATATATTAATATATATAGATATGCAGACACATAAATAGAGAAAGGGAGTTAAGTACACTTATATTTGAGACTATAATTCCCTAATTTACTCATTAAAAAAACAACGTGTCATAATAATGCTAAGCCTGACAGCTACTTAGACTGTATTTAGAATCCAAAGAATGAACTAAGAGAAAAAAGGAAATAAACAATTGTCACTTTCCATACTAAGAAGGGGAAACATTATTATTATTACATTACCTGACAAAGTTTTATTTAAGCAAGTTTTTATTTAAAGTTCTATTTTATATTCATGTTACAAACAAAATATACATTTTTCAAATGCTAAAGTAAAACAATAGCTTTGATTTTTTTTAAATGGCACAAATATTAAAATCATCTAATAATGTAGATTTGTAAACAATAAATAATTCAACTCTATGCTAAAATATACTGTATTGAGCTTGGAAATCTATGTTTAAGTATAAACCCTTAAAATGGTTATCATTCTAGTAGCATATAACAAATAGAATTATAATTAAATTTCTAATAGCAATGGCTTAACAAAGAGAGGGAGGGTCTCGCATTACCTATAGTGTCGGCTTTGCTAAATCTTCGAGTTACAACATTGTTCATGTTTCCATTTTCACAGAGCTTCAATTCTGTGAGATATACTTCTACTTTGCAGTGCTTTACAAACATACCCTGTTCAACCACCTAAAAATCAAAACAAATCAGTGTCAGCTATAGCTCAATATATTTCACCATCTCTAGTAGAATACATTCCTCTAAAAAAGCTTTAGGAAAAAACACAGATCTCCAATGAAAAACAACAGCTATTAAAATCTGTCAACATAAAATAAAAGTTATTGGATATTTGAAAAAGCAAGAAACATTTTTGGAAAATTTATTATTTAACAGATTATAAATAATAATATTAAACACTAACAGACAGTTTGGAAAGGTATTCTACTGATCTGTGAAGATACTTAAGTACATAATGAATACATTCAGTATATATGACAAGAAAGTTTACTCAAAATGTAAATACAGCTCTGATTAAAGACAGAGACATACTTTGAGCTTTTAGTACTCGATCTCAAGCAGAAAACCCTTAAAAATTTTAAGTTTTACACAATTTCAGTTAGCAACAGCTATAATATCACTCTGTACATTAAAATAAATATTTTAAAATGATAACACCAAATTACTGCTGCCAAAGTACTTAGCTATGCTTTGTAACTGATATGTTAGTTTTCCACCCTAAGATGACTTTGTATGACCTTTACATGCGCACTTAGTAATTCTATGCAACAAATGAAAAAAAGAAAAAACCCTGCTAAACATGCAAGCAACAAAGCAGAAAAAGAGAAAATATGTATGTAGTAGGGTCACCTTTTTAATAAGTATATTTCCTTTTGATCTTCTAAAGGTTAACTGTAGGATTTCAGTCATGAATACTGTTGCTGAAAATAGTAATCAGCCTGATATGTGATACATTAGACAAATATGGCAAAAGGGAGGGCTCCAAATAACTGCTGTACTCACAAGCTTAGCATCAGTTTAGCAAGGGACTTAAACATTTCTCTTTCACTTGTAGGGAATTGTTTTAACTCAAAAAATTCAAATGTAGTTTATCTAGCATTGAATGTGCAACCCAACACTAATTTCTATGACACTTTGTCATGCACATTCTCCTACTGCATTTCTAAAATAGCCTGTCACCACTCCTTCCATTAATTAACTTAATTCATTTTCAAACTAATATATAAATTGTCTCTTAACAATATTCTGTTTTATCTTTTATGCTTATTTACTTTGAGGTTAAGAATGTAGCAAAAGATACCATATCATTTAATTTTATAAGATTGCTTGTAGCTATATTTGAGTAGGAAAACTAGGAATCAAATGTTTTTGTCAATCAAAATTTTCTGCTCTGGGACTCAATATCTGAGTAAGAATTCTACAATAATATTATATTAAGATAGCTACTAATCACTGATGAGTTGCTAAAACTTAACTAGCTACAGGCCTCATTTTTATGGGGGAAAAAAATGGAATGACCAACAATAGATCAGGTAATGGGATAAAAAAACAGGATTAAATAACAAAAAATATAAAAATTCCTCACTGTGATTTATACTGAGGTATGTATTTTCTAAATAAGCATAGTTTTTTTTTTTTTTTAAGACAATTTTCATAACATTAACAGTTATTTACCTAGAAAGAACCTGGTGACTTAAATGTCAGGAAGTCATTGTAAACAATGAAAGCAAAACATCAAGATTATTTCAGAGTCCACACTTTACTGGGATTCAGAATTCTTCTCATTGTTTTTCCTTCTCTCTAACAATATCATACCATTGCTAAAACCCTCATCATCACTACTTAGATTACTATTAATATATTTATAAGATATTTTACTACTTCCAAGAGTAGTGTATTAAAAAGCTGTTCTTTTAAAGAAAATATGTTTGTCCTCCAACTATTTTTATCTGAAAGAACCATGTATATGAATGATTAAAGCTTGACTATAATAGCACCAGAACAGAGAAAAATACTTATGTATTACTGTTATTATGGTTGTATGTAAATTATTTGCTTCTGCAACATCTTCTTTGTATTTGTTATGTAGTCACCTACATTCATTAAAAATGTTCGCTCTAAAAATAATCATTTAAAATGATAGCTATAGAAACTGTCACTGGAAGAAACAGGCTTATAAAAAACAGTATAAAGTCATACTTACCTAATTATTATAATCATTAAAATATACATTTGAAACAGACTGGAAGATGAATATTCAGAAATAGTTATGTTTCAGAATTAGAGTTCATAATTAAAATGTTTTTTGTAAGTGAATTATAATGTTGTTATATTATTTATCAATAAGGAGGAAGCACAAGATGAAATCTAGCTCCTTATTCAAAATTTAAGACTCATGGCTATATAAAAATATTTCCATTAATTCCAAGCCACATTGAAGGTAAAGTCTCTTTACTAAGCTAGGGAGGGAAATACAAGTTTATGCTGAATTAAATATAATTTTTACTTGTTCATTTTGCTGTAAATGTTAGAGAGCATTTTGTATAAAATCATGAAATGTGTTTGACAAACCTAATTCAGTCTACTCTTACATCAGCGTATGAAAGTTTCAAAGAAACTTTACTTCATTCCAACTGCCTACTGGTCCCCCTTTGGAAACAGAAAGTAATTTCTAAAGAAATCTGGTACTCCACAACAATTTAATAACACTGGGCCTAATGGCACATTTACTATTTTTGAGTACATTTATTTTTGCAGCACTTACTGAGCACCTACTATGTGCTAGGAATAACCAGTGAGTTAGACCTACTAGTCCCTGGAGTCAGGAACAAGTAGATGGACAAATAGAGAAGTACAACACATCTATGAAATCATAGGTGTTAAATGTGCAACAAATTAATCTCACACGTGATATTCCATCCACAAATACGTCAGGATATATTTCTTCAAAAACAAGGATTTAAACAAAACCATAATACCATTCACACATCTAAAATAATTAAAATGAACTCCATAATATCAAATATCCAGTCGATACTCAAAATGTCTCTGCTGTCTCATTTTTAATGCATTGTTTGAATCAGGATCCAAATAAAACTCAAATATTGTAACTGACAGAGTCTCTTAAGTGTATTGTAACTGAAAAGTTCACCATCCATCCTTTTTATTTTTGCAGTTTTTATTAAGAGTACTTCATAGATGTTGAGGTATATTCTAAACAAGATGTAAATAATATCGAGTTACTACTCCTCTCTCTGTGTAACGTTGGTAGCCATAAATTAATCAGTGCCTAGAACTATGACCATTAAGCTAAATCTGACTCACCATCTATTTTTGTAAATAACATTTTACTAGAACACAGTCATGCCACTTCATTTATGTATCATCTATGGCCGCTTTTGCACCCAAAATGGCACAGTTAATAGTTTCCACAGAGACCATTTTGGTCCACAAAGCTGAAAATATTTACCATCTGGCCCTTCACACAGAAAAGTTTGGTGACCCCTATTGGCCACAAATTCATTAGGTTTTCTTCAGTTTTGCTAAATAATGTTTTGTAATTTTCAGTGTAGAAAAGCAGTTTTTGTTGGTTTATTCCTAAGTACTTTGATCTGTTATAAACATTATTTTAAAATTCAACTTTATTTGCTGCTGCTGTATAATTGGTTTTCATATATTGACTTTATATCCACCTACCTTGCTAAACTTAATTATTACTTCTAATTGTTCATCAGTACAACTTTTGGAATTTTCAACATACACAATTATGTCTCCTAAAATATTAAAATTTTATTTCTTCTTTTCAACACTTATTCTTTTAATTATTTCCTTTGCATTACCATACCAGCTAAAACCTTTAATATAGTTACCCTTGTCTTGTCCCTGATCTGAGAGGGAGAGCTTTGACTATTTTACCTATAAGTATATTTGCATTATGTTTCTATTGCTAGCTTTCTATTTTTAAGAGTTTAAAAAAATCATACATGAATATTGAAGTTGTATTAAATGCTTTTTCTGCATCTGTTGAGATTACTTTTCTTCATTACTCAGTTGAGAACAAAACTGTAAGTAATTTTCAAAGTTAAATCAAAATTGCACTTGAAAAAAATCCAGCTAAGCCATTTTTTTTAATTGTCCTTTTTACATACTGCTGGATTTGGCTTGCTATTATACTTAGGAATTAAGTATCTATGTTTATGAGTAAGACTAGCCTGCAAGTTTTCATTTTTGTAATGTCCTTTAGGGTTTTGTGTCATGTTTATGTTAACCTCACAAAAAAAGTTGGGCAGTATTCTATTTTCTGGAAGAGTTTGCATAAGATTGGTATACTGCTTCCTTAACTATTTGGGTGACTATACTGGTGAAGCCTCCTGCACCTGCAGTTTTCTTTATGGGAAGGTTTTCATTTAGCGATTCTATTTCTTTAATCACATAGTGCAATTCAGATTTTCTATTTTTCATTGTTTCAACATTAAGTTGTATTTTTCTAGACATTTGTCCATTTCAGCTAAATTTTCAATTACATAAAGCTATTCAAAAAATAATCTGTTAAAAAAGTCTTTAAGCTCTATGTCTCTTTTTCATTTCTAATATAGGTTGTTTGTGCCTATTCTCTTATTCTTGATCAGTCTTGCCAGGCCTCATCTTCATTTCACTTGCTTAATTTCACTGTTTTTACAATGAGTAAACTTTTTCATGTAGTGTATGCTTTTTTCTATTTTATTAATGTCTACTGTGCATTATTCTTTCATGATTAGGCTTAATTTCCTTTTTTTCTCTTCTTGAGACAACTAATTTTCAGACTTTCTTCTTTTCCAATATACGCATTTAAGCTGTAAAATTCCTTCTAAGAATTGCTTTAGTCACCTTTTTACATTATATTGATATTATCAGTTGAAAATATTAGACAATTTTAGAATACAAATTTGTCTTCTGCACTAAGTGTTACGCATATCAGTTAGGTCGTGGTGGCTAAGCATGTTCCAATCTGCTTCCTAGCTCACTCATGTGGCTGTCGGCAGGCCTCAGTTCCTCTCCAGTTGTGGACAGAGATTTTAGTTCCTCATTATGTAAGTCTCCCCATAGGCTGCCTGCATGGCATATTGCTTCATGTAGAGTGATTGATCTGAGAGAGAGAGAGAGCAGGAGAGCACTCACAAGTTAGAAGAACCCGTATATTTATAAATTAATCTCAGAAATGACACACTGTCACTTCTGCTGTAATTTACTGGTCACACACTCCAACCATGGGAGATTACACTATAGTGTGAATACCAGGGGGTGGCCATTACTGGGGGGCATCTTTGAGGCTGGCTACCACAGTCCACCCTCTGGCCCCCAGTAAGTCACAGTTCCTCCCTGAAAGATACCAAATACTCTCAACCCCTACAAAGGCTCCCCCTAGTTTCATCCCATTGTAACATCAACTCAAAGGTCAGAAATTTGTCATCTATATCTGATTCTGATGCAGATGAGGGTCCTTGGATGTAGTGCCTTAAGTAACTTGAGTATAGTTCCCCTTGATTTATAGGCCTGTGAACTAAGAGGTAAGTTTTCTGTCCCACATAACACCCAAAATAAAATGGTGGGGCATGTAGACGATAATCTTTAAGATATTCCTGTTAAAAAGGAGGCGAAGAGAAGGTACAAAGGAGTCAATGGCCCGCAGACATTCTGAAATTCACCTGTGCAAATACTGGAAAATCCTCGATTAGGGCTCACTTCTGCCCTTGCCTGAAATCAACTCTTCATAACTAACACTTGGCTTTGCTTTGAGTCATGTTTTTTCCATGAAAGTTAGCACATTTCAATGGAGTAAATTCGTAGTCTGATTCCTGCTTGTAGAAGTCTGGAAAGTCAAACACCTCTTTCATTTTACATTGTTTTTGCAGTCCAAGATGGCAGTAGTTCTTGAAAACATTGTAGGTCTCCAGTGGATCTCACTGGAGTTCATTCCATTAGTCAAAAGTCACACACAAAAATGTCCTCTAGTTAAATCTTCTCTAACTTGAGTTTATGCTGAGGGGCAATGCCCTTAGGCTTCTTAGAAGCTCTATTGTTCTTAGAAGCCACATGTTGAATTACAGTCTGAAATTCTTTTTTTTCTGTCAATCAAGCAATCCAGTTTACTTAATAAAATTCAAGGTGGGAGAATAGGTGGGAAGGAAATTATAGATTAAAACAGACTTAAAAGATATGGTTTTCATTTTTGTTTGTTTTTACCAATACGTAGTGACTTTATTATTAGCAATTTAAAAAAATTAAATTTATTGAGGTGATATTGGTTAATAAAATTACATTTTTCAAGTACACAGTGTTATATCATCTATATATTGCATTGTGTGCTCATCTCCTAGTCCAGTCTCCCTCTGACACCACATATTTGACCCCCTTTACCCTTTTCATCCTCCCCCACTCTTCCCCTCTGGTAACCTTCATACTGTTGTCTGTGTCTATTAAGTTTGTTTGGGTTGTTCGTTTGTTGCTGTTTTATATTCCACATATGAGTGAAATCATATGGTTCTTGTCCTTTTCCATCTGACTTATTTCACTTAGTATGATACTTTCAAGATCCATCCATATTGGTGCAAATGGCAGTATTTCATCCTTTCTTAGGGCTAAGTAGTTAGTTATCCCACAGTATATATGTACCACATCTCCTTTGTCTAGTCATCACCCATCAAAGGACACTTCGGTTATTTCCATGTCTTGGTTACCATAAATAATGATGCAATGAACATAGGGGGTAAATATATCTTTACAAATAAATGTTTTCAAATTTTTCACGTAGATAACCATAAGACGGATTGTTGAGTAATATGGTAGCTCTATTAACTTTTTGAGGAAACTCCATATTGTTTTCTATAGTGGTTGTACCAGTTTACATTCCCACTAGCAAGGTGCCAGGGTTCCCTTTTCTCCACATCCTCTCCAAACAGATGTGAGGTGGTATCCCATTATGGTTTTGATTTGCATTTCCATTATAGATAGTGAAGTTGAACATATTGTCACATGTTCTTTAAAGGCCCTTTTGTTTCAACAGAATTGTGAGGTAACACCATTGACTCTTCTGAGGTCTTAATAGTGAATTTTACCATCACATCTTAGGCTTCAAAATTAGACCATGCTTTCCTGAGAGTGCCTTGAGTTTGATCTTTGTTCAGAAACATCTCTTAGTTTTAGCGTTGTCAGCTGTAGACGCTAGGAATCTTCAAAACTATCAATTCTTGGCTCCTTTTTATTTAACAGTCCTTTCTTTAGCTTCTCCTTTCTTTCTCTTCTCACATCTGACTACAGCATTACTAGAAGAAACAAGGTAGTAATTTCAACGTTTTGGCAGATCATTCAGTTCATTAGATATAATTTTTTATCTTTCAGTTTACTGGAATTGATGCATTGCTAAACTTTCTGCCACTTTATAACAAAGACCATTTTCTTCTAGGTTCCAATAGGATTTTCCTCACTTTCTTTTCTGTACTCACTGGCAGCCTCTTCAAAGTCTAAAATTCTACTTCCAATTTATTCAAGGCTCTTTAGGCTTTCATTATTACCCTTTAAAAGTTCTTACAGCTTCTACCCACTGCCCAATTCTAAAACCTCTACTACATTTCAAGTTATTATGGCAGCATACTACTTCCAGGTACCAAAATCCGTATTAGCTATCTATTGCTGCATAACAAATTACCCCAAAACTTAGCAGCTTCACAAAGCAAACATCTCACATAGTTTGTGACGGTCAAGAATCTGAAGCAACTTAGCTGGGCTGTTCTGATTTGGAGTCTTTTATGAGATTGTTGTTAATCTGTGGCCTGGGGCTTCAACTATTTGGAAACTTGAATAAGACTGGAGGGTTTCACTTCCAAGCTCACTCATGTTTGTTAGCCGGCCTCTGTTCCTCTCTTGGTCAGTGATCTCAGTTCCTTACCATGTGAGCCCCCCCATAGTCCGTCTGAGTATGCAACTGAATTTTCCAGACTGAGAAATGAGAAAGCTAGAGAGGTATGCACTCCCGATAATGTACTCGTTTCTTTTTAAATATTATTGACATATATGATTACGTTAGTTTCAGGTGTAAAACATAATGATTTAATATTTGTACTTACTGCAAAATGATTACCACAACAGGTCTACTAAACTTTCATCACCATGCATAGTTAACAAAATTTTTTTCTTGTTATAAGAACTTTTAACTCTTATCAACTTTCAAATATGCAATACAGTGTTATTAACTATAGTCACCGTGCTCTACATTGTATTTCCATGACTTATTTACTTTATAACTGGAAGTTTTTTCCTTTTAATCCCCTTCACCCTAAAATCTAATCTTGAAAGTGATAAGCCATGACTTGTGCTTTATATTACTGGTCACAGAGACCAATACAATACCAAGACCTTGGTACAATGTGGAAGGGGACTACCCAAGGATGTGGCTATGAGGAGGGGGTTATCACTGTGGATATCACTGGGGGTTATCTTGGAAGCTACTATCTTAACTTACATGCTAATATTGTTATATACTCTAATTTTATACACATTTTTATCCCTGTAAGAAATCACTATTTTAAACAGTCTATCTTAAGATTTATTCACAATATTTATTTTGTCAGTCTACATTTTTTCCTATCTCTCCAGGCTTCCATATGAAGTAATTTTTCTTCCATTCTGCAGACTATTTTGTTATTTCCTTTAGTGCAGGTCTGCTGGTAACATATTCTATCAATTCATTTATCTGAAAAAGGCTTTTTCTGAAGGATCCTTTCCTTGGTCATAGAATTCTAGGTTAGCAGTTATTTTCCTTCACCATGTTGAAGATTTTTTTTTACTTTAATTTCTCTTGAGAAATTATTTCTTTGTCATATCCTTATTTTGAAGGTAATATATCTTTTTTCTGGCTACCATAAGGAACATCTTTTTGCCTTTGCTTTTCAACAGATTTATTGGGTATAGTTTTGTTTATATTTTTTCAGCTTGGGATTCATAGCATTTCTTGAGTCTGTAGAAGAGTATCTTTCATCGGTTTTGGAAAATTCTCAGCTATTACCTCCAGTATCATTTCTACCCCCTTCTGTCTTTACTCGCCTCCTAAGAGTCCACTTATATGGATGTTAAACTTATTTACTGTATTCCATGTGTCCCTTTGCTTTTTTCTGTATTTTCCATTCTTTAGTTTCTCTAAGCTTTAGTCTGTGAAGTTTCTACTGATGTTATTATTTAGTTTACAAATTCTCTCTTTGGTTCTGATTAGCCTGGTTTTTAATCCAAATACTAAGTCCTTAATTCTTAATTTTTTCATATTACTGTTCAGTTTTAGAATTATATTTGGTTCTTTACAGGTCTGTTGTTCTTTTCAACTCTGTCTTTTATAGTTTTGAACATAATAAGCACAATATTTTATAGTCTCTGTCTGATAACTCCATTATCTGGGTTCCTCATCATTTTGTTTCTATTGTCCATTATTTTTCTTAGATTTTGTTTCCATTTTATTTCCTGCTCATTTGTTTGTTTTTTTGTTTTTTTAAGTGAATGCCTAATACTACAAGTGAAACATTTTAGAGACAATTTGAGGCCCAGAAAGATGATTAACTTCTTTCTGCATCACAGCTAGGGGCATTACCAACGCTAGCTTCCTTAATGCAATGAGACGTTAGTAAAATTCAAAGTTTGGCTTCAGACCCTAAAAGGCCAGTCCATTTTTTAAATGAGTTCCATTAGCAACAGAGTTATGTGGAATATAGTATATATGGAAATTCCTGGATTTACTGATTTAATTTTGGAGGAAGACACATTTTAATAAAAACTGAGGGTAATTTTATGCACATTAAAGTTTGAAAATTACTTTACAAGTTGAGTCAATTCCAACCACCTTTTTAAAAATAAATGTATGGCCTCCTAGCAGATTTGTTAAGCTTTTTTCTTTCTACCTTTGTGAAGTATTCAGAATTCTTTTTCTTTTTTCTTTGCTTTTCAGACACAGATTTCAAGCAATGCCAACAAGGCGTCTTTCAAAAAGTGATGCAAATGAAGTTGTTGGTTAATCTATTTACCCATAATAAACACTTGTATAATGTGTTATATTTATTAAGAAAAAAAATTGTATTATTGAAAGTGTATAATTTATATTATCATATAAAGTAATTCAGTTTAACACATTTGAGGATATTTCAGACACACATTTTCCTTTATCCCAGAAATAAAGTTCTTATAGATAGTTTTATAGCTAATTAGTCTACTCTTCAAATGGTCAAAACACTCAATTCTCCAGTAATAGAGATAAAACGATAGGTCATTTTAAACATATCAGGCTAGCGTTCTTAGAACAGGAATCCTAATTTTGAAATGGCTACAAGAAAAGATTTAAGTGAAATTAAGGCACTAAATTAAATCAAAGGCACATTCACATTTAGAAAATAAGATTCAATTCTAACCTAAACCATAGACAGACAAATACAAATTGTTAATATAGCAACTTTGTAGCATGAGTTCCAAATAAATACAAATATGGTCTACTAGAGGTTTATACCCTTGTTACATAATTCATCTTTTAAATTGTTTCTATGTGGGAAAACAACCAGATAAATAATTACACCAGAGATTCTGGTTCTCCCCCCAATCTTTCCCCGACTCCCTTCCATACCCAAATACATGGTCAAACACTTGTATAAGTGGCAGAGCTACTATAAGCATTTGGTATTCTACGACAATACCCTCACTTTCATAAATGACTTTTCAGTTCCAAAAGCAAAGAAAATTGGTCACTTTTAATGCTTCCAGACTATAATTGTAAAACTTTAAAATCAGGGAAGAGCGATATCTGCATTTTTAAATTTTTTTAAAAAATTATGTTGCAAGACATTTCATCAACTTGTAGTTTCTTCATTATTTTCTAAATGTTTTATCAAAAAAGCAGTGTTGTACATTGGTTAAGAAAACAGTCAGGCTACCTTAGTTTGTAAACTGATATGACTTCTAAAAGGCCCTGAACCTCTCAACTTCTGCCCTCATTTCCTCATCTATAATGGGAATAATAATACTTAACTAATAAGGTTTTCTGTGAGGATTAATTTAGTTAATAATATATAAAGCAGTCCCCTTTTATCCATAAGGAGATACATTCCAGGACCCCAGTATATGCCAGAAACAACGAATAGTACCGAACTTGTATATACTATGTGTCTTCCTATACGTATATAATACATATATACCTATGGAAAAGTTTATAAATTAGGCTCCACAACAGATTAACACATATAAAACAGAAGAATTATAACAACATACTGGAATAAACATTATGTGAATGTGGTTTCTTTCTCTCTCTCTCTCTCACTCTGATTACCAATCTGATGACTGAGATGGCTACCAAGCGACTAATGAGCAGGTAGCATGTACAGCGTGTATACAATGGACAAAGGGATGATTAAAATCCCAGCAGGACAGAGTGAGATAGTATGAGATTTCTTTATGCTACTTAGAATGGTATACAATTTAAAACTTATCAATTATTTATTTCTTAAATTTTTTCATTTAATATTTTTGGATCATGGTTGCCTGCGAGTAAACAAAACCCTGTAAAGCGAAGCCATGGATAAGGAGGGACTACTGTTATATGCTTGTAATAGCAGCTAGCACATAGTAAACCCTCTATATGTGTTAGTTGTTCTTGTTATTATATAGTATCAGGAAGTAACATTTGATAGCCTTTTTTGAAAGATCATTGACAAGGCTTTACAAGTCATTATAAGATTAACAATAAAATGTGAATTGTTCAAGAAAAACATTTTTATTCAGTTCTTAATATGTACCTTTCGTGCTATTGGTTCCTGACCTTCCATCAATGTATACCAGCTGACAAGTTTATTCCAGCCCTCAGTTGGCAATAGTATGTAATCCAATTCATCAATAAGATGTTCCTTAAGTGATTGGGCATCACCATCTGCAAAAGGAAAAACAAACTCAATACATAAAAAGAAACAACAGTACATATTCCTAAATACTTTGGTTATATATATTAAAAATTACTTAAGACCTAGAAGACTAATTTATATGTTTAAATGAATTTTGAAGAAAGCACTAAAGAGGTTCACATCTAAATCAACATATTCCAAAATAAACTGTTGCTTTAAAAAGTTCCAATATTTAGCATTAGCCAACCAAAGTGTTTAAAGACATCATTTTTATTTTATTAGGCTCTTAAAATATAACAAGGTGTAATTGTTTGCCAAGGGACCTAAAAGAAGAGTGTTTCCCAAATATGTTGAGTATCAGAGATCCCTTGCATGGTAGCAGTGGCCAATCTAGCATTAGCTGATATAGGAGGCTCAGAAACAAATCAATAATCTTTCACAATGGCTCCAAAGCACACGGGGCTGGAAACCATGATGGAAATCACAAAAGGGCATCTTGTGAACCAACGTATTACTCCAGAAGGCCCATATCTAGACTCCTCCACAGATCGAAAGTGGAAGTCGTTTCCTAGATGTGGTTCTAATTCTATGATCCATTTTCAAAATTCTGGTTAAACTAACAATTTGGTGTATAGGCAAGAAATCTAGAAGCAATACCTTGAGTTATACCTACATCATAGTCCCAAACTGAGATTCATTTGTTATCTGGTCCTTTACTTGAATTTCCAAAGTACAGAAACAGAAATAGTTTATCGAGTTATATACAACATAAAGGGATTTTCTCATTCTGAGTGTATCTTAAATTAACAAAAATGGGAACCAAAATATTGGTAGCATTTCAATAATGAGAACATACTATTCTTATTAGATGTAACAATATAAACTAAGAAGCAGGAAAATTTGGAAAGGATTAAAGAAAGTTATTTATTCTATCTAGGATCAATCTGTGGTCTCAGAATCATACTAAAACTTTGAGGAAACTGTTTCACATAGAAGTGGGAAGTCTCTGAATTTTATGACACAGACTTCAATAGCAGAAACAAAGTAAGTATTAATTTTTAAGCTCAGTTTTTAAAAACCTTCTAATTTTTAAATTCTTTGTGAAAACTGATAATTTACAACATATTTTCAGAATCACTGAAGGTAAAAGAAACTTACTAAATATTCTAAGCCCCTGTATTGATAACGTGCTATTGAGACATAATACAGTGGATAACCATGTTATTTCAGCCAACCCCCAAGACAATCCTATAAGATAGGTAGGTATCTCCATTTTAGATTAGATAATAATCAGGGAAATTGAATAACTTGCCCCAAATCATACGTACACAAAATTTAAGGTACAGTAAAAGGTGTTATAAAAAAAACCACCTGTTATCTCGATTGATTTTCAAAACACTACTATGAAGTAGATATCTCTACTTTTATTAGTTAAATACATTCAGGTAGTGATTAACTTGCCCACGGTCACACAGACAGAATATTGGAGAGACTAGTTTCCCTGAAAAAAAAGGCCTAGCAGGACAATCAGCTCTAACGCGTCTTTTGGAGCAAAAATTAATATAAGACCCAGTATTATATTATACCCGGTCTTATATTATAGTAAAATAAGACTGGGTATATTATTATATTATATTATATTATATTATATTATATTATATTATATTATATTATATTATATTATACCTGGTCTTATAGTAAAATAAGACCAGGTCTTATATTAATTTTTGCTCCAAAAGACACATTAGAGCTGACTGTCCGGTTAGGTCTTATTTTTGGGGAAACATGGTAGATTCAAACACAAATCCATTCACCCTAACATCCATTTTCTTTCACTGTATCCAACTGCCTCGAAGAAAACTTAGAAAAAGAAGAGTTTAAAATTAAGACTTCTATTCTGCTTTCCACAATTCAAGTGTTTGGCTAAATGATTTTATTTCATACCAGAATCTACACAGTAATTTGTATCTACTGGACAAATTTTTAAGGGGAGAGAACACTCATAAAATAAAAAAAAGAATACCTGATATTTGCTACTACTGTTTTTACATTTAGGTCTATAATTTGTTTTGAGTTAATTTTGTACATGGTGACAGATATTGATCAAAATTCAAGTGTTTTTGCAAACAGAAACAAGCAGCATTTGTTTAAGACTATAACCTCTCCACTGAATTCCTCCTTACATCTTTGTCTAAAATCAATTGACTATATATGTGTGGATCTACTTTTGGATTCTCTAATCTGTTCGGTTGATTTTTATCTCTAACCATAGGCCAACATTAACTTAAAATTTATCAAAGACATAAATTTAAGAGCTAACACAATAAAACTCTTAAAAGAAAACATGATTAAATATTTTATGACCTTGGATCATGCGATGTTTTCTGACACCAAAATCATAAGCAACCAAAGGAAAAAAAATAGGTAAACTGACTTCATCAAAATTAAAAACTTTTGTCCTTCAAAGGTACCATTAAAAAAGTAAAAGACAATACACAGAATGGGAGATAATTTTCAGAAATAATCTATCTGATAAAGGGTTAGTATGAGAATGTGTAAACAACCTTTAAAACAAAAAAAGACAAGTAACCAATTAAAAAATAGGCACTGGATCTCAGTAGACATTTCTCAAAATAAAGATATATACGCAGCACAGATATTTAACATCATTAATCACTAGGGAAATAGAAATTAAAATTGCAATGAAATAACACTTCATATCCAATAGGATCGCTATAATAAAAGGATAAAAAATAACAGGTATTGGCAAGCATGTGGAGAAATTGGAACCTTCATACATTGCGGGTGGGAATGTAATATGATGTAACTATTTTGGAAAACATTCTAATAGTTCCTCAAATAGTTACACGGAGTTACTATGTGACCTAGTAATTCCATATATAAGTACATTCCCAAGAGAAATGAAAATACACATCTACCCAAAAATCTGGAATGTTCACAGCCAGAACTGAAAACTCAAGTGTCCATCAATTGATGAATGGATAAATTAAATGTGGTATATCCATACAATGGAAAATTATTCATCCATAAAAGGAATGAAGTGCTGATTTGTGCTACATGGGTAATACTTGAAAACTATTAAGTGAGAAAAGTCAAACATTTAGATAAAACGTCCACAATAGGCAAATCCATAGAGACAGAAAGTAGATTTGTGGTTGCCTGTGGCTGAGGGTTTTGAGTGAGGATAGGGGGTGAATTACTAATTGGTATGAAGTTTCTTTCTGGGATAATGAAAATGTGGAATTACATGTCGGTGATGGTTGTACAACTGTGTGAATACCCTAAAAACCTCTGAAAAATGTAAAAGGATTAATTTTATGGTATATAAATTTTATTGCAATTTTTTAAAAGTGTGATTTGGGATTGTGCTGAATCGATAGATTAAGTGTGGGGAATTCAACAATACTGAGCCTTCTGATCCACTAACAGGATTTCTTTTTAGGTTTTAAGTTCTCTCAGCAATGTCTTGTAGTTTTCATTGTACAGGTCTTGCACACATTTTGTCAGATTTATCCATCCATCCCTGAGGTCCCTGTTTCCTTGCTGGCTATGTGGGCCCCAGGCCAATCTCTCTTCTTTGAGGACCTGTCTTCCTTCTCATGTGGTTCCTTCCATTTTCAAAGCAACGATGCACTGAATTCTTCTCATGCTTTGAATCTCTGACTTTTTCAGCCACCAGCCAGAGAAAACTGCTTTTAAAGGGCACATGTGATTAGATTAAGATCACTGGGATAGTCTCCCTTTTGTCACATGACATAAATAATCATGGTCATGATACCTCATCCTATTCACAGATTCCACCCATCCTCAAAGAGGAGATGATTATACAAGAGTGAGGGTCACTGTAGGTCAGTCTTAGAATTCTTTACCACAACACAGCATATATTTTTCACTCTTACTTTTTATCTATTTGTATCTTTACATTTGAAATGGGTTTCTTATACAGTATATAGTTGGGTATTAGTACTAAATCCAATCTCATAGTCTCTACCTCTCATTGGAATGTTTACACTTAATGTGATTATTCATAGAGCTGAGTTTAAATCTACCATCTTGCTATTTGTTTTTGTATTTGTTTCATTTGTTCTTTGTTCCTTTTATCCACTTAAAAAAAATTTTAAAACACTGATATTTCTCCTCATTATGCATTATTTTTTCCTGCTTCTTTGCATGTCACGTAATATTTGATTGGACCCAAAACATTATAAATTTGATCTTATTGGATACTGGATATGTTTGTATTTCTGTAAATACTCTTGGGTTTTGTTCTGACAGTCAGCGAAGTTACTTGGCAAGAGTTTGATACTTTCAAGTTAGAAGGACAATAGGATTAATTTTGCCCTACTCAGAGGCAAAACTGTTCTCAGTCATCTACCCTGTGAATTATACGGTTTTTCACTCTAGCTGCTGTGAACACATTATTCTTGGCCCCTCCCACATGAGCCATATGGTTCTTCCTCTAATTCTTTTGGGTGCTTCTTTCCCTGGCCTCAGGCAACTTCCTCACAAGTGTGCACTGATCAACCATCAGCTAGCTGAAGACTTGAAAGAGACCTTCTGAGAATCTCTAGGTCTCTCTCTGTGTGCTGCTCATTCCTCTCTGGTACTCTACCTTGAAAACTCTAGCAGCCTTCATCTCCCTGGGCTCCAAACTCTGTCCTCAACTCCAGGAAGATTGCCAGGCTCTGCATGGGTTTCCGCTTCTGTGCTTCTGCGAGTCTTGGAAACTCTCCCTATATAATAAGCTGAGGCAATCATAGGGCTCACCTCATTTGTTCCCCATCTCTCAGGAATCACTGTTCTTTGTTGTCTGATATCCAATGTTATGAGAGCCTGTTTCATGTATTTTGTCACGGTTTTAGTTCATTCAAATAGAAAATAAATCTGTTACCCCTTCTTGGCCAGAAATGGCAATTCTGATACTTACGTTTTATTCTTTTTTAATGTAATGAGAGGTATAGAAGAGCTAACAAGTACTGAGGGTTGTAGAAGATTAATACAAAAATCCAAGAATGTAAACATAGACCAGTGCTCCCCAACTTAAATAAAAACATCATGTGCCCATTAGGAAAAACAATATACAACACAGCATTTCCCCCAAATAGTAAGATAGCATTTTCTAATTTACATTCTTTATTTAAAGTTTTAAAAAATAATAAACCCTTATTACATAAAAGAAAAACAAAATTTGTCATGATACAGAATAATAACTAATTTAGACAGAACAATCTGAGTTCATTAGGTCAAATCTACAATACAAAGAAATTTCTAATGTACCAATTTATTTACATTAACATCTTCTATATTACATATATTGACTCTAACATATTGAAATGAACACATTTACAACTTGACTGAAAGAAATAATACCTTTGAGAAGTCCAGAGTTATCAATGGGTCCAGGATATACATTTTGATCTCCCATCTGATATTTGTCCCAACTGTCAAAGCCAACATATTTTTTCCACTGTTTGAACCAGCGACTATCAACTAGGTACCTAAAAAAGAAAAGAAATTGGTAAAGGAAAAACCTGGATTTATAAAAAGAGCAGAAAAGCTACCTACGTGTGATATTTCATTTTATATTAAAGTGCATGCCTACTTCAAAGATTATTGAGAATAATTTTAACGTCACAGTATTTGGAAGAAAAATATTTCACTTGTATAAGTATTATTTCTATTGTTCTATAAATATCTACTTCTTGAGGACAAGTATTGACATATACATTAATAAAAAACCTTTAACCATACTTTTTTAAAAATACAAGAAATAGCTCTTCAATAAAATATTTGCCAACTGAACAAAAATTCGAATGGTAAGCATAAAAATCAGATTTTAAAATGCAATATGGTAAAGTATAAAGAAATAAGAAAAATAGTTTTTTCGAAAAAAACTTACAAACGCTGTATGTTAATTTTATATATTCTACTGTATCTTTTTGGGAGTAAGGAAAGCAATTATTAAAGGTTTGCAAGACTGATTATAACAATTATCAAAGTTTTTTAAAAATTAAAAATTAGCTTCTTTACCAAAAATAGTTAACAACAAATACTGTTTCCAACTGTTTCTCATATAGTAGTAAAATCTACTGGGACAAGCAGGATTGATTTTTGATTGATTAAAAAAGTGTGATACAACAAGAAATATAAGCATTACTGAAACTATATTCACCTTATTTCCAAATACCTAGAATTAGTGTCTCAGCAGATGACCAGTGACAGATAAAGTAAAATAATGGTTCTTTAGCAAAGAGAACATACAAAATCATAAACCTAAAAAAACTTCACAAATTTATTCTGACTATATGTAACCTAATATGAAATACCGCTTTACCACTGGTTCATAATTATTTTAAATTCTTTCCCACAACATGTTCTCCACATGTAACCAGGTTCAATCACCAACAAAATCAAAAGTAAAGGTTAAGGTGTTTAAAACCCAAGATGTTTAAAACTATTTGTGGAATACTATCAAAATTCTACTTATATTTATTTAAAAGATATTTGTAAAATATGGGGCTTTGTCTCCCAAAGTATTGAATAAATCCTTCAGTTATAGTGGAGATTTTGCACTGGGCAGTATTCATCTGCTGCCGTAACATTTCTAGTTCAACTCTTTTTCCTAGAATTCGAAGTGACTACTTTCTGTATAATGATACTCTTATGAAAGGAGACTCTCCCATTTGATGAATATTTAGCTGCTTTCCACACTGCCTTCAATTGCAAAGGGGTGTCATACTTCTACTATAGGTCACCTCTATCTTACTTGTAGAATTTTGTGGTAATGAAACATGAAGCAAATAGAAAATAATAAGAGCATCTTACAGAAATAATGCATAGTCTTCTTAGGTGTTCCCATGAAAAACAATATTACATGCAGTAGAAAAATAAATGAAAAACATTTATTTCAAGACATTTACAGATTTGTTGTACTGTAAAAACTCTACTCCTAATCTCTGAATCTGCCAAAAATCTCAATTCCTCAATTTGAACTCATAAAAGCCAAGAACAGAATGAATAACTCACCAATATTACAAATGAGTGAACAAAGACCTAAATTTATATATTCTCAAAAGCACTCTTAATCCTTCGTATGCAATTAGGGTCCAGATGAGCCCAATTTTAGCTTCTGAATTACTTTTTTGAATAGTTGTAACTACTTGTGAAGATTGATACTTCATGGCTTATCAATCTTCACAAACAGTTATAATTATGATACTAGGATAAATGCTAAAACCCTTAATATTGCAATAATAGGTCTTGCATGATCTGCTCCTTCCTACCTCTCTAGTCTCAGCTGGTACGAATTTTCTTTGTGCTGAGATCTAGCTATAAAAGCCTGTTTTTCAGTTTCTGGACACACAATTTTCTGCTTCATAGCTCCTTGTGCCTAGAATATTCTCCTATTGCTCTCAACACTCAATTAACTCCTATCATCTTCATAGCCTAAATATCACTTTGTTAGGAGAATCCTTCCATAAGCTTCTCCGTTTCCTCTCAGACAGTTTGGGAAAAGAAAAACAAAATGACAATCCCAGTCTACTAGATGTCAAATTATAGAAATTACTTTTAATAATAACAAAATAACTGACATTTAAGCTTTACTCTTGGGCCAGGCGCATACTTCTAAGCACTTTAATATAGCGGCTCATTTATTCCTTTAACTACCCAACGAGGTAGGCACTATTAAAATTTCATAGGCACTCTGGGTGGTGAACACACAATGGGATTTATAGATGATGTAATACAGAATTGTACACCTGAAATCTATGTAATTTTACTAACAATTGTCACCCCAATAAATTAAAAAAAAAATTTCATAGGCACACGGAAATTAACTTGTCCAAGGTTACAAAGTTAGTGTCAGGCCTGTGATTAAGAAATTGTGATACTACTGGCACAGGGAGAAGTAAAAAGACCAATGAAAACAACACAAAGAAACAAGAACCAGACTCATTATTTGGAACTATGATATATATGCCAAAAGCATCATTACAACTAGTGGGGAAAGATCTGACATGTGCATGTGAAAAAATTAGAGTTCTACCTCACATGTGCAGTCAGCTCTACTCTGTTTGTTTCAAAAACTTGAATGTGTTAAACATGACTGATATATTAGGGAACAATAACAAATTTCAGTGTATGCTTAAGCGTTTCTTCATGTACAAACAGGGCCAAGACTAAGGTGAGACAAATGAGATGCCTAGGGATCCCAAAAGGGAAAAGCCTCCTTAAATTTTACTCCCTCGGTGCTTGCTTGCCATCCCATAGTCCTAACTCTGAAACAAACACCAGGTAAGGTAGAGCATTTCCCAACTGTACTGAGCCACACAGCAATACACAATACACACACACATCAAACATCTACCTCAATTCTCGCCTGTGATGAGCCACACTCTCCACAACTGCAGTGACAACTTCTTTGCAGATTTCAGATAATCCTCCTCCTACCTACCTCTTCACAATAAATCACAAGCTGCAACCCTTGTGAATCATACTTCCACAAGCAAACTTCATCTTTTTCAAAATAAAAAAATCGTATTTATTGTGGTATTTATGCATTTCGTAACCATTTAACATAAAATATGTAAAACTGTGTTATCATTTTTAAGTATTTTTTTTAATATGTCACTGACGAAATATTTTTGAGCATTGTACCCCAACCCCATTTTCCCCATATACCCTGCGGTTTTTATTGCATGATTCTGCATAAAGCATGGTGATTTCTAGGAACAAATACTGTGCTACAGAAGAACTGCCAAAATAAATTATAGTTGGATTAAAAACATAAATGTGGGGGTGGCCGGTTAGCTCAGTTGGTTAGAGCGTGGTGCTAATAACACCAAGGTTCCCGGTTCGATCCCTGCATGGGCCACTGTGAGCTGTGCCCTCCTTAAAAACAACAACAACAACAACAACAAACCCATAAATGTGAAAGCAAAAGTATAATTTTTAAAAAAGATTTTAAAAAATCCTTGTTACTTTAGATTATATGAAGAGTTAAGACAAAAAGCAAAAAATCTTAAAGATACACTTTGATAAATTTGACAAGGTTAAAATGAAAAGCTTCTGTTCAGAAAAGGTAGCACCAAGTAAAGAGGTAAGACTGGGGAAGATACTTATACTGCACATAAGCAACAAGGATTAGAACACATGAAGAATTCCTTTATTTTTTTTTAAAAAAATGGCAATTCACAGAACAGGAAATCAGAATGGCCTCTAACATGAGAAGATGCTCAATCTCATTAGCAATGGGAATACAAACTAATATAATATTATATCACTCTCATGAAACTGGTGAACTACACAAGCACATGTATACCCATGTGTCAACAATATTAAGTGTACAGAAAACGTAGTACAGGAATTTGTATAGTGCCAATAGGAATGTAAACTAGAACCCTCACTTTGGAGAATATTTGGCAGTATCTACTAAAGATAAAGATGTAAACCATACAATTATGTACTGCCACTGCTAAGTTTCATCCTAAAGAAATTCTTGCACTTACTTACAAGGATACAACTACAAGAATGCATACTGCAGCATAATTTGTAAGAATAAAGAAATGTGAAAAATCTAATACCCCTATTCATACCAACTACTACATAAAAACTGAAATGAAAAATACAACTACATGGATAAATCTCAAAATTACAATGTTGAACAGGAAAAAAGCTGCAAAAGGATACATGTAATATAAATATATTAAGATATAGATAAGTACACACAATGCAACTACAGAAAATTGTAAAACATGCCACAGATAATACATATTATTTACAGATCCATGTATAGTAAAAGAATAAATGAAGAAAATAAAAATCAATTTCGGGATGGTGGCTCCCTCTGGCTAAGGAAGGAAGGGGATGAGATTAGGGAAACATACAGGGAGATTCAACTATACCTGTAATGTTTTCTTTTTACAAACCAAGAGAGGTCTACACACATTATTTTATATTTTTCTTTGTACTCTTGTCATCTTGTAATATTACACTAAATATGATTAATGTTTTCTATTTAATGTAGAATGGTTTATATGTATGCATATACATATACATACCTCTTATATACATGCACAAAAATGAAGTAGAGTCAAATGTACGCACTATGAAAAATGTTGGGGCCAACAAAATTGACAAAGTGATAGGCAACAAATGAAAAGAAATTTCAAACATAAAATTAAGAAAAATAACTATAAATACAGCTTAGGTTTTTAAAATTTGGATAAAAATATATACAGCAAAATGTATAAAATGCATAGTTTTAGATTTACCATTTTTGAAAAAATTCATAATTTCATATTATCTCATATTTATCTTTTATATTACATTTTCCAAACAGATGAATTTGTATTACATTTTAATTAAAAATTTACATAGCTTTGAAGAATTTTCTTTGAAAAAAATCATGATTTGACTGTTTCTAAAGTTATCAGACTATATAATTCTGATACACAGTAATGTATTCATTTTCGGGAAGTTACTTCCTTAGAGCAACCAGTAAGCCAGAAAAGTAAAAATAATTGAGTGACATCTCATAAGAAAATAAAAACACATAAAGTACAGAAAGCAGATTATCACCCTTGATACAGTATTTCACTGAAAATAAGACCGGGTCTTATATTAATTTTTGCTCCAAAAGATGTATTAGGGCTTATTTTCAGGGGATGTCTTATTTTTTCACGTACAACAATCTATATTTATTCATGCACAACAATTTACATTTAATCATTTCTTCATGTACAAAAATCAACATTTATTCAAATACAGTCACGTCACCTTTTTTCTGGAACATCGTCATAACTCTCTAAACCCCGAATTTCGGCTTGAATTTCTTGCAACTCCATTTCCTGTAGAACCATTGGCCCCAATCTCTCACGTCCAGCAACAGAGCTCTCCTTAAATGAGCACTTCTTGTCCATGTAGCCTGCTCGTAGTGCATTGGCAGCACAGCTGTCTGTGATTCGATCCCATGAATTCTTCACCCAAGTCACAACCTCTTGCAGGCTAGGCTTCACAAAGTTTCCACGCTGATTTCTCTCCATTCTATTTTCAATGTAGTCATTGATTTCCATGCGCAAATGTTCCTTGAATGGCTTGTTTATTGCAATATCAAGAGTCTGGAGATAGGCAGTCATTCCTGTGGGAATCATTTGATCTAATCTTCTCTCTGAAAGGAAGTTCTTCATGTCTTTAGTGTGGTAAGTGCTGGCTGAATCCCAGACTAGCAGACCTCTTTGGCCAGCTCGCAAAACAAGTGGCAGCATTAAATCGACGCACTTCCTTTTAACTGCCTTTGTGCACCAGCCTTTTTCGGTTTCAAGAACATAAATGCCTGAAACACATTCAAATTTATCTTTCTTGCCCTTAGTGATGATTAGAGGTGGGGCTTTCTTTCCATCCAGACAAACTGCCAAAATACAGGTAACACGTGCACTTTCGTAACCAGTGGAGGGAATGCAGATTGATGAGCCACCCGTCTATCAATTGTCATTTGAGATCTTTGGCCCATAAACACTGCAGTTTCATCCATAGCAATCATGCTGGAGAGTTGGTATTTAGAAAAGTTGATCCCATCAACAAAGGACTTGAATACAAGTGCACGTTTAATAACTTCAGTATCTTCCAGCTTGAACAATATTGTTGATCTTAGAGACAGTTCATATCACTGAAGGAAGTCATCCAGCCAGTGTTATGATGCTTTGAATTCTCTGGGGATATTTCTACCTGTGGTGCCATTGTAACGGCAAATACTTGGATATCAGCCCTGCGCACAACCAAAGCCTTTGCTTTCCTGTCAGCAATTCATTCACAGATGATGTCTTCCAGCTCAGGAAATAATGGTTGCCGACCTGATCCACACTTGTGCTTCTTAGCATTTCCCTGTCCACCTGCTGACTGAGGTTATCGTACTCTGCTCGCCATTTTCGGACCATTCGGAGATCCAACTTCTTCTCTTTGCAGAAAGCCATAAGATTCATGCCCCGGGAGGCTTGCACGATTCCTTTTTTTGTACTCAACAGAATAGCTCTTTCTTTTTGCACTCATCTGGTCTGGGGGTCAAAATATTATTCCCTTTAAATCTACCATTAAATGAAGTGATAATTGAAGACTTCCGAGACAGAAGTGGCAACAAAAATGATGACAGTTAAGAACGATGGTCCATACAAAAGCAATGAAAAACTGCACCAAAATTCAGAAAACTTTTTTTTATTTCACATGAGTGCATTAAGTATGTCCGTTACAACACACGACGTATTGAATTATGAAGATTCGTATTAGACACAACCATGTCCGTTTGTTATCAAGCGCGCACGTTATTCATGCGTTGTGTCTGTACTCTGATTGGTCATTCAGCAATAAGTCTTGAGTTCATCTGTTTACATAGGCGTTTGCCTGTCGTCCAAAGGCACCCACTTGGGTATTTACAAATACTTGATTACAATTTATAGTATCATTTATTTTAAGTATTAATTTCAATAATATTTATATTTAATTACATATTAATATTATTTCATAATTCAATATGTCCATCATGTGTTGCAACAGATGTACTACATACGTCCGTCTGGCTGACAATCTTAACTAGGGCTTATTTTTGGGGTAGGGCTTATATTACGAGCATCCTGAAAAATCATGCTAGGGCTTATTTTCTGGTTAGGTCTTATTTTCAGGGGAAATACAGTGTCTGGGAAGATAATATAAGCAAAACAATTATTCAAAAAACTCTAAAATTGACATATACTAATTTTAAGTTGATCAAGCTTTAGTACCAAATACTATATGAATTACTGACTTACAACCATGTAAATTTACCTAAATACTAAAGTGCAAACATCTAGAGAAATCACAGTACAGAGTAGTAATTAACAGCTTTGTAACAAATAGAATAATTTAAGTTTTTTGCACAAAGGAATCTATATCTTATGGATGACACTGAAGGTGAAATATTTCTGAATAATACTGAGCCATTTGACTGTGTTCCCATATAAACAGCAATGAAGTAAATATATCAAAGTATGATCAAGATCGCTTTACTTATGATTGAGGCCTCTGGATGTGGCTTAATCACTACTATTTCCCTCCGATTCAGTGAATTACAAGATTTTATGAAGTGCCTCACACTTGATCATTACCCATCATTCTCACCCACTAGTAAGTACATCAATACAAAAATAGTTTTATCATAATGTTAATATTATCCGGATTCAAAATTACTAAGGAAAATCTGATGGAGATTAAAGATTTATGGTCTTCAATCTCACAAGTCTTTCAAAGATGAACCACAATCCTTTTCAATAGTTATTTCACACCCTGCCAGACTAACCTATTAATTAGGTTGACTAGAGAACCTTGCTGCCTACTTTTGAAAGTTAGAAGCCTAAACTTTTCTGTCCAGCTCTTGCTCCACACCTTAATCTTACCTGATTCTCTTACATATCAGTGAAGGATATAACCCTACTTAAATCCAAGACTAATAATTTTTGTTGCAATGAACATCTATCTTTACGGATAAACCTTTTCAGATTTTTCAGATACCCAGGAGAGGGATCGCTGGATCATATGGTAATTCTATTCTTAATTTTTTGAGGAACCTCCACACTGTCTTACATAGCGGCTGTACCAATCTGCATTCCCACCAACAGAGTATGAGGGTTCCTTTTTCTCCACAGCCTCTCCAACACTTATTTGTCTTGTTGATGATAGCCATTCTAACTGGTGTGAGGTGATAGATATCTCATTGTGGTTTTCATTTGCATTTCTCTGATGATTAGTGATGTTGAGCATCTTTTCATACGTCTATTTACCATTTGTATGTCCTCTTTGGAGAAATGTCTATTCAGGTCCTCTGCCCATTTTTTAATTGAATTGTTTGTTTTTTTGTTGTTGTGTTGTATGAGCTCCTTATATATTTTGAATGTTAGCCCCTTATCCAAGGCGTTGTTTGCACATATTACCTCCCATTCTGTTGGTTGCCTCATTATTTTGTCGATGGTTTCTTTTGCTGTGCAGAAGGTTTTTAGTTTGATATAGTCCCATTCATTTATTTTAGCTCTTACTTTTCTTGCCTGTGAGGTCAAATTCATAAAAATCCTCTTTGCACCCAAGGTTCATAAGTGTAGTACCTATGTTTTCTTCTATGCAGTCTATTGTTTCAGGTCTTATGCATAGGTCTTTGATCCATTTTGAGTTCATTTTGGTACAAGGTGACAGATAGCAGTCTATTTTCACTCTTTTGCACATGGCTTTCCAATTCTCCCAGCACCATTTATTCAAGAGATTGTCTTTTCTCCATTGTATGTTTTTCACTCCTTTGTTGAAAATTATGTCCATATTTACATGGGTTTATTTCTGGGTTTTCAATTCTATTCCATTGGTCAGTGTATCTGTTTTTCTGCCGATACCATACTGTTTTGATTACTATTGCTCTATAGTACAAGCTCAAGTCAGGGAGTGTGATACCTCCAGCATTTTTCTCTTTTCTTAGGGCTGCTTTGCCTATTCGGGGTCTTTTGTGGTTCCATAAAAATCTGGTAATTTTTTGTTCTATTTCTTGAAAAAATACCACCAGGATTTTGATGGGGATTACATTAAATCTGTACGTTCCTTTGAGTAATATGGACATTTTAACTATGTTGATTCTTTCAAGCTGATGTTCACTGCAGCTTTATTTACAGTGGCCAAGACATGGAAACAACCAAAGTGCACTCCAACAGATGAATGGATAAAGAAGATGCGGTATATATACAAAATGGAATACTATTCTGCCATAAGAAAAGATGAAATAGTGCCATTTGTGACAAATATTATTTCCTTGGATGGATCTTGAGATTATGATGATAAGCAAAATAAGTCACACAGAAAAAGTCGAGAACCACATGACTTCACTGATATGTAAAACTGAAAGCAACAAAGGAACAAGACAAATGAACAAAAACTCATAGACATAGACAATAGTTTAATGGTTACCAGAGGATAAAGGGGGAGAGATGAAGATGAAGGTAAACAGGATCAAATATATGGTGATGGAAAGAGAACTGACTCTGGGTAGTGAACACACAATGTGATATATTGATGATGTATTACAGATTTGTACACTTGAAACCTATGTAACTTTACTAACCATTGTCACCCCGATAAACTTGAATTAAAAAATAATAATAATTTTTGTTAAATGCTTTGGATTTAATTTCCTTCCTTGGAAACTTACCCAATCAACAGCATCAATGTCCTTGTTTCTGCCTGTATTTTTTTCTCATTTTTCCCCCTCCACTCAGCATATAAAAAGGACCAATTCTTTCCCCGTTTCTTCCTAAACCACCTCCCATTTCACATACTTTATTCCTCCTCTACTTACTCCATTTTTCTGACTTGTCCTTGAAGCAAATTCTTCCCCCTTTCCTCCTAAACCACCTCCCATCTCACAGATTTAATTTCTCCTCTACCCACTCCCATTTTTCTGACTTGTTCTTGCAGCCAAGCTTGTCCTTCCTCAACTTGAAAAGGTGCTCACAAAGTCACCAATGACTACTATCATATCCAAAGGATCCATAATTTTATGAACTTTATCAATCCTTTTTAAAGTTAAATTCTGTGATTCTACTTTTTTGAAGGGAGGGATATTCTCTCTCTCTCTCTCTCTCTCTCTCTTTAACAGCCTTCTCCTCCTCTGCTTAAATGTTAGTATTCCATAGGGCTGTATTCCTTAACTGTTCATACTCTCCAATGATATTGTAATTCATACCAATGATTCCAAAATCTGCATCCCAGGGCCAGCCCCCAAGTTCTTGAACCATATTTCCAATTCCTACTATTCCATGTCAACTCGGATATTTCAGACATTTCAACCTTGAGTCACCAATCATCTTCCCACTTCCAAATGTATTCCTTCTCTACTATTCCTTTAATAAATTATGTCATCGGTAATTTAACTTCCCAAGGCAGAAACCAAACTACTATCCTCTAGCCCTCTCTCACCCAATAACATTTAGTAACCAGATCTGTCCCTCTCCTCTTCATCCTCAGAAAAGTACCTTAGTTCTGTTCCTCCCTCCCTCTCTCTATCAAGTTTTGGGGGCAGATTACTGTAACAGCTGCCCAACTGTCTCTGTTTGAAGTCTGCCTGCTTTCAATATGTCCTCCATTCTGCTGCCACAGACATTTTAAAAACACAAATATGACGTAACTCCTTTGTTTAAATTGAAATTCTAATATCACATAACAGACTATATAAATGCTTTATATTTATATAAAGTTTTTGTATAAAGTGTTTTCACATTAATTAGTTGATCATTAGAGTAACTCTTTTCCTCTTTATTTAGCTGATGGGGAAACCAAACTTCAGAGGTTACTTGACTTACCAAGGTTAACACTACTAAGTGAGTATGCAGGGCCTGTTTTCAGTATGCACTCTAGTTTTCAGTCTCTAAAGTTCAATGCTCTATTATATTAAACTTTACTTTAAATCACATTTATCAAAGGTCTAAAGATGTAAGATGCTTAGTAAAATCATATTTCCCTCTTTATGAAATGGTAAGTGTTCTCTTTATAAAGCAAAGTAGCAGAAGGATATCATGATGTATTACCAAGTTATAAATAAGAATTGAAATATTTATTTAAAAAGCACAATCTAGCCATTTTTATCTATTTTATTTATAAGAAAGTATTTTCAAAGTGGGGAATCTTTGGTAAATCTTAGATCTTTGCCTACTGGAAACTTAGTAGTAGAGCCCGAGTGTTCATTCACACTACATCTATATGAGAGCAATGTTTTCACCTCAATTAAGCCTAAATATACACTATCTTGCTTTTCAGAGGTTTTTTGGAGTTACAGGTGAATTTTTTTCATACTCAATCTCAATTTGTTTTCATCATTATTTCTGCTTATACATTTTCTCACCTGCTGAAATCAGCCTTGAGTAGGTATGAATTCTCAATTTACTGTAGAAAAAGTACTAGACCAAAATTCTTTTTCTGACATTACCTGCTGCGAGGTGTTAGAGAAGTTACTCAGCACTAAAAATTCTAGTTTGTTCATCTTAGAAGTGGAAATTCATTCATTCAAAAAATATTTCTTGGAGGTCTGTGTATATGCTATTCCATATGAACAGGCAAGGTACCTGTGTTCCTGGAATTCAGAGTCCAGTGGGGAGAGACAGTACGTAATTAAGATATGTAGGAAAATACTGTGTTAAGTGCTGTGAAGGAAAAGTACAGGGACCTATAAAAACATATAAAGGGAACCCTATTTATAATAAGGAAAGCCTCTTTGAAAAAGTAACATTTTAGCATATGAACAGAAATTATTTCAGGAAGAGCAAGACAAAAAACCTTTCTAGACCGAAGGAACAACATGTGCGAGGACCAGTACAATTTAGGGAGTTTGGTATGTTAGAGGGACTTACTAAATGAGGTTGGAGTTTATGACAAGGGGAGGAGAAAGCTAGCTAAGGCTGAAGAAGCAGACTGGGGCAAGACTATACAGTGTGCCCTTAAGGTAATGATAAGGATTTCATCCTAAATGCAATGGAAAGCCACTGAAAGATTTTTAGAAGGGAAGAAATATAGTCTGATTTACATTTTATGAAGACCCCTGGGAATATTTCACAGGATACAAATATGTGTGAAATAATTAATAACTCAAAAACTGACATGACATTATGAGTACTTTAAAAGGTCTAAATTGTATGGTGTTAAATATTCTGAAGGCATCAAGAAAGACACTTTGTATGCGGTCTACACAGAACAATTTTCAATGGCTCAAGAGGCTGGGTTAATTTCAGTACCCCAAATGAATGTTTTAATTTTCAGCCAGTCCTCAATGGCAGAAAAATTACATTAACGACTTAAAAGGCCAATTTTTTTTTTTTTTTTGGTTGGGGAAGATAGGCGAGTTTTAAAAGTTGTTTAGTATTTTTAAGCACAAGAAGCAAATTTAAGAAAGATATATAGGGACCAATAAATAACTCAGAAATAGTCTTAGATATAAAGAAGCTTAAAGGTAGTATGGAGGAAACGAGGAAATACCAGCAGCACAATTTAGGAAACCACAGCGTTAGTGAATGTGAGTACATAGTTCCGTTGTTTTGATTAGTATATGTTTATACTGACAACATTCAGATAAGCGGTTCCTGCTTAATTGCCTAATATTGACATTAACATAACATTATTTGTATTTTTTAAATCTTACTTTTTTCTATGTCAAGTAGGCATAAGACAGTCATCCTTTTACAACTAAGAAAATACACAAAAATATCTGCCTAATCCAATGTATCACACTTAATCTCAGAGCAATATGTATAACTATCCTGGGCAAAATTAATGGCATAAACAATTCTGGATATTAATTCATTCTATTACTAATCCTCTCATTTAATGAATTACTGTTTAAATTACATTCAAGTAGTAAAAGCATGAAACACTTTTTAATACTAAAGCAGATATACAGTATCTAGTATTTTAAATTATTATAAACCAGATATTTTGCTGAATTTTTTTAGGTATAACAAACTAAAACTCAATTTCATTGTTTCAGCAAAACTTAACCAAAGAAAGCGATGATGTTCTTTTAAATAAACAAATGGCTTTCCCATTTATATCCTAATTTTTAGGTTTCAAGCATTTCCAACCTATTTTCTGCTGAGCACATTAAATTCATCAGTTAGCAAGAACTCATTCTCATGACCTCTTTTTACATCTAAACTAAGAGACAAATAAGGAACTCAAGAAGGAGGCCAAGTAAGATTGTGAAAATGAAAAGAAAACCCACAGAATGGGAGGAAATTTGGCTAATCATCTATTGGATAATGAAAATTTGTATTTAAAATATATAAAGAAATCTTAAAACTCAATCAAAAGACAAATAACCAAATTTTTAAAATGGGCGAAGGATCTAGAAAGACAGTTTGGCAAAGAAGATACACAAATGGCCAATAAGCATATATGAAAAGGTGTGCAACATCATTAGCCATTAGCAAAACGCAAATCAAAACAACAATGGATACTTCTTTACATCCACTAAGACAGGCAATAACAAATGCTGACAATGATATGGAGAAATCAGAACCCTCATACACTGCTGGTAGCAACGTAAAATGGTGCAGCTGCTTTGGAAGAGAGACTATCAGCTCCTCAAACAACTAAACATAGGGACCCAGCAATTCCACTCCTAGGTATAAACTCAAGAGAAATGAAAACTTATGTACATACAAAACGTGCACGTGACTGTTCACGGCAGGATTATTCAGAAGAGTCAGAAAGTATAAACAACCCAAATGTCCATCAACTGATGAAGGGATACATTCAATGAGGTATGTCCATACAATGGAATATTATTTGGCAATAAAAAGAAATTAAATACTGATATGTACAGCAACATGGATGAACCTAAAAAACATTATGCTAAGTAAATGAAGCCAGGCACAAAAGAATCATGTATTATATGATTTCATTTATATGAAATACTCAGAATGGGCAAATCTGTAGAACAGAAAGTAGATTAGGAGCTACCTAGAGCAGGGGGAATTGGGGAGAAATTGAGGGACTAATAGGTAGGGGGTTTCTTTTAGGGATGATAAAAACATTCCAAAATTGATTTTGATGATAGTTGCACAACTCTATGACTATACCCAAACCCAGCAAATTGTACACGTTAAGTGGGTGAATTGTATGATATGGGAATTATATCACAATAAAGCTGTTATATTTTTTCAAATGAGGGGGGGTGGAAGGAATAGATCTGGATGGATTTATTGGGGATGACTTCACAGAGATTGGTTTTGAGTTAGGTTTTGAAGTAAGCAAAAGTCAAGAATTAGTAAAATGTATTTGAAAAAATATAAATGATATGTAAAGCCCTGCAAGGCAGGAATAAGTAATTTGCAGGAAATGGGAACCACCACCTGTATCAAAGCAGAGCTATATTAATTAGAAATGAGACTGCTAAGAATGCTAAACCAAGGAGACCCAGAAAATTCTACAGGTTCTTCATATGGACAAAGATGAACATGGTGTTTTACTACTGGGACAAAGCTGTCACTTCTTAATTTCAGTACTTCCAAGTATCCATTCCTCAAAAAGTTGCTCCATAATATGGGTTTGGCTCTATCACTCATAGGCAGACAGTACAGTTTAAAATGCAGGCTTTTAGAGTTCACTGCCTAGGTTGGACTCTCTGCCCTACCACTGCCCAAGTGTATGACCATGTGCACTTAACTCTGTACGCCCGTTTCTGTAACTGTAAAATAAGAATACTTATTTCAGACATGTAAAAAGCTCAACAAGGTAAACAAGTGGTAACCATAGCCAAAATGACATGGTACATACAACTACTTAGCTACACCTCTCCTGAGAATCAAGTTTTTTCAGCTATTTGAAATCCATTCAAATACATGAATATAAATTTTCCATCTATACCAAAGATAAATCTCTTGATTAAACTGTTAAACTTTGTCAAGCTGTTAAAATACATTGTTAAATAACATAAAGCGATCCAAATTATCAAGTCTCTTTTACCACAAATATTTCATCTTTACTATTCTTAATCTTGTTTTCACTAAAAGAACGTGATGCTCTTTTCTCTCAAGTAATTAATTTTGCCTCTAATGCTTCCAGGTTTTAATTTAACGGACTCTCCTAAAACTTGGACTAGCCTGGCCTCAGAGTTACTCTTGGACTTGCTTGTGGGAGCCTTTGCTTTCTTTCATAAAGGAAGACCTTTCTATTTCTGCTAAATGATTCTCTTTAACAGTAAGGAAGTATTCACTAACATCTGGGTCTTCTCAAAGCTAAAAGGAGAGTGGAATGAAGTGTTAGTATTCTTAAGTCTCCTCCTCCTGGAGAAGTAAAAGTAGTCATTACCCTCCTTTTTCTTTTTGGAGAGCTTTAAGGAAACCATGCAGAATCTTACTGATAGAAGTGGTAAAGATGTTCTACGCATAATGAAATACAGGTTAATGCTACAGATGTTTCCTGCCTTACGAGATATTACAATCTGATCTTCCCTACTTGTTTTTGAGGAGCCATTTTTGATTGTCCCCTCAGATACATCATTTCAATCTGTATTCAAAATTGAGGTCACTTACTACCAGTCTTATTCTTGGTTTCTTTAGTAGTAACTTCTGTGTAACCTGGATGATAAAAGTGAAATGAACTATATTCTCTTGTTTCAAAAATAGATGGAGAAAGAATCTGGAGAAATGACTTTAAGGGAATAAATATAAGGTACAGAGTGTGAATTACAGTGTTAACTGAGAAGATGGAAATAAAAGGTACAAACTGAACTGATATTATTCAATGAAGAAAAAAAAACTAGCAAATGTTGAAAAATTCTATATGGGGACCAAGAAGGAATAGTTTAATAGTCTAATGACTTAATTAAATACTGTTTGGGTTACATTGAGTAGTGACAGCATAGAATATTTTTAATACTAAGGAGATTAACATATTTAGTATTTCAAATCATTATAAACCAGATACTTAAACCAGCTCTGAAATCATCAAGCATCTATAAAATGAGGTAAATAACAGCACTTACTTTAAAGGGTGCATAAGTGTAAAGCATTTGGAATAGTGGCTGGCACAGAGCAAGCATTCAACAAATGTTCACTCGTGGAATACGTGCAAATCAACTGATTTCCTTGAGTTCAGATGCCTTATGTATAAGAAAGGAATATAAATACATACAATGATCCTTATTTTGAGAGTCAAATCAGATAATGTATGTAAACACACTGCTCAACTTTCCCCTTATCTCCCTGCCAATATATTTGATGGTTTCAATCCACTTTTATCAAAATCATGGCTTATTAATAAAGTGATTCTAAAAATGAAGGAAAAAAAACACCACTCTAAATTCATGCTATAAAATGGATACAACTACGGTAATGACTAACATGGAAAAACTGATTGTTCTATCAGCCGTGATGCAACTTGGACTATCAGTTTCCAGGAAGTGTTGAAGAGCTATCAATATAGTAACGCGTACCTTCGACTGTCTTAATTCACATGTCTTTTGACTTTGAAAGTTTACTAAGAGAGTTATTTTTGGAAAGAAAATCAGTTGGCAAACATGGAATATAAAATACCAATCACTTATATTTGCATTTTCTGGGCTGGACTGTTCCTATGGATTCACAGTCGAAAAACAGAGTTTTATGTATTTGTGGCTTACTGTAAACCAGCACTTTTAAAATACAGTAAGTACTAAAATAAATTATCCTACAAGCTCTTACTATCTGCTTGATGTGTTATTTCTATAAAACTATATAAAAAGGAGCTTATGATTACCGATAAACAATTAAAATCCAAAATCTCAACAATAAATGATCCCAGTTTCTTTTGTTTAAATGTACTATTGGATCAAATAATATCTATTCTACATATTCAGTTCATCACCTATTAATCTTTAAACATATTTTAATTTCCAGAAGCAAGACATTAAGATTTTCTACATATTGTATTATATCTAAACTGAAGAGCCACAAGAAACAAGTAGAGGGTAAAATGGTAGAATTGTGCCACTAAAATTGACTCCACTTAAAGAGAAAAAAAAAAATGTCAATTTTCTTTTTAAAGTGAAAGCAGATTTTAAAATGCATCTTTAAAATAAGAGGGAGTGTAGTACAGTGATTTTTTAGGGTCTGACTTAAAGTCCCCGACTACCAGGGTTTAAATCCCAGATACATCACTGTGTGAACACCTACCTCTCTGAGCCCAGGACTCCTATTGTGTAGAATGTGAATTATAGTACATTAACTTTCTAGTGCCCTAGGACTGTGGTGATAAGTAAATAAGTTAACATACTTAAGTACTTAAAATAGTACCTAGCACAGTGTTTTAAAATGTAATATTATAGGTCATGGCCCGACAGATTAAAAATTGTATTATGCTTATGTGCAAGCAAGATTAATAGCTGTCACAAAACTATTTTGTAAAAAGACCATTTATTTAATACCTTGCATGTGCTAGTGGGAAAATGGTATGGTTTAGAAAAATGTAAAGCCTGAATGTCACTAAAGAGATAAATAAAATCACTGACTAAAGCTCTGGATGATCTTGGCCAAACAGGGTCCATTAATCTTGGATTCATTAACAACTTAGAAATGATTTAAAAATTTATGAAAAGGCTTAAATTAGGAAAAAAGTGTTTTTCTAAATTTTAAACAACTAAACTGTGAGACATATGCTTTAATGTCACTATTTCTGTCCTCAGTCTTACCAATTTACCAACACTGAAAAACAGTTTTGCTTTCTGGTTTCATTTCCTGGAAATGATGTAATTATACCTTCGTTTAGTGGTAAACACTTTGGCACAACTAAAATTAATTAACAGTAACAGTAATGTAAAAACTTCTTTAGGATACATGTACTAAAAAATTTGGAGTTCATACTGATTAACAGTGTCCCTTTACATTATTAACTGATTTGTGATTATAAGGTTATTTTCTGTTAGTGTGAATAAAAGTTGTGTAAACATAAGGGATCATATAATATAAAGCCTCAAAGATTTCTAAGTAAAAGAGTAGGAAAGAAGGCTCTAAAACTGAAATCAATGTCTCCTGTCTAAAAACCTCATTGATCTGATGGACTGTTCCTTGGCAATTTATTGAAACAAAATATACACATTTTAAATGACTCTAAATAAAAATTTAAGTTACTCTCTGAAGTTACCTTAAACCTATTGAGTTACTAGGGTTTATACAAAAATGACATGCAGAATTTAATTTGTAAAGTTGGCTATGTGGTACCATTAAACATACTCGCACATAAAAATTAGTGAAAATAACTGGTAAATAAATGACATTTAATAAAAATGGGGAAATAAAGCAGGTATTTTCATTTATAGTTACCTGTTTATTTGTTCATAATAGGACTATTTTAAAAGAAATCTCCAAAGAAAGTATTCCACAGTCCACAACTTGTCTTTGTAATTCATTTATTTAATTACCATCCCCTTAATGAGGTTCCTCCGTTGCTAATATACTCACACTTAATGTGCTTTAAATAAATTTTCCTTTTGTCTCAGCAGGAGAAACCACCGTGTATTTGAAGATTAAGTTATCTTTTAACCTAAGCTAAACAATTCTAGTTCTTTCATCCTTTTTCTATACCTCTAAATTCTAACAACCTTGTTCATGGTTTTCTGCATCTGTCCTTGGAGCTAAAATACAGAAATCGCATTGCGAGACAACTGCTTTCCTCCTCCTAGTGTATGTAGATCAGTGTTACTTTCATACCTCACTTTTTCCAAGAGGTATAATTGCATCAATTTTGACTTTTTTTGTGATTATAAAGTCTAGTACAAGCATATCATAAAGTTTGTGTCTCCTCATCTCAGACTCATGTAACTTACTTTCATCTCTAGAAAGTCAGTTTGCAGGTAAAAATCAGTCACTATTTACAAATAAACAGAAACTCTAGTATCCATGCAGAATCAAACCTTTATCCTTGTCCAGGTGTTAAGAGTTAGTTACCAGAGTACAAGACAATCCTACCTACAAAGCGCTCACAACCTAGTTAATGAAATTTATTCATCTTAATACATATGACTATAACATCAAACACCAGTATTAAACTTTCAAGAATAAATTTATGGTAAACCTACTATTTTTTCTCAATAGTCCAGTCTTTCCAAGATGGTTATATACATATACCAAGAAAATGTTCCTTTTGAATATGGTCCATTTTAGCTATAAGACAGGGTTTGCCAAATACCCATAAATGATTAACCCAAATAGTAAAAGAAAATTAAAAAGAGAAATAACTTTTTAATGAGTTAAAAACTCACTTTTAATGAGTTCCAAAAACATAAGCCCAAGTAACAAATGATTAAGTATCTTTACCAGTTCTGTACTTAGGAATACATTATCAAATTTGTACTTATCAAATTATTGTCCCTAAACTCTGAATCAAACTTTTGCTAAAACAAAACAAAAACACAAACTTCTGCTTTACATTACTTCCTTTTTTGACAGGTTTCACCTGCTAATTGCAAGTAAACTAGCTCACACATTAAACCAAACTGGTCTCTGCAACTCCTCAGTACTATTTTGCTCCTGCATTTTTCCCCCTTAAAATAAGCAGGGAAATCAATGTGAGAATAAATTCTACTGTTACCTAAATATCTGGGCTTCGGTTTCCTTCTCTTTAAAATGAAAACATCAGAATGTTCAAATTTATGAACTTCCTTTTATTTACTCTTTAAAATGATTTGTAGTAACCTTGTCAAAAAGCAAAAATACTTTCATTTGAAAAATACTGTACCAAACTTTAAAAAGTTTAATGCCTACCATAAACATACTGCTCCTATCATCCTGTAGTGTCAACAATACCAATTAATACTCATTATACCAAAAACATAACAATATTAAAGAGAATATCTATGTAAATGATATCCATATTTTAACTTATAGATTTCTGTTTTATGAAAATCCACATTTATCTTCTTATGAGGTGGTAATAGGTTAGGTGAATTAAGAATTTTTAAGTGTTCTTTAACAAACAATAGAAAGGATTCATTTCATCTTTAACAATCCATAGGCCAAGGTGAACATGTGTCCTAGGAAATGTCCTATTTCCCCACAGTAATAAACATCTCAAGAACACTCCAATATGAACAATAACATTTATTCAATCATATTTTTGCTCCAATGCAACAAATACATGTTTACACCCTTAGAGATCAGCATATAAACATAGTAAGTATGCAGCTATGTAACAAGTAGGAAAAAAGTATCAAGACTTAGATAAAATACTTAAATTCAAGCCCCAAGTCTGCCATCTATTAGCTTTCTTGAAAATGATCCTAACCACCACACCATTTTATCAGCATTGGTGGCGATAAAAATGCGACTAAAATTTAATGTTATCTCATAAACAGAAAATCTTTTAACTATTTCATTGTATCAAGTTAAAACCCCCATAAAGAAATTATTATCGTCCATTTCATAGATGAAGATACTGAGGTGCAATGATTAAAATGAACTTTCCTCAAAGTCATACTGCAAGTTAAAGGGTGGAACAGTGACTCTTTCAGGTGTAAATCTTATGCTCCTTCTACTAACCCACATTGGAGCACATGAAAAAACACTCTGTGATATATATATACCACTGTTATGGTGATCATGAGAAGTGAAAATATTTTTTATTATAATAAAGAGGCACATTATCTTTCCTAATAAACAGAGCACCTTTTGTTACACATTCATATATTGAAGTTATTCTGGATGCCACTTGATATGGCCGACAAGTATTAAAATCTCTACATACTTCCTCCAGTATTTTAAGTATACCCTTTGGTATTTTATAAGTTTGTATATTAGCAAGTGACTTAAGCCTCAAGTGGACTTATCTACTTTCTGCAGGCCTATGTTATCCTTCCACCAGGAGGGAAGGGCTGCACTTCTAAGAAACGCTGCCGGTTTCTACCAAGCCTCTACTACAGCACAAGACCACGTGGTATCTCATAAGCCTAAGGTTTCCTACTCCTTCCTCTCCCTCCTTTTGACAAGGAACTGGAAACTAAGGTTTCCTTCTCTTAAGTGGCTCCCTGACACATGCCACCTGTGTAGTACGAACCGTAAACACCCTGCAGCCTGCCTCCCGGAAGAATACAAGAATCAGAATAATAGGGAACTTGGATGCCGACAATGCCGGGAAAGGAAATGACTGGAGAAGTCAAGCGGGTGAGATAGTGATAAGCCGCGGGACCAGGACCTGTCAAACATCAAGAAATTCACGCTGAGCCACTGTAACCTATCGTTCGGGAAAGGCCTTAGGTGGGAGCGGCACTACGGAAGGAAGGAGGACGAAGAGAACTACACGAGCCGCCACCGCCGCTCACCGTAAGCCTCTCGGCTTGTCTCGATAAGCCACGAACCCTGACCCTCATCTCGGGTCCAATCTTTGCACCAACATTTCCGGAGTGGCCAAAATCCTGCTGCCCAGGGCGGCCGCCGCCGGACCTGCCCGCACCTGTCACTAGCGAAAGACACCAGTCCGCAGTTCCTGCCCAGTTCCACACCATCCTCGAGCAATCGCGGCCACCTCAACCCCTTTCCCTCACCAGGTGTCCCCTTTCCGGAGCGAGGTTTTGAGCAGCGTCGCGATGTCAGACCGCTGGATGTCCAGATCCGCCGCTCCGCCTTCCGCCATCTTCTTCCACTAGCGGCAGCGGAGGCGGCAGCGACGGCGGCGGCACGCCCCGGAGCATTGTGGGAATGGCGTCCCGGGGCCCCGCCCAGTCAGCAGGTCGAAACCAAAAGAGATGTAAAGGGGGGGGAGCCTCTTCGTTCAAGAGTTGGCCCTGAGGGCGGACTGAGTGCAATGCCGTGGTCTGCTGCCCCCCATCGGCCCTCGCTCGTCCAGCATCTCGCCTTGGCCTCCCGCCCCGGGACCGCCTGGTTTCAACTGTCCTCGGCGGGGCTTCGGTCCTCTCTGGCTTGAGCGGTGCCACGGCCCCGTCCATCCTTGACTTCAGCCTTCTCCTCCCTCTTTCCCACAGATGCCTGAAAACCCCTATTTGCGCATTCATTCACGCTTGAGGGAAGGGTAGGGTAGGGTCGGTTAGGGTGGGCGGGGTGGGGGACGTGGGGACGGCTAAGATATGGCAGAAATTTTAACAGCCCCGTGACTAGTCATTTCGTTGCGAGTCACAGAACCCAAGCTCGGTTTGGCTCAAACAAAGAACAATCCGAAACCGAACGTTTGGCTGCAATGCCCTTCCTGGGCTCCTTCCTGCGCTCCTACTCCTGCCGTAGGTGGAGAGCTTTTATAAGCTTTTTGAGACGCCTCCCCAGGCACACCCAGGTTGCTGTGCTGCAGTGAAAAACAACTTCCAGTTCCTGGAACCCGGTGTAAAATATGTGTCGAGGAATGCCAGGTACTAAAGGGAAAGAAAACGTGCAAGAAACCCACTCTCCTGGATGTCATCAAGTAACATTTTATTAGCCACGTCTTCCTATGGTGTGTACACCTGGAACTAGGTAATAATACCAACTTTGATTTGAAGCCAATTGTTAACAAATGAGGAAACTGAACCTCCCAAAAGTCAAATGCCAAGGTCACAAAGAAGAGACGCAAGCTTATAACCCAAGTTCCAAAGCCCACGTGCTATTTAGTATCAACTACAGCACGCTCACTACTTCTTATGAGAGCCTGAACTATAATATAAACTGGCTACACTGGGGCCATCTTTTTTTTTTTTTAATCTCTGTATTCCTGGTGGCTAGCACAGTGCTGCCTAACATATAACCATCTAAATAATTGTTTAATAAGTTAATGGTGGCAAAACCGCTATTTCCAAGCATAAGATGTACAGACATTTTACTGTAACATATATCATGTGAAAAGTCTAAAAGATGGATAAGAATTCCTGCATGATGTCTCGTTTCCCCATTTTTAATGTCTATATTAGCTCATTTGGTGGGAATGCAGTAAAAGAGGGTGTAATTATGCTAGTAAGAAGTACTGAACCCTTCCAAATTAAAGTATTTGCATTATGATTTTTGTATATTATGATCATGATTGCTTATTTTCTTCATTATAATACCATTTTGTATTACCTTGTCCTCCTTAATTTCAGAGTCTAAAAACAGCTTCCACTTGCTATTTCTTATCATTTGACAGGTTCAAAAATTAGAATTTTTCTAACCATGAGTGCCATCAAAGGTCATATTTCCCCCTTTCCCAGACAACCTCTGAAAGAGAGCAAAGTAATTTTCCAAAGAGAGGCAACATGATATGGGAAGAATACTGGAGTCATAGGAACATGATTTCAAACCTCACCTGAACCTCTAGCTACAACGTACTTCATTTTTATTTCATTTGTAAAATTAGGGGTAGTAATACTTACCTTAAAGGATTTTTATGAAGATTAAATGAAACAATATGTGTTTATTGCCTGGGACATAATAACCAACCAATAAATACTAATGTTGTTTACTGGTGACAGGATGAATTGTATAGTATATAAATTATATCTCAATAAAGCTGTTGAAAACAATCATTACAAACTTTGAAGGCAAAACCATGCTCTATATCATTTTACAAACATAACATAATTGAGAAGTGGTGCCTCATACACTGTTGTCCAGTTTCTTAATAAAATAAAAAAAATGCATTTTTGGAATGTTGAAGCCTGTATCCATGCAACAAAATAAAATAAACTTTTCTTCATTTGTATCATATTCCAAGCAATGAGTTAATTGGATATAGATGTGTAAGTTCAATGTCAATTTGAATTATAGATCAGATTTATGAGGTCATTTTGTAGACCTAAGTAGTTGCTTTCAGGGTTGGGAAATAAATAATAGTTATAGTATTTTATTTAACAAACATCTACAGAGTACCAAGCCCAATTTTAAACACTTTAAGGTAGTAATTTGAGCCTCATAGCAACACTATGAGGTATTATTATTTCCATTCTGTAGGTGAAGAGTTGAGGCAGATAGCAGAATCCAAATTTGAAACCAAGCAGTCCAGCAGCCAGAGTCTAGAAGTTTGGATAGGCTTTTATTTTTCTGCTAAACTTTATGGTCTCAATTATAGCAATCAACTTTCTAGTGACCTCAGTTTACTAATTTTTGGAAATGCTGCTTATTTGACTTATGTTGCTCTACTCTCAATTATGAAGAAAAATAAGATGTTGTTCATAAATACTAGATTGGTTAGGGTTCACATCTGCACTGAAAAACTAAGTAGAAAATTGATGAGAAATGTTACCTTCCCTCAAGTCACACAGAAAATTGAGTATAAGCCAAGGATTACATCTGCTTATTTGGAATGAGTGTTCTTCATTGATGCTTGCCTTAGTTAACTTTATAAGAACATACTATTTGCTTGGTAATTGTCATTAACTTCTCAGGCTCTCTGTATCTTTCTTGACCATTAACAACTTAACTTACAGCTTTGACAAGGGGAAAGGAGTATGCTGAGTACTTCAGAAAGTAGGTTTGGTATGAACAAAGTGCACCTTACATAAAGTAGAGTAGGTTTTGAAGTTATAAATAGTCTAGAAAGGATCTTCCAAGTAATTCTCCTCTCTGCTCACCAATACTTCTTCAGAAAGGTTCTTGTACTCAACAATCCAGAGATAGGCGTTCAAATGTAAACACTGTTGGAAAGAGTAAGCTTAAAACTAAGGTGTCAAAGTAAGGCTGGTGTTCAGCCAGGGATGGACCAAAGAAAGAAGAAAAAGTACTGCGTTTTTTAAATAAAGCTGAGTGGAAGAAAGTACAAAGGAGAATTCCAAGACGAGTTTTACCTCCTTCACAATTTCGGTTGGTGCTGGCTGGTTACATGAGCCTAAGGAAAAAACTGCCAGAATCAGCACATCCTCTGAAAGAACAACGATTGATGACCTATCGTGTTTCCTCGAAAATAAGACCGAGCCGGACAATCAGCTCTAATGCGTCTTTTGGAGCAAAAATTAATAGAAGACCCGGTATTGTATTGTATTATATTATACTATATTATATTATATTACATTATATTATTATATAAGACCCGGTCTTATTTGACTATAAGACCGGGTCTTAATTTTTGCTCCAAAAGACGCATTAGAGCTGATGGTCTGGCTAGGTCTTATTTTCAGGTAAACATGGTAGCTGTCTATTTCTTAACACTTCCTATCTTTGGTCTTCAGAAATCAGTTTCACTTTTTCTTTCCACCTTGTGTTTCCCCTGCAGTTATTCCCTCTGACGAAGTCCTCACCCCCAATTTTATTCACTGCTCTAAACCTTTCTCTCTTTTTTGTAATTTTATAACTCTGTTCTCTCTTTACTAGCTCTCTGAACAGCTAAAAGGCAGTGGAGAGATGGGGGATAGTGCAAACACCCAAACAGCATGTAGTAAAGTGCTTAATCTGCTAATGATATTTTGAAACATGAGACATGAATAAAAATTGTAAGTGTCAGGATGCAGTTTTTAAAACAAACAAATAATACAGAGGCTCCTTATTTCAGACAAATGTCAGATCCTGATAAAGAAAAAGTAGTGAAATGAATACAGTGTCTTGTACAAAGGGAGAGTATTCTTGGATTTGGACTCTGGGTCAGTGCCAGTAACTAGCTGGGTAACTTAGGCCAAGTTATTTAATCTCTGTGAGCATTAGTTTTCTCATTATAAAATAAGGTGATTAGACTCTTCCAGGGCTGAAACTCAAATGCCTGCAAGGGTTAGATATAGTTAGTGTGAATGGATGAAGCAAACCTGTTGTAAAATAGTAAGGAATTGTGGGAACTCTGATAAACTGTCTGCCCCAACTGAAGTTATTCAAATTAAAAAATTAGAACAAACAAAATTATAGTTTTTACCCTAAAGGACTTGGGAAGTTTGATTTTAACATGAGCATGAAGTCTGTAAATTGATGAATCCCAGTCTCTTCTCTTTTTTGTAAGCACACACAAAATGCTATGAAAGCAACACTACCCTGAAGGCTGATGTCAGTCTACCCTCTACTAGATACTCACGGAATGATGATAGATAGAGCTAAACTGAATTGAATCAATAAATAATAAAATAGTCTTATAGGTCTAGAATTATAACAAAAAATAATCCTGAATAGAAAGTATATTCTTAAGTCCTAGATACCCTGTTTCCCTGAAAATAAGACCTAGCTGGACAACCAGCTCTAATGCATCTTTTAGAGCAAAACTTAGTATAAGACCCGGTCTTATTTTACTTATTTATAGTAAATACTATAAATAAGTAAAATAAGTATAGTAAATTACTATAAATAAGTAAAATAAGACCGGGTCCTATATAGTTAATAATAATATAATATAATACTGGGTCTTATATTAATTTTTGCTGCAAAAGACGCATTAGAGCTGATTGTCTGGCTAGGTGTTATTTTTGGGGAAACAGAGTGTGTAAAATGAAACGTACTTGTATGGTGGGAAACTTTTCCAAGAAACAGTTGGGATATCTTGTCCAACCAAGAGTTGTGTAGAGCAAATCAAGGTTGATAGTAGGGAAAATATGCATGTGTTATATTTTCTTTATTTGTCATTTATATTTATTGACAGATACCAAGTTGCTAAAGAACCATTTCATGAAAAAAATGGAAACGTTAAGCAGCCTCTGGATACTTTCCCAATCTTCATAATAATGGCCGAACATTAGAAAGCTAAATCATTTCAAGCATGCTGATCTTTTGTTTTAAAGAACAAGTTAAATTAAACAAAATATTGATCTTACCTTTACATATTTGATCATTTTTACTTATACCAGTTTCGTTCAACAGTTAAAAAATATTTTCTTTATGCTCATGGATCTTAGAAATCTGCACATCAAAGTGAAATAGAGGGTTGTGTAATGATCCAGTGATTCTGCACTGTATAGATTCCAGAGAGATTAACTTTGTTTTCTCCCAAGAGAGGACTGAATTATTCAGACTTCCTATTTGGACAATCCTTCTCTTTATTTTGGCTTAGATAGCAAAAAGATTTAAGCTGCTTGCAAAGAGTTTTAGAACAATAGCAGGGCTTAAAGAATACCTCTACGTTCCGGGAGTGATGTAATCAGTGTATGAAACATTTTTCATGATGTTCTCTTCCTGATGTCTCTAAGCGATAGGGCATTACAGAACCTATTAAAGGTCTGTTAGAAGACATCAACAACAATGATAAAACAAGTCTAGTGATTTTAAAAAATATTTACCATTGCTTTTTGTTGTTAGCTAGTATGCTTCTTTTGGCCCTTTAGAACTATGTCAATTACAGATTTCTAAAATTATTAGTGGCCCAAGTCCCCTATATAGTACATGGGACCTGATTTCTACAGTATGAAGGATTCATGAGATGTGTAGGAAATAATAATACACCTCTACCCATAATTTAATTTACTTAATGTTTATTGAAATGTCATAATAGAATATAGTGGAAAGATTATACATTTTAGAATCAGAAAGACCTATATTTAAATGCCCCACTCTGCTACTTGCTAGTTTTGTGATACTAAAAATTTTGTTTCCTCATTTTTAAAATAGGAATAACAGACTTATTTCATGGGAATCAGTCAAAAGAGAATGAAATAATGAACATGAAATTCATAATAGAGTTCAATATATAGCAGCCATTGTCGGTTCTTCACAGAGCAATTTCTATCCCTAGCCCTCTAGGATTATTTAATCTCAGTTAAATGAACAAACTCTTGTTTAGCTCTCACATACTGTAACTGGCATCACTTTATATAGGATTTTTTTCCTTCTTAAAAATTATAATTACTTCTTCAATAAAGATGCTGGCTTGTTAGTGCATTGATTACATATTCAACAATTTCTTCTATTTGATGTCTTCACATTAAGTAGTGATAGTCCATTGGGCTCCGTTTTTAGTAGATAAATTGTGTTTCAGTTAAATAAAACTAAGAAGTGTGTATCCAATGGATGATAAATATTTTTAGTAAAAAATGCAAAAGTAATTAATTTTTCTGTTAAAAGAGAGGTACTGTCTATATACAAACAATTTAAGATTTGTTACACTATAAATGTTTAAATATAAATGTAAAAATATACTGTAGCATATAGATTTTTATAATTAGAGATAATGTTTAAGCAGAGGGAATCAAATACTTGTCTGAATAGTGTACCACACATATTTCTCTATGCCAATTTAAATAGGTAATAACTTATGGACTCTATCAAAACCTTGTTAGCTTTATATTTTTAAGGATTATAGTCTTCATTGTTGCTTTTGAGGATCACCACTGTAGAAAATATTGTTATTAAAAGTTTTGGGCTGCTGGATGGCTCAGTTGGTTAGAGTGCGAGCTCTTAAAAACAGGGTTGCTGTTTCGATTCCCACATGGGCCAATGAGCTATGCCCTCCACAACTAGACTGAAGACAATGAGCTGCCTCTGAGCCTCCAGAGGGGCAGCCGGATAGCTCAGTTGGTTAGAGCAGCCAGTTAGAGCAGGAGTTTTCAACAACGGGATTGCCAGTTCGATACCCACATGGGATGGTGGGCTATGACCCCTGCAACTAAGATTGAAGGCAGCGACTGGACTTGGAGCTCAGCTGCGCCCTCCACAACTAGATTGAAGGACAATGACTTGGAGCTGATGGGCCCTGGAGAAACACACTGTTCCCCAATTAAAAAGGAAAAAAAAAAAGCTTCTGCACAGCAAAAGAAACTATCAAAAGAAAAAAGTTTTGAAAACACTTAAAAGAGGAATATAATTTTTTTTTGGTAGTCTTCTGTCATCCTCAAACTTTAGTGGACATAAGAATCATGCAGTGGATATGTAAAATGGCACATTCTTGGGTACCTCTTAAATCAGAAAATCAGGAGGTCAGAACTAGGAACCTGCAGTGTTGGAAGCCCCCTGGATGATTTTATGCAGTTAACTAGTCCTTTGAGAAATCTTGACTTTTAGAGAGCAAGACCACAACCTATGTTTAAATGAGGGCATTGGTAATTTTTCTGCTTTTATCTAAACATTCTGTATTTTGTATGGTGGTAGTGGATACCCACATCTACCTTTGATATTTTCTTCCTTGACCCATGCCTCTTCTGTGAGCACAGCAAGCCTAGGAAGCAGCTTGGGGACCCATGGGATTGAAAACATGACTTTTCTAAAAGGTACTGAAGTTTCCTATGTATTGTTTATAAAACTGACTCCTTTGGATATTCATATTTTGACAGGTAAGAAAGACTATAACATGAGAATTAAAGAAGTCTTGAATAAATACACTATTAGATAACAAACAGAAACCATGGCAATATGAAGATGGCTTTTAAAATCACCAAGAATAATTAACTATAATTAAATTTAAGAGGAAAACATCTAGAAAAATGCTATTTAGAGTTGCTTTTTCCTTAATCGGAGACAGATGGAACTGAAGGATTTTGGTTAGCTATGAAAAATGAACCAGTTAGATCTTCTATGAATATAAAATATGGTTACTGAAATTAGAATCTCAATGGATAGGGATCTTAGTCAGGTTGGACTGCTATAACAAAAATCTCATAAACTGGGTGGCTTAAACAACCGAAATTTATTTTTCACAGTTCTGGAGGTTTGAGGTCTAAAATCAGGGTCCCAGCATGGTCATGTTCTGGTGAGAGCCCTTTTCTGGTTTGAAGATGGCTGCCTTCTGGCTTTGTGCTCACGTGATAGAAAGAGCTCTCCTGTCCCTTCCTCTTTTTATAAATCCATTAATCCCATCATGAGACCCCTCCCTACCTTCATGACTTAATCTAGCCCTAATTATTTCCTAACAGTCCCACCTCTAAATACCATGACATTGGAGATTAGGGTCTCAATGTATGAATGGGGTGGGGCACTGAAATTTAGTCTATAGCAACAGGTTAAATTACAAATAAGTTGCAATGAAGAAAGAATTCATAAATTGAATTCTTGATCTGAGAAAATCTCCCTCTGTTAATTATCTTTTGCAGTATAATCATACACCCATGTACTGGCTAGAATTCAGCAATTAAACTTTCATTTATTTCTTATACATCTATTTCTACTAGAATTTGGCAGATCTAGTTTAGATTCAACTGACTTTGACTCTAAGATGCAAGTTGAGCCCAGGTATGCTCTATATTTCTGTCATCATATGGCTACCGAAGGCGTGTAATTCTGATGGGAAAAGCTGGAGAGCAAGAGAGAAAGCCCAGCCATGAAAGCACATTGCAAGCCTCGGGTCCTGTCATGTCCATTAACATCCCTTTGGGCCAAGGATGTCATATGGCCAAGCCCAAAATCAAATAGTGGGGAAATATACTCCTCCCTGGAAAAGAAAGGGGAAGGAATGACTATTTGTTGAATTGTGTTTTAAATCTAATCTACTAGTCTGTCCTTTTAATTTCAAAAATTTGTTCATCAACCATATGTAAAATATGAGTATACTTGCTCCCATTTCAAGACACCCCAAAGTCTCATTCAATCATGAGAGCAGATTTAAGATTTGGGATCACAAGATTTATATAACATTGAGGGTATTTCCTTTGGATTCAAAGATCTCAAAACTTAAAGGATAATGTATCTGCTCTCACATGTTCAACACATGATGGTAGAACAAGTACATAGTAAACACTTCTATTTGAAAAGGAAAGGAATGAGATACACATAGGAGTCACTGGTCCACAGCAATTATGAAATCTTGTTAGGCAAATATTTCCAAGTTCCTCCACCTTGTAAGTATTGAATGTTACTTGATGAAGTCTTAATTGTTTCTTGGAAAACACTCCCCATGTATGCTTCTTCATGGCTCTTTGTTCTGCCTTCTGATGTGGAGGGAGCATCTTTCCTTTTTTATTATCTTCTTTAACCTCTCCTGAAGAGGACTTTTCTTGGTGGCTAAGATGCTTTCATGGTCTGGCCTCTGCCTGTAGAGAGTTGGGGCCTGAGGTTCTTTGAAGAGTATCATTTGTTTTTTTTTTGTTTGTTTTGTTTTGTTTTTAAAGTCCAGGCCTATGGTGCTTTTGCTAGTACAGCTTTCAAAAAATGTCATGGGATTTCTATATATTTGATTCCAGTCAATGCTACATGTCAAAAGCTTCACTCACAATTCTCTTTGAGATATGTTCATCTCAATCTATAAACTTAATTACAAACACTAGGGTGCATCAAGATTCTGTTGGACCATATCCTTAATATTTCTTAGATCCCTTTTATCCAGGTGGAAAAACCAAGCAGGTAACACCTATAGTAGACACTGTCTACCTAAGCTCATGCCTATGGCTGCATAATGGATAACTTATGACTAGTTTCCAATAAAAGGAAAAAGTTGACATTTATTTATGAATGGTTCAGCTCAGTTTGTGGGTGTAAGCCAAAAAAGGCTGGTGTCTACACTACAGATCCATTCATGGATGGACTTGAAAGAGAGCAGTGAGGGGACATTTTCCTAATGAGCAGAGCTTTGGGTGACACATCTGGTCATCCACTCTGCTTGGAAACACAAATCTGGTTAGGGACCTGAAAGGAGAAATGTTAGATTGAGGACCAAGAAATCTGAGGGAAAGTTGCGTAGATTGTACTAAGGTAGTGAGCACAAGTGTCAAGAATTTTGTTTTACATGTGAGGACCAAATATAAAGCATATACCACAGAAGAAATATTGAACAAGTAGAGTGAATGACCTCAACAGGTTTCATCCAACAGCCTCTATTCCCAGAGCTGCAACAATGGTCACATGCACGGCGTAACCACAGTGCCAGTATTACTGCTACCAAAAGTCCATCCTGCCAGGCACAGAGACTATTGCTGAGACTGTGATATGGAATCCTCCCTTAGAGGAGAAACACATGATGGCAAGTTAAATACATTGTACCCTATTCTGGAAGAGTTAATGTTTTGTCTTGATTGGACTTGTCATTACAAGTAAGAATTTTTCTTTCCAGCCAAGAGTACCTCAACTACCTCTACCATCAAAGGGCTTACAGAGGGTTTTATCTCATGACATAGTGTCTTTTATAGCATATCATACAAAGGGCCACCGTGCCTAGATCATGTTCCCTTCTAGGGGGCAGCCAGTATGTAACGACTGATGATGTGGGGTTATAAAAACCTGAACCCATCGCCTCAGTTTGGAATGACTCTGAAGAACTATCTAGTTTTAGCGAGCTGGCTGAAGTATTTTTGTAAATGCATTACAGCACCTTCTTTCTCTGTCCAGTCTTGCTTTCTTCCTTTCTTCTCCAAGTGTTGATCCTGAGAATACTTCTTGGGAGGACTAATCTCCACGTCAGAATCACTTTCATAGCACTCTGACCTGCAATACCAGCTTTATCTTTTCTGAGGTTTTAATAAAGGATGTTGCAGTTACAACCTTGATTTGGTCTGTACCCTGAGGTCATGTGTTACTAGTAGCCTTGATTTGCTTTTTCTCTGCAGTTGGGATTTGGTGATAAACAAATTTTTTTTTTTCATTTGCTTCATACAAAGTTTCGTTTTTTAACCCTGCAAGTATCAGAATTTCTGGACTCTGTATTCCTTCTCAACTCTATTTGTAACCCAGGCAGTTCTTTTTCAGTTCACCGCTTTCTTAGGCCTTTGCAAATGCAGCTAGCAGCAGCCAGCTTTTAAACATTATGCTTTGAAATCACCTCATTTAAGTTCACAGATGTATTAAGTACTTGTTCTGCCTTCTATATTATTGCAGGTGACAATTTTCTCAAATGTTTTGCTACTACATAACACTGTTTCCATTTTCCCACTCTCCTATGACAATTACATCATTGCCTGCTGCCCATTCCCAAGGCCAATGCAACGTATTTCGGCATTTTGTTACTGCAGCACTCCATTTTAAATACTAAATTCTGTATCAGGCAAAATTTTCTGCCTTTCAAAATACCCCAAATCCCAGTGGCATACAATAATGTACCTATGTTTCTTACCCATGCATTTGTTGTTTGGCTGGAGTTTCACTGATCTTGGCAGGACTCAACTGGTTTCTAAGCTGTAGTTTGGGTCCCAGTCTGCTCCACCTATACGTCTTTCTCCTTAAGCCAGAAGCTAGTTGAGTCATGTTCTCATGTAGAAAGCACGACATCAAAACACAGGCCCAACTATGCAAGCCCAAAATCAGTAGCAGGGAAGTATATTCCTCCTGTAAAAAACCTTTAATCTACTATATTACTAGAACGCAGATAGAGGGATAAATACAGAAAATATAAGAGCCATTAAGACACGTGGAGAAAGGACAAAATCCAACATATGTCTAGTAGGCATTCCAGAATGAAACATAAACAATATTCAAAGTGATAATGCCTACAATAATTTTTCAGAATAAAAGAATTCTTCAGATTCAGAAATTAAAATGAATTTGATGAGAGCAAAACAAAAACAACTCTCTAAATATATACACACATACTTTCTATATACACACACATAGATACCTATATGTACAGAAATTATGAGTTTGATAAGAACAATAAAAATAAATCCACACACACACATGCATACCTATAAATACCTCGACCCATTTTCATGAACATAAAAATATGAATTTCAGAGAAAAATACAAAGAGAAAAAGTTTCCTATTAAAGAAATGCCATTTACACAGAAAACTTCCCATCAGTTGCAATATATGCAAGAAGACATAATAATCAAAGTGCTGAGGGGAAAGTTACTGTCAACTTAAAATTCTGTACTCAGTTAAGTTATTATATTCAAGATGAAGGGAAATAAAGAGATATTTAGGAAAAGATTGAGTTTACAACACACCTTCTCACAGATTCTTACAAAATATGCTTCAGGAAGATGAAAATTGAACTTAGAAGTAAGTGAAATGTAAGAGGCAATTGTGAACAAGCAAATAAATAAATAAAACCATTGATTAGACTGATTTTGAAAGGACGGTGTTTCAAAGAGAATTGTATGTCTTAATCCCTGTCACCTTTTCACCCACGTCCCCTAAACTCCCTCCCACCTGGTGACCACCACTTTGTTCTCTGTACTATGAGTTTGTTTCTGTTTGGTTTGTTTGTTTATTTTGTTTCTTAGATTCCGCATATAAGTGAAATCATATAGTATATGTCTTTGCCTAACTTCACTTAGCATAATAATACACTCTAAGTCTATCCATGTTGTTGCAAATGGTAAAATTTCATTCTTTTTTATGGCTAAGTGATAGTCCTTTGTAAATATGTACCATGTCTTCTTTATCCATTCACCTATCGCTGGACACTTAGGTTGCTTCCATACCTTGGCTATTGTAAATATGCTGCAGTGAACAGAGGGGTGCATACATCTTATTGAATTCGTGTTTTGGATTTCTTCAGATAAATACTCAGAAGTGGAATTGCTGGGTCACATCATAGTTCTGAGATTAAGAAGTAAAAATTGCCAGTTATTAAAATAGTCATGGGGATGTAAAGTGCAGCATAAGAAATATAGTCAATAACATAGTAATAACTATGTATGGTGTCAGACTAGATTTACTGGGTTGATCACTTCATAAAGTATATAAATGTCTAATCACTATGTTGTACACCTGTAACTAATATAATATTGTATGTCAACTGTAATTGGAAAAGAAAGTTGTATGAATGAAACTTGAGGACATTTTGCTGAAATGTCCTCAAGTGTAATAAACCAGTCGCAAAAAGACAAATACTATAAGATTCTACTTTATGAGGTATGGAGAGTGGTCAACTTTACAGACACAAAAAATATAATGGTGGTTGCAAAGGGCTGGGAGAAATGAGGATTTGTTGTTTAGTGGGTATAGAGTTTAAGTTTTATAAGATGAAAAGAGTTCTGGGGATTGGGTATATAACAATGTGAATGCATTTAAGGCTACTGAACTGTACACTAAAAAAAAAATGGTTAAGACCATAAATTTTGGGTTATTTTGCAATTAAAAATTTAAAAAAAGAAATAATTTTAACAAATATAATAAATTGAGGAAGTATAGAAATATCAGTTAACTTTAGACTTTCTTAAGACAAGAATGTTAGAAATTTAAGGGCAACAATTAAAAAAAGAAGAAGAAAATGAACAACTTTCAAGAGTAGAAAAGAGAAAAACAATACAGTAAATTAAGCTAATCTAATAGAAGGCAGTCAAAGTGAGCAGCAATAACAATAGTGAAGGGGGGAGGAGAAGCAATGGAAAGCATAGCATATAGAAAACAACATATCTATGATAGTAAAAATAAGGACTAATATCATCATCACAGTAAATGTGAGTAGACATATTTAAGGTGTTCAAAACCAGCAGTTCTTATACCTAATTATTAAAAAAAAAAAAAGCTGTAAGCTATTTATAAGAGGTACCAAAAACATAAAAACAACTGTTGCATATAAAAGGATGGGAAATAACATGCCAAGAAAATACCAAAGACAGTTGTTTTTGCTAGTGTTTCAAAATCTATTTTGAATTGTCTTACCACCTACTATCAATTAAATATCAACCAACATGGACTTTAAGGCCAAAAAAAAAAAATCCCAAACAAAACAAAACAAACAAAACTTGGTAGAAAAGAAAGCCACTGTTTAATGGTAAAAAGAACAGTTTATAAGGAAAATGTAACATCTTGAATCTTTTTGTATCTAACTGCATGACCTCAAAATATATAAAGCAGAAAAAACAAAGAATTATAAATAGAAATTGAGAAACTCTTTTCAAAGCTGATAGATCAAGCAAAAATCAGTAAAGATTAGATCAGGACAGTATAATCAACAAGCTTGATCTAATGATTATATTTAGACTCTTCCGCCCAACAATTAGAGAATACAGATTATGTCAAACAAGGAAAAAAAATTTCCAAAAATGAAACAGTACAAAGCCATTAAGAAAATTTCAAAAAATACCAAACAATACATGTCAAGATCTTTTCTGAACAAAATTAGAACTGTGTAAGAAAAAGATAGCCCCAAGCCATGTATGTACTTGAAAACTAAACTAAATAGTTCCTGACTAAAATAAACCATAGTTGGAAATTATATAACATTTATAAAGGAATAACAATGAAAATAATTTTGTGCTAAAACAGAACCAAAAGTGACATTTAAGGTCTTTAACGCGTATCAAAAAAAAAAAAAAGAAAATTAAAGAGCTAAAATGACATTTTAAGATATTGAAAAAAGTACAACAGAATAAACCACAGCAATTAGTAAAATAAAAAACAGAAACAAAAAGAAGGATTAAAAAAAGCCCAAATCTGGTCCTTTGAAAAGGCAGGGATATTTTATAAAATAAGTAGAATGCTGCCAATGTGCAATGAATGTTAAATAATACCTTAATAATTAAGAGAAGATTGTTACTGAGCCATCACCTCTGTTTTCCGGATTTACAGTGTAGTTACTTATTACTGGTTCAAGTCCCTTGTATTTAACCACACAATAAAACAGATAATCAGTCCATGAATGGTAGCCTTTACAAATAATCATGGGTCTATATTGTTGCTTGGTTTAATCGACTGCATGACGTTTTTTAAAAATTACTCCATTTACTTGATAAACTGAAATGGCTGTGGGGCTTCATTCCAGTCTAAAGGTACATGATATGCATTTATAAATATGGAATTAGACAGTTCTTACAGCCACATTTGCTAGCACTACATTGCAGGTCCAGCATCATAAGTACTAGAGAATTTTCTTGCCGTGCTTCCTCTTATCAGTGACATTACTAAGTGGAACGTCTTGACATTGAAACATAGTCTCTGTATGAAAATATGTAATGGAAAACTGATATCTTGATAGTCTTTCTTATTATGTAAATCTTTCATAACTGAGTGCTTTTATTTTGTTAATACCTTAATGTTTAAAATCTTAATAACTTACTTAGAATCTTAATAATTTAGCCTGTAGTTTTTAAAACAATTTTACGTAAAACACATTTGTTGTCTACTTTTGAGGTCAGTGACTCGTTTAAAAAAACTTTCATATGAACCTGGCTTTTGAGAAGAAAGGTGCTTATTTTAAAACAAAAAGTTTTTGATGAGAGTTTTACAAGTTGGTTAGTTCTTATTACTTATAGATTATGTTCATATCGGGTATGTAAATTTCAGTTTATGTGAACTTTACTCCAATCATATTTTTTTGAGGCTAGGAAGACTGCTTTGTGGATGCAGTCAGTCCTAGACGAAGTGTGTGTGAAACTAAATTTTAAAGTTTGTGCAATATAATTTTAAAGTTGGAAATATTTTAAAATTCCTTCCCATTCCCCATAAATTTAATGTGTGCCTTTCCATTCAAATTTTATGGATTTACACATATAAAAATATATTCAGGTAAAATATATAGTATTGTTTTATGTTTTAAACTACACTTAAAATGAATTCATCCTGAAAAAATCATTTTGCATTTGCTTTTTTAAAGCCAGTGTTGTTTTGGTTTTATATATATATATATATATATATATATATATATATATATATATATATATATATAGTGGATTATTTTTAATTGCTATATGATGTTCTGTCATTTAAACATACCACATTCTAATCATTTTCCTTCTGATGGATATTTCAATTTTGGCCAATATTTTGCTTTTGCAAACAATACTGAAATGGACATCCTTACATATATCCACTTGTAAACATGCATGAGAGTTTCTCTAGAGTATATATCTAGAAATAGAAATGTTGAGTTATGCAGTACATTCATGTTAACCTCCATGTCCTTTATTTACTTATTGCCAAAGTATTATACCCAAAATAGTTAAAAAGGGGCAGTGTAAAGAGTGTATCATAAAAATTGTAGTCTCTTTTTCTAGCTTTTTTTATGCTTCTCCCTAGAAACCATCACTTTCAACTGTTTTAAAAGTTGATTCTGATATTTACTTCAATTAAATATAACATGCACATACTGGCATTGCTTGATTATTAACCCTAGAGATCTATTGTCTTTCTGCTTTGGGACATAAGGACTTTTAACTCATTTGTAGCTTCTCTTTCCTTCTATTCTATACAATTTTGGATCTCAAGTTTTGATTATTAAATTTCTATCTGCATCTGCATTTTTTGACTATGTAAATATTGATCACTGCTGAGCCACGTGTTAAGCAATGTTTTTACATCCTACTTTCTCCTTTTTTTTTTTTTTTTTTTTGCTTTTTCTGAAGTTAATAATTGCTTGAGTTCTCATTTTCATTAATTTATTTTCTTTGAAAATTTGGCTAAAGTTTTCCCATAATTCCAAAATCTCCATGAAATATATCTCAATATCATTTTCATCACGCCTAAACTTTAAGTCAATTTATTTGTTCTATTTCCCCCTTGGAAACATCAACACTGGACACATCTGACATCCTGCCAATCTGAGTTGATTGCATTCATTCTCTGCTTTGATGTTCATTGTTGTCTTGGAACTTTCCTTTGTCATCATTTCTGGAATTCTCAGTGCTTGCCTTCTGTCTTCTTTCTGCCACTGGACAGAGGAAAAAGGAGCTCAGTATGAACTCTTCACCTCCTTATCCTATGCCTGATAACCTTCAAACTGGTACCTCTCTGTATTTCCAGAGAACAAACACTTATTTCTCTGTCGGGATTGGGGAAGGGCAGTTGCCTGGCTTCCTTGAGGAACAGGACTTGGGGGTCCAATCACTAGCTGTACAATCTTACAAAGAAGCCCTGTATTTTCAGCCCCTTCTCTGCATTACTGCCTCCAATTCTTGAACCTTTGTAAGATTCTGAGGGCTAAGGCAGCTTGCTTCTCTGCCTCTCCCAGTATAGGCAAAGCTGTACTTTGTGTTCGGTTTCTTCTTCTCTTTGTTGCTTAAGATGGTTTTCAAATGGGAAAGCAGTAAAAAACATCCTCCCTTCCTTCTACCATGGTATATTGATTCTTCTGAGGACCCCGAAGTTAGACTTCCACATTCCCAATAACTACTGTGGCAGTAGTTGTTAAAAACAAATTAGGAACTCGATTGAGACATCACTAAATTAGACTGAGATTACCAGAAAAGGAAATAAAAAACAAACAAACAAAAACTAGGTAAAATTTCTGTATCAGGCAGGATAAAGACTCAATGTTGCAAAATTGAAATCAGGTTAGAAAATAAAGAAAAGGGTAATCACTTTTTAAGATGGCAAAGATATTTCTGACTATTTTTGAAAAATCATCTCAAAACAATAAAGAGAAGGAAAAAACTGAAACGCAATTTTTATCTTTGATGCAAATAAGAGACATTTCTATCTCCAAACCATAGTAAATGAAGACAGAAAGGAAGTAGGTCAAATTTAAGTGCTTACTGTAGAAGTATCAGTGTGAGGCAAGTTTGCTGTATTATGATATGACCCCAATGTAACTTTACAAGTTTATCGTTCATGACTTTCTTAGATGTACTTCATGTTTAAAACAAAAAGGATCCTTCAGTTTCCCAGAATATATCTGTATTTTATATATCCTTGCTATGCAAAAACACATGTTACTCTCTCTGCATAGAAAAACAGTTTTCAGCCTTGGATTGGATGTGTGAGGTGGGGGGGTTGAGAATCAAATATTCTTCTGGTGATCTGGTATTCTCTGAAAATTAAAAACCACTGGTCTGGAATGTCCTCACCACTCCTTTTCTCTTCTGCCCTCAGGTTTCTCTGCTGCCAAACTCTACTCATTGTTTCTGGTCATCTCGAGGACAACTTCAAATTCTTCCTGCCCAGCCTCACCCTTCATTGCCTTATCCACTGATCCTCTGTAACTCTTTGTTTGTATACTTCTTATGGCACATATTATATTCTTGCACATGGAGGAGTTATACTGATTGCTCATTTCTGTCATCCCTAGACTGTAAATCCCTGAAGAGATTAAGCCTCATTTTTATATATCTCAAAGCATCTAGCACATAGGGACTTGCATATAAATGGGTCCTCAATAAATATTTGTCACATTGAATAATTCAAAACCTTTTGATGATGTGCTTGTTTTTAACAGAAACCTCAGATTATAAGTCTATGGGTGGTGATAATAAGGGAGTGATCAGTGGCAGGTCAGATTAATGATTCTTCCATGTTTCAGTGTGTGGTTTAACATATTAAGAGTCTGGCTAACTGTAATGTTTTCAACACAAAGATAGAGTAATATACAAATGTACAAAAGTTTGTTCAAGTTTACAATTTCTAATTTCCTATGTCATAAAACAACTCTGAAATGAGAGCCATCTTTAATTATTATTGATCTCTATGCCCAATAATTACAGAGCCTATTAAATAGTATTTTCTTGACTAAAAAATTATACAGTGTAGGAAACAAGAAATAGTAGTGCAATATATCAAAGCAATAGTACTTATTACTCAAACTTCTTGAGTCCGTCAGCCTTTGCCTGGCGAGTCCACTCAGGCTGAGGGTAAGTTAAAATCTTACTGAATCTGAGAATTATATTTTGGCCTCTACTGGAAGAATGCTTAGCTGCTATAATGGTCATGCTTTTCTTTGATTAATAGTCAAGAAAAATTAGTCTTACAGCATCAAAAGTAAAATAGGGGCAGTTACAACCCAAATAACAATAACCAGTACTCTCCATCTTTACTGCTTCTCTAACCTCTTGTGGTTCTGGGAGCCCTGGCTGCCCATCAGCACCATGTGCTACAGAGGGAGCGCCTGAGCCCAGAGATGAATCACTTCTACTTTACTGTTTGGTGCTGATGGAGAACAAAACCAAAAGCAGACATTTTTCCTCTGGGAGTTTATATAGCATGTGGTATAGGGAGACTGAATAAATCTTTATAGGATACATTCTGCAATGGACACGGCTTCTCTGGTCCACCTACTCTAGAGGCCAAAATGTGAATAAAATGGTCGCATGAGAGCTATCCAATTCACTTATCTATTAATCATAACTCCCAAGGGCTTTATTTTATCTCAGGATTTAATGATGACAATAATAAAAATGATACTAACAATAATAATACGTTGTAATAACTTAAAATCTATGTGAGCATTACCATTCTAAACCATGGAATAAACTACATTCTGTTAATTAAGCAGTAAACTTATACATATATATGTGACTAGACTCTTTTTTTTATAATCCCTCTCTGTTTTCTATGAAGAGTAGCTCCTCAGTATTATGAAGACAAGCATTAGATAATTGTTGTGGTTATTTTTCTCTGTGTAACAAACCACCCCAAACTTAGTGGCTTAAAACAGCAACAACCATTTATTTTCCTATGAATCTGCAATTTGGGCAGGGGACGGTGGGGAAAGCTCATTTCTGCTTTGTGCGGTATCACCTGGGGTGGCTTGGGTAACTCAGTAACAGGGATTAGGCTCCTCTGAAGATGCACTCGTGCATATATCTGACAGTTGACCCTGGCTGTTTTTGGGGAACTCGGTTGGGACTCTTAGTCAGATGGATCATTTACACGTGGCCTCTCCATGTGTCTGCTTGGCTTCCCACAGAATGATGGATGGGTTCAAAGAGAGAGCATTCCAAGAGGGCAAGGCAGGAATGCATATCATTTTTATAGCCTCTCCTTAGGAGACACATAGCATCACTCCCTCCATACAGTCTTGGTGGAAGTAGTTACAATTGTCCACTCAGAATTAAAAGAAGGGCTATTCCTTGCTGAGAGGAATAAGATTTGTGTAAAAGGGCATAAAACTTTAAAGATGAGAATCAGCGCTGAAGACTTGGGGTCCATTAGCATGCTGACGAGTCCCAGAGAATAGATGGGATTTCTTAAGAAGAGTATATCAAGAAAAAGATGTGGATCAAGAACAGAACCCTAAAGCACAACATTGCTTAGGGGTGGACTTGTGGGGTGGGATATATTGTGGGGGCAATCTCTGGAAAATACAATCTGCCACAGTGAGGTTGGAAATTGAAGAAGCCTAATGAGCTAAATTTCTCTCCATTGTAGACTTAATAGGGAGAAGACTCCGGAGGGAGAGAAGATTGAAATTAGTACAGAGGAAGAAAAAGGAAGACAGGTCAGCTGCTGTGGAAAGAGAGAGTCTGAGAAATTTCTGAGGTTTTCAAAGAGAATTTGGAATAAGTTTTGCTGTTTTTTGCTCTTTTTCGTAATATCTGTATGTCAGACAGTTAAGTTTGTGAACTTAACTGTCTGACCTTTCGTGTGTGTGTGTATATGATACATATATATGTATATGTATGTACACATATATATGTATATATATATATATATATATGTGTGTGTGTATGTATTTATAAATGCTCCTGGATAGCAAAGATGTGTTCTAATTGGCTTAAGGGAAGCTGCAGGGTCAGGGCCAGAATAGTCCAAGGTTTTTTCTGTTATGCCTAAAAAAACTTTGGAGGGGTTTTCCATCTATTTAAAAAAAAATTAATCGTAGTCAAATTAATCAGTCTTTTCTTTTATGGCTTTTCAGTTTGGAAGCATACTTAGAAAGAGTTTTCTCGTTTTAAGATCATAAAATTTTTTCACATGGTTTCCTCTAGTTCCTTTATGATTTATTTGTATTTGAGTCTTTGATCAATCTGAATTTTTTCTTGTTATCATATGAGAAATATGAATCTACTTTCATTATTTTCCAAAAGGCTACACACTATCCCAAAACCATTTATTAAATAATCCATCTTTTCTAGTGACTTGAAACATCTAAATTCTCATTATATTTGATGTGTTTCTGGACGCTCTAGTCAATTTTGCCCATCTGTTGGTTTATTATTTTCCTAGTACTAAACCATTTAAATTAGTTGCTTGAACTAATTCTCTTTTAATATTCTTTTTCATAAATTTATTGGCTATTACTTATTTATTTTAAAAATTTAAAAACTTATTTAAAAATTATAGTAAAATATAAATAACATAAAATTTATTATTTTTACCATTTTTATATGTACAGTTGAGTAACATTAATTATGTGCCTATTGTACAACCACTACCACCGGCCATCTCCAGAATGTTTTCATCTTCCAAAACTGAAACTCTGTACCTATTAAACAGTAACTATCCATTCCTTGCTTCTCCCAGTCCCTGGCAGTCATGATTCTACTTTCTGTTTCTACAATTTGACTACTCTACGTATCACATGTAGGTAGAATTATTCAGTATTTGTCTTTTTGTGATTGACTTATTTACTTAGCATGTTATTCTTAAGATTCAAAAATTGGGTAGCATGTATGAGAATTGATTTCCTTTATAAGATTGAATAATATTATATATATATATATAAATATAAATATATTTGTTTTGTTTTGTTTTATCTACTCTTCTGTTGATGGACACTTGGGTTGCTTTCACCTTTTGGCTATTGTAAATACTGATGCTGTGAACATAGGTGTACACATATCTATTCTAGCCCTTGCTTTCATTCTTTTGGGTATATAACCAGAATGGAATTGCTGGATCGTATGGTAACTGTTTCATTTTTTGAGGAGCCATTGTACTGTTTTCCACAGTGGCCACAACATTTTACATTCCTTGTTCACTCTGTTGATAGTGTTCTTTGATGTACAAAAGCTAAAAATTTTGATCCAGTCCAATTTATTTGTTTTTTTCTTTTGTTGTATGTTCTTCTGGTGTCACATCCAAGAAATCATTGTGAAATCCAATGTCATGAAGCTTTTCCCCTAAAAGGTTTTTTGGTTTTAGCTTTTATTTAGGTCAAAGACTTGTTAAAAGATATTAAGAAAAGAGCTCGTTTATAATAACAATTAAAAACACCTGAGAATATATTAAATACAAAGTATGTGACAGCTACATAAAAACTATTTTTAAATAATATTAAAGGACACAAAAGAAGACTTAAATGAGGAAGCATAGCATGTTTTCAGTTAGAAAGGCTCCACATCATTAAGATATAAATTCTTCTGAATCTATAAATTTAATGTAATCCCAATAAGAATACTAATAAGATTTTTTAATTAGCCAGGCTGATTCTAAACTTAATATATTAAAAATTAACAAGTAATATATGATCAAATGAGTTATCACTTTTTCTTTATATTTGCTTCTCTAATCCTCTTGGAATTGCTTTTCATGAGTGGTGTGAGATTGGAGCCCAATGTCATTTTTCCCAATTATCCCACGTCCATTTATTAAAAAGTCTATCTTTACCCACCAATCCTTCATGCTACTTTTGTTATATATCAAGTATTCACATATGAATAGATCTTTCTCAGTTATCTGTCTATTCTGAGTCATTGATTTTAAATTACTCCATAATTTTGTTCCAGATTTTTCCACTTTTACTAAGTTTAAAATGTTTTCAAGTCTGTAAATAAGCATGTTGAGTAATTCCTGTGAAAGAATGACATTTTGTATTCTGTTTTAAAGTTGATATGTTAGAATCATTAGTTATTTTAATCATCTATTTAAGGAAAAAGACTCACAGATACAGTTCTAACTTAATGGAAGGAGGCACTGGGTGAATCATTTATAATAAGAGCAGTGAGGTTATAGTTAGTGACTTAATAAGTTTGGTGAGCAAATTCAACTCCTATGACAAATATTGCTTAGAACATGAAGTGAACAAAGTTTTCATTAGCAAATCTCAAATGTTTCAAGTAATCAATCCTGGGAATTTTACTATTAAAATTAACTTCTGAATATTTAGAATAACTCTTTGTCCTTGGTATATAGAAATTCAAGTTTATATTGGTTTAGATTAAGTGTAGTTTTAAGTTATTTTGTGGTTACTATATGTAAATGTTCTCTAAACTTCCTCTATATCCAATGTTTTGCATTTCCAAAAGCACTTTTGTTAACAACTTCTTTCTTTCAAGTTTTCCATAAAATGTAAATAAAATTATGACCTATGTTTTCATGAATAATTTAAAGCTATTTTTCTATTTTCACACTTCAAATAACCAATTAATTACTTTTAGTTCTGCATTTGAATTCTTATAAATAAACCTAGGTTTTTGTTTTCAGATCTGGGGCATATTTTTATTCATCAATATAGAGATAAATATTAATAAGAGGATCTTTTAAATTGTTTATATTTTTTTAAAAAATGTTTTTTCATTAAATTGTTTTCTTTTACTATGCTCACCTTGACATATTCTTTGTCATTAATTAAAATGTTATTTTGTCCTCATCTTTTCCCATTTTGTCCAAGTCACAGTTTTCATATATTGCCATTTAATCCCGTCATCTCAAATCCAAAATGCCAAAATGTCTAGCTATTTTGCAAGTATGATATTATTGAATGTCCTATGTAAATGTGAAACTGCTTGAAAACAATGTCCTTCAGAATATCTTTGGTAAATAGAAAACTATTCTAATTTAAATGTCCTTTTGATATCCACTCTGATTATCATTGCTTTATTGACTTTGTGACTTGCAAAGAAAAATCAACCAAATGTAAAAGAGAAGATAAATCAGTGTCTAGGAATAACGTTATATCCAAGAATATTTGAAACATTTATTTAATTCATAGATGTAAGAATGTACATAAAGCTAACAGTACTGTACTATAGACTATAGAATAGTGCTTGACATATAGGTGCTGAATAAATATTTATTAAGTGAATGAATAAAATTCAGACTTTTCACAGGAGGTAAAAACAAGTACAGTTTGATTTAACATATTTAGCTTCTTTGGTGAATAGCAAATGGTAGTATTTCTCTGAGTTAATATTATCCTCCCCTTTAGTAACTTGGGAAATGAAAGTCTACTGAGTTGATCACATAGTATTTAAAGTAAAGGAGAGATGTTTTAATCAAGCATGGGGAGGGGAGTCTCCTTTACTTTTTCTTTTCTCTCTTTCTTCCACTATTTTTCTTTATAAGTTAGAAATCAATTCAATTCAGAGTTATTATGAAAAATCCAGAAGTAAAGCTTCTTTTTTCCTCTCCCCCACTTTTGGCTAACTCAGTAGTATTCTGATATGTATCATTTAGGTAGGTTTGCTTGGAAAAAGATTCTCAGATGCAGATTTGTTTGCAAAAAGTGTATTGAAGGATGCCTTTGGGCTCCATATTCATGGGGGAGCAAAGGACGGAAGACTGGCAAGAGGGAGTAGTGGAGCTGTGATGCAGTTGTGACAATGGCCTCGACCATCTTAAAGGGAGCTCTGTAACTAGTAAGGCCCTTCAGAGTTGTTTCACTTTGAAGGACGTGCTGGGCCTTAATACCCTTGCATCACTGGGGGTAGACAGCTCCCCTGGAAAGGGGCTTGATCTTGGCCAGAGGGCATTCTTGAGCTGATTTAGGGGAGGTTTGGTAGAACCCACTTTATAATGATCAGTCCCTTGGTCTCCCACGGTCAACCTCTCTGTCTTTACCAAGGTCCAACAGCACTCCAGAGGGTTCCTTCCTTCCTTCCTTCCTTCCTTCCTTCCTTCCTTCCTTCCCTCCTTCCTTTCATGGTGGTATAGTTTGATCCACAATCCTAAGGCTCTACATCGTGCTTTCACTTTGGGCGCTTACCATGAACTCCACAAAGTAGCTTTTCCCATCAAGAATACCTTAATACTGAAGGGCCTGCCAGATCATATGGTCCAAGCACAGCAACCTGGAATTGCTGTAAGTTTCTTTCCTGCTTTGGGTCCCGTTCAAACTTTTATGGGACCTGAGAAGTCAGTCAGAGCAGTATTTGCTAGTGTGTAACATGTTGCTCCAGAAACCAAACAGGAATACAAAACATTGTGCTCGGAGATACCAGGTACGATAATTCGTTCTTTAAGTTGGAAAGGATGTCATGGCTTGCCCCAGACCACTGGAAGTCTGTATGTTACTTATATGGCATTTCTCTGAATTTTTATAGGATTTAACTCCCACTCTCTTAAATGCACATGTTATATCAAATCCTGTTATAAATATTCTACTTCTTGCTCATAAAGTTCAGTTAGCATGGTACCATCAATAAAGTGAACCAAGACACTGTTGTGCCAAATGACCAGGTCTCTGGACTATATTATGTCAACGAACAAAAGAATTATCTTAGCTCTAGTTAAGACTGTAAATATATACACATATCTGCTTCAAGTGAATTTAAACAATTTCTGATCTTTGTAATAGGTGGAAAATGACATGTTTGTCAGATCAATGAGAGTAGACCATGCACCCAAGGCCATGATACTCTGCTCTAGCAAAGGCCACATCTGGCACAGCAAATGCTGTTAGATTACTTTCTAATTGAGGTTGCTTTGCTTTACTGTCACTCTCCAGGCTACATGTGTTTTGTGTAGGCTGGTTAATTGAATAGGGATATAATGAGAAACATCAACCATGCATCTTTAAGGTCTTTAAGGGTGGCACTAATCTCTGCCACTCCCCTGACACCCCATCCAGGGGTAAAATACTTAAAAAAAAAAAAAGCTTACAATCTTGGGGGAGGGGAATTTTCGGAAGCTTTAAATTGGCTTTCTCTACCACCTATGGTAGGTCTTATCCCACAGTCCAAGGAACAAATATGGAGTTCTGCTAATTGCCAAGTAGGTCCATTATAATTATGTGTTTAGGGACAGGAGAAGTGACCTTTGGATGGCTCTGTGGACTCACTGTTAGTAGGAATTTGACCAGGACTCTATTTATTACTTTATCCTCATATGCTGGTATTCTAACGGGGGGACCATGATGATGCTTTAGGATCAACTCAAACCCTGTGTCCAAAAGCCCTTAAAATGTTTGGGTATTTTCTTAGCTGAGTAAAAGCCTTAGTTCAGGTCCCATTGGGGAAGGATTGAGGAAATTGTTAACTATCAACTTGCTATGGTGATACAAGTCCTTGGGACTCCTTCTTTCAACGGGTAAAACTCACTGGTCTTTACAAATACCAGTTTTTATATAATTTTATTTAATGTTTATCACAATCCTTGTAGTTAGAGTAACTGTTATATAAGTGCCCTCTCTCTACATTTAAGAAACCAAGGTTCAGGGAGTTTAGGTCACACAAATAGTAAGTTGCAAAACCTGTGTTTGTATTGTGAAACAATGTTCTTTCTCTTAAGTGAAATACTATCCTGGAGAGGCTGTGGCTGCCTAAATTTTCCCCTAGCTAGATTGTGTTCAGATAATTCTTTGTGTCTTAAAGCAAAGCTGGAAGGCAAAAGAATAGGTACCATCAATAAGGAACCAACAATCAAAGTTTCACTCTCCTGTGTGGGTATAAAAAGATACCTTATGCAAAAATAATGATTTAGCTTTTTAGTACTCTTAGGTGAGAGTTCCACAACTTCCTTCTCTTTCTAGACATGCCACTTTTTTTGTCTTGAATCAGGAGAGTGGGTCTCAGCACTGGTGTGAGGGTTAGAGTGGGCGTCCTTGTCTTATTCCTGATCTTAAAGTAAAAGGTTGTAATTTTTCACTAGTGAGTATGTATGTTAGCTGTGGGCTTGTCATATATGGTCATTACTATGATCATACACCTAATTTGTGGTACATTCCTTTTACAGCTAATTTGTGAGAGTTTTTTTTTTTTAACTTGGAAGGATGTTAAAATTTGTCAAATGGTTTTCTGTTTCTACTGAAATGGTCATGTGATTTTTATCCTTCATTCTGTTAACATGGTGTAGTATATTTGTTGATTTGCTTGTGTTGCATCCTAGGGATAAATCCACCTTGATTGTGGTATATGATCCTTTTAATGTGCTGATGAATTTGTTTTGCTTGTATTTTGTTGAAGATTTTTGCATCTATTTTCATCAGGGATACTGGCCTTTGATTTTCTTTTCTTGTAATGGCCTTGTCTGGCTTTGTTATCTGGATAATGCTGGTCTCAAAATGAGTGTGAAATATTACCCCCTCTTCATTATTTTTTTTGAAGAGTTTGGGAAGGATTGGTATTAATTCTTCCTTAATGTTCAGTAGAATTCACTAGTGAAGTCATCTTATCTTTGTTCTTAGCTTCTCCCAGGTGCTCTAACTATGCTGGTAGCCTCAGCACTCTGAGTGAGGTGAGACAGAAGTAGGTTTCTTAGGCAACACCCTGAAAGTGTGGGGATGCTGGAGGGACACTTCAATCATTCTTTCCCCTGAGGGAGAAATTTCAGGCTGAGTGCTGTCAGCCTTGAACCAGGTGACTTGAGGGCAGGGCTGACATGTATACAGTGAAACTGTTCTTCTTATTCATTTTAAAGCTGATTTTTCTCGGTTTTGTGCTCTTCTGCGGTGTTGCATGTTCTGAACTGGAATTTGGACAGCTCTTAAAAGTATTTTGGCCGATGTATTGTTGTTTCATCAATGTCTGTGTAGGGGACTGGAACTTCCTGTTCTATCATCTTGCTGATGTCATTCAAATGTTTAAATTAGCCCTTTTTAACCTGGTGTATCTGGATGGTCTGGGGGACCACTGGACTCCTCGAAACAGTTTTTGAAATTTTACAAGAATGTGCTTTCATCAGATTCTCAATGCTTTCCCCAAAGGTTAAGCGCACAAATGGTGTTTATATACTGGTAGTGATGACGACTGATTCAGCATCTCTGTATTTAATAGTTTTTTCTAAATTTTTAATTTTAGTACACAGGTTTGGGAACATAATATCCACTGATTCCTTGGTATGGGGACATTCTAGTTCCAAATAACATAAAATCTTGAAAGACATCCGATTCATAAATTGAAACTACCTACAATTGGGATAAAGAATAATTGAGTTTAAAGGATTTCAGTGGCTGATAAACATTTTAATTCTTTAGCTTGAATTATAAATTCCAAAAGACCAGACCAAGTATATTTACAAAGCACAGTACCATGCACACACATTAGTACCCAATGGCAGCTTGTACCTTTAATAATTATTAAACAAATTGAACTTACTTAAATTGTTAAAGTAATCATCCTGAAAACTAGACAGACTGTCCATACAACAGAGTGAAAATAGGGATTTCTCCTCTGAATTCTAAAGCATGGCTTTAGAAGTATTTTATTCTTCCTTCTTACCATTTCTATTACTTGGGTGTCCCTTACCCAAGTCAGGGGGAATTGAGGGATATGTGGTATACAAGCAGCTGCCTGTCTAAATCCAGAAGAAAAGATTTTCTGTAGTGGCTCCTGGATATGAATTGATTCCAACACAGGAGCCAAAATTTGTGGCCTCAAAACTTCCAGTGTTGCTGGTATAAGTTCTGCTAATACAGTTATTTCACAACCTTTAATATAATTATTTCCAACAAACAGAACAAAATGCATTATTTGTAGCTTTTATCTTATATACTTCCATGGTTTGTTTTTGTCTTGTTTGGTTTTTTAGAACTAGAATATGAGACAAAGACTTCAAGCAGCAATTACCTGTTTGGGCTTATTTTTAGGCATCTTCAGGTTCTGTGTTATTAAAAATTATTAAGGTAAATAATTTTTACCTTGGAATTTACATCTCTTGCACTCAAGTGGTTAGATGTATTTTTTATTCTCCTTAACATAATGCAATAGTTAAGAAACCTAATGTGTCATCACAATTGCAATTTATTTTCATTTCTTGAGAGTTGGATTACACCTTTGATAATTTAGAATGCCAAATGAATAAAAAAGAAAGCGTTTTCAAATATCTCATTTTTATTAGTACTTATTTTATTTGGGTAAAGCATATCTCAACTATCCTGACAGGCTTTTAAAAGAAAGCAATTCTACCTGCCAAGGAAAGAAGAAATGATGTTTGGAGAATGGTTATTAAGCAGAGAGGAGTAGAGTGACTTTTCCTCCACAGATGTCAGAGGACTTGGGTAGGCTCAGCTTTAATACCTTGTCAACTTACAAAGCATTTAATGGTGGCAGAGAGGAGTTTTCCTAGAGGATATTCTTGGAGAATATAAAACTTGATCATAAAGAGATGGAGACTATCTTCTTTAAAAGATACAACCAGAAGAAATAGGCTTATTGTAAAATAGAGAGTTCAAGGACCTCCTTTACAAGTGGTTTTTTGGAGAGATTGCTGAATTTCCATTGCTCAATATTATTAAAATGAGAGAGAGGTTTTGAGTCTGGGATAGTTTGAAGGCAATGTTTAGAATTTAAGGCAAACTGAGTACTTTTGAAAACTTCCTTTCCAATTCTATGAATTGATGGTAAAGATACACTAAATCTCCTTCTGTCCACTTTTTCCTGATTTGAACCACAAAGAATAATTAAATTATGATCTTTAACAATATTTATTGCTTTACCACTAGCTTTGTACAATATAGTGATTTATTGCGAAGTTAGCCATTGGTAATAAAGTTAGTACTAATAAAGAACTGAACTTAGGGAAATATTTATTTTTAAATGTAAACTGGGCAAGTTATCCCTATAATTGTTCTTTATAATTGCCTTTTTTACTCATTTGGATTTATTATGCTTTTGTCAGTGGGAGAGGAAGGACTTACAGGGAAGAAGCCAAACATTTTTAATATCCCTGGTATATTTGTGAGAATGCTTTTTATTGCACATATGGAAACTAATCAAAATGTTGAGAGCCACTGGTCTAATCCACAGCCTTGTACATGTAGGCACTGTGTTGGGGCCAAAATGATTATAGAGATAGGTTTTAAAAATAGAGGTCGACTCAGAGAGCCCAAGCACCAATCCTGAATAATTTTGAATGAAGACATAGTACCATTAAAATTCTTTTCTTTTCTTTTTAAAACTTTTTTAAAATTAAAATTTAATGGTTAGTAAAGTTACACACCGTGTTTTCCCGAAAATAAGACCTACCCTGACCATCAGCTCTAATGCATCTTTTGTATTTAATGTAACATAAGACTGGGTCTTATATTAATTTTTGCTCCAAAAGATGCATTAGAGCTCGTGGTCCGACTAGGCTTTATTTTTGGGGAAACATGGTAGGTTTCAAGTGCACAATTCTGTAATATAGCATCTATATATCACATTGTGTGTTCACCACCCAGAATCAGTTCTCCTTCCATCACCATATATTTGATCCTGTTTATCCTCATCTATTACCCCCCTCTCCCTTACCCTCTGATATATGGGATATAAAACTGAAAGCAACAAAGGAACAAGACAAACAAACAAAGAAACAAAAATATTTTAGTGGTTACCAGAGGATAAAAATTCTTTTCGTATACTCAGAGTTCTATGGATATTTTTCTACTTTTTAAAATTTAAAATAAACATATACTCTATACCCCATCTCTAAAACTCACTCTTCTTTGCCATTCATGTAATTGGATTGATGAGCTAATAGCTTCATTCTGTGGTGATGTCATCATTTAAAAAATATAAATTATATTTCAATATAATAAAATATCATTTTATTTTAAAGTGTGATATTTAATTTTTTAATTTTTTTTGGCTTTAAAAAATTAGTTTCAGGTGCATAAAACAACATAATGATTAGACATTTATACCCCTTCCATGATAACCCTCTCCGCTCCCCCCGCTAAGTCTACTACCCTTCTGACATGATATCATTATTTTTGCTTTATTACATTGTGCTTTCTAAAAGGCAGGTGCTATCTACATACAATTAAGTGTGTAGTAAATCCCCTTAGATGATGATCCTGTTTTAATATTAGCCCTAATGGATCTCTTGCAGCATGTAGTTCACTTGCATTTGTCATTACAACTTGGTGGAACTTGATTTCTATAGGTTTCCCATCAGTTGTTGAGCTAGAGATTTTGCTGAATACCTCCAATATTGACAATTCCGCTAATTCTTTCTGTGGCTCATTGCACTCTCTAATTAACCTCTACATTTAAAAAAAATGTGCAAAAGAAAAAAATCCTAAATATACCTCCTCTTATTTTTGACTGTTCTCTTATGTATGATTAAAATTTTAAAAATCTCATTTCTTTTTTTCTAACGTTTTGTGACAGGCACATCTTCACTTATGCTATTTACATTCTTCATTTAAAAAATTTTACTTCCTTATCTTCATGTGCTTCTTTCTTTCGTGGGAATTACTTCTATATGTACAAGACCACTCAAGACTCCGGGACCTCTGTCATGATTTATTTTTGTTGCCGTAAAACAGTTATGTACTATCATGCTTATTTGTAGAAACGCTTAGCATTTGCCTGCAGTTGCTCTGTTTTGACACTGGGTGGCCCAAATGCACAGAGAAGTTGAAACTAACTTCTGCAGGCAATATTTTGATCACCTTGGATGACAGAAATCATTCTATAACACACTAAAAATGGGAGGAAATTTTGTACAGGAATCCAAATAGAGTTTTCATGAAGGAATTTCAGGGTTTGATTTCAAGTTTTCTGGAAATAATTAAATCAGAACAATATGTAGAGTGAAAAGAACTCTGGACAGGGTACTAGGAGACGTGAGTTCTTGTTTATGCTCTTGAATTAAAAAAAAACCTAATTGCTCAAATTACTTAATCTCTGAGCTTTCATTTATGAGTCATAAAATGAGATAATATCTACTCTATAGATAATAGCTATAATCCTAACTAGTATCTTATGGACGTGTTATGAGAAGAGGTGTTAGTTTTCTTTTTTATTTTTATTACAAATTTATAAACCTTGCCCTCTATTAGCTTCAGTTAAAAATAGTCTTTGATGTACGGTTAGTTAGTGGATCTCACTCCTCTCCATTCTCAGCCACATTCTGCGGATGAACAAAACTATGGATTATTGATATCTATTTAGTTAGCAAATAATACAGGGAAATAGTTTGGGCAAAGGCTATGAAGACCCAACCTCTTAAGTATCATACTGAAAATTGCCTTTCACCCTGGTCTGTACCATCAGAATGTACCTTGCCATGCGAAGTATTTGGTTTCCTACTAAAGTGAGAGTTGGTCTGCTTCTACAACTTTGCATTGGGAAGTGGGGGGAGGAATGAGGGCAAAAAGAGAGAGGCACCAAAAGCAATCTAATTAATCCGATAAACCAGGCAGGAAGAATGAGGATTAGAAGTAAGGTTAATTGTACACGAATATTACAAGCATGACAAAGTCAAGAAATAGATCATTGGAAGCTGTGTAGTATTAGCAGGAGCTGTGAATCACACTAAGTGGAGACTGAAGGGGGATCAACTCTGGATAACTGTCATGAAAATCTTGTAAATGAAGACAGCCAATGAATTAAATGAGATAAAGTTGTTAAAGACCCTGGACTTCCTACCTCATACCAATGGAAATTTTAATTTCTGATGGAGGAAGGCAATGGTTGGTAAGACAACATCCTCAGTCCTGATGAGCCTGCCCTCTAATCTATACTGCTGAGACTGGCATACTCATTATATGGACCACTAGTTTCTCACACCGTGTTTCCCCGAAAATAAGACTTGGCCGGACCATCAGTTCTAATGTGTCTTTTGGAGCAAAAATTAATATAAGACCAGTCTTATTTTAATATAATATTATTTATATTATGTAGTCATATTTATATTTATATATTATATTAAAATAAGACTGGGTCTAATATAATATAATATAATATAATATAATATAATATAATATAATACTGAATCTTATGTAATATAAGACCGGGTATAATATAATATAATACCAGATCTTATATGATATAATATAATATAAAACCAGGTCTTATATTAATTTTTGCTCCAAAAGACACATTAGAGCTGATGGTCTGGCTAAGTTTTATTTTCGGAAAAACACGGTAGATCTGGAGTCTGTCACTTTCTGCCCTGTCCTAGCCCCATGCTAGCTGTTCATAATGATTCTATAGCTACTTACTTGCAGCCTACTGAGTTCTAGAAATCACGAGATCTCAGCCTACCATGATATTAACAGCTTCTTTCTACTAGAAAGTGGTGTCTGTAAATAGTTTTTTGCTGCCTTATACAATAGAACTGAAATGTCCAAAAGGCCAATATTCATAGAACCTAATGTTCTGCCCATTAATAAATAAGTACCAACTAATAACTGTAATCAATAAATAGTTTTATTTTTCTCCCATTGTCTTGATGTCTCAGGCTACTACCTTGTGTGTTGCCCATTGGGCCCATAGAACTAATGCATCTTTAGCCCATGAAATGACAGATTTGCCTCTTGACTATCAGATCATCCATTGTGGTTTTTTTTGGGGGTGGGGGTGGTACTATTGTTCTTGGTCACTTTAGCCAACCTCCGACCTTTAGAATTTTTCAGAAGCAGGCACGTCTCTCTAATTTCACATTTGCCCCCAAACTGCCAAGAAACACATGTTAGATTCTTGGAAGTGCTTTTCTCTCTCTGGTCTCTGCAAGTATCCAGTCAGGTTGTGAGACCAAGATTGCCCATCTTACCCCATCACTCCCTGTGGCTGACCTTCATGTTACCAAGGGATGAAGATGTCTAGACACTAGAGACATGGGCTCAATGCCAGTATCTAAGTTGTCACAGGGAAGGGCTTGTATTGGGTTCAGCATGAAGCTGATGCTGGGTCTTTCTTACCAAGCTATTCTGGTGATGTGAGTACGCCTTGGGAAAAAGGTCTATGTGCTTTCAACTTAAACAAGTTGATCATAAAAAGCTGGGGCTTCTGGAGTGTAGGGCTGTTTTTCTTTGATCTTTGGCTGAGTAAAACACTGGAAAAGTGGAACTTCCTCTGTATCCTAGGAACCACTGCGTTTCAGCTGTTGGAGCAAAGTGGACTTCAGTTACTATTCTAAAATAGGGCCTGGCACTAAAATGTGCATGGAAGCAGCTGAATGTAGGAAATAGAAACAAGCAGGTGGAGCTCTGAAGGGCAGAAGGTCAAGATAGACCTTAAGGAGTGCATTTGAGCTCCTTGTCTCTGTGTGCACACAGCAGAGAAAAAGGCTAATTTCATAGACATATGTCAGCCTTCTTCAAGATTACCAGAGACCACTTGGGAATCTAATATTCAGATCAGTGTAATTTTTGTGATCAGCAGGACAGAGGCTTGGAGTCATTATTGTTGGATATTTAAAGAAATGTGATCATATGTTATTCCACAATCTTGTGAATTAAGATATATTGATTACTCATCCATCGTTCCAGGTTCCAGGCTTTACTAGGTGAAAACAAAGACATGAGAAATATCTACAAAAAATGAGTCAATTACAACACAATGTGATAAGTATTAAGATGGAGAGAAGTATGTATCAAGTATTTGGGACCACATAAGAGAAATAATACAATGGAGTAAGAGAACTGCAGATTATTTCTTAGAGGAGATAACCCTTGTCCTGAGCCTTAATGAATTAGTTGGAATTAACTAGGTAGACATTATTTACAGATGTGGTGTGGAGGTGCTAAGGGTTTCAATCAAGTCCATTTATAATAGGTATTATTCATCTCAAGTCTTTGGAACATGGTGAAAAATAAGGAAGTAAGCAAATAAAGTCTCTGAATAACCAAAATTGATGGTGTCAGAGCCATGCACCAAAGATGGTAATCACTGCCAAGTAAGAGTTGCTAGTGATTTCTAGCTTAACAAGTCAGATTTTATAATACTGCTGATAAATCTGAATTGCAAATTAAAGCCTTGGGAGTCATTCAACGGCTAATGTGAAAAGTACATACAATTTGTACTGTCTAGTGAGACAAAGAATTATAGAGACATGTTCCATTGTATTGGTAAAAGCTGTTGGACTGACTATATCTTTTAAACTGATACTGGGAACAAGTTCAGGGACTTGATAATCTGGACAAATTTCTTGTTCTTACCCAAGATAGGTGTCCTTTAATCTGTAATGGGAATATTCTGCTTTCCACAGGTCAGCCACAACATACCTGGTGGGTTAAGCTACTGTGCAAAAGGCTGACCTTCTGGGATAGCTACTGCACTAGTAGATTGCAAAAATGAAAACAAACTCTTTCCCTGTAGCAGGTTCTTGAATTTTTTTTTAGCTCTGCTCATTAAGAGATGGAGTCTTTTTTCACACCTTGAGTATGGGTTGGCCTGATGAACTGCGTGACCAAGGGGGCTGGAGCAAACATGAAGTAAGCAGAGACTTGGAAAGTGCTTGGGTATTGAGGCTTCCCCTATTGCTACTCTTGGAAGCCTGTGACTGCCACCATGTTAAACAGCTAGGCCAGCTTGTTAGACGATAAGAGACACGTGTCCTCGATACCAACTCAACACTCCAGCTTACAGTCAGCCAATTGTTAGGTAATAAGCGAGGCACTATACTGCCACTTGACCACAGATACGTAAGTAAAGCTCAACTGAGTCCAGAGGAATTGCCCAGTTGAACCTCGCTGAGCTGAACCCAAATTGCCAATGCACAGAAGTGTGAACTACCTAGATAAACGTTTGTTTTTTAAGCCACTGACTTTTGGGGTGGTTTTTCCATTTGCCTACCTACTACATATAGGACATTTTTCTTGCCTCTGTTCTTTCTTATGTGGCTCTGTGGAGCAGTTCTCTTGATTTATTTCCATGGCATCTGTCTGCTACTTGACCTGTTTGGTTTCCTGATTACTGACCATAAAGTATTTATAGACTATTTATGGTATGTTAGGTACTATGTTATGTAATAGGGATACTAAAAGTTAATAGCATGCTACCTTGGGTCATATGGAATGAATTCTGTGCTTCCTTCTGTTCACCTAATTACACGAAAAGCACTGAAAAGATAAGTGGGAGAAGCATTATTGAAAAAATAGAAATAAGGTGGTTAGTACCAAAGAAACAAAACAAGAGAAGACAAGTGGGGCTGAGTAGCTTATATGAGGCACTCTTCTTCACTTATGCACTAGGAATAAGAATTTTTTGTTCATTTGTTTTAATACCATACTGTACACCTTGGCAGAACACTGAAGGGAGCTGCCATTTATTATTATTTTTTTCTGTCTTTGCCACTAATAACTTCTTTCTGTTCTTATTAATGGACCCAAGTCTTCTGGCTAAGGCTTTTCCATATCTAGGTGTAAATAACTTTCATTTCCGTGTAGTATCAGGGTAGCATGTCTTAGTGGTGGTGCTGGGGAAGATGGGAAAAAGAAAAATCAAAGCCGAAACCAAGCCAAATAAAAAACAAAAACTGTTTTTGAATTTAGGTATACATCTGGTTTGAATCCCAGCTCTGTCACTTAGTGATGGTCTCAATAATTTCCGTATGTAAAATGGGGTTATATCATCTACTTTATGGGATGGTGTGAGGAATTGAGATAAGGAGCTGAGATCACATATAAAGCCTCTAGCAGAAAGCTCTAAGAGCCCCAAAGTGACATTTTAGTAAGCCCTCAGGACATGGAGTTGCAATCCACTGAAGTCCAGCATTCAAAGCAATTATTTCTCCTGCTTAGACAGGAGAAAGTGGGCAATTTAAATACACAGATGCTAAGAAATATCATCTCAAGATTTCTATTAAACTAGGGACATATTTGCCATTTTGTTCTTTTTGGAGAGAAAAAAAAATTTGTTTTAAAGGGTAGGAGGTGCTGGGAGTAAGAATACCTTGATTTAAAAATCATTGGAAATTATTTATCTGGATATTTATAAAAATTACAAAAGTTATTACAGAACTTTAGTTTCATATGACTTTAAGTAAGAAATTCTATTATATTTTGCAGTTAGTTTATACATTTGTTATCTTTACTAACTTTTCTTAATATTTTTTGTGAAAACAGAATGGGTTTAATTAGGAAAATAAAGATGAAAATGACACACATTTTAATAGAAATAAACTTTTGACAATATGACAAAATTGTAGATTTTCCTATAACCGTGGAGAGCTAATGAATCAGAAGCTGGAAGGATTATAATGTATGCTTTATATTTCTTGTAGGAATGGCTGGCCAATGTTCTAAAGTGATTTTGTAAATGGCTGTTCCTCCCAACACAGAGCTTGGGTTTCCAATGTCATTCTTGCTTGGATTCCATCCCACTACTTAACATAGCAGACAGAGAATTACTGTAAGATTTGCAGTGAAATAGTGCCAGGTGTTTTAAAACGTAAACTGCTCCCTGGGGAAATAAGTTGCTAGGGAAGAAGAATAAAATAAAAATCTTTGATCACATGACATGAATCTTTTGAAAGAAACCATTTATTTGAAGGTACCTCAAATATGGCCAAGTGCTAGAGACAGTCAAATCTACTATAGTATAATAAGCTGAAATAGGAAAAGTTACATGATTTATTTTTGGCTCCTTGTTTTAAATGACTTCAATCAGTCTAAGTTATTTCCTTAAAAATTATTTTATTTCTTTAAGCCTATACTAAATTAGATTATCAAGTTAAAATTGAACGACTCTAAAAATTCAGGGTGAATGGGAGGAAGTTTAATCATAACTTTAATACATATTTTATAATTTTTAAACATAGGGAAACATCTTGAAAGCAGACTTTTAAACAGTAAGTGCACAAAATCTAGATACTAAAGTTGTAGATGGGGCCTAGCTTAAACTTGACTAACATAACAAAACAAAGTCTTTTATTAAAACAACCAACTCGACCTAGTTAAAATACTTGATGTCTTTTAGATATAAAAATATGGTTGAATTACAAAGCATGTTAAGATAAAAATCACTAACAAGTGAAACATATATTCCATATTTATATGTAAATATGGTACCTCGTATTACTTTTATAGCTGGTGGAGAGAATGTGATTCCAAGTTTGTCAATGGTTTAAGTGAGTCAAAGCTCTAAAAGCACAAAACTTTAGAGTTGGAGGAATTTAGTCACCTTGCCTATTACTAGTCTAGTTGAGTAAGAGGTATGAATACTGGCTCCAAAGCAAGATCTCTGAGATATCGCTGGTTGTAAGGGACCTGTAAGATTTCCTGGATCAGCATCTTATTTCTTTGCTTCAGCTAGTCTTGTCTCTTTCTAAATCCATGACTAGTACTTATTCATTTTTGCATAATATTCTAATCACTAGATGAAGGTTTTGCTCATCACCAAACCTGATCAAAGTGAGCCTAAGAAGACCCTTCGTTTGAACTCATATTCAGACTGCTTAAACCAACACCCAATTCGACCAAACCCATAAGGACGTGACCTTCCAGGGTCTTGCTATTAAATTTCTGTAAATAGCACAAGATTTCTTTAGCAAAGACTCTGGTTACATATGGCTGCAGTGCAAATCGTCTCTGTAAATCCATTAGAGGCTGGAATTTGTAAAAATGCAAAATTCTCTGAAACCAGATACTGTTTTCTTTTTCTTTGCGGGGGAAATTGGAATCCTAGTTCCAGCCAGTAAAGCCTTCTAACCTGATTCTCCCTCTAGAGGGAGACATAGTCCAGCTTTTATAATCAATTGCCTGCCTTTCATCTTTTACTGTCTTTTTTTTCTGCAGGACCGCTGTTTGCTCTCAGTAGCAGCTGCGGTGGCTAACAGAACTGGCTGTTGGGAAAGAGAAGGAGGGAAGCAACGTCGTCTGGTTCTTCCATCCCATTTTACTGCTTAACTCAACCTGGAGTGTTGGGATCTATTCTTTCTCTGCTTTCTCCTTGCTCTACACAGGGAGACAAGTCACTCCGCACTCCTTGGACAGCCACGCTGGGAGGAATAAGGGGTCTGGGTGGAATGGGGCTTTTGCCCTTTACGGTGACTTTGTAAAAGATACCACCAGTGTGTTTTGACAGTACAGCGCTTAGGGTGGGAGACAGAGAGGAGTCTTTGATTACTAAACCGCCTACGTTTTCTTTCTTCTGGTGATCTGGATTTGTTTCCTCGGCCTCCTCCCCTGCCCCTTCTCTTCTCCCCTCCCGCCTTTAGACAAGTGACTCAGGCGACACCTGCTCGCTTGTATTGGATGTTGGAACTCACACCTTCTCGTTGGTGACGGTGCCAGCGCATTGGGGAGAGGGGTACAGCAGCGGATTTCCCTTCCTTCAGCCCAGGATGCCTAGAGGGGCAGCGGTTGGACTGCGTGAGGCTCTGCCCGCAGCACTTCTAGGCGGGATTGAGGGGCTGCAGCTGGACAGGAGTTGCTGCTAATTGGACTCGGCGCAAAGTCTCTGAGAGGGCATCAGCTGGGGCCTCGCTGCTAAAAGCGGGCACCTGAACCAAGGAATCTAGGCGCCTCGCGGGCGGAGGACAGCGGAGCTCAGAGCATCTCTTCCTTCTGCCCTGAACCTCCCCGGCAACTCCTCCACGTTGGAGCCCCGGGACCTGAGAGAGCCAGGGACCTGGTGAAGTACGAGGCCGAGGCTCCTTTCCTGAAGGTGAATCGTTGCGTCCAACTGCCTTTCCCCAGAGAGCAAAAGGGAGGGCGGGAGACAGGGAACCGAGGATGTGTGAGCGTGTGTGAGAGGGAGAGACAACGTGAGGCGAGAGGAAAAGTCTGCGTTCGGCGTTAAAATCAAACAAATCAGAGATGGAATAAGAGCGGTAATTGCTGCGAGACCGCCTCGATTCTAGCAGTGGGGAGCTGAGCGCACCGCGCGCATCGGGAGAGGACAGCGGGCGACCGCGGGCGCTGGCAAGGGCTGCGGGACTCCGGCTTGTCCTCAATAAACAATTCTTTTGATGACTTTGACACTGTGGAATAAAAAGGGGGAAAAAGAGAGGAGGCTCACGCGCTCCACCTTCCATTCACTGTAAGGGGATTCCAGTTTAAATGTCAAGAGATTCCTGAACCCTGTTTGCCATCGGAGGAGGACACACACCAGCGCGCGCGCACACACACACGCACGCTCCGGACCTCACTCACACGCGCTCCAGGAGCACACACCACCGGACTTCGGTTCCCTATGCCCCTGAACAGGGACAGCGGATTGGCATCTTGGATGCAATGCAAGAGCGATAAGGCTGGCGCGGGCCCGCGGAAGCTGCAGGAGCATCGCTAGGTGTTGCCGCCACCAGGAAGCCGGGCTGCAGGTAGGTGCCAGCCGCACCTTCCGCGACCCTCCGGCGCTTGGGACTCGGGCGGCAGCTGAAGTACCCGGGGCCCGGAAGGCCTGCCCTCCCCGGGGGTCGGGGGCTGTATGGGGCTCGCCAGATGAAGGCGAGAGGTGAACGCAGAGGCGGTTGAGCAACCAGCGTCTCCCTCCAGGGCGGTTAGAACAGGGGCGGGGGTGGAGGGACGCCGAGAGTGGATCAGAGGTTCCGAGAAGGAGGTTCCGAGAGCGGTGCCCTCCCACTCTTCCCTGCTCCGTTTCTCCCAACATAGCGAGCGACCCGGCCGAGGATTAAAGTGCGTTTTAATTCGATCCCTCAACCGAACCTAATTAGGAGTTGGGGGTCGCGTTCAAGGGAGGATCAGTGAGATGTGTCAGGTCACCTTTCTGAAATCTGTACTTTCTGTCCACTTCTGATTAGTTAGTTCTCGGGCCTGCCTGCAGACGGTGGGCGTTTCAATGAGGCTATTGATTTCTCCATCTCTAACTATTTTCGTAAAGAATCATCGTCATAAGTTCCGGAGCCTCGTCCATTTAAAGGTTTACTTAGATTTGGGAACCGGACGCTTTATTACTGAATGAAATAAAGCTTTAATAAAGGATATTACAGGAGAGCTTTAGGAAAAGGATCGTTTTACGAAGAGCATTCAGAAAAAGAACAGCTTCGAGAAACTAATGGTTTTCATTTCTTTCTGGATAGATGCCTCCCAAATCTTGCTAATAGTACGCGGTTTTTCTGCCCCACTGCTTTGCTGTCCCTTCCCCCTTTTGTTGCAAAAGGCCTGGTTCCTACCCAGAGGTGTTTTCCTTAGATTACTGATCTGCACTTGCTAGTGGGGAACGTGTTGTTTTCAGGTACTGCCTTTGCAAAGGAAAGTTTGAGATCCGTCACCCTATTTCTCCTAGAACTGCAGGCTGAGGTATCTAGTCTCCGCTTGAAAAGGAACTGCGGGCGCTTGCAGAGCCCCCGAGTAGACGCGACGTTTTCCCATTCAGTATTCCCGGTTCTGACCGAGTGTTAAACAATTGCCTGAAGCGTTTGGAATCAAATGTATAGTCACCACAGTGGCTAGCTAGCCTCTCTTTACTTGTGCTGGGTGAGTTTGGTTTGTGGCAATAAGACAGAAAATATCTTCCCTTTGTGAGTGTTAAATCCCCTCTTGATTTTTTTTCAGAATCGTTTTTTGAAAAAACAAAAACAAACCTCTGTGCAACCTTTACTCTGAAAAGTACCCCAAAGCAGTCAGTGTACAAAGAGTCCTTTACTTAGGACAGGATGAGTTTCAATAACTATTGACTGAATGATAATTATCTGGTTCCTGTCTTCCCCTACAAGATTGTTTGCGGCAGCAACACCTCTGACTGTTATCAATTAACACATTAAAACTGCTCTATTAGGCAATGTGGGTTAAGACAATGGAGTAATTAAGATTTCCGCGTAAAGTGCTAAATGGCAATAACGCAAAGGAGACTGAAAATACTCCTCAAGCAGAGGATTCAGATGATTTGTATTTACAGCCATTCTATGTTTCCACATATACTCTCAGACTGGTGAATCTTTTACAATTTCAGGTTTGGAAACTAAGAGCCTTAAAAATGATCAGACACAGCTTTTTGAGTCTTGCTTTTACTCGGGGTCCTGCTCCAAACCGTTTGGAGTGTACTTTTTCTTCTAATAAACTACTCTTTCACCACTTAAAAAAATAATAATAATAATAAATAATGATCAGACACATTAAATTTTAATTTTCTCTTCCTACTTTATTCTCTTCTGGATCTCATCCTGAGCCAATTGTTTGCATATTGACCTCTTTAGAGTCTAATTTTTAAAGCCATCAGTAGCCTTTGAAAGGCCATCTGTAACCATACTGGAGCTTATTATATTTTGATTTTTTAAAATTTTCAAGGAATAAAATGGGGTTGCATTATTTATAGATGTAATACTATGAAAGCAGTGTCACGCCAACTGAGAGCTTAGGCACCGTGACTTAAGAGGCAGAACACAGTTTTAGTGTGTTGCTTTTTATTGGGCAATTTTTGACATTAAAATCTTCATTTCTTGCCTTTAATAAAATTTTGTAGTTTAGGATGCTTAAACTTACATATTAATATATAGTGCTATGATATATGTCTCTTAAAGAAGAACCAGAAACCTTGACATTAAAGCAAACATCTATAATGCTACAAGTTGTGTTAAAGGGGAATCGGAGGTTTCTGGGTTTGTGTGATTTTGAATCTGAAAAATATTAGCTATTTTAACAATGACAAATTGGAGAATGAAGATTCATTGAGATGCCCATAGCTGTATGTCAAAAAAGATAGGTATTGCTTAGAGACTGCCTCATAGTATTTACTAACCACCAAGTTGTAAAATGTGATGACACAGCTGTAAACAGGTCTGTTTTTAGACATGGCTTCTTTTCCTTTTCAAAAATTTAAAAAGTGGTGAAACTTAGAGGGTGATAAAAGATTTCATAAAAATTATTTTGCATGTTATCAGAAAAATTTGATGGTCCTGGATCCAGTATCTTCAATATAGCATTTTAATAATGATCCTTTTACAATGTGTTTTTGAACATTGAATTGTTGAGGTGCGTTTTAGGGTTATGAATAGCATTTTAGGTTATGAATTGCCCTATACAGGTAGAGTAAGATGTGGGTCTCCAGCATTTTCCAGGCATTTCTTATTATGGGCCTTAATAAAAGGTAGTCAGATTCTGCCTAAGTTCAGCTGTGACTGCAAACTAACGAACATTTGCCTTTCTAATGCATGTTTTAAACTAAGAATGTTCTGAAGTGTCATCAGTTATTTCTAATCTATTTGAGAAGATGAAACAAACCAGAGTGCAAACAGTTCAGTGCCCCTGCTTTTACTTCTTTAGTATTTTATTAGGGATGCCTCATTAAGTCGCATTATTCTGCAGCTGTTTTGTTCATTAAAGATTCGAGTAAAAATGAAGAAATTTTCTGTGCGATGCAGTTTTGTTTTCTCGGTGACACACCACAAGTTAGTAAAATAAGCATCTAACATAGCCCCCTTTGATCTATGCCTGATATTTACAAATGTAATTCATCAACTTGTTATTAGTAGGGCTCCATCAAAACAAAGAGAAGAAACGGATTAACACAGATGCTGCTAGATATGAAGGCCAAACCAGCTAAGTCAACCTCATCTGGTCCACATACTTAGACAGTATTTCACATGATAAATCTTGCTCATGAAGCATTGATTTTTGTTTTTTAATGCCATGTAATGCAATGAATTTGCTGTTTTGTTAAAAAATTCTTTGGTTAACTTTATTTTGAACTACAGTACTTGGAGCATATTGAACTATACCACTGGAAGAGGAGGAATAATATTACAATGATTTACCATATTTCTTTTTAGAGAACAGTTTTATTATATATAGGTCTGGAGCACAGTCTGAAACGGGAGATGGAAAGGTGGGCCTAGCAAACAGAGACCTAGAAGTTTTTGTTCTTTTTTAGTTGTCATTGACCACTGGATTTATTGGGTAATTTTAAGGAAGTCTGATTCTATTCATTTGACACAGTGATTCAGTGTCCTTGTCAATGAAATATAACTAACGATTCTTGTCTTCTACTTCTTAACAGAAATTTTAAGAGGAATGGTTAGACTTACTAGAATGTGAAGAAAAGTAGGAGTTAAATACATTTCTCTACAATGCCTATCTAATCTTGTATCTATACATATATATGCACATGCATCCATTGATGCAAATGCTTTTAATGGCACCCATGTAAAATACTGGTTTTGTATTGAAGGGGGCAAGAACAACTGTTTAAAAATGTCTACATTTTTGCCCCTATTTTACATGATTTGACCTACAGCAACTGTATCCATGGTTTAACAAGGTCATTTGTAATTGAGTTTTACTGTTTGAGCTGTTACATGCAGTATATTTTTCTCTTTAGTTTTTCTTTTGGAGGTATTTTATTTGTTGGGCTACACATGCAAAAAAAAAATCAATTTGTCTTCTATGTAGGGGCGTTTTGGATTTGTTTATTGACACTATGACTGGGAATTTCAACACATTTTAGTGTGTTGTCTAAAGTGTGTCTGTATGCTGCCTTTATTAAATATGCGCCTTCACAGTAAAAACATAAACCATGGGTTATGTCAGAACATGCTAATCTGGTTTACAAATGGTATCTACAAATTTTCCAGAAGCATATTGATAGTCTATTCCAAATTTATGTTAGATTTCCAAAACCCACCCACTTCCAATGTGTATACCACATGTATATGTTGGATTTCATCCTGTGCTATAATGACATTGGAAAATATAAGACTTTCAGGTTATTTGGGATTCAGATGAACAGTGAATATATTAGCTATAGGGAAAACATTCCATTTTGTTCACAGTGATCCATATGGAGTATGAGAGACAACTAAGGAATCAGAGCTTATAGCTTATGGCTTTTATTAGATAAATCTCTTTTAATCACTTCCTTCAGTCTCCTAAATTACTCCATAGTAGCTGTAACTATTTCATGATTTCCCCTGAATGGCCAGTTAGTAAAGGTACATCTCCTTTTCCCTAGCAGTCGCACAAGAATAGTCATTAAATTATATTTATATTGCTTCTTTTATACAGTAGATTTTTGAAACTCTTTACAGAGAGATTGGATAACGTGATAATGTTGCATTCTTAACAATTATGGGGGTAGGCTGAACTTAGTACTTTGACAAAATGGGGACAAGCAGCCGTACAAGTCTCCTTTGCTCTTTTATCTCCTGGTTCTATTGTAAAGCTAATTCTTCACATAAGCCTGGAGAGTGCAAAGTAGCTTTTGATGAATGCAAGATTTGTTTTACTAAATATTGATATGTTTCTTTTTCTTTTCTGCTATGAACCAGTCAGTGTATAGTTGCATGCATGGGAATGGGTGACTGCGTTGACCTTTAAAGGTCATTCAAATATTCGAAACCTTTCAATTTACAGTGTTAATTGCCTATGGCCTCCTGTTGCTTCATTTGGAGCTTTCTGTTGAGTTTACTAATACAGAATAACACTTTAGCTTTCTGTTGTGGATTAGGCAGCTCTTTATAAGCATGTTTATGAAGGTGTCCATAGTAGGCACTATAACAGATGATTTTTGGAAAAGTGTATTTGTGATTTGGAATTAAAGTTTTCAAGCCAGAATAGCCTGGGCTAGGAGGAGACAGATTCTGGTATAAAAAAAAAATCATCATTCAAAATTATTATATGTAAAAACTGTGCACAGCTTTATTTGATTCTGGCGGAGTTTTTCTTTTTCAATGTCCTTGGAGATTCCAATGAGAATTCTACTTAAATATTGGGGGAAGGAAATAGGCTTACTCTCTTCAGCTCTATTTTGAAAAAGACCATCTATATAAGAAAAGCGAGATGTGTTATTTGTTCCAGTCTTTCTCATAGCTTCATATTCTTTGTCTTTATGGCTCGGAGTAAGCAAAAGTAGGGAACTGAAAAAGGGTTATGTGGTCATAGGGATCTTAATAACAAAACCTCAACCTAGTAATAGGATGCAGAAACTTAGAGTGTATCCTTTGAGAGAGCAGTTTTTCTACAGCTCTAAAACCTGGTCTCTTTGAACAACAGAGCTTTATGTACCAGGGTAGGGAATTTGTGACTGCTCAGATCAGTCAAGTATTCAGAAATGGCTAATAAATGTCATTTGAGGAAAACAACATATACACTTATATTTTCACTTGTATTAGTTTATGGAGAGTTGCAAATTCATTTAAGGTGGACAAAACTGGTTGTTGTTATCATTTCTTTCTTAATTTTACCTTGTTATAGGTGTATGGTGAATGGCATACTGAAATTTGTTGGTGCTGGAGAGTTCAGTAAATTCCTTTTTAGAATGGCTGTCGGACGTATTAGTATCAGTCACCTGGTCCTGCTTTTGTTTGTATTTTCTCCAGAAAGATGAGTTGACTTGAGTGAAACGGCTCTAACTTTAGTTCCTTTATGGGGTGTAAGGAGAAAGGAGGTAGATGATCTACCATTCAGTCGTGCAATCCACAGGCTAAGGGCAGAGCGAAAGGGCATTGCAAGCTCATACTCCATAAAACCATTTTGAGCAGTTTTAAATTCAAGGAAAACTTTTTAACCTATTTTTTTCAGCTTTAGTTCTTGAAATATTATATCATAGTAGTTTCCTGCTAAGATACATATTTAGCATTACTGCAAACACCATATAGATTGTTGGCGTGTTTATATAAATATACCAGAATTGGGTCAAAATTAGACGTTGCTCTTTGAAAATACATTTGCTAGTCACACCATTTGTTGAGTGGTGAAACTTCATGGGCTTGCATTTTGGATGGATAAAGTTTGAAAATGATTATTATAAAACCAATGTGGTGCAGTGGCTAGAGCTCTGCTTTTGTAGCTCTACCAATAAATAACAATGTAACCACAAGAAAATCATTTTATTTCTCTGTGCCTCAGTTTCTCAGCAGTATATTTTTCGGTCAAGTTTTCAAGACAATTAAAAATCTAGTTTTCTGTTTTCCCTGTGTTCAGACCTACTAAGCATCATGCAGTGGGAGGTATAGGAATAGCATTGCAGGACACCCCTTTTAGTTAGGATCTAGCCCATAGTTACTGGCACATCAATGCTTTTTCAATAGGTTGTCTGTAAATGTTGCCCAGCTTTGTAAGATTGCGATGGTGATGATGATTATGGTGATGAGTAAAGACTATATACATGGGGATGTAAAATTGAATTGATTAAATCTATAATTTAGTTTAGCCATTTTGCCTACTTTGCATGATGCTGTTTTATGGCAAAACAAGTTGTTTTGCTAGGCCATGAGTCTTAGGCTCGTTAGGGTTACATGCCTTTTCTCTATTGCCAGTTTTCACAGTCACTGAAATAAAATGGTTTTGTTGATCCACCCAAGTAGAACTAGGCTAGCAAATGAATAATCTTCATATACCTGTTGATAATTAAATACATTCATTCAAAATCTGTGTATGAATTTTTGAGCATTTATAATTCTTGGAATAGTTCATTCATTTATTCAATAAATATTTATTGAGCACTTGCTAGGTGCTTGGGGTGTCTCAGTAAACAGAAAAGACAAAGACACCTGTCCTCATAGGGTTTACCATTTTGGTATATTACTTGAAGTTTTGAAATGAATCAGGAGGAATGGTTCAAGAATGTATTGTGCTGTGTCTACTCTTGCTACTAATTCTTGTTTATTACTAAAGTACAGTTCTGAAAAGAAATAGTTAAAATAGTTAAAATGTCAGAGTTGGAATGAGTTGTGTAGAAAAATAGCATAGTATATATTTAAGGTGAGGGAGTATGTAATTCAGTGGGTTGATTCCAGCTTACAAGGTCCATGATCAAACTGAGGGTGACACAAACAGTAGCTCCTTTTCCTGAATTACACATATGAAAGAATAATTTCACATAGGCTGAATGCCTTGAGAGCAGTGACGTGATGCTCCCTAGAGCCTCTTTAAAGGGTCGCAAATGCAAACACCTGTAGAGGTCAGGCTGGGAAGTGAATATGAGAAGCAGACCAAATGGAAGATGACAAATGGCAACTGACACTCAGCCTCAGCTAATGTTGGGGAGGCCATAAGGAGTGGTGGAGCTTCCGGCCAGCATCGAAGTGGGACAGCTTGAGCCTTGGCTCCACTTGATGCCATGCTAGAACGTGGGTCTGGTGTTGCCAGATTTTATCATTTATAGAGGAGAACTTAGGTGTGCAGATTTTCTGATGTGTAAGTTCAAGATTTATAAATATGGTATTGAATTGAAAGTTGAAATAGTGTGTGGTCCAACAGACATATCTGTAGGCCATATACAGGCTAAGGGGCGTGAGCATGTCACTGTTGACGGAAGGATATGTGAGGACAGCTAGTTAGAGAGATAGGGGTATGCCTGCCCTCTTGTCATTTCTAACCATAATCTTACAACCCCATTGGTATCTGGAGTCAGAGTGGTTGCCAGTAAATGGCTCAGCTGGAGCAGCTGAACGGTAACAAGGAGTGGCTTCATCTCCTCTGTTTAGTTTTCTTCCTATTGACTCATTGTGCAGTTGATGTTGAACTTACCTTGAAGTTGGTGGCATCTTGTAAGGTTTAAGAGATATGCTGGGAATTCAGAAGTTTAAATTTATTCCAAATATTTGGAATGGGCTGTATAGTTCTATAAGGCCTTATTCCTTTAGACCAGTGCTTCTTAAACTTCCACATGCACACAAATCATCTGGGGGAATTTTGCTAAAATACAGGTTCTGGAGTGGGGTCTGAGATCCTGCATTTCTAACGTGCTCCCAAGAGAAGCTAATGCTCTTGACCCGTGGACTACAGTTTGAGTCTCAAGGCTTTAGAGAGCTTTTTTACCACTGAATTTCATTCCGTGCATGTGGAAAGATGGGAGGCCTCCAACTCTTAATGTCTCTGACAGGTTTCTCCCTGTGGTTAGCAGCCCAAACCTGTCCACTGACTGCAAACACTTTTCTCAAAGTCTCTTTAATCTGAGTACAGAATTTATAAGCATTTTGCTTATTTTTCTATTGTTCTATTTCGAGGACGTATTCTTACTCCAAACCATTAATCAGAAATTGTCTGTTCTTCACATATTAATGCAAGTTTGATTTACTTCCTACCATTTGAAGACGTAAGTTTATTTATTTTGTAACCAAGGCATTATATTATACATGGGTATATAATCTTATACAGCGCCAGTTTTAGCTTCCTAAATCATTTTTGGAATTTCAGCAGTAGTTGCCTCCTTTTAGGACTTCAAAATTTTGGCCGCCATGTCTAGATTTTTATTCCACTTAAGTAGTTTTTATGAGTAGGTAGGAGGATAGACTTGAAAAAAGACATGTGTTTATTGGGTTTACAGCTTTAAACTGAATATATCTTCTTCTTTTTTTTTGGTCCGCTAATCCTAAATACCTTTCCAAATGTGGTCTCTTTAAGATTGAAGACATAATAACATTATTTAGGGAATTTTAATTCTTTATGTATTATTAGCATTCCCCCCCCCCCCCCCCCAAGCCAGTTTTACTAATAACAAGTGTCATAGCTAGGTTTGTGACTCTGGTCTACTCCGGTGTGACCTGGGCCTCATGTCACAAGCTCAGGTCACTAAGTGAAATATTTTGTCAGTTTTATCAATGCCTTGGAAATTCTTATGTTTCTTATGCTGGCATGTTATAAATGAGATTAGATTCAGACATGTCAGTCTGAGGGAGTGAAGCAATTTGTTTTCTTGCAAGTTGTATGATTAATATAGTTTGCAATAGTCATACTATTAAAGCTCTCTCAATTTCTTTCTTTTAAGTGCTTAGAAATGTCTATGGTATTAGAATAGTTTTGTTCATAGCTGAATAATGGTATGGATTCACTTTACTAAGTCTGTTACACTGTAAACTCTATGAAGAAGAACCATATGTATCATGTTTCTATCAATTCCCAGCTCTTAGCCTAGTGTCTAGAACATAATAGGTACTTAATAAATTTAATGGGAAGATGATCAAGAGTTGATATTGATAAAATGTCTTTTTGCATATTTCTTCAATGTGTCAAGAAGCATTCTGTGAAGCATTGTCACTTGTTCTAATTGAGTGGTGTGTGTGTGTGTGTGTGTGTGTGTGAGAGAGAGAGAGAGAGAGAGAGAGAGAGAGAGAGAGAGAGAGAGAGAGAGGCAGAGAGAATTTATTGGAGAGAGGAGAAAGAGGAAGAGAGAGGGAGAGAGAAAGAGAGGGCTGAGAGGCTATTTATTTTTACCTACACCTGACAGGTATTTTTAGCGTTAAAAAATACTTACATTCTAAGCAAAACATCAAGGACAGATATAAAATAAGCATACTGACTGATATTTCCATTCTTTTCACAATTTATTGTAACCTGGAGGTTTAGAGACTACATATGCTTGTGAGTCTCCTGTTGTATAAATAAATATTTGTCAATGTCAAATTTAAGTGTTGTTAATCACATATGAAATATATTTTGATTGCTCTTGTCAGTGACTTGACTCATCATTCATTAGGGAATTTAAAACCATTTATTCTTATCTACATAATTACCATTTTCATAATTTATTATGAATCAGATTTGCTTTTTTCACCTTCAGGAAAACTTTTGACTGTGAAACCATTGTTCTTGGCTTCAATGATATTGAAAATTATTGGTATTCTAATTTTAAATGCTGTTTAGTACAGATAATGGGCATTTAAGTATTTATTGATTTTATTTTAGTCCTTCTGGATCAAGTAAAGCTTTTAAGTGCTTGCTGCCATAGAAGATTTTACAAAATTAAAACTTTGACTATATTTGATTATTAAGGGAACCCATGTGTATTATAAAACAAACAAACAAAAATCAACTAAATCATTAAAAACTTAAAAGAATTTTTGCATTGCCTTTATTTTAAAAGATTGCACTAAACTATATTATATATTAGCATCCCAATATGCCTAAAAAGTTTCTCAAAACCCTGAATATGATGTCTTCACTCTTTGAAGTATAAAACATACTTTTGGAACTCTTCAATTAGTCAGAAGACAAGCTTTGAGCTGAATGGACCTGTTTTTTTCCCCGTATTGTCCAGAAAAACTGAGTATAATGAAGATCTAAGGTTATTGAGCTACGGCTACTGTGGAACTTATTGAAAAACATAGATCTATTTTTCTTCCCCAACTCAATCCCAAATATGAGACTAATGAAAAATTTATAGACTGTATACTACTAAAAGATTTTCAAAATCAATCAGAATTAAAATTGTATACTGGTGAATTTTACCTTGGGGCAAAATTGTTATACATCTAGAAAGACTGGGTACGCTATGGTTTTCCTTGCCTAGTATCTTTTCCCAGCAGCTGATTACATCTAGTCTTTAAAGTGGACTTCAAGGTTTGTGGCTAATACTTCACTTTGTATTTTGTGAAATCTGCCACAAGTTCATTGGGTATATGGTATGGCAGACTGGAGTGCAATGAAGGAAAAAAGCAGATTGAAAAGCTGGCAGTTAGAGATTGAGAAGGTTAGCATTTTGTAGGATATAAATGGGAAGAGGAATTAGATAGGAGGCCAGATGGAGTGAAAGGGAGAAAATAGAGGTCAGGAAGGAAGTTTGTTCTAACTAGCATTTTCATACAAAGAGGAAATCCTTGACCTTTGAGAGAGGTAAGAAGTTAGACAAAGAATAAATCCATTGTAGTTCTCGGGGAACAAAGAGATAAAATGGCAACAAACTGAAGCAAGACTATAGAGGAAAGAAAAATGCCTGGTGCCAAACCAGAATTTCCCCTTGGTCTTGTGAAAATTCTATCCAGGAATGAGAAATTTTTGTCAAGGCTTTTTACCAAACTAAAAGTCAGAAAGAATGTTACTGAACCGTTTTGTCATTGGTTTTCTCATTGGTAAATTGGATTTAATGATTACTTAGATCCTTCCAAGCTCTCCAAGTCAATGATGACCATGGGTCATCCTTCTATGCTTCCATTCTGTCACATTAACATATCTCCAACACTGCACTTTCTCTCTGCTGCTTCCCTATACTGCGAAATTCTTGAGGTCAAGGAATGTGTCTTACTTCACCTTGTACCACCCAAGCCTAACCTAGGACATTTTCAGGCATTTAATTAAGCATTTAATTAATTGATCTTTAATTTTTTTATTCTAAAATTCTAAATTATTTAAATCTTTTATTTCTATACTAAACAGAATGTGTTCCAGAGGCATACATAATAACTATATTTGCACAGTGCTGTATTATTTACAAAAATGCTCTTATGCCTATGATTTCATTTGACACTATAAAATGACTGCGGTTTAAGGCGGAGGGCTATCTTCAAGTTCAGGTGAGAAAACTCTGGTAGAGAGTGGTTAGAAATTAGACAACCAGGGAGCGCCAAGAGGCTGGTTTGAATTTAGAGCCTATTTGCTGAGAGACAATTTTCCATGGGTCTGTCAAGACAGTAACTGCCCTTTTGTTCCATAATATCTTTTAAAGGATGTTTAAAAAGTGAACAGCCTTGGAAGATACTGTGTCCAACATAATAAAAATAATGTCTTCCTCTAGGGCAAAGGGCAGGCATGTTTTTAGCCTATTATAAAATATTTGGGTTCATTAAGCTCAAGGTTCCACAAACCAATGAGTGTGCAATATCCACATAGATGCCTTTGTGTCACACCTGTGGGACATGGGGGCAGAGGGAACCTCCTGAAATGTGATGTTCATGCTGCTTGCTATGCAATGAGTACTCAAGACCTCTGTCTCTGACCCAGGAGTCTCTTTTGCCAGCATCCATAAAATATGGTAGGCTAACTTGTAAGCAAGTAGGGTAAAAAATCTCAGACCGTTTCCAGTTCTTGATAGTGTATCTTTCTGTCACATCAAATGAAGTCTCTTTTTCTTTGCCTAGTTTATGTCCGTTTTTGTAGCTGCCCTAAGTAAAGTTGTAACAAAAATGAGTGACCTATTTAATAGAACGCTGCCAGGCTTTTCCTGTTCCCCCACTGGAGTTCCTCCAGAGGCCCATCCTCCTCTGATATTTAGAAAGATGCTTTGGTGGCACTGTAGAAGATAGTTTCCTTGGCGGACAGGAAAGGAAGCCAGGGAGACCAACTAGAGAGCTACTGTAGTGATTCTGCTGAGAACTGGCAAGAGTTTGAAGAAAAGAGTTGGAAGAAGGGAGGAAAAGAAGACACAATTTAGAGGTGGGAGATGGAACAAACTGGTCTTGGAGACTGGCTATGTGGGAGAGGGAGAGAAAAGAGGCAAGAATAGGTCCTGGTTTAGGTGACTGGTATTGTTTATATAGTAAGATTCCTCAAACTACTGTAGTCTATCTAGATAAAGACAATAGGTTTAATTTTAAGCATTTTGAGTCTGAGATGCCCTTGGGATACCCAAGAGGAAATCTAAGTAAATAGTGGTAAATTTTAGTCTGGAGTTTAAGACAAAATTATGGGTTAGAGATAGAGGGTTGGGAGTCATCAGCGTACATGTAGCAGTGTACATGAAACCTCTAACTGGATGAGATCTCCAGAAGAGTGTTTAAAAAACACCAAGGAGAGAGCCGTGGGGAACAAGACCATATATAAAAGAATCTCAGCTCTTTTAAATGTCAGCAGGAAGAGTCACCTTTCTCTGTGTTAGTCTCTCTCTGGGTTTTTACCCAGTTTACAGCAACTTGGCCTACATGGAGTCCACCTTTCCGGCAGTGATCTGCTGCCTAGAAAAGCTGATGATAGCAGGAAGAGAGAGCAATGAAGGAAAGTGGGGAGCATGCCTAGAGTTCTCCATTTCCATTTCCACTCTGCTACCCCCTGAATATCATTATGTCCCAAGGCTGTCCCCCTGCATAGCTGTCACGAATAAGAACATGTGAGGGGATGGAGATTTTTCCCTGTGGTCTTTATTCTCTATGGAGATCTATAGACATTTAAAAAATTGAAAACTTGAGCGTATACAGTGTGTCTGCCACTGTGGTAAACACTTTACATGAATTATCTCATTTAATCCACACAGTAATTTCAGAGGAAGGTATTATTGTTATCACTATTTTAGAAACAAGTGACTTGACCGAGGACACAGCTTGTAAGAAGTGGAGGTAAGTCTTGAATCACACACCCTGCCTTCAGAGCTGAGTTTTAACCATACAGTACTGCTTCTCAATCATGCTTTTTGAAAAATGAGACTCATTCTGCTTAGTAGAATACTGGTTAGAGAATTATCTTGGTTCAAATTATTTATATCTAGACATCCTAAATCTGTCTTATTTCTTTAAGTTTAGAATTATATCATTAAAATTACACTGTAACATTCATAGCATTCTTTGAAAATGTCACAGATTTGCCATAAACGGCTTTATATGACTCTCTTATTTCATTTGATGAAAAATTTTAAATAATGAGATATAAAACTAGCATTCAAGAAAATCTGAAAAATTTATATACTCATGTATTTATTCCTTTGAATTGAAAACCAAAACAAAACAACTCCAACTTCTAACCAAATGTGAGCTAAAGTGTGTCTTTTTCTGGAATTTAAATTCAGGCTGAAATATTCCGTTACATTTATCTTACAAAAAATCTCTCTTGTGCTCTTTGCTGTGTAAGAAATGGAAATCTTGGGGGCAGGGTGGGAATAGCCTATGCAGCAGCCCTGTTTGCAGACCTCAGTTGCATTTGTAGAACATCGATATAAGACTAATTAGATGCTAAATGCTTGGTGAGTATTGAGCAGTGCAATCTTCTAATTTTCTGATTAATGACGAAGCTTCATGAAAACATTAATTATATTGAAAGAATTCAGACAATTCCTTTTGAGTAAACAGAAAATATATCTGTAAATGGACATTTTCCCTAATAATATTATAATACAGGCAACAGTCTATGGTAATAAGAATAGTATGTTCCTATTCTTGAATGTTATGGATGTTTTTAATATGATGACAACATCAGAGGAGGAATACTGTGTTATAGTTGTCTTTTCTTTTGACTCTGTCTTTAGAACTCAATGTTGGAAAAGAATGGGAACAGATTGATCTCTTTTTATTAATGATAGGTATAAATGCAATAAGTGGTGTGTGTGTGTGTGTGTGTGTGTATGTCTGTATGTGTATTTTCAGAATATATAATACATATTATATGCTCTTTGTATACTTGATTCACTTCTTTGGTCTGAATTATAGTTGTTGATTACAGAATGGAATAGTAATTGGTGATAATTTGTCTTAATTATCAGTAAGTTAAGTATCACTATAGATTGTGCTCTAAAATTATAAATAGAAACAAAACTTTCTAGCTGGGGCTAAGAGACAGGTCCTTGTGAAGAATAAGGTTTAAAATCATAACAAACAGAATGTAACTCCATTTGATGAGCCACTTTGTCGAAGATGACAGGGCAGCTTTTTGTTTGTTTTTTGTTTTTAAACGACTGGGGATATGGCAAAATGAAAATGTGGTATAAGAAGAGCTTATTGTAAATACACAGTAACTAAAAAAGAAGAAAAATGTGAAGTTTGAAGAAATGATATAATCAGAGTAGTGAGTAGGCATTTCAAATATTTTCCTTTACACATTTATAATAACATTTACACGTGATTCCCCCTCCCCTCCCAATAATCTTATAGTTTTAAGCCAGGAAAAAACTTAGCAGTATTTAGAATCTGAGAGCCTCACTTTATAAATGATGTCCCAAGGGCCAGAAAAGTAGCCAGATTTGCTGAAGGGCACAGAAATTGTGGCAGACCCAAGTCTGGAACCCATGTTTCCTGACTTTCCAATGGGATATTTTCACTACAAATAATCTTTGTCACCTTTTCATAGAATCAAAGTTCTGGGAATTTGAGAGGCACCTAATCTATCTTGCTTTCTTACACTGATTTAGAAAGTTACATGAATATTGATCCAATTAAGGGGAAAAATCCACAGAGAAAGGAATGCTAAAATTTCATTCAATAATTTATTCTAGAGTTTAAAACTCTGTTTGTCAATACACATTTAGCCATTATTTATGGAGCACCTACTATGTGTCAGACACTGTGCTATATGCTGCAGATACTTGATAAGTAAAGCAGAGAGTGTACCTGGAGTTTATAATCTAATGAGAGAACAGCCAATAAACAAAATGTATTTCTGAATGTACATACACGCAAAAATATTTGCAGATTAGGTTAAGTACTATGTCAGAATATTTATCTTAGGTTAAGTACTATGTCAGAATATTTATCTTCAGATATTTAGAAAACAGTGTTGTGCTGTGTTTCCCTGAAAATAAGACCGGGTATTATATTAGGTTTTGCTCCAAAAGACGCATTAGGGCTTATGTTCAGGGGATGTCCTCCTGAAAAATCATGCTAGGGCTTATTTTTCAGTTAGGTCTTATTTTTGGGGAAACACGGCATCAGTGGACAGACGTACAAGGATAAAGATTTTGATTCAAAATGAGAGTAAACTTGCAATATTTAGAGCTGTCCAAAGATTAAGAGTTTTAGAAAGTGGTAGATTTCTAACACTAGGAGTGTTCATGAAAGTACAACTGGACAGCTCACAGGAGAGTATGATTTTGGGGGCATTCAGACATTAGATGGACCCTTTATTGGTGTCTTTCTTTTAACTTCCTTATGGGTAAATTAAATTCTTTCTTTTAATTTCTTTATGGCTAATTCCAGAGGATTTTATGTAGCCTTCATTTTATTTGATTTCTCTGACATTTCATCTAGGTGACCATTCCCTTCTTTTCCAACTCCACTCTATTCCCCCACAGGCTTATTAAACAGTATTTATGGTTGTCTTTGTACTTCTATGATATTTGCTTAGAGCCTCTTTGGCTGGCTTTTCTTCCTCATCCTTTCCTTGAAATAGTGATGTTCCCCAATACTCTGTTCCTGGCATCTCTCTCTTATCAACAAATTTACATTTCCTTGATGGACTCATTGACTCTCATTACTTAACTAGTGCCTATGTGTCGATGATTTCCAAATCTGAGTTTCCTCGTAAGACCTTTTCAGTCTGAATGTCCAACTGTATACTAGGTCTCTCCATCTGGATGTCTCAGAGGAATCAAACTCAACATGTCTTAGATGGAACTCATTCTCAACTCCCTCAATATTCTTCTCCCTCTGTTTTCCTTTGTCATCAAATAATATTTAAATCTGTCCAAAGACAAAGTTGCTTCAGAAAGTGGTGAATTTTCAACCCTGGAAGTTGTTGTGGATCCTTACCATTCACCAAGTCATCTTGATCAGAAACTCAGACACAGGTTTAAAAGACACTGGTCTGGGACACAATCCATGACACGTGGGAGATACTTAATAACTGGATCACAAATGAATGGATGATGTTAATGATTGATACTGGTACCACTTTTTTTTTTTTTCTTCTGCTCTCAACGGAGATTAAACTGTTTGAATAAGGAAGGTTGTGGAATAACCTTTTCCACATATTTTCAATTAAGAATGTCTTAAAGGGAAATTGATGAAGACACCCTTCAAGGTCTTTTCCAGTTAGTCAATCTCCTTTTATCCTGTGAATGTAGAGGACATGAGACTAACATTTACTGAGTACCCTACATCAGGCCATGTCCTAAATTAGGAACCTTCATATATACTGTATATTAGTTCATATATTCCTCACTGACCCAAGGGCCCAAGGGATTAGTATCAATATCTGCATCCTCATTTTATAACTAAATAGTTGAAAGTCTAAGAGGTTAGGAATTCTGCTGAAGGCCACGAAGCTTATTAGGTGACTAAACTTGAATTTGAACCCAGGATATATGAATTTAAAGGCAAAGGCTTTCTCCAGTTTCCATTTATATTCTGTTTGTATTTTCAACTTACCAAGGTCACTGGCATATTAATTCTATCTTTATATGTAAAAACACTTTGCATGTTCATCTAACTGTATGTAATTAGCATGTATTGAGCACCTACTTTGCATTTATACTGAGTATTATATGCAGTAAAAAGAGGCAGAAGTCAGCCCTTGTCTTGAAAAGAGCTTTTGACGTAGTTGCCTACAGAATTACTGAACATGCTGTCTGGTTCATCATGAAGGTTGTGGAAAAATATTTTAAATCATTCTGGATCCAAGATTATGCCTGTAGCACTTCATTTTTCCTGTTGAATTGTTATAGTTGCATGATCTTGGAAACTTTTTGGTGTATTGATGAATATATTATTTATATAATGTCAAGAGACTCTTCTATATAGATGGAGCTGTTGAAGCCCTCTACTGGGTACTTGCACAACTTTGATTTATATCTATTAATGTATCCACCTTGTAATGAAATTACTTATATATTTGCCTTTATAACTAGATTATATGATTCTTGAGGGCAGAGACTGTTATTTTCCTATTTTCTGGCACTTTGTCCCTTAGTGGATCTTTGTTGGAGGATGAAGGAAGGAAGGAAAGCATCCTTGTCTTCTATTACCTGAACCTATAATTTTGTCAAATAAGAATATTATGTTTGTCTAAAATGTTTTCTTGTTTTACTACATGATACATATACTGTTTTTCTTTTTGACAAAGAGATTTTGTGATGATTTGCTTCAATAGGTTTCCAGTTGCGTATAAAAATATACATGTGAGAGACAATACACTTAAACTCGGACCATCTTCTAATCCTCCATGAATTTTTAAAAATGATAGATGTGGGCCTATGGCCAATTTCTTACTATTATAACAGATTTATATATTTATTTTTACTTGATCTCAGTATTATCAGTATGCAGTGCACCAAAAGGGAAGAAAAGAGGTCCTGTATAGTATCCCATGAAATTTTTGTCTTTTGGGGGTTGCCTTTTCTCAAAGATTCATTACCAAGGGAATGTCCTGCAGCAGAAGTTTCTTGTTACTGCTCTAACTTTGTTCTCCTCATCACAGTAATTTTCTTTCAAAATACAGGGCCTGTGTTTCAGAATTTGGAATTGTTCTATACTGTAAAATTTTAGCAGAGTGGAGCTCAAAAATTGCACATGGAGGATTTGCTTGCTGTTGTTTTCTCTATTCTTTTTTTCTCTTTAAATACTATAGATTGTATGAGTCAGTTATCAGTAGAGAAGTGATGATTAATAATGAAACAATAATAGTAACAGTGATTAATACTAAAATAATAGCAATAATGCTACATATGGGACTATGTGACACCTTAAATGTGGTGGGTCATAGTGAACTGAATAATGTGGCTAGGTTGCAAACAACTTATTGGTTCCAAAATATTGATCAATCAAGAAGCGCTACAGCATCCTAAGTATAAAACTAAGAATAAACAGTTTTAAAAATTGTGGCTATAAAATGTTCTGAGGTAGAGCCATAATAATAGTCTAATAACTAATGTAGTCTGCTACCTGATAAAACCCATGTTGCCCCAGGGGTTTATAGCTCTAGATGGTCCCTATTTAGTAAATCCTATAAAGAAGTAATAAACAAATGCATACCTTTGGTAGAGCAAATGTGGAAATGGAAGAACATAAAAGCAGAGTGATCTATCTCAGGAACCTGGCTGACTTGATGTGCAAGTTGGACAAGTTTCAATACGAGTATTTCTTTTGTGTCTTGGCAGCATTTCAAAAGAAGGTGCATCTTGACACTAGCTGTATCACTAGGAAATTTCTTTCCTCAAAGAGGTCTAAAGCACTTAGCCAGTGTGATGCTAATGACTTAATGTAAGATTCACCTGACTTAAAAAGTATCTGTAATTAGAATTATGGTGATGAAAACACTGGATTCTTGCATATAGTCTCCTTGTTCGGCATTTCAAAGAGGGATATCAATTATTTCAGGCCTCAAAGATACTATTAAGTCTTGCCCTAGGGTCCTTGGGACTTGAGTTTTCTCTTCTGGCTTCCATAAATCCCTGGTACAACAAGACAAACAAGAAGACAGTTATGGTACTTGGAAAGAATTTAGAAAGCAATACAAGATGTGCATTGTTTTAGAGTATTTTTTAGATATGTGTTTATATTGTAAGCTGATTTCTATTATACACCTCAGACTAATTTCTAGTATGTGGGTGCTGTCAGTTATGAACAGAATATACGAATAAAAGCATTTATTAAAAAAAACCCTGTTACTTATTTAAAAACATCTATTTTTTTGTGCTGTTTTCTAACTTACCACTCTTCTTATTGGCTTCACTCTTTAAAGTAATCCATATACACTTACAAACCTTTTACTAAATGCATATTTAAGGCACAGAAAACACTGCAAAGCTAATACACTAATACCTGTAATACAGGTAGTCATCAATTTATAATACAAATGGTTGTGTGCAGGGACGTGTGTGATGCATTTGAGAATATTGCAGTGTATCAAATAGATCATAGACTTTGGAATTAGACAACTAAAATTAGAGTTATAGCTCTATTGCCTACTAGCTATATGATATTGACCCAATCGCCCCATTTCCACAAAACCCAAAGCTTTGAAATTCCCATGCTTTGGGTACATGAGGAAGGTTGGAGAAAGTAAACACAGAAGGAGGAACTAGAGAGATGGTAGTTGAATTAATGTGGTGTGATGGTATTAAATGTAGCAGAGAGGTTAAAAGAGGGTGAGGAAAAAGTTGAGATAAAAGCCATCACATTCTGAATTACAATTTAATCAGAATAGAAACTGAGAAGGCTTGCTCCCTGAAGATAAATGAAGTTTAGCTCTTCTTTATAAGGATGTTTTGTATGACAAAATAGCTCATTATAATTGGGAAAAAAAATATTTCCCCAAAGTATTAGGGAAATAGTATTAGATTTGTTAGGGGGCCTGCATTCCAATTTTAGCACAGCCAGTAGCTAGCTTTGTAACTTTGGGCAAATAATTTATCTGGGCCTCATCTGTAAAATGAACTGTTGAGGGAGGAGAAGCATATATGATTACTACTATTACTACCACCAATACATTAATAAATTATCAGCTATTGTTTATTGACCCCTTCGTGCCATGTACTAATTACTTTATCCTTATTTAATGTTTTATCTAAAATTTTGTGATTTAATCAGAAATGCCTCAGAAGCACTAATACTGGAAACGACTGAATTAACCAAGATTATATTTAAAAGTTTTTCCAGTTAATTTTTCGATTTTCCAATTGATTAATTGCTAGGTAGGTTAAAAAAAAAATATTTTCACTCTTGAGTGAATTGTGTGTGTGTTAATGTCTAAGACCTGAACCCTGGCTAGATTTAAAACTTACAAATTCTCATGGGAAATAGCACTTGCATTTTTAGGCATATTGCTTCCACTAAAGACAGACATACTTATTAAGAAACTGAATGAAATATTTCTTTAAAAGAACTCAGTGTCTCAATAAGTCTGCCTAGTGTTTGTCTGCAAGTTTCAGCACGATAATGTCTTCTTGAGTATAAAAATATATCTTAAATTCTCTAGAACAAGGTAAATGTTCTCAGGTTCGACAGAGAGAGAAATTGTTGAAAAATTAAGTGAAACTTTGGCTGCCCTTCAAAAACCTCAAGTTTACCAAATTGTAGATCAATGGACTCAGTTCTTACTAAAACTTCTTTGTACAGTAGGGTCCATGGCATAAGCATGGATGTTCTTTGAGCCATACTTGTGAAAAACAAATCCAATACTCAATTACTTGTTCCACTCTCTTTGATTGCCTGAAATAAGACTATTTATAACATTTTCATTTTCTCTGCTTTCCAAAAATAAATCAAATCTCAGCTCTGCTTATAGAAGCATCTGTTGAAGTGAAAATTCTTTTATTGAAATCATGGGAAAGAGTTAAAAATGCAACCTTCCCCCACTTCTCCTCCCTGCCGCCAATCCTTGTGTTTTTAATATAGCTATCAAAAGAAATATGGCATGTCAGTACCCATGATTATTGCTGATGTCCATGTCTCACTTTGCCCAGCGTTTCAAAGATTTGTTGCCATTATGTTAGGCCAGTGAGAGATTTACAGTATGTGGAAAACAAACAGCTACATTTGCCATACTTAAATAACAGCCTCTCTCTAAACACATCTGTCTTCAGATGCAGATTTTACAAATGAAAGAGGATATTCTGTGGGTTCTTACATTTACTGACCTCTCAGTTGGTTTCAACAAATCGTCTTTAAATAGGTAAGACACCTCCCTGAAGATGAGAAGGAAGGTCAGAGAAAAACTAGAACCACTGCCCTTAGCCATTGTGAGAGAGAGTATAAGAAAAGTGAGCAGTGATTGCTTCGGGCCCAGAAGATAAGGCGCTGAGAACAGTCATGCCATCTTAATAACAACACTCCAAACTGCTGTTAACTGTTAGGGAAATAAAATAAATAGTTGTCGACAGATAAAAGACCAGTTCCTAAGAGCAATGAAGAGTTGTGATTCCTGTTTTCTACTTGTGTTTGGAGATTCTGAGTGGAAGTGAGGCTCGTTTGTACAGAATTGTAAAGGGAGTGTGGCACTGAACATACCCCTTCATATTTCCCATGGAAGATCCTTGCTAAATCATGTATTTTGCTCCTTTCCGAGACAAGCTGGGTTATATTTTAAGTCTTTTGAAATATTTTAACCTTTTTTCCCCCTGGCATTCAGATATCTGCACTATTGTCCTGACTTCATTACTGGTTCTGTCTTCCAAACTCCTACATGCACTCCACATTTTAATGTGTTTAGATTTCTCCAAATACTCTTTGTTTTCCCTCTTGTGTATTTTATTTATGCTACGTCTTCTAGTAGCCATCTTTTACATTTGCCATTGGAGAAATCTTTCCCTTACATTACTATATATAGGCAGGAAGATGGGGAGAGGGAAGGGAGGGAGGAAGTGTGGGAAACAAAGGAGGGAGGAAATGAGATCGTTCTTAAGAAAAGGTGCACCCATAGCTAATACTTGTAATAGATTATAATAGTATTACCATTGCAGGCAGGGAAAAATCCCCACCACCTGTGTCGCCATGACAGTTCCTATAAGGGCTAATTAAGAACAAGGGACTCCCATCTCCCCAGGGGAAGAAGTGGTCAGCAGAGACCCGCCCGGGGCACCCCTAAATCTTGAATATTTTGCACGCTCATTCGAATAAAATCCTAAGCTTCTTTGTTCTTTGGTGCAGTTGCTTTTCTTCTGGGCCTGCCCACTCTCAGGCCATCTTGAGAGTGTACTGTACTATTTCCTTTCTTTTAATAAATCCACTGCTTGCTTGGCTTTTTTGCATTATTCTGTATATCCTGGAATTCCTTCCTGTGCTGATACAACAACCCTTGTTCTCGGTAACAATTAGACCTTATAAAAGATGGACTTTTTTTGTTTGTTTGTTTGTTTGTTTTGTTTGGTGGTATGCCGCAAAGAGACATTTATAGAGAGATGCAGAATTTTCTAATTGACATCTAACTTCCTTTCAAATTATAAGACTTCATAATTTATGATTGCAGAAGCCAAGGAGGAATCCTAGTCAGACAAAGTAAATTTGCTGGGGACCAGAGAAATAGACTGGGCATTTCAGTGCCCAGAGTTCACACTACACACTGTTGGGGAATTATAATTAATTAAAAACATCTCCTTTCAACTTCAAAAAACCTCTCACTCCACAAAGAAGAGAAAGAAAACAATTTTGTTACTGAATAAGCACTGAATCAGAATGTAAAATACAACACAGGCAATCTACTATGAGATAGAAAGATAGAAAGAAAGAAAGAAATCTCACTCTTTTGTATAGCTAAGCAGATATAAATCATTATATACACATTCTCCAGATAAACAATAACTAGTCCTCAAGTAGAAGGACTTGACAACATCACTCGTCAAGCATAGTTTATCCTGTATGCACCGGGTAATTGGGATTAGCATCTATGTTAACTAATTGGCTTTATCCAGAGGAGAAACAAACTTCTCATATCTTTATGACAAGAGGTACTTTTGCAACTTGGCACAAAGCATCCACCAAATTAGGCTCCAGCCCTTCCACAGACACTGGGAGGCAGGGGCACTATAATCCTTGATATTTACATTTCGGAAAGATGGTTCCCAGGTTCTTGAGAAAGGCATTCCTGGGTCTTAAAGCTAGCAAGAGGCCTATTTAACTTTTAAAAAGATTTACATATATTTCAAAGAGACAGAGAATGAACTTACAAGTTTTCTAAAGTAAATTAAAAAAGGGATGGTGTGGGGAAAGAGGTCTCTTCCTTTGTTTTCTTCTTTTTTAAAAAATCACTCCAAGGTTTTAAACTTTCTTTAATATGTAGAAGAGTGATCCTCTCATTCATTGTGCTGTTGCTGTAGATACACATTCAGACATTCTTCACTCTAAAGTGTTTTTCTTTTCTAGTAGTATTTTATACATCAGAATGTTAATTTCTTACTGTAAAATACACATAATGTAAAATTTACTATTTTAACCATTGTAAAGAGTACAATTCAGGGGTATTAAGTACATTCATACTGTTCAACTTTCACCACCAGAATTATTTTTATCTTGCAAAACTGAAACTGTACCCATTAAACAATAATTCCCATAACCCTCTCTCCCCAGCCCCTGGCAACTACCATCCTACTTTCTGTCATGGCTGCTCCCGGGTTGTGAAAGAATTCACAAGGCACAAAGGAATAGAAGTTAGAAAGTTTATTCAAGAAGAAAAGCTCTGGCAGAGAAGCTGCCTGGGGCAGAGTCTAGATAGAGCAGACAACTGCACCAATCTTTAGGTTAACTTTTCTTATATAGGAAAACATAGGTAATTTTCTTAAAGCAGAGGATGTGACATATAGACTGAAGTCATTTGATTGACATGTGAAGGTTGTAAAACTGGTTTCTTTTTGTCCCCCTCCCCCCACCCTGCCTTTTTGTCTTATTGCTTATATCTTCTCCTGCCCTCGACTGGGTTTATTTCATTGGCTCCCTCGTTCTCAGGCCTTTAGGCTCGGCCTGAATTACACCTCTGGCTTTCCTGGGTGTCCAATTTGCAGCTTGCAGTAGATGGTGGGACCTCTCAGCCTTTATAATCACATAAGCCAATTCCTCATAATAAATCTCCTTTTATATCCTATTGCTTCTGTTTCTCTGGAGAACCCTAATACAGGAGGTGACGTTAAACCTTGGTAGAAATCTTTATCAACTGCCTGCAAACACACTCATAGACCTATTGATTTTTTCTTGCACCTAATCATCTTCTGAGATCATAGTGCCGTTAGGGAGAGAAGAAAGGCCAGGAGAGACATCCCTGGTGGAGGAAAAGACAATTGCGTGGCTGGGCTTGCAAGATATTTTCAAAAAGGACTTCAGATACAGCCTCAGTACCAACCACTTCACTTTTTTGAGCTCTAAAAGCACAGGGCCTGTTTCGGACCTGGCACACACACAGCTGTTCAGTACTTATTTCTTAAGTTGAATGACAGGGGTAAGGGTAGGGAGGTGAGAGTAGAAGCTTAAAGACACAGAGCTTCAGGGGCAGGGCATTGCAGGAATGCAGGAACAGGCTATCATGGGGGAAGCTAAGAGCGCCAAACACTGTCTCCCTCAGCTACTTTACTTTGATCACACTGAGCTTAGTTCAAAAACTGGGACTTGATAGAAAATGCAAGCATTGTATTCAGATTCTACCATAAAAGATATTTATTGTGGCTTTCTATTAAAACAACTTGGAGTCTGACACTCAGAGGAGCAGACTATTCCTTTAAAAATATTTCTGAGTTATAATTTCTAGATGGAGGAAATGCACCGTACAAAATACTTAAGAATTTTATGATTCTCAGTGATTGAACATAGTATGCTCAGCTTATGGTGGCAGTTCTGCTGGTAGTGATAGCTTGAATATTTTATTAATGGTCATTACGTTGAGTGTTGGTTTCTTCAGGATTATTAAAATCCTTTGTTTAGCTATTTTGTTTCTGCTTTATTCTCTCCTGAACCTGTCTTTTGGAAAACCATTGACTATAGCACCACATGGGCCAATACTTTAAGGAAACAACTTGAGCATTCAAAATGTTTTTTAGCCACATATAACACATTTAAAGAAACAGAAGAGTTCTTCAGTGCTATGTCAAATTACATCATGGGACAGGAAGAAATTATGTTTCTTCTATAATGAGTCTTTTGGTAGCCTGAACTCTAGTAATTTCTTTTAGAACTCCATATTGAAATAAGAGTTGGTTGTCATACTTGTATAATGCGTGAAGTTATTACCTTTTACTTTTTAAACTGTATATTCCAATTAAAGGTGAATATTTCCTTTTTTCTTGCTTTAAATGAATTAAGGAATTGTATGCTTGTCTTCCAATGTATTTTCCTTTTCATTTGTACTGGGTCTTTAGACTGGGATTGGAAGTACATGAACCTTGTTCAAGTGATGGAGACAATGAAGGAGATTAACATTGTATTTTGCTTTTAACTACATATCTTACCTTTATCATCCTGCCTTGGAAACTAAAGGGGAGAGAATAAAAAGAAACATAAAAAATAAGATCAGTTATATTTTCACAAGCATGTCTTAATAACTGGGTTGTGTAGGAAGGAACTAAATCTGAACAACAGAGACCTAAGTCTGAGATGCAAGATGCAGTTTTAAGGGTACGTAGCAATCTAAGTGTCCTTAGTTCTAAGGAATTTAGGTTATAGATCTCAGACGACTTACTTTACTCTATTCTCATGGAAAATTGACAGTGTGTGGAAAAATATGTCCCTATATGCTAATAAATTGTGAGGAACTCACCAGGAGAATGTCAGGGTCAGCTCTTCAGTTGTTTTCTTGAGGTAATTAGAATCTTTCTCTTAGTGGACTAATACCAATAGAATATGTTTTAATGAAATATATGAAAAAAATGATATTTATGATTTGAGATACTACCTATTATGTACACCTATATGCAGCAGCTTAGTCCTTTCTAAGTGTCTTTTGTTACTTTTTCATATTTACAGATTTAATATAAATAAAATTTGAATGCAATTCAGCTAATTACTGTGATCTATGTGACAGGTTCTGTCTGTTTAGATTATAGTAAGTATAGAATGCTGCTTGTACCGTGTTTCCCGGAAAACAAGACCTAGCCGGACCATCAGCTCTAATGCATCTTTTGGAGCAAAAATTAAGATAAGACCCAGTCTTATTTTACTACAATATAAGACCCAGTATGGTATAATATAATATAATATAATATAATATAATATAATATAATATAATATAATATAATATAATATAATAACATAATACTACAATACAATACAATACAATACAATACAATACAATACAATACAATACAATATAATACCGGGTCTTATTTTACTATAATATAAGACCTGGTCTTATATAATATAAAATTTAAGACTGGATCTTATATTAATTTTTGCTCCAAAAGATGCATTAGAGCTGCTTGTCCAGCTAGGTCTTATTTTTGGGGAAACAGGGTTGTTTAAATAATTTATTTGCAATAAACCTTAAAGGTATTGATTTTTTTTTTCAGACAGTTTATAGGGAATATGATTTAATCTATCAGACCCTCAGATATATAGATATATAGATATATGTGTGTCTATATCTATCTATCTATCTATCTATCTATCTATCTATCTATCTATCTATCTATCTATCTATCTTCCCACTCAACAAATATTTATGGAGCACTTACTTCTGTAATGTTCGAGGTACTGATGATAGAGCTATAAACAAGACAGACAGTGTCCCTGCTTTTGTAGAACTTACAGTCTCGTCACGTGGGAAGGCACAGGATAAACAAATATACCAAATAAAATGTCAGATAATTTTAAATGCTATAAAGAAATAAAAGCAAGGTGATGGTGAGTGACCCTTTCAGAATGAGAAGGGCCGGTGGAGGTTAGCTAGCTATTTGGTCATGATGTTCAGAGAAGGCATGTCTATGGAGGTGACATTTGAATCAGCACCAGAAAGACGAGAAGGGGATGGCCATGTGAAAACTAGGGAGGTGATAATAAGGGCAAAAGCCCTGAGGTGGGAGTGAACTGGTGTGATTTAGGGGGGCAGAGGTGTAATGAGGGAGGGCAGGCTTGCCCGCTGAGGTCTTATTGGCTGTGGTACAGTGTACGTGCATGTGTAAGTGTGGGTAGTGTTTTCTAAGGCTTTCCAAACAATCTCCTAATGTCACTAACTACGTGAACATCATGCATGTTCAAATTGCATTTTAATGTCTATCTGTGCTCTAATATTCAATAAAAATTGAGTTACTGCGCCGACTGCTTCTTCATAGAGCACTGTAATTATATTGTCACTAAAAAAGAATATTTTCCTAATTTCTTTCTTGAATTGACTTTTTTAAAAATAAAAAATATTTTCCTCTTCCCAAACCATTTTGTAGGCTATAAAAAAATTCATAGGCTTCTTGAAGAAAAAAACAAACAAATAAACAATGTCTATTATATGTTCTTGGATACTGAACATAAATTACTTTAGAATTTGTGCTTAAATTTTTTTCTATGACTGTCCTTCCCTTTATTTTACATTTTTGAAGGAGAACATAGAGCTTCAAAGCATTTTAATTCACAAACTGCATAATTACCATTTAATTTTATCACATATAAATAAGGTAAAGGCATATATACCCCATTTTTAGAAAAAAATTGAGTCATCAAAGGTAAATGGTGTTCTTAAATAAAGCAAATAATAAGCTTTTATGCTTTGCCTTAATATTATAGATCATAATTAAATTACATGTTTTTAATTTATATTGTCTTGAATACACAAGGAAAAGAGATTCATCCCTTCCGTTTGCTTCAGGGTGTGTGTGTGTGTGTGTGTGTGTGTGTGTGTGTGTGTGTATGTGTGTGTGCGCGTGCATGTGTGCGAGACAGACCTAATATACTAGATATTAGGTAGTATATCTATATATCAGATAAAATATATATTTTATCTAAAGGTCTTTTTCCATGATATTGTAAGTGTATGAAAATAGTGTAATATTTATTGCACTTAAAAAATCAACTTTGTTTAGCTTGATGGTTAATGAAACACTCTCAAATATGGTATCTCATGTAATCCTTAACACCAACTCTGGAAAGAATATTGAGGCGGACATTGCTAGTTACCTATTCATTCCATTCTCCCCTTTTTTACTATAATCACCCCAATTTTGACTGGGCTGGCAATGTGTCTTGCCTTAAAAACCTACATTTCCTAACCTTTGACATAATTTTAGCCAATGAAATATCGTGTTTCCCAGAAAATAAAACCACGTCTTATATTAATTTTTGCTCCAAAAGATGCATTAGGGCTTATGTTCAAGGGATGTCATCCTGAAAAATCATGCTAGGGCTTATTTTCCGGTTAGGTCTTATTTTCAGGTAAACATGGTATAAGCAGAAGTCTTAGTTGGATCTGGAGAGTTTTGTCTCTTCCAGTAAAGCCTCTGCTCTGTTCTCTTTCTCTTCACCGGCCTCCCTTCTTTCCTTTATCACAGACACATTGTTAGAGCTGTCACAGATTTCTTGAGACCAGAGGGAAAGGCCAAGAGGATGCTAGTAACCATGACCCTTGCATCTTAAATCACCAAACCAAGTCCAGCAACTTCACACTCCTGGACTCCTTGTTTTGTGAAAACAACCCCCGCAGTTTATCTGCAATCCATTACTAATAAAAATATATTACTAGTACTCTCATGTTAGAGTTCCAGTAATTTGATTAAGAGCACATAGAATATAAGTGGCAGTCTTTGAGACTTGAACATCTATTACTCTGTAGCATACACTGTTTTTCCCTGTTCTACGTTGTCTAATTAGAAACCGTGTCTAATTAGATTGGAATATTTTCCAGAGCAGAGACTAACATTCCTGATACAGTTCACCTGATACAATAATGGGATGTGACAGATTAGGGGTCAAGGTACCAATCATACTTGTATGCAGAAGTAGCAGATAAATCAATTTTTGTTGTCACTGTCTCTCTGCTGTGGACAGCTACTACCAGCCACCAGTCAGACAAACCATAGCTGGCCTTTCTACCCTCAAACTCCAGATTTCTAATTAAAATTGTAGAAATTAGAAGTTGTAGTCATTCATTATAACCAAAATTATTGAAGGCCACGCACTGGGCAAGGTGGTGGTACTAGAAATATTAATGGATTCTTACTACAGTACATATATATGTAGGTGGCCTCCCTCCTCTGTTTGTCATGCCAGACATCAACATATCACAACACTTTGGCATCTTTTGCCCTATAGCAAGGGTTCAACAAATTTTCAGTGTGATTAAAATCAAAACGTGAATATTTTCTGGAGAACTGGCTCTATTGTTGTAATATAATTTGACACGTCAATGGCTGTTAAATCTATGTCTTTAGACCCACAATTATGCTGTTATTTGGGCAAAAGCAATTATGCATGCAAGTAGCTGCAGCTGTGTACAAAATAGCCTGAAATTACGCACTGCCCCTATCAGAGCTCTTTGCCTCACTTCTATGGGAGAGTGATCCTGAGATTCAGAACAGCATAACACAGATCTTTAAACAGGAAATGAATTATCATGCCACGGAAAACACTGTCGGAATGTTCATGTCTATTCTTCCAATCTGCATTAGACAATTTGGGTTCCAAGTTTCCAGAGAACTTCGGACCTTTCATATCACAAGCAATCAACAAATAAGTAAAATCTCTAAACAGTGAATAATTAGTCACATTTTACTGCTATCATTTCGGTCAAGAGTGAATTCCTGAGTTTGACTGTCAAGGTGCCTCATCCTACTGGGGATCTTCTTACCTCTAAGCTGTTTTATCTGTATAAGGAACTGACATCAGTTCACATTTTCCCCAGTAGTTTGCAGCAAATCATATTCACTTTAAGTTATTCCTCCACATTGTTCTATGTGCATGCAAATTAGTAATCTGAGAATGTGAATGTAATTAAAAAATGCTCTCTAATGAGCGTGGAAGGAAAAACCTTCCAGACATCATCTTTTTTCCCTGTAGATACAGTTGACTGCAGTGTAAGGTGTTTGCACATTTTCCAAAGCAGTATCATTCTGCTGTGTATTTTACAGATAGGCCTGCTGTTCCCTGTTCCAGAGGACTGTACTAAATCAGAAATGTCTGCTTTATTGAATATATTTTGCACTATAGCCTTGCATCGTGTTTCCTATTCCTGCCTTGAACCATAAACATCTTAAAGACTAACATCACTTTGTTTCACTTGTTCACCGGGTAACTGTATCTGATAACTAAATGAAACATAACTGAAGAATTTATTTCTTGAGTCTTGTTAGTATTCCGAATCCCATAAATACACTTCTCTAAATAATAGAATCTATTCTAATGTATGGCATGGAAGCTCTGTTGGATTTGATGGTGTGTAGAAATAGAGATTTCAATTCCGTGTACAAGGTACACAAATCTGGAGGAGAAAGAAATTAGCTTACTAACACTTTTCTGGCCAGAAAAGTGAAAAAATTACAGGCCAAATCACAGTAAACTGGCTGAAGGATTTTCTTCTCCAAAACAGTATAATATGAAATTGCTACGGAAGTCTTACTCTAAAGTATCAAATCTTTTCTACATGACTCTAAATATCTATACACACATCAGATATTGCAAATGGGATATATGCAGTGTGTGCCAAAATATGTATACACATTTTTAGAAAGGAAAATACTATTAAAATTGTAATACTTGATATGCAAGGATGGACAATTAAGTTCGCGAACTCATCCTAGAAAAAGTGCTACATACCTCATTGCTGAATATCACTAGGGTCACCTTTAAAGTACTCCCCTTGGGAAGCTATGCACCATTGCCCGTGCCTAGACCACCCTTTAAAGCAATTTTAGAACTCTTTTTCTGGAATGGCCATCAGAGCTGTTGTTGTATTACCCTTGATGTCCTGAATGTCATCAAAATGTCTTCCTTTCAATATTTGCTTTATCTTCGAGTAAAGAAAGAAGTCATTGGGGGCCAGATCAGGTGAGTAGGGAGGGTGTTCCAATATGGCTATTTGTTTAGTGGCTAAAAACTCCCTCACAGAAAGTGCTGTGTGAGCTGGTGCATTGTCGTGATGCAAGAGCCATGAATTGTTTCATACAGCATTTTCAGCACTTCCAAATAGTAAACTTGGTTAACTTTTTGTCCAGTTGGTACAAATTCATAATGAATAATCCCTCTGATATCAAAAAAGGTTAGCAACATCGTTGCAATAAGTTCATGAACTTAATTGTCAGACCTCGTATACTGATAACAAAAGATGAATACAAGTCACGTTTGACTTCTGCAATTACAAGAGGTGCTCAAAGCGTTTACCATCAGCATCCAGACACATCTGATTACAGCGAACTACTGCTTGAGCAATGTTGACCAAAGTGTGCACTTTTATACATTGTTTTGATACCCCCGGTATATTGTTATTCTGGGCAATTTCTGCAGTTAGAGAAGACCTTCCTTTTTATAGAGAATGAATTTTAGGCTTCTCTGCAAGTACAAAGTCTAGGAATACTATCTTTCTCTGTGGAGGCTTTCAGTAAGGACTGAACTGCAAGAGGTTGGCAAGAGGAACGCACTGATGGACAGTGGACATTCACCATGGGCTGCCTTCAGCCCTGGCTCATGAGTCTGTGTTGTCACAGAGGCACTATAGGAGGCAGCTGAAACCAGCAAGATAGGTATTGATTGGCTGGATGACCTTGGGCGTTTGTTTGCTAAAGTTGTTGAATTTGTAAAGAGTTAAAAGAATGGCCTTCCTCCTTAAAAGAAGAAAACCTGTCTGCATCTCCAGGTACCTCTTGGAGCCTTTCTGGTTCCAGGAGTCAGATTTTGGGCACATTTGAAACTACAAACTGGAAACTGCAAATCAGTCCTCCCCTGTCCCTTTGGTGGTGGTAGCGACACGAATGTGAGCAAACCTGTGAAATAAAGTATGTAAATAACCTACACGGTGGTAATATAAGATCCCTAATGGGTAAAAAATAAGTTGAGCTTTAGGTGAAAGTACACATGTGTCTATTGTGACTTTTGTTTTTAAATGACAAGGCCTTCAGCACTTGGTTGTGCCTATTTCGATCTAGCCCCAGTCCTATCTAATCATGATCACATATGGGGGACAAAGCATTTAGGTGGAATCCATATTCTTTGTGCCAAACTACCTCTGACTTGCAACTGTTTGATTTTATTTTAGATTTTGTTTTGAGGGCAGTGTATGGTGTGACAGTTAATATTTTTGAGCAGATGAGTGACGGGATCAGAAAAGGCCTGTTAGGAACATTAATCTGATGATTGATTGTAAGATGCGTGGGAAGACAGGTTCAGTCTGTGAGATGATTTAGGAGGTTAAGAGAGAAGAATATAATATCAGTTGTCTACCCCTTTAGGCAAATTTAAATCAATGCTTTCTGTTTCCAGAACATGCTAATTCAATTCATTTATTTACCTAAAATACCATATCTGTTTTCAAAAACAAATATGAGACAGGTTACTTTTATATTACATATAAAAGTAGATATACAAAAAGACCATGAAAATAAAAGAGCAAGAGTCATTTAAGCAAGATCTCGTTTAAGAAAGCATCATGTTTAGTCATCTTGCTGCATACCACACGGGTTGGCACCCAAGTACTCAATTAATGTTGCCTGAATTAATGGAGAGTGAAGTGATAATTGATAATTGGGTCAGAAAAAATAGCATCTGGGATATAGGTCCCCCCCCAACCTTGTGCCTTTGAACACTAAATTTAACTTTCAGTTTATTGGCAGCTAAAGGCAAACCTAAATTACAAGTTCCTTGATATCTTTAGAAAATACAGAAGATTTTTCTATGTTTTTCTAAGGGGCAGTTTATTGAATTTTTTTTTTTATATGAAGGACATGGACAACATCTTCAACAGCAATTTCACGAGGCAGAAATGTTTGTCATACTGCTGTTCCTTATATCGACCCCTGGTAAAGGAAAGGCATAATATTAAATTATAGTTCTGTGAAGAAATTTCTGTGGCTGAGTGAGAGTTGAAGGAAGTTATTTGGTATAGCTGAGTACTAAAGAAGGAATCTCAAAAATGATGACTGTGTTTTGGCATAGTTATTAACATACAGTTTTTTTGTTTCTTTTTTTATGATAGTGCTATAATTGGTAAACAAGTTCAGTTGCTCTTTCAGGCATCTTTTCTTATTTGACAAAGCAAGGGGATATACGAGGTCAGACAATTAAGTTCGTGAACTCATCTTAGAAAAAGTACTACTTACCTTATTGCTGAATATCACTAAGGTCATCTTTGAAGTACTCCCATTGGGAAGCTATGCACCTACACCAGTGCCTAGTCTACCCTTCAAAGCAATTTTGGAACTCTTTTTCTGGAATGGCCATCAAAGCTGTCATCATCATATTACCCTTGGTGTTCTGAATGTCATCAAAATGTCTTCCTTTCAATATTTCCTTTCTCTTCAGGTGAAGAAAAAAGTCAAGTGAGTAGGGCATGTGTTCCAATACAGTTATTTGTTTAGTGGCTAAAAACTCCCTCACAGGCAGTGCCGTGTGAGCTGGTGCATTGTCGCGATGCAAGAGCCATGGATTGTTGGCGAAAAGTTCAGGTCATCTAACTTTTTCATGCAGCCTTTTCAGCACTTCTGAATAGTAAACTTGGTTAACTATTTGTCCAGTTGGTACAAGTTCATAATGAATAATCCCTCTGATAGCAAAAAAGGTTAGCAACATCGTTGCAACAAGTTCGCGAACTTAAGTGTCAGACCTCATGTATTCAGTTCACCTAAAAAAAGTCATACAGCAAACGTTTATTTTTTGGCAGCAAAACCGTGTGTTTTTTTTTTTTTCTCATACAGAATCTTCAGCCTAATATACAAAATGGATGAAATCTGATCTGCTTTGGTTGACAATGTGTGAGTGAGAGAGAGTGGAGAGAGCCACATTTCTGAATTTCCCACCACCATCAAAGCTCTTATGATACCTCTGTGGAATGTCAGGGCTCTGTGGAACCATTTTCCAACCTCTTTCTAAAAACTTTAGAAAGTTGCCTAGGTCTGTGTCTTACGCCTTTTTCTCCACCATTTATTGGACCTCAATTTGAACTCTCAAGAGCCAATTTCTGTTCATGCTGATTCTTAAGAAATTGCAACAAAGAACCTGAAGGAATATTGCTGGGATTTATATCAAGAACGTGGAGTGGATTCATGAATGTTTTTGTCTTAGAATCAAAAGCAAATTATATCTGTATGTTTGTGCTAAGGTCTAGCTCAGGATCAGGCTGAGGGCATATCCACTCCAGCTGAAGTGTACGAAATAGGTATGGTCTAGAAAATAATTCTGTGTGTTCCTAAGAGTAGAATGTCAGGTAATGGGTCAAAGAAAATATAAATTTGAAAGACTATCAGTTGGGATGTCTACATAATCCATGAATACCTTAACAGGGAGAGCCCAGCATATACATTAAAACACATTTGATCTTTTATTGGAGAGGGGGCTGCTATTTGGTATTAGAAAGAATGTTTTCTAACTCAGTATATCATTTAACTAAGAAAAAGCCGTCTAATATTAACCAAGATTAGTGAAACCCTCTTGTCTCTATTTTGTCTAGTGGTCATATTTTGAAAAAGGACCCAAACTTTACCAAGAGTCACTCTCTAGATCTCAGGCTCTGTATAAACCAATGGAGTTTGGGAGTTTTAAAGCTCCCCAAAGATTATCAGGTCAGAGTCTGAATCTGATTTTTTTTTTTTTTTGGTACTGTGACATCCTAAAGATTTTTAGTCTTTATATAGATATATTCAGAGAACTCTCAGGATTATGGAAAAGGCAGCCCTTTGTCTCTTAAAGCCTTGGATCATGCTTCTACATGTAACTGGATGTTGAGTGGCACTTTTCCTGTTGCCTGGGATATATGAACTAGATCTCAAAGCTAAGAACAGAGAGGTTAAACCTCCCACATTTAAGAGAGTCCCTATATTTGGGAAGCTAAGGGACAGAAGCCTTGCTATCCCAAATCTCCAGTGTACTGGCCCCCCAGTTCCAGTGTACAAAAGAAGATGGGCTGAGCTTTGCACACACAGAAGGGGGAGCTTTGCGGCACACAGAGTATCAGCGTTAGGTGGACAGTGCTTAGATAGTGGGTGGGGGAATTATGCCAAGCAGAAGAAAGTTGCTTCAAGGTGAAATGAGGGGGACTCCAAAAAAATTTCTCATGGAAACTGAGGGGTGCCTGCAAGAAGGGGAAATGTCATTCCTTGCTAAATTTGGGAAAGGGTTTGTTGGTGTATCCCTGTCCTTATATCAGCAGGAGAAAGGAAAACTGTAGTGAAATATTAGGTCAGATTGGAGGAGAAGAGGGAATAGCCTTCATTCCTGCTTTTGCACATGGCAAGGAAAGAAGCATGAATTTCTCTTTGGTCACATAGATACCAAAAAGTAGTTGGGCTTACGCTGTTTTCCTATATCCCACAGAGTACGAGGGCCCTTCTCACAGCAAAGGGCTTTGGGCTGTACCACTGGTGGTAGGAGTTGAGGGTGGGCCAGTAAAGAGGTCACACTGGAACTGAACTTCATTTTGTCAAGGGACTGTACAATGAGGATGCCTTGCAGAGTCAGCTAAGAATTCATACACGGGCCTTACAAGAGACTGAGGAGTTGGAAATTTGTTCCAGATTGGGCTTCCATGGCCAACCAGTGGTAGCCAGTAATGCCTTACATTCAGGTATGAGACCGTTGTTCCTTTCATCTGAAGAGACAGAGACAGCAGGGTAGGGGATGTCTCAGAGGGAGACCACTGATGTTCACTCTAAGGTGAAGGAAGAAGAAGAGTAAAAGAATATTTTGTTGTGAACTCCTTTCAGGTTACTTCTACCAGAAACTGAGTAGTGACGGGAGAGGGAAAAGCTTTGAGTCTGATATGAGATTGGAAATCAGACTGGACAAGCTATTAAAACAAAAGGTGATTAAGCAGTTATGGAGTCTGCCCAGGATTCTGTTAAATGACCAGCCACAATGGGGAAGGGAAGAGCCACTTAGGAGGCTTGAAAACATCATTTTAAGCTTATACCCCATGGAGAAGAGGCTTTTAAGTAAACCGGTATATGTAGTTGATGATTTACTAACACTCCAGGTGGAATATCAAGGCCAAGGCCATCTATCTGGCTGAGGCATAACTACCAGACCAATATTTTATGAAATGAGAAAATAGTCCTCCTTGACCAGTCCATATTGAGAGGGCAGTGGCTTAATGAGAAGACTGCCAGCCATGTGGTGATGACATCCTATGGCATTGCATGTAGGTGGGGCTCTACTAGAGGCTCTGGGATACTGCTTTAAATGATGTCAAATTTTAGGGGTCTCTCCTTTGGGGATAATCTTAGTGTATATTTTAAATTTTAAATTAAAAAGAAACAAATCCAGGATACCTTGAGATGTAAAGGGTTAGTCTTTTTCTTCTTGATTCTGTATCTAAAATAATAGCACACATTTATATATTACCACAATGGCAACAGCTCTCTTTTTAGGTTCTTTTTCTTAATTTTTTCCTATAAATGTCCAACCAGATCTGATCTGGACTTTTCTTTTTCCTTTTTTCTTTTCTTTTTTTGTGGGGGAGGGATAGGGTCATTCCTTCATAGGGCTTTGGTGATCTTACCTTTTTTTGTTGAGCTCTCCTAAACACAAGTGATTGGCAGGAATGAAACCCAGGTATGACTGCATGCTTCAATAAAGGTGGTTCCAGAGGCAGGCCTCTTTCTACTTTTTAGAAGTAACAATATTAAACATGAAGCTGGCTTAATTTTGAATTTTCTAAGAGATATTTCTTACAGGAACTTGGCTAGCATCTCATTCTCTCCATATTGAAATATACCTGGTAGAGAAGGACACAGACTCCTTACTTAAGAACAATGGACAGCAGTCACAGTTTGCCAGTTCCATTTGTTTCCCACAGGAGAAAGAAAAAAACAAACAATCAATTATGATAAACATAAGGGAGCTCTAGAACTTCTTTAAAGGATAATTTGACCACGGGTCTCCAAGAAACAGATACCATCAGGAGGAGACTTGGTGAATGAGGTTGTAGGGGCAGACGGGGACAATTCTTACTAGGTTATGAGTAGATGTGTCAGGGCTGCTGGCTGCTCGTGTACTATACTCATCCAGGTAGCACCCTTCACGTAGACCATATGAAAGGCATGTGCTGGAATTGTGCAGTATGGTGGCTCTAGGTGTGTTACTTGAGACAGATTTTACGGATAAAAAAAATGTTCCTAGTCCGGTAGTCTTTGGGCTGGTCAGATTCTCTGAGAATTTCAGCAGGTAAAAAATTCCCTTATATGATTAGTTCTAAGGTCTAAGTTCTGTATACTGATCACTTGCCTTGATAGAAGGTCAGGCATGCCTTTGGCAATACCTGGTTCTTTCCTAAGTAAATTTGCAAATGAAATTAGGAGACTTTTGTCAGATGACCAGTCATGTATGGAAGAGTCTTTTGCAAAAGGGGCTTAGTATTTTCAGGGAGGTAAAGAAGTCTGTGAGTCTTAGAGGACTGTGGGATTATGCAAGAGGGGAGTGGGAGGTAATTGAACATGGTGTAGCCATCTCTTCTTGAAAAACATTGTGAGGCACAATTTTATTGTAATTACTTAATTAATTTTAATTAATTAATTTTAATTAACTTTAATTAATCAATAATTAATTTTTAGGTACCATTGTAAACTGTGTCAACCGGTTAAGTTTCTTTAAGAACAAAGTAATTTGGAAAGGCAGACTTAGAGGGATTGTATGGCAAGTGGTCTCTTGCACTGGAATGCCTGGTTTTAAATCCCAGCCAAGCCCTTATTCACAGTATAACTTTGAACGTGTTCCTTGACCTCTTATGTGCTTCCCTTGTCTCCACTGGAAAATGGAGATACTAGTAGTACTTATATACTAGGGTGTCATAAGGATTAAAGATGTTGGTCCCCATGACTGGTTAAGCCATTGCCAGGAAATATAGTTACAATTCAATAAATGATAACCATTTAAAAAATTATCTCAAGCTCTCTGCCTTGAGCAAAGGGTGGATCTGTTTAATTGGATTTCTTTGAAAATCCACCTAAATGTAAAGGGGATTATAATAATTTAATGAGAGACATGCCTTCTTCTAGCCAATGTCAGGTGGAGCTTGAGGTGGAACTGAAGAATTTTATTGAAAGGTCTGACTTGGGTAGAACTTTTCTCCTACTTTCTTCTCAGCTGTTGTGCAATATTGGGTAGTCAGGCAAGGGAGACAATGTGAATTTTCACTGTGGTGTGTCTTCAGTTAGGCTCCAAATTGTTCTGGGGACATAACTGTGCCATGATCTGAAACATGATGCAATATAGTGAAAGGAGTGTAGGAGTTGGGAGACTGAGAGACAAAGCTGGCGTTCTTGGCCTGCTGCTTACCAGTGTGCACCTCTGCATAATAATAACAGAGCCACCACTGGCCACAGACTGTCTCAGTCAGTTTTTATATGGTATTTCTAATTCTCATCCCATTTAACCCTTGTGATTTTCATTTATTCAACAAATGTTAATAGAGGGCCTAGCGTGGGCCAGGCAGGGCACTAGAGGAGTGGACAGTGTACCAGGCTCTGGTAGATATTATTTTTCCCTTCTTTTCACATGCCAGAATTGGCTCAGATAGGTTAAATAAGTTAAATCCCTAAGGTCACAGGCTTATAAAATGCAAGTCACTTAGCCTTTATGAGCCTCAGTTCATTCTCTTATAAAAAAGGGGACAATAATACCTACCAGTAGCCAACACAGGGAGATAAAAATGCCTCTTTCGTTGGGTAGTGAAGATAACATGTAGAGCCTGGCACTCAGTAAGTGGCTGATAATAATAGAAACAACAGTAATCTAGTGTGAAGGCCAGTTTCAATGCATTTCCATAGGAAAACTTAGTTTATGAGACTCCTAAGTTACCAGGATCAGTGATGAGCGTGGCCCCGTCAATCTACCTTGGCTGAGTTCAGTGCTTAGCGAGGCTTGCTGAGGAGTCCCTTTAAGGATATCGGAAAGGTCTGTGCAGAATGAACTATATAAAATAAGCAATCAGTTTCTCCTGTTTGGGGCGGGGCTTTCCTCAAAATTGCTTTGCTTATATTGTCTCTTGCTGTTTACAGTTAAAAAATTTTAAGAAGCAGATAATAGAAAGCCAAATCAAAGATTATTCATGGAAAAAGACAAAACCATTAAACTGCACTACACAGTAGAATGTGAATATTGAAACAACAGTCAAGGGGCCAGGCCGCTTTATTTTTTGTTGTTTGAATGTCGCGAATAACAAGTCTCAGGTTTATCCTCAAAGCAGGGAGCAGAGACATGGAAGATTTCAGGTAAAGCTTCTGAAAGCTGAGGCTAGGTGAGAGCCCATGCAACAGCACCAGGCACTGGACCCTTCCGGGCAGCCACCAACAATGTTGAGCCGCTTCAGAAAAAAGCATACCTGTTGGCTGAGGTAAGCCCCATGCCTGCAACATTCCTGGTCAGGCTAAACAAACATGCGGGTCCCAGAACTCAGCATTCTCTCTGAAATTTCCATCTCCAGAGATGCGTAGGGACTTGAACCCTCTCTTCTGAAATGAAGACCTTTGTTCATGGTTAAAGGAATGTCAGGCATCTATGATCAGGTTGGTGACGTGGGGCAATTAATTTCGCTTCTCTGAGACTGTTTTCCAAAACTGTAAAGCAGGAATGATTAAAATCTACCAGGAGAAGCTGATCATGAAAAAATGTGAATAGAGGTCCATCCCTGATATCCACCCATCAGGGGTCCATCTGTCCTCTCTACAGTCAAGGCTGTTTTCCCTCAGCCCCATGTGCTAACTTTTTGATCTGATATGAACAGTGCCTATAGTCTTTGATCAGCTAGTTTCTCAGATTTCCCTGTTGCTACAGGAAATCACCCATTTCTGACAGCACTAGTACACAGTTGGCACTGGGAAATTGATTGGAGTATGAACTGGGCACCACTCTAGGCTGGCTGAAAGCATGTGGTTAGGGTGTCTATTGGAGAAACAAAGTAGATGGATTGAGTGGAAGCAGACATTGAGACAGAGCTTGAGGTGAGGGTACCGGATATTTATTAGGGATCAACACCTGTGAAGGTAAATAGGTTTGCGTGAGGGGAGAGGTTGAATTGTGATATAGAATTGACAAAGCCTTGCTCCCTGGTAATGACCTCTGGAGTAAGTATTGTTCATCAGAGTTGTCCTGCATTGGCCAAACTGTCTATATACCCACCCTGCTTGAATACCAGATTTGGGTGGCACCGGAAGGGCTTGAGCTCTGGTGAGGCAGTGTTCTGCAGCTGAGGGGAAGCTAAAGAAGCTGGTAGCCAAAGCTGTTCTCTGTTTTTGGGCAGGAGGACGTCCTTCTTTGAACGTCTACCACAACATTCTTTAATGAAGAAAACCACCACTCCTGTTGCAGACACTCTCACAAAACCATTTATAATCTGCAGACGTGGGCTTGCAGAGGCTGGGATAAAAATTTAATCCCACAACTAAATAATAGGAAACTGCTAAAATATTTACAGTAAAATCTGCCAAGTTCCCAGGACAAATCTCTTCATAAAACACATTTACCCAAGAGCACATCGTGCTCTGGGGAAATAAAATACACAGTGCTGCTCTGGTATTGTCTTTCTAAAGTCTTTATATTAAGAAATACAAATAAACAATAATAAATGACAGTGTCCTCTCTCTCCATCTTTCCTCCTGCTGTTTAAAAGAAAGGAAAACCAATATTTATTGAGTACCCACAATGTAGTGAAGAGATAATTGGATTGGGGGTTAGGAGACTTTGTTTTAGTCCAGGGTCAGTCACTGTGTGACCTTGGGCAAGTCACTCCTCAAATCCAAACGTCAATTATCTTGTCTGTGTAATGAGGAAATGGGCTAGATCCTTTCCAGTTCTGATATGTTTGTTATGACTTTTAAATAATAAGAAAGCCTTTCCCCAAAGTGTTGGTTCCTCAGTCTATTTACGACATGCTATGTGATAAAGCATTTTATGACATGCTATGTTTCAAGCAATGCTTGGTAATAAGTTGTATGTGATGGGTCACGTAGCCTATGGGTCACTGGGAGAAATGCTTCTCTGATATTGACGTTGGCTAACATACTGCTCCTCCCATTCCCAACCAAGAGAAGACATACCAATGGATTCTTTGAATTGCTATGTTTAATTTTATATTAAATCAATGTGTGAACTATAAAATCGTATGCATAATCTTCATATTTTATCATAAAATTTTATATTTTATTTTTCCAGTAAGAACAATTTTTAGTGCTGATACTCTGGGGTAGAATGTTATAGTTTATCCCACTTCTTTGTAAATGACAATCCCTAAATAGGGGAAATGAATCCTACAAGATACTTAAGAATTTTATGACACTCAGTAATTCAGTAAAGAGTACTCATTGTACAGTATTGGATGCATTGGTTATGATAGCACCAAGTAATCAAACTAATGACTATCTTCCTCATTAGTTACTTCAGGAGTGTTAAAACACATTTGCTTGCTTATTTGCATTTATTTTATTTTCCCACATCCACCTTTTAACAAGTGATTGACAAGACCTCTGCCTAAGTTGGTATTAAAGATCAACAGCTTTGGGAGCTTTCCCCCTCCTCCATCGCCTGCCATTTTAACCACATCTAACAATTTCATACAATCATATGATTTCTTCATTTGTATGTTGAGTTACTCCATGGGCAAGGACAGAAATTATTTTTTTCACCTTATTGCTCATCTTTGGGTGGCATGAAATCTATGAATTCTTTTGGCACTTATTATTGAATTAAAGATTGCAAGCATGTTTAAAATGGAAAGGTCACACCTCTTCTGAAAAAGGTTATTTTACATTAAAATAAACATTTGGTTTCCATTGCTTTAGATGTCTTAAATGCTGCACTGAACTGGAAAGAGGATGTGAAACAGACATTTGGTTGTACCAGGGGAAGCCAAACTTTGCTGAGCTCTGCATATGCACTCAAAGGCTGCATTTAATTGGTGTGCAGTGGAGTGTAGCAAGGCAACCCTCCTACTGCAGCAGCCATCATCCAAATAGGCTCTCAAAGCCTGCACAGTTCAGTGTCTTCTGTTGGTCTGTCAACTGAGACCTGAAGTGCCAGTGACCATGTATTTATCATTCATTCATCGGATGTTGATTGTGCACCTGTTATGTGTCTGGCATTGTTCTAGGAACTAGAGCTACAGTATCACACAAAAGTTCCTGTTCTTGTGAAACTTATATTCCACAGGGGGCAGAAAACAGAACATAAGCAAACAAGTATTGTAAATGGTATGTCAAGTGATAATAAGTGCCTTGGAGAAAATAAAGAAGGGTAGGGGAATAAGGAATGAGGTAGGAGCTGGTATGCAATTTTAAATACTGTGGTCAGGAAAGACCTCACAGAGGAGACAGCATTTGAGGCACAGACTTAAAAGATACATGGGAGTTTGTGATGTGGAATCTGGGGGAAGAAATAAGCAGGGAGAGGGAATAAGCAGTATAGAGGTCAAGAGGTACATCAAGGAGGCCAGTGTAGCTAGATCCATGGGGAGGGATTGCAAAGATCTGAGGTGAGGTCAGAGAGGTGGGGATGGGGCCTGATAGAGTAGAGTTTGTTGGTTTTTGTAAGGCATGTAGTTTTTATTCTGAGTGTGTTGCAGAGGCACTGTGGGATTTAGCAGAAGAGTGAGGCTGTGATATAACCTATGCTCTAAAAGGATCACTTTGGCTGCTGTGTTGAGAATAGAATGTCTGAGGACAAGGACGGGAGCTGGGAGACCAGTGAGGAGGCTATTATGATCATCCTACAGAGGTAATGCTGGCTTATACCAGGGAGGTTGCAGGAGAGGTGGTGCGAAAAAGTTGAGATTCTTTTGACTAGAGTAGGTATGTTCTCTAAGAAACACGCCCTAGCCTCTGACTGTATTCTAAGCACTGTGGGTGACCATGCCATAAACTTAGCTGTGGGGAAATAGAATACAATAGAGAGAATGTGGGCTTTGGAATTAGAGAAATCTAAGTTAGAATCCCATTTCTATCACCTACCAGGGGTGTGACCTCTCGTAGCCACCATTTTTGTTTTTGAATGGGATTGCTATGGTCTGAGTGTGTTCCCCTCAAATTCATATGTTGAAATCTGACCGCCAAGGTGATGGTATTAGGAGGTGTGGCCTTTGGGAGGTAATTAGGTCATGAGGGTGGTGCCCTCATGGATGGGATTAGTGCCCTTATAAAACAGTCTCCAGAAAGAGCCCTTGCCCCGTTCCACCTTGTGAGGACATCATGAGAAGGTGCTGGCTGTGAACTGGGAAGAGAGCTCTCACCAGAACACATCCTTGCTTGGTGTTTGACTTGACACGTCTTGACTCCAATGTCTCACAGTTCTGGTGGCTTGATCTTGGACTTCTCAACCTCCAGAGCTGTCGGAAATAAATTTCTGTTGTTTATAAACTACCCAGTCTATGGCATTTTGTTACAGCAGCCGAATGGACTAAGACAGGGAATAATAATGAACTTCCGGGGTTTTATGAAGATTTAATGTGGTAATGTGATGAAAACAACTCATGCAAGTTTTAGCATACTTATGTGCTTCTTACATATTAAATATCTTCAATTCTTCATTAGCTAAGATATGGTCATTTATACTGTAAATTCATTAGATCATGTTCCTTTGTCCATGAACTGTAAATTCGTTCCTTTGATTCTTTGGACAGAATCTGTACAGGGCATTTCCTAGTACATCGATCCTTGAGGTAGCAAGGTGAGAAACAGGAGCTTTTCTGGCCAAATAGCTGCAACTGTATTGAAGACAAATTCCTAATACAATGTTTTTTTTTTCTTTAAGTTTCTGTCCCACGTTTAAGGTGAGAGTTCTTTCCAAAGCAGAGGCTTCTATTGGGGGGAGGAAGAGGGGTTTCCAAGGATAGACTTAGGGGCTCAGGGAATTCCCTCAAATTTTATGAAAATTTGGCTTATGTATGTGTGTGTGTGTGTGTGTGTATGTGTGTGTGTGTGTCTGTGTGTGTGTGTTTCCCCCTGGGAATAAGAAATGGAGGATCATAAGATTCTCTAAGAGGTTCATGAGCCCCCAAACATTACCAGCCACTGTTCTATAAAGCTTTACTTAACCAATGGCTATGATCTAAACACCTCTCACCCTACCTCCCCCAATAAGAGAAATTGTTGCCTACTCTTGCTAATTCTCTTAACAAATATTTCACCACAAAACACTTTGTGGTTAGAAGATGTTATCCAGGCTTCTTATATTTCTCAGTCTGTCAATATCTTTTGTCTTCGACTCCCCAACCACTGCTAATTATAAACCTCTCTGCGTATAAACTGTTTACAGAAAAAGCTTAGGATGTCTTTATACCTTGTACTTATTGTTGTGAATTACAAGGACAGCTCATTTTTTTCTGTGCAGTGTTTCCCCAAGCCCTTGGAGGGGTAATCATATTCTGAAAAGGTTTGTCCTCTGCTATTTGTATTTGTTGAATATTAGAATGATACAGTCTTATAGAAGGAAAAACCAGATATCTTTGAAAATTATCAGAGTTGACAGAAGAATCACGAGTGAGATGAAAACTGCCACATTCTGTCTGACTCTGGATTTGTATCTAACCAACCCATCTGTATCCAGACTATATTCAATGATTCATAGCAATTGTGGATCACTGTATTAAATAAAATAACTTATAAGATTCTTAGCTCTTCTAAATTGATGAAAAGAAATACACTTTTTCTCCTAATAAAAATCTCTATAATTTAAAAACAAAAATCTGTCCACTTGTTAACTAGGAATCATACCCCAAATACTGCCGTGTGTGCAAGCCATTGAATTTACGAAGTTAAAATATTGCATGCAAAATAAGTGTCTAGGCAGTGATGAGTCAAGTATTGTCTTACCAGGATTCATCATGATGCCTCTGGCATGAAAAAGAACATTCTTCTCCTAATACACACGGAGAACAAAGTCAGTCAGGGTGAAGAAGCCATGCATTCCTTCTACACACGTAGTATTTGTCCTGAGATTTACATTGTTTATCAGTTCACATCATAGACTAAGTAAAATCCTCCTTCTTTAGCTACTGACCAGTCAAGAGATAAGTGTTTTCTAATAGCACTTTATCTGATTTTTTTACTTTATTGTATAATGCAAGCTTTGTTACTGACTTAATCGAGCTGATGATATCCTTAAGTGGAATAATTCAGAGGTGGTAAATCAGCCTCTCAATAGGCTTTCTAACAAAAACCTTATTTTCTTGTTTAATTTTTTTTTTTACCATGTGTAAAATCTGTTTTTATTACATGCTTTTTCTTTCTAACATTTATTTTCATTTTCAAATAACCAATTGCTTTGTATCTGTAGTGAATTTTCCAAATCTTACCTTGTAAAATCTGCCTGGCTCTAAAACCTTGTAATGAAGAAATTTTTACTGTTGTTGAGTAGTCGAGTTTCCAAATCTTAAATTGGACAGCAATCTTGCGATGCCTGTCACTGGAGTGCTAAGCAATTTATTGAATTATCCAGGCCTTCAGAACTGGCATTTTGCTTCATATCAAGTTAGATGAGTCAGGTTTTGCTAAGAATGTGGCTTTGCTCAGTCATTTGGGAAAAAAACCAAACAAACAACTGGTTCTTTTTTGCAATAGGCTCTTGCTCACAACCTCAGATCTTGGTACCAGTCTTCTTGGAAGAGGTCAGGGACTAGGCTTTGTTGAGCAGTTACGGTGTGCCTGCAGCTGTGGCCAAGACACATTCTTCCCTTTGTATCGCTTACAGTTTACCAGGGAAAAGAGATAATTAAATAGTTACAGTACGCGCGATTAGTATGACATGGCATTATTGCAATGGACAGTAGGGGGTCTTAACTTAGTGTTTGGGGCCAGAGAAAGCCTTTGGAAAAGAATGATGTTAACGATCTGATAGAACAGTAGAAACTGGGGGAAGGGAGATGGGATCAGGCGGAGGGTAGGTAATGTTGCAATGCTGGGATGGAAGAAAAGGACTTCTGTCAAGAGGAATAGCATGTGTAAAAGCATGTTTGCGGAATTAAAATAAATCCAGATAGATACGGAACATAGAGTTTGAGTGGTAAGAGGTGAACTGGAGACATACGGACCATTCATTTGACAATGATGTGCTGGATGCTGATGATGGATGAAGTACATAGATATGCTTCCTGCCCTCATCATTTTACTTTCTAGGGAAAGAGACACTAGATAAAGAAAGAAAACAAATCAAAACCCAAATTAGTGTCGATGGTGGTAAATGCAGTGAAAGAAATTAAGGGTATGTGATAGCAATGTGGGCGGGCTACAGGGTTGTCAGGGGTGATCTGGTGAAGGAAGTGACACTTACACTGAATCCTGAAGGACCAGGCCAAGCCAACAATAAGAAATGGAAGAAAAAGAGCATTCCAGCAAGGAAATATTCTTTGCAAAGGCCGTGATTCAGGAAAGAAGGTGGGATGTTTGGGGTTTTGCAAGGAGGCCAGTGTAGCTAAACGTAATCATCTAGGAGGACAGTATAGGGAGATGAAGATGGAGAGGTGAGCAGGTAGAGCTCTGGCCTCAGTTTTACAAGGAACCAGAGAGGCTGTTTGCCCAGGGTTATCCCAGGTAGTAAATGGCAAAGCTATGAAGATAGTGCAAGCCTGTACGCTCCATGTTTGTTTGTCTGAGCCTACGTTTGTTGGTATATTCATTGAACTAATTAATATGTATTGCCAGCCTATGCTCCATGGACATAATATTTTCTCAGCTAAGATCCTTGCCTTCATGGAGCTATTTATTGCTCTTTTCCCTGAGTCATGTTGCATCCTTGGAGGGCAAAGGGAGGACAAGAGAACTTCCATCTGTAAGTAATGGAAAAACAAAGATCAATATGGCTTATGTATTAAAAGAGAATTGTTTGCTTATGTAATTGAAATAGGCTTCCAGGATGATTGAGTAAATCTCCATTTCTCTTGCTCCCTGCCCTTCTCTTGATTCAGTTTTGTCCAGTTCCAGATTTTGTCCACATACTACACTGTCCAAAAGGAGAAAGGGTTCTAAAATTTCCGTTATAAGTCCCGAGCTTTGTGTGATTGGGTTGACCTTGACAGAACCAGGACAACATGCTGACTGGCTTCCATATTTATAGCTAAACTAAGTGTTGTGGCTAAGATATTCCCGTTTATTCTTAATGGGGAGTGATATTGATCCTTGGGTGTGTGTGTGTATGGAAACTTATAGAAAGGTGTGCAGGAGTGCTGCTGTTGTCACTATAAAGGGAGAGGGGGCAAAACTGACATTTAGTGGGTGAGGTCCAGGGATGTTAGTGGCCTTTAATGCATAGAACAGGCCCGCACCACAAAGAATTGTACCACATTCTGCATACCTTTTTGGATGTACTTCTGGCCAATACATAGGTGAACATTTTTATATAATCATCTGACCCTAGAACTTAGTTGTTTCACATTTAAACACAAAGTGGGATGTGGGGGGCACTATTTTAATGTATACTGTGTTTTCCAGAAATGTAGCTACTATGTGTATTGTAAGAATAGTGTGTTTTGTTCAGAATTTTTCCAAGGTTTGTTCACTGATTTGAAAAAAATCACATAGCAGTTGGGATGATGCCCTGGTATTTGAGTTTTCTGTGTAATACACCTTATTACCCACATTTATAGGTGTCTCATGTCATGGTGATTCCATTTAAAGTTGTAGGTATTTGACTACATTTATCATGCCTGAGTATTTACATATTGAAATACATTTGTTTTACGAATTACTTTTATTTCTGCTTTACATTTTATTTTGAACATTATATTAATTTTTGTATAGGGATAATTATATCTACTTATAAATTTCATCGTAGTATAGGAAGGGGCATTATAAAATATTTATTACATAAAGGGGCTGTTGAGTCTGATTGGGTTGAAATTTCTGGTTTGGACTCATCAGAGCCACCCCAGGAGTTGTGGGTGGGATCAATACCTGTACAGCATGATTAATATACACGAGGGGAAAGGTGGAATGGATATTGGGAAGTTATCCGCAATCTAATGGATACTCATTTGATAAGTGTCGGCCTTTCTCAAGACAGAAGTGATTAGAATTTAAGGCTTTTAATGTTAAATGTACTCTGAGGGAAAATCCAGATTAAGGCAACTTCTTATGAATATGGGCCCAAATCATTCATTTTAAAAAGCAAGTTAACCTGGGATGAAATGTGATAGAACTGTTAATTCATGGGGCAAATTTTATCAATGTAGATTTTAGATTCTCTCTCTCTCTCTTTTTTTACTTCAGTTTTGTGTGGTTGTCTCTTATTCATTACTTTAGCACACCCCTTCCCATTTTAGTATTTTGAACTAAATGCACACTTCCAGCATCTAGAAGGGTTCTTACACGGAAAACTCGAGCCGTCTATGAAGTTGTAAATGGGGATAACTGAAATACTAACTCCTAGTAAAAAAAAAAAAAAAAGCCATCGTAGAAACAATGAAAGCGTAAAAATGGAAAGTAGCAAGTGCAAACACAGAATAGTGGCTTGCTTTATTTTATAGGTTAAAGAGTTTAGATAAAAACTCAGACTGGAGTTATAGGAACATATCTGGTTCCTTTAAAGCAGAGTTTAAAAAAAGATAGACCATTGGAAAATGGCCATTTTTAAATGGTGCAAATACATTTTTTTCTACTGCTTCCAAATTCACACCCAAGTGAACCCTTTATCTGTTTCCTTGCATTAAACTAAAAAAACCCAAAGTGTATTCCTATTGTTTTGGTCATAGTGGATCTGTTGCCGTGCACATAGAGTCACGGAGGTGCTCCAGGAGCACAACTGAGTCATTTGCATTTTACAGAGAGATTTGTGGAGGGCTACTTACTAGGTAACACTCCCAAAGCTCTTCACTTCCAGGACTTACTCAGTTTCTATAAAATAACTGGCTTATATACCAAACCTCCTTTAAATGTGCATGAGCTATCTACTTGCTGTTGGATATGCTTAAGTCCATAGCGAAAGTACAAATGTTACCTCTTTTTTTTTTTCCTGTGTGTGGGTGCCACCCAGAGTCCTCACAACTTAAGGGGTGGTAGGTAGTCTCTTTATGTTGTGATTACTTAGCAGAGAGCTGGCTCTGACATTTTGCTTTTGACCCCTAAATTTCTAGCTCCTCTAGTGAACTGCAGTACATGTTTTTTCATTGCTTCGTATGTGACATTCTTTCACAAAAGCCAATGAGCTATACAGCATTGTCCCTTTTCATTAGTGAGGTTTTCAATTTTAACATGTTATTTTATGTCAGCTGGCTTTTTTCAGTTTTGCATCAACACTGTAATCAGTAGCTAACATTTTGTTAAGCAATTTGTTGATCCCTATCACTTGTCAGGTTTTCAATTTGCTAACTACTGACATGATTTTCCTTTTTTTGTTTAGAGAAGGATTTTTGCAGTTTAATAAAATGTTCCCAAACATACCATTTTCTCTCTCCTCTCTTTTCTCTTTCTTGACCCTTACTTCTAAATAGGTGCATCCCTTTCAAAGAAAACATGTTTGAAAATCTGAACAATTAAAGCATACCAAATATGGGTCAGTGAATTTCTAGTGCCACCTGGAGAAGACCATTGTGCGGAGTGTGTCATGCATCTACGTGCGGAAAAACTCAACCTCTGTCATCCTCCCTACACTTAGTGGATGCTCAGAAAATGTCAAGTGAGACAAAATGGGGAACACTTACAAATAATCACTTTCTAAGTTGAAGTAATAAAAAACTCTAATTTCCATTCATTTTCTTGCCGAAATATATCCTAGGGAGTGGGTTAGCGAGTGAAAATGTCACACTGTGGTCTTCTTTTATTTGCAATATTAACTTATATAGTCACTTATTCCTTACCTTCTTAAATTGTGTATTTCATTTTCATCACTTTAATTTGACCTAAAATGTAATGTTTTCCCTCCTTCTTGTGAGTTTGAGCAATAGCAGGAGAAACTGAAGGTTTCCTGATAGCAGTGGAAAAGATATGATTTACCATGTTTACAGAGAATAAAAGAAAAAGCTGGGGGGTGTGGTGGGGTGCATTATGTGTCAGTCTGAACCATGGTTGTAAAGTCCCCTTGGTCTTCGAGTCACTTGGGACAATTTTTCAGAAGAACATCCCCTTGTTTTCTAATTAGCTGTTAAACATAGCTGCTAACATATATGAAAGTTAAGTTTAGGAATACAGTAAATACTTTGGATTTAAGTTTATAACAAGGAGATGATGGGATTTATTGGTTACTATGTTGGTTAATGGAATGTAACTAAAGCATAACAAAGACTTGTAGTTCACCCAGGATGGTTGGGAAACGGAATATTAGAGTATTCTGGATCTTCAGGAGTTGCTACACATTCTACCCTCTATAGCAGTGATTCTCAATGGGGGCAGTTTTGCCCCTTAGGGGACATTTGACAATACCTGGGGACATTTTTGATCATCAGGGTGGTGAGGGGGAGAGATGCCATAGCATTTAGTGGGTAACATCCAGGGAAGCTGCTGAGCACCTTACAATGCAAAGGACCATCCTCACAACAAAGAATTGTCTTATCCTAAATGTCTATAGTTCTGAGTTTGAGAAACTCTGCAGGTTAGCAGTTTGTATCAAATCAGAACTCAGAAAAATCCAGTTAAACTTCAAGATGACAGCAAGCATTTTTGGTGATTTAGATAATAATTCAGCATCTTACAGAGTTTCGCTGTCTTTGTCAACCTCAATTACCACTGTGTTGGTGAAGTGTGGAAGTGTTGGTTCATGAGTTCTCCTGGTTGCTAGATGAAAAGATGTTATGCTGTGGAACATTTATTTGAAGAGGCTCAATCAATTCTTATGTCATCGTAGTCATCTGATTAGAATTGTTACTTTTTTCTTATAGAGAGGATTATTTACTTTTTACATTATAAGAGAATTAAAATAACTTGATCTTTGTTAATGAGTTTTGAATATACTTTAAAGATAATAAGTGACATGGTTTTAGAATAATATTTCTATCAACACAGCTGTTGTTACAATACCTTGTGCTTTTATTTTATGTCTTTGGGGGGGACATAAGAAAGACAAATTTTCCTTCTACGTGGATAAAGTTTATTTGTGTGCACAACCCAAGAAAGTGGAAAGAAAAACACCCACGTCTGAGTAGAAAACCAAAGGAATCTATTTACTAGTGAATTAAATATTGAGGACTATCTCATTCCCATTCTGGGGCTAGCACAGTAAATAAGGTAGAACTTTTTATGATGTCGTTTACTGAATTATTTGGAAAACAATAAAAGTTTAAACCATGAGACTGAATTTAATTTTATATGTCTGTAGTACCTTCTTGCAGATATGAATTCAGACACAATATGTGGTATTTACAACTATCGAGACCTAAATATAGAAATCACCTGTTGTGTGACCCTAATCTTATCCTCAGAACCACTCTTTGAGTTGTGAGGTGGTTAAGTAGCTCATCAGTAAGTCGGTTGATGCAATCAATGATTCCTTTTTTATTAAGCACACATTAAACACCTGATGTATGTGATGCTATTCTTGGAAGAAGGGACATACAAGTAAACATGAATAAGGAATAGTCCCTGCCCTTCTATATGCAACTGCAGGAGGAAATGCTGGGGATAAGGAAGAGAGGTAGAGAGGGGAGTGTTGAGAATGTTGAGTGGGACAGGAGCAGTGAGGAGAGTGGAGTCACGTGAATAGTAGTAAAGTGTTATAAGTGGTAGAAGAGGATAAACAAAGCAGGAAAGGCATAAAATCTGTCACTTATACCTGTGTTGATCTCTTGTTCTTTACCTGAATTTGTTTTTAACCCTTTCTTTTAGACACTTTTATCACTCGTCTATGTTGAATAATTAGCTTGGGAAGGGCAGGGTAAACAAGATTAATTTGTACTTGTTTCACAACCTTTGAGTTTCCAAGGAAATGAATTATCTGAGGGCGAACTCAGTGCATTGATTTAGTCACACTTAAAAATAACATGCATGTGGTTTCCAGGGCCATTTCTCTGAATAGATTAATATTGAATAAACAATAAAAATTCTTGAGCCTACAAATTCTGCAGTTTCTATTTCAAAGCATAATCCTAATTCAACTTTTAAGTATTTTTTGTTTTGTCCTAGAAGAGAGTGATAAAATTGACCTGAACAAACTGCTGAGATAGAAGAAGAAAGAACTCAGGCACCTTAATTTTAACATGTGCAAAATAGAATGCATTATTTTCCACCATAACTTTGCTTCTTACTCCCTATCCATTTTTTATTACCTGGATTGATTGTGCCATCAGTGGATTTCTTTCTTACCCGTCTTGATATCTTTAAATCTATTCTCCACATTGCTGTCAGAGTGATCTACAGAAACCACAGATATGAAGGGAATAATATTAGCAGGTAAATATAACTGAGTACTTACTATGTACTTGGTCTTTAAGTGGTGAATATACAGTTAATCTTGAAATTTTCACAATGGTATGATATCAGAACTATTATTTATTATTGTCTATTCTGTACAGACACACACACACACACACACACACAAAATTGAAAACCAAGGCACAAAAAGAAACTTGCTCTAGGTGACATATAATACATACTAGAGGCAGGATTTAACCTCAGTGTTCTGATTTAGGAGCACGGGCTTATAACTGCCATGCTATGCTGTTCTGCTTAAGACATTTATTGTCTCCCAGAGCCTACCACAAAATTCAAAGTACACTTATCTCTCATTTAATTACTTTAACTCATCAAAACAACAAAACAAACAGACAAAAAAACTATTGTTAAACTAAAAGTACAAAAAAAAACCCTATTAATTTTAATGAGAAAAAATTATAATGAGTTCCATCCCAATTTAAGATACCTAAACAGTTTTCACAGGTAGAAAAAGATAGCAATTCAACAATGAAAACAGATTTTGAAAGTAAAACAAGATTTTGAAAGTAAATAAATCCAATTTCTACACAAAAATTAAGGTTTATTATGCTTGCCAAAGGAAGAAGAAAAGACTTGGAAGTGGGTAGTGAATGGTAGAAGTAGAGTGCCAGGAAATCATTCTTTGGAAGGTACACTCTTCTTTCTGTCCCTTATTCTTCAGCAATTCTTCAGCCATTTTGGACTTATGATTATCTTGTACTCAAAGTTCACTTCGTAAGTGATAGCACAGAAAAATACCTTGAGGTCAAAATAAAAGAAAAACCCAAGTCCACATCTAATACATGAACCCATGAAGAAACTGGAGCATGCTGCATACCATAGACTGACGCTTTATTTTCGTTTCTTTCAAAAAATATTTTGGTTTATCCCAATGTGCTTAATTCAACTGTATTCCACAAGAAACTTGGTGACTGAAAATTGATTAGTCAAGTAAATTGGTGAGTGTGTCTCCCTAAAACAGTAACACCAGCATATCATGTCTTATCATGTATTTACTCAGTAGATTTTAGCAAAAAAATGTTGCTCTATTAAAAAAGACTCATTCAAAAATGGCATAACTTTTCAAGGGTCATAACGGTGAAAAATAATTAGCTAAGCAGTCATTATGAAATAAGTTTATACTTGGCACACAAAGTCCCCCAAGGTTCTGTCCCTGTATTGCTCTCCAGCCTCGTCTTTCCCCACATCCTATCCCATACCTTACTTATTGGCATTACTGCATTAGTTATACTTATACAGCCATATGGTGCTGTTTCATACCTCGGTTCCCCCTGCATGGAATATCTACCTTTCCATTCCATGCACACCCAGTGGGTTTGTGGCACAGCCAGGAATTCCAAATGTTGGAAACCTCAGTCTTTTAAAATAGGGCTGCTAGCAAACTTGCCAGACTTTGCCCTGGCAAAAGACATTATTATTCTGGTCAGAAAACGTGTTTCCCCTCTGACCTATAGAGAGACAGACTATGTCTTCCAAGGTTGTTTGGTATACAAACATTCCTGAACAGTTAGTCTGAAACAAAAGTTCTGTGAATGCCTTTGCTCAGAAAGTGCAGAAACAGGAGATAGCCTTGGAAAATTGTCCCCCAACCGTCGTTACACTTGGCATATTGTTTTATTAAGATTATCCATGTAAGTGTCAGTTTGAACTCATTTATAGCAGAAATTTAATGAATAAAAGAATAAACAAAGACCTTTAAAAATCTGGGGCATGCAGGGCTATACCAAAAGTTATTTTACGGAAGATAATCCATTAAAGCACACTAAGCACAACTGAATTTTAAATGCCAGGTAACTCATAGACAACCAGCTGGTTTTCCACGATCTAGGCTCGAATATATTTGAAAAGAATTTCTTATTATATAATGATAATACCAAATTCAGCATTGCTTATGTGCTAAGTACTGCATTAAACTCTTTACAAGTAATGCCTTTGTGTATCCCCATAAGCAACTCTGTGAAGTATTATTATCTGCTATGGAAACAGACTCAGAAAGGTTAAGTAACTTGTTCAAAGTCACGCAGGCCGTCATTGGTGGAGATGGGATTTGAGCTCAGGTGGTTTGGCTCTGAAGGTTGTATTTTTTTTTTTTAAATCACATGATTTTTAAAATTTTTTAATTTTATTGGGGAATATTGGGAAACCAGTGTGTTTCTCCAGGGCCCATCAGTTCCAAGTCATTGTCCTTCAATCTAGTTGTGGAGGGTGCAGCTCAGCTCCAAGTCCAGTCGCTGTTTTTTCAATCTTAGTTACAGGGGTTACAGCCCACCATCCCATGTGGGAATTGGACCAGCAACGTTGTTGTTGAGAGCTCGTGCTCTAACCAACTGAGCTGTCCGGCCGCCCCTGGAGGTTGTATTTTTAACCACTGAAATTATATAGTTCCTTACAGGAAAAAAAAAATTCTACATGAGTTATCTTAGGTTCTCTCAACAGATGCTGTTTCTCCAAAACTAAACTTAGATAGACAGAACAAACATATGCCTTATTTACAGGGTCTAGTATGTATGCATTTGGGGAACTAAACTGGACCATGTTAGTAAAGATGCCTCTGCCTTGCAAAATAAATTCTGCAGGGATGGTAAGACCAGGTTAGCATTTTTGTCTATGAGTGTTGGGGATGAAGGACCCATGACAACATTATTATTGCTAACCTCCAGCTAACCCAGGGCGAGAGCAGGCCAGCTTCATGGGTGTGCGACCTATGCAGTCACATAGGCCCCCTGTGCTTAGAAGGGCTGTGCCTTGAAGGGTTTACTTGGTTGGTTTCTTGCTTTGTCACTGTCTTGAAACTTTTAATGCTTTTTGAATAAGGGACCCTGCATTTTTATTTTATACCAGCCATCTCAAATTCTGTAGCTAGTCTTGGGCTGAAGATTTGGTTAACTCTGTGGCAGCTATTTTTGGCAGTGGAGAAGGGAGATGGCCTGGCAACACCAGAAGCACTACCAGCCAAGATCTTCAGGCACCGAAGGAGAGAAAAGCTCAGGTCTGGAATTTCTAGACTGTAGAATATCCAGTTGCCTGGGTATTTGATAATTCCACAAGATCTCCTTGGGACTGATATAAAATATTTATTGTGGAATACTAATCTATCTTAAGGGAAAAGATATATATTACACACAGTATTTTCCAGATTTCCATTCTTTATCCTGGTCCAATGATGGTTTGTTTTAGGTCAGTTTAACCATTCTCTTTTATAATTAGCACTGAAACAATTGAATTAGAAATCATATTTTCTTTTAAAAGGAAATCAATATCTACTATTTCTGTTTTGATGTATGAGTTACATTTCTGTTATCCTTAGAAATTAGGGTTTTTTTCTTGTTTTTTTTGGTGTGGGTGACTGTAGGCTCAAACACTGTAGCATCAGGGTTGCTAGTATATGTCATCAACAGCTTTGATTTGTGATAGTTGAGTACTACTACCTTGCTGCTGCTGTTTTCTTCACTTCCTCAGAGCCCTTACTTAGAGATTTTGTATGGGCCTCCATTATATTCATCTGCATTTGCTTCTGACAAACACATAAGTAATCTAGGTCTTATGTCTTGTGATTATTTTCCTTTGCAGTTTTATACCATCTTTGCAATCTTTGAGATCCCCTGCTGAGTTCTACCAGTCTACCACAAATGAAAATAAGCAGGGGCAAAAACACCAATTTGAGGAGCAGTTTCTTAAAAACTACTAGTCTTGATTTAGTTACTATATTTTGTTGGATATTGATTTTAATTTTACTTAAAACAGAAACTGTGGGGAATGAGTTCCCTAACCTCCAATTCTACAGAGCTGTATGTTTTACTGCTGCAGACCCAGCAGAGGGAGCCCAAGGTAATGAAGGAAACTGGAGTTGTTTTGATGAGTCAGAACTAGTAATTCAGTCAAAAAGCGATTTTGGGGGGAAATTGGAGGGGAGTCATGATATCTGGGTGTGTGTGTTAGAAGGAAGAAGTAAAATAGAAGGTGCAAACCGTGTGGCTTTTAAGATATACTTGAAATGTGGTAGATATATTACACCTTCTGAAGGAAAACGAAACAGCTGATGGAGAGAAATATTTGATTTTCAGACCCTGCGAAGGTACTTTAATGCTAAACGTGTAAAATGACTTTCTTTTTCTTACTTTTCCAGTTAACTTATTTTCCCTTAAAAGTTTTTAGATTGAATCCTTATGCATTTCCATTTCTTGTGATTTTTATATTTCGGGTAATTTCCCAGTGAAAGCTTTTTTTCATTTTCTTCTTCAGTCCATCATCTCACTGGCCAACACATTGTGTGTGCATCCATGTCTGAGTATGGGAAATCTTGGAGGCTATTTAAGTTTAGGTGAATATTTGTTCGATGGAGTAATCAATTAGTCGACCAACTATTCAAACAGTACTTATTGAACTTCTAGTACTATATGAGGTGGAGAGAGAGAACACGTGTGTGTGTGTGTGTGTGTGTGCGTGTGTGTGTGTGTGTGTACAGGAGGGTGCAGCCATGAGGGAGAATCAAAACCATTTTCTGTTCTCAATGAACTTACATATAAATGAGTAAATAAATATGCTTGATAGAAACAAAACATTATGGAACCAAATGCTAAGCAGTAGTTCAAAGTGCCCACAAAGCAAACTGAACATAAAGTAGATGTTCATAGAAGCGAGACGCAGATCATTGAGGGCGTTGGAAGAGCCCAGAGAGCTTCAAGGAGGACATGACTGGTCCTGAATGATGTGTGGTTTTGTGCATGGTGAGAGGAGAAGGGAGGAGGGTACAGGCCCTTCCTTGGTGGAGAAGGAACATGAGAAAGCCTGTGAGCAACAAAGTATGGTTTATGATTGAGATACGGGGTCACTGTGTGGGGTTATGCTGTTTGTGTCCTGCGTACTCCTAGGGGTGCATTTTGCAATAAAGCCTGTGTGAATGGTGCTTCTGAAGGTACCTTGTGCTTTAGAATGAGGTCTGGAGTGACCGTAGTTATGTTGAACAGTGGTTCCTCACCCTTTATATGTTATAATTGTCCATCACTCTGTTGAGAGGAGTATAAAAAGAGGCAGTAGAGCACAGTAAATACAGATCGGACTGTATAACCAGGCAGCCTGGATTTGATTGTTGGACACTTTGGAAAATAGATGTGTGACCTAGCGTAAGTTCCTTAGCCTCTTTATGCCTTACTTCCCTCATCTATAAAATGGCAAGATAATAATAGTACCTACAGCAAGGAATTAGTACCTACTGCAATGGTTAAACAAGACAGATTGTCATCTGCTTAAATAGTGCCTAGCGCCTAGTGAGCCCTGAGTGTTACCTGTTGTTATCATAAGAGCTAATGCGTCACTCAAGCAGAAATCATATATCCTACTTTTTCAAGTATAGAAATATTCCATTACATTTTCCATTATGAAAATCCTAGGTCTCATCTAAGCTTCTTTGTCTTTTGCTGGTTGAGAATGACGAAGCAGATCATATAGTTTAAGATTGCGCTGGTTTCACAGGCTGATTTATGGCAGTAAATCATATAGCATGGCTTCTCTTGTTTCAATGAAAAACAAAGATGACACCCATTTCCATAAGAGTGACATGACACTCACCTGGGAATTCAGCCATCCTGCTTGTGCATCCAGGGTCTCCACATTTTCCAGATGTTTTGAACCATGGACAGAGTATAAGTTGCATGAGATCACTGTTGTATTTCCTGTGCCTGGCATTCATTCTTTTTCTTTTTCTTTTTTTAAATAAATGGGTCAATGATTGAATGAAGACATCATTTTGAAAATGATCCCTGTCTTCTACAAATTTGTTGGCAATCCTGTTCCTAGCATAGGTGAAGTAGGCATTCTGCAGAACGTCTTGAGGGATGTCTAATTAAATATCTTCTCTGGTGGTTTATCCATTGCCATAAAATGAAAATCACTTATATTTTAGATCAGTTGATAGTTTACAAATGCTCTTATATTTCATGTCATTTCCTACAGCATTCCTAGGAATTCTTTATTATTTTTGGAAAACAGAAGACCTAAAGCAGGCATTAAAAATATTCATAATTTTATATAGAGCTGATCCTGCTGTTGGGTTTGGTGGAAACCTAAAGCCAAGTAACTGAGTAGACTGTAACCATTGAAATATACAATGCCGTATCCTCTTAAGTGCTTGGTAATTACAAGTATATTTGAACTCAATCAACATTTGTGGGTACTTCTATTATATAACTTATCGTAGTTGGTCCCATTTCAAATTTATTTATGGTTCCCTGATTATATTATGGAGCAAATTTGTATTCTTTATATTATCTAGTACAGTGCTTTGCCCATAGTAGATGTTTAATAGATATTTGTTAAATGGATTGGAAGTTAAACCCTTTTACTTTTATAGAGTAAAATAGTGGAGAAATAGAGAAACAAGTGCTCCTCTGAGATAGTGAATATTTGGCAATTAATTTACTTTTCGGTGTGCCATTTCTTTATTTGTGAACCAGTTATATATAAGGTAGGGGTTAACTCAATTTCATTTTGGAGCAGAACTCAAAATAACAAATATAAAAATGATTGCAAAACAAATTAAATCATAGTTTGAATGCAAAAATGAAAAAGGAAGTTGCTACTGTGTTTCCCCGAAAATAAGACCCAGCTGGACCATCAGCTCTAATGAGTCTTTTGGAGCAAAAATTAATATAAGACCCAGTATTCTATTCTATTCTATTCTATTCTATTCTATTCTATTCTATTCTATTCTATTCTATTCTATTCTGTCTTATTTTAATATAAGACCGGATATTATATTATATTTTATATTACATTAAACACGGTCTTATATTTAAATAAGACTGGGTCTTATATTAATTTTTGCTCCAAAAGATGCATTAGAGCTGATGATCTGGCTAGGTCTTATTTTCGGGGAAACACGTTATGTGGAACAATGATTGTGCTTGCCTTTTCTACATTGCCATTGCTTTCTGTGTGTTATGTGGGTATCTGTGAGTTTGTGTGTGTGTTTCAGTTAGTCTGAATAGATTTTTAAATATGCTGTGATGAGAGGCTTGTGGATGCTTAGTTGTCAGGAAAAGCACTTTCATGTTTCTCGCCTCTTCATATTTATTCTTGTTGTATATGATGGAATTAACTTCAATTTCTACTCTGTAAGATTTTCTTTTATTTACAAAAGTATAATATAAGTAAATAAGATCAAAATTTTGGGATATCATGTAATAGCGATTTCCTATAACTAAAGATCAATTCCTGAAGTGTAAATACTCGTAGCTCATTAACTATAAAGAAAAATATGAAATTAGATCCTTCCCTCACACTATATAAAAAATCAACTACACATGGATTAAGGATTTAAATGTCAAAAGCAAATCATTAAACAGTAGAAAATATAGGTGAATGTATATTTGATCTAGACGTAGGAAAATATTCCTTAAACAAGGAATAAAGCATGGGTTATAAAAGACAAATTTTACTACATTAGAAAAAAAAAAACCTTAAGTTCATCGGAGTACTTAAAAAAAATGAAAAGTCCTATCACGAACTAGAGGAAGATATTCACAATATACACAACTATCGAAGGATTGGTGTGAAGAGCACAAAAAAAATCTACAAATCAGTAAGAAAAATGGACAAAAGTCCTTAATAGACATTTCACAGAAAAGAAACACATATGACCAACAAACTTGTGAAGAGATGTTCATTCCATCTCATATTCATTAGTGATCATGGACATGCAAATAAAGACAATAATACAATATCATTTTATTCATCTTTTGGCAAAACATTACCAACCTGATAATATCAATTATTGGAGAGGAAATAGATACACTAGATGTTCTAGATACACTGCTAGTCTGAGTGCAAATTGGTGTAATCATTTTAGAAAGCATTGAACCTTTTGGAAAAAGTTGCATATTCATATATCCTGTGGCCCAGGAATTCCACTGCTAGGTATCCAATAAAACTCATTTACGGGTACAACAGAAAACATATACAAGGATGTTCATATCAGTGCTATTTAAGGAATTATCTGGGAAAAATCCAAATGCATGTCAGTAGAAGTGTAGATGAATAAACTATGATCTGTTCACAATAAAATATAATGCAGTAGTCGGATGAAATACAACATTTACAAATACGAATGAATCTTAGCAATATAATACTAAGTAAAAACAAAGCCCGAGATGTGTCTCCTCTACGGTCCTGTGGGCCTATTGCACGTTGGTGTTAGCTGTTCTGGAAGATGGCTACCTATCTCTTTTGAGGTATTCCTCAGTCTTTCAAAGGGAAATTTGAGTAAGTGACACAGCACACATTTGCAGTCAAAGAGTCTCAAGCATATCCTCCATTTTTTCTTGAAGACTAACTTTAGTATTATTGTGTCATGTTCTAAAATCTAACACCTTACAGTACTTGTTTAACAACACAGGTCACTTTAAGGCAGGAAATAGATGATGCAGAAACGAAGACAAGTGGCTGAGATAAGATAGAAGGTTTTCTCACACCTAATAGGTGCAAGCAGTCTAGGGCTGGCAAAGTGGCTCCCTAGCGAAGGGGCACTGAGGCCTGTCTTCTCCCTTCACTTCCTACCACACCTACCTCCCCAAACCAAGAGACCAATTTTCAGCACCATAGAAGCATGGATATAAATCCCATCTCTGGCCAAGGCAGTCAGTAAGGCTCACTTTTGGCTGCAAGTGCTTGATTAAAATGGCCCAAGTAGTTCAGCAAAACATTTAATACTTTATTTTTCAAGTGTTGGTCGAGTCTTGGTGGCATCTCTGTGAGGTCGTGAAGAAACCTAGCTCTTTCCTCCCCTCTTCTCTGCCTTTTTCATCTTGTCGATTTTTGATCCTTGAGCTTGTCACTTTATGTTTGAAAAATAGCCCCATAGCCTCACACTAGCATCCCAAACAGGGAGCAAGTTTGCTTTTCCTTTTATGTCGCCACCTTCTCCTTCTCCCTCTCCCCTTTCGCTCTCCCCTCCCCCTCTTCCTCTTTTCCTCCTTCTTCTTCCAGAAGAACAAAAGTTTCCCAGAAGCCCCTCAGAAAACCTATGCTTGCATCTTTTTGTTGTAAATTCAATTTATTTAAACTAAAGAACAAAACAAAAACAGCTCACCTGTTTCTTCCACCCTCACCCCTGCCTCTGGAAACTACCAATTTGTTCTCTGTATCTGTGAACTTGGTTTTAAAATTTATTTATTTATTAATAAAAAAGGTCATATGGTATTTGTCTTTCTCTGTGTGACTTATTCACTTAGCATAATGCCCTTGAGGTTCATGCATGTTGTTGCAAATGGCAAGATTTCATTCTTTTTTTTATGGCTGAATAATATTCCCGTGTGTGTGTGTGTGTGGGGGTGGGGGGGGTATGTGTGTGTGTGTACTGGGGGTGCCAAAAAATGTATACATTTTAAGAGATGGTATCTATGTATTACTTTTTGAAATTGAATTGGATTGAATTATGGTAGCAATGTATAGTATGACGTTCACTCAAAAGATGGCGTTAATCAAATGAATGCTAGCATCATTCATTGTATTACAATTTTAATATAGTTTTTTCCTTTCTTAAAATGTATATACTTTTTTTGGCACCCTCTGTACTTGGTTCCTTTGTCATTAATTAATTGACCATATATATGTGTAGGTTTATTTCTGGGCTCTCTATTATGGTTCATTGGTCTATGTGTCTATTTTTATGTCACTGTTATACTGTTTTAGTTACTTTAGCTTTGTAATATAGTTTGAAATCAGGGAGTGTGATGCCTCCAGCTTTGTTCTTGTTAAGATTGCTTTGGCTATTCAGGGTCTTTTGTGGTTTCATTCAAATTTTAGGATTGTTCTATTTCTGTGAAAAATGCCATTGGAATACCCTCCACATTTTGTGAAAGTCTTATCAATTATTTTTATTTATTTTACAGACACTGATAAAAGAACTGATATCTAATTTCATTAAAAATGTGTGGGTATTATTTTCCTAGACTAGTTAATGCATCCTTCCTCTCACAATACTATTTCTGTTATTCCCTTGTTTCTCTTATATTTTGGATCTTAGACCACAGAAGGATCCAGAGAATTGCAGAATCAAATGATTTTACTGAGGTTGAGGCATCAGAAATGATGGGGCTATTGTGGATGAGCATGAATGAACACCTGGAAATAACCTCCTTGGGCCAGTGACCAAGGACAATAAAGGCAGGTGGATGTCTGAGTAGATACCATTGGAGATAAATGGCATTTGAGGGTCATATTCACTCCCTAGTCCCTGGGTTGTGGTACTGCTAAGATCACTCCACAGGGTAGAAATTGGACATAACCTTGGGAAACCAGGACTGTGGGGGAGTGCAGGTGAGGGTAGATGAAGGGATGTATCTTTTTACTGAGATGATGTTTTCATCACACAGTTATAGAAATATCAATATACAAACAGTGATCTTTCTTGATCCCCTGAGTTTACAGTTTGTGGTTTGGACCTGGCACTGTACATTACTTATATTTTGGTTTAGTTACAACAGTCTGCTAACAAGGACTGAAAAAGATTGAGTTGCAGCATGGCTTGATCCAAGGCTGGAGACTCTTAACTGTAACAATCTTACCATAGCTCTTGTAATATGATGTAATAAATTGGAAAAAAATCAGTACAGTGTGAAATACTGGCCTTTTGTAGAGCATGAAGATGATCTTGTATATAAACTTGGAAAATGGGGATCTGGGGAGGGAAGCAGACACGATCTTCATGACAATAGGAAGGTAACTCTTGTTAGTCTTCAGTTTGATAACATTCCAGTCATGGTGAATTTATTAGTTTCTCTTCTAGCCTTTAGATTAAAATAAAAATGGAAAATTGCCAACTAACAGGGGAAGAATTACTCAAAGGTGGTTAGTATTTCGAGAAAAAATGTACAAAGAAAGTTGTGTTAATTTTAGAAATTAGCTTTAGCCTAAATGACCAAAATCACTGCATTTCAACCAATCCATAATTAGATCAGCCCATGTTCAATTAAACAATGCCCTTGAATTAGAATATGTCCTGTAACAGGACTATGACAAAAATTAGTATAAAAATTACTTGGAGAAATCTTTGGGGACTCTTGGATTTATGAATCATACTAAGAAAAACAACCTGTACAATTGCAATAGTGACAATTGATATAAACATGCTTGGTATTATTAAGTAGTGGTTAAAATCTTAGGCTTTGAATTCAGGTCAACTCTCAATCAAAGGCTGGCTCTGCCATTAAGTATCTGTGTGTGCCTGGGCAATGAACTTTGCCTTTCTGTAAAATGCAAACAGGAGCACAACTCTATATTACTGTTGTAGACATCAAGTCTGATCATGTATTTACTGTGCCTGGCATTGGTTATAATTTACATTATTATTAAAAATTTTACTGATTGGAAGTTTTTAGCAAGCCTGACCCATGAAATAAAATGTTTTTCTTTGTTGATTTAACTGAGTATGTTCAACTGTTGAGACATTATGATTTTTGCATTTCCTAAACAATTCAATTTTGTTACACATTAGAAATTATTGGTACATGGTAAAAGCTTTTATATGGCTTTTCACAAAGTATGGCCAAAAAAATGCCATGAAATTACAGTGAATGAAAGAATGAATTCTTTAGGCAATACTCTTTATGGCTTCTTAAACAAAATAGGAAAAAGAAGATAATTCGAATGGCCTCTGGCAGATATTAATGATAATATTAATGTAATACCACAGTAATTTATATTCTATTTAGTAGCATTCTTCTTGCAGTCATCCAGGAGATTTGAACAAATGAATCGGTGAGCTTTTTATATGCTAGGTGAGGAAAGAGGAGGTTGTTGTTACAAATTTGCACTGAGGAAAATACAAATGCAGAAAAGTTAAGAAGTCCATTAATATCCTAATGAAATAACTTTTCTTTCAGGCTTCGATTGCAGTTTCCTCTCCAAATAAAAGCCTTACTTAAGAAAATTAAAATTGCATTAAGTCAGAATTCTGAAAATGCTGAGGTCCCTAAACTAAAATTAAGAAAATGTGGCTTTAAAAATTCTTCAGAATTCACTAGTTTATTTTCATTTTTGAGACAGAATATGGTATATTTGCAAAAATAAAGTATAACCAAATTTAGGATATTGGTAGCATTCACATGAGGTTCTCTTTGGTTTTTCTTCCTTCCTTGCCTTTTGCCATTTTGAAGAAATGATGTCTCTTTTTTAGTTAGTAGTTTTATTAACTCTGATTGGTCCCCATTCTCAACTTTTTTTTTTTTTAAGGAACAAAACAGAAACAAACTCATGGATACAGAGAACAAACTGATAGTCTCCAGATGGGAAGGGTGTTGGAGGGCACAGGTGAAAAGGGGGAAGGGATTAAGAAGTACAAATTGCAGTTATAAAAATAGTCACAGGGATGTATGTAAAGTACAGCATAGGGGACATAGTCACTAATATTGTAAAAATTATGGTGCTAGAAGTGTGCTAGACTTATCGAAGTGATCACTTCATAAGGTACATAAATGTCTAATCACTATGTTGTACTGAAACTAATATAATATTGTATGTCAACTGTAATTGAATAATACATTTTGAAAAAGAGAAAATACCAGAGATGTTTTACACTTTTGCTCAAACTGCGGATTGATCTAAATTTTTGTTTAGCTTTAAACTTTTTTATGAATTGGCTTTATTACTAGTGAATCTTAACAGTATGAGGACATGAAAGCAAAAATCAATGCAGGAGGAGCACTGAGAAAGCAGAATATTTCTTGTTAGGGCTTTTGTCTTGACCTTTGTCAATGAGGAGAGCAGCACAGAGGGTGATAGTGAATAAAGAAAGGGTATCATTTCTTGAGAGATTCTTTACTGGAGTCAAAAGGTAGCGGTGATCCTTTGAAAATAGAACACTGTACTGCAGTACAAATGAAACTCTTTTATTATACAAATCCCTCCATTGCTGCTGCTTCTCCTGGCAGGGAAGCTATTTTAACTTTTAATTTGCTGAAAAGCAAATAAGGCAGCTGTCTTCACACTAGGAAATGAGGGGTGAGGGTTGGAGAAACAGCTTCTCTTTTCATGTAAATTAAAGGGGAATATGCTAAAGAAAAGTTTACTGTTACTCTACAGATTCTCAGCAAGCAGGCCAGAGTGTCATCTTCAGTGATTCTCTTATGCCTTCTTTTAATTTGCTGAACACATCAGACCTGGGCAGATTTTAGATTGACAGCATTGAACCATCCCTTTTCTTTTTGCCTCTTCCTCCACCTTCCAAAACACCAAAAAAACCAGAAAACTTTTTGGATGATGTCTGAATTTAGGACTCGACTTAGTGTTTTCATTAAACCTTTATTCTTTTTTTCATGATACTCCTTTTTATCAAAGCATTTTCCTAGAGGGACCGAAGCACCTACTTTTCATTAAATAGGAGCTGTGTTAGCAACTTCATCAGTGTTGCATGTGATTTACTAATGGCAACAGCCTCTGGATGATTCCTTTTGATGTTGCCCTCCAAAGGTCTCATCAAGAAAGCATTACTCTGCATTATCCCCTTCTGACTTCTGGTGGTTTTGTTTTATTTGGCTATTGATTGGTATTACACATCCTTCTTAATGCTAACATTAGATGATGCTTTATAAGAGCACTTAGTGGAAAATTACTGTGTATAGGTAGAAAGTTCATGAAATAGTTTGAATTACGTGTCTTGGATGCGTCATCAGCCACATATGTTCTAACTATAAGACTGATTGGGAATTTTGGGAAGTTGATTCATTTAACTTATCTCTGTATACTTTTTGTCTTTTGTAGGGTAACATGCATTATTTAGATGAATACAAAACTCCTCTTTGTACTCAATATAATACATTTTTAATGACTAATGTATAGATAATCTCATCCAGAGGAGCAAAAGTGTTTCCCTTTGGTTATCATTATGAATTTACTTCTGAACAAATTTAAAATGAAATCATTATTCCTGTCAGAAATGGGCAGGAAAACAAAAGCTTATTAAGAATTTGCTTTTCCCTTGGTGAAATATATTATCAACAATCATTGCAGTCCATAATGCATGTGGTTTGGCATGACATATTAATTTGTGCTGATTTAATGGTTGTAGATACCATTTTTGTTTTACTCTTTTTTATTTTCTCTTCTGGGGACTTGCAGTTGTCCACATATCTTCTATAAATAAGTTTGCATTATGGTAATCACACTGCACAAGTGTGGGGGCAGAGCCCCAGAAAGTAGTTTCCAGGCTCTCAGCCTCACATAGACAGGTGCTGGCTCAGGTAGTAAATGGCCAACTGTGATTGCATGGCCATCAGCTGTGGCTAGTTGGCCGTCAGCTGTAACCAGTGAGCCATTGGCCACTAATATAACTGCTGTGGCTACGCTAGGAGAAGAGAGAGAAAAGAATGGGGGCTAGCAAGAAGATGGCGGCTGGGCTGGCAAGCGTGGATGGTGGTTTGAGGACAGTGTGGATCCAGCCTCCAGTGAGAGTATAGTGCCGCCAGAGAGAATATAGTGGTATGACTCCCCTGCCTATGGCTCCGTGGGTGTTCCTTTTTGGCCTCACCATATCCTGCGTTCTTGTATGGGGAGCGGGAGCAGAGACCCCGCCGGACGCCCTGCATGACAACAAGTATGGTGTAAGTACCAATACAAATTAAGAGGCTCTAATTCTCCCTGTTGAAAATAAGGGTTGAGACTTCTCCTCCTTACTTTTTCTTAGAACATTTACTTTAGCTAAATTCGTAGTTGTAAGTAATTTCCCCTTCTCTTTAAAATGTATATAAATCTCTCTGAAAACTGAATAGGCCTTTCCTCAGCTTTATGACACAAGAATGTTTTCCACAAGGACCTGTGAGCCATCTCTTTGAAACGTAAACATCTAGGAAGATAGCCCTGCCTCCCAGTGTCTGTGGGAGGGCTGGAGACTAATTTAGTGGGAGCCTTGCACCAAAACTGCAAAACTACTTCCTGTCATAAAGGTATGAGAAGTTGTTTCTCCTCTGAATAAAGCCACTTACCAGATAAACTTAAGGTGAACTATGTGTGACAAATGGTGCTGTCAAGTCCTTCTACTTGAGTACCAGTTGTTGTTGATCTTGAAAACACGTATGGTATGATTTGTATCTAAGGATGAGATTTCCTTTCATCTTTGCAATCTCTTAGCAAATTGCAAGTGATGTACATTACGGTCTGGTTTAATTCTTTTTTAAAAATAGAAGTGTTTTTATTTTTCCTCTATTACCTTTGGGAAGAGGATTTTTGAATTGTGATACAATTTTTTAAAAAATCGCATTTCCCCAACAATGGTCATGGACTATTATAAAAAGTAAAGGACAGGATTAAGAAGTACAAATTGGTAGTTACAAAATAGTCATGGGATGTAAAGTAAAGCATAGGGAATATAGCCAACAATATGGTAATAACTGTATAGTGCCGGGTATTAGACTATCAGGGGGATCACTTAAATTATATAAATATCTAACCACTATGCTGTACACCTGAAATTAATATAAAATAATACTGAATGTCAACTGTAATTGAAAAATTTAAAAAGGGGGGAAAAGGTAAAGGGAAATAAGAGGTTCAAATTTCCAGATATAAAACAAACAAGTCATGGAGATGTAATATACAGCATGGGGAATATTGTCAATAATATTGTGATAGCGTGGTACGGTGTCACATGGTTGCTGGACTTATCATGGCGATCACTTCTTTAGGTGTATAAATGTTGAATAATTATGGTATATATCTGAAACTAATATAATATTGCATGTTAGCTGTGCTTTTAATAAAAAGTTAAAAAAAGTTAAAAAAAGAAATGAAGAAAATAAAAAATCTTGGGGGAGCTCTCCTAACTAAAAAAAATAAAATAACACGGACCAATTTGTGCCTTTAATTGTGCTGTGTCTTTCCTTCTTTAATCAGATGTTCAATTCAGAGAGACCCTCTTGGCTAAAAAGCAATGAGGATTAAATAGTCATATGTAAAAATAAAACAAGACTGTTTCATTAGCATTTTTTTTTTTTTTTTTTGCAAAAGAACAGCCTTCCAAATTCAGCCATGGAAGCTATTGTGCAGATAACATTAGCTAAGTGGCACGTTTGTCACTTTTTCTTTTAATTATTGCTTAATAAATTCTCTCAAACAATCTATTTCAGGCTAATTTTATTCCATTATAGTTATCACTATTCATTTTAAATATCACTTGTTTTCAATTATATAGTTTGTAGAATCCTGAAAATGTGAAACTTGGCATTACTGACTCAAAGGTGACTTGTAGCACAGGAATGATTTATGCCCATGGAATTGCAGAGGTCTAAAAATAGGGCTTGATGTTACATTAATATGTATTGCGGTACACAAGCACAATAGGGTTAGAGGAGGATGGAGTTTCATCCCGACTCTCAGTTTGCTTGCTTTTGTCTCCAAGTCTGAGCAGCACTGGAATAATTAGACATCGCTCATTTGTCCTTTGTATCATTTCCTATCAGTGCAAACCACCCTGCCCCAGCTCCCAGGTGTTTATGAGGAAGCATGTAGTCTGTAAATAGCCATTCTGCACAACTCTAGTTGCTGCCTTAATTTGAAGATACCCTTCGTATATTGAACTGGGCAATAGCAGATCATTGCGGCTAGGATCTAATGGGGTAAGCATGTAACTCTGACCTTAGGATGAGATCAAAACGAAAGGGTTTAGCTACACGTACAGCATATATTACAGATTTTGAGAAGGTGTTTCTGTTGGCAAAGTGAAAGCCAGCAGTTCTGGACAAGAAGCATCTCTGAATGAACAGCAAACATTTTGGTCAATGTTTTCTCTGGTTTGATGCTTCTGATTTCAGATGTAATGAGTGTGAGATGGCAGTGTTGACAGATGCCTTTCTTCAAAGTTTCTAAATATGAACTCTGATCAGATGAGTGGAAGTCATGTAATTGAGTTCACACATCTGTTGTTGACAGGGATAGAGTTGCATGAGCATAAGAATATGCTGTAGAAAAAGAAATCAAGGCTAGTACCATGCATTATTGGTTGACGTAGGAATTGGGTAGTCTCTCTCCTTGTTGGAGGGACTGGAGTGGACTGTTTATAAGACAAAATAGTGATGGAGTAACTGTATTCAGGACAGTCCCAGAGCCTTTAATGAAATCTGTGAGAATTGAACATGGTAGCTATAGGTTTGCATACATATCATGAGTTGCTAGCTTACTTTTTCTCTATGAGAATATATTTGATTATCTTACTTGAAGCTGAGGAGGCAGTTTGGTCCAGCGTCTATTATTGTCCTATAATGAAAGAATTATTTAGATTTTTGTGGTAGCTCTGGAATTCTATAAAGCCATGATAACTTAGAATATTTCTGACACTATTGTTTAATATGTAGCTCAGCTCTTGGAGTTCACTGGACAAAATCTCAGGGATCACCATCTCAGCAATAATTTTATATCTATGTAATGGTTTCTGTGTTGCTGTGGTGTAACAATGTGGAACACATATTAGTCACTAGCTGCCAATTTACATACACACTGGGAAAAGTAATCTAATTTTCAGGGAGTATTAACTTGATGTTAATACATGATGATGTTTAATTTAATTGTGACCTTTGAGTTATACTTTTTGAAAAAATTGTCTCATGTTTTCACAACATGAACTGTTGAAAAGTCAGGCTATTATGGCTGATTTTTTAAATGGACTTAGAAAAATATTTTAAATATGGCAGTAGTTTCTATCTGAATCCAGTCCATTCCATTTTAATCCAAACAACAACCTAGTGAATTTGCCCTTATTATCTACTTTAAAGTCAAACCAGTATATAATTAAGGGAGGGCAAAGCAGTAGTATAGTGAAAGCAGGAAGGAAATTTTCCTCTTATATTCTTAAAGTTAATTATGCAGCAAGAAGAAGCTTGCTCCCACCAGCTTTACCTCATCCAGGGAAACTCCTACTTGTCCTACAAAACCCATTAGTAATGTTGCTTTTTATACTGTGAATCTTTTCCCAACCTCCTGCCCTATCCACAGGCACAGCTGATTACTCTCTCAGCACTTTGTTCATGTTTTGTTACCATTGCTATGTGTTTTAGAATTTTTCATATTTTCCTCTTTCCCTTGGTTGTGAGTTCCTTGAGGACAGAGACTATTCCTTATTCATTTCAATATGCCATTGTCTAATGCTAAACCTAGAATTAGACCTAGAATACGTACTCATTAAATATTAGTGAAAAATGAGAAAAATGAATGGGTTCTCAAACAGACTCCAGAAGTGATCCATCCTTACTGTGTTGAAGTAAAACGTTCTATGTAGGGTGGTAATGGTGCATGCCCTCTGATGGAGTGCTCTTCTAGAAGGTTCATCTAGGCTCCTGCAGCCCATCAGCTGCAGATCTACCTTGGAACCCACTTGCATTCTACAGTGTTTTGCTTTTCAGGAAAAGAGCCATATCTGGGTTTATAGCAGAACTAACTCTCAATCTAAGGAAATGTGGTAATCAACTATTGTATGATGAGTGGACATCTCGAGGTAAATGTAAAATACCTTCAATGTAAGTTCAAATTCATGATAAGCATGATTAGGGATCATTATGTGAATTCTTTGCACCTTTAGACTTATTTAGGAGGTGGTCTGATAATTTGGCGTCAGCCACGGCACTGTATGAGTCAACTCCACGAGTCAAGTATATATTGGCTCTTGAGGGTCTCGGGAGCATGGGTTATTAGTTAGGAAATCTGGACTGTGAAGTGCTGGCTCCTTAAGCTGCTTTTATGTTTGAGGGATGTTGGAGGGATGTTGGAGAGTCTTCAGGACTTTTCTGTGTCTTGGTTAATTCTGGAGCACTCTTGAGACACAGATGGTTTCTTAGTTGTTATTGGATAATCTGTTACTCACTTAGGCCATTTTTGCATTGCGAGTGTTTGCACATGTGTATCTAAGTTTCTGCATGTATAGGTGTTGTCTTAGTCAGTTTGGGCTTCCAAACAGAGTACCATAGACTGGGTGGCTTCAACAACAGACATTTTTTTTCCTTACAGTTCTGGAGAAGAAAATCTGATATCAGGTTGCCAGCATGGTCTGGTTCTTGGTAAGGACTAAACCTTTTGGTTTAGTCTTCTCATCGTATCCTCATATGGCAGAAAGCAGAGAGAGAGTGCAAACTATTGTGTTTCTTCCTTTGAGGGCACTGATCCCATTCATGAGGGCTCCACCTTCACTACCTAGTTATTTCCTAAAGACCCCCTCCCGCCTTCTAATACCATCCCTTAATGGTTAGAATTTCAACAGAAGAATTGGTGGGGGATGGGGGGCATAAACATTCAGCCCATAACGGGTATAGCTTACATTTTCACAAGTAAAAAGCATTCCATAAGAAACTATAGGATGTAGCTTATCATGGTGATTAAGACCTCTTTTCTGATGTATCTCTACCATATACATAACTTTCTAAGCCTCGTTTTTCTCAGTTTTGGTGATAATGGGGATCAAAATAGCACCTACATTGAGGCCAGTGCATGAGTTGGGCATGGTTCATCCCCAAGGAGCAGCATTAATATGGTGGTGCATGTGACTGGCACACTGAGTTTTCAAGAGCATGATGAGTGCAGCCATGTCTGTGAGGCCTGCTGGTTCTGAGAGTTAATGAGTCACTGCACATGGAGTGCTTAGCACAGTGTTTGACACTCAGGATGATCACCTTCCCTGTTACAGGCAGGTTCTCACTCTTCTTTTATAAGAAGGCTGGATAGGATAAGAGGGTGACATGGGCTATAACAAGTAATGTTTTAAAGTGATGCTAACAAGTGAGTAAGGGATTAAAAATAGAACCCATTTCATAAATCATTGCTAGAGTCTATGTTTAGAAGTCAGCTTGTTTGCTAGAAATCCCAGACCAAACTGTATAAATGTATAATTACAGCCACATTTTATGTATTTGGAGGTGATTTTCTATCTCTAATCCTACTTTCTGAGACGTCAATCCTCTAGAATATAACTTTCATTAGAAATAAGGAAATAAACTGAGGAGGCCTCTGAAATAGTGCTTTCAAAGAACTTATGAAGACACGGAATTGACTTTCTGGGTTCTTCCAGAATTTCCATGACTCTCAATAAAACTGTACTTCTTTTTTAATAATCTCTTTAATGTTTTCCTACAATATATTAAAATGAAAAAATATGGAACACTTCATGAATTTGCATGTCATCCTTGCACAAGGGCCATGCTAATCTCCGTATTGTTCCAGTTTTAATATATGTTCTGCCAAAGCGAGCACTATAAACCTATAGTTCTTTAACAACATGGTCATCTTGTTTCCTCATAGCAGACTGGAAGAGCAAACCTGAAGGTGTGTGTGTGAGTGTGTGTGTGTGTGTGTGTGTGTGTGCATGCATATCTGGGTGGAGAGGCTACTATTATGAAGAGGCAGGGTTTACGGTACGTACAAGACACAATAACAGCAAATGGAATAATCAAAAGCTTGATCTGGAGGGGTAAAAAAGAAAAGTGAAAAAAAAAAATCTTTGTATCACTGATTACCACTTAGGTCTTAAAGAAGTGTGCTCAGTATTTTGTATTTTAAAAGGAAATTCACTTCTAAAATTCATTCTCATTTTATGACCATTTATTAACTAAAGTATGGTCCAAATGAAAAAAAAAATTGGTAGTTAAGAGGAGGCAGCATGGTATGGTGAAAAGAGGATTTGGAGTTAGACTGGGTTTACATTCCAAATTCACGTCTATGCTTAGGGGGTGTGGGCCCGTTACTTAATGCTGTGAGCGTGGTTTTCTTATCTTTCTTACCTATAAAGCTGAAGTGATACTTCCCACCATGCGGGTTGCTGTGAGGCTGGGATGATATCATATACCGGGGTGACAAAAAGATGTATACAAGTGGACACTTTGGTCAACATTGCTCAAGCAGTAATTTGCTGTAATCAGAAGTATCTGGAGGCTGATACCATGTTTCCCTGAAAATAAGACCTAGACAGACAATCAGCCCTAACACGTCTTTTGGAACAAAAATGTAAGAATTGGTCTTATTTTACTGTAATAGAAGACCGGGTATAATATAATATAATACACTGGGTCTTATATATATTTTTGCTCCAAAATACGCATTAGAGCTGATTATTCGGCTAAGTCTTATTTTAGGGGAACCAGGGTACTAACCCCTTTGAGCACCTCTTGTGAAATCAAATGTAACTTGTATTCATCTTTTGTTATCGGTATATATCGAGTATCAAAACGTTAATACAGTTTTCCTTTCTTAAAATGTGTATACATGTTTTTGGCACCATCTGTGTGTTAAGTGCGGCCAGCAAAGGCCTGGCACTGTGTTAAGTGCGGCCAGCAAAGGCCTGGCACATCGCTGCCTCTTGATACATTATTTGTTTCCTTACCTGCTTGGTGATATTTCTTTATCCGAAACACCCCATTCTCAATGAGATTTCACTACATTGCTATTTCTCTGACTGGATTTTAAATTTATAATGCACACGTCTGACAATAACTGACCATTGAACTCGGTAATTATGAACTTTGAATGATCTAGACACTGCTAACAGCCGGCAGGTATGAGTCTGTAGTGAAGTGCTAGGGTGGTCGAAGAGTCTCAAAACTATTTGTTTGGTAGTTTTGTGAGGTTTCTGGAATGTTATGACTCTCTAGTATGAAGGAGGAAAGATAAATTTTATTTATTACCAGTGCTACTGAAGTTAAGACTGATCACATTTTTGTGTTAAATGCACTTTTAATATAGTTCGGATAATGGCTCTGGGCTGTGTTACAATTCACTTTTTTTTTTTTTTCATTTACTGTTAGGTGCTTTTTGTCATTATTATATATCTTATTGATTTGGAGGATGTTCTAGAGACTTACACTATTGATTAGGCAGAGTGTTTCTATATTTTGTGATTTAGCAGTTTTTGCTCTTTGTGTTATCATTACCACTAGAATCAAATTGAAAAGACCTACAGATCCTTTTCTATCATGGAATTTTTAGAGTCTTATATGACATGTAAAGGATTAAAGAATTTTATGAGAGCTGCCTAATTCCTTTAAATTTATCTAAAATACACCATCTGCTTTGTAACCTCAAGTGATCTTATGGTTTATTAGATTTATTAAGCACACTTTCAATGTGTAAATATAATTTAATAATTGTTCCCACAGGTGTCTAATTAGGCTTTAATTTCTGCCACTAGAATTAAATCGAGTGAAATGTTTGTAGGTCTCTAAGTCATAGTAATAGTTCTCAATGTTAACTGGTCAAATATGAATTTGTATTTTGGTTTATTTACAATTTTAATATCTTTAAGTCTGATATCAGATCACTACATGAAAGAGACTGTTTCTTCAGCTTTTTGGGGTTATTTTGTCATCCAATATTAATTCTGTTGCAAGTGATGGAGAGATCCAACTCAAACTAGCTTAACAAAAAGAATTGACCAACTCAAGTAGCTTGGAAGGATACAGGGTTAGATCTTAGAATTGGAGGAAAAGGAGGAAAAACTGGGGCCCTAATGAATGGAACCAGGGTTTCAATGATAGCAGAAATCTCTCTGTTTTCTTTTCTTTCTCATGTTTCTATTTCTTTGTACATTTGTTCTATTTAGAAGGATTTTTCCATAAGGCAGGACATGGCCTTTGCAGCCTAAGCTCCCCGTAGAACAACTTCTTTCTCTTCATGTTCATTTGTCAGTGCCAGGGAAGACTCTGGTTGACTAGGCCTTCGTCATGTGCTTGTGGGGATGATGGGAAGGCTTACTAGGTATAGACAGGTTAACCTCAGTCATTCACTTTTGAACCCTACTGAAAACCTGATGAGTATTACAGACCCTGCAGGAAAATCTCTAAGCACAAATGGATCTAAGTATTTGCATACTTTTTCAAAGAGCTAGTTCATAGTCTCTCCTTAGAGGTTTATGGAATTCAAGTTAAAGACCCCTGTGAAAAATTGTTAAGGTACTGCAATTCTTGGAAATAAAATTTTGGCAAATGACCTTCCATTTCCAATACAGTAAATATTTTCTGTTTTAAAAAAGTGTGTGTGTGTGTGTGTGTGTTTGTGTGTGTCCAATAGCATTCAAAGAAAAATCTCCTTGTAATATAAGGGGATATAAAGACTTTGTTAATTGGGGATCAACTTCACAAGCTTAAAACATCTTCAAGTTATAATGACAGAGCAGCTTCCAAGAATGTGAACACAGCTGAGAAGAACCAAAACTTTCCTCACATTGATTATTTGATTTGCCAGATAGAAGAAAAGAGGAATCCTAGAGTCTCTAATAAATCAAGCTTTTCCATGAAATATAGGAGTGGGATAGAAGTGATAGGAGGAGACAGAAGACACTTACTGAAAAGAAATGGAGTCCACTTGGACTACTGCATACTCCTGTACTTGGCTTTCTAGCGTCTACTCTTGCCTTCTTCTTAGTTCTTTCCAGAACTAAGAGCAGTCATTTAAAATATAATCAAGCAGATCATGTCAGTACTGTTCATTGGCCAATCCTCGTGATCAAAATATTTAGTTTGACCCGTAAGCCATGATCTGGCTCCTACTCCTGTCCCCACCCTGTCATCATATGCCAGTTTCACTGTTACCACTGACCAGCCTTCTTCCCATTCCTTACATGTGCCAAGCTCTTATTTTTCTTAGGACTTAAACCATATTGCACCTTATTCTATGAATATCTTCTTTGCACTGTTTTCTTAGCTTTCTTTCTCCTACTTATCCTTGGTTTAATTATTACTTCCTCAGAAAGACTTCCAGGAACCAAAGTCTAAATAAACTCCTTTTTGTTCTTCTCCCAATAGTATTGTATTACTGCAAGTTGCAAGGATATATTTGTTTGTTTATTTAAAGTCTCTCTCCCTTTTGCATTTTAAATGCTGTGCAATGAGATATTATGTCTGTTTTGTTCATTTGGTGCCTGACTGTGCTTGGGACATAATTCTTACCCAGTAAATGCTTTTTTTTTTTTTTTGAATAATCAGTGAAGAAATGGAAAGGGAATAGGGGAGATTAGAAACAGCTTGCAACAGCTGACTACAAAGCTTAGAAATAGCAAGAGGGTGGTAAACAACAGTAGACAGTCTGATGGTAGAGTCAAAGGAGAGCTACATGCACAAAGCCCATGGAGCATCATTTCTGCCTGGGGCACAGGGCTGTGTGATTTTAGGCATGTGCTCCATGAGGACATGCACAGGCACATGTACCTCCTGCTCAACAGCCCCTGTGCAAATCAGTGTGACATTTGGGAGGTCTGGCAATCAGTATAGTTTAGCAGCCTGGGGAACAGTTTGCACACTGTCTTTAAGTAACAAGCTAAGCCATTTGTGCCTATGGTTCAACACGAGCTCCTCTGGCCAGTCTGACATCATCTGTAACATTGATTTTTCATTATTGAAATACAGGAAGTTGCCTTGTATACTTTACAATTTTCATGAAAAATAATTCAAAGGCAAAATTTGATCATTTACCTTCTTCTGGGAATACTTACAAAAGGAAACACCCATTTGTAATTGGGATTTGTAATTCTGGATTATAAATTATTATTAATAATAATAAATCATTATTACCCAATTTAGTAAATCTTTTAAAATAAACTTTATTCCCCTGCTTTTTCATTAGTATTTTGCGTTTCCTTATCTGTGAATAGGATCACATTGTGATGTGCTACATTCTTACTATCTCATCCTATTTTTTTAAAAAATGGTTTTTTTATTCAGATATACTTAGAGAAGAGCACCCTCATCTTTATGTTTTCTCTATTGTACTTATGTGATTTTAGTATTTTTATTATTAGTGATGTGTGGATGCTTGACTTTTGAAAGAGCATGTCTCAATCTATACAATATCTTAACATCAAGAAAGGAGTCTCCGGATTCATCTGGGGAGTTGGGCTGTGCTAAAAGATATTAACAGCCCACCAGCAAATAAGTTCTCTGAAGAAGAGAACCAAAAGTCACCCCTATGGCTTTCTTTTCTTTCTTTCTTTTTTTAAAAAAATTTTTATTGGGGAATGTTGGGGAACAGTGTGTTTTTCCAGGACCCATCAGCTCCAAGTCAAGTCATTGTCCTTCAATCTAGTTGTGGAGGGCGCAGCTCAGCTCAAAATCTAGTCTCTGCTTTCAATCTAGTTGTGGGAGGTGCAGCCCACCATCCCATGTGGGAATTGAACCAGCAACCTTGTTGTTAAGAGCTCGCGCTCTAAACAACTGAGGCCATCCGGCCGCCCCACCCCTATGCTTTTCTTGATAACAGCTTTCACATCTTACCATGAGATGCTGGCTTCATGGTAGTGAGAAATAGTAATATAAAAAGGTATTAAGGAGGATACAACAATACTGAGAGCCATCTTCCTAATATCAATTTTTGTAGAAGTTCACCCTTTGAACCAGATCTGTAATGCTCTTTTCTTGGGGCTTTGTATAACTGGCTCCTTCTTTTCTTTTAGATTTCGGTTTAAATATTATATCCTCAGTGAGGCTCTCTGAGGTAGGCCAGCTCACAAAGACTTGGTTCATACTTGAGGACCTGCAAGAAATGACTTTGTCTTTGAGCAAATTTTTTTTATTTATTTTGTATTAATATGAATCGGAAAATAAGCAATGCAAGGGTACACAAGTTTAATGATACAACAGGGAGGATGGATGCAAATTACTGGAAACTCCTGTGTGGTTTTTTTAAAAAAAGATTTTTATTAAAATATAGCTAACATACAATATTATTAGTTTCATGTATAAACCATAGTTATTCAACATTTATATACCTAAAGAAGTGATCACCATAAGTCAAGAAACCATCCTACACTGTACCATGCCCTCACAATATTATTGACTATATTCCCTATGCTGTATAATACATCCCCAAGACTTATTTGTTTTATACCTGGAAATTTGAACCTCCTATTCTCCTTCACCACCCCAAAACCCCATTTTCATTTTTCAATGGCAATTGACATTCAGTATTATTTTATATTAATTTTAGGTGTACAGCATAGTGGTTAGACATTTATATAATTTAAGATGTCATCCCCCTGACTAGTCTAATACCCACCTGGCACTATACTTAGTTATTACTGTATTATTGACTATATTCCCTATGCTTTACTTACCTATGACTATTTTTGTAACTGCCAATTTGTACTTCTTAATTCCTTCACCTTTTCACCCTGCCCCACAACCCCCCTCCCATCTATCACCTTGATAAATCTAGTACCCATCTGACACCATACATAGTTATTAAAATATTATTAACTATATTCCTTATGCCATACCCTACATCCCCATAACTACTTTGTAGCAACCAATTTGTACTTCTTAATCCTTTCCCCTTTTTACCCATCCCTAACCCCACTCTCATCTTAAAGAAGTCCCTCTAAGATTCCTTGTAATATTGGGTTGGCGATGATGAACTCCTTTAGCTTTTTCTTGTCTGGGAAGATCTTTATCTGCCCTTCAATTCTAAGTGATAGCTTTGCTGGGTAGAGTAATGTTGGCTGTAGGTCCCTGCTTTTCATCACTTTGAATATTTTCTGCCAATCCCTTCTGGCCTGCAAAGTTTCTGTTGAGAAATATGCTGACAGTCTTATGGGAGCTCCCTTGTACGTAACTAACTGCGTTTCTCTTGCTGCTTTTAAGAATCTTTCTTTGTCTTTAACCTTTGGCATTTTAATTATGATGTATCTTGGTGTGGGCCTTTTTGGGTTCATCTTGTTTGGGACTCTGTATGCTTCTTGTGCTTGTATGTCTTTCAGCAGGTTAGGGAAATTTTCTATCATTGTTTCTTCAGATGGGTTCTTAATTCTTTGCTCTTTTTAATTTCCTTCTGGTAACCCTATGATGTGAATGTTGGTAGGCTTGATGTTGTCCCAGAGGTCCCTCAAACTATCCTCATTTTTTTGGATTCTTTTTTCTTTTTGCTGTTTGGTTGGATGTTTTCTGCTGCCTTTACCTCTAAGTTGCTGATTTGATCCTCTGCATCATCTAATCTACTGTTGATTCTCTCTAATGTATTCTTTGTTTCAGTTATTGTACTCTTTATTTCTGACTGGTTCTTTTTTATGTTTTCTATCTCTGTTTTTAAGACTCCCTATATCTTTGTTAAAGGTCTCCCTGAGATTATTGAGCATCCTCATAACCAGTGTTTTGAAGTGTGCATCTGGTAGAGTGTTTGTCTACATTTTGTTTTTCTGTAGCTTTGTTCTGTTCTTTTATTTGGGACATGTTTCTTTGTCTCCCCATTTTGCCTGCCTTCCTGTGCTTGTTTCTATGTATTAAGTAGGGCTGCTATGTCTCCCAGTCTTAGTAGAGTGGCCTTATGTAGTATGTGTCTGGTGGGGCCCAATGTTGCAGTCTTCCTTGTCACCAGAGCTGGGTGCTCCAGGAGTGTCACTTGTGTGGGCTGTGTGTGCTTTCCTGCTGTAGTTGAGCCTTGGCTTCTGTTTCCATATCAATGTGAGAGTTTCACTCTTGGGTTGATTGTTTGTGAGGACCGGTCATGACTACAGTGGAGGAGCTGTAGTGAAGGGTCTGACCCTACAGAACAGGATTAGCTTTAGCTGGACTCTGGTGCCTACCCAGTGTGCCCTTGGAATGTGTTGTCCTTGCAGATGGCTGGATCATCCTTGCAGATGCTGGATCATTCCTTGCAGATGCTCTGGAAGCTGGCCTCTAGGTGTGTTGGATCCCAGGACCTCCTGGGAGGGTCTCCACTGCAGGCCAAGTTTAGCTGCAGCCTGTGCCCTTCCTGGGACCACCTGGCATGAGCCACAAAGCAATCCACAGATGGCTGCCACCTATGTTGGGCTTGGAGGTGCCTTGAGAGTCCCAACTGTGTAAGAGACCACCTGTCACTAGTGCTGGGCTTAGGGTTGCTTAGTAAGAGGCATGGGACATGCCAAAGCCAGATGCTGCTTATTTGCATTTTGTGAACCTTTGAGATATTTTAGGAAGCCCACAGTATGAACCAAAACAGGCTGTTTGTTTGGAATAACCACTCGCTTGGGTTCATCCCAAAATTAGGTGGGGCAGGGTCTCTGGGAATGACCAGGGTGGGGCAAATTAATGGTGTTAACACGGTTGATAGAGACTCAGCTATGGCAGCTGCCTCTGTCTGCTTGCCGGGAGGGGATAGGGCTCAACAAAGAAACAATGATTTCTGCCAGCTTCTCCATCTGTGAGAAAGCTGCCCCTCCAGCTCTTGCCTTGAAGCCAGTCAACTCAGTTCTTCCCTGTGTGTCTCTGGTGCTTTTTGATCTGCTGCCCCAGCCCTGGAGGTCAGAGCAAGTGATTCCATCCGTGAGTTAGTCCTTTAAGAGGAGCGCCTGGTACTGCTGCCTTCCTTTGTCTCACTCAGCTCCAATCTGCACTGATTTTCACAGCCAGAAGTTATAGGGACTTCTCTCCCTGGCACTGGAACCCTGGGCTGGGGACCCTGGTGTGGGACTGGGACCCCTTAGTCCTCCAGAGGTACTTCTGCAGCTGAGCTATCCCTACCAAGTTTTAATGGTCACACATGGGTGTCAGACTAGCCCATTCTGCATCTCTGCCCCTCCTACCATTCTCAAGGTGGCTTCTTCTATATGTTCTTAGTTGTAGGACTTTGGTTCAGCTAGACCTCAGGTGATTCTCGATGGTTGTTTGTAGTTTAGTTGTAATTTTGATCTGGTCATGAGAGGAGGCGTGTAGGCACAGTGCTCACCTACTCTACCATGTTGACCAGAAAATCCTTGAGCACTTTTTGGAATCTCCTGTATTTTTCAGAACCTCACCTAAAGTTTAATAGAATAAGGATCCTTTAGGTAAGAGGTATTTTTTGCCTTTTAACCCTTTTTAGACGAGTGTGAGAGTTGGGCCTATCAACTCATGGGGGTTTGCCTTATTAAAACAATTTCATTTGAGCCATGCCACTCAAATGTGGACACTGGATTAATAATTTCTTGCTGTGGCACTTGTACATTGTATTCACTGCTGTGACATCTGGCCTTATATGGTTTTAGTGTGTTGGGCTGACCATGGTTTTCTAGATCTTTCCTAACCATCCCCTTTATTCTCTACCACAGTGTCATGTTTATTTCCCTCACAAAGTCAAATAATACACATTTGTTTACTTGTTTCTTGACTGTCTACCCCTCAAGATGTTAACTCCAGCAGGGTGGGAATTATATCCTTTCTCTCAGGTATAGCGTAAGCGCCAAGCACAGTATCTGACACTTAAAGACCTTGCATTTCCTACTCCCATAGTTTCATGCTTACGATGCTTTTGTGGTTATACATATCATGAGGTAGAGAAGTTTTCTAAGAGTGTGAAAGCCATACATTTTCACTGCAACACTCAAAAACCTTAGCAAGGCCTTATCTATGAGGTCTGGGACCTGAGATCTGAAGGTAGGTAAATAGGTATAATTACCATTAGAAACATCCTTAGCATTTGGAAAGCTATGCAGTTAAGGATAATTTGTCAATCACTGATGTTTTGCTGTTATCTCTCCTCATTCCTGCAAATTATATTACCATTGAAACATACATATTTCAATTTGTCACAATTTGGACAGTTTTCTAAGCAATAAGTACTATAGTTTGGAGAGCAGGCTGTAGATTCAATTGCCTGTGTTTCTATCCTGGCTCTGCCTCTCTGATGTATATGATTTTTGGTGGTTTTTTAATCTCTCTGAGTTTAGTTCATTTAAAAAATGAATCTAGTAATAGAATATATTTTATAAGTCTCCTATAATGATGAAATGAATTAATATGTTCAATGTGTTTAGAACAGTATCTGGAAGAGTGTGACATTCAGTGTTAGCCAAAATAAATAAACAAGTAAATATATTAGATAATTCAGGGGTAAAATTTAGGTTTGTATTTGTTCTGTTTTTCCCTATGTTATGTGTCCATTTGAAATTTTGAAAGGTAAATTAATTTATTCCTAAAATTATTTATTAATAAAGCCAAGAACCACTTGAGTCAGTGATAAACATGGTTTTAAAGTTGGGAGACCAACCCTGAGAAGGATGGGGAAGGTTGGCTCCTAGGTACCTGAATTTACAAGTATTCACAGGAAGGAATTTTAAAAACGCAAAGTTCCTGAATGTATAATCAGAGTGACTGCTCCTTCTCAAAGCATTCACCCCTGGAGGTTGCTCCCATATGAACCCTGCTACAATTGCTGAGGACATGTTAAAATATCCTCTTTTGGACTTGCCTTCAGAGCAAATTTACAAACTTTACAAGTACGTCTGTCTTTTTATTTTGTAGTTAAATCTTGTTTTAGATTCAAGATAGTATTACTCAATTTTATCCTTCACCTGATTTATTGGACTTGACACCAAATCATTTTGGTTCTGTAAAAGAAATCCACGCTCAAAGTATGAACATGTAGTCCTCTGAGGACAATCAGAAGTGTGTGATGTGGATTTTGGTGACTTTTTTGAAGGCGGAGTTCCACAAAAGTTCTGAGCATATGGCACTATCAGAGGAATATGGTGCAGCCTTGCAAGATTATCTCTCTGAGGAGAACAACACCTATTTGGATTTATAAGTTCTAGTAGTTATTATCCTTTTAACTAAAATTTAGATTCCCCAGTGGGTCTTGTTGATTCTTTGCTTTTAAGATACATAACAACTTTGAAGCCAAAATTCATTTGAATGTGTGAATTCTATTAGTTTAAAAAAAAAAAGTCTAGCAATGTCAATATGCAATCTATTTTTGTTATCGTTGGATCTTACCATTAAACATTTATCATTCTAATTACACATATTTGAAATCTTCATTTCTATCATCAATACTAGTTTGATAAACCCACAGCATGCACACAAGAGTAGCTTATGTTAAAAACATATAAATGCATTCAGTCATTGATTTATATCACAACACATTCCTAAAAATCGTTCTATAAAGCAAATAATATCATCCCAAAGGAACAATATTGTTGGAGATTTTACTTCTAACCAATGACAGAAAATCAAATAAATCAGAGCTGTAGCAATAATGCATTTTAAATACAAAACTGTAACAACCAAGCCTTTTATAATAGTCTAAAATAATAAAGCTGTGTACTAAGTCCTATCAAATATCCGTAAGTATACTGGATGTATTGATTATAAAGAGGATATAAATGGACGATAAAGTTATTACATTGTAAAGAAAATCTCTATTGATGTGTAAAGTTGACTGGAAACTAATATCTGGCCAATAATAAATGGTAATCGTTCATTTTATTATAATGGTTTTATAAATTTGGAGGGATTTGGAGGGAGATGTTTAGCAGGGTCCGTGTCTCTGAAACTCTTTAAAGAAATTTAAACATTATGCCTTTACTCCCTCGATAGAATACTCTTGCAAACAGGAAAATACTTAAAACAACAACAACAAAAAACCATACCCTTAACCTTGGAGCCATCTTGTAACCTAGTTTAGTAGATTTTCAATACATTTGTTAATGAGATTGATTGATTCATTTATTCATTCCTTAATTCAAAGGATCTATATTGGACATCTGCCATGTTCTAGGTCCTGTTCTAGACATTGAGTTATTAGAAGTTGGTTGAGCAGGAATCAGTGAAGAGGGTTAAAATGAGTGGAAGGAAAACCAGGTGAATGTCGTGTTGGGGAAGTCAGAAAGATATTTCATGGTAACTGGGCTGATTGCTTGTGTCAAATAATATGAAGAATGAAAACTGACCATGGAATATGTAAAGTTGAAGGGTCATTTGTGACCTTGATAGGGGTGGTTTTGGAGGGAATGAAAGCCTGATTGGAGAGAATGAAAGCTAGATATTGGAGATAGGAGTTTAACCATCTCCTTTAAGGAAGTTTGCTGTAAAGGGTTGGAGAGAAATAGGTGATTAGGAAATTAGAAGATGAACTTACAGGGGAATGAGGTCAAGAAAGTGATTTTTTTTTTTTTTTTTTTTAATAAAATGGGAGAAATCACAGAATGTTTGTGTGTCTATTATAGATCTATATATAGATCTAATAGAGGGACAATCTTTCATATAAGAAAGAGTGAGGAAAGAAGAGCTGGATCAGTGTTCCTGAGGAGGTGTGAGGGGATGGGATCTAGTGCACAAATGGACGGTAGATCTTAGCTAGAAGCACAGATGGTTCCATGTTATCAAGAAAGAAGGTAAAGTTTGTGGGAATAGATGCCGATGGGTGGATAGATGTAGCAGTGGGTATTATTTATATTCTTAAAAATAATTTTAAGTCTTCAAAGGATTCAGTATTGTTGCTCAATATCACACCAGATAATAATCAGCTGAAAATAATATGTCACTCAACTTGATACCCTGTTGACAGTCATTATACTGCTTTACACTTCATTGGAAACTCATTAAAGCACCTAATAGCAACTCTTGAAATGATGCTTCAAAGTCTCTTTCCTAGAGCAGGTCTGAGACAGTTATGGAAATGTATTGTGATTGAGCTTGCCCTTTGCCTTCAATTTGACAAATCATTAAATGAATACGTAGGGACTGGAATCACCTAGGTGTGGCTTTTAATTTGGGGCCTTCAAATGATTGCACTGGAGATACGAGTAATAAGAAATGATGGCAAATAGCTTTATGAGATCTGAATTTCTGGGTCCAACTATCAATTGATCTATCAGTTCTTCATGGGTACTTTGATGGGCTTCCTCTTCTCTACCCTTTAGTGATAGAAGGTTGTAATGTACATGGCATAAAAATGTAAGGACTGTATCTGGAGAGACATTACATAACGAATTTCTGTGTGTTTATGTAAATAGACACATTATGTTAAAGAGGGAGGCAAATATTTAATATACATCTACTGTATGCGAGGCATATGCCGACCTCTGTAATGATGTTATTTAATGTCAAGTGGACATTCACTGCCTTGAATAAAAATGAGAAATAGAGACGTAAATGCTGTAGTTGCTTAGAAAAACAAAATCACTGTGGACTGGAACAGTCGCAGAAAACTTGGATGAGAAATGTGGAACTTGCTGTGGGACTTAAAGCCAAGTCTTTGTGTTGGCAACCTGAGATAAGGAAAGGATATATCTGCACCTAGCAAAATGCTTGGCACATAGTAAGCACTTTACAATGCCTGTTTGCTTAATTTTGCTCTGTGATGTGTGTGAATATTCAAATCTTTTGTTCGAATTTCCTGAAGGTGACAAAACAATGGAGAATAGGCACAGATATCTGTATATATGTAGTGAAGAATCCAGCTTTGCCAGCATTATCTAGTCTTAATTAGAAATCTAATTTAGGCCCTACTGGCTATCTTCTGGAGGATTTATGAAATGTTTCAACAAAAGTGGCAGATTTCTGGAAAGGACTGAACAACAAAAGAAGAGAACTTTTGCTCACTCATCTTGATCTAACTAGAAATATTTGCTCTGGAAAATGAAGGTTGTAATTGGGTTTCTTATTTTTAGGAAAAAAAAATTTGTTCAACATGAAAGAAAAGGGAATGATTAAATGATTGTGGAAAAGAGGTAGAAAATAGATGAGTTTTTCAGTTGACCTTGAGGCTCTAGCACTTGGATTGGTGGTGACTCTATTTCAGTCTCCAATTTTTCTTCAATTGCCAAAGGAAAATGTCTTATTCATACAGTCTTGAGGCAAGCTCTTTCTCTTTCTAAATCAGCAGATTGTAATGCCAACTGTTCTGTTTAAAAATCCCACTATTCTCTAAACTGTAAAAGTATGCTTCTATTTTCTAAACTAGAGACATATTTTATTTTCTATTTTCTTTGATGTTGCAGTAAAATTTTGATAACTTTGTGGTAGAGTTTGAAAATTTTCTATTAGATTATGCATGTATAAATGACTGCCAGGAGATGTTGTCCAGAGTCCAAATTCCTATAGCTAATCACTTTTCTGTAGAGAAAGCTTTCAAATCAGTCCATTAATTGAAATTCTTGAAGATATTCCCCAAGAGCTTAACTCTTCTGAACCTAGAGGTTAGAGACTGTTTTGAAGTCATGTTGATATTTTACCCACCGAAAAAGACAAGATCTGAATGTGAACTGAAACCAAGAGAGACTCTAATGTTAAGTAAAATGAGCAGTCACTGCAAGGGCCTGAAGGTAACTATGCGTGGAACACAATATTCAGGCAGTCTTGTGAGAATTGATATTATTTAGGGAGCACACAACTCATAAAGGATAACATCTAAATGATATCCAGCTTAATTTAGAGTACAGGATACAATGATGAGTGAGGTTTGATGGATCTGTGGAAGTATCTGTGGTTAAAGAACTCTGTGAAGGGAATAAAAGCAAATGACAGTGGCAAGATGAGTGATATTTGCACAGGCAAAGCCTAATCAAATATGTTTTCCATAGCTGTTGATCTTGAAAACCTGAAAAAATAGTGGACTTCACCCAACCTTCAATTCTAATGACTTTTTAGCAATTACTTGTTTCAGCTTGGTGGTTTTTAAAAGATCATTCAGATACTTCTGTGAATCATACATATTTAAAAGATTGGACCAAGTCAACAGGAATATAGAGTAGATTCAATTGGCCTGTAGGGATTCATATTCTCTCTCTCCCCCCTTCCTGCTCATGATGTTACAGCTGAATTTAGACTCTAGTTAAGTCCTGCTGCTCTTCATATCCTGTTTGGCTCATCCTGAGGCTATCAACTGACAAAACCAAGGACTAAAATTAAGAAAATCATCATTGAGTCCTTGGGCACTGCTAGCGTTCTTCCATTTAGGGTAATACTGGAAATCATATGTAGATGGCTCACAAAACTGAGGCTTAAAATAGTCTGGAAATTATGGGTAGCAGATGAAGTGCAACAGTTCCACCTGAAATACAACTCATTTTTCTATTTGCTTCTTTACCCAGATCACATGAACTGCCAGAACCCAGTCAATTATCCGTTACTTAAAAAAATGTCGGTTCATTTTGTAGTAAGATGTTTTAATCTTAACTAACTGGCCTTCAAATAATAATAAAGGACAGGAGATGAGGGTAAGGAGGATCGAATATATGGTGATGGAAGGAGAACTGACTCTGGGTGATGAACACACAATGGGATTTATAGATGATGTAATACAGAATTGTACACCTGAAATCTATGTAATTTTACTAACAATTGTCACCCCAATAAATTTAATACAATAAAATTAAAAAAAAAAAAAGGACAATACTTGTAGTAGTAAGCTTTGGTGTTAATTTGGTTTAACAATTATCTCAGGGTTGGTTTTTTGGCCCTGGCCTTGAGGAAGTCTGTTGAACTTTAGAATTAAGAAAAACATTTAGAGTATTTTTTTCATTGCTGCTGTTTCTCCTTTAGATAAAAGAAAAGAAAAAGCAGTACTGTTTTATAAGAGGTTCTTTTTTTGTTTGTTTTTTGTTTTGTGAGGAGAATAGATAGCAAGTATTTCTTCAGGCCACATCGTTCTGGGTTTTTCTTTTTCTTTTTTCTTACAAGGCAAAATAATAAATACTTGAGAGTATCTCAGGAAATGACGAATTCCAAATAACCAAACATATTTCTTTGACTTCTAATTTTACACAGGGCTATCTTCATCACTTCTAATTATCTAGATGTAAGGTATTCTTGTGTCATTATCTTTCTAAAGAAGAGTTCTTATGTAGCCTTAGTTCCTTACTTTTGATGTGTTTGCTAACCAATTGCCTGTGCATTTTCTGTGGCTCAAGTGGTCTTGCTTTAGGGCACTTTTCGCTGAGAGTTTCCTTGAGAGTCTTTCCTTCTTTTCACTTAGTGATATAAACCCATTGCAGGCTCCAGGCTCCAGCTCATTCTATCACAGTTTTGGGAGACCAAAGATCACCTTCCATGATCTTCGTCTCCGCCTGAGCAGAAGGACCAGGGGGCGCATCCTCACCTGTATAGGCTGCTCCTTCCTGAAAATTGCTCTTTTTTCTTTATTTTCTGGCCAGTTATTCGAATTATCATTTAGCTGACTAATTCAATTTGCCTTAGTTTTTTTTTCTACTGAAGTTTTGAGATGCATACATATCTACTGAATTGAGATGGAAAGAGAAACGGGATTCTTGAATGATGATGGATAAAAAGGACTCATGAATATAACAAATATCTTAAGTTCTAACTATATTCTTCCTTAATGATACGGTTTATAGACCATTTTTGATATATCAGTACCACACACTTGTAGTTGATCAAGTTGAAGAGTCATCCTTGATTCTTCTTTATCTTTTATTTCCCATTGCTACCGTGACTATATTATTTATTGTCCAAACTGGGATAATGTTGAGAATAAAAGAGGTACTAACTGTACAGGGCGCTAGGACAATAGAAAAAATTAGCTTTGTCCCAGGTGAACAGTCAATGTATGATTACCCTATCCATAAATAAATCAAAAATATTTGTTGGCTTTACCTTCAAAACGTATGTTAAATGCACTCATTTGTCTCCGTCTCCACTGCTATCATCTATTCCAAGCCATCACCATGTCTACTCTGTACTGTTATAACCGCTCCTAGTTTATTGGCTTTGATTTGTTTTCTGTGATTTATTTTTAATTTATTTTTTATTTGCTATGATTTGTTTTCTACACAGCTGTCAAAATCATCTTTACACACAATTAGATCACATAATTCCCTTGCTCCCGAATCTCCCTAGGTTCCAGTGTCCTTAAAAGAAAATTCACACTGCTTCCCTTCTTGCATTTCCTTACCTATCTCTTGTAGGTCATCCCACATCAATATAATCCTAGCACTCACTTTACTGGGCCATCTTTCTAGTTCATCAAATGCAAAGCTCATGTATTTGTTTTGGCTCTGCCTACAATGCTTCCTCCCAGCTTCCAGATCTCACCTTTCTGACTCTTATTATTCAGTCTCAGAAAAATGTCACCTCCTCTGGTGCTATCTTTAGCCTTTCTCCTATCACTTTGTCATATTGTTTCTTTATAGCACTTCTTAATGTCTGAAATTATCCTATTTTTTAAAAATTGTTGTAAAATATACATGATATAAAATTTACCATGTTAACCAATTTTAAATGTACAGTTCAGTGACATTAAGTACATTTACATTGTTGTGCAACCATCTTCAGAACTTTTTTCATATTCCTACACTGAAATGTCATACCGATTAAAAAATAACTTCCCATTTCTCCCTTCCCTCAACCCCTAGCTCCCACCCTTCTGTTTTCTGTCTCTATGAGTTTGAATACTCATAGTACCTCATGTAAGTGGAACCACACAGTAGTTGTTCTTTTTTGACTGGCTTATTTCACTTAGCACAGAGTTCATCTATGTTGTAGCATGTGCCAGAATCTCTTTTCCTTTTTAAGGCTGAGTGATATTTCCATTGTGTATGTATATACCATATTTTCTTTATCCATTTGTTGATGGACACTTGCTTTTGCCTTTTGGCTGTTGTGAATAATACTCCGTTGAACATGGGCATATAGATACCTGTTCCTGTCCCTGCTTTCAAATCTTTTGGGTGTATACTCAGAAATGGAATTGTTGGATTATATGGTAAGTCTATGTTTAGGTTTCTCAGGGTTCACCATACTGTTTTCCATGGTGGCTGAACCATTTTATACTCCTACCAGCAATGAACAGGGTTTGAATTTTTCCACATCCTCACCCATACTTATTTCCTGTGTGGGTTTTGTTTTGTTTTAATAATAGTCATTCTAATGGATGTGAAGTGGTATTTTACTGTGGTTTTGATTTGTATTTCCCCAATTGTTAGTGATGTTGAGCATCTTTTCATCTGCTTATTGTCCATTTGTATCCCCATTTTGGAGAAAGAACTATTCAACAAGCCCTTTGCCCATGTTTTAAGACAGTTCCTTACCAGATATATGGTTTGCAGATATTGTCTCCCATTCTATGAGTTGCCTTTTAACTCTGTTGATAGTGTCCTTTGATGCACAAATATTTTTAATTTTAAGGAAGTCTAAATTATCTATTTTTTCTTTTGATATTATATCCAAGAAATAACTGCCAAATCCAATGCCATGAAGCATTTTCCCTATGTGTTCTTCTAGGAGTTTTATAATTTTAGCTCTTGCTTTTTAGATCTTTGATCCATTTGAAATTATTTTTTGTATACGGTGCATGGTACCTATTCTAGTTTTTGATTTCTATCACTCCAATAAAATATAAGCTCTATGACATCATGGATTGTGCCTGCCTTGCTCTATATTGTATCCCTTAGTCCTTTCATCGGGGCTTGGCACATAGTAAAATGTGGAATGAATGAATAAAAGAAGATATTCAAGTGAAGTTTCTAAGGCAAATAAATGTTTACTTTTCAGAATCATAAATTCTTGTGCCAGCTTGAGAGTTATTTATTTAATTTATGTTGGCCACCTTATCAGTTAACTTTCTTCTGTTGCTCTTGTTTTTTTTATGACCATTATAGCCTAGAAGTTATCCTCCTGTAAATATGGTTAATCAGACTTAATTTGTTTCAATTTACTAAGATTGGGATAAAACATAAGAAACTAATGTAATGTACCAAACATACCACTGAAAAGTTTTCTTTCATCTGAAGAAGAAATGGGGGCAATGAGTTTCAGAATAGGTCTTCTCTTTAGATTTTTGAAGTTTCATGTAAATCGTCTTTTCACTTTAACTTTGGTTGGTTTCTGGGAGAAATCCAGTCCTATTTATGATTTATAACATAGTATATGACTAATAATTGAGGAAATGGGCCTAAAACTTAAATGGTGCTCCTCTTAATAATTGGAGAACAGAGAAGACTTCTCTTCACCATCCCCCCTGAGCGGATGGAGATAGGGAGATCTGATAAAAGAAAGATAAATCATAGTTTATTTGATGACAGAGGTTCGCGGGACTGAATGATGGATCTAAGGTTGGATAGGCTGGAACAGTGGAAAACAGCCTTATCTCAGTCTGGGATGTGGTTATCACTTTGGTTGGATGTGGAGTGGGGGCTTGGGGGCCTCAACAAATAGCAAAGGAGTATTCATCTTGGAGAAGCCTGACAAGCCAGGGGTCCAAGAAGACCAACAATGACACTTGGATTTTTCAGTTCTTAGTAGGAGCTGCAACTGAGGAATTCCTCGTGGATCTGGAGGTTATATGTGATGAATACAGTGGCTTCTGAGGCAATTCTAACAAGTTTGTTTCTCTTTTTGAGGAAAGAAATATAAATTTTGATATTCTTTTAATTGAAATCATCAAAAGAACTGAATTTTGAGTATATCTTCTAGGTTATGTGGCATAGAGGAACAACAGCTGTTATCAAAAAAGCCTTAGTAAATGTTTTAATCGATGTCAACATGTCTTATCTATAACTTTTCTCTCACAATTTTTTTTTTTTTTTGTTAATGTGAGATTTATTTTCAACTCTACGGATTATGGGTAAAAGAAAACAAAGTAAATTCTCTGGTTGGGTTTTAGAGTATTTCTCACAGCTTATCAGTCAGATATATGTCTGATATCTGTACTGCTTCTTTGTCCAGTCTTTGCTTCTAGGCATGAGTGTTTATGATAGTCTAAGTATAAAGTCTGCTAATTATGAAGGAAAATGTCAACAGAAGTAAATGAACCACTGGAGGGAGAACTTGCCTTTGACTATTTTTCCCCCCTTTCTGGGGAGCAGCATTTCTCTTCTCATAAAAATTATTCTAGACTCATGTCTAAACATTGCTCTCAGGTTTTGGCAAACATTTTTAACTGCATTAGTAGATATGCCAAGAGACCTCTCCCACTTCTTGTGAGTATGGCTTTGCACTGCTTTATTCAATGTCATTTGTATTATATTTCTACCATTGTACTGACTATTATAATTAAAGAAAAGCAAATGAAAAAAATGCTGATAATTGTCATAATTGGGTTTATTATTTAAACAAGTATTAGATAAGACATTAGGTTTTTAAATTAAGCATATAATTGGGAAATAGTTTTGTGTTCTCCAAAAGGTTTCTTGTAAACTTGATTTGAAAATTATTGGAGGGAAAGGAATAGAAAAAGGTGAAAGAAAATATTAGAAAAATGTAGTACAGTTGCCAGATGATTTTGTCTCTCTTTGCATGTCTAGTACAGATTTTGATGAAAGGTTGTTTTTTATTTTTGAAAATGTACTGTGTACTCATACTTAAGCCATAAATCTCTTGAATTTGGAGTTCAGTTTAAAAACATGCTGGGAATACTGATGCATCTCTTCTTATATGTATCTTTTGAAGCATACACACAATGAGAATAAAACATCTTCCAAGTAACAGTCAGCAGTTCAGGGAGAATTCAAATTAGACGATAAAAAAATAAAAAAAAAAAAGGTCACATAAATGCTAAAGTTACTAACAATGTAAATGTTCTAGGTATTTTAATGACAAAAATAATCTGTTGAGACTCTAGTACACTAAAGATACTCCTACACTAGTTTCTCCACTGTCTATCTGGCCACTGCTACATAAAAAAATAATACTTAAAACATAGAAGACATATTTCTCTGCCTTATGCTAAAACTGGGAGACAAACCGAAATTCTTAATGGTAGAATAAAATTTAATTTGTAAAGGATGTACAAGTCTTTGTAGATCACAAATGTGATTTCAGTTTGCAGCTATAAAAATATTTTTTCAGACTCAGATGAACAAAAGCTCACCCCTATTTAATTTGTTTTGCTTTAATGGTGGAGGGGGTGGAGAGATATTATTCAAAGATAGAGGTATTTCAAAAGATAAAACCTGTTGTATTTGGCATGTTCCCCAGAGAAATATTTAATGGGATTTTGACTGGGAGTGTGTGGAAAGCATTTTTTCTACTTTGTGAAATTTCTTTACACATGAAAAGTCTCTTCTGATAACAGGCATGTTAGAAGGAAGAAGTGGTCCCTACCATTGTGAAAGCTGTAGACATTATAGCAGTGCATTTTTTACCCATAGAGATGATTCAGATCGGATTGTATCATAGTCATATCAGATCATAGCAGGTTCATATCAGACTAGATTGTGAAAAAAGGGGAAGGGATTAAGAAGTCCAAATTGGTAGTTACAAAATAGTCACAGGGATGTAAAGTAAAGCATACAATATAGTAAATATAATCACTGTGTATTTTACCAGGTGAGTACTAGACTAGTCAGGGTGATCACTTCTTAAATTATATAAATGTCTAACCACTATGCTGTCCACTTGAAATTAATGTAAAATAATACTGAATGTAAAAAAAAAAATTCCCAATGCCTGGAATTTAGAAGACACTCAACAAATGTTTATTGAGGCAACAGAGTCTACTACTGGTTCAAAGTCCCTATTCTGGAACCAGATTTTGAGTGTTTAAATTTCAGCTGTATCACTTAGAATGATTTTTGGGCATTTTTTTTTCTATTTAGTTTCCTCATTATTAAAAGGAGTACAATAATAATACCTGTTCTTAAAGGGTTGTTGCAAGGATTAAATGGAAAAGAAAAATGCTACATAACACGATGGACTCATAGTTACTGTTAGGGTTAACTTTTTTTTAGTGAGTGAGTAAATGACAAAAATTACTCTTAGAGGCTATATTTCAAAATTATATTTCGCATTCTTCAGAATTCAATTGAAATGTTCCACTGTGATGAGTTTATGACTGGTTATTATTTCGATACATGATGTTAATTACTGTCTTTGCTTGACTTCATAGCCCATACCAGGACTCTTCTGCTCAGGCATTCAGGTGCTCCCTGGAGACTGAGTCAGAAATCACTTCCCTGGGAAGTTAATACATGAACTTTATAAGCTTCATGAAGGCAAGGCTGTGTCTCGTGTTGAGGCCGCACCTCAGCCTGTGACCGTGTTTGGCACAATTAACAGGTGTATCAGCAAGCACTGACTGTGCTATACCCTCCCTGCGCAAAGCAAGGTAAACAAGATATAATGTTTGTACACTTAAGAAAACCCCAATTACTTACTAATAAAGATGACGGAGCGATGGTGGAATAGGAAGTGCCTCAGGCCAGATGAAAAGTAAATTGGAATCAGCTCGTGGTTTTGTTTCTAACTTGCTGAGGAAAAATCATTTACCCTTTCTCAAACTGAGGGTTTTTTTTTCTCACCTGTGTAATGAAAAATGTGATATATGCTCTATTTTACAAGGATTTTTTTAAACTATAAAATTAATATTATTTAAAAAAAATTAATGTGACCATAGTTGTAAAGGTAACTTAAAAAGTTAAACTGATTAATTACAAGATATTGTTCTGATTCTACAAATAGAAGTAGTACTTAGGGGAAGGTTTTGATGCTTAGACAAATAGACCATTAGTCAAGGCTAGGAGGTTGCTTTTTCATGAACTGGTTGAAGAGACTACACTTCATGGATATTAACCAAGCTGAAACCATTTTTCTGTTCTGTCACCTGGTAAATTTTATAATATAAATACGTTATGTGTGAATGTACGGTCATACAAAGAAAGAATCATTATTTTATAAATTATGAAACTAAAGGCCAGAGAAACTCAGAGATTTAATAGATCCACATTAAATAATGTATAGATTTTCGAATTTTTAAAGTTCACCTGTGTGGCAAATCAAAGAAGTCACGAGCAGCGCACATTCTTCTCCTCTGTGTCTGTTGTTCCTTTTTCTGTTTTCCCTCCCATCCTTGCCCAGGGGGTAATTAAATATAGTGAATGCTTATGTGGTAGGAAAGAACTATTAAATTGGAAGGGTATTGCTGTGGATAGAATTATAAGATGCCCCACAAGATGTCTACCCTCTGGTGTATGTCCTTACATAATTCCCTCCCTTCCCATGTAGGCCTGAACGGTGAATATAATGGGGCTTAAAGAAAGCGAGATTGTCTTTTATGAGCCTGACCTACCTCATCAGGTGGGTCTTTGCTGCATTCTTCCTAGAGAATGAGATTCAGGGTGACTGGAATTTTTTTTTTTTTTTTTTTTTTTTTTGACACAAGTTGCTTGTTTTGAATATGGAGAGGGCCACATGGCAAGGAATGTGGGCGGCCTTTAGGAGCTGAGCGTGAACTCCCGCTGACAGCCAACATGGAATTAAGGACTGTAACTCTACAACTGTCAGGGACTGAATTCTGCCACAACTGCATGGTCTCTAAAGAGGAGCTGAGCTCCAGATAAGAAGGAGGCTGGCTGACTCCTTGATTTTAGCCTGTGAGGCCTGAGCAGTGAAACCAGTCTTTGTGCTTGGACTTCTGACCTATGGATCTATGAGCTAATAAACTGGTATTGTTTTAAGTGACCAAGTTTGTGGTAATTTGTGATGTAGCAATAGAAAATTAATGCAGGGAGATTAAGTGCTTGGCTTTGTTATTAGTGTGCTACTGGATTTACTTTCGATGAGCAGCTTCTTCTGAAAAAAGAAAAAAAAAAAAAAAGTAAATTGGACCAGATTAATTTGCATACCCTAGAGTTATTTTGAGACAGGAATACTGATTTTAGGTCATAGATTTAGTAACAACATACTGTTAAATTTTATCAAGCCACAGTATTGACTCTAACCCCACAGACCTTTCAGAAATATTAAATAATTTGAAATTAATTGATAAAATATATTTTTATTAATGTTGACATTTTAAATTCATGCTCTTTTTCTTATGTCAGTTTACTATCTGCCCCTGTGACAGAGATGAAGGCGATTGATGAGAAATACAGACTTTGAATTTGCAGATTTTGGAACTCTGTGTCAATGTGCATGCATGAGAGAGAGAGAGAGAGAGAGAGAGAGAGAGAGAGAGAGAGAGATTAACTAGAGATTCAAATGGATTTGGGTGTGTGAGACCAGCAGTTTACCTAGGCTTCTATTGGCATGGATAGAGTTTTTTTTTGTGTTTTTTTTTTGTGGAGGAAAGGGGCTTGCAAAGGACATGCTAGTGTATACTTCCTGGAGAGCTGAGGTTGGAGAGAGGGGAAGTTACAGATGATGACGTAGCATTGGGAATACAATTTGACTTGGACTACATATGACCCTACAGAGAGAAAGGCTACAGTCAGAATTTAAGGAATTGTTTCCAAGAAAACTTTGCGAAACATGCACATAAACTGGGCTGCATGGATCGCCAGGGGCCAAAGTGAATTAGAGTGGAGGGTTTTAGTGTTCTCCCCTCTTCCTTGTGAATTGCTCTGGAGATAGGAAGGCCACAGGTACTCAGTGATGTACCCAGAGGAACACTGCAGCACTGGAGGAGAAGACTGAAACCACTGATGGAGAGAGAGCTCATAGGAGACCTAACAGATTCATTGAGTGTAAGGTAAGGTATAGGGAGTAGCAATAGTAAATTTGGAGCATGTTGATTTTGACATGCCTGTAATATAGAAGTACAGGTTTCAAAATATGGATTGGGAACTTAGAATGAGGTTTGTGTTGAAGGTATGGATTTTGACAATCAGCATATTGGTGGCAGTTGAATTCATGGATGTGGATGAGATTATCCTGGGGGAGTATATGGGATTATAAGGAAAAGCTCTGGAGACAGGAAGGCAATACTGGATAATATGATAAGTTGTCAGAGTTTGGAAGAGAATTGGAACAAAGTGGTATCCTGGCAGCTAAGGGAGAAATGAAGTTTTATGTCTTTATAAAATTTCTTCTGTGCTTAATACCTGTAACACCTAATAATGCCTATTGTACAGTTTTAGAGGGGTTTAATGATCCATTCATTAAAATAAAAATCTTCTCAGAAATCAGCCACACTCAATGCTAATCCTTATTTCTTCACCAACAGTATTACTTTCCTTTAACAATCCAGAAAGAAGTTACTAAGGATTTCCTTTTTTTGTAATTAAACAGTCATTACTTGATAATTTAAGAGAGAACTTCAATTTTTAATTTACTCTTATGTAAAAGATGGTTTATGCATTGACTGAGACAAAATATCAGTGAATATTTCTTTGTCAATTAATGAAAACAGTGCACAGAATAAAAGCATCTCATTAAACCATGGTCATGTGTTTTGCAGATTCTGAAATCACTAGTGTCAAAATAATTTAAAGAAGTGTCTTTAAACTGTTGATTTTAAGGAGAGACCTAATCAAGTCAGGGAACAATAATTCTCTAGGTTGCTAATTAATGAATTTAATAATTTACCTAATGTTGAATAATTCCTTTTATGGTTGATGGATTCATACATAGTTATCTAGGATTTGAAGAATATGCAATATTTTCACTTATATTAAATATCTCAAAAAGTTAATCACCTAAATCTAGACTAATATACTGGAGGAATCTAAAATTCATTGAGGCTTCATTTCTATCACAATTCCACTTTTGAGCTCTTTTCTCCTCTTCAGAGGTTTCAGTTTCATATTATTTTTTTCCCAGAGATTTTGATGCTGCCCTGAACAGCTATTTACATCTTCAGGGTCTTCAGAAAAACTGTCGTATCTGAATTCTAGACCATAAGGGTACTTACTTATGGGAATAAGAAATACATTATATCTTTATTCCTTTTGCTTTTTGTATTGTATAATACTAGAACAGCTGGTAAATTCTGTGGAAAAAGAATTGGTAGAAGTTGTTATTTTACTCCCTTCTTTTGGGAAGTTAGGAACTATTGTTTCACTATGACATGAGATTGGGTGAAGAATGTTTCTGGAAAGTTCCTGGCCAATACACACAGACTTATGTGTGGCGTCTAATCTTAGCAAAAGAAAAATTTGGAAGAGTTGTGAGGAGAATATTAGATTTTATTGAGGGAGATACCTGAAAAACCCTAAGGAAACCTTCGGAAGCAGAAAAAATATAACGGTCCCAACTGTCATGTCAATAATAAAACTTTGCTGAAATCCAGGACAGAAAAGTGATTTTCAAAAAAAGTTATACAGATTTCACACTGGAAATATTTATTTATTTATTTTAAAAAGTCAATTTCTATTTCTAGTGCCTTAAATCTCACTGAGTTATCCTGCTAACAAAACCTAAAGATAATTGGGAGACTTTTTCCTAAGAGACTTTAAAATTTAAAATTCTTCATTTTCCTTTGCCTATTTCTTCATATAGGTCTAGTGTAAGAATAATAGAGATTACACCAGACATACTCAAATATATAGAAGTAGAAAAGGCTGATCTTAGCTAAATTTTAATAAAACAACAGCAAACAATATTTGCTTCCTTTTGAAATGTACAGTTCAAATTAGCTGAATTTACTAAGTGAGACATTAGAGATACTGCCACAAAGAGGCGATATAATGTAGTCTAAAGAGCATGGGTTTTGGTTTAGTGTCTCCTATGCCAGTTGAGGGCTGTGTACTTATTGGCAAGTCCGATAAGTGCTCTGAATTCTAGTTTGGAATCTGCAAAATAAAAGGAACGTAGTGAGGATCAATTGAGAATATTTTTGAAAATATTTTGTAAACTATAAAATTTTAGTTCAAAACCATTTAATTGAAATAGTACTTGTCATAAACAATATAATAATCAGAAAACAATTTTATTTGTAGCTCGTGGGTGTTCTTAGTGTTTTGATCTGCACTTATTCTTGTATGACTTAATGGATTAATAAACCTGAAAAAGTAAAAGCAAAAGCCTCTGTTGGTTATTGACTATAAAACACCCCCCCACACACATATTACATATAAAATATGTATTATATGTAATATGTATTATGTAATATATGTGTCTGAATGTACATGCATACATATGTGTGTGTGTGCATGACCTATTCATTTGGGTAGGCTAAGCTGTTGCAACAAATAGATACCAAAGTAGAGGTTAAGGTTAAATAACAGTCCGAAATTAAATGTTTTCATCTGGCTGGCAGTTCTGCTCCTTACAGTCAGTTAGGAACAGCGCTGAAATGGCCGTTGGAGCTATGAGAAGGGAGCGAGTCTAATTCGGAACCACTGATTTACACTCAAGCCAGGGAAGTGGAATTTGCACACATTGCTCCCACCCACACTCCATGGGCAAGAGCTTGGTGGCTACATTTAACTGCAAGGGATTCTGGGGATATACAACGTCTAGCTTAGCATCCATATCCCATCTAGAATTTTATTAACAAATTGGAAGAACAACTGATTTTGCTGGACAGGTAGCATGTCCATCAGGATGACTACTGCTTTTTCTTTATTTCTCTTTTAATGGAATACTTAGTACATTGAATGATTTACACATTAAGTGATATACTATGCAGATAGTACATTTCTGTCTGGCCTATTGTTAGTACTCAAGCAATAGCTGCTATCATTATACAAACTTTTCATTTAATAACAGTGAACAAGAATATTGTATTGATACAGGGCTTGGGAATTGAAAATATAATAGCGCATGTCCATCTTTCATGTGTCAAGTTTCCTGTAGTCATTAAATATTTAAAAATTGTGTAGATAAAAGGATTCTGGATGTGCTGGATCTGACTAGTGCATATATATGCTTGGTTAATGCTATTTGTTGTGAAAATAAATCGGTGGTTGAAGGATGTGGATTCAGAAGCAATAGAGAAATGGCATTTCTTATTTTCAAAGCATTCTATATATGTATTTGTAGTGATAGGAAAAATCTTTGACATATGTAAGGTCTTACTGCAAATACGCCCTAATTAACAAACTTATCACCATCTAAGAATTTTCATGAATTATGAATGAGCTCATAAGCCATATCTCTCCCCAAACAATTAAGTTGAATTAGAGACTAGAATTTGAGAGGGTTCAAAGGAACTTCCTTTTAAATGAGCCCTTCAATTTTAAGATTAAGCAACATTAAGTATAAGAATTTTTGCAATGGAAACATATTTACTTACTGATATATGCTGGAAAAACACTACGCTTGTGTTGTCTCGCTGGCTGGCATGTTGTGGTGCCTGATGGTCTGTATACTGTCTGGGAGCAGAATTCTGAAGTTAATCTTGGCTTTGCCATATATTATCTTTTCGTGTGTGTGTGTGTGTGTGTGTGTGTGTGTATGCATGTGTGCACATATTTTAACTCTGGGAAATAAATGGATAATGATACCTAAATCATCAAGAGCATACCTTGCTTTGTCATTATTTTATAGGATTCATTCTTGTCTATATAGGTACAGGAAGATCAGTGTCACCTGAGTCCACCTGTCACTTTATAATGTTGGATAACTGAAACTGTACTGTGTACCTACTATATCTAGCAGATTATAAAAAATAGGGAGACGCTAACATGAAATTTGAAGTGAAAGAGACCTAAAGTCAACTCCTGGCTCTATCACTTATTGTGCAGTATTGCACAAGTTACCTTTTCTGAACGTGAGTTTTCTCATCCATAATAATAATGCCCACCTCATAGAACTGATGTGAAGATTAAATGGAAAAAGACTATCTGAAAAATGTCTAGTACACTGAAGGGAGCAATACTAAAGTAAAAGCAAAATCTTTAGGCGGGAGTGTTTAGGATGAGGTAGTTGTAGTATTTTTTTTCTGAATTTCAGTCTCCATTTTTGCTTGCTTCTGTCCACTGATCTGCATTGCTTGTGTTTGTTTTCCATAATGCTATAAATGGGATGTGGCACTTCCTGGTATCAAAAGCAGTATCTTGGATTAGTCTGGTTTAGCCCTGTCCCTGTCTTCTGTCCTGTTCTGGTGGGAGTGATTTTAGAGATCTCAGTGGCTTCAGATGAGAACAAGAACATCCAAGAACTATATTCTCATATTGATTTCTCTTTCTAATTAAACAGTCTCATTGCACAAGAATGACTTACTTCAGGACGAAAGTCAGCTTTGTCAGCTGCTGATGGGATTTGTTCTTTTTTTTAACTTTGCTTCATCGTTTTGGTTGTTCAGTGTTTTAACTGGTGGAGTGGGTCATTTTTAACATCGAGGTTGCAAGATGTCGTTGCCCAAGGATGCTCGTCCTCAGGCCCATTTTACCTTTCAGCTCACCCATCTTTTTCCAGAGATGGAACTTTGTCGAAGCCAGGATGCTCAGAGAAAGAGTATGACAAAATAGTGTCTAAAATGCAATGTAAGTAGTGTAGTTTCCCTGCCTATTACGCTACTGTTAATTTTTATAAACATGAGGGTGGTGAAGTATATTGCTTGATAAAACACCAAGAACTGGGATGCCTTGGTATCTCTAACAGGATGTGGCCCGAACAAAACTCTATTTCCCTTACCCCCACAAATTTCCTTCTTCTGGTCTTCCCCATTTCAGTATTGGCACTATCATCCACCCAACTGAACAAATGTCTCGGAGTTAGCCTTACTCCCCACATTTATTCCATCAGCCGATTACGATTAACCCTATATTCAAAACATATCCCAAACCTGGTTTTTCTTTTTCTCCTAATATCCTAGTCCAAACTAGCATGATACTTCTTTGGAATACTTCCTTGGATGGCTGCTCCCCAGCAATTCATCTTCTGTGGAGCATCTAGACTAATATTTTAAAAATGTAAATGAGCTCATGTCACTCTCCTGCTTAAAAAACCCCTCTAAGTTCCCCATCTTGCATAGAGGAAAAGCCACTCTTCTTATTAGGGCTTCCAAGGTCCTATATGACCTGCCTACTTCTCTGAGTTTATTCTGTTGGTCCTGTTCTCACCCTAGCTCACTATGCCCTAGCCTTGTGCCGAACGTATTTGCACTGAAAGCCTGTGCACTGAATGTTCTCTCTGCCTGGAGAGCTCTTTCTTCTTATCATCATAAGATTGTTTCCTTCCTGACATTCCAATTGCAGCCTAAGTGCCACCTTCTCAGAGAGGACTTTCCTATTGCTTTCCTTCACATTGCTACTTTTAGTCTTTCCATAGCATTTATCATCCTCTGACACATTAGGCTCTAGGCTTCAGAAGAGGGACTCTACAAGTTCTCGTCATCAATCACAGCACCTAGAACAGTGCCTGTTCTACAACAGGTTTGATACATTTTTATTGAGAGACATTTTTTTTTCTTTGAGTAGATCTCTTTGCAGTTCGTATCTTTAACAAAACCTTAACTTCACATTAATTATATGAGGACACTAATTAATGGTAGGTTGTGTCAGTTTATTTCATGTGTTCAGATTTGATTACTCTGTTTGAAATTTAGTGTAGTTGAAACAGTCATGTTTTATAACCAAGAGATGGATGATGAGACTATAATAAACTATACACTGACCCCTGCAAAATTGACATGAAAAGCAAAAAAGAGAAAACAATACATAAGAAAGAGTGTACTGACACATCACGGTGCACTAGAATGATATTCATCGTTATTTAACCTTTAGGTGAGGTATTCAGAGTCCAAGATAATGAGGGGAATTTTCTATGAGTATTTCTTTTGACTACAAATAATTTCTGAATTTGTGTTCAGATTACCCTTAACTCATTGGTTAACTACTAGCAGAGCCAACTGAATGGAGCTGTGTCACTTCCTCTATCAGTAAGGGAGCACTCAATATATAAATTCTTTAGCCAAAGAGCTGTCACTAGAAGTCTTTGGGTTTCAAATGAATCATGTGAAAGATCAGATTGTTCAATATGTTTCCTTTTATGGTTATTGCTCCTGTCTGGTATATTTTAAAGCCCATTTTGCAATACGTGTTTGGTGAGTTTTGTGGTATATAGTCTCTCTTTTTTCTCTCTCCTTTTTGCTTTCCTCCCCCCATCATCTCTTCGTCTTTGGAAAGGATTATATCCTTTAAGGATTGCTTAAAAAAACTTGCCAGTTCTTTCTATCAGTGTTCGAAAGAGATTAAGAAAGTCTCTGCTGTCCATTGCTATTATTATATTTTATTCAATACATCTTTTAAACTCAAATTTCCCAATACTGTTCTTAAAATAAAGCAGCACAAGCAATAAATATCTTGAAAAGGAAACTGACTTCTGTATCTTTGGACTATCCTCCTGTTCCTTGTTGAGAGCTGGTCTCCGATGGCTCATGAAAGAATGAATGACTGGACGAGTTAATATTACTCCTAAGACTAGCAAGCAAGTGTATAAATGTCTTCGGAAAGTCAGGCCACCTTGCAACATTATAGATATTAGAAAGAACTCAGCATATGTGCATTGGCCATAATAAGCATGATACTTAATCCAAGTAAAGTTTTAAAAAATGTGGTAGTGCATGTTTACCACGTTAATGAAGAGTGCAGTGGACATGCACATAGAAGCTAGTGCAACGTGCGTGGTCATTATTATGTTGTTCCTGTCATGTGGAAGAGCTAAAATTCAAACACCTAAGGGTGGCATTTGAGTCCCGAGTAGTGCTATATTATTTGTTTCTCTTTTTTTTCAAATATAAGAAGCAAACACTTGGACTTAACATTTACACATACACCTGGCACTTAGGAAGTGCTCAACACACGTTAGCTAGTCTCATTATACGGTTTAAGGCATTTCTTTTCTATTGTTCATGTTCCTGGGGAAGCTGGTCATGCTATTAAAATCTAATTTGGGTGAGCTCCTAGGGCGTGTAGCCTCTGAAGGAAAGCTATCTGTTAAGCCCTGGAAGACTGGGGTTCAGCATGATCTTAATGTTGGTAATATATCAGGTGTGTATAGAATAAAGAATTATCTGTCCCCTTGGACTCGCACTAAGAACACCAGATCAGTGATTTCCAGAAAATGAACAAAACAAACCTTTAAAGAAACCCCTGTTTGGATTATTTCCTGCCCCCCGTGTCACTAGGGATTTTGTTATGGTCAGAGATGTACTACAAAGAGTAACTATAAGAAAGGAGTCAGTCAGCCTGGAGAGCAGGTTACCAGTGTGGAGCCCGGAAGCCATTTATTGGCGGCTTCCAATAGCATAAGCTAATCCCTTGTGTGGAAATTGGGATACAAAATGACGCTACTTCTTTTGTGATTGAGGTTTTCAAGCTGGGTTTGTTCATTTCCAGAGATTACATGCTTTGTGATACCCCTACATAAGAAACTTTTCAAACACGGATAAAATTGGTGACACTCAGGCTCACAGTTTCTGAGTAGCATCCTCTTATTGGTGTGGGCTTTGATGTTGGGAACACTGATGACTCCAGTCAGTAGGAATTCATTTCTATGTTTAAATGATTATGTACGATCATCAATATTTCTGTTGGATGCAATTATGCGGACAACAGGCTCACATTTCCCAGTGTCTCTTAACAATGGCTGAGTAGTGTAAAACACCTGAGATCCTCTTTGTGAAGTCAGAGGTAACATTTGGCTTGGTGAAGGAGAAATCCTCTAAACTGAAGTTTTTGAATAATATTTGGAGTCTGTGAGTTTTTTCATTTCTGTATGCTAACAGAAAGTGAGCCCATCTGATGAACTGACTGGCATGATATATAAGCCCCTTGCTTAACTATTGCAAGACCTGTTCTAAGGAGGCAGGTGGCAGACGAGATAATTGCTCTTAGGGTGCCAGCAAGAAAAATAGCTTAGCTTTGATATCTTTCAGCTTTTCCAAAGAGGGCAGAGGTGAGGTTTTAAAAAGAGAATTCCATCCCGTCTTTGTCTCCCACAGCTTCATCCTACAGCTTCGTTAGTAGCAAGATGCCTATGAGGTAGATTTGTACAGGTAACTGAGGATGCCTTTGGAACTAAAGAGAGGCCTCTGAGAGAGCAAGTCAGCTCATGTCGGGTATTTGTAATTTAAAATTTCTTGAAGGTTCACTTCTGTAGTTCTAGTTCTCTCCCTTCAATTGTATTCATAAGGACATCACAATTGTTCACCACAGTGTTTCCTGCATTAAAAAGAAATTAAAATTTGTGTAGAGGGTTGTTCTGAGTTGCATTGATGTTTGTATTTTCAAAGTAAGGAAGGGAAATAAGGCTTATTATTTCTATTTTAAAAGATGCCAAGAAAAAAGGAATTATAATCCAGTGGCTATAGAATCAAGCCACTGTGGAATTGTGCAATGGAGTTTGTAGAATTGAAGATCCAATACTGATACTCTTCCTTTTAGAAGAATCTAAGTAAATCAAAAAGTAAAACCAAATTATTAATAAAGGAAAGTAATAAAGAGACAGTCAAATTGAAATAAGTCATGTAAGTAATACCATAAAAATGCAAGTCTAACTGTGAAGTCTGATGTTTTATTTGCCTTTTCAATGATACCTGGATATTTAGAAGACATCTGAGTATTTTCTTGAAAGTTCCTTTTGATATTTGAAGGACAGTAAAATTTTGTCTGCTACTTTACCATTAAAAACATTGGGATGTTTCAGGAAAAGAAGGGGTTATCAGCCTTCATTTGTATGGGGAATTCTCCTGTTTTTACTTTTTAGTTACTAATTCGCAGTATCCTTTCTCTGTGAAAAATTACTCTTTCTTGTCATACAGAACAGATAGGGTTTATCTCAAGATTTTCCTACATACATTGGTAGTCTCCAGCTTACACTGACATTAACAATTGTAACCAGCTGTTTTTTAAAGTGCTATGATTCTGGAGGCTGTTGGTGTGTTTGCTACTGACATGCAAGAAATAACTTGTTTTTCTTTTGTCATTTTGTGGATGATTAGGCTGAGCACAGGTGTAAATATTATTTTTGAGGTAAAATCTCATACATAAAGAACTCAGAGTTCTAGTTCCACCCGTATGAATCATAACACACACACACACACATATACACATACACACACACACACACACAGAGACACAGATTTTTTTGTCAGCATACTTAATGCTTCTTGATTAGTCAAACTGTACGATTTTAAAAATTGACCACACTTGATGATCTTTTGTATGATACAAAAACCAACTAAGAATAAATTCAAAAAGTTTTGTAATACATTAGACTTTGGTCCTATACGCAGATAGTATGACACATTTTTCAGTCTGAGTACTAATTTTTCAAGTTTAGGTATGATTTGGAGTTCTCAACTGAATATTTTTTCAATATCATTATGGTATTTTTATTGGTAAGACTAGTCAGGAAAACGAGCCTTTTACATTATGATCAGTAATTGATTGTTTCTTCATAGAACTTTAGCCTGCAACAGGTTTTTGATTATTTGACTTTTGTAATTTGGAAATTCCTAGTCCCGTTTACTCCCCATACAAATATTGTTGACATTTTGACTGCTGTATGGTTCTCTTGGAAGTGAGGTGTATGGCTAAGGTTTTCTTGGAAATGAGGTGTATCGCTTTAATGAGATTTGCTTAGTAAAATACGAATGTTGTGTATTACATTCTGATTTCATGCAAAACTTGTACTCTTTATGAAAATAACTTGCAGAAAATGCTTGCCTCATGATTGGTTTTTGGAATTAAATTCCTTGGAGGAAAAAGAAGGCTCCATAATTTGCTAATTTGAGGGAGTGCTGTTAGGCTTAGTGTTAAAATATAGCAAAACCAGCTATTTAAAGTAATATTATATGTAGCATTCAATTATGTATTCATAACACCTCATATTGTCAGTTAAAATAGTGAAATTAATATTGATGACTTAGAAAAACATAGACAACATAAATTGGACTTCTACTTCATAAGATGATGTAAATTCATAGAAGACTCACGGGGAGGAATGTCAGTGCAATTCCTACGGTGATAGTTATTGGAAGTTCTGTGAATTATGTGGAAACCATGCCCACATGATGGTTGTCGTTTACCATCACTTTCTTTCAAGTTTGCAGACTAGTGTATATTGAACTAATGTATATCTTAATATCACTAATATTAGAGAATACAGTTTGGTCATATGAGTCAGTTTTTTTTCTAAAATTGTATTGTATATGAAACAAATGGAAAATTTAATGATTATATTGAACAGAAACCTACTTTTATTTTATTTGGATAATTAGGATTTTACATTCTATCTGTTGAATCTACCAAAGGCAAATTTGAAAAGCAAAGTCCAACACATTTAGGTGCTGTATATTTTCCCTCTTATTCTCCTTCTATTGTGTTTGGCTTCCGTGCTACCTCTGGGTTCCCTTTCTAAGTTGTACTGGCAATATGTTAATAAGAAATCACACGTAAGTTGTTTATTGTGTGATGACTACAGTTTTCTAAATTGGCACAAACTTTTTTTATATCTATGTGTGCAGTGACACAGCATGGCAAAATCGTCTACCTATGTGTTCCAGAAGCCCACAAAATAAAACTATATTTCCTCCAGAATTTAAAAGATAATAGTGTTTATAACTGTCAGCTGAAATTTATAGTAAACTGTAGAAAGATCATTAACTTTGAACTCAATCTCAACTCTGACACTTACTAGTTATTTGACCTAAAGCAAGTTTTCAAAAATTGCCTCAGCCTCAGTTTCCTCATCTTTAATATGATAATGTCACATAAATGACACAGTTGTAAGGAATGCATTATGTATATTAAGCACCTTGCAGTATCTCAGGAACAGAGAAGTGAACAACAATAGCTCTCGTTGTTTTACTCTTACTCTTAAACATTAGGATTATCTAATTTATTTTTTGTGTGTGTTTAGCCACCTTTCCTAGGTGTGACAACCAAAAACTATTGGCTTCCTTTGTATTTGGATTCATTTCTGGGAATATCTATGTCATTAATGATGATTAAATTTTGTTCTTAAAGGTTTTTGATTATAGGAAATCTGCATGTTGCATTAACCATAATATTTGATATATCAAAATACCTTATTTTCACTTGGATAACAAATAATTTACTATGTGAGTAGCATTCATTGGCCAAATAGAAAAATATCATCTGGTTAACCATTGGGATTAACATTTCATTGCCTTTGAATCTGCCTTTTTACCAAGGATGCCTTTTCTAGAGCTGCATACTGGATGCATTTCATTGCTACCGAAAGATCCCAAGGGTACTGACTAAAGGTTAACCCAAACTACTGTGTTTCCCCGAAAGTAAGACCTAGTGGGACCATCAGCTCTAATGTGTCTTTTGGAGCAAAAATTAATATAAGACCCAGTCTTATTTTATTATAACATAACGCCGGGTCTTATATAATATAGTATCATCTAAGACCAGGTCTTATATTAATTTTTGCTCCAAAAGTCACATTAGAGCTGATGGTCCCACTAGGTCTTATTTTTGGGGAAACAGAGTATATATGGAATACACATTTCTGTTCACTCCAATAAACTTTAACAGATAAATGAATAAGAATTTTATGGTAAGATATGGCTCCTAGATTTATTCATAGCACAAAGTAGATGCACAAATAATCCAATTATTACATTTATCGACTTAGATTAGCACTAATAATTGCAGGACTATTTCATGTTAAGGTTTGGGGACAGCTTAAATAGTAAGAAATCATAACCAATTTTACCTTGTACAAAACAGGTCTCATTTATATGAAGACTAAAATGACTGATATGCAAAAAGAAACTAATCTTCTAATGGGTGTAAATAAATATACTCTGAAATCGCAAAGAACAGTTTTAAATTTGCCATTTCAGGTTAAGTTTATGGAAAACACTTGCATCATGAAAAAAGACAATTATTCTGAAGTGATAAAATACCACAAGCATAAACCTAGAGAAAGAAAGAAAGAAAAAAAAGGAACTAATATATTGTCATTATTAAAGTTTTTATGAAAACAAATAATATTTCCCTATTGTAATATGGTTTGGTATTATAGATTTGGATTATTATTGTTTCATAAAGCTTTTTAATGATATGCAGTGGGAACTTAATAGTACATAGCTTGCAAAATTATTGTTAGTTCTGTATCACAAAATAAGGGCACCCCAATAACAAAGTTCTATTCTAGTCACTTTATTTAGGAAGTTTATTTCCTCTTTGGAAACTTTCTAAAATCACTTTTACATAATAGCTAGTAATTTAATTATAGCAATTATTTGAAGCTTCCCATCCTGTACTATGCATGACAAAAGGAGACCATTAATAAAGCTTTTTTCTTCTTCCTCCCAAACCAGTCTCTATTTGTAGCCAGTATAACATTTCTGCCTAAGAACCATCATGTAGCAAAGTCACTAGGACTGTGTGACAGGCAGAATAATGGCCCCTCAAGGATGTCTGTCTGCGTCCTGATACTCAGAATGTGTGAATGTTACCTTCCATAGCTATTTTAATCAGTGTGGGCTGTTATAACAGAGTATCATAGATTGGGGTGGGGGGTGCATATAAACAACAGAAACTTGTTTCTCACAGATCTGGGGTCTGAAAGTCTGAGATCAGGGTGGCAGCATGGTTGGGTTCCACTGAGGACCCTATTCCAGGTTTCAGATAACCATTTTCTTGTATCCTTCCAAGGCAAAGAGGGTGAGACAGAGCTGTCTGGGAACTCTTTTATAAGGACACTAATCCCATTTATGAGGGCAGTACTCTCATGATCTCATCACCTCCCAAAGGCCCCACCTCCTAATACCATCACATTGGGGGTTAGAATTTCAATGTATGAATTTTAGGGGGACACAGACAAATATTTAGTTAATAATAATGGCAAAAGAGGCTTTGAAGATATGATCAAGGGTAAAGACGTCGAGATAGGAGATTTTACTGGGTTATCTCGCTGGGCCGAATCTAATTAGAGGAGTCCTTCAGAGTGGAACACCTTTCCCTGATTGGTCAGAAAGATGAGACAGAAGGAGGATGAGGAAAGGAAGATTCAAAGTGTGAGAGAGACTCAACCTGCTGTTGCTGGCTTTGAAGATGGAGGAAGGGGGCCATGAATTAAAAATTGGGGTGGCCTTTAAAAACTGGGAAAGTTCTTCAGTTTATCACCAACAAGAAAATGGAGACTAAATTTTTTTATTTTTATTTTTATTAAATTTATTGAGGTGACAATTGTTAGTAAAATTACATAGATTTCAGGTGTACAATTCTGTATTACATCATCTATAAATCCCATTGTGTGTTTAATGCTGAACGAAATAAGTCAGACAGAAAAAGCAGAGAACCATGTGATTTCACTGATATGTGGTATATAAACCAAAAGCAACAAAAGAACAAGACAAACAAATGAGAAACAGAAACTCATAGACACAGACAATGGTTTGGTGGTTGCCAGAGACTAAATTTTACAACGTCAAGGAACTGAATTTTGTCAACAAGCAAGAAATAGTTTTTCCCTTAGAGCCTCCAGCAAGGAATGAAGCTCACCAACACCTTGGTTTTAGTATACTGAGCTACAGAACTGTAAGCTCATAAATTTTTGTTTTTGTAAGCCACTATGTTTGTTGTAATTTGTTACAGCAAGAAAAGAAAATGAATACAGGTGAGTTTCTCTCTACACACCATTCCAGCAGATCAAGATAAAGAGGATCAGTAGGTTTGGACCTTATTAAGTTTATCTTCACAGTGGAAAGAAGCCAAGTTGGCTTGGATCCTATAGTGCTGAATTCTTGACCAGCCCCCCACCACAACTGCAGGATCATGAGGAAGCTTGCAGATGAGATACTTTGATGTACCATGTTTCCCCCAAAATAAGACCTAGCTGGACCATCAGCTCTAATGAGTCTTTTGGAGCAAAAATTAATACAAGACCCGGTGTTATTTTAATATAAGACGCGGTCTTATATAAGAATGGATGTTATATTACATTATGTTATTTTATATTATATAAGACCCGGTCTTATAGTATAATAAGACCGGGTCTTATGTTAATTTTTGCTCCAAAAGACGCATTAGAGCTAGCTGATGGTCCAGCTAGGTCTTATTTTTGGGGAAACACGGTAATAACTCCTTGTGTTGTGATAAGTTTTGTCTCCAAACCCCTGGCCCTTATAAAGTGGATTGTAGTGTGCATGGGCTTCTAGCAAGGATCTTTTGTCCTTCTGATGTAAGGCCTAGACTAAAACCAATACCGTTATACTCCTTGGCCCTTTCCACCAGCCCCACCCTTTGAACTTGACCCTTGAAATCTTTCTGCTAAGACGATAAGGGAAAGGTGAACCCAAGGAAAAATGACTTCTTCCTGAAATTTAGAGCAGAGGTGGCCTAACTGGCCCACTCACAGGTGTCCTTTGAGTGGGCTGGGGACAGATCCTCCTTAGCTAAGCAATATGAAGACTGTCTTTGCACTCCATCTACATGGTAGCAAACACTTTAAAATAAGACCAAGAGTCACGAGAGAAATCTTTTTAAAAAAGAAATTCAGCGTATTAAAAGAAAACTCCATGCACAGGAGAAAAGTTCTCTTGTCAGGTCACAGTGAAAGCCCATCTCCTATTCCATTACTACTACTACTACTATTACTTCTGTTATATTGAATTTAAACTGAAAAAGCAACAACAACAAAAAAAAAAACAGTTTACCCATTTCTCTCACCTTCCATACCCTGCCTCTGGCAATCTGTTTTCCAATCTGCTCTCTGTATCTGTGAGCGTGCTTTTTTAAAAATTTTAATTTATTGTTATTTTTAGATTTCACATGTAAGAGAGATTATATGTTATTTGTCTGACTTATTTCACTTAGCATAATGCCCTGAAGGTCCATCCAGGTTGTTACAAATGATAAGATTTCATTCTTTTTCATGGCTAAATAATATTCCATTGCATATAGTATATACCACAGTTTCTTTATCCATTCATGCACCAATGGACACTTAGGTTGTTTCCATGTCGTGCTACTATAAATAATGCTGCAGTGAACATGGGGGTGGTGCACTATCTTTTCAAGTTACTGGTTTTGTCTTCTTTGGATAAATACCCAGGAGTAGAATAGCTGGATCTATTTTTAATTTTTTGAGGAAATTCCATACTATTTTCCATAGTGGCTGCACCAGTTTACATTCCCACAAATGGTGCATAAGTGTCCCCTTTTCTCCACATCCTCACCAATACTTATTATATCTTGTCTTTTTGATAATAGTCACTCAAACAGCTGTGAGGTGATATCTCACTGTGATTTTGATTTCCTTTGGTGATTAGTGATTAGCATCTTTTCATTTGCCTATTGGCTATATGTATGTTTTCTTTGGAAAAATGTCTATTTGGATCTTCTACCGATTTTTTAATCAGATTTTTTTTTTTTTGCTATTGAGTTGTATTATTTCTTTATACATTTTGGATATTAGGCCTTTATCAGGTATGTCATGTGAAAACATGTTCTCCTATTCAGTAGGCCGTCTTTTCATTTTGTTGATGGTTTCCTCTGCTGTGTAGAAACTTTTTAATTTTGGTACCACTTGTTTATTTATGCTTTTGTTGCTTTTGCTTTTGGTGTCAGATTCAAAAAACTATTGCAAAAACTTATATTAGGGAACTTTGTTCCTATATTTTCTTTCAGTAGTTTTATAGTTTCAGGTCTTATGTTCAAGTCTTTAATCCATTTTGAGTTAATTTTTGTGTATGGTGTGTAAGATAGTGGTCTAGTTTCATTTTTTGAATGTGGCTGTCCAATTTTTCCAACACCTTTTATTGAAGAGACTGTTCCTTCCCCTATGTATATTCTTGGTTCCTTTGTCCTAAATTAATTGACCATATATGCATAGGTTTATTTCTGGGCTTTCTATTGTGTTTCTTTGACCAGAGGAGATAAGAATTTAATCATATCCTGCATCAGTCCTCCCCATCCAGATGCAAGAAACTTGAGTTCTGCCTATAGGACAGAGCATGTTATTAACAGACTTAGCAAGCATTTTAAGATAACAGATTTGATTTTAAAAATGAAGGGTTATATCTGATTTTAACTAAAGTGGCCAAATAAGGTGTCTCTTTATTTTATATTTCTTTTTCTCAGCTTCCCTTGGGCTTTTTGGTGCCAGGTCTTTCACACCCTTACAATAAATAGTTTAATGTCCTCATGCTTAATAAAATGCTTACTTGAATGTAAGTTCTCTGTGGGCGAGGAGCTTTGCCACTTCTATCCATGGATGTGTCACCACAAACTTGAGAATTGTCTGATCTGATAACTTGTAGGTGGTGCTCAATGAATATTTGTCAAATGAATGAATGATGTTTTTTTACTTTCGAGACCTTGTAGCTTTCTAATTCCTGTGGTGCCTCCAGGTTCCAAAATTAATTTTTGTACCTTGTTACATGAGTAACCTCCTAGTGGCAATCTGATTCAATTATATGAAAAAATTGTAATAAAAATGTAGCATTTTTTTTCTCCCTTACATCTTATGACTGCCCTTTTACCACCCCACTATAGGGTATATTCTGCCTATAGGAACTTGTATTTGATGGCTTCTTAGAGCAGAGGACAGGAGACAAAACCTAAGGCCCACCCAAAGTGGGCGATTTTAGAAACCAAAGCATTGCATCCGCAGTGAAAGAGTAATCAATAAAAACCCACTGTGCACAAAGGCAAGGCAAGAAAATATGAGTATGCTTGTCTTCACATTGTTATATTGTAGGGAGAAAGAAAATGAGTCCTGAGAATTTGTGAAAACAATATGGCTGTCACATGAGTTTGGAGATTGAATTCTTGCCCCTTGTGTGGTTCATAAAAAACCGTAAGCCAGATGCTAATTTTGACGTGTTCTCAATTTCTTTTTTCCTGAGAAAAGCTAGAAGCAAAGCTAATCTTCTCTAGAGGAGGTTTTTTCTATCCATGCCTCCAAGAATTTCCTTAAACACACTAACAAAAAAAATGATCTCAAAGTTTCAACAAGGCCCCATGAGAGAGAACCAGCTGAAACAACACATAACAGAAGCAGACCCAGTGTCAGGCAGAACTAACGTGTGCCCACGGTCCTTGCTTCCCAATGTTCACATCCTGTGTAGTGTCCTCTCCTTGAGCATGGGTGGGACCTGTGACTGTGAATTAGTAGAGTATGGCAAAGGGATGGATTGTAATTTCTGTGATTATGATATATAATATTATACTGCACATCTTTCGAAGAGAGTTTCTCCCTTGGTGGCTTTCAAGAAACAAGCTTCTATGTGATGAGATACCCTATGGAGAATACCCTGAGGCCAGAAGTGGAGAGCAGTCTCCAGCCACCAGCCAGCAAGAAAGTGAGATCCTTCATCTGGAAGACTACGGGGAACTGAGTACTGCCAACAAGCATGTCAGCTTGGAAGTGGATCCTTCTCTAAATCAAGTCTCAGATGAGACCATGACTCTGGCCAACACCCTGATTGCAGCTTTGTGAGACCCTGAGCAAAGGACTTAGGCCACATCCAGACTCCTGACCCACAGAAACTGTGAGATAATGTGTGTTTTCTTCTCAGTTACTAAATTTGGGATCATACTGTTATGCAACAATAAAGAACTAATCTGCAAAAACGTCAGATATTAGAATTATTAGACACAACAATAATAAATATGTTTAATATAGTTTGAAACAGTAAAGAACGGGATTAAAATATGAGCCATGAACAAGAAACTACAGAACTGATCAAACTGATTTAAAAAGTAAATCAAACAGATTTAAATAGAACTTCTAAATGAAAAAATATAAAAATTGATATTAAAACCTCAATGGACAGCCTACACAATAGACAGAGCTGAAAATGGAATTAGTGACTTATAAAAGAGAGCAGAAGAAATTATTCTGAATGAACTTACCTTGGCTCTTGCTGTTTTATTCTGCCTGGAATACTTTACTTCAGATGGTCAGATGGCTTACTCCTTCACTTCTGTCACGTTTCTGCTCAGATGATACCTTATAAAAAATAGAATGAGAAAGCAACTTAATAATTTAAAATAAAAGAAGAAAAAAATATCAAAAATAAGAAAAATATAGAAGACACAATGTAATAAAGTAAGAGTAAGTCCAAATATAATTATAATTTAGAAAGAAAACAGGGTTTCAAGAGAGAGGGTCAATGGAGTCAAAATTTGTTTCTTTGGAAAGCCTAACATAATTAGCAAGTTTCTAGATGATGGAACCAGAGAAAAAAGAGAGAAAGCAAGAATAAATTATTAAGAATCAAAAAGGGGGACACAATTGAGAAATTAACAAGATCAGAAAGATATGCGTAATTTAATGGTAGTGAATTTGAAAACTTAAACCAAAGTGGAAAAAAGTTTTTTAGAAAATCACTTTCTACCAAAACTCAACAAGAAATAGAAAATCTAAAAAATTATAAGTAAATTCATCCCAGCATTCAAGAAATAAGTAATTCCAATATTCTACCACAAACTTTTTCAGAGAATAGCAATGGGAGGTGTAGCATTTCTATTGACACCCAAATCAGTAAAGGACAGTATGAAAAAAGAAATTTGCAAGTCTTACTCTCTCAGGAACACAGAGAGAAAAGCCCTGAAGAAAATACTGGCTAATCTTATTCTGAGAAAGGATTAGACCCCACCCCCTTCCCTCCCACCTTTTAAGAAGTAGATTTAACAGGGAACAGGTGAGTCAGTGTCTCTGCGGTAGTTCTTGATTTTCATTTTCCTTGAATGGCCACACATTTGTGACCTCGATATTTTGGGGAGATGCTGGCTAAAGGGTTTGTTCATTCCCAGGTAATAAGATGTATATCAGAGCAGACAAGTGTCCAGTGGTTGCTTTATCAGCCCTAGAAAGGTACAGATTGCCGAGATGGAACACTAGGATAATGGGTATGTCGTGAGGGAAGAGGGTTGATAGAAGAGTCTCTGGAGCACAAACTCCCAGGTCCCTGGAAGTTCTAGAACAACTTTTTTCCCTGCTTATACACAACCACTATCAGTGACTGATTAGACCGGGTACTACTACTACTAATTATGTTTATTTATTAATGATTATACGCCATACTGATGGTTATGTATAAGTACACATCAGGTTAACTTTTCTAAGTTATGTTCAGGCATTCTGGTTAGTTATTTTTATAGCATAATATTCTATATACAATTTCAAAAATTAAAGGAAATATGGGTTACTACAATACTATATTGCTGTAGAAGAGAATGTTTTAAAGCTAACTAATATGTGGGTTGCTTTGTGCTACTCCAGATGTACGCATCCCTGCCACACACACAGAAAAAGGAAAAAAAAGAGAGAGAGAGAGAGAGAGAGAGAGAGAGAGAGAGAGAGAGAGAGATAGAAGAGGAGGATAGAGCAATAAAAAGAAAAAAGTTTTATTTCCAGTTTTCAAAAATGTAAGTCAGCATCAGGAATGAAAATTTAAACTTTAATTTGGAGAATAATTTTTCTATATTTGTTAGAACTTTAGGTATTTGTTAGAACTTTAGATGTTGTGCAAGTGTATTAAATTTTTGGGCATATGTGGGAAGAGAACTATATAGATAAATTATAAGCAAGAGTCAAGAGTTAAACATTTTATTTTTATAGTTATTTATTCTCTATAGTTATTTATTCTCTATTGACTTTCAAAGGTTTTTGGCAATTACCTATAATAAGAAATAGATTTTAATTGCAATCCAGCATGCACACAAATACTCACATAGGTAAAAAAGACATTGTATGAAAAGATACTCTTATACATATGTTACACTTTAATATTTCTGTTCTTTTATATTCTATTCTATCATTTAAGTAAAAAAAAAATGCAGGTTGTACACTACTAAATGGATTTGAGGACAAAGTAATTGGTTACAACCTGCAGTTTGAAAAATACTATCTAAAATATAATCAGATTGCTAATTTTTCTTTAGATGACTGTTGATCTCTGTATTGAAAATTTATTTAGTTACAGTCACTTGAAAAATCTTTTTGCAATCTTTCTAGTTTGTCATTGAAATAGTGACAAAACAGTAATTGTGACCTGCGTAACATACAATCATCTTTGATAGATTTAATTCTGCTGCCGAAGGTTGAAGTTAATGCCAATAGTAACTGAATGTGAAATTATCTATACTTATCATCGTAATAAGTGGCATGTGGTATGGGGAATGGTAGGTAGAAAATCAGATGGAGAGCCTCTTATCTATTGTAGGAATTTAAAAAAATCATTCTAGAATGTATGGGTTAAATATTAACTGCTGTAGTGATCCAGGGAAACCTATTATACGTATGAGAATAACTTCTGTTCCTTAAATATATTTAGAAAATAAAAATACTATTTTAAAAATAAGATTGTGTGTTGGAATCAAGTTTTCATGCCTTAAATTGTGACACTGTTTTATAATTTTGTAGTTATGACATCATCAATAAGTGCAGGTACAGAAAACAATGCATTTTAAAGTGCCGTGAAATGTACCCAAGTGTTATATATTTTGAATACAGCTTTATAGAATAGAATGTTGTTTTATGTAAAGTAGCAGCTTTCACACTTCAAGTATCTGGAAGAGCTTTATAAAACAAAGCATCAAGTGTGAACTGCTCATTTTTATTCACAGTTTATGAGATTCCAGAAGGACCATTATATTGCCTTTGCTTCAAAATACAATTCACAGTAAAATACACATTCCCTTTCTTTTTAAATAACTTTCCCTGAGCTAAAGCTGAAAGTGTCTTGTACCTTGTATCCATTTGCTTCAGGCTGAAGATATTGAAGTGAACTCAGATTTTGCAAGGTCTGAGACATTTAAGTGTTCTGAAACTTTATTTTTGAAATGTTACTTTGTTGACAACAGAATAGGAATGTCTTTATATTAAATCGAAGGCCACTAATGGTGAAAAAGACTGAAAAAGCAAAGTATAAATCTTTTACTATCATGACCATACTTGAGTTTGTGTGCACGCAGACACGCTTTCCGTGTTTGAGTTGAAGTTGTTAACCATGGAATCTGCCACTGTATATATTTTTGCCTTTTGGATTTCTGGTCTGCTTGGTGTTACTGGCCCAATACATTGCTTTGATGTCCTGTGTCCACTGCTCTAGACCCACCCACATCTGTTGTCACTCACCAGACGTGCACAGCTGTATCATATAGATTGAGTTGTGCTCTGGCGTGTTTCTCCTGTCCAAAGATTGTGACCCCAATTCTTCTTTTTATGCAGCTGTAGTGTCTTGTTTGTCATGTGTGAGGTCAAGTTGTAGTAAATAAAATAATATAGAACCAAAAAAAATGAGCATACTACTAATTCCTAACATTTATTCAACATTTTCTATGTATTAAGCTCTGTTTATAGTGGATTAGAAAATTATCTCATATAAGCCTCACATCAACCTTATGAGATAGGTTCTAACATTATTCCCATTTAACAGTGGAGCAAATTGAGATCCAGGGAGAGGTTAAGTAACATGTCCAAAGCCATTCACTTACTAAGAGACAGAGCCAGAATTTGCATTGGGGAGTCTCCGTCTACTCTTGGGTGCTGTTATTCAACTTGCAAAAAAATGAAAAAGGGTCCCCTCAACGATTTTTGAATAAATTGAGTTATTGAAACCTATTTTGTTTGCATTGTGGATGCTTTATTTTATGTTAATTTTTTTTTCACTAAACAATATTTCAGATAGGATATTAAATAGCTTAAGTTACAAAATTTTTAGTTTGACTATCGATTGATTTCAATTCAACGTTAGTAAACTATGCATTTCTTATATCCATATAACAATCTTTTATATTCTGCATGTTAGTTTCTCTACACAGGTTCTTTTAATTTTCCATGTGTAAAGGTACTTTTTCAAACTCGCAATGCAAGGATAATTAATAAAATTCTGAAAAACATATCAGAAGATTAAACATATGTATTCAGAGCAGTATCTTATACTGACCATACACGTAAAAATCCACTACTGAGAAATTGTTAGTTTGGGTTGTAGTAATGTATATAAAACTTGGAGAAAGGAAAAAATTATTACCTGGGGAAACTGTACTGTTTGCTTTTTATATGCTTTCATCATTTTGATTTGGATGACAATGAATTAAATTAACTCTTATTTTGGAAGTCTTTATGGTACTATCAATAATTTGTTTACTAATCCCAGGAGATTAAATTTTGGATTTTTGCAATGTTTTGGCTCATTGCTTAATTCAGAAATTTCTGTGCAATAAAAGGAAATACTAAATTTCAATCCTTTCTATCATCTTTTACTTCTTAAAATAGCCAATGAGAGTTTACTTAATGCATGAAAAAGTCAGAATGAACTTACTTGGTAAACTTTCTCAGTAAACTTGCAAATAGTACTTACCCAAATAATACCCAAATAACATACTTTAAAGATACTACCTGATCGATTTTAAACCTGTACTCTCTATTTAGCAAACAGTAACCATCAGTGCTTGGATACAATTTTCATTTGTGACTAATATCTCCACAAAATCTGCAGTTTCTCTTAAATCCTACTTTTGCATTTATGTCTTGGTTCAGACCCTGAAGGTCTAGAACAATTAGAAGTTAGGCAGAACAGCTTTCCTCATTTTAATGGAACCGATAGAACCGATTGCCAATACTGAGGACCTAAGACGTGCTTATTCATTGTCAGGTACTGGGAAAACTGATAGAGGGCGATTAAGCAGAAGTCTGTTTAAAATAAAATACTAATTTATGAAAATTCTAATCACCAGTTGCTTAGAGCACACATGTTACGACAGTTTTCCCTGAACAAAGAGGTGAAACAAGAAGGAGATATCGGTAAATGTCAGAGGCACCTATAAAAATGTTGAGTGAGCTCAATTTTTAAAATTGAAAGCTGGCAAACTTAGGTGGCCTACAAGCCACTTCTGGGGTTGGCAAACTATGGCCTACAAGTCACTTCTGGCCCACTGCCTATTTTTGTAAATAAAGTTTTATTGGAGGTTGGTATGCTCAATAGTTTATGTGCTGTCTATGGCTTTCGTAAAAAGGCAGAGTTAATAGTTGCAACAGAGACCATATGGACTGCAAAACCTAAAATATTTACACTCTGGACCTTTTTAGAAGATATTTGCTAACTCCTGGTCTAAATTATGTATGAAAATTATTTGCAAGTTCCCTTCCAGATGTTGTATGTATACATATAAATTGATATAATATTATGCAACTTGAGTATTGTGGTTTGAAATGAAATCTTTTAAAATTTTTAAACAAATTTAGTAATTGTTAAATTACTTATAATATGAAAAGATAGGTCAGGAGTTATCTTTGGAAAAGTGTATTTTTCATTACTATAATTCAACTGTGTTAAGAACAGACTGTTGTGTATTCCTTTGAATTAAGTGAACTTTTATTTGGTATGGAGATTTAATTCTTAACAATTGGATATTTTGATTATGTCAAAATGAAAATTGGAATATTAGCACAGCTTCCATTTTGTTTATTGCATTTGTTAATGGGAGTTAGTATATATTAATTTTTCTCACATGGAATTTTTCATTGATAATAAATTGCAAGGTGTCAATTGAATATTGCTTTGACTTGATAGCAATCTTTGACATTAAGGTGTGATGTATATCTTTCTTGTTATAAGACAACCAATAACATTATAAAATACATCTAATGGTTGAAATGTTTTATTAGGTAAGGTAAATGTTTTATTAGCATAACTGATTCATTTTTTGAAAGGGGCAGAGAATTATTTTTGAAAGAATGCCAGCTTGCATATGTTTTTGGTTTTATTTAATCCATTTAAAAATTTTTTCTGGCCATATGTGATATAGTTCTAAGAATTAAAGTGCACCCTACTGCTGAATGAGTGGCATGTTGTATGTGGCTCATACTGTAGTATAACTCACTGACTGTGTGTTTGCTTCTCTCACTAATGTCTATACCCTCATGGACAAGTGACAGGTATGCACAGTCCTTGGCTACCTGTGGCCGCTAAGTAAATGAATTGCATGGAATTGAAGTATCCCTGTAATGGGACGTTGTACACTTTTGAAAGTCTCCTGGAATTCTAAAATCTTCTTGCTGTTCCTACTCTAGTTATGAAATATCCTTTGCTGCTCCCTCTTCTTATTTAAAATACAGTGGGGAAGTAGCTTCTTAGATGTCTGTTTGCCACACTCGGTCTTGCAATCCTCCCTAAGGAGGAACTGTGTTTGATCCATCTTTCTATTGTCAGCAACTGGCACAGAGCATGGGGTATGCATGTGTGAAGCAAGGTTATTAGTAATATGATTGGCATTCCTTATCACAAAACAGTGGACATTTGTTTCTGGATCTGGATGAAGTCCTTTTGCATGAAGCAGTCAAGAGTAGGAAGAGTAAGGAGTAATCTGTATTCCTCACTGGGTTGAAGGTCTGAATAGTCAAGGATTGCTGAATGGATGAATGGGAGAGTGGTAATTAGACTCCTAGCTGTCAGGAAGCATGGAACTGAAATATTAGAGCAGTTCCAAAAGCTGATTTAGCAAAAAAGTATTTTTTTTCTCTGGTATAATTTAGCAATACTAAAGATGCTGTTCAGGTGTATTCCCTTGGAGAGAGTGAACTTCCAGTCTCGAAAATGTTGGCATTTTGGAAATCCTGGAGGACTCATCCAGACTGAGAGATGGGAAGGGATCCAAATCTGCTTTTGATAACACTGACAAAAGGATGCTTAGAGCAGTGGTCTGCTGGTAAAGGTTTAACAACCCTGGACTAAGCTACTGCGTTGATATCACTGAATGTGGAGTTGGAAAAAAAATACATAAAATTGAATCTTGGGAGTCAGAGCTGGCTGGTCTAGCACATAGCTTGTTTAAAGTAACTTTAGCTCTTTGTTGTAGGGGTTTACTGCCAGGTTACTAGAAACCATATGGCGGTGTTTCCTGTTATCAACTAATAAGTATGGATGTGACCATTTGTTTTACATGAGTAAATGTGGAATTGTGCAAAGTTGGTAATAAAATTTTATTCTTTTTATCTTTGTGATATGGTGGCAAGAGATGCAATTGTAATTTTTAAAACTTGTGTCTCAGGAAAGGCAGAGGGCATGGTCTCAGGCACCCCCTTTGCCCTTCAGTAGTGGTAACAATAAAGGCATTTCATCATTATCTTTCCAAAAGAATGGGCTACTTCAATGGTAAAGGAATAGATGGCTTTGAGAATTTTTGCTTTACACCCAAGTGTGCCAGGACAGTGCATCATTCTAGCCAACAGTAGTCTGGTTTTAGACTTGTGAATCTGCACATTTTCTGAGGGTAATTCAGACTTAACTACATTATTCATTTTTGACATTTAGGTGGCAGCTTGGAAGGTTTTCAAAATTGCTTTCTTTCACAGCCAACTAGTAGGTAACAAAGCTTCCTTCCAGCACCTGTTTGTGTATTAGGTATGGAGGGTTCACCTTTGTTCTGCAGTTTCTTGAGAAGAGTCTGACTTACTCTTTTTTTATATTGTTAATATGTCACTCAATAAACTTCATAGCACATGTACATAATATACATAAATTGTCTTCACATTGAAAACCTGGTCTTCATATTCTATTTTTCCTATATATATTGACTTTTTCTAAGGTTATTTATGACATTTAAGATGATTTAAAGCATTCTTTCATAGTTAATCTACCTGGAAAAGGGGTTTAAATTTAACTCTTTGTATTCCTCAACTTCCTCCAGAACTCAGTGTTGTTTGGCTTTCTTTGCCCATAATTCAACTGAAAATGTTTTAGTCAAGGACTTTCTCTGCTCTCCTCATTGTCTGCTTGTTCCTTATCCGACCTCTTTCAAATCCTGCATGAATTCAGCTGCTTGCTTTCTATTCTCACTATTACTGATTTAATTAGGTGGCAGGTATTTCTTGCCTGGGTGACTGCAATTGTCCGCTAATACCTCTCTGTGACTTTAAGTGTTTCCCTCCGTCCATTGATAGAGTGCACCATCTAAAATGAAAACCTCATCATGTTTGGTCACATATGGCTGCCCTGGTAGGGCAATAATTTGATGCCCCTTCTAGAAAATTCTCTGTATTTCTTTAATCAACATTTATTTGGAAGGGTACCATGGAGTGTGCGATAGGTAGATGAGGGCTGCTGGTGGCTCACTCAGTGAATCCCTACCTTCATCCCTAGAAGCCGTAATACCAGAGCTACTTGCACGGATCTACTGTGGGATGTACTCCACCTCCTGAGACTCATCAAGGTATTCTTTCATATAGCCTGTCCTTGAGAGAACTTTGTGTAAATATTATTTTCTCCATCTTGTTACATTTCTAGTGATAGTTGCTTAGTAACACGAGTAACTGCATGGCTAGCAGCCTGTTAATGACCCTCTGTCTATAGATATTTTGTCTATATTATTAAATCTTTGAGCGATACATTTCTCTCCTTTGGCTAATGTATGTTCAGTGTGTATGTAATGCCAGGCTGAAATAGTCACACATATTAGTGGGTGCTGTCCTCTACTATGAAATAATTCAATTATGGTAACAAGTTTTAGGTGTTGGGTTACGCAAAATCATTTAGTTCTCCATTTTGTTAATTCTATTATTTGAACAATTTGCATATAGAGTTTCCTTATAATATGGCTTATTTATAATAATAATATGAAACTAGCAGGGCAAAAGTAATAATGAATTTGATATAACAGCATTATGATTAAAAGTTGAGCAGTAAATAAAGGGGTAACTGACAACCAATGAAGATTCAGAAATTTGGGAAATGTAACTTGGAGAAAGTGAACTGCTAAGGCAGGATTTTCATTTTCAGTATCCTAAGGGTATTGTTACTGTCTTATATTTGCTTTTATCAAAACCATTCAATGCAGATATTTGGGAGATAATTTCCCCAATTGGAAGCAATCTCTACCTTAAAGTGATCACCAAAATTATTTGAAATTATTTGAAAAAACGTGCTTCAGAGATCACTTTATCAGAGTACACTGTTTTCTTTAAAGCAGAGTTTGTTTTCTTTAAAGTGTGTGGTTTTTTTTTTTTTTTCCTGTGTTATTTTGAAAACCTACGTGTCAAGGATTCATAAAGTGGTTCTTTTCAAGAAATTTCGTACTGAGAAATCAGTTGCATATTCTCCATTTTAACCTCTTAGTATTCCAGGGAATCCAGAACTGGATTATTCTCGAAGGCCAGGAAACTAAAGTGGGAGTAATGGGTTATTATTTATTCATTTTTTTAAAAATTTCACTTAGGTTTCTTTACATGTGCATCTATGTGTACCTCAAGGAAAGAAAATAATTTATTAATTATCTGATTAAATTAAGTTTTTATGTTTAACAGGTATTTATAAAAAATGCCAACTAACACTTTGGATAAATAAGTTTGAAAAATCTACCTTGGAAATTGAATTAATGAAACTTTACAGTACTCTGTGATCAAATAAACCCAGCACCTAATCAGATTTATTCTTCATTATTTCTTATTGTTTCCTCTGTTGAGCTGAATATTGGTAGTAGTAATAAATTTATATTATATAGGGCTTTCTCATTTGTAAAATAATGTCACCTACACCATCTAATTTAATAATCGTTATGCTCCTGGGATGTAAGTTGAGCTTATATATTAAGGGAAAATTGAAGTTTAGAGAGAGTATGACTTTCTAAATATCATAATACAGTTTATCAGTGGAGGATCAGGCATTCTGCTACTTCGCCTTCCTTCCTTCCTTCCTTCCTTCCTTCCTTCCTTCCTTTCCTTCCTCCCTCCCTCCCTCCCTCCCTCCCTCCCTCCCTCCCTCCCTCCCTCCCTCCCTTAACCCTACCTTATTTCTGTCTTAAAAATATTGCTAACACTGAGATGCTGAATAGGCATCAGAATTGATTCAAATCTCTTGCTAAAAAAATGTTCATCACCTATTAATAATCAGCACATTTGTTGATGATTCAGTTTCTGATCTAATTATTATTAATAGTATTTTACTTTACTAATTTTAAGATAAGCTTAGTTTTCTTACATTTTCTATGTGTGTTAGCCTAAGGAATAAAAACTAAAAGTATAATTTAGAATTCTTGGGAATTTGCAAGTACTCTGTTGAAGTATCAACATCCTCTAATGAACAGAGCAGCAATCTGTTAAATAACTATAAGACCAAGACAAATCCCTCAGTCCGCATGGTGTTAGTTATTCATGTATCGATCCTGGCCAGTGTTCGTGCTGCTTTTAGTAAGGCATAGGCAATTAGAATGAAGCAAGCCAAATAGCAATTATAGTAACAATATTTATTCAAGTCTGCACAGTATTCTATATTTGTAGAACTATTTTTCATTTACATGAGTGTCTCTTAATATTGATATGTTTGCTCTATGTCAATGGTCAAAATAAGGGCATTTTTAGCTTCATTTAAGAAATATTTTCATTAGTTAGATAACAATACACCAGAAATTCAGAAGAAACATGTAAATATTACCATTTGTTTTTTTATTTCCTGTAACACTGCAGTGATTTATAACCTATACTAAATCAGGTTTTGCATATCTTTGTGTATAGTCGTTTGAGATACAAGATTGTAGAAGTTTTAGCCTTTATAATATCTTTTTTTCCCCCTTTAATCTTTGTTTCTGATCAGTGAGCCGATAGCTTCCTAATTGGATAACAATAAATCAGCACAAGAACTGACTTATCTTGACTCATTTTTCTAGCTCTGATATATGATAAACATGGGAGCAGGTTAAATTTTGGGGTCAAATCATATCAGGAACACACTAATCTTTTAGATCCAGTCTTAGTTTCTGAATCCATCATTATGGACCTGGGCTATTTTGACTGTCTGTCTGGGGCCCCTTATTTCTCTAGCTAGTTTTCTTTCTTTCAATTTTCACCATTCATCTTGTTTTCCCTCAGATTTTCTTTGGATCACAGTTCTGATGCTTAAGTTCTCTGTTAGCACTCAGACCCCTTGCTCTGGTCTCTCTTACTGCTGTCAGTTTACATTCTTTCCTCTCTTTTGTTGACTGTCTGCATGCAATACTGGTTTGGGAAGCCTTCCTGTGGTTTGCTATGTATGTGTCATGAACATGAGGTTTCTCTCACATGGTTCTGGTGGCCATTGTAATTTGATTGCTTTTGGAAAGGGGAAAGAAAAAGGAAAAATGTCATGTTAGCGTCTCTAACATGTAATATTTCTCAATTTTTAAAAACAGAAACATTTACAATAGCCCCAGGTCAATATTGGGCACCTCAGCATTAGGTTGATGTTTTCTAATAGAAGACATGGTAAAGTTTGTAGAAATAATTTTGAAAGCATAACATCTTTTCCCATAAATATTTTGTTTCTGAATATTTTAATTTCTGCTGAAATTTTCAGAAGCCAATGCATTGCTTTGAGAGAAATGGATGAGCAGCTTTGTTTTAATAGTAACATCTCTTTGGGGAGTGCAATGTGTGCACTGTATGATGAAATCTAGATTTGTCTCTTACACATTATTCTTATGAGAGCACGAAACATTTTTTATTACTTGGTGAGATTCCAATGAGTAGCATATAGTATTTGATGAATAACTAATACAGATAATTAGCAGATTAAGAGACTGTATGAGCTCAAGCATGAACAGAGAAGTTGGGAAGGAGGTTATCAGCATAAAAAAGTTGGAAATGAACAGGACAACTAGAGCATGAATAAAATCAATTTAATTTGTGGGAACTTAAATTTCCTTAGACATATATTCTTATTTCTTACTCTCTATGACTTAGGCTGTGTCCACATTAACTAGAGAGTATCTGTGTCTCAGATGTCTGCCAGATGGTCTAATTAAGTTTCTTGAAAAAGAAACCCATTGCTATATCGAATGAATGGTTCAGTCTGTTCTTACCTCTACAAGGAGTGTCGTCTTTGGTGTACAGGACCTCAAAATGTCAGGTGATTTTCAAAGGGCTCAAAGAACACAGGTGGAGACCCTTTTCTGCCAAATGAGAGAAGCAGAAATCAGCCTGACTGTCCTAGTCTTGTTCTGTTCTCACATGGTTTGGAAGCTTGAAGGAGATTGACTGCTTGCCTTCTCTTTCCATTATACATGGGAGAGATTTTAAGCCCAGCTGATCAGCCAGCATTTGAATAGTGGTACCTCAAAAGTCTGAGAGATGAAGATAAAATACTTCAGTTTTCATGGACTTTTCCAAAACTAATTGGCCCCCAAGATGTTTGGTACATAGAATAATGTCTACTAAAGACTTTTGATTTATCACCAGTTAGAAAGCAGACATTGGAGTCAGGTAAAAGGAAGGATGGGTCTGAGCTGAAAGTCACTTGCCACCTCCGTGTTTATTAATGATCGGTTTGTCGGCCTGTGCCTTGATGGTGCCTGCCGGGTGTGAGCCAGAATCCCGCGACTCCGGCTTTCTCCACTCATAGGGAGTACACATGACTGGCCTTGCTTTATCCCCAGAATCTGGTGGCCTTTCTGCCCTTTTGGTGGCACCTTTGCTGGGCTCAGATTCCTGGTATCATGATCCATTTCTTTTTCATCACTCTATCTACCGATAGAGCTTTTGTTACTCTAAGTTATGGAAAAATGATAGCAGCTTTAAAGTGTTACAATTCCCAGATCATTCATTGCCAGTTATACTAGTATTAAGAACTTAAACTAAATAAAACTTTGGGCAATTCAAACAACAGGAAATATATGAGGAGGGGAAGAGATTTTGGAGTCTGAGTTTTCCCGATACCTCAAAAAAAAAAAAAAAAAGGAAAAGAAAAGAAAAAGAATAATCACAGCTCTTTAATACCTGCTGCCTGCTCTCCTCAGAAGGAAGATACCTCACTTTAGGATCATATGGATACTGATTCTCAAGTACTTCTGTAGCATATCTGAAAGTATATACGCCTTTCAAAGATGAAAAAGGTTTGAAAATTCTGTAGAACAGTTAGGAGTCTCATGAGTATACAGTTGAAGAGGGTTGTATTTGCTTTAGAATGTTAGAGAAAGTGCCATTTGTTGCTTTTTAGTGCTTTTGTTTATTCTATTTTTCTCAAGTAATTTTCATAATTGTTAATACAGCATTTAATCTGATGGCAGTAAAGCTTTTATAAATCCTAATAATGCCCCAATACATGGTTTAAACCAATGTGTAGGGATTTATGGATTTTATATAGGATGGAACTATCACATGTTATATGCAAGACAATATAGCCCTTTCCTTTGTAAAACTTAGACTCATTGCATGGTACTTATTTAATATCTGACATATTTCCAAAATTATTGGAGGCAAAACAAAACACCAACAAATTTAAATATATATGTAATTGATTATTGAGATTCAATTACCATAATAATTTTAATTAAGCAAAAATATTATTTATCCCTCTGAAATAAGCCAGGATTTAAAACATACATTGAAATATAAATTAAAAATGGTAGAGTTAAAATTTCTCTTTAAGGAATGAGAAGCATTTGTTACTTCTGCCTTATAAATATTTGTTACTTCTGCCTTTATCATTTATGGCTGATAGCTCTGTCTCCTTTTTAAAATTGTTTTTTGAGGATCTAACTTTTACAAAACCATTGAGATCAGTAGACATTCTGAAGTTTTGATGATGAGGGCCCAAAAAAAGGGGCGGAATGACAAAGTGCTCACAGTTCTCCATTTGGTGGATCCCAAAAGCGGTCACCACAATTGACTTTGCTTGGGACTGAGCTGGATAGAGCACAATTAACCTCGGCAGGATGGAGCATATGTAAAGGCTACTTTACCGGAATGGGACAGATATTAAGGTGATATATGTGGTTCAACACAGTTGAGATGAAGAGCCCATTATCAAAAACTATAGCAACAAACAAAACATAGTGTCATCATGGAGTTATAAGTATTTTGACAGGTGAGAGAAGTAACATAATACAAGTATTTAGGAGTCCAGGGAGATGTGTAGGCTGGTAGGACCTGAGAAACCATTCAGTTGATTGCAAGTTTTTAGCCACTAGATTAGAATTCAGGGCAAGACCATTTCAGCAGGCAGACTGGCCAGAGGAAGGCAAAATCTTGATTCTGGAGGAATACATGCCCCATGCATGTACTGGAAGAAAGACTGAGTGCAGAAACTAGAACTAAATTCAGCTGATCAAAATTGGGGTACAAGCACCTGAACTGAGCTAGCAGCCTAGGAGACTTATGCTGATTCTGTTTGACCCTAAATTTTTGGCTAGAGTTGTTGATAATGTTCCTCAGCAAGATCAGGATTGGCTTAAACCCTGGGTCAGAGTTGAGCCTTCAAGTGCGTTTGGTTATGAGAAGAAGAGAGTAGTATATAGCATGAAGGACACCCATCTGTCCTGGGAATGCTCTTCAGATTTGGAACGGATGCTGTGGTGGAGGCAGCCCTCTGAAAGACGCTCCATCATGATCGTTATTTAAAATACATTTATATAAGGTATTAAGACTACATGGATAAAGGAAATGTCTTTTGGACACCCTTTATAACTCTGTAATTACAAAAACAAACATTTAATATTAAAAAGAATGCTATATCATTTGCTCTTCTGGATTCTTGGATTTTAAGCAATATTGGTATCTTCTTTCAGAACTTAAAGATGAAAAAAATTGCCTTAAAATGAAGTAGAATAGTCTTTGAAAACAACCTTGTAGGTCCTGTGAGAAATCTTTATTAAACCATAAAGCTTTATTTAATCTTCAGTGTGGTAAGAAAACATCCTGTTATTAAAAATGCTTAAATTTTATATTGTAATGTGCCATATGGTTTGTGTCTTGAGCTGATTTTCCAGTCTTTATCAAGGAGAAGAATAAGTAAGTATACACAGGATTCTGATAGTAACCTCCACCTTCTACGTTGAGATTTCCTAACGATATAGCCAGACCAGAAAGGCCTTCTAATACTCATGGGTGGAAAATATATTTTATTTTGGAAGCAGTAAACTCTAATTACTTCCATGTGAATGGTTTCTTCAGCTACGTCATACACGAAGGTCTCTCAGGTAAGAGAAATATCTTTTAACTATTTCTATGAACCTGGGAAGCTATATTTTCAGAAATCTACTTTCAGTATCTGTTTCATTTTAGTAAGTATTTCATGGAGCTCAGCAGTCCACACGAAGCCAGTTATGGTGTAGGGATAAGAACATTAGTTTTGCAGGTAAAAGATATTAGTCTGAATGTTTTTTTTTTTTTTTTTTAACTCTCTTACCAACTCTCTGATTTTGGACAATTTACCTAGTAACATTTCTGTTTCCTGACTTGTGAAAAGTGGATAAGATAGCGCCCTCAGAGGGTTGCTGTAGATATTAAATAAGGAAACAGTTAATATAATGGCTGCACATTTTACAATTTCACTTAAAGTTTAGTTCATTCTCGGCTTCAGTGCCCTATTTAAACAATGCTTGCCTCATCAGATTGCTTTGAGAATCAACAATTAAAACATTTTGAATAATCCTATAGACATGTAACAGTTCATTAGTATTCTTTCCTGCTAACACTGATGTCTCAAAAATGTTTTGAGATTTCTTAAATACATGGCCAGTTAAAGTTGTTCACCTGAGCTGGAAAAGTCATTTACAGGGAAAACAATTCCTTAGGTAATGTCTGTGAAATACTTAGTTGTGTCTCTTTAATCTAAATTCACTTTGACTACATTTCCCTTTGGTCCTATGGTATAACACTCCTCTCCCTCTAACCATGGCCTCTTAGCCTCCTTTGCTGGCACTTCCTTTTGTTCCTGTAAACATTGGTGCATTGGTTTCCTAGAGATACTGTAAAAAAGTACCAAAAAGGTGATGGCTGAAAACAACAGAAATTTATTGTCTCACAATTCTAGTCTCTGAAAGTCCACGATCAAGATGTCTGGACCACCGTGCTATCTCTGATGGCTCTGGCGGAGAACCCTTCCTTGCCTTTTCTAGTTTCTAGCAACCCTTTATGTTCCTCGGCTTGTAGATGCATTATTTCAGTCACATGGTCGTCTTCTCCCTGTGTGTCTTTACACTGTTTTCCCCTTGTGCATGTCTGTCTCTGTGTCCAAATTTTCCTTTTTTTAAAAACCATAAGGACATCATCCTTATGATCTCATTTCACCTTGATCACCTTTGTAAAGACTATTTCCAAATAACATCACGTTCTGAATGACTAGGGGTTAGGACTTTAACATATCTTCATATCTAGTTCCAAAAGTTCTGATCTCAGCCCCTTTTGAGTCTTCTTTCTTCATTAAGTAATTTCATCTTCTCATGTCTTTAATGATTACTATGATGTAATGGAATGAACATGGTCTTTGGAAGCAGACTGTCTTACATTGGATCCTGGCTATTTTATAATACTTTCTAGTAAGTTTAGCAATCTAAACATATTTACAGGGATCTGTTGAGTGGCATTTTCCTATTTAGGCTTCTTCCTAGGGTAATGGAGGGCCCAGTGGTATAATTCAGGCTGAGTAGATTTATCTTCAGCATTCTTAGTTTACAAAGTTAATATGAACACCCAGAAACCACCCTAAAGTATAAAAAGAATCAGAAAAAAAGTCACTTGGAGGAATGTCACCTAAAGTGTGGTCCATAGATATTAGCATCTGTATCACTTGGGAGATCTTTGGAAAGCAAATGCTTGGACCCCACCTCAACCTACTGAATCAGAATCTCTAGAGGTGGGGTTCAGGTATCTGTTTTAAGAAGCTCTCCAGGTGAATCTTACACACTTTGCGTGTTGAGAGGCACCACATTTGATTGTGTATGTACAGGATGCTGTGGATATGAGCCATGGTGGTGCTGGTAGGGTTTTAGGGGTAATTGCACAACTGTGTGCATCTCAGGACTGTGTAAGCAGCAGGTGGTGGGGCCACTTTCTGTAACTTCCTTTCCTTGAGTTCTTAGCAGTGTTCCTAGGCATACTAATGGTAGTGATGGCATTGATCTTGGGGCAATGTAACATCAATTTCATCTGAATTACTTTTAAGAGTCCTATTCTAAGCTCCATTTGGCAACTGATCTCTCTGAACATTGCTTAATGCCTTGCTTTCAACCATCAAGTTTCTGCTTTTTACAACTGCTTGTCCAGAGTGAGTAGGAATCCAGTAAAAGGCATTTCTTTCTTTCTTTCTTTTTTTTTTTGAGGAAATATGTTATGCACATCAGCCTCTTATTATCCTCTCCAAAGGGAAGTGTGCAACATAAATTATAGTGATTTATTGGGAATGAAGAACCTATTCTATTGCCCTTACTCAGCGGTTTTCATGGAGCGCTCTGTAAGTGGAAAAAACATTTGTCATTTTTGGACAGATTCAGAATAAGTAAAATACAGAACTAGGGTAAGGTGCATGGAGTTTGACATCCAAAATATTCTAAGTTATGTTGTTGCTGATGTGTACTATGTAGTTAAGCCTGCCATGGTTGCAGGTGTACTAAACACGTACAGACTTTTTTTTTTTTTTTTTGGTAATTATTCCCTAAACCATACACAACAAAGGGTTTATATAACATTAACATTGTTTTACATAGTATAAGTAGCCTAGAGATGATATAAAGTATATGGGAGGATTGCATAGGTTATATGCAAATACTACGCCATTTTATATAACAGACTGGAACATCTGTGGGTTTTGGTATCCACGGGTGTCTGGGAACCAATCTCCTTTGGATATGGAGGGATGACTGTAATCTAATTTCTCCCTGGGAGTGTTATGACTTTTATGTATAACATGGCTTATTTTCATTTCTTTTAATAATTGAGAGTTAAGATACACTTATAGTGGAAAACATAGATAAGAGGAACATGCATTTCCTTCCTGGAACCTGGTATGTTGTACTTTCTTGCATAGCATTTCCAAGTGATAAAATGAAGTGAAGGTCCTGGCATTTGATTTGTTTCTCTTCCTTTGTATATGTTTAGAAGTTCTTATATAAAAATAAAATGAGAAAACTGGTTAAAGTATATATTTATGTTGTAGATATGTATGGATTTATTTATTTTTTTAATTCATTGAGCTTCTGCTGTATAACTGGGTCTGGGGTACAAAGCTGATTAAGTCATTTTGTTTCCTCCAAAGAGATTTCAGTCTAGTAGAGGAAGCTGAAATCATCTGGAATAAAAGAAATTTATGTTGTCAATAATATTTCTCTCTCCCTGAGCAACGAATAATTAATTGTATGATCATTACTAATTATTGCTCTGGTCTATAAAGTAGTTATTCTTAAATTTCAGTGCACGTTAAAATTTGGTGTGCAGGTTCTTTTGGGGATTTTGTTGAAATTACAGATGGTCTGCCCCTATCTCTGGTTAGTCTTGTTCCATGAGTAGGCCCTAGGCGCGTGTATTTGTAAAGGGCAGTACAGATAATTCTGATGCCTCCCAAAGCTCGTGAGCCTATGCTGCAAGCACTTAGAAGCAGGCATGATATACATTATTTATTGTGGCGTGAGTGGATTAAGAATCATGCGATTTTGTAAAAATCAGGAGATTGCCTGGAACTTTGAGCCAGAATTCAAGTGAGAGCAATTTCATGACAGCTTCAGCCATTGGAGGCTTAACCTGGCTCATGGGTCAGAGGAATTCCATTGACAGTGTTTTTCCATTCCAGCATGCTTCAGGACATTGGCTCTTGCTTCTTGGTTTGAGTGGCATTCATCCTGCACAGATGGGCCATGGTTTGTGAGGACAGATGGAGAAGGAACAGCTAGTTCACTGGCAGAGCCAACACATGGGAAAGAGCAAGAGAGGAAAAGACAAAGGCTGGAGGTAGAGGCACTAAACAAAATTAACATTCACCTGGTCATTACCGAATATGCTCCCTTCCCTTATGTTTCTTAATAAAGGTGTACATAGCAAGTCTTTTAGAAGCTCATCCAGATTTACCTTATTTATTGTCTTTAAATTGCATAATAAATACCTTCTAAGCACTCGTTAAAATAAAAAGAACTAACAAGGAGGCAGAATTGAAGCAAAAAGAAACCACAGTGACAAATTATATGTTTTTCCTAAAGAGCAGAAGGAACTGAGTTAATAAGGATGGAAACAGTTGACTGATTTTCTGTGCTAACCAATAAAGGTCTCAAGTTAGTGTACCCATGGGACTTCTACAAAAAACTGTTGCTCCTGGTGCCACAGTTTCTTCTTTTTTCAGTATTTGACATGTGCTTTGTTTTTGGTATTTGAGTTTTTTATTTTTATACATATATATATGTATATATATATATAATATACATATATATGTATATACACACACATACATATATACACACACACGAGGGTGCCAAAAATATGTATACATATTTTAAGAAAGGCAAAAACTGTATTAATTGTAATAATATATACTGACGACAAAAGATGAATAGAAGTCACATTTGACTTCTGCAATTACAAGAGGTGCTCAAAGTGGTTACCATCAGCATCTAGACACTTCTAATTATGGCAAACTACTGCTTGAACATAGATAACGTCTCTTAGAATGTGTATACATTTTTTTGGCACCCCTGGCATAAATAGCTATTTATCTATCTATCTAACTATCTGTCTGTCTGTCTGTCTGTCTGTCTGTCCATCTATCCATCCATCCAAAGGATCATAAAATATAATCATTGTTACATACTCTGTATTTTTATAATCTCCATCTGCCATTTATTCTCTATATTATTTTTCTTAATCTAAGTCCCACCCCCTCCCCAGTACGCATATTGGAATTCTAACAAGTCATCAATAAACATTTTATTTAGCAAACACTGTGCAGGCTGTATGGTCAACACAGATGCACAAAAGGCCCCTAAATCTAAATGTTCCAGATAAACAAATAAACATTGGGAAAGTGGCCTTCTTCCCACTTCCAATGAGGCAGCTTGTCTATTTGAGAACATCTTGGGAGTGGTTGACCTACTCTTTTGTATACTTAAAGAGCTATTAAATATTTCTCTGGCAGCGATAGAATTTCACTTGTACCCTACCCAGATTGTTGGAAAATCACTGATTTACACAAAGCATTCAGTGACTTCTCATTGTTTTTAGAACAAAGACCAGGCTTATTAACATCAAGTGTAAGGCCCCATGACAAATTTGTCCCCAGGAAGACATTTGGCAAAGTTGGGAGACGTTTTTGGTTCTCACAGAGTGGCTAGGGCTGGGGAATGGTGACACTGATGTATAGTGAGTAGAGACCAGAGATTCTGGTAGATATATTACAAAGGGCAGGACAGGTCCCCACAGCTAAGAATCATGGACCCATAATATCAATAGTGTTACTGGAGAACGAAACGATCCTTGTATCATCACAGGAAGGCATTTCAGGGTGTACTAATCCATGTGCACAAAGGCAAGGAAGCTAAGTAAGCAGAGGATTTACTAAAAGAAAAGTGATAGTACAGTACACTGTCAAGATGGCATGAGAGGGCAGGCCAGGAAAAAGGGCAATTGCCCAGAAGAACAAAAAAAGAGTGGTGGTGTCACAGGTCTTCCCAGGGTATTCCAAGGGTGGGTCTCTGCTATCGATGACCACTCCTTCCCTTGCAAGAACTGTTATGTGACACAGGGTTTGGAAATATTTTCCTGCCTGCCATGCTTATAGTGTTATAATCCATTATAATTAGATGTAGCTGCACGTTTTCTTAAGAACGATCTCATCTCCTCTTTTCTTTGTTTCCCTTGGCATCTTCCTTTCTCCCCACCCCCACCATGTACCCCCAGCCCTGTGCTTTCTGCCTAAGGTAATAATAGCACTGAGATTCAGAAAGTTTGCCCTAAGGCATCTGGTTCCTGCCTGTTTCGCCAGCTCATCTGGGGCTACCCTCCTCTTGCTCTCTCCACTCTAAGCTGGCTTCCTTTGAGTTCCTTGAATAGTCTCTGTTGCTTTTTTTTTTTTCAGGGATTTTGTGTACATGGACTCTCTTCCCACTTCTTTCATTGCCTACTAGGAATTCACTCCGAATCCTTCAGACCTCAGTTAACAGCCCTCCTCAAAGAAGCTTTCCATACCTCTCCCACTAGTTAGATTGCCTTATGCTTTGAAAGCACCGTGTGCTTTCCACCTGTGCCTTCAACCTTATTAACATTCTAATTAATAATTTATTCTGTAATTGGTTGTTCACATCTTACATCCCTCATTAGAATATAATCTCTGGAGGGCCTGTTCATTATTTATCCCCAGTGTCTAGCATAGTGCTTTGCACTTGGTAGTCACTCAATAAATATCATTTGAATGAATGAGTCATCAAATCAAATAATGTACCAGACAGTGATTTATAATTAAATCCATTGCTATTTTTTGATGAATTATTGGGAGGTTACCTCTGTCCTCTAAATCTATAAAGCATTTTTATTTAAACCAATATCTGGTATTAATCATAAATGGTTTTGTATAGTAGTTATGGGCAACGTAAGATATATGGCTTTTTAGATGTCATTTTGATACAAGTACAAAGTCACTCTTTTTTTTTGTGTCATTCCTTTCTCTCCTTATTCTACCCTTCTCACTCCAATTATAGCTGACTTTCAATTTTTACTTTATTTTTGCATTGTTTGATTTAAAAAAAATAATGGATATTACTGTTATATTCAGAAAGATGATTGAAAATTTAAAATTCTATTGAAAGTGGACTGGATTCTAAGATTGTATCATCCAATTCCCCAAACTATAATTTTATAGGAGTTTAATAATATAACACATGGATACTATTGACTGTGGGGAAATCTGTGAGAAATATAAAGATTAACCATGTAATTTGGAGTTGAGAATAAGGGATTATATTGTGACCCAAACGTCCTGCTTGGCTCACTGTCTAATATATACTCAGTCAAATACAGTTAGCATAATTAGGCAGCCTACACAAAGCAGAGGTGTTCATCCTTTAGATTTTTCAAATGGAAAACAGACTGAATATCCTTATTAAATTGATGAATCTATTTATTACCTGAAACCAATTTGAATGAACATTACGGCTAAAGAGAGTAATAAGAAAATTTGAATTACAGACTATTATATATGAATAAATTCACAGAGAATAAATTGACGCTGGCCCTTGCTGATGTAGGCAAGTCTAGTGAACATTTGATTCTCATTCATGTGGTTTGTCTGCCGAGTGACACTTGACCTTCATTTTGTCCCTACTCAGGATGTGAGGTTGGTAAAGGGGGCTGGGCTCAAAGAGAGGTGAAGACATCTACTGCTTATGTTGCTTGGTAGTTTAAAAATGTGTGGCCTGTTTAAAGCTGCCCTTGAGTCAAATGCACATCAAATTGCTGCTCATAATGTTTTGTACCCATCATACACATTTGCTTGTTGACAGGATGTGATGCTCTATAAATATGAGGACTTTGACTTACTCATCTTTGTTCCCAACTTCCATCTATCTCATGCTATTCAGTTAACTTTTTTTTCGAATGAATGTATGGGATGAACTATGTGCAGATGTCAATATTCAACTGCTTTTGACCTACAAAAATGATTTTTTATGCGGTTCAGTTTAATTGAATGAATAGATGAACTTTGAATTCATTTTTCCATAGAAACAGCATTCTAATTAAGAATGAAACAAATTTGAAACAGCATTATTTGTACTTTGTTTAGGTATGTAGTGGTTCAAATAGATTTTTATAGGCTAGTCAGAAAACCTAGCCATAATTTAAACCATTGAATGTAAAAAAATGTGTGTCAACTACAAAACTCATATATGAATGTTTGGTACACAATGTACTCATAGATTGGTGACATAAATCATGACACCTGTAGGAATTTTCTTCATATTCTGATAGGATAATTGATAGAAACTTCTTTACCAGTCATTTGGTTTAGGGCTAGCAGTTAGGGATGGGTAGAGAATTAGGTGATAATGTCAGTGTGTTGGACACACTGTGTCCTATTCTTGAAGCATTAACTCATTAACGGAAACCTTTGTCACTAAGGAACGGGGTCTTTGGGACCTGAGGAAATGTAAGAAAAATGTGCAGAATGATAAAAAGCAAACATTTTTCCTAGGGTCTGATATAGTCTATATCAGTGATCTATAATGAAGAAGGTCATTTTCCGTCATTATCTATTTCCTGATCTTAGGGTTTTGGAAATTCCTTATTTCATGAACTTTTAGCTCTCCAGATACAAAGGAATATATGTGTTTTCATAAAAAATCTTATGATGTGAGTGGGCATCTGGTAGTATTTCACAAGGAGACACAGGAAGGGTGATGTTTCTGCCAAGGGATGATGTAACCCACAGTCATTTCATCTTTGAAAAGCAAGGATAATAGCTTAGCTCAGTCCTGCTCCATGGATAGGCTGGAATAGCTTTCTAGGTGCCAGTCTGACATGGTTGTAGGAGGGGGCTGGCAATCTGTGTATGTGTTTTCCTGTAGGGCAGATTCTTAGTTGGGGGAGAGGAAGAGGTAGAGGTTTGGATCATAAATTTTTATTTACTCTTTAAATCCTGTGAGGATACAAAACAACACCCACAATAAAAATAAAAATAGTAAAAAAAAACCCATGAAGAAATGATAATTATTGGTGAGGGAGAGGATATTCTCAGGTGAGAACGTTGCTTCCTTTTCTGATTTTATTTTTTAGATAAATAAAGGAATGCGGGAACTTCCATATATTCTGTTCTTGTTTGTCTAATTAATATAGAGCAAGAGAAACTAACAACACTCTTGATACTCATAAATGTATGTAGCTCCAACCGAGTTTGGTGTTTTTGACTTTTTATAAAAGAGACTTCAAGATTTTTTACTAATGCATCAAGAAGTCTTATATGAGAGTTTTTTAAACAAACAAACAAACAAACAAGCAAACAAACCATTATTACTGTGGAACTTAAACAATTAAAAAAATCAGATAATGAATGATATGATTGCCAGTACTTATCATTCCAGGGGTTCTTGAGGTTGTAAACACTTCATATTGGTCAGATTAGAAATGATACTGAAATTATTATTAGGAATACAATTATTAATATAAACAGAATACTTTTTACTCCCTATAACACTTTCACATACATTTGATTTGCAGAACAATTCTCAGAACTATTGTCATAGATATTGGCAAACGTTGATTAAATCTTAATATGCGTGTGCTATCAATGCCAGTATGTATTACTGGATTCCAGCAGTGAAATTCTGGGTTGAATAAAATTGAGCAGGGTCATATTACTGAATGAAGTTCTGTCCTGAGCCCTCTCTCAGGTGTGTTTTTTCCTCATCATAGCTATATCCTCCTGCTTTGTGTGTTCGACATTTTATTTATTAAAATAACCAACAGAGGTGTTTGTAATTAATCATTCACTGCTGATCTCTTGAACCAACACTTGCTTTGCATTTCCAGGTTACTATTATGCCATCAATAACTGCTTTTTAAGTACACTTTCCAGCCAACTTTTCAATGTTACTTATATTATGGATCATATTTTCCCAGTCTGATAATAGAAGACAAGCAGGGCCTAATTAAAATATTTGCTAATGTTAAGAATTCACTTTTTCCCCTCAAAATGTTCCTCATACTACATCAGCTGTATTTTTCTTATCAGATGAGAAATGAAATTGGCCTAGAAAATTCATCCTGAAAACATTAGAATGCACTCAGAAGTAGATAAGATTAGCAATAAAGTTGGCCACCATAAATATGTGAATTATGCTCCAAATGCTACAAAATAAATATCACCAGAAGTGACACTCTTCTGGAACATGGAAAGCTTTGTGCTTTGTTTGAAAGAGAGAAATTTATGGTATAGAGGATGACTAAACTTGTATTCCCCAACCTCTCAAGGTGTATATGCATAGGCACTGTGCATTCTTTATATTTTCTGTGGATTTGTCTGGCCTCAAGGACCCTCTTGGTCGTCAGGAAGGTCTTGGCTCTGTTACATGGGGCCCATTCCTGATCGTCATCCTTTGCAACTTGTCTCTTTCTGTGCAGGTACAGATCCCTTCTCCTCAAAGCAGAGAAATGATAGTCCATGGCTCCTTTGTTTCTGAGCTTTAAGTACAGAGTAGCGTGCGCTCTATTTCTCATAAGTAATAAAATGAGAATAATAATAGTACCTAGTACATAGGGTCATTGTGAGGACTGAATGTTCCTGAGACTAAGCCCACAACAACCTGTGCTTTTTCACCTGGATCTTTCAGGGTGAAGAGGCATCCTGAGAAACCCATCCCTCCTACCTCCAACACTCACATAGCCTCACCTTCACCTTCTGCTTTGAATCTGTTGGGATAAATCACAAAATTCTTAATCTCATTTAAGACAATCACAATAAGAATCTCCACTCTCCCAGGTCACACTCCACCATGTCCCTTGCTTTAATTATTTCAGTCTCTGTCCACTGTCTATCCTCTCCCCTTATTACACCCCTCCCTGACTGCTAAAACCCCTTCCTTGTGTTTTCTGGAGCTCATGGACTGTTATAAGCAAAAGCTGTGACAGTTTCAGACTTTTACTCTTTTTTCTTGCTCTGACAACTGGTTCTTCCTGAGGTTGCTGCTTTCATCGCAGGCCTGGCTAGAGGTGGCTGTTTTCCTCCTCTACCTCTACTTTGTGCCACCAGGCCCGGGGGTGGGATAGACATCTCCTGGTTCCTCATTTCCATTTTCAGACCATGCTCCTACTCTCCTCTTAAGCTCCTTTAAACTCTCTTACTCGTTTCTCTTGCCTAACAACCCTTGGGTCTTGTCCCCTCATTGCTTAGCAGTTTCTTCGCGTGGCTCTTACTTTCTCTCATACTACTTCATTTTAATTCTTGTCCATTGAGATGAACACATAGATGATTCCTCCAATACCCTTGCCTCTTAGTTCCCAGGAGTCTACTTCTCCATGATCTAATCCTCCAATGTCAATTAACCACTTCCTCACTCATACCCAAGACCTCTCTTTACCTATACCTGCAATTCCTCCTTAGTCTCAGTTTCAGGCATCCTACTGTGACCACTCTAAAAATTCTAGTGTATCTTTGATCCTATCTGAGCTTCTCCTCCTCAACAGTGGAATGATGAAAATGAAGGAATGGTGGGAATGGGCATTGTGAATTCTTCCTGCAGGTTAAATTGTGTGCTTTTATGTCCCTAAAATACTCTAGGGGACACCATGGAAGAATTGTCGTGAGTACTCTTTATTTATGTGAGGGGTCAGATGAGACCTCAATGGGAGGTAAATCTAGTGCTGGAAACAGTGCCCTGTGTTAATTCTGAGGTCATTCGTTTTTCAGACAATGTTGTGATGCTGCTGCTGTGTTTATCCTATTCTTTAGATACTTTTCTAGAGTCCTGCATGGAGAGAGAGAGAGAGAGAGAGAGAGAGAGAGAGAGAGAGAGAGAGCCCTATCCTATGTAGGTTCATCTATGTGGCTATGCACATGAGGACCTGAGGACTGGAGTCAACTTTCCTCACCTTAGTTTATTGTTATCCCAGAGAAACCTTGGCCTATGTGTTACTTATGAGATGATATAGAAATACAGGGTGATTGTACTTTCTCTTGCCTTTATAGTCCACATTTTTGTGTTTTGACTTTTTTTTTGATGGGGGGGCCGTGAGGGGAAGAACAGCTTGTCCTGTCAATCCAGGATGCTCTGCTATATTGTCTGATACTTAGCTACCTTCTCATGAATTGAAGTTTTTCAGATATGGGACATAGACACCATATAATGCATAGTTTACTGGAGTTGGCAGCTTTGCAAGCAGAATACCTGCTCATTATCAGTTGTATGACCTTAAATGAGTTGCTAACCTGTCATACATATAATTTTTAATCTGTAAAATGGCTATGATAATACCTCCCTAACAAGCATTATATTAGTGTTAAAAAGGTACCATACAGGCGAACGTGTCCAGCACATCAGAAACATGCTAGGTTTTCCATAATTTGATAGTTTTCTTTTTTCATGTCATCTCAACCGACCACAGAAGTGCTGTCACTGGTGTTTCTCTTATAGATTGTAAATCCTAACTGAATGGTTTGAAGTAGCTGGTCTGATTTCACTTGAAATGAAAATATAAAAGTATTATTTAAAAACAATTAGTGGAGGTTAAAATGTTAGTTATGCAACATTTAATTAGACATTTAATTAGACAAATATATTGACAACATTTTTCATTTTTAATATTTAACATATTTACTATTTCAGTTTATTCTGATAGTCATCTTTATAAATTTTCTAATGCATATCTATTAATTACACATTAAACACATAAGTTTTAGCCCATGTTTTAAAAGTGAAAATAATTGTGCTTTGATAGCAAGTTATTATTATCACAGTACAGATACTAGATGGCAGAGACTCCTGTATTAGATGTAAAGGAGGGTTGAATGGAAGCAATCAGGAATTGGGAAGTAGTTTGGTCTGTAGTTTGTCCTTTGGGATGGTTGTACTGGCTCTTGTGGCAGATGTCCCTTTTCCTGCATAATAAACAAAGTTGATTTTACTCACATTTGTTCTTGGCTCCTGCCTCACAACAGGTGGCCAATCGGCCTGGAGTTGACTGCAACTGCTGGCTGTCAGGAGCTTTGAGAACCTTCTGTTATGATTAAAGCAATAGTTTAGAGGAAACTTAGGAAAATGAACTGAGTGTACACAATTTGTGTCAACTAGCTTGTAAGCTGAGGTAGATTCGAGTGACTTGGATGATATTTCCCTTATGCTGTGTTGACATGTTTGGCCATAGAGGACTCTCGGATTAGCCAGGTAGTAAGCATTCAGTAGTTCACGGCTGAGAATTAATTCATACACGTCTCTGCTTTGAACTTTTGGCAGAAGAGGTTTTTTTCCAAGATCTGTTGGATTTCTCTTCTTGCAGACAGAGAGAGAAAGGTCAGAGGTTAAAGACAGGTAGACAGAGAGGGGACCCTTATTATGAAGGAGCAAATGAACTGTTTTCCTGCCCCTCCCTGGTCTAGCTCCTGGTAGATGGACTATGTCCTTGAGCCCAGACCAGCATACGAGAAGGCTAGGCTAAATCTGTAGAAAACAAGTATGAACATTTGCCTTTGTATGCATTCCTTGAGAATTTGATATAGACCTAGATTAGCAGAGAAATATTTGGGGAATATTCTCTCCTATGAAAATGAAAACACAAGGGACATTGTTTTCCTCTAGTCATGACATGGCCTCATGGGAATTGAACCCAACCAGCCTGACAACAGATTCTGTCTTTATAGCAGATGAGTTAGGAACTAAAGACCTTAGAACTCCAGAGCTAGTCTGGTGGTTCTCCAAAGGAGCTTGGTGATGGAAAAGCATTTAAACATGGCGATTAAGCCCACAAATAATACAGATACTTGGATTAGAATCTCTGCTTTACCATTTTCTACCTTTGACAAATGGGCACATTAATTAACCCCTGTATACTTCAAATTTTTAAATCTCTAAAATGGTTATAGTATTTGTTGCATAGAAGATTTACAATACAAAAATAAACTTCAAACCAAGGCTGGAATATAGTTAAGTACCACATATGAAGTTCTATTTTTTTTTTTGGGGGGGGTGGTAAAATTTACTCCCTATAAAGTAGGATAACATTGATGTTCTATGCAAAAAAAAAAATCATTAGAATGTTTAGGTATTCTTATATGAAAAGTGCTACACAAATATAAGTATTATCAATCATAACCCTAACAAAAAGAAGCTATGAATGTTTGCGTGTTGCAGTAAATTTCACTTTCTCAGAAATTTAAAATTTATATACCTTCTCTTGAGGATAATTTAATTTTATCTAGTTTCTTTTTCCATTCCTACTCTATTGCCCCATGAACAGCACTCTAGTTTATTAATTTGTTTGAGTGTAAACATTATCCTCTTAGTTCCTATCCTGTGACAAGAGCCATGCCTAAAGACTATATGCTGCATGTTACTTCTTTATCTTGCAATCACACAAAATGTAATTCAAAATAGTACCTCACACGTAAGTCCAGCCTAGAAAATTTTCATTTACATATTTTAAATTAGTCTGTTTTCAGTTCAATGATTTTCTCTTGTTTTATAGTTATAAAATTATTTGCTTAGCTAAATTTTAAAATTAAAAATAATTACAGAAATAGTATTTTTATATATGTCATTCTGTGTGCCAACAGAGAGCTATTATTGAAAGAGAGAAGATAATTCCTTGGGAAAAATGTAAGTCTTTGAGCTATTGGCTTTTAGAGGAAAAACCCTAAAATTATTGTGAAATCAGATAAATTAGGACTACAATTTCAAGCTGTGTTCTGATTTATCTCATGCTGTTTGATATTGCCACATAAGTGATGCCAGCATGGTCAAGCTTTCAAATGCAAATTTATAATTCTAAATGCTTTCCTTTGTTGAAGGTATTTTGTTTAAGCTTGAAATCCCCAAAAGATATATCATGATTTTGAGTACTTTCTGAAATGGAAACCTTTGATAAAAATAGAAGATGCAGAACATAAGCTCAATAATAGCATTATTCAGCAAATTCAAAACATAGACCATCTCCCAGGCTCTGCAAACCAAAACAAAGTTGGACAATATGACCACTGTCTGCCAGATGACAGAGGAATCAGAGCTGTTTGTGAGACAAACGAGGAAGTGTGCAACATGAAAGGTCAAGTTGAGCTAGAAAAAAAAAAGAAAATCAGATCAATAAAAAAATCAACCTGTTCTAGTGACAAGGGAATGTTTCCTGGCTTTGCCAAGAGACTGGACATTCACATTAGCAAGAAGGAATAAAATCTATCATGGGTTCACCTCGGTGCAAATTGTGGAGAGGCCTGGCAGAGGGTTTTCATGTTCCTTTCTCTCTTCTGTGTGTGTGTGATTGTGAGTGTGCGTGTGCTTTGAATGGCTACATCCATCTACTCAGGTAAACCCTATTGAAACAAGTGAGCAATGGAAATCACACAAATGGAACACTGAAGCGACCTTCCCATTTCACCGATGACTTATCAGAGGGCTAGAGAAAGGCAATAGGCTACATTTAATTAATCTTTTTCATATCTAAAAAGGATGATGTGAACGTCTCCCAATTATTGTTACTAGTTTTTTTTCCCCCTTGGCATGTAAATTATCATTGATCCTCATTGAACAGGTTTCTGCATGTACTGAAATATATATGTTATAAAAAAAAAGAAGCAGGGTGATTGTTTGCCATGTTAACATGTCTTACCGGTTAATTTAGAGTCTTGACTAGACTACTAGTTTATCTTGGGTTTTCTGCAGTACACATAGTAGGTGCTCAGTATTTTTATTAGAGTTTTTCTTTAGGTAAAACCTCTAGTATGCACTGTAATTTAGGTGGAACAAGAGTGTGATACAAAGCAAGTTAAAACAGATTTTTTTTTTTACAATATCTAAACAACAGTAATAAAATGTTCTGGCTAAATTTTACTTGTTTGCTTGACTATGAATGATAAATTTTATGTAGAAACTTTTTCCTATAAGTAAAAGCAGTCCACAGTAACATTTTTTGGATTTATGTCATACTGAGAAAAAGCTGTCAAATATTAGTTTGTCATTATGTAGAAATCAGAATGGTTTCTCATATGGGGCATTAACTTTACCTAGCTGCAAAATAAACACAATCCACAGAGGTTGTGCTCTAATCAAGCAGTGGGTACCTTAAAAACTGTTACTGAATCATTTTAGAAGAAGTTATGCATGGTGAGAGCTGTATTTCTTTTTAGACAACTATTCCTCTAACTCACCATGACTATTCATTTTCTATCAATATAATACAGACAAGTTACTTATGCTGTGGGTTTGGGAAGGTTGTATTTCCAGTAGTATATACCAGGTCTGTGCAGAAAGCTAAGGAGAATGAATGCTGAGATCATGGGGCTGTTTACTGACTTTCCTAATGTAGTGGAGGATGATTATACCAAGTTATGGTATGGGGAGCTGGGGGAGGAGGGATCTTCATGGTGCAGAAAATGTCTCCACATCAGAGGCAGGCAAGAGAAATAGGAACAAAGAGTCTCTTCAAGCAGTAGAGGGAAGACAGCTGATCCTAAAGTTGGAAAACTTTTAATCAAATCAGACACAAAAAGACACTTTAGCTCTAATCAACACTTCTGACTTTTCACAACTTTAATAAATGTCTACTTAACTCTTCTATAAACCTAATAAGGTAACTGAAGTTAGTTAACCTTCTGGTAATAAAGATGATAACGTGAAGTGAAGAAAAAATGAGTGACAAGTAAATCTTGGTAGGAAGTTTTTGGGAGAGACCTGTGGTTTTTCCTACCTGGATTATTTTCTGTTTTCTTTTTTTTCTTTTTCCTTTTATTTGACAGCAGGTGAAGTTCAGTCTGTAAGGAATGGATATAGTAATACAGCTATCCATCTCAGGTTGATTTGAAAAACTACCAAGGTATGAAATACTGTCATTCCTCTCAATGTTGTTCTCTAGTGAATCCCAAAGTTATGTTGATGCTGTAGGAAGCTGAGAGGAAATTCCAGATCCACTTCACCTTTTTAGTTACAAAATCATGGTGTCTAACTCAAGGTCTATAATGTTGGTATGTAAAGCTTGTGCTGTGTGGCAGTGCTCTAATAAAATGGTAACTTCCTTGTCTTTGGATTTTATCTAATTTATTAATAAGGTGATTAAGCCTATAAAATACACCATATCCTTTATCCTAGTTGTCTATAATTATAAATTTAGATCTGAACTCAAAAGCAAATTGGTTTAACATAAGCAAAATAGTTAGAGGTTCTGCACCTTTTCTACTATAAATGAAGGCAAATGTTCCATATCACCAGAGGGAGGTCCATCTCTTGTTCACACCATAGCAGTCACCCTCCCCTCTCCGATGACTCTTTCCCTCTATTCCTAAGATAGTCACCCCAGGTAACAGTACCTTGTTATTTCATCAGTTTTGCTGTTGGGAAACAGGCCCAAAATGTCATATATGAAGCATTGATTTCTGTCATTTTTGGCTTCATTCTCATTAGCAGTGCTTGTTAATTCTCATTCTCTCTGTCTTTCTCCAGAACATCTACCCACAAAACTACTTAGAAGGTGGATGCTTTAATAAGAAGGATTTCAAGGATTAGGTGTATCCAGCAGTGTGTAATTAATTTTGGGTTGATGGATGACTATGTTTCAGGTCTGAGATTAGCAGTATGTTTGCTTTCCTCATTCAGCCGTCTCAACCCTGCAAATGGGAACTACTTGCTGATGTACGAGTGCACACAGCCTCCCCAACACAATTTCTGACACATGATATGGACACTTAGTACATAGTTGTAGTGGATGAGTGAGTGATTACTCAGTTACCTGTCTTTCTTGACAAAGGGAGTTAGAGTTATGCGACAACTGTTCAACCTATATCCACCTAGAAGCAGAACAGATTATGTGGTCTGAACCCTAGGAACGTTTTCATCCAGAAGAGGGTTTAATCTGGTCACATTATTATTAGTTTTACATTATCTCATATATTAAGTTCACCAAGAATTACTTGTACGGGTCACATGAGTGAGGACTGAATGAATTAATACATCTAAAGCACTTTGTAAGTGCTGGGCACATAGTACCTCTCAAAAATATCCTTCATTGTTGTTATAATTATTATTTTATTAAGAGAAAGAAAATGAATAAGAAATGGTTGCCTGATAAGAATGCTCATCTGTTCTTCCCAGAGCAAATAATCCTTCCATCCCAGCGTATGTTTGCTGTGCCAGAAAAAGGCATTAGTACAATGAGATACATTGCCATCAGGATGGCTGTTGTAAAACATGAGGCAGATGGTGTCATAGGCCTTCTGAAAACTCTGCAGAGGCTTACCATTGCCTTCAGAATGACATCTGAAGTCTAGCGTGACATGGAAGACTCCTCATCATTTAATCTCTTAATGTAATCCAATTTGATAAGCCTTTCTTTATTTGTAGTCCCTTGCCACAATTTGGGCTCTGTGTTCCAACTATGTGCTCCTACAATATTCTGAGATTATTCATACCCCAGTACTTAGCATACTGAGTTGTGTGGGTCTGCTTCCTTGTTCATCTCCATAGTAAGAATTCATTTCATTTTGCCATTGTCTAGCACAGGGGTCAGCAACATTTTCTAGTTTAGTAAATTCGTTGGGCTTCGTGGGCTACATCGTCTGTTACATCTACCCATCTGTCATTGTAGCACAAAAGCAGCCACAGGCAACATACAAAGGGACGAACATGCCTGTGTTCCAATAAAACTTCATTTATGGACACTACGATTTGAATTTTATATAATTTTTGTGTATCATGAAACAGTGTTTTCGTTTGATTTTTTTTCATCCATTTAGAAACGTAACAATAATTCTTAGTTTGCAAGCCATACAAAATAGGCAGGGGAAAAAAATTTAGCCTCTGTGATATTTGCTGATCCCTAGTCTAGCAAAATGCCCGGCATAGAAATGGTGCTCAGCTCATACAGTTGAGTAAAAGAGTGAGTGAGTAAAGGGGAATGTTTTCATTACAATCATTTTTAAAGGCAACATGAGGGGAAATTTACGTGACCACCTGTTGCCTCTATTATAGAATCTAAACTCCTTAGAATGGCATAGAAGAATCTTTACAGTCTGGTTTGTAGGTTGCTGGAATCTACTTTCATCTTATTAATCTGCCTGTCCCTCATGACCCCTTCCCATTGTGATCTGTGCTGCAACTCATTGATAAAACTAAACAACATTCTCTAAAAATACCATGCCCGTTCCTACCGGTAGGCCATGTGTCTTGCGTCTTTCTTTACTGGAAATGTCCTATCTTTTTTGTTTGTTTGTTTGAATTTTCTGTTTAGTGACCTATTATTTACATTTCAAGAGTCAGTTCTTCTCCATGTAGAAAGGAAGAGATGGAGACTATGGTGAGGGCCTTGAATATCTCACGAGTGTTGCACTTTTCATATTGTATTTTGATTCTTATCTCTCTGTGTGTTGCCGTTTCCCACCATGTTGTAAAGTCATACACATGCCTAGTACCAGTATAGAACTTGGCATTGGTTGTCATTTAGTAACAACTTAATAAAATAAAATATTTTCATATAAAGGTAAATTCCCAATATGCTATTGAGACTAGTTAGAATCAGCTTAATCTACAATGATGAGACTATCTTTCAATATTTATAGTGAGGTAGCTTCAGTGTTTGAGATTGAAATGAATGCAATTAAAACTTAATAAAAATGTAAGTATTATCTAGAAATTGAAAATAATCAAATTGGAAGCTCAAGCACTAAAAGCATTATGTGTGGTATAAAACATCAGTTTTATAACTTAATTTCAAGCTTAGTTGAATGGAAATCTCTAGATGTAATAAAAAATACTGTTTTTAAGCCTTTGAGTGGCTTTGTGTGGATAAATGTTATCATTTAACCATATACATGTTTTGCTATTCTTTCTTGGAAAGATGAAGGACAGCGATAGTGCTGGAGATTTCATAGTGAAATATAATGGATTTTGATTAATGATTATGTTATTTTAGCACGTTAATTGCTTTAAAAACTTTGATGGACTTTATCTGGAAGAGATAGGAGGCATTTTGTAATGTACATTATTTACTGTGTCAGATATTCTGTTAGTATAAATTCTCTCAGACACCTTATACATGCTCAGCACTTATTTATGGCAGGAATACCTAGTATCTTATATCATATATCTCCCAATTTCCCTGGGGAAATTTTGTGTGTTCTCCCAAACTATAAGATTTCCAATTGAGATTAATGTTCTGCATAGATTTCACCATAAATATCTTGGGAAATTTCACTAGGAATTGAAAGCAAATCACCATGTGAGATGAATAAGAAGCTTTTTCATTATTGATCATTTATTTTCCTTTATTCTGAAATTATAACAGATAGTAGGGAGTTTCAATGATAGTTTAGGTCATGATTATAAACAGAATGTCTCAATGCTGGCTGGTTGACTTTTATTGAGAGAATTGCATACCAATGATTGGAAATCAGCATGTGTTCAGTTGATACAGGTCTTTATAAAATATATGCCATATTAATGTGAAAAACAAGAGCAACCATGCTTGAGTGAACTTACCTGGTGTTTAACTTGTAGAAAGTCATATGTCACAGGGGAAAAAAGTCACCTTGCAGTTATGGGACAAAACAGTGATAGAGATTGTAACAGGATACACTACCGAATAGGGGCATTTCACACCAACCCCTAACTCCTAGGCCATTAGTTAGCTGCCTTAATTTAAATAGAATATACTTTCTTGTAAATTCACTGCATTACAAATACCTTACTAATAGGAATTGTGTCATATATCTGTGTATATTGCAGTTCTGGATACGTTGTCTTATGTATAACAAGAAGACTTGTATTTGCTGAATTAAATTGTATTTACTAACAGTTCAGACAGTATGTTTAAAGAAGTGGGGATCTCTAAAATGTTCCCCTAGAATAACTTTTCCAAATGTGTGCTATTTCTATAAACATATACTAAGTAAATTTGGTATCAGCATTCATACATTGAGAGCGTGCAAAATCAGTGGCATTAAGTACCTTCACATTGTTGTACAACCATCACCACCATCCATCTCTAGAACTTTTCATCCTTCCAAACTGAAATTCCATGCCCATTAAACAGTAACTCCCCCTTCTCATCTTCCTTCAGGCCCTGGCAACCACCAATCTGCTTTCTGTCTCTATGAATTTGCTTGTGTTTCAGTCTTATAACTCCATTATTTATTGGTTTAAATTGAGGTCTACTATCTTCTGTTTTCCCTTGTTGTTGTTATTATCCAATTATTGAGATTGATGTTTCACTGCTAGATCTATGCGAGGATGTAAACTTAATGCAATTCTGCTGCAATAAATATTCTACTTCACTTCTCTGTATAGTAACCCCTTAAATTTCATTATCACATCATGAGGGCAAGAACTGTTTCTATTCTGCTCACCACTACATCACCAGTGTCTGGTACATTGTTTGTACTGTGTAGAAGAACAATATTTATAGACTAAGCAAGTGCTGCTGATCTTCATCTTCATCATTGAAAAAATTGCTTACTTAAAAAATAATTCACTGAGATTTTCTACTACATAGGAGACTAGCTAAAATAGGAACTTAATCTTCTTCTGTGACTCTCTCTCTAAAAATAAGTTACAGTGATCTAAACCAAATGACTGTCGGCTTATGTCCCCCCCCCAAAAAAAAAAAAAAGTATTCTTTAATTTACTCACCCATCAAATATGTATTGAGTGCCTGCTAGGTTTTTAGGTGCTGGCTGTGCAACGGTACACAGAATGGCCATGATCCTTAAACTCATGGAGAGAGTCCTAGTGGAGAACACAGGAGATAAAAACATGAACACAAATGATATAGTCATTGTAAGTTATGTGAAGGAAAAAGATGGGATGCTACCAGAATGATTGATCATGGGTGAAAAACTTTAAATTGAGGGAAGTTGAGGTATGATAACTATTTTCACATTATCATAGCTGTGCTCTCATGTAGGAGAGTAAGAGGGCTTATTTGACTTGAAGAGGTACTGTAATAGATATTTTTAGAACACAGACTTTGGTTAATTATGGAATAATTTGCTAAAGGAGCTCTTCAAAGATAAAATGCATGGTCTTTTTTCAGGTTTTCTGTCCATTGCAGTTTATATCACTGGAGCTAGTTGTGTATAGCTTTGTGAATTTACCGTACTTGAGCACTGGCAGGTTGGTTTCCAAACCTGGTTGGTCATCAGAATCACCAATTTATGTGGAAAGGTGCAACCCAGTACTTGGTATGTAGTAGTTCTGCTCAATAAATGCTACCATGTTTCCCTGAAAATAAGACATAGCTAGACCATCAGCTCTACTGCATCTTTTGGAGCAATAATTAATCTAAGACGTGGTCTTACATTATATTATATTGTATAAGACAGGGTCTTATAGTGAAATAAGACCGGGTCTTATATTAATTTTTGCTCCAAAAGCCGCATTAAAGCTGATGGTCTGGCTAGGTCTTATTTTCAGGGAGACACGGTAGTTGAATCGGACTTTGAGTTGCTTTATGGTACATTTAACTATGGCAGCCAAGATGAAAACCAGTATCTGAAAACTGAAAATGGTTTTAAGTTATTTCCAGCTCACAAACACAAAATTAATTGGTTAATATACTGTCTGATTAGGTCTGGATGTTGCTATGTTGCTGTCAAATTTAGTCCACTAATGTGCAAGGTTATACAGTGACCTTGAAGATGTAGCTTTCTAAGTACTTGCCTCTTGGTGCCAAAATGGAATCAAGATTTGTGATATCAGTAAGGTCTTTTACCTTAATGTGTGTTCATTGAACTTAGTGGAATAATATGTATTTTAAAGATTAGGTTAATTTGTTTTACAGTTGCTCTCTAAGGTATCAGTCAACAATCAGATATCAACTATTTAAGGTGCATCCAATTAAATAGTGTCTCAGGCACTATTCATGAAAAGTGGGTCCAAGATCGGTAATTTCCACTCTGCATGTATTAATGAGACCAGTTGGGCAGGCTTTGTAAGATCGAAACTGTTGTTAGTGTATCAATTATTGTGTAAGTGTAATGGTATTTTGGCTTTTGATTATACTATATTTGAAGGTGACTTTACATTATTGCTTAACTTACAACTACTGTATCATATTTACATATTGAACTTCCCACGGTGCCTAAGTGTAGCTGGTTAAAATTTGAAGATTGAAGAGTTGAATGAATAAGATAGGTTGTTAAATGGAACAACCTGGCTTCAACACATTCCACAGAAATGCAATTTCATATTATTGCAGCTCATTAAGTGATCCTAGACAACTTACAATGCAATTCATTACTCACACTATGGTACTAGGCTAGTAATAAGGGTGATTTTTGTGTAATAGAGCAACTCCAACACAGCTACCATGCTGTGTGATGATGATATGTGTGGTGTTAAATATCCGGGTGTAGTGTTTGCCTGAAGAATGAGATACTGGAATTTTAGACTTACTATGAACTTAAGCCTCAAATGGGACCCATTAGCTACAGGAGGTCTTCTTTTCTTTTTCTTGTGTGTTTATTAAAAATTTTAAAGTATGTTAACCAGGAAAATCGTGTTCTATTTGAGTCTGCATTAGTTCAAACCTGTTAACATGCTATGAATAGAGACTTGTGGGTGGGTAGTAGCAAGCATTTATTTCTACTGTGCTGCCCTTACCCTAAATACTACATATTTATAAGCTACAGAGCTTGAATTTATCTCACCCATTTCCATGTAGTGAAATTCTACCTCATTTATAGTCTGATAACCTAATCCTTCTCAAGCAGCCTATCCCACTGAATTTACTGTTGTATTTTTTTTTTTGTCCATAAACTGCGGATGCTCAATAATAGGCTAAATTCGCATGACAGCATCTGCAGATAATCTAAATGTTCCTTTTGTGAATCTGCAGGATTTTAAGTATGGGACCATGAATGCCTCTTGGGCAAGGAATTAATTTCCAGCATTTTAATAAAGAGGATGTGTAAGCAGGTGTTGAGGCTCTGAACTCTTTTGTGAACTGGGCAAATTTCAGGGCGATGTTAGTCTGCAGCATGAGTGCACTTATATTATTTTCTGCAAACTACATTTCCCTCCAGTATTTAGATTTAAGAGACTTTTTTTCTAGCCTTGCAATAATCAGGAAAAAAGGGTTTTATTTTTTTTCTCTTCTGAGTGCATTTTACTATGCAATATTTAGCAGTATTACATTATCAAAAACATACTGATTCTCTTTGTTATTGGTAAGGTTAAATTTCAAGTACTGTGTTTTAGATTGGATTGTTATTTCTTGTTACGTTTCCAGATATTTGTTTTTGTAGGATAATCTTAGAAATAAGACAAAGAAAGTCTCAGTTGGAATAATTTGGATGCACTTTCACTCTTGTAGATAGAGATTTTTCTACTTTTATGCTTTGAAAAAATTCAATAAGAGTAAAAACAATGGAAATTTGAAAGTACTGATCAAAATGGAAAAATGTCTTCTTTCTTACCACAGGCACCTTTGTGCCTTCACAAAGAATCTGTAGATGTTAAAACAACAACCACCACCCACTATTATAAACCAACAGTCTGTTTTGTTGGATATATGGAGATATGAGGAAGATGATGTGTGTGTCTCTCATTGGTTTCAACATGGTAAATTTACCTAAAAGAAAATAAAAGTAATACAAATAGAGTTTTATTACAGATAAAATGTTTTGTATTTTATATTTGCCTTGGAAGTACAGACTTAATCAAATTTTACTAGTATGCCAGTCAGATAATTAACATTCATTGATGATTCTCCATGCTCTAATGTATATCAGGTAGTCTAGATTTTTACTATCACTGCTAAATCACCTTAATGTCCACTGGATATGACTAAAAAAAAAAAAATAGGCCTTAGAAATTCTAGATTTCTATAGATTTTAGCTATAATGATGAGCATGTGTTATGAAACACCTTAGCTAAGAACAATTGAATATTATACACAAATGTATGATTTATTTAGCATTCATGTGCTAAATACACCAAGCATTTTACCAGTGTGGTAGTGAGTATTAGCTCCATTTTATAGATGAGACAGACTTATGTTTAGAGAAGAGCTTAGTGGAGTTGCTGGTGTTTTAACTCTGGTCTACCTAATGCAAGCCGAGGAGCTCACTGGCTATCTAATACTACAGTTTCACATTAATATTTCTGTATAGATGTTTTGAATTCTAGAAAAATATAGTAGGAAAATATAGAAATTAATGGAAAATGGTGTGCTTTCTTAAGCACATCTAAGAATATTACAATGAAGTTACCTCAATTGGTCAGTTTCCTTCACTGAAAGATCTGATTAGGGGCAGTGTTCAAAGTACATTGACTAATTTTAGCATACACTACTTTGTCAATAAGGCATTCTCATCAGTGTTTGAAGAGGGGAATGGATGGAAGATGTTTATTCTGTATGGCCAGAGAAATTATTGTAATAGGAAAAACCATGGACTAGGAATTAGCAGACAGGAGTTCAGATCTAAGACCTCTTCATTTTTTGACCTTGTATATGTCACAAAGTTTTCAAAATATTGGTTTCCTAATCTGCAAAACAAGGAGTATAATTCTCTTATTATTTTATAGAGGTGATAAATGGGTGGCATAATATAATGTATATCACTTCTGATGGTGTAGTCATTTGAAGTAATATCAGACTTTCACATGACTGTATATTTTTATGACTGGAAGGGCCAAATGCTTAGTGTCTCTTTGACTCGTCTTTGAGAGCTCTTCATGATGGTAATGTTATCCCCCAAATCAGAAGTCCTCTCTGCCATGTTATTGCTTCTGTCAGCCCTAAAAAGACTGGGACTATGTATAATCTTCATATTTAGCAGCTTTCATTCCTGACACATGGTAGGCACTCAAGAAATGCTTATTAAATGAGTAAATGAAGAACTATATCTGAGGAACATGAGGTTTCTCCTTAGCTTTTTGATACCTCTATAAGAAGGATGGGTACCAGGGAACATGAAGATTTCATAATTAAGGGGACCTGTATCACCTTTTGATGTTCCTAAAATTCATTTAATTGATTTTTAAATAATTTATTACTTTGTATAATATTACAATGATCTGAAATTATGCATTCAATATGATTATTCTTCATATGACTAATACTGAAGTTCCCATGGCTTTGCCTTTTTTTTTCTTTAAAGCTGGTTATATGTGCTATAGGATTTCCCTTCATGTAATACATACTTGGATGGGAGATTCTTATTGAGGAGCATGATTAAATAACAAAAATTTACTGGTTAGAAAAGTTGGTCATTTTGAGAAGATCGAAGTATGATTGCAACAACAGTCCTTTCTATCAATTTCTGTCATTTTACGTTTCTCTATTTGACCCCACAATTTTCTTTCAAAGGTCGACTCTCTCATCATGTACAATATGGGGCCTAAAATGTTGGCAATAAAATGGATAGTATCAGGCATTTTCCAAAACACCAAATAACTGCAATAATTTTTCTTGTGTGTAATCCTGATGCATCTAGACAGACAGCAATACTAGAAACCACCCAGAAATATTTGAACTTGTTAACAATTTCCTCTTTTTGCTAATTCCTTGTGATTACAAGCATACTTAAAATGTGTTTATCCTAAATTTGAGTTTTTACAGTGCCATATGTTTAATAGAGTATAATATTTCTTTAAGATGAATTCTAGGTATATTAATTTTGGAACAGATTTAGAAGATGTTACAGAGTGTCATAGTGTGTTAAAGTACTTCAATTTTAATAAGGGTTGGCAGTGTCATAATTTAAAAAATGTAGGTACTAGGATATGCTCACACATTTAAATTTTATATTTTTTCTGTTTCTGCTTTTTGTTTTTTGTTTTTGAGAAGCATTAGTCTATCACATGCTTAATTTTAAAAAGAGAAGAAACTGAAATATTAAACATTAACCACTTAACTGTTTCCAGGGATGTGGTATTTTTATAGCTCTTTTTAGTTGCTGTGCTTTATTTGTCTTAAATGCTTGATCAAATGGAAAAGACAGTAATCCAGAAGAAAAATATTTTACATGGTAGTACATTTCATTTATGAGGACTTCTGAAAATACTCTCTTAGTAATCAATAGGAGAGACATGGGATCTGCTATGTGAAAGCATAGTTTATTTGAGATTATCTTTCTTTATAAAATCACAAGATGGGGTTTCTAGAAGTCATTATTAGATTACTCTTCCTTTCAAAGCAAGAATGATCTCTGTAATATTCATTTATTTATTCACTCAACAAATATTAGCTGATTACCTACTACAATGAACCAGGTACTCTTCCAGTTGTGAACACAGCAGTGACTCAAATAAGCAAAGTCCCTGCCTCCTAGTGGGAACCTATGGTCTATAAACAAAACAAAATCACTATAATAACTGGAAGTGATAAATACTAGGAAGAAAAGCAGGGTAAAAGGTGATGGGGAAGATCCCTTTGATGTGATGCGGAGCTCTAAATGAACTGTAGTAACAGGCCATGTAGCTATATGTGTAGACAACATGATAATCATAGGGGTCAGCAAGTGCAAAGGCCCAGGGGCCTGGTGTGCTTAGCAAACGGTCAGTGTGGCTGGAGCAGAGGGAGAATGTAGGAGATGTGGACAGGTAACAGATCACATAGGAAAGAGCGTCATCACAGGATGTCTACCATGCTTCATGGGCAAGACCTGTTTCTCAACATCCCATAATAAGGAACATATATTGTCCATTTAGTCCACAAAATCTTATGAGGTAAGAAATAACTATCCTATGTTTATAGTTGACAGTTTAAGTAACTTGCCCGAGTCCAAAGCACACACTTGTTTTGAACATTTGTGGTCAGCTGGGATCTCTCTCTTTTTGCCTTACTAGCAGATATTAAAAAAGGTTGATGAGCAGTTATTGAAGAATGGTGATAGAAAATGGGTGGGGAGAAGATAAGTTGGTCACCATATTTGGAGACTTTCATTAAATGACAGTGTCAGTGCTTGCAATTGCTATTTTGCAACTGATAAACAATTGACAGTTTGTTTGGCAAAATATGGTGAAAAACTGGAGTGGCTCCATATATCTGAGAATGATTTCACTTTCTCTTCCCAGCTGTAGCCTCTGTTAGACTTCACATCATAGTAAAGCAAACAAAATGCCGAAATAATTATAAATCCTGTTACTCAATTTCAGCTTCCATGCCTTGTAAATCTGTTTCCTTTCAATATTAAGTGCCTATATTATAACATGACGGTTATTTTAAAAGTCAGTTATTTGTACCCTGGTCTATTTTAGATCTATAGATATTCACATAATTCACAGGACCTCTGGTTTTCAAGTATGACTATTTTCCTCTTTTTACCAGCAGAGGGCATGCTCTACAACCCTGCTGGCCTTTCAACAAAAAGCACAGATGAATTAGGTTAAACAAAACTTAACAAAACAAAATAAAACCTTTTGAGAACGATAATCTTTCGAAACCTCTGTATATACATAGTTTACAAAACACATGGAAGTGAATTTAGGATCCAGTTAATCTCCTATCGTCGGGCTAGATTATATACTGTTCCAAATCATTGAAGAGAGATTAAAAATTGTTTTAATAAACCAAAAGAAGAAAAATGCAATAATCCTTGCTATATGTCTTAATACAATTAAAAGAAGAAATAGGTTTATTTTGCTAAATAGAGCTAGATATGAAAATAATAAAATGCAAATTTTAATAAATAGATGATTTGGGGGTAGATTATCCAAAATTTACTGTCTTCACAGTTGTTGTTTTTTTTTAGTATTATTACCCTTTGGCAGGTATTCATGTCAGAAAAAGCATCAGACTTGAGTTTGGCTGCTTACTGTCTGTGCAGCTCAGGGCAAATGACCTGTCTACACCTCACTTTCCTTACTTGTAAAATGCACTTAGTAATGCCTGATTTATTTGTGTGGATTATTGGAAAGAAAGCAGGATGGACAGAGAGGATGGAACCTGCATTTTAAATGGTCAGCTTTGTGACCTGAGACAAATCATTGACCATCTCTGGACCTCATTTTCCTACCCTTAATATAAATACTTTTATGCTAAAATTTCCCATCAAAATGGCTAGTAAGCTGGAAAGTGCTATATAAATGTAACTGAATAAAAAGCATGTATTTCCTGATACTTTAAAATTAAATTATATTGTATGTGAATTTCCAGGAACATATCTGTACTCTGAAGCCACAGTGTTCTGTATTTAAGATCTGATTGGAAAGAGGAAGAAGCAAGTCTAAGGTGGAGACAATGCAAATAAAACCAGAACCCTTCAAAGTAGCCAGTATGACTGATCATGGAGGAAATGTAACACTTCTTCCTAGGCACCTCCCTTACAGAGTGAAAGCAACCCTCCAGTTATAAACTCATGACTTATGAATTCATTCACTTATTCATTGATTCACTCATTGAACAGTGATCTTGCTCATCCTTCTTATCCCAAAGTCAATTTACACACTATCACATTTCCCGCCAGACTTGGAGACCCTTTTTCCATCCTCTTTACTCATGTCTGAGCAGAGAAGAGATGCTCCCTCTTGATTTACAATACACCTATTTTCAGCCCAAGTAATTTTTCTTCTTTTTAACACCATTTTATTTCCCTCCGTCCGGCTATTGCCTAGTAATATCAGAAATACGTGCTCTCCTTCACTCTTTCTAGCTCTCTTTTTATTTCATTTTGATGAGTTGAAGAGAACTTATCTGTGAACTAGAAAGTATAAGAGCAGTGCTGGTGATCCACTTGTAACAGGGATAAGGGAAACCATGCTTGGAAGTGAAAATAGACATAACAAAGTCTACATTTCTAATAATCTTGAAAGGGCATTGAAGTCCCTTTCAGGGTCAACATAAGTTTCATTCTTTCTTCTCACTTTCTTTAATTAAATATGGCTGCTTTTAAGTGTTGGTATTCAAGATAAAATAATACTTTTCATTACTTGTTTTGCTTTTTTTAAAAAAACATCATTATTGAGATATAATTGATATACAAAACACTGCATATATTTAATGTATAGAATTTGATAAATTTGGACATATGCATACACCCATGATATCATCACTACAGTCAAGGTCATAGACATAGGCATCACCTCTAAAAGTTTCCTTGTGTTTTGCATTCCTGCTTAATTAATTAATATTGAGGTAGTTTAATTCATTGTTATCCCTTTATAGTAGATAATATTTTAGATAACTATAAATTAAATATAGTTTTATAAACTGACTTGTGGATCTATACTAAGACATTTGTTACCTATGGGGAGTGGATGTAGAAATCAACTTTTAGACTATAATGTGTGGGTCAGTTAGAAATTTTCTATTCTTTTTGAGCCCACTTCCTGTAGGAAGATTGCAAATGAGAAATATGGGAGTTTTTACTGCAATCTGATTCTGGTTCCATTGAATTCCAGCAAGTCACACAAAGAGACATATTCATGTTTAATTTATCTAAACATACTTATTGTGTATATATGATCTCTTAGGCATTGCTCTGGGTATTTGACATGTATAAGTAAACAAGGTAGACGTAAACCTTTATCTCTCAAGAAGTCTAAATTCTAGTGATTGGGGGGAAGGCAAGGGAAAGGTAACAGACATAATAAGTAATCAAATTATATAGTATAGAAGACAATTAAAAGTACAATGATAAAAGCGAAATAGAGCAGGGTATAGAGGGTTGTGAGCGCTAAGCTGGGGTGGAGAGTATCAATTTTAAATAGGATTTCAGGGTAAGCCTCATTCAGAAGCTGACATTGGAGCAAAATATGAAAAAGGCGAAGGAGGAAGTTATTGCGATATATCTAGGACAGGAGAATTCTAGGTAGAGGAGATAGCGCTAAGGACTTGAGGCAGGGGCACATCTGGTGGGTTTGAAGTCTAGGGAGGGGACTAGTGTTTCTGGCCTGGGATGAATGAAAAGAAAAGTAGTAGTAGAGGAAGTCAGATAAGGGGCACTGGGCATGGAGGGGCTTGTAAGCCATCACATGGACTTTGGATTTTACTCTGAGTGAGATGGACGTCACTGAGAGTATTGAACTGAGAAATGACATGATCTGATTTTTAAAGTACGTTTTTAAAGGATACTCCTGGCTGCTCTGTTGAGAATAGACTGTTGGTGGATAAAGATAGAAGCTGGGGGACCTGGTAAAAGACTAAGGCAATAATTTAGGTGACAGATGATGGTGATGAGAGAGAAAAAGAGTCAAGATACAAGGTCTGACAATTGAGTTTGTGAACTCATCCTAGGAAAAGTACTACATACATCATTGCTGAGTATCACTATGGTCACCTTCAAAGTACTCCCCTTGGGAAGCTATGCACTGACGCCAGCACCTAGTCCACCCTTCAAAGAAATTTTGGAACTCTTTTTCTGAAATGGCCATCAGAGCTGTCATTGTATTACCCTTCATGTCCTGAATGTCATCAAAATGTCTTCCTTTCAATATTTCCTTTCAGGTAAAGAAAGAAGTCATTGGGGGCCAGATCAGGTGAGTAGGGAGGGTGTTCCAATACAGTTATTTGTTTACTGGCTAAAAACTCCTTCGCAGACAGTGCCATGTGAGCTGGTGCATTGTCGTGATGCAAGAGCCATGAATTGTTGGTGAAAAATTCAGGTCATTTTCATTTAACTTTTTCACACAGCCTATTTAGTACATCTAAATAGTAAACTTGGTTAACTGTTTGTCCAGTTGGTACAAATTCATAATGAATAATCCATCTGATATCAAAAAAGGTTAGCAACCTTGTTTTGACTCTTGATTTGGACTGATGGAACTTTTTTGGTTGTGGAGAATTGGCTGACTTCCATTGTACACTGATGCTTTGTTTCAGGGTCATATGGTTATGTTTCATCACCAGTGATAACATGGTCCAAAACATTTTCTTGCCTCTCCAAAATGTCTTCGCAAACTTTGACTCTGCTTTTGTTCATCGGTGAGCTCCTTTGGGACCATTTTTGCACACACATTTCTCATGCCAAGATTTTCAGTTAAGGTTTTCCTAACTTTCTCTTCAATGTTTACTTGTTCTGCTATGCTTCTCACAGTCAGTTGACAATTTTGATGCACAGTTCGATGAATTTTTGCAATGTTTCATCAGTTCTGTTCATTACTGGCTGCCCTAACCTTTCTTCATCAGTGGTTCATCCCCTCAGAAAAACGTTTAACCCATTTGTACACTGCCGTTTTCTTCATGGTATAATCCCCATGAACTTGGACTAACAGTCCCTGATTTCACTTCCACTTTTGCCAAGTTTAACAAATTTAATGTTTTTTGCTCTAATTCAAGCTCAAACATTCTCGTGACGGCACACAAAAACACGCAACAACAATAATGAATGCCACTAAGCAAGACACTGTCACAGGTAGACACGAACACAGCTGTGAGACACTGATATACCAAGGTTATGAAACCGAGCTGTTTGTACAGTGCTGCCAATGTAAGTGCACAGTGGCGTGTTCACGAACTTAATTGTCTGACCTCGTATATGCAAAGAAGTGATTATAATTATTTACCATGGAATTTTAGTTGAGTAAGGAGGATGGAGAGACGTTGAGAGGGTGGAGAGACATCAGGAGGGTGAAAGACAGTGAAACATTAGTAGGATCAATGTTCTGTCAGTCCCTGTGGGGTTTCAAAATTGTTGGAGTAAGTTCAGGTACTAGAAGGAATGTGCTTAAAGATAGGAAGTAAGTGTTCAGGAAGTGGGATGAACGAAATTTAAATTGTGGAGGATTTATAGGTAATAACAATATGAGAAACATGACTGGGAAGTGAGTGGCTACAAGAGGGTGTAGGGACACGATTATTGGAGGAGAGAAATTCGAGAGGAGGCCAGGGTGTTGGAAAGCCTCTCTCTGTATGAATTAAAATAGCCAAACAGTAAGATAGGAATTGTTTTTGAAAGTTATAGTGAACTAGGAGCTATAATTGTCAAGCAAATTTGTCAGAATTGTCATACTCAGGTATCAGTAGATGACATCAACAATGAGGGCTTCGGGGTAATATCTGATGAGATTCCAAGCTAGGAAATTTTATGGAGGAGAGAAGGAGACTGTGATGTAATATAATGAGAATGCAATGAGAGAGGGAAGCTGCAATGAGAAGCAAGGTGGACACCTACCGTGTTTCCTGAAAATAAAAGCTAGCTGGACAATCAGCTCGAAAATTAGTATAAGACCCGGTCTTATTTTACTATAAGACCGGGTCTTATATAAGACTGGATCTTTAATATAATATAATATAATATAATATAATATAATATAATATAATATAATATAATATAATATACAACATAACATAACATAACATAACATAACATAACATAACATAACATAATAAATATAATATAATACCGGACCTTAATTTTTGCTCCAAAAGGCGCATTAAAGCTGATTATCTGGCTAGGTCTTATTTTCGGGGAAACAGGCTATCTCATTTCTAGGTCCGGGTGTATAAAGGTTGTGAGAGAAAGCCAACACTTGATAGAGATGCAGGGGAAGCTGAGTGCTCAGGGAGAAGCCAGGATTTCTGTCAGAGAAAGAAGGTGAAGATTACAAGAGGGCTACTTTCCCACTGAAAGGAAAAACCAAGACATGACTTTAGTGACTGAAGTGTATGTCCCACAGAAAAATTCCTTTTTTTCTAAATCCCAAGAAATCAAATCTATACATATTTGCAGAATACCTGCAATATGTAAGTACTATGTATGTCCTACATTCTATGCAAACACAGTGAAGCCTACGCCACTGCAAGAATTCATTGCAGTGACCTGCCCCCACCATACTGCCAATCCCTGAAGGTTTTTTCCATTGGCTGGATAAAGGGAATAAGTGATACGGTTCTAAGAAGAGGGAGAGGTCGGAGGATGGAGGGTGCTGTGTGCTGGTGATAAAACCACCTGGCTTTTATTTTTCTGGGATCACTGTTCTATGCATAGCACTATGGAATCTTTCGATTCCAACTTTTATTTGTATTAAAACCTCTTTACAATATTATCACTTAGTAGCTAATTACAACTCTCCAGAATTTCTTCTGATGTTTAAATTGCTTTTAATTAGTTGTAATCATAATGCATTTTTTGTTTTACTTCTTACATACAGTGTAAATCACTTACATTGTGCTGCCGAGGGGATAAAAGAGGTCAAGTCCAGTACATTTTTTTCCAGGTGAAGGAGCACAGAAAAGTTTAGGAATTTGACTAACTTGCAGAGCTAATTGAAAAAAAGCAACAACAGAACCTCAAGGAAGGTCTTAATGGGCCAGTGTTTTTGCTATGATGTTCTTTCCTCTGCTTTTATAATTCCTATAGAATACTCATAAATTACAGTGATACCAATAGGCAGAGGGACGAGAGCATATAGTACAACGATGTTGGCCCTGAGGCTTTTTATTTACAGAAACTTTTTTTCTTTTAAATTACCAGTACTGCTATAGTCTCTCTTGTGTCCTTCTCCCGAAGGCTTCTGACTTCTATCTTTATAGATTCATTCTACCTGTTTTTTTGACCTTTATATAAATTGAATCATCAAGTATGCACCTCTTTGGTTCTGGTTTCTTTTGTTGATCATTATGTTTGTCAGAGTCACTGTTTTTGATATGAGAGGTGGCAGTTTATTTTCATTGCTACACAATATTTCATAATATGAATATACCATAATTCACTTATTCTATCTTGGAAGAATATTGAGATTGTTTCGGTTTGGGGCTATTCCATATAACACTGCTTTGAATAGCTTTGCTCATTTTTGTATGTGTGCACATATTTATGAATATCTGTTAAATATATACTGGTAGTGGAATCACTGGGTCATAGGACATGAATGTGTTCAGTTTTTGTAAATACTGCCAAACATTTTTCCAAAGTGGTCGTTCCAGTTTTGCCTCTCTTGTAATGCATGACAGTTCCGTGTGCTCCACATCCTTGCCAATGGTTGACATGGAATCTAGTTCACAACTACCATGGCCTTAACAAGATATTGACCATCTGCTATGTACTGGGAATTATAGTGTTACAGGGAATAAAAAAAGTATATGATATAGTTTCTATCTTTGAGCTTCTCCTAATCTAGTTGGGATAGCTACAACCCATGAAGACACTAAAGGATGACACAAGCAGAATATAATTCTATTATATTCTATATAATAGCATGAATGATAAATTATAGGATTAAGTTAATAACAGCTATGTTAATTAAATTTTTGTAATTTAGTTTCTATATTTGGTTTTCTTTTTTTTTTTTTAAGTGTAAGCAACAGGAAAAGATAGTAATATTAATGGAAAAAAAATGAGTTGGTTAATCCAAACATTTGATCAAATTTATTTTGGGGTGTCGCTGAAAATCATACTACCTTTTTGTTTACAAGATTTTTCTTTGTAAATATATGAAAATTTGTGAGAAAGTGCTCCTGTGTCAGCGTATAGGTATAAGAAGAACTTATACTAGCCTAGATGCTATAATGTCTCTTTCTATAATCTCACAGGTTTGGTAAAGGCTTAATCCATCATTCCTGATATATGTTATCCAAGCCACCTTTCCACTTTTCTGCGGAGAGAAGCTCAATCATTATTAGACTGCACTAATTGCAAATTTTTCCTTTAAATTTATTAAAATACTTTGTACCAGGCTCTGTGCTGAATGCTGGCATACAATACCTCATATAACTTCTCAATAATTCTGGGGTATGGGTACTAGTATTAGCCTCATTATATAGATAAGAAACAGTTGCAGGGTAGTTAAGTAACTTGCTTGGGCATATCAAATGGTTCTGTATGGAACTCTGTTGAATAGCATGGACTGGACACACATCAGATTTTCAGTAAGACAGCTGGATGATTGATTCACCTCCAGTGGATGAATGAATGGTCTGCTCTTCACTTTTATGGAGCCATATCCACATATCTTCTCCATACTTCACCTACTTAGGTGTTCTAATGCAAGACATGCAAATTCTCTGTCCTTCAGTGTCTTTATTTAGCAAATGCAGATACTAATATCTGATGAACCTTAGTTGGATTTTTATGAAGGTAAATATGGGTGCCATAAGATAAAAGCCATTGTTTATAGCAAAGTCAATGAACTGTTTTTTGTTTTTTTTTTCTTGTGTGTGTGTATATTAAAGCTACTGCACTAATTGTGTGGGAATGTCTGGGCAGAGTCTTAAGGTTATTTTTGAAGAAGGGGGCATGCTTCAGTGAGTGGTATTTTGAATTTGTCATTCAGTTAAGTTGGAGGAGAAAAAAACCCTGGAATTAAATAGAATTGTTTCCCTTTATAGTAAGATCCTCTTATGGCAAGGGTATTTTTCAGTCTTAAATGAAATCCTCTAGAATAAGAAGTAAGGAAGCCTAGTATTTGAAGCCAGATCTTGTTCATGCAGCTGAGTAAAACTCCAGCTTCTCTGGCACACTGCCCTGGTATTATTACAAAGCAGGTTAGCACGTGACTGCTACGACGAGAAGACAGTCCACAGTGTCTGAGAAACTGCCTACAATATGGAAGGTGAATCACACTTCCAGGTGAAATGGTTGGCAGCATTAGAAAATGTCACATGCATCTTCCCCGGTGTGGTAGAATTAGCTATTGAGGAGACGTGTGTTCCCAGTCCCTCCCTCATTTTTCTTCAATTGCATCCTCCAAGTGCTGCTTTTTAATTTTTTCTCTTAGACCAAGTTACCATTTGTACAGTATAATAGGTGGTGGCATGTGTAGTGGTTAAGAGCATAGAGCCAGATTGCCTGGGGTTTGACTTCTGGCTTCCTGCTGTGAGGCCTAGGCCAATATATTTAAGTGCTTTGGGGCCTCAGTTTCTTCATCTGTAAAATGGGACAAATAATAGTACATGCTTAATATACAGAAGGTATAAAAAATGTATGTACATTTTAAGAAACGAAAACTGTATTAAAATTGTAATACTCAATATATACCAAAAACAAAAGATGAATACAAGTCACGTCTGACTTCTGCAATTACAAGAGGTGCTCAAAGTGGTCACCATCAGTGTCCAGACAATTCTGATTACGGAAAACTACTGCTTGAGCATCGCTGACTAAAGTGTCCACTTGTATACATTTTTTGGCACCCCTGGTAGTTGTGAGGATGAAATGCCTTTATGTATGTAAAGCATGTAGAACAGTGTTTAGCATATAGTAAGTACTTTGTAAGTGTTCGCCATTAATATATGAAGTTTTTGTTAAAGAGTGAAAGACACCTACCTGTGACATAAAAAGGTATTGTTTGCATTTTTACATCTAGGTTTAATTTTCATGCAAACACTGTCATTTTTAAGATGTAAGAGGAGGAGATGAGATAAATGACCAAGCAAAAGATATATTTAAAAATGATATTTGTGGAAATAGTTAAAAATATGATGCTATATTACACTTATTTAAAAAAAAAAAATCTGTGGATCTGAAATCTTATTATTTCAGTTGAAACCTCAGATTTCCCCTCATACTGATGTCCTGAATGACAGGAATTGGCAATCATACTCTGAAGAAAAATTTCCATTCTGCTTTTACTTATATTGGTTTATTCCTTAAATTCCTTCACGAAATTCTTTTTTAATTTTTTATTCTGTTTAATAGTGAGCCTAGGATTTTCTGTTCCCACCTGACTTTTTAAGTTTACCTCTGATCTTTGATTTCTTTTAGATTTTGACTGAGGAAGGCTGATTTAATTTTTCTCCTTAAAATAAGTGCGTAAAAATAATACTTTGCTGTTTTTTTTATAAATAGTATAAACACCATGTATTATTCCAGAACAATGCAATATTTCTTTATTTAAAAATTCATTTAAAAATTTCTTTCGTTAAGTATGAATAGTTTTTTGTCAAAATCTTCATTTGCAAGAAAAACAGCGCTTGAGCAGAACTAACATGTTCACTTTTCTTCTAGGCAGGTGCTTAAGTCATTTGAATGTTTTCTCCCTCCCTCCATCTTTATTCTCCTGGACCGCTTTTACAGCTTACTCACTGTTCCCCCTCTTTCCACCTCTGCACACTCACAGCAAATTCACCATACAACAGTTAGTGATTTTATAGAAATGTAAATTAAATCATGTCATTTCCCCTTTTCAAAACTCTCCAATAGCTTCCTTTTGCTTTCAGAATAAAATCCAACTTCTGTCTCGTGGCCTTAAAGAGCCACCCTGCCTATTTCCTGCCACTCTTTTCCATGCTCCTTCAAATCCAGCTATACTGCCTTCTTGCTCTTCTTTGAATGTATCAAGTTCATTTCTAACTGCAGGTCTTTGCCTTTGCTGTTCCATTAACCTGGGACAGTTTCCTCCAGATAGTTTCAGGACTCACTTACTTCATTCAGAGCTCTTCTCAAATTTCACTTGTTTCAGAGATTCTTTCTCTGGTTACGTCCTCTCCCTGTCATTTGCATTCATTTTACTCTGTTTTACTTTTTATTATACCACCTGGCATATTATATATCTCCTTGTTTATTGTTTGTTTCTTCCTACTAGAATATAACCTCTGGAGAGTGTGGGTTTTATATCCACTGCTATATTTCCAGAACTTAGAAGAGAGTCTGGTTTATAGTAGACAATCAATATTTTATGTAGGAATGAATGAATTGTTGAATCAATTGGCTTTGCAACTGGGTAGACCTAAGCAGAATTTATGGCTATCTTATCTGATTGACATTATGCCATCCTTTGGATGCAGAAGATTTGTTTCCGCTTGGTAAGGTGATGAGAACAGAGAAGGAAACTTTGCAGATTGTTTGGAACTGAGGCCTCTCCCTTCCCAAAGCAGAGCCTGAACAAGGGCTTTCACTCAGGTAGTTTATTTTGGGAAACGATCCCAGGATGAAGAAGTGGAGCACTTAGAAAAGAGAAGGTGGAAAAGAGTAATAATAGCCTATCCAAGTGTATTTTTGAGTTGTTTACTGCTGTGGGCAGCTGTGACTCAATCCCAGTGGGCAAAGTTTGTGAAGTGGTGTACAATACACCTGAGAATTGTGCACCTGAGACACAAAGGAATGGTGATGTATGTGCATCAGCTCCCATGTGGTCAAGATTATACTAGTTATTAATTCACACCTACTGCAGGTTTGTGCATGTGTTGGAATGGCTGAGTAGTTCTGCAGTGTCCCATGTGGCTGGTAGAAGCCCGGGCCGGAAGCTGGGGTGCGGGGCTGTAAGGTTACATCTGTATGCTGCTAGACGCTGAAGCACCAGCTGGAGTAAAACGGGTGGAGGAGGATGGGAAATGGGTCACAGTGATCTTTACTGTTTTTCTCTTAATCTTCTTAATCTGGATTTAACTGGCTCTTCAAACTCTTTAAGGACAGGGTTGCATTTTGCTTTTTGGTTACCTCCAAAACCTTGCATGGTATGTAGTGGGTGATGAATGAATACTTCTTTACTATTTGATTGCCTTATTAGCATTATCCCATATTCATTTACTTTTGGTAGTACCCTTAAGTACCATAAAACAAGTAAAATATGGGCTAGTGTACATCTTTTATCAATGAAATATAAACTAGCAAAACAGTTACTTGATGGGTTAATCAAGTGTACTCTTTTTTTGGGGGGGGAGAAATGGCATTATTGGTACATTATTCAAATACTGTACAATTTGCCCATTTAAAGTGTACAGTTTAATGATTTTTGTTTATTCTAAGAATTGCTCAACCATCACCACAATCCATTTTAAGAATATTTTTATCAGCCCCAAAAGAAATCCTATACTTCTTAGCAGCCATCATCTTTTCATCTCCCCCAAGCCCTAGGTAACCACTCACCTACGTTCTATTTTTACTGATGTGCCTGTTCTGGATATTTCAGATAAATGGAGTCATATAACATATAATCGAATGCATTCTTAAGTCTTACATATTCATTGATTCATTAAACATGTATTTCCTGAGTATACACTATGAACCAGGCACTATGCTAGGCACAGGGGGTACATAATGTTGAAAAGAGTAGACCTGGGCCCAGGGTACATTCTATTATAATAGAGAATACAGAAACAAATAAAAAGTACAGCTAAACAAACACATAAAATAATTTTGGAGATAAGTGCTGTAATAAAAACATAGTATAGAAATAGAAAAAACTGATGGTGGGGAAAGTACTTTGCATTGTGAGGTAGTGAGAAAAACATCTCTAAGCAGGTTACATTTGCGCTGAACTTGAAGGAACTGGCCAGAAAGAAATGGGAGAAGGATGTTCTATGAAGAGGGACCAGCATGTGTAAAGCCTCTAATATGGGACATAACCTACATTATTTGAGGAGCTGAAGATAGACTATTGTAGCAGAAGTGTTGTACTGAGCTGATGGTGATAGGGGCACAAAATCACTCAAGTTCAAGTGGGCCAGAGCAGATGAGGCTGGGCTGTGGAGATCATGATGAGCTTGGATTTTATTCTCTGTCTATGGGAGGCCTCTGAGGGTATTACACAGGAGAGTAAAGTCAGCTGATTTATGTCTAATAGGATCACTGTTGCTGAGTGGCTAATTGAAGAGACATGAGACAGGGCAAACCAGATAGGAGGCAGTGTCAGTGGACCAAGCTAGCAAGGATGATGGCCTGGAAAGGGATGAGTTCAAGAAAGATGCACAGAAGTGCATTTGTTCAAGATATTTTGCAGAGCATAGAGCAAGAAGAGGCCCAGGCCTAAGTCCTAAGCAAGCCTTAGAGTTGAGATAACAGAGAGGGAGCCAGAAAGGGAGACTGAGAAAAGTCTCCCAGCAAGTAGGAAGAAAGCTGAGACTATAAAGATATGGAAACCAAGGAGGATGGAGTGAGCAACTGTGTCAAAATCTATGAGGATATCAAAAAAGATAAAGACAAACAAGGATCCACTGAATTTGGTAAGATTTATGTCATCAGTGACTGACCAGAACAATATTGATGAAAAGATGGAAGGAAATTTGGTTAGAATGGTCTGAAATGGAAATGGGTGTAAAAAGATGGGGGTAGTTTGTGTAGACTATTAGGCAGAGAAGAGAAGCAAGCGGAGGTCCCCTCTCTCTCTTCCCCCAATTGGGATGTATTGAAACACGTTTAAATGTTAGTGAGAATTACTCGCTCGTGAGAAACTGAAGTTTCAGGAGAGAGGTCTTGAGAAGACAAGAGGGCAGAGGGAATCCTGAGCCTGGCTAGAGACATTGGTTTTTTTAAAAAAAATAGTGATATTTTCTCCATTGTAATCAGAGAGAATAAGAAAAAGCAGGCACAAACAGATAGGCTTGTTGGAGGTTGTGACAATGGTGGAGTTGCACTTTTTGGGAAAATTTTGTTTCACTTTGTTCCTTACTCTCAGTGGAGATGTCTGTACTCTGAAGACTGGTGAACATGTTGATGTTAATGTGACAGATGGAAAGGTTGCACCGTGCAGGTGAATTTACCAGGGAAGGGGACACAGCCCAGAATAAATGCATTATATGCATATAATACCGAATTGAATTACCTTATTGGCCTAGAGTCTTAGTTACAAAATTGTGGGCCATTGGTTTGTAGAGAGTAGAATTCAGTTGTGAGAAATTTTCTGGGTCAAACTGAGAAGTGTAGACTTCATTCTTTAGGTGGTAGAGAGATGTGCAGGGTTTCACAGGGCAGGGAGTGATGTTGGGGAAGTGGGTTTAAGGAACATGAATTTTTCATCTGCCTTCAGTGTAGATTTGAGGTGAATGGAATAGAATCACTTAAGAGGCAAATAAACATTCTTTTAACACATGTACTTTACTCTCTGTATTAGAGAATTATTTAATATCGATTTCAGTATCTGTACCTAACATGACCATTTGTGGAGTATCATCAGTTTACAAATGGGGAAACGAAGTTAACAGGACTAGAAAAGAAAATCCTGATCATTGTCTGAGCAAATGGATATCTCTTCTCTGTGCTCTTATATCCTATGGTAAGAATTTTTGAATGGTAACAATGAGGTGTGTAGCTTCTGACATCAGGTACCGTGTGTGTGTGTGTGTGTGTGTGTGTGTGTGTGTGTTTTCAGGTTAATTCACCTTTTAATATTTGTTAAGAACATTCTCAATCACCAGTTAATGAGGCAGAAAGACATTTTAATGAAATAGTTTTCAAAAATAAAGTCCTGAATTGTATTTGTTTAGGCAGATAATACTAACACAAACATTAAAAAAAGAAAACCTATGGAAAAGCGTGTATACTTGAAAGCATTATAGTACTTCACAAACTGTAAGCATTTTAATGCTAAGAATGGAGACGATACAAATTGGAACAATTCATATGGTGAGTGGAATGTCAAAAAAGGAAATTACTAAGAGAAGCTTGATTTATAATAGAAATCTGAGCTTTAGGGTTGTAAGAGGGCTTTCCAGATAAGGTAAAAACACAAGTTTGAGGAACAGAAATGATTGTGGAATTTTTAGAGAGTAGAGAGGCCTAGTGAAAAGAGCACAGACTCTAGTTAAAACCTCAGTGCTGGCACTTACCAGCTGTGTGATGTGGGACGTGAAATGTAACCTCTCGGGAGTCAGCTTCCTCATCTACGTAATAGGAATAATAATGCTTGTCTTCAGAGTTTTCATTGAAGGTTTGACATAGTGTAGGCATGGGCTTGGCATTCAGTATGAAGGAGATATTATTTATGGAGCAACAGACAGAGAGATTCATCATTCACTCAGCCTATTCTTACAATGAATGTATGAATGTGCTAGACACTGTTCTTGGTTCAGGGGATAGAGAAGTTTATAAAACATGCAAGTTTTCACTCTCATGGAGCTTATATTCTTGTGGAAGAATGTGTGTTGCAAGAAAAGGAAGAGCAGTGTAGCTGAAGCAGGAAAAGAAGGTTGGAGGAGGTGGTGAGTGATGGATGAGGTCAGAGAGGAAGCAGTGGCCAGATCATGTAGGGCCTTAGTGAAGGAACCATAGAGGGCTGTGGTAAACATACTGGGTTTGACTGAGTGAAATGGGAAACCATTCAGGTAATTTGAAGGTAGCGATGATGTAGTTTGACTTACGTTAAAGGCTCACTATGGCTGCTGTGTAGGAACAGCTTATAGGGAGACAAGAGCGAAAGCATGGAGGCTCTTGCAAGATGTCCAAAGGGGGCCTTTGGATTAGCCAGTGGTGGAAGCTGTGAGATTTGGTTGGATGTTAGATATATTGCCAATAAGGAGGTGACATGATTTGCTGATGGACTGAATGTGAAGTATAAGAGAAAGAGGGTAATCAAGGAAGATTTCTTCTGAATGGAATTTCCATTTATTGAAATTAGGGAGACAGGTGTAGTAGCAGGTATTGGAGAAATAATCAAGAGTTCTGCAGGACATACTACGTTTCATATTTTTTAAGCTTCCAAATAGAGCAACTAATAGAAGTTTAATATGTATCTGGATTTCAGGAGATAGGAAGGACCTGAAAATCTAAATTTGAAAGAGATCTTCACTTAGATAAGTTTTAAAGTCATATGACTGGTTGAGATGAGCTAGGGAGTTAGTGTAGAGACACAAGAGATGTGAAGATCGCGTCCTGAGTTATATCATTGCTTAGAGGTCAGGAAGGTATGGAAAAAATCAGTAAAGAAGACTGAGAAGTGACATAGGAGAAGAACTGAAAGAGTAGTGTTCTGGAGGCCAAAATGAAGGAAGTGTTTCAAAGAGTAGGAAGTGATCAACAAAAGTGATTCAACTTTTGCTGAATATTTGTCAATAAGGAAGAGGAGCTCTGGGAAATGACAGTTGGGTTTGACAATATTAAGATTATTGGTGACCCAGTTTTTCAGTGTCTCAGGCGTGCTGTATAATATATTAGCCCATTGACAGGAGCTGTTTTAGGGGGATTAGCAGGGAATAAAACCCAATTAGAATAGGTTCTAGAGAGAGAGAATACAACAGGAAATTTCAGACAGCAAGTATGGACAATTTTTTTTCGAAGAATTTTTGCTGTAAAAGGGAGCAAAAAGACTAGGAAGATCAAGAGAGATTTTTTTTTTTAAACGAGGGATGTATAATATTTATTTATGCTAATGGAAAAGAGACAACAGAGGGGGAATTGATGTAATTGAACTGTATCATTCATGTAAGAAACTGAGAAATGTTTCGATAATGGATGATAATATAGGGCTTTAAAAGCTAATGAATGATTTTAGGCTATATGTGATAGGCAGCCTGAAGCCTTGGTAGATATAGGGATAGAGGAATGACAAAAACCTATATTTGTGTCTATAGTAAAATTCACTGAATTGATTTATAAGCATTATCTCTGATAACCCTCCTTAATTGTAAAAGATGGAAAAGTTTCTCTATTGTAAACAGCTCATCCTTAGAGATGTGCTGTAGAATATATTAGCCCATTGAATCCTCCCAACAATTCCAAAAGCTAGACACTGTAATTGACCACATTTTATAGATGAAGAAACTGAAGCACAGAGATTAAGCAACTTTTCCTGGGCAGCAGCTGTCAGTTGTAGTGCCAATAATTGAAACCAGACAGTCTGGTTTCAGAATACAATGTGAAGCTGCATGTTCTATCGCCTCCCTCCATGTATTGTCTTCTAAATTGCACATTTCTTTTGGCCCCATTTACAGTTATTGTATGAGGATCTTAAAAGTTCATTATTTTCCTCACCTACATATTCTGCCTCTCCTTTTCTATTAATTCTACAAAGTTTATTTATTTTGTCATAACTCATATATATTATAATTTGCATATGTACACACGTTCTATTTGTATACACATATACCCCTTGATGTGGTGGTTAGATGCACATCAAGCAGATGGGAAATTTTAAAAATAATAATCACTTCATAATTGTGCAGTATGTTGTTGTTTACTAAGAACTACCATATAAATGATTTCATTTATTTCTCATAAAAACCCTGTGTGTTAGCATAGTTGTTAATATTGTCCTTTAAACAAATGAAGAATTAGAGACTGGTGGGAACTGGCGAAGTTCTTAGATCAAACTAGACATTTACTAAATAGTTGAATAAAAGAATAAATGAACAAATTGTCCGTAGTCATTGTCCTAGAGTTTGGAAGAACAGAGTATGAATAGAAAGCTGAGACTCCTGACTGCCAGTTCAGGGCTGTTTTCATTAAACTACAGTTGCCTTGAATTTTTGAAATCCTTATTTTTAAATAAAATCTTTTGGCTTCCAAGTACTAGCAGTTAAAATATAATCAAAGGGGTGAGATGAAATTCTTAACTTGCTGTATGTCAATTTAGAGCTGGTTTTTGATTGGAGAACTGTAGTGATGCCACAGGTAGCAGACATTTCGTTGGGTCAATATTCAATTAATGTCTCAGCAGATTGCTAATAGAGACTGAAGTGTAGGGAGTGCTGTTTTGGAGGTGAAATGAATGAAGAAAAGATGATTCTCAATTACTGAAATCATTAAGATATTGAGGGGGATTATTTAATCATTTAGGGTGCATTACTTGTTCTGATTTGGGCACACTCCAGCTTGCATAATTGGTATTTTTTCCTTTGCATATCCTCTCCACTTATTTGAACAGGCTATGATGGCAATATGCTTTCTGGCATCCTATTTTGGAGCACTTCTATACATTTGCTTCAACTGATTACATCTGCCAGAGATGCCAGTCTTGAACTATGTCTATTCTGGGGATGGGTAAAGAAGTGTAGCTTCTCACATCCATCTTCTAACACAAGCTGTGAGTTGGCTCTGGCTTCTCTTCTCTGAGAAAGTGGGCAGTAACACGATTTCTGGAGGAGGAAGGCATTTGCAGTGGTGCTGAGGAGCTCTGTAAGGATTTAGAGAGTGGGGAGCACATACTTTTTTATACTTTTGGTTAGCCAGGAGTGATTTCACATCGCCAAGTAACTGTTGGAATGCCATGGGCCTTTGTCAAAGTCAATGCCATGTTTAATTGTTAAGGTTTTGCTCTGTGGGGGAAAGTCCATGGGAGGACCCAGTTTTTCAGTGTCTCAGGTGTGAGCCTTTTTGGGGGGAGGAGGATAACAGTTTGTTTTCGTATGGGGTACATCTATTGTTGTCCTTCTCCTCTACGAATTGCCGGGCATTCTTCCACATCTTGATAAGAGGATACACACAACTTGATCTTCGAGGTCCACGCTCCTGCCTAAGACCTGTGAGTGCAGATTTGAGGACCCTCTTACAGCTAGCTCATCCTGGTGGGAGCATCAAGATGCAGTGCTACTTTAAGTTTGTCATCTGAAAGAGCATACCAATTCAGAGCACTATTAAATATCCGCCTTAAATTTTTTTTTTTTTTTTTTTTTGCTGGTCAAATATATCTATGTCATGTACTGTATAAGAATCATTTGAGCAGCTGAGAATATCCTCATTTATGAGAAAAAAAATTGGTCTTGTTCACAGACACCTCTACACCTACCTATATTCCAACGTGGGATTTTGTCATTGAAACAAGGATGAAAGTTGTATTCCTCCTAAGTGTCAAAGTAGAATGTCTACATCAATTAAAAACTTCGCCTCCCACATCCTGCCACAACTCAGCAGAGACCTAGCTTGTATAGACCGCCCCCTGCTGAAGCATGTTGGCAATGGTATTTTGAGAACCATTTCAGTTCAAGAGACATACTGACTTTTCACTAAGTACAGCATAGTCTCTAAACTCTGTTGCTGGGGCCAAATTACATCACCAGAATATAACACGTCTTGGCTAAAAGCTTAGTTTCCTGGTAGAATGTATTTTGATGAGTATAATTAAATGTTATGTCTTTGGCTTTGATCAGGGGCCAAGTTAAGAAACTTATTTGAAGAATATTTCTTAAACACAGTTGCATTGTGCATAGCAGATGCTTTCAATAGACAGTTGTTGAATTAATGAATGAATTGAAGACATTGTGTACTCTGCTCTTTAAGGTTCCCCACAGGTAGCATCATGTGAAAAAGTCCTCCAGGGGTTTCTTACCGCGAGAGTTTGTCTTTCCATATAGATTCACATACTTCTTTTGATTTCATTACTTTCTAAATGCTTCCTGATCCATTTTTAATTTTTAACTTAGCTGTTTTATGTATTTTGATATTATAAAAGATTCTCTAGATTCTAAATCTTGGAGCACTTAGAATTCATTTAGTTTTTTCACTATCTGCCATTTGAAATGCATCAAATCCTATTGCAGAATGAGGAGGGCATACGTGGTAATGAAAAAGAAACTAACAAAATAACTTCCCCCAAACAGTTGCCTCAGGAGAAAGAGATCCTTCCATTGCGACCTGTGAAGGAGGGTGCTTAGTTCAGTCTGAGCTCAGGAATGGGCCATGGTGGCACCCAAAGTTTGGGCACTGCTAGGGCAACCCTACAACCTGACCATAATCCATTGTACCTGTCAGAAGCACCAGTTCACCCACCATTGAAGAATACTAATTGAAAGAAGGGTTTCATTGTGGTAATGATTTATAATCTTTCACTTACTTTATGTGATTTAAGCCTTAGGGAAATTTATTGATTTTAATTTGCTTCAGCAAACATTTGTTGAGAGTCTCACTTTAAGTTGGGCAATTTAACAAGAACAGTAGATTTTCCTCCTGAGCTTTCTGAGTACACTCTGTTATGGGGCAACATTTCTGTGTCTATTCACTTCCTTCCACCAAAGAGACCCTTCATGATATGTAACATTATTTTATTTACATATTCTGATCATTTACTTTTGGTGGAAGAACAGCCTGAATAATTGAAGTGCTTTTATATTAGCTTATTTGGGGTTTAGATATTATAATCTCGGAAGTACAGCTTTCAAAGGTTACCTGTTGTTTAGGAAGGTGCATACTTTTCTTGGACTTCATGGCTTGCAGGGGATGACATTTCCTGTCAGCCTCTAACTAAGGCAATCTACATTTTGCACAAGGCAAAACACAAATTGCACTTGATACGCAGGCTGTGCAGGAATGGCAACAGACCCGGGGCTAAGTACATTTGCACATTTGCTCAGTGAGGACCTGACCAAAACCATTTATTCCTTTGTCCTGGATCTTGATGAATTACTGGCTTGAAACGCAGGCAGAGATCTGTAAATACAGCACTTATGCTAACAGAAACCAGTGGTACTATTGCTCACCACTTACGGCTTTTTAAATTCAGCTACATGTAAAGAGGCTGTAAGGAAGCACATTATGATTTACGAGTTGTGGAGCCTGCTGCACTAAGATTCCTAAAACTGTACTGCAAGCTTGTTTCCTTTGAATTTTGAAAAGAAAAAAAAAGTATTTTCTCACCTCATTTATGAAATTGGATGCTTGAAAATTATAACAAAACTGTGGTTTTTAATGACTGAGTTTATATTTGGAGGAGGAAATTCAGATACATGAGTTTTTGAAAGAAAATCATTTGTTCTGTTTTAAATAATTCCCCAAGATGGGGGTCTTCTGGAGTTCATTTTCCTGACCAAGAAAATCACTTTTTAGCAGATGATAGATTTAGGGCTGAAGACCATTAGCCCATGACCTCGAAAATCTTCTTGTCTTCTTGGTTTTGTTGCTATCATAACCAGTTTATATAATGTCATCTTTTTATGTAATTATTCAAAATTTGAATGATTTCAGTTTTCAAATATAAAAGAAAGTTGGTATGCTTCTGACTCTAAAATATTTTACAAATATATTTCTTGGGATTTAAAAAAAAAATTAAAAATCTCTCTTGTGAGTACTTGATCCTAGAAATCTGAGAAAACAGCTGTGAAGAGGAAGAATGTGAAAATTACTAATACATGTGTACTGAGTTGTTTCCCAAAGAGCTCTATTTTTGTAAGGACTGTGTTTTATTTCTGCTTGAGTGAATATCACATAGTGAAGGTGTAATTATGTTTTTGATTTCAGTACTATTGACTAACTACACACACACACACACACACACACACACACAGACACTTTTTCATACGATATAATAATGCCTTTTATTTGATGCAATTAACCTTGTTAGGAAGGAAAAGTGAGTTTTACCATTGAAGAGGTTAAGTGATTTTTTTCCAGGTCTCATGACCAGTAAGTGATGGATCTTTTTGTAGAACTTCGTTCATTTGACTTGGGGTCTTTCACTTAGGAAATACACTGAATATGACACAAAGATGGTGTATCACAGAGCCACTGTGTGTGTGCTATTTATTTAGTGGTTAGCAGGGAAAGCTGTTAGATATCATGATAAAAATGGTATTCAAGGGTGATGGATATAGGCTGAATTAGATGGGGAAGCTGGTGAATTGGCCCAGTGCTGTGTCAATGCATGCTCCATTCAAAAACCAAACATAACCAAGAAACATGTAGACTTGTTTTTCACTTCTAAGTATAAATATAGTAGTCAAAAATTATTTTCTATAAATAACAATTTGTTAATGTGAAAAAGAGAAAGACAAATCTCATTTGGTAGTTCTGAAAATTATAATTCAGTGGAAATAAGTGCAATTGATTCCTTTACCCACTATTCAAAACAGGAGTAACAAAGAGAAAAACATGTTATTAGAAAGTTAGAGAAGTTAGGAAAACTTCTGAAGAGGAAGGAAATGGTGTTTTAAGTATGTAGTAACATTCTATTTTCATGAATTCTTAAGTTTTCAATCCAATGTGTTAATACCATGATCTTGAATGAGAGATTTGTGACTTACAAATATTACAAACCTGTGAATTTGACTTCTACTTGAGATTTTGAAAATAACTCCATTGCTGGGTGATGGGGAAGTAGAGGTTGATAAAATGGTAAAAACTTTCAGTTATAAGATAAATAAGGTCTTAGGATCTAATGTATGATATGGTGACTGTAGTTGATAACACTATTGTATAACTGAAATTCGCTAAGGGAGTAAAACTTAAATGTTTTCACCAAAAAGAAAACAAACGTAAATATGTGAAGTGATAGATGTGTTAATTCACTGGATGGGGGAATCCTTTCACAATGTATACATATGTATATCAAATCATCACATTGCATACTTTAAATATCTTACAATTTTATTGGTCAATTATACCTCTATAAAGCTAGGGGAAAAAAGAAGAAAGAAAGAACGTAAAATACCTCATTAATACCTTTCATATTGACTACATGTTAACAAAAATCTGGATGTATTGGGTTAAAAATATGACCAAAATAAAGAATATGTGTATAATCCCATAATAACTACACAGAACACTCATATCAATTCAATGCATTTCATAATAAGAGACAGTGCAAAATTAACGAATATTGTTTTCCTCCCCTCAAGAGCATAGGATTAGAAGACTGCTGCTTAACACTTTGTCCTTTATGGTTTACAGGAGCTAAAGTACACACTGGGAAAAAGAAATTCTACTAAAGATTACTTGCAAAATATTTCTATGTTCCTTTTTTCACTCACATTTAGGCCATATTATACAAGTCAAAGAAAGCCCAACATTCCCCCGAATCGTGAGGCATACATCCCTAAGCTCGCAATGCAGAAAGTAGTTTGTTTGATTGTATTTCTCCAGTGTCAGACAACATTGTCCATCAACAGGAATGAAAGGTGGCTGCTAGAGAGTAAATTACATGATCAGCCCAACTTCACATTTAAAGCAACTTTCACCCTCTTCCTTTCTCTCAATTAAATTCTAGGACAGTGTTTAAAACTGCAGTTCCTTTCATTTTTCTCAAGTTTAGTCAAGGAGAGTTCGCTTAAAATACAAAAGAGAATATTCATTCGTACCCTAATGCAGATGCCTAACGCAGACAGACTGAAAGAAACACTGTATTCTAACTTGCTCTCTAAGCACCATCACAATTCTAATAAGACTTGGTAGATATTGCTTTCATTCTGTTACAAAATAAGCATCCTGGCTTAATGAGGGCAAGTTATATAACCACTGAAACATTTCCAAATGGTCAGTTTCTGTACCCATTGTTAAACTATACATGCGTTATACATATGTGTACATTTATGCACACCAATTAAATTCCTACTGTGATAATTTATTTAAAACCTAAGTAACATCCCATGTATAAAAATATAACGGAAAATGCTTATTAGAATAATAAAAGTCTATGAAGAGGCCTCATGGCTACTTCTTCTTTCATGGTCTCTAATCAAAGGTCTCTAAAGAACCGCAAAAAGGCTTTAAAAAATGATGGGGAAAGGAAAGTAACTCGGCCTTTACACCTTTCTTTTCTCATGATTGCTAATGTCTTCCCTTAGCTGCTACTAAACAATTGAACCCCATCTTTTGTACCTTGTTCAGTGTGGCAGAGTGGAAGACCAGCATGAATCAGAAGACCTGAGTTCTGCTGAAATTCCTACCACCTACTGGTCTGTTTTCCCTACAAGAGTGTAAGCTCCACGATAGCAGGGACTGGGCTCTCTTGTTCATGATTGCACCTTCAGTATCTATCGTAATCTAAATTGATTTTTTCCACACATATTTGAGTACTTTCTTTGGGCCCAGGTGCTGTTCTAGATGCTGGTGATAGCACAGTGAAAGAAACAGGCAAAATCCTTGCTTTGATGGTGTTTACACTCTCGTGGGAAGATCCATGTGATTAAGTGCTTTCAAGGATAATATAGCAGCATGCGTGAAGCACAGTGCTCCAACGAGTGGTAAGGAAGACCTTTCTGCTAAATTGACACTTGAGCAAAGCCAGGAATGAGCCATGTGGATTTAGGGGAATAGAAAGTTTAGGGCAGAGTAAATAGCAAGAGAATCTTGATATGCTCACAGAATAGTAATAATAATAAATATGAAAATGAATACACTTGAGATCAGAGAGGTGTGTTAGTATTATCGTGTTTCCCTGAAAATAAGACCTACCCCCAAAATAAGCCCCAGTTAAGATTGTCAACCAGACGGACGCATTTAGTACATTATTATGATGATGTTCCAGAAGAAGATGACATGACTGTATTTGAATAAATGTAGATTGTAGTACCTGAAAAAATAAGGCATACCCTGAAAATACGCTCTAATGTATTTTTAGAGCAAAAATTAATATGACACCTGGTCTTATTTTCAGGGAAACACGGTAGGACTTGAGGCTATTAGCTTTATGTTTTAGTAGTAGCTTTTAAGGTTGTTTTCAGGCTCTGGGCAGAATATTGCACCGACTTCACTGATTGTTCAAGTGCAAGGGCTTCAGACGGACTTCTAGAGTGCTGCTTAGTAATCCTGTGGACCTAGGACCTGGAATCCCACCCAGTTGTTATTACTGGTGATAATAACACAAAGTTTCCCAGACTGAGTGTCAGTGGTCCTCTGAATGGGAGCTTTCATTTGATTTCTGTCGCAAGGGTGTCATTTTGGATCACACAGGGTATAAATGGGACAGTGGATTTATGAGAGATGTAGCTTATTGGAAAGGAAAATTGGGTGCTCCAAATACATCATGTTCCAGTGTTGTAGAACTTTTTAGCTTCCCGATAATCTAGTCCAAGGCCGAGCCTTTGTAAACTCTAGCATATTTTATCTTCTGCTCCACTCAAAATTGCTACATTCCTACTGTTGACCTTGTGTTTCCTAAAATAAGCCTTTCTTTCTACCTTTTTCTTCTTCTTTTGTTTGAAACCTTAGCTTGAATAGAGTGTTGATCCACAGGGTAGGGAAGAGAGGTAAAGAACTTTTAATGTATGAAAAGTACCTGGGATAGAAAAAACAACAGCTTTTTTCTCACCCAGTTGCTGGTGGGAATATTGCATTCCGGAAAGCAACCTGGTAGCACTTAGTGAAATTATGTTGGCGTACGCTCCATGACTACTCACCCAGGCCCAGGGATACCCTACAGAACATGCTAACAAAAGTAAAGGAATGTGTGAGGATGGTCTTTCTCAGTCGTGTATCTATTATTATGGTGGTGTTGGGAGTGGTTCTTGAGTTGGAGACCACAAAGTTGTCTATGACTGGGGAACTGAGGAGGTAAAATGCGGAAGATGTATGCTTCACAAGGGCACTTCAAGGCCATGAGCTAGATGAAATAGAGCAACATGAATAGATATTAAGAACCTGGATAGATATTAAGAAATTAAGAGAAAAAAATAATAAAGAGATGCATAGTCTAACACCACTTTTGTAAATGAAACACATTCATACAAACTTACCATTTTATAAAGATATACTCATAGGCATTTTGAAGAACATGTAGCAAACAGTTTAGGAAAGGGGGACAATAAGGGAAGGGAAGACAAGGAATAAATTAGAAATGAAACTAAAATAAGAGAGAAGCTTTACAGTGATGGTAGTATGCTGGGAACTGGCGAATATGATGAACTCACTTCCTTTCACCCAAGTTGCAAAAGACAAAGGAAAATCACACTGTATTATTTGGAAATTAGAGTCTTTTCTGATTCTCTTATACTGTATTGTGATTCCAGAGACATATTTTTAAGGGGGAAGGATTATCTGAAAGTAATTCTAAACAATTTGTTAGCATGAAATACACTTTAAGGAAAACTTATATAAAAGAAAATGACAAATTGTTTTCTAAATAAGTCATGTTCTTAGTGTGGCATTTAAGGTACTTTCTTATAGAACACAGGTTGGTAAGACTTGCATATGGAATTTGGGGTGGAGAATGAACATAGAGGGCTGTTAATGTTTCCTTTTTATTTCAATATCTCCATGATGCTTCCTTTGTGAGACTCCTCGTCCAGTGTACTTCCTCACATCTGCATCTTTCACTAACTGGCATCTTTCAGGTGCCTTTACTGTAGTGATGGAGCTGCCCAGGTGGGGACACTGCTGTACACTTACTTTGTCGCAAGAGTGCATTTCTCTTTGAGATGGGTTTTCCTTTTCTTTTTTCTTTCTTTCCTTTTCTTTTTTTCTGTTATTTTCTTAGCTTTCTCTGTATGAGCTGCGCTTCCTTTTCCAACTCTGACACTTTATCCAGTTCAGGATATTTTAGGGACTGTACTTAAATGAGTTGCTGGAACATGTATGAGCTCCCTCCTTTAATACTCGTATTCTTCCTATGCCCTAACTATATAGATTACTTGGATATTAGCATTTTTAAAGTGGAAAGGATAAACTTATGCTGCTAGTTTTAAGTTCTGAAGTGATGATACAGTAGATGAATCACCATTTCAGTAAATTTTCTCTATTTGACTTTGTTCCTTTTTTATTAAGGCTATAAAATCTAAAACCTATGACCTTTGAGATGTTCTTCAGTGGCTTAATTTTAAGACCTTCTTTGAAGATCTCCTCTCCTTGTTCATCCAATAAAGCAGGGATTACTTTTACCATACACTAATTCTGCTTAGTTATTGGTTCCTCAAGCAATAATTGCTATTTATCTTATTATGTGGTAAGTGCAATGAGGGGCAACATAATTAAACAGTATACAATTACAAAGTAACTGTGGTATTTGGGTAGTTTGTTTGACAAGAATTCATTTTAATGATAATTCATTTGATATCAAAAGAGAATACCATCAAATTATTTGTAGGAAAATGGCAAATGTCGTTTAGTTTCACGTTATAGCCTTTTACAGGTTAGCACCGAAGAAGCAAGTGTATTCTCTGGTGAAAATGAATTTCACACACTTACGGTTACTGAGGAAACTAGGCTCTTCATGCTTCTGATTGGGAGGCAATTGCAAGTGTCCAGTGAGGAAATATTGATCATCTCCATGTGTGCCTGGCTTGAAAAACAATGCAAATGTAGACAAGAAAAGGCAAGATCCAGCAAGCATCGCTACTGCTCAGTGGGATGTCAGTTCTTACAGTGTCTTTAAGTGTGGTACATGGACTACTGTCATCACAGTCACTGGGGGAACTTTGAGCGTTGGAGGGGGTTCTTGTGAAATGTCAACTTCTAGGCTCTATGCACCCCTCTTGAGGTTCTAATTCAGTAGGTCTAGGTTGAAGTCCCAATATCTGCATTTTATCCAAATAGACTTAAATGCTCCCCAGGTGACTCCAAGTTCTTTTCAACTTTGAGACACCAAGCACCATAAGGGCATCCAGCTGTAATGTGTGTGGGTGTGTCTGGACACCTATGGGCTGTTTCTTCATCTTCCCCAGTAGTCTTCTCTGACATAGGTGTATTCCAGTCTTCCTTTCTTTCTCATATAGCCACCCTTCTCCTTTCTTTTCAATTTCAAAATACATTTTCATTTTGGTAATTATTAAGTCCCCCAATTAAAGTATTTGACACAAAATATTGTGACACAAAATAGGTATAAATCTCAGAATGTGGGGTGTGATGTATATGATAAATTTAGATAAGGATACTGGATTCACCAAGTACATTTTGGAAGACATTTATAGAGGATGCTAGGCCTTTTGGAGATCTTCATTAAATTCTGCCTTCAAAGTAAGGGTTAATTTAATTGAGCAATCATTCCGGGAAAATGTGGCACAGAGAAGCTAAGTAACTTGCCCAAAGCCACACAACTCAATAAATATTCATTGCTAAGTAAAATCTGGATAATTCTGTTAGATTTTTTTCCTCTACCTTTTTAGGTTGTTGGTTGAGACATCCCTGTAATAAAAGATGGATTGACAGGGGAAAAACGAATGGAAGTTTAATAACATACGTACCTTCTGTATGCATGGGAGATACCCAGGAAAACTGAATAACTCCCCAAAGGTAGCTCAAGCCATCACCTTAAATACTATCTCTAGCTAAAGACAAAAGAAGGTGTTGGGGTAAGGGATCTCTCCAGTTATGGGATGTTATCAAGCAAAGTACAGTAATCAAAGGTATGGTTGTTAGGGAGATTTAAGCCCATGCCTTCTCCATTGATAAGAATTTCTAGAAATTTAGAGGCCCACTTCTCTTCTCAGTTCAGAGAGGGAGACACCCTTACAAATGGAAATTTTTTCTTACAAATGTAATTTCTACTTGGTTTTCAGAGCTTCTCCTGTGTCTGCTGTTTCTTAAAAATAATCAGCCTAAAATAATCCTTATGCCAAAGAGACATATTCTGGGGGCAAATTCTGATCCCCTTCACTGCTTCTGAGCACCTTAATCATGGTCAAAGTTGTAGAAATGTTTTCATGATTCTTATAAAAAGAATTCTTAGTCCAAATTAGTAGCCACAATACTGCCACGGGGATATGAAAGACAGTTTGGGGAATATAATCAATATTGTTGTAAAGATTTTGTAGGGTGTCAGATGGGCACATGTCTTATTAGGGAGACCACTTCGTGGATGGTGTAGATGCTTGACCACTGCATTGTACACCTGAAGGTGAAGCTGTATAATATTGAATGTGAAGTATAATTAAATATATGTATAGTCACGGGACATGGAGTATAGCATAGGGAATAGAGTCAGTGGAATTGTAACAGTTATATACGATGTCAGACGGGTAGTAGATTTGGGAGAAGGGGTTATCGCTTTGTGAGTGGTATAAATGTCTATTACATTGTTTTGTTTGTACACCTGAAACTAATTAAAAAAAAGTGAAGAAAATTCTTAGTCTAAAAGAAGGCAAATCCTTACTCTACTGAAATATGTGTTATGATTTCCTTCCTTTCCTCTTTACATCTTCCTCTCCATCCCTAATCAAAGGATGTCTGAGAACTGATCAGAAGAATGAGGACACTGCTATTTGCATTATAAAAGTCTGGCTGCAAGAAAGATGTTCACAAAAGTGGCTATTTTGCATTGATTTATCTTATGGTGAGAGATACAAAGTGAAAGAATGGCCACACATTCTAAGAAAGGACAAAGACCTGTAGAATTAAATGAATGCAACCAAGAGAAAACTAGGCTTTTAAAAAGAGTGACGATTTTACTTCATTGGTCTACCAACTGTAAGACATACAAATACAATTTTATTCTTTTTAGAGGTCAGGTACAGGGTTACTGAATGAGTTTCACAAAAGAAGAGGTTTCAGAGAGGGTTTGCTGACAGCAGCACATCCATTATCTGAGTTTAGCAATGGAAGCCACCGAGTTCAGTGCACACTTGGTTAGCAAAGCTGGATAGGAAAGTCAAAGAATAAGGCATTTTTGTTTCATAATTTGCAAGAACTCTTTATAATATTTCTAGTGTGGATGTGAAAAGCGTGGACCATCTTTCAGGGAAGGAGATAATTAATATTAAAAATGCTTTTTTAATATTAGCAACTTGGAACCATTTTAAAATTTGGAGACAAAATATTTTATTCAAAATTCTTTGTAAGAGGAGAATTGAAATGCTGATGTCACCAACCATTTAATAAGGCTTAGATAGAAAAATGTACTTGAATTTTTCTTTTGGATTTAAAGTATATGTAGTTTATAATGCAAATTCATGTCAAAAGTTGCAAAATGATTTGTGTATAAAAAATGATTTTTAAATTCTCTTTTTTAAATAGCTAGATCATAATACACATTGCTGACCAGTTTGAGGGAGAAGAAAAACGTCCCCCTTTCTCTCTCACTTCTTCTGGCTGGTCTAATAATCAAATTGACATGAGACAGATACAGGAGAAAATAACCAAATTTAATTGTGTATGTACATACAGGGGTTCCATATGAATATGGGACCCAAGGACAGATCAGGCAGTTGAGCCATTCTGGACTAAGGGGAGGGAAGCAGGGGTTTAGGGCTTAAAAGGGAAAGTAGGCAATTCACAGGGAGATGAGAAAGAGCAAACACGTGGTACACAAATTCTTGCTGGGCCATCCGGAAACAGTGGGGCACAGAGGGGAATCTGTCAGACGTTCTAGGTTCCTCCCTTTCTGCCACACTTAGTCCATATTGTGCTAAGGTGCCACCTCCCTTCAAGGAGCACCTTTTTCTATCTAAAGAAAGTCCTTTAGTCTGGGAAGGGGAAGGTAAAATATTCTTCTTGAGTTTGTTGGGCTTTAATTGCCTTCAGCCTTAAATAATCTGTGCCACGGTGGCACATTCCGGGGAGACTCATTCTGAATCCCTACAGCTTCTTAAAAATAATCAACTTAAAGTGATCAATATCTCCCAGCAGACATATCTTGGGGTAAGAGACTCTTCTCCCCACCCTCCCCACCAGATTCAAAGTAAAGCTGATTTAGGTGATTCGTGTGTGATTCTTTATACTTGCTAGGAGGGTCCACTTTTAAATTGTTTTCATGATTTGTATTTTCCAAGTAATGGCTTTGAAAAGATAAGCAGGTATATTAATTTTTTTTAATTTAACTGAGCGAAAATCGATTCCAATTTATCAGTGACAAACCGGAAGTGATTAGGATCCATCTATCTACAGGAGCCAGGGAAAAGAATACAGAGTGGAGGTGTGGAAGCAAAGAAAGGAAATTTTTTGATTGGCTACAGTTAAATGCCTATTTGGCTGTTTGCAAATGGCTGTCCTTAGGTTTTGATTTTGTAACCTTGAGGTATTTACAGGCTTAGACTTTGGTTTGCTGACCTAGCCTGTCATAGTATTAGAATTACATCAGTCTAATGGCCTCCTTGTTTAATTAATTTAACAATAACAACTCAGGTTGTTGGGAAGAAGCATATTGCCTTTTGATTGGGTAACTAGTGTGTCCAATAGTGGCTCAATGAAGAAGTTGAAAAGACAAATCATATCCTCTTGACTTTTTCATCTATAAGAGCTTTTTCCAAGCTAACGAAGAGAGAAAATTGATTTTTAAAGGTTTTCCTCTTGATTCCCTCTTATGTTTCAGGGTAAGAATACCAGTATCTAGAATTGCACCTACCTCTGCATTAGAAACTGCGTGGTTTATTTAGAAGTCTATTGGTTCATCTGGCTTCAGCCTGGGGGAGTGCATTTATAACAACTACTAAGTCCTCCCAAAGTGATTGGCTGTCGACATGTTTGCACATAGCTTTGTTTTAAGCATGTACTGTCAGTTGGTATTGCATGTCTAGCTGTTACATAGATAAACTGGCAAAAACGGAAGCTTTTTACCACACACTAAATTTGCCAAAGTGAAAAAAAAAGACCATTCCCATATTGGTGTAGCATACAGTTTTATTCACCAAAGGAAACTGCATTGATTAATAGTTTAACTGCTAGTATCCCTGCAAGTCTTTAATCATGTATACTGTAGAAGCTGGATTACATTCTGCTGTGAGCATCGTGCAAAAGATCAGCTGCTCCTGGGTGGCATTGCTACTGTAACTGTGAATTGCACTTTTAATTTGTCCTCTCATCTGACAGCATATTTAATTATACTTTATAAAATCTGTTTTAAATGATACTTAAAACTTCCATTGAAGGATATTTACAGAAAAGCGAAGACTAAATAAACACTTAAAAATTATATCATCAAATCATCTTAATTCAATCACCCTTTGGTTGCATTTGAAATATAATATACATTTTGTTCTTACTGAGCTAATTTTCATCAGAGCCAAAGAGTGGCCAGGAACTACTGATTAGAATGGCAGTGAAAGATGAGAGATGACCTTTTCTTGCTCTGAAGTTATTCAATCACTTAATTTACATATCTGAGTATTTGGAAACCCTTTTCTACCGCTGAAATTCTTTTAAAATTTTCTTAGATTTACACATTTGGCAAAAGTAGTAAATAGGACAGGAGCATATTTAGTTAATTGTGTAGTGATGGAAAGATTCAATCACATATCTCTTAATGGCAATAGGTTACTTTTCTTTTTTTCCTTTTGTCTTGCTTAGTCTTTATCTGTTTCTGCCCTAATTTTCAATATTGTTAACGTAATAGCTGGTCTAATTATTAGAGCATCATTATCTTTACATAATCTAATACACATTCTTGTTCTTCCTTTTTATTTTGGAGAGTTTTAATTAGAATTTTTATTGTATCAATGAATGCCTTTTTCCAGACATTGAATAATGTTGATTAGTGTTACAGATCATCATCTAGTTTAAAACATTGGTTCTCAAACTTGGTTGTACATTTGGAGCTTTAAAAAACAACTAATGGCTGGTTCCCACTCCTCGGAGATTATAATTGAATTAGACTGGGGTGCAGCTGTGGTCTAAGGATTTTAGAACTCCCCGATGGTTCTGATGTGCCGCAGAGTCTGAGAACTGCTGCTCTCAGAGGCTAATCAGGTTTCTTTAAAGGAGTTCTGCGTTAACACAGTGGTTTCCAACTTGTCTGCGCATGGACTCACCTGGAGCTTCAAAAAATAATGACGTCTCTGCCCCACTCTCAGAGGTTGTGATTTAATTGCTTGGGGTTTGAAATTTTTAAAAATTCCTATGTGATTTTAATATAAAGACAAGTTTGAGAACGACTTAACCTATAATTTAAAACACAATCTAAATGATATTTTCCAAGACAATCAGAACTTATACATGTTTGCAACGTGTAGTCATCCTTGGAGGATATGTATTTGATTAAAATAAGGGATGAAATACTCCTCTAGATTGTTAATGTTATAAAAGTGAGAGGGTTAGAGGTACTTGGAATTCTTACAACATTTTTGTAGTGCAATTTTAACTTGCATTCATAAGTTCATATTCGTATGTTCCCAGGTAAAAGGAATGGACCTCAATGAAGTATCTATAATCTGTCTTTAATCTATCTTTGACAGATGTATAAAACATGCATTTTTAAAACGGGTGCTATGTGTTTGAAAAGGAAAGAACAAACTATTCTTTTATAAAATTCTCATGAATTTTTAAATCTGGGGTGATAATATAGTAAGCGTTCTGTTTTCTAGTACTAGTATTTGAATGGGGTATTGAGGTATGCAAGAAAATCATTTCTGAAGTATGAGTTATTTGATTTGGGTCACTAGATTTATGTGTAAGATAGAGCCTCTACTTCCTAATCATGGATTTGAACTCTCTGTAATCCAGTGGACCCCAGTTTAATGGTTACCTCTCAAAAAACAAAATTCAACTAAGTAAATTTAAAGATCTCAAAAAACAAAATTCAGCTAAGTAAATTTAAAGATAAAATTGGCTTTATTTAACAATTCATGAACCTGGCAGCGTCCTATGTAGCAAATAGAAAGGAACTCTGAAGAACTGTACAAAATGGGGATGGCTTTTATAGGCTGAAGAGGGCAGAGACCAGGAAAGAACTGATTACCCCATTTTTCTTTAGAGGATGAATGGGGGTCTTTTGGGTGGATTACCTCACTTGTGCTGACCAGGTAATTCCAGATTGACTGGTTTAACATTACATTCCTGAAGAGGCTGAAACTAGACAGTTAGGTTAGGTATTAAGTCTTGGTTTGGTGACTTGGGCTTAGAAGAGATGACTCCATTTTGGGTCTGTTCTCTCTTTCTCTCTCTCTCTTTCTCTCTCTCTCTCTCAGCACTTTCTACTTTCCCTCAGGTATTTCTTGTATGCTTCTTTATTTTGGCAGCTCATCTCCTGTTGCCCAGCTGTTCCTGCACATGGTTTACTGCTGCCAGTAATTTTTGTTTTCAGTGACCAGTTTATTCTTAGGTACAAGTCCTTTGGTCTTTTAAAATAGTCACTCTACTTGTTGTTCTTCCATTACAGATTCTCCATTCTATCCTTTTTCTTTCTTTCTTTCTAATTGCTCAGTCTTTTCCCCATTTCTAGCTTCCTTAAGCTATCCAGACCTAATACCCATATAACATGCCTCTCAGGTAGGGGTTAGACAAAAACAGAACCCACTTTGTGAATTCTAAGTGTGGCTTTAATACAGGGACTTAGGACTAAATCAAGTTTGAAAGGGCTGGGAGAGTGAAATTAATCATCACTTTGGTTTATCTCCTAACTAAACTAATTTGACGTTCTCCCTTCTTCTCAGTTTTGCCTTCTTTACAGGCAATCCTGGTGACTTTGCCCAGACCTTCTGTTGAATATAACTTCTATTCCTCTGTTAATTTTTTTCATCGTGAGAACTATCACAAAACTTTGAATGGATTGAAAACTATTATATAATTTACTGTTTTCTCTTTGTCTGATTCCTGCCCATTATAACCACAATGTCTAGTGAGCCATTAGTTATAGATAAGTGAATTTTATTAAGACAATTGGTGGATTCTTCCATCAATTTGTAGTTGCTAACAAGTTTTATCATCTACAGTTTTAGCCAATGTCAGTTTTATTCTGTTTTGATGATATCTACCAGTAATCTCCATTATCAATTGACTAGTGATTGATTTCTTTTGTTATTTATTTTTTTCCTAGTGCCAAGAATAAAAAGCAAGGAGAGATATATACATATATATGTGTATGTATGTATATATGTATATGTGTATATGTGTACATACTGGGGGTGCCAAAAAATGTATGCAAGTGGACACTTTGGTTAATGTTGCTCAAGCAGTAGTCCATTGTAATCAGAAGTGTCTGGACACTAATGGTAACCACTTTGAGCACCTCTTGTAAATTGGTAGAAGTCAAACGTGACTTGTACTCATCTTTTGTTATTGATATGTATTGAGTATTACAAATTTAATACAGTTTTCCTTTCTTAAAATGTGTATACATTTTTTTTTGGCACCCTCTGTTTTTAATACAATTTCAATGAGCATCCCACCAGATTTATTTTTTAAACTAGATAAAATGATTTTATAGTTCATATAGAAGAATAAATATCTAAGAACAGCCAACGTGCAGGAAAAGAAGAACAGCAAGGAGGCATTTTCATATCAGATATGAATGAGCATACTATAAAGCCTCTATAATCAAATCATTACAGGAATAAATGAATACATTAGTAGGAAAGACTAGAGAATAATGAATATAGTAAACCTAAGCAATAAATATTGATAAACATGGCAGCTTCAATTTACTCTGGCAGAGAATAAAAATGGATCTCCATCTTATGCTATATACAAAAATAAATTTTGGAAAGATTAAACTGTAAAAAGTAAAAAAAATAAAAATGTATAAATGACTCAAAACAATAGGGGTTAGGGAAACCTCCTTAATACTAATCACCCATTATCTACAATGAAAAAAATAGGTTTTATTTACCCATTTAAAAATTGAGAACCTATAGTTAACAACCAAAACAAAGTTGATAAACACACAGTATACCTGGAAAACAAAGGTAATTGTGGTGGTTAACATCTGTATGGATAAGAAAATTTGCAAGAGAAAGGCAAACAGCCCAAGAAAAATGGGCAAATGTTATGAATAGATGTTTCACAAAAACAAATACAAATGGTCAACAAACATAGAAAAGGATGCTCAAGTTCATATGTAGAGAAATGCAAATGAAAGTGAAAATGAGATGTAACTTCATCAATACTGGAATGGCAGAAATTAAAAAAATTATTGGTAGGAATATAGAAAAGAAGTATTCATATATTGCTGATAGAAGTAGCCTATTTGAAAAGGCTTTGGAAAAAATTAGAATTGCAGTGTGGGGAATTTATACCATAGAAATAAAAGCATCTACGTATAAGTAAATATTTATTATGGCATTTTGTTCTGTTGAAAATCAGAAAGTAAAGCACCCATGAGTAGGATAAATATACTATATACATATAGTATGCAGCCATTAAAAAAGAAAATATTAGATTTATACTGGATAATTTAGAGGGATTTCCATGATAATAATATGATTCACTTTCAATAAAACAATGAAAAGTAAATTGTATGTATTTATCTGTACATGTATGTCTGTATAGGATTATATGAGACAGTCAGAAAGGACACACACCAGGTTGTTAACAAAGGTTAGCTGAGGAGCAAGGGTGGGATTTTGTGGTAGGTGGAGGCTGGAGCACATGGGCAAAGGCTGAGGGGACATGGGAAGATAAGTAAAACGGAAAATGAGAAAAAGGAGATTGCCTTTCCCAAAGGTGTGAACCACATATACACGTTTATGTGTGTATATATGCATGCATAATTTAAATTAAAAGCATCAGTAAACAAAATAAATTATCAAAATGTGAGTGAGAGAATGGTACTCACGGGTAACTGTAAATCTGCCTCTGTTTGAAAAAGTAGTCATTTGTAAATTTAATATTTTATGTTTGTAAAAGATTACTTGTGACCCACCTCAAAACCGAGGCCACAGTTATGAATCATTATTCAGAGCAGGGCTTCTCCATGCTTTTCATCTCATAGGACAGGCTGGAAATGGTAATATTTGCTCAGCACACTGGGTCAGTGTGGGAGGCTGTTTGCAACTCATCCCAGACATGCTGAGGGTCTCTGCACTCCTGAAAGCCACGTGCTCCTGCTGCCCAGGTGGAGACGTCCTGCTCCAGAGAACTATAGAGTTAAAATATTTGTGTGGTGATTCAGAATACTGTGATTCCTACTTTAATGATAGATTACTTTCTATTTTACTCAACCAGGAATCCTGTTGTTACTTATGGATTGTATTATCTCATGCTAAATTTAAAAGAAATGAGTAAATGCTAAATTTTTAAAAAATGAGTAACAATTCCTTATATCCCACAGCCTCAATTGCTCCTCTGGGTGGAATATTCTTAAAGCAAGCATTGCAGGAATGCCAAAGAGAGATGCCTATGGTGCATTCATTCTTGTATTTAATTTTTCTAGAATTATCTTTTAAATTTTATATTTCCAGTCGAACATGAAATTCTTCTATGAACATTCTATTATAATAAGGGAATCACATTTGCCAAATGTCTCAGCCAAGATTGCTTTCTATTGTGAATTACAGAAAACTTGACTATAGTGGTTTAATTTTTCTTACATAATGAAAAGTCTGGAGGAAGCAGCCCAGAGTTGCATCAACAGTGCCACATTTTCATCAATATCCTAGCCTCCTCATTTCTGTTCTATCACACGTGACTTTAATCTCAATGGTCACAGTTGGGATTCATGGCATTCAGGAAAGAAGTGAGGGAAAGAGGCAGTTGCCTATATCAGAAAAATGAAAACATTCACAAAACTTTCCAGCAGATGTTCTTTTATGTGTTTGTTGTTCAGAACCATGACATATGTCCCACATAGCTGCCAGGGAGATTTGAACTATTAGCTGGATACATGGTGACAAAGACTATTTGACCAAACTTTAGTTAGGCTCCCTTGAGCCCTCTTCTAGGCTAAGCCTCTACTTGGGCCCCCATCCTGTATTCGGCCCATCCAGCCCAGTGTTAGCAAAGAATCCTGCCAATTAGTTCAGCAGGATTCCCACCACCCTTGATATCTGATCAAATCCCTCATTCCCTATTTATGATGAGAAGTCCTTGGCTTGTCTTTAGCAAGAATCTTCATAGGTTAGTTTACTGAGAATACTCTCACCTTGATGTGTCCTCTCTGTAATTTTCTATCCACTGACCCCCCCCCCCACACACACACTGTATTCCTTGACTATAAATCTCCAGCTATCTATGCTGTATTTGGAGCTGAGTCTGATTTCTGTCCCTCATTGCAATATCTCTATTGTGATAGTGATGGATAAAGGCTTCCTTACCATATTAACAAGTACCAGAATAGTATTTTTCTCTAACAATGGCCAGTCTGAACAGAAGTAGGATTCTGTTAGCTAAGAAGAAGAGAAGAGTGATAATGGGGAAGCAACTAACATTGCCTATGACATCAAAGGTCTCCTAATTCTAAAAGAGAATCATTTACATTTGAGGAGCCAGTGTGACATGGGGCATAAATACTTGTGAGTTTGGGACTTACATTTACCTTGCATCTCTGTCAGTGATATACCTAGGAATTCAGTAAAACGAAGCCTGTAAAAACTTTCTGCTGCATATTTTGTAGAAGTATTGTGCAGCTTAATTGGCTAATGGTTATAAAGTGATTTGAAGAAAGTTACTGCAAGTACATAATGCTTTGTTAGATAATGTGCAAGTAATTTCACAAAATCTGGATAACTGTCAAGTAATTAAAGGTAAATGCACCGTAGATGCTGTTTTGTGACTTCCATTAGTGTTCATCAGAGGTTGACACACCCATTGAGGAAAAGAGCAGATCTCATACTGTTCTGAAATGGTTTTTGAAAAATCCTTACTCCTCTCTTAAAATCACTTTCACCATCTGCTGGTAAAAGAATTGAGATGGCTGCCTGTGAACTTAGCAATTACGTGTGCTAATACAGTAGCAGGAGAAATGATTGTCACACCTGTTTTTTAAAAACAACGAGAATAAACAAAACAAAATTCCACTACCACCCCCAAACCAAAAACACCATCTGGTTTACTGTGAAAAGAAAATTTCAGATTCTAAAAAAAAAATAATAATAAAATCAAATGAAAAACCCCAAGTACATTTTCAGGTATTATTATGTATAGTGAAAATGTACTTGTTTCACCCCTCTTAATTATTAGAAAAATTAGGGTCTCAAGGCAAAGTATCATCAAACCAATATTATCGTCTTTTCTTTGCTTCTTTTGGATTGTGAGAAGATGGTGGAGGGGAAGAAACATGACTGTGAAAGAGTTGTTTAGTTTAATTTGCCAGTGAAACCCTTAATCCACCCACAAAAGACAAGGATAATGTATTTGTCTCTAAGGTATTAGCTATTAACATTAGTTATTACATGTAAAGCCAATAAAGGGATACATTGCTAAAGAATACTTTACAAAAGAATCTTATGAGACAGAATACAATAAAGTGGAGTCCTTTGACTCTGATGTATGTTACTGAAAATCTTTAGCAAATGTAGGATGAAGGTATTTAAAAAAAAAAATCTAACTATTTAGCATTCATAAATTAGTAGGCTACTAGAACCTAGCTTTCTGATAAATGTTATTCATGTGTTATCTTTTGCCACAAAATGTCATACTCTCATTTTAGCAGAGAACTCATAATTGAGACTAAATTTAAAAACTTGTATATGTTATTGAGCTATTGAATTTTAAATTCACTGAAATTATATCATGAAATTGGGACATTATTAGAACTTCCTGGCACCAGGAAAACTGGTTTAAATAAAATCATCATATGTATTTGATTTGTGGTTCAGTTATATCCACCACTCCAATGGCAAATGTGAGAATCACGTAACATTGTAAATTAAACAATTTGTGAGATCTGTGAATTGCCAATTTTGTAGTCCTTTCCAGAAACACTCAGCTGTCCTCTTGACTATGTATGAAATTTAAAATTAACTTGATAACCCATCAATTTTATTAAACTTAATTTTTCTAGAAATATCTGGTTTATGAAAGTAAAATTAGGCTGATAGTGTGCTCTGGTTTTTCATCTAAATGATATGGTAAACATTGTGTGCCCAGCTTATCTATGTTAACACTTTCCCTAAATTAAGCAATAAATATCAACTAGCAAATTTATAATCTAGATATTATTTTATTATTCTAATAATATGGCGAATTTAGACACCATTTTTAGTAAAACTAATATTATTTCCAGATATTGTATTCTACTATATCAAGACCCTCAATGTATTCTTTATGGGGATGATGATATGTGCATATTCAGGAAGGGTTACATTACCTTGGTACCTGGTAAGCTTCTAAGAGTTAAAAAGTAAACGAAGACTTCAGGTTAATAAATCTTTTCTATACTTTAATGATTTCATGTAGGTCAACGAACCCTGAAATAGGGCTTGCTATGAGAAAAAGTTCCTGAAATTGAAATATCTGTGTAGTAATGTAATAGCAAGCGATGTTTTTGGTCTATTCTAATTTCAAATACTAAAACTTGCTTAGTATCATTCATGTACATGTGTTTCTTTTTGACCAAACTAAAATTACATTTAACACTGTAATGAGTGGCTCACCCATATCGACTTGAGCACCATTTGGACAAAGTTCCATAAAGAATGCTGATTATCTTCTCTGTCCACTTCATTCACCAAAGTCATATAATCTGCCTCACCTATATATCCCTAAGCAGTAATACAACAGGTACTTTTCCTCTGTGTATCACATTCTCCCACAGCAGGGTGCTGGTAAATGGGCTGGATCAGAAAGAGTAATGGCCCGAGTCTGCCCTTTAGGGCAAAGTCTCAAGAAACAAGCAGCGATGGTTTCCTGGGATGAATTTTAGACACCAGGAAGCCGCTGAGAAGAACAACTGGCCCCAAGGGTGGAACAGGGACATTAGGGTTGCTATGGCATTAGACCTGGGCGGACATAGGATTGAGGCCTCTGGGTTGCGTAGGCCTGATGCGCTACCCCAGAGTCTTATAGCTTCTGGAAGGCTACAGGTTTTCTGCTGACACATGTACAGTTTACTCCCTGTTCTAGACTCTAAGCTGACTCTCCTGTATGGCGTGTGGGCCACAAAACTTCCTCCATACCTGGCAGGGCCTCTGGGACAAGGTACATGTGACGCTGGGGTGGGGGTTTACACGATAAATGGTGTGAGCCAGATTCCTTATGAATGAGTCTGGGATGAGGGAACTGCAGTCCCCTGGGCTCTTAGGTGTTTCTCTTCTCAGGACCCCCTGACAATCTCTTAGATCTCTGGAGATCCTCCAAGATTGGGCTTCTGGGAAGAGTGGTCACAGCTATAGTGCCTCAGTCAATTCTGCCATTTTCTGAGCTGCCCCTGATGCTCAGTGCATCCCAACCCATTCTCTCCCTGCCCCTCCTCTCTCTGTCCCTCCATCAGAACCCCTTCACCCCAAATATTATAAAGTTAAACTAGGACCTTTATATACATAGAAAAATATTGATTGACAATGGTCTAATTTATTCTACAAATGAGAGGACTCTCATTTTCTGAAAGCAATTAACTTGAATTTAAATTACTATATTGCAAACTCCAAATGCTACATAATGTGGTGTACATGCCCCCATTCCCTTTTCCCCCCAAAGATAAATGTTCTCACTAGAATCTTGAGTGGATTTTAAACCAAGACTTTAGTTTTAGTTTCCTATTAGTAGCTTTGTAGTTGCTTTGAATTCGTACTTTAGCTTCAGCATCTCACATTAGAAAGATTTCTAAACCCTTATTTCTAAATAAATTCAGGTAATGGTAGACTTAATAAAGTATGTCCTCCTTTAATATGGTCTTCAAAAAATGCCCATGTTGTGACTTGTCATCAGTGAAATGCCTTACCTTTGTGTCTGATTTTGTCACACTTTGCTCGGGTCCTCTCTGTGTCCTTGTGACAGATGACTTTCTGTGGTACTGTATTTGTCCAGCCATGCCCTGGTGTTTTTCTGGATGAAGTACTTCCAGGTTGGGGAAGACACAGAGGTAGGCTCTCCAACTGTACAGAAATAATGAAACGTATGCCCTGTACGTTACTAACAAATATCTTCTTAGCTGAAACCACTGCTTATTAATCATACACTTTTTTTTTGGTGTAGGCTAAAATCCCACAGAAATGGAGCAAATAAACGATGATGGAAGCTGTAAGAAATGTGAATTAGTGAATGATTGGCGGGAGTTAATAGTCTCAGGGAAAAGCTGAATCATAGCTGCATTTCATTGTTCTATCCTACAATGTAACATCACTGAAATTACATGTTTTTTGAGCTACTGTTAACCATTTTCCTGACTTGAAAGCTAGTGTTGATTTATACCTGTTTTGCAATGGATTAGTATCTTTTGCGTTTCACTTATTACAAAGACCTGTAATTCAACTGAAATAACCACCTGAAAAGCACAGACTAGGTGGATGGTTATAACACGAATAGTGCTTTTTAAAGAGGGTTGTCATTTTTTTCTTTGGAAAATACAAACAATGCCTTTGCATAGAGCTCTCAGGAGGAAGTAATGGGTTCTCAGGACACTGGACGCGCTAAACCATTCATTGCTTCTCTTGACCTCCAGAAAAGCCTTATTGCTTCATGGAGAAAATGATAAACTGGAGGAGATGGGATGAAGAGACACTCTATAGTTTTGCTTTGGGTAAATTTTTGTGGCTCCTTATTGACTATTAAATTAAAAATCTAGCTAGACATTGGCTTTGTCTTACAATAGTGCCCTGATACTGTACGTTACAGCAAAACTAGATCACTCAGCTCTCAAATGTGCTCAGTGTTTCCAATATATTGTCTTTGCCTTTGTTTATTCTGTCTTTAGCAACATGTTTCCCTTACTGTTTCCACTTGTCACAATTCTTCTTATCCTTCAAGGCCTATTTAAAATATCACCTCCTCTTAAATCTCTTTCTTATCTCCTTCACCAGTTATGTTCTTTCCCTCTCATTTGGACTCCTACAGTAATTTATTTGTTCCTCTCATGAACGTGAATATTATTCCTTATCTACTATTTATTTCTACTCCTGTCTCATTCCATCCCATGAAATACTGTAAAGTTTCTGAAAACAGAAGCTGTGTATTATTCATATTTAAGTGCCCAACCACCAGAAACTTAAGACCTGGTCACTTACTTAAGTGAAAATTGTGTATAGATCCATATATCTTATAGCTCCCAGAAGATTTCTGCATGTTAATAATTTTTTTTCCAAAATTCACATTCACTTTAGAAAAATTACTTGTGAAAGACATAGACTTATGCTACTCAGAATAAAATTACATATTTAAAATTGGTCTCGGTTCTTTGGGCTGTTTTAACAGATCATATCTTTCTATTTTTACCAAATATAAAAGAGGAGAAATGATCTAAAAAAGTTCATTGGGTGCAGAAACAGGCACTTGGCTCTTTATATGGCCACATATATAATCATAATATAGATATAGATATAGATATAGATCTATATCTATCTATCTATCTATCTATCTATCTATCTATCTATCTATCTATCTATCATCTATGATCACATATTTTAGTCAGGGAACTCACCTGATTCTGAGACATGTAGATTATTTCTCTTAAATGCTCATCTAACTCATAAATTTTCTATAGCTTTAGATATGCAATTTTTAAGGCAATAAAAAGAATCCTAAAGATTAAGCAATTGTGAAACCACGGTGTAGATGCATGAAGAATATATATGCAGAAATAAAAAAACTGCTGCTTTTTTCTTTTTTGCAAATAAGCAAGTGCAAGCATTGTGTTTCTGAAAGCCTTTCTGTTTCCAATGGACTAGTCTTTGTCAGTTCTTGAAGGTTTTGTGTTGATTCCAGGAAGATAAGTATTTAACTACCGGAAATCTAGGGAAGAATAAGTTGGTTTGTGTTAATTAAAATAACTTGACCTCAAGAACGGGAATAAAAATATAAAAAGTAAATTGGGGATGGAAAAAATTTGAAATAAACTTTTAGTATTTAATATTTTACTTTTTATAGTCCTTTTTTCCCCCACTGAAGTCTCTTAGCTTCATTATTATCTAACAGAGAGAAAAACAATTATCTAATGAAAACATTGAAATACTAACTGACAGGTTGGACATTTTTACCTGAGAGCTCCGTGGTGGAAAGTGGGTTCCACAGACATCCATCTTGGCTCTGTCTGCCTGCCTTCCTGTCAATCATCACCTAAATAGATGATAGCATTTGCAGAGACTGGGAACTAGGCATGCACACACAAGAAAAGAAGTGGAAAAAAACAAAGGGGTAGAGATGAAAAATATTTTTTTGGCCCCATATTCCTCACCACTTAGGCATCAGTAACCCAGGAAGAAGTGAAATTGCTACTCTGGATCTGGCCATTTGGGTTAATACATTGCTTAAAATGCTTTGCATTTGTTTCTCAAGTGTGTATTAGTTAAGCTATACTTAACTTTCTTTTTTCCTTATGAGGTGATATTGTCACGTACAGAAAACTCAGACTGAAGCCTTAAACATTAAGATGACCAATTTCCATAGTAGGTGCACATACAGTGAGTTAGCTCTGCGTTAATTAACAATTCCTGCATTTCGAAACTGGGGTGGTGACCTGGATCCTGGGATTGTAGCATATTTCAACAGGAGAATTTTTGAAAGACTGTTTAGAGGTGGTGATAAATGACGAAATTGGAAAAGCAGTGACGTGGCAAGGTGATAATAATAAAGATTAACAAACCATCTATGCCAGTGCAGTATGGCAGAAAGTGGCCTGGGTGTGACTCCAGTTAATATGTTGTGTGACCTTAAGCAAGTAGCTTGAGTTTTCTGGGTCTCTCTTTCTTTGTGACATGAGGGAGATGTAAATGGCTTCTAGGACCCTTTTATTTCCAACAATCTATGAATTGGGTACCTAGGAGTTCAGACTGTCGCAGCAGGGTGAATCTGGGGAGGCAGACAGTGAAGATACTTTGGAGCTCAGGATTTCTTTATCCTTAAGTTGTACAAATGGAATTTATCCCAGGGTCCTGTTTATTCCTTATTTCCTTTGGACAGTTTTTGACTGCACACAGAGCCTAGCTTTTATTAGCTATTATATTTTCTTAACCACTACAATTTCAGTTTAGGGGTTTATTTCAACCCTTATAAGCTATAGCTTCAGCTAAATCTAAAGAACAGTGTTACAGTCTCTTTCTTATGTTTACATTTATTTTTAGACTTTCAAAGTTAAAGCCTAGCAGACAGTACCTCGATATAACTCTGTGGTTTGTGATGTATCCCTTCCCCACTGCTTCTCAGCCTTTCAAGCACTTAAACAACACAATAGCAAAATTATTGTCAATTTATTGCAACAATCACTTAAACCAGAGACTCCTCTACTTATTTTCAAAATCACAAAAGCCAAAGGGCCAAACTCTAAAGATTTATTTAAAGTTAGAATATCTTTGGAATCAAAACATTTTATTCTATTGTAAAACCATAAAGTCTTGGACAGGGAAATAGTAAAACCTAAGTAACACTTTGTCAGGGCTTTGCTGCCCATTTTATAGATATTTACTTTAAACAATAAGCAATATTCTGAGAGAATTTAATGTAATGTGTATATTATATATATATATATATATATGTATATATATATATATATACATATATATATATATATGAATAATTTAACACACACTTTCCATATTTCAGGCACTGTTCTAAGCATCTTATAAATGTTAACTTATTTCATATTTATTTCAGATATGGAACCCCTGTCCAAATTTACTTATGCAGGAATTTACTAGTTAATTGATTTCATGAAATATTTTTATTTTTAACTAATATTCTCCTCCTAGCCTTCCTGGGTATGCGTGATATATGATACAGGTACTCAACATAAATTTCTGAATAGATATTTTATTAAGAGAAAATAAGGTATAATAAACATCGACACAATTAAATATTACTGCCAAGATTCCCTGTGTCTCCAATCCTATTCAGTGGGTGTCCTTAGCTCATATAAGCCCAAAGGAGTGGGGGTATCTTTGTGGATCATGATTCAAAGGGTGCCACGGTAGTTTTTTTTGACAGTCCTTCCAGAACTCATGAATGAAAGTATGGCATGTTTTTAGCTGTGTGTATTGATTTCTAGACACATTTTGAAATTCGTAGTATATATCTCAGTGTCATCTGGGGGAGGAAAAAAGGATGCACTACATTTCCTTTGTGACACCATCTTTACTTTTCTCTTTCCATCAATGCCCTTCATCTCCTTTCCCTCTGTAGCTTTTGTTTTCCAGAGATGAAGTCACCATAGCTTTCCCCTGTGATTCTGAACTTTCCCTCCTCCTTTCTTTGATCGTTTGTTTAATTTTCATCTCACAATCAACAGTCAGTTGTATAATTAGAGCCACCATGCTTGTATATACCTGTGCAGATTTATTGAAGACATGCACATTAATTCTTTTTTATTTTCAGTCTATAAGGCTTTCTGGGTGCGGAATAGGCCATGTTACTGACATTTTTTTCTTTTTAAAACATCAGACTTATTTTAACTATTTTGTTACAAAAACACTTCTAAAAATATATATTTGCCTGGAAACACGTAATTGAACCTTTCTTGGTATGACTGTTTTTGTAAGCATCTTGCTTCCTCTATGCTCTGTGGGATCCTTGAGAAAAATCCACGTGTGAGGCTGCTTTTTCCGGCACCAAATCTCCTTAGTTTGCTATTGAGTTGATTTTTCTGACTCCTTCCTTTCTGCTCATTCTCATTCCAGTCAAGTCATCTTCTCTAACAGCATTCTCTCCTCAAACCTTGCCGTTTAGCATCTAATTTGCAATCTCGATCATCTGGGGCAAAACTCTAGTCCAGGAAAAGCCAGATGAGCATGTTTGCTAAATTGTATAGCCAAGAAGAAGTCAGTAGGCTCCAGTCCAAGAATGATCCTGCCTTTCCTATGAGTAAGAGGGTTGATGGCAGAGAGCTGGCTCAAACACTGTCCTAGCTACATGATGTGTATTTATTCTTTGCTTTTCAAGTCCCATTGACTGTCTGTCTGTTATATATTGGTCATTGTAATAGGTTCTGGGTGTATAGCAAAGAAGAAACAGACATGGTACTTCATGGAGTTCCCCACCTAGCAGTAGAAAAACATCAGAAAATAATAAAGATATTATTCTCAAAACAAATCACATATCTGAGAAAGGATTAATATTCAGAATATATAAAGAACTCCTATAACTCAACAACAAAAAATCAAATAACACAAACTAAAAAATTCACAAAGGACTTGAATAGACTTTGAATAGATATTTCTCCAAAGATGATATACAAATGGCCAATAAGCATATGAAAAAATGCTGAGCATTGCTAATCATCACAGAAACGCAAATCAAAACCACAGTGAGATATTACTTCATACTTACTATGATCCTCAATAGGCTACTATAAAAAAAAAACCAGGAAATAACAAGTGTTGATGTGGATTTGGAGAAATTGGAAAATTTTGCATTAGTGGGATTGCAAAATGGTGCAATTGCTATGGAAAACAGTATGGAGTTTCTTCAAAAGAATTAAAAGTAGAACTACCATATGATCCAGCAGTACCACTTCTGGGTATATACCCCAAGCCATTGAAAGCAGGGTTTGAAGAGCTATTTGGACACCTGTGTTCATAGCAGCACTGATCACCATAGTCGAGAGATAGAAGTAACCCAAATGTCCGTCAACAGATAAATGGATAAATAAAATGTGGCATATACGTACAATGGAATATTAGCCTTAAAAAGGAAGGAAATCCTGTCACATGTTGCAAACATGAATGAACCTCAAGAATACTATGCTAAGTGAAATAGCCAGTCACTTAAAGACAAATACTATTATATATGATTACACTCATATGAGGTATCTAAAATAGTCAAATTCATAGGAACAGAGGTAGAATGGTGTGGTTACTAGGGTCTGGGAGAAGCGGGGAAAGGGCACTTGTTATTTAAAGGATGCAGGGTTTCAGTTTTGCAAGATGAAAAAGTTCTGAAGATATGTTTCACAACAATGTGAACTTAAGACTACTGAAACGTACACTTAAAAATGGAGACTCAGGAGAGCTGTTGGTATAATTCCATTAAAGCTGGCCAGCTGGAGACCAAAGACAAGCTGACCTTTCAGTTCGAGTCTGAAGGCAGGAAAAGACCACTATCCTAGTTAAAGCAATCATGCAGGAAAAAGTTTCCTCTTTCTTGTGGGAGGGTCAGCCTTTTGCTTTTATTCAGGCCTTCAACTGATTGGATGAGGCTCACCCACATTGGGCAGAGTAATCTGCTTTACTAAATCTACTGATTAAATGTTAATATTATCAACAAATGCCCTCACAGAAACACCCGGAATAATGTTTGACCAAATATCTGGGCACCCTGTGGCCTAGTCAAGTTGTCATAAAATTAACCATCACAGTGCTGAGCAGTAAATGATGATAAAAAGAAAGACAGGACCTACTTAAATAGGAGACTTAGAGAGGCTTCAGTGGGGAGATGATATTTAAGGTGAGACAGGAGTGATGAGTAGGACTTAGCTATGGGGAGAAGCAGTTGCCTAACTTCTGCTTACCTCTTCCTATTGGTATATTAGAGTGTAGGCTCTAGAACTAAGATGCTAAGGTGTCACTATTATTGCATTTGTATAAAACATATATAGAGTTTAACTAAGAATTACAATGCAAACAACCAAATATGTACCACCCAGCTTAATAAATAGATCATTTACAACACTCCCAAAGCTCCCCATGATTACAATAAATTCTCTGCTCCCAATTGGAAACCAGTAACCTGTCATTTGTGACAATAATTTGCTTCATTTAATATTTTTACAATTTAAGTATACATGATGAAACAATATAGCTTTGTTCTGCCAGTTTTGTGCTTTATATGAATGGACCCATTCTGAATATATTAGTTAGCCTTTAAAGTGAACTTCCATGTGTCGGATCATCTTTATTTACCTTATTTCCAAGGTTCTTGGGATGTCTCACTATTACCCGCATGTGCTTCTGTGGATAACATTTACCTCTAGTTGATTTCTCTTGGCTTGCAGATATGTAAGTGTATTAGAAGTCCTTTGCCTTAAGGTTATACTTATTTCAGATTCAAATATTAGGGACTGCCTGGATTTTAATCTTGGCTTTGACACTTATTAGCTGTGTAATCTTGTGCAAGTAGTTAACATTTTTGCTCTGTGGAATGGGGATAACAATAGCACCAATACTATGGAGTTGTGAAGATAGAAAATGTTAATATATAGTGTGTGTGTGTGTGTGTGTGTGTGTGTGTGTTGCTTACCACAGTGTTTGCCAAGTAATAACAATCCATAACTGTTAAAGGTTATTGTAACAATGAAGGGTTCTTGTGCAGATTAAATGAAAAAAACTTGTCAGAGTGCCCATCTGAAACATAATAGGTACTTGGCCATTCTTAGTATCATTTCTCTGTTTTCTTTTTTTGTTTTAGACCATGTGGTTGCTTTTTAGATATTTGAAATTTCCATAAGTCTGACAGTTGGATAAAGGAGAGTTTCCCTAAAGTATGCTTGTATATATTCTTATAATCTGTACTATAATCACACCCTCTTCACACTTCTTCATTCAACAGGTATTTTCAAGGCATACCTTGTATCACGACTTGTGCTAAGCTCTTGAGATCCAAAATTGAATGACACATCCTTGCTTAGAAGTGGGGAAGTTTTGTAGGACACACAGACATGAAAGCTTAGTGTCCTAGGGCTATCATCTATATACCAAGGGGACAAGGAGAACCTTGACTTTCAGGGGTCAGAAAATTCACCTTCTTGGAGCATATATTGCTGGAGCAGAATTTTGAAGGATAGGTGGAAATTGGCCTAGTGAACAAAGGTGGGGTTTTCCAATGAGCAGACAGAATGGAAAGAGTACAAGTAAATTTCCAGACAGACAACATCATATGGTCCCCAACACATCATTGTTTTTAATTCGTTGCAGAGATGCTTATGATAAAATAGGTGACAGAGTTCTTAATTTTGGCAAAACCTTATTTTGTCTTCAACAGTATTTCATCAGACCAGTACTATCCAATAAAATATAATGAGAGTCACTATGTAATTCAAAATATTCTAGTAGCCACATTAAAAAAGTAAAAAGAAAGAGCTGAAGTTACTTTTAATGACATATTTTATTTACCCAACATATCTAAAATATTATCATTTTAACATGTAATTGATATAAAGTTATTATAGAAAAAAATTTAAGTTCTTTTTTGGCACTAAGTCTTCAAAGTTTGGTGTGCAGTTTACAGTTATAGCCGATCCAATTCAGACTCTAAATTTTCATAGAAAATACTTCATCTGAATTTAAATTTCATGAAATCACAGTTAAAAATAAATTCATGCGTACAAGTTGTTCAGAACCTACATACATTATTTTAAGTAACTGAATAAGGTATTTTAAATTTAAATTAATTACATTTAAATAACATTAAAATAAAAAATTCAGCTCCTAACTCATATGACTCGCATTTCATGTATTCAGTAGCCACAAATGACTAGTGGCTCCCATATTGGCCAGCTTGGTATTAAACTATATTCCCCTTAAATAAATGAATACCATTTCCCCTAATGTAGCCAAATGGTAACTCACAATAGTATTCTACTGGCCTTATGAAGTTGTTTACGGATATGACCTGTTTTTTACACTTCTTTTCTTCTGAAGTTACCATAATAACCACCATTTATTGAGGCTTCACTCTTGCTTCCATATATCTATATCCGAAGATCTATTCTCAGACATCCTCTCACTTGACCTCTAAGCAGCCTGTGATGCAGTTATCTCCTCTTCCTGTTGGACACATTTTCCTGGGATCCGTGCCATCACACCCTCCTAGTTTTCCTTTAACCTCATTGGCTGGATCTTTTCCGTTTCCTTTTTCTCTTTATTTCACTGACCTCTAAACATTGAAAGGCTTCAGATCTAAGTCTTTGTGATCCTATCCAGTCTCATAACTTTAAATATCTACACCATGTTGATGACTCCCAAATTTGAATCTCCAGCACAGCCTTTTTCCCGAACTCCAGACTCATATATCTACTCCACTGCCTAGTGTGATCTCTTGTATACCTCTCCAATATAATGTATCTAAAATTGATTTCCTGATTTTCCACCAAACAGTTCTGCCAATCTTCTCTATCAAGGTGATAGTAACTCTATCCTTCCAGTTCTTCTGAGCAAGAACCTTGGCATCCATCATCCTGCCTCCTCTCTTTCTCTGATAACCTCTAACAAATCCATCAGCAAATGGCCCGGTGTTATGTTATGTTATGTTATGTTATGTTATGTTATGTTATGTTATGTTATGTTATGTTATGTTATGTTTTATATTACATTACATTACATTACTATATTATATTATAACCTGCTCTTCTATTATAGTAAAATAAGAATGGGTCTTATATTAGTTTTTTCTCCAAAAGACGCATTAGAGATGATGGTCCGGCTAGGTCTTATTTTCGGGGAAACACGGTAGGCACCTTTGTGTGGTGTTCAAAATGCATAATGTTTTGTGAGGCTCTGATGACTGCTGCTCCCACCTCTCATCACACAACTCCCTACCCCCATTCTTACTTAATTTTTCTCCATAGTATCTATCACTATCCAGGAAATGAAATGTGGGGCCCCTTGTTCAAACATGTTAAGAATTTCAAGACTGCAACAGCAGAGTATTAAATGAGGCATAGGCCCTTCTGAGCTCAGGGCCTTGTGCAGTTGCACAGGTGTGTGCCCGTGAAGCTGGTACTGCCATCAACTGAAATGCTACATGTTTTTCTCATTTATTCTGTTAATTAGCTATCTTCCTATACTTGAATATAACTCAATGGAACCTTGAGATTTTTCTGTTCCATTCTGTTATATCTATAGCAGCTAGAACAGATTATTTGTTGAATAAATGAGTGTGTTAAGCACCAGACTATAGGCATTAAATACATTACCTCTAAAGCCAATTTCACAGAAGAGAAAGCTGAGTAAGACAACACTGTTACATCTATTGTCATATGTCTGTGAAGGTGGGGGCCGATGAGCTGTGCCATTTAGAAAGGAAGAGACACTAAGGCTCAATGAAATTTAATAATTGCCCCAAGAGGGAACATTCAATGCCAGAGTATTGTTCTTTTTCTCTGGGTGCTACTTCAGGCAACAACTTATTTTTGGCTCTACTGCTTAGAGTGGGTGAAGGGAACAGTCACACCAGGAGAGGCAGCCACCAAATGTACTTTGCTGTTTCACTTGAAAATGCCCTTGATAATAATATTACATACCTGTTTGTATCTCATAAATTATCCCTTGTGCTCCACAAAAAGTCTTTGTAACAGACGGAAATTGTTCTTTTCCTATTTCATAGATCTAGAATTTGAAAACCAAATCGGCTAAGATTATGTAATTTAGCAAGGATTGGGGCTGACAATCCCCAAGTGTTTTGAGTCTCTGTTTCTCTTTGTGTTTTGATTAAAAGTTGATCTTAAAAAAAAAGTGATTCTTTTAATTTACTTTTTTGATGTTTGTAATTTTCCTATTTCTATGTAATGAATATGCTGAGAAATCTCATTATTTTTCTTAAATTTGTGATTTTTGTTATGCTTGTGTAAACCCCGTAATGAAACTATATGTATACATAGAATTAGAGTTTCTGATACATTGAATGGAGTTTAAAATTGGTGTGGTGTAGCATTGTAGCATATCAAGTGCTTGATAAGGTGTTTATAAAGTTATAAATAGCTAGATGAACTATCTCATTGATTCAGGGATTACATGACAATTCAGCCTGGTGGCATTTGATGAATTAGAGCATGACGAAGTTTTCTGAGGAACTATGATATAGGCAATTGCTTATGATACATTTCTATCAATTGAGAAACAGATTGTATTTCTGGGAAAGGTAGCTTGTAATATTTCTTATCATTTTGGAACTTAGGTTTCTTGGCATTCACTATTGAATAATTAATTCTGGATATGGTTATCAGAAACCAGGCAGTCTAAAAATAAAACATACTCTCATGAAATTAAAATTTTTTTCAGGGTAAGGAATATTAGTAAAACTTAGCACTTTGCAGTTCTATTTCTCTTCCTGATTCAGTTGATAGTGCTAGACAGTCAATAATTGGTTATTTTATATACTTATGATCGGCTTAGTTGATGCTTATGAATTCAGCTAAGTGGACTCATTTTTTTTCTTACCTGAAAAAATCTTCCTGACCTGAGACATGTAGGTGTTATTCATTTTGTAAATTAAATATATTTCCCCAAACATTCTAAATATGAAAACAGAACCTCAAATTAAATGTCATAAGGAAGTACTTATTTAAAGAAATTCTTTCAAGAAGTGGAGAAACTTGAAATATCACTCTATTTATTTAGATTTTAGACTAGTTATTTCTCTTGTTATTTTTCCCAGTTAGCTGTTGGGTTCACTACATACTAAATGTCAGGAGTGAGAGTGTGGAAGTTTCTCTCCAGACAAACTCTTGCTCAACTCCAAAATTTGAAACACAGCTTCTGAGATACAGAAAAATGTCTCTGTCAGGTGTCACAAACAGAGTGAAGAAACATCTGGAGAATGTGAGGTCAATTGATCTCTGGTTTTCTCAGGCAAATGAGTATCTAGTTGGTATATATTAGATGATCCCAAGGGTTTATTATATCACTTCTCAGAGTTCAGTTTAGCATGATAAAAAAGTGCAGGAAGTGGCTTTTATCATCCTCATCTAACAATTTAGTCCCCTTCTGAGGTACTGAATGTGATTTTTGTTGGTGTTTGTAATCAACATTAATTCCTGACGAGAGTGTTGCTTTGCTACAGTACTTACTTTAATTAGTGTCATTAGTAATGGAGGGTTAGGTTTTATTCCTCAGTTCTGAGTCTCTGAGCTCTTCTGAATGGGCGTTTTGGGACCTTGGGTCACTGTCAGCCCACCTTTTGAAGACTTTCTGGTCAGACTAAAGGTGCTGATATTCTCCTTTCTCTGATAAGTATGGTATTACTTAAGCCCCCTCCATGGGTTTCTGGTTAGGGGAGTTTTGGAGAGCAGTATTTATCTGACAGTCTAGGGCTATGCAGAAAACAGGATTTAAAATGGTGAGTTTGTATGGATTTAATTTACTTGGGCACCAAGGATTTATTGCTTTTAGGTTTTGAGATATGTTGCATAAACCAGGAAAATTATTACATTTAGAATTTATAATGAAAATGAGCACTGGGCAGATCTTAGCTGTGTGACCTTGGCGAAGATACTTAATCTTTTTAAAGTCAAATTAGATGTGAATTGTCCAGCAAAACCCTGACTGAAAGCAAGGGAATCTCCTTTACCTGTCCAATTTTCTCCTTGCTGTTTGTACTACTTAACAGGGATACTTTTCTGTTAAATAACATCCATGTTGTAAGTTTTTTAAAAATGAGATTTAGAAATACTTACATGTATATGCTTAGCACAGTGCCTAGCCTATAAAGTGTTCAATAAAAGGTCATTGTTATTATTCTTACTATATCTGCTAGTACAATGGCTGCTACTATTAAATTATTTTGAACAGTTTTAGACCAATAAACAGATAACATATTTTTAAAACCTTGGGTTAAAGTTCTGCACCAGGAACTATATACATATACGTATACGTATACATATATACATACATACATATATGTATATATATTTGTTATTTAACCCTCATTACAAAGTAATGACGTAGATATTGCCATTACATAAATGTGGAAACTACAGCTCAGAGCTATTAAGAATATTTTTATTAAGAATCTTTAAAAGATTGAATTGGGATTTGAGCTCAACCTGTTTGATCCCAAATTCTGTGTTCCTTCCTGGATGCCATGAAGCATCACAGATAAATATAGAAATGAAATCAATTCAGGTAAGCATAAAAAGATTCCTTCCCATGTCTCCTTTACCTTGACCTTCATAGGTTTCTTTCACTATGTGGAATAGTTCGGGAAACTTGATAATAAGCTCAATTGGATAAACTCAAGTTTCTATTAACTTCCATGGTGGCCTTTAACCCAGCTCAGCTTTCATAGTCCCTTAGTCCCAGGAGATAGCAGCTTGTAGCCTAGGGAAGCCTCCATTTAATATTTGATTTGGTGGCTCCATGATGCAGCAAGTCTACCACACAGAATTATTTCCAATGGACTCATAAAATATTAAGGAATCAACTCTCTTCCAGGAAGAGGAAGGATTATGGAAGGTTAATGGAGCCACGTGGGTACAGAAAATCTAGAGCCTTATTGAATAGAAAAGAAGTGCTTTGGGGGCCTATTTTGGGGCATTAAAAGGCATAGGGTGTACATGATATCTTTCCCCTCTTTGCTGTAGCACCAGCTGTTTTTCACTTTTCACCTTTCTAGCTACTTGGAAAGCATTTGTTATAACCACTCTCACTCGTGGGTCACCATCTTAAAGTTTCTTTTCGAATTTGAACACAAGTGGAAAAGGAAAATAACATTGCATCAATGTGCATCACAGCTCCTGTTCTTTTGCTGTAAAGGGCACCATCCCTGATGGGTTAGGCGGACAGCATTTATAGTGGCCCTTCGGAGACCATTCCTCAAACACCCTGTTTCCCCAAAAATAAGACCTCACTGGACATTCAGCTCTAGTGTGTCTGTTGGAGCAAAAATTAATATAAGACCCGGTCTTATTTTACTATAAGACTGGGTAAAATATAATATAATACCAGGTATCATATCATATCATATCATATCATATCATATCATATCAAGACCGGGTCTTATATTAATTTTTGCTCCAAAAGACGCATGAGAACTGATTGTCCAGCTAGGTCTTTTTTTCAGGAAAACACAGTAGGAAAATCTATAAACTCCCTTTCAAATACCATTTGGGCGCTTTTTGTTTATGTATACTAAAAATATACATTATTTTACTACTTTGGATAAGAAAATTAGTTTTCTGGTACAAATTTAATTTGAAATGAGTCAGTGATTTATAACATTAGTTGATGTAGCTGAGGTAAAATAAAGATACGAGGCGAAGGAGGAAATTTATGCTTAGATATAATATCTGCAAGGAATGAAAACATTGGTGAAACAGAATTATCTTCAAATAAATTTTTTTGAAGGCAAGCAAGAGCCCTATACACAGAATTTTTATTATCTATAGAAATTTCCTGGCACAAATCTGATACAAAAATTGGTTTGCTGTATATTACTTTGTGTTTGAGAAGATTTCCCAAAGAAGATAATTCATCTGATAAAGTTGCTATATAAACCCGCTGTGCATTTTAAAACAAAGGCCCTTGTAACATTACAAAATGACAAAGACCACCAGGGGCACATGTAGCTAGAGTTAAACAGCACCTTCCATACTAGAGATTAAAATAGCTTACTACTCTTTAATTTTCGAAACTACTGGGAGAAGAAGCACAGCAATTCCAAGATTTTGTATGTTGTATAGAGTTTCACAAAAGGCCACAGGTAAACTGCACTGAAAACTACATGGTAGGAGTGTAAATTCCTCATTTGTGATGTTCTTATAATATGCTTTTTACAGAAAGGCATTTAAAAGGTATCCGATTTCACAGCAGCTAAGCGCTCACATGGCGTAAGGTCGGGCATTGTACCTTCTTTATTACATTGATTTAAATTGCAGTACTGCATCTAAAATTAAAATAAGTTTTTTTTATTAGTTTCAGGTGCATAAAACGAAGTAATAGTTAGACGTTTATTATTTATATCCCTCACACTGTGTCAACTCCCCTCCCCCATTCACTATCCATCTGACATCGCACAGAGCCATTACATTTTCACTGTCTCTATTTCTAATGCTGGACTCCGCTTCTTGTAAATATGTGTGTGTGTGTGTGTGTGTGTGTGTGTGTGTGTATATATATATATATATATATATATATATATATATGTATATAAACTTGTAATTGACATTCATTATAGTTCAGCTTCAGCTTCAGGTGTACAGTGCAGTGATCAAGCATCTACATCTTCCCTGAGGTGTTCTCCCTAACGAGACAAGTGTAAAGTAAGTTTTTTATGTATCAGATGAACCAAGGTTTCTAAGATTTCCAATCTAATATAGACATATAACATGAGGATTAATCTTGGTGTGTAATGGCTGGGATTAATTTTGAGAGCTGTAAGACAACACATGGAATGCATCAGATTTTCCAGTAATCCTAAAATTAAAAACAAAATGGTAATACACATTAACTACAGAATGACTTATGAAAAACTGTAGTTATTTATGATAATGGCACGAGGAGTAAAACATGTTGAATGGCATAATTTCTTTAGCTACTCTGAAATGGAGTGAAAGGAAATAGAGTATTCCTCCCTTATCCACAGGGAACTTGTTTCAAGACCCCCAGTGGATGCCTGAAACCCAATATATACCGTGTTTTTTTCCTGTATGTATATACCTATGACAAAGTGTAATTTATAAATTAGGTACAGTAAGAGATTAACAATAATAACTAATAATACTATAGAACAATTATAACAATATACTGTAATGAAAGTTATGTGAATGTGGTCTCTCTTTGTCTTTCTCAAAACACCTTACTGTATTCTACATACAGCATGAATACGCTGGACAAAGGGATGATTTACATCCTGCATTGGACTTAGTGGGATGGCGTGAGATTTCATCATGCTACTCAGAATGGTGCACAATTTAAAAATTATGAATTGTTATTTTCTGGAATGTTCCATTGAATATTTTCAGGCCACGGTTTACCATGAGTCACTGAAACTACGGATAAGGGGCAACATCTCTCAATGATCTCTTATCTGTCTGTCTAGTCATTTATTTTATCAAACCCACTATCATTAGGCTTAAGTGGGAGACAAGTTCTCACTGTATGCATTAAGATGTTGACATCAAATTACTTCTGCCATGGAATGCAACATCAAGGCTATCAAAGGAAGTGCTGCTCCCATGTGGGCCATTGTGCCTCATGGCCCGTGACAAATTGGATTACTGATATTGCTGTTCAGGGCGTTAGTTACTCCCCATATCATGCAGAGTGCTGTAAGGGAAAACTAAAAATCCAGAAAATATGTTCCAATGTCTTGAGGAACTTAAAGCTGGTGAGATTATAAGTCTTTTGGAGATAGCCACTGAATGTAATTTCCTAAAATGCTGATTATATAAATGGTTTGTTCTACTGGACTGAGGCGGTACAGAGCTGGATGATTAGAATCAGGGGCTTTGTAGCCAGCAGGTCAAATCTTGGTTTTGCCCCTGAGTGGGTATGAGGTTTCAGCTTTCTTGTCCACAAAACAGAGCAAATAATAGTGTGTGCCCATATTGCTATGAAGAGGAATGTGATAATCCATGTAAATGCTTTAGCATGAAGCTACCACATACTAAGTGTGCAGTCATGTTTCCTACTATTATTGAAGTGGCCTCTTAGTACGAGGGGAACACACAAGGATATAAGCTTCTGTGTGTTCCTTTATCTGAATTTAGTTTAGCCCCCAAGGCTTCATTTTCATTCAGGGAAAGGAGACTTAATCTTGCCAATTTAAGGTCATATAGTATTTCTGGTTTAAAACCTAAGTCTCTTTTGGGCAATAGTCAGATTCAAGATTTTTCTATTATGCTTCTCCTTTCCTTCTCCCAAGGCCAATCTTAAACTCTAAGGGGCTATGGGGTGGTTTGGGCATCAAGGAAGTATGAAGGAAGTATCAAACAATCTGTGTTGCTTTTCATTTGCCATCTGCTGCTATTGTATTGATATATCACCTGTTCTCTCTATGTGGAAATTGCATAGGGTTTATCTGGGGGAGCTTGGTTGACTTCCTCTGATGACTTGGCTCCACCTTGGCTCTTGATACTGAATTGCCTATCCAATTCTATTGGCCTGTTGACCCCATAGTCCTTGCAAACTGTGCTTAGTGAGATTATGTTTACCATTATGATCATTAGTGATTCTAACTCTTCCAGAAGAGTATGCTAGAAATTAGGATAACAAAAACTGAATCAGGGTGCCAAGGGACAGCTTGTGGGACCATAAAACTCTTGAGGGCTGTGATGGCCAATGGGCAGTTGGTGTTGAAATGTGTAAAAACCATGAGTTTGATTACCAATTACTATAGATGAAATTTAACTTCTGTTTCTAATTCCATGTTCTTTTCACTGTTGCCATAACCAACTCAATTTTTTTAAAAAAAGATATACATTTTTCTATACTAAGAAAGAACCCTGGATTCTTTTTCAGTTTTTTCCAAACACTCTCAGCCTCACTGTCACATTCTGCTTTGCGTCCATTGGGACTGACTTCATTTGCCCTTTATTCCTTTAAAGTATCCTCCATAAGAATCTCCAGACTTCTTTCACATTCTAATTCCCATTCAGTTTGCCTATCTCCGATTCTGTCTCCTTCTCTCACCCTTTGCCATCTCCCAAAACTTTTCTAGTGGGCCCTTTCAAGGTCCATCATAAGCCACTCCCCTCCACCATCCCCCCCTTCCCCATATTCTCCACCTTTTCTCTGAAGAGTTCCTTCACCTTCTTTTACTAATATTAGCTGGGCTCTTCAGAGGACCTTGCTTCCCCTGTGGATATCTCAAATGGTGGCTGTTCCCCTCTAGTAGCCCTCCTACCGTCAAGGCTGGAAGTGGGGAAGGTTTCCTAGTTATTCATTGCCACTTTTAGATTCTTCTCCCATTATCCTCCCTGAAACACCCCACTGTTGAATCTCATGTCAAAAACTATATGATCCTCAGGCTCTCAGTGTTCTTGTCAACTTAAGTTCTTCCTCCACATTTCTTGATGATTTTAGCTCCCGCCACTCTTCATTACTATTCCTGCTTTTATTCATGGCAATTTTAATATATATCTTCATAATCCTTCCAACACCTTGACAGCTTGGTTTCGTGAACTTGCCTTCCCCAGTAGTCATGTTCTGCTTCCTACCTCATCCACTTATCCCCACAGTCGTTCTCTGGCCTTTGTATTACCAAGTATGCAATCCACACATAATTTCAATTTCAGCTGTGCTGCTCTGGCTATGATTTACAACCTTTTTACTTAGTTCCTTTCACTATCCTGACATCCTTCTAATGTCCTTCATTAATCCTTCAACCCCTCCAGAATCTTCAATCCATTAATCCTACTATCTTTTTACTGTCCTTCAGCCTCTTAATTCTCTGAACCCTCTTTAATTTTAATCCCATAGCCCGACATTAAACTCACCACCTTGCATACATTCTTGACTCACTTGCCCTCCATTTGCTTCTTTATACTTAATTTGGAGAAGCAGAGTCCTCTTTAAATCCAACTCTGTTTCTGCATTTGTACAGCTGATTGAGGCTAGAGTAAAACAGACTGATTGGTATCACTTTAAATCTGCAACCATATACCTCAAATGGGTTTTGAATGCTTTTTGACCATCATACTGTCCTTCACTAGTTTTATTGTTCTGCCCTCTGCATGCCTACTTCATCATTTCTCCTCTGTGGAAAGCCCAGCACCTCTTCCCCATCCCCACTCTTCCCTGAAGTTCTTGCTTCCTGATTTATTGAAAAAGCTGAAGGATCAGCAGAGAGCTTCTGCATTTACCCACCCACCAGTATCTACTTTCCTGTCTCCTACCATGGAGCAGTGGTTCTCAACCCTGTGGGCACCCTGGATTCACCTGGGAGTTTTATAAAACTATTGGAGCCTCAGCTCCTGCACCAGAGCAGTTAAATCAGAACCTGTTAGTTGGGGCCTGGGTATTATATTTTAAAAAGACTAACTACCCTGGGGATATTTCTGTCCAGCCAGCATTGTGCACCATTGTCATGGAAGAGGTATCCCTCTTCTTATCTAAAGCCAATCCCTCTGCTTTGTTCATTGGATCCTATATCATCTCACCCACCAAGGACATAACTGGTGATTCTCCTTTCTCTTTCCATCATCAGTAATTCACCTCTCTAGTGGATCATTTTTGCCAGTATACAAACATGCTGTTGTTTTTCCAATATGTTTTTAAAAAGTTCTTTTTACTGAATTTCTCCATCAGTTCCATTATTTTACACCCCTTTGCAGAAAATCTTGCTGTTCTTCCTTTCTGTCTTACAATATATCTAATCTGTGTCACCACTCCACTAAACCTGCTCTTATTAAGGTAATCAAAGACTCCCACTAGGCTAAATCCAATGTTTAGTTCTTAATCCTCATCTTACTTGATATATTAACAGCATTTGACATAGTTGATCACACTTTTCCTTGTTAAATTTTCTTTATTGTCTTACAGGACACCGCACTACTGATTTTTCTCCTACCTCATTTTCTCTCAGTCTCATTTACTGGTTGCTTGTTTGTACCCTGATCTCTCAATGTTGGTGAGGACTTGAGCTCAGTCTTTAATCCTCCTTTTTTTCTTATACACTCACCCATAGTCATGCCATCTAATTTTGCCTTTAAATAACATCAATATGCGAATGGCTCCCAAACTAGTATTTGTATTCAGATCTTTATTCTTAACTTTTCACTTATATATTTGAATGGCTTTATTCCACAATTCCATGGGGAGCAGATAGTGTTAATTTTATTCTTCCATTGCTCGACTCCAAAGCCTTGGAATCATCCTTGAGACTTCTCTTTCTTATCCTCACGCTCAACCTGACAGTAAGTCTTCTTAGTGTACCTTCAAATTATATCCAGTCGCTGGCCACTTCTCACCACCTCCATTGTTATCACTCTGGCCTAAGTCACCATCATTTTGACCGGGATTAGCATATAATCTCCTAAGTGGTCCCCCTGCTCTTTTCCCTCCTTCACAGTATATCTCAATTAGGCAGCCTGAGTGACTAATTTAGCATCTAAGTCATACCTTTGCTCAAGTACTCCTGTAGCTCTCTATGCCACTCAAAGTAAAAGCCAATTCCTCATAAGGGTCAGTAAGTTCCATATTACCATTTTCTTTCTGATGTTGGATCCTACTGCTTTCCCTTTTCTTCTATTCTGCTCCAGGCACACTGGCTTCTGCCTCTTGGTCTTTGCATTGGCATTTCCAGAGAGGCTTTTTGCCCCGAATATTGACTTGGCTACTTCCTCATCTTCTCTCAGTCTATGTCCTCTCAGTGAGGGGTTCTACGGCAATTCTCTATTTGTCCTTTTCTTTTCAGGCATCTTAACATGACCATCTAATATTTTATGTAGTGTACTTATTATTATACTATTATTAGAATGTTATACTATCCTATTTAATATACTTATTAATCATTCAATTGTCAATTCAGTCATTCAATCATTCAATTGTCAAAAGAATTAATGTTCTTTCACAATTTACTGTCTCATTAAGTGTCTAAATAGGTGCTCATTTATTACATCAGTTTTATATTATGTTGACACTATAGATATTTTAATTTCAGTGCTTGATAATGATTCAAGTACATCAAAATTGTCTTTCTGATCATTACTTTATTTCAAAATTTTACATATAATAATTTCGTATTTATAATTAACTAATGAGACCAAGAAATTTTATGAGTCAACATCAAGAAAGTTGAAGTGGAAAATTGAGGATATTATATTGATAAGCTGGGCCCAAAATGCATTTTCCTGAATTAAGCAATTGAAACAGACCTTCCTGTTTTGGGTTGAGTGATTAGCTACCATTCATTGCCCTGTTTCCTCATTTCCTACTCTTACTGCAGACTTAGACTCAATGATCAAATGAGATAAATGAAGAAATTGACCATTACACAATTAGAAAACAAAATACAATGATAAGAAAGATTGCATTGGGAAAGTGATGGGTGATCTGAGTGTTTCACAGATGGAAATAATTTAGCTATTCAGAAAGACAGATGGGCTTTCTTAGGCAAAAGTTGCAACATGACAGAGGGCTCTTACAAGAGAATTGGCAGTAAGAATGTGAAGGGCAGTGTGTGAGGGAGGGGAACTTGAAAGGGGGAAGGGTTGGATATGAAAGGTACAATGAATATTATGTTAACAGGTTTCTTGGTTGATTCCTCTATGCCCTGTTTCCAAAGATACCTTTTAAATTCCAAACAGAGCATCAGAAAAAGGAAGCCAAGAGGGAAGCATGGTCTTGATAGTATAAATAGTTCCTTGAGGGGAAGTTAAAATCAATGCATTACAATAATAAGAAATAATAATTGCTACAAATTACTTAATGGGCCACTATAGGTGGTATGCTATATGCTTTACACCCATTTTATTATTCAATGCTTGTAACAACCTAAATAAATTGGGACTGTGATTATTATTTCTATTTAATAAAGAAGAAATATGGTTGGTACTGGCAAACCCAGGTATTAACTCATCTCCAGAGCCCTTAACCATGGGCCCAATATTTTCCAAAGAGCCAGCCCTGGCTAAATATGAAGATGTCTAGGCATTACACCATATGTACTGAATTAAAATCTCCAAGGGTAGAACCCGATAGTCTGTGTTTTAAACAAGCATGGTTCTTATGCCTAAAATAATTTGTGAATCCCTGAACAACCCAGTACTGCCTCTTTAGAACTACATATATTTATAAGATTCACAAAACTCCTGAACAAAGTGTTGTCCTTTGTTTCCAAAACTTAGTTGTTGATTCTGTTTCATAGGGCTAGGTTCTTCCTGCTTGTTGGTCAAGGTATTCAGGATTTTTTTTTTTACCACGTGGTTTCTTGCACCTTTTAATATATGCCTGATATAAGAATTGTGTGACTTTAATAGACATGTACCCACATAACAAACAAGCATTCTTATCCTATCTTTCTGGCTCCTAATAGAGCTTATCTTATGTAGAAACAAGTGGCCTTGCTTGCTTTAACAGACAGCAGGGGAAAATGCACTGTCCCCAAGTACCCACCAGCTTTTCATTCAGTCTCCTACCTGCTGAGCTTGCTGATATGTCACTATAGAGAGTGCAGTTCAGTGCACAGGGTGTGGGGCGGGAGGGGGGGGGAGTGGGAAGGGGAAGTTACAGAGGGTATAGAGATCAACTGAATAAAATAAAGAAATGTATAACCAAAAGAGGTCTTCATCAGAGGAATGCTATGCCTTGGGAGGTAGTGAACCCCTCACCAGTGGACATAATAAAACAGAGCCTGAGGCCTAATTGTCAGGGATACTACACAAAGAACTGTATATAACTTTGACTTTATTATTAAAGAAAACTAAATGTTGAATTTCTGACAGGTGAAAATTATGAAAAATTAGTTGTGCACTTCTTTCAAAACACTGTCTAGATTTTGATTCCTAGGGGCAGTTTTATGCTTTTTCTTACTATTTTATTATGTCACAAGTGCTTTCCTTGTTCAAAGAAAGTTTCCATGTCCAGCAACTTCGAATCTATGCTATTAAGATGGTCTTGCCAGGTTCTCCTGACAGTTAACCCTTTTGATCTTGAGCACTTATCTTCATTTCCCTCCCCTCTCCTTGTCTATTCAAATGGCAGGACTGGGGCTGGGAGAACACATGACTGACTCTCCTTGCCTTGTGCCGGTTCTTACTACTCCCAGTTGGGCATTTAGGTTAATTAGACATGAATGACAATGATGTGAGTGAACTTATCATAGTTAATGTAGCTATTAAGAATACATTTCCATGCAGCATCTGTACATAATTTGGATAAGGAAGCATAAAACCTGAAATACATCCTTCCTTAATTATTTTTCAAGCAAAAATGGAGAGCGTCTTAGATTAATTTAGAATTTTCACTGTGTTTCTGTCATTTGGGAATAAGAGATTTATCTTGAACCCACACTAAAGATTTACTGTGACATACGGCTCAGGTGTCCCCACTCAGAAAGTTTTTCTAAATAAAAGTGGGATTAAAGCACAAGTCAGAGGTAGGTGAGTTACCAAGCCAAGAAATCAGAGTAAAAAATCAAAAGCATAGAATTTTATCTAAAGGTGAAAGATGGAAACAGGTAATAGAGAATTTCAAGAAAATTTTACACAACTTCAATGATGACTTAACCATCATGATTTACTCAGGCTAGTCAGATTACAGCTGGAGAGTAAAAATAGTAACACAATAAAAATAAAATTTTGTCTATGTCTCTGTTGAAAGATGACATCCAGAACTAAACAGAGTAAAGGGAGAATATATATCATACTATTTTTTAAAAATAGGCCTTGCAGTCTGATATATCTGTGTTAGAATCTCAGCTCTAAAACTGCCAACTGTTTGACCTTCAGCAAGTTAATTAACCTTTCTGAATCTGTGTCCTCTAAAGTTCCCATACCAGGGATCAGAATGTTTCATTATATTCCTCAAAACTTGATTGTAAGGATTAAATGTGATGTAGTATGTATAATACTTAATATGTTATTGTTTGGAACCTGTTCAGAAGAGAGTGACCTCAATGACAAACAGTTTCATGCCATTTCATATAAGGAAGAGCCGAAGGCCCTGGGGGTGGCTTAGATCAGTCAGGAAAAGGTGATGCTATCCTCTAGTCTTTAAAAATCTATGGCTGGATGGGAATCTGAATTGACTTGGCTTAGGACCAGGATCTACTGGGAAAATGCATTTGTCCTGATTGGGGGGAGTGAATTCCTCTTCATGGGGTGATTTCGAGAATATGTGGACAGCCACTTGGTGGGGATCTTGTAGAGAGGACTGGATGGATGTTTGCACTACATATGTTTGTGGTCCTCTCAAACCTTACACTATATTAATTTAGGAAACAGGATTGTAGAGCAAGTTGCAAATCACATCCAGCCTATGACACATCATTTTCTTACACTACGTATATAAAAGAAGTTATTTTATTTACAGCCTTTCTTTCTAACTAGAAAATAGCTATTTAGAGAGTGAAAGCCTTGTCTGTTTAATTCTTTGTCCACTCCACATCCCTTGTCTGGCAAGCGACACACACTGCTTGTCGAATGATCAATGACTGGTATATGATCATTTTAGAGTGGAATCTTGGGAACATGATGGCAGGTCCTACAATCTAGCAATGAGATATCTTCAAAGAGATTTGTCTAATGTTTTCTGTTAGGTAATCTTACTTATTGATGAACTAAGAGAGTCATTAACTGGAATAGTGCTAATGATTTTCATGGGGCTTGAAGTAACTCATAATTTCAAACCACTAGCCTTTCTAAATAATGCATTTCTATCCTTATGGACATTCAATCTCTCACACTTTTGGACCTCTGAGCAAGCCTTAAGGGGGAGCCGTATGGTGAATGTAATACCCATATTCTGGGTCTCCCCCTTACTTCTAGTGTGAGGCTATTTCTAGGCCCTTTATAGACATTTTTTATTACATCCTAAGACGTGGATGGCCCATGGTAAAATTATGAAGTTTGACTTTAATGCCTCCCAGCTGAACTTTTAACACTCTTCTGTCCTTGTGCTGCCTGAAATTCCACCCGTGGATCTTCATTCTTAAAATGAAGGCATCAGGGACTGATGTGGGAGGAGAGAATTAGTGATTAGGGTGGATTTCCTGCTGTTCCTAAAGCTCACACTCTTTTTACCTACAGTAAAGACTGGTCTAGTCCTTACATAGAATTATTATAATCATGTAGAATAAATATAAAGAGCAAATCTCTCTGTCACAGAATCCTAGAATGTTAGAGTTTTTAGGGAATTGAGGGACGACTAGTCTAAACCCACCAAGGTTAAGTGTCCTGCCTCAGGTGTTTGGGATGGCAATATAGTTGTGTCTTCCTTTTTTATTTAGTCCTGAACTTGTACTGCTATACAACACAGTCACGTGCAAAGGTTCTTATTTAAGTGGATGTTTCTTTTGTCATCTTTATTCTGAATACAGTGAATCCATAGCCCTCAGGACTCAGATGTTAGGCTCTGTTGAAAGGGTATGAATATGTCTAGTTTCTCCTGACATCTAAGTGTCCTAAAATCTTGTTTCGGGCTGGGCATAGCTACCTTAGTGGCATATGTTCTTCTCTCACCAGATTGTTACTTTCTTGATGAAGGACCTTGGCTTCCGTTATCGCTGACCCCATTTATTGGCTTAAGAATTAAATTACCGAGCATGAGAAGTAGCACAACGACTATTAATAAGCAATGTTACAGATACTTGGAAGTCGGGATCATGATCCTTATACACTCGCTCCCCGTGATTCACATCCTCCCGACTTCCATCTCATAAAACAGTAAGAAATGTGAACCATAGACTGAGGCCAGAATCGTAGTCAGGCTTTCAAAGTGCCATATTAAATAATGCAACTTTGAGTAAATTTCTTCCCCAATATTTCCCCATGTTTTTCTTTGTTAACAGAAGCTGGTGACTTACAGTTACCTCCAGGGATGATTATACATTATAATAAACACATACTCATAAAGTCTTTTGAGAAATGTTAAAAGGCTTTATATTATAAACATCAATTGAAGATGCAGATTTTTTGGGTCCTATAGGGATGGGTGCTTTATTTCATAATCGGGACCATATTATGCTGAGTTGCCTTTCTTTGCACTTTCTTTGTCCACCTATTTTCTTATCTGGTTCTTTCTTCTTAACTTCCTTTCATTCTGGTGTAATAAAGCCTACAGCTCAAAACTGGAAGAGAAGATTGTTCATGGTTACCTTCTTAGCAATTACTGTAGAGTGTTTTTAAAAAATTCAAATTTGATGCCTTTAGACAGATATACATCCCCTATTTACCACACTCACTACCCCTCCCTATTGTGCTATACCAGGACAACTTCTCTCACTCACATAACCAATATGGATTCTATACATTTTTAATTCTGTGACTACCTGCTGCTAGTGGCAACCATATAGAAAAGCACATTTCAGGAACAAGAACTACATGCATTTTACTATGCATAAACAGCATAATATTGAGAAATAAACACTTTGAATCCCACCTCTGGCTCTTACTGCCTGGGTGACTTCAAGGAAGTAACTTTATGTTTCTGAGCCTTGGATTTGTCATGTGTAAACTAGAGAATTAATAATTGCCTAGCAAGTTGTTCTGAGGTATAAATGAGTTAATGTATGTAAAGTGCTTAGCATACAGGCACTGGACTATTGATTGGTATCATTAAGTTTCATGTCAGAGTTTGGATAAATTTTTAAGTTCCTCCTCAATGAGGGCTGGATGAGAACTATTAGCTAGTGGGGATGAGTCATTAGCTTCTGTTTGGCATTGGTTTGGTTCTGCTTTGAGGTTCTCTATGCCCTTTTCTGTGGCCTGTGCTGTTTGATTGCTTACTTCCCTCATCAGAGCCTTGCTTCTTGTTTCCTGGCTGTTATTCTGATGTTTCACCTTCTCAAGTTCTTGACGTCTCTCAGTTAAACTCTTTGTAATCAACCTAGGTTTTATCCCCAGTTCTATACTGTTTGTGACTCACTCTCTGGGCCTGATGCTTGCTTTCTACTTCTCTGGCACCAACCCTGGTTTTGTTCTTGTTCTGCCCCAGAAAACAAAATAAGAGAGAGAGAACCCTGCTCACTGATTGCTTCAGAAGTGTGGGCTTTCTAAAGATTGGGGTGACTTTCAGCACTTGTACCTAAATCTGACAGTGAATTCCTTGTAGGATTTAATTTGGTAGCCAAAGCAAACTAATTTAAGTGCTATGTGAGTGCAAAGTGTCATGATTTAACTCAGACATACACAGAGTTCACCACAACTGAGCTTGATGGTACACGGAACTTGCTTGATTAGGAATAATGACTGTAAGAGAAATGGTAGGAAGGTTGATTATTTAGAGTTTTGGGAGGATTGAGCCAATCCCAGTGCCTCTTTGCTTGACATGCTGCCCAGAGTCTGGGTGAAGGTAGGGGTACAGAGTAGAGAACGGGAGAAGGGAACTTCCTGCTGCTGAGTGATTTTAAGGGTGCTAATTATGGTAAATTGTTATTTTCTTTGTTTTGGTTTAAATGTAAAAATCTAAACTTAGAGGAGCTTTCCAATCCAATCTTACATGAATGGCTCAGAAAGTATCCCATAAGGTAAACGTGGCTATTTTCTTCTGAAAAATGTGAGGACAAAATACCAATAAATACAACCTTTGTGAAGATCTATATGTGATGTAACCCCTCAGCCATGCAGGGGACTTGTAGGCAAATTGCTTGTCTTATTTTTGCAAGTCCTGAAGACAAAGAAACAGTCAAACATCTGATCTTTGAAACAAATGCCTCCTAAAATAGAGTTGTCCAAATCATTGGCAGTGTTAGGGCTGATAGTTACCAGCTTTGAAGAAACGCAGATGGTAGAGTTGCACAGGGTGAATTTATCAGCAGTGATGGCAAAGGAAGTAATTAATTGTGACAGGACTGGCTGTGTTTTGCTGTGCTGCATGGGGTCTCGACCTTTACCTAGTTTTAAGACCCAGCATAATTCCTGCTTCTTTCACAGCTTTCCTTGAAGTGTATTCTTTCTTTGAATATATTTTAGTCTAAAGCACAAACTTGGCAAGAATTATGCACAACTCTGGGCCAGCTCCTCTCTAGTTGTCTTGACCAGCCTACAAAAATCTATGTACTATTTAAGGTTTCGTATCATTATATTTTATTTTCCAATTAAATTGGGAGCTCCTTGAGGAAAGGGAGTATTATTTATGCCATTACCCAGCAGGCGTTTGTTGATTATGTTTATCCCACAGTCAAATTCTGAGGAAGATGTTGCCCACTGAGTTGAGACACAGGCAGAGGGTCACAGCCTTTCAGCCACCTCAGCTTCTTTAGTTGCTGGTTGTCCTCAGCTAACTGGACCTTGTGGAAGTCAGGAGGGAGTGACCCTTTTTGGCATCTCTAATTGGTCATATAAGTTGTGTTCCTAACACATTGCAATATCAATGAATAAAATAGTGGAATATTTCTTGGCAAGCTATGGATTGTACCCCTAAATTCCACGAATCATCTTATTAGAGCATTTCTTGTGTCCTGAGGACTGAAAGAAAAGAGTGTGGATGGATCAGCACACACCCACCAGTCCCAAAACTCATACACACAGAATTCATATGACTCTTTTGTGGGCTTGTTTGGCATTGTATTAGAAATTATTTACACAGTTGAATTGTTGATGCCGGAGATATTTCTTATGAATCTTTGTCCTTTCCAATAATCTTCTTTAATAATTATTTGTTGAATAAATGTACCATCTTTACACATTTAAAAGGCCATTAAGTATATCATTTTTTCCTTTCAGTAGCCTAGAACATTTTTCCTTAACTAGGTTACTTAAGATTTTCTTAAATAGATTAATATCCATTTAGTGAATATTCCAGACTTTCACCACTCTCTTCAAGACCATATTCAAGTTTCCCACAGTTTGCTGTGCCTTTAATTTATGGGAAACTAGAAGCCGTTAGATATGATCACTCTCAATTTCTCTTTTCCTCCATTCTATAAACAATTAGTGAGTGGTTTCCAATATTTTATTCTTTGCTGCATTTGCCACTGCTGTTTAATTCCTTCCCACATGACTCTCTATCCCCCATTGGCGATCTAACTCTTGCACCCTCCTGGCACTTCTCATGCCTCCATGTCTTTGGTAAGCATCTTTTTCTTTGCTCCTCCTTAAATCCTGGTATTTTTCTAGGGACTTATTATCTTCTAAGGCTCTACTAACACCAAACTCTTTCCTGGTTGATCTCATCATGCCTCTTAGTCCTAACTTCCTGCCATATGCTGTGACTCCCACATGTGTATTTCTGATCTAAATGTCTAACCCTGAGGCTCAGAGTCTTACATAAAAACATCTTATTCATCAGCTTTACCCATGAGTAGGGTCTGTGTCTTACTTTTCCTTGCATCCCAGGCACTATCAGGATGCCCTGAAATTGCATGATTTTTCTCATACTTTTGTAACTCACCTCCATTTTTACAAACAAGGAAATAGGACCTTGAAAATGTTGTGACTTCAAGGTCAAATACTCGTTATAGTTTACAAATTTGTGACTGACTACTTATCCTGTGCAGGGCTTTGGATGCCTTTCTCTGCAAATTCTCTGATCTGTGAACATCTTTCACTGTGTTCATGGGATTATAAACTGTCATCTCTGGTAACTCTCTGACAGTGAAATGCAGGCTCCTTCATGCAAAACTTGCTTCCTGAAATCGCATTACTGGTTCACTCTAGGATTACAAATTGCACTTCAGGCCAGGGAATAAACTGACTTTCAGGAAAAGTTAATATCGGCTTGGCTTAGGTTTGCAAAGAATGCAACATTCTGATCATACAGTGAAATATAGAGATGGGAAAGACCATGAGATTATCTAGTTCATTCTCTCATATTTAGATATCGGCAAAACTATATTTATGTTACTCTGTAAAGAGATTCCCCTAAACTTTCATAGAATAGGCTCATGTTCTTGAATGATATTATATTCAGTGGATCATCATTTGATGTTATATTTTGGGTGTCTGGGCCTATGATTCTTGGCAGACTTAAAGTTCTGGGACATTCTGGCACCACATATTACTGGCTTGACACATTCAAAATCTATATTCTTTGTATTTTCCAGAGAGTTCCTGGAATTCATGTCCTTGTAGTAGGGTTTATGACACTTGGCAATGTGGTGGAATATAGGTGACTTTTCTGTATTTCCAAGTTAACATTCAATGTTCAGAATAGTTATATATTTTCTTGACAACACATTAAGAACCGATTTCTTGTCTCTGCAGTTACTCTGAATCAGGTAATACACTTTCTTTGTTAAAAGGGAGACTAAAATTAGTGAAGATGTATGTCAACATAATTACTGAACTTAGTCTTTTTCTATGTATTCTCAGGTGAATTGTTGAAGCATTGAAAAAGACAGAGCTTTGGGGCCCATGTGTGAGTGTGTGTCTATGTGCCTGATAGCATTAGATAGATGTCAGAGGCATTTTGTTCTGAGACTTAATAAAATGAGTATTTGCCTTTTGGTAATGTTCAAAAAGCCATCATTATCCTCTGTGTATGAGAAAGGAATTTTGCATTATGCTTTGCTTTCATAACTGAGGAGGACAAAAAGCTTTTTTTTTTCTAATTAAAATCTCATTTCATACTAATTTGAAATGAGGAAATTTTTCCTGGAGACCTCCATAGTCTTTGATATATGTAACAATGATCTGCCTGGTGATACTGAGACTATCTGGTGATACTAATTCTGTACATTTATTTAGCACTTTGCAGTTTACGTATTCATTTATGTTCAATATCAAATTTGATTCTCAATGTTAATGAAACAATATCAAGAACATCTTACCTTTTGAGAGGTTATCTAATGATTTATTTTCTTTATTAGGATCATCATTATTACAGCTATTTATAACTCTAAATTAGTACCTTGATGTTACAGTAATAGTAATGTTAGGTTTGAACTGTAGTTTCACAAGAACCGACAGTCTATTGCTCTTTCATTTCTGGTACTTCTCATGCCATTTTAAGTAATTAGCAAACTTATTAGAAGGCTTGGTAATAACAAGCTTTTGAACAATAAATATAAGCTCTTGCTCTATGAGAAGATAGGAGATTACCTTTTTAAGATAATCATTAAATAGCTCTATGACAATGTACGAGTCTCATGTACTACTAAATTAGGTACATTAATTCTCTGTGAAACAGAATAATACTTCTTGGCTATGTCTCTAGACTTAACCAATTAATTGTCATGAAATGGAGAATGAAGAAAAAAATAAAACATCAGTGGGTACTGAATGTACACTTTCCTCTGACTTCTTTTTAGCATCTCGTTTTTAATAACAACCTGCTAAAGATATTACATGAAAAAATATCTTGGTAAATAAAATCAACTTTGTGGATTTTTGTACTTTTTCATTGAATCAAAGAATTGAGGCCAAATGAAGTATAAATCTTGAGGCGCTAAAAATTTGTAAGGACACTGTTGTTTTAGTATCATTCATTTTATGCTCAGGCCAATAGTTACAGTGTGATTCTTGCTGATTTTCATTTCAGAACCATATTGTAAATGGCTAGGATAAATCACATGCCCTATGGATTAGTGTAACTTGGTCGAAAATTGTGAAAATAATAAGTTATTTATTGAAATGCTTTTTGTGCTATGTTGCCTGCTTTACCGTGGTTGATCAACAATTGGGTTAGTATTATTCCCTTTTTATTTAGGAGAAAACTACGGCTCTAAACTAAGTCTCTAAATTATTACAAGGGCTTATTTTAAGCCCTAGCAGTGTTCAGTGAGTATTTGATGAAGGAAAGATATGTAATATGCTCAAGTGCCAACAAGTAAGAGGCAGAGCCAAATTTCGAACTTATATCTAAAATTTCTCTACACTCTCACTCTTCAGTTGTGCATTTAAATACCTGAGATATGGGGGGAGTTTGTCCCACCAGGAGAAAACCTGTAGTACTGCTTATCCAGGTGTCTAAACTTTTATTTTGGAGATTGTTTACATTGAACCTGGTATGGTGGCTGCAAAACCAAGGGGCTCTTTGTGTTACATATTTACATCATCACCATTAATTACCAGAGTGTATTAATGTTGATCAAATTTATATTTTTCTTTACCTTAGTAATATAGTTGATATAGATGAATGCTTTGAGGTTTCCACTTCTATAATATTGTGTTAGTTACTTTAGGGTCACAAAAGCATGGCTTTATAGATGCAGAAGTCTTTAGTAATTTCTGATGATGGATCTCAAAAGATTAGCAGGACTTGCCAAAAGCAAGACTTTAAATTTTTTTTTTTTCAGATCACTTAGACTATTATTATTCCATTGCTAAAAGGATGATAATTTTAATGAAAATAAATTAGAATTGACTTTGTAGAGAAGAGTTTTTGCTCTTGATGTTCTTCAGAAGCAAAAAAAGTGAAATTTTTGACTTCATGAGTACAATTGCATTTTTAACTCACATGTTGACATAGAGAGAAACTAGAGATTTTAGATTGTTCTTAAAATTAGAGAGTACGCACAAATCAAGCAATTTCTCCAAGACTATTAAATTTGACATGAACATAAAAATAATTTAGGACCTTTGGGGGGATGGTTATTGGGTATCAGGAGGAGGGGCTTTATAAAATTTATTTCTTGAATACTTGTTGAGTGCTTAATATGAGCCAATCATTGTTCTAGGCCCAATTGCTTGAAACACAGGGGTCAACAAGACAGAAAAGTGTCCTCATGTGGAACTTAGATGCTAGTGGTAGGAGTCAGAAAATATGCAAACAAATACAGAAATACATTATTATTGATAGTGATGTTCTTTGGATGGAATTAAACTGGGTGTTAAGCTATACACAGTCATCAGGAAAGCCTCTCTGAAAAGAAATCTGAAGAATGAGGGGGATTTCTAGGCAGACGAACTATGCAACATAAAGGATTTGAGGACTTGAGTTTGGCATCTTTAGAAAGGAAAAGGATAAGTGATCAAATGGCAGAAGTAGAATGAGCCAGTGGGCTAATAGCCCACTAGGTAATGGTAAGGAGTTGGGATTTTATTCTGAGTAATAATACATTGGTTGTACACTGGAAGTTTTTAAGTGGTGCCATGGTAAGCTTTGCATGTAAAATAGAAAATGATGGCTATGTGTGTTATTAGGAGAAAAAAGTCTATGGTGAAAGAGTGGAAGCAGAGAGATCAGAAAGGAGGACATTGTTGTAGTGAAAGTTGGACTTGGGTAAGAATGGAGGTGGAAAAAATGGATGGATTTTATGTATATTTAAGATGTTGAACATAGGATGTGCTGAAAGGTTGGAAATGGGGGTGAGGGAAAGGGAACAATCACAAGTGACTTCTAAATGTTTTTGCTTGGCTGGATGGTGGTACAATGAAGAATGGGAGAGGAATAGTGGGTCAGGGAGAAGGAAAGAAATGTATAACTCTACTTTTCAAGTTTGAGATATCTATTAGCCATCTAACTAAAGAGGCTAAATTCCCAATTGAATATGAAAGTCTAGCTCAGGTAAGATGTCAAGGTTGGAGGATAATTTTGCAAATTAATTGTCAGCAGATCATATAAAAGCCATGAAACTGGATGAGATAATTTGGGGAGAAATTGTAGACAGAAGAACACAGTCCTGACGCACCACAATAACCATTCAGAGGTCAGCCAGAAGAGCAAATGTCATTAAAGCACCCTGAGAATGAGAGGCCAGGAAGGTAGTAGGAGAACCAAGAGTATAAAAGTGTCCAATTCCTTATGTAATTCTGATGTAATCTTTGTGCTTCAGTGGTAGAAACAAAGGAATGGTCTTAATTGCTTACTCAAAAATCCAGCAATTTTTCAGAAATTAATGGATATCAGTGAAAGTCATGAAGTTAAAAAAAGCATCGTATAAAAAGACATTGGCTAATATAATGTTATATGTCAATGATATCTCAATAGAAAAGACAAAGATGTCTGTCTTCAGTTACAATCAGGGAAATGCAAATTAAGACCAAGAATGGATATCATTTTATACTCACTAGAATGCCAGAAATATGGAAGCCTTTCGACATCAAATGTTGGCAAGTATGTGGAGTAATGGAAACTCATACATTGCTGCTAATGGGGATGTAAATTAGGACAACCACTTTGGAAAACAATTTAGTATTATCTTATAAAGTTAAACACATGCATTCCCTATGACCAACAATTCTTTTCTGATGTACAAATCCTAGAGAAACTTTTAACACATGTGAATCAGGAGACAAGTATAAGAATATTTCTAGCTGTATTATTTACAACAGCAAAAAACTAGAAACAACTGAATGACCATTGACAAGAATTAGGTGAGTATATTTTGTTAAACTTGCACAGATTATACAACTGTGAAAATGAATGGACTACATCAAAGGCAACAACACAACACATCTTTGAAGCATAATGGTGAGTGAAAAAGCAAGTTTCAGGAGATTACACGTATTATGATACCATATGTATAAAGCTCAACCAAGCAAATTGAAATGATATATTGGTTAAGGATATATATATATATATATATATATATATATATATATGAAATATATGTTGTATATTATATATTATATATAAATTAAAATTAATTTTATTATATATATAAATTAATTTTTTAAAAATGGAAAGTAATTAACTTTTGGATGAGGAGCAGTGGGAAGAGAGCTAGGAAGGCGCACAAAATCAAGAGCTTTAAGAGCAGTGTCAATGTTTTGTTCTTAAACGGGTAATGGGTTTAGTAGATGGTGGTTCACATTTATTATTATGCTTCCTAACTGTACATACATTACCTGTTTTCATATGTATCAAATATTATAGAAAAGTAATATCTCATGAAATCAGTTATTGGGATCATCTTTACTGACAAAAAAAGATAAGGTTCTATCTAGGTTACTGTGTTCTCAGGTAACTCCATATCCTCCTTTTGTTATTTATCTCACAAATAGCTTGATGGCAAGCAAAAGAAAAGAACACAGATAATCCATAGTTGCATCTCTCTTTGAAAGCTTAGCTTGGGTCCTGAGGTCTTTCAGAAACAGAATATATATTGTGCATTTCAGTTGGCAACAAGACATGTTGTTCGGTGCCTCCTGAATCCTCTTTTTTTATTCCTTCATTTAATTTTTGAAGTGCTGGCAAGATAAGAATAAAGAAAATCAAATAAATGATCTGCCAAAAGTCTCCCTGTAAGGTATACGCAAGTAGTACAGTACTGATTAAAGCAAGCAGATTGAAACCCTGATAACCTAAACCTCTTTAAGCACAGAGATTGGCAAGGGAAGAGCTTTCAGCATTGGAAGTGGCCCCATAATATCAGGAACAATGGTGTGAATGTGAATCTGAGCACTTGTCAAGTGCTGTGTATTTAACTGAAGAAATAATTGTATGCAAGTCTATGGAATCCCTGGGCAGATGAAAAACATGGAGTTTGGTAGATTATTAAATATTTCATAATGTTTTCTACATTCATGAAAGTATAATATAATTAGATCTTGGCTTAGTTTATGCTTTTGACTGCCATTGTGATTTTTTTTTTCATTCCAGAATTTTATTAACTCTCAACCCAAAGTCATTACTTTCCTTATCCACTTCATACTTAGCTTTGGCAAAGTTTAAGGCTTTAATTGCTACAAAAGGAAGAAGTAAAGTAAAAAAATAGAACTGACTCCCTGTTGCCTCATTTATGAACATAGATTTTAGGTACCATCCTCTTAAAGTTTTTTTATTGAGGTAAAATTGGTATACAGCATTATATTAGTACCAAGGGTACAACATATTTCAAAATTGGTATGCAGTAAAAGAAATCACCACAATAAGTCCAGTCACCATTCTATCTCCATACAATTGACCCCCTTCACCCATTTTGTCCAACCTCCTTGTCCTCTGATAACCACCAATCTGTTCTCTGTATCTAGGAGTTTTATTTTGTTTATTTGTTGTGTTTTTTAGATTCTACACGTAAGTGAATTCATATGGTATTTGCCTTTCTCTGACTTATCTCATTTAGAATAATACCCTCAAGGTCTATCCATATTGTCTTAAATGGCAAGATTTCCTTTTTTAATGGCTGAGTAGTAGCCCACTGTATGTATATACCACAACTTCTTTATCCATTCATCCATCTAAGGACACTTAGGTTGTTTCCATACCTTGGCTATTATAAGTAGTGCTGCAGTGAACATAGAGGTGCATATATCTTTTCTGTTAGTATTTTTGTTTTCTTCAGATAAACACCCGGAAGCGGAATCGCTGAATAATATCATAGTTCTATTTTTATTTTTTTGAGGAACCATCGTACTGTGTTTCATAGTGGCTGCACCAATTTACATTCCCACCAGTAGTATACAAGTTCCCCTTTCACCACATTCTTTCAAACACTTATTATTTCTTGTCCTTTTGATAATAGCCATTCTAATAGGTGTGACACGATATCTCCTTGTGGTTTGATTTGCATTTTTTCTGATAATTAGTGAGATTGAATGTCTTTTCATGTGCCTGTTGTCCATCTTTATGGCTTCTTTGGAAAAATATCTAATTAGATACTCTGCCAATTTTTTAATAAGGCTTTTTGTTTTGTTTTGTTTTGTTTTTGGTTATTGAGTTGTTTGAGGTTTTGTGTGTGTTTTTTGGGAGGGCATTAACCCCTTATTAGATACATAGTTTGCAAATATTTCTCCCAGTATTAGATTGCTTTTTTATTTTATTGATGGTTTCCTTTGCTGTGCAGAAGCTTTTTAGTTTGATGTAGTCTCATTGTTTATTTTTGCTTTTGGAGTGAGATCCAAAAATCCAGTGCCAACACTGATGTCAAAGAGCTTATTGTCTGTGTTTTCTTCTAGTAGTTTTATAGTTTTAGGTTTTACACTCAAGTGTTCAATCAATTTTTAGTTATTTTTTCTGTATGATATGAAGTAGTGGTCTAGTTTCATTCTTTGGCAAGTGGCTGGTTAGTTTTCCCAACACAATTTATTGAAGGTACTGTTCTATACCCATTGCTTATTCTTGGTTCCTTTTTTATAAATTAATTGAATGTATATGTGTGGGTTTATTTCTTCTGTTCCATTGATCCATGTGTCTGTTTTTCTAACAATACCGTACTGTTTTAATTAGTATAGCTTTGTAGTATGGTTGGAAATCAGGGGGCATTATACCTCCAGCTTTGTTTGTCTTTCTTAGAATTCCTTTAGCTATTCAGGATCTTTTCTGGCTCCATATAAATTTTAGAATTGTTTTCTTCTGTTTCTGTGAAGAATGCCATTGTAATTTAGATAATGATTGTTAATCACTACAAAACTTTGGGAAGTATGGACATTTTAACAATATTAATAGTTCTAATTTATGAGCGCAGAATACCTTCCATTTGTGTCTTCAATTTCTTTCATCAATGTCTTATATTAATAATAGTTATCAGATTTTTCACCTCCGTAGGTAGATTTATTCCAAGGTGTTTTGTTCATTTTGATGTAATGATAAATGGGATTGATTTCTTAATTTCTCTTTCTGATAGTTCATTATTAATGTATAGAAAAATAACTGATTTTTGTGTACTGATTTTGTATCCTGCAACTTTATTGAATATTTTTATTCTAGTGGGTTTTTTTTTCTTTTTTTTTTTTTGGTGGACTCTTTAGGTTTTTCTATATAAAATATCATGTCATCTGCAAATAGAGATAGTTTTCTTCTTTTCTGATTTGATGACTTTTACTTCTTTTCTTGCTTAATTGCTCAGACTAGCACTTCTAATACTGCATTAAATAAAAGGGTATCCTTGTCTTGTTCTTGATTTTAGAGGAAACGGTTCTAGCTTTTCACTATTAAGTGTGATATCAGCTGTGGCCTTGTTCTGTATGGCTATTATTATGTTGAGGTACATTTCCTCTATGCCCACTTCATTGAGAGTTTTTTTTTTTAATCATAAATGAATATTGAATTTTGTCAAATGCTTTTTCTGCATCTACTGAGATTATCATATGATTTTTCTTCATTTTGTTAATATGGTGTATCACATGGATTGATTTGTGAACATTGAACTATCCTTGCATTTCTGAAATAAATCCCACTTGATCATGGTGTATGATCCTTTTAATGTATTGTTGAATTCTGTTTGTTAATATTTTGTTTAGAGTTTTTACTTCTATATTCATTGGGGATATTGACCTATTATTTTCTTTTTTCTTTCTTTCTTTTTTTTTCTTTTTCTTTTTTTTTTTTTTTTGTGTTGTCCTTGTTTGGTTTTGAAATTAAGGTAATGCTGGTCTTATAAAATGAGTTTGGAAGCATTCCCTTCACTTTCACTTTTTGGAAGAGTTTGGTAGAAATCACCAGTGAAGCTGTCTAATCCAGACTTTTGTTTGTTGGGAGGATTTTCATTACCGATTCAGTGTCCTTACTAGTAATTGTTTTATTCAGATTTTGTATTTCTTTATGATTCAGTTTTGGAAAACTGTATGTTTCTGGGAATTTATCCATTATTTTTAGGTATCCAGTTAGTTGCTGTGTAATTGTCCATAGTAGTCTCTTATGATTCTTTATATTTCTGTGCTATCAGTTATAACTTCTCTTTAATTTTTGATTTTATTTATTTGAGCTCTCTCTCTCTCTCTCTCTCTCTCTCTCTCTCTCTCTCTCTCTCTCATACACACACACAAACACACACAGACACACACACACACACACACTTTTTTTCTTGGTGAGTCTAGGTAAAGTTTTGTCAATTTTGTCTATTTTTTCAAAGAACACACTCTTAATGTCATTGACCTTTTCTATTGTTCTTTTAGTTTCTAGTTCATTTATTTTCAGTCTGCCTTTATAATTTCCTTCCTCCTACTAACTTTGGCCTTCATTTGTCCTTTTTCTAGTTTCTTTAGGTATAAAGTTAGATTCTTTACTTGAGTTTTATTGCTGTTTCTTGGGGTAGGTCTATATCACAGTGAACATTTTTAGAAATGCTTTGCTGCATCTTATAGATTTTGGTTTGTATTTCTATTTTCATTTGTTTCAGTGTATTTTTTAAATTTTTCTCTTTGATTTCTTTGTTGACCCATTGGTTGTTCAGTAGCATGTTGTTTAATTTCCACATTTTTGTGACTTTTCCAGTTTTCCTCTTATAATTGATTTTTAGTTTCATACTTTTGTGATTGGAAAAGATGCTCAATATGATTTTAATCTTCTTAAATTTATTGAGACTTGTTTTGTAATCTTACATGTGATCTATCCTGGAGAATGTTCTATGTGTCCCTGAAAAGAATGTATATTCTGCCTGTGGAGGGAAAGTTTTGTACATAATTATTAAATGTATATGATGTAGTGTGTTGTTTTCAGCTGATGTTTCCTTATTGATTTTCTGACTGGATGATATATCCATTGATGTAAGTGGGGTATTAAAGTCTCCTATTATTATTGTGATGCTGTCAAGTTTTCCATTTAGGTCCATTAATATTTTGGTGCTCTTATGTTGGGTACATGCATATTTATAAATGTTATATCTTGTCATTGAATTGGCCCCCTTTGCATTGCCTTTTTTGGTCTTTTGTTACAGTTTTGTTTTAAGGTCTATTTTATCTAATCTAAGTATAGCTACCTTAGTTTTCTTTTCCATTCCATTTGCATGGAATATGTTTTTCCATCACTTCACTGTCACTTTATGTTAGTCTCTCTCTAGATAAGAAGTGAGTCTCTTGTAGGCAACATATAGATGAGTCCTGTTTTTCAGCCATTCAGCCACTCTATGTCTTTTGATTGGATAATTTAGCCCATTTACATTTATTTATTTTCAAATCCAGAAGTTTGTCTTTTATTCTGTTTTCTATCAGTAGTTATGTCTAAATGCTTTGCTTGGTATAGGCGAACACAGGCTAATCCACCATCTTGGACCTTTTCTCTAGTCCATTTACATTTAAAGTAATGGCCAATATTTATGTACTTGTTGTCACTGTTAAATTTTTTTGGCTGTTTTAGTAGTTCTTCTGTGTTCCTTTCTTCTCTTGCTCTCATCCCTTGTGGTTTGATGGCTTTCTTTAGTGTTATGTTTAGATTCCTTTCTCATTATGTTTTGTATATCTACTGTAGGTTTTCCTTTGTGGTTACCTTGAGGCTCACATATAACAAACTACATATGTAGCAATCTATTTTAAATTGACAACAACTTAAGTTTGAATGCATTCTAAGAACTCTACATTTTTACTCCTTCCCCCCATGTTTTATGTTTTTAATATAATATTTTACATCTCTTTATTTTGTATATGCCTTAAATAGTTATTACATAGTTAATTTTACTACTTTTGTCTTTAAACATTCATAGTACTTTTTTAAGTGGTTAGTCCATTACCTTTACTATATATTTGCCTTTACAAATGAGATTTTTTATTTTCATATGTTTTCTTTTTACTAGTTATTTTTACTAGTTATTGACATTTCTTGTAAGGTCAGTTAACTTCTTTAGCTTTTGCTGGTCTGGAAAACTATTTTTCCATCAGTTCTGAATGATAATCTAGCCCTGTAGAGTATTCTTGGTTGGAAGATCTTTTCCCCTTCCAGCACTTTGAATATATTATGCCACTCCCTTCTGCCCTGCCAAGTTTCTGCTGAAAAATTAGCTAATAGTTTAATTGGGGTTCCCTTGTATGTAACAAATTGTTTTTCTCTGCTGCTTTTAAGATTCATTCTTTATCTTTAATTTTTGACACTTCAATCATAATGTGCATTGGTGTGTTTCTCTTTGGGTTCCCCTTTTGGGGAATTCTCTATGCTTGTTGGATCTGGATGTCGGTTTCCTAATCCAGGTTAGGGAAGTTGTTAGCCATTATTTCTTCAAATAAAATTTCTGCCTCTTTTTCTCTTCTTCTTCTGGGTCCCCTATTATGTAAATGTTACCCTGCTTAATGATATACCATAGGTTCCTAAGCTAGCGTCATTTTTCAAATGAGGTTTTCTTTTTGCTGCTCTGTGAGTCTCACTGGCCTGTCTTTGAGGTGGATGACTCATTCTGCTTCATCTAGTCTGCTGTTGAACCCTTCTAGTGTATTTTTCAGTAGAGTTATTGTATTCTTCAGTTCTGTGACTTCTGTTTGGTGATTTCTTATATTTGGTATCTCTTTGCTGATGTTTTCACTGTGTTCATCCATTCTTCTGAGTTTGGTGAGCATTTTTATGACCATTACTTTGAAGTCTTTATGAGGTAGATTACCAATCTCCCTTTCATTTCAGGTCTTTTTCTCAGGTTTTTGTCAGTTCATCTGGTACATATTCCTTTGTTTTCTCATTTTGTTTCATCCTCTGTGTTTGTTTTTATGTATTAGGCAAAACATCTACCTCTCCCAGGCTTGAAGGAGTGGACTTGTGTAGGAGATGAACCATATTATTCAACCTACCCCTAGCTCTTGCTTCTCACTCGAGCCTTTGTGATTATCTAAGTAGCCTCATTTAATCTTTTCTAAAAATATTTAAAAAATTTTAAATAATAGCTGACATTCAATATTATATTAGTTTCAGGTATACAACATAGTAATTAGACATTTACATAACTTACAAAGTGATCACCCCAATAAGTCAAGTACCCACCTGACACCATACATAGTTATTACAATATTATTGACTATATTCCCTATGCTGTACTTACATCTCAGTGACTGGCTTCATAACTGGCAATTTGAACTTCTTAATCCTTTCACCTTTTTTACCCATCCCTCTAATCCCCTCCCATCTGGTGACTATCAGTTTGTTCTCTGTATGTATTAGTTTGTTTCTGTTTTGTTTATATTGTTCTTTAAATTCCACATATAAGTGAAATCATATGGTATTTGTCTTTCTCTATTTGACTTATTTCAGTTAGTATAATACCCTCTAGGTCCATCCATGTTGTTGCAGATGGCAAGATTTCATTAGTTTTTATGACTAAGTAATATTTCATTACACCTTTTCTTTACCCATTTATCTATCGGAGGACACTTAGGTTGCTTCCACATCATGGCTATTGTAAATAATACTGCAATGAACAGAACAGAGGGGTGCATATATCTTTTCAAATTGGTATTTGGGATTTTTTTGAGTAAATAGTCAGAAGAGGAATTGCTTGGTCATATGGTAGTCCTATTTTTAATTTTTTGAGAAACCTCCATACTGTTTTCCACAGTGTCTGCACCAATTTACAATCCCACCAATAGTGCACAAGGGTTCTCTTTTCTCCACATCCTTGCCAACACTTGCTCTTTGTTTCTTTATTGATGATAGCCATTATGACAGGTGTGAGGTGATACCTCATTGTAATTTTAATTTGCATTTCCTTGATGATTAGTGAGGTTGAGCATCTTTTCATATGTATATTGGCCATCCATATGTCCTCTTTGGAGAAATGTCTATTCAGGTCCTCTTCCCATATTTTTAATCAGATTGTTTGTTTTTTTCTTGGTGTTAAGTTCTATGAGTTCATTATTTATTTTGGATATTAACTCTTTATCAGAGGTATTATTGACATTATTCTTAACAGTTCCCACTTGTTGAGGGTACGCAAAGACCAGTGGTCCAAAAGAAATGATCTCAGTCAGCGGTTATTTTCAGGCTGACTGGAAGCCAGATCCTCAGGCAGCAGCTTTTAAAATATGCTAATGTATACAGTTCTGTGCATCCACAATTGTAAACTCTGATGACCTGCAGACCAGGAGAAATGGAGGTGTTCCCTGGGTGACAGTGACTTTAGCCTCTAGAAGTATGGCAAGCCTGAAGCCTATTCCTCAGGTTGAAGCTCCAGGACAAGTATTAATAAATGGGCCTTTTAACAGGCAGACTGCAGGTACGTTTCAGTCTGCTATCTATGCAGTGCCCTGGGAGTGGTACCTTGCCCAGAACTGTCTGATTGTTACAGATCCTTGGGGCCCAGGAATACAAGCCCCTCTGGCCACAAGACCCAGGTGACCAAGGGGTGTCGCCTGTGTGAACTACACTTATCCATCTGCTTTACGAATGCAGAGGAAGAGTGCTGGGGGCAGACACAACTGTAGCTTTAGTGATGCAGGAGAAGAGCACTGGAGGTGGGGAATGCCTGTGGCTTTAGTGAGGCTGTGTTGTCCTGGAGCTTCAACCTGAGAAATAGGCTTCAGGCTTGCCATACTTCTAGCGGCTAAAGTCACTGTCACCCAGGGAACACCTCCATTTCTCCTGGTCTACAGGTCATCAGAGTTTGCAATTGTGGATCCACCTGTACTAGCAATGTAGACGAGAGTGCAAAAGTGGCACTCTCAGTGCCTCTGTCACCGAGGAAAGTCCCAACTGGTCCCTGCCCCCTCTAATAGATGCTTTAAGATTAGTAAATGAATCTTCCTTACATATAACATAGGCCCCTTTCAAATTGCTGCCTTTCTACTACCTCATTTCCCCCCAAATAAGACCAGGTCTTATATTAAGGTTTGTTCCAAAAGATGCATTTGGGCTTATGTTTAGGGGATGTCATCCTGAAAAATCATGCTAGGGCTTATTTTCCAGATAGGTCTTATTTTCGGGGAAACACAGTATGTCCTGTGATGAGTAAGTCCACATGAAAGCCCTTAAGAAGAGTAAAACAGGTCTCTATAGCCCTCCAGATCCCTAGGACATGAGCCTTGTTGGTTTCCGAAGCCAGACTTTTGGGGGGCATCATCTCTTTGGTGCAGGTCCCAAGGTTTGGATAAATGGATACAAAATGGATAAAGATCTACAGTATATAATAGATTTATACATATACAATGAAATATTATTCAGTCATAATAAAAGGAAATCCTGCCTTTTGTGACAACATGGATGAACCTTGTGAGCATTATGCTACATGAAATAAGTCAGACACAGAAAGAAATATACTGTATGATCTCACTTATATGTGGAATCTAAATAAGCAGAACTCATAGAAACAAAGATTGCTAGTTGCCAGAGGCTGGTGGATGGGAGAAATGAGATGTTTGTTGGTCAAAGGGTAAAAACTTCCAGTTATTATAAGATGAATGAGTTCTGAGGGCCTAATATACAGCATTGTGACTATAGTTAATAACACTCTGTTGTATACTTGAAAGATACTAAGAGAGTAAATCTTAAACATTGTCAACACACACACACACGATGATGACTATATGAGATGGATGTGTTAACTAACTTTATTGTGGTAATCATTTCTTAGTATATAAAAGTGTGTATATAAAATCATCCCATTGTACACTATAAACTTACACAATGATATATATCAATTATATCTCAAAGCTGGGGAGGAGGCAATCTATCCAGTAGAGCCTAGAGTATCATTGGGTTTTTGTGAGATCTATTTTACTTTTTGAGTGTGTGAATGGGTGGATTGGGGGATGGAGAGTGTATCCTTTGTGGAGGATGGAAGGAAGTAGAAGGACTAGGGTTTTTTAATGGAATTAAAATATTTGTCCTTAACTTGTGGATTTAGGGATGGCAGGAAGTTCTTAAGACTCTTTGATATATCTTATTTTTCTCACCTGATTAATAAAAAGTATATTTATGATCTCTTAACCATCCAACTAAATTTCATCATTTTGCCTCCCCATTGTCCTCTGGCCATCCATCCATCCAACCATTCATCCATCCATCCATCCATCTTTCCTTCCATATTTATTGACTGCCTTTGAGTACCAGACACTCTGCAATGCGTATAAGGCCTCTGTTTATGGAGCTTAGATTTTGCTCTATCTGTGCTCCTTGGGTTCATATAGGGAAATTAAGGAAAATACTATCCAAAGATAGTAACAGTGGGCAATTTTAAATTGTAGTAAGTGTTCTGAGAAAGAGACCTGTTTAATCTGGAAAGAGTTAGCAATAGATAAGCACCTGTTAGTTAGTTTAATAATCATGATTGTTTTCTGCACCCTATTTTATCAGTTCTAATAGCAGTGTCAGGTTGACTTCAGGTGCAGGATATAGATAGCAGACACAATCCTTTAAATATCCCAAAGGATACAAGATTGCTTTAGCTGTGAGTCTTGTGTTAAAAATAAAAGAAACCATGCAGACAATCCTTACTCTGAAACTTTAATAAACCAGGGAATTTTGTTTGCCAGACTATCATTCTTCTATGAATAAGAACATGAAGTATTATGGGGCAAATATTCATGTTCACTTACAAATATCATCAAGACTTCAGGTAACTGACAAATGACTGCATGATACTTAGAGAAATGTTATAAAGGCATTATATATATTTTTAAAATGTCTTTCCTGTTTCTCTTTGTGCTCCCAAAAATATAGCTCCATCACTTTGCTTCTGAGCTACATTTATAGCTGTATTACTAAATACCTGATTTTTATTTTGGAGTAGATCCAATGTAAATATCCACATTAATGCAACACATGCAAAGGTCAGAAGGTCCAAAGCGCGGGTCCCCCAGCAACTGACCTTTGTTTCTCTGGAGCTTGGCAGTATTTGCTTTCATTTTGTATTAGCAAAACTTTCTATTTAATGATGTATGACATGGAACAGTTGTTATAAGAAATATTGTTTAGGAATGTCTTATTTACATTAGAGAAACTTCAATTTTGATGTTATAAAAGTTTAGAGGCTATTTTGTACTTCTCATATTCTTGAAAAATAAAGGCAACCATGAGAAAGTAAAGGTGAACACTTCTTGTTTCTCTAAACAACCATCTAACAATAATTCATTTAGCTGTAAAAATATCTTGAAACAATCAACTAATTTTGATTATGTTTATAGTTGTTTCTTTGAGTATATAATAGCTGGGTAATTTTGAGCAAACTGAAATGTAGGAAAATACTTTATTATAAATGAGATATTTTTGTGTACGTGTTTATAAATGGAATCATTTATAAAATTTGAAACCAACAGAAACCACACTCATATTCACTATCTTCTTTCTGTGGAAATGGAAGAATTGTTTCCATTACTGTCAAAAGTCAACGCATCCATCATGGTTTGGATCTTATTTCCTCTTAAGGGCTTTGGTCCTCCCATTTTCTGTCATTCCTGAATCATCTGCTTCTCCTTCTCCAACAGATTATTCCCCTCAACATACACACATCCTCTTGTATCTCCCCGACCCTCTGTCCCTCTGGAGTTACCACTGTATTTTCTGTATGCACTGTCTCTATGTCTTCATCTCTTTATCCCACTCCAATGGGTCTTCTGTTCCTTTACGTCACTATGGCTGCTGTTTCAAAGGCCATTAAGGCTTGCTTCCATGCTGCCAAATGTCATGGTTACTTCTTGAGCTCAGTTTATTCAGTCCCTAAGTGACAGTGAAAACTCTGAACTCAGTCAAGCATCTCTTTCTTCTGAAGAAACCTTTTTTCTTTCAGTGCCTATGATACCACACTCTCCTTCCTGGCTCCTCCTTCTAATGATCCTTAGAAATCCTTCCTAAACCCTTCTTCTTCTGATTCACCTGTAAAATTTGGAGTATACCAGGTCTTGGTCTTCCCTGTTTGTATTCTTACCCTGACTTCAGGTTACCAGATTTAGGAAATAAAAATGCAGGATGTCCAGTTAAACTTGAATGTCAGATAATGTTTTCTTGTATAAGTATGCTTTGTGTAATACACACACATGTATACAGATCTATTGATCTGTGTATCATCTGTCTATCTCATAAACTATTGGATGTACTTTAGTATATGTTCTATGCATATTTGGAAAATATTTATACTAAAAAAAATGTTCCTTGTATCTGAAATTCAAATTTAACTAGTGTGTCACATTTCATTTGTAACCTTATGAAGGGTAAGCTTACTAGTTACTTGCTATTAAATACTACCTGTATGCCCCAGAATTTACCATCCCTAAGCTCTAGTTTTGTGCTCCCAAAATATCTTGGATATCTGCCTCCTCAAACTTAATATGTCCAAAAGAGTATCATTGATGTTTTTTTGTTTGTTTGATTGATTTGGGGTGTGGGTGTTACTGAGTTTTTCTTCTTCTTCTTCTTTTTTTTTTACCATCCTCTCATTAAATTTTTGGACAAGTCCCAAGGTTTATATATTCAAAACATATCACAAGTATGTGTACTTTTCTTGATCTCCACTGATACCTTCCTAGATCAAAGCATCATGATGAGTTACCTGAACTGTGACCCCAGCTTCCTAACTATTCCTCCTGCTTCTACTGCATCTACTCCCCATAACTCTTTATCCATGCAGAAACACTTTTTAAAGAGACCTTTAAATAATGTCAATCAGATCATGTCATTTGCCCCAGTGTTCCAAAGCTCCCTCTACTTTCACTTTCCAATGGCTTCTCATTGCACTTTGAATAAAACCAAATTCCTTACCACAGCCAACAGGCATTTATGATCTGACTTTTGCCAATACCACTTTCTGACTCATGATTACCTACTCCAGTCATATGGACTCCTTTCTATTTCACTATCTTTCTACTTTTATTCTTTTTTTCCCCCAACAGTATACTTTCCCCTCCCTTTTCTCATGGCTTGTTCCTTTGGCTAATATCTTTCTCACTATCCTACCTAATATTACTTTATAATTTCAATCCTTCCATCACTATCAATCACATGACTCCTTTTTTTTTTTTTTTTAAAACAGCACTGATCAATACTTGAAATTGTCACATTGGTGTTTTTAGGTATTCATTTATTTATTTTTTTTCTCTCCTGGGACATAAACTTCCTGAGGAGAGGGACCTTGTTTCTTTTGTTAATTATTTTATCTATAACTCTAAGAAATGTTTGTTGACATTTGAATCAGTGGTTTGCTAAAGTAGATTTGAGCCGTAATATACCATGAAAATTCCAGCATATTACCCTTCCTTGGATTTGAAAATAGATATAGCATGAAAACATTTCCACTGCTTTTTTTCCCACTGCACTTATGCGGTGATGTTGAGTTAGAACTGTTGGTGAGAAAACAACAATCAGCACCAATGAAAGCACTGAAATGGTTTCATTTGCTGGTATGAGTTGGCTCTATCCCCAGGGAGAAGCTTGACATATTATAGCCAGTCAGGATCCTGCAATGAATTGTCTTTCAAAGTCAAATTTCAGCCTGTCAAGAGGTGGAGAAAATGATCTGTGACCTGAAGAGATGGTAGATTAATATTTCTGAAACCCTGTGCACTAAACCCCCTGTAGCTACTCGTTTGTTCCACTATTAAGACCTCCCTCCCTCTGGTATAGGAAATGCTTTGCAGGAAACAGCATCTTTGCTTTGTACATAGACATTTCCCCTGCCCCGAGATGGGGTTTCCCAGTGAGGTGTAACGTTCATTAGCCCCTTTGGACAATGCAGTTGCTGAAACAGACTTGTGTCTTTATCTCGAAGCTGCATTTTAGACTCAGAATGCACTGGATGTCTGAGGAAAGCTGTGATGTATGAAACAGAAAGAAGATTGATTTTCCACAAGGTACCTTGCACCTGGAGTAATGAGAGTGGCAAATTACTTGCTCACTGAGCAAACATGACAGGAATGTCATAGAGCGAATTTATATTTATGCAAACACACTGGGGTTACGTAGGTGGGAATTCCACAAAGTCACCTTATCTCTTGAAGACATCCCTCAAAATCACCACCTTGTACTGGGAAGGCTATGTTCAGCCAAAGCTGCATAATAGCTGCTTAAAAAACAAATACTTCTAATGAATAATGTAATGTTCATGGTACAGTAAGAAATAGGATAAATTGTGGTGCCATTTTAAAATGAGAGTCTTCAACTCACAGGCTATTTGTGGTGTTCATCTTGGATTTTGTGGCAGTAGAACATAAAATATCTACTTTAATAGAGTAAAAGAAATGGAGTGATTTATCCTAGTCATTGTAGGCCTTTAGAACCTCTCATTTGGTAATGGAAAAAAAAAAAAATCAGTGGTTGATGGGGAAGCAGATAATTTTTCTCTGTTTAAGCAGTCCAATGCATAGAGCACACACAAGCTTCTCAGAACATGTGGGGCAGACAAAAGAATTTTAAGTCTTTCAGCGACAGAAGGAAGTGGTGGTAATATTCGGTTAAAACATTTCAAGATTTCCAACTTAACGGTTTACACAATTTACTCTAAAAAGTACTGCTGATGCTTTTAGCTGTAAGCTATTAAAAAAACATTAAAATGATAATTTGGTTTTGTTAATGAGCTTTAAAAGTCTGCTGATTTTAGCAAGTAGTTCTGGATTTAGAAATTTTTTTTTCCTGTTTGACACTCATTTGTGAATCTTTCATTATTTATTGTTTGAGACCCTGGTTTGTGCTTGGCATTAATGTTAAATGTTAAGGTACAACAGAGATCAAAGGAATTGTCCAGATTCTCAAGCAACTCATTCCTAATAACCCAGATTATAATATAAAATAAATCCAGAGAAAGTGAACCTTGTTAAGCCTCGTTGTAGGGACTGTGCCATGATGAACAAGGTAGAACACAACATTCTAAGGAGGTATTTATGTGCTTTTGCCCCCACTAGTCCCCAGAACATGGATTAGAATAGTCAGTGGGGTCCAGTTAGTCTAGATAGTCATAAACAACAAATGGTAACATCCTTTCACTTGGTACCTTATGGAAAAACAGAATGTATATATATATATGTTTTCTATTTTATTTGGGGTAGCTACTAGGTTGGTGCAAACATAATTGCGGTTTGAAAGGTTAAAATTAATTGCAAAAACCACAATTATCTTTGCACAAACCTAATAATTTAATAATGAGCAACTCCTGTTAAGTAGATTCCAGCATTAGCTCCACCTTTAACAGACAAGGAGATGAGTGGAGAGTGAGATGAAATAACTTGGCCAAGGTCACACAGGTAGTGAGTAGGAGAAGCTGATCTGCTGTATAGCCTCCAAAGACCCCGGGGAGTTTAACCTCCACTGGGGAGGGAGAGCATCAGAGGAGCTTTGGTTGAAAATAACTGAATCTGCATTTGAAATAAGAAATATTCTCTAAAATGTAGTACGTGACTAAAGAAGACATGTTTCTGTACAACTACAAATGGTATAGAGTGGAACTCGGGGATTTATCTCTAGCACCTAGTGACTCAGAACCTGGTAATCCCTACACCTTAGTCGACTGAAATTCCCTTCCTTTTCTGTGTCCACACTAGTCTTGCCTCATACCAGTGTGTGTTGGATTGTTGCATTCTTACTGGGGGCCCCTAATTTTTATACTGAGTCTTTTCTATCCATTTGGTCTTTTAAAGTACAGTCTCTCACTGAATTTCTAAGAAAGATTGCATCCCTTAAAAGCTTTGCAAAATTTGAGTTATTATATGTACTTGTTATGCTTACTTTGCCTGCTTTCTCTGTTTGTAGGAGGATGTAGCTATGATTGCTTCCTTCTGATTTGAGTGATCTTTTCTAAGTGGTGTGTTCCTCTTTAGGCTGCAGTTAAGATTTGAATTTACTTTTGGTGGGAAGAGTCCTGATTGGAGCTAGAGCTAATGACAAATGACCCATTCGTCAGAAACATGGACTGCTTAGGGATATTCTAGTTTCATTATTTCATCTTCCTATTGTGTGGGCTACACTAATAATAGAAATTAGCTAACACTTAACTGTTTTCTATACATCAGGCACCCTTCTAACTACTTAATATGTCTTAACTAATTTAAGAATAAAGCTAACCCTACTAGGTAGGAGACATTATTTTCAGCATTTAACAGATAAAGAACTTTGCACAGGTAGTAAGTTGTTATGGCAGAACTGGTGCTCCAAACTCCCTGCTAAACAGTTACTGGTATATAGGAGGCAAATGCAACTTGTCTTGGAGGAGGTGAAAGAAGTCTTTGTGGAAAAGTTAGCGGTTGATTTCAACATTGCACTGATTTTTCTATTTGATCTTCTCTATGATTCTTCTCATTATTTGTTAGGTAGGGTAACCTGTATCTAATTATGGGGCATTTATTATGAGTGAGGCCCTACTGTAAGTGCTTGATATGTATTAACATATTTAACAATCATCACAACTCTTTGAGAAAGACATCATTTTTTTCCCCATTTCATATTTGAAGAAATTGAGGCACTTGTCAATTTTGTCCAAAGTTGGTAAATGTCAAAGCTAGGGTTTGAATGCAGGAAGTCTGGCTCCTGAGGTATATACCCGCTATTCAGTATTGCCGTTACACTGTCAATGTCAAATGAGGTGGTCATAATTATAGCTGCATAATGCCCACTACCATACCACTTCATGAACTACACTACTTTATCTTTTGATATTTATTTTATGCTTTCTTTTTCTTTTTAATTTATTGGGGTGAAAATTGTTAGTAAAATTACATAGATTTCAGGTGTACAATTCCATATTACATCATCTATAAATCCCATTGTGTGTTCACCACCCAGAGTCAGGTCTCCTTCCATCACCATATATTTGATCCCCCTTACCCTCATCTCCCACCCCCCACCCCCCTTATCCTCTGGTAACCACTAAACTGTTGTCTTTTGATATTTTAGGTGCCATCATGAGCTAACAATATAAAACAACAAAAGTCAAGAACTAATCTTTTTTTCCTGTACATTTCTGTTCATTAGATTGTGAGCCCTGAGCGATCCATACCAGCAAGTTGATACAGAGAGGGACAGTTGGGACCCAGAACTTGACCTTGCTACTATTAAGGTCTGCTGATGAGGTCAGGCCCACCTGGGGTCTTGAGGGAAGGTCCATTCTGGTTCATGAGACATGGAATCTAGGCAATGAGGCAAGAGTAATACAAGCCAGAGAATTTTTGTGGATGGCAGGAGAAATACGTGAGCGATCAGTGTCAGGATAGACTGTCAGGAGGTAGTAAGATTTAGGGCTGAATTTCAGGGACAGCACTCCAGGTATGTGTGTTGGGGGTGTGGGAGGCTAGAGCAAAGTGAAGTTTTTTCCAGTGGCCCAGAAGGAGTCAGGCCTGGGAAAATGGTAGAAGCTCAGGTTCCAGAACTGGGGCACCATGAGAGAGCCAGACTGACAAATATGATGTAAGTCCCATGGTATTGGGCCAGATTTCCTTAAAATTAGTATTCCAACTGCTATGGCTGATCCTAATTACTGGAGGGAGGTCTGAGCCTAAAGGATGGGGAGGCTTTGGAAAAATGCTTTCTCTTTTCTCAGAAGGAAGCCTAAACCATATCCTCTGTCAAATATTAACCAGGTATTTGTCATCACTCTGGGGGTTATTTCTAGATTTAGGTGCATTCCATTGGTTGTACTTACTAGGTTCCTGATTGATTCTTGAGGTAGAGTGAAGACAGTATCCCTGGACGTACTGTGTGCCTCACACAGGAATAAGAATTCTGAAAGGAGAGAAGAACAATTTATATCAATAGTGTTAGCCTTTGTCAGAAAATGGGAAGTAAACCTGTTTAGACACGGCATAGCATCAGTGACCAAGTCACTGGCATGGATGGAGGAGAAGAGGGATGCCTGTAAACCCAAATAGTTCTTATTCTTTATACTTTATAAAAGAAAGAGTTAATAAAGAATCAGGCAAAGGTGAACTGAGGTGGAGGACACATGCTCCGTCGATAATTCACAAACTGGATAATGTCCCTAAGTAGACTAAAACTTAATTTTGTTACCACCTACATTTGATGTTTGTACAGTGTAGTGTCAGCAGATGGTGTCAGGAGTTCTGTGAACTTGATTATTTTTATACAATTCTCAGTACAGGAAGAGTAGAACTAAAGAAGAGGAATAAAGGAACAACGCCACCCTGCACTCTGCAAAATGGCAAATAATGTGAAAGCCGGGATCTCTTTTTCTACTGGTGTTCATCTGGTGCATAACACTGTGTCCACAAATATTGCTGTAGGATGATGTGGTACAAGGAACAAGGAATGTTAACCAGAGAATCTGGGTATAGATCCAAAAGCCATCATTTATGTGTGTGACCCTATCGGGTGAGGCACTTCACCTCCCTGAGCCTCAGTTTTCTTGTTGTTAGAATACATTCTTCCAGACTTAACTCATTACTCTATCCCATAGACTTTAGGATGAAGCCAAATGAGACCACTTGCTTTTCCTACTCCTTGCATGTTCCCAATTCCATGTCTTTCCCCAGACTGTTTCTTTGACTTGGCGTGCCTTTCTTATCATCTGTGCTTGTTAAACTCTTACCCATGCTTCAAGGTGTAAAGAGATTGTTTCGTACTTCAGACCCTGGTTCAATACGTACTGAGGATGTTCTTAGTGTCAGAAGCAGTGAGGCTGTTTTACATATATTATCCAGTGCAACTACCAAGATTGTGCAATAACTGATATTCAGGTAAATCTGCTTATTCTATCCTGAGTTTTTTTCAAAAGGATTTGAGAAGGCCAGAAGATCGGTAGTGTTTTATTTTATTTTTTTACTTTATAGATAGGGAAGCTAGGTTGAAACAATTGGCTTTAGTTCCTATAACCAGACTTGGGTTAGATTCTAAATTCAAACTAAATTCTATCTAACTCAGAATTTTAACTACTGGTCTGGTACTTTGTCCTATTTGTCAAAATTTTATGAAGATACATTTGACTCTCTAAGTTTGGTCTGTCTCTGTAAAGTACTATAATCCTTTGATACTCCATGCATCATTTCTTTCTTTCTTTTTTTTAAATTTACTTTTGAAATTTATTGGGGTGACAATTGTTAGTAAAATTACATAGATTTCAGGTGTACAATTCTGTATTACATCATCTATAAATCCCATTGTGTGTTCACCACCCAGAGTCAGTTCTCCTTCCATCACCATATATTTGATCCCCCTTACCCTCATCTCCCACCCCCACCCCCCATCATTTCTTAATTACATGATATTATAAATCTTCTATTTCTTTAGTAAGTGTCCTCCTAAGGAAGCAAGGAATGGGCTTGCTGATCTTGGTATCACAATGCCAACCATAGGGCCATGCATAAAATAAACACTTAATAATAGTTATTTGGCAAATTGGTGCAGCCACTATGGAAAACAGTTTGGAAGTTCCTCAAAAAATTAAAAATCTAACTACCTTATGACCCAGCAATTCCTCTTCTAGGTACTTATCTGAAGAAAACAAAAACACTAATTCAAAAAAATACATGCATCCCTATGTTCATTGCAGCATTATTTACAATAGCTAAGATATGGAAGCAACCTAAGTGTCCATCAATACATGATTGGATAAAGAAGAAGTTTTATATATATATATATATATATATATATATATATATATATATATACACACACACACACACATATATATATACATATATATACATATATACATATATACACATATATATACATACATACATATATATATATATATGTATATATATGTATACACACACAATGGAATATTACTCAGCCATAAAAAATGCAATCTTACTATTTGGGACAACATGGATGTAACTAGACAGTATTACACTAAGTGAAATAAGTCAGAGAAAGACAGATACCATATGATGTCACTGATATGTGGAATCTAAAGAACAAAATAAACAAACAAGCAAAACAGAAATAGACACAGATACAGAGAACAAATGGTTGCCAAATGGGAGGGGGCTTGGGGAGTTGGGTGAAAAAGGTGAAGGGAGTAAAAAAGTACAAATTTGTAGTTACAAAACAGTCACAGAGATGTGAAGTACAGCATAGGGAATATAGTCAATAATATTGTGATAACTATGAATAGTGAAGGTGGGTACTAGACTAATTAGGGAGATCATTTTGTCAATTATACAAATGTCTAACCACTATGCTGTACACCTGAAGCTAATATAAAATAATATTATATGTCAACTGTAACTGAAAAATAAAATAAATGTAAAAATAACAAATGGGTGATGGGAGACCTGAAAAAAAATAATAGCTATTTGTGATGAATACTGGAACATGGTATTTTCCCAAGCCAAACTTTGTGTAAGCAGCAGCATTTTCCTTAAGTTTTTCTGATAGCAAGTGTGTCTGTGCTGACTATTTAATAATTACTATGTACTGATGACACATGTATAGTAAACAATACTTTGACTATGCAATTTCAGGCTGAGTGTCTTTCTGAATTTAATTAAGATATGCCATTATATTCTTTCCTTTATGGAAATTAATGGAAAACATGCAATACAGTATCACAAACTTATTTAACATCAATTTATTAGCTGAAAAGATGAATTATTTTGCTTACTGAGTTATCGTCAAAACTTACATTGAGAATTTACAACTTTAATTAGAATGTAGGCTCCACGTGTGTAGGGATCTTGCCTGTCATTTTCACAGCTGTATCACCAGTATTTAGAGTAGCATTCGCTGTTTAGTATTATTTGTTGAATGTTCAGTGAACCTGTAGTTTTCATTGGATGATGAAACTTTGACTCTTTAGATAATATATTATTAGGATTAAAACCTGTAAGACACTGTCATATAGGTTATCTCATTTGATCTGTACAACAACCCTGTGAGATATTTAAGGAGAATATCATTACCTTCATTTTACAAAACAATCAACTGAGGCTCTAAGAGATTAAATGACTCCAGAAATCATCTACCCAAGCAATAGCAGGTGACCAAGACTTGAATCCAAGCGTTCTTACCAAAAATTCAGCATTCTTTCTGTGTTTCTGTGTAGTTGGTAGAGGATCGAAACAGAATAGAATGCTGGTCAGGGCATCATGTTAGCACCTTTTTAAGACTAGAAAGTTATACGTAGTAAACTGAAGTGACTTTGGCATCTGAAAGATGGTACCACCCCGGAAGCAACGTTACTGAGTTTGGTGAAAGAGTCTGAATTTGAAGCAATTCTGAATGGTCCTTTGAGCCTTACACTAGGAGAAAAACTCAGTACAGACAGTTTATTCTCCATATACTTCCTTCGCCCCTTATTTTCCAGCTGGTCTGAACCATGTTATTTAAGGCTTCGGAGTTTTACCAAAGGCTTCTAAACATCCTTTTGTACTTGGCAGTTTTGTTCCTACCAGTTGAAAAGGACCAGCTGACTTCTTTGGTATTTTTATACCTTATGCTTTATTGTTTTCCTCCAGTGTTTTCCCCCCGATACCCCAATGCAGATGCTGTGATTGCTACTTCTGGCTCAAGACATCTGCTTTCCAGTAGGTCTTCTCTTTTTTTCATTCCCAGTTTTAATTTGTATGTGCCACTGCTAATGTAGAGAGCATCAGATCTTGTCCTTGCAAGAGTGAATACTCTGTATTTAGCCTCTGGATTCTCCCATGAAAGACAAACTTAGTTTTAAGTTTTATTTGTATACTAAACATCTTCAAATCTAAGGACCTTAAAATACTCTGAAAAGAAGTTATTTGATATAAAAGCACTTAATTGAAGCCCTTAAGTCTAGGCACAATTTTCAATTGGGGTTAAAAAGAAATACAGAGGAAATGATTAATTCATTTAAGGTAATTTCTGTCTTTGTATGCTCCCTTCCTGCTTTGTTTTTTCTGATCCATTCAAACAGCATTTACACAACCTATGGCTAGAAAGCACTGTCTCTTCCAAAACTACCCAGAAAAATCATGGGTACATACTGGCTGTCCACAGGCTGTATTTGGAATGCATAATGTTCTTAAAGTGGAATTAATTGCAAACATTTCAAAATTGAGAAATTTCAGATATGATTCTGAATTTCTGGCTTTTTATGAGAAATGGGAGAGTATGGCAGAACAGAGCTCACCTTTCCATGTGTCATCAATGGTCTGGAGGTGAATGGTTGCTGGTGATAAATTGGGGGATAAAATTGAGCCCACTTACTTACCTGTCTCCTCCTACTGGCCCCGTGAGAGACCTATAAACAGCTAGTAGCCTTTCTCTCTGTTTCTTTCTCTCCCTCTCTCTTTGTCCCTTTAGTATAATATCAACAAATAATTAGCTAAATTTATTTTCAGACATGTACATTTTGCCTCTTTTTGAGCGTTTCTTAAAAAATCCATGGTCAAGGTATCATTTTTTTATAAGCCCAGAAAAAAATATAGTAGGAATTATTTTAAAGCATTCTATTTTAAAGTATGAAAAATATAACATTACCATCATTATTTTCATTATCAAATTTTTAATGGAAAGAATTTTGGAGGCAGAAGACCTGGTTTTGAGTTCTGGATTTGCCACTTACTAACTTTGACCTTGAACAAGCCATTTAACTTCTCTGGGTTTTTCTCTTCATCTGTGCCCAGGGGGATGGTTATGTCTGCCAGCATCATGGTCATATGTATTAAATGTGATCATGGGTGTGAAAGTTCTTAGTACACCATATGGCACTATGCAAGGGAGAGATATTTTATGGAGAAGCAGAGCTTTAGCATCTGGTTTCTCAAGGAGCTTGGAATCTGGTTACAGAGGCAGGACTTAGGTATTACAAGATAAATGATAGTTGAAAGTATCCTTCTGCTTACAAAGGATGGAAGCATTGTGTTATCAGACATAAGAAAAAGTACCTGATTATGCAGTCAAACTTAAAACTCAAAATTAAAAAGACAAAATAGCCCTTCTTCCATTTACTAATTCATTTATTCCACAAGGATTTATTCTGCATTTACTCTGCGATGAAAAACATATTAAGTGCTGGAGGGAGATAAAGTATTAAAATAGAAAGCCTAGGCTCTTGCTCTTATAGAATTTGTATTCTAGTAGAGGAAGAGAGGAACATAAACAAGTAAACAAATAGATCATAATAATTTCAAATACTGTTAAGTTCCATGAAGAAAATAAATGTAGGTTATATGACAGAACTCCTGAGCAGAGCTGTTCCCGTTATGACTCTTGCCATGTTACCATTTTTTCTTTACTTTTTTTGGGATGAAATACACATAACAAATAAAACTGATCATTTTAACCGTTTTAAGTATTACAGTGGAATGTACATTCACAGTGTTGTGCAACCACAAACACTATCCATTTCCAGAACTTTTTCATTATCCCAAACAGAAACTCTATACCCATTAAACAATAACTCTCCATTTCTTCCTCCCCTCGGTTCCTAGTAACCTCCGTTCTATTTCCTGTCTCTATGAATTGGCCTATTCTAAATATCTCATAAGAGGAATAATATTTTTATTTTTGTGTCGGGCTTATTCTATGGTTTCAAGTTTCATCCATGTTGTAACATGTATCAGAATTTCACTTCTTTTTAAGGCTGAATAATATTACACATAAAATACATACCATGGTGTTTATCTATTCACAATAGTACCTGTTTTATGTGATTTGGTAATAAGCCTAATTTGTAGATTACTTTACAGAGCACCTTAATTGCCATGCGCATGGCAAGAAGAGTGTTAACTCAGGGATTATTGGTTAAATTGTCCCAAGACTGTGGTGCTATCTGACACAATTGTTTTGTGTAATATTCTATCTGATATGTCTTGAATTCTTGTTACCAACAGTGAAGTAAGAATATATAAATTGGGAAGAAATAAGATTTTCAGTAAATTTGAAATGACAATCGCTATAGTTTGGATCAGTCCTACCTACTCCCCTCATGTAATACTTTCCTTTTCTCAGGATGTTTTTGGAGCATTTTTCTAAAATGGGTTCAGCTAGTAAGCTTCTACCACCACCTTGGGGCATAATGTCACAATCTGGTAAATCTCACCATTGGGAAATTTCTTAAGATTGCATATTTAACCACTTGAGTGCTTCTTTGCGTACTGCTGGCAAATACCTGCTCTGTGACTGAGGAAATCAAATTCATCCATAAGGAAAGTATTAGGAGTGGAAAGAAACAGTTGATTGCAAAAAGAAGGTAGTGTTAGTGCATATAGCAGGTCCTGGAATAACATCTGTTCATTCAATTCGTTTCCTTATAACGTTGATGAGAAGCTGTAAGAACTTAACTTTTGTTTCTATCAATTAACCTATGATAGAATTGGTTTTGCTATACATCATTTAGCATAAAATTGCAGAACCTATTGACGATGATGTTAAATGGGGACCTACTGTATTTTGTGATGGACATTATTCAGGATAGGAATTCCCAGATACTGGAAAAAATAAAAAAAGTAAAATTTAAAAAGGAGCTGAAATTTTGTTGCAAAGGAGCAAGCAGAAAGTAATATATGAGTATTACAGAGCTTACTGTAGACTGAGGTTTATAGCACATAGTGGTTGCTGCTTTGATTCTTAATCAGTTGAGTTCTCAGTTGTATAAGCTATTAACTGAAACCTGAGTATGGCACTTTGCTATATTAAAAGCTGATAATGTCCTACTCTTGCTCAAAAGAAGCTCATTATATATGAAGTTATGTACAAATATTGGATGCATGCAAGGAGTGTGTATAAGATGTAGTTATAAAAATGCATGTGTCTCAAGATTACTGTCTCTTTCAGCATGCACTGTGAAGTTACCATGCGTGGAGCTTAATGCTGGTACATGGGGTTGTCCAAATGTCTTGCTTAAACTATTAGAGCAAAGTGCAGACTCTAGTGAACTTGATTTAGTAGCCTCTTCTTGAGCCTGTTTTTATTGGTTTCTTTTGAGGACGTGGGATGGTATACCTTTCAACACATAGCTGTCATTGTCTTCTTCAAGGTTTGTTTGCTGTTATAATTTTTGATGGTACAGTTGAAATGTGTTGATGTTGGTGCCTTTTGGGGGATGCTTATATGAGGGGGCGCCTTCAGAGACACAACTTTAGCCTTTCAGTTAACTTAGCTCTGAGAAGGTCCAGGGTGGAGGGGAGATCTATGTTGCAGTGGATTATTGGTAAAGGTGTATTTCTCTCCTGAATGTATGCTATTAACTAGTTAATTTTTCATGGCATATTGGCCAGACTGGATGACTGAATTCACAGAGAGAATCCCTCATACCCTAGCTGTATAGCCACAGGGAGCATATGTATCCTTCTTGGACCATGGATTTTATCCTAACACAGAAGCCTTAAATATTATTTTTTTTCATCAACCTCACTTACTCTTTTGTTTCTCTGCAAGCATGAAGGAGAAGGAGCTGGAATGGAGTGGATTTCTTCTAGGGCCTTATTTCCCAAGGGAACAGGTACACCAGAGTAAAAGGAATAAAAGTATTTAACTAGCCCAAGTGGTAATAGAGTAGACAAATACTTAGAACTTTCATGATTGTAAATTATTTGCTTTAATAACCATAAAAGTTTTATTAAAATTGGAAAGAATATTTTGTTATGACCCTGTGCATGGAACTTAGATGTTATATGCAGAGGTAGCTCTGTTTTTGCTATAGTAATCATAAAATTAAATGCTAGAATTGTAATTTAGCCACCTCTAAAAGGGTAGATAAGGATTCAAAGTTTTCTTTCTTATTCTGTTTAGTGACATTCCACCCAATAGTTGTGAAATGTAGCTATCTCTGTAGCATTCAGGTGTGTGTGCTTTGTGGGTTGTCTACACACTGTCTCCTACCACCTATTTCTAGCCATATAGTGTCATAGATTCATTGCTGTAAGAGGCTGGGAGGACATAAATCCAAATTTTTCTAGCTGTTGACATTTTTGCCTGAGGTTTTTGTAGGAGAGGCGATAGGATATGAAATGAGGTTTTGTGTGTTCTAGATTTCAATTATCCAACCCTCTCCTTTATAAACACGATCAATGTGCCATCATTTGGTGGTATACATACATTTTGTATTAAATTATATAAGCTAGGTTAATTTCCAATTAAAAAGCTTTATTGTGTTTCAAATTTTAGTTCAGTTACATTAAAATTTGCTTATGGCTTATTTGACGTCATCTATTGCTTGTTATAGGGGATTCAGTAAGAAATCTCACTTTGATTATATCACATCATCACACTGCCTTTTGTTTGTATTTTTCTTTGGGAAGAAGAGATTTGGATTCTGGAAGCAATAGTTCATAATTTTTTAAAAAATCAAAAATTAAATGTTAAAGATAGGGACACCGAATATAATACAGAAATGCAGAGAAAGGATGTAGTTTAAGGTTAATATTGTGAAGTGCAAAGAGATATGAAACTTAAATCTACCTTCAGGCTATCTACAACTAGTGGGAGAGGAGTAATATGACTCAACAGGGCGTGTAAGAATGAAGGACGTGTGGCTAATGCTGTCTTCTTGATGCCTTGTGGTGTTTATAAGACATATGGAGATGAGTCAACTGCTTATTTCTTATTGAAGAAAGAAGTTAATCACAGAAATGACTACTATATCATAGTTAGCATTTATAGACTACTTACTGTATGTCAGGATCTGCTAGGACTTGATGTAAATGAATTCATTTACCATCCCTTTGAGGCAGGTATTGTTATTATCCACGTATTATGGAAGAGGAAACTAAGGCTTTGTGAAATTACATAACAGGTTTCTAAAAGCTACGTAGTACATAGTAAAGTCTTGACATCCAACCTCATGCTCTTAATTGCCATATGAGACTAATTTGCTACATTTTTAATCAGAATATCCAATTTAGGATTTTAAAAACTAGCCAGCAGAACTGCAGGCAAACTGAAGAAGCAGTTTTTAGACATCTCTTCTTGGGTGTGCATGCAGAAGATAGTCAACCAAAAGACAAATGAAGATTTCATTATTTTAGTCTCTACGATCCTCTATGAAATTCTAAGTTTGTTTTTCTTTAGACAAGTTTTTTCCCACCTAGAAGTCAATGTTAATTTCTTACTTAAAATACTGTAGTTGAAAACTATAGTAGAGTTGGCAGATTTGGCAACTAAAATTATAGGGCACTCAGTTAAATGTGAATTTCAGAGAAATCTGATAAGGGGTCAATTTTTAAAATGTATCAGGAACTTCTATAATCTAATAGCAAAGCAAATAAAAAAATAATTTTAAAAAATGGGCAGACGACCTGAACAGACATCTTTCCATACAAGTGGCCAACAGGTATGAGAAAAGGTGCAGAATATCACTAACCATCAGAGAAATGCAAATCAAAACCAAAATGAAAAATCACCTCACACCTATCAAGATGGTTATTCTAAAAAAAAAAAAAATTACAAAAAGTTAGGATGTGGAGAAAAAGAAACCCTTGTGTACAGTTGCTAAGAATGTAAAATGGTGCACCCACTATGGAAAATAGTATGTAGGTTCCTCAAAAAATTAAAAATAGAAATACCATATGATCCAGCAATTCCATTCCAGGGTACATGTCCAGAACAATTGAAATCAAGATCTCGAAGAGATATTTGTACTCCCATGTTAATTGCAGGATTATTCACAATAACCAAGTTATGAAAACTACCCAAATGTCCATCAATAGATGAATGGATAAAGAAAATGTGAGATATATATATATCTCACATTTTCTTTATCCATTCATATATGTGTATATATATGTCTTAAGAAAGTCTTAAGAAAGAAGGAAATCCTGCCATTTGTGATAACGTGGATCGAACTGGAAGATACTATACAAAGTGAAGTCAGTCACAGAATGATAAAACCTGCATCATTCCACTTATGGAAGATCTCTAAAATAGACTTACAGAAGCAGAAAATAGAATGGTGGTTGCCAGGGGGTAGGGGGAGGAGGAAATGGGAACTCATTGTTCAGTGGGCATAAAGTTACAGTTATATTAATAGATGAATTAGTGCTATAGATCAGCTGTACAACGAAGTACATATAGTTTACAATAGGGTGCACACTTCAAATGTTAAGAGGGTTAATCTCATGTTAAATGTTCACACACACACACACACAGCAAAGGGACACAGGAAACTTTTGAAGGTGATTGATATGTGTGTACCTTGACTATGGTGATGGTACCATGGGTGTTTGCATGTCCTACTGCATCAAATTGTGTACATTAAATATTCACAGTATTTCTGTATATCAATTATATTGCAATAAACCTGTAAAAAACAGATAAATTCCAATGTAAGTTGGCATCCTATTGTGTCTGAAAACCCTATCTAAGGTTGCTACTTGTACTGTAGCAATGCAATTACAACAAGTCTCAATAGATTGATGTCTAGTAGACACTGGGCACTTAACTCTGAAAGTTTCAACTCGCCTTTCGCCAGACTTTGCAGTGTGTATCCATGTTAAAAGGTGCACTACTTAAAGACTGATCATTTTATTGTTCACAGTAATATGATACAGTGGTATTTGCTTTATCCAGTAACATGTCAATGAGTTTTGATAAGTCTCTAGATAACTAAAAGCTAGAACTTCATTTTAGCCTTTTTTAGTGCACAGCTATAAAATGCACTGTGTAATTTTGGGACCCATTACAGAGCATGGGGAGCACAGTTTAACCACTGTTGTGATGAGAACTGAACTTGTGGGTAGAAGATCTGGGTTCAAGACTCTCTTCTGCCATTTATTACTTGACTTCAAATGATTCTTTCAGATTCCTTATGTAATCTGGGAATATTAATATGTGCAGAACTTAGTTCAAAGAGTTATGATGAGGATTAATGATATATTGACTGAGCCAGTGCATTTAAAACTATAAAAACATACATCGTGATATTAATAACTTCAGTTGGCATGTTGTGTTCTATGTATCTCTAGAGGCATTTGAGGAGTATTTGTTCTTATACTTAATGATCATAGAATGCTGTCTATTTATAGATTCAATGTCTATTCTCTGATATCCAAGCATCCGTGCTCATTTTGCAGAGCCACCAGATTCTGTTAATCAGCCCTATTCCATTTTAGCTTGTTGCTTCATATTCTTACCTTTCAATTCTATAGACTTAGAATCAATTACTAAAAGTAGGTTAGCTTTTCACCTATGATTAAAATACATGAGCTCTTTTATTTGTTACTCAAAGCCTTTTTATTTCCCACTCATTCATAGCCAGGAGACTATGTTCCAGATATTATTAACAACATATAATAATAACTACATTTTGAGTATCCACTCCATTCTGGCTTTGTTAAATGCTTTATATGCATTGTATTTATTCCTTACAACAATCCTACCAGTGTATAATAGTATTAATGTGTACCATATGTGGGCATGGAGGCTCAAATTGTTAAGTAAACTTGACACATTCATTTAACTATTATGTGGTGAAGCCAGAATCACACTCAGGTATTTCTGACTTACAAACCCGTACTCTGAGAGAAGGACCTTCAAAGAAATAGTAACACCTCTGATTTATCACGTCTTTCTTTGATTAAGGTCAAACTGTCACATGATTTCTTATTTATTATAGTGACATTCCTCTCTGAGAAAATAGATTACATTCCCATTTTATAGATAGAAAAGGAGGGGAAGGGATTCAGTTGTAATAATAGATGCACAGCATCATGGCTTAGTTTAGCCCTGATCATTTCAGGTGACTTTCTACTGCTCTTATAATCTCAAATGACTGCTTTGTTCGCTTTATACCATTTTGGTCTGTTTTGGGTATTAGAGCTTGGAGTTTTAGAATACTGTATGTTTCTGGAGAAATCATTTAAATGATAATACATTTCTATTTCCTATTATTATAGTATGTAGGTGGCAAAGGTATTTGTACAAAATCAGCACTTTGGCTATACATTGCTAGGCATAAAGCAAAAGCACTCCTGGCTTTTTGTATCCACCCAAATTGCAGTATTGTGGGGAAATGAATGGAAGTGTAAAATTTGGGTGAAGAAAGAAGGCAATTGTCATTTTTAAATGAGGCTTTTATTTGCTGCCAGGCAAGCCTTAAAAACCAATGTAACTTTCTTAGCTAAATCTCCAGGGTTGACTTTTTAACAGAATGGAATGCAAAAGGTAGATTTATCATGTAACACTGATGTGTCAAAAAAAGGAGAATTTTAAAACAATTGTTTCAATTCAGAAAGAATTGAGAAACTGATTTAGATTCCTAAGTCTTTGTTTTGAAATTACCTAAGAAAACATGAGCTAATTGGACTAATCATAACTGGCATATGGAAATGCAACTCTATATAAACTTTTGATAAATTACAAGTCCAGATTCTAGTTATTCAACAGAGATTCTAATTCAAATAATGTATATGGTAAGTGTGGTATGAAATACTATCATGTTAATATTGGATATATGATGTAAAATAAAAACAAAATTAATAATAATAAAAATGACTATAATCGACTGCCTTAGTTTCTGTATTATATAACACACAATATAAGATTATTGATAGGGTTACATGATTATCTCTCAAATTTGTTACTATATATTCTTACATATACAAAATACATACATACGTGAGTCCCTTATGCTTTAATGCACATCTATCTCTACTTAATCTTTATCTATTTGTCTATCTATCTATCTATCTACCTATCTACCTACCTATCCATCCAGCCATCCATCCATCCATCAATCAATTCACTCCTACCTCCTCAAACTGATAATACTACCATGTTTCCCCCAAAATAAGACCTTGCCAGACCATCAGCTCTCATGTATCTTTTGGAGCAAAAATTAATATAAGACCCGGTCTTATTTTACTATCACATAAGACTGGTTCTTATATAGTATAAAACTGGGTTTTATATTAATTTTTGCTCCAAAATACGCATAAGAGCTGATGGTCTTGCTAGGTGTTATTTTTGGGGAAACATGGTATCTACCTCAAAGATAATTGTTATTTCAGCAAATAATGTAGATATAATAGACATAGTGATAGTTTTTATCATAAATGCTAGTCAAGTTGGACATTGTCCTTTGATAAAACCAACAATGTAGTGAAACTTGTGGCTGTAGATGTCCTATTTAGTAGGATTATTCTAATAACCCGTTGGCAAACAAAGAATGATTTAGTGTGGCAAGATAGATTTTTTTCATATAAATATGAAAATTAAAGGTAATAATAAAAATAACTTATTGTAATTATAATAATGTAATAATAATTTGTAGAATGTCAAAGTTTACAAAAACTTTTAGTCTTCATAGTCTACCCTCACTCTGGTATCTTTCACTTATTTCTTCCTCTGGGTCTCTCTCACCTTGTGAAAATCTCTCTAGCTACCACTCTATCCTTGCTTCCCTTCTCTGCATGTTTCTTGAAAAGTTAATCTAGACTCTGTTTCCATTTTCTGATCTCCCACTCACTCCTCTCCTTTCATTTTGTTATCAGTCCATCAACATGTGCACTGTTCTTGCCATTGGCATTTCTAGCTGCAGAATATAGTAAAAATTTCATTGTTTAAGTTAGAAGAAGTAATGAAAGTTCTCCATTAAAAAGGATTCATCTCTTTTGTTCTGATTATAAGATCACCATCATTCCTCCATGGTACATGGATTGGGGTTCTGTGTTGTTTGTTGCCCTTGTTCTGTGTCCTGTAGCAGTAATTACCAGACAAGATGTGCCCCCATGGGAATTACATTTTTATAGGAGAAAGAAGAAAATAAACACGTAAATGTATAATAAGTAAATAAGATAATTTCAGATTGTAATAAATAAAGTCCTACAGGATATTGGGAGCAAGAGAGACTGTAAGTTTGGTGTCTCTGGACCCTGGAGGGCAGCATAGTCAGGAGGTGCGCTCTGGAGAGCTGATCATAAACAGAAGCTCACCATGCAAAGCCTGGAGGAAAAGCCTTCCAGGCAGAGCTCACATTTGGTGTAAGGTCTACATGGAGCATGGCACAAGGGACAGAGGGCGTGCCAGTGTAGCTGAAGTGTAGGGAAGGAGGGGAACAGGGATGTGAAGTGAGGTCCAAGAGGACAAGAGCTGAAATAACGCTCAGCCTTCTCTCCAGTAAGTCATTCACTCTCATTTCAGGCGAAAGGTAAATACTGTGATTGCAACCAGAGGGCAAGGTGGAGTAATGTGATCTTATTTACATTTTATAAAAACCATTCTGGTCCCTACGAGGACAAAAGGAATTTGCCTTATCAATTGGAGCATTCTACCTCAAGGGTAGGTTCCTGTACTAATTTTGGCTGTTGAAATCCATGCCATTGTAATTAGTTAACACCAGGTTGGTCTTAATATCAGACCAATGTGGAAACATGTCCTAAAGAGACTTTTGTATATATTGCCTTATATGACTGTATTTCACAGAAGTGCTGTAAGCTCATTGGGAGGTCAGGTGGTTGGATTCTAGCCCCAGCTTTTATCTCCTATGTACATAAGGCTTCACTCCCTTTTTCCTTCTACCTTCTCTTCTTTAGACCAGTTAAACTTACTTTCTGTTTTTGTGGGGAAATGATTTTTATAGTAGCATAAATAGGTTTTTAATCCTTGCTTATTTACAATGAAATGAAATTTTAACATTGGTGGGGAGGTGAAGGGTTTCAAGATCTTCCAAAAGTTTAAATCTCAGTGAGGATAACTGAAATGTGAAATCCAGGAGAGAAGAGTGGGAGAAAGTCTGGAGATTTAATTGTCAGTTCTACTTTGACAACTTTTCACTTCAACATCCTTCACGGCCAAGGTTCCCGTTTCTCAATTATCCCATTTCCCTTGTCCTCCTTGCAAACTGCTCTTGCTTGGAGCAATTTCAAGGTTCCTTCTCTGTGTGTATTTATCCTTCAGTTGCCTGTTTCTTTTCCCCTTGGCTTTTGCTGTTATAAAATTCACTTAAGTTTTGCTATTTTTACAGGTGAATGTGACAATTCTGAAAGTGCATTGGACTCTTGATTGTGGTGGAAATTTTTAAACTGAGACCTGTGGGTTAGGTAGCACATTGAATGAGAAGTGAATGTGCCATTCAGCTTTTTCTCCCACTGGGTTTTCTTCTTTGATATTGTCTCTTGGTTGAAAATCCTCCATCACTCTGTTGTGCCTTAGTTTGCTCAAAATTGATTGTAATTTAAAAATCAGTTAGAATAAAGCTCATTACAGATTGGATTTTTCCTTTCTCATTTTTTCTTTTCCAGTTTGCCTTTCTCATTTCCCCACACCTCTTTCTCACATGCCTCTTCCTGTTTGTTCTTTCTTAATTTCATCTTAAAGACATGACACATACTTGCTTCTCCTCATATTGACAACTACACGGTCTACTTGGCTCTAAGTTACCACCAACATTCAACAAATATCCATTTGCCAGTTATTAAGCTCAACCGTGGGCCAGGCCCTAGGTATTCATAAATGTATGGGTCACAGTTCCTATCTATAGGGATCTTGTATGAGAAAGGGGGATGGAGATAAATAAATGGAAAATTATAATGCAGTGTGGCAAGTAGCTATTGTGCATAAAGAAGGACACTTTACATGGTCTTGAACAAAAATAGGAGGAATTCTAACCTACACCCTGACCAATGAAAAGAAGTTAGCATTTTAAAGAATGCGTGGGGGGAGGGGATGGTGGCTGATAAGCTTCAGGTGACATGGAGGTGAGATTTAGCTGGAAGACATTGAGGACATTTAGTAGAGTGAAAATATCGACTGTGTGTGTGTGTGTGTGTGTGCAGAAGTGAAAATATAGACTGTGTGGGTGTGTGGTGTGTGTGCAGAGAGAGATGGGGAGGAATGGCATAAAATAAGATTAGAGACTTTTTTTCTGAATGTAGAGGAGAATCATATGAAGGTTATAATCATAAGAAGGTTATCTCAAGGTCATAGTTACATGTCATGGCTATAGTATAGAGAATTCATTACATTCAGTTAATCGTATTTATCAGGCACTTACTAAGTACTAAATGCTGCAAATATAGTCATGACAAAGGCAGACACAGACCTCAACTTTAGGTTAGCAACAATTTTGGTAGTCTGAACTGCAGTACTGCAATAGGAATGGAAATAAGTTTATGTATTTAGGAGATATTTAGGAAGTAGTATTAATAGATGATGATAGTTGACTGGTCAGGTGTGGCAGTGTTCACAGAGGGAGAAGGCAGGAATCTTTAGAGACTCCGAAATGTTGACCTGCATTCTGCTCCCTTTTTCCATTTGATGGCCTGGTAGCTTTGTGGCCATTTCCATTTCCATATATCTAGTTATCAGCTGTCAGTTTTGTCATCCCATTTGGTGGGTGCACAATGGGATGGAAAATACAATGGGTCATTGACCTTGCCATAAAGGCCTTTTGCTATGGGAAAGCTATTATCAAGAATTATGCTAAGCAGCTCTTAGTGTCAGATGAGTTTTTCTAAATTGTTTATTCTTTGAGATGACATGTAGTACAACAACATTGCAGGGGTTGGATGTAAGCAGGAAGGCAGGATGGTTGAAAAAATGTGAGAAAAAGTAGAATCTCATAACAAAGCTAGTTGCGAGGGCATTGAGAGGAAACAAAGGCAATAGAATGGAAGATTTAAAATGGGCATTTGGTCTTCTGAGAGGGACTAAGGTACTAAACCAGTTGACTTCTCTACGAGGCTTCCTGAGGGTCTATCATCCTGTGTTACTCCGTGGGTAAATGTTTCTGGAAAATGCTGCAGACTCAAATGTGCCTCTGTTAAAAAAATCTGGTTAAGTTGGTGAACCCAGAATTTTACAAATACATATTCCCCTATGTTTTTCACTAATATTATATTCACATTTTGTCGACTGATGCCTCACAGGATACACCTAGGGAAACACTGGTCTAACCAAGTAATGATTGTAGTAAGGGTTTGCATTTATTGAGCATTTATTATCTTCTATGCATAGTGTTAAAACACTTTACATGCACTATCTTAGTTAGTCTTTATACCAACAACATTATGAGGTAGATATTATTATCATTGTCATTTTAATGACAACAAAATACCCCGAGTTTTGTCCAAAGTAATATAGCAGTAGGCAGAGGGCCAAACTTGAAACCAAGCAATCTAATCTAAAAGGTTGGACACGTATCCCTTCGTATGTTATCTTGACATGTCACAAGAGCAAGGTCCACAAAGAACTTGCAGCTGTTGGTGCCACTGAAACTCCCTTCAGTCATCTTGTGAATGGGACTGTCCTCTCATGCATTCAAGGACCAAATCACACTTGCACATGACCGAACACTCTGTAATCTCAGAGTCATTGATTCCTTATATTTGCCAACCAGTGGGCCAGACATTTCATATGTGCTGTTCCGTATCACAGAAGAAGAAACTGAGGCAGGAAGGAGACCCGGAAACTCATACAAGATCATACAATTAGACGCCAGTTGAGCCTGGACTCAAAACCAGACAGACTCAGGAGTGAGTCCACATTCTTACTCATACAGCGTTGCCTTCTCAACATCTGAATTTGTATGCACAATTTCCCCAGGCCAAGAAATGTTAGCCTATATCTATATTAAACATGCATACTATATTTTTTTCATGCATTTTTCAGTGTGAAAGATTCTTTTGCTACCACTGAGTCATATTTTTGTAGAGGGAGTGTATGGGAAACAAAGATGTGATGAGGAAGATAATTTAGAGAATTCAGGAGGAATCAGGCTAGGTCAGGAAGTGACCTCATGAACTTGCATTAGAACCAAGGCCAGGATCTGTAAGTCAAACAGGAATGGAGTTCAGTATAGGATTTGAACCTGAGAAGTAACTGAGTGACAGACATATATTTTATCTCCCTCACAAATAAGTGCAGAACGATTATATTTTATATCAGTTTTGCTTACCCCTTAGCGATGTAGTAGTTAACGTAGGGATTTTCGGAGTAGACCATTCTGGGTTTGCATATTTATTCTATTATTAAATGTCACCTCAGGCAAATTTCTAAATTTCATCATCTATGAAATGGGCATAGATATACCAACACCCCAAATTTGTTCTGAAGAGCAACTGAAATAATGTTCTATAAAGTGCTAGAGAAAGTAGGTGCTGGACTTTTATTATAGGTACCCATTATTTCACTATAATGTTTCTTTGCTTTCCTAAGCTTTATGGGCTCAACTTGAAAATGTTATGTTGGTATTTTTTTATCTGCTTTTCCATTTTTCTCCTCTGATAAGTACAGCACAGTGGAGTCCAACAGTATTAAAACACCTGCATATCTCTAGTAGTAGTGAGGTACAATAAGAAAGCTGTTGTACCAGGTGATTTTTTAAAAAACACATTAGGAATAATAGATTTGAAGTGACTTTATTTCATGCAAGAATTCGGCTAACTCATTTTATCTAAACTGTTTACCCTGACCATTTGACTTGGCATTGAAGAAAGAATCTTTAGAAAATAAGTAAAATGAGTCACTATTTAAATAACATTCAAACAACTGTGCCTTGGATTTTGTGAATAAGTTAAATTTATATTTATATGGAGAGAAAAATGGTAATATTTCCCAACTGATTTAGGCTATTGTTAAGTGAATGAAGACTTGCCAAGGCAGAACCTCTCTTATCTCTTGCATCATATCATTTTATTCTTTTTCTTCATAGTTTATATACAGTTTATATTTTGGGAGAGTTTAATGTGTTAAGGTGTCATGAAAAGCTTTAAATGTAGCACAATTATAATGGAAAAGCAATCGTTTCACATACTTAGGATTTTTATTATTTTTATTTGCAGGATGAGTAAGAGATACTTACAGAAAGCAACAAAAGGAAAACTGCTAATAATAATATTTATCGTAACCTTGTGGGGGAAAGTTGTATCCAGTGCAAACCATCATAAAGGTAAGGTCTTCTATTTTCTTTCTCAGCTACCTGTACAAAGTGGCTCACTTTAACACAAACTGTTGTGTTTCATCTTCACTGGTCTGTTAATTTTACTTGATAGGGGTTCTCCCTGGCAATTCTCTTTAAATAAAAATACAGAAATAGTTATTCTGAACATGGCTTTGATAGGGGAAGCATGATTATCTAAATGTTTCCAGGATAACTGCCAGTTCTCAAAATAGTGTTTAGAGAGTATGGAATTGTGACTCTGACTTTCCCCTGTCATTTACATGTTTAAGATAATGATGTTAAAAATGTTGAGTGACATATAATGAAGATGAGTTTCAGATTGCAGTCATTTTTGTATTGAAAGCATCTTTAATGATATGTTTCTTAATAATTATATATGTATATAATTATTATATATATATAATTTCCCTTCAGTGCTTTTTGTGGATCATGTTTCTTCATGACAGAGCACCTTTCTGACCACCATTTGGACTCTGCATCTGGTATGAGATTTAGCAGGCTTAATTCTGCTATAGAACAGAATGAGAATATTTGTTTTATACACATGTGTTAAGTTTGACAGCTCAAAATGATGTCTTTTCTGTTCTCCTTCCTGAACATAAGACACAATATAATGAATAACTACCTTTTCCAAATGAATTAAAATTGGGATATTGCTGAACTGTTCCTACCATAATCAAGTATTCATAACCTGAGAAGTCAATTTAGATTTTTTTATGAAATATGATTTTACAGCTCACTTCTGTAAATTCCAGAGGTTAGCAACTTACTTTCTCATTTTATTTTGGGGTGAAGAGGGAGTTAAGACTGCCTTGAATTCTGTATCACTTAAATTAGTTACACATGTGCAATGAAGTAGCGTTATATTACATTAACACCAGGGACAGGAAAGATGTGGTGTGAGGAGTGATGCCTGTCAGACAGATATTTTCTGCCCCACCCCCGTGTTTGAACCAAAAAGTCATGCTTTGAAATATGAATTTTATGAAGAGGTCCTTAATATTTCATAATCCTGTTTTTCACACCATTGTGTGGTATCTATCTATCATCTATCTATCTATCTATATCTAAAGATAGATATTTATATATCTGTAGATATATAGATATAAGTGTAGATACAGATATAGATACAGATATATATATATATATATATATATATATATATATAGATAGATAGATAGATAGCTAGATAGATATAGATATAGATATAGATATAGATATAGATATAGATATAGATATAGATATAGATATAGATATATACTGGGGTACCAAAAAAAGTATACATTGTAAGAGATGTTATCTATGTATTGTTTTTCAAAGTTGAATTATGGTAGCAATGTGTAGTATGATGTTCACTCAAAAGATGGTGTTAATCAGATGAATGCTAGTGTCATTCATTGTAGCGTCGTTCATTACATTACAATTTTAATACAGTTTTTTCCTTTCTTAAAATGTGTATACATTTTTGGCACCCTCTGCATATAGTAAAGTTTACTTATTTAATACAGCATACTGATCCACAAATCAAACTTTCAATATTTTAATAGTTGTGAAATTATTAGTGTGAAATTTAAAAAAGATGTTGAGCAGGACATTATTCCCTGTGCCTCAAAATTGGCAACAATGAACCAAACTTAAGGACAAAATAGTGTTAAATACTCACTCACTTTTTACAAACAGTTGCAAACCACTGGAGTCTGGCCCCCATCTTGGGCTTAACAAGAAAAGACACATCATTTGTACTATCCAGAGGACAGTCACCCCAGTGCCTCTTTCCAGCTTATAAAAAAGAGTTGAGAGAAGTGTGTGTGGTGGAGGGGGATTCGTAGTAACTGTGGGTGTCAGCCTGACAAAGCCAGGGTTCATGATGAAGATGCATTTTCATTTCCATAGCCGAGTGAGGGTGTCCCTAAGAGAATCACTCATAAAGACTGCCCCACAGTGAATACTGCATACAGTTTTTAAAGCCACTTTTAAGAATTTAAGTTGTGGTATGGTCTATGCTACCTCTGAAACCAAGATAGATCTTTCCTTGCTTTTTGCCAAGAAAATACTTCTTGAACATAAAAGATTATACATTGTCTCAGAAAACCTACTTAACACGCCAAACTCAGTACATGATAGAAGAGAGAGTGTTGTGATATTTTGGTGTTCCATTTCCACTGATATTTTGGACAAAGATTTCTTCACACTTCCCCATTTCCCTTCTTCCCCTCTTCTTTTTTTCCTTTATACTTTCCATTCCACATGCCCCTTTTGTCTAAATTATTTTACGTTTAAATAAGTGCATGTATATGTCCATTGTAGAACATATTCACACAATGAACACCAGCGTGCTCACCACCCAACTGAGAAATGTAACATTTCTAATACCCTTGTAACTGGCTCTGATTTCATTCCTTTGCTTCCTTCCCCAAGATAATCACTACTCTAAATTTTCTGAATATAATTCCCTTACTTTTATGTATAATTTCACCACATACATATAAATCTCCAAATGACATATTGCTTAGTTTTGGTTGTTATTGAATTTACATAATAGTATTATACTGTATTTTTCTGTTTTGCCCAGGGATATATTTGTGACATTCATTGTAGTTGATGGTATGTAGCTGTAGTTTATTCATATTTTCATTTATTCATTACTGTGGCCCCATATTTTATTGTATGAAGTCACCACACGTGTATTTATTCTCTTCTACATGAACATTTGGTGTTCTATTTTTTTGTTGTTATGAACAATGCTTCTGTAAACATTCCTGTACTTCTCTCCCAGTGCACCGTATATAAGGGTTTCTCGAGAGCACGTTCCGAGGAGCAAATTGCTGATGGATCTTCAGTCTTACCAGATTAGGCATGATGGTTTTCCAAAGTGGTAGTGCTAATAAAGTTGTTCATGGTACTTACTTGCTGTCATTGTCATCTGCTGTATCTGTAGTTAAATCTCCTCCTGTGAAGAGTGCTCATTTGTGTCATATCTCTTCTTTTCCTGATTAGTCTCTCCAGAGTTGGTCAATTTTATGTTTTCAAAGGACCGACTTTTGCCTTTGTTGATCCACTCCTTTGTATGGTCTTGTATCTCATTACTGTCTTCTCTTCTCTTTATGGTTTCATTCATTTTATTTTTATTTATGTGACAAATATTAATACTTAAGTTATACTTAGTATATGTGAGGCATTTGTGGGGAAGGAAAACTTCCCTGGATTTCTCAGTGTCCCTGTAGAAAGCTTCAGCCTCCTGAGGATTAGATCTGTAGTCATTTATGTAATTAATTGTTTTGATTGAAAAGGAGAGTAAAACTCCTCTTATCTCCCCGAAAGGGCTAACTGGTCACAGCTTGGATTAGGTCCCTTGGGTAAACGCTCAAGGTGCCAGAAAGTTTGGGGCACTAATTGCCTACGTATGAAACCCAGGCCTTCGAGACACCTGAAGTTTATTTGGCCTTTGGAAGGACGTGTTTTACATTCCAAAATGTTAGACTGAGAACCTAGGATCCTTTCCATCCCATCTCAAAGGAACAAAAGGTTTTTTCTCCTTTTAGGCAATCACTATCTTTGTCTCATATTTAAGCGGGGGAAAAAACAACAACATTGTTTTCTGTCACTCACTTATAAAGCGTTCAGCTACTTATGTAGCACATTTGACTTGGCTTTCATCATGGGTGAGGCTTAGGGCAATGGAGGCCATTCACTTATTTTTTTGTTGTGGTATGATTAATAAGAAATAAACTTTAATAAAAAAAAAGAAGAAAAAAGAAATCTGTCTCTGATCCAGAGCACCTCATGTGAGCATTCAAGATAAAAGTAATACATATTAAAAACCCAATAACTCTATTATAAGAGTTTTACAGCTATCATCTCATTTAATCCTCATAATCTATGAAGTAGGTATTATTATTATTAAACCTATTTCATAGATCAGAAACAGTGGCAAAGAAAAGTTAAATAATTTGTTGCAGATTGACTAGCTAGTAACTATTCCAGGCAGGATTCAAACCTTGGCAGTCTTGCTCCATATAAAATTATATGGATCTAGTAGCAAATTTCTTTTTATTTGTACCATGTAGGATTTAGTTGACTTCCTGTTTCTATGAATTGGTGTCTTTCATGAACTTTGAAAAAAAATCAGGCATTGTCTCTTGAAATATTGCTTCTACACTATTGTCTTTATTAAACTAGGACTCTGGTTATGTGTGTGTCAGCTTTCTCTCTTTGTTCTCCGTGCATTTCAAACTTTATATTTTTCACCCTCAAGTCTCGCTGTGCTTTATTCTGGGTTATTTATTCAGTTCTTCTTTCTACCGCACTAATTCTGTGTTCTCTTGATTGTAATCTGCTCTTTAATCTATACATTGACTTTTAATTTCATCTATCATATGCTACTAGAAATTCTTTTTTCTTGCAAATTGACTTCGCTTTTGTTATATTTTCTATATAACAAGTGAGAATAACTAGTGAGAATATAGCTGTGCATTATAGAGGCAAAATCTGTGTCTGTATGGAGTTTTTGTCCTACAGGTGGGAAAATAGATGATAAAAATAAAAATAAAAATTTTACAGTATAAATGCTATGGAGAAAAATAAAGGAATAAAGAGGTAAAGAAGTGTTTGAGAGGGATTATAATTGTAAATAAAGCCTTAGTGTAAGACCCAAAGTATCCAATGGAGCCAGCCATGAATATATTTGGAGGAAAGATGTCCCAGGCAAAGCAGCAATAAGTTTCAATGCTTCGAAGTAGAAGCATGCAGTGAGAAATGGCAAGAAGGGTGGTATACACAGAGCAGAGCAAGTGAGAAAGAGAAAGGTAAGAGAGTAGGTCATTACAGTCCATGCTAATGTAGGAGATGAAAGAATGGAATACTTGTAAAAAGCTCTTAGATGGCGTTGTGTGCTCAGGAGCAACCGCATGCAAAATTGTGTTATTCTGTAGTTTTTAAACATGATGTAGAAACACCTGCAGAAACCCAGAGTATTTGGATTTGAAAAAGGAGATATCTGAAAACCAGAAAATGTCACCTGCTTACTAAAATTTTCTAAGCTTTGGGAACTGAAAATCTCTCACACTCAGACAAGTAAGTTTACTGCTCAAACTGCCACAGAGATTCATTCCTGAATTCTCACAGTTGTTTTGAGCTGGGCATTTTGGGAGAGGATGTGATTAACTCAGAGTGTTGTGGCACCAGTCAGAAAGTATAAGCAGCATTTCCCCCTTGGAAGCAATTACACTAGATACAGCTTCAGATATTGGGATCAGAGAAGAAACATTTCAGTTTAGGACTACAAGTTCCCAACAGAAAAATATAGTTATTAATCTTAGAAGGCTAATATGCTTTCTTGCCTTTTCTTCCTCTACCCATCACATCCAAACTAAATCTAAAAAGAATTAGTCATCATTGGATCTTAGGGTTGGAAAAGGGTCTGCACTTAGTGTGAAGGAGATACACACAGGTGAGGCTTGTATACACAAAAAGAAAACATAAAGATGTCATTTGATTAGTTGAGATTGAATTTTTATCCTCATTGTTATGTAAGCTAATTACTAATCTGAGTTGGAACTTTTGATTCAATGGAATTTTTTCAAAGAAAAACAAAATTTTAAATAAAGATAACTTTTAGTTCAAAGCCCAGATGAGATAGCAGCTGTTTAAATTTTTTTTTTTTTTTTGGTAGCTCTTCACTTATTTGTTGGTTCATTTGATGATTTATTCACTCATTCTACCAACTACTCAGTAAACAAAATACGTATTGAGTGTCTGTTAACTGTTCAACGTTAGATCCAGCTGTAGATATACAAAAAGTGACCCAAATAGACATGATCCATGCCCTATGGAGCTTATTGTATAGTAGGGAAGAAAAAACATTAGTCTGATAAACAGACAGATACATGTTTAATTATAAATGGTATTAAAGTGCTATAAAGATAAAATTTCAGGATAAGAGTATGCGAACTGAAAAATGGTTGGAGAGGGATCAGGGAAGTCTTTTCCAGGGAAGAGACATTTGAGCGGAGATCTGAATAGGGAGTGGAAGGTAAGGAGACCGAATGCTCTGGAGCTAAAATAATTAGTCAGTGTCTGGAGGGCAAAAAGCAAGGGGATTGTGCACAATTAGCCACCGGTGGTGGATCGTTGGGGCCATATTCAGAATGCTGGTTTTCTGACAGTTAAAATTGTTTGATCTAATTTAGCTAGGATATTATTAGGTTCTCTCTTGGGCTGGTTTGTAGCTAGCTGTGATGTACATCAAAGTTTAAGAACCCTGATGGATAATTTATACTGTGTAAGGGCCTTGTTTATGAAAACAATAGCATTAATGGCCTAAGAGAAAGAAAAATGGCCATAACATAAACTGACTCTCTTTTGAACTTTTAGCAATACATTTTATTATATATTTTATTGAATTTTTCAAGTAATACATGTTTATTTGAGAATTTTGGTAATAAAGAAAAATATCAAGAAGAGAAATTGAGTCACCCATAATTCTTCCACATAGAAATTATTAGATGGCATTTGGGCATATTTTTAACTGGTTTAATTTATGAATATCTCAAATATATTTGAGATCTGGTGTTTATTCACTTATTTAACTATTCGTACATTTATTGACATGGACTAGGTATGTGAGAGACTGCTGCTCAGAGCTGGTAATTCTGCTTAAATTATACAGATAAAGTTTCTGTTTTCCTGGAGTTTACCCTTCTACATGTTTTTTTTTTTTTTTTTTTTTTTTTTTTTTAAGATATCTCACTCATGTTTACAGAACAGTGCATAAAACCCATATGTATTCTCAAAAGAATAATTATAAGGCAAACAATACCAACCAGGACAAAAAATAAAATATCGTCAGCCCCTCAAAGATGCTTATGCCTCTATCTGATTACAACCCCTCTTCCCACAGAGGTACCCCTTTCCTAACTTCTTATGCCTAAACAATAGCATATTGTTTTGTCTTGGTTTTAATTTTGTAAAAATGGAATCCTGCTGTGAACATTTTTTTTCCCAGTGTGATTCTCTTCTTACCATCAACATTTTCTCTTGAGATTCATTCATGTTGTAACATAGGATTCCATTGTGTGAATCTACTGTGATGTATTTATCTTTTACTGTTGATGGATTTGGGTCTTTCCTGTTGTTCATTGTTATTGACAATGCTGCTGTGGACATTATTATACATGTATTTTGGTTTGCCTATGCAAAATTTCCCCATGGTATATTTCTAAGGATGGGACTTTATGGGTCATATGATAAGCACATATTGAACTTTACTTTTTTTCCACTTAGCAGTATAATTAGCAGTAAGTGATGTGTACTTACTTATATTAATACTATATCTAAAAATGATCCATAAACACATATTATAATTGGGGCATGAAAAACATTATAATAATGTACCCTAAATTACTTGAGAAAATTTTTGTTGTGAGACTTTTTCTGACATTATTTTCTTTGTTCATACTAATATAAAAACATTTGTGCCATAATTTTTGTTTACATTTAATATTAATTAATCAATTAAATTTATTAACGCATTTTGTTCATATTTAATTTCTTTATATAGTTAACATGAGAATTGCTGAGGTGAAAAAGGTTGAAGTGGTTAGGTTTGTATCATTCAAAATTCGTTCTGCATAAAGGAAACCACACTAGGGTGGTTTAAAATGGGGAACTGGTTACAAAAATGTTGAAGGGGCTGGAGAAGGAAACAGGGGATGGTGATACTACTACCCAGATACTGGTAACTGCAGAAAGATATTATTGCCCCTAGACCTGGGAGAGTGAAAAGAGAGCAGTGTTACCCAGAGCTCCTGATGGTGTTTGCGACTGAGTTTGCTGAGCGCTGCAGTTGCTTTAGGAGTCACTTCCACTTGCACTGAGCAGGAAGCCTGGAGTCAACTCCTTTTTGAAATTGCTAGAGCTTGGGGGGCTGGATGCTGCCAGACTCTCTGCTAATGCTGCTAAAGCCCACAGATATCCACATTACCCTCTCTTAGCACTTCTGAAGCCAGAGCAGAAAAGGATAGATAACTTCTTCCTTCCTTCAGTCTTCCTTTCCCAAGAGTGCCTTCCTCCAAGAAGCAGACTTCAAGATGCAATCCAATGTGCAAGAAATTTTGGGGGAAACACTTTTCAAGTGCAAAGGGGGAGGGAGCAGAGAAGTAGATAGTGATGGACTTTCAGACCATGGGGACCTTTGGACACGTGTAAAAGAAGAGAAGGTAGGAAGGCAGGAAGGTTGAGTAGGAAGGGTACTTCAGCATAGTTTTGAAAATGTCTTGGCTAGGCCAATTGGGAGCCCTTGAACACAAGGTTGCCCATTGGACAGAGTCCCATAACGGACCAAAAGGCCAGGCTGTAGTATTCCTGCCATGCTCAGTCACTGACTAGTAGCAGTCCAGGGAAAGTGTGGCCTTGGTAGGATCCTATGATGGGTCCACAGGTGGCACAACTAGAGACCATCAGTCAGCTATGTTCTTTGCAGCGTTCTTTTGAGGGAGATTCAAGCGCACATCTTTGCGGTTGCCACACTTCATGGGCAGAATCTAACCAGAAGCCACCTGGCAAGGGAGTCTTACAAATCAAATATGTAAGTTTCCAGCACCATTCGATACAGAGGAATATAAAAAGATAAATATTGGCGAAGAAAATATCTGTCACAGGAATACTTACACCTATTGTCGAATTGCTTTTTATTCCCTCATAAAGGTATATAAAACTTTTCATCCCTCCACTCAGAAAATATTGGCTACAAATTTTCCCTCCTCATGTGTATCCTGTTGGGATTCTATTCTCAGAATATTCCATTAGTCCCTGCCTAGTTTCTTCTTAGTGTTTGTGGAACTGCTTTGGTAGGCACTAGATGTACACATCTAATTTTGGATTTGGTATGGCTTCTTTTCTAGGTATCTAAGGCATTTCCACCTTCTTCCAGATCCTGCTTTCAGTGAAGGCAAGGGAGAATACCATTATCTCCTGGTTTACTGTTTGGCCCCTCAGAACAGCTGCTGTTTAATTCTGAAGGCTCCGAAAGCATTCTTAAGCGCATGCTCCCCTTGCCACAGCTTTCTCTTGCTCTCTTCCTAGTTGTTAAAGCCAGAGTCTTTGGAAATCATCCTTGACACTTTTCTTGCCATCTCTGCCCATCTCCAATCAATTGTAAAATCCTATTACTTTTAATTACTAATTGTCTTTCAAATGTGCACACTGTTCTCCATCTTCATGTTTTTGTTTGTTTGTTTGTTTGTTTTGTTTTGTTTTAAGGAAGGTGCAGCTCACAGTGGCTCGTGTGGGGATCGAACTGGAAACCTTGGTGTTATCTGCACCCCACTCTAACCAACTGAGCTAACTGGCCACAACCTCCATCTTTATGTTCTTAATCTTTGAACTATTGCAATTCTCTCACTCAAATTTCCTGACTCTAATCAGGTCTACACACAGCTGCTGAAGTGAATTTTTCTAAATAAATATTTGATACTTTTACTTCTCTACTAAGAAACCTTAAGGTAAACTTCAGAACTTGTAACATGGTTGACAAAGCCATGTGTGATTTGTCTCTTGTCCTCTTCTTTAGGTACCTTTCCTCTTACTCGGTATGATCTTCTGCAGTTCCTTGCAGGTGCTGTGACCCTTTATACCACGTTTCCCTCTGTGTGCTTTTTGCACTTTACTGCTTTATTTGTCTAGATAATGGCAAGCCATCATTCATGTCTCTTATCTGCCCCACAAAGCTTTTCTTATCCTTCTAGATTAGTTTCTCTGTTATATGGACACATAGAACCTTGAACACTTTACATCTCTTATTACAACTATAATTAATTCATTGCTTGTGTAATTGTTTGTTAATGCTTACCTTTCCACTTAGCTGTAAGTTCTATTAGGGTAGATCCAGGTATTTCCTTGGCATCTCCTGTTCCTAACATATCTAGTATAAATAAAATTATGACATGGTCTCTTCCTTTAAATAAGCTCTTAATTTAGATTTCATATTTCAAAACATTGCACAGAAGTCATAAAAGAGTTTGAGAAATTAATGGTGATAGCAGGTATACGTGTTTTCTTCCTATTTTAATGGTGAAAGGTCTAGTGTTCCAGCATTAAATATTAATGTTGACTTTTAAAAAAAGTTTAAAAATTATATTACAATTTTTTTCTCTATATTTTCTCTATTTTAAGGGATTGAGTTTTATTTTCATTGTATAATATATTTGAAGGTATAGAATTAGAGAAATTCTGAATATTTAATGTTAAAATAAATGAAGTAATCCTACTTATTAGGCCTTCATATACGTACTTTATTTCTTTGGGCTACGAAAGGAATGTTTTCTCACTGTAGTTGCTCTAACATACATTCAAGATTTTTTTTCCTTTTTGTGTAATAAACTCAAAGCAGAACAGGTCTATTATGAGGGGAGTGAATCTTACTATTTAAAAAACGAGAAAATAGTTTTTCTGGTGTTAGTGGATTTGGTAGTCACTGAATAAAGTTATGTCATTATTGTATAATTGCATGCTTAATAAAAAAGATGAACATCATAACACATTTGTTGTCTTTTGATCGTGAACAATTCATTCACTAAAAAATATTTAGTTATTACCGGGCATATAATGGATACTGTGCAGCTATCAACAAGCATTCCATAACTTATTTTGGAGAATTTATTTAATGTATTCTTATGTCTGATCCCTCATCATCTAGAAATAATTAAAGGAAGTCAAAGAGATCTGGAATTTATTTAGCTTAGAGTAGAATTTGCTAATACTTGTTTACCTGGAGCAGTGTTTCTCAACTGTTATTTCATTTTTGCTGTCTAAGGAGCTTTTTAGATATATTTTTTTTCCTAATTGATCCCCACTCCCTTGGAAATTTAATGCCACAGATATACTGTATATCTGTTAATGCGCTATATTTATATCTGTGATTTATAGATAAAGAGAGTTAGACTTTTTTCACTTCCAATGAGCCAGTTTTCACCCCCTTGGGTTGCCCTTGTTGAAAATGCATGATCCAGAATTAGTCAATTTTTGTTACTATGTAGTACCTGTTTCATAGTGCCGCTATTTTTTTCCTGCCATTAATCATCTTTTATAAAAGTCCCTAATAGCATATCAAAATAATAGACCTTAAGGGCTCAGAGGAGCCAATATAATATAATAGATTAGTAATTTACATTTTAATGAGTTCACATGACAAAATATTTAAGGGAAAAAGTTCTTTCATATATCTTATAATTTATTTCATACATTTTTTTCTCCCCAAGTGTCAAAAAAACAGACGCTGGCCTATGGAAGTACTTACATTTTTGTTCAATCACACCAGGGTTTTAGTCTTGGTCATGTGAATGCCTTTCTTACCAAGTCACTAAACCATACTGTTCTATAATTTGTATAATAATACAAGTTATTAGGCTACTGGAAATATTTTAAATTTCTTCTGTAGTTTCTACTTTTTCATAATGTGAGTTCCATTTATGTATTACTAATGTATTGGGTGTCTCTATAATAGGAAGTCATTTACTTAGTAATTAGTCATTCAAATCTGGTGATGATATTTGGATGTTAATAAAATAAAATAAACAGGACACAAGGCTGGATATTAAATTACCAAACAAAATGCTTAGCTGATCACTCATGAACATGTCTACTTCCCCAAATAAATAGTTTATAATTTCACAGTGAGTATGGGAGACTCATTTGTGGGATAAACAGATTGAAAGACTAATTTAAAGTGGTGCTTAAGATACTTATCAGAGTGGTGAAAAGAGAAGAAAATTTGGAGTCAGGAGAATTTAGGGTTTGAGCTGAATGTCCTTGGGTAAAACATTAACTCTGATATTTTAGTATCTTTATCTGTAAAATAGGAGTAACAGGTGCTCATTTTCTTACACTGGCTTGGTGTAGAGATTAAAAAAAAAGATAATGCATATGAAATTTCTTTTAAAGTGCCATATAATGTATGTTATTATAATTTCTACTACATATAAAATTTTAAATTTTGCTGATAATACTTTTATAAATATTGATAGTTTTGAAAGGTATTTCTTGGGAAATAAAAGTAAAGTTTGAGTCATATAGGGAACAATTTCTTGCTCTTTTGAAATATATAATACATATAATAGTAAGTCCCTTAATTCTTTGCCTGTACACAAAATTAATATTCTTTTGCTCATGTGTACCCTGTGGGAGTATTTTGAGGAAGCTGAGCATTACTTGTTAGTAGGAAAATAATCAAGTTGTTTTATAATGTATTTTCAAGTTATAGCTAGTTCACTGGAAGGTTAATGTTGAGAAAAATCAATCAATTGAACAGATTTTTTTCCCTGATTTGAAACAAATTACATTGGAGTTATAAAAAGAAATGAAGCTCAACTATAGATAAAAGTGACAGCCCCACTAATAGAGGATTCAGGGAGAAAATGTTAGCGTGTCATTTTAATAAGTTATTGGGTTATATGTGTAGTAGCTATGGTCTACTATTGTTTTCTATCTCTGCAAATGTCTTATCTCAAAAAATGTGTTATATAAGTAAAATCGCCCTTACTGTTCTTGTTTCCTAACAAAGATAAGCTACTCTAACATTGTTATGAAACACTGCAGCAAATACTCCTGTTGAATGCTAGTGCTGGGCAGACATTTAGGTCAAAGATAGGTGAAGCATTTTTTTTCTTTGCTATGTATATACATATACATATACATATGCATATGCATATGCATAATACATAATATATATGTTCCTAAAATTAATGTTAAATGAACTTTGTAAATGAGTTCATTAAAAAAAAATATTTCACTTTTCTTTGGGCAATCATCTTGGCATGTAAATAATTATATCCTAACATATTTTTCTTATGACATTTTACATATAATGGGCTTTTTCAAAGTAATTTATACATATCAAATATTGAAGACAATAAACTTTCAGAAATAATATCAAAATCTCACTGGTTTCTTTCCTTCCAAATATTTTGTTTCCTGGTAATTTATTTATCGTTCATTTATTCAAGAAATATGTTGAACATTTATACTATGCCAAATACTATTAGGCACCGAGAGACCATCAAAATGAATTAGATTATTGTGCTCTCAAGGAACTCATTCACTAACACACACACACACACACACACACACACACACACACGTAATAAAAGTGAACACAATGAATACTTAATGAAATCTTACCTATCCAAAAATCAATAAGGACAAAGCGCATGCACACATTATGTAATAACAACAGCAGAAGAGATGACAGAGACAAGTCCATCTTCATGTTGAAAAAAAGTAAAATTACCAGAAAGTGCATGAGTATGTGTCACCCTGAGAAGGACAGTGAAAGTAAGAGATGACATGGTGTAATGGATGAGTAAAGGACTTGTTTGGGAAAGTGTAGGTGGTTGAAAGGCAGCTAAGAGAAGTATGAGAAATCTGTGTGGGAAGTAAGAAGCAAAGGATGACTGCAAGCTATGATCACAAAATAAATTTTGATGAAACACCCCTGGGAGATGAACTGGAGTCTTTAGTTTTTCTAGAATAACAGCTTGAATTTTGAAATTGTAGAACTTTCACTGCTTTAACTTAACAGTTGTTAAAATCTCCTTGTGTTTTTAATGGAAGAAATTAAACACCTCTATCAATATGGGACTGTCATTCTCAGAGCTGTCTTTGGTCAGGCAGTTGTTTAGATTGTAATTAGTTCTCATTTAATCACAAATCAAATTTTAATTTTAATTGAAATAATATTCAAGTTAAATAAACCAAGACAATAGCTCTAATTAAGTCAACCTTTATATCATGAAAACATTTAAAAACAGTTATCCTTTACAGTGTTTTTGAATTCATTTTTGGGTTGTGATCTTACTTATCAGAGTGCAAGAGTTCTCAATTTTCAAATAAATTTTTAAGAAATTTTTCTCATTAACGAAAATGCTATATCACCTTGGTAGGACTACTGGACTGATTCCCATTCACGTTTTGGAGGTATTTTTGAACTTGAATCTAATCATTTAGGAAAATGCTGTTGGAAATGAAGATGTATTTGAAAAGAAAAATTGAGCCCCAAATCTTAATAACCTGAAGAAAGTATGCTAAGGAATATGGATGTCAAGCCACAGTAATATTTACAATAAATTAATAAATATAGAAAAAAATGTCTATCCGTCTGATATATCAGACATGCAATGACAGTACCTGTGAAGATACTCGAGGATCTTACTACTGATCCTAGAATTACCATTTTTCAAGATTGACTTTGTTGTACTTTAGCTGAAGTTTCATATTTCAAAAAAGGTGTAGACCCCCAGTCTGTGCTCTAATTATGTTATTTTTATGTCAAAATATAGATTGATAGTACTTTCAATATTCTCTTACAAAGTAAAAAAAAGCTAAGTTAATGAATTCTGTGGTTAGTTGAACACAACCATTCCATTGTAGTGTTGGTGAAGGAATTATGGTCTTGTAAAATGGGATTAGGCAACATTGATCTATTCTATCAGTAGGAACATCTTGGACTCTTTCCATGTTGTTATGTTGTACATTTTTTATTTTTATAGAACCTTGTTTTTTGGATCATTTTGAGTGCTAGTGGCAAAGGGCTTTAAACTTTAGAGTTATCAAATGATGGCTTATGTCTCTGGACATACTGAGGAACTTGAAAATATTGAGTTGTAATTCCAAATGCTGAGATACTTTCTTTGGAAAATGGGTAATCTTCCCAGAAGGGTACTAGCTTATCTCATCCCTCTAGAGGTTTTTTTTCAATGTCTCAAATCTGGCTTCTCTCAAAGCCTTAATATCAACTCCTCATAGGGAAAACTTCTATGCTAAAAATCTTGTTCTTGTCAATAACTCAAAGGTTGGTTGTGGAATCACAATGTTTCATGATGCGATGTTTCAGGGTCTCTGTGTCACTGTCCTGTCCTTTCCAGACAATGAGAAACTTTGGGCTTGGGATATTGAGCCCAATCAGGGTGACCATGCCCTGCGCATATTTGGCATCTCCATATGATTTTCCTTTTTGTCAGAGACAGTGTCTCTGACTGAGTAAACAAAGGAACCGAGGAAAAACTATTAAGAATAGTATAAATTAATATTTAAGTATATTTAAATTGTAATAGTCTCACTGACTGGCCTGTGTCACAATAAAGAAACTCCTATATTTTTGTCATTGCTACAACTGCTATGGACATGATCAGGCTGGAGCTCTCTCAGACACCAGAGATTTAAAATAGCAACTCAACTGATTGCCTTGGAAACGTCTCCATTTATCATTTCAGTTTTATCTCTTCATGAAACATCTTCGTTCTCTGTTACCTGTTTTCCCAAGAACCAACAGCTACCATGTCAAACAGACCATTTCATCATGTTTAATTCCGTATGACTTAGACTCATTTCTGTAGCTGATGAGCTCAAAATAACAGTAACTGTTTTTGAATTTTAGATAGTCTATATTATATTAACATATAAATATACACTGTCGGTATACTACTAAGTTTTGTGATGCTGCCAGATGAGGTTACTTTGTGGAGAGTTTTCAAGGCAAGGAACAATATGCCATCTAGAATTGAGAAAACAGCCAGTTACTCCTCATGGAGAAAGATGATTTTCTATGAGCTAATAATGGATTCTCACATGGCTGATAATTGTTCATGAGTCATGCTTTCTAGCCAATTTGTTGCTTCTCTGTAACTGTGTTTTATGATATTTTATTGAAGCAGAGTGAGTTCTTATTTTAGCAGAACAAAATTATTATTTCTGTTTACTTTCATTTCAAATTAGATCATAATGGAAATCTTTGGGTGTAATGAGCTTTAAAACCTAATTCCTATAAAAATGATCCATTTTAACCTAAATAATGAGCTTAATCTTGGTAATATGAATTTCTGTATCTCAAAGAAATAATAACCATTTGAATAAAGCAAACTTGCCTTTCTATTTTGACAAACAAATGACTCCACATATATGATTCAGTTCTGAATACTGAAATACTAAAACTATGCCTGACCAGATTTCAGTCTTGCTGAAGTGCCTTGAGATATCTTTTTCAGAAAACCACTTAGATAAGAATCATTTGCAAACTGGAGATGCTTGCCACTTATTGTCAGTCTTAAGCTCAAAACTGAAGTATTTCTTTATTGGCTAAAATATAATTTAAAGTGGAATTCTCATGGAGTCTCATTTGGCTGTTCTGGGGGAATATTATTAAATGGATAAAGAGAAAGTACAAGTTTATACAACTCTCATCATTTAAAGTACTACCTACCCCAGTAATCTACACTTCTACATAAATGATTAAACACTTAAACTGCCTTTGTAAGTCAGGTTATTTATTTTTTCTAATATTATTATTAACACTGAACATTTTTTCTTCCCAAGTAACCTATTAACCCAGAATTTCAGGATTTAAAAAAAAAATTAGAGGTCATATACTCTAACACTAATCAATGCATGACTCCTTTCTGTAATACGTCTGACCAGTCTTCTGCTTTTTCTATATATTACCATAGCTTGCTACTTCACAAGTTCACCTATTTCATTTTTTGAAACAAAAAATTGTTTGAAAGTTCTGTCTCGTGTTCTTTATATATTTATATATGTGTTCCCTTATTTATGTGTGTGTACACACACACACAAACACACACACACACACACACACACACACGGTGCCAAAGAAATGTATACACATTTTAAGAAAGGAAAAAACTATTAAAATTGTAATACTCAATATATTCCGATAACAAAAGATGAATACAAGTCACATTTGACTTCTGCAATTACAAGAGGTGCTCAAGGTAGTTACCATCAGTGTTCAGACATTTCTGATTATGGCAAACTACTGCTTGAGCAATGTTGACCAAAGTGTCTACTTCTATACATATTTTTGGCACCCCCAGTATATATGCATCCACTTCCCAACTTCGAAGTAATATCTGCTGCATAACTTCAACCAATGGAAAATAGATAACAAGGTATCACATGGTTATCTATTATTTCTATGTAATGGTCCTTTAAATATTTTCAGAGAGCTGTCTTCTTTTCTACCTCTTTGCTTCAGAATTAACATCTCCCAACATTTTTAATTAATCTTCAAAAACAGGCCCATACCTTTATGATATTTTGCGTACTTACCTTTATGTATTACAGATTGACTATGGGCTACCTAATGCAGAATAAAATGGGAAACCGTGTTCTAAATTTTTTCTATTGCTTTTTCTGCAATTGTTTGGTCAACCTCACTTTTCCAGGTTCTCAAACATAATTTTCCCTATATCTGGAGTCCCACTGCTTCTTAAACAGTATGCCAGCTTTGTTTTAAGAACAGAGGGAAACAGAGGAAGTCAGCAAACAAAGACTCAGGGGTCTCAGATCTGAGACAGAATAGACAGAAAAGAGTTTTCTGAATAACCTTTCATGATTGCCCTCTTTCTCCCTCACATACTTTTAGTGAGGTAAATGTGTTCTGAAGTTTGTCTCAATTCTCCTGCAAGGCTTAAGGAACATACTCGGACACAAAGGGAGCCTCTTCCTTAGTCTCTCTTTCCCTGTGATGACTAGTCTCAGCTCTCCTCTGCATGGGTGGCTCCTTCTTTCTTCTGTGGAACTGCTCTGCTTCTCCATGCATGTGGCCACCCATCAGCTCTCTATACTATATCCGTGGCAGCCATGCACTGATTCTGAGACTAGTGTATTTCAATATCAAGTGAGAATTCCTGAGAGATGCCCTGAGTGACTGTGACTTAAGTTAAAATATGATGTGTATAGGACATTTGAAAGGGAAAGAATGTCTTCTTCCATGTTGAATAGCTCTTTGGTTTGCCCCACTCTTTGTCTGCAGCTACTGTTTTGTCTTTTCCATTTTTGATGCAATTAAAATGTCATATTTAAGCCTCCTCATACTTTGAGATTTTTGAAAAGTTGAGTATCATCTGAATTTTACAGACCTAGAATATATGTTTTAGTTTGAATTCTAGAAAGTATTTCACTGAATCTATTTGGCCTTGATATGAGAATCATGTAAATGGACTCATCATGAAAAATCTTACAAATCTAAAGAAACTCTGGTTCTTAACATGGCCTCTTATTCTTAATACAGAGTTATGCAGTCCATTGTTTGGAAACTGAAAATGTTAGACATTTCAGAGGATTTGTCCCTGATATTTTCAAGAACAGTTCAATTTAAAAAAATTCAAGAACACCCTGTGCTGAAATAACATCTGCCGTAAGAATGAAGGTACTTCGTTTCACTTGATCTTGAGCATTTGACCTCCCCCAACTAAAAAGCAAGGTCTGCCATGTGGGAGGAGCTCTTTAATTAAGTAAGCTAGACTGTGTTTTGTTTTCTTCTTGTCCCTCCTATCTTTTGTCCCTATGTAACTAGTAGACCATGTACGTGGCTGAGAAGATTCACGATACAGTGTTAAGTATAATTATTCTTATGCACCTTTGAACCATGAAAAAAAAAATGCTCTCCTATGAAGACTGTGGCCATTAAAACCCCCTGGTTCTTTTCTTAAAGCTGATGTTTTATCTCACACTGACTAGTCTTGAGGGTAAGGAACTCAAATCGTGACTTGGTTATCTGAGCTCCATTTGGCCTCCCACGGCTCTTTATCATCTTTCTTGACCAATTTGGATACCTTAGTTATCAGCCAGTTGGCTTTTTAGCTTTCTATTTTTCTACTCTTTGAATCAGCCTCATTCTTAACAAGTGTTCTGGTTTGAGACAGGTTTTTCTAAGATACCTTTCTTTTGAGAAAAGTCCTATTTTGACTATTCAGATTTTGAATAAAGGGAGGAGCCTTTGACATAATATAATGCAACTGTTCCACCAGGGTCTGCTGTCACGGTGGTTGCACACTATCCATGGCAAGTACAGCGCTCAGGGACCACGCTTGCACTGGGATCCACCCACTGCTGCAAGCAGCCTGTGGCTGACCTCTCTCTAGTGTTGGCCCTTACTCCATCAGGAAACATGCATAATGCCCTGTGTAAATTAGGCATGCCATCAGTCTTTGTTGAATTAAATTGAAGCAGCTTTTTGCCAGTATAAGATATTTTTCACTATTGGGATCTTGACTCTTTCATACTGATGGTTGACCTTGCTTAGTCTTGATTTTTGGCACCTCTATAATGTTTGGCTTCTGACTGCTGGCCTTGACCTTCTTTAAGTTCTGTATTTCCCTCCTAACTCTCTTGGTTTTACAAGTGTCCATCTACCACCATGCTCACTTTCCTACTGTCTTGGTATGACAGTTTCAGAAGAGAAACTGAATTAAAACCCTGTACAAAGAAACAGGTCATTGTTTTACTTTGCTCCTGTACTAGAAGGCTGGTCATAAACATAGTAAATTTTCAGTTTAACTGGAGCTCTTGAATATTTAAAAGAGTGAAAGACCTTTAAGAAGAGAAAAAAGCCTGAAAATTTTCCAAAGTATAATAGATAATGAAGACAACAAGTTGTGTTGGGGGTTAGCTTAGAAACATAGATAATTCCCTAGCAATTTGGTATCAAATTGTTTTGCTCTATACCTGAGATTTTTTTGCTGGCCCATTTGTTCTGTTATCTCTCAACTAGTCCCTTTTAGTAAGGCTTCTTCTATCCCTTGTATCTGTACAGCATATTGTCTGCTCTTATGTTGAAGGGCGTATACTGCAAATTAACATGTATGTAAAATTAAAAGGTTTATCAAGGAACAATGGGGGTAGCTGTTTTCTATATACAGCCTTATAACCAAAGTAAAGTTTTAAAATATGCGAGGTTGCTTCCTTGTGTCAGTCAAACTGACTGGTTGTGAAACATGCCAAATAACATTATCACTGATTTATCACACTCTCGATATAAATTTGCAGGCACAGTGAAATCCAGAACTGAGGCACTTCAGGCACACATATAAAAATAGGCTTGAAGCATATTAAGTCAGAATTAACCTAAAAATGCCACTGCTTCCCACTTCACAATACACCAAGTCACAACTCTGTGTTTTGTTAACTTGACTACTACCGCCTGGCACTCAGGTTTGAATTACTGCCCCTCTGAGAACAGCAAGGGCTTACTCCTCCATTATTATTTTTGCTAGCCTTGCTCCTTCCTGAACTCTCTGCTTCAGACACCCTGAGACCCTGAGCCATGGGCATTCCATATGCTCTCAGGGCTCCAGATCTTTGCATGCAAGACTCCTTCCTTCTACCTGAAATCTTTTCCTCTTGTCTATGACGACTTCACCAGGGTAATTCCTTCTCGTCCTTCTGATGCTGACTCTGATCCTTCTCTTACTTTCTTAGGTGGCTACTAAGACAACTCTCCCCTAGAAAGTGTTCCTTGGTCCCCCAGACTGGGTTAGATACTTACTTCATTGTCCTACAGGACTGTCTGCTCATTGGTATCTTAGTACTGACTGTTGTTGCTCTGTTCTTATCTTTCTGGCCTGTTGTCGACCCCACTAGATTGCATGTTCCTAGAAGGCAAAAGATAGCTGCGTCAGTGTCCCCGAGGCATAGGCAAGTTTTAACATCTGGCAGAACAAGCCTGAGTGAAGTTCCTACTCTTTGCCACTGTCTCTTCCTATCTAATAATCTTGATACCATCTTGTTTCCTGTAAGGCAGGGCGTCTCAACTTTGGTGTAACTAATGTTTGGGGGTATATAATCCTTTGTTATGGGTGCCTGTCCTATGCATTGTAGGATTTAGCAACATCCCTGATCTCCACCCATTAGCAGCCCCCATCCCAGGTGTGACAACCAAAAATGTATTCAGACATAGCTAAATATCCTTGGAGGGTAGGAGGTAGGATTTTCCTCAGCTGAGAATCACTGCTCTAAGGTATTCATCATAATCTTTACAAATGTGACATTTCTTCAAAATTATTGAAAAACGTACCTTTTAAATAATGTTTTCTGGGAAATCAAAGGCTTTTATCTTTCTCCCTGCTTCCCCACCCTCTGCTACACTTCTGCAGCACTGGGCATGGGACAGGTGCCCCCAAATGTTTGCTGAAAGTATTAAAAAAATGCCTGGGAAGATCACATTGCTCAGTCATTGAATTGCCTTTTTTATTTGTTTGCTTCTTTTTCTGCTACAGTTGGAATAATGTGGCAATAGCTTGTAGACTCTATCCCAAATCCCATATGACCCATAAGGCTCCATATGATTCCAGCTCTTTCTACCTGACTAGTCTCATCTCAGATTATTTTTCTTTCCATCTTGAAGGATTCCTTCAATGTGTCAATCTTGTTTCTGCTTTGAGCCTTGGCATACATTGTCTTCTCTGTTTGGAATATACTTCTCCCCTTTTACTTTCTTATGTGAATTAGCATGACTGTGTTGAAAATTATTGAAATACATATTCAACAAGCTTTGGAGAAAGAGGGATTTATTGGAAGCACACTACAGTATCTCACATAACTATATAAAGGGCAGGAATGATCCGGGCCTTGGGGACAACTGGCACAGGAAACCTAAATGTTGCCTGGATCCCCTTTCTGTCTCTGTCTTTCACGTCCCTGCCTCTCTGATATAATTTCATTTTCTTCTCCTACAACCTCCTTCCTCCATAGGCAGAGAACAGAGGCAAAGCAATGTGCTGAGTCTCCCTCCGGTGTTGACGATTCTACCCCAGAGAGGCATGAATTCTCTCCTCTGAAGTTTAGTCCCTAGGACTGGGTCACATAGGATCAAATGTCCATGCCTTCTTTAATCAGCTTTGGCTGTGGGCTAAGCTCACGTAAAACAGACGTGGCAGCACAGAGTTCTTTCCGCATTTCGTGAGCCACCCAGCTAACTCCAATGCTGTCTATTCTACTGGTTAATTATTTCCAGTCCTTCAGTGCTCATCTCTGATATCACTGCCTCAAAGAACTCTAATTACAAGCTCTTGTAGCACTTTGCATTTCTTCATGACACTTACAAAAATTATAATTACTTTTTCATTGGCATAATTTGCTTGCTATCTCTCGTCCCCCCAGAATGTAAGCTTCCGGAATGAATGCAGCAGCCATGTCTATTTGTTCTGTTATTTTCAGCAATTAGCACAGATTCTTGCTAAGAGTACATATCTGTCTGGTTAGTAGTTATTGAACGTAGGAGTGAATTCCTAGACTCAGTAACAAAATTCCAAACCTAGTAAATCTGACATATAAGTGATGTTTTAGAGAGGAAGTGTTCAAACATTCCAAATTAGTTTTGTTTAAAGAAATATTAGTGATTTCATATAATATACGTAGTGTCTATACCAAGATTATGACTCACATTTAAATCCTATTGTTAGGATGATTATATACCAGAAATGCTTTGCAATTTATATAACCGTAAGGTGGCACTGATAGGTTGAGGATTATAATGTGAGTAAAGAACAATATTAATTTTTGTCATTGTGAGGAGAGATGTTAAATACTGGAGAAGAAATCACATATGGAAATAACAAGGTATGCGACATAATCTATGTTACAAACTCAAAGAAATAGTAATAAAAGAAAAGAAAAAAAATAAGTCAAAATGGCTCTGAGAATAGAATATTGATTGCAATTCCTGTCAAATCTGTTGGTTGTTAATATCATTCAGAAGATATAGATAAGTTTAGAGATGAAAGATATGGAATGATTGATTTGACTATATGAAAATTAAAAACTTTGGTCAGTAAAAAAATACCACAAATAAAATTAAAATACATGAAATAGACTTCAAACATATTTATGACAGATAAAGGGGTAATAGCTTTGATACATTAAGAATCCTTTACAAATCAATAAGGAAAAAAAAACCTGCAAATACTTTTATTCTAGGTTAGCTGGAAATTCACAAAGGAAGGAACACAAATTCCCAGTTCACATATAAACATAAAAAAAATGGTTCTATTTCACTATTAATTTGCTAAAAGCATAGCAGCAATATATATGTACAATTAGCAAAGATTCTGACTATTAAGTGCTAGCCAATTTATGGTAAAAAGATACTTATGAGCTGGTGTTGAGGGATATACTAGTAATTACAATAACTTTCAGAGAAGTAATATGACACTATTTTGTAAGAACTTTGCTTCTTTTAAGGAATAGTTCATGTATTCATTGTCACTGAGACAAGCAGTGGTTAGTTAGCCCAACAGCTGGTTTAAGGAGGAAACTATCAAATTAAAAACCAGCAAAAATATTATATATATTACTTCACCCAACTGTTATTCAGGGATAAAGATTTTTCTTGGAGGTGAGTCCTCTGAATAGAATTTTGCCTTATCTTCCTGTATAAACAACGTACAGCATGCGTCATCTAAATTTCCAGGTTGGAATTCAAGGAGCTAAGACACTTGCAGAATCTTTCCAAACATTTTTTCTAATTATGTGTGTGTGTGTGTGTGTGTGTGTGTGTGTGTGTGTATGTGTGCGCGCACGTGTGTTTCACTCACACCTAACTCCTCTGAAATATATTTTTACTTGTCTTTCTTTACTCTTATCAAAGCTTTTCACATTCAAATAGCATCAATTTTTATAATAGATAATTAAATTATTAAGGGCAGTAACAAGTACAGCTGGTATAAACATGTTTGGGGACACATATATCTGAATTTTGTTAAGTACACAATTTAACAGGTAGGATCAAATGGCCATTATTATCTAAGAGTATGCTACTCTTGGTGTTGGAGAATCCATTCATTAAAGGCTTGGAATCAAGGATATCAGATAATGCAGAGTTATCTAAGAGGAAGGTAGGTAAGGCAACATCTACTGTACCTATCATTATTTCAATACTGAAGTGCTAAGTGCAACTATGCAACTGCTATTATCTCCTGCTGAACTGTCGGCCCCTAAGGGTGGGAGCTGCATCTTTTCCGTAGCTAGATTTCTAGAGCCTATGACAGGGTTTGGCACAAAACAGATGTCAAACAACCTATTTTTTAGTTTGAACGAAGGAAGGAACAGAGTGTTTGTGCTCTTTCACTCAGTAATATTTCACTTCTATGAATCTATCTTAGGAAAAATTCAGAGCTCTGCCAAAAGTCTATGTTTAAGAGTGATTATTTAAAGTTCTTTTTGACAATTTAAGGATAGCCTCAGGGTTGCTCATTGAAGCATTGTTTGTAGTAGTAAAAGATGGAAAATTACCTAAATATTCAACAGTATTCAAATAATTAAATTAATCACGGTGTGCCTGGTAAAATATTGTAGTCATTAAAAATAATTTGTTTTTTAAATATTAAGTCTCCTTTCTCAAAGAATATGGGAAGTGCTCAAAATTTGATATTTATTTTTAAAATTACAGTAAAAACTACATATAGCATTATGCTAATTTTCTAATTAATATAGTTATTTATATCTGCATATATCAAAGCCTGGAAGGAAAAACATGTTACTGTTAACAGTGACTCAGTCTGGATTGTGTGTAATTTTTATTTTCTTCTTGATAGCTGTTCACAGGTTTTATGTTTTATAGTCAGAAGAAAGTAAAGTTTGAGGTGGAAGTGATTTTTTCCTCAGGCAATGAGAGGAAATGGATTAGCATTTAGTTAGAAATGCAGAGAATAGTCAAGACAGGAGCAGCTGAGACAACAAAAACAATTACAGAGGATCATAGTCATGGAGAAAGAAAAATTAAGAAAATAACAGGGGAAAAAAAAAGATCGTGTTCTAAAAATTAAGTTTGGAGTGACAAGAATCATGAAAGAAATGAATTACATAATTTGATGTAAAGAATAATTGCTGTGTCTTCAATACGTTACATAGCATTATTGATTTTATTGAATAGGGAATGATAATAAAGAGAAATGGCTGTCATTTCATCCAGAAAGAATAAGAATCCAGTTAAATGATAAAATCAATTGTCGGTAGGCTTTTAAAGCTAAATATTTCTTGCAGTTTTTTCCCCAGTTTTTATCTGCAGGGTTTGTTCACTGTTTGAAGTTACCTAATTAAGATAGTCTCCCCGAGTTGATGCCTTGCCCAAGAAGAGACCTGGGAAAACATGTATTGACCTCTTAGCCAAACACTGTACGAAACTCCGAAGATCGGGTCACTGTACAACTGTATAGAGACTTATAACCTGCGGGTGTGCTCTATTGCACATGGAGCTTCAGACTGGCCCGAAGGCACTGTCAGTCTGCCAGATTTCCCTCTGCAGAAGCCAAAGTCACTGGGTCAGGTTAAGGTCAGTGTTTTGAATTAGAGGAGTTATTCATAGCAGAAATAAGAGCTGATGTGTAGGTAAGGAATCCAGCAACAAGCTGCAACACCAGGCAGCCTGATGCTATTGATCTTCCTGGCTTCCTGCTTATGCTGCCAAATTCTCATTTCCCTTGAGTGGAAAGAAGCAGGTCTCTCTAAGCTGGACACATGTCCACAGCTGGGCCCAGGAGTAAAATGATGAGAGGAGGGCAGAAGCCATATCTAAGCTATGTTGATTCATGGTACTTGTGAGGATTAAGTGAGCTAATGCGTATGAAAGCATTTAGATCAGTGCCTGGCATATGGAATAAACACAGTGTTTTTAAGCGAGAAAGGGAATAATGAATTTCAGTGAGACAGGATAATGGTAAAAAGACATTCCCTTGGATCTTAAAGGATGAGTAGAATTTTAATGGATTCAGTAGGTGCAATGATTTCCATCCTTGGCTTAGGGACCAACTCTGGCTATATAAAAATCACACGGGAAATTTACTAAGAATAGAGAATCTCTAGCCTCTACCTTAGATCTAGCAACAGGGCTGCATAATGTGTATTTTAAATCTCCCGAAATTGATCTGATGCACAGCCAAGTTTGAGATCACTGAAGTTGGAGCTCTAGGTAGAATGTAACAGCATAATGATACGCTGGTGTGGAGGTTCATGTGATGTTTGGAGTCGTTGAGTCACCACAGTTAGTTTTCTTGGAGACCTTCTCTTTCTTGGTTCTCTTCTATATTCATTTGCAATCCTTCTTCAGTCTCCTTGCAGGATCCTTCTTATCTTTCTGGCTCAGTCCTTGAACCTCTTCTTTTCTCAATCTAGACTCCCATGGTGTGGTCAGCCAGTCCCATGGCTTTCAATATTATGTATACACTCACAACTTCTCATTTTTAAAAATCTCTAGTCCCAACTTTTCCCTGTATTTACATAGTCACATATCCAACTCCTTAAGTGACACTACCCTTAAGTCACATCAAACATACATTTCAAACCTAATTTTCCTAACACATTTTGACTCCCTACCTCCTGACCCAAATCTATACTTTTTTACAGTCTTCCACATCTCCATTCTTTAGTTGCTAAGGTAAAACATCGGAATCATCCTTGACACATCTCTTTTTCATATATTCAACATCCAATCTATCAGGATAGCCTGTTGATACTTTCAAAATATATTCTTAACTTTACAGCACCTGTACAGCTGCCATTTGATTGGTTTTCCCATGGCAGTCGTAGTTCATGGCTGTTAATAACATTCTGTTTTACTCTCGAAGGTGTCTTAATTTGGACAATGGTCATCTTAGTTACCACCTTAATACAGTTCTCTATTACCTCTCTCCTGGACTATTGCTATCGATTCTCACTCGTCTCCCTAATTTTATTCTTTTTCCCTAGAGTCTATTCTCCACAAAATAGCCAATATGAGCTTTTCAAAATATGTCATCAAGTCACTTTTCTGCTCAAACCCTCTAGTGCCATCCATCCTTAGTCAGGGTGGGCTAGATTATACAACTGTAGCTCATCCCAGTGGTGATCCCCCTAAAAGTTCTCACTCATATAACAGGTCATTTGAGTGTCTGTTTGGGGAAAGGAGGGGTGATTTCTGTTCCCAGCAGTCCCTCAAACCAACTGGAACATAAAGCCTTCTTGGTTGCTCAGGCAGGTAAAGATAGAGGCTAAAGAATCCTGAATGACATTTCTACTGCCTTGGCTCAAAAGTAACATGTTACCACTGCTCATATTTCTTTAGCCACATTACTCAAAAGGTCTTGCTCAACTGAGAAGTACATTTTTCTACGGCCCCAAAGCAGAAAACTAGAGTTTCATAAACATGTATAATGTGTCCAACATCATCTTATTCAGAATAAAATTCAAAGCCTTTGTGATAACCAAAAAAGTCATATATAGTCTGCATTCCGGATAACTCTGGCTATATCTTCTACTACTGTTTTGCTTCCTCACTCTGTTCCAGCTATTCCCACCTCCTTATTGTTTTTGAAACCTCTGATCACATACGTCTTCCTGGAATAATCTTTTTATATATGTAGGACTTGATCCCTCATTTATATAGGTCTCTGATCAAATACAGCTTATTAAAAATGTCTTCCATTTCAGGCTATATAAAATAGTACCCCATCTGCCCTTTTCACCCTGCTTTATTTTTCTTCATAGCACATATTTCTACTTTGGTTTATATTATATGCTTATTTATTTATTTCCTGTCTATTCTTACTACAGTGTATGTGCCATCAGAGGAAGGATGTTGTCTGTTTGGTGCACAGATAGATATGTACATATCTGTATATGTTGTATATGTATATGTGTATGTGTATGTATGTATCCAGTCAGTCCATAGAACAGTATCTGTCACAAATTGTATGTACTTAATAATATTTATTGAATGAATTAATGAATAAATGAAGTGATAATTTAAATCCTAGCCGTGGAGGACCTAGTTAAGAAGAGATAGCAGGAAAGAAAATGAAGAAATTACTTCTGGGAATGCCTTCTTTTGAGGGTTTGCTAGAAGAAATAAATCCACTGAAAAAGACAGAGGTAGGGGGAGAATCATAATGTGCTATGTCATGAATGTAAAGCTAAGACAGAAATTTAAAGATAGGCTACTTACAAGGTTGAAGAGGAAGAAAAATGAATAGAGGTATTGGATTTAGTAGGTAATAAAGCTATGAATGTTCTGGTTATCTATTGCTGCATGATCTGCCATTCCAAACTTAGTGGCAAAAAGACAACCATTTTGTTATGCTCATGAACTCTTTGGACAAAGCATAGTGATTGATTCAAATGACTTGAAGCCTGGAGGCTTTGAAGATGGGATTCAGCGCTAGACAGTTGACCAGAGCACCTATAAGTGGCCTCTCCTCTGGCTTGGACTTACCGCCACTTTGTGTCAGGGTTGTTCAGAGAGGAGTGTCCAGGGAGGTTGCTAATCATCCAGTAAGTGAGCTGTCTAAAAGTAGCAGATATAAGTTACATGATCTCTTCTGATCTAGCTTAGGAAATCACACAGTGTCACTCTGCTGCGGCATGTTGTTGGGTACAAGCAAGTGACTAAAGGCAGCACACATAAAGGAGGATAATTAGACTCAAGGAGAGGGGAATTAGAATTCATTGCTATCATCTTTGAAAATGCAATGTGCCACAATTGGTAATGTTTGATGAAACAACTTATGTATGTAGATTTCTCTTCACGAAGTTTGGTGGTAAAATAAAGAAAAAATATAGAATGGATTAGACTTAAATGGAATGTTTCAAACTTCTCCTTTTCAAATAAAAAACTAAAGAGTTTAACCAAACAGGCTAAGTGACCTGCACAAGGGCACACAATGTGGGGGAAAGCTAGTTTCCAGAAAGCAAATCTCTGCTTTCTGCTTTCCATTCCATTACAGTATCCTGGAATTCTATAGGAGTGGATTGATCCAGAATCTACTGTGCAGAGGGTAAAGAAGAAGGGAACAGGTAGATTCAGTGCCCTTCATCTCTGCTTCAACCAGAGCAGCTCTGAGTTTATATATTGGGATTTTGTTATGAAAAAGATTTTACTGCTGAAAAAATTAAAAACAGTAAAGCAGATGTTCCTAAAGTGTCCTTACATTTACAACTTTCTATGTTTCTACACTTCTAATGTCTGTATGCTCTATAAACTGGCAATGACAGCAATTCCAACCATTAAACACATAGATAAAGGGAAGAAGAATGTGAAAAGTACCAATTGTTGAAAATCTTTATATACCAAGCATTGAGATGGATCCTTACATATGTGATCCCATTTAATACTTTCATTACTGCAAAGTAGGTGTTACTATCCATAACTTATAGGAAACCAAGACTCAAATAATTCAAATCACTTGTTTAGGGTCACCGTTCAAAACTAAATTAGTTAGTCTACAAAGACAGTGTTCTAACAGACATGGAGTTCAAAAAACTTTTAAGAGCCAAATTCAGAAAAAACATGTATTTATTGGAACTAATTGCTATGAATAAAATACTTGTTTATATAAAAGATGCCAAAAAAAATGTACAAGTGGACGTTTTGGTCAACGTTGCTCAAGCAGTAGTTCATTGTAATCAGAAGTGTCTGGATGCTGATGGTAACCAATTTGAGCACCTCTCGTAATTGCAGAAGTCAAACATGACTTGTATTCATCTTTTGTTATTGGTATATATTGAGTATTACAATTTTAATACAGTTTTCCTTTCTTAAAATGTGTATACATTTTTTGGCACCCTCTGTATGTACACATTCTAATATATTTGGTAGATGTGCACAGGATACATATTTGACCCATTGATGCCAAGGCCAAAGTTGAATTTTACGATCTTAGAATTAAATTCTGAGGTACGATCACAAATCTAAAGTTTTGTAAATGTTGAAATCATTATTAAATTTTTTAAAATATCAAGCTCTCAGCGTTTAAATGTTTGACAGTAGAGTGCAGGAACAATAACTTCTCTTCACTCCTATCTTTTAAAATGTGTTTGCAGACCTTTACTGCATGATTTGTAATATAAAATAAATGCTCACTATCCACCAAAGTAGGTGCATGGGGTACCCCAAAGCAAGATATTTTGGGATACTGTATTTTTCTGTCAAACCTCTTCTTTATTTTATACTTTGTGTGCTTTGTATTTGGATTAAAAGTGATTTGAAATAATTAAAGATTTTTAATAGTATCAGTGTTTACAAGTTAAATAATTCTAGATAACTTGGAATTATGATCTGATCCCTATTAGGCTACTGTATTATTTACATTATTATTACTTCCATTCCATAAAATCTTTTGGATCAAAAAGATATGTTTTTCCTAAAGTGATCTACCATGTTTCCCTGAAAACAAGACCTACCCGGAAAATAAGCCCTAGCATGATTTTTCTAGATGACATCCTCTGAATATAAGCACTAATGCATCTTTTGGAGCAAAAATAAGACCCAGTCTTATTTTCAGGGAAACATAGTAACTAATGTGTTTTTGGCTAATATTTATTAAATACAGGCATTTCCATATTTGTTTAACACTTTGGATGTTTTAAATCATTTTTGAGATAATATTATCAGCTTTCACTATTGAATATAACTTATTGCAGAATTTTACTCTTAGAAAAATAAATTTTCATTAGTTACTGAAATTATTTAACATACACAGTACATGCGTTTTTTTTCAGATACATATTAACAATGGATCAAAATGACTTGCTATCTTCATTTAATTTATGATAATATTGTGATTAAAAATGATGGTACGCTACCTATTTTATGATCATTGACCATTCACAAGTTCAGTGAGGCCCAAAATGGCATTAAGTAGGCTTTTGACTATTTGGCCTTCTCAAGGCAATGTCTGAAGCCAAGACTAATAGCAGATTTGGATTTAATACCAAGGCTGAAGCCAAACTTTAGTTCAGCCCTATTAAATGCCCATCCCCTTGTAAAACCATAAGTGTCCAACAAACAGCTTAGGAATCAAGTGTATCCTGAGATCTTTTTAGTTTTAAATAAAATTAATTAATACCCACACATATCTTACCAATGTGATAAGACATTCGAATAAGTTTAATTTGAAATTGTTATTAGGAAAAGAAACAAGAGCATTATTAATTTATTCAAGAATATATTTGTATTCAGAATCAAGCAGTCCATGTGGAGTCATTAGATGGCTATTCAACAGTTTACATATTACTCAGAGCTCAGTGGAATCACTATTAATTTTCTTTAATTAAATGTACTCGTATGACATTGAATGTTGAGAGCTACCATTGTGAGGCCCAAGAGATTTGATTGAAATTAAATCGATTAGTTAAGCTTATTGAATGCAGCTTTAAAAAAAAGTCTTAAGAATTGTATGTTTGGTTAATTAATGAAAGTAGCAAATGAACTGATTGAAAGCAATTTGGTTACAAATTGGCCAAGACAACAATTTTCTTAAAACAATTGGTCAAGACAAATAATTTAGATACTTATTTTAAATATTAGTAATCTTGGTAAAACAATTTTTAATTTTACAATTAATCAGTTATTACCACCACACATATTACAATGTACACTTGTATAAATAAAGTTAGTTATACTGTAAATTCTACCATTTTGGTAGATTCATGTTATTTTTACATTTGTAATAGACTTTATTACCATGACTAATGAAAAGTTAATGTGGCCCATACATGTATGGATTTATGACCATGTATTGAGGCAGAAATTGTTGATTAGGAGAATGGATGTGGAGGACTAAATGTGAATTTTAGTTATATTATTCTTTGGCTTTGCAATTCCTGAGTTCCCAGTTAAATGGCAAGAACTAAAATTGGTCATGTTGGTTATCAGAAAATAATTGACTTTCTCTCAGTGATATTTGCTCCGTTATCAGATGATTGAGTGAGAGCAGGATTTACTCAATTTACTCCTTCCTCTCAGATATGTAGAATGTTTGTGAACCTGAAATAAATTGATCAGACACTACTGAAGGGAAATTGAAGTAGATGGAGTATGTGAGATATTTCCAATGAGTTCACTGAACTTTCAGATGTCATCACTAACCTAGTAGTAAATAATCCTTAACACACTGTGGCAAGTGGGACTGAGGTCCAATAGCTGGACATGGCCACATTTAATAAAACTAATTAGTATACATCTTAATTAATGTCTTTATTTTCAAAAGTGAGAAGTGGGTGAAATGGGCCATCTTTTGAAGTAGCGAGTTTTCTGTTATTGGAAGGTATCTAAGCAAGAATTGAAGAACCATTTGTAGTAGGGACTTATGCATTGTATAGTGATTTAAATTTTCTGAAGAATGTTCCACAGAACACTAGTTATAAAGTATGTTAGTATGTATTGTGTTTAAAATCTTCTATGTTCGATTGCTACGGCAGAGCAAGTTAAACATGTTCTTTTATTTCAGGAATGCTTGCATTTTTGATATGCTAATATGCCTTGTGAATCTTAAAGAAAATAATAGATTTTAGGTGTTTTACAAACCTCTTTGACTTCTGTGTCCTTTATTCGTATATCATGAGAGTACTGCCTTTCCAATTAAATACACATCAGGAAACATCAGACTGCATGTTACATAAAGCTCCTTACAGCTCTGAGATTATTTGAATATAATCCTTTTCTAAAGTGGAACTACAATTTTAAAGTAAACTAAAATGAGCATGATGTCCAATAACAGGTACTGGTGGAGAACCTCCTATTTCCTCAATAATATACGTGAGCCTTTTGGAATCACAAGGATATAATTTCAGCAACATAACAGGATCCAAAATAATACTGCTTTAAACAAGATGAAAGGCTATTTCTCCCTCACAAAATTCTGAAATTGTTTTGGAGCTCAGTGGCAAGAATTTATCAAGAGTGTGGATTCTTCTCCCTTGTCGCTGCAGTCTCCTAGTGTGATCCCTTCATCTCTGTGGTTCAAGATGTCAGAAAAGAGGAAGGAGAGGACATGCTACTTTCTTTTATGGATGCGACTTGTAAACTGCACACAATACTTCTACTAGTATGCCTTGCCCCAAAACTGAATCAGTTGGCAACCTGCAACTGCAACAGCCTGGGCTTGTTTTTTCCTGAGTAGTTATATGCCCAGCTAAAGATTGGGAAGTTCTCTTACTATAAAAGAAGGAGAGCATGGATATTAGGGAAGAACATGCCATCTCTGCTGGATGGCCATATTGTCAGTATAGTTACTTCTGATGACATATGTGGAAGGAAACATTGCCTCTAAAAATTATTACTGCATTTCTTTACTGATATTATGTTACTCCCTTAAGTATATATCATAAGACTCAAGAAAAATTAGCAAAGTATGAAAAGTTAATAATAGAAGAGAGAAAGAAGGGGAGGAGAAACGAGGGGGGAGTGGAAGAGAGGAGAGGAGAGAGAAGACGGGGAAATTATGAATGAATGAGACGATAAATGCAGGCTAGACTACGCATAATTGATCTTGCTGTGAGTCAAAGCTGAGGGTAACATTTTGCATTTAAGGTGAGATTCCCTGGCCACTGAGAAATTAATACAGTATATACTATGTCAAAAAGCCACATGGGCTGCCTGACTCATAGTTAGTCAAATATTCACAGAATATTTGCTTTGTAATGGTGTTAATACTGCATATTTTTACTAACATAGATTCTAAGAACTGTTTCCCAATTTTCTTTATTTCAAAACTCTTGTTATTTCATATTTCTAAGACTGCATGTTTTTTAAGTGTTTAATGTGCAATCACTTTGCCAGCTATTTTATATCCATTTTCTCATTTAATACAAATTCAAATTTCCAAACATATATATTTGTAATTGATATATGAATATATATAAATATATATATTAATCAATGAGTAGTTATAAGCACTTTTTTTTGCAGAGAACTGTGCTAAATTCTCTGGAAGTGTGGCAAAGAGTAGCCCTTGGTTACTGTCAGGTTGTATGCTACACATATTCTAAAAATAGAAATTTTGGAAAGCAAGAAAATTTCCTAAAACAAATGCAAATTATAGAACTAGTGGGCATGCGTTATCTGCTTGTCTGGATCTAACACTCATCATCAAGGAACAACTCGCTTTTCATAGCTGCAACATAGGCATTATAATCCTGCATCTAGCTGTCATTGCTTCAACTCAGGGTGCTGTATTAAGAAATAGAAAGCATATCAGAAAACTGCCCAAATATAAAATAACTTAAGATGACTTTGAACTTTCATCAGTCCTTTCACACTCATCTCAGCTTTGCATATATTCCATTTGAATAGATCCAGTGGTTTCCTTGCATTATATTCAAAATAGGGATGAAAGGCCTCTTTAATTTTCCCTATCAGAGAAGGGAGTTGTCCTGTTCCAAAGAGCATGTGTGCCAAAAATAAAAATTAAATTTTAAATTTATGCTTTGCATAGTTCTATGGAGTCTTTTTTTTTTTTTTTTTTTAAGGATTTTATTGGGGAAGGGGAACAGGACTTTATTGGGGAACAGTGTGTACTTCCAGGACTTTTTTCCAAGTCAAGTTTTTGTCCTTTCAATCTTAGTTGTGGAGGGTACCGTTCAGCTTCAAGTTGTTGTCCTTTCAGTCTTAGTTGTGGAGGGCGCAGCTCAGCTCCAGGTCCAGCTGCCATATCTAGTTGCAGGGGGCACAGCCCACCATCCCTTGCGGAAGTTGAACCGACAACCTTGTGGTTGAGAGGACGCACTCCAACCAACTGAGCCATCCCGGAGCTCAGCGGCAGCTCAGCTCAAGGTGCCGTGTTCAATCTTAGTTGCAGGGGCAGAGCCCACCATCCCTTGTGGGACTCGAGCAGTTGAACTGGCAACCTTGTGGTTGAGAGCCCACCGGCCCATGTGGGAATCGAACCGGCAGCCTTCAGAGTTAGGAGCACGGAGCTCTAACTGCCTGAGCCACTGGGCCGGCCCTCTCTGAGTCTTTTTAATAAAGCCCTTTTATTCATGTTTTGAAAAATACTCAGACCAGAGCTCTCCTTTTGAGTTGTAGAGTAAGATATACCTTGAAAAGCATTTAAGTCACTCCATTTTCCTTCCAGTGTTTTCCATGTTCTTATTCAAGATCCTTGTTGCTCTGCCACCTTGAAGAGGTGTTATATGTAGTCACTATGTCCATTTTCTCTCTACCAACTTCTTTACTCATTGGCAACCCAACACTCCACTGAAACTACAGTTTTAGAGGTTTCCTCGTTCCGCAACCTCGCTCTCCTCACCTTTCTTCTCAAGCCTCTCCTCTCACTAGCCCGTTAAATCCAACATGTATCAAATCCAACCATCTCTTCCTCACAGACCGATACTGCCTCTTACCTCTCCTAATTCTATTAATGATGCTTCTTTTCCCTCTCATGCGGGTTTGAAGATTCATTTTCAATTTGTCTCTCTGTATCATCTGTCTGATGCAGTCAGGGGTCCTGCTTATTCTAATGTCCACATCCATAGTGTCTTTCTTTTCTGTCTGGATCCTCTCTTCCAATCCAGTTTGATCTAGGCCCTCATTATTTTTTAATTGACAACAATATCCTGTGCTCTTGCTTTTCCCAATAAACCATGATGTCTTTCAAGACAAAACCACTTGTTCTCTGAACATGCTCCTCATTCTTACCTCTAAGTGCCTTCATTTGTTGTTTTCTCCCATAGAATGTTCTCTTGTGTATATCTAGTTTTTCAAATATTACCCATCCGTAAGACTCATGGTAATTTATCAGACACCAATTTTTTTTAAAAGGTGTTATAGATGGCTTCATGCAAGCAATTTTACTTATAAACTATACTGCATTTATTTTCCTCTGTTCTAAAACTATGATCCTTTAAGACATACAGTATTATCAATTATTTAAACTCTTTTGCATTAACAATACAATTTCAAAACTTAGTGCAACAAAGTTGTAATTTCTCTTGGGGCACGGGTCGTGTCTTACTCATATCTGTATTCCCCAGATTAGTTGTCACAGTTTCCACAAAATGGAATTGCATTAAATATTTGATGAATGAATGAGTGAATGAATTTAAGACTTGTTACTATCAGTATTAGTTGACCCTAAATGTAAAGAATGGCCAAAGACCTAGTCAGTTACTTTGAGAATAAGTTCCTCGTTCAATTTCTATAGGTGTGCTTCATTTCAATTTTCTGAAAGAATAAAATGGTATGACTTTTTTTGAAATGAAATAGCTGTATCTATTGTTTTGCTAGAGGAGATAAAATGGGTCAGTTTGCTTTTACTACCTACATTGTGTCACTAATGAACTGGCTACACAAAATGCAGGCAGGGAAAGACCAAGATTACCATCACAGTTATATTCATTTTCTATTGCTGCTTAACAAATTACCACAAATGCAGTAGCTTAAAACAACACACATTTATTATCTCATGGTTTCTGTGGGTCGGGAGTCCAGATATGGTATAACTGAGTTCAGTGCTTCAGGATCCCAGCAGGCTGTGATCCGGGAGTTGGCTTGGTCCGCAGTCTCATCAAAGCTCACCTGGGTGAGAATTTGTTTCCAAGCTCACTTAGATTATTGGCAAATTCATCTCCTTGCAACCTGGGGCTGAAACTGCCCTCTGCTCCTACAGACCAGCAGTTACCTGTAGCATGGGTTTCTACTTCACGGGAACTTGCTTCTTCACAGCTGACAAGGAAGAGAGACTCTAGAGCCACTCTGCTGGCAAGACAGTCTTATATAACATAATCATGAAGTGACAGCCTGTCACGTTTGCCGTCTTTTGCTGGTTAGAAGCCAATCACAGGTATCACCCACACTCAAAGGGAGGTGTGAACAATAGTAGCTGGGTATCTTAGGGGCCAACTTAACGTCTCACCATGATGATGGCTTTTGGCATGTGGTTCCTATTTCTCCAGCCATAAGTCCTCCCTCATGTTCTGCTGTACATGTTATTCCAGGAATCATCTCTACCTCTTATTTTAAACTTTCATTCGTGGATTCCCACTGACAGGATATAAACATTGAAGAACCTGATGAGTTTGGAGGGGGAAAGAAGATCTTTATTTGCTGGTTATTTCAGGGTCTGAAACCAATACAGGTTCATGCAAAGAAACCTGAAGAGGAGTTACACCAACACAAGACGCTATGAGCAGGATAGAACCTGTAAAGTTGTCTGGTACAACTGCTCATTTTACTGACTTGCAAACAAAAGTGCTCAGAGGTTGAGTGGTTTGTCCAGGATGGAATCTGAATTTGTGAGCTACCTGGAGACCCTGAGCTCTTAGATAGCTAAGTTAATGAGTAACTACACTGAGATTAATTCAGTTAAATATAGTTTAGGGAGATTGGCTCTCGTCCAAAGAAACAGGTATTAGCGCATTGTTATAAATATTTAAAAATTGGTGTAACAGTGAAAATTATACAGATTATTATGCTTATTTTGTTTCGTAAAGAATAAAATTAAAAGATTCTTTTACACAATTTTTAAATGAAATCTTTTATGCATATGCTAGCTGTTAGATTATTTATAGTATAAAAATAACTACCATGGTATTTCCTAACAGATATAACTCTATAGAGAACACATATGGAGTGAATAAGCAGTCAAAATTATTAGTCACGAATACTTGAAATACTTTGATCTGAACCTTGATTATAGTCCTAGTCCTTTTTCTGGTCCTGGCTAGACTCTACTCTGAGAATATATTTGTGTTTCCTTCAACGTGAATCATTCATTCATCTACTGAATTAGGTATTGGTACAGCTTTGTATGTACCACAGAACGGACATCACACTGGCCCTAGAAATACAAAGGTCAAGACTTAGTCCTTACTTTTAAAAGTATTTCATAGTCTAGTGGGGAATAAGGAAGCATACACAAAATTATCATATAGTACACTGAGTGTGGTGATATGAACTAACTCGACAAATCCACAGGACGTAACAGTTCCTGTGTTGCAGCATTGGAGAGACCCTCAGACGATGACATTTAACACAATTAAGGTGCACAGTGAACAGATATCTTGCCCTTCCTACTAGTTCTTTAGTTTTCTAGGAATTTTACCTTGTCTGCATTTTGACTCTTTGAAGTTGCATTATTATTATGATTTGGGTGGCTTTGAAGTTCCTACTGCATTGGAGTTGGGGACCAGGATGAAAGCAACATCAGTCATTTCCTTCACTACTTGATACTACTCCTGATTTAATGGTGTTCATGACCTCAAAACTAAGGGGCACGTGCATTAATAACTGTCTAATAAATAGGTTATTTAATTTTGATCTGTGGTGCTCAGGTTACAAGATTTAGGAAGTGAGAGAACCATTTGTCAATATCTTGAATTCATATTTTCTCATCATCAGTGAAAAATAGATGAACATTTTTACCTATAGTAGCCAGACTGAATTAATACAGATTATTGTATCTTTTAGTGCAAATGACTCCTTCAGAATGAATGAGAAGTTGTTTGTACCCTATAAACAAAAGAGATTTTTCCATGAAAGCTATCATGAATTTCTTGCATTCATTGCTTTATATTATAATTGACTTTCAGTTCTAGCTCATTTTAAAATTAATTCAGTTAATGATGTGTAACTCATCTGTAAAGTGGGGCTAATGATTCCAATTTAACCTGCAGGTGGATTGTGAAACTCAAAGGAGATAACAGAAAAATTTCCTATAAATTAAAAGCTCTATAAAAATGAAAATCATTTAAAATCTGGAAAACTGAGTTCAGAATTTTTGTTTAACTGTGGGAATAAGTTTTGAGGCATTGCAGAAAATCAGTTAATTAATTTTTTTTCCCTGAACTTAAATCCCATGACGTCAGTTATACCTCCTTATAATGAATGTTCTCTTAGAGAGGTCCTCGTGGAATTTTAAGGATGGAGGACAAATATTTTCTTATTAGAGTTCTTACTTGCAAATTTATGTTAATATGAATCACAGTCCAAATGACACACAGAATTTTCTAGAAGAGCTCTGAAGTAACACTTGTTTCTAAAGGTCTCTTTCTCTTTCCCCTTCCATCCCCCTTATTCTCTTCCTTCCTCCCTCCCTTGTTTTCTTCTTCTTTTTCTTCCTTGCAATCCACTTTATTAAAAGATAACACTCTAGCCTAAAGGTAAAAACTCCCATTTAGGTTCTAGAAGACAACTTTTATTTAACCATATGTGTATTTTTTTTTCTTTCATTTCCTGATCACTTCCTAGATTAGCTATTTAAAAGAACCAATAAAAACAGATTCCATGTAATAAAAATTGAGAATTTTTAAGCCATTCACCTATATTATAATACTTAATCATCAGTAGAATATATCAACATTTACCCTCTAGCTAGAGACAGTAAATTAAAAGATATGTTCATCTTACAGCAATTAGTTCAAACTACAATATTTCAGTGCCTTCACTTAATTGCATTGTGTGTGTGTGTGTGTGTGTGTGTGTGTGTGTGTGTGTGTGTGTGTGAATCCCTATCAAATGAAGTGTTAACCACTATCGGTCTTCCTCCCTCCCTCCTTCTCCTCCGCTTTTTGTATTGCTTACTCTGATAGATATTATTTTGAATATTGGGAATTCCTAAAACTCACAGTTTGGAGGACAGAGGGGTAGGGGGAAGATAGGAAAGAAGGAGGGAGGGAGGAAGGAAAGAAGAGAGAGAACCAAGGAAGAAAGAATACTATTATTGCTTATTAGCATTAATTAAAAACTAACAAGGAAATGAATGTAAATGTTATAGTTAACATAAGCTTAATATTTCTCACATATTTTTGGATATGTTGAGACAGATTTAGAGTTGGAACATAATGTAATATTATTAATTGTTAGTGTCCAGGTATTTGAACTAGCCATGTCCACACTACCACTTCATAAACTTCCTATGCATTGGCTATCACTATGGCATTATTGATCTACAGCATAATGGCATCCTTGAAACACTGAGGGGTGTTGGCAACTGTTGGGGTGGGAGAAACTGATGCAAATGCAACTTACTTAAAGAATTCAACGATGACTATTAAGGCTTGCATACACTTTTTTTCTTCTTCACGTTTTCTAAATAGGGTAGAATGGCTCTTTTCAAGATCAGCTAAACTTTCAACAAAATTTGTAGACTAAATGAAGTTTTATTATCATTCCACAAATTTGCCCATGGATTTTTAAAAGAAAAATGTACAATGATTTTGAAACTTAAAAGTTTTTGAGGAAAGTTTTTTCCTCCCAGATGTTGGTGCTTTTATGAAATTTAATAAAATTTCATGGAGATGTGCACTGAAAAATGCCTTCTGGGACATTTATCAGAGTCTCAGTATTGATTCATGAAATGGAAACCAGAAGCTGTTCTGAGCTGTAGTCATTATGTAATAGATAGTAAACATGTGTTTTCAACAAGTGAATAGTTAGCAAATTAGGCATCTGGATGAAGTGGAATTTTGGATTCTAAATTGCATAATTCACCCTTGAACATCTGCCAGAGGAAAAAAAAGCAAAGAGAACATAGAATCTGAGCAAGATATAAGCTGATAAATGGGGAATGATAATGCACTAACAAGTTTTTCAGTTCAGATCCCTAGTATGTTTTCCACAACTATACTATGTCTGTAATTATAGAGAGATAATTTGGATTTGCATAAGAGGTGTGCTAAGGACTTGGGACCCAGCTGTTTATATAAAAAGAAATCTGCTTGTCTTTACGTTTTACTATTAGTAAGATTTTATAAGTGCTAGAAATCTAGTGTATTCTATGAACTTGATGCTATTTGATGGGTTAGGCAGAATTAAAAGTATATCCTTTGAAATAATATGTTTAGGTAATCATAATTTTTCTAGTATATTTAAAAATCTTAGGTTTGAAATTTTCAGTGTTATAAATTTATCAATACCATCTTCTCTAGTTCTCTTTTTTAAGGCAAAACTATTATTTCTTAGTGCTTTAAACAAACCAACTCCTTCCTATTCTATTTTTCTCCAGGATATGTAAACACAGGTGTCTGCTATTGGTCAGATAAACTAACCACCCTCACACCAAAATATGTAAGAAAATATGATTAATCAGTGATGATGGCTAGATGAGGACTATGTTAGGAAGACGTGATCTGGTTTAGAGGGAATGCGATAATGGAAAAAGCAAGGGTGTGAATCCCATCCCAGCCATTTACAAAATATGTAAGCATCAACAAGTTACAATCTCCGAGTCTCTGTTTGTCGTCGATAAAAATGAGTATGGTGGCATTATTAGGGGGAATTGCATGAGGTACTGCTTATGGGACATTTCAATGAAACAAAAGTTGGCACTCAGCAATATTATATTTTCCTTGCCACTCAGTCTTTCTTACTATGTGTGTCAAGTAGAATCCTTGGATATTAGAGCTAGAAAGGGACTTATTGATCACTTGGTTCAAACACTGTCATGTGCTCCTTGGAGTCTTGTGAGTTGGAAAGTTCTCAGGGGCCACCATAAGAAAGGGTGACAATGCCCCAAAGAGCTATACTCTGGAATCCCATTCCAACCTGCATCAGCAGGTGCTCCATTGGAGGGATTTGTTCTAGACATTGGTATACACTTGCAATTGAAAAAAGGAACACATTGTTTAATAAAAGTTTGAAATCTAATTTTAGTTCACCCCACCCCAATTTTACTGATGAGAAGATTGAGGCCCAGGGAGGTAATATTACTTACCCCAAGTGAATAATTGTTTTTGGCGCATTACCTATAAAACACGGGTAGAAGAATACGAGCACTGAGATGCATGATTTTTATGGAATGGGGTTGGGCAGATTCTATTTGGTAAACAAAAAGATGTGATAATATAAAAAAGAGAGAATGCGTTGAAGATTTAATGATGGGTAAGAAGGACAGAGAGAAAGCTGGGGTTTCAGAAAAATGATCAGTCAATTGGCTGAAAGTCCCAGTGGAGGAAGACATGGATTCCATTCCAGTGGTGAGGATGGCAGGCATTCTGCTGCTGAATTATGAAGAAGAATGATACAGCTGGTGGTGGGTGCCTGGGAGGGTCTGTTTTGGCTACTTGGCAGCCTTGGGTGTTGCTGAAGGATGATGGAAGCTAGAACTGAATAGCAGAGGCTCCCCAGAGCTGTCATTGTGATTTAAAGTTTCTGAGAATGAAGTTTGGAGCATTTGCAGAGAAATGCCTGGAGGAAGGTAGAAGTTGGTTGAGTAGACCACACAATTGTGTCAATATGTCATTTTGAGGTCGCTGATTTATGTTTATATTGGCCATTTTTATATATCACTGTTACTGCTTTTTGCTAAAATTCGCTCATTGTGGTCTTTTTATAGCTGCTCTGTGCTGCACTAATCTGCATCAGAACTTCAGAGAGTTATGGCATCAGTCTTTAAAGACCCAGGGCACACCTACTCACCACTTAACACAGAAAGCAATTTTAAAGCACTAACTTTAAGATGACCTTCGGAGTAGGAGAAAATAAAAATCTCTTTTTTGAGGGAAAAAAATTTTTGTCTAGGAATTGATTGTGTATGTTTAAGATTTCCAGTGAGTGACCACATAATATAAATTGTTCATACAGTCTCTATTTCCACAGTATATTTTCACACTTAAGTTTACTAATAATATTATACTACAAATAAAATATATTGTCTTCATATGTATTATTTTTTACTATTATAATAATTATTATATTATTATTTTCACCCATTGCCTGACTTGGCTCTGTCACAGGCAGGTAGGACAGGAAGATGTGTTTAATCCCATTTACAGATTAGGAAATTAAGCCTCAGAAGCTAAAGTTACTTGTCAAGGTCTCCAATCCTATTATGTGCAAGGTCAGGTTTAAGAATCTTATCTTCTTAATGTAAGTCCACTTTTTACTCACTTTATCAGGATGTCTTCATGTAACACATAATGTAGCAGTACACGTCATGCTACTTGATGTGTTGCCTTCTCAATCACTGTGTTTAGTAGTCTCTTCAAATAGATTGTGGGCTATTGGAAAGAGCAACAAAATTTCTTCTTTATTTCTTTTGGTCTCCCAAACCTAATACACAGTAAATACTTGTTATTTGCTTATAATTTTTCAAAGACATATATTATAATATGTCCTAATAATAGCTATCTCAGTGCCAAATCCTGTGCATACAAAAAAAAAAAAAAAAAAAAAAAGCAATATGTTTGTCCTCCAAGTGCTCAAATGGGAGAAGACAGACAATCTGTCCAACAGTAAACATGTATGCTTCCTTGTCATTCAATTCTTAGATTACATGATTCCTCAATAAAGACTTCTCCAAACCCCCCCAATCTAAGGACATTCCCCTCCCCTAAATTCTAATACATCTTGTCAATTCCCGAGAAAGACCTTTTCCAACTGCTTTATTTAAGCAGTTGGAAACCCACACCATCTTGTTTTATTTTCATTATAACACTTATTCTTACTTATATTTTTATATACTCATTTAGTTTATTATCTTTCTCCTTTCAGTGGAATAAAATGAGAGCAGGGACAGTTTTATCTTGTTCACTGCTGTACTTCCCGATCTTAGAAAGCAGATGCTCATTAAATATTTAATGCATGAAGGAATAATTTCATCTAGCCTCATAGTTTTAAATACCATCTAAATATTGATAACTCCCAAGTTCTAGATAAAATTTATATCTCCATCCCTTTCCTTTCCTTTCCACTGAGCCCCAGATGAATATATTCAATTGCTTACTTTATATCCCCCCTCTCCAATGTCTAATAGGCATTTGAAACTTAACATTTTCAAAATACAACTCTTTATTTTCCCTTTTTCCTTCCTTGCCCAACCTGTTTCATCTACAATCTTCCCAACTTAATACGAGCCTTCATTAACTATCTCCTTGCTCAAGTCAAACTCATAGATCCAATCCAATGCCTATCCTATCAGATCTTCCTAGAAAATATCTATCAGATGTATCCACTTCTCTGTGATTTCTGCCACCACCACCACTCTACTGCATGACACTATCATCTCCCACATTAATTATTTAATGCAAAGTCTTACGTATTAGTTTCCTATTGCTGCTATAACAAATGACGACACACTTAGTAACTTAGATTGACACAAATTAATTATCTTATTGTTCAGAAGTTCAAAATGGATCTCACTAGTCTAAAATCAAGGTGTTGGCAGGGCTTTTTTCCGTCACGACACTCTAGGGGAGAACTCATTTCCTTGCCTTTTCTAGCTTCTAGAAGCCATCAGCATTTCTTGGCTAGTAGTCCCATTCTTCATCTTCAAAGCTAGAAATATAGCCTCTTCCAATCTCTTTCTTTGTGTTTCCTTGTCATAATGCCTATTCTGACTCTGACCGCCTAGCTCCCTCTTGTATGGAGCCTTGTGATTACATTGGAACAACCCAGGTAATCCAGAATAATCTTCCCATCTGAAGATGCTTAACTTAATCATATCTTCAAAGTCCCTTTGCCATGTTAGGTAACATAGTCACAGGTCTTGGGAATTAGGACATCTGTGAAGGAGCGGTATTACTCCACTATTCTTCACAGTTATTGATGATAGTTAATAATCAGAACAAACTAAATTTCTAATGATTGGATGTTGTTTAATACATTATGATTTAGTCAACTGATTGAATGCTACACAAACATGATTATGTAGTGCTAAAAGTAGGTTACAGAACAGTAAGTATTGTTTGATGCTATTTTTGCAAATATACACATTTTTCTGTGTATATTTTTAAGGGAAAATTAGGCAAGGAGATAATAGCAAACAAGTTAGGAGGTTATTTTCTATTTATCTATATTTTCAGAATTGTCTTCAGTAAATAATTTATTAGAAAGAAAGGTAGAACAAGAATGCTCATGAATGTTTATAATTAGTGACAGAAAAATTTGAAGGACATACTATCTTATATGTCAGCAACATTGTTAGTGAATTGGACACTTGCATCAATTGCTTATTAAATAGAAGGGCTACAGAAGAGAAATATGAATCATAAGATTTTTAAATTTATAGTATGCAAAGCCTTGACATAGATGGAAAACTGTGGACTGATAATCCAGGTCACAGAAGAATTTTCATTGTCATTTGAAGATGTTGAGTATTTTGAGTAAGAAAGTTTGAACAAATGCACTGAGTTCAGTACCATCCTTCTTCCTTAGTTAGCTGAGTGAATAATGCATTTAGTGATGATACTTTTCTTGTAGGCTTATTATGAGTGCTAAAAGAGTTAATATATGTAAGATGCAAAAATTATACTTGGCACATAGGGAGTGACATACAAACTTAACTATTGTTATTGTTCTTATTATTCTGTAGTATACATGTATTTTTGTTATGTCAGTGGTTTATAATAGCAAATCTCTTGAGAATTCATTTAGCTCATCATAAAGGAATGATGTCATGTATCAGATTTAAAACTTAATGAAATATTAATTTAAATAAATCAATGACTATAATTATGTATAACAAATTGAGTAAAATCTTAGAAAAAATAATTGTGTTTTATGTCCGAGCACATATACCAGTATAGGGGTAACTGATATAACATATGGGTTAGGGAATTTAGAATAATTTTGTTATTGCTTTTAATCATATAAATTTCTTATTTTGTGTATGTAGATGGTAGATGGAATAGAACATGAATGCTTAAAGCTGGACATAACGTTTGTTGCAGAATCTGTATGAAATCCACCCTTCTGAAATCAGACATTGTGTTGTGTTGAGAGTTAATTTTATAACTTTGCCATTAATGACTCCTTTTTAATACTTTCTATTCTATTGCATGATAAACTTAACAACTTTAAGGTAACTTGTTCCTAGTTAGAGACTTCAAACTAGTAGTAACAGATTTTGAGCTTTAGAGCTGAAATAGTAGGCATACTCACTAGTAAGTCTTGGCAGTCATTTAATTCTGGGGGTGCCAAAAAAACATATACACATTTTAAGAGATGTTACCTATGCTCAAGCAGTAGTTCGCCATAATCAGAAGTGTCTGGATGCTGATGGTAACCACTTAGAGCACCTCTGGTAATTGCAGAAGTCAAATGTGACTTGTATTCATCTTTTGTTTTTGGTATATATTGAATATTACAATTTTAATACAGTTTTTTCCTTCCTTAAAATTGTGTATATATTTTTTTGGCACCCTCTCTATATTTTTTATTCTTTCAATTTGTTTGCTTTCCTTATCATTTGTACTCCATGGATAAAAGTATTGGTCAGATTTATATTCCACAGGAAGAAAATATCAGTTATTTCACTTATACCATCTAGTCTTAAAAACTGGACTGTATTGGGTTTTTTTTCAAAATTCAAAAACTGCTATTAAGGAATGCTTGCAATTTCAAGTTATAATGCTTGCAGGATACAGCAGTGCACCCAGGGAGATCTCTGACATGGAAAATACCCAGCTCAGTGGATTCCTTTGAGGCATTCTTTATAACTGACATGCACTACAGCGAGCCTTGCTGCTTTTACAGCGTCTTACACTAAGAGGATGATAAATGGCATCTCATTAACTTTTATCTCTTTTGCTCCATGTGGAGTCTTTTTCTGACCCTATGACTTGTAAGTGTTCTCTTGAAGGTCAGCAAAGGGCTTTTATGCATAAGGGTCCTCCTTAGCCTTTCCGAAGTATTTGACACAGTTGCACAACCTCCTTCTGGAATCTGTCTTCCGTTTCTTTTTCTACTTGGCATCATTCTGTTCCTCCTGTATCTCTGAACATTCTTTCTCTTTTGCTGCTCATCCTCCTCCCTTTCTAAAAATTTGCCTTCTGAGCCTTTATCATCGCTCATGCCCTCTATACTAAAACTCCATGGATTTCACCATTGTAACAAATGACTCCCCAACTCATTTCTCAGGCCAATCAAGTTCCTGAATATATTTGTCCTATATTGTCCTATAAAAATAGTGTCCTATATTTCCAAGGGCTTGATGAATTTCTCCTGCAACATTGGGCTGTTAACCACTAATTCAATGTGTCCAAATAAAGTCAGCTCATGTTTTCCTGATTTCAGTTATTGAATCAATGTTTCTCACCTGTAGCTTCCTCCTAATAAGTATAAATTGCATAATGCTGTCAAATTTATCTTCTCACAGCAAGTTTTCAATTGTGCAGTTTCTTTCTTCAACAAGTCTTAAACTTGAATGCAGAGTTCCCAGCCAAGAATATTAACCAACTTGTTAGGGTGATGAGGATTAAAAGAGACAAAGGTAAAGGTGACTAATATTATATCTGGTACATAGAAAGCTAATCAATGTATTATTCATGCCTATGGCTAATGATGTTATCTTCTGATCACTAATTTTATTACTTCAAATATGTTTTGCTTTTTTGTGCCATTTAAATTAATTCTATGGTATCTTCTTAGTTATCATTTATATAAAAATGTCCATTATTTACCATTCCAAATGATAATACTTATTTGTGCATGTGATTTACTTGATTTTATGCCATCTTAAAATAGAAGGAATAAGAAGATTAATACTTTCCCAGAGGGAAAGAAAACTGTACTAGAAATGCAAAACCTGTGTTTTTGGTCCAGATTCTACCACTTGGTTAAATTACTTTACCTTCTGAATCCATAGATTTTTACCTCTAAGTTGTAGGTATGAACATATTTTCTGGTCATTTACCTCATAGGGTTATGGAGGGCTTAGATAGTGGTCCTACTCCAAGAGGACGCTGGTTCCTTTGCCATCTTGGAAGTGCTCTGTCCTTTGCTTCAGTTCTCACACAAGCCCGTCATCAGACTTATCCAAACCTAATTCCAAGATAGGACCAACATCCATAATGATAAAGTCTAAATTTTCATAATACAAGTATTGTGTGACTTCTTCCCAAAAGTTGAAATGATGATAATGATAATTATAATAATATCTGCTAAGTAGTGAACTATAAACAGCATGTTATTTTTTTACAAGATAAAGAGGAACAACATATGCTGTTAGAATCACAAATGACCCCTGTAATACTGTTTTCTATTCACAAAGTATTATTATCTGTCACATGAATTTAAAAGTAAAAAGTGTGTTTTACTCACACATTTGGTAATAAAACATATGTGCAAATTTGGTACAAGTTTTTTAAAGACCCAGTGGAGTTTAGAATGAAGGAAGCTATATTTTCTATCTGCTTTTATTTCTGGACTGAAAGCTCTTCTAGGATATGATATGCTGCTTCTTGCTTGGCTCAAACTGTTGACACTTGGTCTGGTGAAGGAAAAATAAAAATTGTTAATGCTGAGTGTTTCCCCTGAAAGATCTATAATCAGTTATCTCAGATAACATTCTATAGACTATTTTAAGTATCCATGTATCTAGTAGATCTCTGTATCACTGATCTTTAATAAGTTTTTATAAGTCATTTAACAATATAATAGGTAAGTATGAGAGACCTTTGCCTTTTGATGATGGTTTTATTATATGCTCATTCCTATTTTGTAGAAACATCATGTTTTAAAAATGAACCACAGATACCTAGAATTGTCAAATTCATGGAGACAGAAAGTAGAACTTGCCAGGGGTTTGTGGGGAGGGAAAGGAGAACAGCAAATTATGTTTAATGGGTACAGAGTTTGAGTTTGAGAAGATGAAAAAGTTCTGGAAATGAATGGTGGTGATGGTCACAAAACAATTTGAATTCACGTAATGCTACTTAACTGTACACTTAAAAATGGTTAAAATGGTAAATTTTATATTATGTATATTTTACCACAATTAAAAATTAATAAGTGTCAAACCATGATGCGTTAGTTGATCCTGAAATAAATTTAATAGGTCATGATCCGCATTTAAACAAACTAAAGAGAATAGAATAGAACAAAACATACGAATCCATTGCTTACAGTAAGAGTAGGTATTGTTCAAACTGCTGTTTCATGATAATCTAACCAGTTGGCATCGGCATGGTGGTAACGGGTTGTATATGGCTGATTTCTTGATCTCTTTGGTTAATACCCTACTTTGATAGATTGATGCCTGTGACACACTTATTGTTAAATATTTGGAAAATTACTTCTGTATGTGTAGTGTACTGGATCATGGGATAAAATATATTTCTTATTGTAGTTGAAAGTAAAATATTTCACATGGGAAAAAGTCTAATTAATTGACTGGCAGCAAACTCTTGTATCAATAAGTCTAGGGAACTGGTATCCAGCATATTTCTGCAGCTTTAATTGCAGCATTGGCAACAAAGGGGAAGGTCTTGACTTCAGAGGGGTGTTGACTTTGTGGAAGGTGCGATTTAGGGAAACATGCTTTTACGGGTGCTGAAAACCTGACTGAATAAAATGAATCCCTGGAAACCCAGGAGGTTCAAGTCAGATGGCTGAAAACTCGCCAGGTCCTAGAGTTTCTACATGGAGTACTCCATCTGTGGTTTTATGTGTTTTGTTTTGTTTTTAACAGATTTTTGTGCCCAGCTGAGTCTAGGCCAATTTGCCATGTAATTCGTATCAACTTTTTCCTGATTCAGCAGCTGAAAATCCATCCATCTGTCCATTGCAGCTCATGGGCAGTGTCCTGGTACTATTTGGGCCTTAATTATACTGGGTCATTAGTACATAACTTACTAGAGAATGCTTACCTTTTAGTTTTCCTTGATTTTTTTTTTCCAAAGAGGAAAGATCTTCCTTGACAGATGGCTGTTACTGGTGGCTGGCAGGCAAGCTGATGGATGAGTCTTCCTTTGGCGCTGTGCACTGGGGCATGCATGGCAGTGTGGCTGTAGCAAGCCATTCATTAGCCTCGCTTTCAAAGGCTACTAGAGATTCTGTTGGTGCATGATGCTGTGCGAACTCTGCCCACTGTTCCACATCCAAGTGGACTAAATAGGTTAATAGCTCAGTGGAATCAGCTCTTCCACGTTAGCAGGCCAACTTCCATGTAGTAAATAAACACTTACTAAGAATTACTCTTGTGAATTCACAACTGCTCTCTCTGGAACTATAATAGTAGTCTGAGAGAGTTTTGTAACAGCTGTTTGGAAGCGGTATGGTGAAGCGTGTCCTCTTACTAGTTGTTAGATATGTTTCTGCAACTTTATTTATGTTAAACTGTTTAGTCAGTACCTTTCTGATTCACAGAGATCCCTGTCATTTTTTATAATCCGGGAACAAAAGCATACTGCACACAATTGTTCAGCACTAAATTTAAGACAAATTTAAGGATAAGTTAACTTTGTCATTTCTTCATCTCCAAGACAAATAGCTGGACTTAAACTGCTAAACAATCATGACTTTTCAACAAAGCACAGTTTTAACAATAATAGCTTTCAAATTTCATTTCTTGATTTATGTTTTTATATTTAAGAAGTTCCTTTCTTAGATTATGAAAATAATGTTACAATTCTTTTACTTGCATTCTTCTTTTTAAAATCTCTCCTTTCTGCCTCATGCTAGCTCCTAATTCCCAGGAAACCATTAACATGCTTTCTGTCCTTATAAATGCTTTAAATTTTTCTAGAATTTTATGTAAATGGAACTATATAATATATAATCTTTAAATCTGGCTTCTTTCAATCAGCATAATTATTTGGGAAGCATCCATGTATCAATAGTTCATTCCTTTTTATTACTCAGTAGTATTGTATTGCATGGTGACACAACAATTATTTATCCACTGACCTGTTAATGGCCATTTTGGGTTATTTAAAATTTTAGATTTGAGAGTGAGTGAGTGAGTGTGTGTGTGTGTGTGTGTGTGTGCTATAAACGTTTATTTGCAAGTCTTTATATAGATATATGCTTTCATCTCTTTTGGGAAAGTACTAAGAGTAGAATGACTGGATCATGTGGTCTATTTAGCACTTTAAGAAACTGTCCAGTTACCTTCCAAAGTGATTGTTCCATTTTAGATTCTCATCAGGGGTGTATGAGACTTCTAGTTCTTTAGTTTCCTTCACATTATCACCAATTCTTGGTTTAGTTTTAGCAATTCTAATACGTGTGTAATGATATTTCATTGTAGTTTTGTTTGAATATTCTAATGACTACTGATGTTGAATATCCTTTCATATGCATATTTGGACCCTTCTTTTTCTGTTGTTAAGTTGTCCATTTTGGCTATAGAGAGCCAATTTTTCTAGCATCATTTGTTGAAAGGACTATCTTTTCTGCACTGAATTACCTTTATTTTTGTTTCAAATCAGTTGTCCATGGTGTGGGTCTATTTCTGGACTCTATTTTGTTCTACTCATCTATTTGTCTATATTTATGCCAGTGCTATATACTCTTGATTATTCTAACTTTATGATAAACTTTGATATCAGTATTAGTTCTCCCACTTTATTTTTCTTTTTCAGAGTTACTTTGAATACTCTAGGTCCTTTTCTTTTCTGTAGTAATTTTAGAAGCTACTTGTAAAATTCTACAAAATCTCTTGCAGTATCAATTAGTACTGCAGTGAATCTAAAGATCAATATGCCTAGTACTGATAGCTTAACAATGTTAAGTTTTTGACTCTTAAACAAGATCTCTCTCTTTTTTAATTGAGTTTATTGGGGGTGACAATGGTAGTAAAATTACAAAGGTTTCAAGTGTACAATTCTGTAATATATTATCTATATATCACATTGTGCATTCACCACTCAGAGTCAGTTCTTTTTCCATCACCATATATTTGATCCCTTTTGCCCTCTTCTACTGTCTCTCTTTATTTAGATCTTTCTTAGTTTCCTTCAGCAGTGTTTTGTAATTTTCAATATATAGGTCTCATACACCTTTTCTCAGGTTTATCCCTAAAGTATTTCAAAGATTTTTATGCTCTTTAAAATTTTTTCAATTTCTAATTGTTGCTCATATATATAAATACAATTTATTGTTGTATGCTAATGTTGTGTCCTGCAACCATGTTAAACTCACTTAGTTCTAGTGTCTTTTTTGTAGATTCTATAGGGTTTTCTACATAGGTGACCATATTGTTAACAAATACAGTTTTACTTCTTTCTTTCCAATCTGGATGATTTTTATTTCTTTTCTTGAATGATTGAACTATCCAGAACTTCCAGTAAAATGTTAGTAGAAGTGGTAAGACTACACATCTTTGTCTTGTTTCTGATTTTAGAGAGAAAATGTTCAGTTTCTCACACTTCTGTATGATAGCTGTAGATTTTCCATAGATATTCTTTATCAAATTTAGAAAGTTTCTTAATTCCTAATTTGCTGCAAGTTATGACTAAATGTTGAATTTTGTCAAATGCTTGTTCTGTATTTAAATCATTTTTCAGTTTATTAATATGGCAGATTACGTTGATTGATTTTCAGATTAAGGCATTCCTAAAATAAACCCCATTTGGCTAGTGTATGTTACCATTTTTATATATTACTAGATTTGTTTTGCTAAAACTGTGTTTAGAATTTGGACATCTATGTTCATGAGGGATAGTTTTCTAGTTTTCTTCTCATGTAAGGTGTTTGCTGGTTTTATCAGGGTAATGAGGACCTCAGAGAATAAGTTGAGAAATAATCTCCCCTCTTCAGTTTTCTGAAAGTGTTTTTGTAGAACTGTCTGCTTCCTCCTCGCCAGCCCCCCTAACCCCAGAATCCCAACTCTGTCTTCTCAACTCAGGCCCCATCTGGGTTCCTCCACCCCATGTTTTTTGTTTAATACTTCCTTTTGTATGCGATTGTCATAGAGATTAAATAATTCTTAGATTGGGAATTAGTTTCCTTTGGAGAAAATATGAAACTTTAATTTTTTAGTCACCTAATAATTTTTAAGTAACTTCCAATATACCATAATTAGTTTGGGACTTATAACAAATATCTGAATATATGACCATTTAGTAATTAAATCTTTTCAGCTGTATAAAACTAGGATTTGGAATCTGAAAACCCGAGTTTCAGTTCTGGCTCTATCACTTACTAATTATGTGACCTTGAACAAGTTGCTAAACTTCTCTGCACCTCAGTTTCTACAAGTATAAAGTGTGACAACTTTCCCCATCTTTCCCTGTATGAAGTTTATATGAGATGATAGATGTCAGAGATATAATTCATTGTGCTATTCTGGACTTTTCTCAAAGTTAATATTTGGGTTTTTTAGGGTATTGATTGAGGAAAAGGATCTGGTTTAGATGGTAATATACAGAAGTACACAATCTTTACAAGTAAATTAAGTATGAGTGACCAATGCAGAGGTTTATGGATGACACTTACCTTTATACATGCTTTTTATTTTAATGCTAGAACAGCAAGTTTCAGATAATATGGCATATATATCTCGTAATGGAGTATATTACTAAGACTTCAACCCTCTTGTAAACACTATGTTTTGGTATAGTACTTTTTCCCTGTTTTGTGCTCAGTTTTTAATTTTCTTATATTCCCAATATCACCTATTGTCTAGTGATAATTACATCCTATTTCCAACATTCCTTAGATAGGATTTTAAGAGGAGCCATGTGTATATATAAGGCATTCAATTTTTGTTTTGTTTTGTTTGTTTTTTGCCTGTATCTGAGTCAATTGTTGGAGTCAATAAACAATGTAATACAGATTTACTCATATACTAAAAGTGCAGAGATGTTATACTCCAAATCTTTACAGAAAGTTCAAGGCATGATTGGCACTTCATGGACTGCAAAAAGGCATAAGAAGTGCACCTTAGATATTTGCAGTTATTATTTCTTTGCCGACGAGTAGAAACAATCTGCACATTGGTTCCACGGAAAAACAGCATTATAGTAAAATATGATTACATGTTCATTTCCTGTGATTCTATTCTTAAGAGTAACAAAAATGAAAATTTAAAAGGAAAGATTAAATAATTTAAAATGATGGAATTTAAGACAGACGAATATATAAAACTTTCCTTCTGTGTAACATAAATTTGAAACATGTTTTTTTTTTTTTAATGGGAGGGAGCTATTATGACACATTGACCCTCCCATTTAGTTTAATTAGAATTAGTAATGAACTCTGACCTAACTTGGTCTTTTGATTAAAAAAATTCTTGAACACTCCAAATTTATGTCAAAGTATTCTCTCTCCCTGTACTGGACTGTGAGAAATTCTCTTCCCAAACTCTCTTTTCCCAAACGGGGGATTGGAACCACTTCCATGAAGATAAAACTGTGCCAGTGAAAGGGGAATGAAGAAACTCAGACTATAAAACCTGAACCAAGAGAGGGTTCTTCTCACTTCTGGTCTTAGATGCTATGAGGACCAGTGGTGAATAATGCCTTCCATCTTTCTGAGAGGACTTTTTTTATATCACTTATCTTGATGTGCGTGGCAGTTTTTGCTATGCTGATCCCAGGTACTGGACCATTCTTTTAGCAAGAAAATAACTTCTCGGGCCCTCCCTAGTCACCCAAACTTCAAATGATTTAAAGTCAAGTTGGTCTTGGCTATGGGCTGAATGCTTGTGTTCTCTCCCCCTTCCCCCAATTCATATATTGAAGCCCCCAGCTCCCAGGGTGGTGGCATTAAGAGAGGGGGCCTTTGGGAGGTGTGTAGGCTAACAAAATCAGTACTTTTCCTCCCATCTTCTAAATGCTTCTAGCTAGGCTAAAAAATCAAATTAACAGAGACAGACTAACAGGGGAAAATCAAAATATTAATACTTGCGCATGGGGAATTCACATAAGCATGAGAATTCCAAAGACTATGAGGCAACATTGGGTATATAAGACATTTTGGACAAAGGAGAAAAGAGGGGGATGGGGTATTAGATTTCAGAAGTGAGAAGGAGCAATTTCCGGTAACTGAGGAAGAGAGGAACATACATGGCAGGGAAATTGTTGCCGGGCAACTCAGAAACAATGGGACACGGGGTATCTAGCTAACAGGTGCCTGCTTGATGTCCTCGTATTTACTGTACTGAATTCAAATTAGGCTAAGGCAGCATCCTAAGATTTCCGAACTGAAGCAGGTTTTTCTGTCTGATTCTCTTGGGCAGGAAAGGGGGAAGGGTCAAAGTTTCTTTTGAGTCTTGTTTCTTAATTCACAGCTTAAAATCAATATACCAAAAGGCAGCTTCGGGTGGCAAAATTTTGGTTCCCTTCAGAGCTAATTAGACCATGAGGGTGGGTCCCGGAGGAAAGGGATTAGTGCTTTTATTAAAAGAGACAAGAGAGATAATCTCTCTCTTGGCCATGTGAGGATACAGTGAGAAGGTACCTGTCTACAAGCCAGGAAGAAAGCTCTCACCGGACGTCATCTGACAGTGCCTTGATTTTAGACTTCCCAGCCTCGATAACTGTAAGAAATCAACGTCCGTTTTTTAAGCTGCCCAATCCATCTGATTTTTGTTACAGCAGCCTGAACTACAATCGTCTCCTAAGTCTCTTACTCCTTATAGCCTTTCCCATGCTTAACTTTCCTTTTTTTTTCTGTATAGAGTGGGCTTATTTCCAAACTATCCAAAAGAATTAGACTGTGACCTTTTCTTTTCTCCTACTTTCTCTCCCTTTTCCAGAGAAGGCTTCAGGAATTTCACAGGAGAAAGTGTTACCACCCAAACAAACCTTGATGACAAAAGTATATTCTACCCATAAAGTAGTCCTGCTGTTTTTATACCTCTCAGAGCCATTTAAATTTTCCACTTACACATGATCTAAGGGTGATTGTCTGGGTTACTTAAGTAAAAACCAATATGTTAATCTCCTTTGATGAAATGAATTATTAGTAAAAGTTGTGAAATGGAACATTAAGCTACATAAATATTTAAAGGACATGCTTCTTTTCCTTCTTAATGACACTGAATTTTCTTTAAAAAATATAAATATAGGGTGCTGAATTCAGTAGCCTTTACTGGGGACTTATCATTGAGTTTGTCTTGGAACTTAAGAATTCCGATGAATTAAATTTAAAATAATTTAAAGCACTAACCATTTCTTGCTTTACTAATTTAAAGAGCAGATCCTCTTGCCAACTTCCCTTTTCTGAACTAATTTTCTGTTAATGAAATAAGTAATATTATGTCTGGGATAAGAAGTGGAGACTGTTTTGTTACCTTCCTGTATGGCATATCCTTAGTGTTTATTAATTTTGATGCAGTAAATACCTACTCTGTGCCAAATTCAAGAAATCCCTGTCTTAGTAGAGGAAGCCAATTCTTTTAATAGAGTTTCATAACTGTCTAAGTACATTGGTGGGACAAAAGAGAAGTTGTCACAAGCTCTTAATTTTATTATCAGAAATAAACTTGATTCTGTCATGTATAATTAGACATGTGAAATCAAAGCCTATTCACATGAATTGGTCTCAACCAAACTAGGGAGGCATTAAACAATTCCATGTGAAATGAATACTAATTTCTGTATTCCTTACAATATGCCTCTATGGCTTTGTTTTCATATTTTTGATTTATCTTCTGTGGGCTCCAAGAACTTCAAACTTCCTTGCCTGGGGCTGTCCATCATTTAGTTAATGATCTGTAAGCAGTGTTTTATGTAAGTAGTTTTCAAACAATTTATTGACCCTTTGATGTAAAAGTATGTGAAAACTAAATATGTAAAGTAATTTGACATAAATCCTCCAGGAATAAATATTTTCCTCAAGCTTTAAGATTAACTTCTGGAACCTCCTGGAAAAAAATTATAAATGTCAGCTGTGCTCTTCATTATCAGGAAATAAAAGACCTCTTTGGAATGTTCCTAGGGGAAACAGATTTCAAGTCTTTGCTATCTTAAATAAATAGGAAATAAATATGCTTGTTTCACCTAAGCTCATAAATACTACATTACATAAGATGTCAACTTTAGTTAAAACCTCTTGTAAACAGTCCCTGGATTCAGAGGAGCTTGAAACCTGATTAAGTAACGAAAGAATGGGGAAAAAAATCTTTGCTCGCTTATTTTTTTAGGCCTAGAACTTAACCTTATACTTTTGGGCTCACATATTTACATGGAAATACAGACTTTTTTAGTAGTCATTTACACCACCATGTGTAACACATGATCCTTTCTGGCCCCAAACTCTATTGTTTCTTACAGGATACCTCAGTTTAGGAGGTACAAGGAAAAAATCTAAACATGTAGAAGAGTTTTATGATCTTTACTGGTTGGCAAATGGCATGAAATTTCATAATTTTTATTTTTACTTTTTATTAATTAGCAGTTGTCCCTAAGCAAAAGTAAACATTGAAGCTCTTCTTGATTTTTAATTATTGATATTTTAACTCAATTATTGTGTTGGTTGTAGGTTACTTAGTAAAACCTATTTTTTGTAGTAACATACAGTTGTGTTACAATATATTTTTCCTATAAGATTCATTAACAGCTTTAAAATATATGTTTATCGTTTATTTTTAACATTCTTATCACTGAGGGCTTTTTTTCCTTTCAAAATAGCATTATTTATAATGGAGGGGTATTGGGAATTTTTACTTTGCCTGAGGCTATGGTGTACATGCACACACACACACACACACACACACACGCACGCATATTTGATGCATGCCATAGCAAGAAAAGTGGAAAAACAATGCCAGATTTCAAGTATGATGATATTCTAAAATCTAAGCTACTTTACAAGAAGTCAGAAATTTAATAAACTCTGAACAGCTTTTGTTAATCAAGCCAAGTTTGCAGTTGTATGACAAAAACACCTCAGCGCCACCCCCCCACCACACACACACACACACACACACACACACACACACACTTTTTATCCCAGCCCAGTTGGAGGTAGATGAGGCAGACCCTAGGCAAAGCTGTAAATCCTGTGAAATTTGTCTTTCCCCTCTTTTTTCTGCTTTTTTTCTCCTCCACATCTCGGGACTCTGTCCTTCGATTCTTCTCACGCTGCTCCTCAATCCTAACAGGAAAGGATCTTATAATGACCCATTTATACTTATTGATTGACTGATTACACCACCACTGAAAGGCTTTCACACTGAAGCATTACCTCAACCAGCCTTTTATGTCTGATTGTAGAGGAGGCTTATTCCTTGTTAGAAAAACTGTTTCCTCTGCAAGCTGGTGAGGAGATTGTTTATGGACAGTGAGATAGGAGGAGTCCCTTTGGAGCTTCTGAAATCACCGTTGTCCTAGTCAAGGAAATTTAATTTAGACATTATGATGTTTTCAACTACCAAAGCAGGTAATCTACAGTCAGCCTCTATTAAAAAAAAATGTACTGCACATTGGTTACAAATGGAAAAGAAGACTTTATATAAGACTATTGCAAAGGGGGAGAGAGGTTGAATTCAACTCCACTGAAATAAAAGGAGGATTTTTAAACACCTGGCCGAGTTAATACAGAGGCATTGGAGGACACTGTGAGAGGTTGGTCAGTGTGATTTAGGCCTTCTGTGTTTGCTGATTGGTGCGTTTCACAGTTAAGTTCCTACCCTCTCACAGACCGGGACACAGGCTTCTTTGATGATTACATTTAAAGGGATGGCTCTAGGATGCTTGACAAAGACCGTACTGGGTTGTAAAACTGGCAAGAGACTGGGAGAAGATTTGCATCTCAAAGGAGGAGAGAAAGAATTGAGGATGGCAAATTTTCTAAAGTAAATGCTATAAGAACATGTAGGTCAGGGGCCTCTAGTCTGAAAAAAGCCTGTCTCAAGTTTAGTCAAGTTGAGAACTTTAAGCCCTCTTAGTCATCCACTTTCCACACTCTCCCCCTTTCTAAACCCACCTCCAAGCTCTCCGGTTCATCGAAAATATTAAGAATGCTTCTGGTTCTTACTGAATTTGGCTAAAGTTGACCTGATGTGTCTGCATTATCAGTTTCTTCTGTTTGTGACACATGTCCTGTCCTAGCACAGGTATGTCTGTTGGCACTTATCCTCTCTCAGTACCTGCGTGTTCTTTCTCTCTCCACTGCAATCTGATCTCTGCCATATCTTCCATATGCCCTGTGGTTTGGAATCACATATATTATGTTCTGGGATAGTTGACATTGTTTTCCTTTCATTTGATAATTTTTTCATAGTGTAACCAACGTTCCTATCTGATGTCCTCAAACACATCTTTAAGCATAATATTATTTATACCCCTGGCTATGGAGTTTTGCCTAAAATCAATATAGTTTGGGCTAAAATCAATATAGTATAGAATTCCTTTCATTAATAGAGATGTTATCATATAAGGATTAATATTTGTTGTCATAAAACAAAGGAAAAGAGCATAACCAGTACAGAGACACCATAGATGTGGCAGCTTTGCCTTCTGACAGTGAGAAGAGACCACCTGCTCTGTACCTGGATGAGCCTCAAGCCCAGCATATACTATCCTGCTTTTCAGAGAAAGAGAATGCCACTGAGTTTTCAGAGTGCAAATTCTCTATGGCCACATAGGAAAGCCTGTTCCATGCCAACTGATTTTATTCTCTCTGAGTATAGTGGTTTCCTCTCATCCCCACCTGGAGAGTTCATAGGACATAATAACTCATGGCACATTTTCAAAGCATTGGTATTTAGCCTAGAATAAGACCACTGTGAGTAGGTGCAGGCTTTAGCAGGACAGTTCAGGATGAGTGCTGGTGGTAATTATATGCTCCACTTTGCACCCAGACCAGTTAACACCTGTTATTGCAGCATAATCATTAACAACAAACCATTTTACTCTCAAATGAATCCATATTTGGATCATAAATTATATGGACACTTGAGCTTTGTCACTAAGTTTTGTTCTCTTCTGAGGGTCCTCTACCAGTGTGTATTGAAGATAATAATTCATCATTCTGTTTAGCTTTCAGATGTGGAATTACTGGATTAAACCCTCTCATCCTCTCTCTCTCTCTCTCTCTCTCTCTCTCTCTCTCTGTCTCTGTCTCTCTCTCTCTCTCTCACACACACACACACACACACACACACACACACACACACCACTACCTCTGAGGAAAAAAAGTAGTTCTCACACAGACTACCTTTTAAGCATAATTTAAAAAGAAAAATGTTATCTTAAATGCAACATAATGTGCAAAGACACCTACCCACAGTGAATGCAGAGCAAAGAACTTTACATTATGATGCTGAGCACAGTTCCTTCTCCAGTGGGGCTCATTGCTTTGTGTTTTCAAAAAATGGAGATGTGGTGGTGACCTTTTATTTATAGAAAGATCAGCCAAATCTTTGAAGACGTAACTTTTTTTTCCCTTTCTAACAGATCACATTTTAAAGCAAGCTATCCTCTCCCATCAGTCTCTGTAAGCAAAGGGAAACTGGTAAAATGATTTATTTTCTTTTTCTTTTTGGTCTAGTGCTAATTCCCAGAGGCAGGTAGGTGGTGGGTGGTGATGGAGCAGGGTTATTCTTCTAGTGGACATTAGTATTCACATTTTCCAACAGCAGAAACTGATGCTCAGAGCAATGACATAATTCATTCAAGACACAGCTAATAAGCAAGGAATTCGGGGCTGATCGAATTCCATAGCCTGTATCCTGAATCAGTCCCCTGTGTTGCCTTCCAGCTGTGTCACAGTTTGCTTAATGTTTGTCTTCTCCATGAAGGCAGGAACTTTGTCTTTTTTGTTTTTAGCATACCATGGGCATTTAATAAGTGTTAAATGAATGAATGACCAAAGTCACACATGAAGGGGAGAGGGAGTAAAAATGAGAACTAGAGTGAGAAGGAGTTACAATGTCGGGTCAGAAAGGGTGGTGGCAAGTGTCTGTGAGTAAATATTCACAAGGAATCCTTAAGGCTCTCACTAGAAGTCCTAGGTGAGAAGCCAGGTCAGCTTTGGGGGATGCATATAATGAAGTAAAAGGGTTCATGAGTCGGATTCATGGCAGAACAGTTTGACAGTTTTTCTGAGACGCTTTCTTGCCCCTCAGACTTGAGAGGCAATGCAGGGCAGTGGTCAAGGTGTGGGCTCAAATCCAGTTAACACTTAGATTTAGCCCTTAAAAAATCTCCCCCAATGTAGAGGTAATCTACCACTTTATATTCAGTATGCCATTTTATCCTCACAACAGTTTTAGGTGGATACTGCTTTTGCCATTTTTTGATTGAGCCTCCAAAGACTTTGGAGTGAAATAACGTGAGCAAGGTCATGTACAATAGGTTAGCTTTCTGATTTTACTCTATCTGACCCTAATGACCTCTCAGTTGTCCTTTGCTTCAGGAGTGATTCTGAGAATGCTGTTACCACCAAGGTAAGAAGTTACCATCAACCCATCAATCACTTGATGCCATTACCTCCTACATCTCCAAAGGTGTTACCCAAAGTTATTTCCACCAATGGCAAACATTTATAGACTACGATGGCCAGATCCTTTGCAAGTGCTTTATATGTATTAATTAATTAAATCTTTACAACAATGCTATGAGGCAGATACTATGATTTTTCCTTTTTTTGACAGAGGAGGAAACCGAGACATGGTGAAGTTAAGTAACTTGTCAAGGTTATGCAGCAAGTAAGTGGCAGAGCTGGAATTTGAATCCAAGGACTCTGCCTCTAGAATCTGTGTTCTCATCTACTATGCAACTACTTACATTATCTACTGACTCTTAGATAAGAAGTAACTTGCTGAGGACCAGATTCTTAAGTTAGTTTCATTGAAAATCATTGCGACCTGTCATAACTCTCATCCCGCTCATCCTGAAGAAAGTTTCCATAAGGATAATAGGAGTCCCTGGATTTGTAATAATGATGGTAATAATAGCCAATAATCACCCAGCACTGTCTACGTGCTGGGTACAGTGCTAGGAGCTTTACTTGCCTTTCTCTTATTCTGCCCATCAATAAAATAAATTAAGTTTATTATTCTTGCTTCTCAGATGACAAAACTGTAACTTGCTCAAAGTAGCACAGCTAGTGACAGCTGTGTAAAAGCTGGCATCAGTCTGATTTCCTCTTGTAATTGCCGGACACCGCTGCCTTCCACCAGAAGGCTGCAGTAGACTTTCCTTCATTAATTTGTTTGGTTGGATGGTGTCCATTTAATGCTGCCCAGGAGGGCATGTTACTGTACATGTTCACTTCACTTTTAGGAGAAAAAGGCAAATTACCAAAAGACTAATTACCACCAGGGAACTTTTCAAGGAAATAAATTCCTGGTGTGTCATTTGGTCAGGATCCACTTCTACGTTTCATACTATGTTTTGTGTTCTTGTATCTGCATAAAGCTACACTTCCAGCACACACCTGGACTGGATGCCTATAATCATGGCCAACATTAATACCTAAAAGGTAAAGATGTTCAGGAGATACTATTTACAGAAGCAAGACAAGTGTTTTAGAAAGTTTTGTATTAGAAATATTTTAATACAGGGTTTTGGTAGTATATGTACCATGGTTAAATATATACATATATAAACAAAACAGAAACACATACCTTTCTATGTTGTTATTAAAGATGTGCATACAATTATAAAAAATTAGAACCAGAAGGGAGCTTAGAGATCATCTAGTCCAGATCAGGAAACAAAGTGAAAACAAAGTGAGGCCAAAGTTGCTGATGTGACTGGCCAAGCTTTCAGGCCTCTTACAAAATTCAGATTAGCATCAACTTTATGAATTCTTTCCTGATCTCTCTTCTTATACCTGCCCCTCACTGGGTGAAAATGATTTCTTTTTTTAAATCTTGTGTATATTTGTGGCTATTTCCATCATGGCTCTTTTATCAGTTTTACTTTTTGTGTGCATGGCTCTCTCCCTCTACTGCCTTCTAAGCTGCTTTTAAACAGGGATGGTTATTCCTTTGACTTTATATTCTCAGGAGATGGCCCAATGCCTGATACTTAATCGATGATGGATAGATCTTCAGTATGTAAATGAGTCAGCAGAGATCTCATGGTTAATTGGTAGTGGAGTGCAAAGGACACAGATTTCCCAACTTGCCAGGAATCAGTGACCCTCTCACGACACATTGCTACTTTTCTATTCTCATTTGATTTTCACATCATAAATGAAATATAAAGTTATTTTTAAAGAGGACATTTTCAGAAGCTATCAATAACAAAAACTTAACTGATATGGCAGTATGAAATCCTTATACTGTGAATGGGTAGAACAGAATATAGTTTCTCAAAGAGTTACTAGCATCTTTCTTCTAAAAACTGGAAAAAAAAAGCCTCTAGTCTTCTTTAATAACTTGACTTAGGATTTATATCCTTTTGATCTAGAATGACACTCAGAACCTAGATATTCTACATTGAAATTGCTGAAGTGTAGAGAAAAGATAACCTAAATTTGCTTTTCATGTCAATCACTGAGTACAAAACAAATGTTCTATGTGTGAGAAAAATTTTGTTGAAAGACAGTGATGTTATTCATTCTTGAAAAATACTGATTTATTCTGTTTATAGGTGTCTTGCTAGCTTCAAAAAATACCCCAGATGTAGAAAACCTGTATACAGAAGGGCATGGGATTATGAATCTGCAGAATTAGATATGGGAAATAGTAGAAGTTCATCCTTCTCTATTTATCAGGGGATAATTATTTCCTAAAATTAAATGACGTTAGTGCCTCTATCCATCTAGATTTCTACACAGCACATGGTGTAACATATTTTCAGCTCAGAAACTTAGAGAAACTTCTACTTTTGTAGTTGAAGAAACTGAAGTCCAAATAAGTAAAGTGATTTTTCAAAGAATTGTCCTGACAAATTAGGGAGCGAAATTGAGCTCTCCTGGGTCAGAGTACAATGTCACACTGTTTCTCTGATGAATAGGCTTTCATTGATTATATTAGGCTTTCATTTCATTTGACAAATGCTATTGGTTGAAATAATTTAGCTGACATCACATTTTTGGTCTTTACTACATGATATTAAATGTTCTACTATTATATATGGCTAACTGCCTAATTTTAGAGATGATGGATTGTGACTTAGGGAGACTAACCGATTTACCAAAGATTAGTTTGTGGTAGTTCTAGAAATAGAACCTAGGGCTTCTCACGTGCCAATCCAGGTCTCACTGACTGTATTTCTCCTTCTGAATCCCTACTTGGCTCTCCAAAAGAACGAATTAAGCATGCCTACATATATATCCACAAAATATCAAGGTCAAATGTGTTTTTTTTTTATGACTTCTAGTAAGTTCATCTAAGCCTGGACTTGAAAAATGATTAATTTTAATTTTCTTTTTTGAGAAGTCTTGTAATAAACCATTTATTTATTCCTTTATTCATCGGGCATATTGATTTTTCTATTATGGATCTCAAACTGTGTCTTAAGCTGGGGAATCAGAGATGAATAATCATGAATTTGGGCCTCAAAATTTAGTAGAAGGAAATAAAGAGTAAGTATAGAACAATGTTACAGAAAAATATGAAAATGTTAATCAGAGAAGAATGGTCCAGTCTACGTGAGGGGTTGATTATCAGCTTCATAGAGTAGGTGTTGTGATGTTCTGAACTTCAAAGATGGGGTAGGTGTTTCCTAGGGGTGGGGGATAGGGTGAAAAGGAGGGCAAAGATTCAAGAAAGAGTGAGAGGTGGCCTGAGTAAAGATATAATATTTTTTAAATAGTTTGTATGACGTCAGTGTAGGATGTAAGAAGAGCACACCAGAAAGTGAAGTCAGAGATGGGCTGATGGAACGATGCTTAGGCTATGCCCAGGAATTTGAATTTATTCTATGAATAATGAGGAGTCAAGAACGGTTTTGTACCCTGGGCTTAACTTTAGAAAGATCTACCATGGTACAATGTATGTGTTTATGTGTGTGTAGGGGAACAGGGTAACAAATAGGCAGATTACTCAGGGGCCCCTCATGACTGTGCAAAAAAAAAAAAAAAAAGAAAGATGCCAAGGATACCTAAATTAAGTCAGTAGAGGTAAAGTTGTAGAGGAGGGAGAACAATTAAGGTGAACAGGGAGCAGAATGAGAGACATTTGATGAGCAAAGAGATGTGGGGCTAGGTAATGGAAGTGACACTGAATTGGGAATTAAGAGAGCTACATTCTAGTTATAGATCTTCCCCACTCTAACTCTGTGATCTTGAACTAGTGAATACTGTAGATGTTTTCTAACCATCAATTTCTTTTTTTGTGAAATGGCAAAATAGGACTTTATTATTCTTAAAGTCTCTAAAAGTCAATGATTCGCTCTTAGATAGCTACATTATATAAATAGATTTAGGGGTCTAAGTAAGGTTTTCTTAGCCTCCATAATAATTACAGCTAACAGTTACTCTTTATCAAATATAAGCATCGTTATGAATGTTGACTCAATTGATCCTCATTACCACCCATTATGGTACATGAGATTATAATTCCCATTTTACTGATGTGGAGCTAAAGCATAAAGAGGTGAAATAATGCTTTCAAATCACATCTTTTTGTTCTCTGTATGTGTTGATCTGTTCAGGCTGCCATAACAAAATATCAGAGACTCAGAGATCTGCAAACAACAGAAATTTCTCACAGGTCTGGAGGCTGGAAGTTCAAGACCAGGGTGACAGCATGGTTGAGTGAGGGCCTTCTTCTGGGTTGCAGATTTCGTATTGTGTCCTTACATTGCAGAAGGGGTGAACTAGCTCTTGGAGGCCTCTTTTAAAAGGGCACTAAACCTAATCACTTTCCAGAGGTGCTCCCTCTTAATACTATCAACTTGGGCATAAGATTTTTATCCTATGACTTTGGAGGGGACACAAACATTTAGGCCATAGCTCTACTCTTTCTACTCACTGTATAATTTCCCTTAAGAAGCAGTTGAACTGTACCTGACTCCTTCCTAGGTCCATTGATAGGGATATTATTGCATATCAATTAGTACTTGCTATTGTAACAGATAAACCTGTAAATCTCATTGCCTTAAACTAGCCTGAGTGTATTTCTGTTGTATGTGAAACCAGTTAGGGTCAGGGGATGGATCTCTCCTCTACAATCATTCATGGACCCAGGCTGGTGGTGGCTCATCAAGGTCACCTTTGGCACTGACATCTATCTGAAAGGGGAAGAGAGTGGCTGATGGAGTGGAATGTTTTTGTAGGCCTGGTCTTGAAGAAGTATAACTCACTTCCACTCACATTCCACTTGTCACATGCAAGGGAGACTGGAAAATGCAGGCTATTGTATGGCCAGGAGGAAAGAAAAAGAAGGCTTGGTAAATAGGTAGACACTCTCTTTTGAAGCTGGGACTTGAACCTAAGCTATCTGACTTCAAAATCTTCGCTCAAACTATATTAACTTGTACTACATTAACATTAACAACTAACATTGTATTACATTAACTTTTGTTGACTGCTCTCATGGAATCAACAGTAATTAAACTGTTTTGTACATAAAACAAAATGAGGGTGTAGGCTGACTTTGTAGTGAACATTATACTGTGCAGTTAAGATTCATGACTTCATACCGGTAAGAAATATATCCCAAATATAAATCACATAAACTCCCTTCTCAGTTTTTCATTAAGTTCTGTCACTTAATGAAGTTAATTTATGTTAGTCTGAAGCAACTGAAAAAAAATCTGCTTGACTTCGTTTTCTGATAGGTCTAATATATTGTACCCATAATAATGAAACTTGTTCATTTCATAAACTTATGGGATTTTAGAATTGGAAGGGATCTTTAACTCTAAATTAACTCTAATACTAGTCTGATTTCTTCATCTTGCAGGTGAGGAAAGAGACCCAGAGATCTAAATGACTTACTCAACATTACACACTTCAGGGACAAAGAACTATGCACGAGGGCCCAAGTATCTCATCTTTCTTTTCACCTCTCTACTCGCTGTCATTTTTGTCAGAAAGCACTAGGCTGTACTGCCCTCTTTCCTAGAAACACTTATAAGAATATAATCATTAAAGAACAGTGTGACTCCTACAGTGTGTAGGGATTGGGAATATTCTGATCCTTCCCGTGTGTGTGTGTGTAATTTGGGATTAAGCAGAAAATCTTTTTTAGCCTTTGCTATTAGAAACATTAAAAAAATTATAATGGACCCTATTCTTTTCATAGTAATTTGAGATGGCCTTAGGTCATCGTTTGAAATGTCAGTTTCACTATGAGGATCAAGTAGAAAGTGTGACTGTTGGATTGTGAATTTCCTGGGTCCCATTTTGAAGATGGAAACTTGTCTCTTGCCCTTAAAAGTGAGGGTACAATTACTTCTACTATAATCAGCTTTTATTAATTATAACTTTAATTTGAAAAAGAGAAATACCCCAGTTAATACATTTTAGGGGTCAAGAAACAGAGACATTCAATGACCTCAGGACAAAAAAAGGGCTCGCTGAAACCTATTTTATAAAATATTTCAGAAATTCAGCAAAAATTTCAGGAAGACCTCAGGAAGGGCAGACACAAAGGAAGCTGGTGTCTTCTCTCTTACCTCGCTTTGCACCTGTGCTGAGTTCCCTGTCCTGTCTGCTTCCTCTGGGTCCCTAGCTCTCATCACCATGAGGTGTACAAAGCTCTCTGTGGGTCATCTGACTCCTGATAGCAGATGACCTGTGGGCTCAAATGCCCATTTCCATGTGGCAATTCTTGACTTTTAGTCCAGATTTCTAGAGAGATGGATTTGATTGGTCTAGTTCTTATTTTTCCGAGCAGGCCTAACAAGCAAAAGTTGCCGGGCAGTTGATAAAGAGACCACATTGTTCCTTGAGGTTTGTCTTCCTCAGTATCAATTCTCAGTTCAAATGAGAATGTACAAGATGTTCATGATTAAACTGGAGAGACATGAATCTAAAATTGTCACAAGAGTGAATCTTCTGTTCTGCTTCTTTCTCTTAAAATAGACTGGGTACAGCCTTGGGTTGAGAGTTTGCTTTTGTTCATGGAGACAGCACTGTTATTAGGGTTATTATTCTTTACTGGCAATCTGTCTTTCCCCAATAATTTTATTTTTCCCATATAAAATGGAAGTTTTAGAAAAAAAGCCTTTGTAAAAATGTCATTGGTACTTTGCTATTTCCTCCCTGATCATCCTGACTTCATAAATTATGCAAACTTTTGAAATTTCATTGAACTATTTAAATGACCATTTCTTTTAATTAGATTGCTTTGCCGGAAAGTCTAAAAATGTGCCCTATTTTCTCATTCTAATGAATTAAAGTAAAAAATTAGCTGCCTCAAAAAGTTTTTGTTTCAGCACATTTTTTCCATTCAAAGTGATTTACAGCAACCTAAATCCACTAACTAGCTTGCATTTTAGGTGCTTGGTGGTGCATGTAGGTGATACTTTATTTCTGCTTAAAATGTGTAATGTAGATTCTCTGGGGAACTAGTCCAGTTGGGTAAAACTATTAAACAGGAGTGTATGGAGACAAACCAAATTTCAGAACTAATGAGACAAATCAGAATACAAATAAGAACTGAAATCCAATGGAGAGGAAACCACGTAGGTACAAATTCACAACTTGACGCTAAATTTACTCTCTTCTGTAGCTTACGTGTCAATTTTTTTTTTATGCATCTCATGTCAACACAAGTGTGTGTGTGTGTGTGTATAATATAGATTAGAAATATGAAATTAGAACTTTTATAAAATGTAGATAAGTTTCCCTAACAGCTATATCTTTATAGCTTATATATGTTGCATCATTTTGATATTCATTGATTATGTTAAAAGTAAAAATAATTAACATTCAAGTTGCTAAACAATTTAAAAGTAATTTCACACACATTATCTCATTTGGTCTTCATAAAGACTCTATGGAACCATTTTAGAAATGAACAAACCAGTTCTTTAAAAAGTGAATGGACTTCTTAAGGGTTTACTCAAGAAACCAGGCCCCAACTGAGGCTCCCAAACATTGCATGTGGGATGGTGATACACTTCCTGTGTCCTCCACATCATCTGGAACTAGGCTGTTGGATGTGTTTGCATGTATGTGGAGCTCTACAGATAGGGCAGGAAAGGACAGTGTTGGATATCATGGTTGCTGAAAGCAGAATTGCCTGAACTCTCATCTCCGGCTTTGTCTCTTACTAGCTATTTTACCTTGGGCAAGTTACTTAGCATTTCTATGGCTCAGTTTCTTCATCTGTAAGTTGGAGATAATTGTAGTTTCCTCTTGAATGGTTGCTGTGATCATAAAATGGAATAATGCATGGCATACAGTGAAAATTCAGTAAATGTCAGCAATTACCATTATTCCACAAATTGTTTCCAAAGTGAATGAATTATGCTTACATATAGAATGTGATATATATATATATATATATATAATCTTTGTGCTCTTAGCCTAAAGCCAGCAACCTCTACCCAAGGTGAATGATTTGCACAAATATTATTCTATCGTGAACCCATTTTTCATACCTATGTATTTATAGTTGGTTCACAGGTGATGCATAAAATGTGACCATATTAACATATATATGTATATAAACTTATAATATATATGTTATATTAAAAATCTATGTATGCATACAAACCAAATACTATTTAATTCAGATTCTCCCCCCCCCCCCATGGTGAAGTTCCTTTCAGTAGGTAAAAAAGTAGTTGGAAACAAAGGTTTAGTTAAAATGCCTTATAGGATTTCATGCCAGAATATATTAGTCATAATAGCTTTGCAAAACTTTAGGAATCTTAAGATACGAGTTAAGTGGCAGTTTCTTAAGGTCATGTGTCTGGAGCACTATAGGGCGAATGATCCCATTGTTGAAATAAGACATAAAGTAATAAGCTTGAAAGGCAACAATCAGAGCTAGGTAAGATTGGTATCCCTGTTTTCATAAGAATTAAACCTGTGTGTCTCTAGCCATTTCACAAAAATGGAAGAGGCAACTTTGGGTTTATGTATCACATCTAGGGTGGGAAAAAAATAGCAGAATAGCAGAAAGGTTTTTTGTTTGTTTTTTTTCTTTTCTTTTTTAACATGGGAATCGTGACATTAAAAAAAAATGTTCTTTTTTCATTGGTATCTTCTCCAGGGGGCTCTTCATCATTTTACTCTGAAGCTAAGTGATTGTTTATGATGCCTATTTTATTAATTTGGAAAACCCTAATATTTGATTAGGTTAGTTTATCATGAGCTCTGTCGAATCTGTGTAGAGAATTCTAGTGAGTGCTTAAATTTCTTACAGTCTCATTAACCTTTTAAAAGAAAACCACAGGAATTAGTTTTACCTTCGTAAATTGTTTGTGTTCCATTTATTAAACACATACCACATGCTGAGCAATTTACAGGAAAAATTAGACTTTGTCTACAAGAATTTGGTTATCATAAGAAGTTAAGATACACTTTAGACAAACAAGAAAACTAAACATACGTATATATAGGCCATGCTTAGATGAACTAAATTCTACTAGAAGACTCATTTCCTTGTTTTAAGATCTCACTTCACTTGGCATATGTACCAGCATATATAAAAATACTGAGCAATATTTTCCCCAACTATGCCTTCAGACTCTTTGAGTACAAGATTATCCATCCACCTCTCATTTTTCTATTTTTAAAAAGGTTAGTTTTCCCTCTCTCATTCCCCCACAGTAAGCTTTACAACTTCAGTTTTAATGAGAACAACGAAGGCTGAGAGAAATTTTTCACAAAAATCCCATTTCTCATGAGGAAACTAAACCTGTGTGTCAGTGTATTTTATTCATAGACAAGGAAGAGAAGGTTTACGGCAGAAGGCCTGTGTCTGCCAGGCTTGCTCTTCCTGGTCACATTTATTATTAATCTCTTAGCATTTGTCACCATGTTTTCTGAAGGGGACACGCCTCTCTGTCTTCCCAGTGCAGCAACCACCTTATCCTTCTCTTCATTATACCATCCACATGGACATCACTCACTTCCTTTGTCCTCAAAGAAGAAAGCAGCACACTTGCTTCACAAGAGCCCTGACATACTGAACTTAGCTAATGTGGTCATCCCATTGTGGAAAAATTCATTACAATCCTTTGAATATCTAAACAACTTTCATTTTTTTCATATTTATTCTGCATTGACTCCAGTAAGCTAGAATGATCCAGGTTTTGAGATATCATACTTCACTGACTTATCCACCAACTAATGCATTTGGGAAAACATACCCCACTGAACGATCTAGAAAGCAGTAAAAAGTACTACTGTGTAGCCAGGGTTAGCTAACTTTTGTGGCAGTAATAAACAATCTCCAAATTTTAGAGGCTTGTAACAATCTAAGATCTATTTCTCACTCATCGGTCCATCATGGTTGGTGGGGACTCCGTTCATATCTCTTCACAGCTGGATATAGTCTCCACTGTCAAGGATATAATTGGTTGCTTTGGCTGGTGGGGAGAAAGGTGGCAAATCACACTAGCTCTTTATTTCAAATGTATTTTTCAATTACAATTGACATACAATATTATATTACTTTCAGGTGTACAGCATAGTGATTAGACATTTATATAATTTAGAAAGTGATTTACCCCAATTAGTCTAGCACCCACCTGGCACCATTCATAGTTACTACAATATTATTGACTATGTTCCCTATGCTTTCACTTGACATCCCCATGACTATTTTTATAACTGCCAATTTGTACTTCTTAATCCTTTTACCTTTTCACCCATTCCTCCAAACCCCCTCCCACCTGGCAACTACCAATGTGTTTGTTCTTTGTATCTATGAATTTCTTTCTGATTTGTTAGTTTTTTAGGTTCCACATACAAGTGAATCATATGACAGTTGCTTTCTTTGACTTATTTTACTTAGCATAATACCCTCTAGGTCCATCCATGTTGTTGCAAATAGAAAGATTGTTCTTTTAATGGCTGAGTAGTATTCCACTGTATATATATGAGTATACCGCCTTTTCTTTATCCATTTTTCTACCTATGGGCACTTAGGTTTCTTCCATGCTGTGGCTGCAATGAATAGAGGGGTGTGTATATCTCTTCCAATTAGTGTTTTGGATTAGTTCAAGTAACCCAAAGTGGAATTGCTGGGTCATATGGTGTTCTATTTTTAATTTTTTGAGGAACCTCCATACTGTTTTCCATAGTGGCTGTACCAATCTGCAATCCCAACAGAGCATGAAGGTTCCCTTTTCTCCACATCCTTGCCAGCACTTGTTCGTTGACTTATTGATGATGGCCATTCTGACAGGTGTGAGGCGATAGCTCATTGGGGTTTTAATTTGCATTTCTCTGATGATTAGTGATGTTGAGCATCCTTTCATATGTCTTTTGGCCATCTGTATGTCCTCTTTGGAGAAATATCTACTCATGTCCTCTAATCAGTTTTTAATTGGATTGTTTTTTGATGTTAAGTTGTATGAGGTTCTTATATATTTTGGATATTAACCCCTTATCAGATGTATCATTGATGAATATCATCACCCCATTCAGTAGGTTGTCTTTTTGTTTTGCCGATGATTTCCTTTGCTGTGCAAAACTTTTTTAGTTTGATGTAGTCCATCCCATTTGTTTACTTTTTCTTTTGTTTCCCTGCTTGAAGAGACATATCCAAAAAATACTGCTAACAGCTTATGTTTTCTTTCAGGAGTTTTATGGTTTCAGATCTTACACTTGAGTCTTTAATCCATTATGAGTTTATTTTTTATAAGTGGTTTAAGATAATTGTCTGGTTTCATTTTTTGCATATGTCTTTCTTATTTTTCCAACACCATTTATTGAAGAGACCGTTGTTACCCCATTGTATATTCTTGCCTCCTTTGTCATATGTTAATTGTCCACACAGACTCATAGCCTTTGCTTCTGGTCATAAGTGACTCATATTATGTAGCTTTCATTCCATTGGCCAAAGCAAGTCACATTGACACATCTAAATTTAATGGGGTAGAGAAGTCAGAGACGTACAGAACTACGGTGTGTCCAGAAGGGAGAGAATCAGAAATATGGGGTGGACAGCACTAGTGACTACTACAATGACTTTCTCCTCTTATTTTTCTTGTCTGAGAAAGTAAAAATTTTGTTATCAGGAAGGGGAAATAGATGAAGAGTTTTCACCTGTAATTCTTTTCCAATGTATGATAAAATCTTACAACAAAGATGCGAAAATGGCCTTGGTGTTGAAATGCCTTTTTTCTCAGGGGAGAGGTTGGTGGACCCTCTCCTGGCTGCCGTAGGTCTATGGAAGAGAACAGAGCCCGAGCCACCATAGAACTTTCTCCAAAGCTGTGTCAGCTTGGTGCTCTGCCTAACAGCTTCACTATCTGTAGAAGCTCTAATATCTCTAACCTGGGTTCCATTCAAGAAGTCTTGCAGGATTAATGTCATCATGACTTATATCTCTTCCCCTAAATCACTATAAAAAATCCAACCATTCCAAATAATCTATCACAGAGATATTTACCTCCATTCTGCTCTGTAATCACACCCCTTCTTCCTTTCCACTGTGTCCATTGCAGTTTATAGTACATGTCAGCCCACTCCCTACCAGGCAATTTTACTACCTCTTCCCAGTAAATGTACTTTTCCTCTTTCTGAGATATTTACTTCATATATTCTTTTTTTTTCTTCTCAAACATCTCTCATAGAAAAATTAAATGAAGTCAGATTAGAAACTGCCTCATCTTCTCACCACCTAACCTACTCACATCTACCTGCCTCTGTATCTACATATCACCCTTCACTCTCTGTAAAATGGATTAAGTGTCCCCACACCAGTCTAACGCCAACCTCCCCAGGTGCCTTGAATGTCAATTCCTTTTTCCGTTTCAAGAACATTCTTTTTTAATTACCCATTTTCTCTCCTATGTTGACTATTTCTGTCTCTACCAGATCATTCCAGCAAGTAAGCATGCTTTTTATGGCATCCATTTAAAAAATTCCCTTGACTCCATGCTTTATTCTAGCTATTGTTCATTTACCTTCTTCGCTTCACAGAAAATCTCCACGAAACAGTTAATATAAGTGTCTGTACAGTTTTACATCCCATTCTCTACTAAACATACTTTAATCATGACTTTATTTTCATCAGCAACTAAGATGACTTATACCAAGTTCAAAATGCTAATAAGAAAAGCTAACACAGAGTGCCTACTATGAGGTAGGCAGTGTTCTAAATACTTTATACATAATAACTCATTTAATTCTCAAACCAATCCTATGACGATGGTGCTATTAATATCCCTCTTTTATACATGAAAAACTGCTACTCAGAGATCCTAGGGAATTTGCCCAATGTTACCCATCTGTCAGGAGGAGCTTAGATCTGAACCCAGCTATTCTGTTTTTGGATTTTATGCTCTTAACCACTACATCATTACTTTAATGGTCAATTATTTCTCTTTATATAATTAAACTTGCAGCTTCTTTGGTTTTCCATGTCTTATCTTGGGTTCTTTTTCTCATACCTCACATATTGTTCCTTAACAGTCTGTTTTTGCTGTTTCCCTCTTTTCCCCTCTTCTCTTGTTTACTGGTAACCTTTCCATGGCAATTTCATTCAGTCTACGGCTTGAAATATCACCTATTGGCTTAGATCTTTTGAGTATGTATCTATAACGCAGATTTCTTCCCTAAGCTCTATTTCATAAATGGTGCTGCCTGATTTACAGCTCTACTTGGGTGTCTTATAAGGATATCAAACTTAACAGACAAAACACAACTACAAATATTCTAACCCAACCCATCTTTTCCAAATTCTCTTTCCCAAGACTTCTCTATCCACCAGAACCACCCACTTCTAATTGCTCAGAACAACCTTAGGACTAACCTCTAATACCTTTCCTCCACAAGTCAAAACAAATCTACACGGAAACATACCTAACTTACTACTTCTCTCCAAGTCTGCTGCTGTCAATCTAGTCTAAGTTCCATCATACATCACCTGGACTCTTGCAACCTCTTCATAATGAGTCTCCCTGATTCCATTCTTTCTTTCTTCAGTTCCTTCTCTAAGAGCATCCCGAGTAAACTTCTAAAGCATTAATGAGATGACTCCATTTCTACCCAAAGGCTTTTCCCTTTCGATGACAATGAAATCTCCTTACTGTGACATACCAGCCCCTACATGATCTTCCTACATTTCTGACACAGTTCCCGTGACCTCTCAATTGTCCAATTACACTCCAGCCTCACTGGCATGTTGCTGTCCTAAGAATATGCCACGCTTTTCCCCATTTTCGTACCGTCACTGCTGATCTTTCCCTTTGGAGGGTTTGTCGTTTCTTAGATCTTCATAATGGATACTTCCTTCTCCTCACTCAGGTCATCATTCAGATTATCTCCTCAGAGACGTCTTCCCTGAGACTCCTGCTAAAATATACATTCTTCCCTGCTTAAGATTCTCAATCACATTACTGCATTTCCTTCATGGAGCTTAAAAATCTAATACTTAATTGTCATACTTAATCATTAACTTAGTTATTGGTTTTCTCAACAGGAACATGAGCCCTTTGAGGGCAGGGTCAGTGTCCCTCTTATTCATTGTTGCATCCACAGGACTCAGAACCATGCCCGCCCATGTGTGGTACTGACTCAATTAAAATGTGACTACATACAGTGTAGAAAGCAGTATAATGACTTGTATAATATAACACAAAGCAGTCAGTCAATTAAACAAACGGAGTCATCCTTAGCTAAGAAAATATTTTCCAGATCATGAGAGGATATGAACAAAAGTGTGACTCTCAAGTTTTTAGCTTTTGTAGATATAGCTTTGCGCTTGAATCAAACACAAATTCCCATTTGTATCTACAGGGGCAGACAAATCTTTGTGACCTTGGAAATGGTAGTTGCTTCTTAAAGCTATATTTCACACCTGAGTTTCTTGGTCTCACAGGGAGGGATGAGGTGGACAATGTGTATGATTTGCTGTCTCTCACAAGAAAAACCCCAAACGAGCTGTCTAACCTGCATTACTGCAGAGTGGTTAATATAAATGCATGATGTGCTGATCTCATTTACCATGTGTCTGTAAATTTATACATTAAACAACTTCAAATCACTACTTTTTCTATTGAAATTTCTGTTTTTATAGCAATCGCAGTTTTAAAACTTCTGAAAGCATAGTATTTCAGTGAATGTTTGTTTCTAAGCTATTTTTATTTTTAGCAGATGAAACTTTTGCTTTATCATTTCATGGTAAGCTTAATATTTTGAAGAAGAAATGCTGGGAAAAAAATGATGATGGCAAAGTAGAACTTACCATAATATGATAACTGAAGTTCAAAAATTTCAATCACCCCAAAATTTCATCATCCTACAAGGTGAACAAAAATGGCAGGGGACCCTCATAGCTTACTAGACTGGGTTTCTGGACTAGATTTAAATTCTTCCAAGTTCTGGCTGTACTTGGTGCCATTTCGTGGCAGTTGTCCCCTCAGGCAAAATTGGAAGGAATGATTTTTGTTTGGTCTTGAGACTAGCTGGAACTTTTGGCAAAATAATAGCAATTTTAAGAAGCACCCAATTAATTCATTTTCAGGGAAATTATGCAGAAGAATACTAAGAACGGGGAATGTCCCTCCTCATTCTCTCTTCCTAAAAAGAGGTTCCCTGCTGGACTATACACTCACCCCCAGGAGAACATAACCTTTATCAACCCTCAGCCCCATTGCCGAGTACTTTGTCAATGCGCTTACCTTCCTTTGATTAACATGTTGAACAAAAAGGTGTAAAAAGAAGTCATATGCAAATAAATATGTTTTTGATGGCACCATAGATTGCTTTTCTATTTCAGACTGTTTTAACAGCTTATTTTAATCTAGTCACTAATTGATCCTGCTTCACCAAGCATTTACTGACGGAAATGGTTCTACCACATTTAGAAAAGAAATCAAATCTGCATTATTGAGTCAGCATCATTGTGTTTCTAGTTTCATGCATGGTGGATCCCTTATAGAGCTATATTTAATGCAATTCTAATTAAAAAGAGAGAGAAGTGTCCAAAGCTTTCTCAGTGTTGTCTCATCTTTTGTTTTTGTTTGTACAGCTCACCATGTTAAAACGGGCACTTGCGAGGTGGTGGCACTCCACAGATGCTGTAATAAGAACAAGATAGAAGAACGGTCACAAACAGTCAAGTGCTCCTGTTTCCCCGGGCAGGTGGCAGGCACCACACGAGCTGCTCCATCGTGCGTGGATGGTGCGACTTTTACATTGCTCACTGAGATAGCATATAGCTGGGGAATGCTTAGAACTGGAACCCCACTCTAATGCTGTTGACTAGGGCCAATCCTGGGGGACCACACTATCGATGATGTGGTTGATATGAGGTTATTTGGAGGGCACTTTTGAAATCTAAAATTGTTTGGAAGGAGGTCTAAGATCTTATGCAGTTTTGTAACAATAGGCATTATAATGAGGTTCCAACAAGCCCATGTTCTTCTTACTTTGATACTGTGAAACACTGATTTGCCAGCCCAGGATATGTGCAAGTGTAAATTAATGGGGAAAGATGCAAATAGTTGATTGAATAGTATGAATTTCTAAATCCACGGATTGTTCTTAAGAATGAAAAAATAAACACCATATATATGAGAGAATGTTTAGCTGTGGATAGAATTGGCATGAAATATTATCATGAAGATTAATAAAAATATTAAGTTTTTTACTTGAGGGTCCTCCTAATTACAATAGGACATAAATCTTTATATGGGCCAATTTATTTATCTTAAATAATATTAAGTGCTCATATTCGCATGGTATGTTCCTTGTCATGGTGGTTGCTGCCCACAGTAAAAAAAAAAAAAAAATGCGTTAACTCTAATGCCCTCATGATTTTCAGCCTACTGTGGTCATGGACTTATTTTCTTATGTTTATGTGAATCAGTGCATGCATACATACTCATAGTTTCTTTCCAATATATTAGTTTTCATGAAGCCTATATATTCACATAAAATAATCTTTCAACAATTTGCCTATACTATATACTAGGTAACAATACTATATTGTACATTTAAAAATTTGTTAATTGGGTACATCTCACTCAAAGTGTTCTTACCACAATAAAATAAAATTTAAAAAATTCTTCTAGTCAAAAAATCTAGACAGATTTAGTCTTTTTGGATAAAAGAAGATGCATACCTCAAAACCTAGTCTACCCGGTGGTGGGAAATTGGTGGCTTTGTCCCTTTAAATGTGCACCCAGAGACTTAACAAACCCAAATGAAAAACAATCAATCTTTCTATCTCCTGTAGCTTCAATAGTGGAACAGAAATGGTGGTGCCATATGCAGCCATGTCTTGAGGGAGAAGAATGTAAAGTTCTTCCAGATCGGAAAGGATGGAGCTGTTCCTCTGGGAATAAAGTGAAAACAACTAGGGTAAGTGGACAGCCAGCTTGGGAGAGAAAAATGTCTCTGAATTAACAGAGCATGTGCAGTGACATCTTTAAGTGGTGGTTGCAGAATGAGAGTATAGATTTCCATGGTACATTTTCCCCCATTTTCTAATAGGTTGTTTTTATCTCATTCAGAAAAACATCTTCTATAGATTGCCATCAACTGTCACATTATCTAATCAACAAACACTGTTTGTTCCTTCATTGGATACTAACAGTAATGTGAAACCCTCCAAGGATGCATGTTAAAAATGCTGGGAAGGTGATCCTCATCCCTTATTCTTCTTGTAGGCAGTAATCAGAATAGATTTCTCAAAAAAGATTTTATATTACACGACTCAATAAAATTTGCCAACTAAGATTCTTTCATTTTTATGAAATTATTCTGAGCTCCCTGATTTCTGGATCAACAAATAGTTTTCTAATAGGATATAAATCTTTATATGGACATAGTTCATTGATGTGACTATAAATAATAATTTGTTAAGAGCTCATATTAGCATGGTACATTCCATAGGCCAGTATGAAAACAATATTCTTTAGACAATGATGCATTTCAACCTGGAATGACTGACATCTGAGGGATGGGAGAGAAGTGAAAACTAGTTACCTTTATTCTTTGATAAATTTGCTCAGTGGATATTCTGGACTGGCAGAATTTAAATTCTTTTCTTTGTAGAATCTGCAAGTGAAATTTGTGTCTTGTTTTGCTTTTTGCTCTGAGGGGAAAGAAGACTATTGATTAGAAATGAGTAATTGGGGACTAAAACAGAATAATGGTATAAGGGGATGTTTCAGAAAAAAGTAACATAAAAATAGAGACTGGTTAATTTATGGTAGTGTTTGACATCAGCAATTTTTTTAAAACCTTATCTGGACATATTCATGAAGATTATTTTATAATCCCATCAGATATATAATTCAGTCTACCAAGTAATGACCCTTCAGACATACACAGAAGTCACCAAGTTTTCAATACTATAAGTAATAACTTTATATTTTGTCAAATTATTTGTGACTAATTTCTTGGCCAAATGCTGGTATACCATTCCAAATTCCACAGAGCGCATGATCAGTTAATTAGAATAATTGTATTAAGTTAATTAGCATATAATCCATACTGATTTGTTAAAAACATTCTGGCAACATAAAATTTCCTTATAAGCTATTTATAGCATGAAAATATATTTTTTTCTAACGCTATGAATTTTTAGTCCAATATCACTCATGAAATTCGCTGAAGGTTTGAAATTCTAAAACAATTTTTAAAAAAAAATAGATCTCTACAACTAAATTTTGTTTTTATCACTTCACTTCAGTGGACATAGGAAGCTAACAATTCTGAGAGTCTGTTTTTCTATAAGAGAAGACAAGAAGGCTTGAAAGAAGGAGCTTCTTGAGTGCAAATTATTTTTTTTTTTTTAACATCACAAGAAAAAGAGTGCTGGTGAAAATGAACCTACTTAGACATTTTCAACTAAAGGAACATCATGGAATTCCAAATGGCCAGGAAAAAATATGTGCAATTATGAATGCTAGTTTGGCTCACAAAACAATCTAGATAAGTTCTCTGAGGCCATAAAGAAGCAAAATTTTGAGAAACTTCTAGTCAAGATGGTGGAGTAGGTAAACACTGTGCTCACCTCCACCCAATCAAAATACAAACTAAATTATAGAACAACCTGAAGACTGTTGAATGGAAGTTTTATAACTAAGGATAAAGAAGCGCCAATGAGACTGGTAAGAAGGAGGAGATATGGAACGGGCAGGTTCCACACCTATGGTGTGGCAATAAAGAATCAGGAGGGATATCGTAGCTGTGGAGGACTCTCCCCCCGCCCCCCCGAGGAGCAAGGGGTCCCAGACCCATTTTGAGCTCCCAGCCTTGAGCACCAGAGTCAGGAAGAGGAGTCCCCATACATAAGGATGTGAAAGTCAGTGGGGATTGCATCCAACTAAGACAAAGCCTGCTGGAGACCCAGGCAATACTCTTGAGGGACTTGCACACACACTCACTTACTCTGGGCTCTAGCACAGTAGCAGCCGCTCGAAAAGCACCAGCTTCATGATGGGAAGAACTGAACTGACTAGCTTCAGGGGGACAGCTGGAGGGGAAGCTCTCTCCAGGGACAAAAGCAACAGAAGACACCATTGCTCCTTTGTTGAGCCATCCCCCAAACTAGCCAGCAAGCAGCAAATATGAGCTGAACTCTCCATTAACCTGGCAAAAAAAAGTTAGAGGTAGCACGCTACCTGATAGCAAGCTATACTACAAGGCTATAGTAATCAAAATAGCATGGTACTGGCATAAAAAGACAAACAGATCAATAGAACGGAATAAATCTATGTCTACATGATCAATCTATGACAAAGGAGGTAAGAAAATACAGTGGGGAAAGACAGTGTCTTCAATAAATGGGGTTGGGAAAACTGGACAGATGCATGCAAAAGAATGAATGTGGATTACTTTCTCACAACATATACCAATGCCAAATAAACTCAAGGTGGATTAAAGACTTACATGTAACTCAAAACAATAAAACTTCTAGAAGAAAATATTGTCAGTAAACTCTTTGACACAACTCTTAGTAGTATTTTTTTTTTTTTTTTTTTTTGGATATGTCTCCCTAGGCAATGGAAACAAAAGAAAAAAATAAACAAATGGGGCTGTATCAACCTAAAAAGTTTTTGTGCAGTGAATGAAACTATCAACAAAACAAAAAGACAACTTGCTAAAAGAGAGAAGATATTCAGCAATGATTCATCTGATAAGGGGTTAATAGCCAAAATATATAAGAAAGTCATACCATTTAACACCAAACAATACTATTAAAAAATGGGCAATGGATATGAATACACATCTGTCTAAATAGACATACAGATGGCCAACAGTCTCATGAAAAGATGCTCAACGTCACTAATCAGCAGGGAAATGCAAACAAAAACCATAATGAGATACCACTTCATGTTGATCAGGATGGCTATCATCAATAAATAAAAATAAAAAGTGTTGGTGAGGATGTGGAGGAAAGGGAACCCTCATGCATTGTTGGTAAGGTTGTAAATGATTTGGCTGTTCCCAGCCACAAATGGGATAGTCCAGAAGTTAAGCAGGAATAGGTTACAAAGTAACTGAAGAGCTGCTCTCAGCCAAAGGCATTTATTTGCATCTCTTATGAATGATATGTTGATTTTATCACTGCAAGCAGAGTTGCCCAAAAAATGATTAAAATTTGCAATAACATACACCCTACTTTATAATTGCCCATATCCAATCTGGGATGCTCTGGTAACACCAATGCTAGAAAAAAAGCATGCAGCTAAAAATGACAATGAAGTTTGCGTGGCCTCAGTAGAGATGTGTAGCACCTTCTAGAACTGACTGTGGATCAGGAGCTGGGCGAATTCCTCATTTAAAACTAATTTGGAACTGACATTATTTTTATTAGAGTCAGGAAACATTGTTTTGACCCATTTCCTGTTTGTGCTAACAAGGGGAAAAGGCAATGAATGGAGTCCATGTAGGGACACCAGTATTTTGCACCTAGACATTCAATCTGAAGAGAGGAGGATGCAACCTTTGTGTCCTCAACCCAATTTCTCACTTTACAGGTGGAATTTAGGACTGTCTGTGACATCCTTAACCATCTCTTGCCTTACTTTTAAGAACTCCTAAGTTTAAAAAGAAAAGGAAAGTCATAAAAGCCTTTTGATTTCAAACTCACTTTCAAAGATAAATAATGAAGAACTTTTCAAAGAGTCATTAATGAAAGAACCGTGTTTCCAGTGTGAAAGAGCACATAATTATATGCTAATTATATAATACCAAAGTAGCAGGGGGGGAAAGGTGCTGTGGAGCTTGTAAGATTTGAGAAAAAGGAAACTTTGATACTATTGTTAGAACCTCAGAAAAACAGACTGATTCATTTCTTTTAATGTTTTGATATTCTTTCTCTGTGGAACATCTCCTAATGGAAGTCACATCCTACTGTTAGGATTTGTAGCCTTTGGCCACTGGTATGTGCTTCAAACAGCAGTGGTCACTGCAGCTCTTCTGTCTGATTCTTACCTATGAAAAAGTAAACTTAACTTCATATTATACAAGATTTATGTTTTCATTAGAAATATCTTCATGAACCACGAATCCTAGGTCTATTGTCTTTTCCTAAGGAAAGAAGAACTTTGCTGGGTATATTTTAACTAACTGAAATTCTTTCACTTTCACATTTATTTGACGTGCCTTAAGCAGATAATTTCTTAATGTCTCTTCAAACATAAATGGATTTTAAGGGCATAAAATATTGCATAAAATAATGCAATAAAAATCATAAGATATTAAGAATTTCCTGTGCACAAAAGTTATATAATAGTGATGCTCATATTACAATCAAAGCAACACAAACAAATATGAGAGCATTTAAGTAGCTCTTACTGTGTTTTGGATGCTCTGGTAAGTGCATTACATGTATTATCTTATTTAATTTCCCCAACCACAGTAGGCACTAACAAGAATACATAGATGTGGGGCATGATCCCTGCCCACCAGTATGCCCTTGAGTGGAGCAATGAATTGTTCTCTTCTTTATGCCATCTACTGACCACACATATTCGAATCCTTGGTAAATGGAAGTCAAGAGTAACATCGTTATAATAACGGGATAGCACAAGCCTTTATTTCAGTTCCCTCATCTGCCAAAAAAAAGAGGATGTTGAGCTAGATTCAGTTTCAATTTCCTCCAACCAACATTTAGTCCTTGATTCCATGTGCCAAGAATATTTCTAACTTCCTTTCCTGCTAAATTTATATGACACTTATAACTGGCTGATCTCACAAGACAGATAAGCATTAGGTTTTTAGTCCTTTCCCTGTAAAAGAAATAACATCTGTGATGAATTGCTGATTAAAGCCCAAGCCATCCCCTTCCAGATGTTGCCAGATTTTGTACCAAGACTCAGGATGGTTCTGGTGGTGGGTCTGAACAGTGCCCAGGGGTGCTACTTCAGGTTCAAGGCCAAATAACACAGAAAGAGGAAAAAGGGTACATTTCCTTATCTTAAAGTGGTAAAAATTTGTGAGAATTGTTTAATCATAGCATTCTCTCTTGCTTTGCAAATTTAATCCCAGACTGAGGTAGTGTCGTTCTTTCTTGACCAGCATTCTTAACAGACACATTCCCCACTCATTTGTCTTCATCTCACCTCAGGTCAGGTCCTAAATTGCACCCTGGTCCACAGCACAGATGTGATGACCTTTAGGGCCGCAGTTTTCAAATTATATTTTGATGATACCTACAGTAAGAAATGTCTTACTCTGTGATGTAGCGTACGTACAACACCCACACTCATATACACTGCACTATAATTAAATTCTTTTTGTTTTCTTTCCTTCTTTCCTGTTTCAACCCAATAAATTCTTGTTATGACCTGTCAATATGTTACAACATGCAGTTCGAAAACCACTACTGTAGGAAGTATCGGATAGCTTCCTGTATCTGCCCCATGGAAGTGACAGCCGCCACCACCTTGAAGGGATATAGACTACTGAATTAGACAGTTTTCAAATCAATTCACCTTTTACAGTTTAATTTTAAATATTTCAATGTTTGGGGTAAAAATTTCATAAGATCTTGTAAAATGCAGATTTCATGGAAAAGATTGTGCATACTGTATGTATTCATTAATTTGACAAGTATCTGAGTGTTTATTATTGTCAGGTGCTATCCTAGGTTCTGGAGCACAGCATAGAAAGATAAACACATGAGAATTCCTGCTCTCGTAAGAGGATGTACCGTGTTTCCCCGAAAAGAAGACCTTGCCAGACCATCTACTCTAATGAGTCTTTGGAGTAAAAATTAATACAAGACCGGGTATTATATTATATTATACCCAGTCTTATTTTAAAATATATATAATATAATATAATATAATATAATATAATATAATAAATTAATATAATATAATATAATATAATATAATATAATATAATATAATATAATATAGGGTCTTATATTAATTATTGTTCCAAAAGACGCATTAGAGCTGATGGTCTGGCTAGGTCTTATTTTTTGGGAAACATGGTATTAGTTTTCTTTTGCTGGAATTTTACTGACTTTACACACTTTAATGATTTTATACAATCTCTGATCTGTAGATCATACATCCAGGCACAGTCGGCTGTTTCTCTGCTCTGGATTTCACATGGCTGAAATCAAGGGGTGTGTTTCACCTTTTCACTACAGGGCTGAGTTTCATTGCACAGATTCCGAGGGGAGAATCTGCTTCCAGATTCATTCAGGTTATTGGCCAAATTCAGTTATTTGTGAAGGTGCAGATGAGGCTTCTGTTCCTCTAATGGTTGTCATGTGGGAGACTCCCTCACCTCCTTCAGCTTCCTCATCACACTGCCTCCTTCATCTTCAAACCAACCATGGCATATTGAGATTAGTGTTTGTTTGAATAATCAAGGGACAGAAATCTTGGGGGTGCATCTTTAGAATTCTACCTACCAGATGGGGGGAGACAAAAAATAAAATGAATAATTTTATGTGTGATAGTGAGAGGTACCATAGAAAAGTAAGGCAGGGTAGGCAAAGCGAGCTCAGCAAGGCAGTTTGTGTGTTGGATGGAGTTCCTGATGGAGAAGGGGATGGCCCGCAGGCCTATCTGGAGGACAAGCTCTCCAGGTAAAGGGAAGAACAAGTACAAAGTACCTGTGATGGAAGCTGCCCTGGGAACATCATATTCAAGGAGTAGCAATGATGGCTAGTATGGCTGGAGTGGAGTGAGCAAAGCAAGTGTCAAATTTATGGTGAGAAGGATAATTGGAGGCATATCATGACTGACTTAAATGTTTGTCTTGTGCAAATAGAATGAAGAAGTTGCCACTAGGCGAGGCAGAGAACTGTGGGAAGAGCATGTTTTATGTTTTATACTGATACCCGCTAATTCTATGTCATTTAACTTACTGGAAAGTTAGATATGGTATAACACCTTCAATTGATTTTTATGAAGAAAAGTAGGTGAAAATTTTTTACTATGGTAACAAGAAATGCAGACACTGAGTGAAATTCACATTAGAAAAGATTTAAAATCTCATATGATATGGACATTTGGGGGATAAAAAGCACTTAAGGAACTGTATAGTTACTATAATAAATGTTTTATAAAGAGATATAGACAGGAATGAATTAATATATTGAAGGTATTTTTTTTCCTGAATTAGAAATTGAGTCCAAAGTTAGGTAGGATAACAAGCTAGATGTGCTAGAAGTATCATTAATAAAAGTGACATTTTTAAACCTGGTGTTTTAGGAGCTGCTTACTTACTTAATACTAATTTAATAGGGCCAAGAGTATCTGCTTGGGTATGTGTTTCCAGTTATTAGAAATTCATGCAAAGACTTTTTAGAAAATGTATCATCAGGGCTATATTTCTAAGACTTGGTCTATAATTTTACAATGAAAGTGAGAAATGGACAACATATGAGTGCTTCGAAGTTCCTGTAAGATTTAAATGCTTCTATAGTATTTGAGCCAGGTATTTGCAGGTGTTACTCTGAGTATTGTGCTTATAATCTTATAATTAATTGTGATGTTCACACAGTATAATGGAATCTAGTTTGGGCATCATAGAATTTTCGTTAGCAACAGTGAGGTGTATCTTTAGGCTACTGCTTATATCCTGTGAATTAAGTTGTGAGTGCGATTTCCTTCCTCCCTGAGATCTGAGAGAGAAAATTCTGTCAGGGATTTGTTTTTAATGTTGAAGAACTTGATGTTTGTTCAGAAGTAAGTATTCCTGGGAGAGGCAACACTCATCTGTTTTTGGTTATCCGGAGTGCCTTAGTGAAAGGGAATAGTACCTCATTGGACTTGAATAGAAAAAGAGGTTCCAGGAACACAGCAAGGGGGGCTTCCATGCCTCTTCGTTTTTCCGTGGTGGGGGTAACAGCCCTCTAGTTAAAAAATACAGGTAATCTCCCCTATATACATCCTCCTATAGCTCTTTTGCTCCTCACATATTCACTGTAGAATTTAAATCCCTTAATCAATGATTTCAGATCCAATTTTATTTTCTTATGTTGGAGAGTGGGGCGAATATAGCTGAGAAATTAAAAAAAAAAATTCTCACAAGCTCAGAATTCTAAATGCTGAGATTGCGGAGGAAAACATATGTGGCCCAATTCCCAACTCTCTCTGTGATGAGAGTGAATCCCAGCTCTCTGCTGGGTAAGCCACCTCTGAATACTGAAGAGTTGGTTGTGAATTGTGCCTAATCCGAAGGGCAGAGTTGAGCTTCACTCTGTAATGATCAGACCTACTTAGCTGGGGTACCCAATAAAGTTCTGGAGACCAAATTTGAGTGGGCTAAAAAAAACTAGGCTTACATATAGGACTTTCTGGATATTTACTTCAGAGAAGAGAAGCAGTAGGAGTGAAAAAAACAATTTTGCTTTTTCTGTGTGATGACAAGGATTACAATTAAGGCCAAAAATTAAATCTCTTCTCGTCAGCTCTAGATGGTGATGTTGGATGGGCTACAGCCCATCCAGAAATAATAAGTTTCTTATCTCTGGCAGCCATACATTTGTGACTTAAAGGATGAACAAAAATTCAGAATTAACTAGTTCACTTTACCACACACAAAACAAACAAAAACACCAAGCTTATGCAAAAGCGTGGAAGTGTAGAAGGTCATAGCTTGTTCATAGGGTAACTTCATGTGAGTGATGGGCAATGCCTGAAAGAGGAGTCACGCAAGCTGAGTCTATATCATGATGACCCTTTAAATGCCAAGCTAAAAGATTTAGATGTTATTCCCTAAGCAATGCTGAACCATTGAAGAATCTTAAGTAGGAGAGAAGAAGTGTTTCATTTACATTTTAGAAAGTATATTTGAATACACTGTGTAAATTGCAGGGAATTAAGGTAAGTATAAGATAATAGGACCAAACTCAGATAGGAAACTGAGATAGTGTGGTTGTGGAAGGCTAGGAAGTAGAATCAATACGTCTCGGTAATTAAATATAAAATGTGAGTCTAAGAGAAAATCCCAGAAAGACTCATATATTTCTGGTGTGACCTATTTGGTAGCAGCAGCTGATAAAGACATGATGAGGTGGAGATATGACGTGGATAGTTTGATATATAACCCTATAACCCTAGAGATCAAGATAGAAGTTTGAGAATAGTTATCCTCTAGATGGTGCTGAAATAATTAAGAAATGGGCAAAGGACATGAAAAGACATGTCTCCAAAGAAGACATACAGATGGCTAACAGACAAATGAAAAGATACTTAACATCAATAATCATCAGGGAAATGCAAATAAAATCAACAATGAGATATTATCTCACACCTGTCAGAATACCTATTATCAAAAAGTCAACATATAACATGTGTTGGTGAGGAGGTGGAGAAAAGAGAACCTTAGTGCACTGTTGGTAGGGATGCAAACTGGGGCCACTCCTATGAAAAACTTATGGAGATTCCTCCAAAAACTGAAAATAGATATACCATACAACCTAGCAATTCCACTTCTGGGTATTTATCAAAAAAAAAAAAAAAAAATGAGAACACTAATTTGAAAAGATATATGTACCTACAAGGTCTGACACTTAAGTTCGTGAACTTGTTGCAACCATGTTGCTAACCTTTTTTGATATCAGAGGGATTATTATGAATTTGTACCAACTGGACAGTTAACCATGTTTACTATTTAGAAGTGCTGAAAAGGCTGCGTGAAAATAACAGTTAGATGAACTTTTCACCAACAATTCATGGTTCTTGCATCATGACCATGCACCAGCTTACACAGCACTATCTGTGAGGGAGTTTTTAGCCAGTAAACAAATAACTGTATTGGAACACACTTCCTATACACCTGACCTGGCCCCCAATGACTTCTTTCTTTACCCGAAGATAAAAGAAATATTGAAAGGAAGACATTGTGATGACATTCAGGACATCAAGAGTAATACAAGGACAGCTCTGATGGCCATTTTGGAAAAAGAGTTCCAAAATTGCTTTGAAGGGTGGACTAGGCACTGGCATCGGTGCATAGCTTCCCAAGGGGAGTACTTCGAAGGTGACCATAGTAATACTGAGCAATGAGGTACGTAGCACTTTTTCTAGGGTGAGTTCGCAAACTTAATTGTCTGACCTTGTATGTTCACTGCAGCATTATTTCCAATAGCCAAGATATGGAAGCAACCTGGATGTCCATGGATAAGGATGTGGTGTATGTATACACACATCCACACACATACAATGGAATATTATACAGCAATAAAAACGAATGAAATCTTGTCATTGGTACAACATGGATGGACCTAGAGGGCATTATGCTAAGTGAAATAAGTAAAGCAGAGAAAGACAAATACCATATGGTTTCAGTTATATGTAGAATCTGAAAACAAAACAAAACAAACACAGACTCAGAATCAGAGACCAAAGGGATGGTTACCAGAAGTGAGGGGGTGGGAGGACGGGTGAAAAGGGGAAGGAGAATATAGTCAATAATATTGTGATAAGATTACATGGTGACAGATGGTGACAGATGATTGCTACAATTAATGGTGTGATCATATTGTAAGGTATAAAAATGTTGAATCACTATATCATACACATGAAACTAATGTAACCAATATAAGACTGTATACCAACTATACATAAATAAAAATCATAACAAAAAAGGTGAAAAAACCTGATTTTCCTATAAATAAAGAGAAGGCTCTCTAAAAAGACATGTGTTGAAAGAGTTGTGCATCAAAGACATTTTAGTAGCTACTGTAGAAGAAGGTGACAACTAAGGAACAAGCAGTGTTGACAGAGGGATAGGAAAACCAAGAGAGATCAGAGTCTGAGAGAAAACAAAGAGTTCCAGGGAGCCAGAGCTGTCAATTGGTACAAAGATATGGAAACTATGACTCTTTCTGAATGTGATATTTGTAAGAAATACTGGAAGTTCATAATCCGTTAGCTGAATGTTATTTACTCTATCATATTCTTAAAACTTACATCCTAGTTGGATGGTGTCATTGGTAACACACTGTAAACACTGCATCTATGTAAAATAGAATGTAGTGTAAGAAACACTTTAAAAATAAGAATAAATATGGATCCTTTTAGCAGATTTAACAAATTCTGTTTGAGGGAAGTTTGCATATTTATTTTTTCATTCCCTCTATAACGATAAATTGAAGGTCGGCTATGTGACTATATGTCCAATAATGTGGTACGCTTTGGGGATTTGTGGAAAAAATGACTCTTTGCTATCTAAGATTTCATAGTTAACTGGATAGAAAGTCAGTAAGTCACTATGTACAGAAATGTTAGGACAGAAGATTGTATAGGTGCCATGGAGGCAATATTGGCAATTTAATAATGCATATCCCATAACCATCCTAAAACCCAAAGATAACAGATTTTAATACCATCCAAAGGCAATTTATGCAATGATTTGTCTCCTTAGTGTATAGTGACCAAACACAATCAAAACACTATGTCCTGTGATGTCAAGATTGAACTGATATGTTTTCCACTTTTGCATCTGATACTGTGCTACCATAAGAAAACAAATATCCAATAAAATTGTTTCTCAACAATTTTGTGTATGGGGCTATAGTAATAACTCTAGGAACATAATTTAAGATTACCACCAGCAAATGAGAATATTGGAACCTTATTACATTGCACATACTTATTAATGCTTTAAGTTTACAGAATACTTTAAAAACTCTTTAAGTAATGCATAGTGCAGCCATCCAATTGAAATGAGATCTAAATTATACAACTTAAATTGCCCAATTAAAAAAGAAATAAAAATATTTATAGTTTATACTAAGCCAGGGAATTCCATTTATTAAAATGGTTAATATTGAATGTATTAAAGATGAGAGTTATTTAGCTGTTAAATGCACCTTTAGCTCCTGCGGTTCAGCATTACTGTTTTGCTCCTATTAAGTAGCAGAGTTGGCTTCCTATGATTTCCGGTAGGATTAGTCCAAAGTCAGTAAGGGCTGTCCTGCTTACTGTTGTCTATTTACTTTTACCTTTTACTGCTTATTCTCTGCTGGTGGCAAACGTATTTTACCTTTCATCTCTTATTCTGTTTCCAGTACATTTACAAGAAAAGTTGGAGTGAGAGACAGAGACACAGACTGGGTAATACCAGGCAGTGCAAATTCATTTTCAAAGGTTGCTTGCAAATACTTGAATGCAGTCTCTGCATTGCAACTTTAAAACTTCCTCTCCTTGAAAGGGCTATTTGAGTAATTATGGAGAGAGTTGATTTGGTCAGCCTGTTTCTAGGTTTCATATACTGAGATGCTTTAATTCTATTTTGAAAGAAATAAAATTGAATATTCTCAACAGACACTTTGGCTGACAGTCAGAAAAATTTAAACAGGTATCATGATGGAAATCTCAACCTCCAACTTCAGTTACAACATATGATCAATTTGTGAGACAAGTCAAATGTCTGGCCAGACACTCAACCATTGTTTGAGATTAAACTTCACAAATGAAATCAACTTGTTGAGAGTGCCCCTGCATATATAACAAAGATGTGAACTATCTGCTTCCACATTATAACTTTGAGAATTTCTTGCATCAGCTGTAAGGAAATTCCCTTTTGAATAAAGTTTACGATAAAAGCTGTTAACTGTAACTTGACAAATTTATATTTCACCTATGTTATGATCTAAGGAGACCTATTCAGTGAAACTGTATCACATCACTATGTGATACCAAAGGTGAAGATAAATATTCATAATATGAAAGAAAAGTGTTTCCATCAGAGGACTAAAAAAAAAAATCGCGGGCATTTTCAGTGATACTAGTGACCTCTCACTCAAGGTAGAAGTATTTTTGGTAGTACCAGTAACCTCTCACTCAGGGTTCAGCCTTTCTGAGGTTACTGAAATTACAGAAAGATGGAATCATTATCAGGCTGGATCAGGTTAAGTTTTAATTCTCCATTTCACCCAGGTTGGCCACTTGTTCTTACTGCAATGATGTTAAGTCTGCCCAACTTGTCAAGGTCCCATAGGCCTCATCAACCTAATAGCATCCTCCCATTTCTTCTGCACTGTAGTCCCTTCAGCCTCATCCCCACAAATGTACGCCAATTCCATCTCATGATGAAAGTTTACATAGCATGCTCAGCTCTTCCACAGTACTACTAGGTAGAAAGAGGATGGAATATTAGTGCGGATGGAATATTAAAGAGGATGGAATATAACCCTGTGCTTATACATAATTAGCTGTACGTCACTCAAGTTGAGTCTTGATGATTTGTGAACAATTTCTTTTTTCTTCACCCTTTTGTGATTTCACACATTTTTTGGTTTGGACTAGGCATACTGGATTCTCCTGAGCAGTTCCCTTCTTTTCTCTTTTTATCTAGTACAAAATGGGAGCTCCATAAACCAGTCATGAAGACTAATCCCTGTTGAAAATGCAGATACTAACTACCTCTTTATAGGTTTTACAAGAGGAATGGTCACATTGAGAGAACGTCTCTTTCAAGCTCCACTAGAACAAAGTTCAAGAAGTATTGTAGCTGTTGCTCAATTATGAAATAACCTTATTTAGTCACAGAGAAAGTATAGGGATTGGGTGTTCAGAAAGTCAAGGGCAAGGTTTTACTTGGAGTGATATGTTATCTTGGCTGGGCCATGTGTCTAAATATTCCCTTAAACATTACTCTGGACTTTTCTATGCAGGTGCTGTTTAGATGAGATTTACATTTAAATCTTTGGGCTTTGCGTAAAGCAGGTTGACTTTCATAACGTAGGTGGGCTTTATCCTGTTAGTTGAAGTCCTGAAAAGATAAAAGGCTGAACTCTCCTGTCCTATCGGTTCTATTTCTCTGAAGAATCCTGACTAATGAAGTTGGATATTTTAATATTTTTATAAAATATACAGAAGATCCAGATAGCAATAGTAATTATTTTGATAATACAAACTGCTTTGTTTAGTTGAATGACAACTTTTGCCAGATACTGTGCTATATGATCTAAACAAAATATTTCTAAGAGTTACTATAATTGGCATTTTAAGTCCTATTATTCCATAGTACAGATGAGAAAAAGACTCTCAAAGAGATTAAGTAACTTTCCCAAAGGTACATAATTAGTAAGTGGCAGAGGTCAAATACAGGTCTGTCTGATTCCAGAGTTTATACTCTTTCCAGTTAAATATATTGTTTCCTAAAAAATGTAAAAACTCTAAGTGCCATGTAACCATTACAACATAAATATATCTTCCCCAATATTTTCTCAGAAAGTTGTAAGATGGACATAACCATCATGTGTCCTTCTAATGTTATGACTGCACAGGTATTATTCTTAGAAGTATTGTGAATGTTCAAAACTGTGTGTGTATATAACTTTCCATATATAATTATAAAGGTCAAAAAACTTCATCCACCAATAGGAGCCAAGGTATTTCTAGAGTTAGAAACCAGACAAAAGACTGATTGTATAGGAGGGGTCCAAAATGGTGGCATAGGAAGACCCTGGTCTCACCTCCTCCAATGGACACACTAAATAGGCATCTATATATAAAGTCATTCATCCAGAAGAACAATTGAGGGCTGATTGAACAGCTTGTGCACAACAAATGAGAGCGGGACCACATAGAGAAGGGTAGGAGTGATGTAGATGTAGTAACCATGGGAACCCCACCCCAACAGGGTGACCTGCAGTAGGGAGGGCTATCACTGAGAGGCCTGTATGGGCTGAAACCTGCTCTAGGGCACAGTGATAAAACAACAATTTAAAAGGCACCTAGACTATATGTGAAAAAAATTCCCTTTACTAACCCCAGGATGCCTGCCAAACAGGAGGGGAATCTCTCTGATGTGTTGGTGAGTGCCATTTTTAATCGCCACTAAACCACTTTTACAAGTATTGTTAAAGGGGCTTCTTTAAGCAGAAGAATAAAGGTCATACTCAGAAATTTAAAAAATATATGAAAGAAAAAAATCTCATGGGTAGAGGCAAATATACAATAAAGGCAGTGGATCAGTCACTTAAATATTTAGTATGGAGGTTAAAAGACAAAAGTAGCAAAATCAAATATCAATAAAATTTACAGGTAGGGAACACAAAAAACAAAAATCTAAAATATGACATCAAAAACAAAGTGCATATGTGGGTGTAAACATGTAGAGTTTTAGAATGCATTCATACTTAAATGCCTGTTATATGTCAGCTCAAAATAGACTGCTATATGTATATAGGTCAATATATATGAACCTCATGGCAACCACAAAACAAAAACCTAGAAAAGACATGCAAAAAATGAGAGAAAGGAACACAATCAAAATACTAATGGAAAACAGGAAACCAAAAGGGAAGAAACCAAGAGAAGGAGAGAGGAAGAACTACAAAAACAACCAAAAAATTAATAAAATGGCCATAAGTACATACCCATTAATAATTATTTTAAATGTAAATGCACTAAATGCTCCAATCAAAAGACAAAGGGTAGTTGAATGGATAAAAAACAAGACCCATGATGCCTATAAGATTCACTTCAGATTGAAGGCACATAGAGATTGAAAGTGAAGAGATGGAAAAGATATTCCATGCAAATAGAAATGAAAAGAAAGGTGGGGTAGCAATACTCATATCACACAAAATAGACTTTAAAATATAGATTGTAAAAAGAGACAAAGAAGGGCATTACATAATAATAAAGGGGTAAATCCAAGAAGAGAATATAACATTCATAAATATTTACACACCCAATATAGGAGCACCTAAATATATTAAGAAGTAAAAAAGGCAAATTTGAAAAATCTTGAGACAAATGAAAATGAAAGTACAACTCTGCAAAATCTACGTGATGCACCAAAAGCTGTTCTAAGAGGGAAGTTCATAGCAGTACAGGCCTACCTCAAGAAACAAGAAAAATCGCAATCTAATTTCACACCTAAAGAAACTAGAAAAAGACTAAACAAAACCCAAACTTAGTATAAGAAGGGAAATAATACAGTTCAGAGAAGAAATAAATGAAATAGATATTTTAAGAAGTGGAAAAATTCAATGAAACAAGAACTGGTTCTTTGAAAGATAAACAGAATTGACTGATCCCTAGCCAGACTCATCAAGAAAAGAAAAAAAAAAAAGAGGACCCAAATAAATAAAACCATAATCGAAAAGGAGAAGTTATAACTGGCACAGCAATGTACAAAACAATACTGTGAACAAGTATACGTCAACAAATTGAACAACCTAAAAGAAATCGATAAATTTCTAGAAGCATAACATTCTAAGACTTAACCAGGAACAAACTCCCAACAAACAAAAGTCCACTACCAGATAGCTTCACAATGGTGAATTCTACCAAACATTAAAAAAAATAATTATTCAAGTTTATTGGGGTGACAATTGTTAGCAAAGTTACATAGATTTAAGGTGTACAATTCTGTATACATCATCTATATATCACATTGTGTGTTCACCACAGAGTCACTTCTCTTTCCATCACTATATATTTGATCCCCTTTACCCTTATTTAATATCTATCATTCTCAAACTATTCCAAAAATTTCAAGAGAAAAGAAGACTTCCATACTCATTCCACAAAGCCAGCATTACCATAATACTAAAACCAGGTGATGACACTACAGAAAAAAGAAATTACAGGCCAATATCCTTGATAAACATCGATGCAAAATCCTCAAAAAAAATTAGCAAACTGAATTAGCAAACAAATGCTACTATATGTAGAAAACCCTAAAAAGTCCACCAAAAAATTATTCGAGTAAATAAATTCGATAATATTGCAGGATACAAAATTAATATTCAGAAATGTATTGCATTTCTATACACTAATAATGATATATCAGAAAGAGAAATTAAGAAAACAATCCTATTTACAATTACATCAAGGAGAATAAAATACCTAAGAATAAATTTAACCAAAGAGGTAAAAGACCTGTACTCTGAAAACTATAAGGCAATGATGAAAGAAATTGAAGAGAATACAAATAAATGGAAGGATATGTCATGCTCATGTATTGGAATGATTAATATTGTTAAAATGTCCATACTACCCAAAGCGATCTACAGATTTAATGCAATCTGTGTAAAAGTACCAATGGCATTTTTTTCCACAGAAGCAAAACAGATCACACTAAAATATATATGGAAACACAAAAGACCCCAAATTGCTAAAGCAATCTTCAGAAAGAAGAACAATGTTGGAAGTATCATGTTCCCAATTTCAAGCTATAGTATGAAGCTATTGTAATCAAAACAATATGGTACTGGCATAAAATAGACACATAGATCAATGGAACAGAATAGAAAGCTCAAAAATAAACCCAGTTATGTGGTCAATTTATTTATGATAAGAGAGGCAAGAATAAACAATGGGGAAATAACAGTCTCTTCAATAAAGGACGTTGAGAAAAATGCATAGGTACATGCAAAAATAAATTCTGGACCACTTTTTTACACCATATACAAAAATAAACTCATAATGGATTAAAGACTTAAATGTAAGACCTGAAACCGTAAAACTCCAAGGAGGAAACACAGACAGTAAACTCTATTACATTGCTTTTAGCGATTTTTTTTTTTTTTTATGTATCTTCCCTGACAAGGGTTAAAAAAAAAAAAAAAATGAGACTACATCAAACTAAAAATTTTTGCACAGCAAGGGAAACCATCAAGAACATGAAATGACAACCAATGGAATAAGAGAAGAGTCTGTAAATGACATATCCAATAAGGAGTTATTATCCAAAATTAATATAAAGAACTCACACAACTCAACATCCTAAAAGTAAATTGATTAAAAAATGGGCAGAGGAACTGAACAGACATTCCTTGAAAGAATACATACAAACGGCTGACAGATATATGAAAAGATTTTCAACATCACTAATTATCAGGGAAATGCAAATAAAAACCACAATGAACTATCTCCTCATCCACAATGAACTATCTCCTCATACCTGTCAGAATATCTATTATCAAAATGTCGACAAATAACAAGTGTTGGCAAGGATGTGGAGAAATGGGAACCCTTGTGTACTGCTGGTTGGTTGGGTTGTAAATTGGTGCAGCCACTATGAAAACAGTGTGAAGGTTCCTCAAAAAATTAAAACAAAAACAAAACAACAACAACAAAACAACTACTATAAGACCCAGCAATTCCAGTTCTGGGCATTTATCCAAAGAAAATGAAAATGCTAATTCAAAAAGATATACTTGTATGCACCCCTCTGTTCATTGCAACATTATTTCCAATAGCCACGATATGGAAGCAACATCAATAGATAAATGGATAAAGAAGATGTATATATACAGTGGAATATTATTCAGTCATAAAAAATAAAATCTTGCCATTTGCGACAATATTGATGGATGTATAGAACATATGCTAAGTGAAGTAAGTACGACAAATACTGCATGATTTCACTGATACGTGGACTCTAAACACAAAACAAAACAAAATGAACAAAACAAAAACAGACTCATAGATATAGAGAACTGATGTTTGCCAGAGGGATAGGGGTGGGGCAATGAGTGAAAGGTGAAGGGGAGTAAGAGGTACCATCATGCAGTATAAAATAAGTCACAGGGATGTAATGTAAAGCGCAGGGAACATTGTTAATAATACTGTAATAACTTTGTATGGGGACAGATGGCTATTAGACTTATTGTCACAATCACATCGTAAGGTATATAAATGTAGAATCATTATGTGGTACACCTGAAACTAATATGATGTTGTATGTAAACTATACTTTAACAAAAAAGGACTGATAACAGTTTCCACAAGGTATTGTGAGGAACTGGCAGCTTTCATTGGAGAAAGAATACTGTCCATCAATATACATCCATTATACCCATCCATAGGGAAGCACTTTTTGTAATAAGATGAAAACAAGGAAAAAAAGTATTATGTATGTGATAAGGCAAGGTGCTCTCGAACCAGGCATAGGCGTTCAGAGTTATACCCTGTGGCACAAATATTTGAGCAAAGAGAGAATCTCTAAAGAGTAGAAGTGCACTGTAAGTCCCTTAAATAATTTTTTCTCTAGACCTTCAATTGCTAAGTGGAAGTTCTGTACAATATTTACCTAAAATTGTAATTTAGTGACTCCGTTGTAGGCACCCAGATAATAATCTCTTTTGATCAGTCTTCCGAGTTAAGCATATTGATTTGGAATTTCTGTGAATTCTAGAATTTCCTATGCTGTTTATAGACTAAGATTTTAGTTACTGTACTTAATTTTGATGATGTTCTGACACAGACTAAACATATTTTTTCAGTTACTAAAATAATATTGAATACCTACTCTATTTCAGGCTCTGTGCTAAATCCTGCAGATACATATGTATGTGAGTAATACAGTCTTTGCGCAGAAGAAGTTCCCATTCATGATCTAATGGGATGTACTCCGTATTAGTCAGACTGGATTAAACAGAAAAAAACAAAACAAAACATAAAGCAAGAAAAGCGATCTTCTAATCTCAGTTTAAAATAACGAAGGTTTATGTCTTACTTACTCAGGCAATATCACCATCACGGGTGGCCTTGGAGTGTCACTTCTGGGTCTTCCTCATTCTAGAACCAAGGCAGCAGTGCAGATATGATTTGGTATATATATTTTTTGCCATAATAAAGAGAAAGATAATTCTCAAAGGTTTTATACTAACACTTATATGATCAGCCCTAAAGCAACAAATATGACCATAATTCTTAGACAAAACTCTTATGGACACACTCACCCAACTGCAGGGGATTCCAAAAGTGGAATCTTTCCATGTGCCTAGGGGATGTTTTTCATGTGTGCATATTTGGAAGTATATGTAGGAATGCTGCAGTTTTTTGTTTTATTTTGGTTTCTCTCTGTCAATGGACATGGTAGAACAAAATCATAGCTGAATCATTAATTTGCTAAACAATTATTAAATATATATTCAATGCCAGTCACTGGGTCAGGAACTGAATACCCACAGATAAATATAGTCATAATCTTCCTGCTGAATGGAGATAACACTTCAGATTACACATTTTCTTGTCCCATCTATGGAAGTTTTGGCATAATTTTTCTGACCCACCTATTTAGGTTGCATATCTCTAATTATATCTATGGGATACCATATTAGTTTTGAAAGGGCAATCTTTTGAGAATATATGTAAGGAATGCAAGTAATTAAAAACTTGTCATCCAAAACCATCTATGCCTAAAGGATATTTTTTATTAAAAACAAAACAAAACACGAAAAGCCTATTATTATACCAAAAAAAAAATAATAATCTCATTCTTTAATCATACTATATACAACAGAGCTAAGAACTACAGTCATAAACAACAACAACAACAACAAAAACATTTTGAGCTCTATGCGTAGCTATTTAGCCCAATATGTAAGCAAGGAATTCTTGTTCCTTGGGAGGGGAGTAATAATCTCTGTTTAATTTAACTGGACTTTTCCATGGGGAAAAACCAAAAACCTAAATTGCTGAAGACTGATGGCTCCAGGAGTTCTATTAGCTTTTCCTTAATCATTCTCAGTGGGTACATTGCCAGGAGCATCCATCCATCCATCCATCCATCCATCCATCATCCATCCATCCATCCATCCATCCATCCATCCATCCATCCATCCATCCATTACAATAGGTCCCATTTGCCTCAATGAGAAATGGCTGCTGTGTTCTGTTGAGAATGTCTTCAAAGATGGTATAATGATCAAGAAACCAGTCTCTGAAGTCAGGTTACTTGGGATCACATCCTGACTGTACCACTTACTTCCTGGTGGCCTTCAGCAAGTTGCTTTACATCTATGCTCTTCAGTTTGCCCATTTGTGAGATTGGGACAGTAATATATAATACCACATAGCTTCTTTATATGGATTAAATGAGTTAATATTTGTAAAGTACTTAAAACAGTTCCTGGCCACGTACAAGGGCTAAATGTCCTTGTGAAGTAAAATACAAAAATCAAGCAAGTTGTTAAATAGGCTCATAAAATGGGCCAGGTTTCCCATAACGCAAGCATGAACATTATTATTCCACAGTAGTCAGTCTTGTTAAATAAACACTAATGTAGAGATATCTCAAGACTTCCTTTACTGCCTCCATTCATGTTTAAATGAGGCCTTTAAAGAGAAAGCACAAATACTTTGAAGGTTGTTCTGTCTGCAACTATTCCCTTTTGGATTCGCTACGAGAAATTCATCCTAGACAGAAACCACAGAGAAGGAATAAGTGGATTTTCATGTCTGTAACGGTCACAGGACATGGGTCATTCCCGTTACCTGTCACAGATGGGCTAGATAGGAACTGTTGTATTAGTCAACTGTAAAGGCATTTTCCCCAAGTTTATACTGCAGGAGCAGACAGTTTTTCCTTTACAGCCACCAGACACTGGCTTTTCAGTAACATCTCTTGAGGATTTATCAGGGCTACAAAGTGAAGGAGGGAAGTTTTTGTTTTTTTTTAACCTGACCACTGCAATTGTTGACCTTTACTCAACTGGTATTTCCATACCCAATGATACGATTCAAAGACAGCCTCAGAAAGACAGCCTATTCCTTTATGATTACAATGTTCTGGTAACTTGGGAGGGAAAGATGGTCTACATACTAGGTTTGTGGGGTTTTTTTTGTGTGTGTGTGTTTTTTTTTTTTTTTATTAAAGTTTTTTGTAATTGTTTGCCTGTAGCAATTTAAGATGAGGTTAGCTTAGAGCAGTTGGTGCAGCAGTAAAGGACTGTTTTATTGAATGCTGAGCTACCCTTGCCCATTTTGCTATTACTAATACAACATTAATGTTCTTACTAAATCACCAAAAAGCACCAGGGTGAAAGTGTTTATAGATATTCAGCAATTAGCAGAGGCCAATAATTTCTATTTATGAAATAAGAAATAAAACCTAAATGATTTGTTTAATCTCAGTACATTTCAAAGAAAATGTATTATATTTAAGTCTTTGCTTATAGAAGATTTAAAAAACCCAAAAAACTGTATTAGACCTTATGTGCATAACTTACCTTATGTATAATTTATTCTGATTCTAGTAAAATATTTGAAAATAAAGACGACTTTGCATAGGAAATGAATACATTTGGAAAGGACAATCATAGTATCAAAGAGCCAGAAATACATTCATACTAAATGCCTTACATAATTAGAGGTGATATTTTATAAAAACAGTGGAATACTGACAATAATCTTAAGTAGATCAACTTATGTTTTTGGAAGTATTCATTTCAAAATACTGTTTGAAAGTGTTTAAGAGTTGCCATTTATTGTATTCTCGCTACACACATTATTGCATTGAACCTTCACAGTAGTATGATGAGATAGGGGTTGTTTACATGGATAAGGAAGAAATCAGAGTTTTTTGTAGTGAAATAACAGGGCCTCATAGTTAAAACACGGCCAAGTCAGAATAAGCCATTGGCTGGATGATGTTCTTAACCCTATGCTCTTAACCATTACTTATAATTATTGCCTGCCTCACTCTCTGCAAATCTTAAATTCATCACTTTATTCATCATTATCATCAGTAGATGAACACTGAGTGTATATAGGATACATTACCTCTTAGCCAACTTTCACTTATTCATGGTAAAGAAAAGAAAAAATATAGGGGAAGGAAAATGAAATTCACAGGTAACTTTCATTTTTCAATTTTAGACAAAATTGGGAAAATTCCATCATATTAGAATTTTTCATTATAATAAAAAAAATCCAGTAAATGAACCCTATACTTGAGAGTATTAATTTTTTAGACTAGATCTAGATTTTGTAAGAAGCCTATTTGACCTCTTTGTTATTACAAATCTTTTATCTCAAAGGTAATAGTGTGTCCATGCCTTTAATTTGATTCTCAGAGTTCATGACCTAGGTTTACAAGTCTTTTACATTACAATGTCCATGTTTCATCTGTATGATGGTAAAGTTGAGGAAATTACTACAGAGCTATATCAAGGAACCTTTCCTCAAAAATTTATTAGCAACTTTATGTGACTTAATGAGTTTCAGAAATGTTTTATGCTTCAAGGAATGCTCATTTTTGCCTATCACAGTAGTTGAAGTTCTTGTATTAGAGAGTCATTCAATCATTCATAGCTTGAAGATTTCAACATTCAGAAATTAATTTACTAAAATTTAAATTTTCACAATAAGGGTAACTACTCTAGGTGGGTGATGATAAAATTTATTGTCCATACTAGGACATACTTCCAGGATAAACCCAACAGGAAATCAGGATATTATGTGTAAATCAGGATTTTCCTAGGCAAACCAGGTAATAAAGTTACTCCCAATCTGAGTCGCTACTAACTGACTTATTTTATGAGCATTAGATGAAAGTAAGTTTGGAACAAAGACTCCGTCTAAACTTGGTTGTAATACAGAAGTACTATGGAGGTAGAAAACCAAAGATAAATTTCAAATATTGCATAAATTTGGTGAATGACTAATCGACACCAAGTTCATCAGTAAAACTGAACCCACATAACTTGACTTTCATTTCTGATAATGGATATTTCATCATTTCATCAAAATATCCCCTCTTCTACCCCTCCACCTATAAGAGACTGAAGAGTTTAACAAAAGATAAGATGGTGTACTTGGAGGTATTGAAACGCCAACAAGAAAGTGAAGAGTTTCTGCTCCAGGATGTAGGGGAGGATGAAGACCAAGAGAGATTGGTTCCATTTGGGGAGTTCCTTAACCCATAGAGACAATGGTCAATGTTAGAGGGAGCACAAATGAAGGCAAGAGAAGAAATTGAAAAAGAAATCTAGAACAAGTTGAGTAAATAGAAAGTATTGGTAGATTTTAACTCTAATTTATCAGTGGTCATATCAAAGGCAAATGGCCTAAATGGTCTAAAAGACAAACACAAAGATTGTCAATCTGGGTGAAAAGATCAAAACACAAGTATCTACTGTTTATCTGAACTATAAGAATAAAGAAAAACTGAACATAAAAATGATAGAAAAGATACACTTTGAAGATACACTAACCTAAAGAAAGCTAATATAATGATATTATTACTAACAAAAGATTTATAGCAAAAATTATTGCTAAGGAGGAACATTTCCTCATGATAAAAAGTTTAATTCCTCAGGAAGAAACCACACAATAAATGACTTTCTGCTTCTATTACTGCTTGTATACTACTTCCATTTTTACTAGAATTAGTAAACATTAGTATAAGTCACATTAAGTTCTCACTATGGTCAAGCAGTATTAAAGCATTATCACGTACTAGTTAACTTAATGCTCACAATTACTCCACAGATGAGAGACAGGCTTGAGCATCTTCATTTTACACATGAGGAGATTGAGAAACGAACAGGTTGCCCAAAGTTACACAGCTAATAAGCAACGGAGCTAGAATCAAACCCAGGCAGTCTAGCCTCCAAGTTATGAGAATAAATATTTGAGCAGGAAAAGCCTAAATAGACCAAATATTTGGTTCCCCCTCTGCTACATATTTTAAACTAGTTTGCCGTGGATCGGGCAGCACCTAAGATATGCTTTTCCCTCTGTTTCAAATAGAACTTCCTTTTTTTCATCTCTTCCTTTCAGAATCCCCTAAGAGTGGAGATATAGCTTTTTTTTTTTTTCGTGAGTGAACTCACGTATCTCTTGAACTTCATTATCCCAAGAACAGCTGAAGAGTGTGGGGAGAGGATATCCCTTTAAAACATTTCTCATCAGACAGGAAAAGCTAAAAGCTACAATGGAGGGATGAGTGGCCTTATTCTAGAATGGTTTTGTATATTAGGGGATGTCTCCATCTAGCTAGATTATAAGTAAATATAAAGTCACACTTTCAGGAATTCTTTGCCACCAGTCAGCTGAAAACATTTGCCAGGGAAAACTTCTGTTGCTTCCCATACACACACACACACACACACACACACACAACTTGCTCACTACCCTTTCCTTTGCTGAAACTTTGCTATTTTTCATTATCTAAACAGAAAGAATAGTGGCTTCCAGAAGTCACTATGTTCTCTCATATCCATTCAGGCTCCCTCCAGTTCCAGCAGCTAAGAATGAGGGTAAGAAGCAATGTATGTTTCCGGTCACTACAATGTAGTTGTCTTCTGTGTGCCTTCACTACAACAAGGACCATATTTGCTTTTGCCCACCATTTATCCCCAATAAGTAAAATAGCAAAAAACACATTGGTTGAATAAAAAAAGAAACAGATGAATGAACAAACTTTTGTGGCCCCATTTTCTATTACTGTCCCTCTTGCTTATTCCACTGCCCTTACACTGCCCCCCCTTACTTTTTGGTCTCGGGTCATTTGCACCTGCCGTTCCCTCTGCGTGAGGTTCTCTTTCTCCAGCGATCAGCTTGATTGGCTCTTACCTCTTGTAGGTTTTACGGAAGTCTCATTTTCTCAGCAAGTCTTCCCTGTCTATGCTAACTAAAATTGTCCATCTCTGCCTCAAAAATCCCTCTCTTCTTCCTCTTGACTTTTTTCTTAGCACGGCCTAACATACTTTAAAATTTTACTTATTGTGTCTTTTGTCTGTCTGCCTCTCTAGATTGTCAGTTTCCGAGGAGCAGTGTTTTTGTCCTTTTTTCCCCACACCTAAGACAGTGCCTGACAGTACGTGTTCAACAAATATTAGTCAAACAAATAAATGGAAAAAACAGATATGCAGGACCTATTTCACTAGGTTTGAAGCCCCAGAGTAGGGATCTCTGTCCCCAAACTATCAGCTACCGCTTATATGCATCTTTGAGAAGTTTCACTTAATTATCACAGCTTCAGTTTTGTTTTTGTTTTTAACTGTAAACTGGGGGTAACAGTAATTAGGAGCAAAGATGACTCACGGTAAATAGCAAATGGGGACAATCTCCCGGAATAATTCTGAGAGTTAAAAGAGAAAATGAATATGCACTTAGTGGGCTACAGATGCCAGCAACTAAGATCTGAGAGATGGAAGCAAAGGGAGGGTGAGGAGTGTTCCAGTTTTCTCCAAGGAACAGAGGAACAACTGTCTTTGATATTCTAGTCTGGACTAGAAAATGCAGTCTGCTGCATTTTGTTAAGCAAAAATTAACTTCTCTTTGCCTTCTAAAATACCAGCCTCTATATTTGGAATAAAAAAAAAAAAAAAGGGTTGGGGGCAATCAGGCAAACTGAACTTAAATATAGAGTGTATAATTAGAGTCTGAGATTGCATGCACAACATTATTTTGGGGATGTCAATCAGTCATTGTAGTATTTGTTTATTTTGTTCCATTATAAGAATGTGATATTTCATTTGACATACCTGATGTCAAGTGAGTATGTAATAGTTAGGTGTAGGATAATTGTCACCCCGGAATGTTTCATGAGAAAATTTTCCCGACAGTGTCAAGCAGCAGTATGAAAATTACTCAAGAGAGAAGAAGTACATTTTTAAAAAAAATTAGGATAATTTCTATGTGAAATATTAACTGTAATGAATATGCCAGAATCAATCTTGATGTATCTATTTGGACATTTTTCACATCCCAAGTGGTTAGTCTAATATCCATTAAAGCATCACAGATTGCTATTACCTTCTTGCATTATTATTTTCATGAATTAATTTTGTTTTAAAAATCAAACCTTTTCCAAATGAGAATAAATTTAAATATCCAAGGTGTGAATTTGAAGCTGATGTCAGGACCCACACATGTCAATAATTTCAAATTCTGAAACTACATAATCAAGGGAATAATCCTAAAAAAATTAAAAATGGAGGCCCTGACCTTTTGGGTTACTTAATCATTCCCCTTGCCATTCACAGGGAATCCAAATCATAGCTCTTATTTTCTTTCTTCTGAAATTAATTATCACTTTCCCCTTATGTTCATTCACTCATTCATTAACCTGTTCATTTATGCATCTGTCCACCCATCCATCTACTGTTTCAATCTTTCATTTAATAAATACTAGGCATCACTTATGTGCCTGGAATGCTGCTTAGCACTAAAGAAACAAAATATATGCTCATGTTCTTTTTTTCTAATACATCATAGTTTAGTGGGAGAAAGAAACAGATTAATAAACAATCGTAATATGATGAGATATGACTTACAATGGAAATATGGACAAAGTGCTGACCAGATGAATGACTGAGGTTCATGAAATATGAAGTGGTAACGTTTCTTCTGAAGTATGAAAGAAGAGTATTTCAGGCACAGGTAAAATGTGCACAAAGATAAGGAGATATGAATGGGTATATCAAGTCCTACTAGTATTAAATAGTTAGGGATGGCTGGAGTTGTGCCTGTGTGTCTCCGAGGTGCTTTGGGAAGATGGAGAGATGAAGCTGGGCGGTGGGTTGTGGCCTCATCGTGAAGGACCTTTTATATCACCAGCAGGAATTTATATTTTGTTCTGCAACAGGACATTATTACAGATTTTTTTTTTCATGATGATGGTGACAAAGAGGAAGAGGACTGCAAGGGACAAGAAAAATCAGGGAGGCAATTTAGGAGTTTTTGAAACTGTACAGACCAGATGGAATAAAGGCCTGGATTAAGATAGTGACAGTGGGGCAGAGTTGGGAGCAGGTTAAAAAGATGACTAGGGTCTAGAAACTGATTGGAGATAAGACATGGAGAAATTTTATGTTAGCATTCTAAAAAAACTCACTGGGGAAATGTGAAATTAAACATAAAGACTTTATATGTTTTTGAACAATGTAAAGAAAATGGAGGACTAGAAATGTTAAGTGGTATGTTTCTCCATCTTCTCCTTGCTTTTTCTAAAGGATATGAAGCTTCTCTACATTTTCCCACCTTCATCCTTTGTCTTCAGTCACGTGTGTCCATGAAAAGTCATGACACTGACCCATGTTATAAATACGTTACCTCTGATATATATGGATAAAGTCAAGTAAATACAGTGATTAGAATTCAAAAGTTCTGTTCTTCCTCAGACCATCATTTTAATCTTACATTTTAGGCAAAGGTTAGCAGTAATAGGGAAAAGGGATCTGTTCTTATTTTTGAAAGTCTCAAGTTTTTTTCAAAATTGGGAAACAGCATTTTATATTAGGACATGATTAGTTATTTTTTTCTCCTATTAGTTTTAACTATCTCAAATTTATGCAGGAAATATTTTATTTTACTTTTAACTCATATTACTAAAACCCTCTTTTACCTGATTCTAAATTATTAGCCCCTCTTTCATATTATTATTATTATTATTATTCACATGTTATACTCTCAAATATTTGAAATTGAAATAATACATGTTTTATATTTCTGGAATACTTTTTGAAAGAGAAATTATAAAGAAAACTTCTGAAAGTCTATCTATAGCTATAAAATATCATAAATTACAACCGAAAAATGTCATGGATCCCATTCAGACTGTTCATGAGGATTACACAATTTATGAGTAGAGATCAACAAAGCTGGCATGAGATAAGAATGCCCACGGATGGCTAGATCCAGTCATTGATTAAATGACTTGCCCCATTTATCAGCATTAGAGTATGCTTTACCAAATTACAAATTACTATAGACTATGGAATATATTACTATATTACTATACATGTTCAGGCAAGTCTATCAATTGGTTAAAGATTGTTAAGTATTAAATCTTAATTGAATATTACTACATAATCTTGTTTCTGTAATTCTTTTACCCTTTTATGTTAATATGATTGTCTGATGGTTTCTATGTACTTCTCCCCTTGAGTTTAATGAACTTTTTTCTTAAGTTTGTGCAGAATACTTCCCAAAATATCCATGAGAAATGCTTATTATCCTTGTATCAATTTCCTATAAAAGCTGTTTATTTTAGGTCTCTTTTATGGGTATCTGTTTCTCTGAAATAAAAATGTTCTAAGAGTTTATAATCTTCTAGGAGAGATACAAAACTATCCCCACTGTGAGCTTTTATGGAGGTAAAGGAAGTTGTCTTGCTGTCCCTTTATGCTTGCTGAAATGTTCCCTTTCTCCCAGGTTTGCTTCCAGTAATAATCTATTGAACAGTGGAGTACCTGACATGTGTTTGTTCCTTAGGCAAACGTATAAAACTCTTCAAGTTTGAATGGAGAAGTAGAAAGAAGGTTTCTGCTGTGCCTGATGACAATCTTTGTTTTTCCACACTCAAAAAACATTCTGGCTCCACGTTAGGGCACTAGTGTGGTGAATCCTAGTGTTGGGTGGATTCTAAGGTAGGGACAGAAGTCTCGAGCTCTTGTCTTGGTTTATTTCTCACAGAGCAGCACGTGTGTACATTGTGTTACAGGATTAACTGTCCCTACTCTTTCCTATAGTTACCATTAGCATTCCAGGTGGCCCTGATTTCTAAGGAAAAGATGAACTCGGTACAGCTTTAGGGATTAGAGGCAAAGCACTGCCTGTGTGGTCAGTAAAGAAAGGCACTGAATTCTCCTTTATTGAAAAGAAGAGGGGGCATCATGATTTGAACCGATATGAGACCCAGAAATTAAACCAATTGGCTACATATAGCCAATATATCATTATTGGTAAACCTAATATTGTCACCTATACGAGCCCCCCAAATTTGACACATTGTTTTCCAAGAATGGGGAATGGATAAGACAAAACTCTAGAGGTATTAGTAGACCTCTGTCATTGTTCAACTTGCCTTTGGTGTTAACTTGGAAATTAGCATGAAAAATACTGAGCCATCAGGCTTTCACTTAATTTCCATAAACCACATGAAGACTGTGTCCTTACCTAATGGTCCATATTTTATATATTTAAATTGCCCCATGACTGAATAAGCTATGTCATACCAGTAGCTAAGCAATTAGAAATAGCTAAAGATTTGGATTTTTATCAATTTTGGGAATTTGAGATTACTGAATTTTGACTATCAAAAAAACAAACAAAAAATACAAACATACACATAGACCAATGGAATAGAATGGAGAACCCAGAAATAAAACCACATAAATATGGACAGATAATTTTTGACAAAGAAGCTAAAAACATACAATGGAGGAAAGACAGCCTCTTCAATAAATGGTGCAGGGAGAATTGGATAGCTATGTGCAAAAGAATGAAACTGGACTGCTATCTGTCACCATGTACCAAAATTAATTCAAAATGGATCAAACACTTAAGCATAAGACCTGAAACAATAAACTGAACAGAAGAAAACATAGGTACTAAACTTATGGACCTTGGGATCAAAGACCATTTTACAAATTTGACTCCAAAGGCAATGGAAGTAAAAGCTAAAAGAAACGAATGGGACTATATGAAACTTAAAAGCTTCTGCACAGCAAAAGAAACCATCGACAAAATAAAGAGGCAATCAACTGTATGGGAGAAGATTTTTGCAAACAGTGCCTCCAATAAGGGGCTAATATCCAAAATATACAAGGAACTCAAGAAACTCAACAACAAAAAAACAACCCAAATGAAAAATGGGCAGAGGACCTGAAGAGACATTTCTCCAAAGAGGACATACAAATGGCAAATAGACATATGAAAAAATGCTCAACATCACTAATCATCAGAGAAATGCAAATAAAAACCACAATGAGATATCACCTCACCCCAATCAGAATGGCTATCATCAACAAGACAAATAGTAACAAGTGTTGGAGAGGCTGTGAAGAAAAAGAAACCCTTATACGCTGTTGGTGGGAATGCAGACTCGTGCAGCCATTATGGAAGGCAGTGTGGAGGTTCCTCAAAACATTATGAATAGAATTACCATATGACCCAGCAATCGCTCTCCTGGGTATCTACCCAAAAAATCTGAAAACATTTATACATAAAGACACATGTGCTCCAATGTTCATTGCAGCTTTGTTTACGGTGGCCAAGACATGGAAACAATCAAAATGTCCTATGATAGATGAATGGATAAAGAAGTTGTGGTATATATACACAATGGAATACTATTCGGCGATAAGAAAAGATGATATAGGAACATTTGTGACAATATGGATGGATCTTGAGAGTATAATGCTAAGCGAAATAAGTCAGAAAAAGCAGAGAGCCATATGATTTCACTGATATGTGGTATATAAACCAAAAACAACAAAAGAACAAGGCAAATAAATGAGAAACAAAAACTCATAGACCCAGACAATAGTTTAGTGGTTACCAGAATGTAAGGGGGGTGGGGGGTGGGAGATGAAGATAAGGGGGATCAAATATATGGTGATGGAAGGAGAACTGACTCTGGGTGGTGAGCACACAATGGGATTTATAGATGATGTAATACAGAATTGTACACCTGAAATCTATGTAATTTTACTAACAATTGTCACCCCAATAAATAAAAAAAATACAAAAACAAACAAACAAAAAAACACCCACGGATGAATATGTCTGGGAAATTGAAGGGAAAACAGCAAAAGCCCCAACATATTAAACATCACTAACTATACTTCCTTGTCCTTCAGAAAATGGATTCTGGTTTTTCAACTTACAGAAAGGGATGTTTTTCAAAGATCTGCCACATATGGAACACTCATCTCTCAACTTCATTTTATGGACAAAGATAGGAATGGAGACGAGAAAGGATGAGCTACCTCAGGCATGGTACTAGCTTTGTCTTCCACCTGTTATACTAAATTTTTTTCATAGTGACAGCAACATATTCTTTATTCAGCCAGGTACTTCAAGGAAACGTTGTTACTAGGAACCATTTTTATTTGTAATTCAAACCAATCAGGAGGCCATGAGAAAATGCTGCTGTCTTAGTAATAATCTCTAGGCTACTAAAATGAATTTCTTCCAAGTTTTAGCCCTTCTCCCAAAACTCCACTTATCTTAAATTCAGCTTTTAAGCACATTTTTTACTGCTTACTTTTGCTAGCTCTCATATGTACTGAGGTTGAAATTCTTGAGGAGTGTGATACTTGAGCAGATTTAAACTTTTAAATTCAGGCTTAATGATTGAAAGTGCATAAAAACTACCAATTCAATTTTCACCTTTACAAATGAGAGGTGAAGCTGAAAAAAAAAATTAACCTAATATCAAATTTAGCAGGTAAATTGAATCCAAAATCTCAACTGTCTCTAAAAATGTATGAATTACACTGGTATATGGAATAATATCTTTAAAAATCTATACAGAGTTCCTCAAAGCATTCAAAAAATTATTTTTCATCTGAAAGAATTCTTGATATTGCTGAGGGAAACATAACTGAATGCTATTATACTGTTGTCTTTCAAAATTATCTTAAATTTTGGGGTTATTTTCATCTGAACAAACAGAAGTTTGTAGTTTGAGGCCAGGGAAGGAGCAAAAGTAAAGTTTTACATTTCCTTAATGTCCCAAAGTAATTGATTAGCCACCAAAATTGAATCAGGGAATGTTTTGTTAACAGTGAATGTCATCCAGAGACAAACAGTTGATCTGCTTCTGAGGGGGTGAACGTGCATAAATGGGGATGCAAACAGTCATCTGTTTTCATGTGTCACATGGAAAAGTTCATGGTAGGTGCCCTGTACAGCTTTCAAAGTGCCAAGAAACAGGAACTTTGGTACAGGAGGCCCATCTGTTTGAAACATTCACTTCCAGTCAAGATCTTCATTTGCACAGCACAGGAAGCTGAAAGCCATGGACAGGTGTATGTTTGGTAGAAGCTCACCAGTTCTGTATCCTAATATAATGCATAGGTATGTCAGAAAAATGAGGTTTCCATAGGGATTATACCACTTATGAATTGAGGTAATTAGGACAAAGTTTTATCCCATTTGGAATTAGTGCTACTTAAGAAAAGTCATAGTGGTTTGGGGATAGAAGGGAATTAGAAGCTCACTGAGTTTCCAACCGACTCACTTAACAGATATGAACCCTGGAGACGCAGAGAGTTTTAAATGACTGGTCCAAAGTTCTAAAACCACCAGCAGGTAGTAACACTGGTATAACACACATCGGGATAAGGCCTCCTCTGTCATGTTTGATGCTCTGGTTTTCTCCAGAAGTCTAGGAAAATTACAAGCCACTTTCTGCTTCTGCATCGGCACCCACACTGAGCTACACCTATATATCAGTTAGCTACAGAATTGCTCACTGTTGTTTGAAATGACTATCTAATCACCCAAGGTTGTTAAATTTTTCAAGAATTTATAGAACAGATGACAAGACATTTAGTGGAAATGCTGACTCTAGCTGAAGTATTAAACCTATGACCTTTGATGTCCCAAATGTTAAAATAAATGTTCAGGCCAATCCAGCACTAACCATTCTTAGGAAAGACAATTAAAATGTGGTATGAAATGCAAGATTTCAGGGCTATAGGAATCACCCCCACCACCATGAAAGTAAACTACACGCTTATTTTTTTGTATAGGCAGGTATATTTATGAAGGCAATTCATATGTCATTGACTTACAGTACCTCATTCATACCTAAACACTGTCTGGTCAGCTTGCTCTTGAATGATTGATTATTCAGACTGACAGATGTCTTTCATTTTGTAATACCACGGGTCAAGGTGCTTTTAGACAGGACAAGTACATTCAGGTATAGTTACAGCCAACTCAATGGCAGCTTTTCTCTAGCTTAAATGAGGAAACCTGCTACTGCAGACTAATGATGTTTTAATTGCACACTTACTACACAAAATGTGGAGAGTTTAATTCATATACTTGTAAGAGCTACATTAAAAAATACATTTGCAGTGAAGCAGTAGTTATATTCCAAGCAAGGAAAAATGCATTCAAATCAGCATTTAGGATTATGAAGGTATTCTGTTCCTCTTGTCACCTTTATCAAATAAGTTAAATTTACTAGAAAGTTAGTTTGAAATAGTGCCAATTTCTGATGTTATTAAGCAGCTGTATTATAGATTGGATATGCATTGTGTTTAAACCTGCCACCTCCTTTCAGAAATAATACTACATATTTCTTGCCTTTCAATTGTTTAAATAAAGAATGCTCATCATGAATCCAAAAGTAAATTTTCTCTAATAACATGAGTATCCTAGTGAAAATTAAGCTTTTTTTAAAAAAAAAATGAAATTGACTTGTAATGTTATATGCATTACCTTCCATTGTTGTGTGTATATGACTCATTTTGTATTCACAAGAATTTAGTTCCTCATAACAAGATTTTAATGACCACATTGAATAAGAGAATCTGTTATTTTGGGAATTAAGCTAATATGATATAAAGTTCACATTGATGCTGTGGAGATTGGCCAGTGATTTCACACATTTATGTAGACTGCACTACTGATGTTCAAAATAAACCTGTATAGAACTCAAACTGAACTACTGAAGTTCTGAAAAATACTGAGGTATAGAACTCAAAGAAAAATAATATTAAAGGAACCATCAATAATGAATGAGGAAATTTACAAATCTGTATTTTGTTTGGCATAATTATAACACCAGATTTATTATTTTTAAGCCTAGCTAGCTAAAGTGCAGTGCTAATTTCCTAATTATCTGTCTTGTGTGCAAAATCTGATGGCAGCTAGTCAATTAGAAAGATAAAGAATTAAAAAGAATGGAATTATGTGCCCGTGAAGACTAGTAACAGATGCTCAGAAATAATTAGGGGCAAAAACTAGGAATTCAGTGCATTCAGATTCCTAGAAATATACACAATGTCTGAATAATAGTTACCACTAGCACAGTGCTTATGGTGTACTTGACAGTATTCTAAACACTTCACCTGTTTATTAACTTACTTACTCCTTAGCTCATACAACCCTATGTTGTCGGTACTAATATTGTACCTGTTTTAATCAAGGTCATGCACTGAGTTATCAGCAGAACTGAGCACTGAACCTAGGCAGCCTGGCTTCAAGGTACATCCCTTTTTTTAACCATTAACTATCACCTTGTCTGAAAAGACAATCTCTCTTCCAAAGTCAGCCAAAAGCATGGTGCTTCATTCTTGATATATGACTTTTTATGACTAACAAGACTATGAAAAGAAATAATTGCAAGATCAGTTACTAAAACACAGAAAATTAACTGTAATTGAGGGAGTCAATATTTGCAGTGAAGTAAGATGTAATGCCCCCTCCAATTCGTATCCTATGTAACACCTATCCTGTTTTGTTTGGGAATTACTAAGGCTACCACCTGTTAATATTTAAAAAGTGTTTAGTTGGACAGACTTTGCAAGGACTGTCTGACTTAATCACAGAAGAAAACATATGGGGGCCGATAATAAGTCTCCCACATAGGGAGACTAAGTCTCAGGGAGTTTAACTTATCCGATCCCACAATGTTAGAAAGTGATAAGGCAGAGATCTGAATGCAGGCAGTGTGCCTACAGAGCCCATTATTTGTTATTATGCTTCTCACTATGATATGCTGTCTCCCATTGATAACCTAGTCAGCATGACTTGAACAGGGAAATAAAAAACATCCAGACTCCATAAATATAATGATTTTAAGAGCTTTATAAAAGTATCCTGTGCACCTGGGGACAGAATAGAGTCTCATATTTACTTCCCTTTGAGCCTTTCTAGTTTACCTTAGGTTGAAGAGAGGCAGAGGATGTTTCACAATGATCAAAATTCAAAACGAGAGGTGTGTAAAATAGTGGATGTCACTTAATTTCAAATTTAACTAATATTATATATGCTGTTTACTTGGTTTTAGTTTCTCATTTTAAATTGATGAACAGACTTAAAAATATGATTTTAGACGTCATAAAAATGGCGGCGTGAGGTGAGACTCTTGAAATCTCCCCTGGAATTTACAACAAACTGAACAACTATAACTCCACAAAGGACTTCCTGCAGCAGACAGGCAAGACTAAGAGGCGCACTACTGAAATCATCTAAAGGTGGGCAAATTGCATGAGCAGGGGAGGAGGGAAAGGAGAAATGCAGAGACAGGGCCATGCAGGCATAGGACGCAGACCTAGCTAGGTGCTCCGAGTTCGCTGCGTTTCAGAACTACCACATCTAGGCCTCGGAGCAAAGACTGAAGGAAGAAGGCTAAAAATAGTGGTTTAAGCCCTCACTGCCGAACAGAGAACGAAAGCCTTAGGCACTGAGACTAGCCACCCTCTCCCTACCGTCCCAGAGCTCCACCCGCCCCCACCCGCCCAGTGCTAGAAGCAGAAGAGTAGCAGTGTCAGATCAAAAGAACAGAGTATTTGCAGTTTTGAGAACTACGGTCCACAGACACAGATTTGCAGCTCAACTAGCTCCGTCAATGGAGGGGGAACTATGGAAGCAGGCCTGACTGTGGTGGTGGTCACCACCATTGCTCTGGGTCACCTCACACAACCCACCCCACCCTTGTCCAAACCTACCTGGGCAGATCCCTGCAGGAGTAAAGAGAGCTGCTGAAACACCGGGGCTCTGAATCTGGTGCAGGAAGAGCTTTCGAACTTCAGAAGCTCTCTACATCCTCCCACGGAGGCAGCACAATATGACCAAGGTGAACTATTCACAGAGGAGAAATCCACCTTCCAGGGAATCCCCTCATTGTGTGAGAAGCCAGAATAGTACAGAGAAAACATAACTCTACAGTGTGAGAGAGAATAAAAGGCTGCAATTGGAGAGAAAATAAAACATTCTACCTACACCTACTGGAAAACAAAGAAAATACCTCTTCCTATCAACCTGTTGCGTCTAGGAAGAGAAATAATAAATCATTAATTACCATGAATAACCAAGGCAACAAGATAGCTCAGAAAGAAAATGAAAAGTCTCCAGAAAATGCACTTAAAGATATGGAAATATGTGACTTAAATGACAGAGAATTCAAGATTGCAATTCTTAAAAAACTCAATGAGATGCAAAAAAATATAGACAGGCAGTTTAATGAACTCAGAAGCACAATCAAAGAACAAAATAAACACTTTATCAGAAAGACTGAAATTTTAAAAAAGAACCAAATAGAATTTCTGGAGACTAAGAACTCAATAAAAGAAATGAAGAATGAAATACCCGCTTAGGTAGTATAATTGACCAGATTGAGGAAAGAATCGGTGACATGGAAGATAGAAATCTGGAAATGATACGGATGGAAGAAGAAAGAAACTTGAGACTTAAAATAAATGAAAGAACTCTACAAGAACGTTCTGACTCCATCAGAAAGAACAATATAAGAATAATGGGCATACCAGAAGGAGAAGAGAGAAGAGAACAGAAAGTATATTCAAACAAACAGTCCATGAGAACTTCCCAAACACGTGGAAAGAACTGGATCCTCGAATCCAAGAAACAAATAGAATACCTAATTACCTCAACCCCAACAGGTCTTCTCCAAAACACACTGTATTGACGCTGTCAAAAATCAACGACAAAGAAAGAATCCTCAAGGCCAGGGAAAAGAAGACGGTAACCTACAACAGAAAGCCCATTAGAATATCATCAGATTTTTCAGCAAAAACTCTAGAAGCCAGGAGGGAGTGAAAACAAATATTCAAACTATTGAAAGAGAGAAATTATGAGCCAAGAATAATATATCCAGCAAAGATATCTTTTAGATATGAAGGAGGAATAAAGACCTTTCCAGACATACAGAAGGTGAGGGAATTTTCTAACATACAACCTGTACTACAAGAAATACTGAAGGAGGCTATTCGACCAGCATCAATAGGGATAATTTGTGGCAACCAAAACATAAAAGGCAGGAGAGTAAAGGCCTGAACTGGTATATGGGAATTAGGAAAGTAAGCATGCTGAAGAAAATGGAATACTCTAAATATCAAACTTTCTTTTACATTAACTTAATGAAAATCACTCAAAAATCAAAAATCAAAAACTGAAATATACAACATAATAAAGAATAAACAGATGGAAAAATCACAGAATACCACCACACAGAAATAATAGACAACAACAAAAAGGCAAAGAAACAATGGAGACACAGTCTTACCAGAAAACTAAAGATAGAATGATAGGAAATCCTCACATAACAATAATCACCCTAAATGTAAATGGACTGAACTCACCAATAAAAAGGCACAGAGTAGCAGATTGGATCAAAAAACTAAACCCAACCATATGCTGCCTCAAAGAGACACATCTCAGCTACAAGGACAAACATAGACTCAAAGTGAAAGAGTGGGAATTGACACTCCAAGCAAATGGTATCCAGAGAAAATCAGGTGTAGCCATATTGATATCAGATGAAACAGACTTCAGGATAAAAAAGGTAACAAGAGACAAAGATGGATGTTTCATAATGATAAAGGGGACTATACAACAAGAAGACAGAACAGTCATCAATATTTATGCCCCCAATCAAGGAGCACTGAAATATAACAAGCAATTACTAATAGAACGAAAGGGAGAAGTTGACCAAACACAATTATAGTAGGGACCAAAATACATCATTGACAACTATGGATAGATCATCCAAACAGAATATAAGTAAAGAAATAGCAGCCCTAAATGACACATTAGATGAAATGGACATAATTGATATTTCTAGAGTACTTCATCCTAGAACTTCAGACTATATATTTTTCTAGTGTACATGGAACATTCTCAAGGATAGATCATATATTGGGACATAAAACTAGCCTCAGCAAATTTAAGAAGATTGAAATCATACCAAGGATATTCTCTGCTCACAAGGCTTTGAAATTGGTTATGAAATGCAAAAAGAAAGCAGGGAAAACCACAAATACGTGGAGATTAAACAACATACTTTTAAAAAACGACTGGGTCAAAGAAGAAGTAAGAGGAGAGATCAAAAGTTGCATAGAAACAAATGACAATGAAAATACATCCTACCAAAATTTTGGGGATGCAGCGAAAGCAATTTTAAGAGGGGAATTTACATCATCATAGGCCTATCTCAAGAAACAAGAAAAAGCCCAATAAATAACCTCACATTACATCTTGAAGAACTAGAAAAAGAAGGACAAATGAAAACCAAGGTCAGCAGAAGAAAGGAAATAATAAAAATCAGAGAAGAACTAAATGAAATAGAGAACAAAAAGACAATAGAAAAACTTAATGTCACAAAGAGCTGGTGCTTTGAAGAGATTAATAAAATTGGCAAACCTTTGGATAGACTCACTAAGGAAAAAAGAGAAAAGACACTAATCAACCAAATCAGAAATGAAAGTGGGGAAGATGCCACAGAAATACAAAATATCATCCAAGAATACTATGAAGTAATACATGCCACCAAATTCAATAACCTAGAAGAAATGGACAAGTTCTTAGAAACATATAGCCTTCCTAGGCTGAATCATAAAGAATTGGAAAATCTAAATAGAGCGATCACCAGTAAGGAAATAGAATCAGTCATCCGAAACCTTCCCAAAAGCAAAAGTCTGGGGCCAGATGGCTTCACTAGTGAATTCTACCAAACCTTCAAAGAGGATCTACTAGCTGTCCTGCTCAAACTCTTCCAAAAAATTGAAGAAAAGACCATGCTCCCTAACTCATTTGATGAGGCCAACATTTCCTTGATACCAAAACCTGGTAAGAATAACACAAAAAAAGAAAACTACAGACCAATATCTCTGATGAATACAGATGCAAAGATCCTAAACAAAATTCTAGCAAATCGAATGCAATGATGCATTAAAAAGATTATTCATCACGAGCAAGTGTGGTTCATACCAGGGGCTCAAGGATGGTTCAACATATGCAAATCCATCAATGTTATACATCACTTAAAGAAAATAAGGGCAAAAATCATACGATTATATCAATTGATGCAGAAAAAGCATTTGACAAGATACAACATCCATTTATGATTAAAACAGTTAATAAAATAGGTATAGAAGGAAAATACCTTAACATAATAAAGGCCATATATTACAAACCCCCAGCTAATACCATAATTAACGGTGAAAAAGTGAAGCTCTTCGCTCTACATTCAGGGACACCACAGGGCTGTCCCCTATCATCTCTGCTTTTCAACATAGTGTTGGAAGTCCTTGCCAAAGCAATCAGGCAAGACAAAGAAATAAAAGGCATCCAAATTGGGAATGAAGAAGTTAAATTGTCACTCTTTGCAGATGACATGATACTCTATATAGAAAACCCTAAAGACTGCACCAAAAAGCTATTAGAAACAATCTAAGAATATAGTCAAGTTGCCGGCTACAAAATCAATGTACAAAAGTCCATTGCATTCCTATATACTAACAATGAAATCTCAGAAAAAGAAATAAAAGAAAAACAATTCCTTTTGCAATTGCAACAAAAAGAATAAAATACTTAGGAATAAACTTAACCAAGGATGTGAAAGATCTATATACTGAAAACTATAAGACATTTTAAAAAGAAACTGAAGAAGACAAAGAAATGGAAAGACATTCTGTGCTCATGGATTGGAAGAATCAACATAGTTAAAATCGCCATATTACCCAAAGCAATATACAGATTTAATGCAATCCCCATCAAAATTCCAATGGCATTTTTTAAAGAAATATAACCAAAAAAATCATCAGATTTGTATGGAACCACAAAAGACCCGGAATAGCCAAAGCAATCTTAAGAAAAAAGAACAATACTGGAGGTATCACACTACCTGACTTTAGCTTGTACTACAGGGCTACAATAATCAAAATAGCATGGTATTGGCAAAAAAAACAGACACACAGACCAATGGAATAGAATTAAGGACCCAGAAATAAAACCTCATATATATGGACAGATGATTTTTGACAAAGAAGAAAAACGACACAATGGAGAAAAGACAGCCTCTTTAATAAAGGGTGCTGGGAGAATTGGAAGCCACGTGGAAAAGAATGAAACTGACTGCTATCTGTCACCATGTACCAAAATTAATTCAAAATGGATCAAAGACTTAAGCATAAGACCTGAAACAATAAACTGCATAGAAGAAAACATAGGTACTAAACTTATGGACCTTGGGATCAAAGAGCATTTTATGAATTTGACTCCAAAGGCAATGGAAGTAAAAGCTAAAATAAATGAATTGGACTATGTCAAACTTTAAAGCTCTGCACAACAAAAGAAACCATCAACAAAATAAAGAGGCAACTAACTAAATGGGAGAAGATTTTTGCAAACAGTGCCTCTGATAAGGGTTAATATCCAAAATATACAAGGAACTCATACAATGCAACAACAACAAAAAACAAACAACGCAACTGAGAAATGGGCAGAGGACCTGAAGAAACATTTCTCCAAAGAGGACATACAAATGGCAAATAGACATATGAAAAAATGTTCAACATTACTAATCCTCAGAGAAATGAAAATAAAAACCACAATGAGATATCACCTCACCCCAGGTAGAATGGCTATCATCAACAAGACAAATAGTAAAAAGTGCTGGAGAGGCTGTGGAGAAAAAGAAGCCCTTATACACTGTTGGTGGGAATGCAGACTGGTGCAGCCACTACGGAAGGCAGTGTGGAGGTTCCTCAAAAAATTACGAATAGAATTACCATATGCCCAGCAATCCTTCTCCTGAATAGCTACCCCCAAAATCTGAAAACGTTTATCCATAAAGACATGTGTGCTGCAATGTTCATTGCAGCTTTGTTTACGGTGGCCAAGACATGGAAACAACCAAAATGTCCTTTGATAGATGAATGGCTAAAGAAATTGTGATATACACACACACACACACACACACACACACACAATGGAATACTATTCGGCGGTAAGAAAAGATGAAATAGGACCATTTGTGACAACATGGATGGATCTTGAGATTATAATGCTAAGCGAAGTAAGACAGAAAAAGCAGAGAATCATATAATTTCACTGATATGTGGTATACAAACCAACAACAACCAAAGAACAAGTCTAACAACTGAAAAAAAAAAACAAAACTCATAGACATAGACAATAGTTTAGGGGTTACCAGAGGGTAAGGGGGAAGAGGGAGTGGTGTAAATGGGGTCTAATATATGGCGATGGAAAGATAACTGACTGTGGGTGGTGAACACACAATGTGAGATATAGATAATGTATTACAGAATTGTACACCTGAAATCTATGTAACCTTACTAACAATTGTTGCCCAATAAACTTTAATTTAAAGAAAATGTATGATTTTAATATAAATTTTTGAAAAACCTACTCAAGGCCCTATCATAGATTTGTTGGACAGGGAGAAATAAATGGAAGCTCTCACCATAAAGAATAGTGCTTTTGTTTAATGTTACCAGATTAGCGTCTTCATCCTTTTGAATCATTGCCAAGATAGGTTTGTGCTTGTGACTAGAAAAGCTATTATTATTATTATTATTATTTTTATTATTGCATTTTGGATGTTTCCAGCTGCTAAGTAGTTTCACTTAACGAATTGGTTGGTGTGTAGCACACACAAATAAGATTTACATAAATAAGAACAGCTGTGTAAAATATTGCCTTTGGAAAGGCAAATTTACTGAGATAGTGACTATAGCATGTGAAGCTCAGGACATAACCATAATGATTGTAAGACCATTTCTGTCCCTCATGCAGCATTTTATGTCTATTGGCCTAGAACTAGAAGACAGTACATTCATGGTAGCAAATGCTATTTCCTATCCTGTAAAACTAGCTCTATTACAGCCTCCTGCTTTTAGTTACTGAAAACTTGCTGAAAATCCTTAGAAAGTAAGACTTCCTATAAAGAGAGTAATATTTAAGTTCTAAAAATAAGGCAATACTTAATTTGATGTATTAAACACTACTTTTAAAGGAGAAAAAAATTAAATGTTGGATTGTGTTAATATAATTTAAACTTGATTTACTTGGATTTATTTAATGAGCATATAAATCATAAAAGAGTTGGGTTTTTTGTATTAAATTTTAGACAATAATTTCATTTAAAATTGTTATTTGGATATTATATTACATGTTGGATGATGAAAATTGGTAATAATGTACCTATATGCAGAATCATCCATACACGTTTCCATCTTTGGTTTGGCCATTTCATTTGGTACAAATTTGGAGGTTGTCGGGGAGGGTGCTGATACCCGTTCATATTTATACTGAATTGAAAAGGGCATGTTATTACCTTGCTTTTGTTTGAATTCCCTAAGTGTAGTATTCTAACTTGTCTGTTAGCGTGATCTTTTCATTCTACTTTGAGTGGCGCTCTTGTTAATGACTTATGCACTTTAGAAAAACCCCAACTTTAAAACTTTTGTTTTTATAGTACTTGAGAGTTGTCAAAGCTAGGTGTTTTCACAAACATTGTAATAGTTGATCCTCATAGCTACCCTGTGAGGTTAACAGGATTATCCCTTTTTAATCCCCTCATACATATGGAAAAATTGTGGGTCCAGGAAATCACATGACACATCCAGTGTGATTAGTTATTACTGCCACACTGACCTAAATCCAGAATTCTACATGCTAAAACACAATGATCTTCTGATCAAACAATTGTCCACTTTCATCTGATATTAAAATAACTTATGCCCTACTTTTCATCTCATAAAATGTGCTGGAATGTTTTTAAGACTAATAAACTATGAATATTGTATAAAATTAGACTGTAAAAAGATTGTCTTAATTATGTTTTAATCCATGCTTAAACAATTACTTGTTTTAGTCAGGTTTAAATTTGGGTTTTCTAGCAATTATTTTAGCTGATAGAAACTTAATGTCATAAGAATGTACACTTAAGATATTCCTAATGACATGGATTGTACAATTCCATGTGTTTATATGTTCATGTGTATACTTATATGTTTTCTCTACTGAGATGGAGAAAAAAATTGTTCTATGTACGTAAGCTTTTGGTATTGTACTGTCAATTTGGATATCTATTTTTTTAAATTATTTAAAAACAAAGCTTTAATATATAAATAATTGAGAGAATCACTCCTCAGATTTATATAAAGCAGCAGGATGAAATACTTAGCTTAGCTTGGAATGAAGATATAAAACTGCATCTATCATACCCACCAACAGATTAATTAGAAACTGGGCTTGAAATGATGCCAGGGGACATGCAGTTCACTTTCACTGAGTCACTGCACCGTGTCCCTCCAATTCCACTATGCCCTCCAGTTGTCTATGCTGCATCTCTCCTGAGTCTAAACCATTTGTTCTCTGTCAATCTCTTTCCCTGTCTTTCTGTATCACTTCCTCTCTTTTTCTGTCATTTCAAGCACTGGTTTTGGAAATATGGACTTATATTATGCTTCATAATTTTTCCTACTATGAAGAGAACTTTCAGAAAGAGGCAGGTAGATCTTTCTAGGCCAATGGAAATCAAAGATTTGTTAAATCAATGTTTATCAAGAAAGATTATAATAAAAGTGTCTATATTTTTCACAATGATCAGTTATCGCCTAGCAACCTGTGACATTTATCTATAGAAATAGTTCTGTTTCCTTCCCATGTTCTTCTTACACTGACAAACTAGAAACCATTCCCAGAACTTGTGCAAAATGACCACTGAATGGCAAATTGATAATGAGATTGCTGCCCTAGATGACCTGAAGAGACATTTCTCCAAAGAGGACATACAAATGGCAAATAGACATATGAAAAAATGCTCAACATCACTAATCATCAGAGAAATGCAAATAAAAACCACAATGAGATTATCACCTCACCCCAGTCAGAATGGCGATCATCAACAAGACAAATAGTAAGTGTTGGAGAGGCTGTGGAGAAAAAGGAACCCTCATACACTGTTGGTGGGAATGCAGACTGGTGCAGCTGTTATGGAAGGCAGTGTGGAGGTTCCTTAAAAAATTACAAATGGAATTACCATATGACCCAGCCATCCCTCTCCTGAGTATCTACCAAAAAAATCTGAAAACATTTATACATAAAGACACGCGTGCTCCAATGTTCATTGCAGCTTTGTTTACGGTGGCCAAGACATGGAAACAACCAAAATGTCCTTCGATAGATGAATGGATAAAGAAGTTGGGTATATATACACAATGGAATACTATTCGGTGGTAAGAAAAGATGATATAGGAACATTTGTGACAATATGGATGGATCTTGAGAGTGTAATGCTGAGTGAAATAAGTCAGACAGAAAAAGCAGAGAACCATATGATTTCACTGAGATGTGGTATATAAACCAAAAACAACAAAAGAACAAGACAAACAAATGAGAAACAAAAACTCATAGACACAGACAATAGTTTAGTGGTTACCAGAAGATAAGGAGGGTGGGGGGTGGGAGATGAGGGTAAGGGGGGTCAAATATATGGTGATGGAAGGAGAAGTGACTCTGGGTGTGAACACACAATGGGATTTATAGATGATGTCATACAGAATTGTACACCTGAAATTTGTAATTTTACTAACAATTGTCACCCCAATAAATAAAATAAAAAAAAGATTGCTGCCCTACTTAAGATATCTCCCATTCCTGGAATCTCTAGGGGTCACAAGGCCCTTTATGTATGTGTTTGTAACCTTCCATCCTCAGTTCAATTCCTCCCAGAATTCCTCTGTGCATAGGAGTAAGAAGTTTCAAATATGAAGGCAGAGGCTCCTTCCTTGGGTATGATAGCTGACCAGTGAGATACAAATAAGATGGCTGCTTCCATGCAAAAAATACATTTTTGAATTTTACTCCTTCCTTTGGTAGTATAATTTGAGAGGAGCTGTGGCAGAGCACAATCTAAAGCTGGCATTCTTTTGGTGTTTAATGTTTCTCTTTTTCATAGTTGATAAAAAACAACAAAACTAAGCAAAAGAAAAACAGCCTTTTTGTTACTGTCTTATGAAAGGACAACTTTATCATTTAACGGAAAACCAAAGTATCCACCCATTTTTAAAAATTCACTTTTTGTTATATCCATTGCTAAAAAAGAACTGTCAGGCAACTCTAAACACCCTGATATTGTGGTATAACTAGGAATTATTTGACACAGCAGAAACCTCTCTCTGTCTATCTCTGTATCTATCATCCAGGTGCATGCTTATAGAGAGATGCACATATGTATCAGGTATTGTATCTGTGCATTATTCTTTTTTTCTATACACATTCTTTGGACTTGAGTAGGTGTGAAAAGTCAGTGTGAATCTTCTTTAATAATATTTGTAATAGCATTAATAACACTACTTTAATCAATTTTATGAGAATTTTGGGGCACCTTTAAAACTTACTAAAACAATGTACCATCCTATAAATGTTTTTCTCCCCAGATTTTTGTGCTCACGAATGGTTAATTTTTCTGTACTATAATTGAGTCAAATAAGTACTCAATTTTTGAAGTATTTCAAGAATGGATTTTATGGAGCCAATTCCTAAGAGCGTTCTTGAAGAAGTGGTCTGATTGTATTCCTGTGAACAAAGGTCTTTCTTCACTGAGGCCTGGCATGATGTGTTTATGATCTCTAGATTATGTCCACCATGCCTATTCAAGTACAGGGATTCCAGAATCAGTCTTTGCATCTGAGAGGGAAAGCAGCACCAGTTGAGATCATCCTGGTCACAGTTGATGTCATGTAGATAATTGTGTAAGTGGCTCTAAAATTATTGTGCAACGATAAAGAAAAACATATTGGTATATTTTTATAAGCTGGGAACACCTGAACATGGTAGTCTTTCAAAATTCAATTGATTTAATATAGCAAAAAATACTAGCATTTTGAGTTACCTATTAATTTCTAATACTAAATTGTGTTTGGAGTTTTAAGATTATAGCCACATTATGAAATTATAATATTTTCTTCTTCCTTTGTAGGTAACCCATTAACTAAGAATAAATCAAGTGATCCTCAAAGCTGATGACATTGAACATATGCATAGAAACTTAACTTCTGAGGTGATCTTGAAGGAAAATTTTTATACCGCTCAGAAGAGGTACTCCAAAGTCTTACTTCCAAAGGATTTCATGGCTCATAATCAGCTTCTTCTTGACATCAAGACTTGAAAAATCAGACATGAACTTCTAGGTCATGAAGACTTCATCAGACTTGAACTGTGTTCAACTTGTAAAATCGCACTTGCTAAAAGAATTTGAAGTCACCATCTGAAGACATGGTGTTTCCGGGGGATGTCAAAGACACTCGCCTTTTGGGATCTTGGCTCCAAATGTGACTGTTTTCCTTGTTTCTGAAAGTCTCCCAAGTGCACTGGCCTTCTATCATGGACGTGCTCCTCAGTCCAGTCCTGTGTTCAGTGGCCAGTGGGACTGTATATGGCTTCAGTGACATTTCCTTTGCGAACTTCTCCTCCGGCATGGTGTGGACTGAGACAATTTTATTTATATCCTAATCTTGGAGCTCTGAAAGCCTATATGTTTTACCATCTTAAAGTTGCTTTTCTTAATGGAATGGAAAATTATATCCATTGATAGTAATTATTGTTGGCAAGTAATAGTTACCTGAATACATCAATCACATAAGAATATATAGACTAGCTGACATGTTTCCCCAAGGCTAATACACTACCGCAGCTCTGTCAGTTCAACAGGTAGTAGTTAGAACTGAATTACCATTTTCATTATATACTATTTTGTACCTCTAGAGCACTCGCCTTTTTTGTGTTGTTGTTTTTTTTTTTTAAGTGGGCTTTTTCTTTCTTTTTTATGTTTACTTTTTCCCTTCACAGAAATCAGCAGTGAGCAGTCAAGTATTTAGGTAGCCTTCAGTTTCAAAAAAATTGCCAGGGATGCATGTGGGTTTCTGATTTCTTAGCTTGAAAATACTTACTTATATTTCTTCTAGCATTTTTTTTTAAACTGTCCTTTCTATATCATTTTAGATTGTCTCTTGCTTGATCCCAATGACTCTTTGAATGCTGTTTGTTCAGTCTGTTGATAAAATAAATTGTTCATTTTGTTGTGTCTCAGATTTATAAATATTTGCTTATAGTTGTCCCATTCAAACAATTTCTTAGGTCAGTTTTGCCCACACTTTTTAAGTCATTTTAACATTTGTGGTTTTCATTTCTACAGGAAAGTCTTATAAATATTTAAAGGCCTTAAACATTATGTACCCTTTTTTCTAAGTTATTACAGAATGTATAATTTTATACTACATTTATTTGGTTTCATTTGTGATGTGAAGGGAGAGAAGAATGGAAATTGCAAAGCCATTCTGTAATAATAGTATGTAATCATACAGTTTGAAGGAATGTGAAGGGAGAAATTTTTGTGTTTTACTCATCTTATACTAATAGGAAGATACTTCAGAAATTGTCCTATTAGAAGTTCCATTATATTAGAGAAGATGCGGACATTTTTCGTATTTTTAAAACTTACTGACATGGCCCATTAGGTATTTGTTGGTTTCCATGACACACTCTGGAGACCTCTGGTCTATAGGTAACAACTTTCAAAGACTAATATATTACCCGGAATCTCTTCTGGGAAGAATTAAAAATGTAACATTTGTTAAAAGTAAATTTGTAAAGTATGCTTCTGACATTGAACTAAAATTATACTGCCCTACAAATCCATGGAATGAAATGACTTCCTCCCTTCATTTTAATTATGCATAAAAGTAATTAGATGGCTCCAAGTGAATTTCACAATGGCTCAATACTGTATGAACTCAAAGACTGGAATAACAGTTGTACTGGAGTTTCTGCATCAATTATAATATCATTAATTTCTTTGGAACAAAGTGGAAAGCTATATTATTTTGAAAATTATGAATTTGTCCCAGGTTTATTTGACATTATAGATCATGCCTTTCATTTTTTAAACTATGTCCTTTAAAACAACACTGAAAATTCTGTATTATATATAAGTGTAATACATGCATATCAATAGAGAAAAATAAATGGAATTTAAATATACTAACTAGAATATCTCCAGTAGATTAATGTTGTGATTATTCAGAAAAGGTGAATAAAATTGGGATATAAAGTAGACTCTCTTTCATGAGTTACATTTGGCCAGTCTTTTTTCTAGTGTTTTATTTTAAAAACACTTCAGTTACTATACAGGAAACCCTCTGAGTTCATAAGGAAGCTGACGTAAATTCTTCAATCTACTTTTAATAAAAAATCCATGGCAAATCTTGCCATTTACACAAGTTTCTAATATTTGATTGTTTAAGATTCACAAGAAGTTATGAAAATAGCACAGAGGACTTCTCCATACCCTTTCTCCATCATCCCCTAGTGATATCTTATAAAACAATTGTATTGCTACACTACTACTAACTCATATAACAACCTTATTCAAATTTCACCAATTTTCGCATGCACTTTGTGTGTGTGTGATCTTATCCATTTTGAGTAGCTTACATCTGCTGTACTATGCCATAATGTGGATTAGAGCGTGGGTCAAATGGTATCACTGATTTAACATTTTTAACATTCTCTATTTTTGGGATAACATTCTACAGCTTTATTTTATTTTTATATGCTCTTATTGCCTTAACACATGAAAACTTCTAGTTTTAACACCAGAGTGTACCATATTTGATTTCAAATTTGGTATTGGATTTAACGGGTAGGAAGAGATCTGAGAATCTGGGACTATGATTGAGTTTGATACTGTTCTTTGTTTGCCTCAGAAAGTCCTGTGCTACTGTACAATGCTGTGTAGTTGGATTGTGATTTTTGATGCTATACAATAGCTAATAGCACAGTGATTAAATGGGATGTAATCTTTTAAACGTTTTAATCATTTTCTCAATTTATAGATGATATATCTCGATGATACAAAGATATCAAATAGTGTTTTTCATCATCTAGCCCTTTCTCATTTTGACTTGCTCATTGGAGAGAGAATAAGAGTGATGGCCAACACTTTGCTTAGAGAGACTGAAAAGTTGGGGAGATATACACAGGGCATCTCCTGCTTCCCTAACCCAGAGAATTCATACTGGTAGAACATGACTATTTTTATCAAGGTAATGGTTTGTCTCTCTGCCTGTCTGACTTCCTGCCCACTTGCCTTTCTTTCTTTCTTTATTTTCTTCCTTTCTTATTTACCTTCTTCTTCTTCCTTCTTTCCCTTCTCTTTTGTTTTATATAAAAAATGCTTTGAAAAAAGAGTAGAGATAGCAGATTTCTTCCTTATCATTTGACTTACACTTTGTTAGACCATGAAAAGTAGTGTAGATATTATAATTATCTGGCACCTAAATGACCATTATTAAATTCCTACTAGGCACAAGCATATTTAACTAGACTGAATCTTGGGGTTATCTGAAGTTTAGCCTTAAAAATGGCCTTTAAAATCAATCTGATAGGTATTTTTCAATGTGGATGGTACTATGCTAACCAATGGAAAGAGGGTACACAGAAGACTTATAAGTGTTTCATATTTGTTTAGATTTTTCTCATATCCATGTTTCTTCATTATATTGCATATTCCAAAATGCCATGTACTATGTCCCAAGCATTTTTCTGGAAGGTCCTATCTGTTATACAAAGTGATTGAACTTCATTCTAGAAGTTGTATGAGCAGGGCACTGCACGTCCAAAGTTACATCTTACATATTTAAGCAAAAATGTGATTGAAAGTCTTAAGAGAGATTGTGAGCTTGAAGAAAAATTAAAGTGGAGTAAAATAATTCAGGGGAGAGCAAATCAGGGCTTGAGATTGGGCTATTACACTGAGGAGAATGTGAAACAATGGCTATCAATCCTGGTTGCAATTTAAATGACTTGATTATCCTAAAAAAATCATCCATGCCCTATCTTACTCTCTCAGACTCTCTTAATCAGTCTAGGATGAGAGTCTGGGCACAAGCATTTTTTTTTTTTTTTTTTTCAAAGCTCCCCAGGTGATTCTAGCGTGCATCTAGGGTTAAGAACCACTAATGAAAAGGTTTTGCCAAGGTGGACATGAGGAACTGGGTGAAAGGATTGGAAGAGTGAAAAAGTGATGTGGAAGAGAACTCCAGAAGGTCCTGAGCCTATGGAAATGGGATGATGGGGCTTCAGTTAAACATAAGTTAAACATTTGAATGAAAGCCAAGCTGAGTGGCAAGTGGAGACAGAGAGTATTGAGATTAAAGTGTCAATGATACTTTCAGAAGGGTCATGTCAGATAAGAAGTGAACAGTTTTTATTTGATTTGTAATTATAGATCATTGTAGGTCTTGGAATTGATTAGTGCATGAGTGGGTATCAACTTGTACCTGGGCTACTGAGACATAGAAAGTTAATGACTCCAAGATCATAAATAGATAAATAAGAGATAAATTAAGTCTCAGTATCCTTATTTGTAGAATAAAAATATTTTATCTACCTCACAGGATTGTTTTGAATATTCAGTGAGTTAATATATGTAAACTGCTTAGCGCGGTATCTAGTGCAGGGTAAATATTTACTAAATGGTGGTTCTTCAACTGTTTGCTGTCACAGTTCTGTTTGCTCTGCAATAGTGTAAAAGTCATGTTGACAGAAAATAATATAATCATATCATATGTGATATAAAAGGGTTTGAGGCCTGCTGGTAGACATGTTAAATAGAAGAGGAAGACATACAGGCATTACATTTAAATCACCTTTTTTTCTGGACTTAAGTGGCACAAAGTAGGTAAAAGAGTAACCATAGTGGCAAACTAAGTAAAATATTTTTTTTTCTGACAGGAAAGGACAGAAAGGTTTATAGGTTGAGTGCAAGGAGTCAGTAGAGAATGAGAAAATGGTAAAGGAAAGGATGAATTAACATCCTGAAGGAAGAAGAAATAGGTAGGGTTGGGAATATCAAGTGGAAGGGTTAGTGTGAGAGGAATAATATTTCCTCTGTTAGATAAATGAAGAAAGAGTGGGTGAAGCTAAAGGAGAGAAACTGAAAAGCGAGCTGAAGGGAAATAATGCTAGGGACCTAAGATGAGGAATAAGGAGAGATCCATTAATTCATTAACAAACACTTTTGTTCTCCTATATGCTAAGAACTGTATTAGATGCAGTGAAAAAAAAAAAAAGTGGTAAGCTTTACCTACTTTTCAAATGATATCTCTCCTGAAAGGGGTAATAAACTGAATATTTAGCTACTTAGCTTAAGAATCTTCAAGTAAATTCCACAAAGCACGGAGGCTGCATAGTAGCACCTGAGAGAGAAGTGGCTGAAAGTAAAATGGGAGAATGAAAAGCAGGGGAGGCCAATGTTCGAAAAAGAAGTCTATCACTTTGATGAGGGTAGGCATGTTAGTAATTAGGAACCTCAGTGATGTCTTAGTATGTTAAAGAAGAAGGACTTTAACAAATTATTTGTATTCTATATTGAGGGTTTATGTTTTATTTCTAATTTGAAAGGTTTTCTGTTATTGTGTCCAGTCATTAAGGGAAGATTTGTTAGAGTGATGTATCAGTTACCCACTGCTGTGAAGTACCCAATTCCAAAACACAGCAGCATAAAATAATAACTCTCAATTATTGCTCCCAAGTCTATGGGTCAGCTGGGGGAGGTTCTGCTGGACTTGGCTGGGCTCACACCTGTGTCTGCTGGTCCCTGTGGTTGGGTCAGCAGTGTTGAGTTTGTCTGAACTTTCGCGTATGTGTTTGGAGTATCTGGCTGTGAGCTGATATAAGATGATCTTAGGGGGAATAACTGGGCTGCCATCAACTGGTGTCTCATCGTCCACAAACAGGGCTTATTCTCATGTCAGAGGAGACAGGATTTTGAGAGAACGAAGATAAACAGGCTCAGAGTCAGAACTGGCACATACCCCCTTTGGCTGCGTTCAAGGCCAAAGCAGTTACAAAGCTAGCTCATGTTCTAGGGGTGGAGAAAGAGATGCCACCTCTTGATGTAAGTTGCTGCAAAGCCACATTGTGAGGTCAGATACAGGAAAGGATCAAGAATTGGGGCCATTTTTTTCACTTACTACTAGTGACTTCATGCTAGTCTTATGCAATACAATACACACTTCAGTACAAAGATTGCTTGTTTATCCGAGTAATTTTTCAATCCTAATGTGATTCTGATACACTCATCAACTCCAAATTCTTTGATGTCTCCCTGTTGTCCTCATATAAAAGCTATACTCTGCCTCAAACATAAAGGGCATTCCATGGTCTGGCCCCTGTGTATCTCTTCACACCCCTGATGCCTGCACAGGAAACTACTAATACTGTCACACCCAAGTCCCTGTATGTAGTTCTTAGAAAATACTCTGCTCCTACAAACACTTCTGTCTCTGAAGCTGGACTATCCCTCCATCTTCCCCCAGGCTTTCCCAATCAGCTCTTTCTCATATACTCAAGTTTAAATTATTAAATTCTGTAGATTTAAATAGCTACCATGAAATTAAGTAGATAAATACTGAGATGCTGTCATAGGATTACTATTAGTAAGATAGTTTCGAAACACTCTTCCTAGAACCAAACTGTCAAGAAGGACTTAATTTAGGTTTTCGAAAGGGTAGTTTTTATTAACTAATCTTAGTTATATATATTTTTTCTGTTGCTATTTTACAGTTGAATTGAAAACGTTTTACATAGAGCTTTAAAAAGTGGCGTGTGATGAAATTATCTGTATTCCATTCTCAAATGTTTTCTTTGGGGGGAGTGGGGGTCGGTATTAGGTTGGTGCAAAATTAATTGCAGTTTAAAAGGTTAAACATTGCAAAAACCGCAATTACTTTTGCACCAAACTAATAAAATGACATCAGACAGAAAAAACATCTTAGAGCTTTCCTTTGTAATGCATGCCTTTGCCAAGTCTCCTCTGACTCCCACAAGCAGACTTAGGTGCCTTTTCTCTGCATTTCCATTGCTTTCCTTTGTAATGCGTATTTGTTCCCTGTCTAGCTAACTTTTGCAATCCTAAATCTTTTCCTCTCAGTAATCTATTTATTTTATTTTTTTATATTCGTTTCAAGTGTACCAAACATAATGATTAGACATTTACACCCCTCACCAAGCGATAACCCCCCAAGTCTACTACCCCTCTGACATCGTATATAGCTGTTACAATACCATGGCCTATATTCCCTATGCTGTGCTCCACATCCCACACATTCCATGACTATATACAAATATATACACATATATATTTAATTATGGTTGACCTTCAGTATTATTCTACTTCAGCTTCAGGTCAGTCCCTCAGTAATCTTATTGTGTTGCATTGTCTGGGATGCAGTAGGCAGCCAAGACACTGCTTCTCAGATGAGTCACCGCACGATTTAATACCCACTACATAGACATGTTTAGCAGTAACTGAGTTTGCTTCTTGTTGACTGAATAACTTGTTCCTAACGCCAAATGCTGAGCATCAACTGTTAGGGAAGATTCTAGCAAATGGAGCATGATTGTGATTTGTAATGCAAATGTCATGTTAATCTTTTTTGTTTTCTGGTTGATAGCTTAATCTCTTGTACTATGCTTCAAAAATGTCACAGCTAAACCATCTGAGGGATTAAATGGCTTTTCATAATTTCCATGGTGCTATATAGCAGAAAGATACTCGCTAATCACTGTTGTCAGTCTTTACTGCTCAGTTCTCATGAAAAACACTTTTTTTTGAAGGTTTAGGAAACACATTCAGATTACAGTTTAAACGTTGTTTGTTCTGGAATATATAAACAATCTAGTGCTATTTCATTGTCAGACATTTCAATTATTTTACTAAAAATGTCACCAACATTGGTCATCTTTTATTTTCACTTTCAATGCTTTATTTGTGAATTTCTTCATGTTAACTTTTAGAGAATTGATTTTAGAAATTTTTGAATTCTGTGGTGTTCCTTCATGATAGCTACTACTGTATGTTGCCAACATCTTTAAACACTAATAGACACTAAAATATTTTTGTTGGCTTACTTATTTCTGGTAGCATTCCTAATGATATTATATGAAACTCATTGGAACCTCCTTATTTCACCTCTGACTAAACATTAGGCCTCTTTTCTTGTCTTGTAATTCCTATTTCGTTTTCAAAAGTTAAAATGACTCATTTTCTGTTTTAAAGGACTCATTACAGTAACCATTTTCAAAGAGAACCATGTAGCAGTTGTAAAAAAGGAGGTATGGGATAGCTCTTTGTGTCTCTTACAGGTTTACCGAGAAGGAATACTTGAGAATGGATTATAGATGATTACTTCACAAAGAGCTTTTAAAAATCCAATTACAAGATTTCTAATTTAAATGGAAAAAATGAAAAAAGAAAAAAAAAAGTTCCAGGCTCACTTAAAGCAATGTGCTATTTTGCAGAATATTGAGTCCACCTTGGGAGTTTAACTGTGAGAGGACTTTGTAATAGCAGTGTCTCCCTATCACAGGATCCCACAGATGGCATTATGATGAATCTCCTGTTTGTGCTCATTTAATTTCAGGGGTTGCTGCACTAAACAATAAACCAAATTTGAGAGCCTGAATCCGGATGTATTTTGTCACTTTCTTTCCCGGTCAGTTCAATCAAATGTCATTCTATTCAATTGAATATAGACAGGGTGAATTTCAAGTAAGAGAAAATTCAATCTGAGTGACAGATTTTCTTTTAAAGTTACTTTTGTTTGATTTCATCTTTGTTCTTCTTTGCTGTGAAAGCATACATTGAAATGGAATCAGGATGTCAATTCTACTGCGGCTTGCTGCTTCTGACTTGGACTTTTGGATCAGTGAAACTAGGTGCTTCATACATGTTTCATGTGGTTATAGAGGTTGGGCACTGCACAATTCCAGGGAGCACCATTTATATACACCGTTATGTGAATGTCAGTTCCCAGAGTTGTGCAGTGTTCATCTTGCACAGCTGTAAACTCTGCTGCGTTTCTCCATTGTGAAAGGGGTATTTGCCTCCGGCTTTGTTTCAAAGGAATGTAGAAAATAAGAATTACAGAGGTTTTTGATTTGTGATTTAGGCACTATATGAAGGCACTTCAGGTAATCGGGCCATGAGCTGACAAGGCATGACCCTGGGCAAGCAAATTACTTAGCCTCTTTGAGCCTTGATTTTCTCATCTTTGAAAGATAAATAATATCCTTCCCCTCTGGTACCCAGGACAATTGCGAAGATTCAGTGAAAGATTGGTTAAGTCTCTGCAAAGTTAAAAGTGCTAGATGAATATGTTCTAATATTATTATCATTATTAGAATGTGCCAGAGAAGACAAAGACACATGGCATTTGATGCTCTTGGTAAAATCTGTATAACATTTTCTATCAGTGAGAGCTCCAACTACATTGGTAATTCAAACAAGGTCATCTTACACTGTGGTTCTTACATGTTTTTAATGTTGTAACAAACAGAAACTTTACCTTTTAAACATTCATAGATTTAAGTCAACATTGTGTTTGGCATTCTTATGCTATTGTAAGTATGGACTCATATTATATTTGATCTTCTCAGTCCTAATTATAAGTGAGATTATTTTTCTTCAAAAGGCCATCTTCAGGTTAGTTAGCAGTCTCATTTTAAAGAGAAAATGAAAACAATAACTTATTTAAGTACTTACTTCACAGAGATTTATTTGGAAGTGACTATTTGTTATGTATGACTTTAAGCCCTCTACAAATTTTAACTCATTGGAGCCTCATAGCCACTACATGAAGTAGGTACTATTATTGCCTGCATTTTGCTGATGGGAGCTGAAGCAGCAGGGGTTAAGTAATTTGCACAGGTCACATAGCCTGTAAGTGGTAGAACAAGATTCAAATCCTGGATATCTGGTTACACTCTGTGCTACTAAGCACTGACTTATTATTAATTATGGAGTTTCCTTTAGCCATGTATAAGAAAACACCATCAATCATAATATGCAGAGTTCCCTAGACTAGGACACATCAGGTTTTGTGCCAAAATCCACCTATTATTATTCTTTCAATCTTTGGAAATCAGAACTATATGTACAATCCCTGGTCTTCCAATGCTTCTACATTATTCATGGTTACTTGATGATTAACATTCTAGCATTTGGTGCTGTAATTTATGAATTATTTTAGTAATTCTGAGAGACAGTCCATGTGAAATGGAGCTATGAATTCCTTAAAAGAATCTCCTCCCTAAATATGCTTATATTAATTACCCATCGGCAGTAGAGAGTAATTCTTTTGGTGAGGGCAGGCAGAAGTAAAACAGGAATTAAAGAAAGATGTTTTAAAATACAGTTACCACAATACTGGACTTTTGATTTAGTTAGTTTCATTTGATGCTACAGTCATGTGTGGTGTGCAATCACTGTAAATTGACAGGGGACATGAATTCACAGATATAACTATCTCGAGACTACAAAACAAGTAAGTGAAAAAACTGAATGTCCAATTTAATTCTTCCCAAACTCCAAAATACTTATACTTTCCATTATATTTTGCAATATCCTCTCAAGCACCATTTAACATATCAGCATCTAGCAAAAAACAGAGGGATTCTGGTTTTCTTTTAAGAGAAATTAAAGAGATTATTTAATTTTACAAGAATTGCCCATGTGTTTCAGTTCTTATGTCCATTTAACATTTATACAAGTCTATATGTAAAGTGTTATCAGCTTTTGCACATATTTTTTAAAAAGTAATTGGACCTCATTATAGAGCTCTCTGCATAGCCACAGCAACATTTTCTGATAAATTCTCCTACCCCATTTTCAATTGCTCAGGCATTCTTAAACCAACTTTTCTTTCAATCTATAGGGATCCAACAATATTTTTGACTTAGGAGTCCTAAAAACAAGCTTTGATTCACTCCAAAACAGACTTGAATCTTTTTATTATATCCAAAACTAATCCACTTACTCTGGATTCTGTTGAAACACATAAAATGTGAGGACTGATTAGAATTTTGAGTGTTGCTTTCACTTAGAAGCATAGTTACTGAGGTTAAAAACTTACAATATTTGGCCAATAGTATATTTTGTTTATTTCACTGAGGCTATCCTTGATAGATAAATGATCATTTAGAGTAACCTGGGGCCTTTATTTTTATTTTTTTAAACTGGATTCTCATGTTATAGGTACAATAAGGCCATACAAGATTTTAACTTAATATTTGCTATCATTTCATTTGGATCATTAGTAATTTCTTAGGTAATACTTTTATAAAATAAAATATATTAAAAATATTTAATCAAAGATTCATGCCTATTATAATAACTAAATATAATTAGAGATTATATGAGGTCTCAAATAAAATTAGAAATAAAAGAGGAGACATAATAATTGATACCATAAAATAAGTAGGATCATAAAAGATAACTATGAACAATTATATACCAACAAATTGGACACCTAGGAGAAATAGATCAATTCCCAGACACATACAACCTACCAAGACTGACTCATGATGAAACAGAAACTCTGAACAGACTAATAACTATAAGGAGATTGAATCAGTAACCTCTCAAAAAAAATAAATAAATAAATAGGAGAAAACACTTCCAAACTAATTTTACAAGGCCAATATTATCCTCAATAAAACCAGGAAAGGAGACTTGTAGAAGAGAAAACTATAGGCCAATATCCCTGATGAACATAGATGCAGAAAAACCTTAACAATGTATTAGCAACCCAAATTCAGTAATACATTAAAAGGATCATACACTATGATCAAGTGGGATGTATTTTAGTATGCAAGGATGGTTCAATATCTGAAAATCAATATAATACACCACATTAACAAATGGGATGATAAAAATTACATGATCGTCTCAAGAGATGCAGAAAAGCAACAGACAGAATTCGACATCCATTCATGATAAAAACTCGCAATAAAATGGGTATGAAGGAAATGTACCGCAATATAATGAAGGCCTTGGGTGACAAGCCCACAGCTAAAATCATCATCACTGGTGAAAAGCTGAATGTTTTTCTGTAAGATGAGGAGCAAGACAAGAGTTCCCACTATCACTACTTTTATCCAACATAGTACTGGAAGTCCTAGAAAGAACAATTAGGCAAGAGAAAGAAACAGAAGGCTCCAAAATCAGAAAGAAAGAAGTAAAACTATCTCTATCTACAGATAACATGACGTCATATATATATATAACCTTTAAGAGTGCACTACAAAATGTAATAATCAATAAACAAGGTCATTAAAGTTGCAGGAGAAAAATACACAAAAATAAGTTGTATTTCTATACACTAATAATGTACTGTCAGAAAGAGAAAATAATAAAAATAATCCCATTTACAATTGCAATTACAATTTAAAAAAATACCCAGGAATATATTTAACCTAGAAGATGAAAGACCTGTGTATGAAAACTATAAGATATTGATTAAAGAAATTGAAGCCATAAATAAATGGAAAGATATTCCACGCTCATGTACTGGAAGAATACTATTGCTAAAATGTCCATACTACCTAAGGCAATCTACAGACTCAGTGCAATCCCTACCCAAATTCCAATGGCATTTCTCACAGAAATAGAATAAACAATCCTAAAATTTGCATGGAATCACAAAAGACCCCGGTAGAAAAAGCAATCTTAAAAACAAAGCTGAAGATATCACACTTCCTTATTTCAAACTATATTACAAAGCTATAATAATCAAAAGAGTGTGATACTGGCATAACAACAGAGATACCGATCAATGGAACAGACTAGATAGCCCGGCTATAAATCCATGTATATATGGTCGATTAATTTATGACAAAGGATCCCAGAACACTCAGTCAGGAAAGGATAGTTTCTTCAATAAATGGTGTTGGAAAAACTAGACAGCCACAGGCAAAATAATGAAACTGGATCTCCATCTTTTACCATATACAAAAATCAATTCAAAATGAATTGGACTTGAGGTGAAACCTGAAAAAAACTCCAGGAGAAAACAAAGTGTATAAGCTCTTTGACATCAGTCTTGGCAATGAATTTTTGTATTTGACACCAAAAGCAAAGGCAGTAGAATTCCACCCTCCCCTGCCAAAAAAGTGGACTACATCAAACTTAATAGCTTCTGCTAGCAAACAAACCCATCAGCAAAGTGAAAAGGAAGCTATGGAATAAGAGAAATATTTGCAAATCTTACACAGTTGACTCTTGAACAATGCAAGGGTTAAGGGTGCCGATTCCCCATATAGTCAGAAATATGTGTATAACTTATGACTCACCAAAAACTTAGTCATCCTTCTGTATCTACAGATTCCAGGATCTTCAACCCCCTCGCCGCAGATACCCAAATCCACAGATGCTCAAGTTCCTTCTATAAAATTGTACAGAACAATTGCACATAGTCAGCCCTCTACATCCCTGAATTCCCAACCATGGATCAAAATACTTTTTTTTCGATCTGAAGTTGGTGAATCAGCAGATGCAAAACGTAGATACACAGAGGAATGTATATTTATTGGATAATATCCACATATAAGTAGACCCATGTTATTCAAGGGTAAAATCTATATGATAAGGAGTTAATACCAAAAATATATAAAGAATTCACAGAATTCAATAGCAAAAGAATAAATAATACTATTAAAATATGGGTCGAGTATCTGAATAGACGTTTTTCCAAAGAAGACAGACAGATGGCCAACTGGTATGTGAAAAAGGTACTCAATATCACTGATCATGCAAGTCAAAAACACAGTAAGATATCACCTCACACTTGTTAGAATAACTGTCATCAAAAGACAAGAGATAAGTGTTTGCGAGGATGTAGAGAAAAGGGAATCCTTCTGTCCTATTGGTGGGAATATAAATTGCTGAAGCTACTATGGAAACAGTATGGAGGTTCTTTAAAAAAATTTAAATAGAACTATTATAATCCACTTCTGGGTATTTATCTGAAGGAAATAAAATCACTACCTCAAAAAGATATCTGAACCCTCTTGGTCACTGATGGATTATTTACAATAGCCAAGACATGGAAATAACATAAGTGTCCATCAATAGATGAATGGGTAAGGAAAATGTGGTGTATATACAATGGAATATTATTCAGCCATAAAAAGAAGGAAATCTACCATTTATGACAGTATACATGGACCTGAAGAATTATGCTGAGTGAAATAAGTCAGACAGAGAAAGAGAAATGCTGTATGATCACTTACATGTGGAATCTAAAAAAAATAAAATAAAATACGAACTCATAGGGAACAGATTGGTAGTTACCGTAATGGGGGTTGGAGTGGTCAAAAGGTACAGACTTCCTGTTATAAGGCAAATAAGTCCTAGGGATATAATATACATCATGGTGCCTACAGCTAACAATATTGATTGTATAATTGAACATTGGTATGAGATTTGACCTTAAAAGTTCTCATCACAAGAAAAAAATTGTAACTATGTGTGATAGATGTTAACTAAACTTACAGTGGTGCTCATTTCACATACAAACATGTATCATGTCATTATGTTGTGTACCTAAAACTAATACAATGTTATATGTCAATTATATCTAAACAAACAAAAAATAATCTCATAGTAAAAAAATAAACAATCCAAGTAGAAAATGGAGCAAAGACATGAATATTTTACTAAAGAGGATGGATATGAAGATGGCAAATAAAAGTACATGAAGTACATGAAAGTACATGAAAAGCACAGAAGTACATGAAAACATGCTCAAAATCATTAGTTACTAGGGAAATTAAAAGCACAGGCATATCACTACACACAATATGGCTACAACAAAAAATACTGGCAAGTAAAAGTGGAATGGATTGCATCAATATCAGTATTCTGGTTGTAATATTAACAATAGTTTTGCAATATGTTACCAATGGGAAAACTTGTTAAGAGGTACAGGGGATCTGTCATCATTATTTCTTATAACTGCATGTGAACCTACAATTGTTTCAATAAACATTTCAAGCAAAATGTATTAAACATGTGTAAATTACTCCTCTGAAAAAGTCTCTCTAATGGCCCACCACACTTCACATAAAATAGAATAAACCCCATAGCCCTTGCTCCAGCTGCTCCCTCTAGAAAGGTCTTCCTCCAGATCTTCACTTGGTTATCTTCCTACTTGACATCCATAAATCTCAAATCTTTACTCCTAAGAGACAACCTTTCTAACTACCCGATCTAAAGTAGGCAACACCCTACTCTATTCATTCACTCCACCACTTACCTGTATTTCATTTTCCTTAAAGCTTTCATCAAAATATGATATTATCTAGTTTAATTACATTGCCTTTCTACCTTTCTCCCCCTTTTGACACAAATGCAACCCCTCAAAGTAAGATTTTATTTTCTTCAGCATTGTTTCCCCCGATCCTGTAACAGTGTCTAACAAGTAGCAGATGCGTATTCCAATGTGTTTAAATGATGGACTATAAGAAAGGAAGGAGGGAAAGAGAAAGAAAAGGAAAAGAAAGCTGGAAGAACCACTTGCTTGAATAGTTGAATCACAATAGAGGCCTGAATGAACACTGTGTCAATTCTGTTAACGTCTAAACACCAAAGGCCAAACTCGGGACTAACCTATAATCAGTGAAACAAACATGTGCTAGCAAACGGCACTGGACACACAAAAATGTGATGCACAGCGGTATCGAGCTGTTCATTCTAATAATGTGCTCAGTGATACTTGGGAATGTGTAAATTGATGAGTGAATATATGTCTGTATAGCTGGGATGTGGGAGAAATGATAAGTTGCACAATCACTACTGTTAAAGATCTGGAAGGACAGAGCGGGTGGAGAGTCACTTCTTACTACATTACATCTCTCTATCCCCCTGTCTCAAAGGTGTACATCCTTTCCACTTGCATGGAAGCAAAGCAGAGGTATTCATTGGGAAATGTCTTTATTGAATCATAACCTGTCAGTCAGGCAAATCCTCACAAGTATTCAGAGGAGCATAAAACACTCAGAAATACAAGAGGCTTCATAGATGATGTAGAGATAAATGCACCAAGTGCAAAAGTCCTAACAGTTCCTTTTACAGAGTCAGGGAATTGAGCTTAGTGGTAGAGAAATGTTCACTATGAATGGACAAGAGAAAGTGTGTATCAAATTCTGACAGAAATGTTGCTGTTTCCCACTATCGCTGTCAGCACAAAGCCTGAAAGAATAGCCTGCCGTTTGCAGATGAGAGCACAGCAGAACTTACAAGTGGGGGATGACAAGCGTTTTAGCCTCCACCATCAGGTAATCTTGCTGCTTTGCCTAGAAATTATGGCAAAGGGACTTGAAAACAATGTCTCCATATGCCATAGTTGCTGGAATTAGTCCTCAGATAGATTCCCTTGTCATTTTTCATATGTAGGAACTCATTAGACACCTACAGGAAGAACATATGGAGGGAAACAATGATGCTATTGGTAGAAAATGCTGTATAATAGTGTATTTATATTTCTAAAACGTCTACTGCAAACAGCTTACTAGAAATAGGAATGGCTGCTTTTTCATGCAGTAGGTAGTGACATAATTCACACTGTCTTAAACACAAGAATTCTCAATTGAAATAAAATAATTACTGGCTTCTTGGCCAGAGGGGTTGTCTTTTCTTTGTCAACCTTGAAAGTCTAGTTAGTGAATTTCAGAAATCTTAATTCTTCTGTAGTAGAGGGGATGTACTGAAGTTTCTGTACCTGCGATCTCTCTTTTCATGGAGGAATATTTGCATAAGAAGACAGAGGTGGTTTAGCCTAGTGGTTCAGAGCATGGAGTCTGCAATCAGAAAGACCTGGGTTCCCGTTCAGGTTTCACTGTTGGCGTAAGTAATTTATGGTCTCTGAATCCTAATTTCCTCATCTATGAAATAAGGGCAATAGTATCTAACTCTGTACTTGTAAGAATTTACTGAAATAATGAACGTCAGCAGGTTTTGGCCAGTAAGTTGTCATTATTATAATCATCATTATTATTGAGCAGTTTTCGAACTAATACATTCATTTTAAAAAAATACTTTTATCCTATTAGCTAAAGGATAAATGGACATTCAGATAATGGAAATTTTCATTTCTTCACCAGACTGACAATTACCATAGTGGTAAGGAAGACCCACTGTTAAATGTAATACAAGAGCCCATCTGATTTTTGCTGTTCATGATTTCTGTTAATTGAAACCCTTGGCCCTCCCTCTGTCACTAGTGCTAATGGAAAGTTCTCATAAGAACAATAATCTCAGTTGAGCTATGAGTGACAGGAAAAAAAAATCTAGATTTGAAAACCAAACATTCGTGTAACAGATTTGCAAATGCCAAGTTCCAACAACACCATCTTCCTTGACTCACACTGGGTTTCTTCCAGGGTCTCAGTAAATTGGATGGTATGTTTTGTTTCTTTTAGAATCTATTTTCAGAAAGCTGAGAAAAGTGAAAATCTGGTAATTATGTGTTCAATATCACAAATATAAGCTAAGGAATGTGAAAAGTGGGGTTATCTTTTATGACGATGCTTTTCAGATAATCTAAGCATTTACCACATTTCCATTTTTTTTCAAATCTTTGTAGGGATGGGCTGTGAGCAAATTTGAGTATGCCAGGAGACCAAACTCACTTCCCTATTGAACAGATCCTTTCTAGTGGCTCACCATCTAGATGAGCCTTGATAAAATGAGGAAACCAGATTTTTCAATTTTTCAGTCTAGTGTATGGAAAAGATACATACACTTAAATATTAACCTGAACTTTTAAATCAAGCCAATAGTGGACTGATAATCACTGTATTCATTATGCAGAGACAAGGCAATTGGAAGAAACATTGGGGCTGCTTCTCGGGGATCACGAGTCCAAAGAAAGAATGTCATAGAAAGGGAGATAATTAAATAGCATCAGTGGCTTATTAATACATGCCACGTGAAATACATAATTGAATTAATTATGCAGATAGTGTCAGCTAAGAAATTGCTTATTGTATCTTTTGCTTTTCAGGCATAAATCAGCTTGGCAAAGGCAATTTCTTAATTGTACAGAGTATCAAAAACACTGAACATTACTTGCCTGAGAATAAAGGGATTTATACTTTGGTAATATTCAGGTCAGACAATGCTGAAGGCTGATTTTTATGTTAAATACCGTTTTCTATAAAAGGGTGGTTGTACTTAAAATTTATGACATTGCTTATGGAAGCAAAAACGATAATGCGGAGGAGAAAAAAATGTCAAGATAACCACTGGCTTCATCATATTATAGCAGTATATAGCTGTTTTACGGATTTATTGTAATAGTTTTAAAAGGTCATTTAAATATGAAGACAATTGTCAGGCTTGGCCCTTTAAGAATTTGCTTTCAGCAAAGTACATTAAGACTTATGTTAATGGAACTTCCAGGACGAAACCTAGGCCTATAGTTAGATTCAGACCCATCAATATTTTTACCCTTTTATTCTGATCCTCTGATTTAGGGTGATGACTCCAGTTCAGTCTGCAACTAGTCCTGCCAATATCCTGCCCAGTTTTCTCCATGGTGAATATTAAGGCCCACCATGGGCCTATAATGTCATTTTCTAAAAGACATTTTGATTTAAAATATCCTGTCCTATTTTCTTCATAAGTATACTTGTATGTGTCACGCTATGCAGCATTATTTTCAGTTTTGGTAAATAAAATCCCCATTGATATATACTGATAAACATTCAAAATATAGCAGAACACACACACACACACACACACGTAAAGAACACAAACAAATCTAAAAATCTCAACTCTTGATGTTTCTGGAGTTTCAGTGCAATAGCAAGAGCCTAATTTTTGTTTTCACTGTGCTTTACATTAAGTAAAATAGTAAGTCCAAGTAAAAGGATGTTTTAAAAAAGAAAAACATCGCTCGAACCCAATATGTGAGCATGAGGGAGAGGGAGATGGGGAAAAGGAGAGAGGGAAAGAGGGAGAGAGGAAGAGAGGGAGAAAGGGAGAGAGATTAATTGGAGACAAACTGTAAGCAGCCTGCACATAGGCAGTAAATAAACGTTCTATGGAGAAGAATTATGTTGAACAGGGATTCCTGAAATCAGTAGGTCCTGGAAAGTCCAATGATACATGTACAGTCACTTCTGGGTCACCTATAACAAGACTTCCTTGGTTTGTTCATAGAGTCAGTGTGCAGGATTTTACATATTCCCACTTGGTATGGGATCTGAATTTACTAAAAAGTTTCTAGTTCCCTCCATCAAAACAAATTATTCTGTAACTATTCCATAAAACAACTCAGTTTGCCTAGTGGGGCACTACAAAGCATATTCCTGATGAACTGACTTCAGCACCTTTCCCTACATTTCCATCACTTCCAGAAAAATGTCATGTGGCAACTAAATGGCTCTTGAACTTAACTTTGAGGCCTGCTCAAGTTTAATTTAATTTTAAGCAATAATCACCATGCCATTGAAAATGTGATGTGAAATGTTAATGCATCACATCAGGAACAGATTACATTTTATTAAATATAGGGAGAATCTGTTTGATAGGCAAACATTAAGATGAAGAGTTATAATATTTTTATGAAGAACTCTCTAATTTTCATTGCTGGGTCATACAGTATTTCCTACATGGAATTTAAATGTCAATAATGATGAACTGGCAACTTAATTTCTGTTCAGATCATTACAATGAAGTTGTTGCTTACACTAAAAGTTTTAAAATATTCTATATAATTGTGACTCAAAGCAGTTTTCTAAAATCATATTTTTATAATGTAGAGTGCTGTCATTTCCTGGGGTATGTAAAAATAATGACAATGTCCAAAAATGGGTCTACATTAGAGATGCCAAATGGCAACTTGATATAATTATGTGTTTAATTCAGGGGGAAAAAAGATCTTATCCAGTGAGCTGCATATGAAAGCAGCATGCTTAGTTTTCTAAATTCCCTGTAGTTGTTTTTTTTCCCCCCTAAATATCTGATTTGGCTAGCACAACTCTAAATCTATCAGATTGTCTAATATCCCTAATTTTCTAATACTTATTGTGGGCTGGCTATTAAACAGTAACAACAAAACCCAAACCTTTAAGCAATCCCAGGATTCTTACGAGGGGTCAATAACAAATACTTCACTTATTTTAGTAACATTCTTTTGTCAAAGACCCCAAAATAACATCAATAATTTGCATAATGTCTAGAGAAACTACGGTTTAATATCCTTTATTTTCCAAAGTATGTATATTTTATTATAATTGACAAGAGTATTATGAACTTCAAAAAGCATTTCCTTGATTTGTCTCAAAGCTGGAATATTATTTAAATATATTTTGTTTGGTGAATAGATATAAGCTTAAGTCATTCACAATAAAAGCTGTGGTGCCATAAGCTGCTTTCCCAGTTATAGGACTGTCAAGGTGACTTCTCTTTCTATTTCAATTACTCAAGTTTGCCATTTTTTAACTATTACAGTGATGGAAGGCTTGCACTACACGTATTTATGGAGGGTGACATTTCAGGAGAGAGAAATCTCCCCCACTGAGTGTGGAAGGAAATGTTACATTAATGGATACAAAACGATGCTATTAAATAGTGAAGTGAGCAGGTTTTATCTTGAAAGAATATTTGGAAATCACAAAACATCCATTATTCCTAATAAGTGATGAATCGTTACCAGCGACCGTTTTGCGCTTTGCTTGCTTTCCACCATTTTGGCAGAGAGGCATTACAGAGACCTTCGTTTGTACTTTGTAAACTGGTGACATTTTCCTCCTGCCCTTGAAAATAGGCAAGTAATGGAGCCTTTTAGATGTGTTTTTGCATGGCGTTTAACTTGAAATACAATGGAGTTGGAGATGACATTTGGTATGGCCTAATAAATTTTGTTAAATGGCACTTTCAATAAGCTCTATAAGCTTCATTACCAGTTTCCCTAGCATACTGAGTCTCAGATGTTTTGACCATCAGTCACCACTGAAACATATAGGAAAACATTATCATGAAATGCTGTGGAAATGTACATATTTACAAGCAATTTAAATACTAATGAAAGACACTGCAGATTGCAGACCTAGGAAGAAACCTCAGCAGTATTTTGCCATAATTTGTGAAAGTGGTCAAAATCATTCTGAAACCCAAAGTCAATCAAAGGGTAACAATAATAACTGTCAAATGCTTAGTGACTGTTCATCATGTGCCAGGCACTGTAGGAAGTGCTTTCCATACATTCTTTACTTAATTCATGAAATAAACATGATAACACTTTTATAGACAAGGAAACCGAGTCCTTGATTGTTTAAATAACTTAATCAAATTTAAAGCTCCCAAGCAGTAGGTGCACAGCTGCTGGTCTGCCTGCAAAGCCTCTGTGTCTAACCAGCATGTCAGACTGCCTTTATTTCCCTTACTGTGCTTTTCTGCTTCATGCAATTAATACTGATGCACAAATAAAAACTGTACTGGAAGACATTTATTTTTATAGGAGTAAAGGATCAATTTGTTAGTGAAATAAGCTTAAACCCTTAAGAAATACTATGATAGAGGCTTCCCTTAAAATGATGTGATCCGGTTTCTAGGCAACTTTCTGCAGAGTTCTAGAAACCTTCCATTTTTTGAGAACATTCCATTTTCCTTTATTTGGATTTTGCTGAGATCAGCATGATGGGAAACCAAAAGGGTGGTACTTGGACTTTATGACTTTCAAGGGATCTGGTTAAAAAAACTCAGGTTAAATACACTCTTTGAATTCTCCTTGATAGACGGCCATCAGATTAATGGTATATTGCCTCTTCTTATCTGATCAGGAAATCCTCACATTGGCTGTCATAAAACTCCCTGGCACCTTTCTATTATCTCATTAGTAAACAAACGAGAAGAGGGAATGTGTCACAGATGCGACAGCAGTGGGGCATTGGCCTTTAAGTACATGTATATAACACTACACAGGAATCCTCATAACCTCCTGAACTGCTTTGCTTTCACAGAACAGGGCTAGAGCTCAACGAAAAACCTCCTTCTCCCCAAATACTAGTGGTTAGTTTGTTTCCAGGTAAATATATATAGCCCATTTGTAAACACAATTTTTAATAAAAATCATATACATTTAAGGTATGCAACATGTTAAGCTAATTAACATATCTCCTCACATAGTTACCATTTCTTTTTGTACTGAGAGCACCTGAAATCTGCTCTCTTAGCATATTTCCAGTATTCAGTAGAGTGTTATATAGTCATCATGCTGTAAACCAACTCTCTAGACAAACTCATCCTACATAACTGCAACTTTGTACCCTGTGACCAACATCTCGCCATTTCCCCCAGGATCCTGGTCCCTGGTAACCACTGTTCTACTCTCCACTTCTATGAGTTGGATTTTTTTTTTTTTTTTTAAGATTCCACATGTAAGTGATTCTACATACATATTTGTATTTCTCTGGCTATTTTACTTGGCATGATGTCCTCCAGGTTCACCCATGTAACAAATGGGATTCTTTCTTTCTCCTGGCTGAATAATATTCACACACACACAGACACCACATCTTTATCCATTTATCTGTTGGTGGACACTTGGATTATTTCCATATCTTGGCTATTGTGAATAATGCTGCCCTGAACATGGGAGTGCGGATATTTCTTTGAGACACTAATTTCATTTCCTGAAGATATATACCTAGAAGTGGGATTGCAGGATCATATGTCAGTTCTATTTTTAATTTTTTGAGGAACCTCTATTTTGTTTTCCATAACGGCTGTTCCATTTTACATTCACACCAACAGAGCACAAGGGTTCTCTTTTCTCCACATCCTCACAGTACATTATATGTTTTATTACTAATTTTGGGGGTAGTATATTTCTCAACGATGTTTTGCATATTAAAAAATGTATATTGTATCTATCTGTCATTGGTCATTATATACAAAGAGCAAACGAACATTGATACATCAATAGAGAAAATTGAGGATGGGCAAAGTGGATGTAAATCCTTGGAAACACAGTGAAGGAAAGGTCTAGAGAAGTCCTGACTTAGATATCATTAGATGATGTTCCTGCTTACCTTCGTTCCTTATTCTCAACACTTTGACCTCTGCATTTTCAGTCTGTCCAGATCAATGAGAGTTTTTCAAAACAACACTAAATGGTTGTTTAAATTCAGGGCATTGTAAAATATAACACAAAGGTTTAGTTAAGAGTCATTACACCACCAAGATTGAATGAATTACATAGTATTTATAAAACCATTCATAAATGGTAATTGTCCATTCAATATTCATTCAACCATCCATCTCTCTCAAACCCCAAATAAAATGCATCCTTATTTACATACATCCCTGCCATTACGTCCAGTCCTGCTAACTGTCCACCAAATTTACTCTGTACTTCCAGTGGAATGGAAGCAGAAGTGAAATGTGTCTCCTATGGACTGGGCTTCAAGATGGTTTTCTTCATGCTCTCTTTTTCTTTTCCACTGGTTAGCCTGGTGGAAACTTACTTCCACGAGGCAGGTGACAACAATGCCCGGAGGATGACAGAGCTGCTCTGCTACCTGGACCCTAGGTAACCTGATAGAGCACAACCTGTTGGGCAGTCTTAGACTGTTATGGGAGAGAGGCAAACTTATCTTATTTAAACCGTTGATTTCTGGGTCTCCTTAAAATAACAATTAGGCTTTTATTCCAACCAATCTACCTTACGAGCTTGAAAATTTGAGATATATTTAGCTTAGACTGCAAGTGTTACATGTTTCTATCTCCCTCCTTCCTGTATAACATGGAGTTTGGTTGTGTTTTAATGCTCTTTTCTATAATAAGTCTTCTCACCACATTGATGTGACTGCTGCCTTGTGTCAGCCTTGATATCCATGGTGCAGACGATTTCTATGTTTTATGTCTATAAGTATATACAATTTCAGATTTTAAGGTGTGGAGTCTATATCAACTATATTTATGTAGTACCAGCTATATTTTCCTGTTTACTACTGTACAGGTTCTGTGGCAAAACTCAAATTGACTGCTCTCAAAAGTCCCGAGTGGTCAAGGGACATAACATCTGAATGAAGGGAAGCGGAGGAGAAAAAGATGCAACTGAAATAAAAACGATGAGTCAATTCCCAGAGATGGATAATGAGAATGTTAGAAAGTAGCATGTAGGCCCAGGACATAAATGAGAAGCTAAAATGTTCCACCATTCTAAATGATGAGCATTTGGGAGAGAATGCACTGAAAAATGTTTAATAAAACTTGGCACTTTTGGTTCCTTGCTCTGGTATTATTAAAAGTTATGTCTGTGCATCACCAATAAGTATTTATGAGATGCTCACTTGAGCAGGACATTGCGCAGAGTATGGGCTGTATGAAAGATATACCCAAAGCACTATAACCTTGCAGAAAATACTTTTACAAGCCAAGATTTGCTTAAATCCTTTTTTTTTTTTTTAAATCTTTACTCATCTTTTTAATTCCCCAGTCTGGTTACTACTTAAAATATTAATTCTTAATCTCCCCAAAGAACTTTGTGGCTTTACTGTGACTAGGTAGAGAGGAATAACTGAAGAGGAACACATTAAGTTTGTGCATTAATTAAGAATGGTACAGGGGCAGCCCTGTGGTGATTGGAGCGCTGTGCTCCTAATGTGGAAGTCGCCTGTTCAATTCCCACATGGGCCAGTGAGCTGCGCCCTCTACAGCTAAGATTGTGAACAACAGCTGGGCTGCCGTGGCAGCCGGTGTGAGTGGCTGGCAGCCGGCGAGAGCCGCTGTGAGCGGTGGCCGACAGACTGCCTCAGCCGGGTGGAGTGCAAGGCTCATAATACCAACATGGGCTAGGAAGCAGCATTGACACAACTAGACTAAGAACAAAGGCTTGAATTGGAGTTGGGGGGTGAGGGGGAAAAAAAGAATAGTATAGGACACAATTTAGAATCATGGGCAATATACCACCTTGTGTCTGTGAATTACCATTACAATTACCATTACCGTAGTGTATCTCAAAAGGTATAGCTAAAAGTAAAGTTACTCTTCCCAGGAAGTCTAGATATGTGGACTTAGGATAGGAAACAGAGAAGACAGAGATTACGGTTTCAAAGCATAAAGGTAAGGTAGGGCAATTGTCAATGACATTTGGAATGTGATTGGGAATATTGCTGTACTTTCTGTGGCTCATACAGGTGCAGTGGAATGTATGTGGTGAAACATCTGAGGTTTTGAAACTATCCTGAGATGGCTCATTTCTATGTTAAAGAGTGGATTTTACCAAGACCCACTGAAAGGTGACCTCTCCTATAGTTCTCTGCTCCCTCACGGTGGCAGTGTCATTACTGAGAGATTTCTGGTGGTCAGAATACTGTCTTCTATTCTTACAAAGTGAGTTTCATGGACTATAACTAAAAATTGTGTAGTATTCATTACAGAATCTCTGGGGGAAAACACCAAATATTTTAGGATAAAGGAGCTGTTTTGTTTTTGTTTTTTTGTTTGTTTTTTTTGCCTCTCAGTGGTTAAAGAAAATAGTGTGGTGTCTATAGTTAACTTGAATGAAATAGTGAGCTGACAAGACACATATGAAAATTAATTCTTTAAAAAATGACTTTCATATCAAACTTAAACTAAGCAAACTATTTTATCCAGTTGTATGTTCTGCATAGTTTCTATCAAAAAGAAAACAACAAAATGTCATTGCGAATTCGAGCTAGGTCTAACTTAGTTGAACTGTGTTGTCCAAGTGAAATTCCTCCCTGGTGTTTGATCCTTACCAATGTCTTCTTTCCCTGAGGTCTAATACTCTTTGCTCATGAGATCAATTACTCAGTTCTGCCCTTCCAAAACGGTGTTTTGCGCTCTAGTTCTGTTTTGACTCTGTTCTTCTCCTCCAAGTCTCCATGCAAATCTACTCTTACCTTGCTGTTAGAATGGAATCAATCTGTCACACAACTAGGCCTACCCTATGGTATAACTGACATCACAGCTTTATATAGTCTTTCTTTAGAAGCATTTGTATAAGCTATGGATATAATCTCTAATGGTGGAAAAAGACATCTACACTAGGCCTGTTAGAGATTTTAGTCAGGGAAAGTAAGTCACCCTCAACTCAAACTGCCTCTGTTGAGTATATCTAGGAATAGGTTGACCAGTGTTTATATATAGTATTTTTTATTTTAGTTTACAAGAACTTCTTAACATGTCAGGCCTTGATCTTCACAATAGACCTTTCAGTTAAATATTATCAAGTTCATTTTACTGATGATGAAACTAAGAAATGATGAGGTTTAGGGGTGTGTTTATTGTGTTTATGCACAGTAGGGATTAGATTCAAAGTCAGGTATATAGACTCCAGAGTTTATGTTCTTTCCATTGTCTTACTACTACTCCTGCTATTATTCATATTAAAAAACGACAATTTTGACAGCCACACCTAATTTTATTATTAGTGGCTTACAATTTTTGAATGGCTGGTATATACCTGGCATTTTCCTAAGCATTTTGCACATTTGACACTTACAAATTCATGTTATCCCAATTGTTTGATGAGAGAACTGAGGACAGAGACCTGTGGGAAATGTATTTGTCCACTGTCACACAGCTATGATGACAAGAAGACACCTTCCCACCTCTATGAACATTGCTGGCTCCCCTCTTTTGTTCCCCTAACTTCTTTATTCCTCAATCCCTAATTCAGGACACATTACCAAAGATCAAGGCCTTAGCAGAATTTACAGAGGATTGTAGAAATTTTTGGAATTGTTTCTCTGATGACCATTTATTTCTAAATCCTTAAAGAGGTGGTCTGGGGGGTGGAGGGAAACCAACTATGAATACATTGAATTAAAAGAAAGAAAAACCCAAACAATATCAAGTACATGGAAAGGCTAGTGCCTTGGGTTATCCTTCTTGAGTTTCTAGCTCACGTCTTATTCTTCCTCCTTACTTATTTTTGAGCTACATAACACTTGATTCATAGTTGTTAGAGATATTTGCTCATTTATACTAACTTGACTTTTCCAGGCAATACAAAGCAAATAAGAAAGGGCTTCAACTTCATTTCAACATCAAATTTCAACCTTTACCTGGACATTTCTGTTATTAAACTAGCCCTTGAATAACCTCTAATCACTTGGACAATACAGAACATTGAACTGAATTGTGTAAGAACATATAATCAGTAGCTGTTAATGCAGTTAGCGTTTGCAAGAGACACATCTGGATACAATTTGGTAAAATTGTTCAGTTTGCACTTTCCAGCCTGTTTTCCTTGCTACAATTATGCTAACACCGTAGCCATCCATATATTGCTTGGAAATGCCCACACATAAGCTGAGTGTAATTACAGGTTATAGAACAGAGAGCAATAGTGGTGCAGTGGGGATATCCCTGACATTTTGTTGTTACTGTTGTTAAAAATCAGGCTTGTGTCCCTGGTTAGCCATTTATTAACCTTATAAGTTATAAGCTTTGGAAAATGACTTAATGCTTTAACCTTCCTTTACACATTTGCAAAGCAGGACATAAGCCTTCTGTAAAAATCAAATGCTTTCAGTTACATTGGGGTCTTCAAAAACTAACTACAAAATACAATTTAAATACATATTTTTTAAACATCTGGTTTTGAGATGATAAATATATGTCATTCATGCCAGCATTATTCTAGTAGTTCATAGGAAATATTGCGGATTATAGTAGTCTTTTCAAGGAGTGTGTTTATATTTATATGCTTATTTATTTACATATTTATATTTACAATCAGAGTCCTTCTCAACATAACTCCCAGATGGTCACCACCAATCATCCAGAGATAAATTTTATTCCTCATCCTGATCTAATTCAGCAAATTTCATTTGTATTCAGAGAAAGTATAAATAATTGATTGACTCAGCAAACATTTATTAAGTACTAGAAAAGGTACTGGATGCTAGTAATAGAAATATGAGTAAAATATATTTCTGATCTTCTGGGATCTCTTAGTTTGGTGGAAGAACTGGTGGAAAAGTTAAACATTATTATCACTGGGTGATTAGCATTACAGTGGAGGAGGTAAGGAAGAAATATTTATTTATACCCCTTGAGATTAAGGATGTGATTAAAGCAGCCCTGTGGATAGGGTGTGGGATTTCAAGGGCTATATCAACATTTTCACCCTTAAATGGAGAGTAATAAGGCGAGTGTCCAGTGCCATGATGTAATCTGTACTAAGAACGAGAAGTCTGTATCATTAAACTCCAGGTTTTCTTGAAAGCTATACTGTGGAACATGTGCATATTAAAGGAATATTTGATAGTGAAAAGGGGTTAGAATAGTGACAGAGAGGTTTTTAGAAGTATAGAGATTAAAAACCAAACCTAACCAACCAACCAAGACTACCATAAAGAGAAAGCCAAATTGCAAAAGCCAATTCAGATGATTGTAGGTTCTGGTCAGCCCAATTACTCTTAGCAACAAATTAACAGAAAAATAAGGTTATTAAAGACATAACTGTTCATCTACATCTGTAAGAAGACCTCTTGTTTTATGTAGCATATTACGCAATAGCTGGACCTGTCCTAAAATTAATTTGTAATGGAAGCTGAGAACTTGGCAAAGGTTTTTTAGTTGTTAGTTTCTGAAAGAAAAATAAATTAAGCCCAAAGTTAACAGAACAAAGAAAATAATAAAGAGTGGAAATAAACAAAACAGATCAGAAACACAATATAAAAGATCAACAAAAATAAGAGCTGGTATTTTGAAAAGGTAAATGATGCTAACAAACCTTTAGCTAGGCTAACTAAGAAAGAAAGAGAGAAGAGTCTAATAAAACAGAATGAAGAAAAGGCATTATAACTGATACACAAAAATTGATTCATAGGTTCATAAGAGACTGCTGTGAACAATTATATGCCAATAGATTGGATAATCTAGAAGAAATGGATGATTTCCTGGAAACAAACTACCAAAACTTAATCATGAGGAAGTAGAAAATCTGAACAGACCCATAATTAGAAAGGAGATTGAATCAGTTACTAAAACCTCCCAGTACAGAAAAGCCCAGGACCAGATGACTTCACTGGAGAATTCTACCAAACATTTAAAGAAGAATTAATACTGATCCTTCTCAAACTCTTGCAAAAATTGAAGAACAGGGAACAATCCCAAACTCATTTCATGAGATCAGCATTACTTTAATATCAAATTCAGATAAGAACACTATAAGAAAAAACTACAGGCCAATATCCCTGATAAATGCAGATGCAAAGATTCTTAACAAAATATTGGCAAATCAAATTTAAAAGCACATGTAATGGTTCATAGAACATGACCAAGTGAGATATTTACCTGGGATATAAAGATGTTTCAAAATACAGAGGGTGCCAAAAAAAATGTATACACATTTTAAGAAAGGAAAAAACTGTTAAAATTGTAGTACTCAATATATACCGATAACAAAAGATGAATACAAGCCATGTGTACAAAACAAAAGATGAATACAAGCCATGTGTACATTTTTTGGCACCTCCAGTAGATAAATCAATAAATTTGATACACACATTAACGGACTAAAAATCATATTATCATCTCAATAGATGCAGAAAAACCTTCAACAAAATATAATGAATGTCCTTTCATGATAGAAACCCTCAATGAATTGGGTATAGAAGAAACATACTTCAACATAACAAAGGCCATTATGACAAACCCAGAGATAACATTATATTCAAAGGTGAGAGACTGAAAGCTTTTCCTTAAGTATGAGGAACAAGACAAGGGTGTCCACTCTCACCACTCTTATTCAGCATATACTGAAAGTCCAAGCTAAAGCAGTCGATGAAGAAAATAAAAAGCATTCAAATCAAAAAAGAAGTAAAATTGTCTCTGTTTGCAGATGATATGATCTTATATATAGAAAACCCTAAAGATTCAACCAAAACTTTTAACTAATCAACAAATTCAGCAGAGTTGCAGGACATAAACTTCTATATATGAAAGTCAGTTGCATTTCTATACATCACAATTAAATACCCTAAAAAAACCCTGAGGAATACTATCCCATTCACAACAACATCAAAACAACAAAACACTTAGGAATAAATTTAACAAGGAGGTGAAAGGTCTGTACAATGAAAACTACAAGGCTTTGATGAAAGAAATTGAAGAAAGAAAAAAATGAAAAAATATTCCATGTTCATGAATCACAAAAAGTGATATTGTAAAAATATACATACTACTCAAAGTTATCTATAGAGTCGATGTGATCCCTACCAAAATTACAATGGCATTTTCCACATTTTTCACAGAAATAGAAAAACATCCTAAAATTCACATGGAACGACACTGATTCCCCAAACAGCCAAAGCAATCCTGAGAAAGAATGAAGTTGGAGGCATCACACTTCCTGATTTCAAACTTTACTACAAGTAATCAAAATAATATGTGTGCACTGGCATAAAAGCTGACAACACACAAACCAATGGAGCAGAATAGAGAGCCCAGAAATAAACCCCCACATACATGGTCAACTAATATTTGACAAGGGAGCCAAGAAAACTCAGTATTTATCAGGGTGCTGCTAGTGTGTTTATTGGAGAGCGATCCTTCAAATCAATAAGTAATTGTTAATTTCTATAATTCATCATCATAGACATTGAGTGAGAATTTTCCACTGTGACTCATACATGTCCTTTTGTCCCTCCCCTCCTCCCACAGCTGTTCTTCCCCACCTTTATTTGCACATGATATTGATCTCTAACTTTGTAATACAACTTTCTCACCATTTTCTATCAGTAAAATCCAAATTGCTCAATGGTTGCTAATCCACAAGAAAAATTCCTTCCTTTTGAGGGAACCATCTTTTGACCAATGGTTGCTGGGGAAACAATTAAAAAGAAAACCTTTTCCCAACCCATAAAACCTCTCCACAAAGATAATAAAGAAATACAAGTTTTATTATTGAATGAAATTAAACCAGAATGTGATACATGTATGTACTAGAAGCAATTTGCTAAGAGATTGCAAAGAGAGAATGAAATCTCATCCTTTTATATAGACAACCTGATACATCCTATTGCATACATATTCTAAAGATAATAAATAAGTTAACTTAAATAAGTATAAGTTTACTGTATAAAATGCACATTCTAAGGTCCTCTAGGTTCGCAGGAGGATCAATTATTTTTGTTATGTGGAAAATGTTCACACTCTAATGGAGAGAGAGGTGTGCACAAGGTAGCATAAAAAGAGCAAGTAGTAAACTTGGGCTGTAGGCAAAAGGTAAGGAAGAAGTGCTGCTTACATTCATTGGGCAAACAATATTTGAGTTCATCAGGTGTAGGAGTCTGAGAAAGCATTTCTAGGCAAAGACATGAAATAACAGTAGTCCTGATGCATAAGTTCAAGTAGCATCATCAAATAGACCAGACTGGATCAGAAGGCCGGGTGGGGAGGGGTGAGCAGTGAGGCTGGAAAGCAAACTTAGGTCTGATCATGAAGGGCCTTGGGTGCCTACTAAGGTGTTTAGTATTATCCTGAAGTCAATGGGGTTTTTACTGAAGACTTTTTAAGCAGGGGGAGAGACCTAAACAGATTTATATTTGAAAAAGTTTTGCTTTAATATTCCACAAATTGTGAGTCACTATAAATTATTTTGGAGTTGTTTTTTCTCAGTTCATAAGTGCAATTCTCCACATAGAAAAAGAGATAAGAAATTTGTGTTCATATGTGTGTACATGTGAAACTAAGCAGGAGCTGTAGTTATAAACATTGTTTTTATATTAAACACAAAATTTACTTTGGTTAGAGCTAAGCTTTTTGGGTTATCAACAGAAGGGTGGATCACAGAGATTTTTTTTAGTTCGATTACTATGTGAAAAACAAAAAGTACAGGGTACAAATATCAGATATTTGGTTTGGAAGACTAGGTAACATGAGCTTATGAGTAAAGTATTTGAATTGTTGGGGCTAGGTTTTGGACAATTCATTAATAGATGACTGTCACCTTATTTTCCGGAATTCTGTAGGAATCTCTAGTAAAGTCTTCTCTTTACTATTGGACTAAGTTACTAAATTACTAACTATTGTTAACACAGCAGGTTGAAAGTTTGTAGCCACGAAAAAGCTAATGAACATCTAATATGAGATATCATACTTGAAAATTCTATATAATCTCTTCAGACCACAATTCAATTTTACTAAAAACCCGAATAAACTAGAGTGTTTAATACATTCTGTTCCTACAAGTGGTTAATCTTTTCAGTGTTTTTCATGAAGTGAATCGATGTAATCTTATTCATGGTTATAGAACATACTGCAAGAAGCTGTTAACAATGATGACATTCAAGTAAGAAATAGGTTGCATGTGATTATTCGATCTGTTCACATTTCATAGAAATTCTAGATTAGCTAGAGAAAAAGATTAGCCAAGAGGAAACTGTGAAATTATTTAATTCAAAGGGGTTTAAAACCTATTTATAATGGTGTGATGGGGGGCTCGGAGATGTTATTTATAGAGACCAAAATCCAATGGGTGAAAAAACGGGCTCAAAAGTGACACAGACACAGAAGGAAATTCACTCATACTGATATGTTATTATGTTTGAGATTTATATTGTTACTTCCTGATATAGTATGCTAAATTTGAGCTAATATATCATTAAGAATGTAGGTTCAGTTAGGTAAAGTGAATTATAATAGTATGGAAAAGAATTAATGGTGCACTAGAAAAGAACAGGATTATATCATAATTCACTTTTTCTTACTGGTTTCTGTTGATGAGAAAGCATATTGAATGAAAGATCTTAGCCATTTGTGTTCTCTTAAGAGGCAACTGTTTCTTTAATCTATCTCCAGTAATAATTTGGATAATATTTGAATAAATCTTTAGTGTTTAAAATATTGGAAAATATGAAGATATTATGTTTATATAGATGGCACATCTCATTTGGGTAGTCATCATTGTGATTTTGATAATAAATTCATGCTCTTATTGACATATTAGTGGTGTTGCCTACCACATTTTAGTGTGCAATGGAGTAAACTGAGAAGTCTCATGAAGCCTGTATGTGAGGTTACATAAACAGTCTCAGTGTCTACAACACACTATTGTGCCAAATTACTGATCCATTCAGCTCTTGTGGCCTGGGAGGGTTTGGGACAACTGAAAGATTAATGGAAAAAATCAGAAAAATCTCAGTTTGCGTCTTGATTTGCCTAAATTTGTGAAGCCTCAGTTTTCTCATCTGCAAATGGTGTACAAACATTTCATTGACTTCAGAGTTCATTTTGAAATGGAGATAATGTAGGAAAAACTTTCTAAAAGAGCACAGAATTAGATACGTGTGAATGCAGGCAGCCTAATGCTTTCCAGGTCCAGTAACCCCTCAGAGTAAAATAGCAGTTGAGGGAGTCACAGATGAAGGAATACGCACTTAGGTTATTAGAATCAGTGTAGTAGCACAGAAAGGTGAGGAGTTTGCAATGGAACAGACTTGGATTTAGATCTTGGCTCTGTGAGCAAAACATCCCATTTGAACTGTCATAATACTTTCTGAACACTGAAAAAAAAACAGGTAATTAAAATATACTTTGTAGTGTTATTTATAATGTTTGAAATTATCTATGTACTATCTGCCACCTAGCTATGTGTGTACGCATACACAATGCCTTCTTCCGGTGTGAGATGGAGATACTGATACCTACACGACAGGATTACTGTGATAGTAAAAATTAAAAATGATAAATGGAATAATTAAATACCCATATCACCTGTTCTTGGCTTTCCCAGCCTATGGGCTACAATGACCAGCATGAAGGCCAGACTTTTTCAACCATAGCCCACTGATATTTGGGGATGGATAATTCTTTGTTGTGGAGGATTTCCTGTGCATTGTAGTATGTACAATGTCTCCAGACATCACCAAATGTCATCTAGTGCCCAAATTGCCTTCTGTTGAGAACTACTGTTTTAGGCTTTTCCAGGACAAGCAATCATTCCCAAATGGGAGATAGTTAACAGTCACTTTCTACCAGCCTTAAGGAGTTGCAAAGGAGGGAGATCTCAAAAGAGGATCCAAAGATGACACTCCAAAGAGATGCAAGTTATCCCCTGCCAGAAAAAGGCAAAATGTATGTGCTATGGAGAAGCAGAGTTTGTTTCTCTGTTAGTCAAATATCTAACCTGGCATCATTAACAAATAATGTCCTTATACTTCCTCTATTCCTATCGCTGCTTTGTTTCAAGGTAGAATACAATAGCGATTACTTGAACTCTCTTTAGTGACCCGTGTATGACTGATACTGGACTCTACCACTATTGTTACCATATTATTATCATCATGACCGTTTTAGTTATATTGGGTAAGTTGAATGAATGTTTTGATTAACTAATTAATTGATCCTTGAAATTACTGCTTTTAAGATTACCATACGTGTAAGACTGAGAACAAATTACAATAACCTTAGATTATATGGAGCTGAAGTAAGATATACATTGTGATGCATTTTGCTATTTTGGAATAGAATAGTACTATCTACCAGGAAGTGGGTTTAGTTCTCTTTGCTGTCTACTTCTAGAATTTGATGCAGATTGTGCAGCAACAAGAAAATTGGCAATCAATCTCCTACTGTGCAGTACTGGTTTCTAAAGCAGAATCGGGGCCATTCCCTCCCTCGGTCCCATTAGTACATTCTTACATCCTTGGAGGCTGCATCTACTAGGAAACAATTGAGCAGGAAGTAGAAGATGATGCACAGTGGGATACGGGATGCTGATATATGATTTGCTTATATTAAGCACTGTAGAGGATAGGCGAGGATAAAAGTTGTGTGCGTGTGGCACATGCTTGAAGATGTGCTCTTTCATGTACTAAACCTATATAAAGAAGAAATACAGACTATTGGACTGAAACAATTCATTTCTGTTTCTGATAGAGAATCAAGGAGTGAGGGCAGAGATATGCCTTTGTGCAGCAAGATCATACCAGATGAATTCCTATGGGTCAAGACAAGTGAGTAATGCATTTCTTTCTATATCTGTTTACTTTAAGCTTGACAGTGGTCATTTTTTAATAGCCTAATAACCGAGGAGCAAAATAAAAGGTAATCTGTATTCTCTTTCTACGGACAATCCTGAGCCAGGTTATTTTTTGCTTATTAAAAAGAAACAATATGGTGATGTCATCGAGATGAGAGAATAGCTGTTTTTTTACTTCAATCCCACTCATAGAAAAACTAACTAGCAACTATTCATATACAAGAAAACTTTGTGAAAATCCCAGGGTTTAGGCAGAAGTACCCCTTGAATCATAGAGACTGAGAAAGACCACATTAGGAGGGTAGAAGAATAGTTTCACTTTGATTTCATTGCACCTCCCCCCAGCTGGCACAACACCACATAGAAAGGACCCCGCGCAGCGCTTTCTCCAGTGGGTAAAAGAAAGCCCAAGGTAGATATCCTGCTTCACAGCACTGTGGGATGCTTCCTAGGAAGACCACTTGGGTCTTGCCTCAGGGGAATCACTGCGATAATTGGTGTGCTTGGAACACCAGGGATCAGACAGAGATGGGAAAGGATATGGCTTACAGAAACCAGTGTGTGGATATTGGAAGACCATGTTCTGCTCTAGGTGGTGCCCGAGCACAGAGCCCAGCTGATGGCCTCATCTGGCCAAGGAACTTGGTTGGCATTTCTACCTTGTTTGGGTCCCCAGTCAATGACCCTATCAGCTGTGGAGCCCATTCTATAGCCCTACATGGACAAGAAAGCAAGTCACAGCCTTGTCTAACTTCTGAGCATAGCTTCTCATCCCTCCTCACCAGGAAGTCTGGGCATAGATGCCACGCAGCTACAGAATACATTCTATGTTGTGCCCAGGCAGGGAAGCAAGTCAGCACACCCACCCAACTTCTGAAAATAACTTCCCACCTAGTCTGACCAGGAAGTCCAAACAGTGAGCCCAGGCAACCTTGGAGCCAAGCCTAGGGTACTGCCTGGCCTTAGCGCCCAGCTCACAGCCCCATCCAACAGCAGATCTGAACTATGGCCTTGCCCATTTGCTGAGCACAGCCTGTGGATCTTCTAGACCAGACAGCCTGGATAGCAACCCCACTCAACCACAGACCATTGTTTCTAACCCCACCTAGATGCAGGGTACAGCTAGAGGCCCCCACCTGACAAGGGAACCTGGCCAGTGGCCTTGCCCAATAGAATAGCAGAGTTAATGCCTGCCAGATGGTAGAATTCAATCTTCAGCTTTACCCAACTTCAGGGCACAGCCTGAGGCCCTGTTGGATCATGTTGCCTTCTCTACAGCCCTACCTGATTGCAGACTATCCACCTGGGGAGCATAGCCTGAGGCCCCATCTGATCAGGAGCAATTGAGGACCTCAACTTGCAGCACTAATTGCTGACTCCAACCAGTGGCACTGTTCTGCCAGGGAACACAGCCTATGTGCCTGTCCATTCAGAAGTGATTGTGGAGCACAGCTATTGGCCCAACTTAATATAAGATGCTGTAACTATAAAATATATTAGGTATCCTTGTGGTAAGGACAAACGAAAGATATGTAATATATATACAAAGGACTGAGATAAAGGAATTAAAACAAAATACCACAAAAAGTCATCATTTCACAAATGAAGACAGCAAGAGAGGAAGGGGGGAAAAGGAAATACCATACAGAAAACAATTAACAAAATGTCAGTAGTAAGTTCATATCATGTTTCCCCCAAAATAAGACCCAGATGGACAATCAGTTCTAATGCGTCTTTTGGAGCAAAAATAAATATAAGACCCAGTCTTATTTTACTATAAGACCGGGTCTTTAATATAATATAATATAATATAATATAATATAATATAATATAATATAATATAATATAATATAATACAATACAATATAATACTGGGTCTTATATTAATTTTTGCTCCAAAAGATGTATTAGAGCTGATTGTCCATCTAGGTCTTATTTTCAGGGAAGCAGGGTATCTATCAATAATTACTTTAAGTGTAAATGGATTAAATTCTCCAATCAAAAGACATGGCATGGCTGAATGGATTTTAAAAAATAGTGATATGCTGCTTATAAGAGATTCAATTTAGACTTAAAGATACACATAGACTGAAAGTGCAGGCATGGAAAAAGATTCCCCTAGAGAAAGCTAACTAGAAAAGACCAGGGATAGCTATACTATACCAGACAAAGTAGACTTTAAGTTATAAATGGTCACAGGATACAAAAAGGTTACAATATAATTATACAGGGGATAATTCACCAAGAAAATATAACAATTGTAAATATGTATGCACCCACTATCTGGTCACCTAAATATATAAAGCAAATAGTAACAGAACAAAATGGAGAAATAAAAGCAACTAGTAAGAAACTTTAATACCCCACGCTCAACCATGGATAGATAGATCATCCAGACAGAATATCAACATGGAAATAGCTGAACTGAACAACACCATACACAAAATGCACCCAACAGACATTTGCAGAACATTTCTACCCACAGCAGCAAAATATACATTATTTTCAAGTGCACTTGGAACATTCTCCAGGATAGATCATATGTTCAGGCACAAAACAAGGTGCAACAAATTGGAAAATATATAAATTATATCAAGTAACTATTAATATGAACACGATGGTATAAAAATCAAAATCAGTAACTGGAGGAGAACTGGAAAATTCACAAGTATGTGAAAATTAAACAATGCATTACTGAACAACCAATGTTTCAAAGAAAAAAGAAAAAAGAAAATAAATATCCTCAAACATAAATGAAAATACAACATGTCAAAACTTATGGGGGAGAAAAAACAACTTACAGCAAGCAGCAAAAGTAGTTCAAAATGGGAAGTTTATAGCTATAAAACCTACATTAAGGAAAAAGATCTGAAACCACCAAACATTGCACCTGAAGGGACTAGAAAAATAACAGCAAATTAAGCCCTAAGTTAATAAGAAGAAATAAAGATCACAGTGGATAAATTAGAAACTAAGATAACAAAGAAAAGATCAATGAAACTAAAATCTCATTTAACAACAACAACAACAACAACAAAAACATTATAAACAAAATAGAAAAATCCTTTAGCTAGATTCACAGAAAAAGAAAGAAGACTCAAATAAAATCAGAATTGAAAGACTAGACATTACAACTGATGCCACAGAAATGCAAAGACTCATTAAAAACAGTGAAAAACTATATGTGAACAAAGATGACAATCTAGAAAAATGGATAAATTCCTAGAAACATACAACCTACCAAAATTGATTCATGAATAAATGGAAAATCTGAATAGATCAATAAGTAGTAAGGGGACTGAATCAGTAAAATCAAAATCTCCCAACAGATGACCTCCCATCAAGATGGTGGACAAGGTAAACACTGTGGTCACCTCTTCCTATGACCATTTCAAAATTAAACTAAATGATACAACCATCATTGAGAACCACTGGAAATCTGGCTGAATAGAAGTCTTATAACTAAAGATATAAAGAAGCCATGTCGAGACTAGTAGGAGCTGTGGAGATGTGGAATGGATATGTCCCACACCCACAGTGTGGCAATTAAGATTTGAGAGGGATAGCTCAGCTACAGAGGTACCCCTACTGAGAAGCAAGGGGTCCCAGCCTCACACTGGGATCCCCAGCCCAGGGCTCCATTGCCAGGAATCCCCATAACAACAGGCTCTGAAACCAGTGGGGATTGCATCCAAGTGAGATAGTGAGATGAATGAGATGGAGGGCTGTTGGAGTCCCAGGTGCTGCAGATTTTAAAGGGCCCCCACATAGACTCACACACTCACAAACTCACTCACTCTGGGCTCCAGTGCAGAGGCAGCACTTAAAAATGCACCAGAAACATATAGGGAGGAACTAACTGGACAGATGGAAGGGCAGGGGTTGAAAGAGATCTCTCCAGGGAGGAAAGCGCTGGAGGTGCTATCGTTCCTTTGTTGAGCCCTCCCCCCATCCATGCAGCTAGCCAGGTGGGTGCCAAATTTGAGCTCTCCATTAACCTGCCAAACAATTCATCCTGCCTGGGTGATTCCATAAGACCCCCTCACCACTCAAATCACTCATTCAGCAGAATCTCTTCCGTGGCTCCTACACCAGCAGCCTTCTTATCTTGTACTGTGGACTTTCCTAAAATATTTCAAAGATCCACAAACCCCAAATTAGCAGCAACTACCCGTGGTGTTCTCTGTACCTCTTGCTAAGCTACCCCAAGCCTCGTTCAAGTGTCAACTAGTCTCAACTTGCATTGTAACTCCCATCAGGTAGCCCCAAGCCTAGCATAAGCAGCAGCCCGTCTTGGTTTGAAATGTAGCTGCAACTAAGCAGCCACAAAACTGGCACAAGTGGCAGCTGGCCTTGGCTCACATCGTGGTGACCAACAAAGGGCACAGCTAACACTAGTGGCAGCCAGCCTCAGTTCACAGAATAGACTCTCCTAAGCACCTCTAAGCCTGGCACACATTGCAACCAATGGCAGATCACTTTGTAGCTTCTACCAGACAGACTCAAGCTGGGCACAAGAAGTGGCTGACATTGACCTACACAGTATCCCCTCCCAAGAGGCCCCAGTAACAACACGCCTGGTGTCTGGCTTCAGAAAACACCAGAGTTCCACAAACACATCTGAAGGGTGGACTTGGCTGGCACTAGAGTCTTGCTAAAGCAACTCCTTCTCTGTGGGGTTAGCCCCTGCACAACAGCTGACCTGCTATACACATAACCAACCCTCACATCAAGTCAGCATGAGGGTAAATCCCACCCAGATGTGCCTACAACAATCAAAGCTCAACTACAACAGGAGGGCACACACTAGCCAGACAAGGGTCACACGTGGAGCACCCAGCTAAGGTGACCAGGGAGACTGTAGCACTGAGCCTCACAGGACACCAACTACATAAGGCCACTCTGTCAAGAACAGAAGACATAGCAGATATACCTAATACATAGAAAAAACACAGGGAGTCAGTCTAAATGAGGACACAAAGAAACATGCCCCACTCAAATGACAAAAAACAGGACAAAACTCCAGAAAAAGAACTAAAGGAATAGAGACAAGTAATCTACTAAGAGGCAGAGTTTAAAACACTGGATATGTAAGGGGGTAGATGAGGGTAAAGGGGATCAAATATGTGGTGATGGAAGGAGAACTGACTCTGGGTAGTGAACACACAATGTGATTTATAGATGATGTAATACAGAATTTTACACCTGAAATCTATGTAACTTTACTAACAATTGTCACCCCAATAAACTTTAATTTAAAAAAACACAAAACAAACAAACAAAAAAATCACTGGATATAAGGATGCTCAATGAACTTAGGGGAAGAACAAATGAACTCAGTGAGAACTTCAACAAAGAAATAGGAAACATTAAAAACAAACAACAACAACAACAAAAGGAAAACATGGAAACAAACCAGTCATGAATAGGAAGAATTAACATTGCTAAAATAGCCAAACCGCCCTATACAATGGGGTAAAGACAGTCTCTTCAATAAGTGATGCTGGGAAAACTGGCAAGATACATGCAACATGAAACTAGACCACTTTCTTATACCATATACAAAATAAACTCAAAATAGGGCAAAGATTTAAATGTAAGACCTAAAACTATAAATCTCCTAGAAGAAAACATAGGTAGTAAACTTTTTGACATTATTCTTAGCAACATCTTTTTGGATATGCCTCCTTGGGTAAAGGAAACAAGAGAAATAAGCCAATGGGACTACATCAAACTAAAAAGTTTCTGCACAGCAAAGGAACCTATCAACAAATGGAAAGACAACCTACTGAATGGGAGAATATATTCACCATGATATATTCGATAAAGGGTTAATATCCAAAATATATATGAAACTCATACAACTTAACACCAGAAAAACAATCTGATTAAAAAATGAGTAGAGGACCTGAGTTGATATTTCTTATAAGAAAACATACAAATGACCAATCGACATATGAAAAAATGCTCAACATTACTAATCATCAGGGAAATGAAAATTAAAACCACAACGAGATATCACCTCACCCCTGTCAGAATGGCTCTCATCAGGAAAACAATAAACAAGCATTGGCAAGGATGTGGAGAAAAGAGAACTCTTGTGCACTATTGGTGGGATTGTAAATTGTTGCAGCTACTATGAAAAACAGTATTGAGGTGCTACAAAAAATTAAAAATGAAACTACCATATGACCCAGCAATTCCACTTCTGGGCATTTATCTGAAGAAATGCAAAACATTAATTTGAAAAGATATATGCACACCTATGTTCACTGAAGCATTATTTACAATAGCCGCAATATGGAAACAACCTAAGTGTCCACTGATAAACAAATGGATAAAGAAGCCGTGGTACGTATATACAATTGAATATTACTGTTGCAAATTGAGTGGTATTTGCAACAATATGGATGGATCTAGAGGGTATTATGATAAGTAAAATAAGTCAGACAAAGAAAGACAACTACCATATGATTTCACTTTTGTGTGGAATCTAAAAAACAAGCAAACAAAACTAAAATAAACTTAGATACAGACAGCAAACTGATGGTTGCCAGATGGGAGGGGGTTTGGGGATGGGTAAAAAATGTGAAGGGATTAAGAAGTACAAATTGGCTGTTACAAAACAGTTATAGGGATGTAAGGTACAACAGTGGGAATATAGTCAATAATATTGTAATAAATATATGATGTCAGGTGAGTACTAGACTTACTGTGGTCACTTTGTAAGTTATGTAAATATCTAAAAAGTATATTGTACATTTGAAACTAATATGTATGTCAACTCTAACTGAAAAGTTTAAAAAGTATATATTAAAAAACTCTCTCAACAAAGTAAAGCTCAGGAACAAATTGTTTCAAATGGTTACCAAACATTTAAATAACTAAAATCAATCCTCAAAATCTTCAAAAAACTGAAGAGGAGGGAGAACCCCCAAACTCATTTTTCCAGGCCATCATTATCCTGATACCAAAGCCTGGTAAGTACACCACATGAAAAAAGAACTAGAGACCGATATCCCTGATAAATACAAGTGTAAAACTTATCAACAAACTTCTATCAAACTAAACTCAACATCTCATTAAAAAGATCAAAATGTGGGATTTATTCCTGGGATGCAAGGATGTTTCAATATGTGTATTATACATTAATAGAAAGATAAAAATCATACTGTCTTCTTAATAGATGCAGAAAACGTCATTTGACACAATATAACAACCCTTCATGATAAAAAGCCTCAAAAAATTGTGTGTAGAAAGAACATACCTCAACATCACAAAAGTCACATACAACAAACCCACAGGTAACATCATACTCAACAATGAAAGACTGAAAGCTTTTCCTCTAATATCAGAACAAGACAAGGGTGCCCATTCTCACCAATCTTATTCAATATAATACTAAAATTCCTAGCTAGAGCAATAAGGACAAAGAAAAAACATTCAAATCAGAAAAGAAGTAAAAAAAAAAAATGCCCGTTTGTAGACGATATCTTATATACAGAAAACCTAAGGACTCCACCAAAAAATTGTTAGAATAAAACATATATATATATTTACACTGCAGGATATAAAATCAACTGTAATGTAAGTACCTGACATTAAGCTTTTGATTGTTGAAACATCCATTTCAAAAAACATCCATCTTAAATAAATATGCTGCCAGGTGTACGGCACAGTTACTAGGAAACAATCAGATAAGGAATGAGGTAACCTCCACCCATGAAGGTCCATCTTTCAGAAAACTGTGGATAACCTAAATAAATGACCAGTTGTGTGACCCCTCTTCTCCTTTCTTGCACACTAACTCTCGCTCTTATTCTTTAAATTAGCCAATAAAGAATTTACCTATAACAGCCTAGACACCCCCATCCTCAGACCCTTATAAAGGCAGAGCCCCAGGTCCATGCTCTCTTTCTACCCGTGGCCTTGCTGTGTGGCCCTCAGGCAGGCTGCAGAACCTCCAGAACCAGGAAATAATAAATCTTGTTTCTCAAAATTCCCCGAGGGTTTTGCTGAAGTATGTCCTGCTTCTATAACAAGACTCACAATGACTGGCCCAGCGACAATACTGGCCCTGGTGAGGGAAATGCCTGCTAGGGTTTGCTGTCAGTAATGCAGACCCAGGCCAGTGCCTCAGGCATTCCTAGCCAACTAGCCATAGGCTGAGACCCATACAACAAGTTGCTTAGCTGGCAGGACTGCATGATCACACTTGCAATTAACCAAGGGTGATGCCTTTTAGCTGCGACTGGCTTACTAATTGGCGAACCCAGCTTTGTAACAGCATTTGGAAAGGCAGTGCTACCTCTCGGAGGCGCACTGTGCTGCTATGTGCTGTGCATATTGCTCTTGTCATGTGTGTCCTGTGGTATCCATCCCAAAGTGTCACTGCTGCTATAATAATTCAACTGTCTCCCCAAAGTGGCATGACCAAGGCCATATGGTCTAATGAGACAGTTAGACCAATAGTTACAGAGACCTTAATTGACTTTATCTATATGCAAAGGTCATCCATGCCTCTCTAAGGAGAGCTAACTAAGGTGGATTAGATCGCAAGGCTGTTATCACTGCCCAAGGTGAGCCTTTGGGCTAAAGGCATAAGGAAAAAATATTCTTATAGGCAACGCGACCACTGAGTCAGTGAGTTGTGCTGGAACCTATCCTAATCCTACCGTGTTTCCCCCAAAATAAGAATGGGTCTTATATTAATTTTTGCTCCAAAAGAGGAATTAGGGCTTATGTTCAGAGGATGTCATCCTGAAAAATCATGCTAGGGCTTGTTTTCCGGTTAGGTCTTATTTTCGGGGAAACACAGTATGTGGCTGCCTCACTCACTGCTGTCACTTTTCATCCCCCTGCCTGACTGGATATCGTGGGTTCCATCCCTGGCACAATGTTGCTTAAAAACTAATAGAAAACAGAAATGTCCTGAATGTCCTGTGCCAGTGCCTCCTAAAATCCCAAGCAGGTTCACTAGCTCCTTGATTAAATGCACAAATCTCATGGAAACTTTTTGGGTGTCGCTCAGGGCCTTAGCATGCCAACATGCCAAGGCTCTGGTGTCACACTCCAGGGGCCTAGGGATTTGTTCCCAAACCCTGTGTGTATCACACCAGAGGAGGCGGACCTAGATCCTGGGAAGGTCCACTGGGACATCCTGGAAGGGAGGTGAATGCATATGAAGAGAGCTCACAGGGGCATCATCAACAACCTTTCCCTGTAACACGTAAGAGCGAGGTGACAAGAGAAAATCAGGAAGTAGACTCTGAGATCAGAAATTATACCTTACCTGAAATTCAAATCTTCCTTAAAGATTTTGTGCAGTAGGAAGGAGAGAAGGAAGCTGATTGACTGTTGCAGATTTTTTGACTGGACTCTTAGCTGCCAAAATGGACCAACTAGCAGGTATCTGTAAAGACCCTGAAATCCATAATGTTCTTAATCCCTCTGGGCTATCTGCTTGTTTCCTCTGAGAGACCACAGATCTTGTGCCCCCCTCAGATTTCACCTGAATCAGGCATAACAAAGAGACTCACGTCACAAGGCACCCTTGCCACCAGGGGAAAAACTGACTGGGCCTCCAGTGAGAATGAAGAAAGAGAAGGAGGGAAAGGCCCCTAGAGACACCAATATTCATACGAGGGCCCTCCCTCTCCTCACATGGGTATTTATCACCCGGCACAGTGCACATCCTTACATCATGGCAATTGCTGCTAAGGCTCATGGTGAATGAAAAACATTAGATGAAGACCATTCCCTGCTCTGCAAAATTGGCATGGTCCAATGGGTTTATCATTTCTATGACCAGAATGACCCAAATGATCCCCTCTTCATTTCTAACCCTGGATAGGCCACATTTGACCCTGAGTCCAGAGATTTTTTTTACAAAGTGCTCTCTCTAATTATAGGGTAGCACTACTATGTTTTACTGGAACTGTCAAAACCATTCAAAAGGCACTGGAGGGTGCTGACATGATTATTAGCCATGGAGGAGCTTCCCACATGATGCCCAGGTATGCCAGACTTAGGTTCCCTCTGTCCAGGATCTGGGACCACACATACTAGGCCTTTTCATGTTCTGGAGGCAACACATCTCTCATCTCTCACTAACTCTTTGCTCTGTATATGCAATCACATGCAACTGGGGTGAGACACAGCAATATACATTAGAAGCTGCCAATAGGCAGTCCAACAAGCCTCACCTTTCATCTCACCTGGCTCCATATTTAGAGTTGCGTCCTTGGCCACACCTGACTATGCCTCTTGGAGTCTCTGGACAAAACATGAGCCAACCTGGCTTCCTGTAGTGTTTTGGACTAAGCGTCTACCGTCAGTGGCACCCCAACATGCTCCGCTGAGTGCCAACTTTTGGCATCCCTTTGAGCCCTAACCGGCCCCCACCCTGCACTACTCTGTACCTAACTTCTTATAATGCAATGGGTTAGAGGTGCCTACCAGCAGATTTATCTACAGAAATCAGTTGCATTTCTATATAACAATGAAATATCTGAAAAAGAACTAAAAAGTACTATCCTATTCACAATAGAATCAAAAACAATGAAATACTTAGAAAAAATTTAACCAAGAAGGTAAAAAAGATTTATACACTGAAAACTACAAGACTTTGATGAAAGAAATTGAAAAAGACACAAACAAATGGAAAAATATTCCGCGTTCAAGCAGCAGCAGAATTAATATTGTTAAAATGTTTATGCTACCCAAAGCTATCTATAGATTCCATGGAATCATTATCAAAATTCCAATGTCATTTTTCACAGACATGGAAAAAACAATCCTTAAAATGTATATAAAGCTACAAAAACCCTTGAATAGTCAAAGCAACGCTGAGAAAGAACAAAGCTGGAGGCATCACACTTGCTGTTTTGGATTACTTATACAAAGCTATAAGTAATCAAAATTGTGTGGTACTGGCATAGAAATAGGCGCATACACGAATGGGACAGAATCAAGAGTTCAGAAATAAAGCCCCACATACATGATCAACTAATATTGGACAAGGAAGTAAAAAACACTCAATGGGGAAAGGACAGGCTCCTCAATAAATGGTGCTGGGAAGATTGGATAACCAACCACAACACAGAAAAATGAAATTAGACCTCTATTTTACACTACTCACAAAAATTAACCTGAAATGAATTAAAGACTTAAAGTTAAGACCCAAAACAACAAAACTTCTAGAATAAAGCAGAAAAAAGCCTCCTTGACATTGGGCTTGGCAATTCTTTTGAATACGACATCGCAAGCACAAGTAGCAAAAGTCAACAAGTGGGACGACACCAAAGTAGAAAGCTTCTGCACAGCAAAATAAATAAAAAAATTGAAAGGTAACCTAATGAATAGAAAAAGATGATTTGCCAACCGTATATCAGATAAAGGGTAAATATTCAAAATATATAAAGAATTCATATACCTCAAACAAAACAACATGACTAGAAAATGGGCAGAGGAACTGAAAACACATTTTTCTAAAGATAATATCCAAATAGCCAACAAACACATGAAAAGGTGTTGGATATCACTAATCATAGGGAAATGCAAATCAAAACCACAATCAGATACAACTTCACAGCTGTTGGAATGGCTATCATCAAAAAGACAAGGGCCAACAAGTGCTGGCAAAGATGCAGAGAAATGGGAACCTTTGTACACTGTTGCTAGGAAGGGAAATTGGTGCAGCCATGAGGAAAAACAGTATAGCGGTTCCTCAAAAAAATTAAAAATAGAACTACCTTATGACCCAGCAATCCTACTTCTGGGTATATATCCTAAAGAAATGAAAACAGGATATCAAAGATACATGTGCATTCCCATGTTCACTGCAGCATTATTTACAACAGCCAAGACATGGAGGGAACCTCAGTATCCATCAGTGGATTAATAGATAAAAATTATTATTAGAGGATAAAAAGTGGTATATATTTAAAATGGGATCTAAATGCAGGAAATCCTGCCATTTGCAACAACATGAATGGATCATGGGGACATTATGTTAAGTGAATTAAGTCAGAGAAAGACAAATACTATATGATCTAACTTATATGTAGAATCTGAAAAAATAACTCACTGAAACAGAACGAACAGGTTGATGGCTGTCAGAGGCAAAGGCTAGTTCTGGGGATGTAATGTACAGCATAATGACTATAATTAACAATATTATTATATATTTCCAAGTTGAAAGAGAATGGATCTTAAAAGTTCTCATCACAAGAAAACAATTATAATTATGTGAGGAGATGTATGTCAAGCAAACTTATTGTGGTAATCATTTTATAATATATACCTACATCACACCATTATGTTGTACAACTTAACTATATGTCAATTATATCTCAATAAAACCGGAAAAGTTTAAAATAAAAAGAAATGCAGTGTGACAATCATTTGAAAAGTATTACATAGCCATTAAAATAATTTCTATGAAGTGTTTAATTACATAGCAATGATATAAATAAAAATGTAGGCTACATTAAAATATTAATCATATACACATACATGAACACACTAATGAATCCATAGAATAATGTAAACTAGTTTCTAAGATCTTAGAGATAGTTCTATCCAGGTGTTGATACAATGGCCATTTATATATTTTTTGATCTCTTATGATTGTCCAATATTTTAAAAAAATATATACACGTGATATTTAAAACCAGAATTTCTTTTTAGAGGGAATTAATACCTCCTTTCCTTGTATAGTTACAATGGAACTTGCCTTTTGCTTTGTATGTGACTTGTGATATTTAAAAAACCATGGTCACATTTTCTCTTCTTTAATACAAAATAATTTTATGGAACCATGAAAAGTATAAATCCATCCAGAGCAGCTGAGAGCACGTTCTTGGCATGCTGTGATGACATTTGCTCTGAATGTGTGTGTGTTGTAATGCCAAAATGAGGAATCTAAACACTAAACTGCCACTTTGATGATCTTGGCTTAAACCATGGTATTGTAAAGAGAAAGACTGTACCAGGAGAGGGAAAAATAAACAAAACACTGTGGACTGAACTTAATCCATGATGTGGTAAGGGGTGCTTATGACAACCACTGCCCTATTACTGTTGTCACTCTCGCTAAACACTGACAGTGGTTGTGGTGGTAATAAAGGGTGACTAAAGACTGAAATACACCAGAGTTTTGGTGACGATTTCCACATGTATTCCCTTAACTTTTCCCCATAGGGCTGTTTACAATGGATGTGTGAACCCATATGCTCACCATATTGTGTGCTTTGGATTTTATACAAAACTCCCTAAATCTTGTAGCCAGATTTGGATTGCAATTCAAGAGTTCCAAAGCTGTATTTTCTACATTTTTGAACTTTTGCTCATTTGAATGCTAAGAGTTATTCCAAATCAAGGGATATATAAAGTGTGGGTGGCAGGATGCTGCCTCAGGAAAAACCGAATTGAATTTCTTCTCAGGATCAACTGAAGGTTCTATTCATCACCTACTATAAGATAACCTAGAAGTTGGAAGTTGGAGGGGGAATTTTTTGTAGGGGCATAAACTCACACTCACATTTTAAGGTATATGAACTACGGGGACAGGAGTTAGGATTATAATGACTTGGAGACTTGTTCTCACTTTATTACTGAACCATGCAGTTGTTCGTGTAGCAGTGTTGTCTTCGAGAATCAGTCCCATTTTACTAGATAGGTTGATTCCTAAGGGGATTTCATCTCTCATAGTCTTTTTTGGTTGACACATGTATGCATATACATGTATGCATACACACATATGCACACACATATGGGGAAAATTGCCCTTCTGTCTTACTCATCTCATTTTCTGTGGAAAATTTTAATTATGGTTACCCATTAGTCATGCTTTCCTTGACATAAAATTTGAAATATCTGATATATTAATGTGTTATCATTATTCTCTACTCTAGTATGTCTCAATGTGTTTCAGTTTCTTGATTTGAAAGTCAGTATTTTTGGCTTTTAGTATTAGCTTATGTTTAATTATGACAATACCAACTAACTTCATGGTTTTATCTATTCGTATTCCAAAAAGTTTGCAAAAGTTAAAAAGTGATACACAAAATAATTAGTCTGATTAATTTTTGGACCTCACTGAACTTGTTTTTTAATTGCCAATTAAACTTTAGGATTGTGCAGGTCTTATTATGTTTGCTTTATTACAAACTGATAATAGTAGAAGCTTTAAGGGGCATAAGGAATGAAAGCCCCCTTTATTTCTGATATGACTATCATTTAAACCATTTATTATAATTTTACCAGCTAACATTATAGATACCTCCAATTATACCAGAAGGTGATATAATCCATACTTATCTATATCTATCTATTTATGGTGTATGTATATATGTATATATACACACACACACACACACACACACATATATACACACACACACATATCACCTGCTATAATATAATACAAATGTATACAAATATATAATATATATTACAAATACAATGCAATAATACATTATTTGTAGCCTTCTGATATACATGTACTTTTCTAGCATTTCATGGTAATACAGAAATAACCTCTCCACATGGAGCCACAAAATACAGATCGAAATGAAATCAAAATTGTATTTTACAAAATGCATGTTTTTTGAGGAATTTGTGTGTAAGTAGTTTATGATCCCTAATGACTAAGTTTTAATTAAGTATTCAGAAAGAGTTGCTGTTAGTATAGGAATGAATAGTTAGGTCACTGACAAAGATTTTTCTGATAACTTCACTCACTATTCTTTCTAGAGTTTAATATTTTAAACGTTTTCAATAATACTTGCATATAGTATCAGAAGTAAGGAAGTTCTGACATTGAAATTATTCTGATTTTCAAGATTCTGCCTTTTTTCTCCTACACGTCCACTCACATTATTGGTTTCCCAAAGATTTTACTCCTCTCATTACTTTCTAGAGAATGATTGATGAATGTACCCACACAGTCTCTTCTCTTGAAATAAGGGCAAGCATGCAAACTTGCCCTGCTGTTATTTTTTACTGTGTGAGTAGGACATACCCAGAAATAATTTCTGTGAGTTAGAAATGTGATGGGGATGTTGGCAATGGTTTGAGATTTGAGTCTGAACTGAAAATGGGTTTAATGAAGAGATTTCTCTAGGACAGACTGAACTCTTTTCATAATCAGTGGGGCACATTTCTATGTTACTCATATGAATGCCGTGTTTCCCCCAAAATAAGACCTAGCTGGACAATCAGCTCTAATGTGTCTTTTGGAGCAAAAATTAATATAAGACCCGGTCCTATTTTACTATAAGACCCGGTATAATATAACATAATATAACATAATATAATATACTACTGGGTCTTAATTTTTGCTCCAAAAGATGCATAAGAGCTGATTGTCTGGCTAGGTCTTATTATTGGGGAAACACGGTAATAAAAGGTAACAGGAGAAGGCAGTTGTTTCCATGATTATGGAAATAGTACCCAGGCATTCTGGTCACAGAACTATTTGTAGAAATCACTTAAAAATTTATTGAGGATTTACTGCGTGCCAGGTATTGTGTTTGATAATAGAATTAGTGATATACAAAACATGGTTGCTGTACTAAAGGATGTACAAACTTATAAGAGGGAACAGAGTTTGCCACCCCTAAATATACCTTTTCAGGACATTATTCATTTCAAGTTCATTATTTTTAAGAAACAAAAGACCCGGGGTTGGGGTGGGGGTCAGGGAACTGACCTTTCCCTAGCTGCCTAAAAAAGTTTAGACAGAGACCTGCTCCAGGAAGGAAGCTATCATTATAGATACAGTTTAATATGAACAAGCGTGTGATAGACAGGGAGGAACTTAGCCAGGCCCGTTTACTCAAAGTCCTTTCTGTTTCCCATTGTTAAAGATGGCCCAGCTAACATTTATTTACTGAACACTTGCTTTTCCATCTGCATGTGAAATGCCTTCCTGCCCTGTGAAGTCCCAAACCACAAGACCCTTCCCAGCACCCCCTTCTTTCTCCTTAACTCAAGATGGCTTATAAGACTTTAATACCAAATTTGTCCTCTGGTCTCATATTCTAATGAACCCCTATATGTACATATATAAATTTTGTCATTTTCTCCTGTTAATCTGTCTCATGTTAATTTGGTTACTAGTCCAGCCAGAGAATTTAGAAGGGTAGATGGAAAATTATTTTTCCTTGCTAGGAAGAATGCAGGTAAACATATCATAATGTACATTTGTTGTGACCTGCAAGACATGGGAAGTATTTTAAATATCATGTCTCTTACCTTCTTCAAACTGCTAATGATGTTACACATGAAGGTTTTTTTCAGTTCCAATAACCATCAGAAAAGCGTAATTCCTGGCAATAAAAACAGAACCTACCTTCCCTTTCTCCCTTCCAGCATACCTGACTACACTTACGGCTCCGAGAAGGTCACGGGGTGAGTCTGCTTTGTTCACAGCTAGAGCCAAGCATGGTGGCTTGCATACAAGCAGATGCTTAATAAAAAATTGTTGAGTAGTATTATTGAGGAAAACAGATTTGGGGTTTAATTCCCAGTTTCAGGGGCTTCTCCTTTACTACTCATGACTCCTGACTCTTGGTCAGGAGTGCTGTGACACTGTTGTATATGAGAATGGGTACTCATGTGAGAAGATCAAATAAGAGAGTTACTTAACCTTGACAGAATATTTAAGCTAGCTTGTATCAACTTTCTAACATGACAAAGAAAGGTGTTAGCCAAACAAGGAAAACGTGTCTTACATTTTAAGCACCAAGGATAAATATTTGCCATCTGCCAAGGCAGGACGCCCAGAACACCAAGAAGATAAATGCGTCTCTCCACGGGCAGATAGAGGGATAGAAACCTACTTGGTAGGGGGTCTGACAGCTAAGACAGATTTCTAGCCACCACATCCCATGTCATGACTTTGCCAACCGGGTGGACAATCTTCATGTAAGCACCTTCACAGACAGCTTTCCAACTTGGAATGCAGGTTTGAGAGACTATTTTTATCTGCCTGCACATGGCAGAGATAGTTTGGACCAGTCTTATTGCCACAAAGCGTTGTGTTCCTTCACTGATGCAAAATGAGATGGGTTGTGAAGTTGTATGCCTTTCTCTTTCCTGTTTTCTATTTCCTTTATGCCACAGAAATAGGAGTAGCAAAAAAACTGATGCATAATTCTTGGAATATAACTAGACTTAGAGTGAAATTGCTTACTACTGAGTAAGAAAATAACGGAAAATTAATTAGAGCTTTGATATTCAAACCCAAGACAAAAATGGATGATGCCTTAGCAGATGAGTAGCCAAGTACACAACATCCAACTAGGACAATGAGAAGAAATTCAACACTTCGGCCATTTCTGGGCCTAAATAATATAGTGCATTATTAACTAAGATAATACTAGCTTCTATAAGAGATAAAACCTCAAGTTTCAGTTGGTTATCACAAGTTTATTTTTCTTTTCCCAAACAGGTATTTTTGATCAGTGAATGAGTTCTCCCAGCGATGTAGAAACCCAGGCTTTCTTCTTGTGATTTTATCACCTTCAACAAAGGGTTAAGAAACTAGCCCCTCAGGGTCATCTCCCTTCTAGCCAATTGGAAGAGAAGCAGAGCATGTTGAACCACTTGTGGAAGGTTTATATGGGCGTGGTTCCCTGCCTGCATTCCATTGGTCGGAGCTTAATCACAGGGTCATACCTCATTGTTAGAAAATACAGTCTAATCCTGTGCTCAGGAGAAATAAGAGGTGGGTTTGGTGAATAACCACTTTGTCTCTGTCCCAGATGAGGAATTTATAGTAAAACTCCAGCAATTTAAAAATGTAACATTGAGGATAAGGACCCAGTGATAAGAAAGTAACATCTCTGAACAGATTTTAGAAGAATTGTGCAAGGTCCACAGGAGAAGATTAGCATAATTTTGACAATGCAAGAAGAGCAATCAAAGCTGGATTGGTGTCATATGCAGCACAGGGTTTTCACCATTCATTAATGAGGATTAACAGTATTAGAATCACAGCCCCACTGCATATATAGCTTTTTAAAAATGTTTTCATATACCTATGCCAAGTAATACATACTGTATATAATTTTTATTCTATAGTGGGGAATATCACTCTCAACTAAGTATTATGCTGTCCTTTGGGTTCAGAGTTAATCAATCTTTTCAGTTGCTCGTGTATTTTCTTAAGCTGATATCTAGATGGGTGAGATCCATCAGACAATTTCACTTAAGATTATGGTATCTACAATGAGATAATTTAGGCAAGCAGTTCCGTTATAATTTATGGATTTTTGAAGCTTGCAACAGAGGGTGGACTAATTTACTCTTCCAAGAAAGAAAAGGAAAGATTGTAGACAACAAACTGTGCCAGAGCTTCATAATGAAAAAGAAGTTGGGATTTATCATGTGAAAAAGATTGGATGAGTAGGTGAATAGGGATGACTATGGGGGTTGGAAACCCGGTGGCAATGAAAGGACATAAGAAACATCATCGAGTTTGAAATTGTGTGCACAGCAAGTTCATAAAGGAAGTTGCAAAAGGTGTATGTTACACATAGGGCACTACATACTTATTTCAATTTCCTTAGGGAATCTCCCATTTGGGACTTATATTAATATCTGTATATGCTGATTATATAAATATATATTATAGCATGTATATATCCCTTGTTTTTTAAATAACTTGGCTAGACCCAGCCACAGTGCATGACAGAAGTTTAGAAACATAGGTCCATGTGAAGAAGAGGCATGAGAAGCAAGAACTAACCTGGATTTGAAGGCAAGTAACAGACTTGCCTATAGGTTCTTAATCCTGTTAGGATATTGCAAGAGTTCAATTTAGAGTTGCTAAAAAGTTAGGCTTGATTTAGGCAGGTAAATGTAGTTATGTAGTTTTGGAATATAAGAGCCAACCTGGAATATATTAAATGTTCAATAAGTACTTGTTGAATCAAAGAATGACTGAATCTGCTGAACAAATCATTGCAAGATGAGCCAAGGTGACACGATACACTTGAAGTATATTTATGGCCAGGCCAAGCTACGTACAAAATTTATCCCCAAGGGAATATATATGAAACGAGACCTAGATTGGCAGTCAAAATAGTAATGTACAGAGCAGGAGGACCATGCAGAGAACCGAGGCAAAAGTCCAGCACTGTACACAGAGCAAAGGTAAAGTTAGATTTTAATTTAGTGAGTTGCCAAGTTACTGAGGTTCAGACCAGACACTGGATCTTCAAAGAAACGAGAACTTCTTCCTTGTTAATGTCAAGCCTACTTAGGCCAGAAATGACTCAAGAATCAGACCAGACACTACCAATTCTGAAACTGAAAGGTCTCATTTATAGCTTCTGGGAAGGACTGTAGACCTCTCCTTTAGTTTCTAAATTGTAAACACCATGCGAACCTGTGAAGAATCTTTGATTCTCTCTTTTGTATTCCATCACATTTATAACAATTCCTAATGCTAGTTATCAATGATGATAATTTACTTAGATTCTGAAAATATAAGTTGATTCAGTCTATGTAAAATATATTTTTAAATAAATAAGCTAAAGTATCAGGGAGATACAGTTCAAGAGTAAAAAATGCCAGATCTAATATTGTCTGTGAATGATAGCTGTACTTCCTGAGAGCATTATCTCTTAATACAACAAAGGATATCCCCTCCCCTCCAGCATCTAGAAAGTTGAGGCCTTACTCAACTTTTCTGGATAATAAGATATCTAGTTCCTCCAAAATCTATGTGGTACCATTACAGGAATTTGGTTACATCCCAAATTGTAGACTCTGAACATTGTCTACAAATTCATATACAACATAAAAATAAAAATAATGCATTATATTGGCTTCCCTTTTCACTTGTTCCATCCATTACTGTGCCACAGTTCATTTTCTTTGTCTCCATTTTATTCATCTTTAGTCTTTCTGCATCTTCCTATGCCTATTTGTTCAAGTTCTAGTCAGTATTCCATTAAGATGTCTCTCAGATCTTCCCCTTCTGCAGGTTATGTGCCATTGTCAGACTTCTAACACCACTTGCCTAAATTCCTACAGCTATATCCCAGTTTAGCCTCCTTGATTCTGGTCTTTCAATCACCAGAACCTCCTGAATACTTTGTATGTGTGAGTTTAAAATTTAGTTAAAAAAAAAAAAAAAACATCTCCCAAGCCCAGAACTAATTATCATATTCAATGGTGAAATGTTGAAAGCTTTTCCTTTAAAGATCAGGAACAAGTCAAGAATGCCCACTTTCACCACTCCTATTCAACATAGTACTGAAAATTTAAGCCAGAGCAATCAGGCAAGAAAAAGAAACAAAAGGCATCAGAATTGGAAAGAAAGAAGCAAAATGATCTCTATTTTCAGATGACAAGATTTTCTTTATAAATAATCCTAAAGACTCCACCAAAACACTGTTCGATCTAATCAACACATTAAGTAAAGTTGCAAAATACAAAATTAGCATTCAAAAATCAGTAGCATTTCTATACACTAATGACAAATCTGAAAAAGTAAAGAAACCCATTCATTTATAAGAGTATTACACATAGCAAAAATTTACAAATAAACTTAACCAAGGAGGTAAAAGATCTCTAAATTGAAAGCTATTAGACACAGATAAAAGAAATTGAAGAAGACACGAATAAATGGGAAAATACCCTGTGTTCATTGATCGGAAGAACTAATATTAAAATAGCTATACTACCCAAAACTATCTACAGAGTCAATGCAATCCCTGTTAAGATTCCCATGGCATTTTTTACAGAAGTAGAAAAATCAACCCTGAAATTCATATAGAAACACAAAAGACCCAAAATAGCCAAAGTAATAGTAAGAAAGACAAGCAAAACTGGAGGCATCACACTTACCGATTTCAAACTATATCACAAAGCTATAATAATCAAAACAATATGGTATTGGAATAAAAACAGACACTAAACCAATGGAACAGAATCAAGAGCCGTGGAATAAACCCATGAATACACTGTCAATTAATATTTGACTAGGTGCCAAGAATACTCAATGGAGAAAAGACAGTATCTCCAACAAATAATCTGGGAAAACTTGATATTCACATGCAAAAGAATGAAACCAGACCGCTATCATATATGACTGGTAAAAATTAACTCAAAATGAGTTAAAAACTAAAATGTAAGAAGTGAAAACATAAAACTAGAAGAAAACAGGGAAAAAGCTCCTTGAAAAAGGCAACCCCTTTTTGGATATGACAGCAAAAGCAAAGGCAACAAAATAAAAAAACAAACAAGTATTACTACATCAAAATAAAAGACTTCTGTACAGCAAAAGAAACAATCAACAAAATGAAAAGGCAACCTATGGATGGGAGAAAATATTTGGTAACCACATATCTGATAAGGAGTTAATATCCAAAATATAGCAAAAATATGTAAGGAACTTGAACTCATACAATTCAATAGGAAAAATACAAATAATGCAATTTGAAAATGGGCAAAGAACCTGAATAGACAATTTTCTAAAGCATATATTCAAATGCCCAACAGGTACATGAAAAAGTGCTCAACATCACTAATCATTAGGAAAATGCAAATCAAAACCACAATGTGATGTCACTTCATTCCTGTTAGGATGGCTAGCAAAAGCACAAAGGATAACAAATGCTAGCAAGGATATGGATAAAGGTAACCCTTGTTCACTGTTGGTAGAAATGTAAATTGGTGCAACCACTATGGAAAATAATGTGGAATTTCCCCAAAGGAATTAAAAATAGAACTACCATATGATCCAGCAATTCCACTTCTGGGTATATATCCAAATGAAATAAATTCACCATCCCGAAGAGATACTTGCATCTCCATGTTCATCGCAACACTACTTACAATACCCAAGACATTGGAAATAACCAGTTTCCATCAAAAGATGAATGGATAAAGAAAATATGTGATACATATATAATACACACACACACACACACACACACACACACACAAACACACATACACACATATAATGTAATACTAGTCAGCCATAAAAAGAAGGAAATCCTGCCATTTGAGACAACCTGAATGGACATTGGGGGCATTATGCTAAGTAAAATAAGTCGGAGAAAGACAAATACTGTATGATCTCACTTATATGTGGAATCTAAAAAAATAAATAAATAAATAAAAAATGAATTCATGGAAACAGAGATGAGACTTGCGGTTGCCAGAGGAGTGGGGTGGGGAACAGGGAAAATGGGTGAGGGTGGTCAAAATGTATTAACTTCCAGTTACAAGGCACAATATGATGACTATAGCTATAATACAGTTTTGCATATTTGAAAGTTGCTAAGAGAGTAGATCTTAAAAGCTCTCATCACAAGTGTAAAAGAAAATGTAAGTATGTGAGGCGATGGATGATAAATAAAATTATATGGTAATCTTTTCACAATATATACAGAGGGTACCAAAAAAATGTATACACATTTTAAAAAAGAAAACTATTAAAAGTATAATACTCAATATATACCAATACCAAAAGATGAATACAAGTCACGTTTGACTTCTACAATTACAAGAGGTGCTCAAAGTGGTTACCATCAGCATCCAGACACTTCTGATTACGGTGAACTACTGCTTGAGCAACATTGACCAAAGTGTCCACTTGTATACATTTTTTGACACCCTCGGTACATATATAAAATCATTATCTTGTATACTTTAAAGTTATATCATGTTATATGCCAATTACATCTAAATAAAACTGGAAAAAATGCAAAAAATAAAACAACACACCTCCTTCAAAAATTCTCTCTAATATAGTATATTATACAAGAATTTTGACCTAGAATCATTGCAGATCATTTTAAAAATTACTTTTGTCCATCATATTTATTTTTTCTGAGAGTAAAGAGGAGTTTGGTAGGACCTATGGCTTATTAGAAATACAAAATCTCAGGCACAACCCAGACACACTGCCTCAAAATATGTAAACTGACAAGGTTGCCAAGTAGAACTTACACATATTAAAATATGATAAGTACTGCATGTGGTCTGATTCTCAATTTGGCTTACATTGGAATCAGTTGGTATGTTTTAAAAAATACTAATGCCTAGGTCTTATATCACACATACAAATTTACTGTATCTTTTTCCCCTCAGCTTTACTGAGACACATAATTGACATATAACACTGTGTATGTTTAAAGTACGGTGATTATATGTATATGTATATGTATATGTATATGTATATGTATATGTATATATGAAAATGGTTACCACTGTAAGCTTAGTTAACACTTCCAACGCCTCGCATAATTATTATTTTTCTTTTTGTGGTAAGAACATTTAAGATCTACTATCTTAGCAACTTTCAAGTATATAATACAACATTGTTATCTATAGTCAACATGCTGTGTATTAGATCCCCAGAACTTATTCCTCTTATACTGAAAATTTGTTCCTTTTGACCAAAATCTTTCCGTTTGCTCCATCCTCCTGCCTCTGGCAACCATTATTCTCCTATTTCTAGGAGTTGAGCTCTTTTAGATTCCACATAGAGTTGAGAACACATAGTATTTGTCTTTCTCTGTTACTTATTTCACTTCTGTCAAGTACTTCTTGATTATACACCTCAAAACTACTTTCATAATATCATTCTCCACATTAAAGAATATGTACATGTTCTGCTTCATCAAATTCAAGCTGCTCTGTTTGACTTTGAGAGTTTTCAATAAAACCTTATCCTTCCCATCCATCTTCATTTCCTTCTATTCCTCAACCCACATCCTCTGTGTTTAAAAACATATCTGTGTAGCATCGTAGAGTTTAGAGGAGGCATCAGAAAAATCATTCTTTTCAAAATAAAGTGGGGATGATTATGTCCATTTTATAGAGACCACAAAAGGCAATGCAATTTTGCCAAGGTTACATGAAACAGCAAATGGCAGAGCTCATTTCGCTACGCTATACTAAAGCTTCTGGTATTTGTCTCTTAGCTTGTGTTTGTTTCCTCTCTACCTTTCAAAATGTTCCTTATTTCTCTATGCAGATATCTATAAATTATTGTAGCTCACACTCATTCCTTTGATGAATTACTTGAATTACGGCAATTTCATGTATTTTAATTTTATTTTTAAGGCAAGAATGTTTTACAAGCCAGGATTATGCCTTATTTATATTTTTGAAATCATTAAGATACCTTTTACAGTATTGAGCCATATTTTGTGATCAATAATTTTCATTAAGCTGCGTTGAATCAAACACATACCATGTACATGACTGCATGCTAAAATCAGCAATTAATGACAAAATGGTCCCTGCCCTTGAGGAAACTTTAGCCTATTGTGGGTTTGGAGAAATAAAATAATTACAGAAAATAGCTGTAAATTAAAGGAAATAAGAGAGAATCTGAAACAGAAATACATTTCAAGTGCTGTGGGTGTTCAAAGGAGGAAGAGAGCATAACAGAGGTATTAACAAAGGCTTCATGGTTCAAGTTATATTTGAAATGGTCTCTGAAAGATGATTGACAAAATAAAGTGAAGTGGTAGATTTGAAAGACAAAATATTTGCAAACAGAAAGTACTATTAATATTAAACACATAAGTTGGAAATGAAGAGTTCAAGTATCTGAAAAGAAAATGGGAATGTTCAGTATTCATTCACTCATTCATTCATTCATTCATTCAACAAGCATTTGTAAAAACAAAAATATGTTCCCTACCTTTAGAGGACTCAAGATCATTGCGGGGAAATTCCTCCAAAAAAATAAGTACAATACATTGAAAAAGACAAGAATAGCAGTGTGTCCAAAGACTTACAAGAGGAGCACTGTGGTTAGAGCCACTATCTCTGTGTTCCAATCACTTAACATGGGTGTTATGGTGAAAACTAGGTGGCATTGGTGGTGCAGCCATGTTGGTTCATTTGCATGTCAACTCTCCAGATTGGTGGTTTAAGTTAATTTATTTTGAGGAAGTTAAGTTCTCTAGGCAGACAGGTTGATGTATTGCATTTCATTATTTTGCCAGCATCGCATGTTCTCCCTCAAAGTAGAGCAGGAATTGAGTTCATAGCTCAGCAGAGTTGTTATCTTAGGCTTGTTAACTTCTTGGATGTAGCCCATGAACGTTTATGTTCATGTGAGAGAGGTTATAAAAATATCTGTAAGTGAATTAAGTCAGTGGGGTTTTTCACTGAGTGAAGACTTTGGAAGCAGGCATTCACTAAAAGGGTCTCCTGTGAAAAACATTGTTTGTAGGAGCCAAGTGATTTTATTTGAAAGCATAAGCAGTGGGTATAATAAAAGAATATAATTATTGAATAATTTTGTCATTTTGTGTTAATTTAACTGGGGTAATGGAATACAAATTAAGCTCTGTGCTGATTTTTTTGTGGCAGGTATGCAATATCTATTTCAGATAAATACATGGTAAACTCAGCAAGAGACTGCTAAATTCTTATCGGTTCTATGGTTAACTGGCTTTTATTTTCTTATTGTATAAACAATTTCAGGCATATTTATCCTTTACCTGTAGGCAGTTTTTTAAATGGACTGGACTAGTGAAAACACCCTTCATTCCAACTTAACCCCCAAATAATCAAATACAACTACAAGAACTACTGAGAATAGAAAAATCCCTTGTTATATAGTTAGCAACTGTGTTAGCAACCGCAATCCCATGAGGACTTCTGCAGGCTCACACCTTCCTTGATGCTATTTTGCCAAGTGACAGCAACTTGTTGTTCTATTATGTGTTGTTAGAGGTAGGTCTGGACTAGAGCTAGTAATATTATTGCGTGGAAATGTGCCTCAACCCAAGTGTCACTGTTCAATATGACCTTGACATGCTCCTCATTCAGCCAGCGAACTGCACCAATGAGACTTTGAAATGACACTAGATAGGAATGAGAAGATTAAAACAATATCAGAAAGAAACCTTTAGAAATACCACCCAAATATTAAGTAGCTCTTGCCGAAGCAGCTCCATGAGGTGTGCCCTCCCTGCACTCTACCTCCCGGTATTATGGACGTGCTACAGCAAGATCATTACAAAAAAAAAAAAAAAGGAGCTTAGACTTTGGTTTCACACTGCTGGCTTGTTAAAAGAAAGGGCTTTGGCCTGTGTTCTTTCACAGTGTTTAATGAGCTGGTATGTCTACAGTCATTGGAGAGAAAGGTACAAAATGTACCTGTAAAGTTATATTAGCAAGTTATTAGCCATTGAAATGACTATAAAGGAGCACATTGAGGTAAGATCAATGGGATGATACAGTTAGTGCAAGGCTTTTATATGAAAGGCAATTCTGAAATATAATTGCTAATGAAAGATCTATTAATACTGTAAAATACACTAACAGTTTCATTCTAGGGAGCAGTAAGTAGGTGATAATTAGGAAATTGAAAGTTCAAAATGTATTAGGAACCCTAGCAATGTTCCCGCCTGCCCTGAGGGCTGCCCCATGTTACATGTGCTTGGTGATAAATTGCAAGGTAAAAGTATATTTTAAAGAAAATTTAAATCAACATTTTTTCTTTTTCAAATGTACCACACATAGCATAATTTCAGAACCCCTACTCATGTGGTCAGCAAAGCAAAATACTGGGAACTGATAGATGGGTGGGGTATATAGGCTATGTGTGTCAGTGTGTATCAGTGTGTACGCCTGTGTATGTGTCTATGTGCAGGGGACATAAGTGCACTTATGCAGTGTGAGTGTGTGTGTGCGTATGTGTGTGCGCGCCTGAGTTAAAGCGAGGCAGAGTCTTTGCAGCAGCATGATTTCTTTCTCATCTCACACCAATTGTTTTTAGATTTTTTTAAAAATCTGGTTTCTTTAAAAACACAGCAGGAGACTTCCCAGTTTGCCTCATGGCTTGGAAGGCCTAGTATAGTACCCAGAGTCTAAGAACACGATTTTAACCTCACAACTTCTCAACAGGTTCCACCTTTTCACGTCTCTCATCTTCTTCTACCCTATGGAGTTAACCTCTAGCTTAAAAAGAAAAAGAAGAAATGAAGCAGAAACCAAAGTAAAGGGAAAACCTAAAGCAAAAAGCATGACAAAATGACTGATTATGCTAACTTTTAACACTTGAGGGTTTAATACAGATATTAAATTAAAAACGTCTGCTAATTGGCAACAAAAGATTTCTCTCTAAACATTTTCTCTCATGACTTCTTTCCTTTCCTCTTTGAGGTCTCTGACCTGTCCATTTATTCTCTAATGTATCATGTATTTCTACAGCCAAAGATTAAATTCTCCTCAGTACTATTTCATATACCTCCTGTTGGAGTTACCTTTACTCATATCTCACCTCCAACACAATGATTAAATATATGTATCCCTGAACAGGCTGACTAGTATTTTCTAAAAATGATAAGAAGCACTGAAAATAGAAATAATATCTGTGTATGAGAGATTCTTTATACAAGTAATCTCATTTAATCTACGTAACAACTGTGGAATGTATACACAACCTTGGGTTTTTCAGATGAGAAAATAGCCTCAGAAAGTTTAGGTAACTTTATCAAGGTCACCTAGCCAGTAAGCAGCAGAATCAGAGCTGCAACTTGAGTTTTATTTAACTTTCTGATACAATTTACTAGTTTTGTGATTTTGGACAAGTTACTTTACTTCTCCTTCTTTGTTTCCTTATATGTTAAAAAAAAGTAAAAAACACACACAAAAAAAACAAAGAAAAGAAAATGTTGGTGATAATATAAATCGCTTGACTGTAAGGGACACGTGTGGTGAATTGCATTATTATGCTGATTTTGGAGAATGCGCTCCAAGCCAGTGCTTCTCAACTTTTAACAAGCACTAGAGTCGCCTGGGATCCTTCTGACACTGCAGGTCAGATCCAGTAGGTCTACGAGGTAGAATCTGAAATTGTGTCTCTGAAAGCTAGTCTTTATGTTGCCTACCCCTTTCTTTCATATCAGAGAGAGTTACACTTGAATTATCCACAGAAAAATGATGATGGAGGCCAAAATCTCATTTACCCTTTGGGATGGTTGTAGAGATATGAGTTTGATATTGTTTTCTATGCGTATTTTGTCTTCACACCCTTCTCACCTTCAAGAAGGTAGCCTGGTCCTTTAGCTTGTGTTGCCTCAATAGCTTTTCCAGGGTATGAAGCACCACCATGTTGGTGACTTCCTTCATAATAGAATGAAATCAACTTCAATCTATTTCCTCTGAAAGTCTGATCATATAAATTGCTTGACTGTATTGGACACTCATTATCAAGATTCACTGTCCTTGAGAAAGAGCAATGAATAACTGTCATTTAAAGAGAGGGAAGAGAGGACAAGAGAGGAGAGGGAGAGAAGAGAAATAGGAGGGGAAGAGAAAAGGAAGGAGAAAAGGAAGAAGAGAAAGATGATGTCTCCAACTAAGGAGGCTGTAGAGCTTGGTGAATGCCTAAATGAAGGGGTCCTGTGCCGCATTTTCTTGGCAGAGCAGGTGGCAGACCTACAAAGGCTTATGAACCTGTCAAGTAAGGATCAGCGACAGTAGGCCTCTAAGCCTAAACTGTTCCTTCCTTGGTATAGGAGCAGTAAGGTATTAAAATAATAATAATAATAATAATGAAAAAGGTGGGCAAACATAAGTTAATTTTATTCGAATACTATTGCTAGCAATAGGGGAATGAGCACATAAATCTGGATACCCAGCTAGGAGGAAACAAGGGCAGGAGAGTTTTTAAGAGCAGGTGATGGTGGGGGAATTAGACCACCCGAAAGAAACAGACTTTAACAGGTGGCTTTACAACTTGGAGCAAGGTACCCACAGAAATTAGGCTCCTATCCTTCTGCAGAGATTAGGAGACAAGGGCTCTATCTTCTTTGATATTATATTTTAGAGGGGTGGCTCCCAGGTCCTTGAGAAAGATATTCCTGGGTTGTGACACTGCTAAAAGGCTTCAAAAAAAGATTTACATCTTAAAGAGGGAGAGAATGAATTTACAAGTTTCTTAGGGTAAATGCTCTAAGAAAATGAAGGCTAGGAGCCTACAGTCAGGGCGAAACCTGTCTTGTGTTTACTCAAGTCAAGCCAAGGGAACATTAATCTGTCTTTGGCCAATGGTTGTTGGATTTGATGGGATCTCTTTATCTCCTGTCTGGAATTATAACCTAAGACTCTACCACCTCTTTTCTCCCTCAAGGTCCTGATACAAGAATCTTTAAATAGATCAACCATATGTCCTAATTCACCAAGTCCAATTCACTGACCAAATGTTTTAGTGACATTTGAAGGATTCTTAGAGGTATGTGTTGAAGTCTCCATGGAGACAAATCTACATGCCAAGGACATTTTCTTTAACAAGTCAAGGCAACATGTGATTCCATGTCAAGCTCCTATGTAACATGTAGCCAGCACAGGTTTTCAGATGCGTCAATGAGCTTTCAGAAGGAGGCAGTGAGATTCGATCTTGTTTAAAGAGCTTCTCAGTGTGCATCTTTGATCTGTCATCTTTTTTTATTTATTTTTTAAATCACTCCATTACATAAGTGAAAGTTAGCTGACTCTAACTGGATCATACCACTTGCTTCTAGAATGCCTTTTCTTCCCATTACTTAACCTCTTTGTCCGGGTGTCTCATTATCTTATTTAAATAATAATTAAAATAATAATAATTATTATTTTGGCTGTCTTTTCTTAAACAAGTCTCTTTATTCTCCTCGAGACTGTCTATAATGTTTAAGACAGGTTTTCTCCAAATAGAGCAACATTGTGAACACGGAGCCAAAGATTGCTTTAGGCACAGGGAGTACTGTTAGGAAGGAGAACACTGGGTATACATATATTTAAATCCTGTTATTTAAGTGTCATTACATGAAGATTCCAAATCATTAATAAATTGTAGTTCCATGAATACCACATATGGACGTACATAGTCCATTTATATAATGATTTAGATCATTCAAGTAGTTTTGACCAGGATTTGAGTCCAGTAGCAATTAATAATAATAATAATAATAATAATAATAACTTTAGATCTTAAGGGAAAGATGATATCTGTATTTAAAAAAAAGTCAATTTAGAGCTAATAGAGAAGATCTTCCTAAAACATTAAGTAACATGTAGATTCAAATCAACGTCTCTTTCTGTCATGAGGATTTCCAGGAGTCAGGGGTGATGTGGTATTATTAGAATTAACTTGCTAATCTAGCCAACATTTATTCAACTCCTACTTTGTTCTAGGTAGTGTTGGGTGTCAACAATTACTATTATCATTCAATATGAAGAGGACTAAGGCAGTACAATATGGTTGGTACCAACAAGCATGAACCCGATCTCATGGAAGGAATCCTATATATCAGAGGAGCCAGCCAGGATGGTCCAGAGATTCACCTGAGCAAAGAGGAAGAATAGAATGATTTGAAGACTTGTCTGCTCTGCAGGGTGGAGTTGCTTAGTGGTCTCTGAGATAACCTGCTTTTCAAAACTTTTTATTTGGGGGCAAATGTGAAATATCCCAATAAGGTCAGCAAGATTTAAACGTACTCAAACTCAGCACTCTGATGGTGTGTGTGTGTGTGTGAGATTTCAGTTCAATACCAATAGAAAGGGCTCAGCAACAGCTTTGTTGGATGTGTGTACCTCACAAAGTGTATGAATTGCCTAAATTTGCAATTCTTTGGAATTTGGTTTTGTGTTTTTAAGTAATATAATAATTCAGCTGCTAGCTCTGTGGAGATTGTCCAATTGTGCTACCATGCCTCTTAGGATATACTCAGCCTTCTCCAATTTTGCTACCATGCCCCTTAGGATATACTCAGCCAACCTTAGACAATGCTGGAAAGCCAGTAGGTTTGGTATTCACCCCAGGACTGTACACTTTTGTTCTTTTCAAACATAAAGTTAAGATCCATTATTGTACAGCTGTCATTAGCCTCAATAGGGAGTTGATATGAGATCAAACTCTTCACTTAATAAAAGTTATTTCTATTCAAATGGAGGGGAGGGGGCACTACTGGAAAGCAAAAATCTGAGTATCTGTAATATTGGGAATTTGGGTCAGGGACTGAAATGCAAATGGTGGTCTTGCTGCGTTTCTTTTTAGGACCAACTCTTCTACTGTTTATTTTATAGCTATAAAAACTGCAATGGGACGTTAACGTAATTAATGCCTGTGACTTACAAATTATTTCTAACCAAACCCCAGAAATCAAAGCTTATATGTATTATATTAGAAAGGATACACTTTCTCCTCACTTTCCCTTTAGCTTGAAAATAGGGAATGGGTAATACCAAAAGGCATTGAGAAACAATGGCTCTGAGCTGGGAATTTTAAATAGGCTTCCAATTTATTAAACCGGAATTTCTCCATTCCTGATAGATAGGCAGCTTTGTGACACAGAACGAAAAGGAAATACCCTGTCAGAGCATTCACTAAAGAAACCTGCTCCTGAAAAGATTTTTTTTTTCCCTTAGGGAAATTCAAAACTTCTGAGTAATAAATTACTCTGGGAGGACACATCATCAGTAGCACATAACAGCACACTGGCTGTTTGTCCACCCCATGGAAGATCATTATCTTCTAAGGCTGCCATCACTTTCCATGAGAGCAAGACATTAGATTGCTGCACGTTCTCTTTCAGAGACGTGAATTCAGAAACCTACTGTGCTTTACCTGTCTGATGCCTCCAAGCCACTGACATATTAATATACTATTAAAGCAATTCTCCAGGGAAGTGCAATATAATTCTAATATAATGACTATTCACTGTAAAGTCTGCCAATGATGTGTGAATATTTCCTGGTCTGTGGCAACAAATTAAGTAACTGAACTTTTAAAAAGTTCTCATTTCAAACACAGTTGTGGCATTTAAAGTCTCATTTGAGACTTCTGCCTTCATCTTTCACTGAATCTTGTTTTCTTGCTTTTACTTTCCATTTCTGCACTGAATAAAAACACCTCTCCTATATTTTCTTCAATTCTCTGTTTCTCACCAAATCGACCCCTCTCTTACCATTGCGCAGTTTGGTAAATGGCATGAGCATTTAACCAGCTGTTTAGACACCAGACTTTGGTGTCATCATGAACTCTGCTTATTTTCTCACTTCACGAATCATATCCATTAGCCAATTGTCAGTCCTTTTACAAATTATATTCTCAATCCAGCCACTTTGACCATGTATTCCAGTCACCAAATTTCTTACTTAGATTATTGCTAAGTGCCTTTTAACTACTATCCTTGTTTCTGTTACCATTTTCTATAGTTTCTTTTCAAAACAGGAGATCATTTTAAACACAAAAAAGACTGTTGTTACTCTTGAGTTCAAAAATTTCCAGTTGGTTTGCACTAATTTAGAATGAAAGTCCCAGGTTTTACTGTGGCCTACGAAGTCCTCCATGACGACCTCTCTGTCCTGCTCTGCTTCCACTTCTATCTTTGCTCACAGCCCCACTTCCTTGCTGTTTCCCAAACGTCAAATTCCCACCTCAGGAGTTTAATGTAAACTCACTGTTCACTCTTCCCAGAGGCCGTCCTTTGCCCGCCCATATCCACAGGCCCACACAGCTCATTCCTCATTTCCTTCAGGTCTTTGGTTAAATGTCACCTCCTCTGACATTCCTATCTGCTCACTGTACCTAAAATTATCCATGCTGCCTTCCACCCTCTCCATACCTCTTTGCATCTGTTCTACTTTTTCTCACGACACACATCTCCACCTGTTATTGTGTTACATGGTAATTTGTTTACGCATATCTGTCTCTTTCACTTTAATGCAAACACCATGAAAGTGGAGAAATAATTTTCTTTTTGTGTCCCTATCTTACACCCAAGATCCAGAAGCAGTGCCTGGTACAGAGCAAACTAATCAAAGAAAAAATATTGAACAAATGAATGAATGTTACTTTTTCTATAATGCTTTTATGTTTTTGGAATTTATTTCTCCTGATCAGCTGATAAATAACATCTTCCAAATTCCTCCTCCAAAAGATAAAATCTACAAAAAAAAAACAAACGAAAAAAAAACAACAACAAAAGAAAGCATAACATCTGCTTTTTGAAATACTACATTCTAAATGTCCCAAAATCAAAACAATCACACAGCGGTACAGAACCTGTTATTTAACTAATGCTAATACACAGGCGTATGGTTTGAGCAAAGTCATTGAGCAGCCACATCTGTTTATAGTTTCACTCAGATCACACTCAGGGCTACATCTAAAATTCAATTTTTCATTTTATTCACTGGGACATTAATCCCAGTGTTCTAGCCATCCCTGTCCCCTTCCTCATCACATTTCAAACACCTTATCTCACTGCCTTCTAATGATATATTCCAATAGGTCAAGCCCATTTTCTTGTAATTTCTCTCAGAGGGCTTGCTAATTTAAGCTTTTGATTGTGCCCTGTCTTGAATACTGGAATGTTCTCTCCTCTATTTCCAGACAGTCTGACGTTCTATAATGTGCTATAGAAGATCAGTCTTGCTCAAAATTGTGTGCCCTGTGAGTACTTCAGTGCCTGACACAGAAGAAGTGCTCACTGAAGGAATTCGCATAATGGCATTTACTAATGTATTTCTCTATTGTGAACTGTAGGTCTTTTCTCTGCCTCCTTTCTACTATAGCAAATATTTAAGTTATAATTCTTTCTGAAGCTACAGGGAATAAGCTGAAAGAAACTGCACAAGAATATGGTACATATTTCCCTTGGCTAAGAAAATGATCTGAAAAACTAATGCAGTATTAATTCTCTACACCATTCTAATAATTATGAATTAACTTAGCTACAGCTGACACAATGAAATCTTGTAAGTATTAATGCTAATAGAAAATTTAAAATAAATTGAAAATGTTTAAAAAAAAAGGGGCAAGACTTTTTTCCTCATAGCCAGTGGATATAGATTTTATTCATGTATGAATATATTTCCAATAGGGTAAAAACAAATAGGAGAAAAAATTTAGATACCTATAAAACTCATTTATCAATAGTTTTAAAGTTTTAAATAATTAATAACTTTAAATAATTTAAATAATTCAAATAATTCAAATTTTAAAATTTCAAATAAATTTTTAATTGTTTAAAATAAATACATTTCCAATATTTCTGAATTTAACTGTACATTCATAAACACCATGTTATTACCAGACAGAATTGGAGTGTAAATTACAGTATTTACCTAGTATTTAATGAAAATATAACCAGTGGAAACTTTTTCATATAGCTATAAATTTATCTGTTTTATCACGCTTCTATCAGAACTAATCAGGGTAAAGAGACTGAACTTTAAAAAAAACAAACTTATTTTTGTTCTGCTGTCTAATTTTTGTGCATTTTTGGAGAATATCTTAGGAAAAAATATTTTTAAATTAAACTATTTTGGAAAAAATATAATAGCCATTTTTAAAATGTGTTGTGCCTCTCTGGTAATGAGTAGTAGTGAGGTGAGTGATTTGAGCTTTATTCCTTCTTTTCCTAAGACATAGGAGGTTTCAGGGAGAACTACTTTATTTCAATAGTCTTAAGAATAAATAAAAACTCATCTGGGGCTCATCTTTAGGAAACTCAGGGTCACTATTTCTTGAAGCTTCAGAGTGCTGACACTTTCGGTTCTAACCTAAGAACTCTTGCTTGGAGGTCTCATACTTCCTTTCGGTAACATGTTTTGACAAGAATTATTCCTTTTGTCAAAGATATAAATGAAGAATAATTGGGGAAAATAAAATTTGGGTGGTTGCTCACTGCATTATATATCATAATGGGTATGACAGATATTATTCCTTATTATATTTAAGGTGAGAGCCAATTAATTTAGCATTTGTTTTTCTACTGCCTTGAACTTTTCCTGTTGTTACATGATTTATAATTTTATTACCTCTAGTTTGATAATGTTTTCTCCTCAGGACAAGAAACATTTTCGCAAAATTGTTTCTCTTTGAATCCAGCACAGTGTTGAAAATAGGTAATAACAGAAATAGTAGGAGTAGAAATAATATTAATAATGATGATGATGATGATGATGATGAATTAACTAAATAAATAAACCCATATGAAAGATCACTGTCTAGGACTTTAGGACATTAAGAAATGTTTTTCCTGTTTTTATTTTTATTTTTTTAACTCTGGCAAATAGAGTAAATGCACTAACAGAACTTTCTTGCCATTTTTAAAATTTGCATAAGGTGCCATTCGGGGCCTGACCTTGTATTATACTTGTAACTCATGATGCTTAAGATTCTTTAGTAGCTAATAAAATAACACTATCTGTACCCAGATACACATTTTCTAGGGTTAGATCCATAATGCAAATCATCCAGGATTCTGTTTCCCGTTTTCTGGGTTTGTCAATGAAGGCTTATAGAAGTTAGTCAGTGTAATGTTGTCTCATTCCTGTTATGGAGAGAGAATGACCTAAACGTGGATTGATTTAAAGATGTGCATTTTATGCAGGGATATATGTTATCACACTAGGCTAGACTCTTGTCACACAGTGAACATAATACTATATCTCTTCTTAAGGAGTTTGCTGTCTGTTGAGAACAAACAGACAAATAAGCAAAAACTTGTAAATGGATGATGATCACTTAAATTTGATAGCATAGGTTCTTTGGATTACGGCTCCAGGGAAAAGAGCCTTGGTTTTGGAGAGAGAAAAAACCTGGGCTTGGAAATGGACTGTAACAGTTGTTAGTTTGTAGGATTGTGCAAATTTATAATCTCTGAACTCCTGTATCTTGACTGACCTATTTTCAAAGATGGTGTGAGGATTAAATGAGATTATGTAAATCACCAGGCACACAGAAGATGGCTAACAATTTTAGCCTTGCTGAGCCCTCCTTATCTACCCCTCCCTGAGTCGAGGTGGGAATGGGGTGGGAGACAAAGACAAGGAGAAGAGGGTTAAGAAAGAGAAGAAAGGAAATAGGATGTGGCTTTCCTTTGAAACACACACTACACTCAACTAATTTTACCTCCATTTTGTGTGTGTGTGTGTGTGTGTGTGTGTGTGTGTTTGTATTTAAATGAATAATCACTTAAAGTTAAAAATTCCATGGGCCTGGAGACAAGTTCGTGTAGGTTCTAGATTTACCATTGAGTATTATCATATAATTACAATGCCCGCATTTACATTTGTATTTGTATGTTTGCCACAGATGAAGGTCAAATACATTGTGATGTACCGTATGAAAGAAAATACTGATGTACTTCAGAGACCATCAGTGGGAAATTGAGTGATTGTGATAAAGTTAGTATAGGTCCATCAAGTGTAAAGAACCTGTGTTTAAACTGTACTATATAAATATTGTGATCAGAGGTAGTATAATAAATCTAATTTGAACAGGCCAATTTACAATATTTCATTAGCAGTAACCATGGTACTAAATATGAAATGAATTAATGCTTGTTTTCCCAATTCCATCAACTACTGGGTAAAAATTCAGCTTAATGCTAATTTGAATAAACAAGCTTTCAGGGTTATTGTCTATTGAAATTGGCATTGAGAACATGCTTGATGGCCATGATTTGTAAGGGGTGATTGAGTTTTCTGAAATAGCAAACAAAAGTAGGACTTATTAATGTATTCTTGCCAATTATTTTTGCAAAAATCCATTTTCTGCATGTTATTAAGTTAAAACCAATAAATGTATTGTATATAGAGCTAGACTTGAGTCTCCTCCATCTTTTAACTATTGAATCTCAACCATGGCAATTTAATTCCAGTGACACATCATCTATCACAGTAAATAAAATTATAACTATTGGTTTTGTAGGTTTTTTAGTGTTTACTATTTCCATTTCCTTTAGTTTTATAGCAGTTAAGATCTAGAAACAAGACAAATTTATGTCTGGTTTTATGTGTGTATAAATTTTTGTGTGTTTGTTTTAAGATTTGTATTAATTATAGCTAAAATACAACATTATATTAGTTTCCAGTGTACACCATAGTTATTCAACCTATTTATATACCTAAAGAAGTGATCACCATAAGTCTAGTAATCATCTGACACCGTTCCATGCTATCAAAATATTATTGATTATCTTTCCTATACTGTATATTACATCCCCAAAATGTACTTGTTTTATACCTGGAAATTTGAAACTCTTATTCCCCTACACCTTTTTCCTCCCTTAATTTTTGAATTACAGCTGACATTCCATGTATATTCATTTCAGGTGTACAGCACAGTGGTTACACATTTATAAAATTTAAGAAGTTGTCCCCCTGATTAGTCTTGTACTCACCTAGCACTATACATAGTTATTAGCATATTAATAACTATATTTCCTATGCTTTATATCCCCATGACTATTTGTAACTACCAATTTCTATTTTTTAATCCCTTCACTTTTTTCACCCTGCCCCCCAACACTCCTCACATTTATCATCCTGAGAAATCTAGTACCCATCTGGCACCATACATAATTATTACAACATTATTGACTATATTCCTTATGCTATACCCTATATCCCCATGACTACTGTGTAACAACCAATTTGTACTTTTTAATCCCTTCCCCTTTTTCACCAACTCCCCTCCCATTTGGCAACCATCAAAATGTCCTCTCTATCTATGAGTTTGTTTTCTGCCTTGTTTGTTAATTTTGTTCTTTAGATTCTACTTTTAAGTGAAATCATATGATATTTATCTGTCTCTGTCCAACTTCTTCCACTCAGCACAATATCTTCCAGGTTCATCCATGTTGTTGTAGATGGCAAGATTTGATTCAGTTTTTATGGCTCAGTAACATTCCATTGTCGTATATTGTCGTATTCCATTGTCATATACCCCTATTGTTTATCCATTCATCAATTCAGGGACACCCAGGTTGCCTTCATATCTTGGCCATTGTAAACATGTACAATGAACATATGGATGCACATGTCCCCTTGAAGTAGCATATTGGGTTTCTCCTGATGAATACCCAGAAATGAGATTACTGGGTCCTTTTTTGTCTTTTGTTATAGCCTTTGCTTTAAAGTCTCCTTTGTCTAGTATAAGTATTGTTACCCCAGCTTTTTTGCCCCTCCATTTTAATGATGTATCTTTTCCCCATCTCTTTGCTTTAAGTCTGTATTTGTCTTTCAATCTGAAGTGAGTCTCTCGTAGGCAGCATATGTAAGGGTCTTGTTTTTTTATCCATGCATCCACCATATCTTTTGATTGGAGTTTTTAATCCATTTACATTGAAATTAATTGTTGAAAGATATGAATTTATATATATATTTTTTTTTTTTTGTCTTAAAGAAGTCTCTCTAAGATTCCTTGTAATTCTGGTTTGGTGGTGATGATCTCCTTCAGTTTCTCATGTCTGAGAAGCTCTTTACGGTTAGAGTCCTACTATTTTAAATGATAGCTTTACTGGGTAGAGTAATCTGGGTTGTAGGTCCTTACTTTTCATCACTTTGAATATTCCCTGCCAATCCCTTTTTGCATGCAAATTTTCTGTTGAGAAATCAGCTGACAGACTTATGAGAGCTCCTTTGTAGGTAAAACTAACTGCTTTTCTCTTGCTGCTTTTAAGATTCTCTCTTTGTCATTAAACTTTGGCATTTTAATTATGATATGCCTTGAGGGGAATCTCTTCAGGTTTATCTTGTTTGGGACTATCTCTGCTTCTTGGGCTTGTATGTCTATTTCCTTCACCGGGTTAGGGAAGTTTTCCATTATTTCTTCACACAGGTTTTCAATTCCTTGCTCTCTCTCTTCTCCTCTGGTACCCATATGATGTGAATATTGTTACTCTTGCTGTTGTTCCAGAGGCCCCTTGAACTATCCTCATTTTTGGGGGTTCTTTCTTTTTGCTCTTCTGATTGGGTGTTTTCTGCTACCTTATCTTCTAAATCACTGATTTGATCCTCTGCTTCATCTAATCTACTGTTGATTCCCTTTAATATATTGTTCATTTTAGTTATTGTATTCTTCATTTCTGACTGGTTCTTTTATATGTTGTCTATCTCCATTTTTACTCATGTTTCTTATCTCTTTGTTGAAGTTCTCCCTGAGAACATGGAGCATCATTATATGCAGTGTTTTGAACCCTGAGTCTGCTAGATTGCTTATCTCCATTTTGTTTAGTTCTTTTTCTGGAGCTTTGTTCTGTTCTTTTATTTGGGGTATGTTTCTTTGTCTCCCCATTTTGGCTGCCTCCCTGTGTTTGTTTCTATATATTAGGCAGTGCTGATATGTCTCCAAGTGTTAGTAGAATGTCCTTATGTAGTATACTAGGTGTCCTGTGGGGGCCAGTAGCACAGTTTCCCTGGTCACCAGAGCTGGCTCCTCCAGGTTGTCTGGTGGGTGGGTTGTATGTGTCTTTTTGTTGTAGTTGAGCCTTGGTTGCTGTCTGCACGCCAATAAAAAGGACTAACCCACAGGTTTGCTGGTTGTGAGGACTGGCCATGATTACAGTGCAGGAATTGTGCTGCAGGGGCTGACCCTATGGAGCAGGATTCAATTCAGCAGGGCTCTGGTGCCTATCCAGTGTGCCCTTTGGGTATGTCATCCTTGGAGGCAGCCAGGTGACACTCCAACTCAGTCCAAAGCTGTCACACTTGGTGTGACAGCCCCAGGGCTTCCTGGGAGGGGACCTGCTGCAGGCTAAGTTCAGCAGCAGCCTGGCTCTGGCCAGGAACACCTGGCATGAGCCACGAAGTAATCCTCTGATGGCTGCTGCCAACGCTGTGCTTGGAGGTGTTTTGAGAGGCCATGATGAGAACCAAAGCAAGCTGTCTCTAGTGTCAGGCTTAGGACTGTTCAGCCAGAGGTACAGGACACGCCAAAGCCAGATACTGCTTGTTTGGGTTTTGTGAACCTTTGAGAGATTTTAAGAAAGTCTGAAGTATGAGCCAAGGCAGGCCATTTGTATGAAAAAGCCACTGGAAGTGGCTTGAGTGTGCCTGAATTTGGGTGGGACAAGGTCTCAGAATCACCAGGGCAAACCAAGGGTGTTAGCCAGGTTAATGGAGACTCAGATATGGCAGCAGCCTGCATCTGTACACTGGGAGTGGGGAGGGCTCAAGAAACCAATGGCTTTTGCCAGCTCCTCCATCCATGAGAAAGCTGTTCCTCCAGCCCTTTTCCTGTAGCCAAACAACTTAGTTCCTCCTTGTATGTCCCTGGTACCTTTTGAGGTGTTGTCCCAGCACTGCAACTCAGAGTAAGTGAGTCCATCAGCAAATAAGTCTGTGTGGGACCTTTAAAAAGAGTACCTGGGACTGCAGCCACCTTCTGTCTCATTCAGTCACAATCTCCTTTGGTTTTCACAACCATAATTTATGGGGACTTCTCTCTTCGGTACTGGAACCCTGGGCTGGGGAGCACGGTGTGGGGCAGGGAGCCCTAGCTCCTTGGAGGCGGCCCTCCACAGCTGAGATATCCGTCCTGATTTTTAATGGTCACATGTCAGTGTGGGACCAGCCTGTTCTGTGTCTCTGCCCCTTCCACCAGTTTTGAGGTGGCTTCTTCTGTATGTCCTTAGTTGTAAGGATCAGTTCAGCTAGACACAGGCAATTCTCAATGATGGTTGCTCTATAGTTTAGTTGTAATTTTGATGTGGTTGTGAGAGGACTTAAGTACAGTGTTTGCCTACTCTGCCATCTTGATCAGATCTATATGTATAAATTTTAAGGCACTTTAACAGAAACTAAATTTTAATACCAATATAGTCTTTAAGGCATTTGGTTTTTTGAAATGGTTTGTGCATTATCTTAAGTTTTAGAAATGCTGGCAAAATCAGTATCAATAGTGATCAATAGCTAAAAGAATACAATGATCACTTTATAAAAACAGAAAGAGGAAGATGTATTCAGATGAGCAAATTTTCCAAGGCTACCTTAATTAATCTATGTAAAGACCGCCAAAAGAAACAGTAAACATCACTGAGGCAATCAGAACTCCTTCAAAGTAATCAGCCACAGAAGAGACAGAATTATAAACCCTGGCTGGATCTGCAAAAGCAATTGAATTGGAAACACAAGGATTAACTTCCTAGCCTAAGAATCTTTTAAATATAACCTCTAGAAGTTTGGCTTAATCACATGTCACTTTGAAAGCAACCATGATAGTCCTGTGGCCCAGAAGCCTTACCAAGCTTTATCTGTGAGAGGAGGAGTTAGAGAGAATGAAGTGTTTAACGATAAATGATCTCTTGTCTTTGTAATTCCTGAGCATCTTCATTTTTATTCATACATTTCTTCTGGAGAATATGGACTGTGGGAATTTCGACACTGTCATTCAAAAAGATCACTATCTTTGCCTCAGATAGATGATTTCTTAGATTTTTCCGTATCGAGCTAGACATATTAGCTGAGACTCACCTTAAAACCATCAGCAAGTGGTGAGGGGATATTGACAGCAAATTTAAAAACTGGTTTTATATAGTACAAAGGAGACAATGGTTTTAAAATCATTTTCTTTAAATCACCAGTGATGTTATGATGTTATAGCCATTAATGAGTCATGTTACAACTGCCTTCATTAACAAAAAATATATGTTTCTATTTAGACAAACTGAGGGCAGCAGTATATTTTTGCATGTGAGATTCTAAGTGAATAATAGAACATGAAAATTAGAGATTACCCAGATAAGGTAAAAAACCCAATTACATTTCTCAGGCTCTTAAGTAGAGGTAAGCTGTAAATTTACATTATTAAGGTATTAGGCAATTAATCAAAATGTAACCCAGTACTCACTTGTCAATGTATTTTTTTCAACTATCCAATAGAAAACACAATATTTTGCATAGCTATGGTTATTTTAATTCTTTCTTAATATGTTTTATGAAAATCATTATTTGGAAGTTTAATTACATTCCTTTCACATTTTATTCCAGTTTGGAAATGCTGAATAATGCTTTAAAGTTTTAATTTTTAAAATTTCTCTACTGGAAGACGGCAAAGATTTCATGCTATGAAGACAGAGGCCCTTAGCTAGGCACATCTGTCTTCATTATCTAGCCTTCCTTTACTTCTGCAGATTCAAGCTATTTAACATTTGTCTACCTTTGTCAGGTGTGGTTCTAGGTTTTGGAGATAGAGGAGTGTATGAGAAGGAAAAGATTCCTGCCTTTATGGATTTACATTCCAGCGTGGGGAGACGGACGAAAATAAATGAATAATGAAGAAAATGTCAGGCACTGAGTGCTAGTCTATAAAAAAGAAAAGTTATAGTGGTTCCTGTAAGAGAATGATGGGGGAGCAGGGCTTACTTCAGACAGGATGGTCAGGCGACATTTGAGACGTGTCCCAAACTAAGAAGGAGTTAATCAGGTAAAAATTTCCACCTAAGCCAGGGCCCTTTCTCTGCTTGGCAGAGAGCAGGCCTGTGGGCAATTTCTCTGCCAGTCCATAGATAACCAAAGAGAAAGGAGAGGTAGAACCTTTTGTGCCCAGTTCCTCTCCCAATCTATTGATCTAGTAATTAAATATACTCCTGTGGGGAGGATTTTAAAATGGAGGAAAAGCCTAAGATATTTTTGCTAAAACCCTTCATGAAACCAAAGCAGCAGAAGAGACATATTCTTCATCCCCTTAAACAAAAAATGTGAATTATATTGTAAGGACACTGAGAAGCAAGTGACTGCAAAAATTTAGTCAAGAGAGTGACATATGATTTGCATTTTTAAAGGATCATTCTGACTGTATTCTGAAGATTAGATTGTAAGAGGGCTAAGAGTGGTAGCAGGGAGACTAGTCAGGAAACTTTTGGAATGAACCAAGAGCAACATATGGTGGCCAGGCCAGGATGGTAGTAATGGAAGTAGTGAGAAGTGGTTGAATTCTATGCTAGCCATTTTACTAGTGCTATGACCTTGCTCAAGCCATAGTGGCTCAATTCTAAACCTCTGAAATGGAAACCTTAAAATATATTCTATTTTTTCAATGTTAACTTAAGTAGGGTAGAGATGGAGAGCAGGTTTTGTTTTGGAAGTTGAATTGAAAGCACTTACTCATGTACGTATTGTGAGGTGAGAGAATAAAACGTTAACACATGCCCTATGAATCAGCCATTCACTAACGTCTGCATCATCTCAGATTTCGCTATGCCGTCTCCCGTTTCCATGGCTTGTGCATGCTGTTCCTGCTACTTGGATCAACTCTTCTCTAACTTTCTGCCTGGTTAATACCTACTGATCCTTCAAGTTGTAATTAAAATGTCACTTGCTCTCTGAAACCTCCCCAATCTAAATTAGATACTCCTCTTTGACCTTCTAAAGACTTGGTGCATGTACTCCTCTGAAAGCAATTACCATACTGAATTACAATTGTTGATTTACGTTCCAGACTCCCCTACCAGCCAGTGCGGGAGTATGTAGTAGTGAGCAGGGAGTGTGCCTTTCTAGTATGCACCTCGGTTTTCTTACGTTTTCCCTCTAATATGGTATAAACCTAACATATTTGTTGTGAGAATTCAACAAAGTAATTCACAGCTACCTTCTTAGAATCCAAAAGGCTCACAATTTTCTTGAGCTGTCTGTTAGTACCACTTGGGTATATTTGTTCAATAATAAATTATATAACTGAATGTGATGGAAAAACTGACCTAAAATGGTTCCCTGCCACGTGGAACTGACCTAAGATGGTGGCCCGAGCAGAGAGAGAAGTCCCCAGCCTGAGCCCCAGGCCACTTCCGCATAACCCCCTCCAAGCCACACCTTGAGCCAATCACCAGACACCTACCCCTTTCCCAGACTCAAGGAAGTCCCCAACCCATAAAAACTTGCTCAAAACCTTGCTAGGGGCTCAGTATTTTGGGAAAAGATCCCCCTGAGCCCACCGGCGTAATAAAGCTGACTCTCTTGAGTGCCGCTTGGATTCTTTCCAGTCCTGATATCCGTAATAAATGTTTGTATCAAAGCAAAAATTACAGTGGATAAAGTTAAACAGGTAGGGAAGACTTTATTCAAGATTATTGCAATAAGGGAAAGAGGCCAGAACAGTCTGAACTCAATTCAGCAAAAACAGAAGTTTGGAGAGTTTTAAAAAGCAGAGCTGGGAACAATCTAAGGCCACTGGTGTTGCGAACTGGCCTCACCCAAAAGAAAAGGAAATTTTCTCCTACCTTCAGGAAGAAGGTGGCTTTACAACTTGTATCAAGGCACCAACAGGGGTTAGGCTCCTACCTCCTACAGAGACTGGGAGAGAGGGGCTCTGTCTTCCTTAATGATTCATTTCAAAGGGATGGGTCTGAGGTCCTTCAGAAAGACATCACTAGTTGCAACACTGAAAAGAAGCTTTTAAGAAGCTTTATACCCCCAAGGGACAAAGGAAGACTTCACAGTGCAAGTTTTCTAAGGTAAATTCTGTAAGAAAAGAGACGTCAGGGTCTAGAGTCAAGAACAAGTCCTTTTAACTTTTCAGTCAAGTAACTTTAGTCCAGGGAAACGTTAGGCTGTCTTGGTCATCTACCATGTTTATTATATTTACTTTGTTACACTATCAGAGCACAGAGATCATCAGATTATCACTTCGTTAAGATGCAGTTGCTAGTATACATGCTTTATATCCATTTGTCAGGTACCAGGAGATATGACAAGCCATTCACTCAGTTGGGGGTTCCTCGGGGAGGGACATGATGGCTTTATTGTCTAGAAACTGAGCTGACAGTCTGATTTACAATTCCTGAGACTATGTGTACTTGGTAGATTTGTTCACAATGTTTCTAAAACCAAGTTAGCACAAAACTGAGACTGAAGATAGCCTCTATGACTGTTAGGAGTTGTGGCAAACTCAATGTAAATTTCATGCGTTTCAAGATGCCCAGAAAAAAAAGATAACCACTGGATTCAAAAATTCTATTCTGTTGTGAAGGCTTTTGGTGTAAATTTTGTTTAAACAAGGTTTCAGGCTCAGTCTTACTAAATTCTCTAAAAGTAAAATCTCCCTCCTAATTCAGAACACAATTCCTTCCTGTGATGTTACTAAATAGACTTGTTATTAATCATGGCTGTGTGCCTCACCATTTTTTGTTACAGTATTTGTATAAGGGAGGTGGTTTGGGAAATGCTGTATGTTTGTTTTGAATGTAAACAAAAAATGTGACGTACAGTGAAAGCATATTTGTTGAATTCCCTTATCTCCCATTGTCATATTTATCTGTTGGAGACTCAGTATTTTGCAGGCTTATTCTAAAAACATGTTCTTCTCATTACCAAAGCACTGCTGCATCATCACTTTGATATTGGAAGGCCAGATTGTGTGACCAATGGGTGGGCAAGGACTGCAGCTCCCGGGCTGGCAGGCACGGTTTCTCACCTCATTTCACAAGAGAGAATGTTGGAATGAGGGGTTGAGATTGGATCTTTGGTCCTCTAGTCAATTTGATAAACTTTTCTGACATCTACCCAGAGGGTCTAAAAGGGAAACCCAGAGAAGCCCCAGACACCAAAGAATCAAAGACTGGAGGCAAGGAGAACATGAAAAGCCAGGTTCACTTTTTTGGCTGAACTCATATGCTTTCCTGGCATCCCTTTCCCTTATACAAAGAAGAAAATTGGTAGTTTTAATTATAACATTATAGTTTTTGAAGATAGAAATCTAAATTCTGGTGGCAGGTATCCACTATAGCTTTGTTACTCAGTGTGGTCCTCAGACTAGCACTACCGACATCACCTGGGAGCTTGCTAGAAAGAGTCTCGGGCCCCACCCCAGACCTACCACATCAGGAACCCGAGATGTTTTTATGTACATTGCAGTTTGAGAAGCACTATGCTATGGAACAGACTTCTTTATTATAATAGTAACATAGAATAAACAGATCATTAAAAATAGCAACAAAACAACAACAATGGTGCATCAGGATTTCACTTACAGTGTTTCCCCGAAAATAAGACCTAGCCAGACCATCAGCTCTAATGCGTCTTTTAGAGTAAAAATTAATATAAGACCCGGTCTTCTTTTACTATAAGAAGTATAATATAACATAATATAATATAATATAATATAATATAATATAATATAATATAATATAATATAATATTTAATATAATATAATTAATATAATAATATAACATATAATATAATAAATATACCGGGTCTTATATTAATTTTTGCTCCAAAAGACGCATTAGAGCTGATGGTCCAGATAGGTCTTATTTTTGGAGAAACCGGGTAGCTTTGAGTAACAGGAAAGCTGGCAAACAGATGTTTCAACAAATCTGAGGTTGTGGAAAAGAAGACCACCCAAATGAGAACAAACAGAGGCTATTAATTCAGGACATTCTACATGAAGGGAGTCAGCTACCATCATTTTTGTTTGGCAGAGACTCAAAAGCAATTAGGGAAGTAGGAACGCTCTATAGTAAAAAAAATGACATGGTTTCATGTATGTTCTGATTGGGAGTTGTTGGTGTGGGGAAGCTAGAGGTGGGTAACTAGAAGTGGAGCATCTTAGGTTTGCAGGGAGATTTGGCTTTCTCTGGTTGGTCCTGAGTTGGAAGGAGAAGAGGGAACAAAAACAGTTGTCAGTCACTGTTAATGAAGTCCTAACCATTGTGGGCCCATTGCTGCAGATTGTGGTTTGGCTTCCAGGGCTTTGTATGTGGGTCAGAGTTCTCCTCTCATATATGGTCTGGCCTTGACTATACATCCCCCCTCTCACGGCTAATGTTTCTCACACAAGAAAAAGTCCAGTGGGTATCCAGGGTTGCTATAAAACAAAGAAAGTGGTCAAAGAACCTGGCTCTTTCCATTCTCGTACTCACCCGTTCTTAAATATGTGACATTGGATCTCACGGGGGTAAAAATGCTGCTGCACCCCCAGGTATCGCATCTGAATTCTGGGCAAGGGGATTTGTCAAAGGGTTAAATAACACACCACCTAAGACTTCCTCCTTAAAAGGATTTGTCTTTTGATTTGGGGAAGAAAGCCCTCCTAGGAATTTCTGAACCCTTGTCACTGGCCAGAACTTGGTGTTCTGGTCATTTCTGGCTGCTAGAAAGCTTAGAATCCTAGTATTCTGCACTCAAGCTGGTATTTGGGCAAGACAAAGGGGAAAAAAAAAGTAATTGGGTATTTGAGCCAACCTATGGTATCTTCCATATATATATATATATATATATATATATATATATATATATATATATATATATATATATATATATATATATATATATATATATATATATATATATATGATATATATATATATGACATATATATATATATATATATATATTGATATATATATATGACATATATATGACATATATATATATGACATATATATATATATATATATATATATATATCAGAACTCTCTTAAAGAAACATGCTATAACCAAATATGCAAATGTCTCCAATTCACCTGTAATTATAAAAATCCCAGCTTTCATAATACCTGAAGTTATAGTTGTATGACTCATCGAGTTGACAAATATCTTTCTGCCCACATGCTTGTTTCATGAATGAACCATGTGTCATGAAGTATAGCAGGTGTATTCATTCACTTGACCACAGTTTAAACACATTCACATCCTTATCTGTATTCCCACAACAACCTCATCAGGTTTGCATTGTAATGACCTCATTTTACAGATGATGAAACTGAAGATAGTCAAGCAATTTATCCAAGGTCACACAGCAAAAAAGTTATAAGTCAAGATTCAAACCTGGTTCATCTGGTTCCAGAGCCTGTGTTTTTAATCACTCTACCATATTGCCTTTCATTAAATACAGTTGCATAAATGATGAATTCAATTTAATGGAAGGAAATAAGTGCTACGATGGCAAAGTATAGAGTGCCATGGGAATACACAATACGGAGACTCAGCCTAAGTTACGGCAAGGGGGGAAAGATTCTCTCAGAAAGCTATGCTTAGCTGATCACTGAAGGATGAGTTGGAACAAGGCAAATGAAGAACTAGAAGAATTCCAGGTAGAGGGAAAAGTACGAGTGAAAGGCATGGGAATGCAAGTGCTAGAAATGAAAAGATATGCATGTTGGCCAGTCCTAGGGCTACCAAGTAGGTGGCACAGACTGAACTGAAGGCTCCGGGAGGCACCATTTTCCTACACAATGAGAAACACTCATGGGCCTGGCTTGGTCACAGCGATGACGGCAGAAAGTGAGGCTAGTATCTTATGGATTTTGGATACAAACCTTATTACACAGGGATAGCAGGTTAAAGAGGACAAATTCAGGAACTGATATCGGAGGTTCCCCCCCTTTATAGGTTGAAAAAAGGAAAGGAAGCTGATAAGAAAGACTGAAAAAGAACAGACAGTGAGCTGCAAATAAAACCAAGCTTGTCTAGTGAGGCAGAGACAGCTTCTTTCCTCCAAATCAGTTAGCTTTCTTTTTCATAGTGACAGAACCCTCAATTTTCACCAAATCCGTGGTTACCCAGAATAAATGCTGTATTTCTCAGCTCCCCGAGTGGGAGTGTGTAGTGGGTTGAATAGTGTCCCCTGCAAAATTCATGCCTGATTGAAACCTCAAAATGTGACCTTATTTGTACACGGGGTATTGGCAGATGTAATTAAGCATCTTGAGATGAAATCATCCTGGGGGGGGGGGGCAAATACAATGACAGTGTCCTTATAAAGAGAGGAGGGAGACGTCATAAAATTGGCAGTGTGAGGTAAGCCTCTGGAAATCTCCCCTGGAACTTACAACAAATTGAACAACTGTAACTCCCCAAAAGACTCCCTGCACAGAACACAGGCAAAACTAAGAGATGCACTACTAAAATCACCTAAGGTGGGCAAATTCTGCGAGCAGAGGGTGGCGGGAGGAAGGAAGGGAGAAATGGGGAGATGGGACTGCGTGGGTGCAGGACGCAGACCTAGATCAGTGCTCCGAGCTCGCTGCGTTCCTGAACGACTGGAGCTGCAGGAAAGAGACGAACTTGGACTGCTAGGGCTCTGATTATGGCCCACAGGGCTGAGGGGACAGCATATAACCAGGCTGAACCCAATGCTCATGGCAGAGATGTTGGAGCAAAGACTGAGGGAAGAAGCCTGCTAACAGTGGTTTAAGCCCTTACTGACAAGCAGAGAACGGAAGCCTCAGGTACTGAGACTAGCTGCTCCCTCTCTACCTTCCCAGAGCCTGCCCCAACCCCACCTGCCCAGTGCTAGAAGCAGAAGAGTACCAGTGTCAGATCAAAAGAACAGAATATTTGCAGTTCTGAGAACTGTGATCCACAGACATGGACTCACAGCTCAACTAGTTCTGGCAAAGGGGAGGGAGCCGTGGAAGCAGGACCAGCTGTGGTGGTGGTCGCTGCCATTGCTCTGGGCCACCTCTCACAACCCACACTGCCCCTGTCCCCACCTATCTGGGCGGATCCCTGCAGGAGTAAACAGAGTTGCTGAAACACTGGGGCTCTGAATCTGGTGCAGGAAGAGCTTTGGAACCTCAGAAACTCTCGACATACCCCCACAGAGGCGGTACCAGATGACCAAGGTAAACTGTTCACAGTGGAGAAGCTGCCTTCCAGGGAATTCCCCCATTGTGTGAGAAGCCAGAATAGTGCAGAGAAAACATAACACTACAGTGTGAGAGAGCATAAAAGGCTGCAGTCAGAGGGAAAACAAAGCATTCTACCAACACCTGCTGGACAACAAAAGAAAGACCTGTTTCTATCAATCTGTTGCAGAACCCACTTCTATAGATGTCTAGGAAGAGAAATAATAAATCGTCAATTGCCATGAATAACCTAGGCAATAAGAAAGCTAAGAAAATGAAAAGTCTCCAGAAAATGCACTTAAAGATATGGAAATATGTGACTTAAATGACAGAGAATTCAAGATTGAGTTCTTAAAAAACTCAACGAAATGCAAGAAAACAGACAGGCAGTTTAATGAACTCAAAAACACAATCAAAGAACAAAATAAACATTTTACCCAAGAGATTGAAATTTTAAAAAAGAACCAAATAGAATTTCTGGAGATTAAGAACTCAGTAAAAGAAATGAAGAATGAAATACCCAGCTTAGGTAGTAGAGTTGACCAGATGGAGGAAAGAATCAGTAACATAGAAGATAGAAATCTGGAAATAATACAGATGGAAGAAGAAAGAGACTTGAGACTTAAAAGAAATGAAAAAACTCTACAAGAACGTTCTGACTCCATCAGAAAGAGCAATGTAAGAATAATGGGCATACCAGAAGGAGAAGAAAGAGAGAAGGGAACAGAGTATGTTCAAACAAATAGTCGATGAGAACTTCCCAAACTTGTGGAAAAAAAAGGATCCTTGAATCCAAGAAGCAAATAGAACACCTAAATTACCTCAACCCCAACAGGCCGTCTCCAAGACACACTGTATTGAAGCTGTCAAAAATCAGTGACAAAGAAAGAATCCTCAAGGCAGCCAGGGAAAAGAAGACAGTAACCTCAACGGAAAGCCCATTAGAATATCATCAGATTTTTCAGCAAAAACTCTAGAAGCCAGGAGAGAGTGAAACCAAATATTTAAACTATTGAAAGAGAGAAATTATGAGCCAAGAATAGTATATCCAGCAAAGATATGCGTTAGATGTGAAGGAGGAATAAAGACCTTTCCAGACATACAGAAGCTGAGGGAATTTTCTAATACACAACCTGTACTAAAAGAAATACCGAAGGACGCTATTTGACCAGCATCAATAGGGATAATTTGTGGCAATCAAAGCATAAAAGGAGGGGTGAGTAAAGGCCTGAACCAGAATATGGGAATGGAGAAAGTAAGCATGCTGAAGAAAATGGAATACTCTAAATATCAAACTTTCTTTTACATAAACTTAATGGTAACCACTAAAAACAAAATATCCAGAACTGAAATATATAATGTAATAAAAGAAGAAACAGAGGGAAAAAATATAGAATACAACCACACAAAAATAATAGATAACAACAAAAAGGCAAAAAAACAATGGAGACACAGTCTTACCAGAAAACTAAAGATAGAATGATAAAAAATCCTCACATATCAATAATAACCCTAAATGTAAATGGACTGAACTCACAAATAAAAAGTCACAGAATAGCAGATTGGATCAAAAAACTAAACCCAACCATATGCTGCCTCGAAGAGACACATCTAAGCTATAAGGACAAACATAGACTCAAAGTGAAAGGGTGGAAATTGACACTCCAAGCAAATGGTACTCAGAGAAAATCAGGTGTGTCCATACTAGTATCAGATGAAACAGACTTCAGGATAAAAAAGGTAACAAGAGACAAAGATGGACATTTCATAATGACAAAGGGGACTATACAATAAGAAGACAGAACAGTCATCAATATTTATGCCCCCAATCAGGGAGCACCAAAATATACCAAGCAATTACTAACAGAACTAAAGGGAGAAATTGACCAAAACACAACTATACCAGGGGATCTAAATACATCATTGACAGCTATGGATAGATCATCCAAACAGAAAATAAATAAAGAAATAGCAGCCCTAAATGACACATTAGATGAAATGGACATAGTTGATATTTATAGAGTAATTCATCCTAGAACTTCAGACTATATATTTTTCAAGTGTACATGGAATATTCTCAAGGATAGACCATATATTGGAACATACAACTAGCCTCAACAAATTTAAGAAGATTGAAATCATACCAAGCATTTTCTCCAATCACAAGGCTTTGAAATTGGATATAAACTGCAAAATGAAAGCAGGAAAAACCACAAATACATGGAGATTAAACAACATACTTTTAAAGGATGACCGGGTCAAAGAAGAAATAAGAGGAGAGATCAAAAGATGCACAGAAACAAATGAGAATGAAAATATTCTACCAAAATTTTGGAGATGCAGTGAAAGCAGTTTTAAGAGGGAAATTTATATCATTATAGGCCTATCACAAGAAACAAGAAATAAATAACCTCACGTTACACCTTAAAGAACTAGAAAAAGAAACCCAAGGTCAGCAGAGGAAAGAAAATAATAAAAATCAGCAGAACTGAATGAAATAGGGAAGAAAAAGACAATAGAAAAACTAAATATGACAAAGAGCTGTTTTTTTTTTTTTTTTGAAAAGATTAATAAAATGACAAACCTCTGGATAGATTCACTAAGATAAAAAGAGAAAAGACACTAATAAACAAAATCAGAAACAAAAGAGGGGAAGTTATCATGGGTGCCACAGAAATACAAAGGATCATCCAAGACTACTATGAAGGACTATATGCTACCAAATTCAATAATCTAGAAGAAATGGACAAGTTCTTAGAAACATACAGCCTTCCAAGCCTGAATCACAAAGAATTGGAAAATCTAAATAGACCTATCACCAGTAAGGAAATTGAATCAGTCATCCGAAACCTTCCGAAATGGAAAAGTCTGAGACCAGATGGATTCACTAGTGAATTCTACCAAACCTTCAAAGAGGATCTAATACCTGTCTTACTCAAACACTTCCAAAAAAATTGAAGAAGAGACAATGCTCCCTAGCTCATTTGATGAGGCCAACATTACCCTGATACCAAAACCTGCTAAGGATAACACAAAAAAGAAAACTACAGACCAATATCTCTGATGAATACAGATGCAAAAATCCTAAACAAAATTCTAGCAAATTGAATGCAACAATGCATTAAAAAGATTATTCATCACGATCAAGTGGGGTTCATTCCAGGGGCACAAGGATGGTTCAACATTATGCAAATCCATCAATGTGATACATCACATAAACAAAATAAAGGACAAAAATCATATGATTATATCAATTAATGCAGAAAAAGCATTTGACAAGATACAACATCCATTTATGATTAAGACACTTAATAAAATAGGTATAGAAGGAAAATACCTTAACATAATAAATGCCATATATGACAAACGCTCAGCTAATATCATAATTAATGGTGAAAAAGTGAAGCTCTTTGCTCTATGTTCAGGAACACGACAGGGCTGTCCCCTATCACCTCTGCTTTTCAACAGTGTTGGAAGTCCTTGCTAGAGCAATCAGGCAAGAGAAAAAAATAAAAGGCATCCAAAATGGGAATGAAGAAGTTAAATTGTCACTCTTTGCAGATGACATGACTCTATATATAGAAAACCCTAAAGACTCCACCAATAAGCTCTTAGAAATAATAAACAAATACAGTAACGTTGCCGGCTACAAAATCAATGTACAAAAGTCCATTGCATTCCTATACACTAACAATGAAATCTCAGAAAAAACACACAAACAGTTCCTTTTGCAATTGCAACAAAAAGAATAAAATACCTAGGAATAAACTTAACCAAGGATGTGAAAGACCTATATACTGAAAACTATGACATTTTAAAAAGAAATTGAAGAAGACACAAAGAAATGGAAAGACATTCTGTGCTCATGGATTGGAAGAATCAACATAGTTAAAATGGCCATATTACACAAAGCAATATACAGATTTAATGCACTCTCCATCAAAATCACAATGGAATTTTTTAAAGAACTATAACAAAATAATCATCAGATTTGTATGGAACCACAAAAGACCTCAAATAGCCAAAGCAATCCTAAGAAAAAAGTACAATGCTGGAGGTATCACACTCCCTGACTTTAGCTTATACTACAGGGCAACAATAATCGAAACAGCATGGTATTGGCAGAAAAACAGACACACAGACCAATGGAATAGAACTGAGATCCCAGAAATAAACCCACATAAATATGGACAGATAATTTTTGACAAAGAAGCAAAAAACATACAACGGAGAAAAGATAGCCTCTTTAATAAATGATGCTGGGAGAATTGGATAGCCACGTGCAAAAGAATGAAACTGGACTGCTATCTGTCACCATGTACCAAAATTAATTCAAAATGGATCAAAGACTTAAGCATAAGACCTGAAACAACAAACTGCATAGAAGAAAACATAGGTACTAAACTTATGGACCTTGGGTTCAAAGAGCATTTTATGAATTTGACTCCAAATGCAAGGGAAGTAAAAGCTAAAATAAATGAATGGGACTATATCAAACTTAAACGCTTCTGCACAGCAAAAGAAACCATCGACAAAATAAAGAGGCAACAAAGTGAATGGGAGAAGATTTTTGCAAACAGCACCTCCGATAAGGGGCTAATATCCAAAATATAGAAGGAGCTCATACAACTCAATAAGAAAAAAATAAACAACTGAATTGAAAAATGGTCAGAGGACCTGAAGAGACATTTCTTCAAAGAGGACATACAAATGGTAAATAGACATATGAAAAAATGCTCAACATCACTAATCATCAGAGAAATGCAAATAAAAACCACTATGAGATATCACCTCCCCCAGTTATAATGGCTACCATAAACAAGACAAATAGTAACAAGTGTCGGAGAGGCTGTGGAGAAAAAGGAACCCTCATACACTGTTGGTGGGAATCCAGATTGGTGCAGCTGCTATAGAAGACATTGTGGAGGTTCCTCAGAAAATTAAGAATAGAATTACTGTATGACCCAGCAATCCCGCTCCTGGGTGTCTACCCAAAAATCTGAAAACATTTATCCATAAAGACACGTGTGCTCCAATGTTCACTGCAGCTTTATTTACTGTGGCCAACACATGGAAACAACCAAAATATCCTTCGGTAGATGAATGGATAAAAAGTTGTGGTATATATACACAACGGAATACTATTCGGCGGTAAGAAAAGATGAAATGGGACTATTTGTGACAACATGGATGGACCTTGAGATTATAATGTTAAGCAAAATAAGTCAGACAGAAAAATTAGACAACCATATGATTTCACTGATATGTGGTATATAAAATGAAAACAACCAAAGAACAAGAAAAACAACTGGAAGAACAAAATCTCATTGACATAGACAATACTTTAGGGGTTACCAGAGGGTAAGGAGGGAGGGGGGAGCAGGGCTCTAAAAGAGGGTAAACAGGGTCTAATATATGGTGATGGAAAGAGAACTGACTCTGGGTGGTGAACACACAATGTGAGATACAGATGCTGTATTACAGAATTGCACACCTGAAATCTATGTAACTTTACTAACAATTGTCGCCCCAATAAACTTTAATTTAAAGAAAAAAAAAGAGAATTCGGAGAAACACAGAGATGTGCACAGAAATGAGGGCAGGGTAAAGAGAGAGGCAGAGACTGGAGTTTTTCTCTTACAAGCCAAGGAATGGCTGGAGCCCCCACAAGGTACGAGAAACGAGGAAGGAGTCTTCCCTGGTGCCTTCAGGGGGAGCGTGGCCCTGATGATACCTTGATTTCTGAGTTCTAGGCTCCAAAAGTGTGAGAGAAGAACGTTCTTGAATTTCCCCTCTCTACTAAATTCACTCATTACGTGATCTCTTCTCGTCACATGTATGTATTTTATTTCATTTTTGGATAGATAGTATATTCACAAAGCATCATATTCACAAAGTACAAAAGAATATAGAGTAAAAGCTTCTCTCTAGCCATTATTCACATTCACACAGTTCTTATGCCAGGAGGTGACTGCTGTCAGTTACTTCTGTAGATAGACTGCATATGTAATGCATGCCAATACATGCCTGTATGTGTGTGTGGTGTGTGTGTGCACTTGTATATGTACACCTATATTTTTAATGAGTATCGGTTCTGGCCTATACCCAGTATTCTGCATATTGCTTTTTCATTTAAAAAATAAGTCTATGAAATTATTTCACAGTCTTATGCCTCGTTATTTTTCCTTATTGCATAGTATTCCATTTTAGAAATCTGTCACAATTCACTTATTTAATCAATTCCAATTAATGGACATTTAGATCATTTCCATTTTTTCCAATTTCTTATTAAAACATAATTGAAATGTTGTTTAATAATAGTGTTTGAATATGTGTAACAAAGTCCATAGATTAAATTCTTAAAAAAGAGAAATATTGGTTCAAAGAGTATATGTATTAGTTTTGATAATTTTTACCAAATGGCCTTCAAACAGGTCATACCAGTTTTGACTTCCAGGAGCAATGCATGAGAACACCTGTTTCACCACATCATTTCAATTTCAGTGTATTTTTATCATTATTATATATATTATTATACATTGATAAAACTAACACATTGATACATCTTTGATCGTTGGCATCTGGGTAGGTGAGATGATAGTTATTGAGCATATTATGTTTATGAGTCATTTGCATTTATTTCTCTATGGTGAGAGCTATTTGTTTTTCTCATTTTTCTATTAGAATATTGGTATCTTTCTTACTGCTTTACAGAAGATTTATTTCCGTTATAGAAATCAGCTATTATATATGATATGAGAAATATTTTTCTTTTGATCTTACTATAATTTTAAGATGCGTGCATTTAAAATTGTAGCTCGTATATACTAATCTTTTCTTTTATGATTCTGAGCTTTGAATCATTCTTAGAAATGCTAAATTCCTGGGTGGTGAACACATAATGTGAGATATAGGTGATGTACTACAGAATTGTACAACTGAAATCTATGTAACTTTACTAACAATTGTCACTGCAGTAAAGTTTAATTAAAAAAAAACAAGAAATAAGGAAAAAAAAAAAGAAATGCCATCGTCCTATTATACCTACTCCTTACTCTGAAAATTGGTTATTAAAGGGGAAGAACTAAACATTTTTCTTGACTTGTCAGAAATCTAGACAGAGTAACAAATAGACTCATTTGATGAAAAAAAGGAAAGGAGGGTGAGCAGAAGGGAGGTTGGTTTACAATTATCACCTATGAATTGTTCTTTCCCAAATATTTAATCTGCTTCTAATTAAGACTTTAGATCTAACATTTTTGCAAAAATTATAAGGGAGAAACAATTAAAATTAAATCATGAATAATCATATAAGTCCAGAAACAATTTAAAACAGTCTATTAAGACAACTTGACCCAATTAAAAAAAAAACAAAACAAAAGCAGTCATTAAAAAAAAAAGTGACATTAACAAGCAAATACCGTCATATTTGATTAGATTCTGTTCTAAATTAAAGTTGTATTTATAGCTTTCTGACAAAAATCACATATAAACAATTTCAAAATTCTGTTACGCTCAAATTATTCCCTAATACATTAGTTGTATGGAAACAAATTCAAGTTTTCAGAATAAACATTATAGAACTGATTATGTTTTCAATTTTCTTAATTGTGCTAATGATACTGTAGTTATATAGCAGAGTATCCTGATTTTTTTGGAGATATGATCAAGTGCATCTTTAGTGGTGAAGTCAGATCTTCTCTAACTCACTTTGAGATGATTGAGCAAGACACAACATAAACCAACACATCAAGAGAATATGACCAAACGTTTAGAACTGTTGAATCTAAGCAGTGGGCATATTGATGTTTAGGGTACTTTAATTTTTGTTTTTTTCATGAGTTAGTTTTCTGTTGCTTCTGTAATTATCTCACAGTATGTGGGCCACAAGATCAGGTACATAATTCAACTGGGACCTCTACTTACTTAAAAACCAAACTCAATTAGTCAGCAGGACTGGGTTCTTTCTTGAGGTTTGAGGGGTGAATTTGCTTCCAAGGGCATTCACATTTTGGGCCAAATTCATTCCCTGTTATTGTAAGACTGAGCTCCCACTTTTCATACTGGATGTCAGCTGGGCCCAGTCTTTCTTCCTACAGGCTGCACATTCCTTCTCATTCTTTCCAGGTAGCCTCCCTTCAACAAAAGTGGATCAAATCCCTCTCACACTTTTTCTCTCTCCAATTTCCTGTGCCACACGACTGACTCCAGCAATAGAAAGTTCTCTGCTTTTAAGGGGTTATGTGATTACATTGGTTCCCTCTGGATAATCCAGGGTAATCTCTTTATCTTAAAATCCATTACCCCAATTATATCTGCAAAGTCCCTGTTGCCCTATAAAGTAATACAATCACACGATCCAGAGATTAGGGTGTGGATATCTTTGGGGGACCATTCTGCCTACCACATTATATATACGAAAATGTTAAAAACAGAAATGCTTCTTCTCTACAAAATGACTACTACCCCCAACAATAACATCCCATGTTGTTACTTTCAAAACTTTTATGGGTTTTTTAAATATGCAAGTGTTTGAGCCATTTGTTCTTTATTCCTCTCCTTCCTGCATTGGCTACATAGGGTAGGGTGACCCACGCTATTAGCACTTCTCTGAGGGGCAGGGTGCCACAATGCTCTGGCTCCTCCTCCGTGTAACACTTCATTTCCTTGAAGATTCTTATGCTTGAGTTGCAGCTTCAATTAAAGCACAAAAAGTACTGTCCATCTTATGAAGAAATCTCTTCTTCTGCTCATGTTTAGTTCACTTCAAAAGGATGAATTTTTAAATTTCTTCCCTGTGTCTGCATTGCTTGCCTTAAAATATTGTTTTAAAAAATCCAAATCTGAACCCTTTTTGTGAACTAAATTTTGGAATGTATTGTAAAGGTAATTATCTCCAGGCCTCCTTGGATCCTGGCTTGCTCCTTATTTCCTTAATTAGAGCTTACTGGGAATTTGGAACACAGGAAGGGAGACTCAGGGTGATAAGGAAGGTCTGTGAATTATCTGTAATGTCCTGACAGGACAATCATTGAGACAGCTGGAGCACTGGATGAGTGGTATGAAGAAATAAAGTATGAAAACTGGACAGAGATATTAATAGGGAAGGAAGATTTATGGGAGACCAAGATCCCTGCGGATTAGTGTGTCAGCAGAAATAAAGTTTTTTTAAGAATATGGTAGTGAGCATTGACATATTTCTGGTAAATGAGAGCAATGAGCTGGAAAAAATTTCAGTGGGAGAAAGAAGTCTTTCCCAAGACAATACACATGGGGCTGGTGGCATATGTAACTTGATCAAGTCTGATGTCCAGTCAGGTCAATTACCAAGATTCCTTGGTCTCACCAAGCTGGAGAGTTATACCATCTACATATTAACTAGTACAAGTTCAAACTGCCACTTTTTCTGAATCTAATCTTTGGCTTTGAAATATGGAAACTCAAACCTGCCACATGCACCAACCCCCACCCCAAAATTATCTCAGCCTGGGCTTACAAATGATTTAGGGGCTTTCCATATAACCTTGGGATTTCCAACCTATGGGACTGACTATAGCTTCTTGCAAGATAAAACCCTCCACTCAAAGACATGCTTCACCTCATTTACAGTTTTGCTGGTGGTTGTCTAAGAAAAAAGATAAGGATATTTGGTTGCATTAGAGGATTTTAAAATGTATTGATTTGGAATCCAGGATTTGTGAAATACAGTATTTAGCAGACTCTGAGATGTTATTACAGAAGGAAAAAAAAAATCAAAATGTTTGAAGACGATAGATGCGAGCATTTTTGATTGAAAATGGAATAGTGAGTACGAGCCAAATTTAGAACAGAAGAAAAATTACTGGTGCACATGTGCTTCAAAAGACATAATAGCATTGGCATATTCAGGAAAAAATGCTACTCCACTACAGAACAGCTGTGGCTTTTTATTAGGCCACTTCATGATAATTTTTTTTAGCTTGTCAGGCCTTTGAAATTGTAATATGAAAGCATTAAAATTCTTTATCAGGCTGCTTACCCCAATAGAAGTATACAAAAGTCTACCCTTTTCTCTCTCTGTCTTTTTTTTTTTTGGTTTCCTTCTAATTCCCCTCCAACCTCCTGTATTCTTTTATTTCTCATCCTCATATATCCTTACTCTATTTTTTTCAGTTTTTGATGAAGCTGAAAAACATTATTTTACATATGCTTTAGAACCATATCATAAGAAGAAACAATACCCCCATACCTCAATTTAAACAATTGTCAAACACAACAGAAAACATTTTCACTTTGGGGGAACAGGCCACACTTATTCTATTCAAATATCCTTTGATTTTTTTTAGTATTTTTCAATACTTACTAGAAATTCAAAGTGCAGTGCTCAGACCACTCACATGTTAATTTATCACAGCAACAACAGAAAACTATCACAAACTCAAGGGCATAAAACAACAGAAATTGGTTACCTCACAGTTCTGTAGGTTCAAAGTCCAATACAGGTCTCATTGGATGAATCGAAACTTCAGCAGAGCTGCATTCCTTTCCGGAGGCTCCAGGGGGAAAAAAAATCTGTTTCCTCACCTTTTATAGCTTCTAGGCCACCCACATTTCTTGTGTTACTGCCCCTTCCGCCACCTCCAAAGCTGGCAACATCGCACTCCCCTGACGGTTCCGCAAGTCATGACACCCTCTGACCAGTACTCAGCCAGGTTCTGTACTTTTAAAGAGTCAGGTATTCGATTGGGCCCACCTGGATAACCCGGGCTCTTCTCCCCCATCTTGAAGTCCTTTGCCATAATCACATATGCAACGTTTCTTTTTCTGTGTAAGGTAAATATTCACAGGTTCCAGGGATTAGGGTGGGGTGGAGTGGGCAGTATTCTGCCTAACACATCCTTTATTAGAATCGCTTGATTTTCTTGTAATTAAAATAATAATAATAAGATGAGTCCTACATTCTATCTGCACTCTGTGCCTTTATATGATTGAACCCTGGCGATTTGCAAGAATTTGCACTTTCAAGAGTTTCCGAGACATTTTTATGCGTATCTTTTGCTTATTTCATGTACCAGTCTTTATCTTTGACCAAGTCTGAATTGAGTTGCCTTGGGAACCTTGGATAAATTCTCTGAGGAATCTGCATATTGGTGGACTAGGTGGTCATGGAACCATGCCCTGGTTATTTCCAACTCCTCAGCATAACTGTGATATCTTTAAAAGAATCCTAAAATTTTAATTTAGGATAAAAATGTACCATGTTTAAATGAAATAACACCTACCAGATGCTTTAGCACAATTTTAAAGTCTACATTGTTTTAAACATGTAGAGGTCTATAGATATGGAGAGCTGGCATGCTCTTCAGCTGTTTAATTCAGGCTCTGGAATTCACCCAGTGGACCACAGCGGATCTGAAGTGAACCAGATGAATGGTAGGTAGGTGACTCACAATATGGAATCAAAACTAATGACTGTGCTCTAATAGCTGGACACTGTGGGGCATATTAAGAGCTGAATTTCTTCTACAAGTTGGAATTTCTTTTAGTAATACATGCTATTTATGTTATTATTGTAGTTTTAATTAGCATACTTATTCATTTAAATTTTCATATTATTAATATGAGCCCATTAATGTCCATAAATTAGTGTCTACTAAGATTCTGATAGTTACACTTTTGGGAAATTTGTAACCTGAAGTTTTCACTAATGTCAAACCATAATTGTGGGGACATAGTCCCAGAGAGCAGTTTCCAGGCTCTCGGCCTCACATGGAAAGGTACTGGCTCGGGTAGTAGATGGCCATCGGCTGTGACTGGATGGCCATCGGCTGTGACTGGCTGGCCATCAGCTGTAACTAGTTAGCCAATTGGCCACTGATATAACTGCCACGGCTACGCTGGTTGGTGGGTTAGTTGGTTGGTTGGCAGGCAGAGAACCGGTTGGTGGATTGTGGATCATGTGGATCCCATTTCCTGTGTCTAGCCGGGCCACCAGTGAGACTGGAGTGCAGGAAGACCCTCTGTCGGGGTACTGGCAGATGTTTGCTCTCTGTGTCTCCAACCCAGCCACCAGCAAGAATACAGTAGTATGACTCCCTATCTATGGCTCCGTGGGTGTTCCTTTTTGGCCTCCCCAAATCCTGCGTTCTTATGCGGGGAGCAGGACCAGAGTCCCTGAATGACAATAATCTTCATTTAGATTTAGAAGTTCAAATTTAATTATAGTATTAAAGTAAAATGAAAACTACTATATGCCATATAGTTCTGTAACATTTAATAAGAACACAAGAAGAAGAAGACCACAGCCCAGTGGAAGGATGCAGCAAAGAACTACTGGAAAACGGACAAAAATGAATGAGCTTCAAGGTTGGCTCCATTACTAGATAGAGTAGGTGATGCTTAGTAGTTTAATTTAAGCTGCGCAGGGAAGAGGGCCTCATAAAACTCTTCTTTCCTCCATTGAGACATTTATTCAATGAGACTTAATTTAATGCAACATTAATTTCATTTCTAGGCTTAAGTTTTGACCTCTTGAGATTTTCTTTGAAAATGCAAGCATCTTTTGGAGAGATACCACACTGAACACCTAACATTAAAACTGAGGAGTTTATCTAGTTGCCCCCAGGTTAAGAGAACCTGGGAGGAAAAAAGTAATTGTTCCAAGAATGAGAGGGACACAAAAAATGGAACCTAGACATTCCTAAAAGCTACTTCATAGCTTTGCCTCTGAGCCCAGAATGAGATTCAGTGCATAGGTCAGAAGTTCAATAGGCTATATCATCCCTCCATATCTATTCTCCTCTTCCTTCTAAGTAATGGCCACTCTCCCAAATGCTAGTGTTAATAGTTTCCCAGAAAAAGATTAAACTTTTCAGCCTCCTTTGTATCTTTGTGTGAACATGTGACTATGTTCTTTGCCCATAAGAGGAACTAATGTGTCCTCAAAGAAAGACAAACATTTTTTTTTTTTCTTTTTCATTCTCTTAGCTCTGGCATGCAGACATGCTAGAGCTGGCTCAGCTATCTTGGTTGAAGGGTGGAATCTTCCTTTCAAGAATGAGAGAGCAAAGAACAGAGGGAGCCTGAATTATTGAGGACGATGGAACCATAGCACCAGATCTGATCTGCCTGACTTATGTAAGTGAGAGCTAATCTTTTTTCTCAGTTAAGCCACTATTATTTTGGGTTTTCTGACGCTGGTAGCTGAGCTAAGTACTAATTAAAACATACTTTAATATATAATAATTCCTTTCCCTTCTGGTTTAGGAGCAAACAGTACCTGAAAAATGAATAAGTAGTAGGTGAGTCAGAAACAGTGATCAAGCATGGTAAATAAAAGTAAATATTTCATTTGTCTTGGTGTGGGGACAGAGCCAGGAGTGCAGTTTCCAGGCTCTCAACCTCACGTGGAAAGGTGCTGGCTCAGGTAGTAAATGGCCATCAACTGTGATTGGATGGCCATCAGCTGTGGCTAGTTGGCTGTCTGCTGTAACCACTGAACCATTGGCCACTAATGTAACTACCATGGCTACGCTAGCAGAAAATGGGGGCGAGCAAAAAGATAGTGGCTAAGCTAGCAAGAGTGGATTGCAGTTAGCAAGGCGGATTGCAGCTAGCAAGTAAGGTTGGTTGGCAGAGAGAAGTGGACGGCAGGTTGCGGATAGTGTGGCTCCTGCTTCCTGTGTCTCCAACCCAGCCTCCAGTGAGAATATAGTGGTATGACTCCCCTATCTATGGCTCCATGGGTGTTCCTTTTTGGCCTCACCATGTCCTGCGTTCTTATGTGGGTAGCGAGAGCTGAGACCCCCGCATGACACCCTGACTCTCTTTTCTATTTTTCTTGCATTCCATCGACTCTTATAAGTCTTTTTATATTCCTGCTTATATATTGCATTCATTTGCTTGTATGTATACCACTTATTGAGCAGCCATTGAGTTTCACAGCACAGGGTAATATGAAAGGTGTACAGACAGATTTCACAATGAGACACACATCTTATCTAGGTAACTTTGCATTTGTTCAAATTATAGGGCTGCAATCGATCTTAGAAATCAAGAGGGCCAATGCCCTCGTTTCCCAGTTAAGGAAATTGAGAGACACTCTGTGTCCCACAGCTGGGTACTGGTAGAATTGCTGAAGCCTGAGGCTCTCACATTTGTAACCATTGTTTCTTCCATTGTATCTTAGTTTCATTTCAAAGTTTTCCAGGGAAAGGGGACTTCCTCTACTTTTGAGGTGGCATTTAATTTTATAATTTAATTAAGGATAAAGGACTGCTCTAAAATTTTGCCTTTAGCCAAATACATTTGAGAGCTCCACATAAATTCTGCTTCCACTAATTCTTCCCAATAATACGCAGGTGTGTGGTGATGGCAACTTTGGAACTCTGGACTTCAATTTGATTTTGTGAAAGATGGCAGTATTTTATTATCCAAACAGTAGTGATTTTAATTGGATTTGTGGAATGATCTAGAAGACATAACAATGTCAGTACGGACTGGTTAAAAATCGAGTTGGAAACTACCTTCAAAATGTCCTGCTCATAGAGCCTGTGGAGCTCAGAGGAATCACTCAGTGACAGAAACACCCCAGATTAATTGGGAGGTTTGGATACAGAAATCAGAGCAGAAGCAGCTATTTTTCATATCCTATGGCTGTGATTCTCCTGTTCACCTTCCCCCTGCAGTGAAGTTTTAATGAATTGCTATAAAGGGTAAGGTGGTTTGAATCTCAGGAAAGATAAAATTGTTGGACTCCAAGAAAAACAAAACAGATGGCATGCCTTAAAATTTTTGCTTTCATATTTCAATTATTCAAAAATACCTTCTGTAAAGCTGGTGTCTATTTTGTAAAGGGCGTTTACACAGTAAGGAAGTTGCTAAATGAGTTGGAGAAAGCTGGTTAGACTGCTTAAGGCATTTTATTTTTATTACAACAGAACAATATTTTAATTAGTTATTTACAGTGTTTCTGACTTAGAACTGTCTTCTTATATGGCCGAAAACACCCATCCTCCCTCAATAAATAGAGCTCAGGTCTATTGTGTTTTTTGTTTTTTAATTTTGAATGTTATTTTAAATATTTATTAAAGTTTAGATTTCTATTAGATTTTTACTGTGACAAACTTTATTTACAATCTTTAATATACTTTATACTCTACTAAATGCCTATAGCTGGTCCACAAGCAATTATGAGCATCTGTGTATTTTGTGCAGTGCTCTGTGCTAGATGCTGAGAATAAAGTCTTCATAATTCAGGAAACAGTCTCATGGGGAGGACTGGGGTTACTAGAAGAGGAAGGGGAAGGGACTAACTTTCTGGAGGAATAGAAAAGGCTTCATAAAAGAGCCCCTACTTGAGTCAAGAGCTGAAGGACAACTGCAGATTTGCAAAGCAGACAAAGTGGGGTTGGGGAGAATAGTCTAGGCAGAGAAAAAGCAAAAATAAAATCATGGAGCTTGAGCAAGTACATAGCACATTTAGGTTATATTAAGCATTTTAAGGTGGTTGGAAAACTGAATATTTGGAGGAAATTGGCAGAAAACAAATAAAATCAGTGAAGTAAAGATTTCTATTCTCCATAAAACTAATGTCTTAACCATGCTTCTCTCCTGGGCTTCCATCCCATCATGCACCACACTCTTCAGTTTCAGCTCGGAACCTTGTTTCACAGAACAAGGAGAAAGACGTCATCATTAGATGGGCACTTCCTCATCTTTTCATCACTAAATCTATAAACATACCTCAACCAATCTTCATTGCCTTTTATGACACTGGTTCATTAGATAAAATGTCAGAAGCTAGTTCCTTCCCTCGTGTTTTGGATTCCATCCCCTTTTGCCTTCTCATGGAATTTTATCTTCCGAGATTTTCCTTCTCTGCTGCTTCTACTTCTCTCTTTCTCCTTTCTAGAATATACTCATCAGATAACCAATGTGTTGTAATATCTCCCATCTTAAAAACAAACAAAACAAACCAATCAACAAAAAATATTCCTTGACCCCATATGAGGCTTCAATTTTTGTGGTAAAGTAGTATGTGTGCACCAACTAGTTCAAGTGCTCCCTTAAAATTCCTAACTTTTCTGGGCCACAAGACTAGTTCTTGCCCATGGATTCTGAGTGAAAGTAATACATAACACTAAGAGCTGGTGTATCGTCTCCATAGATCCTTTCCCTGCCATGGCAAACTCAGAGGCCACATAGTCCACATGGCATAACTACTGGATGGGGGGCAGGGAGGTCATCATGGAACACTGGGTGAGACATAAACATTTATTGTGGAAAGCCCTTGGGTTTGTCTGTTAGAGGCAGCTAGCATAAATTACTCTTATTAATAAAGATATCATTCTATTCCTCCAATCCTTTCTACTAAGTTCTGTAAAACGTTTTTGCAAACACCTTTTTATATTCTTTACATGCATGGCCCTTCTGATTCACTGTTCTCTTGCTAAGGTTACCAGTGACTACAATAATACAGAGGAGGATGGATAGATTTTGTATTTACCTTACTAGACTTAGCAGAGTATAATACTGTTGATCACTCCCCTTTGAAATAGTCTTCTCTTTTGTCATCTAATGTTCTACTGTTCTGGTTCTTTTTCTCCATCTCTGGTGACTTCAATTCCTATTGCAATTTCTCAGTAGCAGAGTTCCCAAGTAATTGGTCTCAGATCCTCTTAAATTCCCTTCCTGCACTCTTTTCCTAGGTTGTTTAAGACATAGTTTACAATGTAATCTAGGTGGTGGTAACTCCCAGATTACTACAACTCAGACATCTGTTCTGAGTTCTACACGCCTTACTCCTACACCAAATATTTGCCACTTTCACTTGCATTTTCTGTAGGCATCTCAAACTTAATATGCACGAATAAATTCTTGATATACTTTGCCTCCCATCTCCCAAACTGCTCTTCTTATCTTTCCACACAAGAAAGTTCCACCACCACTAACACAATTTCTGAAGTCAAGAGAAGCAGAGGCATTCTTGACAAGTATCACCACACATTTCCAGTTTATTCATTGGTTCCTTATCTGTTCAATTCAAATACATTTAAAATCTCTTCCACTTTCACTTTCTCTGTCCAAGCCTTGACTCGTTATAATGATCTTCCTCTCATTCTTATCGCCTAATCCATTTTCCATTCTTCAGCTAGACTTTTAACTCTTAAAGTCTCCATTAAAGAGAATTTCATCATTTGAGGAGAATATGTAAATACAAATAACTATTATAGGAAGGATATTTTAAATAAACCAATAAAAATTGAAGAAAATATGGAGAGACTATACAGCTAGAATTGTTAGGAAATGCACATTAAGTCTTTAGGCACATAAAAAATTACTTAAAGTGTCACTGATATGCCACATTCTCAGTAGAAAGACAAAAGTTCATTATTTTCCCTAGACTATTACTTTTTTTTATACAAGTAGACTACATTGCACAGTATCTTATACAGTTAACAAATTTCCACCTATGATATTACAAACTATGACAATAAAATGGGATCATGTAATCTGATAGTGGTATATACTTATTTTTACATGTTTCAGATATTGTTCAATGTGAATGGTGAGTGACACAAATTAGCCAATATGAGTTATCTAACAGCATTGAGTACCAGATGTACATAGGTAATTTAATAATCCCCATTAGTATTTAACCCAACAAAAATAGAAATGAATGCATTTATTGATTATGATCCAATTAGTTTTGATAGACTTTAACTTTTTAGCACTATATCTAAGTAGCTGTTCTCAACTTTCTGAGGGTCACAGTTCTTTGAACATGTCCCCCAGAAAAGTGAGCATACTCACAAGCACATTTTCTTATCACTTTTGTTGCTATTTTTAAAGATTGCTATAGTTCCAAGTAGTTGGTTTTACAGAGTAGTTTTTTAAACAGGAAGTTTTTTTGTGTGTGTGTGGTATGTTTGACTATTCTTATGAATGTGTACTTTCCCATTTACTAAAATGACATTTGTGACTCTCATTTTTCCATGTTTCTTAAGAAGTATTTTTTTCAGTAGTTTTAAGAATTTAAATATTTTCAAAAAACACAAGGAAGTATCACCTCATACCTGTTAGAATGGCTATGATAAAAAAGATAGGATAGAACAAATTCTGGTGAGGATATGAAGCAAAGAGAACCCCTGTGCTCTGTTGGTGGAAACTATAGGAAAAAGTATGGAGGTTCCTCACAAAATTAAAAATTGGACTAGAGTTGACCCTTGCACAACATGGGTTTTAACTACATGGATCCACTTAAATGTGGATTTTTTTTCAATAAACACCTGTACGATTTTCAATCTGTGGTTGGGAGTGTGTGGCTAGAAGAGCCAACTGTATATATTGGTCTATTCCATTTTCTATAGGGGATTTAAGCATCTGCAGATTTTGGTATCGATGGGAGTCCTGGAACCAAATCACTGTAGATACTGAGGGACAATTTAATTTTTTGGGGAGTCAAAAGTTATATGTGAATTCTCAACTCCATGTTGTTCAAAGGTCAACCATATGAACCAGCAACCCCATTCTCAGTATATATCCAAAGGAAACAAAGCAGCTATCTCAAGGACATAGCTGCATTCCCATGTTCATTGCAGCATTATTCACAATTTACAATAGCCAATACATGGAAACAACCTAAGTGCCATTTACAGATGAATGGAAAAAATAAAATGTGGTGTATATATATATATATGCAATGTAATATTATTCAGCTATATAAAAGAGGAAATCCTGGCATTTGTAACAACATGGATGGATCTTGAGGGCATTATGCTAAGTGAAATGAGTCAAACAGAGAAAGACAAGTACTGTATGATCTCGATAATTTTTGAAATTATTAAAAAAAAAGAAGAAAGAATCTGAACTCATAGTTACAAAGTACAGATCTGTGATTGTCAGAGGAGATTGATGTGGGGCGGGGGACGTATGTGAATATGGTAAAAAGATACAAGCTTGCAGTCATAAAATAAATAAGTTCTGGGGTATGTACAACATAGTGACTAAAATTAATAATACTATGTTGAGTATTTGAAAGTTGCTAAGGGAGTAGATCTTAAAAGTTCTTATTATAAGAAAAAAACTGTGACTGTAAAGTGATTGATGTCAACTAAACTTATCGTGATCATCCCTCTGAACTGTATACATATATCAAATCATTATGTTGTACATCTTAGACTAATACGATGTTACATATATCAATTATGTCTCAATGAAACTTGGGGAAAAATCCCAGAATTGAAGTCTTCTGCACATGAGCAAAAAAGAGGGAACTCGAAAATATAGAAATCTTGATGTATTTTCAAAGGAAGAAAGTATTAATAAAGGATGCTGTTTGTGTGTTCTCTTCCAGTCTTGTAGCCCAGGCTGCAACTTGTGCAACACAGACCTTGGAAACTGAATAAAGGATAAAATATTAAAGCTGCTTTCAGAAACTCTCTCAAACACTAGGGCCACAATTGATGCCATCACATTTCCCTTCCCTTAGCCAGACTGTAATTCTGAATTTCGGTTTTAGGCATGGAAATGTAGTAATAGACTTTCTTCCTGTGAATGGTTCAGGCTGATTAAAGTTGTGAGAAACTTATGGTCAGTGTCATATATTTCAGTTTTACTGCAACTTCCAAAAAAAAAAGCTGATATTGTTGGGTATTTCTACGTTTTTGCCTGGAACCCCGACCCCTAAAATGGTTCTGAGATGGAGTTTTGGTAAAGAGTAGATATAAATTAAACTCATCCACCATGACCAAGAGACAGCTGGATGGTAGTGATAGAGGTATTGAACTTATTGTCAGAATACTTAGATATAAGTTATGGTTTATGTTATTTATAACCAGTGAGAACTCATTTTTCTATACTCTTTGAGATTCTGTTTTTCTCTTTTTTGTTGTTGTTGTTTAATGTAAAATAGGAACAATAGTAGTACTCCACAGGATTGTTGGGATGACAAAATGTCTAATTTTTGGAAAAATATTTAATGCAGTACCTCTTATTCAGTGGATTCTCAAAACACGTTTTACTAAATCTGAATCAATAGTATCAGTCTCACATTACTGATACTAATAACCATTAAAGTTTGCATTATGTACTTAGAAAAGACCATGCATGGTATTTATTAATCCATGTATTTTGTAGGAAATCAAAGCTAGCTGAATTGACTTGCTTCAGATTATACAAGTAAGGACAGTTCTAGGGCTGAAACCCTGGTTTCCTGTGAGTAGCCTCTTGGGCTTTTTATCAGTGTACCCTGTTGTAAGAAAAGTGGCATTAGTCACTGTGTATGACCAGACATCACGTGTTGCAGAATGTGCTTCTCTTAAAAGAAGTAGAACGTTAGCAATTTTATAGCTGTGTGTAGGGAGGATTGGATTCAAAAAGTGTTCTTCTGTTCGCTAACAATGATTTCTGGTAAGTCATTTCTTAACTCTGAGTAACAGTCTCCATAATACTCCTCTCATGTAACTGTTGCCTCAATTAGATTAGGAAAAGTTATGTGAATATACTTAGCACAGGGATTTGGACATAAAGTATTCAATAAATATTTGTGAAATTTGGACCCCTGTTATTAATTCATTAATGTATTCTGCCAATATAATTTAGACAAAAAAAAAAAAAAAGTTTGCCTCAAATAGTCTTTTCCCTAAATTGTCTAAAAAACAATTCTTTGAACTCTCTGGTTCTTAATGCTTATGGAAGCTTAGTCATGATGAATTATAATAGTTAACTTCCTAAGGTCATACTTATGTTATAGAAATTGAATTGCCTCATCCAAGTAGCAAATACGAGTCTCCTTAGATAATCTATTTGTGATCATGGAACTTAATATTATTCCTTCCATCCTACTTAACTCATGCTACTTCCAGCTATGAGAAGGCTAGAACAGTTTTTTATTTTTTTGTTTTTTTCCCCCCAAACTTTAGCGATAAGATAGGCAGATCTGCCTGCTTGTCTTATTTTGAGGCCAAAGTGACCTCCAAAAGGGAATTGCTTTTAATTGGATCGATTTATATTCTTTTTCATTTTGGCTGGGGCACTGACCCATGCCATGCCCAGAACACTTCTGCCCAGTGGCCTGCCCGAAATTGATATGGTACTTGACCTGTTACACTCCATTTCCTGAACTACAATCCTGATAGACTCTATTTCCATAACCCTCAGAACCCTGACATGACAGGCTTCTTCTTTAACAATTGTCTTCCCCCGAACTAGCTTTCAACGCACTACTCCATTATGGACAATGCATTGTTTGTAAGCCATAAAATCAATTTAAGCTCCATAGTTATATGATTGTGGAATATTTCCTTATGGAAGTCCTTTAAATTCAGGCTGTCAATTCACCCTTAGACCTGTGCAGTAGTGAGTGACTCCAGCTGGAGTTTTTCTTTCCTTCCTCTAATTGGGAGGCGTTATACTCATTTTTCTCTTGTGGTCCTTGGTAACTTTTTCATGAATAGAAAGATTAATGGAAGTTTAGGGAAATATTGAGAAAGACTAAGTTTACATAATGGCCATAGGATTTTATGAATGGCTGCTAGTGAAAAGCAGATTTCTGTGCTTTTAAATGAATTGTGGTAGATCCACATGCCACGGAAAGATATACAATGCATATTGATCTATTGTTGAATAAAAAATAAATGAGAAGAGCTCCCAGATGGCTCAGTTGGTTGGAGCATGTCCTCTCAACAACAAGGTTGCTGGTTCGACTCCCGCAAGGGATGATGGGCAGCGCCCCTGAAACTAAGATTGAACACAGCACGTTGAGCTGAGCTGCCGCTGAGCTCCTGGATGGCTCAGTTGGTTGGAGCACATCCTCTCAACAACTAGGTTGCTGGTTCGACTCCCACAAGGGATGGTGGGCTGCGCCCCCTGCAACTACGGCAACTGGACCTGGAGCTGAGCTGCGCCCTCCGCAACTAAGACTGAAAGGACAACAACTTGAAGCTGAATGGCACCCTCCACAACTAAGATTAACACACTGTTCCCCAATAAAGTCCTGTTCCCCTTCTACCCTCCCCCCAAAAAAATAAAAGTCTTAAAAACAAACAAAAACAAAAACTCCTATTTGTCATACATATGCATATACAGTATACAAGTACAGGTAAAAAATATAAATGGAGAGTGAGAAAAAAACCTGGAAAATAATGCACATACTGTTCATAGTAATTATTTCTTTGTCATGCAATTAAACACTACTTTACATATTTCAGAATAGTTGGAATATTTGCAATGAATCACTCTTTTAATAACTTTCTGAAATCAGAATAAAATTAGTTTTTAAACACTAAGAATTAACAAAAGAAACCAGAGATGGTTTAAGCAGTCATATTGTTCCACAAGGATGTTTTGCTCTTCTGAGTGACACTGTTGAGAAGAGTCATGTTGCCATGCCTTATGAATGCTACTGAACATTTAAATTTTATTGTTTAACTAAGTTCACATGGACCCCTCCATCCATCTATTAGATAAAACAATCATTTTTGAGGAAGTGTTTATGCAATTTAAAATACTTAAAATTGTTTAGTTGCACATATTAAAATGTGAATATTTTAGTCTCCAACATTACATAGTTTATCTACATGTACGGGGCAACAATAGTGGTTAAATATATGTTATAGCTAAATATACAACATCAGAATTTATGTATAATAGACTTCTCTTTTTTTAATTTATTGGGGTGACAATTGTTAGTAAAATTACATAGATTTCAGCTGTACAATTCTGTATTACATCATCTATAAATCCCATTGTGTGTTCACCACCCAGAGTCAGTTCTCCTTTCATCACCATATATTTGATCCCCTTTACCGTCATCTCCCACTCCCCATCCCCTTTACCCTCTGGTAACCACTAAACTATTGTCTGTTAGACTTCTCTTCTTGTATGGATGGTTCATGGTACATTTTATATAGTGCCACAATGTAGTATTGTTGCATTGTGCTTCGCTAAAGTAAATATTTTAGATTCTATCACTTTATCTTTTCTTTCTTTTCCTTCCTTCCTTCCTTCCTTCCTTCCTTCCTTCCTTCCTTCCTTCCTTCCTTCCTTTCTTTCTAAATGGGTAGGTGTAAGCAAAGCTTTCTGCAAGTTAGAGTCTGTAAATGAAAATTTTGTACTGCATGCTGGTTAAAAAGGGCAAGGCAGATTTTATCCAAACTACTGCAATAGGAGAGAGATTCTTCAATATAAAACTGAGCTCAACTTTGAACACAGAAAAGACAGCTGGGAATTTATAGCCAGCAAGCAGAGTAAGGTAGTCTGTGGATGGAAAATTTCAAAGTGGAACTTGATTAGATATCAAGGGTAGGGGGATTTTTGCTAACTGGCTTAACAGGAATTTTGCAAAGGAAAGCCAAAATAAGCATATATCAAGGGTAACAGGATTCTTTGCTAACACTGGGCTGGCAGAAAAAGGTTGAAGCCAGGTTGGGAAGAGGACTCAGAGGAATCTGACCAAAGTTTGGTCAAGCAGGGACTCTGTCAGGTCTCATAACGTCTTCGTGTATCAGGCTGTGACCTATCATGATGGCTCCAGGAACAGAGATTATCCTAGTAAGAGGTGCACCATTGCACATTGAGGAGAGCCTGGGGTTTCAAAGATTGCTAGATTTTCCTGTATGCTTTAGTGCATTTCTCAATCACCACACCTGCTTATGAGAGGAAAGTGATATGCGAGCTTGCTTGGCCCATTAGAGAAGTGTAGAAAACTGTCATTCAAGTGCTCTAAGCAAGCCCATCCTTTTCTGTGTGCAATACAGAATGATTCACAGTGTTGATTCTGCATCCAGGTTACCTGGATTCCCTTGTACCTCAGCTCTAACCCTTTGATAGCTCTATGACCTTGGTCAAGGTACATACTACTTCTAGGCCTCAGTTATTTTGTTGGTTAATAGGGATAATAATGGTAGATATCTCATTATTATGAGTATTAAATGAGTTGAACTGTGTAAAGCACCTATGGCCATAGTAAATCTTCACAAGAATTAGATATGTTTACACGAATATGTGCTTTTAATATTATGTTGCCTATAGTAAGTATTCAATAAGAGTTTGCTTTTGAGTATGTAATGTTGTTTTTCTTTTAGTGAGTTTATTTTAGTGAGTTTCTTTTAGTGAGTTATTTTCTGTTTTGGGCATCTAGAGAGTTTTTTTTTTACAGGGGCTAATGTATTTCATCATCCTGAGCAAAGAATGTGTGAGAACTATGGTCACTACTTAATTGTAGAAATATTAGAATCCCAGAACAAATATATTTGCTGATTTCAATTTATTTATAGACATATGTATGCAAATTGATTATCATTCCCCTACTTTAGATCCTCTGATGCATCTTATTGTTTGCACTTAAAATTAAATTCTTTACCATAGCCTACAATGTCCTGCATGATTTGAACTCTCTATTTTGCACATTAAACACTTTTATCACCTGCCACATTTGGGCTTTTTATAATTTCTTAAATTTGGAAATGTCATTTGGCCTTGGAGCCTTTGCATGTGCTGTTCTCTCTGCCTGGGATACATTTCCTTCTATTCTTTGTATGGAAGGGCGCCCCATCATCATTTTTTGTCTTAGTTAAAATGTTACTTTCTTGGAGAGACTAACCCTAACCAACCTCTGTCATTCTCTGTATCATTCCCTTTTTTTGCGTCTTACATGAGACTGAAAATTTTAAATTACTTTATTGGTTTGCCTAATTGTTTGCTCTTTGTATCTGTCACTAGAATATAATTTACATGGTTCAAATTATACATTTTTAAATGGTTATTGATGGATTTTCTCATTTTATATTTTCCTATTTTCTTAGACATAATGAAAAGTATAACTTCTAGTTTCATTTTGCAAATGAATTTTATAAACTTTAATATTGGTAGGAAAGCTATCATTAAATTAATTTTTAAAACCTGTGGAAATTATTTTCATTGGATCAACAAATTCCCTGCCATAAAAAATCTATGCTGTGATCAAGAACCGAAACTGACTGCTTAGAAAATTACAATGAACCTGTCTATTTTCATCTTCTAGTTTGAGATAAAAGGGGAAAGAGTGTTAAATCAAAGTAAACAGAATGTTTACTCTACTTTCAGTTTTAATAATTAAATGTATTATTCACAGTTGAGGTGTTTCATGGCTACACACCTCCTTTTCCTATTTTTCCATGGTCCTGTATATAGTTTTCCTTGTATTTTTCTCCCCAAAACTCCTTATATCTCCCTCACCTGTCTTAAATAAATGAATCTCTATAAATTTCTTTGCAGATTGAATGGGACTTTCCTCTTCAAGGTCTTACATTTGTTGACGTATATGTGGATTCATTCAAAATTTATATTTGGGTCCTAATTACATTGTTTATATTTGAAAACAAATTCTCCATTTCATGGTGTCATACAGTTATGTTTGCTTAAAATTTCAACAACAATTTTACAAATATTTTCTAAGCATCTCTTATGGCCAAAGCACTGTGCTAGGTGCCGAGTATATGAGTTTGTTGGTGAATTAAAGAGATACAAATTTTGGACAAATTCAAACTAGTATTCTTCCAACTTAAATTCACTAATCACCAACTAAAAGCCATATGTAACTTATATGGACTCTTTCTGGTACTCAAAAAGATAATTTATTTTGTGTCTCTGTCCGATCACAGCGCATACAAGAGCCACTACAATGACTCATCCTCCAGTGTAATGGATATCAGCACTTTCACCTGTCCAGCCTTTCTTTTTATGGTATAAGAAAACTCATTATTATTATTATTATTTTCAGTGCACGTAGCTTGAATAAGACTGATGCTGCCTCCTGGAATGGGCACATGACTAAGGCCCAGCCAAAGGAAATAGAATTACCCAGAGACCCAGTTTTGGGGTTAAAAGTAGACATGTGAGCAAGCTGGGAAGTCAATGTCAATGTAAGAATTTTTCTAGAAGAACTGAAAAATGAATGCTCTGTCTCCTTAATTTTGCTATGCTGGTAGAATGTAAAGAGAGAACTGCGCCAGAAAACGAAACCAACACAAAGTCAAGTGCAAATTACAGGTCCCTGACTTCACTACTAATAGCCTTGTACCCAATCAGGCCTGAAGAAAGATTCTCCCTTGAACTTTTCACACATTTGAATCAATACATTCTCTTATTAATTTAAGCAAGTTTTCTTTTAAAATTTTGTAATCAAAACAGTTTAGAAAAACTATGCATAGTGACTGTTGAATTCATATTGAGCCATTACCTCTAGAGGGATGCAAATGAATTGAGAACATGCTCAGAGAAGCTATAGCTACAGTTGACCCTGAACAACATGGATTTCTACTGTGCAGGTCCACTTATATGAAGATTTTTTTTCAACAAATATACATTCTGCTCTCCATATCCCTAGGTTTCGCATCCATGGATACAACAACTGCTGCTGGAAAACAGTGTTTTCAATCCATGGCTGGGAATCTGTGGATGAAGAAGGCCAACTGTATGTACCGATGACACCATTTTATATAGGGGACTTGAGCACCTGTACATTTGGTATCCTTGGGGGTCCTGGAACCAATCGCCCACAGGGATCACTGTGGTAAAGTTTTTGGGGAGTCAAAAGTTATATGCAGAGTTTAGACTGCACAAGGGTCTAACCCCTGCATTGTTCAAGGGTCAACTGTATTTCCTATGAGGACTGCATGTAGGAACTGAACGGTCAGCCTAGAAAGGAAGACAGAGAAGGAACTGACAAGAGGACAGGACAATGACTGGAGTAAACAGCCTTGGGAGGCCTAGAGGACACTGTAATAACAGTTACTCATTTCTACAGAGATATAGAATCAGAAAGACAGCCTTATTTACATTGACCATTAGGAGGCAAAACTCAAATGTGTCATAACAGTTATTCTGCTTTTCATTGTTACTACAGAGACACTTTAACAGATGCATAAGAATGTCCAATGGGCTAACCATATTGAAGGGAAACAAGACTTGCTCTGTGTACCTCAAATAGACCAGTTGGGACCAATGACTATGAGCCAGAGAAAAGAGACTTCAGCTCCACATGAGGAAGAATTTTCTAACCGAGTTTTCTGAAGAGTAAATGGACTTTGTGGAGCAGTGAGTATCTCATCATTAGGGCTTTTCATTTATATGCCAGATAACTGTTAGGTGTAAATATTGATCGGTGACATAAAAGTAGGCTGGAGATGAATCCCTTTCCTATCCTGTCCAATTCTGAGATGTGAAAACGGTAATCCAGCTTGATTTTGGTAGTTATTCTACCTTGGTCATTGAAACACCCCATTCTTCCAGGAAGAAGACATTCGATTAACTATATTTGCATTTCTCTCTCTATTGAAATGTGTTAAGATATGAAGACATGACCCTCAAAAACATAGTGTCTTAATAATTTATATATATATATATAAATGACCAGTAAAAAGAAAACAAAACAAAACCCTGAATAACTCTTTTCCTGGAGTTCAAATGGGAATGGGAATTTGGCCATCTTCCAACTATTTGGGTCAACAGAGACTGCTAAATTGTAAGATTTGAGTAAGTAAGTGATTTGGATTTTTCGATCAATAAAATTAATTATGCAATTAACAAATCCTCACACTCTATCATGTGGATGATTGTTTTTCAATTGCTATGTAGCTTTTAATGTGTGAAACTATTTTATAATTAAAGTTTTATATTTAATTATTAAAAGTAATAAGGACATGCTCTTTTAAGTGTACAATAGAATAAATGTAGGATTTTTGACTTAAATACATGCTTCAACTTTGTGGAGCGAGCACGAGAAGGTAGCATAACATTGAGGTTCAAGAGAGTAGATTTGGGTTCGAATCTTTGAATAGTAGCTTTATAGATAAGTTACCTTAGACAGGTTATTAATTTTCCTCAGCCTCAGTTTCTTCATCTGTAAAACGGAGAGCATATACTGACCAAATCTATCTATATTCCAGTTTTCTAATCTGAATTCAGTTTAACACTCTAGGTACCCTAGTTTTATATTGTGTTTTCATTTCCTCTTATTTGTTATCTCTTCTTTAAGTCCTATTCATCATTTAGGATTTTGCCTAAAGATTTCCTGACCCCTAATCTTGGTCCTGTTATAGCTATCATACTATCCTCAGTTGTTCTTTTACAGTAATTATTTTAATTGTAATTTTATCTTTTTCTTCTGTTATTATGGTTTTAACTTCTCCCTTTCTTTTATGTCTTAATTGTTTCTATACAATTGTTTTCTCACACCGTGCCTGGTGCATAGTGGTCAATAAATATTGCAAAAGAATAAAATACTTTTACAAAAATTCAATGAGGTAATTAATACACAAAATATCTTGAACACACTTTCTATTATTGCAGGAAACTGCTATTAATTAAAGCTTCCTCTTCTTTAGTCACCAGAATCGTGTTATAGCAACCTTCAATATATAAGTAACAGCTATAAGTTAATTTCAAGAGATATTTATGAAAATTCCTTCACAGAACTTACCAAATTATATTGGTAGAGCTACTTATGCTTGTCTTATTTTTCTATCTCTGTCTGTCACTAGATCTTAACCTCTTTGAGGACAGGGCCTATGTTTGTCTTCTTCTTGGTTGTGCTACCAGCTCATTTTATAGCGCTGTCTCATGGAATCTGAGATTTTGCCTAAGGCCAATACAATTCTTGAAGTACTTCAAGCAGGAAAGTGACAGTACCAGACTTGATCACTTAGAAATCACTCTAGCTGATGAATGAAGACTAGATTAATGTCGGTCAAAGTGTACTTGGCCAGGGTAGTTGTGAGGCTATTACAGTTTTTTTTGTGTGTGCAAGACATTGGAGTGGTTCAGAATGGGGCTGATGGCAGTGGAGATACAAAGACATAGATGGAATCAAGGCATATTATGGAGGTGGAATTAACAGGGGTTGGGAATTTATTAGGTGACGGTGGTAAAGGAGATAAATCTATTATTGTTAACAAAAATTACAATTAAATTTAGTTAGATTGTTGGTAGCATATATGTTCTGGAAAGGAAGACACTATTAAAACAAAAGTGATAAAATACCTCTCTGTAGAGACATCAGAAATGTAAACAGAATCAGTAGCTGGTTCGTAAGTTAGATTTTTGGCAGTTTTACGTCATTCAATATTAGTGGGTAGGAAAGAGCTTCGAACTGAAAGAAAAGGGCATACACTTTGCCCCCTACCCCCCACTTTGTTGAGTTACACTTGACAGATAAAATTGTAAGGTATTTACAATGTACAACATAATGCCTTGATATACGTATGTGCTGTGAAAGGATTACTCTTGAATTAGTTAATACATCAATCACCTCATATATTTACCTCCACCCCCTTTCTGGTGAAAAAGTTCTACTCTCTTAGTATATTTGAATTATGGAATACAGTGTTATCAACTATAGTCACCATCTTATGCATTTGATCCTCAGACTTTATTCATCTTGTAATGGAAAGTTTGTACATCATTTCCTGTAGAGCAGAGCATGGGTAGTGAAACTGGTTAGTAAATAGTTTCCAAACTAAGCCACTAGGGTATCTCCCTGTTTATTTCACTGTGCATGGACAGAGGAGACAAAAGGGTCAGACACAGCAGACGTACCGGTGGCCTGAACACTTAGGATGGGGGGCATGACCAGGGTGAAAATGAGACCAATGAGGTAATTGACATTTCTGAGACAAGCAGCAGTTGTGCAAAGACAATACAACTTGGATCAAAGGAAATGGTAAAGAAAAAGAAATAAAGAAGCGTTGTGTGAGAGTGAGACCGATTCAGTGAGCGCAGCATAAGAGAAACTAAGCTCAGCAAAAATGTTATGAACAAAATATGAAGGAATGTAAGCTGAGTTCAGCATGGGGGAAGATGGGAGCGGGACTGACACATATGGAGCCCCTACTCTATGATGGGTGCTCAGCTAGGTGTTTGTGGGCGCCGTCATGCCCACACAAATCCTACAAGGTCCCTTTCAGTTCTATTTCCATTTCTCCGAAACAGAAACAGATTCAGGCTAGTTTTGTCATTTGCTTATGTTCACACATTAGTCAGTGGCAGATGATGGACTAGTTCCCAGATTTGCCTAACTCCAAAGTTTCTTTCTTTCTTTCTTCTTTTCAAACACATTATGCTATAGCTCCTAAGTCAAAATCTTTCAGAGCCATGCAGGTAACAGAAATGAGCAAAATTGGCTGGGGTGTGAAGCATTAGGGATGGAGGGTGCTCTGGACAGTGTATTCTCCGTTTAAAGATGGCAGCATCCATTTAACTCCAGGAAGATACTGCCACATGACCATGTGGCCTCCCTGTTGTCAGATCTTCAGACTGTAAGACAAGCTGAGAATTTATGTTTTTATGTGAAATTTGTAGATGCTGCTAATTAATTCAATATTTCAGAAAGCAGAAAGCTTTTGACTGGTCAAATAAAACTCCTCAGAAGGCTGAATCCAGCCTGGTAACTGAGGGGTGGTGACCTTTATGTTACACCCTGCTGTTTGGGGCTCACTTGGTAGTTAGCATATCAAAACCTTCGGTGACATAATGGCTGGAAATTGTCTAAATACATAGGCAGTCAAAAGGCTCTACTACATGGAACCAAAATGTAATAATAATAATAAATGGAAAAGCGAGAACAAGACAAAGGTAACCTCTTCCCTGTCTCTAGAGGGATCCTGGTTAGAAGCAGAATGAAGGCAGACAGCATACCTAGACCAGTGGTCTGTGGCACTGGCTCATGCCAGATCACAAGAACCAAGTGGTAGTCATCCAGGAATCATGCCAGATGGTGTTAAAACACAGTTAGCTTGAAATTCCCCAATTTACACCCCAGAATGCTGCAAACACTAAAAATCAAAACTTTTTTTTCCCCCAGAGAGTTAGTTTGCCGGTGCATCACTGTCTGTAATTTACAAAAATGTTTGATTTACTAAACAAAACCACTTAAAATTTTTTTTTACAATATCATTTGGTTAACCCTGAAGAATCCATCTGTCTCTGAAGTACTAATGTAATAAATGTATTGAGGAATTTATGTTTAGGAGAGCTCAGCTTATCATCTCATTTCCACGTTGGTGACCCTGCAAAGAAGATATCATGACTGACATTCTAGAAGCAACTATAACAAAAACTGTATCTTGAACAGGGAATAATTCATTACACAATTAGTTTTAAATAATATCAGCTAAGAGTTTGAGAGCACTATTTGCCAAAGCATTGTTCTAAGAGATTTACAAATATCAAACTCAGTTTAATCTTCACAACAAACCTATGAGGTAGAAGTTTTAATGTTATCATTATTTTATTGATTAGGAAATTGAGGCACAGAGAAATCATACAAAGAGTAAATGGTACCTACAGCTGTGATTTGAATCAGGTACTGTTACTCTAGAGTCTGCTATACTTCTGAACACTATATACACTGTAAACAATACTACTAAAAATGTTAATGGCTGTGAAGTCAATATTTTTAATTGAATCAGCCTGTACACAAGTTTATTAACAAGATAGCACAGGAAATAATAAGGGTTAAGTAACAAGCACAATTTCTGGATCACAGTGGGTGATAAAAGAGTGTAATTTCTTTCCTTTGTCCTCCTGAAAGCTAGAAACATTTCACAAAATTATTACCTGAACAGAACTGCCAAGTTACATCTCCACAGATTTAATATATCTTAATAAGAAATAAAAATAAAGCACAATGTCCAAATTTACATAATACAAACATTCAGGTATTAGGAAATAATCGGGAAATTAAGTCCCTCTGTTTTTCAATAAAATATTTTCTATAAATGCTATGATTTGAAAGATCCAACTCTATGTCCTTACAATGATTTTTCATGTGCTTTGCACCTTTCCCTTTAAAGGAGAAAGTACATTATGTAAGTTACCTCTATGCATACACTAGAATGGTGGGCCATATGATATCAGGTATTATAAATCCCATATATTTTTATGCTTTTACTAATCCAGTTGTGTGTTAGACATTGAGATGAGAAGACGTATTCAATTGTTACAGGAATTCTGAGAGGTATAATTTTATTATGCGTATGTGTTGTTGACATCTATTTGTATAGCTTTTCTATCATATTGCTATAGATTTTTTTTTTTTTTTTTTTTATTAATTAGTTTCAGGTGCACAAGACAAAGCAAAACTTAGACATTTATCATTTATATCCCTCACACTGTGTGAACCCCCCTCCCCCATCCACTATCCCTCTGTACGTTCCCAATGCTATAGATTTTTAATTTCTCAGTGTCCTTGAATATAAACTTCTTGCATACTGCTCATACAAAAATTTGCTGTAAATTTATAGTATTAATTTTGTACTTATTAAAATTATTCTTGGCCCAAGGAAAGAAAATTTAGTGTGCTAATTTGTCAAGTCGCCAAAGGCTTAATTTCCTTTTTTTCTTAAAATGTTTATTCCATATTAAATAAAAAACATTATTTTATTTTAATTCATCTTTGTAATTAAGGTTCCCAGTTGTAGCCCTATTTAGGGAATTAATCAGTTCCTTCATGAGATGGTATGGCACTTGCCAAAGTGTGTGGTTACGATGTAAATGATCTGTATCTACTGAATGCTATGAAAAGCCAACATCAGAATATCCTATATCTTTCATGGGGCATGGGAGATATGATTGAACAGTGATATAGAGACGGATTTATAAGTGCTCAGTACCGTGGAGGGTATAAATGAAGAAGCTGTGCAGATAAGAGAGGGATAACTTCAGGTCAGGGGCTAGGTATAGCCATGGCCTGGTCCTCAAATGAATAGGTCAGGACCAAACTTGTTGGGAAGATTTATGGAAGAAATGAGATTTCAACTGGATCTTGCAAGATGGGTTGGTGCTGGATATACAGAGAGGAGGAAGGAACCTCTAGAGTATGTAAACTAAGATACCATGGTAGAGATTAGCATTTAACGTATACAGAGCAGTGGTGAGTCAATCTGGCTGGAAAGGAGGACTCCTACTAGGTACATAAGGCTCTCACCTCCTGGACAGACCAGATAAGATACATATGTTTTCTTTTCCAAGATATGACTGATGCTGGAATTATAATCACATAGACCACCTGGACAGGATTATTGATCTGTTCTTAAAGTTGTATTCTTAAAAGAATAATGGGAAAGCCAGAGCTGCAATCTAATGATTGATTCACTCAACAACATGTATTGAGCATTTCACATTGACCAGACATCCTCTTATGCACTGCGACATGAACCAGCGCAACCCATATTTTCTGTCCTTGAGGAGTTCACCATCAAGTGGAATGATGGGTTAGGTAAACAAATAATTAGAATAACTTTGATAAATATGTTATACAATGCGTTTATTCAAAGGGCGTGACTCATTTTGAACAAGATGGACTGGATGTCTTAAAAAAGGAATTGATATTTGAGTTTGACAAAGAGTGTTGTTCACAGAGAGAGAAGAGAGTGCAAAAGAATATGAGTTCAAAGGCAGGAAGACGCTCTCTTGTTAGGAACACACCATTGAGCCTGGGTCAGGCAGGCAGAGGTATGAAATAATACATGGCTCGCGTGTATATTAAGTGTGTGTGTGTGTGTGTGTGTATGCTCATTTGTGTTACACTAACTACAGAGGAGGGATTTTATGGAGAGACTTTTGTGATGGTGTTATGCTGTCTTATGATAACCTGTCTGGCCCTGAAGGCTTGGGTTAGATGAGAGCTGAACTCATTGTTGGAAGTGAACTGAAGATTGGATACTTCTGTTACATGTCTCTAATCATAAAAGCAATTTATTTGTCTCGTGTTGGAAAGTGATGCTGTCAGTGGTGTTATTTCCTTCATTGAACTTATGATTGACTTTATGCTGTTCAGTTACAAGCACCATAAACTCTCCTGTGACCTTGTGCTCTAGTTGCATGCAAACCTACTTGGCTGCAGTCTGGATATTATTGACAATACATAATGCATTGCTAAGTCATTGAAAATATGCCACAAGGCTTTGCTCCAAAGAAGTGTATTACATTGCTCTATAGATGACCTTTCATTGCTCAGACTCCATTAGAAGACATGAGCTGCCCTATTCTTCCCTCATACCCAGAGGGGTCATGGTTCTGAGACCCTGTGGAGCATCTTTAAGGGCTCTTTGAGAAAGCAAATAAATATGCAGGGCTTCTGTTATAGATCCTCAATGCTATGTAGAGAAGGTACGCCACATGGGATGCTGACCTACTCATTCACACATTTATTTTTTCAATAAGCATTTTTAAAAACCCTACTGCATTCCAGGCACTTTGCTCAGTATTAGGAAATCAAAGTTGAATAAGCCCAAATGTCTGCCCTCAGGGCCTTAGGGTCAAATGGAAATATACATAACACAGTGAGATATTTGGCATAATGGATCTGTACACAATGTCCATGGGCATATTTAATGACGAGCAGGGGGAAATGAAGGAGGAGGGACACACACTAGAATGGGGCTAATTAATTAATTTATTTAATATCTAATCAATTTAGCAATAGGCAATAGCAAAAGACAAAGGCAATTGATAGAATATGCTAATGTCAGACAGTAAAGGTGGTTAAGAGTAAACTACATACATTGATAACAATGTCATGTCAAAGGAGTGCACATACATATAAGTTTAAGAGATCTCAACACATGTTTACTATTGATCAAAAATCACTTGGCTAAATACACAAATAACCTCAGTAAGGAGAATCCAAAAGCAGTAATAAGCTCTATAGGATACTAACTATTACAGTAGATGTCAAAAGCTCACCAAATTGGGGCAGAACAACACTGGAAAAGTCATGAATCAAAGCCTTGCCAAGTCTGTAGCTGAGAGAAACTCAGGCGTCTCCCACACCACTGCTTGTTAGTTCCCAAAATGCTGCTGCTGTTGTCTTTGTTGCTGTTGTTAGAAGTCAAGACATCTGACGTTATAAGCTGCAAGCTGCATATAAGTTTTCTAGATGCTAACAAGGTCTCAAGAAGGCTAACCATGGGGAACAACACCGCAGAGGCCAGGAACCAGCCAGACCTCACCATGTTCATGGCTGAGAGTCAGGACATCCCCTGGTGTTGTAAGCTGCATGTTGCTGGAAGTCTTCAAAATGTTACAATGATGAGTAATCCCCAATGACAAATGACCAAATGACGAAATAATAATAATTACACTGCCAACTGAGGTCTGTCTTACATATTTTCTCAGATGTACCTTAGAGCCAAGTTTCTTGTTCCTGCCTCCCCCTCCAGGAATGGCCAGTTCTGGGAGGGTCCAACAGTTACTGATATGAATGCTGTCCATCCTGCCGAAGGGCCAATTCATCCAGATAAGCAACAAGGCCTGGTGATGTGCCTGTCACGTCATCCTGATATAACTTAGCTACTTCTTCACTTCATCTGTTGATGTGCGCGAAACGGACAGAACAAAGTGGGAATTCTCTCAACCCCTGATCAAGCTAACCATCACCTCACAGCACAGACAGAACAGCAAACATCATCTCATATCTTCCCTGCTCGGGAGAATGAGACCAAAGGGGGGATTTACTCAACCCCTGATCACAGTACAGAAATCACCTCACTTGCAGGAACAGATAAAAGCTAATAGACAAAAGTTCACTTCAATCAATGAAGCCAAATTTTCCTCAACACCTGCCCTACAGCATAGAAGCAGGAGCATGTGACTAAGTCAGCCTTGGGGAATCAGGGAAGATTTCCAAAAGGAAGTGATGCTTAAATCGGTACAGAGAAGCCAGATGAGTTTGCGGAAATGGTGGACGGGGAGCTGCTGGGATTGAGACTGGGAAGAATATACGTATCAGATGATAAAGGGCTTTATATGGTCAAGAGGCTGAATTTTACACTTAAGATAACCATAACATAGAAGGATTTAAATAGGGAAGAAATATAATCAAATTGGATTTTAGGGTCATTCCAGTAACAGAATAGAGGCTGGGAGAGAGAGTGGCGTTCCAGGCTGCAGTCATCTGGGTAGGACACACAGAACACTAAGAAGGACAATACATGCAGTCACAAAAAAGGGGGAGGATAGAGTCAATAGATGTAAGACATCTTTAAGAGTTAAAGGTAACATGATTTGACTAATCAGATGTGTAGAACAGCAGTGGGGGAGGTACTTCAGATGCGTACATAACTTTTTTAGGTACTAATTTCTGAATTGGTTCTCATTAGTCTTGGATGGTCAGACAATTCATGTGTCCATTCCTAATGGGTAAATGAGGACACACTGTTTTGTTTGGCTCCTCTGCCTTTCCTCTTCTGCCTTTATGGATGTAATTTTAGCAACCAGTGAAACAGTCACGTTCAGTTGTTGAGTGGATGATAAAGAGGGGAAGAGAAGGGGAAGGGAGAAAAGGAAGGTCGAGAAAGAGAAAGAGGGGTTTTTCTAGTGCTGGGGCTTCGTACTTGGGAAAATTACTTATTTAGAAGTAACAAGTTAACACATTTTGGTATGGGAAAGATGCGGGGGGTGAATGATTAGTTTTGGAGTAAGGTTAATTTAGGTTCTGGGACTCAGCCCACAGGTTGTCTTATGCGCAGTTAGTTTGAAGCTCAGAAGATAAACTGGTGTAAGAAATGAGAAGGTCTAAGTTCAAACTATAGGGTGTAAGAGAGAAATGAATTAATGCTTTTTTTTGTTTGCTTTTTACAACAAGGAATATGAGAAAAATCAAAGACAAAAACCTGAAGAATGCTAATGCTTAAAAGAATGAGGTAAAAAATAGGAAAATGTGGTTAGAAAATGCAAGTCAGAAGGAGATATGGTTCCTATTTAGAGAGTTGTGAAAGTTACAGACATAGTAGTGCCATGATTCTTGGCTTTGAGGAATATACATTTTAGAAAATCTGTATCATAATTGGTAATGGTTAAGAAAAGTAATGCTGTATTAGAATTGTGCTAATGGAACTGGTTCTTTAAAAATAAACACAAAATCACTTTACTGTAGCCTCTGTAAACGGCAGAACTCTTTAGTTGCCCAGGGAAGAAACACTGGTTCAAGTAGGTTTATGGAAACAGGGAAATTTATTAGCTCACATAAGCAAAAATGTCCAGAGTTCGTCCAAACTGCAGGTGTTATTTTAGATTAGTTTTCCCTAAAAGCAGACCTAGAAGTAGACGTAGATCGAAGTGCATGTTGTTTGGGACATGATCTCTCTGCAATACCATTAGCGGAAGGGGGAATGAGGTAGGTAAGAGGGAGGAGCCAATAAAGGATGCATCAATGAGCATGTTATCACGCTGCAGAACCTAGATGCCTGTGGGACACAGTGCACACTGTGCCGAAGAGTTGTCCTACCTCAGAGGTGAAGAACTAGGCGCTTCCTGCCCAGCCTGTTCTATCACTGGTAGAGGGCTCACAGGCACATTAACTCTTAGGCACAGAGTCTGGCACACGTACAGGCTGAACACGCTTCTATGACCAGAGAAAGCCCATGGACAGAGCTTCAGGTTCCTGTGGTTGGAAGTTCTAATCATGCACAAGGCTGCCAACTGCCCAGGGCCTATGAGGGAGCACTGAGCCTCATCTACAGTCCACTCTTGCCTCACTTCACCTAGACCTCCTCTTTCCCCACATTAACATGTTCACTCTGTTTTATCATTGGTTCCTCAAGTTGGAAGCTGGTGATAATTTAGAGAGAGAGAGAGAGAGAGAGAGAGAGAGAGAGAGAGAGAGAGACCAGGAAGTTAGTGTAACTAGTAGCAGTCACCTAGTAAAAGCAATATCCCCAGGTGTGTGTAGGCTACCTCCCAATTCAAAAGGCTTGCCAAACATGGAGACATGGAACCTCTTTCTTAATGATAGGAAGTAAGAGGTACAGGGTACAAGAACATCCTTTAACTTGAGGGGGTCTTAGTATGTCCCAGAACTCTGTACTGTAGAAACTTAGTAATGTAACAAGTCCCTTAATCTTTGTAGGGTTTATCACCTCCCCTCTGTTTCCCAGGTGTCTTCCCAGGGCATCCAGAGCACGTGCAGTTTCCTATTTAGCAGTCCGGTTGACTCAATATGATTACTAAACGAGACCAGCATGCTGATTTTTGGAATACCAAGATGATCAATGTCTAAGACGATCAAGGTCCCTTCGGACTGTGCTATGACCGAGAGCACAGAGTTAACATAGCCCTGGAGTAAGAGAACAAATGTGTGCGTTCATGTGATTAAGTTCCTGTTGGGTTTGAAAAGATTTCAGCTGCCATGTGTGGTTTCCTCCGTAATCACAGTGGCACATTATGAGACATGATTGGAACAGTTGCACCGTCATTTAAATCTTTGTATCAATCCAGGGTGCTGTATTGCTTTTGAATTTCTATCTTGTTATGATGGGGACTAGTTTCAGGGGCTTCTACTTGACCTTCACTACCATAATTAATCTGACTCTGGAAGCCCAGAACCTGGTAAGGGTTCTACTAGGTGCTAAGCATATCTATCTTATCTCAGGTCTATGAAAATGACCAGAGGTGCCATGAGGACGCAGTGGACTCAATCTACTGTGAGATACAATTGGACCAGTACCCTATTAATTACCGATTGTTTTCCAGGCTCTGTGTCAGGAATTTTGTTTACATCATCTCTTTAATCTTTACGACAATCATATGAGGAGGATGCAATGATGACCGTTTACAGATGAGAAAGAGAAGGCTCATGGGGGCTTAATAACATCAATTAGTGTGAGGATACTGATTCTAATCCTGTGGTCTCCCTATGCTGGGCATGTTGTGACATGGACAGGAGGTTAGCAATTGTATGCCATAGCCCGTAGACCATAAATACAGTAGGTATGCAGCTAGTCACACTTCTTTAAGTAGGCAGTCGGTTTCCCTTTAGGGGAAACTCTAATATGACCGTCTTCATCAGAGTGATCTAATGACCTTCAAAACTAAGGAGAGAAACTTTGGGGAGTTATTTCCATTTTTTGGTTACTGTGAGAATATGTATTTAGTGCCCTCCAGTCCCATGTCAGGAAAAGACTCAATATTTCCTTTTAAGAAGAAAAGTTACAAACGTTTTCTCCCAGGGAGCTTCTGTTGATTTAAGAAATGCCTTCCCCAAATGCTCTTAGCCCATACACATTCATGCACCTTGAAGCATGTAATGCTTATTCTCTGATAACAACACCTGAATCATTATTTGCAGCACTGGCCTCTCCACCACTTTAGAAGATAACGTGGGAGGATATGGAACGTATTTTAATGGCTGTGCTGCATCCTTCGTATTTGCAGTGCACAGCTGATGAAAACTGAACTCTTAGATTGGAGTGCTTTCTATTTCTATTTATTTGTTTGTTTGTTTCTGTTATAATTCATTCTCTCTTTATCTTCTCACCCGCAGTATTTTTGGATGAGTAAGAAGATCACTGAGATGTGAGACATCAGAAAAACTGGGTTCTCATCCTGACTAATACAAATAGTGACAAAACACCAACAACAATAATAAAAATACCAAATATTTATTAAGCTCTACTATGTGAAAAAGTTTTCATTATTAATTTAAAAAATATTTACTGAGCATCTAGTATGTAACAAGTATCTGAGTAGTTTTCTATTCACTGGGGATAAAGCACAGAACAACACAGATACAAATTCCTGTTGTTATGACTTATATGTCGTGTGTGTATGTGTGTGTGTGTGTGTGTGTGTGTGTGTGTGTGTGTGTGTGTGAGTGTGAGGGGTGAGACAGACAATAAATAAAATAATTAAAAAACAGAGTATATATCAGACACTGAAAAGTATTAATGGATGTAAATACAGTAGGATGGAGGTGTTGGAGAGCTCACAGAGCCATGGGAGGGTTATAATCTAAATTGGGTGCCTAGGCAAGCTACCAAGATGATGCTCAAGCAGAGAACTCAAGAAGGTAAAGAAACTAGCGAGGTAAATACCTGAGGGGGGAGAGGAGCTGTCTAGGCAGAGATGAACTCTGCAAAGACGTTAGGTGGTTGTATGTGAGGTTCACTCTTACACCACAAGGAGGCCAATGTGGCAGGGGCAGATAAGTGGAGGGAAAATCATTTCAAATAGAGTAAGAGACATAATAAAGGGCCAGATCAGACAGAGTTTTATAGGGCACCATCAGGACTTTGGTTTGGACTCTGAGTGAGATGGGATTCCATTGCAGGATTTGAGCTGCGGAATGACCCAATTAAATCTGTCTTTTAAAAGTATCACTTGAGCTGTTGTGTGAGAATGAATAACAGTGGGGGGACCAATTAAGAACCTATTGAAATTATCTGGATAAGAGATAATCATGACTTGACCAGGCAGTGGTGTGGAAGCAGTGAGAAGTATAATTCTCTGCTAAGAATGTCACAGATAGTATCTCATTTAACTAGCTTGATGAACTTGCTGAAACAATTTAACAAGTCTGAGTGTCATTTTTCTTATCATAAAGATGGGAACATAAAATGGGTTCTATTTCGCAACATGAGCTTAAGGATGGACACTTACAGATACAAAGAGAAACACAATCAAGTTGAATCTGCTGCCTAAACTATGGGGAATGCAGTGGGATAGAAAGCATAGGGAAAAGACCATTTCTTTGGAAAGAAGGCAAGGTAGAGTATTCTGACAGCCTGTCATGCCCTGTGAAACTCAATGTCCATGTCAAATAAAGAGAAACAATCTCAAAAACTGGATTCGAGATGAGACATAGAACACTAAACAGCCGTCAGAATGACAGAATTGCAGAACAATGTAATCTGACTGGTGGCCCTGGAGAAGCATTTTATAACCTTTTGGGATCAGAGCTATGGGGGAAAGAAAACAAAAGGCTCAATATATACCCTTGGTGTGACACTTCTTGCAGAAAAATTGGTAATTTGGTTGTTGTAACAAACCACCATACTTCATTCCACAACAACAACACAGGAAGGAAAGTAATGTTGGCACCAGATAACTCATATTTTTTCTTGAAAGTTTATACTACCTCACTGGTGAGGAAAACTTAGACTCCATAAGAGGAACAAGGAACAGTTCCTCAGACATCACAGAGGTCACACCCTCTACTGACTTTGCTCTCTATCTTCATGGAATCTGACTGGAATCATACAGAGGTAGAGGATCTAGCTGGTGGGGCTAAATTATGGAATCAAATGTGTACAGTCAAATTTAGCCCCGCCTGTTTTGAAAATATAAACATTTTATACACAGATAGTATAATAATAATAAAATCTATAATCAGAACCGACATCAGGACAAATTGTGAAGATGGGAACATATTAGCATCTGGCACATTCATCTCACGTGCCATCATCTGACCTCTTTGCTGCCCAAAGACGTCACTAAATGCCTCCATACTAGCACAACCAGTTTTCTGAACCCCTCTTTCCTTTTTCAAAATTAATCTCACCTAATTCCTATTTTCTCCAAGTGTTGATTCTTACCAGATCTTAATGGCAACTTGCTTTATAAATTCATCCTTCTACAGCTCCATTCCATTGTTTTCCTTGACAACAAGCACTCTTAGTTTCCTTTCTACTTCCGGCTATTATAAGTGCGCCATTTACTTTCCACATTCCTGCTTTTCTGTATTTCCTGTCATGGTCCTGGCATATGACATTTTATTTTATTACTTATATTTACTTTGAAATACCTATAAGAAATCTGCAGGGCAATGCCAAATAGGTAGTTGTATATATGGTCTAATATTTGGAGTCCCAGACTCAGTTTGAGTGAAAGAAGCACATCCAAGAATCCTAAGAGAATGGACAGAAAGCAAAGCCACAGGAGTAGAAGACATCATCATGCAGAGAGGAGCCCTGGACAGGAAATGTGCGTCCAAGAGCCCCCTGGGGAAGCCCAACATGTAAAGTTCAAGCAGAGGAGACTCAGCCAAAGTAGGACACTGAAAAGGCACAGCCTTGGAGATAGAAGGCAAGTTATGAGAATGACGTGTCACAGGAGGCAAAGAGCGTGCATGTAACAAGAAGCAGGGGATGGTCATCTAACCAGTGCTGATACATCAACTGAAGAGTGTCTACTGGGTTTTTAATGACAGTGAAGTCTTAGGGGACACTTTTAATGGGGCTGGTGTAGGAGTAGAAGCTAGATGACAGAGGTGTGAGGACTGACGGGAGGTAGTAAAGCTGAGGAGGAGAGCGTAAACAACTGGAAGTTCTCTGTGAGGCGGAGGCTGACAGAACAGTAGTTAATGGGAAGGTAAAAATGAAAGAGGTGCAAATTTAGGAGCTGATGGAGTTTCGCTGACAGAAGATACACTGTTCCTACACACTCACCTCCACTCCCTACAGAAAGCCAACTGAAATGAGATTAAAGGAATTAAGAAAAGTATGTATCCACAATGGTGATCATGAGAAAGCAACACACTCTAGAAAAACAGAAAACAGATAGACAGATAATAACTCATCTATGGAGCATATACACTTAGACTCTAGGCTATTGCAGAGGGAGATACCAACATGGTTGATATGACTCAAGACCCTCCGCAGAGCTTCAGGTCTTAGCGACACCATGTCCCACCGACAGAAAACTGTAGGCATAGGAAGAAAAGAGGTATTTTGAAGACCTTGTGGATGGAGCACACGGGGCTGCTGATCCATTGCCAGAGTCAGCATAACTGGGACAACCACCCTCCCACACGGTAATGCAGAGAGAGGACTTTCTCTGTGAAGAAATTAAACCACAAAGGCTCAAGACAGCTGACACAACAGGAGATGTATGTGCGTGTGCATATGTGTGTGTGTGTGGGTGGGGTGGTGAAGTACAAGACTAAAAACAAAGGAACTCAGTGAAAGTTTACATCCTGATGAGTGGGCATCCCAGCTGTTATTCCTCACCCTGCTCCTTTAATGGCAGAAGCTGGAAACAAACCCTCCTGGAGGGCACTTAGAAGTATTCTATTCATTTGCTAGGGCTATCATAACAAAGTACCACAAACTGGGGGGCTTAACAACAATTCTCACAGTTCTGAAGGCTAGAAGTTTGCGATCGAGGTGTCAGCAGACTTGGTTCCTTCTGAGACCTGTGAGGGAAAATCTGTTGCTTGCCTCTCTCCTAGCTTTTGGTTGCTTGCAATCTTTGGCATTCCTTGACTTCTATTGCATGACCCCAATCTTTGCCTTAATCTTCACATGATGTTCTCCCTGTGTGTGTGTTGCTGTGTCCAACTTTGCTCTTTTTATAAGGACATCGGTTATATTGGATTAGGGGTCCACCCTACTTCAGTATGACCTTAATTACCTCTGCAACAATTAAGTTCATATTATGAAGTACTGGGGGTTAGAGCTCCAACACAAGAATTTTGGGGAACTACAATTCAACCCATAACTGATGTCAAACTTGAACCAACCCACATATATTTTGGAGTCACCAAACACAACTCAGATCACACTGTTCATAGAAGTCAATACATATTGGAAAGATCTTCCTCAAACACTATGATTCCATTAGATTGTCAGTGCTTTAAGAATGAATCTATAGCCAAAGAACAAACAATATACTTTGGAAACTTCAGTCACAAAAGACTGATCAAAATAAACAAAGAGATGAAATGATCATGGATGACACCAAGATAAGGAAGCAATGTAATTTTCAAAATATTACAGTGAATGTTCTTTGAGAGATAAGAAAAGTTTTCTTGTATCTTAAACAAGAAAGAGATAAAACTAAGAAAGAAATATTGGCCTCTTTGGAGAAATGTCTCTTCAGGTCCTCTGCCCATTTTTTAATTGGATTTTTTTGTTGTTGTTGTTGAGTTGTATGAGTTCCTTATATATTTTGGATATTAGCCCCTTATCGGAGGCGTTGTTTGCAAAAATCTTCTCCCATTTTGTTGGTTGCCTCTTTATTTTGTCACTGGTTTCTTTTGCTGTGCAGAAGCTTTTAAGTTTGACAAAGTCCCATTCATTTATTTTAGCTTTTATTTCTCTTGTCTTTGGAGTCAAATTAAAAAAATACTCTTTGAACCGAAGTTCCTTAAGTTTAGTACCTATGTTTTCTTCTATGCAGTTTATTGTTTCAGGTTTTATGTTTAGGTCGTTGATCCATTTTGAATTAATTTTGGTACATGGTGACAGATAGCAGTCTAGTTCCATTCTTTTGCGTGTGGCTTTCCAATTCTCCCAGCACCACTTATTGAAGAGGCTGTCTTTTCTCCATTGTATGGTTTTGGCATCTTTGTCAAAAATTATCTGTCCATATATATGTGGGTTTATTTCTGGGTTCTCAATTCTATTCCATTGGTCTACGTGTCTGTTTTTCTGACAATACCATACTGTTTTGATTATTGTTGGCCTGTAGTACAAATGGCCAATAGACATATGAAAAAATCCAACATCACTAATCATCAGAGAAATGCAAATCAAAACCACAATGAGATATCACCTCACCCCAGTCAGAATGGCTATCATCAACAAGACAAACAGTAACAAGTGTTGGAGAGGCTGTGGAGAAAAAGGAACCCTCATACACTGTTGGTGGGAATGCAGATTGGTGCAGCCGTTATGGAAGGCAGTGTGGAGGTTCCTCAAAAATTAAGTATAAAATTACCATATGACCCAACAATCCCTCTCCTGGGTATCTACCCAAAAAATCTGAGAACATTTATCCATAAAAACATATGTGCGCTGATGTTCATTGCAGCTTTATTGTTGGTGGCCAAGACATGGAAACAACCACAGTGTCCATCGAAAGATGAATGGATAAAGAAGTTGTGGTATATATACACAATGGAATACTACTCTGCCATAAGAAAAGATGAAATAAGACCATTTGTGACAACATGGATGGATCTTGAGATTGTAATGCTAAACAAAATAAGTCAGGCAGAAAAAGTAGAGAGCCATATAATTTCACTGATACATGGGATATGAAACTGAAAACAACAAAAGAACAAGACAAATGAAGAAACAAAAACTCATAGACACAGACAACAGTTTAGTGGTTACCAGAGGGTGGTGGGGAGGGGGTTGGTAGATGTGGATAAAGGGATCAAATATATGGTGATTGAGAGAAAACTGACTGGGTGGTGAACACACTATGTGATATATACATGATGTATTATAGAATTGCACACCTGAAATCTATGTGACTTTACTAACAATTGTCACCCCAATAAACTTTAAAAAAATAATCAATCAATCAATAAATAAATATTGGGTCCAAGAAATATCTCATGGTTGTTAAAAATATAATAGCAAAATAAATACCAAAATGTTTGCAATATAACCACAGGAAATTCCTCAGAAATTAGAATATGAGGGTTTAGATGCAGAAGAGACAGTATAAAAACCAGAGTAAGATTTCTGAGAAGATGGGGGCTGGTAATTCCCATTTATCCAGAGATAAATAGAGGGATTATTCTAATTGGAGAGATGGAGGAAAAGAGGAAAGTGTGAGGGCGTATACTTACATTTAGATTTGCTGGTGGTATATTGAGAGAATTTCTAGGAGATGGTGTTTATATATTTTTATACGAAGTAGTATGAATAAGAGCAGATGCCTAGATTTTAATCTTGGCTCTGCCTCTTACAAGCTGTGTGACTTTGAGAAGTTACTTCTCCTTTTGTGCCTCAGTTTACTTATCTGTAAAATATAACTAATAGTACTTCCTCATATATTAAATGAGTTTTTATAAGCAAAATACTTGGAACATTGACTGGCATAGAAGCTTTAAGGTATATATAAATTTAATATACATTAATGTCTTAATATTAATATTTAACATATACATATATATGCAATATATATATTAACTGTCCAAATGCAGGTAGAGTAAAAGCATGGTATTTGGATTCATCCACGTTGTTGCTATGGTTGGTGCTGATGATATCTGGTTTTTCAGGTGCTCCTAGATATATGGTGATGGAGAGAAATAAGTAGCAAGGAAGTTAATTGTATTGGTAAATGATGGAAGTGAAAGACCATGCATTCAAACTGAAGAGGGAGGGAGGTGAACATACAATGTGTGTTTTGGGGTAGGGAGAAGGTTGAGATGCCAATGGGCTACAGGATTTGTTGGGATTAATGAATAAGTAGAGAAATTAGTTGAAAAACCAAGCTGGAAAACATAAGTTTGTGCTCAGAAGGGAGATATTGGCCCTTGTGACATTGAAGTAGAGCTATTTGGGATGTTGCCAAGGTCCATGTAAATGAAAAAAACACACACAAAAACAAACAAACAAACAAACAAAAAAACGATGGACAATGTATCTGGAGTTGAAGAATTACCCTAGTTAAAACTTTCCATGTAATGCAAGCAAAAGAATAAATAAATTTTATTGGATTATGTATATAGGGATAGTTCATGGAACAAATCCAAGGGCAGCCTGACAACAAGCCACGCTATAAAAGTAACTATAAAACATTAATAATTCAAGAGATATTCTGTAACTTTTTAATTTTTGTTCTATGTATCTGCTTCAATATTCTCTCTCTGCACATGAGATTTCACTGCTTGGTATGTACTGAAGCAAACAAAGCCACTTCACAGGTCCAGAGCTTAAATATTTTCTCTGTTCAACTGACCAGCCCAATTCTAAATTCTTGGGAGAGAGAATCTGATTGGCACAGCACCGGTCAAATATCTTTCCTAACCTAATCAACGGTGTTCCCGAGATGTGTTAAGTACTGCTAACATGATTTCCAGGGGTCATCTCCCTGCACACAAGGACCAGTTCTTAGAGAAAGGGGATCAGAAGATGTCTGTAGAGATGTCTATTGGAGGACTTCATGGAACTGAGATGTTAGCATGTTGGATGGGGCATCCAATTTCCCCCATGATGATGGCAGGATTTAAATAAGAGAGAGAGATTGTGAGCTAGGTGCCCAATTTGTCACTGAATGAGTGAGGTTATCCAGGTAATACCATGGAGGCTAACATAACACGGACTTATTCACTCACTCAGTTATTCATTTTTATTAGTAAGTATCTATTCAGTACCTAACAAGGGCTAAGCATTGCCAAAGTCCTCAAAGCTAGAAAACCAGCATTGTAAACTGGTGAAGACCGAGAACTTTGGAGGCAGACTTAGACTCATATCACCGCTGCACTATTTATTAGTTGCACGGCCTTGAACAAATCTTTTCTTTTTTTCTTTTGCTAAGACTTCTTTCCCTTTTGAAAAATAGACCAAACAATTCCTATTTCTGACTTCCAAGAATTAAATGCCACAACAAAGGTCTGGTTATTCAGCATGGAAGGAGATATAGAAAGAGCTCCTAAAATGGCAACATGCTAATAAGTCAATGAGTCGAATTTCTTGAGGGTAACAGTGAGGTGAACAGTGAAAAGTTACCATAGATTTGTGCACAGCACACATCTTTGGGGCATGGAGGTGAGTGAGAGCTGGGGGGAGGGAACGGGGAAAGCTTCCAGGAGACTCTCTAAGCAGAGTTTTGAAGGATGTGCTGGATGGAGTTATCTTTACAAATAGAAAGAACGTTCAAAGGTACAGAGATATGGAATCGTACACCTCATTCACAGAATTCTAATTGGTGGAGTATGACTGCAGCAACAGGCAAATGTGTGTGTGTGTGTGTGTGTGTGTGTGTGTGTGTGTGTGTGTTTCGTTGTTCTTGGATGGCAGGAGAGGGGGCTAGGCCAGAAAGATGGGTACATATGTGTGGCTTGAGCTGGTATTTAATGTTATCATGATAAGCTAGGACTGCATGAAGGTCTTTGGCACACGGATAGTAGAAGCCCAATTATTAGACATGGGATGGACAGCGCAGGGTAGGCCTGGGGAAGGTGGTCATATAACGAGTTGGCCTTGTAACCATAGCTAGTGCACAAGAGCTCAATGAACTAGGTAGCAAAGTACTTGCTGCTGTGCCTGGAGAGTTGAGTTTGTGAGAGCTCAACATTTTAGACATGTTTTTCATTTTCCTAGGGCTAGTGATGAAATACAGAGCGGGTCACATGGCCCGGTAATCCTAATGGGTGGGGATAAGGTGCTTAGGCCAGTGGTAAACAGAAATGAAATACCACACGTGCAGTCCACCTGTAGCCATTCCTTTTAGCAAGGAGGGTGTGCCCGGGTATGAAGTGTTTAAGTGCAGGAGGAAGCATGCTGCAGGCAGGGCTGCCTCAGCAGTAGGGAGCCCAACTGGAGGCACCGATAGTGTCAGGCTGCAAAGCAAGTCGGCGTAATGAAGCCTCCCCACACCATGAAAGCAGAGAGCCTGGACAGAGGCTACTCTAAGCAGAGAGTTGCTACTCCATGAAATTTGCTGAATGAGTATGATATTTCATTCAAGTCTTTCAGGAATATTTTAAGGGGAGATATATGAAAATTTTTCAAGAGGTTTCTTTTCTCCTTCATAAAAGGAGTTTCTTAATGACTAAAATGTAGGCACATTAGAGGCTTCACCATGGACAACAGAAGACAGGTGAAGCATAGTTTAAGTAATAAATATGATTGGGGAAAGATGTGTAGAAATATATGTTAGTGCAGTTAGAGTGCACTATATAAGGACTAAGTATTTACAGGAGTCCTCATGACTCCCGATGTTGATACTTTTCTTAAAACAAATCATTGCTTAATTCATTTGTCTTCCTAGCTTGCAGAAACATCTTGTAGCTACAAAGACTGTAGATATGGCAAAATATATTGTGTCTTGAAAGCTTTGAGACGTAGAGATTGCTGTTCTTTTTCTCTTGCCTTTTCTCGGGTCCTGCTTTCCCCCTGTACCTCTGAAATTTGGTCTCAACTCAGAATCAGATCTTTTTTGTTGTTGTTCTTTACCTGATTGCACTCAGCCAGGTCACATACTACATAAACCTTTAAAGAGAAGAAAATTCTATTATCTGATTGTCTAGGAGCACTTAGAATTTAATCTTAAAAGTACTGATTACCGTTCTTTGATTTCTCTCTGAGGCCCTAAAGAGACCTAAACATAGAGAGATATTTGGAGTTATTTTTTGGAGCTTTTCAAAATGTACTAGAATTGGAAAGTGATGATTAGTGACTTTTAAATTATTTTTCTCCCACGTCCTAAATTCTTATTTACAAAGCCCAGTTTAGTTTTGTCCCCAAATGATTGTGATTGGGGAAATCTTTTCTCATTCTCTCATATACCAAAGCTATTTTAAAAAAGAGTCTAAAATGTTCCTTTTCTCTTTCTTTTCATTTTTGATTCATGCTGCATGTCACATCTTCTTTCTCTCCCCCTTTCCTCCCCTTTATGGCCACTGGCTTCCCCCAAATCATTTCTGAAACAAGAGTGTTATATCGAGTGATCCCTTTTTATGAGGTTTTCTTGTCAAGGGCTTCAGTGGAAGTCGGGAGTGCAGAGAAGCGATTTACCACCGCTCAGCGCTGACTGATTTAATGTATTCACACATCTTGACGATCCAGGCCATTAGATGAACTGAAAAATACCAGGGGATAAGAATGGCTTGCTCCCTCACTAACCTCTGTGCAGTGGAAAGTTGGCTGCGGAGATGAATGAATGGAGCTTGCTTAGTCAGAGGAACAGTTTTGGGAATTCACGGAGGAAGCCATTGTACCTGTTGCTGTGTTAAAACGCTGTATGAAATACTACATCCTGTACAGAGAAAACTGTCTCACTGTTCTCAATGTGAGAGCTCCGTGTACAGAATTGAGCAAAGGAAATGTTAAGTGAGGGGGTAATGAGAAGAAGCTGACTTTGCTCTTCAGGAATTCTGAGATAGCAAAGCAGGGTAAGAAAACCACAAGAAATGATGGATTTGAGGACAAAAACATATGTTCTAACACTCAAATATTTGTTTTATTTTTTCCTGCAAACTCATTCACTGATCTTAAATAAGAAAGAGTTAACCTTTTTCAATCAAATATTCTTGGTCACTTATGGTTTTGTCTTAGACCTCAGGTGACTGCAGATCAGTGACATTTGGCTTTCTGAGGAAAATTCTACATTTGGCTCTAGATAATGAATACCTTCTTTTTCTGTGGAGATTCTGGACCACTCCAGGAAACTTGAGTCTTTTTTTGTATTATATGTTTGGAGTCAGAACTTGAGTCCTTTGTTTTGCAGTGGTGCCAAGATTGCCCCTTCGTATCCTCAAGTATCTGTCTCAGTGTTCCTGTAACATTCTCTCAGCATGTAGCCAGTCCGTGTATCACTGTGTCAGTCACTGTGGGTGCTTTGGCATGTACATTTCTGGGTGCTACTCTAGAGCTATGTGTTAGAATTACTGGGACTTAGAGACTAGGAACCTACATTATTACAAGCACCCTAGGAGTGTTTTATGTACACTAAATCTTGAACCACTCTTATAGAAAGATGAGGGAAAAACACACATTTGATGAGCACCTATATTCTTGTTACCTTTCCATGTGCTTTTTGTATATTAGATTTGTTAGTCCTTATATATGGCATAGATCAGTCATTACTATTTCACGGCTGAAAATGTGTTTCAGCTCTCTTTCCAAAGACCACAAAGTCAGAAATATAATGCCTTAGTGCAAAGCCAGGTTTATCTAGTTTAGTTTCCAAGCCTGTGTTCTTTCCCTTAAAGCACTGATCTCTTCATCATCAAGGGTGAGCTATGTCCTGGGAACCTTCCCAGTCTGCACTGCCATTTAGCTCTCTGCAATGGCAATATATAGACACTCATCTAGGTGCTGGTGTCAGTGCATAGCTTCCCCAGGGGAGTACTTCGCAGGTGACCACAGTGATATTCAGCAATGAGGTATGTAGCACTTTTTCTAGAATGAGTTTGCGAACCAAATTGTCAGACCTTGTATATAGATGTACACACACACACACACACATACACACACAGTATATGTATTTATAGTGAAAGTCTACAGAGTTCCTGGTTCGTGGCACTGGAGAACCCTCACTCCAGTGCAGCTCTCTTTGTCAAGTGGATTGCATTCTTCTGGGGGAGAGGCGGTATGGACCCATGCAAAGCATGGATTTGCAGGTGGATGGAGCAGCTCCTTTATTTGGACCTTGATGAAGTTATGGACTGTGTTGTCTGGAAAGGCGACTAGAAAGTGTTAATTGTGGAGATAGAGAACGTCTTTGAGAATGTTGCTAGTGGCACAAAAGGCTGAATTAATATCATATTTGAAAATTTAGCCTCCTCCGACAGTGACAGTGTCGGTATTAGAAAATCAGGGTGAGACAAGGAGAAGGAGAGGATGAGAAAGTTATTTCTACTAAGGGGGGTTGAAGGGAATGGGGAACAAATAGTAGTTGAGCCATACATAGCCCACACACAGAGCTGTGGTTTATGCTGTTAAGTTGCTAGCTTCTTAGGGGGCAGTCTCCTATGCACACAACCACAAGATCAAGAACTCCCCTGGGAACAGAGATTCTACACTAAACAATCACACATTTCCCTAAAAGATATGAAGCAGACTATCTTTTGCAAAGTTTAAATCTCTCATCTTTTGCTGTGGAATAAATGTCTTGTTTCTTTTTAAGAAAATGCAAGATTTAGCAAGCAGTTAAAGCACATTTTTTGTTTGTTTTTTGATTTTCAGAATTTATATGAGAATGTCCTTTATGTAGAATATTCCGTATGGGAATAATATGCCCTGTGGACTTATTCCACCCCAGTAGATTTGTCTTTCCTTCAGGAAGCTGGGCTGGGCTCCCAGCCTACGGGGCCTTTGCACAGGGTAGGTCAGCTGCTTCTTCTCCCTGCTCTTCTACTCCCCACCTTGCCTCGTCCCGTTGCACTCTCTCTTCACCCTTTCTCTTAGCATTTCTTTTACTGCCACTGCTCAAAATCAAATTTGTATTTCATTTTAAATGTATCAGACACCATTTTAGCTGGTATTTTATACAATGCAATTATGCTGCCTTCCTAATGAAATATCACAAAGTCTATATATATTCTGTATTGATTGCCATCTGTTAAGTCATTACTATGTGTTAGGCACTACATACTTTGCGTGTCTTTTCTCACTTAATTCAATGAAGTAAGTACCATGATCCTCATTTTAGTTGAGGAAATTGAAGTACAGAGGGGTTAACACACATACTAGGCAAAAAGGATCTAATGATGAAAAGGCAGGTTTAGTTTTATTCTTGCCTTGGTAAATAATTTAATGGGAGAAGTAGGTGACTCAACAGGCAATAGGGGTGATCAGTTCTTTGCTAGGGAATCATATTAAAAAACGGGGCACCCAAGCTAGCCTTGGGAGAGGTTGGGTATATGCTTTCCCAAGTAAGTGATGTGTAAGATACAACCTGGAATAAAAGTTAGCCAGCAACGACAAAAGGTGGACTCGAATAGAGGTCAATGAGAGTATTGCTTTGTAGGAAGTTCAGCATGACTAGCATATGAATTTCAAGGGGAAATAGTTATCAAGGGTCCTATGAGCCACTGATAAGTTGAATTACATACCAATGACAATGATGAAGCATTGTAAGATTTTAACCATGCCATTGTAAGAATGGCATGATTAAATTTGCCTTTTAGGAGGATCATTCTGATGGTATGGGGGAGAACAGTGGAGGGAAAAGATTAGAGATAAGAAGACTAATTAGGAGGCTGTTTTAGGAATAGAGGTAAGAGAGGATGGTGGCTGAACTTGATTAATATTAATGGTGGAAAGAAATGGAGAGACTTAAGATATATATATATATATATATATATATATATATATATATATATATATATATAATCTTAATACAGGACTAGAGTCCTAATCTGAGGGAGAGTATAGTTTATTTATTAAGAGTATGTGATTTAGGGACAGAGTTTTGGGGATCAAAGTTCACCTCCACCACTTACCATCTACATGGCCTTGGTAGACTCACTAAACCGTTACGTATGTAAAATGTGTTGTGGCAAGGGTCACCTTAGTGAATACACATAAAGCACTTAGAATAGTATGTAATAATAGTCAGCCCTTAAGACATATTAGCTACCACTCTTTGTATTCCAGTCTAGTCCTCTGACACAACAGCTCATTCATTCCCCAAGTTTGTATTCGGTGCCTACTATGTCCCCAGTGGTTCATTCACTTCTTGGACTTCAATTTTCACATCTATAAAATGATTGCCTTGGAGAAGTGCTCTGGGTTACTTCCAGCTGAAATCTGGTTGGACTAATGTCCATTAGCCCTGAGAATACCATGCTGATTAAGTTGCAGTAAAGGGAAAACTGATTCATTTCACTAACCAGGCCTTTGTGTGTCATTTGTCAAGTTTTTTTATTTTTCCTGTAGAGGGAAGCAGGGAGGAGGAACATAATTGATTCCACAACCCTGAGTGACTCCCTATTAAACTGCAGAGCAGGAGGATTTACTCCAGAGCATTTAAAGACTCAGCAAGATTGTGCCACGGGATAACAAAGTTTACCTGGGCTAACGTACGTTTACTTTGTGATGATGTTATAGGATTCTAAACAAAGTGGTACAAGTGTAGGACAGAATGTGAGAAACATAACCCATCACTCTGTTGGTGCCAGAGGCTCACAGAAGGAATAAAAAGCAGGTCTCCTTGATGGGATCATTAGTGCAGGTAGACAGGTAGGGCCAGGAAACTTTTAAGTGTTAAGGGTGTTTAAATGGATTTCCTGCCGAGTTGAATAATGCCAGCTTCAGCTTTAAAGTATTAAACACAGTGTCTCTTGCTCTCCAGAGGTTGGGAAGAGCATGATTAAAAAGTAAAACTTTACAACAAGACGTTATGTTAGCTCTCATGTGTTGAGTGTTTTTTATACATCACGTTTTGTTGCTTCACATTTATGTTTACTGATAGCCCTTATATCAGTCCTTCAAGTTAAAAGTATCTTACCTAATTTTCAGATGGGTAAACGAAGGTTCAGAGAGTTTATGTAACTTACCAAGCCCAGTTAGCTAGTTTGTGGTGGAACACAAGAGTCACACTCAAGGTGCTATGCCTGTAACACACTCAGTCTTTCCACTACTATGCATTTTCTTTAAATCGTCACTTACTTTAACTATTTTATCTTCACTGCTAATATAAGTAATGTATAATGATTTTGGAAAGAAAACACAAAAATATTCAGGAAAAACAAATCTCTGAGTATGCCAACACTTGATTTAATTAATATTTTGAGGCATTTTTTTCTAGTTCACATGCTATTTTTCTTAAAAATAAAACAACTGTTAATGTATGATTGACTTATAGAAAGTTGTACATATGTAATGCCTGCAACTCCATGAGTGTGGGGATAAGTAAATACCTGTGAAACCATCACCACTATCAGCACCACAAATATATTCATCACCTCTAAAAATGTCCACCCACTCCATTTATTTACTTATGCATGTATGTATGTATGTATGTATTTATTTATTATTTTGGTAAAAACACTTAACATAGATCTACCCTCTTAGTAAATTTTAAGTATATAATGCAGTTAGTTATAGGCATTATGCTATATACTGGATATCCAGAACTACTTATCTTGCATAACCAAATCTTTATACCCTTTGACAATCATTTACTCTCTGCTTCTATGAGTTTCATTGTTTTAGATTCCACATATAAATGAGATAATGCAGTATTTGTCTTTCTGTGTCTGGCTTATTTCACTCAGCATAATGTCCTCCAGGTCTATCCATGGTGTAGCAATTCTTTATGTACAGATGTTTTAAATGTTATAGTTTTCTTTGACTTCTTCCATTATATTTAATGACGGAAATCCTTCCTTATAAAGAAAATTAATGAATGTATCTATTTTCTGCCATATATTTTTCTGATATATCCTACATTATTTTTTTAAGGGGGGAATTAGAAAAACTTAGAATGCATTAGACAGGTGATATTTTTCTTAGCAGAATGGTGTCCAGAAGTTATTTCTTTCTGCCTCAAACAATGGAGATGAGAGTCCAGAAACTGGTACGGGCAGGAAGCCAAGAGTCAAGGGTGATTGCAAAGATGTGACTGTGAAAATGAAGTAGTGATGGTAGAGGTAGTTGTGCCCACCCCAGGAGCCTAGGAGAAGATAGGATCAGTGAGCTTGTTAGTCCTGGGGCCAGGGCAGAATTCCCCTTGTCTTGGGAATGTGACCAGGGAAATCCATAACAGCTTTTAGAGGACTGGTAAATCAGAGATTGTACGTAGAGAAAACTCAGTCCTGGGAAACAGGACGAGATGCACACAACGATTAGTCAGTAAAGAAGAGACCTTTTGCAAATGAAGGATGACGAAACAAGACTGCTTTTCCTTAGTAGGTACTGAGATGTGTCTTTCTCTTGTTACATTAATGCACTCACATGCTGTGCAGCGCCCCAAATAGGCAGAAGTTAGGAGTAACTGTTGCAGAAGGCTAACAGGGCTTTAAGCAGAAATCTTCACCCATTAAAATCAAGGACTTAGGAACACCAATGTCAGCATAATTTTTGAGGTTATTTTTATCAGCAGCAAACATGGTCAGTCCAAATTAGGCCATTGGGTTTCAAGATCAGGGCACCGCTAAAAAGAACTAGGATCAAAAATGTAACTTGGTTGCTGATAAGAATGTAAAATGGTGTCGCTGCTGTGGAAAAGAGTACGGCAATTACTTTAAAAAGCTAAGTATAGAATTACCACGTGATCCAGCATTTTCACTTGTGTGTATAGACCCAAAATAAGTGAAAACAGGGACTCAAACAGATATTTGTACCTCAATGTTCATGGCAGCATCGTTCACAATAGTGAAAAGGTAGAAGCAAACTTGATACATACACTCAGTAAAAGTGAGTAATGGCTGAGTAATCTCAGCCTTAAAGAGGAAGGAAATTCTGACACATACTACAACATTAATCAAACTTGAGGACACTTTACTGAGTGAAGTAAGCAGTCACAAGAAGACAGATATTGTGTGATTCAACTTACATGAATTACCTAGAGTAGTAAAATGCATAGACTCAGAAAGAGTGGTGGCTGCCAGGGGTTGGGGGGCAAGGGAAGATGTGGAATTGGTGTTTCATGGGCATAGTTTCATTTTGGGCAGAAGAAAAAGTTCTGGAGATGGACAGTGGTGATAGTTGCACAAAAATGTGAATGGGCTTAACGCAACAGAACTGTACACTTAAAAAATGGCAACAATGGCAAATTTTGTTATGCTTTTTCCCACAGTAATAAAGTAGATATATATTTTTTTAAATGCAGAACTTTTATCATAGAAATATTGTATGTATCATACATACATTGAAAATAATTATTTAGTTTTAGCAAAATAACAACCTGTTAAATTAATGATGTAAAATTTTAAATTATTGGTTTGGTAGTTTTATGGTTCTTTTGTTTGTTTAAAGATTTTATAAATTTAGAATAGCTATTCATATACAAAGTTTATGACTAGTTATGGGTATGTATAAAAAATAATTTAAGTTAAAAAATGTGACTTGGCACTTGTAAGAAAGATTAAGTTTGGAGCCTAAACTGATAAAACTAGAATCACTATTTTATTACTACTATACGTATAATACTTGATTATATATATTTTTGTTAACTATTTAAGACTAGTTTTTTACAGCAATTCTAGGTGTACAATAAAATTGAGAGGATCTTTGCTAACTATTTAACCTTTTATTAATTTATATTATTAACCAATGGCGATCTGAGGCTGTAAAAAACAATTTGAAAGTTTATTTGGAGATCTTAAAGGATTCCAATTCAGGAGAGGCAGATTCAGGTACCAACCCAGACTGGACTCTGGAAAGAACAAGGAGGGCTGAGTTTATAAAGGCAAAGCAAAAAGGGTAATTCTGTCATGCAAATGAAAAGCTTCTGGACATATTAACAGGAACTAACATTGGTTAGTTCCAATATGCAAATGAGGGGGTGAAAACTACAAGGAAGGAAGTCCATATATGTCCATGTAGCAGTTGTTCCCAGATGTTTATGGCTTCAGGATGTTGATGGCTGGGCCTTGAGCTGAGTTTAGCAGCAGGTTTAGCAACGGAATAGCAGCTCTGGGAACTGAGGCACAAGATGTGCACAGGTCCCACTTCCCTACTGGCCTCCTGACTCTGCATGACTCTCAGCAATGCTCATTCCATTTTATTTTTTTCCATTACCAATATGTAGCTCATCGATTATGATGTTTTGGGACATCATAATTATGTTCTTTACCTTGTAAATAATATTTAGGGATTTAAGTTGAAATGACTGATATTTTGGATACAATAGTCTTCTGATTATAATATGTTTGCCTCAGAAAGTGCTAACCTTAACTGAATCAGCCAGGTCCCCACTAATGAACCTAGGTTACCCTAATGGTTCTTCATCAGCAGTTGTCCCACCTGTGGTGATCCCATCTTGCAAAATGTCCCCTGCACAGTGCTTGTGACTGATTTGGCTACCACAAATTGGTTGTCACAGAAGTCCCCTGCACATTGCACCTAGAATTCTGATTGAGGTAAAGTATATTTCCTCCCCTAATTATTTTCATTCTGGCAACCTGACCATAAAGTATAAGAGGGTAAACTTATCCAAGTGTGTGGGCCACTGTGAACACTAAAAAGTTTTAGCAAAACTCTGTTGCTAGCCAAGAAGAAATGATTGAAGCCATTATTTAGAAGTGAGGTTTTTAGATAGGTTAGTAAAAATGTTGCACTTTTCTGTAATGGTTTTATTTTTACTGATGACCACGAGTAACCCCTGCAGTCCAGAAATTACTCAAAAAATGTAGTAAAAAGGCATAAGTCTAAGACACTTATTTGCAACTGATTTTCAGTCAAAATGGTGAAGGTGACAACTTTAAATGTAATAGGAAAGCAAAGCATTGGCTTTTAAACAAGTTAATAGATAATATTAATTATTCAAATGTGTACTGTTTTTCACCATAAAGTTACTTATTGTATCTGGTTCAAGTCAACCTGTATTTTGGGAGAGTATGTTATGCTGTGATTAATAGCTACAGCCATTTATTTTCAAAACCAAATAAATATTAACCCTCCACTTTTTAATCACTAGGTTATAAAATCAGGTTCCTCCTGAGTCCATTTAGGTGATCAGTAGGTTTAACATTGCCAATTCAAAATAAAATAGGTTTAAATCTGTAATATATCTTTGAATGATTAAAGTCAAATGTGCATTTCTTCTAGTTACTTCTGCAGCTATTTATAACTAGACCTCTGTACTTTCTTTCTTCAGCACAGTGTGTGGATTTTTTCACGCTGGAGGTTACAGGTCATACAAGATAGACATATTCCAGAGTGTTTTTAATAGTATGAGACATCTTGTGAGTATTCTGTCCCTGTATGCATTAGTGGTTTGGCCCTGTTGGGCTGTAACATCTCATAGCTGAAGTTCTAGAAAATGGCATCAGGCATATACACTGCTCCATTGTAGGGAAGGAAGATGGCAAGCGGTTTGTTTTTCTCGGAGCTGAATTCTCTGAGCTCTGGACTAAATAGAAATTGTTTATTTTAAATACTTGCTTTCAACAATTACTATGAAAAACACTACTAACATGAGAGTGTTTTATTCACGGCAGGAGAGGGATAAAGAAAAGAGGAAACTTGTCCATTGCAGGAATCACTCAGCAGAAATAAAAGCATATTAATGCTTTATTACCTCCGATGAGCTTCCTTTTACTAAAACACAAAATCCAGAGTGATAATGCATGATACATTTTCAGCTTAATGCATTCCCTCCTCCTCTCCTTTCTTTCCTACCTTCTCTTTCCTCCTTTTTATTAGGGAAGATTTATCTTTTTAAACTATATTGTTGCTTTGGCCAAGACACTCATACTCTATAGTAACACCACATATTATTGCGCAAATTGGGACCAACGACAGAATGGAACAGTGTGAAAAGAATCAGCTTACCAGTTAGAGGACATGAGCCATCATATGTCAGCAAGACCTTGATAATGTCGCCTACTGTTTCTGGGCCTTATCATCTACAGAATGTTTGTCAGTATTAGTAGAAGCACCTGCAAGAATTTCAAAAGTTGTAGTAAATAGCAACTATTCAACAAATATTTACCATGTGCACTGCATTTTTCTGGGTATTTTACATGCATTAACTCATTCACTTTTACAATAGCCTTTCCATTTAAGTCCCTTGAAAGGATTAAAGCAGAGGTTTTTGTAAGATCTCATCTATCTCTAAATGATATATTATATGGTTGAGGTTGCCAGATAAAATACAGGATGGCTAGTTAAGTTTTAATTTCAGATAAACAATGAATGCTTTTTGGAATAGTTGTCTCAAATACTGCATGCAACGTACTCATAGTAAAAAATTATGCTGAAAAATATTCATTGTTTATCTGAAATTCAGATTTAACTGGGTGTCCTATATTTTTATTTGTTGAATCTGGAAAACCCCTATATGGTGATAAAACATTTTTCAGGCAATCTGGAATAGAAGACAGGTATTCAGTCTCAAACACTAATTTCAATTTAGCAAAATAAGATTGAGGTTAGAAGTCTAGTGATGAGAGAGAGTAGATATATTAGAGTAGCGGGGACATCACCGAGAGGAAGTGGGATCAAAAATAGGGTAAAGGCACCATTCCAAAGCTTTCCAGTTTGAATCATCACCTCAGTCTTGATGTAGTTATTTTTCCTGCTTTATAGTTGAGTAAAACAAGACAGCGATAAGTTGTTAAAGATCATACAGCTAATAAGTGAACAAAGCTTGGAATTGAATCCAAGTCTCTTTGACTCTTAAACCTGGGTATTTTTCTTTTTAAAACTGCCAGGAGATTTTCCTCCTTTCAAAGTTAGATGAAGAGGAAGAGTGATTCTTCTTTCTCTGATAGAAGGAGAAGGGTAAGAGGGTGACTGAGATGTAAAGGAAACTTGAGGTGAACAGGCAGCAAGATGAGGTTGCTCATATTAGAACTTTTTTTTTTTTAATCAAATTGTATAGTAGTAGCATTACAGAAAGTGAAGATGGTAGAGTTGGGAATCAGGGCTTAAAGAAAAATAGAAAATGTTTGGAAATAGCCATGTGGGTTCTATGTAGATATCAATTGAGATATTTCATGATGAATTGGTTTCATGAAATAGCTAGTTGGAAGGCAATTATTAACTTTCCAGTCACAGCGAATGACTACTTATGATTCTGTTAGGATGATATAAAGTTCGGAAAAGGTGCAGTTGTGGTTGGTCTATGACACGAGAGAAATGAAACGGGTATGACACACATGGTCGTTAAGGTCATCCATGTGGAGATGTCCAGTAGGCAGTTTTAGAATTAGGGAAGATCCGGCTTGTAGAAAGACAACTATTAACGGACAAAAGGAAAAATACAGGAAGTGAAATAATTAAGTGACAACTTATTGAATCTATATGATGTGCAGATATTTTCTCTAGCTGTCTCTGATCATCCCACAGCCATATAAGTGGGTGTTGTGATCATTTAGGAAACACCATCGTGCCAAACAATCTGACCACTATCATACAACTACTGATTGTCAGAGACAGGATTGAAACCTAGATGCCTCCGTGAGCCAAGCCAGTGTTCTCCGGAGAAGGTGTTTAGAGGAGGAACAGATCATACAAGTATATTGCAGGGGTAGAATCTGATGATTTGATATACACATGCATCGTGAAAAATCACCGCACTCAAGCTAATAAACATACCCAGGTCACTGGGCTCTTTTAATTAGCCTTCTAGTCCTGATTTCTTGTTCTTTCTTTTGCTGAATCCTCAAATATAAACATTCTTCCCTTCAGTATATTATATGAAATGAGACATAGAGACATGATTTCTCCACTGAGAAGTCCTCTGATGGCCTTTTACAGATCAGCTTCAGAGGGCTCATGTTAGAAGTCATGGAAGTTGTAGATTAAAATATAAGAGGGGAGGGTAAAGTTTTAGGTTTCAATTACTCTTTCAAGGTAACAGAGGAGAGAGAGAGAGAGAGAGAGAGAGAGAGAGAGAGAGAGAGAGAGAGAGAGAGAGTTTGTTGGGACATAGCATGCATTAAGTCTGCTGCTTTAAGAAGGTTACAATAGACAGGCTATGTATTAGTTTCTTACTGCTGCTATAACAAATTACCACAGACTTAGTGGCTCAAAACAACACAAATCTATTATATTACAGATCTGGAGGTCAAGAGTCCAAAATGAGTTTTATTAGGCTAAAATTAAGATGTCAGTATGGCTGTGTTTCTTCTGGAGGTTTGGGGAGAATGTCTCCCTTGCCTTTTCTACTTTCTGGAGGCAGATTGTATTTCTTAGCTTATGATCCCATCTTCCATCTGCAAAGCCAGCAGCATAGCATCTGCGTATCTCTCTGACTCTACTCTACTCTGCCTCCTTGTTTCTTTTATAAGAATCCTGTGAATATATTAGGTGTACCCAGGTAATCCAGTATAACCTCCTCACATCAAGACCCTTAACTTAATCATGTCTGCGAAGACCCCTTTTACCACATAAGGTAACATATTCACAGGGTCTGGGAACTAGGACGATTAGGACATGGACATTTTTGGGGGGCTATTATTCTACCACAATCTGATTTGTTTATCTGGTGACAACTCTCCTGGGAATGGCTCTCCTCCTGGAAATAGCTGTTCTCCTCATTCCATTCAAATGAGCACCAAGGAAAATGTTATGTTTTCACATAAACTTGCTCCCCTGATTGCAGTTAATCGGTATATATTCGGTATATATTGGGCACCCGATCCAAGCTGAGCCACTCCCTTGGAACCCAGAGAGAAAATCCAGTGAATTGCCAAATGCCCAAGCACCCAACATAAACCTTAAGGCTTATTGGAAACCATGTTTTGCCACGTGCACAGTCTGTATATCTGCAATGAGAGCAAATAGTTAAACTGGTATGCAAGAGCCGGCAGAGCTGAGGTGGGGACAGTCCTGTGGGTTGCTGAGCTCCTGCTCTTCTGGGTTCCATGGTCCAGCCTACATGACCACCCTCACAACATAAGCCTATGTACTCATTTGGTTTGGTTGTTCAACTCATTCACACAGTACTGGAGTTTCTATCCAATCAAATCCCATCTTTTGTTTAAACTATTTTGAGTTGGGTTTCTTTATAATCAACATGTTTCTTATTAATTCAAGAGCTTGAGTAAGTAAGGTCTTTTGCAATGGGGAGCTCAGTTTGTAACACGATTTAGAATCACTGTGGGTAGGGAGATTCCTTTTCAGTCAAATCAGATAGCTGTGTATTGTCTTAAACCATATTTTTTATTTCCTTTTACTAACAGTACGAGTTCTGCCTTCAAACCCATCTCTATGACCCTCAGACCTTTCCTTCGGTCCTTCCAATACAAACATATGGCAAAATTACCTTAAATGCTTCACACATACAATGAAAAACTTCACCTTGCCCTTGCAGAGAACAAACATTCCTGAGTTATACGCATGAAGACTAGGTGAGATCACTCCCACAGACCTGGCACCTAAGGATTCTTGAGGTTCTTGGACATATGCTTAATTTTCTAACTTCTTCTTATTATATTATCATCTGGAATGATTAGTGTGCATGTGAGGGTTCTAATACACAGAAGCTGTGGCAAGTTGTATGAGTAATTTTCAATCAACAATCGGTGAACTCTACAGGGATATATTACTTGCTATGGGAGCTTTGGAAATTAACCAAATCTTTCTGTTCTCATTTCACTCACTTGTATATGAGAGAATAAGTTGTCTCTGTTTATTGCCAGGGACAATGATAGCTCCAAGCGGACCTACCTTTAGATTTTTGGTAGTATTTCCTGCACAAGACTCATCTCAAAAGCTGGCCCTATAAAAGAGGGGGATGGCATTGCATAGGCAGCAAGTATAGGTCTGTTTCTCCCACTCTACTCCATTTTGGAGAGTTGGAATAAGTACCGTAATAAAAAGAAAATCTGTTTAGCATTACCTAACCAGGTGTTTCCCAAATTTGTTTGGCCAATGAGTCTTTTTCTGTCCCATTTAGACTAACTCCTATCAAAATTATAAGGAATTGGCTTTCCACAGATCGCAATTTGGGATCGCCATTGATAGGAAAGAACAGACATACATTGAACATCTATCATGTGGCAACCCCTCTGATAGTAGCTGAGAACACAAGGAGAGTAGTGACCCCTGCCCTCATCAAATTTATAATTACCAGTTGAAGATTGACATCATAAGTTACAAAAATACATTTTAAATTATAATTTTGAAAAAATTCCAATGCAATAAACTTTCTCTTACTCTATATGGTGGAAATATACATGGGTGTGTTTGAATCAATATGGGTGTATGTATTGAGGTATAATCTTATTTAATTCTCATTGTATCATTAGGAGGTAGATTTTATTATCCTTGTGCACTGCTCATGGGACGGGGGTGTCTTCTTAGGCTCAACTATTATAAACATTCAGACTTACAAGACTATCACAGGTCATGTCTGACACTAGAATGCTCAGAAGGAGGTCAGAACAGGAAGACAGAATGCAAGCAGGGAAGCACCTGCATTGTTCTCCTACAGGAGACCATGCATCAGTCCCACAGGCAGCTCAGGTATTAGGAGATTCATGAGGAGGATGAAAAATGGGTCTGACTTAGAAGCCTCGTGCTCCACAGAAGCCAATAGCCCTTGAACAACTGCACGAGCATAGTTTCCAAGGCTCCTGTAAGGAAGACGCTAGATGCAAGAGTCTTTACATTTAGGGAAGTCCATACCTGTGGCTTATTCATAAGGTATTCATAGTATGTTTATAGTTCCTCCCTGTCCAGATGCAATTTACTATGCAGGACTCATTCAGCTAAAGTTAACCAACGACCAAATTTCCATGGCATAGGGAAAGGGGTCTTGCTAACTCTTTATCTACGGATGCAAGGAGACTGAGAGATTTCCCTATGATTACACCTCTGGCAATTAAGAAGCAGTGAGGTCTAAAGGTCTGAACCCAGGTCTGTTTAGTCCTGAAAGTCAATCTCTTTCAATTCTTCCTAGTATGTTCCACCAGAAAAAGACTGCTTTGAAAAAGGCAGCAATAGATGAAAGCAGACTAGAAACAGAACCATTAGCCATGAAAGAGACTAGGGATAATTTCTCTTCTGAAACAGGAGGTAAGGAGGAGGTGAGAGATTAATTTTTATACAATTAAGAATTGACAATGTTATTTTCAAGATTTATGAGTTTTAGAGTGACAGGCATCAAAACATCCCAGGATCAGTTTTATCGGTAGGTAGAATAATCTCTCATTGTAATGAATTTATTTCTAATTAACTTCAGTGAAAGTTAGTTTCCCCATTAGAGGAATAAGTGGCACTAAGTTAAAATTACAGGTTATAAACCTCATTACATAGTAGTAGTACAAGAGTTCCATTTTTCTAGTTTCTTTCCTATGTGAATGGATAACACAATCCCTTCACATTACTAGTTGAAAATATTTGGTAATAAACTACCCCACAACAGACATTCTTTAGATAATCAATATGATTTACAAGATCACTGGACAAAATAAAATATTTGAGCTAACTCAGTTCATTTGGTTTAGAGCTAAGGAGGAAGGAAGCATATGTAAACACAATTTTCCTTTAATAAGTGGTAATGTTATGCAGTCTTATCGAGCTAGTGTTGTGGAGTCTGTCTGTTTAGGAGACTAAGAATCTATTTTGTCAGATTTGGTACTTTTCTGGGCACTGAGATGGAACATACTACACAAGTACTATTACGGCTGTCAGTGGATTGCCCAAAGTGCTTGTGTTTTATTCTGTATGTGGTTATCTCAGTGGAGATTCAATTGAGGAAATTAAATGTATGTAGTGATTTAATGGGAAACAGAGGTATTTAAAAATGCTGAAATGCGTGTATTCAAACATAGCTTGGTTTAAAATGAAACTGCAGCAGTTTTCAAAATGGAATTCTTACTCTATTAAAATGCAAACAAACAAGGTCTTTTTTTTTTTTTTTTTTCCCCCTGCCATCTTCCCAGACATTCCAGTACAGTTATAAAATCTCTTTGAAATACATTAGGTCATGTCATTGCCAAGATACGCGTTTTGTTTATTTTGTGTTGAAATTTATTAACAAACTATAAAAACGTCACCTTCCTTTTTCGTCGAGAAGGAAACTGGTCAAATAAGGTTTAAAGACTTATTTTTTAAAAAAATTACAAGTAAATAGAGATTCCTAAAAGAAATAAGAACTCCTGGTAAGTGAGAAAGAAGTTCGGTCTCCAAAATAAATTTAAAAAACGGTTTTCTGAGAATCGACAGCACTCAGTCTGCTGGATTAGGCTTTCAGGTGATTCCTTTCTATATTTTACTGTATCTCAAATCCCCGAAATTAAGTGGGGAAGTAAAACTCCTTTTGCTTATTGTATAACTGCATAGATGTAAGCAACTAAAACTAATTTTCATTCCTAGCTAATGTTTTCTGTTTTTGTTTTGTTTTGTTTTTAACTCTCCACATCCTGTTTGTATCTAGATGGCAGTGTTCAGTTCATTACAGGTGTTTTATTCCTGTTTCCAGATGGCTAGGAGCACTTAACTGGGTGTTACAAAACTATGATTGAAGGTGTGTAACTTCTCCGCATCTAGGCTTCACTCAGCTTCCTGGCATTCCTCCTGCTGCTCTCTCCATTTGAGGCCTAATTTGATGCGGTAATGGTACTCTACTGCTAGTTGTGGCTATTCTGTTTCTTTGTGAGAGTCCCACCCATGCCAACATTTCATTTTACTGTTCAGTTACATTTTAACAACTTTGCTAACAGACTTGAAAATTGTGATTTACTGGAATCATTTCCAAAATGGTTATTCAACAGTGTAATATAGGAACCTTCCATCATATGATCCCTAATGCTGCCATAACCTTTATCAGAAGGAATCTTAAGTGGATGCATCCAGAGCATGGTGCAAAACTTTCCTGGACTCAGCTGTTTGTGCACACGGCATCTACCTCAGTTGGGCATTTGGAGTCTCCTCTATATATACCTTCTCTCTCCCCTCTCTTCTGCATGTTTCTTTTTGTAATTTCCACCACTCGGCCCTCTTTCTAAGATCCAGACTATATTATTTAAAAGATAGGCAAGGTTCTCTGCTCGTCTGTGTTGACACAGAAGAGGAAGCAGATCATTCCAGTCCTTACACTGGGTGTGATCTTTCAATTCTCCAGAGGGAAATGCCTACAAACCAATAACATTTTATCTTGCTACTTTTGACTGCCTCTCTTAGCTATTTTGTATCCATTGTAAAGCAACCTAAACCTCTCTTATTTGTCTCACCAAAGCTTTGCTCCTAGAAAGTAGGGAATAAAACCCTGCCCCAACATATGTCAAAATTATCCATTGTATCTGTTTTCTGTTACTGTGTAACAAACTACCCCAAAGCTTGAAGGCACAAAACAATCACTGTTTTCTTTTTCTTTTTTTTCTTTTTTGTGTGTTTTTTTTTATGCTCACAGGTTCTGTGAATCAGTTTAGAAAGGGCATAGTGTGGATAATTTGTTTCTACACTGTTTGGGTCACAGCTAGGAAGACCCAAAGGGCTGTGAGTGACTTGAACGTCTCGGGGTTGGAATTATCTGGAGATATTTTCACTAATATCTCTGAATGATTCTCCAGGTGGCTTTGGGTTTCTTCATGGAATGAAGACTTCAAGGTGTCAGACATGGAGCTTGGAGCTCCAAAAGTGAATGTTCCAATAAAACAACGTGGAATCTGCATGCTTGTATATGAACTACCTGCAGAATATATGTTATATACATTGTACTCTATTGTTGTATCAGTCACAACTCCACCCAGATTTAAGGGGAAGGGGCAGAGACCCTGTCTCTTGATGGGTGGAGTGTTGAAGAATTTGTGTCCATGTTTTAAAAGTATTACACTCTTATTTTTAAGGGCATATTTATTTCTTTTGGTTCCTTTTGGTTCAGATCAGCCAACCTCTTCCTAGCAACCAGGCAAAGCATGAATATAAGTAAAAAATACCCCTCCCTCCATTAAATTATGTTCAGAATCATCAATTCTCCTAACTTCCATCCAAATTTCCTGGCTAGCCATCTTTGAATATCCTGACTTCATCTCCCTCTATACTCCTTGGAATATTAAAAGCGAGGCTATCATTAAGCAGCAGCTTAGGAAATGTTTTTCCTGGGAGTTGGCTGCCTGCCCCACTTGTATAATCATAGTATCTTTCTTAAAGACTCAGACAGTCAAGGCTGAATTGACAAGACCCCATCATTTCGGGTCTTGCTCTAGCACCTCTTGCTCTTTTAAATGAGAAACTTATAGACTTAATTCTAACAAAGCATTAAAAAATTGTTTACTTTGTAAACCATAATGAATATTACAAACTTAAGTTATTATAGATAGCTGATATATTTGTATACTTGTTCCTATATCAGTTGAGGAAAAATCTCTTTGCCCACTTTTTTAGATTGGGCAGTGATTGATATTGTATACACTGTAACTAACATTTACTTAGTAATTTGATGACCATAAAGAAGAAGGAAGGATGGCAAACATTGTAGCATTATCTTTCATCATTTATACTAACTTTCTAGATTAATTAAAGAAAAAATATGCTCACAAATTTTGGAAATAATATGGCATTCCTATATTATTTCCATATGAAGTTGTATTTAGTAAAGTGGCAGGAAATTTTAATTAAAATACGAGTACACCAGATAAATATTGTGGATCATGGAATATCACCAATATATAAAGTGACTACATTTTTCAAAATAAAAATACGTGTGCTGACAATGAAATATAATATTTAATACTGCTATTGAGCTGGAAAATTTGAGTTGATGGTCCATATAGCTATGTAGAAACATCATACTTGTACAATAGTTTAAATACAGAAGATGCCAAAAAAATGTATACACATTTTAAGAAAGGAAAAAAAACGATTAAAATTGTAATTCTCAATATACACTGATAACAAAAGATGAATACAAGTCCCGTTTGACTTCTGCAATTACAAGACGTGCTCAAAGTAGTTACCATCAACATCCAGACACTTCTGATTACGGCACTACGGTTTGAGCAACATTGACCAAAGTATCCATTTGTATCCTTTTTTTTTTTGGCACCCCTGGTATATCTTCAGGCTTAATTCATACTAAGCAAAATTTAATGTGTAACTATATTGATCCTGAGCATAGCTAGTGATTAATAATAATACTTAACCATACCCAGCAGCTTTTAATGAGGGTTCAAAATTATTCCAGCAAAATGCTATTAGTTTCTATATCTTGGAAAGTAAATAGCAAGAATGATTACATTTGACTATAAAAGGTAGACATACAGAGATGTGCTGTGAATATATATATATATATATATATATATATATATATTTTACCATAACTGAGAAATTTGGAGCAAAAACATATGCCAAATTTTTGTCTGTTTGTTTCAAATCTAAAATCTTCCCCTTCCTTTTAAAACGCCAGTCCAGCTAATATCTTTACTCTTTTTATAATATCATTTCAAGGAGGAGAGTAAACTCTACCCTCAGGTGTTTCCAACTATTCAGGGTCCTATTTGTGAGCAGAAATAATTAAACTCTTAGTCCTGTTTCTCTATTATCAATAAATAGAATGCATTAGTGTATTTTTTATATTCTTATCTATTGAAAAATATCTATGAAACCTCTGTAGGACATAATAGAACTACCCAAGGTATTTTCCCTTGGGCTGTCTATTGGTTCGAAGTAGATGTTTCTTGGGCCACCTGACCAGATTGCCAATTGGACTGATTGTTAAGTTGGCCGTTCACTCTGGGTCAGAGTCCATTAACTTTGCCATAAAGAGTCATGGAATAGTATTGATTGGCACTTATTTCACAGAGTTTCTGATTTCTTGCTTAAACTCAAATTGCCAAGCATAGGGCAAAGTTATCTGTGGGTAAAGAAAAAAAAGAAAATGCTTAAAACACTATAGCATAAATAATGTGATTTTCCCCATATTCCATTCACTTCCAAGATTTGCAAATTGCAGAATAGTACACACTTTATAAGGTATTCTCATGAGGGCAAAATTATAGTCCTTAGGGACTTACCCATCCCTTTATATTTCATAATTTTGAGGAAAACAAAGGAGAAAGTTACAGCATGTAAAGTAGCTAAATCTTTTCTTGAATTCAAATTTAGAATTGTTTTTGAATAACCCTGTGGAGAGGCTGCTTGTGGGTTTCTTGTCTTGTCTAGGAATTGAACTGAAGCTGGAGTGTGAGTGTGCGTGTGTGTGTGTGTGTGTGTGTGTGTGTGTGTGTAGGATATAAGTTGCCTGTTTGTGGTGAGTCTACCTTGTAAAAAAGAGAAAAAAAAGACAAACTCAATAAAAAAACCAAGCATTTTCCTAAGATTTAAAAATTGTTTTACAATTTGATATAAGGATGGTCCTATGTACAAATACTTTATAAAAACAAATTATATTATAAATTTCATATATGATTATATATTCAAATTAGTTGCAAATTAATATTACATGGATAAAAACATACAGAGTATAGATATATTTCTCTATTTTTCAATTATAGTTTTATGCCTGAATTAATTGACTAATACAAGCTGATATGTTTTAATTAAATTTACCCCCAACCATTTGGCACCTGCTCCTATTGTAAGATCAATCCCATTTAAGATGTTAAAATAACTAAGATTTTTTTAAACTAATATTTTTTGCTTGAGTAGGTGCTGATGGTAATGGTTGTGTGCAATTTTGATATGTCTATAGGAAAAAAGGAACAAGATATGAAAAGTAGAATAAAAATATAAATCAGTTATAAAAAAGATGTTTACTAAACATCCACCCTGAAGACCTAGAACAAGGATATTTGATGAATTGTCACCATATCTTTTTATATCTTTAATCAATACTCTATTAACTAGTGCTACCTTTTATATATTAAATTTAAGTCAATCAACTTTGTTTTGCATTTCATTTTCACCTTACTAGCCAGAAAATAATGCTATTTGCTTTTTGTAGATGAAGTTTTTTATGTACAGTCTACATAAAATCCTCATTAATCACAAAATTCATTTCATGTTATAAAAACTTATCAAGGTAATAAATGGAATAATTGGAGCCTTTTCAATTTTCCCTTTCAATTCACCAGAATGGGCCAAAGAGCCCAGAGCACTGTGCTCTGCATTTTTCATTTGCGTCAAGTAATAGCCTCTACAGAAGAACTTTAGACTCTGTCTTTCCATTAACATTCTCTACAATTTCAATCATTATCCGGGAGTGCATTTTTGAATAGGCAGCGTGTGACACATACACCAGTCATTCAGCGAGGAAACCAGGGCACATTGCTGTCTTACAGCTTGTGTCTAATTTAAGAAAATAAAATAATGGGTAATCAGTGATTTAAGTTTCTGACATTGTATAATGACTATTGTTGACTGAGATAATTTAAATTTACTTTTCCACATGATGACATAATATTATTCACCATTCCTCTCCAAATCAAAGCCTGATAATATACAGTCAGAGGTGTGAGTTACATTGGTTGGTGGGGAGACATATTTTTGTGGGATTGGTAAATTTACATAGGAAGTCTCCCCGGATCAACTATTTTGCTTTAAAAAATATGTGCATAAATAAAATACATACATATAGAATATATAGTGTATTTATAAATATAGTTAATGTTTACAAAGAAAATGATAAATCCATGATCTAATTTTAATGTGTGCCAGCAAAACAAATTCTAGGAATACAATAAAAATCTTTTTTGCACATCACAAAAAGTTTTTTTCAGCCTGGTTGTCTCAAATTTGAGTGTGTAATGGAACATCTGGCATTTACTTAAGTTTAAGAATTGTATATACTTTTTTTTTATTTTGTAAGATGAATTTTAATAATTCTACTAAATAGAACAATTCTATTTAGTAGAATTATTAAAATTTATAATTCAGAGAAATTTGCAGAGCAGTTGTACTGTAACAGCTATTGATAATTCCAGGAACTAAGCTTATAGAATATAGGCAGGAAGAGAAATGTTTAATTCTTTAGCATTACTTATATGCCTAAATCATTCACCCTGTTCTTGTGATGTTACTACTATTTGAGATATCTGAATCAGCTATGTTGGTCATGGACAGGCAGTGTTTCAAAAGAAGATGAGCTCAGCTGACTCAGTATTGAGATCTCCTGCTCCAGAAGCTGCTGTCATGCTGGATGTTTAGTCAGTCTGACTAATAATGAAATGGTTACAATTTGCCCACTGGATACTTTCTAAAGTTGGGATTATGCTGCCATCATAGCTCCACTGAAGTAATGTTTTAGTGACAGTAGTAGCTTTAAACTCCATAGTGATAATTAAGGAGATGTGAAATATAATATTTCCAGTAAATTAGAATTTTATTTAATTAAAAAAATAGAATAGATAAATAGCTATGCTTGGCAATATTAATTAGCATTGCTGAAACCATGTTTTACAAAAGAAATACACCTACTCCTAATTTAATGCCTTTGATTGGTTTCCCCCCAAATGAAGTGTGAGGTGAAAAAGACATTTCCTGAAATAACTCTTACCATAAAGCAATTTCTGTTTAAAAGTACAGTGATGCTTGTCTCAAATTCAAACTTAAAAGTAAACCTTCCCTCACCACACCACACACACAAAGAAAATGGCTGTTCTGGTGCTACACTTTCTCATTCTCTTCTGCTGAGCTTTTCTGAATCATTTTCAAAGAGGGTGTTTCTCTGTGCTCTCTCATAAGCACTACACCCTTTTTAAAATCTCTTTGGAACCATCTTCATGGAAGATGGTAAAAATAGCATTTGATATGTAGCACTTCATAAACAGACAACCTCATGTATGTTTACACGCTTACCCACAAAGTGAAGAAGGCAATGATGCTGGTTGATGCTCAGTAGTAGCATTGTTGGGAATTTCTCTGCAGAGGACCAGTGCTGGCTAGGAAGAATATTGTGGTTGGATTCAGAACTGAAGTTTTATTTCAGCTTTGCTATTGAAAAAAATTTTTAATGGGCACAGGGTGTAATTAATCAGAAGTGCTATTCCCAAAATATCAATGCTTGTTAAAAAGGGGAAATTTATAGAGATAAATGCCTAGGTACAATTTAGACATTTTCCCCCCCCACTAATAATTGCTTTTCATTGTCTTAAATAGTCATTTCAACTTCTGGTTAAAGATGGTAAATTGAACACTCACGTTTACCTTTATTCTCTGTAAAATCCCACTCAAAGTAACAAAGGGATTTTTAACAACATATAAAACCACTTCAGTTGAGTGCATTGGACTAGGAAAGCTCTAGTTCAATGGTGACTAACTTAACAGGTCAGAGAATATGATTCTCAAGGCAGTGTTAGGAAAATCAGAGAACTAACCTAAATTAAGAAATTTGTTTAAGAGGAAGTTAGACACCCAGATCTTCTCCCTAACTTAGCTGATCTCTTCCAGACTGAACACTGAAGTTCACTCTCCAGAAAGCACATATATATACAGCAGAGGGGTGGATAGAAATACCTTATAGATAATTGTAAGTGCAAATTTAAACTGAAGGTTTAAATTCCCACCCATCTTCTCTTATCAGGCAGATAACTACGTACTTTTCAGGCAAGAGATCTGACAAGTTCAAGATACGAAGATAATGACATGTGGGTTTCCCAACTACAGGGCTTGCAGTGAGGCTTGCAGGTGGAAAGATGCTTGTCTTGCACAGTTTCCAGTCATCTTGTCAGTGCTCTAGCAGTGGATCTGAGCACACAGTTGGAGATCTCAAGATATTTAAAGAAATGATCTATGAATGGCAAAGTCTAAATCTAACAAATGGAAAAACAAGTAATCAGATTCTTGTGCAACGTAACACATACAGGGCTTACTTTATGCCGAGCATTGTTGTAAGAACTTTGTATGTATCGGTCTATAATATTCAGAACAACTCAATCTTTTACAGTTTTTATACAGACAAAAAACTGAGGCACTGAAAGGTTAACTAATGTTCCCAAGGTTACATAACTAATCAGTGGGGCCAGGACCTGAATGCAGGCATTTACTGACTGGAGTCCATGCCAATACCCACTATATTATATGGCCTCTCAATTTAGAATAACTGGGGACTTTTAAAGGAGAAGAAAATATTTAAAATATCATTAATATTTTCAGAGCAATAAGAAAATATACTACATCTATAAAATGAGGGTAATGAGCTATAAAAAGGAACATTTAGTTATAAAAGTGGACTCTTGGGTATTGAAAATATTACAGAAAGAAAAAAAAAAACTTAAAAAAGAGTAAGAAGATAAGGATGGGAAATATCCAGAAAATAGACAAAATGAAAATGATGTGAAAAACAAGAGATAAATAACAAGATTAAAGGACCAGTGCAGGTTGCCCAACATCAGAACAATAAGAGTGCCACAAAGAGAGAAAACCGTGAGAGTACAGACAATCATCAATGAAACAACTCAACAGAAATATGTACACATGAACATCATCAGTTCCAAGACTGAAAGTTCACCCACTACGGGTCCAGTACACTGGATGAAACAGACCCACTGGGATGCCCACCACTCTAAAATTTCCAAGTAATGTGAACAAGATTGTCCAAAATTTCAACAATCAGATTGGCACTACATAATCTCTCTACACTCATTGGAAACTGGAAGGTAACACAGCAACGGCTCCATAGTGTTGATGGAAAATTACTTCCCATCTAGAATTTTTATTTCCAACAGGACAAGATTTGGAATGAAAAATGCAGGGCTCCAAAACAGAAGAGAGCAAAGGAAATGCGCAAGATACATCAATGAGAGAAGTTCCCAAGAAAACAATAATGCATGAGGTTCAGAGGACAACCAGTCTAATGCAGAGCAAATGGTTCTGGAAAGATTTATTTAAAAAAAGGAAAGTAATGGAATAATTAATGATCTCAGTGTACTGAGGAGAGGCTCACATATCTAGGCACCATTTAGAGGGGATAAGTCAATAGTAAGTACACAGAAGCTAAGCAAATGACGAAAACAGTTAAGCACAGGGGAAACAAAATATTGTACAGGAAAGCAAAAATAATCATGGTAGAGAACATAGTTCAACCGTGACTATCATGCATCTATTAAAATATGTGTAAAACTGAGAACAGGTATCCTAACCAAAGTCAGAGGTTAGAGTGTTGGGAAATGTGAGAGAGAGAGAGAGAGAGAGAGAGAGTTTTGTTTTTTTTTGGGGGGGTCATTTTCTACCTACTTCATAGTGCCTAAAAATTGAAATAAAATTTAAAAGTATCTCTGTAAGCAATAATTTAGGGATAAGGAAATAAATATGAAAAGATTTAGCTAAAAATGAATCCTCTGGAGAGAGGAAATGGGACACAAAATGAGTGCTTTTTTAAAACATCTTTGTAGAATTATGTGTCTCCTTACTTTATGGGTATACTTATTTGTAATGAAAATAAAAGACAAATAAGTAAAAAAAAAAATTTCATTCTCATGTTGTGATGCCTAAAAGGTGAAAAACATTTGGGTATTTTTATCATCAGTTCATAAAAATGAGAAATCCCTAGGCATATCTACAGTTCAGTGACTTGTTTATTTTTCTTGAAATTAATGTAGCTATGTCTTGCAATTTATTATCAAAATTCTTCTTAGTTTAAAGATGTTTCTGGAGCTTTAGGTCTGTGCAACATCAGAAGTTTTGCAGTTTCTTGAAGCTGGGCCCATAGGTACTTTAGCTTAGAGAATAACTTGTGACTATTTTCTTTGACATGTTCCAGCTCCCTTGTCTTCATATGACTTTATTTTGCCTTTTATAGTTAAGTGAGCAGAGAGAAATGCTGTATTTTAAGGTGTTGATGCCAATTTGGGTTTCCTTAAATGGGAAGAAATCTCACTTTCTTTTCTAGTTCTCTACAAGATTTTCCCCTTTGTGTAGATCAAAATTTTAACAGGGTTTAGTGTGAATTAATTTTTTTAAATTAAAGTTTATTGGGGTGACAATTGTTAATTTACACAGGTTTCACGTGTACAATTGTGTAATACATCATCTATATATCACATTGTGTGTTCACCACCCAGAGTCAGTTCTTCCATCACCATATATTTGATCCCGTTTACCCTCTTCTAGAATCCTCTCTCCCCTTACCCTCTGGTACCAACTAAACTATTGTATAGTCTATGAGTTTCTGTTTCTTCATTTGTTTGTCTTGTTCTTTTATTGTTTTCAGTTTTATATACCACATATCAGTGAAATCATATGGTTCTTTACTTTCTTGTCTGTGAAATTTTAATTATTTCCATAGCAAACAAAACTTTTATAATTTTCTTATGACAGCACTGAAAATGACAAATGATTCACCCTACCATGAACAAATCTTGGAAAGAACAAAGCAGCTTCTTTTTTTTGGTAAATCTTTAGAGCGATAAAATATTACTAAAATGTTAGAAAAATAGGCTATTATAATCCCAGCATCCTAACATGAATTTTAGTTTTACAAATTAACTGCCAGTCTTTTGGACTGCAAGTATTATATAATTATAGTCACAATGTACATACCTTTCTTCATTTATTTTATTTTTATTCTTTTTCCTTTTACATCATAAACTTTGTTTACGATTCTACATAGTCTTCAAAATTATGATTTTACTACTTGCATAATATTTCTTTAGTTTCTATGCTATATGTTACTTGAAAAACATAGAAAGTAAGTGTGTGTGTGTGTGTGTGTGTGTGTGTGTGTACGAATATGTGTTCGTGGTTATTTGCCATCTGTGATTTTTTTTTTTTTTTAACCATTCAATTATCTTTATGATAAATTTCCAGAGGGGACATTTCTGGGATAATATGTACATTTTTTGGTAATTGTTATATGTCATTATATTGCTTGCCTAAAGGGTTTTGACAACTCAAATTCAACAGTATTGTATTTGCATATTACTTACTATATAAATAACTCAGTGGAACTTCCCCACACACACAACTTAGTAGGGTTGAAAAGATATTTTAATTGATTTTATAAACATTTCTATGTTTAGCAGTGAGGATGAACTGTTTTCACCTCTGCAGTATATGTATTTACTTGGTTGCTACTGATCTATTTTTAATTCTTATCTACATATCTCTTGGGTGTCTTGATATTTTTCTCATAAATCCAAATGCAATCTATGCATAATACGGCCATTAGTACTTTGTCATACATAAACACATACACTTACCAGGTTTTTGCTTTCCTTTAAGACTTAGTTTTGCTGGTTTTCATTATAAAGGTGCTTCTGAAATTTTGAAACTGCCAATCTTTCATGACTTATTTCATTTTTCCAAAGCTGAGAAAATGATCACTAGATTCCAGGTATGAGAAAATATTGTACTGTATTTTTTCTGCCAACTTTTCGGTAATTTGTATTTTTATTTCAACATTTTAATATACTGGCAACCACTTTTGGAGTACAAGCAGAAAGAAACTGGAGTACTGGATCCCTTATTGCCTGGAAGTGAGAGACGGGGCACTGCCAGGACACTCCTGAAAAAGAGCCTCAATCTAGTTAATTTTGGGGGGATTAAGATATTTGTTGTCTCAGCTGCAGGTTTGGGAGACTGCTGTAATATGCATCAATTGACACACATTGATTCCGGTGTGGAGAGTACTTCTCAAACTATTCTTGGTAAAAACATACAATCCATCTTATCATTAGGGTGACTTTTGCCCAAATGAGAGACCAGGGCACAGTTGGGCTCCCACGGGCAAAAATGCCCAACAATAAGTTAATAACTTGAGATAATGGGAGGCGAGTGTTGAACAGGGAGGGCAGAGAAGAAATGAGAGGAGAGCCAAGTCTTCCGGCACAGGAGATTTAAGGGGATAAAATCTCTATACCGAGGGGCATGAATAACCTGGTAGTCACAGGCATTCCCTTGGCACTTAAAAAAGTATGTTTCTCTAAGATTCTTATTCGTAGACGCATACCTCATCATATATGAAACTCTTTCATGGAACTGGGTAATTTCCTGGGCTTTCCATTTCCCAACATCAACAAATTAAAAAAAAAAAATGTAGACATAATCAAGAGTTTAAAAAATATTGAAAGAGATTTAACCCCAGATTACTTTCTGAGATACAGAGACTCTCTGCAATGGTACACTCTGAAATTACGTGGTGTTTGTAACACAGGTTATGCCAATTACCAATTTATGAACTCTCAGCTCAAAACCCACCCCTTTCTTCCCTGCTTGGTGACAAGGAGCTGGACTTGGTTAGTAGTGCTTCTGGATTTCCAGCATGTGCAACGTGTGCCTTACTTGGGTAGAGGCTGCTGGAGGAACCATGCGAGATGCAGGAGCTTCTTTTCCTCTTTCCCATGTTTCTGGATTCCTTCTTGGGCATATGGCATGGCTGCCTGCAACACAGCTGCCAGCTGTGGTTTCTGTGCTACATGATAGGCCGACTCAGTGGTACACACAGTCCAGTTTCACTGGCATCGCGGTTAGCTGCTTTCTGCCCTCCAGCCTGAGCCTGCAGCCTTCAGCAGTCTTCTCTGCCATCCAGCGGATGACACACAGCCCCACCTCTTCAAAGAGGTCTGGATCTCAGCCTGTGGAGTGGGGCATCTATAGATTTGTTCCTTGTGCGCTCTCCTTCAGCCTAGAGTTAGTGGTCCGCCCCTATCCTGCTAACTCTATGTTCTTTTGAGTTTTCTGAACCTCATCAGTTAATGTCCGATTTTCAGTTAACAAGTCTTTATGTTAAACTTCCCTGTTCAAATAACTACTTATTAACTCAATTACAGGGTGTTTAAACTTTGTGTCTTCCTTAAAGAACTAGAAAAAGAAGAACAAGTAAAACCCAAGGTCAGCAGAAGAAAGGAAATAATAAAAATTAAAGCAGAAATAAATGAAATAGAGAACAAAAAGACAATAGAAAAAATTAATGTGACAAAGAGCTGGTTCTTTGAAAAGATTAACAAAATTGACAAACCCTTGGCTAGACTTACTAAGATAAAAAGAGAGAAGACACTGATTAACAAAATCAGAAACGTAAAAGGGGAAGTTATCACGGACACCACAGAAATACAAAGGATCATCCAAGAATACTATGAAGGACTATATGCCACCAAATTCAACAACCTAGAAGAAATGGACAAGTTCTTAGAAACATATAGCCTTCCAAGGCTGAACCATGAAGAACTGGAAAATCTAAACAGACCGATCACCAGTAACTAAATTGAATCAGTCATCCAAAACCTTCCCAAAAGCAAAAGTCCGGGACCAGATGGCTTCACTAGTGAATTCTACCAAACCTTCAAAGAGGATCTAATACCAATTCTGCACAAACTCTTCCAAAAAATTGAAGAAGAGACAGTACTCCCTAACTCATTTTATGAGGCCAACATTACCCTGATACCAAAACCTGGTAAGGACAGCACAAAAAAGAAAACTACAGACCAATATCTCTAATGAATACCGATGCAAAAATCCTAAATAAAATTCTAGCAAATCGAATACAACAATGCATTAAAAAGATTATTCATCACGACCAAGTGGGGTTCATCCCAGGGCACAAGGATGGTTCAACATCCAAGAATCCATCAATGTGATACATCACATAAACAAAATAAAGGACAAAAATCATATGATTATATCAATTGATGCAGAAAAAGCATTTGACAAGATACAACATCCATTTATGATTAAAACACTTAATAAAATGGGTATAGAAGGAAAATACCTTAACATAATAAAGGCCATATATGACAAGCCCTCTGCTAATCTCATAATTAATGGAGAAAAGCTGAAGCCCTTTGCTCTACGTTCAGGAACACGACAGGGATGTCCCCTATCACCTCTGCTTTTCAACATAGTGTTGGAAGTCCTTGCCAGAGCAATCAGGCAAGAGAAAGAAATAAAAGGCATCCAAATTGGGAATGAAGAAGTTAAATTATCACTCTTTGCAGATGACATGATGCTATATATAGAAAACCCTAAAGACTCCACCAAAAAGCTATTAGAAACAATCAACGAATACAGTAAAGTTGCCGGCTACAAAATCAACGCACAAAAGTCCATTGCCTTCCTATATACTAACAATGAAATCTCAGAAAACGAAATACAAAACACAATTCCTTTTGCAATTGCAGCAAAAAGAATAAAATACCTAGGAATAAACTTAACCAAGGATGTGAAAGACCTATATGCTGAAAACTATAAGACATTTTTGAAAGAAATTGAAGAAGACACAAAGAAATGGAAAGACATTCCATGCTCATGGATTGGAAGAATCAACATAGTTAAAATGGCCATATTACCCAAAGCAATATACAGATTCAATGCAATCCCCATCAAAATCCCAATGGCATATTTTAAAGAAATAGAACAAAAATCATCAGATTTGTTTGGAACCACAAAAGACCCCGAATAGCCAAAGCAATCTTAAGAAAAAAGAACTATAATGGAGGTATCACACTTCCTGACTTTGGCCTGTACTACAGGGCCACAATAATCAAAACAGCATGGTATTGGCAGAAAAACAGACACATAGACCAATGGAATAGAATTGAGAACCCAGAAATAAAACCACATAAATATGGACAGATAATTTTTGACAAAGAAGCTAAAACATACAATGGAGCAAAGACAGCCTCTTCAATAAATGGTGCTGGGAGAATTGGATAGCCACGTGCAAAAGAATGAAACTGGACTGCTATTTGTCACCATGTACCAAAGTTAATTCAAAATGGATCAAAGACTTAAGCATAAGACCTGACACAATAAACTGCATAGAAGAAAACATAGGTACTAAACTTATGGACCTTGGGTTCAAAGAGCATTTTATGAACTTGACTCCAAAGGCAATGGAAGTAAAAGCTAAAATAAACGAATGGGACTATATGAAACTTAAAAGCTTCTGCACAGCAAAAGAAACCATTGACAAAATAAAGAGGCCACCAACTGAATGGGAGAAGATTTTTGCTAACAGTGCCTCCGATAAGGGGCTAGTATCCAGAATATACAAGGAACTCATGCAACTCAACAACAAAAAAACAAACAACCCAATTGAAAAATGGGCAGAGGACTTGAAGAGACATTTCTCCAAAGAGGACATACAAATGGCAAATAAACATATGCAAAAATGCTCAACATCACTAATCATCAGAGAAATGCAAATCAAAACCACAATGAGATATCACCTCACCCCAGTCAGAATGGCTATCATCAACAAGACAAATAGTAACAAATGTTGGAGAGGTTGTGGAGAAAAAGGAACCCTCATACACTGTTGGTGGGAATGCAGACTGGTGCAGCCGTTATGGAAGGCAGTGTGGAGGTTCCTCAAAGAATTACGAATAGAATTGCCGTATGACCCAGCAATCCCTCTCCTGGGTATCTACCCAAAAAATCTGAAAACATTTAGAGATAAAGACACGTGTGCTCCAATGTTCATTGCAGCTTTGTTTACGGTGGCCAAGACATGGAAACAACCAAAATGTCCTTCGATAGATGAATGGATAAAGAAGTTGTGGTACATATACACAATGGAATACTATTCGCCAGTGAGAAAAGATGATATAGGAACATTTGTGACAACATGGATGGATCTTGAGAGAGTAATGCTGAGCGAAACAAGTCAGACAGAAAAAGCAGAGAACCATGTGATTTCACTGATATGTGGTATATAAACCAAAAACAACAAAAGAACAAGACAAACAAATGAGAAACAGAAACTCATAGACACGGACAATAGTTTAGTGGTTGCCAGAGGGTAAGGGGGGTGGGGGAGGAGGTGAGGGTAAGGGGGATCGAATATATGGTGATGGAAGAACTGACTCTGGGTGATGAACATACAATGGGATTTATAGATGATGTAATACAGAATTGTACACCTGAAATCTATGTAATTTTACTAACAATTGTCACCCCAATAAATTTAATTTAAAAAAAAAAAAAAAAAAAAAACTTTCTGTCTTGGTTTCTCTATTTGTAGGTAGAAAAATAATGGCAATTTCATAGCACTATTTTGAAAATTAAGTGGAAAGATGTGTGTAAAACACTTGGTGCAGTTCCATAGTATATAGTCAGTAAAATTTAATTGTCATCATTGTTGTTATTGTTATGATTATTATTATTGATGGTGACAAGTACCTCGGGAATGCTTTCAATGAAGGCCTTTAGAAGGGCCAGTTCATTCTGTTGCATTTCTTTCCTTCCTTCCTCCCTCCCAACCTCATTTATGGAAAATACGGTCTATTATTTATATTTTTTGAGAAATTATAAGCTATTTTCCCATCCGTCCTCTTTGCAGTGCTTTTTCTTCCTTTATCTATTTAGTGGGAAATTCTATTGACATTTGCCATGAAAGTTTTTATGATCATTTTCAATGACCATAAAACTCACCTCTTTTGCAAAAGATCCCGGGAATACAGAGGATGCCAAAAAAAAGGTATACACATTTTAAGAAAAGAAAAAACTATTGAACTTGTAATACAATGAATGACGCTAGCATTCATTTGAATAATGCCGTCTTTTGAGTGAATGTCATACTACATATTGCTACCGTAATCAATTCAACTTCGGAAAGTAATACATAGATAACATCTCTTAAAATGTGTACAATTTTTGGCACCTCCGAAAGTATCAAGACCACTGGGAGAATTTGCTCCTAATTTAAATCTCTTAGGTTTTCATGAACTCTTCTGTGAACCAGATCTTGGACATTTAAAACGACCCTCTCTGTTGTTGGCAAAGCGAAGGGGAGCATGATCTTTTTCCTGTCGCCTTCCTAATGGTGAATGGCTTCCTCAGATCTTCAAAGATCACAGTTAAGATAAAAACTTACACATTATGTGATTTCAAAGTGTTTTCTCTCATCTGAGGAGTGTTCCTTTTCTATCTGTGGTGCCACAAGTACACTAGAAGAAATGCCTTTAAAATGTTTATAGCTTACTGACAGATTAATCAATCAGCTGCGGTCCTTCAGGGAGAGGAATCATTGACAAAGGTCTGCAGGAATCAGTCTTTCCAATAGAAACACTCAGGGTGACCACATGTCATGTCTGGAAGAGTTTTAGAGTCATTCTTCTGCTAAATTGACCTATACGTTGTTTCCTCAGCATCTTTTCCTGCCCCACAGTTTAAGTTTCCTTGCTTACTTCCATTTTCTTTTTATCATTTCTTATAGGTTTGATTATTTTATGCCTTCCTTATTTTCTGTTCAGAATTTTGCAAGTTGCTGTGGTAGTTTTATTCCTTTTATGCTGAATTTAGCATTTAAGAACCACCCCATGTGCAAATATAAAAGAGTCTGACCCAGGGAGAGAAAAATTCATTATTAATGATACACAGAGGAAATAGATATTTAGGACAGTTTTCTATGTGCAGAGAACAGGCTCTGCTTCAGATGCCAGCATTGTGGTACTGACCTAAGAACATTAAAACAGTTTGCCACATAATCAACAGGAGTGTAAGTATCTTAAAATACTTGATGTACTAGAAATGCAAAACTGAAATAAAATTGCAATGAAAATTTAATGACCAGGTCAGTTTATGAAGTGACACACTTTCTTTCTCTCTCCTTTTTCTTTTCCTCTCTCTATTCCCACCTCTCTCTCTCCTTACATTTCATACTGTCTTCTCTCTGTTCCCATAGGTTTATTATGAATATTAATGTATGAGGAAGAAAACAACTATATAAAGTCATTCATTGGGGTCAACTTGCATATTTCCAGAAAACTAATGTTTCCTTTGAATTATAGTTATTACTTCGTATTAGTGAAAAAAAAAAAAAAAAAAGAGAGAGAGAGAAGGAGGAGAGAGAGAAAGGAAAGAAGGAAGAAAAAGAAAGAATATAAATTATAATTGTCTCTTATTTCTTAGCCAAGGCCTATCTTTAATTTTAACTTGATAGAATGACAGTATTAGGGAAACGTAGTCAAAACAAACAAGGTCTATTCAGATTTTTAGGGAATAATACATAAATTATTGGATGTTGGTATTCGATATATCAGTACTCACTCTAAATTTCGTTTCATAATGTTTTTGTTTATACACTTTGGGAGATTTGAGTGATTACTGCATAATTCACCTTGATTGTAATGATTTGCTTTCATTAATTTTTACTTTTTTATTTTCTATCTTGGTTCCTTTGACTCACTGTTCCCTGTTGTGGACTCTGAATCTCTTTTCCCCTTTGCACAGAAGAGACCACTCAGTTTCCCATGTTTCTCTTCCCTTGGGGTTTTTCAGTGGATGAGCATGCATCATAGCCCTGTAATATCTAATTACAAATTTAAACATGTCTATCTCTGAGGAAGGAGCCAAAATAACAGGAATCCTGACAGACTTGTCCACGTGGAATTGGTCTCAATGTAGTATTTCCATATCAGATCTTTTTTTTAATTAAAGGAATCAATAGTTCTTGATTTAGGTGTGGTGAGTACAGATGTAGTGATGGAAGTTCTGATTTTAATCAGATCTCCTTCATCTCTACTTTAGATGATAGACATTCTTTATTTGACTTCAAGGTTATTTTCTCTTTGAAAGAATTGCAGGCTACTTTGCCTTTCTTAATGTTCCCAGGACAGATTAAAAAAAAAAAAAAAAGGAAGAGGAAGAAAATAATAAGAAAAGCTATAATCGATTTCCTCTTTGGAGAAGATACGATACATAATGTGAGAAGACTATGGGGTTAATTTTTTCCCACTATTAGGAAATTATGTATCATATGGAAACAAAAAGGAATAAAGCTTTTTGTGTCTCCCTCTCATATGCTTACTTTTAGTTTTATTTAGTGATGATTTGGAAGAGAAGAACATTCGTACCATTGATTCCACACCTCCTTTTCTGAAAATATGTATTGTCAGTAATCAGATTTTGAGTGTCTTGAAAGTCTTTAGAGGCTCAACGTGGGCTGCGGGGTCTATGACTTCCATGACACACCCTGAGACAGAAGAGTGTAGTCTGGACAAACGTTAACAGAAATATTCCTAACGTCTGTGCCTGCCTTCTCACCAGCACTTGCCAGCTCTGTTCTCTCTGTATTACTGTGGGTCTCATATTAGTCCCTTCTCAGATTTGCTGTTATATTTAGGTGTGATTTCAGTGAGTCTAGGCCTCAGATTTTACTCCAAACTATAGACTTGAGCATGCCAGCTCTATTTACTCAACTATCTGAGATATATCAGATTGCTTTGGGCTCTACTACCCCACTGTGGGCTCAGACAATTGTGAGAGAACCCAATCAAAGACCTGGTATAAAAGAGGATGGGATATGTTGCTCAATACAGAAAATCATCTCCTCTCTGTGCAAACCTATGGGAAACGTGGTTTATGTTCAGGCTGCTCTGCTGTCCAAATATTATACATTTTTAATAATATAGTTAATAAAAACACCCTGGTTTTTCCATTCTAGCATCTTCTTTCATTTAGTAAATATTTAATAAGTTTCTGGTAAATTCCATGCACTGTGAAGTGATACATACACAGTGGTGAACTAAGCAGCTAAGCAGAAATTTTCACTTCATTAGTACTTTCATTTCCTTTTTACGAGCTCTTCCTTCTAATGTAATTGATGACAACTGGAGAATTATTGGCTATATAGAGCTTTGTTCTTCGTCACACCAGCCACAATTATAGTTAAATAATTCATTGTGTAATTAGTAGTTTCACATCTCTGTCTCCTGGTAAAATGCTGAGTTTGTGTAGATAAGACTCCATCAGGCTTTATTTCCTTTGAATCCCCACTTGATAGGCCAGTGCTTTGAAGAGAGTAGTATTCAACAGATTCATGTTGAATGACTAGGTGAATCCCTCAGCCTGTCATTAATGACGCTTAAACCATAATCAGCATAAAAACCCACTAAAGCAATGCTGCTATCCAATCCACTATACAGAAATGGCACCTGAAGTTTCCTCATAGCAATGTCTAGTGAAGATAAGCTTTCATCTGATGACCAAACAGTAAAATCTTGGCAATTATTTCATTATTAAAATAGTTAAAATTGAGTTCTAAAGAGAACAGTGAAAACAGGTTCTATTGCTTTTAACCCAGTAAGCCTTATCACACGCAACACAGATTCAACAAGTGCACCTGCTGAAATGGTAGCATCCCTAACTTAAGGGAAGCTACAGATTTTCATTAGTCACCACACCACCACGGTGCTGTGTTTTCTGGGGGCAGAGAGGAGGTTGAGTCTTGTTTCCACTCTCTGCAGGGCCCTGAAATCTTGGTTCTGTTTTGTCCGATCAGAGGAGGGTGGAACTTTTATTAGCACTGCAGTGAAGATAATAATGGACCCCCCAAAGATACCTATGTTCTAATCCCTGGAACCTTTCAATATGTTGGGTTTCACGGTGAAGGGGAATTAAGGCATCCGATGGAATTAAGGTTGCTAATCATCTGACCTGGAGATTGAGAGATTTTCCTGGATTATAAAGATCCTCAGTAGTGGAAGAGGGAGGCAAAAGAAAGAGAACCAGAGAGAGGGTGGTGTCACGGGGACTCAGCTCAATGTTGTCGATTTTGAAGATGGAGAAATGAGGCGATGAGCCAAAGAGTGGGAGTAGTGTCAAGAGGCTAGAAAAGGTAAAGAAACACACTCTCACTGAGAACCACCGGAATAAAAATAGAATATAACTAAACCAACCACTCTAGCCTCTGTTCTCCTAATGGCATTTCCTGAATATGTTTGATATAGCAATTTATACTCTAATTTTTTTTTCACATCTATCTCCCTAATTAGACTGTGAACAACTTGAGAGAAGGCATCATTGATTATATATTATTGCTTCCCTAGCACCTAGCACAGTACCTGGCATGGTGTAGATACCACTCAGTCATTCATAAATGACACTGAACTGCATGGTATTGATAATATTGGTATGTCAGACAATGGGAAGATTTATTTCGGTCAGAATAGCTTCATGAAGAAGAAGAAGAGCTTCAGGAGATTCTTGTAGGAAGTGGGTCAACACATCAACCATCAAACTTATATAAATAAAGGAAAGAAGGCAGCCTGGGTGTGGCTATTTGCAGGGAAGACATAAAGGACAAAAGCATAATGAGAATACAGAGTTTATGTTCAGAAGGTAAGGGTTTGCTACAGAGAGCACAAATATACTTAAGATTGATACTATTTTGAATTAGTGAGTTTTTCTTGTGCCAAAATGACTATTTTGCTTGCCCTTTCTGACCCCTTTGAAGTCTTCACTTTTTACTTTTCTGCAAACTCTGCGTATTCAATATTTTAGTACTCAGATGATGTGCATTAATTCTATTTCAGCTTGTCTCATTTGGAAGGAAATATTCCTCATTGAAAACTAACTCAGTTATTCAATTGTGGCTATATCCCTTTAATTGTTTTTAGGTGAATTCTTAAAAATCTGGCTATAATGTAATATTGCTTCAGTATCTTTAAATGCTTTAAAGATAAAAAAGACCAAAATAGAGGAAATTATAAACCAAAGATGTTTGGAGGTTCATGTAATAGCAGTTAAAACTTTTAGTATGTTAATAATTAAGATACAGCTATAGTTATATCTGTTCTGTCAATAGGCATTTCATTAATGCATACTGAAGACCAAAGTTTTTGACATTTGCAAGTATTATGTGTATAGTGGGGGTATTATCGGGCTATTTTTACCACTTTCTGGATTTAAAAAAAAACAACACACAGCAATTTAAATACATATCTTCCTTGGTCTAGTGCTTATAGATGTCTGAACCTAACACACAATGTTTTTCTCACTGAGGCATCTGCAAGAAGGTTTTCCCTCCTCTCTACACACTAATTCCCATCCCTCCTTTGAGTCTTACTTAGCTTAAACATGTTTTCTAAGAAGCCTCCACAGAACACCATATTGCCTTTATCACCAAAAGCTTGAACAGCTAAGCTTACATTCACCCTGAGCTTACAACTAGAGCAGCAAATACTACATATATCCTGTGTCATAATCGCTGGTTTACTTGTATGCACGGTCTGGTAATATTCAGGTTTAGTTCTCGGCATCAAGTACATGTCCTGGAACGTATTAAGCATTCAAAACTGTTGTTGAATGAATGATTAAGTATTGGTTGAGTGAATCTTGCTACACAGCAAAATAAGAAAATTCAGTCTAATTTATTGATTGAGATATAATACCATGCCAGTTATGCCATACTTGTCTTCTTTGTTTTTAGATTTTAAAATATTTTTATATTATAGATATTTATCTTGCAAATTATCTCAACTAGAGAAAAAGGCATTTAAAATACTTATTATATCTAACATTATAACAATAAGTTACTATATGATAAATGAACTATATTCTGTCTAGAAATTTCCCCCAAAAGTTAACAAAAACTGTGATTGGCTTCAGTCCCATGTTCTTTTCCCTCATCTATAATGAAAAATTATTAGCATGAGGCAAGTTAGAATAAAGAATAAGACTAAACAAAAAATGAAGAGAGAATGAAGTATTTACAAATTGTAAGGACATGGAACACATTTTGGATTAAGAACCATCTCCAGCTACTGTAGCATGTTTCCACTGAAGCATGCTTGGTAATTTTCTGAATTATCCAGTCTCAAACTTAAATAGTGTACTCAGTATTGTTCAACTAAGTCTGAACCAGATAGCTTATTTCATAGTTGCATAACCCATTCTCAAATAAAAAATGTGCAGAACTGATAGGAAGAAAATGAAAACTTTTCTGATGTTCTGAAAGACTACTTGAATAAATAAAAATACACACTTTTTTGAAAATAAGTAGAATATAGTAAAGTATGAATTTTCTCTAAACAAAATTGTAAATTAAATGTAATCGTAATTAAACATCCACTAGAATTTTTTGGAATTTGACAAAATGCTTACATGGCAAAATTCATGTGCAATAGTATTTAAGAAAATTATAATAAGGAGTAATGATAGAGTTTTTCAATTATATAATAGACTGTTTTGTAAATCTACAGAAATCAAAACAGTGTGATAGCATCACACAATGAGATGGCTCAATTATAGAAATATATTAAGATAAAGATAACATTTCAAATTTGTAGATAAAAAGATGTGACATTCAATAATAGTGCTCAGACAACTAACTAATTTTGGGAAAATAAATTAAGGTTTGATTTCTTGTACTAAAATAAATACCAGGTAGAGAAATACTATGGTTATTTTTATTAAATTTTTATATTTAAGGTTTTAGTTTATTAAATTCTTTTCTCAAATTGCACATGAATTTTGTATTGAAACTCTCATCCTTCTCTGAAGAATTACCAGTTTTAATGGCCAGACCCATACACTATTTTCTCATGCTCATGTAAATATACACAAATATATAAACTCATACAAACAGTGCTCTTATTTTTGCAGTTGTTTGTCACTATTAAAATAAGACCCTTTAGTACACATTATATTGGAACTTCTTTTTCCTTTTCACAGTATATTTTGTGAATTCTTCCATCTGAATAGTATTGATTAGACACACACTTTTTAATAACTGTTCAATATCCATTGAATGAAAGCAACACCATTGATTCAATCATTTATTACGGTTGTCTATTTCTGTTGTTTTCTGTATTAATTTTTCCTATGGATGATGCTTCAGTACCTCTCTCTCTCTTTCTCTGTATTCTTATATATTAATTCTTTTATTTCTGTGGAAGTACTTCCAAAACTGGGCAAATTCAAAAGTTCCAAACATTTTTAGTAGATATTACCAGACTAGTCTCCAAACATTTGTAGCAAGTTACACTTTGACTAATAATAAATTATGATGTACATTTACCCGTGTTCTTACTAGCACTGGAAGTTGCATCTTAAATTTCTGCCAATTTGATGGTTTTAAAATAGCACCTTATTGTTCCTTTTATTTTCATTTTCCCAGGGTATGAATGAACTCGGGAATTTACAGATTCATTGAATATTGGATTTTTACTTCTACAACATTCTTACTCATAACATTTGTTGACTTTGCTTTAGGCTATCTTTTTCTTCTCCATTTATAGCCATTTGGTGGTGGTGGGATTATTGACTTTTTATCTGTCTCATATTTTGCCAATATTTTTCTCAATTTCTAACATGTCTTTGGACTTTGTTTATATTTATCATACCCTTTTTATTCCTTTGTATATAGTTAAGTACGTCTATATTTTGTCTTCATGCATTTTGGGTTTATTATCTTTGCATTTGAGTTTTGAGTTTTAACATTCCAATCTTACACTAATAATCTCCTAACTTTTCTCCTAACATAAGAGAAGATCTAAGTGAAACAAATAATTGCCTCAATAATTAAATAATTGCCTCACTTCAATTAAAAGAAAAACTAATGAACTAATCAGTCAATTAATTAGAAATTCAATTTGTCTTAACTTTATTTTAATATATTTGCATACTGTAAAACACCTTTATTAACAATACTGTCATTTGAGCATAATATGTTTTGGTAAATGTTTATAACAATTCCTCAAAACAAAATAGCACCTTATTCTTTAAGCCTACAAAAATAAAGTTTTCAGTAACATTCAGACATTATGCATTATATTAATTGTTAAGTTGACTGATTCTCAAATGCTAATACATAAACATTGACAATTAATTTATAGAGAGATAAACAGGGAGGTGCAAAGAAATATTATAGGAGAGCTTGTAGGAATTTATAGATCAAGCTTTGAATTACTGTCACCTACTGCTCTGTATATAAAAGAAAGTTCTTTAATTTTATACTGTAGATATTTAAATACTGTGTTTCCCCGAAAATAAGACCTGGCTGGACAATCAGCTCTAATGTGTCTTTTGGAGCAAAAATTAATATAAGACTCGGTCTTATTTTACTATAAGACTTTACTATAATATAATATAATATAATATAATATAATATAATATAATATAATATAATATAATATAATATAATATAATATAATATAATATAATATAATATACCGGGTCTTATGTTAAATTTTGCTCCAAAAGATGCATTAGAGCTGATTGTCCGGCTAGATCTTATTTTGGGGGAAACAGGGTAGTGTTTCTCTGAGATCTGCCATTTGGGACTTTCATAGGATTCATTTTAAATTGAGAGCACCACTGTTACAGCTCTTCTAGATACAGGCCACAGCTGTTCACTCAGCTACAATTTGGCATTCTTTCTTTATTTTTCATATTGTGCTTCTCTTAATTCTTGAAACATTATCTGCTTTAAACTGACACAGGCAGCGCTAAGCATAACGTACTTAACGAGTAGATTCTACTCAACTTCTAAAGACTATGGAGAATGCTATTTTCTGCAAAGTTAAAAAAAAAGTATATCTCAGGATGTTCATAGCTCACTACAATGTGGTTGACATAGCAGAAAATTAGTGGCAGTGGGTTCTGTTTACATTGATAAGATGACCATGTTTGGTTTGCTGAGGCGGAGACTAGGGTTTCAGGATGCGGTAACGGGTTGAGAACTAGAAGTTTAGAACCAAGTAGGCGGGGCTGAGTGAATGCATTTCCAGGTGCTGAAGTACAGCAAGGTCCAGAGACACAATAGAGAAGTCAACCACAAGAAGCTGAGAAACCATTAGGTTGTAAATCCCCCCAACACTGAAACAGCTCAAAATATACATGCCTAGAGTTAGAGTAGAAGTCTAATTTAATTAGTAGAATGCTTAAAACAAACAAAACAAATAAAACAATAACAGCAACAACCCTGGGATCCAAGGATACACTGCTGATGACAGAGATCATAAACAGGGCCACCAGGCATCCTAAAAGGCAACTATTTAGAATAATATTTGTCCAAAGCTATATAAATACTCTTCTATGTATGCAAGGCAGTTAGGGGGAGTGGGTCAATAGAAAAATGACTTCAGTTAATGGTAACTATATGTTTTGTCAACTGAGGAGATAGTAATGGGAATTTATAAAGTTCCTGGTGGGGCAGAATCCAGATTACAAAGTGAGTTTCATGGAGCCTAAATCCAGAGGTAACAAAGTAGCAGTAACTCAGTAGAGGGAAGAAGAAGTATTTGGAGAACAACTAGCTGTTCATCAATGAATCCTGATAGTAATTCCTTAGAAAGGTATTGCTCTTATAGTAAACATGTATTTAATGGTTCCTGCTTTAATGGAAACATTTCCAGAGAATATCTGATTTCAGGATGATGAGGTAAATTTGGCATTCTTCTTTTTCTTCCTGAGAATTACCCAAAAGCAAGAAGAAATACTGAATACAAAAGCAAAATTAACAAATCCCTTTTTGTGAAAGTAGGAGACAACTGAACCCACAAACTAGAAATTATTATAGATGAGAGGGTTGAGCTGGGAAAAGTGAGCAGGAGAGCATGTGGGCAGAAGAAGAGAGAGGACGCCATTGCTACAGGCCTCCAGAAGAACTGGCGCACACGGTTCTGGAAGCTAGGGGGTATTCTCTGAGCTGCAAAATCAAAATCTTTTGTTTACAACAGCATGAGCAAATTACTTGCTTGCTCTTGTAGTTGAAATTCCCCTGAATCAAGTTAAATATCTAAAAGTGGATAAGAAAGGGCTTTTTGAGAAATCAGACAAGCCAAATCTGTATGATTCCATCTGTCTCTGGCAACAGGGGAGAAGGGAGTTTTGGCATTGCGCGCACAGCTCCATGGCAGAGGCTACACAAACACGCACTCAAAATCGTGGGTAATGAGGAAAAATCCAGCTAGATGAGAACACACCCTTACCCATCTTCAAATATTTAGCTGGGGCCTATTATGTGCTTTATGCTCAGAAAGAACCCAAAATAAAAGTCATCATATTCTATAGACTCAGACATGATTTTGAACAAGTCAAATACCAAAATATCTAAAGTTTACTGTAATTATAACTTTCAATCTGGTATTTCTCAAAATATAGATATAGTAGCTTCAGGTCAAAATATTTTATTATCTCCAAGTGAATGTAAATATTCATACAATATTATTGAATATGGATTTTGCCATAATAAAGAAAATTTTATATATATTTTTGTGTGTGTAATACATACAAACACTTTCTTTGAATACACCTGTATAGATAAAAATTCAAGCAAATGAGACCTTAAAATTATGTTACTATTTGCCGAACAAAAGCATAAACTAAATGGGAGAAATAGGAAAAACGCTTACTTTTATAGCTCAAGTCTCCACGATCATGTCTCCATTCATAAATGTATAAATGTCTATTCTACACATTTGAGGAAATAGAAGGATATGATACCATCCTTGGTTTCCAGTAGCTCACAGCTTGAGAAATTACCCAGTTTTGCCATGTATAATGTGCACCCACATTTTTTGGCCCAATCTTTCAGGAAAAAAAATCTTTTGTTGTAATTTTTTAATTCAAATTTTGTATTTGTTTACATTTAGGTACTTGTTTTTTGTATTATAAAGGAATTTTAGCATTTATTTTTTAACATACAATTAAGTTCATGAACTGTTGCAATGACGCTGTTAACCTTTTTTGATATCAGAGGGATTATTCATTATGAATTTGTAAAAACAGGACAAAGAGTTAACCAAGTTTACTATCTGGAAGTGTTGAAAGGTTGCATGAAAAGTTAGATGACCTGAACTTTTCGCCAACAATTCATGGCTCTTGCATCACGACAATATACCAGCTCACATGGCACTGTCTGTGAGGGAGTTTTTAGCCAGTAAACAAATAACTGTATTGGAACACCCTCCCTACTCACCTGATCTGGCCCCCAATGACTTCTTTCTTTACCCAAAGATAAAGGAAATATTGAAAGGAAGACATTTTGATGACAGTTAGGACATCAAAGGTAATATGACAACAGCTCTGATGGCCAGTCCAGAAAAAGAGTTCCAAAATTGCTTTGAAGGGTGGACTAGGTGCTGACATCGATGCATAGCTTCCCAAGGGGAGTACTTCGAAGGTGACCATAGAGATATTCAGCAATGAGGTATGTAGCACTTTTTCTAATATGAGTTTGTGAACTTAATTGTCAGACCTTGTTACTATGGTACAAGAAATTATTTATGTAACAATTAATTACAAAACACAAGAACAGAAACAAGGTACAAGAAATTTTTTGTACCGGTAACAAATTTACAATATTTATGTATCATAGAAGGCCAAGAACTCTTCCTCATTGCAAGTTCATCGTAAGTTCAACAAAACCGATGATCATATTCTAGGGTATTACTTTGCCTATAGATATCGTTATTGATTGATAGAGTTACACTTTTAACTCATAAGCATCAATTAAAGAATTAAAAACATTTATATAGATAGGGAACTAGTACTACCCATGTATAATGTGCATCCTTATTTTTCCCTCATAAGTTTGGGCAAAAAAGTGCGCATTATACACAGCAAAATATCGTAGGTGTTTGCACACATATACATTACTAAAAGCACGATACTTAAATATCAATATACGACCTCTTACGGTGGTATAAGAAAAAAGATCAAGAGCTACTCATATATTTAACCCACATGCTCTTCACTCCATCCAGGCAGTTTAGTCTATTTAGTCTCCTTTTAAAAATGCTATTTTAATAAAGGGAATTAGAATTAGCAGGTTTCATTGAAGCTAAAGTGCCATTTGATTGTTGTAAAAGGTACCACAATGTCAGGGATGGTAAAATGTGGGGGAAAAAGTGGATCTAGAAATACACCATTAAGGCTTTTGGGCACCTGAAAGATTTCCTGTGCTGGCACAGTGTTCAGCTCATAGTGGGTTCTCAGAGCATTTGTTCACTGAAAGGATTATCTGCTTTCCAGTCAGATCCTATTCACATTTAACTACACTGCCTTCCAATGTGCCAGGTACAGTTAACAACATTTTAGTTTAGTCACTCAGCTTCTATGGGATGGAGACTATTTAAAACTCACAGTTTTCTTGACAGTGATTAAGCAGAGACCAGATTGTTTCTGAATAAGCAATATCTTGTTCCATATATATATATATATATATATATATATATATATATATTCTCCTTAAATAGACAGATGTATTTGCTGAATGTGTTTTTAAAAGATGAATAATAAAACAGCCAAAATTTCATTTCATAATAAATTTTTGATAGCGTATGCAATCTGTGATATCCCATTGTCTTGAAGTATTATATAATTTAATACTTTCTATGAAGTATGTGGTTCAGGTAGATATAAATTATATAAATATAAATATTATAATATATATTTTATGTATATATTATGTACTATATATAATATATTATATATTTATTTATATACTATATATATATATATATATATATATATATATAAAACTAGGAACAAATGCAAAAGCAAGAAATGTTGTAAAGCTTATTTTTAAAAGGTCAAAACAAATGGGAAGAAAATCATACTACTTCTAAAACATTTTGTAGTTGGATTTATTTAAAAACCCTAATAGATATATTTCCATGTTTTTTACTAGAAGGTTGATTTGTTCAATAGTACTATTTATTTATTTAAACTACCAGCCTGGTAATAGCTTCCTGAAACAGCTTAGAAGCCTGTATAACTAATAATGCATTATAATCAAGTTGCTTTCTATCACTTGTAAATGCAGTCATTAATATAAAAATAGTCAAGTATTTTTAAAAAGTGAAATGGGTTGAACTTTGATACAAAATTTGTTTTCCATGTGATTATACCTATATAGCTTTATTTTTCTACCCAAATCCAAAGTGGCTAATTTCTAACAAAGAAATATTGGTAATGATTTGCTTGAGTGCACCATAACAAATCATAACACTTTGACTGAGTGAAATAACTTGGTTCTCTTCCACTTCATGATGAGTGTGTCAGCATTCCAACAAAAATGTCAGTTGTCAGTAATACGCTTTTGGGTTTCAGCACATAATGTTTATACTTTAAAATTCTGCAGCAGGACTAAATGGGACAAATAAGAAAGACAAACTTTTTTTTTTTTAAGACAAAAAAAAATGTTATTGGTTGTGATTTTAGTTCAAAATATTTTTTATTTGCAACAAATAGCTAAGGTCCATCTCTATAATAGTACCTTGGGAAGAATCAACTCTTTCTAGTTTCTACTTATTGCTCAGTCACATAGCAGAGCAGAGATTAATAAAATTTAAGCAATGTGATTATCAAAATGGAGGACTGAAAAATTGTGAAAGGCAAAGTTATTCTTTAGTAGGTGCTTATATATGAGAAGTGATATAAATAACAAATGACATTTTCTACAGCATGCATTATCAGTTTTGACCTGAACACTCTGGTGAATGAATTTGGAAGGGCAGAAATTAATATCTTAATTCCATCACCAGAAAAACTGAGATTAAGAGAAGTTCTCATTTGCATAAGGTCAAGATATTAAACGTTATTTTTTTAGACTAAACTCAGAACATTTACCTCAGAATGAATTCGAGTAATGATAGAGGAAACCTAAACAATAACATCCTAATCCTTGAATCTTGTTTTGAAATTTATGATGTCAGATGTCAGGAATAAATAGAAGGTAATTTGAGGGAATTTGGGAGGTGAAGTATAATTGATATCTGCCTTCTGTCCCCATCTTTCAGAAGCAAATGAGAGCCAGGTGCAATAGTCAGAGAGAAGGACATCAAAGAATCACTTTTGTAACTGGTACCTTAAACTTGGCTTGATTTTTAAAATGTATCCAGAATCCAAGCACTTTCACACCTCTTTTGCTACCACGCTAGGCCAAACCATCAGCATCTCTTGACTATGTTTTTATAATAGTCTCCTAACTGCTCTCCCTGCTTCACCATTTTTTCCTTGCTGAACATACCTGCACGAGCGAGAGCAAGGCTTTTAAAATGTTATCAGTGACTTTCTTCTTCACTTAGAGTAAAAGCACAATATCCTTATGATGTCCTATTACCTTTCTACTATTAATACTTACTTATTCACTGAGCAGTCACCTTAACGTTACTGTTTCTAGATCAAACCAAGTTTGTTTTTGCCACAGGGTATTTACTGTTATCACTGCCTAGAAAACCTCAGTTATCCACATAACTTGATGCCTCACCAATCTGGGGTATTTACTCAACCATCATCCTTTAAGTAAAGCCTTCCCTGTCATCCTACCTAACACTATAACCCTGCTTCCTCCTATTTCTTTCTCTCCTTAGCATTTACCACCATTTGACAGCCTATCTATTTCACTAATTTATCTTGTTCATTATAATTCTGCTGCCTAACTGAAATTCCATAAGGGAGGAAAGTTTTGTCTGTTTCATTCAGTGCTGTATCCTCGGAGCCTAGAACAATGCCTGCCATATACAAGCTGCTCAATAAATATCAGTTGGAAAAGAATAGATTTTAATGGGGGGACATTAAAGCTGTATCAATATAAGAGTGCATGGGGGAAGAATGAGATGGAAGCTGCAAAATACTTGGGTGTTCCAGCATAATATGTTTGAAGAATGGCATTACTGGTTTCCCATCTTCATTCAGTAAAATTCTCAATGTGACACTTCGTATAGTCAACTAGCTCTCCCAAATCCCCATCCTATTCAGTAAACCATCACTATGCACTATGTTTCCCCGAGAATAAGATGGGTCTTATATTAATTTTTGCTCCAAAAGACGCATTAGGACATATGTTCAGGGGATGTTATCCTGAAAAATCATGCTAGGGCTTATTTTCCGGTTAGGTCTTATTTTCGGGGAAACACGGTACCTGACTTCTTTAGTGCCAATTGTCTCATTTTTTTTTCTAAAGAAAATAATGGCTTGTGACATGAATTGAGTACTTACTATGTAATGTATTAATCATCTGATATATTATCTCAATTAATTCCATATCACCCCATTTCTCCAAATAACGAAACAGGCTTAAAAGAACCTAAGTAACTTTCCCAAGCAGTGTGATTCGGATTTGAGCCCACACCGTCTTTCTTTAGAGCCCAGGCTTGTAACAATTATATTATTCTGCCTTACAATAGAGGCCATTGGTTGTGAACTCCCAAGTGTCCCTTGATAATCTTTCCTGTCTTTCTCACCTGCTATCTTAGCAGGAACATCATTCTTTTTTTTTCTATTTCATGCTAATAACACCACCCATATATTAGAAGCCCACTCTTCTACTTATTCCTGACATTATCTTGTACCTTTAACCCTGCTCTGTACACTGACTCTTTTTAAGCTAAATATAGACCTAAGTGTCTCCCATCTGAAAACCAAACAAGAGAAAACAAAAGTGCACAAAAACCTGTTTCACCCTGCACTTGTATGTTCTGCATCTCCCTGTGGTTATAGCCTTTATTCTCTACTTCATTTCATATCAAGAATGAACTACATGTCTAGATCATGTCTGAAATATCTATCTCCCCTTGTTACTGCCATTTCCTTAGCAATTTAATACTCGTGTTTAGCGGTGCTTATTTTGTGCCCAACATTCTGCTGAAACTATACATACTTCCTAATTATAAATGAATGCCATTCTTTTACATATTTTTTTCTTTACCATTTGCTTAAGTCTCTCTCTTGTGAGATCTTATCCTTTCTTATATCTTATGATCTCCATCTCTCCTAGCCCCTTTTCTCCCTTTTTGACAGTTTATTCTTCATTCTTCCAGGGCTACTCGGCCACCACTTGCCCCATTCCCGTAAGGGTAACTGGGGTTCAATTCTCTGCTTAAAACTGCTATCATCCTTCCTAACCCTCTTTGGTATTCTCTTTGCCACCCTCATAGCTTTAAGTTCCAATTTTATGACTCCTATTTATGATTTCAAAATTTATGACTCAGATTTATGTCTCCAATATCCCTCACTCAGACCTCTCCCCTCAGGTCCACATCTATATTTCACTCTGCTCATCGGTCATCATAAATTAGATGGCAACAGACACCTCAAAATCAACATGTCCAACAATAAACATATGATCTATCCTGTTACCCTTTCTCCAGTCAAAAATCTACTCAGTTGTATAACTCAGAAATGAAAGATTCACGAGAGATTCCGTCCTTTTATTCACACTCACATTAAGTGTATCCCAAAATATAATTCTGCATCTCAAATATTTCTTTCATCTATCATTTTCTCTTTTTTTCTTCGCTTTTTTAAAATTGTGGCAAAATATACTGAACATAAAATGTACCATCTTGAACATCTTACGTGTACAGTTCAGTGGTTTTAAATGCATTCATGTTGTTTTGCGACCATGACCACCATTCATCCCCATAACTCTTCACCTTGTTCTCATTTCCTCTTAATGTTATTGGTAATGCTTAACTGAACCACAGGTTTTCTCTTGATTAAATTATTGCAACAGCCAAGACCCCCTTACAGGTTGGCTTAATTTCATTTAGATGCCTTCCCAATTCATCTATCCTTCATTCAAGTGTCAGAGTAAATTTTCCAGAAATCAACATTATTCCTCCGTACTGACTCTTGATTGTTCTCTATTTAATCTCTCAGATAAAGTCCAAATGCTCTAAGTGGCCAAATAAAGCCAGTTTAATCGGTCACTCCCCTACTTACTTCTGTAGCTTCATGTTTCATGACCTCTCTATTTCCACCCGATGCACATAGCACAAACGCCACACAAGGACATGTGAGCACACACATGGGCACATTTCACATTTCAGCCATACTTAAATGAAACATAGTTAGTTATCTGATGCATCAGATTCTATTTCTTGGCTGCATACATTTCTATTAGGCCTGTACTATTTCTATTAGGCTGGTTCAAATCCTGTAGCAACAAATACATTTCTATCCAAAGATAGAAATTTGCTATTATAAATTACTAGTTTGTAATACCACTCTGCTGTTTGCACTAGAAAGAGTGAGCATTTGTATTCATGATAACCTGATTTTCGGTCCAACTTGATGAAAGGAATGTGCCTCAGCCAATGAAAAGAGTTGTATTATTTTTATAATTCCTTTGCTTTTGGAAAATCTTAACATGTAGTTTTCCATCATCTGCTTTAGAACGTCAACTAATTTTGCAATGGGTACTCCAATTCGAGGCTTTCCCAGCTATCACAAATCCTGTCGCACCTGAATTCACCATCCCATTTTTGCTGTCAGTAGCAGGAGGAAGAGAGGACTTATTCAGTAAGTGAAGGAAGGACATTCTGAGTGACTGTCTTCCACTTCTATGATACCATGATACTACTTCAAATAAATAAACAGTAGGAGACACAGGAATCAGACACAACTGATGACTCATGTGTTACCTACTGCAAATTCACCAGCCTTTGATTTCTCTTTCTTGTCTAAGCTGAACAAGGGCCAGATAGAAGACTTTAAATACTTTGCAGCAGTGTCGAGGAGACAGCAAGACCTGGTAGTCTGCTAAGCTTTCCAAACTATTAACAGCGTGGGTTGTTTTGTTTTTTTTGTTTGTTTTTTTAATGCATGCATGGTATTCTCTTGCAACAGGTATCTTATATTAAATGTAAATTAGTTACATGTAAATGTAAATTCTTAATTAAGAGACAGAGGATAGGTGTTGCATTGCTTCTGGCAAATCCAAAAAAGAGAAATTTAACTCACTTGATGGTTAGAAGTTGGGATAAGTCAAATATGAGTCCTTGCTATGGGCCACGGACAGATGCACCCTCTCTCACCAGATCAACTTGAACAGACTTCTTTTCCATAAAGGCTTAGGTTCTATACCATGATCGCTTCCAGAGATCCTTCTCTGACTTTCTAATTTGAATTAAAAGACATCTTTCTGTGATGTCATTCTGCATATCTATCATAACATTGAGCATGCTGTGCCGTAACTTTTCATCCACTTTTCTCTTTACTCCTACAGGATATGAAAGAAAAGAATAGATTTTATTCAACTTGTGTTCCCAGGGTTAAGTAGTATACCTGAGCACAGTGTATAATTGTTAATAAAATTAATAAGTGAATGATGTAGGGAAATGGGGAGGAAAAGAAGGAGAGAGGGAGGGAGAACAGGAGAGAGAGAGAGAGAGAGAGAGAGAGAGAGAGAGAGAGAGAGAGGTTAGAAAAATTGATTTAATTCACTGAGGGTACAGTAACACTCATACTGAAGTTTCCAAGCCATCTTGACAGGTAAATTCATTCCTATCATGACATCTTGATGTTACAATGTTGAAAATTACTCCACAGAACAAGAGTGAGCTGTTAGTTCTGCTCTCCAGTTGACAATTGGTAGTAGTGATTACTCACCTTTCTGTGACAGTACAATGAACTAATAATCATAGTTTTATAAAAAGTCTTTAACTAGATATGAGATAACATTCCTTAACTCCACAAAAGCAACTGTTATGGTCAATTAGGTGAATAATTATTGCTTTAAAAAGTCATTAAATAGTTTTAATGATGGACATTAATAGCTCCTTTGGAGCTATTAGATGGATCAATAATTCATATTTTAAAAACATTCGAAGTACATATTTTTCCATTAGATTATTATGGCTTCCTCAGTCAATATCTTCTGAGAAATAGATTCACATAGTTGGCAGTTTTCTTAATAATTCAATATATTTCTATGTCAATCAAATAGACTAGGATAATTAAAATTAAACAACTCACTCTCTCCAAACCTTTCTGATTGTGGAAATAACAAATATGTAGAAACTGAAAAGTTGGAAATCCTTATATTTTATAAATATTTTTAATATTTAAGTACACTTAAACAATCGTAAGAATTCATAATATTGCTGATTTTAGTCAAATATTTCTTGAAATAGATCTTTTTAACTATTTAACAGAGTTGTAAAATCCTTTTGCCTCCTTCTTACTTAATTCCCTTGGCCTGTATATTTTATTTTGGGTTGTTTTTATTGTGATTTTAAGAATTATGATGTTCTGGGATTCGACAAACATTTATTGATTGCTTACTATGTGGAAGAACTTGGACTTGAAGTCATCTAACCCCAGGGTGAGTGTTTTCCCAGTGGTCCAAAGCTGCCCATAATTACCCTTCAGTACACCAGAAACTTTGGCAAAACAGTGGGAATCACTGCCAAGCAGATGAAGGATCTGGGTCTCAGCATTACCCCAAATTCCCTCTTCTTTTCCATGTGAACAATGGCATTAATGAAAAAAGATGAACTTTACTAAAATTTTTCAGATGTCTCTATTATACACTTTAACACAGAACATTTAAAAGCTTCCGTTTATTCTCCCTTCCAACTGTCATCACCTATCATCTATGTCAATTCTAGTTTTCCTTTTTAACACCTCTCTTCTTCCTTTAAACCTACAGTTCTTGCCTTTTCTGAGTGCCTACCTGTATGTTCTCTTTCTCTTCCTCCCTCCCCTTTTCCTTTCTTCTTCTTCTTTCCCTTTTGCTCTTGTATATATTCTTTTTCTTTCCCCTTTGCTTTTGCCTTTCTTCCACTTTCCTCTTCTACTCTCCAGATTTCACTCTAACTCTCTGAGGATCTCATACTTACTTAGTCATTCTTATATAGAACAATCAAGCCAGCTTTATCTTTTATTCCCAAATGTTAACATTTGAATTCATTAAGTTCATTAAAAAACATTTAAAAGGACCCTCCACCTAAAAATATTAGATCCTCTAGATAAAAACAGTTTAGTGGCATTCTTCTAATACTGAAATAATCCTGAGGTAGCTAAGCATTAAATAAACAGAGAGAGAGAGAGGGGGGGAGGAATGGAGAGGAAGGGAGGTGAGAAGGGAGTGATGAGGAAAGAGGAAGGGAGAGAGAGAGGGAGGGGCAGATTTTCCCAAGGAAGATATTAATGTTGGTGACGGTATGAAGAAATGTTGGTGGCACTGCAAACTGCGATAATAGTTCTTGAGGAATGTGTTTCTACCTGTATCTAAGTTTTTAAAAATTACAAATACTTCAGCACTGAAATTCTATTTTAGTCCTATGTTCTAAGGAAATTATCAGACAAATCACACAGTTGCATTGTCTAGGAAATAATTGGAGCATTGTTTACAAATGAAATTGGAAACAACTTAGATATTGATAGGTAAATAGTTAAATAAATTGTGGTACAATCTAATAGAATATGCTGTGATTAAAGTATAAAAGTATATATTTTAATATAAAAATATATATACACATATATACATATATACATATGCATATATATGTACGAGATCTAACAATTAAGTTCACAAACTTGTTGCAATGATGTTGCTAATCTTTTTTCCATATCAGAGGGATTATTCATTATGAATTTGCACCATACTGACAAACAATTAAACAAGTTTACTATTTGGAAGTGCTGAAAGGCTGCATGAAAAAGTTAGATGAAAATGACCTGAACTTTTCGCCAACAATTCATGGCTCTTGCATCACGACAATGCACCAGCTCACATGGCACTGTCTGTGAGGGAGTTTTTAGCCAGTAAACAAATAACTGTATTGGAACACCCTCCCTATTCACCTGATCTGGCCGCCAATGACCTCTTTCTTTACCTGAAGATAAAGGAAATATTGAAAAGAAGACATTGTGATGACATTCAGGACATCATGTGTAATATGACGACAGCTCTGATGGCCAGTCCAGAAAAAGAGTCCCAAAATTGCTTTGAAGGTTGGATTAGGTACTGGCATCGGTGCATAGCTTCCAAGGGGAGTATTTCAAAGGTGACTGTAGTAATACTCAGCAATGAGGTATGTAACACTTTTTCTAGGACAAGTTTGCGAACTTAGTTGTCAGACCCCTTGTGTGTGTGTGTGTGTGTGTGTGTGTGTGTGTGTGTGTGTGATACACCTTATAATGACCTTTCAGTCAATGACACACCATATATACCATGGTGGTCCCATAAGATGCTAATGGAGCTGACAAAATCCTATTACCTAGTGACATCAGAGCCGTTAAGATGTCATAGTGCAATGCATTACTTATGTGTCTGTGGTGATGCTGGTGTAAACACACCTACTGCACTGCCAGCTGTATAAAAGTGTAGCACATACAGTTATGTAAAGCACTTATTTGATAATGATAATAAATGACAATGTTACTAGTTTATGTATTTACTATACTTTTTATCATTTATTTTAGAGTGTACTCTCTACTTATGAAAAAAGTTTCTATAAAACAGCACACCATGTTACGCAGGCAGCAGCCTTATACATCTCGTATTTACCATGTCTCTTGGTTGCGTCATTTTCTCTTGTGCTTGCTTTAGTCTCATGTTGTTTTGTACAGTAAAATGTTAAAGAAGCTTGTAGCCTAGGAGCAATAGGCTGTACCATATAGTTTAGGTGTGTAGGAGGCTGTACCTTGTAGGTTTGTGCAAGTGCACTCTGTGATGTTCACAAAATCACCTACTGATTTCATTTCTCAGAACATATCTTCATCGTTAAGCAGTGCATGGCTGTATTGGGAATCTATTTCTGTAAGTTTTTTTTTTTCAAAATCATGTCCCAAAAGAGTAGCTATAGCATAGTCCATTTCGTGAGTGTGTGTGTGTACACACACATATTATGCATAGAAAAAGCCTCAAAGAAATGTTAAAACTGGAGTCATCTTGGTAATTGTATTATAGATGCATTTAATTTTCTCTTTTGTGTACCTCTCAACTGCATGAACATGGCCACAGAGTTGTATTATTCTTTATAATCAGCAAAAAGCTGCAAATGCTCAAGTAACATTGTAATTGTTTAATTGGTAGCAAAGTGTAAATCTAGGAGACTCTTTTTAGTGAAAACTTAAATGAAGGAAGACTTATTGTTCACAGATAGTAAACCTAACTATACCTTAGACAGGAACCCCTAAAGTCAAAGCCTGAGATAAAAGCTTATTTTCATATAGTTTACTTGAAAGGTGATCCCAGGGAATAAAGGCTTAGGGACAGTGGGACTCAATAGAAAAGGAGACATAACACAAGGATGTTTTATTGAGCTGCCCACCATGACTGGTGCTCAATCCCATAGCACCTTCTAAAGAGCTACCAAAACTAAGCCTTAGAGCTGTCCCCTAAAAAGATGAAAGGACAAAGATTAACCCATCTGTTCTCAACTCATATATATGGTTGGCCCTGCAGGCATTAACCCTTTTACACTATGGACTTTGCCTGTGTGAGTGCTGGCTTGGTGACCCTGCTGTTCTGTGCTTGCACATCAGAGCAGGCCCCAAACAACAGGTATTGAGTGTGAGATGAAGCCCACACGAAACTGATCAACCCAAAGGTGTTCAGTACAAGGTGGGCCTGAAAGGATCTGAAGTGGTGTTGATGTCCTTTCCTAAATCTTACATATCACTGAGTCCTCTTTAACTTGGTGCCAACCGCAAACTCTGTAAGGACTTAACAGAAGAGATTTACTGGAAGAACAGTTCTCACTGCTGCAGTTGGTCCAGAAGCTGTAAATAATACAATGCATCTCCCTTCTCCATTAGTCATTTTAGATATCCCTCACCATTGACTGGCACATTGTCTGGTCTAAGTGTCTCCCTAGTGGGAAAACAACCCCAAGAAATCTGAGGAAGGAAATGTCATGTGGATACTACACCAACAAATCAGATGTTAGCTCTAATTTCTGGTGTTCCTGGCAGAAGAACTGTGGGAAGGGAAGGTAAATACATATGCCTGGTGGGTGTCAGTTTTGACAAAGTTTTTTGTTTTCTCTCCTCTATCATTTGGAGATAAGAAATCCCTCATAAGGCCAGATGACTAAGTTGCAAAAAAAAGGTACCAGTGCAGCAGGGATGGGTGACATGGAAATCTGGGCTACTTGTTTATGTTATTTACTCACAATCCCTACACTCACTTGGACCCAACTCTAAGTGTACAGTTTCTACTGTGCAAGGAATTGCTGTGGAGCCCACCCACCATTATGGCTTGGAATCGTGTGGCATAACGATACACAGTTCCAAAGGTTTTTTGTGTGTGTGTTTTTGTCACATAATCACTTGTCTTATTACCAGACACTCTGTCTTCGCTAGAGATTAAGAGTAGAAACTGGGACCATTTTAAAAATGGTGAGCAGTTCTCTGGGAGAGAAAGCATAGACTTCCTCCATATCCTAGGGTTATGTCATAAAATGTTCCTATTCAGGCTTCTCAGAAACTCCACAGCATCCCGTCTACCATGGCTGTCTTTATCATTATCAAACATGCTGGCCACACTACCCAAATGTCAAAGTAGCAGACAACACAGACTGAAAGTGCTGTAGGGCCTTCTCTACATTCAAAATTGGAAATCTTCTAGGTCACCTGAAAAATTGGGTCAAGCATTATGAAGTGTGGTATGTACTGCTTCCAAAATTCAAGGAGACCTACCAAGTGCCTTTTTCTTAGTGGCCGGGTTGTACAAGTTGCAACACTTTGTACCCTCATATACTCCAGACTACTGCAGCCCTTAATATCTTACCATTATGGTAGCCCCTGAGTATGTTTGAGATTTATCTCTTACCCACTAATATGCATATGTCTTTTTAGGGCATCTAGATTGATTCCATATCTGCTCAACAAGTCCTGTTCCCATGATGTCATCAATTTAGGAACAGCATGATATTCTGTGTAATATCAAGATAATTAAGGACTACATTATGACAAAACAGAAGAATGAATATGGTCATGGAGCAAAGGGAGTATGTGGGTTTTCCTATTCAGTAACAAAGCACTGCTTCTGAGTCTCCTTACTGATGAAGATTTAGAAGGGTGCATTGACCAGGTCAATAACTGCACATGTAGTACTGTGTTCTTCATTATTCTGTTCAGTGAAGATACCTCATCAACCATGACAGTTGTGATTGGGGCTATTACTTGGAAAAAATTATGGAGCTCAACATCATCTGCCATTACCCATGTAGTTTTTGTAGGGTCCAACAAATGTATTAACTGAAGATATAATGGGCATTGCCACGCCTAACTGTTCTAAATCTTTGATGGTGGCATCAATCCATACATTTCCTTTTGGGCTATATCATTGCTTCTGAATTACTATATTTATGGATGAGGGAAGTTTCAGGGACTTCACAAAAGCAGCTTCATACTCTTTTCAGGTCAAAATTGCTGCATTCACAATTATAATGGAACAACAGAATATCGAGAGGCACCTAAGTGGATCACAGTGTTTGACTCATATTACTTCCTTCCTCTATTGTGTAAAAACAGCACTGTGTCCTCTTCATGATTAGGGTCAATTACCCCCCCCCCCCCAAAGAAGATCAAGTCTCCTCTTGTATGTTGGTTACGAGGAGTACAAACTACCCTGGTGGCCACCATAGCTTAGAGTTCAACAGGACATTTATTGTGTGCCCTGGCAAAGATGCAGCTCCCTTGGACACCAGGATCTCTAACCCTGAGAACAAGGTTCTACTAATGAAATATAGGGAAGGTATATGGACAGAGAATGAGAACAGTGGCATGAATGAAAAGGGCACATGCTGGGGAGAATAAAAAGTAATGGTCTTCATTAATATTAGGATCATTTGCCAGATTTATCTGTCACTACTGTCACCCTTTTCTATGCCTCACATGTTGTTTGGGTAACTGAGTTTGGTATGGGGATTTGATGATAAAATAGATATGAAAGTCTTTGGAAGAGTTCTAATCACAATTAAAGTTTTTATCCAGAGAGTGTTAATTTTTTTTTAACTTTCTTTTTAAATGTAACAATTGAAGAGAGATGGGTGAGGCCTACAGGACCTAGTTAATTCATAAGCTGACCCTTCAGTAGCCAAAAGTAGCTTGCATTTCCACCTTACTCAGATGGTCATATAATCAATATGAGAAGGTTGGGATTTTCAGAAAGTTTGAGGCAATTGGGTCTTGACACTGACTTCCAGACTTTCTACACTATAAATGGAATCAGATAAGTGAAATGACAGTTTTCACTAGGTTCGGAGGGAATCTTCCCATCATTTACCTCTGTCCTGGGACATCATAATTGCCATATCATTTAGGTCACACTGATTCACAGAAATTTAGTTAATTAATTGTGACTGGTTGTGATTTGGGCATTCACTAGAATTTACAGTTTTTGGTGTTTAGAAGACAATATTAGTAATGGCAAGTACATTTGAAAGGGGAGAAGAAATACCTTAGAGGGACTCACACTTTCAATTGAGGTTCACCTATACTGGTTCTGTATTAATGTTTCTTTATCAAGCAAACTCCCAGTAGAAGTACTGTCAGAGATTTTCATAGTGTGCTTGAAAGAAAATTGTTCTCAGTGAAGATGGTAGCAAATGTGTCTTCGAAACGAGTGGTCCCTTAAGATAGCTGGACAGATTCCGGGGTTTTGATGTCATTTCCTCTTTGTATAAGCAACTTACAGAAGTTTGGCACCACTGAAAGAAAACATGACTTGCCTGACCTCTAAGAGTGACCTTCACAGTGGTCTAGGTTTTACACTGTGTAGCATCACTGATGCTGCAAGGAGCCAGCTCACAGGCAACTGGGGCTGAGTTTGCTTCTGAAGGCTGGTGTTATACAGAGAAGCATGTTGCTTTGTGGGGGCTCTAAGCAGTGGGGATCTCTCCTTTCTCCTTTTTGGTCTCTTAGGTTGGTACCATTCACAGGAACCTGGATCCTATGGTTACTCCGTTTACAGTATGAATGAGATAGTCTATTTGAATGCACTTAGCATTTTGTGAGGGAACACTCTATAAATATCCAAGGTTTTATTTGCTATAGATTCAGTGCTCACTCTTTGCTTTGATTCTCTTTACACATACCATGTAGAGCCAAACAACATGTAAGCATAGTGTGTAGTTAGTTACATTAAGCACACACACAAAAATAATCTGTATGTTTTACAGAACATTTATATATATATATATATATATATATATATATATATATATATATATATATATATTTGTTGTGTTTATGTTGGAATTTCTCTATAAATAAGACAGAGTACAGAACTTTGAGCCACTACAGATTCCATTATCCTCTCAAATACTGAGCAAGGAAATAATTATCTTTTATTAAGTGGGCTAATTGTGAAACAAAAGGTGTTGATAGGTTTGTTTGTTTAGATGCATTTGATGGGTAATAAGAGGATGTTAACTTGAGTTCAATGGAAAGATTACTAGGAAGGTTAGCTTTTTATTGTGTTCTGGAGGTTGTTTGCTTTTAGTCATGTCCTGGCAGAGTTGTGGTAAAGGCCTATATTTCTGTCTAGCTACCTTAAGTAGTGCCAGAGAGTTCTAGACAGCATTTCTCTTCATTCAATACTCTAAATAAACAGCAGTTGCAAATAAAACTTTATAACAAAAAATATTTAAAAAGCAGCTGAGTTTTTTAAACTATTATTTTTTTCAATGATATTCTTAAAAGAGCATTAAACTTGTCTACTGCTTTAAGGATATTTCTCCAAATATTTTGGATGGGGGAAAATAATTTTTAATGAGCTATATTTTTTAAGTTCACATAGAATGTATTAAAAATAAAGTGAATTAATTCTATACACCTTAGTTATATATTAGAAATAACTTTGGTAGATGAGAAAAATGCACCTGTGATATTAATTTTACTCCTTAATAATGCATTGATATTTATGTAATAATGGGATTACTAACTATATACTAAATTTTATCTTCAAAGTATCTAAGAAATATTAACCATGAATAAATCATCACCACTGATATCTGCAGAAGGCGATGGACATTCTGGGTTTTTAAATTTATTAGAAACTGATATTGAAAGAAAAGTGAGTTGCTAGGTATAGATCATTTTGTAATAAAACTTACATCACAATTAGTCATGAAAGACCATGTCTTGGCCACCGTAAATAAAGCTCCAATGTTCATTGCAGCTTTATTTACGGTGGCCAAGACATGAAAACAACCAAAGTGTCCTTTGATAGATGATCGGATAAAGAAGTTGTGGTATATAGGGCTATGGAATACTATTCTGCCATAAGAAAAGATGAAATAGTACCATTTGTGACAACATGGATGGATCTTGAGATTATTATGCTAAATGAAATAAGTCAGAAAGAACAAGTCGAGAATCATATGATTTTTCTGATATGTGGTATATAAAACTGAAAGCAACTGAAGAACAAGACAAATGAAGAAACAAAAATTCATAGACACAGACAATAGTTTAGTGGTTACCAGAGGGTAAGGGGGAGGGGGTGGTAGAAGAGGGTAAAGGGGATCTAATACATGGTGATGGAAGGAGAACTGACTCTGGGTGGTGAACACACAATGTGATATATAGATGATGTAATACAGAATTGTACACCTGAAATCTATGTAACTTTACTAACAATTGTCGCCTCAATAAACTTTAATTAAAAAAAAAGACCTTATAAAAATAATGTTATTAAAAAAATAAAACTCCAAACTATTGCTAGTTTGACATGAAAAGTGTTAGCAATTGGGGGTGGGGGGGGTCAGTTATGAGTTTATTGCCTCTCAGCTCTAAATCTACCCTCCTTCATTGCCCTGCTTGTGATACGGTTGATTGTCCCTGGCCAGCAGGCCCAGTGTCAACCTTTGCCAGTGCAAGAGGGACGCTGCAGGAGGAAGGGAATTCTCTTACTCTCTGCTGCACTCCTCTTTCTGCTGGCTCCTGTGGCGCTAGACTGGCAGGCAGAGCATGCAGGGGAAGCAGCACCTCCGAGGCAGCCTTCTTGCAGGTTCCTGGGCACCGCATCTGGCTACCTGGCCAGCTTCCCACATGGGCAATCTTTCCTGAGCTCCTCTGGGCCCCCTACCCCACTCCCCACCCCAAGGTGACTTCCAGGAGTTCCATGGGTGCCACACACAGCTTTCTGATGAGTTGAGCAACATCCCTTGCATCCTGCAGCAGTTTCCGTGGGAGTCCAACCAGCTTCCTAGTGAGTTTCACAGCTTTCAGTGCATTCCACTGACAACATCGAGAAGTTCTCCAGCTTCAGACCACTGACAGTGGAGAAGCTCTGGCTCTGGGGAAGGCAGTCAGTGTTTCAACTACACGCTGTGCAACAGCTAAACTCTAGCTTTGGGAAGGAACCCCTCTGCCAGTTTGTCTTATTCTTGGTACTCTTTCTTTCTCAGCTCATATGTATTCTTTAGAATTGCCTTTTTATCCCCCGGAGTAGCTAATTCCCTATATGGAGACTTTTATTTCTTTATATTATAATGTACCTGTTGAAATTACTGTGTAATTTCTGTCTCCTGATTGGACTCTGACTGATATTGGGGTTGAAGAGAATTTAGTGGTACTGTTAGGTGTTCATTGAAAGCTTCACTTAAGGATGTGATTTTATAATTTTGTTTGAATAATTCTTCAATTTCTTAGTACTATTTGGAAATATGACTACATTTTGAAATGTTTCCAAAAGCTAGGGGACATCAGATATATTTAAATTAGTAAATTTGGTTATTTTACTATGATCAAAAACTTACTTTCTAATCTTATTTTCTTATTTTTATACAGTCTATTACTATATCTTTCTGTTTTTTCCCTGTTATAATATTTTAAATCTTGTTCATATTTTATGAATATTTTATATATTTAGGTATCACTTGCCTTTAAATGTAACAAATACTCTGCTTCTAGGAAGACATATTCCCATTTCAGAAATATGCATTTGGTACTGTTAAAAACTATTCCTTAATATAGTTTTTAAAACTATATAGCTTTGAAAACATGAGTTTTTTTCCTATGTAATGATATTAAAAAATGATTCCTAACTTGCAGTCAATTGCCTACTTCATATTAAAATTATTTTGACGTAATAAAAATTGAATAGTTTTTAAAGTGCATTTTACTAATACATTTTTTTAAAAAAAGTCCAGTTATCTAGACTGATTCTAAGGAATAAAAACCAAAGAGTAAAGTCAGGCTAAACAGTCTGCTTAGTAAAATAAAAAATTTCAACCACATGTGCACTGGGTAGACAGAATAATTAAATGATGATTTTCAGTTCAGTTTTTCTCCTTTCACTGCTATATTTTATTCCCCAAACTGTCTAAATCAGATGAGTAGCTATGGTGGCAGTGTAGTAGTAGGTTAACAATCTCCCAACAAACAAAAGCCCTGGACCAGATGGCTTTAAAGGTGAATTTTACAAAACGTTCAAAAAAGAATTATCACCTATTCTCCTCAAGCTCTTCCAAAAAATCCAGAAGGAGGGAAGCCTCCCAAACACTTTTTACAAATCCACTATCACCTGATCCCAAAATCAGACAAAGACACCACAAAAAAAGAAAACTACAGGCCGATATCCCTAGTGAACATAGATTCAAAAATCCTCAACAAAATATTAGCGAACAGAATTCAGCAATACATTAAAAAGATCACACACCATGATCAAGTGGGATTCATCCCTGGTATGCAAGGGTGGTTCAACATCCACAAATCAATTAATGTGATACACCACATTAACAAAATGAAAAATAAAAATCACATGATCATATCAATAGATGCAGAAAAAGCATTTGATAAAATCCAGCAGCCATTTATGATAAAAACCCTTAAGAAAGTGGGAATAGAGGGATCATATCTCAACATAATAAAGGCCATATATGATAAACCCACAGCTAACATCATACTCAATGGGGAAAAGCTAAAACCATTCCCCTTAAGATCAGGAACAAGGCAAGGTTGCCCACTTTCTCCACTTCTATTCAACATAGTGCTGGAAGTTCTAGCCACAGCAATCAGACAAGAAAAAGAAATAAAAGGCATCCAAATCGGTAAGGAGGAAGTAAAATTGTCATTATATGCAGATGACATGATACTATATATAGAGAACCCTAAAGACTCCACCAAGAAACTATTAGAGCTGATAGATGAATTTAGTAAAGTAGCAGGATACAAAATTAATATTCAGAAATCAGTTGCATTTGTATATATCAATAATAAAACATCAGAAGGAGAAATTTAAAAAGTAATCCCATTTACAATTGCTCTAAAGACTATAAAATACCTGGGAATAAATTTAACCAAAGAATTCAAAGATCTGTACTCAGAAAATTATAAGACACTGAAGAAAGAAATGAAAGAAGATACAAATAGATGGAAACACATACCATGTTCATGGATAGGAAGAATTAATATAGTTAAAATGTCCATACTGCCTAAGGCAATATGCATATTCAACGCAATTCCTATCAAACTAACAACGACGTTTTTCACAGAAATGGAAAATAATGCTAAAATTTATATGGGACCATAAAAGACCCCGGATAGCCTCAGCAATCTTGAGAAATAAGAATAAAGTGGGAGGTATAACAATACCTGACATCAAATTACACTACAAGGCTACAGTAATCAAAACAGCATGGTACTGGCATAAAAACAGACATATAGATCAATGGAACAGAATAGAGAGTCCAGAAATAAACCCATGCCTATATGGCCATTTACTCTACAACAATGGAAGAAAGAACGTACGGTGGGGTAAAGGCAGTCTATTCAATAAACGGTGCTGGGAAACCTGGACAGACACATGCAAAAAAATGAAGCTGGATCACCTCCTTACACCATATACAAAAATAAATTCAAAATGGCTTAAAGATTTAAATGTATGATCCAAAACCATAAAATTCCTAGTAGAAAATATAGGAAGAAACTTCACAGACATTACCTGGAGTAAGAGTTTTACTGATATATCCCCTCGCGCAAGGGAAGTAAGAGAAAAAATAAACATATGGGATTACATCAAACTAGTTTTATTTGTTTTGTGTTTTTTTTACAGCAAAGGAAATCATTAATAAAACAAAAAGGGACCCTACTGAATGGGAAAAGATATTTGCCAATGATATATCTAATAAGGGGTTAATATCACAAATTTATAGAAAAGCTCAGTAAACTCAACTCCAAAAAAACAAACAACCCAATTAAAAGGTGGGCAGAGTACATGAAGAGACATTTTTGTAAAAAGGACATACAGATGGCCAACAGACATATGAAAAAAATGCTCAAACTCACTAATTATTAGAGAAATGCAAATAAAAACCCCAATGAGATACCACCTCACCCTAGTCAAAATGGCTATCATCAATAAATCAATAAACAACAAGTGCTGGCAAGGATGTGGAGAAAAGGGAACTATGGAAAACAGTATGGAGGTATCTCAAAAATCTGAAAATGGAACTACCTTATGATCCAGCAATTTCACTCCTAGGTATCTATCTGGAGAAATCCAAAATTCTAATTCAAAAAACTTTATGCACTCCTATGTTTATTGCAGCACTATACACAATAGCCAAGACAGGGAAACAACCGAAATGCCCATTGGTAGTTGACTGAATTAAGAAACTGTGGTACATTTATACAATGGAGTATTACGCAGCCATAAAGAAGAAAGAAATCTTACCATTTACAACAACATGAGTGGACCTAGAGAACATTATGTTAAGTGAAATAAGGCAGACAGAGAAAGACAAATACCATATGATCTCACTTATATGTGGTATCTAAAGAAAAGAACAAGTGAATGAACTATCAGAAACAGTTTTGGAGGCATAGAGGAAAAACTGAGGTTTGCCAGATGGGTGGGCGGGATAAGGGGGAAGTTGAGGGGATTAGAAAAAAAAAATCACTCCAGGGTTTAATGTAGGGAAAAAAAATCAATAGTAAAATTTATATAGAAATGTAAGTCATTAAACAGTAAAATAATTTCTGCAAAAAAAAAAAGGGTCTGTTGACTCGGATGCTATGTTTGACAATACTTTAAAAATCATGTAACCATGCAAATCAAACAAACGTCATGGCACTTAGATAAATTGTTAAATTATCCAACTGTGTGTGTGCCTCTGTGAACAAATCCAAAAGCATGTTTAGAATGCATGTTCTCTCTCTCTCTCTCTCTCTCTCTCTCTCTCTCTGTCATAGACACACTTATAGACACAGACTCATACTCTCGCAAATACACACATACTGACACACACTCACAGACATGTGCTGCTAATATAAATTTCAAGAATCGTAACACTTCCCTGCTCCTTGCCTTGGAGAGTGATTTTTGAAGCTAGGAAAGTGGCCATAGTTTTTGGCTCATGGGGATATTGAAGAGATGTCTCAGCAAAAGTCAAAGAACGGGAATGAACTGTTCTATATCAATGGTTCTCATCCCTGGTTGCATGTTAACATCACCTGGGGAACTTTTAAAAATGTATGGACCCAACTCCAAACCAATTAAATTAGATTCTCTGGAGGCAGGGCCTGGATTTTAGCAGTTTCACTTAAGAGCTCTCCAGATACTACTAATTAGCAGCCAGGGTTGAAGGCCATTGCTTTAGTCTCAAAATTTTAATTTCATTACCTCCAATTCTAATGCCAGCCAGGACTGCAGCAGCAAGCAACCAGTTTCTTTGCTGACTATTGTATAGGCAATTTTACCACTGCATTCTTGCTTGCAAACTATCGGTCAGCAAATACAGAGCATGTAAAAAAAAAATGTATACACATTTTAAGAGAGGAGAAAACTTTACTAAAATTGTAATACTCAATATACCTTGTACAGCGATAACAAAAGATGAATACAAGTCATGTGTATACATTTTTTTGGCATCCCTGGTATTAGCGAGTATGTACATGTGAACAGCTACATGTTTTGGGCTCTGAGGATACAGAGGTGAATGAAACAAAGACATGGCCTTTTTGAGCATAGGAAGAAAGCAAACAATAAACAAATACACAAATATACATATAATGTACAAGTAGTAATAAGTGCTATAAAGAAAAATCAAGCAAGATAAGGGGATGGAACAATGGCAAGAAGGATGGGTGAACTATGTTACATAGGATGTTGTAGAAGGTGCCTTTCATAAGATGACATTGAGCATAGATCTCAAAGAAGCAGCTGTGTGAAATCTTTTTTTTTTTAATTGAAGTTTATTGGGGTGACAATGGTTAGTAAAGTTACATAGGTTTCAGGTGGACAATTCTGTATTACATCATCTATATCTCACATTCTGTGTTCACCACCCAGAGTTAGTTCTCCTTCCATCACCATATATTTGATCCCTTTTACCCTCCTGTACCCCCCTCTTTCTCCTTACCCTCTGGTAACCACTAAATTATTCTCTGTGTCTATGAGTTTTTGTTTATTTGTTTGTCTTGTTCCTTTGTTGTTTTCAGTTTTATGTACCACATATCAGTGAAATCATATGGTTCTCGATTTTTTCTGTCTGACTTATTTCGCTTAGCATAATAATTACAAGATCCATCCATGTTGCAAATGGCACTATTTCATCTTTTCTTATGGCAGAATAGTATTCCATTGTGTATATATACCACACAGTGGTATATATCCAATCATCTATTGAAGGACACTAAAAAGCTACTGCACAGCAAAAGAAACCATCGACAAAACAAAGAGGCAACAAACCGAATGGGAGAAAATTTTTGCAAACAATGCCTCCAATAAGGGGTTAATATCCAAAACATATATAAGGAACTCATGCAACTCAACAACAAAAAAACAAACAATCTAGTTAAAAAATGGGCGGAGGACCCAAATAGACATTTTTCCAAAGAGGACATACAAATGGCCAATAGACATAAGAAAAAATGCTCAACATCAATAATCATCAGAGAAATACAAATAAAGCCACAATGAGATATCACCTTACAGGAGTTAGAATGGCTATCATCAACAAGACAAATATTAACAAGTGTTGGAGAGGCTGTGGAGAAAAAGGAACCCTCATACACTGTTGGTGGGAATGCAGCCTGGTGCAGCCTCAAAAAATTACGAACAGAATTACCATATGACCCAGTAATCCTTCTCCTGGGTATCTACCCAAAAAATCTGAAAACATTTATCTGTAAAGATATATGTGCTCCGATGTTCATTGCAGCTTTATTTACAGTGGCCAAGACATGGAAACAACCAGCTGTGCGAATCTTGTTATTTTGGGCAAGAGCACTACAGGTGAAGAAAAACAGAAAATTTAAAGACCCTGAGGGAACAGACTATTTTTAAGTGATGCTCAGTAAAAAATGTTTAAATGGTACATATACTAAGAATGAAAGTTGTCATTGTAGAAATGTTTCCAATTGCTTTAAAAAATCGTTTAAAAACTTTATTGAGGTGTAATTTACATTAATAAAATAAATACATATTAAGTGCACAGATCAATAAATTTATAAGTGTATAAGTGCATTTAATTATTACCAAAATGTGGATTTAGAAAGTTTTCTTGTGTCCCCTTTTCACTCAAATTTCCCACCCCTACCTAGGCGAGCACAAATCTTAGTTCTATCATGATAGATTCATTTTGTCTGTCTTACAGCCTATTTGAAATGAAATCATACCATATGTGTACACTGTTGTTTCTGATTTCTTTCAGTAAGCGTATTTATTTTGAAATTCATCCATGTTAATGCTTGTATAAATAGTTGTTTCTTTTTATTTCAGAGTAGGATTCCATTGCATACGCGTAAGTATATCACAATTTGCTTATCCATTCAGATGTTGATGAACATTTGAGCTCTTTTTGTTTTTGGCTATTATGAATAAAACTGCTATGGACATTTGTGTATAAGTTGTTTTGTGGACATATGCTTTCATTTCTTTTGGACAAATACGTAGGAGTGGAATTGCTGTGTGGTATGGTAATATTTAACTTGATAAACAAATGTCAAACTTCTATTCAGAATAGTTGCATAAAATTATACTATCTCCAGCAATGTAGTATGAGTATTCCATTTGTTCCCTATCTTTATCAATAATTGGTACTCTGACTGTCTTTAATTTTAACCATTGTAATGGATATAGAGTTGTACAGCATTGTGAAGTTTTCTAGATTTCTAGGAAACTTAATGGGCCTCAAGCCTATATTGACATAAAAACGGGTCCCTCACCAATACTATATAGTACTATGATGGCCTCATTTACACTGATTGCATCAAGAGGTATTCTAATTACAATTGTCACAGAGTAGGGTATGGTCAGAATGAGGGTAACAGTCACAGCATGTCTGAGCTTTCACAAAGAGATGAGGTCACATTCAGACTCTTCTACTTATTTGTTGCTAAGTCCCAGGAAAGTCACTTACCATTTTTGAGCTTCATTTTCCTAACCTACAAAATTGATGTAACAAGTAGCACCTTGAAGATTTTTGTTTTGTTTATATTTCTTGGGATATATATGGCTCACACTTACCGAACAGTTTCTATGCACCAGGAATTGTTCAAAGCATTTAAAATACATGATCTTGTGCCATTCTCAAAACAACTCCTTGGAGTATGGTGTATGATTATCTTTCTTTTCAAATGGTGAAACTGATGCCCCAAGAAGTGGCCTGATTAAAGTCATGTAGGGAGCAAGTGGAAAATAGGTCAGAATTGAAACCCGATAGTCTAAGTCCATAACTTGGTTACCTAACCACTGTATTTATTATCTCAACATCTGACCCAATCGTTTTACTTAGGGAAACAACTGCCTTTGTTTGGAAAAGTAAAGTTTAGAGAAACTGAGTGAAGGCTGAAAAACAAAATGTGCAAAGAAAAAGTCTGAATCATGCAATAAAATTAGGAGAGGATTGTTGTTTTTATTGTTCCACAGAGGTAAATACAAAGAGAAGAGTCAGAAGGGAGAAATGGATGACTGCGAATGTGAAGTGATTAATTAGAACTTTACTGAGACTTGGTGAGTGCAGGGCCAATGAAACTCCACTGGACAAGATGGCTGAAAGATGTGTTGAAAGCAATGATGCCTATTTTCCCATCTGAAGTTAACTGTGTGGCTCTTAAGTACACACATACATATTAATATCTGCACTATTTTGTGTAATGTAACATGCTAAGGGCTAGATAAGATTAGGAGGAAAGGGTCTTTATCAATAAAAGCTACATGACTTTTGCTGCTAGCCCAGAGAGTGAACAGTGACCAGATTTACCCTTCCACACGTAACTGCTAAAAACTTGGAAAACAATATATAAAACATCTATTTTCAGATATTTGCAGTCTTCCTAAGTGGAAGAGATTGAGTTCAGAGTCCAAGAATGCCCAGGTAATTAGAAATCACTTGACAGAGTATAGTGTTTCCAAGAGAATAAGAAAAAGAGAGAGACAGAGAGAGAGAGAGAATTCAGAGAGTCTCCCTAGAGTCTTCAACTGAGCATTGATCAGCATTTGCATGTGAGGAAATTACCCAAGGCCAGGGAAAGAACCACTTGAAAGGAGCAGAGGGAATAATCCCTATAAGTTTACATGGGGTCAGGAATAGTTTGCATTTCCACTTGCCAAAGTGTAAAAATTTAAATTCATTTTGCTTTTTGTAGAGTGTTCCAATGGTATCACCTTAATAGTAAAGTGAAATTATCCCTAGACCAAAGATGGCTCTGTTTCTACCTGATAAAACTTAAAAACAAGCCTAGAAAGATGAAACTGTTTCTATGTAGCATAACTATTATCCTACAAAAACAGCTTAAGAATATTTATAGGGATCTCTTCATACTGTGTAGATGCACGACCAATGCGTTGTATACCTGAAGCTGAAGTAGGACCATATTGTATGTCAACTACAATTTATATATATTTATATAATTTCTTTTTTAATTATATATGTAGTTATATTATATATATCATATATGTATACATATATATAAAATCATCACGGGATGTGGATTATAGCATAAGGAAAATAGTCAATGGTATTATAAAAGATATATACGATGTCAGAGGGGTAGTAGTTTGGGGGAGGGGTGTTATCACTTTGTGAGGGGTGTAAATGTCTAACTGTTATGTTGCTTTGTACATCTGAAACTAATAAAAAATAACATTTATAGGAATATAAAATTTCCAGACCCAATAAGTTAACATTCAATCAAATATTACTAAGCATGAAAAGAAGCAGGAACATACAACCCATAATGAAGAGAACGATTAATCAATATAAACAAACGCAGAAATGACACAGATTATAGCTTTAGTAGACGTGAGCACTAAAACAGTTTTATATTATATATTACATATGTTAAGAAAGGTAGACGAAATATTAATTATATTAAGTTGAAACATGAAAGATACAAAAAAAGATCAATACTGAACTTCTAGAGACAAAAACTACAATGTCTGGAATGAAATATATGTTGGAAGAAATTAGTAGCAGATTATACACTAAAGATGGGGACATTTGGAAAATTAGCAATGGAAACTATCTAAAATAAAATAAAAATCGAAAAAATAAAAGAGGAAAATTCTATGTTCCAAACACTACTTTAAGCATTTTACATATATTACCTCATTTAATCTTAACAGAATACTAGGAAAGTACTATTAGTTTCCTAATTGTACACATTAACACACTGCAAAGAAAAATTAGTTAATTTGCCAAACAAATTCACATAGCAACCAAAAGCCTGAGCCAGTATCAAAACACACACAATGGTGGCAGAAGTTTCGAGCCTCGCATCCTGCTGAAGGCAGATTTAGTCAGGGAAGCATTAGTCTTAAAACAGAAATTGGAGTTCTGGAAACATCATTTCAATTTCAAAGCTATTGAGCAATATATAAACTTACTGTAGGATGATATTGTGGGTTTGGTATGGGTTTTACGAAAAGCAGCTTTCTGAACTGTGTTCTGGGTAAATTCTTCAGTACTATATTGCCATTCACTAATTCTCCTGACTTGTAAGTATGGAGTTTGCCTAATTACTTTTTACATAAATAGCTATATTTTTATTTCTATGATTTTTATTGATTCCTTATCATTTCTATATGCTATTAGCTTATAGTTTTCTGATTGTGTTTCTTATTTTTATGTGTACCTTATTTTTATGATTAGCAGTGCTTATCTCTTCTACTTTTCAAATTTAATTCCTACAAAATAATTATAATATACGTAAGAAATACCAACAACAACGATAACACCTAAATACTCACCTCTCACTATCATTCCATTGGCTACTGTTGACTTTTGAAAGGCCAGGGCATATACTGGGCATATGAGTAGTTGCCACTACAGCTGTGCAGATGCATGAGTTTCTTTAGGATGGATGCCTAAAAGTGGAATTCCTTGGCATATATTATGTGTATTTTCAACTTTGCTAGACATGGCCAATATGTTTTCCAGTGTTGTATCAAATTCTACTCCCCCAGTGGTGTGTAACAATGCCTGCTGATCCACGCCTTCCATAAAACTTGTCCATTTCCCCTGTTTTGTGAATGTGAAATAGTGTCTGAGTATGGTTTTTGTTTGCAGGTTGTTTTCTTACCTTTGTATCCCCAGATGCTAGAACAATTTCATCAAGATTCAGTTGACAATCACTGGGTCTTTATTTGTTGAATGGATGAATAAAATTCAGGATTCAGTACTGGTTGATTAAGAGAATGGTGATGCTGTTAATAGAAATAAAGAGCAAAGAGGAGAAATATGATGAGATTGTTTCTGTGAAAGTCAGGTAAAATTTAAAAAATAAAATAAATTGAAAATTAGATTGTCACTTGAAAGACACAGTGGCCAGGTCAATTGAAAAAGTCATATATTACTGCTGTCTTTTCTTTCTATTATTGGCTCCCAAAATTCAGCCAAGTAAAGATAAAGTTATTTGCTATAACTTATTTTCTTAAGACTATTTTCTTCATAGTAGATGAAGAAAAACATGTTGTCTCACTTTAATATTTTAAAATTTGGCAAGAAAATACATGTAAGTTTCGTGGGTGTGTGTGTGTGTGTGTGTGTGTATGTGTGTGTCTTTTTAGCCATCACTGATATTAAGTCATTGGATTTTTTTTTTTTATGATTAAGACTGCATGCTGAGTTAAATGAGTCATTTGTAAGAAACCTGTCCTGATGATGAATCACCCACTATTTCAAAAGATATAAGCATTGCTAATGCATACTTCAATGTAAGAACTGTTTCACTATTAAAAAAAGGAAGTGCCCTTAGAAGTAGAGAAAAATAAAACAAAAATCCTGAAGCCATAGTAAGCTTATAAAGCAAAGCAGAGTTTGATGTCTTAATTCACTTAACATATTTAAACTAGCTTTGTGATGAGGCTCTACATTCAATGAATAATTGCTCAGACTTTCATTTTAATTTGGTTATGCCTACCTGAGCACTCCAGCATTTCAGCATGTCATTCAAATTGTCATTTTCACACAGATATACCTGTTGCCTTATTATGGAAATACTTAAGAGTAATTTGATATTGCACTTCTCAGTGTTGGACAGAAGGATTCTTTAAACATATTGTATTAAGTTTTGCATAATCTTGAATCAAAACTGTAATCTCTTTTAATATTTAGGTAAGAACTAGGGTCCTGTACAGAGTGAAGATTATGTTTGGTACAAAAAGTGATCAGCAGTTATTCCATTGAAAGATACAGTTATATTTGAAAAATAAACACACACAGACACATACACACACACACCACACAAACTGCTTTGTAAGGTTCTGAAATTCTTGTATTTGACCATTTGTGTATTTGCATTGTTGGCTTATTAGATTCATTAGTGTTGGCAAAGGGAATTGATTTTCAGAGGCTAAAGTGTAGGATTGACAAAATAATGAAAAATGAAAGCAGAAAAAGAGGAACTGGTAGAATTCACACTTTCATTCACCATTCACATATTTTCTCATTCACGTCTTAATATCTCACTTATGAATTTACTTAGTTTCTACTGTATTCAAAGTTCTGTGCTGAATAGTGCTATGGGTTGGATTATGTTCCTCCTCAAACCCCACCGGTCATATGAAGTCTTAACCCTCAGTAATTCAGAATGTGACATTATTCGGAAACAGGATTGTTGCAGATTTAATTAGCTAAATTAAGATTAGGTCATACTGGAGTAGAAGAGGCCCCTAATCCAATATGACTGGTGTCCTTATAAAATAGGGGAAATTTGGACACAGACACATACACAGGGAGAATGTCCTATAAAGATTGGAGTTAGGCAGCCACAAACCAAGGAACTACCACAAGTGAGAAGAGAGGCCTGGAACTGATGCTTTCTCAGCACCTCCAGAGGACACAGGACCCTACTGAGACCCCGATTTCAGACTTCTGGCCTCCTGGGCTGTGAGACAACAGGTTTCTGGTGTTCTAAGACACCCAGTTTGCTGTACTTCATTATGGCAGCCCTAGCAAACTAATACAGGTGGGGGCTGCATTATAAAGAAGTAGTCATCTCCTTCAAGGAGATCAAAATATGTAACTGAAGAAATATATAACATAGATAAATTGCTTAATAGAGTGATAGAGGAGGTGCAATATGATGTCAGAGGAAGGAAAGCATACATGGAAACCCTAGCTGGGGGTCTCTGAAGAGAACCCAAGCTAGGTAGATGAGATGATATTGGAATTGTTGTTTTATTTTTAGGAATAATTTTGCTTCTTCTGAGAAAGTAACTTGATTTTATTTTCTGGATTCTTTTTTTTTTTTTTTCCATTTTTCTTCTGTTAGAACCAAATTTGTGGTCCACCTAAAGCATGTTTATTGGCCTTTTGTGGCATACCTTTTTGTATTTCCTAACTCTTTTAGTGCACCTGTCATTATTTTTCTTTCTTTTTTCTCTCTAGCTTCATGTTTATTTTTACCTTGATGATTTTTATGTGTCCTTAAAAGCCACTCTTAAGTCCAACCCTAATAGGGAGTCAGATTTGGAAATATAAATAAAAGCTAGGAATGAAATGAAATTGGGGTGGGATAAGAATAGATACAAGAGTTGCAAGACATAGTAGGTATGCTCTGTCACAGGGGAACTTGACATCAGGTTTCCAGGGAAAGTATTAAGTATTCAGGTCAAGAACAGCAAAAATGTAGTGCTGGGATTACATCTCTCTTCCATATAGGTAACTGATCATATTTTTTCCCTCTTAGTCCATTGGAAGCTTTGTCATTCTTTTCCACGTAGAACTAGGTTAACCATTGCCCACAGATCCCAGTTTGTACAAGAGATGAAACTTCATTTTCATCTGTGCTGAGATGAAAGAGGGCTGGGCAGAATATGGAGCATCTATAGGAACTCGGTTAAGGAGAAATCAATCTACCTAACATATTTCAGCAGAATAGAGAAAAAAAAAACACAGGTAAATTGGACAATTAAAAATATGCGTAATGCTCTAAACACTTTATTTTAGCCTAAAATATATAAATGTAAATTTACCATTTTTTTGAAGTCCAGCCTTTTCTTTTCACTGATTGAAATTCAACATCATTATTTTGGCATAAACCACACTCGTAAGGCATCATCTAAGATAAGGCATCATTTAAGATTTCTAGTTTGGGGATATTTAAAATAGAATAAGGATATATATATATATATATATATATATATATATATATATATATATATCACATACTCAGTAAATAATTCTAGATATTTATGACATATTTTTCCCTTAGCCAATAGCAATGTTTTCAAGTACAAATCCCATTTATCAAGTCTTTCCATGTCATCCAAATTAGTTTTCACAGAAACAACAATTTTTCCATTCACATTTATATCATTGATTTACATAATAATAAATGACTTTATGTAATGACACTGACAAGTCCAACTGGTAGAAACAGATTGGGAACCAATGCTATTGATTTACTGGTAGAAGTAAGTAAGAATACTAGCAAGTAGTCTAACAGCTGAGATTTCTGTGTTCTCTAGACATCAGACTTTATAGAGTGAACAAATGACACTGGTTAATCTGGAAAGCTGAATTAGTAGAGATTTATTAAAAGTGTTTCTACTAGTATTTTCAAAGGGCAGAGGTGTAACAGAAGAGGAAATTGGTGAGCAAAAGTGCTGAACAAAATCTATAGTCAATTGACAAGTATGAATTAAGTGCATCCCGTATTATATGCATTGGAGTTACAGCAGGGAAGGAAATAAACTCCCTATTCTCAAGGAGCTTATATTCTTCATAAACAGTGAACTATATAATTCATCAAGTTGTGATGAAGGCTAAGCAGAAAAATAAACCAGATATGGATCGAGAAAACGAGTGTTATTTTAGATGTTTGTTCGTGAGGATATCTCTGATAAGGTGAGATTAGAATAGAGATATTAATAAATTAATGGAATAATCCAAGAGGATATGCGGAGGATAACCTTTCCAGATAGAGATAGGAATGACTTGGTATAATTGTGGACAAGTAAGGAGACCACTGGGGCAAGAGTAAGTGAGCAAGGTGGGAAGTGACAGGATATGGCTGCAGTGATTGCAGAGGCTGAGATCGGGTGAGGCCTCGTAGGAAGATGGGAATGCATTTTATAATGCATTTTTATAATAGTGGACAGAAAAATGTTCTGCTTGTATTTCAAAAGGATCTTTCTGTCAACTGTGTGGAAAACACACCAGGGATGAGAGGTAGCAATAGTCAAATTTGTATTTACAAACTGTGTGAGACCCAGATTATGCCAGGTTGGTCCCCTTTCAGCTCAGAGGCATCTTCAATGAGGCATCCCCATTCTGCCCTCTCCTAGAATAACTCCCAACTTGCTTTAACTTTGGTGAATTCTATGTCACTACATGACCTTTTCAATCTCTTCAGATGTTGATAACATCAATGTAAAATTCATTCCTAACTTTATCTCTCATTGCCCACATCCAATCAGCCACTAAGTGCTATTGTCTTCTGTTCATTTCCACCATTATAAACTGGTCTAAACTAACCTCATCTCAGACCCAATCTCTACTCTTGCCTCATTGTAACACATTTTCAACTCAGCTGCCAAAGTGAAACTTCAAAAGTGTAAACCGGAGTTTTCAAAAATGCATTTCATTCTCTTGCTTGAAAATCTTTCTCTCTTAAAATCTTTCCCATTTCAGTATCCACAGGACCCTTTGTGGTCTTGATCGTGCCTACTCCCCTACCTCTGAAGCCTTATAGCCAACCACTCTTCTGTTCCTGTTCGGTATGGAGCTACTATTTGGTCTTCTCTTCTTTTGTTAAATGTTCTAAGATCTTTCCTGCATTACAGCATTCCAATTTAACATGAAAGCATCCATTCCCTGGTTTCCCCTTCATTTGAAGTTTTCTTCTCTAAATCTAAATTTTATTGTTGCAAGAGTCCACTGACTTCTTATGTGGACCTGGATTGCACCTATGTTTCCATCATAGCTATAGATTGACCCTTATGGACTATAAGCTCTGTGAAGACAGGGGCCATATTTCTCTTGTGTCTCCTGAATCTTCAATGTCTAGAATGGGATACAGCTTAGTAAAAACGCCATGAATACATGATTGTGTTTCCTTTTCATCCTATATCAGCAATGTTTACTGATAATCTTTTAAGTCCATGTTCAGTAGCAAATGTTGCTTTTCTCCATGTAGAGACCAGACTTTATCTAGCATTATTCTTTCTGAAGGTCTGCAGTACAAAATGAAATCCTGCATTCCAGATTAGAGTAGACTGGGGGAAGAAATACAAATATAGTATGATAATAATTATTATGCACTGAATTTCCTTCTTCCTCCACAGAACACTCGAGGAGGAAAGGAAGGAGATGGTCTCTATTTTTTTAATTCTTTGCTTAAATGAGACCTTCTACTGAGTCTTTCCCTACTATGTCATTTAAAATAACCACATCCCACATATAAATATATTCTAGCCAGCTGCAGACCGTCTTCTAACAGTCCTTTCCTTCATTTAGGTGGAATTCTTAGGGTACTGTGGGCTCTGTCACTCTTCTCGTTCCTTCTGTGTACTCGTACTTCTAAACCCTGTTCTCCTACTTTCCTTATCAGCTCTCTCTTCAGACCCCAGAACTAAGCCCGTAACTTAACTCTGTATGTGGCATTCTTTTTCACACACGGTTTTTAACTGCTGACGACAGGTCAGGGAGAACGTAGTAGCTCTCTCCCACATACCTGTGTTTTCCCTGGCTTCTAGCTAACTCCTTTCTCTGAGTCCCTAATGTGCCCTAATCACTCACTGTAGAGTCAGCACATTGACATGGGGTGGCCTATTCACCGGATACCTGGTCAGGGACAAATCCTGACAGACAATGGTACACTTACTCTATAGTGCCTTGTTGCACCCGTATGTTAGGCTCGCATCTAGTGGTATATATTACTCATTGGATTTATTGTGGTATCCAAGATGTAGGGTTGGGGAGAGTTAGTTGGAGTTCATTATGGACGTTTACTCTGGGATATATTAGAAGCAATTGTGGAAATGCCTATCTGTGGGAGGTGAGCATCTGGTAGTTAGAATAAGGGCTCTGAAATAGGAACAGAGGGAAGAGTAACTAGGACAATTATACTGGGAGGAATCAATTCTTTAGCTTTGAATAGCTTGTGATGGGTCACATATACACTGTTGTATAATATCATAAAGGCAATATCAATTACTTAGTCATTCCAATTTAAAGTGATCTCTTCCTCTTCTAAATAGTCCATTGTTGGTTGAGTTGTTTTAATATTAATTGCTAATAAAATTTTTATAGAATTATATCTTGCCTCTTCAATTGTAATTTTTTAAAGGTAGGCAAACCTCCAGCAACATAGTACATTTCACCTTACAGTGATCAATAAATACACACTATATTTACTCAAGATTCTTCTGTGACAATAGAAACTATTGGGGGTAGTTGGGGGTAGCATTTAAAAAAGATGTCAAAGAATCAAACTGAACATTATTACAGTTCACATATTTTTATTCTCACATTTGTGTATGTATTTGTATAGGCTTCTAAGAAAGAGTATTCAGGAAATGCCACAAGGTCACTTAGAAAGCAGTTCAGGGCTGGTTGGAGGATAAAATGACTTAATCATTTTAAAGAGAGAATTTGATGAGTTCAGTGGTTTCCTTAAACACAAGTTATTTTATGTTTTTAACTTTGCAGGTAGAAAATGATAAAAGCTGCAAAGTTTCATTTTATTGCCATGTCTCTCATCCTTTCAGGAAAAAAAAAAAATTCTAGGACAAATCTAAATTTAGGATAATACATAAGCTGTTCTAACTTGTCCCACACCAGATCTGTGACCTCTGTGCAAGCCAAGCTAAAAAATATAGAACGCAAGCTGTTCCAGTTAATATTAAAGATGTCCTATCTCATTGAAAAGTTGCAAAGAGACATTCCATTGAGTGCATAGGTTTTTTAATGAGAGTTTACCACTCATCCTTCTTGCTTTTTCCCTCATTGATTTTTTTAATGCCAGAAATGCTTTTAAACTTCTGCCAGAAAACAAGTTTCTCTAAAGGACCACAAAGCTCCTTTCAGTATCATATATAACATATTTGACCAAGATGGTATCAGTAACCACAGGAGCATGTATGTTTTTAAAGGTTTCAATTTTGTATATCTTTTCAAAAAACAGCTCTTGGTTTCATCGATCTTTTGTATTTTATTTTTTTAAACCTCTGATTCATTTATTTCCTCTCTAATCTTTAATATTTCCTTCCTTGTAGTCATTTTGGGCTTTGTTGGCTGTGTTCCCCACCCCCCACCCCCAGTTCCCTTAGAGGTAAAGTTAGACTGTTTATTTGAGATTTTTCTTGTTTCTTTAGATAGGCCTGCATTGAAATAAATTTCCCTTTTAGGACTGCTTTCACTGTGTCCCATAGACTTTGGGTCATTGTGTTTTTATTCTCATTTTCTCAAGGTATCTTTTGATTTCCTCCTTGATGAAACTGTTAACCCATTCATTATTTAGTAGCATGTTATTTAGCCTACATATGTTTTTTTCTTGTGATTGATTTCTAGTTTCATATCTTTGTGGTCAAAGAAGATGCTTGATCTGATTTAAACCATCTTAAATTTATTGAGATTGTTCTGTGCCCTAACATATGTTCTCTCTTGGAAAATGTTCCATGTGCATTTGAGAAGAATGTATATTCTGCTCCTTTGGGGTGAAATGCTCTAAAATTATCAAGTAAGTCTGTCCAGTCTAGTGTGTCATTTAAGGTCACTATTTCCTTGTTGATTTTCTGTCTGGAAGATCTGTCCATTGGTGTCAGTGGGTGTTCAAGTTCCCTACTATGATCGTGTGACTGTTGATCTCTGCCTTTATTTTGGTCAATAGTTGCTTTATGTGCTCCTATCTTCTCTGATGTAAGTATTTCTACTCCAGTTTTGTTCTCATTTCCATTACCTGAAATATCTTTTCCCATCCCGTTATTTTCAGTCTTACGATCTGAGGTGGGTCTCTTGTTTTCTTATCAATTCATCAGTTCATCAGCCCTGTGTCTTTTGACTGGAGCATTTAATCCATTTACATTTAAAGTGATTATTGATAGGTACATAATTATTGCCATTTTTTAAATCATATTTTTTAACTTCTTTGTTCCTCCCCCCTTCTTCTTAAAGAAGTGCTTCGAACTTTTCTTGTAATACTTGGTGGTAATGAATTCCTTGTTTTTTTTCTTTTCTAGGAAGCTCTTTATCTGTTCTTCAACTTAAGATGATAGCCTTGCTGGGTAAAGTCGTCTTTAAACTCTGTCTCTGGTAGGTTGATTGCCTCCATTTCACTTAGCTCTACGTCTGGAGGTTTCTGCTGTTCTTTTATTTGGGACATGTTTCTTCATTTCCTCATTCTGGCTGCCTCACTGTATTTGCTTTTACATATTAGGTAGATCTCCTATGTATCTCAGTCTTTTCCAGGCAGGCTTATGTAGTATGAGTCCTGTGTTCGGTGGTGCAGTCTCCCTGATCACGTGTGCATGTGTTCCAGGAGTGTCCTGCGTGTGTGCTGTATGTATTCTCCTGTGGTAGTTGATCCTTGATTGCTTTTGGTGCATCAGTGGGTGGGAATGACCCTCAGGCTGACTGACTGTGAGGACTGACTACACCCATAATATAGGAGCTGCTGTTTCGGGGGCTGACCCCTCAGAGAGGGACTCACCTCAGCGGGCTCTGGTGCCTGTTAAGACCACCCTTTGGTGTTCTACTTGTGGGCCTAACAGCATAGTGCTCTGGTGTGGTCTGAAGCTGGCCTCTGGGTATGTTGTTTCTGGAGTCTCTTGGGAGGGGTTCTCATGCAGGCCAATTTCAGCCTTGCCTGTGACTGGGCAGGGGATACCTGGTAGGAGCTACAAAGCTATATGAGATTCTTGCTGCCTATGCTGTACCTGGACATGTGTGGGGGTGGCCTTGCTGTGAAGCAAGGTCAGCTGCCACCAGCATTGGATTTGGGGTAGCTTAGCAAAAGGTCCAGGGACCCCTGAGTCTGTTGCCACCTGCTGGCTGCCCGTTAGGCTCAGCCACTGAAAGAGCCTCTACAGGTGTGCGGGCTGGGGTGGTTGATTGGGTGTTGAGAGTGTCCCTGTGATGCAGCACTAGCTGGTGGAGGCGGTGCCCAGGGAGTCATGAGGGTAGCTGGTGGTTTTTATAAAGTTGGTGCAGATTCAGTTCTTGCACCAGTGTCAGACCTGTGACCACCTCACAAAATGCCCTAAGGACATCATAGCTACTTGCTGCTCACCTCAAGTCCATAGATCCCTGAGAACTGCCCAAGAGAGGCTGCAATGCAAATTGTGGCTGACTGACTGACACTGAAAGTTCCCCACGGAAGCATATTTTTAATTGGATGTATGTGCATTTGATTTTTTTTTTTTTTGATTTTTTTTACCATATTGTAATGCTTCTGTGCTCCCAAGTACATTTCTTTAAATTTAAAATAGTACCAGAAATCTCATTGCAAAGTGAGCTACTGCCTTATGGGACATTTGTATTCTTAACCAAGAAAATGAACACCGATTGATACAAAAACCTGATTATTCCCATTTCAGCAACCACCTTAACTTCCCTTAAACAGGTTTATTACATTCCCTCACCTCTTTGGGTTAACAGTTTTCATTATTGGTCCACTGCTTTTTCCTCTGTGTATACTCCTTCCCTTAGAGACCTCTTTTACTTCGAAAGCTTTGATCTCACTTCCATATACACGGCTCCAAAGCCTTCATAAACATTAACTTTCTTCAGTACTACAGACACATAGCTATATTTATCTATATTCCCACATAGCTATATTTACCTATATTCTTATTTCCTAATTACTATTGAAAATAATTGAGATGTACTGTGGATCAAGATGGTGATAATGGGAGAGAAGTTATACTGGAACCAGTCTGATGTAATCAATCTGGAACGAAACATGAAATGGAAGTTCTAAAAGACAGTCAACTTTGATATTGATCTGTGTCAAGAACATATCCATTCTCTTCATTTGACCGAACAGTTGGCAATAAACTTCCCCAATAATAACACTTTTATTCCTCTCTCCTTTTACCTGAACCCACATGTCACCTGTGGCTTCAATCATCAATTTTTGTATCTACTAGAAGATGACATACTCAGTAAGGAAGGTCAAGAACTGATCAGATAATGTTTTTAGCTGAATAAAACTTCTGATAAGTATATGAAAAATTTATGTTCTACATTTCTCCTATGTAATGCCTTAGAACCAGAATACATTGTCCATGATTTATTTTTTCATTTAGCCAGAAATATACCCAGCATTTCCTCGTGGAACTAGATTTTTTAATCGAGAATACTGTTCTACAGATACGTTCCAATTGCATCCCTCTAGATCAATGATAGAAAAGGACGACTATTCACCGTATTTTATTATGATTTCAAATTCAAATTATGATAATTCATTTTCTGTGAATTTGTATGTACCTGCTAGGCAACAGGAAGATGTAATGGAAAAGCGTGTTACTTGTACTCAGCAGATTTGATTTTAAGTTCTAACTCCAACAGAAATCCTAGGTCCACCAATTACTTAAAGAATTACCACAGGCAAATCTTTTAACTCTGTGAATATAAGATGTCTTTATTTTTGTAATGAGGATAATAATGCCTATCTTACATATTCATTTTAAAAATTAGAGGTAATCTGTGTAAAGTGGCCTGAAAGCAAAAGATATTCAAATTAAGAACAGCAATGATTTTCTGAGGTCATTGGTATTATTTCCAAGCATTTTTCCCAATTATTTTTGGTGAATAATTCTTAGCATTTCTCTTGTGATGAGTTTTCATCTTATAGCATACAAGATGTTATTGATTTTTTATTAATTCAACCAACATTACCTGGGCACAGTTGTGTGCCAGGAACTATATACGAGGCAATGGACAAAAAGATTCAAATTGTTTTCTTTAAAGAGCTCCAAGTTTAAGTAGGGAAGAAGTAGGTAAGTAAAACAAACATTTAGAGAAAAACCTATGATAAATTCTTTAACTATCCACAGGGTTACTATGCCATTTATAATAATAGATTTCCCAGCACTATTTGAGTGTTTTCCTCCTGATTAGTCAGGTCTCCTATCAAAGTCCTTATTTCCAGACTTCAAGAGATGTGTTGCATCTGAGTCATAATCCTTCTCTTTTCTGGGTTCTTAAGAAATGGCTGAAAAATGTCAATTTTGTTATTTTCTGTTTTTTCATTTTTTTTAAGTTTATTGGGGTGACAATTGTTAGTAAAATTACATAGATTTCAGGTGTACAATTCTGTATTATATCATCTATAAATCCCACTGTGTGTTCACCACCCAGAGTCAGTTCTCCTTCCATCACCATATATTTGATCCCCCTTACCCTCATCTCCCACCCCCCACCCCCCTTACCCTCTGGCAACCACTAAACTACTGTCTGTGTCTATGAGTTTTTGTTTCTCTTTTGTTTGTTTTGTTCTTTTGTTGTTTTTGGTTTATATACCACATGGCAGTGAAATCATATGGTTCTCTGCTTTTTCTGTCTGACTTATTTCACTTAGCATCATACTCTCAAGATCCATCCATTTTGTCACAAATGTTCCTATATCATCATTTCTTACTGCCGAATAGTATTCCATTGTGTATATATACCACAACTTCTTTATCCATTCATCTATCGAAGGACATTTTGGTTGTTTCCATGTCTTGGCCACAGTAAATAAAGCTGCAATGAACATTGGAGTACACGTGTCTTTATGTATAAATGTTTTCAGATTTTTTGGGTAGATACCCAGGAGAGGGATTGCTGGGTCATATGGTAATTCTATTCGTAATTTTTTTAGGAACCTCCACACTGCCTTCCATAACGTCTGCACCAGTCTGCATTCCCACCAACAGTGTATGAGCGTTCCTTTTTCTCCACAGCCTCTCCAACACTTGTTATTATTTGTCTTGTTGATGATAGCCATTCTGACTGGGGGAGGTGATATCTCATTGTGGTTTTGATTTGCATTTCTCTGATGATTAGTGATGTTGAGCATTTTTTCATATGTCTGTTTGCCATTTGTATGTCCTCTTTGGAGAATGTCTCTTCAGGTCGTCTGCCCATTTTTCAATTGGGTTGTTTGTTTTTTTGTTGTTGAGTTGCATGAGTTCCTTGTATACTTTGGATATTAGCCCTTTATTGGAGGCACTGTTTGCAAAAATCTTCTCCCATTCAGTTAGTTGCCTCTTTATTTTCTCGATGGTTTCTTTTGCTGTGCAGAAGCTTTTAAGTTTGATATAGTCCCATTCATTTATTTTAGCTTTTACTTCCCTTGCCTTTGGAGTCAAATTCATAAAATGCTCTTTGAAGCCAAGGTCCATAAGTTTAGTACCTATGTTTTCTTCTATACAGTTTACTATTTCAGGTCTTATGCTTAAGTCTTTGATCCATTTTGAATTAATTTTGGTACATGGTGACAGATAGCTGTCCAGTTTCATTCTTTTGCACGTGGCTTTCCAATTCTCCCAGCACCATTTATTGAAGAGGCTGTCTTTTCTGCATTGTGTGTTTTTGGCTTCTTTGTCAAAAATTATCTGTCCATATTTATGTAGTTTTATTTCTGGGTTCTCAATTCTATTCCATTGGTCTATGTGTCTGTTTTTCTGCCAATACCATTCTGTTTTGAGTATTGCAGCCCTGTAGCACAAGCAAAAGCAGGGAGTGTGATACCCCTAGTGTTGTTCTTTTTTCTTAAGATTGCATTGACTATTCAGGGTCTTTTGTGGTTCCAAACAAATGTGACGATTTTTTGTTCTACTTCTTTAAAAAATGCCATTAGGATTTTGATGGGGATTGCATTAAATCTGTATATTGCTTTGGGTAATATGGCCATTTTAACTATGTTGATTCTTCTAATCCATGGGCACGGAATATCTTTCCATTTCTTTGTGTCTTCTTCAATTTCTTTTAAAAATGTCTTATAGTTTTCAGCATACAGGTCTTTCACATCCTTGGTTAAGTTTATTCCTAGATATTTTATTATTTTTGCTTCAATTGCAAAAGGAATTGTTTTTGTATTTCTTTTTCTTAGATTTCATTGTTAGTATATAGGAATGCAATGGAATTTTGTAGGTTGATTTTGTAGCTGGCAACTTTACTGTATTCGTTCATTGTTTCTAGTAGCTTTTTGGTGGAGTCTTTAGGGTTTTCTATACATAGCATCATGTCATCTGCAAAGAGTGGCAATTTAACTTCTTCATTCCCAATTTGGATGCCTTTTATTTCTTTCTCTTGCCTGATTGCTCTGGCAAGGACTACCAGCACTATGTTGAAAAGCAGAGGTGATTGGGGACAGCCTTGTCGTGTTCCTAAACGTAGAGCAAAGGGCTTCTGTTTTTCACCATTGATTATGAGATTAGCTGAGGGTTTGTCATATAAGGCCTTTATTATGTTAAGGTATTTTCCTTCTATACCTATTTTATTAAGTGTTTTAATCATAAATGGACATTGTATCTTGTCAAATGCTTTTTCTGCATCAATTGATATAATCATATGATTTTTGTCCTTTATTTTGTTTTAGTGATGTATCACATTGATGGATTTGCGGATGTTGAGCCATCCTTGTGCTCCAGGGATGAACCCCACTTGGTCGTGTTATTTTCATTAGTAAGTACCATGGCTCACACAGAGACACGGACTAATGATGAAAGAGATCCATCATCTAGCAAACTTTGGAAGCTATGTTCACATTGAATCATCTGACATGTTTAAAGCATCTTTATTGAAGTGTAACTGACAAACAATAGATTGTACATATTTAAAGTATACAATTTGACAATATTGAAATATGTGCGTATCCATGAAACTCTTACTATAATCACAATGATGAACATATTCATCAAGTTTCCTTCTGCCCCTTTATAATCTTTCCCACTTGCCACACCCTGCTCCCCTCATATCCTCAGGCAATCACTGATCTGCTTTCTATCACTTACAAATTCATTTGAATTTTGTAGATTATATAATGGAATGCATAGTATGTACTTTTTGTCTGTCTTTTTTATTCAGCGGGACTACTTTGAGATGCATCCATGTATTTACATGTATGCATAGCTCATTTCTTTTAATTAAAAATATTCCATTCTGTAAATATACCATAATGTATTTATGCATTCTGGATTCTTTCCAGTTTTGAAGATTATACATAAAGCTGCTCTAAATATTCATGTATCTACCTTTGTATGGACATACATTTTTGTTTCTTTTGGATAAATACCTAAAAAGAAGTAGAATATCTTGGTCCATATATGTTTTATTTTGGAAGATGCTGCCAAAGTATTTTCCTAAGTGGTTGTACCATTTTACATTTCCACCAGTGGTGTATGTATTCCAGTTCCTCTATGTCCTCAACAAAATTTGATATGGTCAGTCTTTTATTTTAGCTATTCTAATAGAAAATGTAGTGGTATATCATGTAGTTTTAATTTGGATTTCCCTAAAGGGTAATGATGTAGAACATCTTTTTAAGTGATTATTCGATATGTGTTTTTTTTGTTTTTTTTTGGTAAAGTGTCTTTTAAAATCTTTTGCCCATTTTTTAGGTTTTTTATGTATTCTGGAAACAAGTCCTTTATTAGATAAGTGATTTGTAATTATTTTCTCCCAATCTGTGGCTTGTACATGTGCTTTTTGAAAACCAAATATCTTAATTTTGATGAACTTCAACTTATCATTCATAAAAGATTAAACCCAAAGAGGACATACCAATACACATCATAATTAAAATGCTGAAGGTTAAAAGAGAGAATCTTAAAAATAGCAAGAGCAAAACAGTTACTTATGTACAAGGGAGTGAGCTCCCATAAGACTATCAACTTACAACAGAAACTTTGCAGTCCAGAAGGGAATGGCACAAAATATTCTAAGTGATGGAAAGCAAAAACCTACAACAAAGAATACCTAGAGAGGCTATCATTTATAATCGAAGAAGAGATAAAGAGTTTCTCAGACAAGAAAAAGCTGAAGGAGTTTATCACCACTGAACTATTATTATAAGAAATGTTAAAGGGACTTGTTTAAGTTGAAAAGATTTTTTAAAAATATGAATAAGAAAATACAGGAAAGAAAAAAATTCTCACTGAAAAAGGCAAATATGTACGGAAGCAGTGGATCAATCAACTATAAAGTGAGTTCAAAAGTTAAAAGACAAAAGTAGGAAGATTATGTGCAATTGCAACAAATTAAAGGCTACACACAAGCACATACATACAAAAGTAGTAAAAAATAATGACAAAAACATAAATGTGGATGGGTTTATAAAAATGGTAGTGATTTTAGAATGTGTTCTAACTTAAGCGAAAATGAACTCAGAACAGACTACTTATAAACATTGCTTGGCATATATGAAGCACATGGTAACCACATACCAAAAATCTACAAGAGATATACAAGAAATAAAGAAAAAGTAATCCAAGCGCAACTCTATAGAAAAACATCAGCATACAACAGAAGAGAACAAGAGAATAAGAAAGGAACAGAGAAAAATTACAAAATCATAAAACAATAAAATGGCAATAACTACATATCTAGCAATAATTACTTTAAATGTAAATGGAGTAAATGCTTCAATCAAAAGACACAAGGTGGTTGAATGGATTAAAAAAACAAACAAAAAAAGCCCAAAAAACAAAAACAAGACCCATACATATGTTGCCTACAAGAGACCCACTTCAAATCGAAAAACACACACACAGACTGAGACTGAAATGATGGAAAGATATTTCATATAAATGGAAATGAAAAAATAGCTGGGGTAGCCATACTCATATCAGACAAAACAGACATTAAAACAAAAGCTGTAACAAGGGACGAGAAGGGCATTTCATAAAAGGATCAATCCAATAAGAGGATATAACTTTTGCAAACACAGCCAACATAGGAGCACCTAAATATATAAAGCAAAAGATGACTGACATGAAGGGGGAGATTGACAGTCATACGGTAATAATAGGGGACTTTAACACCCCATTGACATCAATGATAGATCATGCAAACAGAAAATTAACAAGAAAATAGAGGCCTTTCATGACACATTAAATCCGATGAACTTAATATTTTTAGAGCACTTCACCCCAAAGCAGCAGAATATACCTTTTTCTCAAGTGCACATGGAACATTTTCCAGGATAGACCACATATTAGACTACAGTAAATATAAAAAAGATTGAAATCCTATCAAACATCTTCTATGATCCCAATGGTATGAAACTAGAAATCAATTACAAGAAAAAAATTGAAAAACACAAACATGTAGAGGTTAAATAACATGATACCAAACAATACATGGATTAATAACAAGATCAAAAAAGGAACCAAAAGATACCTGGAGACAAATGAAAATGAAAATACAATGACCCCAAATCCTGGGACACAGCTAGAGCAGTTCTAAGAGGAAAATTTATAGCAATATAGGCCTATTTTAAGAAATGAGAAAAAAATATCAAATAAACAATTTAACCTTACACCTAAAGAAACTTGAAAAAGAACAAATCAAGTCCAAAGTGAGTACAAGGAAGAAAAATGATACAGATCAGAGTAAAAAAAAAAAAAATGGCATCTAAAAAATAAAATAGAAAAGGTCAATGAAACCAAGAGCTGGTTCTTTGAAAATATAAACAAAATTGATAAACCTTTAGCCAGACTCATCAAGAAAAAAGAGAGGGCCCAAATAAATAAAATCAGAAATGAAAGAGAAGTGACAACCGAAACCCCAGAAATACAAAGGTTTATACAAAAAACTACAAAAAATTGTATGCCAACAATTTTGGACAATCTGGAAAAAATGGATAAATTCCTAGAAACATACAATGTTCTAAGGCTAAAATAGGAAAAACAGAAAAATCTAAGTAGACTGATAACTGCTAAGGAAATTAAATCAGTAACCAAGAAACGCCCAACAAACAAAAGTGGCTTAACACGTGAATTCTACCAAACATTCAGAGAAGAACTGACACCTATCCTTCTCAAATTATTCGAAAAAATTGAAGAGGAGGGAAGGCTCCCAAACTCATTTTATGAGGCCAGCATTACCCTGATACCAAAACCAGAGAAAGACACTACAAAAGATAGAAAATTACAGGCTAATATCCCCAATAAACATAGATGCAAAAATTCTCAATAAAACATGAGGAAAATAAATTCAACATTAAAAGGATCTTATTACATGATCAAGTGGGATTTATACTAGGGATGCAAGGTTGGTTCATTATTCACAAACCAATTAATGTGATACATCAAATAAACAAAATGAAGGACAAAAATCATACGATCATATCAATAAATGCAGAAAAAGTACTTGAAAAAATCCAACATCCATTACGATAAAAACTCTCAGCAAGGTGAATGCAGAGGGAACATACTTCAACATAATGAAGCCATATAGGATAAACCCACAACTAACATCAGACTCAACAGTGAAAAACTAAAATATTTTACTTTAATATCAGGAACAAGACAAAGATGTCCACTTTCACCACTTTTATTCAACATAGTATTGGAAGTTCTAACCACATCAATCAGAAAAGAAAAAAAGAAATTAAAGGCATCCAAATTGGAAAGGAAGAGGTAAAACTGTCATTATTTGCAGATTAAAAGATATTATATAGACAGAACCCTAAAGATTCCACCAAAAAAAAACCAAAAAAAACTAATAAATGAATTTAGTAAAGTAGCAGGATGTGAAATTAATATTCAGAAATCAGTTGCATTTTTATACACCAATAATGAACTGGCAGAAAGAGAAATTAAGAAAAAAATCCCATTTACAATTGCATCAAAGAGTTAAAATTGCTAGGAATAAATTTAACTGTGAAGTTAAAAGACCTACACTTGGAAAACTATAAGGCATTGAAGGAAAAAACTGAAGAGACAACCAAATGGAAGGCTATACCATGCTCATGGATAAAAAGAATTAACTGTTAAATTGTTCATACCACCCAAAGAAACCTATAAATTAAATGAAAACCGTATCAAAATACCAATGGTATTTTTTACAGAACTAGAACATGTAATCCTAAAATTTATGTGGGACCACAAAAGACCCCGAATAGCCAAAGCAATCTTGAGAAATAAGAATAAAGTTGGAGGTATCACATTACCTGATATCAAACTATACTACAAGGTACAGTAATCAAAACAGCATGGAGCTGGCATAAAGACAGGCACGCATATCTGTTGAACAGAATAGAGAGCCTAGAAATAAACTGACATGTATATAGTCAATTTATCTATGCTAAAGGAGGCAAGAATATAAAATAGGGTAAAAATAGTCTGTTCAATAAATGGTGTTGGGAAATCTGGACAGGTACATGCAAAATATGAAACTAGTCCACTTCTTTACACCACATACAAATATAAAATATAAACTCACAATGGATTTAAGACTTAAAGATAAGACCTGAAACCACAGATGAAAACTGAGATCTCTCTTAGAAGTATTTTTTTTGGAGTTGTATGTTCAGGCAAAGGGAAAAAAGAAAACAAAACAAATGGCACTACATCAAACTAAAAGTTTTTGCACAGCAAAAGAAACTATCAACAATATGTAAAGACAATGTACTGAGTGGGAGAAGATATTACCCAATGATATATCCAATAAGGGTTAATATAAAAATATAAAGAACTTATAAAATGTAACACCAAAAAGGAAACAATCCCATTAAAAAAAATGGACTAAAGACATTAATAGATATTTCTCCAAAGAGGACATACGGATGGCCAATAGACAAAAAAAGATGCTCAACATCACTAATCATCAGGGAAATGAAAATTAAAATAACAATGAGATATCACCTCATACCTGTCAGAATGGCTATCATCAATAAGTCAACAAACAATAAGTGTTAGTGAGGATGTGAAGAAAAGGGAACCTTTGTGCACTGTTGGTGGGATTGTAAATTGGCGTAGCCACTATGGAAAAAGAATGTGGAGAGTCCTCAAAACTTAAAAATAGAACTACCATATGACCTAGCAATTCTACTTCTGGGTATTTTCAGAAGGAATCAAAAACACTAATCTGAAAAGACATATGCATTCTTTATGTTCATTGCAGCATTGTTTACAATAGTCAAGATATAGAGGCAACCTAAGTGTGCAATGATAGAAGAATGGATAAAGAAAAGGTGGCCCATATATACAATGCGATATTACTCAGACTTTAAAAAAGAATGAAATCTTGCCATTTGCAACAACATGGATGGATATTATGCTAACTGAAATAAGACAGAGAAAAACAAATACTAGATGATTGCACTTTTTGTGGAATCCAAAAAACAAAACAAACAAACAAAACAGAAAAAAAGAACACCTCATAGATCCAGAGTACAAATTGAAGGGATTTGGGGGGATGAATGAAAAAGGTGAAGGGATTAAGAACTACAAATTGCCAGTTATAAAAATAGTCATGGGGATATAAAGTACAGCATAGGAAATATAATCAATAGTATTGTGATAACAATGTATGGTGTCAGATGGGTACTAGATTTATTGGGGTGATCACTTTGTAAGTTATAAAAATGTCTAATCAGTATGTTGTACACCTGACACTAATATATTGTACATAAATTGTAATTAATAATTTTTTTAAAAGAAAGAAAAAGAAAAACAAAATTTCTTAATTTTGATCAAATCCAACTTACCTTTTTTTTTCTTTTTTGCTTTTGATGTTGTATATAAGAAACTATTGCCTAATCCGAAGTCACCAAGTTTTTCTCTTATATTTTCTTTTAGAAATTTCGTTGGTTTAAATTTTACATTTAGGTCTATGGTCCATTTTAATTTTTGTATGTGGTGTATATTAGCCAGAATTCCTAATATTATGTTCTAGCCATTATAGTGTTATGTCACAGTATGATTAACAAATTGGGAACTATGGGAAAATGGGAAGATAAGAAAAATATATGAAGGGATCATGACAGAAAAAAATATAATATGCTTTACTGATGACTTATATATTAGATGTAATGAATTCAGTGCATAAATTAGGGTAAGGTAAAACATAGCTTGATAGCAGAACAAGTATGAACAAAATAAATTAACAACTTTAGTGATCTTAAGAGCAACAGTAAACCATTTAATGTAATGGAAATGTTATTTTGCCACCGTATTTGTATACTACACAGGGTCATTCACAGTCTGTTCTCCTCTTCTTTTCCAACTTTGTTTTCCAACATTATTCTTCATGAACTCTAAATTTCATTCATCCACCATGGAGTCAGTTTTTCTGTAGCATGCTGTACTTTTTCATCAAACTCCATACATTGAAAAACACTCATATGGATCGATGCCATTCATTTCTAACTCAGAAATTCCTAATCATCCAAGTTCAAATCTTACCCCATTATGAAGACTTCTGTCATCACAGAAGTCACTCTTCTCTAGGCAGAGTTGATACTTCTCTATCTTTAGCACTTTGAGCACACCTCTGTTACAGCACTGTAGGTACCTAAGTGTTTAGCTTCCCTACATGGCACAAGATTGTGAAAACTCTTCAAGTAGAGAAACCATATATTGAACTCCACTCTTTAAAGGGGGGCATGACAGACCAGAGCTCATTAAAGAAGAACAAGGATACTGACGAGATTAAAAATCACAGCTTATGAACAAAGTCTGAGGGACTTTGTAGAAAATTTAGTGGGTGGGCTAGGTTTTCTGTGTGGAAATGGGATCAGATAGCACAGATTCAGACATCAGTATTAGAGACACTAGATAGATATATTTTAGGTCACCATAAGGAGGCATTTGCTTTTATGCAGTTAAAGTTGGCTGAAGTAAAGATCTATTTTAAGAGCTTACTCCTGTCAGCAGAGTTTGTTCAATATATGTTCTATATTTGGCAGGAATGTTACAGATGAAATTAAAATATTTCATGAGTCTAGATGTAAGTCCATCGTTAAAATTCTGTGATTATTTAAATTTGTAATCCTGAACTCCTTATTCAAACCTTGTCCAAGACTTTGAGATGTTTCACAAATGTCCCTTCCCTTCCTTTTCCCCTTTCCTTTCCTTGTCCCATTCCTTCCCTTCCCTTTCCTTTAACTTTATTTTTTATGCCTTGCTTTCCATTATATTCCATTTCACTGCCATTGCCAGTCCCTTAAAGAAAGAATTCTAGCAATTAATGCAGTTTAGCTTATTAACAGACATTTCTACATCTAATTCATGTCTTTTTTAATTTAGTAGCTACACAAGAGATGTCTTAAAGACTTCTTCTGCAACATTATCCCCTCAAAACCTTTCAATGATTATCCTTTACCTAAAGAATCATGGTCATGACCGAAAGTTACTGACCATATACTAATTGCTTCCACCAACTACTGTCTCACTCATCTCATTTAATCTTCACAGCAACACTATAAAGTATTAACAATATCCTTATTTTACAAGGAAATTTGCCAAAGTTCATTCAAATAGTAAGTGATAAAGATGGGAATCCTGGTCTGTTAAGCATTCATTACATGCTCCAAACACTTATTCTGGCTCTCAAAAACTTTATTTTGTTCAAACTATTTATCCACCCCTATTTTCCACTGGTTATCCCCTTATATTAACTAATTTCAGATGAGTCAATCTGTTCACTATCCTCTGAATATTTCTCATATATTCTTCATATAACAGGATACTTTTATTAGGCTTTCTAAACTTTAGTTTTGTCTTCTGTAAAATTAGTACTGGCTACTTCATAAGACCCTTGTAAGGGTCAGATGAAGAAAACTTGTATGAATTCCTCGTATAGGCCAAGCACATGGTAAGCTTTTAGTAAAGATTAGCTATTACCATACTAACAAATATTATTGTTATATTTCTAGTAATAAGTCACAAATGGGGAACATATGTAAATTGTTTTAGAAATACATAATAAAAAAGCATCATGCAAATTCACGTATGAACCTGGTAGGTGTTCATAAATACATCATAACTCCACTGTGAAGGGGATCTCTGCAGTTATTGCTAGGTCTACTGAATTATTGCTAGTCTGTCTTGCGTATGTGTATTCTACAAAAAAATCTTTCAAGTGGCATTTATTTAAATTAGTCTACTTTAAAATATTGTCCTATTATAGTTATTGCTTAATGCAGTGTTAGCTTAACTTATAGTAGATTCACAATATTGTATATTGACTTTTAACAGAAAACTCAATTTTGAGATAATTTGGCATTTCTTCCATTTAGTTGTAAGGCATATTAAAACAAAATTAATGAATATTGAAATGAAAACAAATGGCAAAAGTATCTAGAAATTTTTTGAAATGTTTGGTAAAACATATATTCTGAATTAACGAGCATAAAAGAGTTATCTTCTAAACTGAAAACACTAATTCAGAGGGACATGTGCATCTATATGTTCAATGCAGCATTGTTTACAATGGCCAAGATATGGAGGCAACCTGGATTCCATCAATGGATGAATGGATAAAGAAGAGGTGGTAATATATACAATGGAATATTACTCAGCCATAAAAAGAATGAAACCTTGCCATCTGCAACAACATGGATGGACCTGGAGGGAATAAGTCAGACAGAGGAAGACAAATGCCATATGATTTCACCTATATGTGGAATCTAAAGAACAAAATCAATACACAAAACAGAAAAAAACTCATAGATACAAAGAACATTTTGAGGGTTACCAGATGGAAGGGGTTTGGGGCTATGGGTAAAAAAGGAAAAGGTATTAAGAAGTACAAATTGGTAATTACAAAATAGTCATGGGAATGCAAAGTACAGCATAAGGAATATAGTCAATAATATTGTAATAACTATGTATGGTATCAGATGGGTACTAGATTTATTAAGGCGATCACCTCATAATTTATATAAATGCCTGATCATGCCAAAATCAGTTTCAGGTACATTGTACACCTGAAACTAATACTGTATGCCAACTGTAATTGAAAAATTAGAACATTATTGAAAATAAAGGACATATCTTCTTTATTTCAAATATTGTTTTATTTAAAGCAATCTAGCCTTTGGGTTAAAACGAAAGAATAGAAGCTTTATATTCTCGGATCTTTCATATTTCTCCATTGTGAGGCTTAAAACATGAAGCATTAAATTACAAATAACAGAAAACATAAAGATATAGCGAGTAGTTACAAAATTCAATGGAGCAAGATTGAGATAAAATTGGCTGGAGATTGAAGTGGGAAGGACCAAAAGCAAAAAAAAGCCTCAGAAAGAGGCTCAGAAAGACTGTCAAATTTCACTGATATTTCAATGCAGCTTGTAGAATGATGGATGCTGTCAACAACACAACAATGAAAACGTCTATGGCAATGCTGGGTAAGTTTTTATCAGTGTGAGAGAGAATGTAAAGATTGATATAAACATTTTGCAGTCTTCTCTAATTGTTTAAAGTGCTTTAGATATTCAATTACAGGGCCTATGCCTTATCCCCTTTGTGACTTTTATTTGGAAATGGTATATGATCATAATTTACCTGCTTTTTTTATTTGCCATACCTTATCGTTTCAGAATGTATTACAGGGCAGGTGGTGTGTGAATGTGTGTCTGCATATGACTGTGTGTGCTTATGCACATGTATGCGACACATATATTTGCACGTATGTGCATTCTTTTCCTGTTTTTAGTGGAGTCACTGATTGCAATTTTTGGTTTCCATCCAGGTGACCAAGCAGCCTTTGGTCAGATATATGCAAAATATATTATTAGCAACAAAAGAGAGGTCATTCATGTGCTACATGTTGGAAAAGACCACCCATAATATTTATGTGCCAGACAACACCAAGGATATAATGTGCTTACCTGAATATTTAACTGGGCACAAAATTAAACAAACAAACAAACAAACAAAACAACATTTTCAAGTCCTTTTAAAATAAAATCATGGTCATTAAAAAAACATTCTGAATTGGAGAAAACCTTTATTTAAAGTAATACTTGATATTGTAAAAATTGCCCAGCAATCTGAATATACATGCATGGGATTTCATTAATTTGTAAATCTATGGTGGACAGACTCAATTCTAAGAAACATTTATCATGTTAAGCTATTTCCATTTGAGCTGATAGTAAATTCTTCCTGCGAAAACTGAATAGATGAAATGAGGTCTTTTTTTTTTTCACTCTTTATATGTAAGTGATGTGCACACGACACAACGTATTTTAGATGAAAAATGTTCTTGAGTTTGGTGAATGAAAATATGGGAAGTAGATTTCTATTCAATCTGAGTTTCTAATGAAACACAGGTTACTTTCCTTCTTAGAATGGGCTGTATAGCTCTGTTGAAGATATAATTTTCCTATATAGTGTATTTATTATTAGTTGAAAAATATTTCATTTAAAATAAATGCTGGTTGAAGGAATGAATAAATATTTTAGCATATTCAATAAACTGGCTTACACACTATAGCAAAAATAAGAAAAATAGGGGGAAATAAATTTTAAAATATTTAAAATTTGCGCAATTAATCTACAAAGTTTTAATTAACTCTCTTGTGGGTTGTGTAATTTATAATAGATAATTCTGAAGATATTCTTCAAATGAAATTAAAATTAGTATAAATCATACATTAGTTTACTCCACTAAACAACTGGTGTAATTCCAGTTTTACCAAACTAAACTAATGATATCAAATGTGAAAAAAACATAGGCAGAATACACAGTAAAACTCTTCCAAATAAATAAGAATACATGGACATAACACATGGGAGAGTGAATTGGACTGCATTTCCAAGTCAAGTTCTTCAATAATATTTTTAATGAGTCTGAAATAGAAATTAATTCACAAATTTGAGGGATATTAACTCAATTTTTAACCACAGCCATCTAGTCTAGGATATGTTTATGCTGTGGTTACTAAGCTGAGAACTGCACATTAGCCACCTGAGAGGCACATTTGGAAATCCACTTAGGGAGTTTCAATAAAAAAATATTAGTCATCATATTTGTAAAAGCAGTGATCCCATGTCAAAATCCCACTTATTCAAACTAAGCACAAGAAATGAAAGAACAAAACCATTAGTATGTATGTGTATATATCCTTTTCTTTCTAAGTAAAACTTTAAAAAAAAAAAGTTTTTGGTAATTCAGTTTTGCTGATGACATATTTATTCAGCCTTTGCTTTTCTGAAAAATAAAAAAAAGTTATTTTGCCTTAATTTGTGAAGACTTCTTTTACTGGATAAAAATTCCAGGTTTATAGTTTTTTTCTTATAGCACATCAACATTATTCCAACGTTTTCTGGCTTGCCAGTTTCGTATGAGAAGTTTATGGTCATTATTACCTTTGCTACACTGTACACAATGAGACTTTTTGTCTTGCTTCTTTATAATTTTTCTTTTTCCTTTGTTTTCTTCTAGCAATTTGATTATGACATGCTTTAGTATAGTTGTTATGTTTTAAGATTATGCATTTATACTTTTCATTACATTAATGAAAATGCACAGACACCAACATAAAGCCACAAGGATAAGAAATAATCAAGGAAACATGATACCGACAAAGAAACTAATAAAATTCCAATGACTGACTCAAAGAAGTAGAGATCTATGAACTGTCTGACAAAGAATTCAGATTAATCCTCTTAAAGAAATTCAATGAACTATAAGAAAAGACAAGTAGACAACTAAATAAAATTAGGAAAATGCATGAACAAATAAGTTCAATAAAGTAATAGAACCAATTAAAAAAATCAAGCAGAAATCCTAGAGTTGAAGAATTGTAGAATGTACAACAATTGAACTGCATGAGAACTTCAATAGCATTTGACAATATTCAACATCCTTCCACTAAAAAAAAACACACAAAAAACAAACAAACAAACAAAAACACTGAACAAATTGGTTATAGAAGGAACATACCTCAACATAATAAAGGCCATATATGACAAATCCACAGAAAACATCACATTCAATGATGAATGACTGAAAGCTTTCTTGCTAAGATTAGGAAAAAGGGTGCCCACTCTCACCCCTCCTATTCAACATAGTACTGGAAGTCTGAGCCAGAGCAATGAGGGGGAAAAAAAAAAAAGACATCCAAATCAGAAAGGTAGAAGTAAAACTGTCTATGACTACAGATAATAAGATCTTATATATAGAAAACTCTAAAGATTCCATAAAAATACAAAAAAACAAAACAAACAACCAAAACAAAACAAAAAACTATTCGAATTAATAAATTCAGTAAAGTTGCAGGTTACAAAATCAACAGACAAAAATTAGCTGCATTTCTTTTCACTAACAACAAATTATCTGAAAAACAAATGTTAAAAAATCCCATTTACAATAATATTGAAAACAATAAAGCAGTTAGAAATGAATTTAACCAAGGAGGTGAAAGATCTGTGCACTGAATTATAAAACACCGATAAAATAAATAGAAGAAGACTCAAATAAGTGGAAAGATATCTCATGTTTATGGATTTGAAGAATTGATATTGTTAAAATGTACATACTATCCAGAACAATCTATAGATTCAATGCAATTGCTTTAAAAACTCCAATGGTATTTTTCACATTCATAGAAAAAAAATCCTAAAATTTGTATGTAACCATAAAAGACCCTGAATAGACAAAGCAATCCTGAGAAAGAGCAAAGCTGGAGGCATCACAAATCCTGATTTCAAATTTTACTAGAAAGCTATAGTAATCAAAAACAGTATGGTGTTGGCATAAAAATAGACATATAGATAAAAGGAACATAACTGAGAGGACAGAAATAAACCTACTAATATATAGCCAACTAACATTTGACAAGGGAGCTAAGAAGATGCAATGAAAAAATGAAACCCTCTTCGATAAATGGTTGGGAAAAGTCAATAATCACATGCAGAGTAATGAAATCACACTCCTATCTTTTCCACTCACAAAATTTAACTCAAACTGGATTAAAGACTTAAATTAAGATCTGAAACTATAAGACTACTAGAAGAAAACATAGGAGAGAAGCTCCTTACCATTGCTCTTGGAAAATATTTTTTGGACATGACAACAAAAGCAAAAGCAACAAAAGCAAAATAAATAAGTAGGACTAAATCAAACTAATAAATTTCAGCACAAAAAAAGAAACAATCATTAAAATAAAAAGGGGTGGTGGAACATATCTGCAAACCATCTATTTGATAAGGGGTTAATATCCAAAAGGTATAAGGCACTCATACAACTCAATAGCAAAAAAATAAAATGATTCAATTTTAAAATGGGCAGAGCAACTGAACAGACATTTTCCCAAAGAAGACATCCAAATGTCTAATATGTACTTGAAAAGGTGCCAATCATCACTAATCATCAGGGAATGGCAAATCAAAACCATACTGAGATATCACCTCACACCTGTTAGGATGGTTATTCTCAAGACGACAAGAAATAGTAAGTGTTAGTGAGGATGTGGAGGAAAGGAATCCCTTATGCTCTGTTGCTGGGAATGTAAATTGGTGCAGCCACTATGGAAAACAGTAAGCAGTTTCCTCCAAAAATTTTAAATAGACCCATCATATGATCCAGCAATCCCACTTCTGGGTATTGTATATATCCAAAGAAAATGCAAACTATCTCAAAGAGATGTCTGCACCCCCATGTTCATTGCACCATTATTAACAATAGAGAAGACATGGAAACCATGTAAGAGTCCATCAAAGAATGAATGCATAAAGAAGATATGGTATACTGTCCATATACAATGGAATATTATCAGCCATAAAAAAGAAGGAAATGCTGCCATTTGCGACAACATGGATGGATGTGAGGTCATTATACTAAATGAATAAATCAGACAGAGAAAGACAAATACTGTATGATCTTACTCATATGTGGAATCTAAAGAAACTGAACTCAGAGAAAGAGACTGAAATGGTGGTTGACACGTGCTGGGGGTGGGGAAAATGAGAAGATGTTGGTCAAAGGGTACAGATTCCTAGCTATAATATAAACAAGATCTGAGGATGTAATGTACAACATAGTGACCAAAATTAATAATATTGTATTATATGCTTGAAAGTTGTTAAGGAAATAGATATTAAATGTTATCACCACACACACACACACACACACACACACACACACACACAATTGTACTCATGAGAGATGATGGAGGTGTTAACTAATCTTATTGTGGTAGTCATTTTGCAATATATATGTGTATCTAATCTCCACATTGTACAACTTAAAATGACATGTTATATGTCAATATCTCAATGAAACTCAAAAAATAAAGTTCTTGTCTGTTAATTTTATCATCTCTGTTATTTTCTGTGCCTTTATACTGATAGTTGTCCTATTGTAGGTCATACTTTTTTTCTTCTTCACACATCTTATAAGTTTTTTATTTGATTCTGGGTATTATAAATTTTATATTATAGAGTGCCAGATTTTGTCATTCTTTAAATATTACTGGACTTTTTTTCCTGCCAGGTAGTTAAGTCACTTGAAAATGAAATCGATCTATGTGAAGCTTGTAAAAATTAGGATAGCTTTAGAATAGCCTTTTTTTTTCAGACCTGCCCATAGAGCATGCAGCACCCCAAGAAAATATTTTTCTGTGGATACTGTCTATATAAACAAATAGATTCAAATATATGTTACACAATTAATGGGACTGTGTTAGATGTTGTATTAATCAATGGATATTTAGAATAATAGCTAGAGAAGAGGTTCTCATATATTTCAGTTTTGTAATCAGGGCATGTAAATAATACCCAGTGAACAACTGATACACGGACCATGTCTTTCTTTTCAGGTCCAGGCACCATTTTTTCATTTCTTTATTTTCAACTGTGCCTCTCCTGGCTCATTTCCAATCTCCCATCATGAGTAAAAGGAGACAATACTGGTGTTACAATGTCACAAGAGTTTGGAATCTGTTTATATTGAAAAAACACGATCTTCTTGTCTCTCCAGTACCCTCAGAACATTTAATACAAAATTAGTTAATACGTGGCAAATTACCAGTCATTAATGATGCTGCATCATCCAAAATGTCATTTATAATACTAGCATCCAATTATTTTCTCAAATGTTTTTACTACTTTTTATTGATTATGAGTACAAATCAAAGTCTTACCTGGAGTATGCAGGAAAAATGCAAATAATTTATTTTCTGGTTATGTTAAATTTACCATTCAGAATTTTATGTATAAATGTAGAACAGCACATCTGTTTCTTCTCTTGAACTCTTTAGGCTGCAATGACTGGATTCCTAAAATGTAATCTTTTTCAAGGTAGAAAACAGTCTTTTATTCCTTTTTTAATTAAAGTTTATTGGGGTGGCAATTGTTCATAAAGTTCATAGATTTCAGGTGCACAATTCTGTAATACATCATCTATATATCACATTGTGTGTTCACCACCCAGAGTCAGTTCTCCTTCCATCACCATATAGTTGATCCCCCTTGCCCTCATCTCCCACCCCCCACCCCCTTTACCCTCTGGAAACCCCTAAAGTATTGTCTATGTCTATAAGTTTTTGTTTCTCCATTTGTTTGTCTTGTTCTTTTGTTGTTTTCAGTTTTATATACCACATATCAGTGAAATCATATGGTTCTCTACTTTTTCTGTCTGACTTATTTCCCTCAGCATTATAATCTCAAGATCCATCCATGTTGTCACAAATGGTACTATTTCATCTTTTCTTACCACCAAATAGTATTCCATTGTGTATATATACCACAACTTCTTTATCCATTCATCTATTGAAGGACATTTTGGTTGTTTCCATGTCTTGGCCACCGTAAATTAAAATGGCCATATTACCCAAAGCAATATACAGATTTAATGCAATCCCCATCAAAATCCCAATGGCATTTTTTAAAGAAGTAGAACACAAAATCATCAGATTTGTTTGGAACCACAAAAGACCCTGAATAGCTAAAGCAATCTTAAGAAAAGAGAACAATACTGGAGGTATCACACTCCCTGACTTTAGCTTGTACTACAGGGCTACAATAATCAAAACAGCATGGTATTGGCAGAAAAACAGACACATAGACCAATGGAATAGAATTGAGAACCCAGAAATCAAACCACATAAATATGGACAGATAATTTTTGACAAAGAAGCTAAAAACATACAATGGAGCAAAGACAGCCTCTTCAATAAATGGTGCTGGGAGAATTGGATAGCCACGTGCAAAAGAATGAAACTGGACTGCTATTTGTCACCATGTACCAAAGTTAATTCAAAATGGATCAAAGACTTAAGCATAAGACCTGACACAATAAACTGCATAGAAGAAAACATAGGTACTAAACTTATGGACCTTGGGTTCAAAGAGCATTTTATGAACTTGACTCCAAAGGCAATGGAAGTAAAAGCTAAAATAAACAAATGGGACTATATGAAACTTAAAAGCTTCTGCACAGCAAAAGAAACCATTGACAATATAAATAGGCAACCAACTCAATGAGAGAAGAGTTTTGCAAACAGAGCCTTCGATAAGGGGCTAATGTCCAAAATATACAAGGAACTTATATAATTCAACAATAAAAAAACAAACAACCCAATTGAAAAATGGGCAGAACACCTGAAGAGACATTTCTCCAAAGAGGATATACAAATGGCAAATAGACATATGAAGAAATGTTCAACATCACTAATCATTAGAAAAATGCAAATAAAAACCACAATGAGATATCACCTCACCCCAGTTAGAATGGCTATCATCAACAAGACAAATAGTAACAAGTGTTGGAAAGGCTGTGGAGAAAAAGGAACCCTCATCCACTGTTGGTGGGAATGCAGACTGGTGCAGCCGTTATGGAAGGCAGTGTGGAGGTTCCTCAGAAAATTAAGAATAGAATTACCATATGACCCAGCAATCCCTCTCCTGGGTAGCTACCCAAGAATCTGAAAACATTTATCCATAAAGACAAGTGTGCTCCAATGTTCACTGCAGCTTTATTTATGGAGAACACTTCTGACTGCTGTACATTGCCATCAATGTGGAGGATGGGTGAAGGTGGAGAGTTAACAGCAGTGCCATTTGCTCAGAGAATGACTGTTCTTCATCAGTAACATTGTAAGGCCAACCCAGGAAAGCACAACATCACCAAATAGTTTGGAATCAAGATGAGCCGACTGGTACTGTAGAACAATGGCCTGAAAATTCTTGGAGGACAGGGGCACAGCCACCCTGGAGGACTGCTTGACACATGATCCTGTGGATGTGACAGCATGACCACCTTGGGTGCCAGAGGTGATGGTAGAATGAATAGGGCAAGCGATACTTGCTTCTACCTCTGGATCCTTAGGTGCTAAAGACCAGAGGTGGTGGCACATGGTTGGAAGAGCTGATCCACTAGTCCACACAGCTTCTCAGCTCAAGGGTTAGTGGTGGAAATTCATCAGCCTTAAAACTATTGAACTCATCCTGTGTCTAACATGCAAGTCACAACAAATCGTAAGCACACACCATTTTTGGCGCCTCAATCTCACACAGTCTTGTGAAAGAAATACTATGCCAGTCATCAGAAGCGATAAACTTTCCAGGCCTCCTTCAAAGAATCATGCAGCCCTTAGACAATCCTGTAAACACGAGTGCCAGAACTCCTTGGGGCAGTTGGTGGATCTCGTGTGGGAAAGGTCCTGAGGGCCCTGCAGGGAGAGATGGGGACTGGGGTCCACACAAATTCTGGTCAGGGATCAAGGGCATCTCACTACTAGCCTCAAGCTGTTCTCAGGCAATGGAGGGGGACTTCCTTTGAAACAATGGGGAACCCCTGAGGCACAGGGCCAGGGGCAGGGCCCCTAACCGTATCTAAAGACAGTACTTCTTTTACTCTAGTACAGAGTTCCTAACCACAGCATTATTGAGTTTTTAGCTGGATAATTCTTTGCTGTAGAGGACTGCCCCCATGCATTGTAGAATGTTTATCAGCATCCCTGACGGCTACTCAGTACATGCCAGGAGTATCTGCCCTCCCCAATATGACAAGCAAAAATATCTCCAGATATTATCAAAGATCTTCTGGGGAAGTCAAATCATCCCACATTGAAAATCACTGTGTTGGGGTGTTGTACTAGTAAAGTATGACCCTTTTTGTGTTTCTACTGAATTCCCTGGGTTTTAAAAGAATTCTCTCCTATTTATTGGCCAGAACATTCCTGTCTCCCAGAACTGCGTTTGCTTTGGAAATTACCTGTCTTAAAGATCCCTGGAAATTAATTTTTAGTTAACCTTGTGGGGTTTCCACCTATGCATCTGTGGCTTAAAATTCAATAGCAGATTCAAGGAAGGCCTTACGCAGATTTCTTGAGCTCTTTCCTTGTGTAGCTTTCTTCTCTCTGTTAATTTGTTCGGCAAATTTCCCACATCTCTTACTGAATGCTCATCTCTGTCTCCTCATTACTGTCACAATTCCATGAATGTCTTAGATAGTCCTTCTTGCCAAAGAATCTAGATCGAAAGGCAGGGAAAACGTAGGCACACCTCATTCTTTCCTGGGTTACAATGCCATGTTCCCTGCAGACCAATGTCTGAAAATATTTGTTGCATATGCTTTGTCTGGTGTTCTAGTTGTTTATGTCAGGATGGTAAATTCAGTTCCAATTACTTCACAATAGCTGGAAGAAAAGCCCCTACCTGTTCCTCGTAAGATAAACTTCACCAGGTTTTTAATTTTTTCAATGTTTATTTCCTTACACTCTCACCTCAATCCACTCTAATCAGTTTTCCACCTTCATCACTCTGCTGCTGAATGATTTTACGAAAGATTATTAAATAGCTTCTGTATCTCCAAAGCCACATGGCAGTTTTTCACTTCTCAATTTGATCTCTCAGCAGGGTTAGGCATTTTTGATTACATTCTCCCTCTTGGAAATAAATAAATAAATAAATAAATAAATAAATAAATAAATAAATGGATAAATAAATAAATAATAAAATTGAACAAAAACAAACTTCCTTCCCTTGTTTTCATGATACCCAATGTCCTGGATTTTCTGCTACTATGTTGACCACAACTTTGCAGTTTTATTCTTCTTTGTCTAGCTATAAGAAACCTCCTAGCTATGGGTCTCGTGGTGGTTCTGTTTTTGATTTTTTGAGGAATCTCCATACTGTTTCCTGTGATACCTGTACCAATTTTCATTCCCACCAACACGTCCCAGGGTTCTTTTTCTTTTTTCTCCACATCATCTCTCTCTCTCTCTCTCTCTCTCTCTCTCTCTCTCTCTGATAATGGCCATCCTGGCAGATGTGAGATGGTATCCTGTTGTGATTTTGATTTGCATTTCCCTGACAGTGGGTGACATGAGCACCTTTGCCTGTGCCTGCTGCCCATTTGTGTGTCTTCTTTCGGGAGGTGTCTGCTCAGGTCCTCTACCCATTTTAAAATTGGGTTGCTTGTTTTTTTGCTGTTGAGTTGTAGGAGTTCCTTGTATATTTGGATATACCCCTTACCAGATATAAGGTTTGTGGGTGTTTTCTCCTATTTTGTGGGTTGCCTTCTTTGTTTTGTTGGGTGTTTCCTTTGCCATGTAGAAGCTTTTTGGTTTGATGCAGTTCTACTTGTTTATTTTGCTTTTGTTGCCTGTACTTTTAATGTCTTACTAAAAAAAAAAAAAAATTGCCAAAACAAATGTCAAGGAACCTTTTCTTTATGTTTCCTTCTGCGTATTTTAAATGGTTTCAGGTCTTACATTTGGGACTTTAATCCATTTGGAGTTTTTTATGGGTATGTTGATGGTAGTGATTATTTCACAATGTGTATATACATATCAAATCATCAAGTTGTACATCTTAAATATATACAATTTCAAAAAGGATGGCAATTGTTGCCAAATTGATCTATAGATTCATTGAAATCCTAATCAAAATTCTATCAGGACATTTCTGTAGAAATTGATAAGCTTAAACTAAAATACATATAAATGTATAATATTTTGAAATTCTAAAACAATCTTGAAAAAGTAGAGCAAAGTTGGAAGACTTAACTACTTAATTTTAAGACTTACTATAAAGCTACAGTAATTTAGTGTGGCCTAATGAAAGGACAGATGCATAGATCAATGGAACAGAATAAATGCAGAGTAAAAATACTTCCACATTCTACTCACACACAGAACAACAGAATACTCTACTTTTGGCCACCAAAATGTGTGGAGTGTTTCCCATACCAAGCAATTTTCTGATTCTCTAGACACCAGCTGAGTGTCCTATAATTTAACTCTATTCCGACACTATCTGGAGACAGCTTCATATATCATAGCTTAAGGGCTCAATCCCACAAGATTGCCCCCACTTCAGATACCGATTACAAGTCCAAGTTGTCACCCGTGCTTCTCACCAACTAGCTATAAATCAGAGGTTTCCATACCCCCATACTTGGATTGGATTATTTACTAGAATGGCTCACAGAACTCAGGAAAACAGTTTACTCATTACTGCTGATGTGTTACAAAGGATATTTCAAAGGATACAAATGAACAGCCAGATGGAAGACATGCATAGGGCAAGGTATGGGGGGAGGGGCCTGTAGCATCTGTGGATGAAAAAACGGCCACACACTAAACCAGACAAGCTCAGGGAAGGCCAGCATGGTGGGCCTTACAAGCTCATAGACAAAAAATAACCACTTGGATCTGAACATAAAAATTCCTAACAAAAAGTGGGTCATGGTGGGTAGTCAGGTCCTAAGCTTGTAGCTTCCTTGACAAAGGTCAATCTTTACTGTATGTGAGCCTGTCTATTGTCCTTTTATATTTAAGATAACATATCTGTGAAATGTCAGAGTACTCTTCTTTGCCAGACTCCTCAGGGCACGACCACGGCCACCAGAGCAGGAGACCACAGACCCCTCATTGTTATCTTATTCCGGGGATACTATCTCTATATGCTATAAATGTTAATTATTAACTACCCTGTACCCACCAATGTAAAAGACATATGTCTCTCTATTTTACTTTTTATCCAGTCCCTGAGATTTCTCCGCTTTGCTTTCTCCTGCTATGCTTTCTCCTACCTTCTTAATCTACCACCAATTTATTTCATCTAACCCTCCTTACATTTCCTCTTTTGATTTTAATGTATAAAATAAGCTGCAAAATTGACATTCTCTGGAGCATTTTCTGTTGAGATTTGGATTTCCAGCACTTGTCGTCAGTTTGGCTCAAATAACTCATAAAAATTCAAAACAAAACAAAAAAACCCACAAAAAAACACAAAACAAACAAACAAACAAACCTCACAATTTAGACCTAGATCCCTCACTGGACTCTAGACCAGTATATTCATTTGCTAACTTGCCATTTTCATCATGAAATCTCAAAGGAATACCAAATGCGATCTCTCAAAGACAAAGCAGTTCACTTGTTCCAAAATATGCTGTTCTTCCTGAGTTCCCTGTCTCAATAAGTGATGCCATCATTCATTTACCTGTACCAAAAAAAAACATATCCTTGACAACTTACTCACCTTCTCTCCCATGCCATCCATCACTAAGTCCTGTCAGTCAATTGAACCTCCTAAATATCCTATACATTCTTCAACTTCTTCCCCTTCCAACCCTTTATTAAATCAGCTTCATATCTTCTAGTCTATTGCAATACCTTACTAAGTGATCTTTCTTCATTTGCACTGGCTTCTATATAGCCTCTTCTCTACCCTGCAGCCAGAGTGATCTCAAAATGCAATCTAGTTATGACAACTCTTGCTGAAAGGTCTTGTTTGGTATCCAATTGCTTTTAGAATAAAGAGTAAAATTTTTAATATGGCTTACAAAACCTGCGCCATCTCCCTGTCTATCTATTTCTGCACTCTAATTATACTGAACTGTTTTCAGTTCCTTGAACTGAATACTTGAAATATGCCTTTCTCTTACATTCACATGTATTTGCAAACAATGACTCCTTTTTAGAACACGTAACTGCTAATGACTAACCTCGCCCTATTGCCCAGAAACAAACATACATAAAATGCCTTTAGGGCTCTCTCATCTGCAGTTCTTAGGACAAATGCAATTTCCTAAAAAAAAAAAAAAAAAAAAAAAAGTTTGTCTTGACTAGGTCAACCTCTTTTGTTTTAAGCTGTTGTGGAAATTTCCTATATCCCCTCTCTTGTTTGTGATCACTTAGTTTGTCTCTGTAACTATATAATAAACTCTATGCCAGCAACATCTGTATCCTATTTCAGAAATGTTATTTGGTATAGTGCTTTGAACGTGGTATATAGTTGGATGGATGAATTTATGAATGAATGAATAAATGAGTGAATAAATGACGGCTCATCCTAATTTATAGGAGTGGAAGTCAAAGCCAGCAAAGGTAGATGATTATTCAGATATTTATTTAAGAAAAGTAAATCATGTAATTATGATATATTTTAAAAATTGTCTTTAATGCTCTCTATGGAAATAATTTATCTGAATCCCCTGCACATTATTTGTTTGCTTCTGATCCATGGTTTGATATAATATCTTGTTTCCATTAAAGAACAGGAAGAAAACATCTTCAAATGTTCTGTTACTATATACCCTCAACACAAAGACCTCCAGCTTCAATTCCTCAGATTCATCTACTTACCTGTAAGAAGCAAACTCCGATTGTTCCTTTGACTTTCCCATTTCTTTGCCATTGCCAAGCCAATGTTCCGCCTGATTTTGTTGTTCTTGTACTCTTCTGTTTTTCTCAGTCTACCACTTTGTCTACCTTCTTTTGTTTCCATCCCTCACCATGGTTAGGAAGTTTTATAATGAATTTGCTATAAATCTTTAAGTCGTTTTAACACGAAATATCCACCATTTCTTCTTTGTGAAGACCCATCCACAGTACTCATTCTGTTGTTGCTTTCTTTATCCCTCCCATCTCTTTGGTGGATGAATAAAATCATTATAGTTCTGTTTATTATATTATGTCCTCACTAGTATTTAAATAATTCTCTAACTTATCTAATGTTTCTTATGAGCAATATGAGGGATTAATTGTATTCCTTGTAACAGTTCTTCCAACCTTATTCTATATTTCTGAAGCTTATGCTCTAATCTCAATCTCTTGTTTTAGGAAGTAGGCTCACTTCTTATTTCACTGTATCCCTCCCTCATAAAAATATTAAATTTATCTCACTTTTAACGCTATTTTCCTAAAATATCTCTAATTGTCTTCTTTCTCACTCTCTCTCTTTTTTTCTCCCTCTCTCTCTCTGATAAACAGACTTTCCAAGGCTCATCCCTCCCTTGAATTTTTTTCCTTCTCTTTCATGGCTCTTTATTAATCATGGATTCTCATCATTTATACAACATATACATGTGCTGTGTGCATATGTATATATAAAATGTCGTCATTTCTCCACCACCCATTGAGTTCATAAGCCTGTGTTGTCTAATGTTTCTAACTTTTACCTCCAAATCCTACTAAAATAAAATTTTGCATGAAAGTTCCCAGTAACCACCCAGATGTCATTACCTTTTCTCAGACTTCACCCTTCTGCAATTTGTAGTGGTTCTTGTTAGTGATGGCAATCTCTCCTTTATGAAAATATTTGCCTTTGTTTCTGTGACTCTATGCTCACCTATCATCACAAGATTTTATTCCCCTTTGTTGGATCTCATTACCCCAAAATTTATTTGATTTCTCCTTTCTCCCCTATAGGTAACCAGTAAGTCCTGATGATTTGACTTCCAGAATGTCATTTATATATGCCACCCACATCCCAAATACATTGCTTAGGCTCTCATTATCTCTCATATAGACTGATATTTGTATACAAGTAGACTTGTAATTTATTCTCTTTCACTCTTGTTTTTTATTTTAATGCATTCTAGATTACAAATCAAATCATTCTTTCTAAAATATAGCTTCAATATGCCATTTCCACTGATCAAAAAAGAAAACAAAAGCTATTCATGAGCAATTTCCCCTTGTCACTGACGAAAAAGTACTCTTCATCCTGGTGCATAAAGCTTCAAGCAAATGTGCCTTATTTACCCTCGTCCTATTATGTGTGCTCTTTGCTTCCAATTACACTACTCCCAGGTCTATGGACACACTGCCTCATATGCCATCCTCATCAATCTCAGACTGTACAGTCCAACTAAAGAAGTGTCAGCAAATCTATTTTATCACAGAACTACAAAACCTGCAGGGCAGAAATTAACTTCCCCTTTATTATTCTGGACCCTTACTTCGTAGCAGTACTTGTAATACTTATTGAGTTATTGTATAGGTATCTATCTTCCTAACTAAACTGTAAAGTTTTGAAGGCTGAAACTAATATTTACTCATCTTTGTGATTCAATTACTTTCCAGCTCAATAACTGTCACAAAGAAGGCATTTATTATTTTTTTTTTAAATGAACTTAGTTAAAGCCATTGGGTATAGTATTTCAGCTTACTTCTAGTCTCTAGTGCTTATAATTGGAAAGCTAAGAATGAGAACTGATACCTTCAGCTGGTATATACCTAAGAAGATATTTCTAGAAGATTTGATGAGGATTCTGCCAACAGATTCTTTTTAAAATAATAATAATTATTTTACCTAAGGTTTATAACATCCTTACTTTTCTTAGTACTTTAGGCATAGTCATTCATTTAATCTTAACAACAACCTAATGAAAGTAGCATGATTACCTATCACAAATTAGGAAACTGAGGTACACAGAAATAAAAAGACTTATACATGGTCACAGCGTTAATAAGTAAAGAATTCAGGATCCAAACCAATTTTAATATTAATGCACTTACCTAAACCTATATGACTTCTCTCCTTATTAACTTAGAATGAGTAACACTTGTCAATTGCAAAATAGATCTACCCGCAGAACTATTTTCTTTCCATTGAAATGTTGATATTAGATTGATTATTTGCTGAAAATATTTGACCAGAACATTTGGGTCAATGTCTCCAGTGGAATAACACCCTCTCTTAGTTGTATCCTTTTTGCTTAATCAAATCATAAATTAAAGCTACATGAATTAACATACATTTTAAGAGCACTAATTATATAAGAAACGCAGACCGCTTATATTTCAGTGATTTGATACTAGTTGTTTAATGTCTTGACTATGATCACTTTTCCTATTGATATTTATATCTTTCACATAAAGATTAATTTGCACTCATATTGTTTGCTTTAAATATTCTTATAATATTGGTGTTGAGAACTACTCAACACCAATACTAAATTATTGTGTATTCTGTGGCTCATAACCTATCCTCCAGTAGTTTAATATTCTTTTCCCTTGGCCCATTTACAAACTGACAAGAATAATAAAATCAGTATGAATTTAAAACCAGTAATAGCATAAATTTTACTCAATGATATTTTTAAGTATAAAAGAAGAAATGGATAATTACTATACTATATGGATTCAACCCTTTAAAAACATACATAACCACAATGATATTATATTGTATATTTCAGATCTTATGTGACTTCAAGAAGATGGACTAAAGGCTAATTACAATAATTTTTTGTGTGGAATTGGGTCCATTTTGAGGCATCTAACTCTACTTTAATGGCTAGTCATAGAAGCCCTGTTGTACACAGTTTTAGCCTCATCCTCACATTTCTGGTGGTAGAGACTGGCGTTTAAAATACTATATTCTGGTTCTTCACGTCCCTGATGTTCTCTTTTGTTATGCTGAGCTAACCTGGATGATTTGAGAAATGTTTCCAGGTTTTAAGTCTTCACCTAGGAAACTTAAATAATTGGCATAAATTACAGGTAGGCTTCACTTTGCACATGTCCAGGATAACGGAGATCAATGTAAGCACATGTGCTTAGTGGTTTAAACGGTGGTTCCCAAAAAGTATGTCCAAGTCCTTATCCCTGAGACCTGTGATGGTTAGCAAAAAGGGGCTCTGCCATTGTAAATTAAAGATCTTGAGATGAGATCACCCTGAAATATCCAAGTGGGCCCTCAGTCCTCTGAAAAATGTCCGAATAAGAGAAAAAGAGTTAAACTGAGACAGAATAGAAGACAGGGAAAAGAGGAGGGAGCATTGGATCATGGAGGCAGGGATTGGGGTGATGTGCCTGGAAGTCAAGGAATGCCGGCAGCGCAGCTGGAAGAGGGCAAAGAACAGATTCTCCCCTAGAGCCAGAGGGAGCACAGCCCTACTGACAGCTTGATTTTGGACTTTTGGCCTCCAGAACTATGAAAGAATAAATTCCTATTATTTAAGCCACCAGGTTTGCAGACACAGGAAACTAATGCAACGAGTGCCATCTACATGCAAAATTGGGGACTGCCTGTTCAACTCTTGAAATCTGGACCTTTGTATCACGTTCATAGACTCTTTCATGTAATACCATTTGTAGTGCTTGTCTGAATCATCTCAGGCTGTGTAAAAGAAATTCCATAATTCACTAAAAAAAAATTGTTTTGAGGCAAGCAAGTACTTTACATTTTGCTTCTCTGTTTGTTTAGATGGAAGAGAGGAAGAGAACTAGTCATGACATCTGAGCATTAAATCCCTCACTGCCAGCTTATTGCCTCTAGGCGAACTATACCCAATTACTTTAAGTCTTTCTAATTGGCAATATTTTCCAAATATTTACTCATTGTTCTGCTTTTCTTTTGCCAATTGATTGGGTCTTTTGAGAGAGCATTTTCAAATCCATAAAATCCATATTCATAGAAAGATAACTATTTCAGAATCCATTCTAATTGCTATTTTTGGTATGTCCTCAGCTAATCTTAGCTTTGGTATACTGTATAAATATACTATATATTATCTAAAATATATTATTTACTGTTTATGTAGATTGACTACATATATTTCTTAGTTTTCTCATTGCTCACTAAAATTTAGCTATGGAAAAGAAAATCCACAAAGATACAAATGGGAGAGAGACCTGTTGATAAGAGACTTTATAAACTTTTGTGGAAATAAATGCACATATATAGAGAGAAGGAAGGTATAGAATAGAGTATTCTTACACTGACACAATGAGAAGAAAGTTGATTAGACTCACTGAATCACAGAGATGTTCCAATCTCAAAAGATGCTGCTTAAAAATGAGAGTAGGTTGGGAAGCTGAGAGAAAAAGGTGAAGGCATTAAGAAGTACAAATTGGTAGTTACAAGATAGTGATGGAGACATAAAGTAAAGCATGGGGAATATAGTCAATAATATAGTAATAACTATGTATAGTGCCAGGTGGGTACTAATCGAGGGATCACTTCGTAAATTATATGAATGTCTAACAATTATGTTATATACCTGAAACTAATATAAAATATAACTGAATGTCAACTGTAATTGAAAAATAAAAAAGAGAGAGAGCAGGGACAAGTTAAATGACTTAACATGTGGATCGGTTGGAAGTCAATATTTAGAGGGATCAATGTATTCTCTCCCTTAATCCTATTCAGAGAGTGACAGGACTCAAATGCTTATAGCCCCACTCTGATAATAAAGAAGGAGGCTCTCAAATCAGAGATACCAAGTAGAGACTGAAGGCAGAATTTGATATGTGGAGGTGAAAATAAAGAGTACAGTGAACGTCTCTATATCAAATAGTTGACTTCTAAGATCCCCACCCTCAACACTTAGATAAAATACTAGCAGCCTGGCAGCTATTCTTTCCAGAGTTTCTGGGAAAATTGATACCGGAAATTTCCCCAGTGAGAAAGCAAACTCTTCACAAACTTATTTGATATAGACCTTCCTTCCTTTCCAAGAACTATTAATCATTTTCAACTATCTCATTATTAAATATAATGGGTGAATCAATGCTTACCAGACATTTGAGTAAACTCTTTAACATGAGCAATGGATATTACAAAATAAACAAAAAAATGCAAACATGGAAGACATATTGTTCTGTCACAGAACAAAAGAAAACTTCCATTCTCTCTACCCTACAATAGTTTAAGAAAATCCAATTCTCATACACCTTTGAAGTATATGAAATAATTTCATACATAGAAAATAAAACAATCCTATTTAAAATAACAAGAAAGAACTCTTGAAATTTCAAAAACAATGGATGAAATTAAAAAAAACAACAACTGAAAGATTAGATGAAAGTCAAAGAAATCTAGAAAATAGAATAGGAAGCAACTAAGAAAAGAAATAAATATAAAAAACAAAAACAAAAATCCTGAGACTATAAGACTCAATGAGATTCAATATCAGAAGGATAGAACAGAGAAAATGAAATAAAGGTAATTAGCAAATATAATCGAAAATTTCTCAGAACTGAAGCATCTCAGTATGTCATCTGAATGAGCAAACCCATTGAGAGTTCAGTGAAATGAATGAAATACACTCACCATTAAGCACGTCCTGTAAAACTTCAAGGCAAAAATTCTAGGGGAGAAGGCTGCATAAAAGAAATACAAGTACATATCATCATTTTGTTCATGATAGTTTAAAGGCTGATTAATAATTTCAATAAAATGAATGATATACTCGTAACAATATTGAAAGGATAGGGAGAGATATGGAGTTGAATGTTAGCCACATAATCATCTATAATAATGTAAAGTTAATAGATAATGCCTCACCTTCATAAATCAATAAATATGATAAGTATACTTTATAGAAATATGGAAAAAAGTACCAGAAAAATATGCAAAAAAAGTAGAAATGGATTTCCTGCATAGCTGAATGGCTACTTTGTACAATTAGTACAAATAACTTTGTAAAACAGTACAGAACATTGCTATCTTTGCATTATAAGTATTTCTTTGTATTTGATTTATCTAATATGTATATTATTTTAATTAAAATTTAATTTAAATAACATGACGAGAGAGAGGACTAAGGAACAAAAGCATGAGAAAATGGGTTATATGAAGAAAACATAAGCATTCGAGATTATTACTGCTTTCTGAATAACCATAGAATTTTAGATTTCTTATTCCAACATTGCTTACCCCAATTTCTCATTTACTCAGACACAGAACTTGAATATGAAATAGATAGTCATGAATTCAGTAGCAAATGTCAGAAAACCAGTCAAGTGTCTTCAATAATGACTTCTTTTTCTCATATAACAATGATTCTAGAAGGAGGTAATTCTCTTAGGAAACCAAGCTTTTTCTCTCTCTTCATTCCACCCTCTTCAGCATATTAACTTGTTGCCTTGTGATTGAAAGATGGCCATTTATCCCCAGGTACCACATCTATGTTTCAAACAGGGAGAAGAAAGGAAGGGAAGAGGTATAAGCAGACTTCTACATATATTTCATCAATCAGAACTGTGTTATATGACCAATCCTACTTGCATGAAAAGTTAGAAAATTGAATTTTTAGCTTTCAGAGCCTCTAACAAAAAATCCGGTACAAGGTAAGGGGGTTGGAAATGAAGGGTGGATCAGCTATTTGTCTGTTACAGATTTCATGGTTTTAAGATCTTAAGGTGAAGATGATAATAAATAATCTTTAAAAGTTACTATATTGTACTATTGAGGTTAGCTAACTGCTATGATGGTTTCCCACTGAAATTTAAAATTAGATCTGTTAAAAAAAAAGGGGAAAAATTTTAATTAAAATTTACATTGGTAGCATACCAGATAATTTGGTAACTAATTATAGATAGATAGATGATAGATAGACAGATAGATAGATAGATAGTTATCTTATTTAATCTCTACAATGAACTTACAAAGTCTTATTTCTTCATTTTAGAGATGAAAAACAGAGTCCAATACATAAATAATATATCTGAAGTCACAGAGTAAGTGATACAGTCAGTAATGGGAAACAAGACTATCTTCCTGCACTATCTGAGCTTTTACAGCTATCGTAGCAAATAGCTCATATTCCAAGAATTACAGGGACGATTTTTATGAGATGTTATAGAAAAAAAAGTTTTGCTGCATAAAAACAAACACACAAACAAAAAAAAACTATTCCCCGTGTCTAGATGTTATTGTTCTCTCTATTCCAAAATATATTTTGGCTTTTATGAAGACACTCTTTTAGAAATTCAAAATGGAATGAATGAAGACACTATCTTAGAAATTCACAATGGAAGAGAGGATGGTCTTTTGATAATGGTTATATTGTAGTTATTTTTCCATCTTTTTTTCTTACACTGTGAGCACCTGAAAGTAAACCCTAGTGAATTTGTCAATATATTTCTTGGAACACTTGAAACTGTTGTGATTATCTATCCCTGAATTAAATATTTCTGTTTGCAATATAAAACATTTTAATTACAATACAAATTATATGGTACAACCATGTAGCAGTAAACAAAGAACTAATTTGTGTTCTTTCTGTACTTATCATTTGTTGACTAATTAGCTTCTCTGTAAGACAGCAAGTGACTCTTATTAATACAAACCTCCTGAGGACATAAAGGTTAATTTTGAAGTGATTAGAAATGTCCTAGTAACATAATAATAGTTACATTTGTGATGCAGAAGTCTTTTAAAGCACCAATGAGTAACCTTTGTAAATTAGTACAGACAGTTGGCATCATTTAGGATGTCACTGCATTATTCCTTTCAGTCAACTGAGTTTTGGTGTGAAGCAGGATCAAATACTAAAACCATCATTATTCTAAAACCATGACCTTATATGCATGTGTGTGTGTGTGTATGTGTGTGTCACACACACATACACACACACATTTTGTCTGTGCATGCTATAAATTCATACTGTTATCCTGAACCTGAGCTGTGACTGGACATATTTTGGAATGATTCATTATGTCATAGCAAAGAAGTTTATATGAAGGACACAGATAACTCTTGGGAGAGAATTTAACCTATGGAATGAGAGGGTCATACAGCCTCTTGCACAAAACATTAAAGAAAGAACGATTCAGAGAACAAATAGGTATCTACTATTCAGCTATGATTCTGATCACAGCTTACATGCATTTACAAATAGATCTTAGGAAGTAAAGGGTCTATGAGTCAAGGTTAAAACTGGAGTGCTATTTTTTTCCACACTAAAATTTCTGAAAGACCCTGCAATTTTAAAGCATCACTGATTGGATTTCACTTTATCTTTTCAGTTCTTACTTAACTTGTGGTAATTGTTAAAGGTGTCACATGGAATATTTTTCTAATAGGTGAAGTACTGAAATTTGGTACTGATTTAAGTCTTAACTATTTCAAACTCTTTTCACAGTCATCTTATTTTACATATCAATACACTCTCTTGAGTGAGAGGAATAAGTCAACAACACTCATTAGACATTTGGCTAATCTGCACCCTTATCTTGTCACAGCCCATATAGATGTATCATTAATAGTGACAATGATTACATAATATTGCTTGGCTTTCCACTGTGATTCTAGGGTTACTTCTCTTTCTTTCTAAGTTTTATCAGCAGGTCAATTATAAATAAGAGACAACAAAGATTGTTTATAAACACATGATTTAATTCTCTCTTGGGATGTCCAACTGGTATCTCAAACCTAATAAATCCAAACTGAGTTTCTGATAATCCCCATCAAACCTGCTTATGCAACCTTCCTCATCTTAGTTGTTGTCAACTCTATCCTTCTAGATGTTCAGGTCAAAAACCCGAGACAAGTTGGATTCTCTGTTTATTTCAATCCCATTTCTAATATGTCCCATAATGCTCTCAGGTCTAAATTAAAAATGTACCCCAAAATTCAACTACAACTGCACTCCTTGATCAAGCTTCTATCACCCTTACTTAGATTATGGCAATAACCGCCTACTGAGGCTCCTGGTTTTTATCTGCCCTCTTTCAGTCTACACTCAATCCAACATCTTGAGTGACCTTTTAAAATAGACATTTGATTATATTTCTCTGCTCGAAATCCTGTTTTTCAAATTCATTTAGGAATAAAAGCCAAGGCCCTTTACTTTGACCTACAAGGCACTACACAATCTTGCCCCTCATTGCTTCTTTGAACCCTTCCACTTCTCCATCTCTCCCTTGTCTGCTCCCAACACACTAATCCCCTTGCTGTTTCAAAAACCACCTAGCCATGCTACTGTCTGAAGCTACTTTTTTCAAGTGACCACCCTATTTAAAACTGTATTCTTCCTCTCTTTCAACCCAATAATTCACATTCACCTTCTCAGCTTTAATTATTTCCCGCTTAGCATTTATTCCAAACAGATTATATATTTTATTTGTATTTTCTTTTGTCTCCTCCCATAAAAAACAACATCTATGAGGATAGGGTCTTTTGTTTGTGTTCTTTCACTTTAAATGATGCTTGGCACAGAGTAAATGTTCAATAAATACTTTTTGAGTGAAAAATAGTGTCTGCCTAATACATAGGTAAGAATGATGTTAAATTGACTTATTTAAATAAATAAACAGTAGGTATATTGGGTAAATCAAAGCCATTAAATGCATGATACAGGTGAAAGCAGCAATAATACTGCTTGCTATCACTTAAAAATCAATCAAATCGATATACTGTAATTTTAGATAATAGTGTGTTTTTAATGTTTATCCTTCTATTGTCCATACTGACCAACTTTATTGGTATTATATGTGGAGACTTGAAAATATTAAACCTTATTAAAATAAAATTTAATACTATATGAGATTAGTCACACTTATTGTTATTCACAGAATACCAATTTTTGACCTACATAAATCTTCAATTTAATTATTTTCAAGCTTGTAAAATTAATTTTGTAAGTAAAGGCCAAATGGGTAGTTTTTTTTTGCTTACTTTCCCATGAAAATATCTCCTTTGATCAAAACATGGATATGTTCATGAGAGTATGTCATGTATTTGAATACAATATGCTATTCGTGTTTCATGGAAAAATACTCCACACAGTATTCTCCCCCACCCCCACAATTTGAACACAGAAAATTATGCCACTGTCATCTCAAGCACTGAGGATAAATGGGCAGTATTCTTCTCCGAAAAGTCCAGGCATCTTGACCTCTCGGACCTCTAACCTTTGTCTGCTCAACTCAGCAAAATCATTGAATTCTGTGTAAATCCCCCTCCCAGTTTCCAGACAATTAACTGATATAATTGTAGCCTTTACTTAGGTTGTTTCCTTTCTCTTAGGGATCCCAGTGTGGCACTACTGTTCAAAGTCCGAAAACTGTTGTTCTTTATGGTGTTTCTTATTGTTTGTGGTCAGACAGGTTAAATCCCTATTATTCCTTCTTCTTGTGGGTGGCAGTGAATCATTAAGTTATTACAATACAAGTGACTATCATCTGCATATAGACACAGTAGATCTGTGACTCGTAAACGTTAGATTTATGAGAAGCTCAGGGGCCGACAGATTCATTTTAGTGCTGGAAAAATCCAGGCATTTGATTTGAGTATTGAAGAAAGAAAATCTAGCTGTAGATAAATAACTGGTTTGAGCAGGACAAGAGGGGATGGAGTGTGAATAAAAAAGACATATAGGCAGCAAAAAAGGATGAGAACGGTTTGGGTCAGCAAGTTGGCAATCATGCTAGGGAGAAAGAGATGGGTCCTAGAGACATTTATTAATAGAAGGCAAAATTGGTCGGACTTGGTGATCAATTGGATGTTATACTAAGGGGAACTAGAATGACTCTTCATCACAAAACACAAGTATTTTGGTGATTTCAATGTAAAGTACCAGATTTGGAAAAATTCACGATTTGAGTATCAGACCTATTGGTCTTAAGGTATGAGACATCTAAAAGAAATGTTTACAGATATAATGTATTATATATGAAACTGAAACTCAAACGATTAGTATGACTTGGAGGTATATATTTTTGAATTGAACAAAAAATACTGATAAAACAGGCAGATGAGAAAAATAGTAATATTCATTCCAATAGTCTCATTTAAGAGGTGATGAAATGGTCCTTTTAGAAGGATGGCCAAAGGATTTATCTCATTTCACCTGGGGAAATATTTGTTTCAGACACACACTAGTGTCAGTGCTAACAGCATTATATTCTGTTATACGTGGCTTGCAGTGGCTTTTGATAAAGCCAACGTAGAGGAGAACCCAGAAGCTTCAGTCTTAACCCACAGTCAACCTATTTTGGGCACTCCTCAGATGGTGAAAGCAAAACCAGTCTTTTTTCCTCAAGCCACACACACACACACACACACACACACACAAGAAAAAATGAAAAAAGAAAAGAATTAACTGACTTATTGTATTAAAAAAAAAACAATTGAAAATGAAATATGTAAAAATGCTTAGCTTTGAACACTTCACTAGAACTTTGTATAATATGTATTCCACGAGTGTCAATATTATTCATTGCATTGTAGGTAGCCTACACATACTGTTTCAGTGTTTTTATTTGTCATTCCACTGTTAAATATCTATTTAGTTCTACCCTTTGCCCAGAATGTGAAAGATAGATAGAATATGATGAACTTCCCAAAACTGATGGAAATTGTGTCAGTTGATAGGGAAATTGTTTCATATGTGGGGAAGCTAAGGATGGAAACCATTTTTAAAAATAATCTTTGGAGGTAGGATGAGAGGAGAATTTTATGAAGATATATCATGTGACCATTTCACCAAAACAACAACAACAAAAACAACAACAACACTAGCAATAACAACACAGAGTCACTTATATGACACTTTAAAAATAATATTTGTAAAGAGATGACAACCTCATGATGATTTGAATGGGAAAAACCTAGGTGTGAAATAATATGCCTGAACCTAATATGCCAATGAGTGCTAAAACATTCATATTTCCTTATAATGAATTATGTGAATTAAGGAAAGCTCTGAGTCAAGGAAACAAGTTGAATCGTTACATCACTGAACTCTTCTACACCCGTCTACATATACAATGACTTTGTTATATATATATATATATATATATATATATATATATATATATATATATATATATATATGTAAATATGTGTGTATATATATTTAATGCAGTCATTCTTTTCAAATCAACTCTACATGCTTTTGCTAAACATAGTCTCGCAATCCAATCTAGGTACTTTGTAATCACAAAATCAACAGTACAACAAAAGGAATGTTTTCCTATGACAATATTTAACACTTTATGCTTAACTTTCTCCTTCTCAATTTCAAATGTTTTGTAATAATACTTTATATAATGCTTTACAATTTAAAAAAGTACTTATGTGTGTATTGTCTATTTTTTCTTGAAGACTTTATTTTTATTCCAAAATACATTTTCTATAATAATTCTATGAATTCAAACCAATTTTATACCAATTTCTAATGGACATTAAATAGGTCTTAAAAATTTGATTAAAAGGTGTCTCTAGACACAAGGATGTTGAAAACACTAAACAGTGAGGAGAGCTTTGCTCTGCCACAAAATCAAATGTTATTTAAGGTTAATTTCTCTGTTAAATCTCTCTTTAATTCTATGTCATTCAGTCTTTTCACACATAATTTTAGAAATATTTGAAAATGGTGTGAGAATAGAAAAAAAGAGATCAGTGGTATGGAAGAGAAGGTCAAGATGTTACGTATATATGGGGAGTTACAGTATGAAAATGTGAGCATTTAAAAATCTCCAGGAAAATAATGGACTATTCTATAGATTAATGACGTTGGGATAATTGGCTATCTATTTGAAAGAAAATGCAATTCTGCCTTAAAACAAATGACATAAATTAGAAGTTGACTGGAAATCTAAATGTAATACCATAAAAAGAAAAAAAAACAAAAACAAAACAAGATCCCTGCTAGTAAATACCACAGAACTGATAAATGTGTTTTCCTCTGAGGAAGGGAACTGCAGGGCTGTGGGTCTGGGTGTCATGGAACTTAATTGTTACTTTATAGTTTTTTGCATGGTTTAAATTATTTACCATTATTTGTAGTGTTAAAACAACAAAATAAACACATACTCTCTGCAATGCTGCTTTGGCGAATTCATCCTATAGAAATAAAACATAAATAATATAAACCCACACAGGTACTAGGTAGAAGAAAATTTATAACTGTGAAAATGAAAAGGACTTCCTAATGCTGTTAATCTCAGATAAAATAATTGGTACATGTGACTTAAAAAAAATTAGACAGTTTTTCCCTTGAAAAACATCATAAGCAAAGTTAAATGTAGAACAACTACTTGGGAGAAGGCCTTTGAAATTTATGTAGAGCTCCTTTGCCTTACTATTTACTGGCGTACATTGAAGATCTGGGGAATTGCTCAATACCCATGCTTTGCAAAAACCAGGATCAGGCATTTTTTCTAAGGTGTTGATAATAGTGGTACTTGTTCCTAACTGCTTCTGGGCTCCACGTTTCTTCACTCAAATTTCAGATTCCCATAAGAGAGAATGTAATGGACTCAGTTTAAAGTTGTGTCTCCTTCTATCAGTGTTGCCAACGAAAACTTTTTGTGATGAAACAATGTGGTAATCACTAGCCACACATGACTACTGAGGATGTGAAATATGTCAAGTATAACCAAGGAGCAGAATGTCAAATTTTATGTAATTTCATTATTTTCAATTTAAATAGCTACATGTGACCCATGGTTACCATAGTGAAAAGTGCAACTGTACAGGCAGGGGAGTAGTGGTGCAGAAATTTGGAGGCTAGGGAAGACCAGTCAGGAAATGATGAAAAAGGAAAATTATTATGAGTTTAGTGTATTATATATAGATTTATTTGTACCAAAATGGAGAGATAAAAATAATAATAACCACTTACTGACTGATACTATCTGCCAAGTACTCAAACAAATGTTTTATGTGGATTAATTTAGTTAATCCTTAAAACACCTAGAAGGTAGGAAGTGTTATAATAATCTTAATTACAAAACTGAGCCTTTGAGAACCTAGTGACTTACTCAAGGTAACACAGCTACTAAGAGATGAAGTCATATTTCAATCCAGGCAATCTAACTGTAGAATATATAGCCCTGTATCTCCCTGCTCTAATCTGCAATGGATGGTCAGTAGGCCTGCTGCAAAGCTTTCATCTTTGGACACCACTTTTCTACTCTGTTGTGTATTTCTCAGATCATATTAGCTATCTATTTATATTTAAAAACAAGACACAAAGGAGCTGATTGGAACATCAATCCCTTCTTTTTTTGGATTATCCAGTCCTGGGTCTTTATTATTATTATTTTTTCTTTCTTTACTTTTTCATTTTAAGGAACATGTCTTTAAAAAACATTCCGACAAAGTTTGAAAATATCACATTAATAAAAAATTGACAAGTGTGAGCATGGAATATTAAATTTATATTACCATGCTGATATTACAATGCTCTGGAAACTTCCCAGAACTAAGAAAAGTATATTAAAAAAATAATGAATAAAAATAAATAAATCCTTTGTAATAGTGTCAAGATACTGTATCTGGTTAAGCACAGTAATGGATAAATTATTTTATTATTCTTGTTATCATCCTACTTTGTAAAAGCTGTAAACTTTAAAAAGATTTAAAATATACGTACTTTTAAAAGAAAGAAAACAAGAAAAAATAAAAATTAATAAGCTTAACATGTAATTCGAGGATTTTGAAGAAAAACAGCAAAAACTCGTAAGAAAAGAGAAGAGCAGAAATAAAAACAACAAAAATTAATGACAGAAATTAGAGTACATGGCATCACTAATAAAATAAAATTATCTTTTTAGTGGTTAATAATATAGACAAAATCCTGGGAACACTGATCAAGAGAAATAAGGAAAGGTGTAATTTAACATAATCACACTGATAAATGAAGCAAAATTTCGCATAGAATAAATTTAAAAATATGTAAGAGATTTTTTACATAACAATTTACATGAACAATTTCAGGCCAATACATTTGAAATCTTAGATAGGGATTTTGAATAGAAAACGGATATGGTGGCTGACTCCTTTGCTATAGCAATTTCTGAATAAGTTGGCTTTTCTTGTTCTCATTTGGGTTGTCTTCATTTATTTCCACAGAAATCAAACTTTAATTTTCAGTAGTTTCTATCTAATTATGTATTCATTTTTTAAACCCAGAGGTTATTTTATAATATGATATTTGGTTTTCACACATAGTGATTATTTTTGTTACTCATTAAAAATGAATATATAATTTAATTTTCTAATATTGAAATTTTGCATTTTTTGAGGGTTTCCTTTATGTGGCTTAGAATATGATCTCTTTTTTGTAAATGGTCTCTGTGTGCTTGAAAAGAATGTATATTCTTTGATTGTTGGGTGTAGAGTTCTATAAATATCTAAGGGCTTGAACTTAATATTTGTATTGTTTATATTAGAGATTGGCAAACTTTTTTCTGTAAAGAGCCAGACACTAAATCTTTTTGGTTTTGTGGGCCAAATGGCTGTCACACCTATTCATCTGTTATCGTAGTGCTAAAGCGCACCTAGACAACGTGTAGATGAATGAGTGCCTTTGTCCCAATAAAACTTTATTTAAAAAAAATATGTGGGAGGCAGGGTTTGGTTTATAGTATACAGTATGACAAAATGTGGTCTAGATTTATTAAAATCTCTCCACCATACTAACTTTTGCTTGACATGTTTTGAGGCTGATTTTTTTTATATGCTTATTTGACTACGGTGGTTACATCTTTCTGCTCTACTATTATATATAAAAGCAGATGATGTCTGTCTTTGTCTCTTATGAGGCTTTTTGCCTTTTTTCAGATATTAAGATTTGTTCTGGTGTCATTTTAGTTCATTTTTGCCAATTAGTTTTCTGTTTTTTTTCCATCCTGTTATTTTTCAATCCTACTATTGTCCTTTATATGTGTGTCTCTTGAATGCAACATATGGTTCAATATTATTTTATTTTAATTTTATCTGGGAGCCTCTAGATTGCAATGGGCAATCTAGGTAGATAGTAATTACTCTTATACTAGAATTTATTTCTGTCATACTTTTGCAAATTTTCTACTTACTGCATTTTTTTGTTATGAGACCAATCTTCTGAAACCATGAATACATTGAAAATAATTTTATTATGCCCTAACTTTCAAATAATAATTTGGCTGAACATAAAAGTTATAGATATAAAGTTCTTTAAAAATTGTACTTTATGATCATCTTGTATCCAAAACTGCTATTGAGAAACATAATGTCAAACATTATGATTACTTATCCTTTCTAACATGTCTTTTTAACTTTATTGGAATTAATCTCTGCCTCATTTTTCATGTTTTGTTCTCTATCTGGAAATAATTTTCCCACATCTCTTTGTCAGAGATGTAAAATTCCTCTCCATATGGACAAAATCTGCGTATATCAGACCATCTAACATGTCCATTTTTTCTCCCAGAAACATCTTTCCTGGTGAGTCCTGCATCCTTTTTTTCCTATGTGTACTGGTTGATCAATAAGCCTCAAAAAAAATTATCATTCTTGTGTTTTTCTTTACCCTTTTCCTGGTGTGATATATATATATATATATATATATATATATATATATATATATATATATATATATATTAGGCATCACACCTGTGTTGAATTTCTATATCCTAGATATTATATCATTTTTGCTTTCCTCACTCATTTTAAGCACATTCTCCCCATAATTTTTTTTCCTGAAAAAGAACATAAAATTAGTCTCTCTCTCTCTCTGTAAAGCCATGATTTTGTAGTGATATTTCTAATGCATATTTAACACCACAGAGTACATTCTAGCCTTTCCCATTTCCCCTTATTTGTAACTGTTTTTTACAATAGTGAGAAACCTAGCTCTACATTTTTTTGAACTACATTTTTTTATATTTGCTTAAACATTGAATATGCATAAAACAACTTCAAAAATGCTAACCCATATCTCTTTAACAAAAAAACCTACCAGCTAGAGCACAATATTTGTACATACTGGTAGTTCTTTTTTATGTTTAGCCTTAGAAAGTATAATCAAAATATTGTTTCCCAAGGTTATTTATATTGATTCTCCCCTGCACCATCAATGAGTTATATTATTTTTGAAAACTCTTATTCTTTCCATCTTTTTGGTTAAAACAAGCTTTTTAGAGCCTATGATATAGTTGCTAATTTGGGAAATACAGATCCCAACATCTATTTATAGTATATAATATTTTGAATTCTCAGTTCGCTTTATTTAGCACACTTTAAAGGAAACTAATATTAATTATTGTGTTATTTTTTGATAGAATAATTTTTTCATTATAAAATTTATACCAGATTTAATTCAAATCCATACTGATAATAGAGATAGTTATCTAACTACCCACCGTAAGTTGCAAACAAGTGGAGTCAAGATAGGCAGAAAGAGAGTTGGGAGGATTACCTGAAGATGTATTTGTACAAACTAAAGGGATGCACATATTAATTAGTGAGATAGCCATGCTAGAGCCACTGAGGGCGATGACTACATCCAAAGTGGCCTTATATACAAGCAAGTATCTGTTTGGTCCCCAGGAGATACGATCAAGGAACAGTAGGAAGCAAGAAAGATGTCACCTAGGGAAGAAAGAGAGTAGAAGCATTTTGTGTTGTGAGTGCTGTGTTGCATTTGAGTGATCTTGTTCCATATTAAATCTTGGCATAAGGAAGACAATATGGACTCGATAGCAACATTGCTTTAATAAACATAAACGGGAGGGAATTAGCCGATCTTCTAATAAGAGGAAGCCAGATGCCTGTTTTAATCACTAGAAGCTAAGCATGATTTCTCATCAGGAGGTTTCAAGAGTGTTTAAAGAGCTACAGCACAATCTGGTTAGTACTCGTAACTTAGAAAAAATGATTTATTAAAAGATTGTGCAGTCGAAAAGGTTAAGTTCAGGGTGAATTTTGCTCCAGAAGGCAAATTTGGCCATGGGGGAAACTCTCATATGGTCAGGGAGAGAGCAAGTCTCACGGTTTATTTGGCTCAGGTACTTCTTGCACTTTATATCTTAAAGAGTCAAATCTCTGAACACCTGCTGTATATTTAATGCGACCCATCTGACTACAGAATGTCCTTAAAGTAAGGTTTAAAAAAATGAATATTCCGCTTTGAAGATGAATTTTTTGCTTCAGACATTAAGTTTTCTCCCTCTCTCTTTAAGGCTTCTAATTATCCTCTTGAGGATCTATGCTTTGAATTTTGGGAAATGTCTTAATTGTATGAATTTTGATTTTTATATACTAGTTATTAACCATAAATTACTATAGTAAATATTGCAATTAAGAATATTACAACTTGTAAAATATGATTAATAAGTGGATATTTTGATATGTTGCAGTGACTTTAGGCACATAAAACAAATTTACGTATGTAAAAATTATACAACTTCCTTCTATTTTTAAACGTTCTATAGAAATGTTGGAACTTAGATGATTTCCTCAGGTATTTATGAAAGTATTTTCATAATAGTGGATAGGTGTAGGGTGGAGTGATATGAAATATGTTTTTGCAATTTAAGGAAATTAATAAGTGTAATGCTTTGTATTGTATATCTTTCATTGTTACCAAGGCTTGGGTACTGCATAGGTCTCCTCTACATCATTAATTATTCAGAGACTTTTTTGGTGGATGACTATTTTCAATCAATAAAAGGAATTCTTATTTAGCCTTTGGGAAGTTTCCAATAAATAAACATATTTCTCCTGAAAACTAAGTTTTTATGGACAAAAAAGAAATCTAATTTTATTCAGAAGTTTCATCTTTTGATTCTTGCCAGAGTTAGTTATTTATTTATTTATTTATTTATTTATTTATTTATTTATTTATTTTAAATATTTTATTGGTGAAGGGGAACAGGACTTTATTGGGGAACAGTGTGTACTTCCAGGCCTTTTTTTCGTCCAAGTCAAGTTGTTGTCCTTTCAATCTTAGTTGTGGAGGGCGCAGCTCAGCTCCAGGTCCAGTTGCCGTTTCTAGTTGCCAGGGGCGTAGCCCACCATCCCTTGCGGGAGTCCAACAGGCAAACTTGTGGTAGAGAGGACGAACTCCAACCAACTGAGCCATCTGGGAACTCAGCGGCAGCTCAGCTCAAGGTGCCATGTTCAATTTTCAGTTGTGGGGGGCGCTGCCCACCATCCATTGCAGGACTCGAGGAATCAAACTGGCAACCTTGTGGTTGAGAGCCCACTGGCCCATGTGGGAATCAAACCGGCAGCCTTCGGAGTTAGGAGCATGGAGCTCTAACCACCTGAGCCACCAGGCCAGCCCGCCAGAGTTATTAATTAGCTAAATTAACTACTTATCGTTTCATTTTTGTCTTATTTTTCCTGCCCACACTCTGGGAAAGTTCACAGTAACTAAAAAAATGAGTGATAGAAATAAAAAAGGTGTTACTGGATACATGATTCAAACTGGTAATAGTGGATTCTAGTTTTGTATGATATACTGAAATGGAGTAACTAATGGGTTATGTGAAATCAAACTTTTAATATATGGAGTTATGTTTAGGAGATGCAATTTGGATGATAATGTATCTAACACTATTAATAAAGATCACTATTATAATGTGAATGAAATCATGTGATGTCTAAATGTCTAATGTCTACAGGAAATGTCTAAAAAGGTAAGAATTATAATTTGATGTTGAATTTTCTTTGGTTGAACAGAACTAAAATTATTATGATGATGCTATATGTTTGGGAGTTATTGAAAACATTTCAAATTATTATTTAAATAAAAATAATGTGTGAAATTCTAGTAAATAACTTCTATGAAATTTTACATATTTGTTCATCTTTTCTGTATTAATAACACTTCTTTATGGAGATAATCCTTTCTTACTTGGACCTCCATTTTTTACTCAAACAGCAGTTAGCATTTTTGGTCTTATATCTCTTATACCTGGATCTCTTTTCTCTGGTTAAGGTTCTCTTGCCTGCTCCTGAGCGCCACTGGGAATACCTTTTCTTATTCAGCTCACAGGGGTATTTGCGTGCCATCAATCCACTTTTTACTATATATAGTCATAGGATTTTGCTTCGTGTTTCAAGGGTAGAAATTCATAACAGTATTGTAAAAAATTCATTTGCAAATTTTGCTTATAAATTTGCTTTGGTTGAATAGAACAAAACTGTAATGATATATTTGAGAAGTAATTAAAATTAAATTAAAATACTTCCAATTTGTGTCCAAAGGCTCTGATTCAAAAAGGACAAGTCTACTAAAGGCAGGGAACACGTTATAAGAACTGAGTCATAAACCTGTACCTTCTAAAGGAATTGCATACCTAGAGCAGAGCACAATAGTTGCTATTTAACTATTATGAGTCATCAGTAAAAGTTAACTTATGCTTGATATATTCTATTTACTAAGGAAGAATTAGATATAGCAATATGTAAGATTTTTATCAGATAACGTGAAAATGAATATTTGGGAGAGAGAAACTTGGGCAGCTGAAAAAATTCCCTTCTCCAAAAAAAAGCACTTTGTCATGCCAGACAAAGTTGGTATTTTGATCAAATTCTTCCATGCATTCTAAGGTGAACTACAGAACTCATGCAATACAAGGCATATCATTTAATAAAGCCTTCCAGCCAAAGACAAACCTACTGATACATCACAGATGCTGTTGGGATTGAAATGTAATTGTCTATTTAGTACTTAGTACTCCTGTCTGCAGACATTAGCTATGATGAACTCACTGGTGATCAAGAATAAAAAGTGTGTTTTGATTAACACATTGGATAGTTTGTTTAGAAAATAGATCCTTGGTCAAACCACTCTAGCTTTACACATCTGATTTTATAAAAAGAAAATAAGATTCAAGACTAAAGCTTACTGAGGCATGTAGTTAAATATCAAGATATTTACAACTCTGTCTCTCTCTCTCTCTCTCTCTCTCTCTCTCTCTCTCTCTCTCTTTCCTTTTCATCTCTATCCTGGTACCAGCAATTCAGTGTAACTTAAGAATGAAAACAAAATTAAAATAGTCTTTCACTTATGTGTTTGGATTCTGCTGCAGTATCAGCAGGTTAGGACACATGAGGGCTATTTTTGGCTTTGGCTTGTGTCCTCCTAACATAAATTGCATGTAGAAGGGTCCTTGTTTTTGTTACTGTTAATGATAGTTTTAGAAAAATGGCAAAATGAAACAAGTCATTTAATGGACTATTTTGGATCATAGTTTTATTGTAATTGAAATACAAGGATAATAAATACATTATTAAAACATTTACTCTTAAGGTACAGAATTGTTGTTTTATTAGAGTTGCAGGCAAATTAACTCTCAATTATATATAATGACAAGGAATAGCTTAGTTAGACTAAGGTACCAATTCAAGTGCCTGGGTTTTATAGCATCTTTAACAACTACTGCCTCTTTGAAATATGATTTAGAAAATTGCAAAACTATTATATTCATTAAGAAAACTAAAAAGCAAGGCTCCTCCAATGGTGGAATATTATTGTCTGTTTAAACAGAGAGGGCTTGGTTATTTATAGCCAAAAATCCAGAAATTTTGATCTACTCTGGGTTCTCCCAGACCTTTTTAATACAAATTGCAATAAGCATGAATGAGTTTGACTTGAATACAAGCTAATTTCCCTTTCCTAAACTATCCTCTGGAAGAAATTCTAAATAAACAAAGGAAAGGCCAATAAATAAGTTCAAAAATAGTGAGAGAAAAGAAATCAAGGGGCCTAGATCACTTACAAAACATACAACCGGGCAACCCCTAGGTAATGGAATATTGAAATTTTTATGTTTCAAGCAGAGTGAAGGAGAAAACACATTTTAGTTAAGAGCAAACATTTACAATAAAATAAAAAAAAAACTTTTACAAAGAAAACTTTGAAGAAATATGAAAGCTTGGTCATTGTGTGAGAAAGTTTATTTGTCACAAAAAAGGTATATAGCAGAGAATACAAAATTATAAAAGAAAATTTATATTACAATATGAATTTTATATTATAACTATTAAATATTATAATATATTATAAATTATAATATGCATTTTATATATAATGTATTATATAAGTTATAATCTATAACAATTATAATAAATTATATATAAACACATATTTTTATGTTTTAAGTTTAAGAATATTTGAAATTGTACAACAAAAAACAACAACAGAAAATAGACTTGGATTTAGCTTCATGGGACCACAAATACTGGAGGTGACTTTGAGAAAATGCTAAGTTAAATTGTTGATGCAAAAGAATCAGTGACAACAGAATAGCTGTTTTTTAAAAAAATATGATTGTATAAGTCTCCTCCATAAGACAACTTTAACATAAATCTCTATGACTTAATAATGTATAAAAAGACTCTTTTTGATTTGGTCTAGATTATAAGTTTCACAAGTTCAAATATCTAATCTTTTTTCTTTTTTTTTCCAACATATTTGAGGAGCAGAGAAAAAAATTTACTTATACATTAAAGTCATCTGTGGAGATTCAACACAATATCTAGGCCTCCGTCTCTGCCCCATCAAAGAAACCAGAGACTCTGGGAGTGGGACTAAGGCTTGGGTATTTTCCTCCTTTGTACTGTAAGATAAAAACACAGATACTGAAAACCTCACCAAATCCATTTGACTTTACCTGAATTTGGTAACTTCCTTGCAATTGATATAAAATGTTCCAAGCTCACCTTGTGCATTTCTTGACCTAACCCTAAGAAGAAAATATTTTTCCAAGAAGGCCTGGTTTTCCTTTATTATTTACTAGTATTTCAACACCACAATCTGTGTACTAGAGATGCTCCAAGTTACCTAGTTGGTCATTGCTTCTAGATGTCTATGGTGGACAGAGCTAGAAGATAGATATAGACATACATATGAGATATATGTAATGTAGGATTAAATACCTCATAATCTCATACTGATTCTTCCAAATCAAATTTTTATTACATCATTTTTTACTTAACCTCTTCTATATTACATATGTATCTTCTTTCTTACAAATTAAGAATCATCATTCTCAAGGGCATAAGAGATGCAATTTAGAATACACCATAACTACTTATTCATCCAAATGGGTAAACACAACAGTCTCAGAATAGCAATATTGAATCTATTCTGTATATATATTAACCACTACACAACATGTGTTCTCTTTTTTAATCTTTTAATTGCAGTTCTATAAGTAACTATGTGTTTAACGCTAAACCCAAGTCTGTGCCAATGTCTGTCTAGTTATTCGGCTGCCTGAAGCTTTCTCTCTACTAGATTCCTCAGGAAGTGCTCTGGAAAATTATTCTGTGAGTTTTTACATGTTGATAACAGTTTATACCTTTTAGACTTGAAAATCAGTTTTCATGAACCTAAAATTCTTAAGTCACATTTCATTTCTTTTAGTATTTTGCATATTTTACTCCATTTTCTTCTGGTAAAAAGTACTGTTGTGGAAAAGTCTAGTGATAATCTTACATGCTGAAGTTAAAAACTTTAAATGCAGAGAGTTCAGCAAACAGTTAGAACTTTATTCTTTGTACAGGGCTAGTAATATAGGGACAGGACTTAGTACTTTAAATGCCTGCAGTGAATTGTGTGCTTTATGTGCGATATCCACATTTTCTAGGTGTCTACATTAAGTCAATTTGAAAAGAGGACGCCAATAAACATTCTACCCGAAAATTGTGCACCTGGAGTTCAAACACAGGTCTACTTAACACTAACATCAAAATCAGTCTATTAGGCTACACTGTCCTTTGACAAGACACGTGTAATGTTCTGTGTTGTCTGGGAGAATCCCAGTGACTGCCTGTCATGCTGTACTAATTATTAATAGAAACTCCTTTGCTCTAAAATGTTCTGTTTTGGAAGGTAAAGTATATATGTAGTCACACTGTTTCTTGATCATCTGTTGATGGATCCAACTTAAAGCTCTTCGATAAACGAATGAGAGTACACACGTTGAAATCATGAACTTGTATGTTTTCAGTGCCAACTCTTCACCTCAATTGTGTTGCATTTTAGTGTTTACTGCATACATTGCTACCAAAACATTTTATGAGTTTAAATCATTGAGAAAATAAAAGCAAAGAAAAACGAAACATTCTTTTGCTTACTTGAGATGTGTAAGCCTTTCTTTCTTATGTGGTCCATGCAATAGCCTTCTGACTTCCCTTCATTGGAAGAAACTACTTCCTTTAGTGTACAAAGCATGAGGTTTGGCTTGGTAAAATGGTGGTGAGGGTGGTGGGACCATTTTGCTGGAAGAATAACACTTTATCATTTGTGTCCTCCTTGCGGGCACAAAATTCTACTGATGTTATGGTGAAACACAGTATGGTTTGAGAGTCTGATGACATGAGGTCAATCAATTTAAGTTCCTAAGAAAGAGACTGTAGGTCTGTAAGTGTCCTCCAGGGAAGCAGATACTGCATTAAACCCAGAACCAAGAGACAAGGAAAGGAAATGCCACCTGAGCCTCCGCCCCCTGGAAGCTAACAGCAATTTCAGAAACTTACACTATGCTGTGGTTTTGTGTCATTGCCACACAGAGTAACAAGAAGAAAAGCCCTGAGGAGTTGTTTATAAGACTGATAGCATCAGAGTTTGTTTGCCAGGAGACATTTTGTCACAAATCAAATGGAGCCAAAACAGACACTGGATACCAGACTCCATTCTCTAGATGTAAGCGCTCTGCTGGGGATGGGCGGCTTGGATCTGGATTTCACGTGCACATGGGGATGTGTGAGGATGCCGTTGTGTTGATTTGGGGCAGTGTGTGCTGATCATTACATGTATTACCTTAGCATTTACAGAAGAAGGTAAAAGGTTTATATTGTATTAGGTTGGTGCAAAATAATTGTGGTTTTTAAAATTATTTTTAACCTTTTAAACTGCCATTGCTTTTGCACCAACCTAATATTATTATCTAATTATTTTTTAATGTTAAAGTGATACATACTCATTAAAATAAATTCAGAATAGGAACATTTTAAAATAAGAAATTGCCCCAAATCCATCTCTCCTTAGCATGCCAACCAATTTTATAAACATAACCACTCTTAATATTTTAAAGTGTATCCTTTCAAAGATTTTTCTAAGCATATTCAGTGTTAACATTAACTATTCAACTAAACTTTAAGAATATATTATTTTCAGCCTTTTAAAAAATATATTACATCAAGGACAACTTTCATGTCAGTATAGACACACCTAATTTGGTATTTTTTTAACAGCTGCACATTATTCTATTGTTTGGATATACTAGGATGTATGAAACCAAAACCTTTTCCTTTGGGATTTAGGTAATTTCTAGCTTTTTGCAATTGTAAGCAGTTTTGAACTTGTTTGTGTATGTCTTTATACACACAGATGAGAATGCATTGGCTCGATATTGCCAAATTGCTCTTTAATTTACATTCCCAGTCACAGTGTACGGACCACCTATCTATCAGCCTTTACAACTCTGTTAGTGTGTGCTAAAATGTGGTACCTGTTTTTGCTTAGTTTGCATTCTTCATTATGAGTAAGGTGAACCACCTTTTCTTGCATGTATTGTTCTTCGAGAAACATGGAATAATGGTTAGATGTTCAGGCTTTGGAGCTAGACTGAGTCTCAATTCCACTATAAAATAGCAGTGTGACTATGTCCCAGTAACTTCTCTGTACCTCACTTTTCTCCTGTAAAATGGATGATAGTGATATTATCTATCTCTTGCTGTTGTGAGAATGAAATGCTTTAACATATGTAAATCATTGGAATAGTTAAGACATAACACATTATAAACATTTGCCATTAAATATATTTAAGTGAATTACATAATTATATTCTTTGCTCATTTTTAAAATTTATTATTTGTCTTTTTATTGATACATAAGAGTTTGTTTGAAACTAAGAACACTAGCTTTCTGTCTCACTTGCTTCTTTTAATTTCCATAAGAAAGGATCACATCTCTTTGGATATTAAATATCTAGCATATTTAAGTATTTTAGAAAAATATCCATTATTAATTCAAAATTTATTGAGCCAAAAACTTATTTATTTTCCAAAAATTGGATAGTATTGAGAATAAAGAAATTAAAAAAAAATAAGTAAATAGATGACCCTTGCTTTCCTGATGATGTAGTGGGGAGATAGATTCAAGTTGTTGCTCTTTTGATACAATAAAGTGAATGCTATTATAAACCTAACAGAAGTAACAATGATTAGGTGGGCCAATCAATTATGCCATCTACATAGTGACAGTTTTATTTCTTTCTTTCCAGTTTAGATGCGTTTTATTTATTTTTCAGCCTAATTGCTCTGGCTAGGACTTCCACTACTATGTTGATGGGCGCACATGTTTTCTTCCTGATCATAGAGAAGAAGTTTTCAGTTTTTCACCATTGACTGTGATGTTAGGTAAAGGTTGGTCATACACAGCCTTTACTATATTGAGGTATTTTCCTTCTGTACCTATGTCATTGAGAGTTTGTATAAATGGATGTTGTATATTGTCAAATGCTTTTTCTGTGTCTGCCAAAATAATCCCAAGATTTTTTAATCTTTCATTTTATTATGTGGTATATCACGTTGATTGATTTGTGGATGTTCAACCACCCTTGCATTCCTGGAATGAATCTGACTTGGTTATGGTGTATAACCTAAATTCCTATTTCAAACTCTACTACAATGCTATAGTAATAAAAACAGTATGATATTGGCAGAAAAACAGATACACAGAATACAAGAGAATTGAGAGCCCAGAAATAAACCCATACATATATGGCAACTAGTTTACATCAAAGAAGTCAATAATATACAATAGAGAAAGGATAATCTCTTCAATAAGCAGTGTTGGGAAAACATGATAGTCATATGCAAAAGAATGAAACTAGACCACAATCTTACACTGTACACAAAAATTAACTTAAAATGGATTAAAGACATGAATATAAGACCCGAAACAATAAAATACATACAAGTAAACATAGATACTAAGCTTCTGGGCATTGGTCTTAGTGGTGTTTTGGGAATTTGACTCCAAAGGCAAAAGAAACGAAAGCAAAAATAAACAAATGAGTCTACATCAAACTAAAGAGCTTCTGCACAGCAAAGAAAATCATCAATAAAACAAAAAGGAAACCAATTAAATGGAAGAAGATATTTGCAAATGATACCTCTGATAAGTGGTTCACACCCAAAATATATAAGGAACTCATACAACTCAATAACAGAATAACAAACAATCCAATTAAAATGGGCAGAGGACATGAATAGACATTTTTTCAAGACATACAGATAATCAATAGGCACATGAAAAGATGTTCAACATCACAAATTATTAGGAAAATGAAAATCAAAACCACAATGTGGTATCACCTCACATCTGTTTCAATGGTTTTTATCAAAAAGACGAAAAATAGCAAGTGTTGGAGAAGATGTGGAGAAAAAGGATCCCTCGTGCACTGTTGGTGGGATTGTAGATTGGTGCAGTCACTATGGAAAATGTATGGATGTTCCTTTAAAAATTCAGAATAGATCTACCATATCACCCAGCAATTCCTCTTCTGGGTATTCATCTGAATAATGTATAAACACTAATTTGAAAAGATATATGTACCTCTATATTCATTGTAGTGTTATTTGCAATAATGAAGATAGGGGAACAGCATAAGCTTCCATCAATAGATGAATGGATAAACAATATTTTACATATATACACACGTATACATATGCAATGGAATACTACTTGGCCATAAAAAAGATGAATTATTGCTATTTGTGACAACATGAATGGATCTTGAGGGAAGTATGCTAAGAGAAATAAGTCAGATGGAACAGGACAAAAATCACATGGTTTCACTCATATGTGAAATATTTAAAAAAAAGTAATAAATAAAAACCTAACAAAACAAAACAAACTCATAGATACAGACAACAGAATGATGGTTACCAAAGGGAAAGGAGATAAGGGGAGGGTGAGTTGGGTAAAGGGAGTCAAATATGCTCGTTTGGTAACGAACAGAAACTAGACTTTTGGTGCTGAGCACACAATAGAGTATATAGATATTGAATTACAAGGTATACCTGAAATTTATATAATGCTATGAACCAATCTTACATCAACAAATAATTTAAAAAATGAATTTATGTATACATATGTATATACACACACACAATTTCTGCATTGTTTTATTTGGACTATTCTTTTGTTGTTGAGAAAATTGTCTTCTCTTAGTCATGGAATAATAAATATACTTGCAAATTCCTAAACCTCAGAGGAACCCCTGCCTGTAAAATTATTTTACTTTATAGCATTTCAGAGAGTATAATTTATTTTTATGTCATCAAAGTTATATCCCTATTAACGTTTCCAGTTAGTGAAAAATTTTCCTTTCTCACTGCCATATTCTTTCAAAATTAGTGAGGTTTCGGTTGTTCTGTTTTGTTTTGTTTTGTTTTTTTGAATGTCCTTTACCTGTTGTCTATTAAGGGGAAAGAAAAGAAAAAAATTACCTCCATAAACTTGACACAGAAAGCAGTAAGCTTATGGTGATATTCCAGTATATAGCTTCAGCATGACGGCTTTTGTTAGCTTTTCTAACTTCATTTTTGTACATGGCATGCCTATTGGCATCACAATACCTTTTTAATTCCTTTTCTAGGCCTTTATTTCACCCATATCAGGATTCCCAGTCCTCAAGGATAATGTTCCTTCCTATGAATTTAGTTGTGTTTAGTTTTTTTCTGTCTGATCAGTACCATTATGCACCGGTTACATTTGGCAGTTTATGTGTTCTGTTTGACAATGCAAGGTAGAAGGACCAGAGAACATAAAGTTTCCCAATGTTACCCATTTTGTCCTCTAATGAAGTTATATTAATAAAAGTTATGACAAGTTAGCAAACAACAAACTTTCAGAAGTAATGACACTTAATATGTTATAAACTGAGAAATTGTTTGTCTCCCTGACCTCTGTAAGAATTTTATAAGTAAAACCATGGTGGAATTTTGCTTATACTGTTAAGCCTTTGCCCTCCAATATTTAAAAATATCAATTATTTATGAATTATAAAATATGAAACCATATACCTTTTAGGTGAAAATCTAGAAGATATTTTTTATGTCCTTGTAGATAAGCAACGATGGATAACGTGATTGTGGTGTATTTATACAAAGAAATATTTAACAGCAATGCAAAAGAATGAACTACTGCTGTATGCAACAACATGGATAAGTCTTAGAGACTTATTATTGAGCAAAAGAAGCCAAATACAAAGAGTATATATTTTATAATTCCATTATATGAAGTTTAAAAATAGACAAAACTGATCTTTAATGATAGAATTCAGAATAGTAATTACCTTCAGGTTCTAGAGACTTGGAAGGCCATGGAGATGGATTTGGGGTGTTGGTAATATTTGATTTCTTGATCTGGAGGATGTTACTCGGAGCCATCCACTTCAAGAAAATTTCTCAAGCAGTGTACATTCATGTTTCGTGCACTTATTTGTAATGTGTTACCGAAAAATAAAAAAAATCACTGGTAGATCATTACTTCTTTCATTTTCAGTCTCTTTTCTTGGGCATGGAATTTGTCTGCAACAGAAATGAAAAGCCTGTTAAAGAAAATGTCTTCTATCTTCAAATTTGTGCAAGAATGTGCCTGTTGTGTGACTTTGAGATATAGGCAACCCGTTCCAGATGTAGGAGAACTAGGCATTTTTGTGACATAAAGCAACATACTGTCTAGTCCATAAGACTAATTTACAATACTTCCCCTAGACATTGTGTTTTTAAACTATGTTAAGCCCTTCCACTTTTATCACTTAACTTTCTTTTGGGTGATGTGCTTGTTACTGCCTTGCTTGACAAGCAGTACCTTTGGCTTTTTTTCCCCCCTAACTGTAGTGGCCTTAGTATTTGGATTAGATAATTCACACATTTAGGTTCTCAGAACAACTTCTTTCTGTTGCTGTGTATCAGGGATTTTTCTCAAAGCATTTTCAGTCTCTAGCATAACATATCCATATTTTGTTTCATTTTGTTTTGCTTTGATTTCATAAGCCTAAGATTGATATATTCATTTGATAAGCTTGTTTTTGTTTAGGCACAGTTTGGAGTAAGTAAACGTCTTATCAAAATGTTTTAGTATTGGAAAATATCCATTAGTGCCTGTTTGCAAACTTAGAAAGGCTTTACTGTTGTTACATATGTTACTAATAGTTAATATACCATGATTAATATACTCTAGTTTCACCAGCAGAAGTCTTACCACTTATACCACTACAAAATTGTTAAACAAAATTTAACATTTTCCTGACACCTTTGGCTTATCATGCCAAGGCCACTAAGGAATACACACAGTGCAAATACAGTGTAAGAAAAATAGTATTACTAATTTTGACTGCTTTCCTACTCAAAAATGTTGCTAGATATTAATGAAAATTCATAAGAAATGAAAGATTTGCTTAGTTTAAAAAGGATTTTTATTTTTATAATTTAGATTTAAATGGCATATAGGCTTACTGTTTTTGAAGTGAGTGCCAGAAGCCTGAAGTAAGATATTTATTATTTGACCCCAAGCAAAAGTAAGAAAAAGGAAAAATTATCAGTAGAGTAATTGTTTAATTAAAAAAAAATCTATAAGTTAATTTGTATTTTTATAGAAACAACTGATTATTTAAAATATCAATTGATTATCTGCATTGACAATACCTTATAGCCAAAAGCTATGGGCTTTAGCTCCGGGCATTTTATCAAGAAGGGCTGAAACTTCAATCACAATGGTTTATCGTCATTGGAATCAGTTAAGTGATCTAATTTTTTTTAAATACCTTATTATCACTGTGACACCATATAACTAAAACAACTCATTATTGTATTTGAATGTCACCTAATTTTACTGCTGTAAAACAACTGCACAAGCAGTGAGAATTTTTTGTGTTAAAGAATTGCATATTAATTAATTAATATCATGATTGTTCACAAAAAATTCCAAATCCAAATATGTTGCTAAATATAGAAGCATTTAGTTTAGAGAATGTTTTTATTTTAAAAAACAGAGATTATACATTGGAAATATTTATTTCATAAAACAATATTTTTGCCAAAATAATTATAGAAATTAAAAACTCCTTCAGTAATTTCACAAGAACTTTCTATAAGCTTCCTCATGGGGAAGCTTATATCAAATTTTAAAATCCCTGACCTCTTTTACACCAAATAAAGCCAATTAGCTGTGAAACACTGAGCTTCTTGAGAGCATTTATTGGAAAAGCCATGCTTTTTTGCTTTGTTTTATCGTTAACGTTCCAAATCACTCAGTCATCTTAGAAATAAATGTTTTCTATATTGTATAAAGGATATGTATGTGAATTCTTGACACATTTCAAGAAAAATGAAACGTTTAATGTGATCCAATCCTATAAAACAGATTACTCATATTTTCTTTATTAATAAAAGTAGAAACTCTGGTTTAATGGAGTTATATGAATATTTTCATGTTGAGTTATTAATACAATTGGCTATTTGGCTAAGACCTAAGACATAGCATACAAGCTGAGTAATTTAGAAGCAATTACTCTTATAAATATATTTATAGGCTATCTTACCAAAACCAAAACAAGTATTACTCCTGTGTTAACAACTGTGGAAAAAGCTTTATGGTCTTAAGATACTGTGTGCAGTCAAAAACAAAGAAAAGGGAAACAAAAATTTAGAAGAGTCAATGATAGTTCAACTCAAAATTTTACTCACACTTTCTTTGTTCTAATTCACAAATATATTTTTTTCTCACATTACCTTAAATATTAAAATATAATCTTGTAATTATTTGGGGAAAACTCAATTAATCAATAATTTATGTTAAAAGGAATCTTCCTGTAAGGATGCTAATAAATCATTTTATTATCATGAGATAATATCAATCATGTACACTTTAGTGAATTTACCACAGATTATTTTACTTCTACAATTGATACCAAGTCCACTGTGTATCTTAATGTGGCCACAAGGTCTTTCTTTACTCCTTTTAGTTTCAGAGCCACATGATTTTCTGTTCCTAACAATAAAACCTAAGTTTACAATAATTATTACTATAGCTAAACTATATTTTTGATTTAAAAAGCGCTATCAGAACTTTTAGAAAATATTTCAGTACCTATGACTTAGCTTATATGAAAGAACATTTTACAAGATAACTTCAGCTTGTTGGAACACATTTTTAAGGAGTTGGGTACCTAATAATGCCACCAATATAAGCATTTTACTCAAAACCTTTTTGGGGCTCAAATACACATAAAAACACAAACATTTTCAACAGAAAATTATTTTTTTGGTGATAATAAATATGTTTACCTAATGACTTACCTCCCCCCCATCTATTTTAAATAAAAGTTTGAAGGTACTTAAAGATAAAATTTAGGCTTATGTTTAATGTACGAATTTGCTTAAAATTCTTAAAGAATTACTGGTAGATGTAAATAATGCTTTCTGATTCTCAATTTTCCATTTTTGGAGAAAGATTACACTTGGTCACTCCTAAAGTTAGGTGTGCCCTGTTCTGATTTTTGGTTCATGTGTAAGAGTTTTATGCAAAAGACCAAAGAGAGAAGCCAAAATTTATAAAATTTGTTAGTCCAATTCCTTAAATAACAAAATATTGAATCTATATCCATAAGGAACAGTCCTGTGCTGTGACTCTCATGTTCCAACAATAAAATTTATTCAAAATATAATATTATAATAGTTACATATTGTCATATTAAAATTTGAAATATTTTATATCCACTGAGTTTCCAAATACCATCTATTTGATTAAAATATCAACAAAATGTATTATAAGCACAATGGGAAAATCACTACTACTGAGATTCTCTGTCATTTAGAGAGAAACTGTGGGTTATTCATAAAGTAACTGGCAGACCATATATTTACAGTTACTCTAAAAATGGAGCTGATACCTACCTCAAATAATTATTTGGAGGATAAAATAGGATAATGCATATGTAATGTCTTATGAATTGTGAAGCACTGGTATACAAATGTAAGGTCTTGTTTACACTGCTATTGTATAACATTTTGGAGGAGAAATCAAAGAGAATTAATGTGTGTTAAAAATAAAAATTAACATTATTCACATAGTTGATTAGTATAAGTTCAACTATGATTAGATTATGTTTTAGTATTTAGTAACACTTTTAATTCCACTTCTTTAAATAAATTATGCATAAATTTAGAAAAACGATAATGACATGAAAATATAAAGACATCTATCATCATTTTCAGCTTTTATCAGCAGATTCTTTTCCTTATATGTGATTGTTCTGGTTATAATAAGAATTCTTCTGCTTAGATGGGTAGTTATTAAAAACAGCATTTGTTTTCTCATTGAACTCTCCATCCAAAAATGTTAGCACTTAGAGAAATAAGACCTTTTTTACTCCTAATTGTGCAGCTGAATAATTTGTTCATGTTAGATTGCAGATAGATGAAAAATGTCTTTAGTAATGAGTACATATTTGTAATATAGTCATACCATGAATACAAGGACTTGGGGCATTCACAGCACACAATTCTATTCTGCTGTCTAAAAACATGCCTATTTTGTTCTGAAAGTATTTTTGGTTTATCTTATATTCTCTTTTCCTCACCATTCCTCCTTTTCCTTTTTAATCTGGAAACAAAGGAGTGGGGCAAGCTTTTCCCCAATAAGGAGAGTCACTTAAATGTTGGATAATACACAACACTGACAGCATATTAACTGCCCAAAGAGCATGGAATCCAGCTAAGACGTCCTCTCATTCTAGCTGTCACTCAGGAGATAAAAAGTCTCACCAGATGCTTCACTTGTTTGAAAATCTTACAATCCCTACAATCTTTCTAGAATGAAAAATTTTTCAGTTATCAGAGCTTCTCCTATAATAGAAATAATTGCTTTATGACCAAGAAATTATATGGGAATAAATGGGAAAAAATGAATTATATTATGAATAGTTTATGGAATAGAATGTATATTTTACATGATTTTCTCTCTCAAGTTTTTTTTTCTGCATTGCCAAATATTTTCTGAAGACAGAAGACATTTGAAATAATCATTGAAGTTTTTAAGTTACTTCTCTAAATATGTAAATGTAATTTTTAATATTTCTGGGTATAGTCCAGGATGTATGTATATATACACACACATACATACATACACACATTTACTCAATAAACATAAACAACTTTTATTTTGGTGTATTTTGTAGATAGCATGAAATAAACTCAAAACAATCCTGAAAATGTGAGCTGGTATCAATACCTTGTAAGAAGAGACTAAATCATGATATTTAGGACAATTGTTACTTTTAATATCAAGACAGTCTCTTTACATCATACAGCTTGTTGGAAGATATGAACATGAGTGTGAGAATCAATACTGCAATATTGGAACTGGCTGTTCACCATAATCACACAATTATTTTCAAAATCAAAGAAAATATAATCTGTTAGGTTAAGAGTATATTTTTAACCAGTTTCTGAATAGATAGTATCATGATAATTTTGTTAATTTTCTATCCTTATTAATTATCATTATGAATATTATAAACAAACTCTGATTCATTTGGTCTATGTCACTTGGACTTATTTTAGCTGTTAATATCAATTACAGAACACTTAATATAACAACTAGTCAAAGAATCAGAAAAGAACAGTAAGATTTGGAGAACACTATCAATCACCAAGACATAACTGATATTTAGAGAATAACATACAGAACAAGTATAGATATACATTATTTTCTTGCACAGGGCATTTTTGGCAATATAGAGCATAGGCTAGCCAAAATACAAGTCTTAATAAATTTAAAAAGATTAAATTATTAAAGTTATAAAGAGTATGTTCAATAATCATAACAGAAGTAAACTGGAAATCAATAACAATAAGATTTCTAGAAAAATTCACCCCAAAATGGGTAATTAAAGGATACTTTTACTGGGATAGCGATACTTGAATGAGACAAAATAGACCTCAAAAGAAAGGCTATAACAAGAGACAAAGAAAGACCCAGTAATACCACTTCTGGGTATTTATCCAAAGAAACCCAACACACTACTTTGAAGGGACAGGTGCATGCATATGTTCATTGCAGCATTATTTACAATAGCTATATGGAGGCAACCTGGGTGTCCATCAATAGATACACAGATAAAAAAGAGGTGGTACATATATACAATGGAATATTACTCAGCGATAAAAATGATGAAATCTTGCCATCTGCAACAACTTGAATGCACCTAGAGGGTATTGTGCTGAGTGGAGTAAGTCAGACAAAGACAAATGTCATATGATTTGACTTATATGTGGAATCTTGGGAACAGGTTAAATGAATAATTAAAACAGAAACAAGCTCATAGCTACAGAGAACATATTGATGGCTGCTGGATTGGGAGGAGCATGGGCAAAGTGGGAGGAAGGATTAAGAGGTACAAACTGGTAGTTACAAAATAGTCGTGGGGATGTTGAGTACAATATGGGGTATATAGTTAGTAGTATTATAACTGTCAGATGGGTACTGGATTTATAGGGGTGATCACTTCATAAGGTATATAAATGTCTAATCACTGTGTTGTACACCTGAAACTAATATAATAGTGTACATTAAGCGTAACTGAAACGTAAAAAAAACATATTTTAAAAAAGATACTTTTAAATAATTCATGGCTCAAAGATGAAACATAAAGGTAAACTTTAAAAAAATTGAAACAAATGATAATTAAAAACAACATATCAGACTTTGTAACACAGTGCTTAACAGATCATTTACAGATTTAGATGCTTAAATGAGAAAAGAAGAAATATCTAAAGTCAATGCCCTAAGATGCTATCCTAAGTAGTATGGAAAATAAAAGCAAACTTAAATCAAAATAAGTGGAAGAAAATTGGAGAAATTAATGAAAAAGAATATATACAAACTTTAGAAAAACTTAATAAAACCGAACTTTGATTCCTTGAAAAGATATTCACAAAAATGATAAAAACTGAACTAGACTCATTAAGTAAAAGAGAGAAAGTACAAAGTACCAGTATTGGGAATGAAAGATGTATTATCATTAAAGATGCTCAAAAGATAATAAGAGAATATTATTAACAAAGTTATTGCATGAAATTTGACAACTTAGATGAAATGGAAAAATTCCTTGAATTATGCAGCTGACCAAACTGATATAGGGTGAAAAAAAAATCCAATAGTCTTTTTATCTAACAAAGAAATTGAATTTGTTATTAAATGCCTTACTACAAAGTAAACTTTAGATCTAAACTGTTAACATTTGTAAGTTTTATCAAACAGAAAAGGAAGAAATAATTACAATTATCAATTATTTCATAAAATAGATGAGAGAACATTTCCCAACTCATTTTAATAAACCAGAATGTTATTAATACCAAAACTGGATAAAGACATTACCCAAAAAATGAAAATTATAGACCAATGTCCCTTGTGAATATAGACAAAAAATATTGAGCAAAATATTAGCAAACATAAATTAGCAATAAAAAGAAGAATAAATCATGAACAAACAGCTTTAATCATAGGAATGTAAGATTAGTGTAACATTAAAAAATCAATCAAGAGAACTCATAGTATCAAAAGAATGTAAGAAATAAACCCATATGATCATTTCAAAATGTAGAAAAAGTATTTGAAAAAAATTCATCACTACTTTGAGATTTAAGTTCACAGCAAACTACAAATAAGAGAAATTCCTCAATTTCATAAATGGCATCTTCAAAAACATAAGGCTAACATTCTTTACATTAAATATGTATAAATAATTATATTAAAATATATAAATATAAATGATATAAACAATTATATTAAATATAATAATTATATAAATAATTATATTATTTATAATGATTATAAATAATTATATTAAAATAAAAATATTAAACCATATTTCCTTACAATTAGGAGCATGGCAAGGAAGCACCATCTCATCACATCTATTTAACAATGAACTGAGTCCTAGCCAGTGGAAAAAGGTAAGTAAAATAAATAAAATAAACAAAGATCTTAAAGAAAGAAAGAAAACAGTCTCGGTTTCCAGATAACGTAATTATTTCAATAGAAAATTCTTGAGGGTTGAACAAAACAAATACTAGAACTAATAAGAAAGAATAAGTAGATAGCTATGTGATAAATACATGTAATAGAATGTTAATTGTAGAATCTAAGTGGAAAGTACATGGATGTTCAACTATAAAGTCCTTTCAATTTTTTCGTATGTTTGAATTTTTAATAATAATATGATAGAGAATGGTACACTGAAGAGTGGTGCATTTTAGTGTATGTAAATTCTACTTCCCAAGAGGGGAAACGCTATAACAACATAGTGAACTCTGGATAAAAATATGCATGTTGAACTATTTATGAAGAAGTGTTCTGATGTTTACAACTTACTTTAAAATAGAAAAAAAACCATGAGATTTAAAAAAAATGGTTTGATGGATCAAAGGATAGGAAGCTTGATAGATATGTGCTAAGCAAGTGTTGTAAAGTTTTAATTGCAGAATCTAGGTAGAGGGTATATGAATATTCGCCACAAATTTCTTCCAATTTTTCCATGTACTTGAATTTTTTCATGATACAATGTTGGGGGGAAAATGAAGGGACTGGTCTAAATGATTTTCAGACTTTGGATTTGAGACATTTTATCAATAAAACGTATTGCAGAATGGTGATATGTAAATATTTTAAAGCATAGCTTTTTTTGGTCAGAGGTAGAAGATGATCAAGAATAATTCCTGCTCCTCTAATACTTTTTTTCACATGCTGATAAGCAGCAAGTCTGGGACATCCTGAGACTCTAGAAAATATCATTTGAAAACAAGTTTAATGATTATTGTCATTTCAATGCCTCATTTTTTCCAAAATATGTTCTTATATTTTCATCTCTCTGAGTCCTTTGAAAACTGAGGGTTTATATTTCTATATTATTTATCTCTGAACATATAAATTTATTCATGTTTAGTAAAAATAAAACTGCTGTGTGTGTGTGTGTGTGTGTGTGTGTGTGTGTGTGTAGATATTTTTCTTGGACATAGGGAAAAACTTGAAATCTGAAATGTGATATATTACCCACAAAGGATTTTCTTAGATTCAGATAACATTACTCTCATCTGTTGACCTCTCTTCAGGAATTGCAGTCCTGGGAGTTTGGGAAAAAAATCGGAGAGTCTTTGTATTACATAGTTTTAAAAGGAAATAAAATAAATATTTTGGTATCATAAATATTGTGTTCTTTGGGCTTTTATGGTAAGTCTTCATCAGGGAACACTGTACACAACTGAATGTTTATGGGAAGGCCAACAAATTCTACACTTCAACATCTTAGATAATCTCTTTTCCATTGAGGAAATACTTTCATAGTCTTCGTACTGCAGTTGTCCTATTCATTTTCTATCATACCCTTGACAGAAAGAAATCAACAGTCAATAACAACTTTTAGCTAACTATGCTTTCATAAAAACGAGGGAGCACTTTTCCTTGTTGGAGATTTGTTTTCCTTTGATTTCTCATAGCATGCAACAAACAAACAAGGAACTCTAAGAAAATAGTATTATGACTCACAGTAATATTCAAATTGAAAATGTGGAACTGCATTGTATATATTTACACGGCCATTTATCTTTGCACTTACAGAATCTCTCATCAATAAAGATCTCACTTTTGAAAATTATATGTGTCATCCTAAATTCATGGTATTTGATTCCTAAATTCATGGTATTTGATTCATACAAATTGTTCCCTCTCACATTTTCTTAAAATAACTAAGATAATTGGCAGTATCAATTTGCCTGTTTTTCTTTAGTTTCCTGAGTTTTGCCTGATGTTTTCAGTTCCCTGAACACCATTACTGATATTTTCTTGTATTTCTTCTCTGCCTTTTCCCTTCTTCTGAAACAAATTCAAAGTCTACGTTTTCAGCACTATGCTTTTTCTTTCCCCTTAAAAAACCTAAAATCTCGCTCTACGAACAGAAGCACTGATGTGGCTCTCTTCTTCTTTCCTGGTTTTGAAACAAGAAAAAAACCTGCTTGTTTTCTTTCTGAACTTTTTCCACTTAACTCCCAGTTTCCCTCTATTCACAAACATATATAAGTGAATTCATACAACTTAACACCAAAAATACAAACAATCTGATTAAAACTTAGCAGAAGACCTGAACAGACATTTCTCCAAAGGACATACAGATGGCCAATAGACATAAGAAAAGACGCTCAGCATCACTAATCATCAGGCAAATAAAAATGAAAACCACAATGAGATCACCTCACACCTGTCCGTATGGTTATCATCAATAAATGAACAAACAACAAGTGTTGGTAAGGATGTGGAGAAAGGAAACCCTCGTGCATTGTTGGAGGGATTGCAAATTAGTGCAGCCACTATGGAAAACAGTATGCAGGTTCCTCAAAAAAATAAATATAGAACTACCTTATGACCCAGCAATTCCACTTCTGAGTATTTATCCAAAGAAACCCAAAATAGTAATTTGAGAAGACATATATACCCCTATGTTCACTGTAGCATTATTTACAATAGCCAAGATATGAAAGCAACCTAAGTATTCCTTGACAGATGAATGGATAAAGAAGAGGTGATACACACACACACACACACACACACACACACACACACACACACACAAAGGAATATTACTTAGCCATAAAAATAATGAAATCTTGCCATTTGTGACAACATGGATGAACCTAGTAGTATTAGGTTGATGCAAAAGTAATTGCAGTTTTTGCAATTATTTTTAAACTTTTAAACCACAATTACTTTCGCACCAACCTAATATTATGCTAAGTGAAATAAGTCCGACAGGGAGAGACAAATATCATATTCTTTCACATATGTGGAATCTAAGAAGCAAAATAAGCAAATAAAACAGACACAAATCTTAAATACAGAGAACAAATTAATGGTTGCCAGATGGGAAGGGGTTGGGAGGAATGGGTGAAAATGGGGAAGAGATTATAAAGTACAAATTGTCAGTTATGAAAACAGTCTCTGAGATGTAAAGCACAACATAGGGGACATACTCTAATAACTAATACTGTAATACTCTAATAATTAATACTGTAATAACTCTATATCTTGTCAGATGGGTACTAGCCTTACTGGGGTGATCACTTTGTAAGTTATATAAATGTCAAGTTGCTATGCTGTACATCTGAAACTAATATAATATTGTATGCCAACTGTAATTAAAAAATTAAAAAAATTAATGATACTTAAAATATTTAAACTATGTATACGAGGTCTGACAATTAAGTTCATGAACTCATCCTAGTAAATGTGCAACATACCTCATTACTGAAAATCACTATGGCCACCTTCAAAGTACTCCCCTTGGGAAGCTATGCACTGACATCAGTGCTTAGTCCACCCTTCAAAGCAATTTTGGAACTCTTTTTTAAGAATGGCCATCAGAGCTGTTGTTGTATTACCCTTGATGTCCTGAATGTCATCAAAATGTCTTCCTTTCAATATTTCCTTTATCTTTGGGTAAAGAGATAAGTCATTGGGGCCAGGTCAAGTGAGTAGGGAGGGTGTTCCAATACAGTTATTTGTTTACTGGCTAAAAACTCCCTCACAGACAGTGCCGTGTGAGCTGGTGCATTGTCATGATGCAAAAGCTCCTTCGGGGCCATTTTAGCGCACACCTTTCTCATGCCAAGATTTTCAGTTAAGATTTTCCTGTTTCTCTTCGATGTTTACTTGGTCTGCTATTCTTCTCACAGTCAGCCGATGATTTTGATGTATAATTTGACGAAGTTTTGAAATGTTTTTGTTAGTCCTACTTGTTACTGGCTGCCCTGACTTCTCTTCATCAGTGATGCATTCTCCCTCCTCAGAAAAATGTTTAATCCACTTGTACACTGCCGTTTTCTTCATGGCATTATCCCCATGAACTTGGACTAATATGTCCCTGATTTCACTTCCACTCTTGCCAAGTGTAACAAGAAATTTAATGTTTGTTCATTGTTCTAATTCAAGATCAGACAGTCTCATGACGGCACACAGAACATGCAACAACAATAATGAACGCCACTCAGCAAGACACCACCACACGTTGACACGAACACAGCTGTGACACAGATATACCAAGGTTCTGAGACCTTACCAAGTTGCTTGTACAGTGCTGCCACTGTAAATGCACAGTGGCAAGTTTACAAACATAATTGTCAGACCTCGTATATAAGTATACATATATACATATATACACACACATGTATATACCATTGTTGGTCATATTTCTTTTATCTTTTTTAATAATTTCCTTTCATTTCTTTTCATCTTCTTCAAAACCCAATCTGCAAATGCTCTTAGATGAAAATAAAAAAAATAAAAGGCCATTCTACTTTGATCTCACTTGCTTATGCTTTCCTTTTGCTAAAGTAGACAGAATCTTGGAAGGCTGAGTTGGAAGGCCATTTAAACATTATGTTATTCTGCCTTGTTATCTTCTAAAACAGGAATCAAGGCACAGGACAGTTAGGCAAATTTCTTAACACTCTAGAATTCAAGTTTCCTGACCTGTAAATCTAAAATCTTTCTAATTTCCAGAAGCAGCAGGACCCAATGTGTCTCATCTAAATAAATTCTATTAACTAGAACCTGAAAGAAAAAAGGGCAGCTGGTACAGCTGCACAACCTTTGGGTTCTACCACTGATTCTGTGGGTGACCATGGAGAACACAGTTTACTTCTCTAAGTTTCAGTTTCTTCATATCTAAAATGGACATAATACCCACATCACCAAAGGTAATAAATGTTAAATAGTACGGTGAGTGCAAAAAGTTCCTCATATATATGTTTTCCATAATTCAGCCAACAGTGGCACTAACTGGAAACAAATGATTTGTGAATAACTGAAATTAAAATTTCTTGTTACCTTATTATTTAAACCTGAAATAATATTTAAATTGAGTGTACTTGAAATTAGCAAAATTTTAGTTTTCTGTCATCTGTCCGAAAGCTCATGTAATCAAGAACTAGAAATTGAGTTTTGGGGAAAAAAAAATTAGGCATTTGTGTTATTGTTTGTTTAATGGCTGGATTATAAGGACAGTGTGAAATACACACTCATTTTAAGTGGCATGTATCCACAATTCTAAAAAGGAACATGTGGTGTACATCTACACTGTGGTTACGCTAGACCAGAATTACGAAGTCAAGTTTTCTGGAGGCATTCGCTGTTGCCCTTTGAAAAAGAGTTCTGCATAGATAAGACAAAGTCTTAGAAATCACTATTGATTTTGGAAATGCCCCTGGACAGTTATAAGAGTGAATGTGAAAGGGCAGGCATAGGGTATTAAGCTGAGGATGGGATATAGAACAAATGTTAGAGTAGCTGAGGAGACTGATCTCAAATTCTGTTTCAAATAACATCTCTGAGAGCTAAGCATAAATCAAGCACAGGTCAGGTAGGACAAGACAGAACAGATTGATATATTGGCAGAGACCTGCCTCCAAAGCCGGGTTAGAGAGAACACTGATTACCCTGGAAAGGATTAAGGTAACACTTGGAAGGAGTGAAAGCTTCCTTCTTCCTGTTCTGCTTGTGGTGAAATAAAAAAAAATTTCACAGGAAAAAGCTTCTTGCAAGTAATGTAGAAATTCTGGAAAGTGTGGGAAAACTCAGGAAGCAGAGTGGTGCCAATAGAGCTTTGCCGGTCTCAGAGAGTCCTGGTACCAGCGCCTGTTTGCAAACATAAGCAGAAGTGTGAGGAGGAGAAGCATATGGCAGATTTCAGCCTGGGTGCCAGTTCATGAGGGTTTTGGTTTGGGCAAAGACATTTGCTCACATGTCATCACTCAAATTCCACAAAGCTCTTTCCACAGGATGGAGGTTTGCCCCTTATAGCAACATGTTCCCTGAGTTTGAGGTAGGTATGCAAGTAAGAGAGACGCTCCAGGCAATTCGCCCCACAATAATGTACTGCTTGGCAGGAATTTCCAACCTGTAAATAGAGCAGATAACTAGGCCCAGCCTCCTGAAGGTAGAAACTCCCACATATAAATAGGTACCCTTGGCACTGGGCAAAATATTTACCATCATTAGAATTGTGAAATGATATTTTGAAATTTTAATAATGGATTTTTATTTTCAGTCTTTCTTTTAGTATGTAACACTCCACCAACTGAGTCAATGGTCTTTTTTGAGAGATAATATTTAATTACCATAAGGTAGGTAAGAAACTACAGGAATGAAGAAAAACAAAAATATTTGAAGTATAGCAAAAGAAGTACTAGTCCTGAAGCCTTAGTAAAAACTTTATACAGTGACAAACAAATCTGAAGAAATGGCAAAATGTGTAAAGGAGAGTTTTCCTGTCTTAAGATAAAGTCTGCCTGCTAAAAGGAGGAAAATGAATAGGAAAAGCGAGCAATAGAGTATCTTCATAACATGCTCCCTTTTGCCAGATTCATTCCAGTGAGATGGTGATAGGAACTCCTATCTTTTGGAGGATCTCAGTACAGAAGAAGAGTCTGTATCTAGCTTCATGGAATGTAGCTCAAGGAAATTGCAACACAATAGAGAGGCCTCATATTCAGCAAAGAATCTAAACAGCAATGCTTCAAGTTCAAGGGAATGGTCCTAAAGGATGCCTCAGTGTTCAAATAAATAATTGCTAAATATCTATTAAATTTCAATTTCAATGTGAAGGAGTCTAAGAAAGGATTGCTGTACTTTAAGGAGTTGCAGTCAGGACCAGAAAAAATCAGAATATAAGACCTATCACCTAGAGAATATGTCAAGATTTAGGCTACTTCAACATAGGCGAACAGGAAAGAATGCCAGTGATTAAATGCAAACCATTTAAGAGGTCAAATGCAAACCATTAAGAGGAAATTACATATCATTGGATAACAGAGTAAGAAATAAATCTCTTCCCAATTTGCACTTTGCCCAATAGGTGCCCAGATGTATGTAAGACGCGTCGGAACTCAAATATACTCTGAAGAAAGAGGCTGCTCACTGCATTTGCTGATTTTGAATTTGGAATTGATTTCTTTTAAATGTTATTGAAATGCTAATAATCACTGAGTTTACCTAAAAGTGAATATATTAATTGTTCCTACCATAATGGGTTATTGAAATACAGTTTCTGTTGAGTTATAGACAAAGAAAATACATTTATTGTACACATGGGTTTTCTTTTCTTTCTTTTCTTTTCTTTTCTTTTCTTTTTTTTTGACTGAAGTGCCCAAAAAATGTATTGGGAACAACTGAAGCAATGACTGGTTGGAGTATAAAGTGGTATAATTTTGGAAAACAGTTTGGCAGTTTCTTAAAATGTTAAACATGCAGCTACCATATGACACAGCTGTTCCATTCCTACATACTTACTCAAGATAAATGAAAACATGACTCTACACAAAGACTTTTAGACAAATATTTATAGAAGCTTTATTCATAATAGCCCAAACTGGAAATATCTAAATATGCATATCCATAAACAGATGAATAAATAAGCATGTTATGATACTTCCATACAATAGGGTAGTACTCAGTAATAAAAATAAGTTGATAGGTTCAACCACATAGCTGAATCGAATCTCAAATAATTAGGCTAAGTGAAAGAAGCAAGATTTAAAAAATGTACATACTGTATGATTCCATCTATTAAAATCTAAACACTGCAAACTAATCTACAGTGACAGAAAACAGATTTGTAGCTGCGTAAGGAGGAGAGTATTTTGCCAGGAGGGGTGGTAGGGAGAGGAAAAAAGAAACTTGGGGATGACAGAGTTCTTCATTGTCATAAATATGGTTCTCATTTTAAGTTAGTATATATATCTCAGCACTGATCAAATTGTTCATTTTAAATATATGCACATTATTGTATATCAATTATACCTCAATAAAGCTATCAAAACTACTACACAAAATAAAAAGCAAAAGTGAAATGGAGACTCTTTTAAGCATACAAAACATTATGAAGGGACTTACAAATTGTTTTAAGCAATTTGGATTTTATTCTGGGGTAGTGGTGGAACCATTTAATTGAGAAAGCTGTTTAAGGTGTCTGGGTAAGACATCATGTTGCTCTCTATTAGGGTAATGACAGTGAAAATGGAGTAAAGTGAATGCCTTTGAGATACTGCTTTCTAATTTTCTCTTATATAATTATATCTTATCTTTATTTTTAGAATACAATCTTCTAAAATAACTTGGTCCTCACTTCCTCAGATGCAGATATTTGTAACATTATGTGTTAAATGATACTGGTTGTTAAATGGCAATTAAATACAATTTTTCTGGTTGGACTCTGGTACAAAAATTATCTCGGAGCCCTCTAAATGATTTATTTCGCTATCCTTTACATGCTTCTTTATTATCAATGTCTCTTTGATCTCAATGTCAGAATTGATTTAGCTTTATTGTAGAATACTACTATGTTTATGAGTGTCTTTTCTCAGTTATGCTATTTTTATAATAATGTACACTGACATTTATTCAATAAGTCTTACCCCATGAAATAATGAATCATGAAATTCCACTACTCAGAACTTATCACTATATTTCACTATGCTATTATTCATATGTATATATACACAAATATGTATATATAATTTCCATGATACAAAAGTTATGAGAAGGGTTTTTCATAAGTATTTATGTGTATCAATATTTGCAAGATGCAATGAATTTTAAACAAGTATAAAATCGTATCCTCATTTATGCATTACATTCTGACTAGTATGCTCAGTAGGTGTATGTTTTCCTCCTTTTTCATGTACGAACAAATCAGGGAAAAGAAAGTATGCCAAGATACTACAGATGCATTTTCTTATGAAGAAGAAATGTGTCAAGCATCACTATGAAAGATAAAGTACTTTCTTAGAGACAAATACACTATTACACAATAGAAGTGATAAGAACTTGAACTCTTATAATTATGAATAAGGGTAAACTTTCCATTGTCACTGCCATAACACTAATTGAGACAGTGTTTTCCTAAACTTTATTTTCAGATAGAACTCAGAATGATTAGACTAATTTAGATTGTCTTGCTCCTTTACATGGTTATTATACAACTCTGCTTCTTTCTTCTTGCCTTCTAGTTCCTGTTCTCCATTCTATAACCAGAGTTCTTTCTGAAGTACACTACGATTGTGTCCTACCCATGTAAATATCTTCACTTCTTCATTTTCATAGAAAAAAGTCCAATTTCTAGATAAAGTCTAATTTCTAGATAGATAAGTCATTGTCTATCCAGTCTCCTTTTCTGATTCCTCGTCACTACTCTCCTCCCAGTCTCTACCACTTATAGTAAATCCTGTAGCTGTGCTTTCAGGTGTTGAAATACTTTGAGTGTCTCACCTCCACAAGCCTTTATCAAGGTTGCTCCTTTGACATGGAAGAGACTTCTGTTCAGACTCAATTTTGTTAGTTTTCTGGGCCTCTAAAAATATACTGCCTTCAGGAAACTTTCTTGTCCCTTCCCACGAGACTGAGTTGGCTACCATTCTATGCTCCCCTCAGAACCTACAGAAATACTTACCATAATGCCTTCAATTCACTGTCAACACATGGGTCTCTTTCATAGACTATCAGTTCCTGGGAAACTGAACTTTATCTCAATAATCCAATAACCATTTTTGATGTTTATTGAAGCATAGCATATGTCATCTGTTTTAAGTTCTCTCTTTTAACAATTATTTAAGGTTCATTAGTCTTGTAAATGCAGCTTTTCTTAAATTCCATTTAATATAATATTATTTTTGCTATGCCAGCTTCTTTTGATTCGTAATTTGCCTTGCATAGTTTTTGTCATCTATTTTCACATTTTCTATGTAGTTTTGTTTTGTGTACCTTTGTTAGGAGTATATATTTATATTTCTTTCTGTTCCTGCTTTTTTATTTTCTTTTTTTGTTTTACTTGTTTGTTTTCTTTAATCTAAGGCTATTTTTAAAAGTAAGTTTAATCTAAATTTTTTTTCTACTAATATATTTTGATATGTTCCTATTTTGATATATTCCTTTAATGATATTTTGTGCTTTCTGATGACCACAATTTGCTTTGCTTCATTGTCCTTTCCTGTATTTTCATGAATTTGTAAGGTCTCATATATTCTCCTTTCTATACTGTGATGATATGAAAACTATGTACTATAATTATATTTTTCATATATATATATGTGTGTGTGTGTATATATATATATATTTTTTCAATATAATGGTTAAAGGTACAAAGTTTCAGATATATAGGATGAATAAGTTCTGAAGAGCTAATGTAAATCATGGTGATTATAATTAATAATACTATACTGAATACTGGAAATTTGCTAAGAGAGAAAATCGCAGGCTCTCACCACAAAAAAAGAGAAAAAGAGGTAACTATGCGGAGGGGATGCATATGTTATTAGCTTGACTGTAGTAATCATTTCAGTATGTACATGCATATAAAACATGTATACCTTAAATGTATACAATTTTTATTTAAAAATAAAATAATTATATAGTAAAAAAGAAAAAACAAAGCAATTCTCAAAAAAATGTTAACTAATAGTCTGAAGTTTAGTATCTCTAGTCTCTTCCTCACAAATACAGACCTTGTCTAACTTTATCCAGTGAAAATTTTACATATTATTGTTGCCTGTTTAGAGATTTAATTTTATCTTCTACAAATAATGTATTTTATTTTTCACTAACAATAATTAATTTTCCAAAATATTTTATAAATCATTTCTTGGTCAGGGCTTAATTTTTGTCCTGGTGAAATTATTTTTCAATTAAAGTGAGTATGTGATGGTGATAAAGTCTCTAATTTCTTTTTTTTTATGACTTTACTATTAAATTATGATTATTAATTGGTAATTTTATTTAAAGAATAGAGTGGATATCAAAATATGAACTTTCAAACGTCTTGACCAGTCCTCATTGGCATCAACTTTATGTCTTTATGTCAACTATACCATGAACTTCTTGCAAACATAGATGGGAGAAAAAACATGCTATGAATCAAATAGTCTTAAAAAGTAACATCTGGAATTGATTGAGCCAAGATATCAGGTAGTGAAAATTGTTCACTGGGATTGTTTTCTGTATCAAAGTATCTATATCTATATCTATATCTATATCTATATCTATATCTATATCTATATCTATATCTATATCTATATCTATGGTCTTCTTTTGGAAATTCATCTTCCTTTTCCTTAACTATATAAGGTATTTCCCCTTGCTTCACAAAATATTCATCTCAGATTTGAAATATGTTGGAAAATCCTCTAAAAATAAACTTTAAAAATATGGTTTCAGGTAATATGTTAATGGATGAAGAAGAGAAAAAGAAGGAAAGTTATATTTTAAAATATTAGGCCTTCAATTATGTGTTAAAAATGATGAGCACAATAAATTCTACAGTTCCTGGAACCATAAACTGAATTTGATTGATAGTCTGATAATTCCAATCAAGATCTTTTGTCAGCTTGATGTAAAACAATGTGAAACAGAAAAATATTGGGATGCTATTATATGCTCTTAAGGAATGAAATAGAATTGAGCCACAGAACAAATTCAATTGGGGCATTACTTCAGTAACAATTTTAAATTGGTTTTGTTGCTGACAAGTTCAAATGGACTGGTCTGACCAGTTCTTTTCACACTGTCACTTTTTAATAGAATCAAGCGTCAGGGTTAGAGTAACGTTAAATGGTTCTTAGCTCAGCTTTCTACTTAATGATGCTTTAAAAACCCAAAAGCAGACCATATGATTAGATTTTGTGTAGGTGTTATAAAAAGTGAACATATATTCCCATTAGATTTTGTGTAGGTGCTATAAAAAGTGAACATGTATTTCCATTGCTTAGACAGAAAACAAAAGGAAAGCTAAAACATACTTGGATTGATACATTTGTACTACACTGTATTTGATCAAACTATTTAGGTTTTATACTAATAGTAGTTTGAATTTATTTGCTCTTTAATAAATAATTTTATTATAGAAGACCTAAAAAACTCATGCTCAGAGCTATTTCCTCCAGATTTTCTGTTTTCCCCCCAAAGTGCTATTAATTCATATAGCATCTTGCAAGCAACTCATCATTTGACAAGTCATATAATATAGTGTCTGTTACCCAAGCTATTTCATCATATTAATATGTCAGTTTCTTAGTTTTAAATAAGGGATAAAGAATCATGTTTGGGAGCAGCATGAGTATATTAAAATGATTCTTGAAGCTTAGACATACAAAATATATTGTCCAACATTAAATAAAAACTGTTTGCCAGAGCAGGGACATGAATCCGTATCTTTCTGAATCCATGTGCTTAATTTCTACACTCTACGGTTTCATAAGCATTCTACATGTCCACAGTTGTCTCTTCCACTATACTGCCAAATTTATTTGAGTCAGGGCAGAGTTTAACTAATCTAGTCATCCTCTCTTTATGAACACAGAATGCACATAGCACAATGTTTACACATATTTGGTACTTTTTACTCTTTCCCATCTGTGGTTATGTCTTTACTGACAACAACTATTAACACAAACAACAAAAACTACTGCTAAGTGTGCTATGATAAAATATACTAGGGTTGAAATCAGTGCAATTACAGAAGTACAAAGAAGAAAATGTCTGACTTTCTGCTGCCTAATATATCTTGTTGAATAGCCCATTCTTCATTACCTTTCCATAGTCAACTTATTTCTCCACTGGGAATAAAAACTGATATGCTGATTTGAGTAAAACTTAAATAATAATTATAATTCAACACATTATAATTCATAAAGTACATTTTAAAACATTATATATTTGATCCTCAACATCTATAGAGTATACAGGACTATTAATTTTATTCTCATTTTACAAATATGTCAATCAAGTGTCAAGAATATTAAAAACTTATCAAAGGTTATGTGATTGAACAATGACAGACACTGGATGAGATATTTTGGCTCCCATGTCACAATTCTTTAAATTTCTTTAATTCTTCAGTGGAAATTAAAGTTAATGATTTTTGATATGATATTAATGCTGAATATTATATTAGAAACATTTGAGTTGCCCTAGGTGAAGACACATTACTTTTTACTTAAATATTTTCTTCGTCTTTCTTAATAGAAACTCATCGAAGATAAAGTTGACTCTACTCCCTCATCAAGGCTAAATCTTAATCGTGAATTAGTTTTCTGAATTGAATTATGTTTAAAGGTGGCATATGATAAAAATTTCTTAATAATTCATGAGAAAATCCTATAGTGGGTGGGAGGTATTTGATGAATAATTCACTTACATCTAAAATCGGACATACAAAATGAAACAGCTTATTTAGAATAATGTGGTGTCCATGTTATTGGAACTTCTCTGCATCTTGTGATGATGAAAGGCAATCTCAGTATTTGGGATAAAACTTAAGTTTTCAATACTGTCCTTGGGTCCTCAAATTAACCAATCCTGTACTAACCTTACCTCAGGTTATGTATTATGTAAGATAGGAAACGGCCCTTCCTACTTAAATCAATTTTGTGTCATAATTTCTCTTTAGAAACATAGAAATTGGTAAAATTAGGTGTTCATTCTTTTTTTTTTTTAAGGAAGAATGAGCCCTATGCACATGGAATAGTTCCTACAAATAAAGTTTCATTTATTTTAGAGAACGTATATATATGTTCAGTAACATGAATTGTTATTTATTGACTGAAACTTCAGTGCAATTACATCGGTATAAGATGCTATAAATATCCATATCTTTACAGGTTAATCATACAATTTCTATACTTAATTTGAGTTTGGTCTCTTAAAGTGGAAAGCTTAGTGGGATCCAGGGATGAAACAGTAAGGATTTTTTAAAGGTATTTATTATTTATGTGACCAAAACATCCATATGTAGCCCATATTAGACTGAAAATTATTTTTCTTAAAATATAGCTCATTATGGAAGCCTGAGAGTCTTTCAAAGAGAAAAAGCAAGCACATGTTTAGAATTACTTTTATTTCAACTCTAGAATTTTAGTTTAAATTTATAGTTTGGTTGATTCATATTTGAAATAACTATTCATAGTGAAGTCTTCCAATGACAAGTTGTGTTTTTCTTGACACACTTAGACTAAATTGAGTTCAATTAGACTGCTAGTTAAAATATTTTTCCATTGATTTTTAATGTGTGGGAATGCATGGAGAAGCTAAACCTCTGTTAAAGGAACTGACAGATGAAGGGGTGTGGGTGGGAAGATAAAAATAATTTTTCACTGTACACTAAAGTTTGCATCAACGTTATAAGAGGGCGTGGCTTTTAGTTCCACATACAGTCTAATACTCATGAAAGTGCTGGAGATATGCTTCCTATTTTCCTATGAAGCCTTATATATCTTAACCATTACCTTCTACTTTTTTGTGCCCCTTGGATAACTGATAATTTTCATTTCATGATTTATATAATAACCAGAAACAGATTATTTATAAAGTTTGTAGATATTACATAGTGTTATCCTATGTTATGGCCCTCTACCTATATAATTTCATGCCTTTTTATCCAATTCTTGTGTCTCTATTTATTCATCTTTAGTTTTATTCACTATGGACATTTTGTTAATATTTTTCAGTAGCTCATATTTTGATGTAATCCCACTTGTCTATTTTTGCTTTTTGTTGCTTTGGGTGTCATATCCAAAAAATCACTGCCAAGATCAATGCCAAGGAACTTTTTATCCTATGTTTTCTGCTAGGAGTTTTACAGTTTTAGGTTTTATGCTTAAGTTAAGTCTTTGATCCATTTTGAATTAATTTTGGTGAATGGCTTAAGAAAGGGGTCCAATTTCAATTTTCTGCCTGTCGTTACCCAGTTTACCTAACACCATTCATTGAATAGACTGTTCTTTCCTCACTGAGTATTCTTGGCTTCCTTGTCAATTATTGGTTGACCATACATGTGAGGCAATGTGTGGAATGGGAAAAAATATTTGCAAACCATCTGATATTCAATAAGGAGTTAATATCTAAAATATGTAAGGAACTCATACAACTCAACAGCAAAAAGGAAACAATCCAGTAAAAAAATGATCAGAGGAACTGAACACCCATTTTCCAAAGAAGACATATGAATGGCCAATAGGTGAAAGAAAAGATGCTCAATATTACTCATTATCAAAGAAATGCAAATAGACACCGCAAAGAGAAAATACCTGATACAAAGGCTATTATCAAAAAGACAGGGGAAAACAAGTGTTGGAGAAGACGTGGAGGAAAGGAAACCTTTGTGCACTGTTGCTAGAAATGTAAATTGGTGTAACCACTATGAAAAACTCTATGGAAGTGGAGGCTCCTCAGGAAATTACAAAGAGAACTACCATATGATCAGCAATCACACTTCTCGGTTTATATTGGAAGGAAATTAAATCTGTATCTCAAAGAGATATCTGTATTCTCGTGTTCACTGCATCATTATTCACAATAGTCAAGATATGGAAACAACCTAAGTTCCATCTGCAGATGAATAAAGTTGATACACATGCACACACACGAACACTAGAATGTAATTCGGCCACAAGAAAGGGAAATCCTGTCATTTGTGACAAGATGGATGGACTGTGAGGGCATTATGCTAAGTGAAATAAGTCAGATAGAGAAAGACAAATACTGTATGATCTTATCTATACGTGGAGTCTAAAAAAGCCTAATTCATAAAAACAGAGAGTAGAATGGTGATTGCCAGGACCTAGGGGTATGTGAAATGGGAAGATGTTAGTCAAAGGATACAAAATTCCAGTTATAAGACGAATAAGTTCTGTGGATCTAATGTATGGCAGGGTGACTATAGATAATGCTGTATTACATACATGAAAGTTGCTAAGAGAGTAGATCTTACAGGTTCTCAGTTCCAAAAAAGAAACGGTAATTATGTGAGGTGATGGAGATATTATCTAATTCTATTGTGGTAATAATTTTGCAATATATAAGTATATTATAATATCACATTATATATCTTAAATTTACATAATGTTATATGTCAATTATATCTCAAGCTGGAAAAATTATGTAGTTATTATTTATACAAAAGCTATGGTTTTGTATATTTTATTGTGTGATCTTATTAAACTCTGTTGCTCTTTAATCATTTTTCAGTTGTATCTCTCAGATTGATGTTTTGTCATCTGCCAATAATAATAGATCTGCTTTATTTCCACTATTAAACTGCTATTAACGTTCTCTGGCTAATATGACTGGACATAAATTCCAACCTTTTTGTCAATGGAGACCTATACGTATTCCCTTGATTAATCACATATTTTAATTCACTGCATCCCTGCCACTGCCTCTCTCCCTACCCTCTGACCGAACTTTGTTGGTTTCAAACAAAATTAACCAAACTAACTTAAGCACATAAGAGTTTTTGCTGTTGGCAGTTACTATGCTCTACTGTTAATAAAACCCTCAGATTATATTACTTTCAAATCTTAAAATAAGTCCAAATGGAACTCAGAGATGAGTTCTGCCTCTAGTTCTTGCTTACTACAACATAAAGTACATTTGTTCATCTAGGATCCTCAGAAGTCAATGTCAGCAAAAAAAAAATGAAACCCAAGGGTTTGAGGCTTAATCTAATCTTTTCTGCCTTCTATCTACCAAAAACACTAGTGAAGTTATGTTATTTTGATATCTTTGTCAGTTTTCATAGCTAGTGCAGAGTTTCTCCTGTTTAAAATTTAGTAGGTCATTTCCTTTGGAGGGTGATTCTGGGGTGGGAGTGGAGAATCAAATATTTATGTGTATACTTAGGTTACTGTTTTTACCTAGAAATCTTCCTGTGCTTTTTGGAAAATGAAAACACTTTTTGGCAGAGGATGTTGATTTCTCACACTTTGAATGGTTTCTTAAAATACAGTTTCCCATTTGGTGTTAAGCCATTTCATTTATCCATCCTTTCTCCCTATCTATTGAAAATATAGACGTTTTTAAAAAGTTTATATGTTGTTTTTTTCTAGTGGTATAGACTTAAGTTCCATATTCCCAGGCAAGTATTTGAAAAGCACTGGCTTTTAGGTATTTTTTTCAGAAATTCTCTCACTCCGCATTTTGAAATGATCTCTCAATGCAGCGGCCTTTAAACTCTGAAAAGGTTTTGGACATCATCATATCTGTACTTTACACATTGACTTTTCTTGTTTAAATTCTTAAAAAATGAGTACATTTAATAACAAAAACCAAAGAAAAAACTTCAACCAATTCAATAAAACAACGATATTTAGCTCCTCCCACTCATTTCCAGTGTCTGGTAGACTAAAGTTTTTCACTTCTAATTTAATTTGAGTATATTGAAAAATAATCATTACGGTTTATAATAATATGAATAGAATGGTTATTTAGTTTTTGTAATAGAGCCACTATTATCACAATAAAATATCATATACGATGCTAGTCATCATAAAAGAAATTAGTCACTACAAAGCTTTGAGGTATAATAGAAGAAAATTTACAAGATAATTCATAACTGTGATAAGAAATGGGTTGCTTATCTAAATATATCTATGCGAAGCAAAAACCATGACATTGTTTTTTTCACACATCTTGTGTTAGAAAATTTTGGAGTTGATATAACATGTGTCTGGCCAGCACTGAAATAAGTATTCCATTTTGTTATCCCTCTTTTGTTTTTCTTAAGGAGATGAATGTAAACAAATCACAGATTCAGCCTGCAAGGATTTATAGTATCCAAGGGAACATAAAGCATATACACATACAAACATAAATGCAGATAAATAAATTTTGTTGTGGTCACACAGCAGCCTAGCCGTTGGTCCCCTCCAATCTTTCCTTAGGGAAAGAAAACTTTGTGGGACTGTCCCTCTTTGGGGTTGAGTTCATTTATCCTAAGTCTATATTTGGTCCTTGTAAGCTGGGTCTGCAGTCAAAGACGAGTAATGATTCCTCTTGGGAGGAACGACTTAAGCCAGACGGGACCCCATTGGGACCCCCATGAGTTAACATAATAAAAGTCAGGAGGTAGCCATACCCCTCCTCCTCACCATTATGGGAAGCTGCTAATGCATGCCCCAATTGTCCTGCACTCTGCTATGCAAAGGACTTCTTAGAGTGATAAGATATCGCTCTTCCTGCTTAGCTCATGGGATGGTTTTACTTTGTGAGACTTGCTCCCCCAGGGGGTTGAACACACCCACCTTAGTTGCCTGGGGACAATAAACATCGGTTGCTTTGGGATAGATATCTGGGAATTGGAAGAATTTTAAGGTGTGGTATGAGAATTTCGCGGACCCTGCCTTTAATCTTGTGATGCTTATTGTAAGAAATCAATAAATATCCACGACGACTCGATTCGGGGCTCCAGTCCCTTGAGGCTGCGAGTCCCTTGGTCCTCTATGATTTAACTGTATTTGAGTCTCTGTCTCTTTATGATAGTTTAACCCTCGCCACCTCCCTCGCCTTCCCACGGCTTGTGTTGTGCAGGTCGCAACATTTTGTAATAAAGATATAGATATTATTTTAATGTTTTCAGATGGGAGAAGTATATCCAGTTGAAGAGAGAGAAGGTGCTAACATACAAAGGTAGGAACATGAGGTTTAAATTCAAACCACCAAAGAATTTGAGTTAATTGGAACATGGAGTGAAGAGGTGACGTCTGAAAAAGGGCTGAAAGGATAGCTCATGGCCAAAGTATGAAAGGCTTTGGAAAACTTACATCCCCCCTTGTGGGGAGCCATGGTTGCAGTTAACTTTAAAGCCTTAACAGAATGGCTCAGTTTATACTTAACCTATTTCCTCCCCCTGAAGCAATTGTCTCTGCCTGCATCTGGAGAGAGCTTGCATGCTGCTCAGGAATGTGGTGGGAGTGGCCAGTTCCCAGAACAGAAGGCTGATGCCTATCAGGGCTATTGATAAGATAATTACATTTGGGAGTTTCAGTGAATTTTGTGTCTCCTGTGTTAAAGTTAAAGTTTTACTGTTAACTAGGTAATGCATTTTTGTACTTGCTAAACTGCACGTCCACAGAAGGTATAAATTCTGGGGACAGAATAAACTCAGCGTCTCCAGGAACACTGGGGTCCGCGATCGCCATCATCAAAGTGTGAGTGCCTTTTTTCATTCCCACTCCCCTTGTCAGGAACCGTTCGACTCGTGGCGGCTGGCCCGCTGCAAGTGGCGCCCGAACAGGGACTGAATATAGGGGTAATAGTGAGGAACACCGTGTGGCAAGGGCCCAGCTCATTGGAGCTAATCAGTGGATGCACGGTGAGCAAGGCACTGTCCCCTCGGTCGAATGAGTGTGTGAGTGAGTGATAGCTCCACGACTTTGTGTTACGGAGCTTGATTGGGTCCTAACCTGCGGTTCCGGTTCTGTCATATGGCATAACGGCGACTGGGCTTTACAACCCACCAGGCCGGAAAATTATACCGGCGCGCCTCTAGCTAAGACAGATTTGGCCCCGCAAGGGACACGGCCAGACGGACACCTGAGTGTTTTTCTTTGTTTGAAAGAAGGGCCGAGTTAGGGAAAAAGGATGGGTCACGCCAGCAGCAAGGACCTGTATGTTAGAGGACTTAAGAAGTTGCTTACCGCCCGTGGCAGTCGGGTGAGCAGAGAACAGTTAGACAAGTTTTATAAAAATTGCAAAAGAAAGGTGGAAAAACAGTTACAAGATTATTATGCTGCCCATGGACTTAAACAAAAGGGCTGCAAGCTAGAGAAAGTGAAACAAGCTGAGAATGAGAAAATCCTCCCATCTGCCGCTTCTCCGGCAGAGAGAGAGAAGGAGGGAGGGGGCGCAAAGTTGTTAGAGGGAGTTCTTAAAGTTAACAAAGAGCCGGTTGCTCAAGAGTTTCCAGACGACATATGGGAAAATTTGAGCCCTAGAGACCAGGAAGAATTAGAGGATGAGGCTGCTAAATATGATAGGGACAAAAACTCTCCTTTAGTGGCTATGGCTCAAGGAGACGAGCAGCCTGCAGGCACTGCACTCTCTTTTGCAGATCAGCTAAAAAAGATTCAGGGACAGCTGATTGAGCTTAAAGTTGCTGTGGACAGAGGAAATTGTCCTCGGAGTCCCCAGATTCCTTTTAGAGATCAATGGAATCCTCGGGGTAAAGATCCCCCCACAGTTAATCCCTCTGCACCACCTCCTGAGGAGCCCCGTAGGTGGGAACCTCCGCTGCAGTCTTTGGTTTGGGAAATGCCTGCTGAGCCTTCGCCAGGTTATGTTAAGCCAGGATCGGACTCTGTTGTACGATCCCCTCTTCAAATGGCTTGTGAAGAAGCTCACAAGCAAGGGGAGTCCACAGAGCATTTTGGAATATATCCTATCTTTGAAAGGCTCAACAGACTGGGCCTTTATTAAAATCTCAATCAAAATAAAAGCCTAGATTACAACTAAATTCTCCTCCAAGTGTAGTTGCAGGGCTGGATCCACAGCCTGAGGCTCCTGTTTTAGCACCTGTGACAATCAGACAATTATCAGGTGTAAAAGATCAAAGGTCCCCCCTACAAAAGATTTTACAAGCTGCTAGTACAGGAGCAACTTTAAAAGGGACACATTGCTTCCTCTAATTCTCCCTAAAATTCTCCCATTTTTGTTATTAAAAAAAAATCTGGTCAGTAGAGATTATTACAAGATTTACAAAAAGTTAATAAAACCATAAAATTAATGGGAGCTTACAGCCAGGCTTGCCCTGTCCTACAGCCACACCAAAAAACACATATAAAATTGTTTTGGACTTAAAAAGATTGTTTTTATACTATACCTTTAAATCCTGATGACTGCCCTAGATTTGCTTTCAGTGTTCCTTCTGTTAATTTACAAAAACCTTTTAAGAGATATCATTGGCTAGTGCTACCTCAGGGTATGGCTAGTAGCCCTACATTATGTCAAAAATTTGTATCAGCTACAATAAAACCTACCCAAAGGGCATTTTCAGATATTTACATCATCCACTACATGGATGACATACTTCTTGCCCACTCTTGTGAACCAAAGTTGCTTGCTGCTTTTGCTCATTTACAAAAAAAGCTCCACAATTATGGGCTAGTTCTAGCCCCAGAAAAAATTCAACAAGTGCCTCCTTACTCTTATCTGGGATATTGTTTAATGCCTCAAGCCATTGTGCCTCAAAAAATACAAATCCGGCGAGATTGTTTAAAAACATTAAATAATTTCCAAAAGCTACTGGGAGACATTAATTGGATTAGACCTCAGTTGCAGTTGACAACTGGTGAATTACAACCTTTGTTTAAAATATTATGTAAAGAAGCTAATCCTACTTCTCTCCGCGAGATAACACGGGAAAGAGGCTTTGCTTGTATTTCTCCAGGTCTGGAAGAAAAACCTTTGTAAATTCCTGGTCGGTGTTAAACCATACCATGAGCGACAGCCCACAGAAGAGAAGACATCTATAGATACCCATCCACGCCCCTAGGGTGTGAAAAAGCTCTCACTTTCCACAGCTGCAGAAGGACTTTCCACTTCAGACCCTGTTAAATGGAGAAAGACTTGGGTAGAGGGTTTGCTGGGGATATTGCTATTCTGTTTATTGTTCTGTTTGTTTTACATAGTCCTCAGATGTGGACAAATAGCCCTCCGACAGGCTGTAAATGAAATAACTACATGTTCTGTGTTTCTCATGCTTCAAAAAAATAAAAAAGGGGGAGATGTAGTCACACAACAGCCTAGCCGACTGTCCCCCCCATGTCTTTCCTTAAGGAAAGAAGAGCCTGTAAGACTGGCTTTTTAGGACTTTGCTTATCTTTATGTTTTACACCTCATGTCTCTCTGTCTGGTCCCCAAAAGATGGTTTGCAGCCAAAGACGGGTAAGATATCTCAAGGGAGATACAACCTAAGCCAGGCAAAACCGAGTGGGGACCCCCAATGAGCTGCCTTAAAAAAATATGGGAAGAGGCCTTGCCTCCCCTTCCCCCTGCCTGGGAAAAGCCACTGCTGTCTCTGGCTTTCCTCAAAGGAGATCGGTAGCCAATGACGGGTAATGATCAGTAAGCGTTTTTACAACCTAAGACAGGAGTCGATCGCTTTGATGATTGATATCCAATGACGGGTAAGTAAAAATGTCTGTACTGACCACCTAAGCCAGACACGATCTCAAAAATATAAAATAAAAAAGGGGGAGATGTGGGGAGCCATGGTTGCAGTTAACTTTAAAGCCTTAACAGAATGGCTCAGTTTATACTTAACCTATTTCCTCCCACTGAAGCAATTGTCTCTGCCTGCATCTGGAGAGAGCTTGCATGCTGCTCAGGAATGTGGTGGGAGTGGCCAGTTCCCAGAACAGAAGGCTGATGCCTATCAGGGCTATTGATAAGATAATTACATTTGGGAGTTTCAGTAAATTTTGTGTCTCCTGTGTTAAAGTTAAAGTTTTACTGTTAACTAGGTAATGCATTTTTGTACTTGCTAAACTGCACGTCCACAGAAGGTATAAATTCTGGGGACAGAATAAACTCAGCGTCTCCAGGAACACTGGGGTCCGCGATCGCCATCATCAAAGTGTGAGTGCCTTTTTTCATTCCCACTCCCCTTGTCAGGAACCGTTCGACTCGTGGCGGCTGGCCCGCTGCACCCCCTTCATGTTTTCGTAGGTTTGCTTTCAGTTTTACTTTCACTGTCACAGATATTTGTCACTTCATTGGTAGTGTTTAAACATGAACCTGCTGGTTCTGACCGATGGTGATATTCTCTAGATTTCATCTTATTCACTCTGGGCATTTATAGAGGAATAAATTGAGATTGACAAATGAAAATATTTCTACATAATAAAAAATAGTTATAGGATTGCACATACACAAATAAGAAGCTTGATTTGGTTGCTCCTCTGAATTCCAGGGCTTAATTTCTGGGGTAGAGGCATCCTGGTTTATTTCTCTGTTAAATTTAGATGTTCTAAAGTTTTCTTTGGTGTCAAGCAGGGTGGTAGTTTTTCATAAATTTTTAGGGAGAACTTGAGAAAGACTAATCAGTCTATTTCTAGGTTCCTAAAACAGAATATGTTGGTATTATGACAGCCATACTTTGGCCCTGACATCTGGTCTGCTTTGGTGATTGCCTGTGTTCTTCCCAAGCCTTTGAGACTCTGCCTTTCCTGATTTGGCATGTAAGTTTTTAGGAAGTATTCCCAGGAGTGCTTTCATTTTATTTGTTTCTTCGGTTTGGCAACATAGTTCATCTCAGTTCAAATAATCTTTCTAATCAGATTAATAATAATTAAAAAATTAAGGTTTGAAAACATTGGCAAGAGAAATTGTAATTAATGCATTGTCTTAAAGTAGCTAACATTTGATCCAATTTTTATAAAGCCCCTGGTTACGGGAAATTTTTCTTTGTTCAGTGTGCAGGGACTTAACTGGCATCTTATTTTATAATCAGGGCCTTTAGCTCATTGAAATATCAGAGGTACTGTAATAGTACTTTCTTCTATAACCTTTATTTTATAAATATCAAGGCTAATACTCTTGCTCACACTAAAAATCATTGAAGAAAATAATTAAAAAACAAAATCTTCTTCCAACCCAGAAATTCTCTCCACAAAGGGAGCAGAGAAAGAAAACACTTTTATTATTGAATGTGCATTAAATCAGAATGTGATGCACATCACAGGCAATCTGCTCCATTTCACAGATTTGTATTTAGCTTTGGCATTTATTCTTCCCTTTGTCTTATACAGATTTGATTTTTTAAATTAGACTTTGTTTAGTTTTAAGATTATTTTCTCTATTTACTCCCCAACCCCATCAAGCACATGTTGACTACTAGTGGGAAGAAGATTGGGGCAGGTGGTGAACTGAGTCGAGAAAAGGAAGACTTAACGGGAATGAAACATCTGCTTCAGCACCGTCAGCTTTAAGTCTCTACACCTCAGTTTTCGCTTCTGTAAGAGATTTACCTACTTCCAGGATTGTTTGATTGTTTTCTTTGTCTTTTGAACCTCTTTCAATTTAAGGTCTATATAAATATAATACACACACACACACACATGCGAGAGTGTATATATTATATTATATTATATTATATTATATTATATTATATTATATTATATTATATTATATTATATTATATTATATTATATTATATTATATATTATTATAGCCATTCTTGGTCTCTTTTGGTTGCTATTAACATAGAATAGCTTTCTCTTTCCATTCATGTTCGACTTAAGCATGTCCTTAGATCTAATGTGAATCTCTTGTAGACAGCATATAGTTGGATCATGTTTTTTATTTTGTTTTAACCTATCCTGTCAATCTGTCTTTTTTTTCTGGAGAGTTTAATCAATTTATATTTAGAGTAATTACTGATGAGGAGGAACTTACTTCTTTCATTTTACTATTTCTTTCTATTAGCCTTATAGCTTTTCCCTCTCATTTCCTGCATTAATCTCTTTTGTGTTTAGTTGACTTTTTTAAAAGTAAAAGATATTCTATTCTCATTCTCTTTTATGTATATTCTATAGCCTTTTTCTTTGCACTGTAGGGATCACATTTAACATCCTAATGTTATAATACTCTAATTTGTATTATATTTATCCAGCTTAACATTGATATCATTAAAAAAAAATGTTCTGCTTCTATACAGTTCTTCCCCCACCCCTTTCAGTTATTGATGTCACAAAATTACATCTTTTGTGAGTCCAAACTATTTTTTATGCAATGTCTCTTCAATCAACTAGAAAACAAAAAATTGGAGATACAAATCAAAGTTACAATAAAATTAGCTTTTATATTTGTCTATGTATTTACCTTTATTAGAGATCTTTGTTTGTTCATTCAATTTTGTTACTATTTAGTATCCTTTTAGTTTGACCTAAAGGACTCTTCAGCATTTCTTTCAGGGAAGGTCTAGTAATAACAAACTCCCTCAGCTTTTGCTAATCTGGGTATGTCTTAAAGTTTCCTTCATTCCTGAAGGACACTTTTGCTGTCTATATGATTCTCAGTTGACAGTATTTTACCTTGAGCATTTTGAATTTGTCAACTCACTGCCTTCTGGCTCCTAATGCTTCGGGTGAGAGATCTGCTCATGATCTTATTGGGGATCCTGAAATGTGACAACTAATTTCTCTCTTACTGCTTTCAAGATTTTTTTGTCGTTCAGCAGTATGATTATAATGTGCCTTGGTGTGGGTCTCTTTAAGTTTATCCTGCTTGCAGTTTGTTGAACATCTTGGATATTTATATTCATGTGTTTCATAAAAGTTGGACTGTTTTCAGCCATTATTTCTTCAAATAACCTTTCTGCCCCAATATCTCTATTTTTCTTCTCAGAGTATCACAATGTATATGTTGGTCCACTTAATGGCGTACTACTGGTTCCTCAGACTCTGTTCACGTTTCTTTTTTTTTTTTCCTTTCTGTTCCTTAGACTCAATAATATCTATTGTTCTATCTTTAAATTTTCTGGTTCTTTTTACTGCTGTTTCAAATCTGCTATTGAATCTCTTTCCCAGATTTTTTTTTCATTTAACTTATTATACTTTTTTAGAATTTCTTCTTTGTTCTTTTGTTTTACTTTTCTTTTTTTCTCTTTGAGCATCTTTAAGACAGGTAGCAGAGAATCAAGCAAATACATAAAATAGTCAAAAATGGGGGACTGCAAGCTTTGTGTCCTTGGATTCCTCTCAAGAAGCCTTCTAATAAATTCCTCACTTGAGCTAAATTTATCCCACATGGGTTGCTATCTTTGTGGCAATAAATAAATAAATAAATAAATAAATAAATAAATAAATAAATAAATCCTAAATAATAAACATTGGTAGTTTCTATCATAGTTTTATTTAGTAAAAAGTAATAAAGTCAGGACTTAAATTAAAACCTAGGTAAGGCAAATTATAAAGACTGTTTTTCAACAATACCTTATAAAAGATGTTTGAAAGGATCAAGATAATCTGAGTAATGTACACAGCACAGTGCACAAACATTTCATAACCAATAATTGGTGTTTTTGTTACTTATCATTATCATCATCATCACCACCTTATTATTGCTATTCTGCGGGATATGACTAATAGTTTATTTGGGGAAATTATTAAATATTTAACTCTTTAACCAGTGTTATACTGCTTTTAAAAGGGAGTATTTGGGAAAGGCTGATTATTTTGCATACCATTTCTAATCAATTCTCATTGATACATATCTAAAGCAGCCATGTGATCGTTTACCAAGGGGAGTGAGACCTCAATAAAAAAAAATTTGTTAAAGGTGGGATGAAAACATTTTACTATTACAAAGCATACTTTCCTAAAGATTTTGAAAGAAGCAGAACAGTGGACATGGTTTGCTTTCCTTTTGAATATTTACAAAACCAAGCACATAAAGTCAACAGAGTATCATGATGTATATGTTAGATGGAATTTTGTTTTGAAAAAAAAATATGGGCAATTTTTTCTTAGAGAGTGTGAGGTCAGAGGGAAAGTTCATACACAGAGTGTTAAACTTATGTAATTGTATAAACAATTGTCTTAACTTTTTAGAACTAAAGAAAGACATTTTAAATTGATGAAAGTTAGGAAGACACTAAGTAAAAAGTGTCAACATTACTTAGTTATTTGACTCTGTAAAGCAAGCATTGTGGCAAAATTGACTAAAGGTTAATAATTACCAAAACTGAGCACTTATCCACTGGAGATGAGTCCTGAACTTGTATAACTCTTTTAATTCCCACAACAACCCCATGGCACAGTTACTATTATTGTTTCTATTCTACTGACACAAAGAAAATGTCAGAGCTAGCTAGTAAGTGATGGAGCTGAGATATAATCCAGAGTCTAGCTTAAGAGCCTTTGCTTTTAACTCCTATACTGTATTACATAGCATTATTAAAGAAATTAAGAATTTTAAATTCAGCTTAAATAACGATTAGATGTTTGCCATGACCATACCCATGTTGCTGTCTGAACAGGGTGATGGTACTGTCAGTTATTCAAATAAATCATTAGAATATGCCACAGTATAAAAATGTATCTAATTTCACATTACAAGTCAGTGTAAAAATAATACTTTCTCTGTCAGATTGTTTTATCTATGTCACACTCTTTTAAATTTAATATATAAAGGGCATGTATAAAAGACAAGGTGTGTAACAGAAGTTACTAACACCAAGGAAACTATTAACTCAATTAATCAAGACTTAGAGATAATTGAAGTAACCATTGAACTCTTAAATTACGCTTTCAGTTTCAGAATTCAGTGGTACCTTGGTTTTCGAACGTAATCCACGAGTTCTGAAACGTTCACAAACAGCTGACAGCTAGGCCTCAGGATCTTGCACTCAGTGGAAGCCGCGTGACATGTTCGACTTCTGAGTCATGGTCGAAAACTGGAGCATTTACTTCCGGGTTTACGGCGTTCATAAACCAAAATGTTCGTCAATGGAGACGTTTGTAATTACTACTGTAATTTAGAAAATCTCAGCTACTTGTATTTGATATTCTTATACTTAAGAAAATGTTTACTAAACTAAATTTGCTCGTTTTTAGAGAGTATATGATAGGTACGGGAAGCTTAGACATGTACTTAGAATTTCACACCATCATATTATCTGAAGATATAAAATCTGCTCTTTGTTCTACTCTTTCTCTGCCTTTAGTTCATGGTTACGTGTGTTTGTAAGTCACTCCATTTTATTTATAATTCCAATAGTAGTTTCTGGTCTCTGCTGTCATTTCTACAGTAGAACCTTGTACCATTTTACTGTTTTCTTTACCAGCAATAGTTTCTTAAGATATCACCCAAGAGATTTACCTACTGAGAGAAAATCCAGAAACCAAATGTTAGTGCTATAATCAAAATTATGCTCTATAAAATCAGCCTTCTCAGATTTTTAGCACACTAGGATATGCAACTATCACAATAAAGTAGTTACTAGCAAAAGAAAAAATAAATCTATCAATTTTCTATTTTATAGATACACTTACCTAAGAAAAAATAAAAATATGTAACAAATTTGGTAAGTTTTATGATTTTAAGTTATTTTTCTTTGCACTATTATTAAATGACATTGTGAATCTCTCAACATCATGAGGGCTTGTTTATTAGATTCTTCTTTCAGCTTTTGTTGGCTTTTTGAGCAGTTAAAGATCCCCTGCAGGGCTAATCAAGGATGTCTTAACACATATAATGGATTTTACATGGGCAGGCGATTGCTAGGAAATGAAACATATCAGTAAAATACCCTTTTAGAATTAAACTTTTCTTTGAGACATAATCATTTTTTTCTGAGCACAGGAGTAGTATATTTTTAGGAAGTTTAAACTCAGTTACTTAGCTAAGTGAAAGTAAGTGTAACTAAGTATATCTTTACTATAATCAAGGCAATTTATACTATCGTGTTATCCTAATAGCTGGCATACTTGTGAACTTTCTCATTACTATGGGGATTTGGTAACCCTTGTCAATGTGCCACTAAAATCCACGTCAAGATACAGATCAAGATATTTTGTTTTGGGGTAGGATAGATAGGGACTGCTAACAAATCCTGTATTTCTTCATGCAGAGAAGTTATTCATCCTGAGCACCTCCTATGAGCCAGGCATGGTTCTAAAGCAATTTTTTAGGCAAAATTACTTCTCAACAAATTTGAGGCCCATTTTTCAGGTTAATAACCTGAGTAAATAATGGCAAGGCATATATTGTTTGATAAGAGCAAGACATACACTGTTTGACCTCATAGGCTAAGCACTTTTTACTCATATTCCACAATTATCTTTATTTTTATCATGCTATCATTTTTATTGGATAGTTTTGATTGCCTACTCCATCTCTTCTAGAATTTTCAATCTCTTTTGATAGGCTTGTTCTCTCTCCTGCCCTTTTCTCTGAAAGTATTTGATTAAATTGCTTCCTTCTTTTTCTTTCTAGACTTCTTTTTTATATCCTTCCCCATTCTTTTCATTCATTTAACTACTCCACTTACTCAAGTTTTCCTCTTTTCCATGAGAAGTATCTTTTCTTTATTTCTTTACTTTAGTAGCTCTACAACTTTCCTTAACATATGATTCCCATTTCTTTTCTGTTCAAAGAATAGGTTATTATAAAATAGATAAGCATATTATACTATGCTAGCAAGGTAAAAATAGTATCTGAATATAAATAATATCTATGAAAATCATGGCACATGAAAACTCAAAGTACAATTACTCAGGGCCTATGCAGGCTGTGGTATGTCTAGACCCTTGAATTTGTGGGAAGCTATTTTTTTTTTCTTTTTAATCTACAGAATTTTCAGCTATAAATGACCCTGAAAGGGTACTGACAATGAAAGGAGTAGTAATATACCCTTGGTTAACTTAACCATTTAAAACATATCCATCTATTTATCTTATCTATCCATCTATTTATCTATCTATCTATCTATCTATCTATCTATCTATCTATCTATCTATCTATCCATCCATCCATCCATCCATCCATCCATCCATCCATCTATCTATCTATCTATCCATCCATCACCTATGACTTACTTATTGTTCTATCACTCTAACATTCTATCACCTGTGTAGCTCAATGAGTTTCAATACGCCCATGCTACCACTTATAATTTGAAAATGTAGAAATACTTTTGTTTTTTACATGATAAGGGGCACAACTAGCATTTAATAAGTGAGATCCAAGGATGCTAGAATGTCTGCAAGATATGTTACACTTATTTTTACCTCATATTTCAAAATGCCAAATATTAGAAAAAGTATTGACTATTTTGTAATTATTTAAAATAAAAATTTTACTTTTTCTCAGAGTTATGACTATTATAATATTTTTAAATAAAACATACATAAAATGAATATTTTATAAAGAATATACTTATAAAGCAGGTAAAGGTTTAGGATATCTTGAAAATTTAAGCAAAATATTGAAACCCAGAATTTGTACCTGGAATGTTCATAAAACTTCTTGTAAAAAATATGCATTATTATTATTTACAGAAAGTACACATTCCTGAAAAGTGTTGTATTCCACACCGTATCAGGAAAAAAATAATCTTATCTTTTCAGAATTATTAGAACTGTTCTAGTATTGTTATTAAAATAAATCAAATAAAACTTAATGAAAGATGACAACAATCTCTGAGTGTTTTTCAGTAGGTGCTATTAGTAAAAGTAAGTATAATCCCTTGACTAATAAATTATTTCATAAACTACACAGTGGCAATGGAAGAGTTTAAATATCTCATTCCACAATAAGACAGTTTTCCCCCAAATTACTTAAATCATTTTGTTTGCTATCCAGTATTTGGTGACACATTAAAATATAAATTAATGAAATTTAAATATCAAGACTGAAATACTGCAAAATATCATATATTTTATTAACTATATTTAGAAGTTTAAATGATGTCCTAAAAAAACAGATAAACCCATTTATCTGTTTAATAAATTTATTTACACATTAAAAAAGGCTTTCTTGCTGAGAATATTATTTTGCAACATTGAAAGAGTTATGGTTGAAAAATTCACTCCGAGTGTTTCTATAAGAAGTCATGGGAAAATGTCGAGGCATATTTAAAAGCACCTAAGCATTGGTTAACTTAAAGGAAGTGCAGTTATGCCTCAAGAAAGAAACTATGAAATGCTTTAAAATGTAACCATTTCTCTGACTCACCCTTCAGCACCAGGTATGCCATAATATTGGAGTTGCATCTGAATATATATGTGAAAGGGAGACATAGAGCCTTCTGCTCATGGCCTGTGACTTGGGGAACTGAGTGTTTGATTCTAGTCACCTGGTTGGCATAACGCTCTTCAGGTGAAAGAAGTAAAACTGCACCTTTCCTGCTACCATTTATCTTTACTAAGTAAAGCAATTTTGGCTGAGATGCTAACACAACTTAACTTCTAGTTGAAAATGATAACAATATGATTTGGGTTGCTTGGGGAATACAAGAACCCATTTTTCATTAAAATATGTCTCAAAGCAAATAAAAACTTTTTTTTTTTTCATATGTGCTAATCAGTTACATAGAAGAGGCAAAAGGAACTCTCTTCCCTCTCACAGTCACAACCTTTTCACAGTTGAAATAGTTTTTAGATCATCTCATATGCCAAGGGGCATTGTGTTGTTCCTTTCTGTCCTTTGTGACCCTCAAATAAAATGGAAACTTTCTATGTTCATGGCTTTCTTTTCATGTTGAGCTCATAGGGGCATGGGGCCATGCTACCAATATATTTTTAAGCTTCACACAATTACCCTCAACCCCAGTAAAGCATAGAGCAGCAGGAGAGTATTTATGACCTGTCCCAATGAAAACCACTGTCTCAGGCAGCCCCACAGGAGACCAAACATTATACAGTGCTTACAAAAAATATGAAGGGACAATGCAGGGCTAACATATTTAAACATCCCATTACTGTATCTTTGAATATCAGTTCGTCCAGCCTGGATTTTCTGCTCTGAAGTTAAGCCATGTAGTTTCTCTGCAGGTTGCTGAAGTGGAGATTATTTCTCTTTTTGTCTATCACCTATTATTTTCCCCCAAAAAATCATCATCCTGCATTATATAAAACTGAGGAGGGGTGGTTATTTAACCACACAGATCCAAGGACACTTCACAATATATTGCCACTTTGTTCCACTAAACTGTGCCATTTAACTTGTTCTGAAGTAAACACAATCACACATTACGGCAAAGTTTTGAAAGGAAATTTTGAGTTTTCAAACCATTGTTCTCTTTGCTTTATTTTACCACAATAAAGCTTCAATCTTTTTGACTTAAAAAATAAAACACAACAGAACAAAATTGATAATTTACTGATACATAATAATAAAAACATGTTTGAATTATGATTCTTGAAAATCTCTGGAAAAATTAAATTATTTCTCCAGGATATTACGGCATCTGTGGTCGTGGGCAAGATAAATAATATGAACTATATTTTCTACTCTCCCATTTATCAGACATGTTTTTCAGCTCAGCTGTAATATTAACCTTGGTCCTTTCATAGGTGCACTTGGCTAGTATCTGTCAAGTTTGTCAATGTGGATATCATCAAGTCTTATGCAAATAACTAGTCCAATGAGATGCATCAGATGGCTTTTTCAGAGTCTCTGATGCCTGGAGATTACCTTGAAGTCTCCTATGAAGCTAAATACTTCCTCTAACATCTAAGATGACACTGGATCTCTTAATGACTCCATCTCTGCTGGCTTACACTTTTGGATCAATGTCAGCAGAGGCTTGATTAATTATGCATATGAAGCATCTGTTGGGGAGAACTTTCTCCATTCCCCCTCAGTAGTTGCACATATCCTGCACAATTAGGGTAATTCAAAGGCCTGATATTGGGAGGTCAGCAGAAAAGCCCTGGAACTTGTGATAATAAATACTATCGGATAGATAGATACATGACAATACATATTTGGGGCTTAGGTTATTTTCAAACATTTTCACTATGTTATTGGAATGAAAATATTCTTCTTGATTTAATTTAATCATGCTTAAAAAACACTCTTTTAATGGAAATATACTATTTGATTATAGGATGGACCTGGATTCTATTGCGTGATCACTTCAAAAGAGATGACAATTCTTGATTTTCAGTGCTATGTGAATTGAGGATTAAATGTAGCATATGGATGATCTCTATGGAACAGACAGAAGGGTTTTGAATTTAAAATATGTATGTATGTACGCATGCATGTATGTATATATACATGTATATAAATGTAATTATGCCCTAGAGAGTATTATTAAGAATGCATAACAATATTTTCTTTTAACTTTTAGGTTTTAAATGTGATTTGAGTTTATTTGGTCATAAATAGATAATTCGATATTTTACACTAAATAGAAGGATACACTATGGCAAAACTAATGTTTTTCCTTTAAATGATTGTCCTATTGTGGGAACAATGAAACAAAACCCAAAAAAATCAAACACATACAATATTATTTCTCTTTCTCTCACTATCTTTTTTTTAATAATTTGAAACCAGATTTAAAACAGGAAGCATCCTTATATAAAGGAAAGCCATCACTTGAAAATTGAAATTTACCCTAATTACAAAATAAGGTTTATTTTTAAAACTTCTGAAAATATGAAAGAAAAACAAGTAATAAACTGTCGACCATAATGCCAAACTCAAATAAACCCACTACTAGTAAGTGGATGTCTTTATTCTCAGAAAATATTTTACTCAAACGTATGTATATGAATATGTTTTAGAAAAATGGGATCATACTTTAGAAACTGATCAAAACTTCAGTTTTCCATGTACATTGAGAGTACATTTTTTGGATAAATGTTGAAGCAGAATGACTAAATTGAGACATTAATCTTCTAGAAAGACTGTGCCAGTGAAGAATGAACTTATTTCTCTGCATCATCACAAGAAATGGCTCAATTGTGTGCCACAGGTGTGTGTGTGTGTGTGTGTGTGTGTGTGTGTGTGTGTGTGTGTGTGTGTGTGTGTGTGTGTGCAGGGGCAAGGGCTAGATACTCATGTATTTGTCAATTCCAAAGGGGAAAATATATACCTTTGTGCTTTAGTACATAATTCCTTCACTGAACTTTTAATCACTTATGAGGTTTGTCATTTCTTTCTATGTTTATTGGTCATTTATAGTTCTTTGGTGATTGTCTTGTGACAAGTTTTCCCATTGTCTTTTCAAGCTATCTACTTTTCAAATTGACTTGCAAGAGCACATTATATATTAATCTATTGTGCTTTAATTATTTGACACAATTTTTTGTTTTTCCTTTACACTTGTTTTGAGACATTTTAAATATTATGTAATAATGTTGTTTTTTAATTAATGAAGTTCTTCTTTTGCATACATATTATGAAAGACTTTCTCCAGGCTGATAGAAGGTAAATATTTAGAAATTTGGATTCAAAAAATTTTGTTATTGTCATATTTAGAGAGATTTCTAGGATAAATGAAATTATGAGCTCATAATTTGAATTCTTTCCTTTGTCCCCAAATGTATACCTTTGTCAGAGACTAAATTAATTAAAATACGGTTTACATTTAAATATTATTATAGGCATATAATTTAATGTGTTGTATGGTGTTATTTCTCCCAATGGTCAACAGAGTTATAGAATAATCCATCTCTTTCCCACTGATTTGAAAATGCCATTTTTAATGCATATATTGGCTCTGTTTTTGAACATTTGCTAATGTTCATATTTATTATCACATGATTTTGATTCATAAATATTTTAATAAAATCGTTATTTTGCAATACATGTCCCTCCACATTTTCATCTGAGTGGATGGAAGAAAATCAACAAATAATGTACATAGTAAGTTGAAAAATTATTATTTTTTTATAATTTAGGCAAGTTTAAATTTTCAAATGACATTCCCTTATATAAGGACATTTTCTATTTTAAATCTGGTTCTAAATTATGAAAAAAAAAAGTAGTGAGAGAAAGATAGGTTAAAAGTAACAAGTGGAAATTACAGTTATAGTGTGAGTTAAATTCTCTAAAAACTAATCAGAAATTAGTTTTTATAATAATTGCGAGGAGCTTTATGACATTTCTATATTTAGGTTGGTTCAGGTATTTAAAGGTAGCGATCCTTGACATAAGAGACTACAGTTGGCATATTTGATTGTATGCCAGTCTTGCAGTCCTTAATGAGAACTATGTGAAGTTTAATTGTTGCGTCCTGCACAACACAAGCAGTGGGAAAGCGAGGGAGGCGAAAGGGGCTAAATTCTATTATAGAAATAAAGAGACCAGAGACACTGAATGCAGAGAAACCACAGAGGACCAAGGGACTCACAGCCTCAAGAGACTGGAGCCCCGAATCGGGTCGTCGTGGGTATTTATTGCTTTTTTACAATAGGCATCACATGATTCTGGGCAGGGTCTGTAAAACTCTTACACCACTAATACAATTAGCATGTTCCCAATATCCAATCATATTGTCCCAAAGCAACCTGTGCATGCTGTCCCCATGTGAACAAGGTGCGGTGTATACAATCCCTGGGGGAGCAGGTCTCTCATGGCAATCATCCCATGAGCCAAGCGGGGAGTGAGATGGTTTCACTCAATTAATCATTCCTTAGCACAATAGAGTGCTGGTCACTTGAAGCAGGAGTCAGCAGCTCCCAGGAAACATTGGAGGAGGGGCATCCCTCCTAGTTTCAAAGGCTAACTCATGGGGGTCCCTGGGGTCCCGTCTGGCTTAAGTCGTCCCTCCCTTGAGGAAACTTACTCGTCTTTGACCGCAGACCCAGCATACTGGGACCAAGAGAGGAGACCTATAAAACTCAACCCCTAAGAGGGACAAACCCGCAACCCTCTTTCCCTAAGGAAAGGATGGTAGGGACAGGCGGCTAGGCTGCTGTGTGACAACATTTAATGATTATGTGTTCTAAAATCAGAGGTGGAGAGATGAATACCATAGTACTGAAGCACAGAACGGCTATGCGATTTAAACGGGAAATGTCCTAGCAATCAATGCTTAAAGAAGTAGTATGCACTTCCAATAAATGTATCTTTCTGCATTTTTTCTTACCTTTCTTTAAGGAGAAAAATACAATTTAGAGGGATACTTTAAGTACATTTTTATTCTAATGGCAACACAGAACTATTCATTTATAGGTTTGTGGAAATAACCTTCTGATAATGGAGCATTTTTCTTCTTTTAAAATTTACCTGAGATGTGTATTTTAATTCAAACAATTTCTTTTGCACAGTATATCAGAGAACTTAAAATGCCACTGTTCTAAAAATTCAAAGTGGAAAGAAGAGTGGCAAAAGTACTTTAAGTTAAGATACAGGGAAAATGAGAACAAAGAGTGGTTTTTTGTAGGCTGTCTACTTGTTATTTTGCTATAGTGAATGAGGGTTAAATAAAAAACAGCAAAAAGCTTAATATAATATCTAAAATACAAACTCTCTTCTAAATCATAAGCATTATGCTTATAAGAGCTATGACATTTCACTTGTTCGATTATATGTAAAAACATAGATTTTATTACTCATTTTAATACAAACGGCATGGTATTTATGGTTATGGATTGCAGCATTTTCAAATCCTATTCAATGTATTATATTTCACATTCCTACTAATCTGTCAAGAGATACTAAGCAGAATTATTAGAACAACAATCTCAAGATTGGTAGTATATCAAAGTGCCATGTTTTGCTTCTTCCACACCAATTGATAAGAAGACAAAAAACAAACAAAAAACTATGGTACAAAACAAGTACAAGGATTGATAAAAATATGAATACACTGCCCATTGATATGTAAGTACATTTTATTACAGGATATGGATAGAGTTAGTAAATGTGTTGAGTCTGATATAGTGGTAGAAGATTTAAATTTTTCTAACTTTCAAACAATGCTAAAATTAGTTGAAAAGAACTATACCTACAACTTTCCAGATAATAATTTCTTTGAAAATAGTAAGAGGCAAATAAACAATACTTTGCATTTGAAAGATAAATGAAGGCTTGCTGGATAACAATAAAACAAAGGGAAATCAAAACTTGGAAATAGAAAAAGAGAGAAATCAAACACTAATAAAAAATACAATAACATATACAAAGCTTGCAGAGAAAAGATAGGGGCAACAAAAATTAAGTTAATGTTAGAATCAGACTTAGAAAAAGAAAACATTTATTGAAAAAAATCTGTAGGGCTTTACAGGATATTCTAGTCAAAAATATCTACTTCCTAAATAACGAATGACAGTTATTTTGCAATATTTGTTATTTTCTTTCTTTGTTGATGTAAAAGAAAAAAAAAACCAAATTACTCACAAAAGGATTTAAATAAAAATGGATGTAATAAAAATTAAAATTACTAAAGATAAAATAATGTTTAATTTTTATTTTTAACAAAAAGCAAGCCCATCTAGCAAAAACTCGTTATCTTTAATTGGATATTAGATGACAGTTTTCCTTTAAAAACTAGATATAATTATCACAAACAATTAAATAAAAAATAAATAAAGGGAAGATAAATAAACACATAAAGAATATTTTACATGTATGTTTTGGGATTATATTAAGTCCTTTTCAATAACTGGGCACTGGAATTTTAGTAAAGAAATATTTTATGGCACTAAAGATCTATTCTGGGTGAGCCCATGATGATTTGCAGAAAATTACACAGGATTTATATATGCTTAATTTATAGTTTCACCTATAAGAATGAACTTCACTGTTTAAATCAACATCCCTTAGCCTATCTTATCTGAAAATCTTACTACAACTTATTCCAATTTCTTTCTGCTTCTTTTTTTAATAGCTTTATTGAGATAGAATTCACATACCATACAATTCACCCACTGAAAGCATAAAATTATTTTTTGAGCATATTCACAGGGTTGTACAATCATTACCATAAGGTAATTTAGAACATTTCCATCCCTCTAAAATAAACCCTGTACCCTTAGTAGCCATTCCAATCTCCTCTCAATATCCACGCAACCAGAGGCAACCACTGACATGAATTTTGTCCCTATAAATGTATCTATTCCAGATCTTCTATAGAAATGGAATCATACAATATGTGATTTTTTTTTGTTTTTTTTTTTTGATTGGCTTCTTTCACTTATTGTAAAATTCATCTATGTTGTTCATTGTATCAGAATTTCATTTCTTTTTTGTTGCTAAATAATATTTAATTATATGTATATGCCATTTTATGTTTATCCATTAATCAGTTAATGGACATTTGAATTGTTTCCACTTTTTGAATATTATGATTAATGTAGCTATGAACACTTGTGTACAAATTTTTGTGTATTACTTTTTCATTTTCCTTGGGCATATCCCTAAAAGTGGAAATCACTGGTCATGTGGTAAATCTGTATTAACATTTTGAGAAACTGCCAAACTGTTTTCCAAGGTGGATTCACCATTTAATATTTACACCAGTGATATGTAAGGGTTCTGATTTCTCTACATCCTTGTCAACACTGGTTATTGTCTGCTTATTTGATTATAGCCATCTCAGGGATATTAGTGGTATTTTATTGTGATTTTGATTGCAAGTCTCTATGACTAATGATATTGAACATCTTTCAATCCCAAGATTTGACTCTAATCCCAAGAAGACTCTACTTGGCTATCTCTTTCTCTGGTTCTATTAAACTTCCAGCTGCTTTGATATTTGCTTGTATCTTGGAGCTACATACATCTTTTACTTGCTTTCAACAATGCACTTAGGTAAGGTATTCTCTACTCTATGTTCTCAATGAAGCCAATCCTCTCAGGGAAAGCTATAGATCTCTTCATTTAAATGGCTTGCCTTCTCCCTTGGGAAGAATCCTGGTGCCCCTGTACCAGAACTGGAGGAGGTGGTGACTTTTCATTAAGTGCCACTCGCATTATATGGGAAGTCAAGAATGGCAAGCCCTGGTCTTCTGGGCTTGTCCCTTCTGGAGTGGAACTTCTACTCTGTGAGCATGCTAGGGCTACAGCAATTGAATTCCTTGTATCTTCCCTCTGAGGGGGAAGCCTTGGCCTTCTTGGCTGTCCTGACCTGAAATAGAGCTTCTAGGACATAGAACTGGAGGGATGAGAAACACAAGTAATCTTCTCAGAGTGAAAGCAAAACTCTAGGCTTGGACCCTGGGAGAGAGGAAGCCCTGTTGTCTTGGCTGTACCTGCACAGAGAAGAATGCCCAGAGTGGTTTCCATAAGATGAAGCTGGGTAGGACAGAAGAGGGAGTAGGTTGTGGCTCACATACCACAGATTCTCACTGTTCCTAATTAGATTTAACTTACTTTTTCAATGAATGTTTTTCCAGTTTCTGTTTCCTCAAAGGTCGTTGTGCTTTCTTCCTCTTACGATCACATCAAAATTACAGTAAAACTACAGAACAACCATCATGGAGAATTGCCTGAAGTCCAGCTGAACAGAAGTCATATAACTAATGATATACAGAAGAAGCCACATCAAGACTAGTAGGAAGGGTGGAGACATGAAACGGGCTGGTCCTCATACCTGTGTAATGCTTAAAAATTGGGAGAGATATCTGTGCTGCAGAGGTCCCCCCTGAGGAGTTAGGGCTCCCAGCCCCAGACAAAGCTCCCCAGCCCAGGGTTCCAGTGATGGAAAGAAAAGTCTCAATAACTTCTGGTTGTGAAAACCAGTGAAGATGGTGGCTGAGTGAGATGGAGGGTGGCTGGAGTCCCAGGCATTTTTCTTAAAGGACCCAGGCATGGACTTACTCACTGATGGACTCATTTGCTCTGAACTCCAGCACAGGGGTAGCAGCTTGAAAGATACCAGGAACATACGGGGCAGGAACTGAATTGTCTGGCTGAAGGATGAGGGCTGGAAGGGCAATTTTCTCCCAGACAGAAGTGCTTGCAGAAGCCACTGTTCCTTTGTTGAGCCTTCCCCTCACCCAGAGTGCAGACGAAGGTTGGCACCATATCTTACTCTCCATCAACTTGGCTAATACCATTAATCCTGCCCTGATGATTCCAAGACCCCACCCCATTCAACTTGTGTGCCCATCTGAACTGCTTCCACTGGCTTTTCCATACAAACAGCTTGTTTTGGCACATGCTGTGGACTTTCCTAAAATCTGTCAAAGCTTCACAAACCCCAAACAAGCAGCATCTGGCCTGGGTATGCCCCATACCTCCTATTAAGCAGCCCCAAACTTGGCACTAGGGGCAGCTGTGTTCACTTTGCAGACTAGCCTCTCCCGGGCAACTTTAAGCCCAACATGGGTGGATGACATTTGTAAATTTCTTTGGGGTTCATGCCAGGTGGCTCTGGGCAGGGAATAGGCAATGGGGGCCCTTCCCAGGAGGCCTTGGGTGTAGCATCCCAGTGGTTGGCTTTGCACCATGCCAAAGCACCATGAAGCCACCTCCACAGACGAGAGAGTCAAAGGGCCAATGAGGACGGCACCAGAGCCTTGCTAAAAAATATCCTGCTCTGTAGGGTCAGCCCCTGCACAACAGCTCCTCCACTATAGTCATGGCCTGTCCTTACAACCAATTAGCCCGAGGGTCAATCCTTCCCACTGACATGAAAACAGCAACCTACAACAGGAGGGCACAAACAACCAACACAAGGGACACACCTGCAGCACCCAGCTCAGGTGTCAAGGAAGACTATAGCATGGGAAGCCACAGGACACCTACTACATAAGGCCACTCTCCTAAGACTAGGAGACACACCAAATCTACCTAATATGTTAAAAGAAACACAGAGAGGAAGCAGGAATGCGGAAACAAAGAAACATGTCCCAAATGAAAGAGAACAAAGCTCCAGAAAAAGAAATAAACAAAATGGAGACAACCCATCTACTAGACACAGAGTTCAAAACAGTGGTTATGAGGATGCTCAATGCTCTCAGGGAGAACTTCAACAAAGAGACAAAAAACATAAAAATGGAAACAGAAAACATAAAAAAGAACCAGTCATAAATGAAAAACAATAACTGAAATAGAGAATACATTAGAGGGAATCAACAGATTAGATGAAACAGAGGATCGAATCGGTGATTTAGAAGGTACGGTAGCAGAAAACACCCAATCAGAACAAGAAAAATAATCCCCCCAAAAATGAGGATAATTTAATGGTCTCTGGGACAACATCAAGCAAACCATCATTTGCTTTATAGGGGTACCAGAAGGAGAAGGGAGAGAGCAAGGAATTGAAAACCTATTTGAAGAAATGACAGAAAACTTCCCTAACCTGGCAAAGGAAATAGACTTACAAGCTCAGGAAGTACAGGGAATCTTAAACAAGATAAACCCAAAGAGGCCCACACTAAGGCACATCATAATTAAAATGCCAAAAGTTAAAAACAGAGAATCTTAAAAGCAGCAAGAGAAAAGCAGTTAGTTACCTACGAGGGAGATTCCGTAAGACTGTCAGCTGATTTCTCAACAGAATCTTTGCAGGCAAGGAGAGGCATGAAATATTCAGTGATGGAAAGTAAGTACATACAACCAAGACTACTCTACCCAGCAAAGCTATCATTTAGAATTGAAGAACAGATAAAGAGCTTCCCAGAAGAAATTCTAAAGGAGGTCATCACCACCAAAACAGTATTACAAGAAATGTTAAAAGGACTTCTTTAAGGAAAAGAAGAAGAAAAAAGATCAACAAAATGAATAATAAAATGACAAAAACTATGTATCTATCAGCAATTACTTTAAATGTAAATGGATTAAATGCTCCAATTAAAAGACATATGGCCGCTGAATGGTTAAGAAAATTAGACCCTTACATATGTTTTCTACATAGAGATTCGATTCAGACTGAAAAACACACACACACTGAATGTAAAGGGATGGGGAAAAAGTCATGAAAATGAAAAAAACAACAAAAAACAAACAAACAAACAAAAAACTGGAGTAGCAATACTTATACCAGACAAAAGAGACTCTAAAACAAAGGCTGTAACAAAAGACAAAGAAGGAACCAGTTATAAATCCCACTTCTGGGAATTTATTTAAAGAAACCTTAAACACTACTTTGAAGGGACATGTGCATCCATATGTTCATTGCAGCATTATTTACAATAGCTATGATATGGAGGCAAATTGTGTCCATCGATGATAGTTGGGTAAAAAAGAGTTGGTACAAATATATGTAATGAAAACTTAGTCATAAAAAAGAAAAAATCTTACCATCTGCAACAACATGGATGGACAAGGAGGGTACTGTGCTGAGCGTCGTAAGAAAGAAAAAGACAAACACAATATGATTTCACTTACATGTGGAATCTAAAGAACAAAATAAAGCCCAACATGGGTGGATGACAAACTCAGATACAGAGAACATTTTGATGGTTGCTAGATAGGAGGGGGTTTGGGGGTGAGTGAAAAAGGGAAGGGATTAAGAAGTACAAATTGATTGTTACACATTAGTCATGGGGATGTAGGATATAGCATAAGGAATATAGTCAATAATATTGTAATAACTGTATATGGTGTCAGATGGGTACTAGATTTATTTGGGCGATCCCTTCATAAGTTATTTAAATGTCTAATGACTATGTTGTACACCTGAAACTATGTAATACTGCATGTCAGCTGTACTAAAAAACTTTTCTTAATTATTAAAAAACAATTAATTAATTAATTAAAAATAATATTCATTTGTTAAATTGCTGTGTTGCTGGAAAGAGGGTCTGCTAATGTCTTTACTTTGCCATTTTGGAAGTTATCCTCTCATTCTAAGTTTTGCTCCAAATATACACTTTCCTCACTTCACCAATGAATGCTCACTCTTTTTTCATTGGTATTCAATAATGATAGTATACCATTAATGCCCCCAAATTGTTAGGTGATTCACTGATAGTGGAAATTCAAAATTTAGTGAGATTATTTTTATTTCCTTTCTCAGAGAGCTTATATCTACCTGGGAGACAGACATGCAGGCAGACTATACAAATGCTAATACTACACTTCTTCAACATTCCAATGGCTGAAACAGGATAGATACATATCAAAGACTTTCATAAGCCCTAGAGTCTACCATGACATACCTGCAAGTTAAAGTGAGATATTCTCTAAGAATTACAGAAGGAGAAATTAAAGTTTCCCTCCATGAATTAAATGGAAAACAAGAATATATTGCAAATAGACAGGGATATGCAAGAGATATCTGGAACAGAGAAAGTATATACCTAAAGAGAAAACTAGATTTTCTGCATGATTAAATTCATTAACGTCTATAGAATGCATATGCAATTTTCTAAAAAAAAAGATCATAGAAAAAGTTGTAACTGTTGGTGATTATGGTTATTAACAAATGGATATTGACAATGTCATTTCTGGTTTTATGTAAAGAGAGTTTTAATCACCTATTTTTAGTATTTGCATTCCATTTACAAGAACATATATCTGAGATAGACAGTGTGTCTTTCTCAGCCTAATTACTGTAGATATTTGATTCAGTTAAATATCTACTTGTGTTTGGTTTACCTGTTCATTAAGGGACTTAGGATTTTCTCTAGATCCCTATGCAGTTCTATCTACCAGGTCTGAGCAGCCTCTTTTTGTACATCGATACTCTGTAATACATGCTAATTTTATTTTGGGTTTATAATTATAGATTTGTATTCAGGTTTTATATATCATTTATATAACTGTGAATAATACAGACATACCTCTGAGAGATGAAGGTATGTTCAATATGATAAAAAAAATTAGGTTTCTGTTCACACAGAGTTATATGTTAGATACTAGATTATGATAAATGAATCAAGGTAATTAAAGGAAGTCTGCAAGATCTCTAGGGAGAAAGTGAACTGTTGGAATTCTCTTGGAAAAAAACACTTCTCCACTTGCTACAAGGGAATTTTTCAATACAACTTAAAATTTCTACATGAACTATTAATACACTGATAAATTAAATGACGATGATTATAACTATTACTTTGAATGCTATTGGGTCCCAGGTTCTACAACCTTATATATCTCTCATTTAAACCACATAAACTAGAAGGATAGTTAATACTAAGTTGTGGAGTAATTTTAGTAATTGCAACACGCAGGATTTTGTTGATTTCTCTGTATGTTTCTGAGATTTTGACTTTAGAGAATTTAGCTTTCAGTAATCTTTCAGTTTCTACTTAGAAGCCTTCCTTATTTTAAGCTATTCTGGTTTGGTTCTTTAATCAGTAATGTAAGCATTTCTTGAAGCCTTATGAGAAGTTAATATAAGTTAACTTTGAGAACCTCACATGCATGTCAGGAGAACATGACAAGGAGGACACTTCCTGCTGTTTACCCTTATACACATGCAAAAACATACAACATACAAATAAATCCACATGCAAATATGGATCCTACCAGCAAATGGAAATACACACACACACATGCACACGACACTCAAGTTCATACAGAGCCATAAACATACATATACAAATACAAACTCAGACATGTATACACTCAGACATCCACACATACATTAAAACACACACACACACGGAGAGGCAGGAACACAGAAACACATACATACATACATCAGCTCACAAACATAAACACACTCCTAGTTCACATTTTCTCCAAAATTATCATTTTTAACAGTAACTTAGAGGCCACAGCCTCTTGCAGAGATATCTAGACTGTACTAAATGATAATTTCAACTCAGGAGCTAAGTCCAGTGATTGCAATCTCAAGACAAAACCATGAGAATCAGAACACAAAATTATTTCTTTTTGTGGGAGGTGGTGAGAAAGGTCTATCCAACAATGTTCATGTAAGCACCCAACAACCAGAAAGTGATTAAATAGCAAAATTTACCAGGGACCACCTGAAACCAGCCGTGGATGCCAGGTGAAAAAAACAATGGATTAGAAGAGAGCTGAAAAGGAAGCATCAACAAAAGCTTCCACAGAAATAGGGGTGTGGAAAATTTGTTAGAAGATGCTATTTTATATAATTTCAAGAGCCAACATAATTGGGCAAGTATATTCTATATACACTATACTTTTTCCTCTAATGCTGAAATGACTAACCTTGTTTTTGCTAGAAAATTCTTCAATGAAAATGATCCTGTGAAAAGGAGAGTCAGCACATTAAATTCTAGGCTTAGAATGACTGTGACATTTTGGGTAACTCTTTGTTCTATGGAGTAAGTTATTTTAGTCAGTGTATTTTCATAATATAATTTTAAGAGTATTTGTATAAAATAAGGCACAACAAAATTATAGTACTCATCCAAATTAGACTATCATCAATATAAAAAATCAGCAGTTATTCAGGTGCAAAGTAAATGATAGCAGCTTTGAGTCAATATAGATCTATGTGGCAATAGAATTTAGTATAATTAATATTATACCTTTGTCTATAAAACTCTTCTGCACTTAATTTACCTTCCATGACTAGAAAAACTAACAATATAGAACTGAACAAAAACTAACCACCTGATGAATGTCCAGATGCAAACTGTATCTGTGATTCTGCATTTATGCCAGTGATGTGCTACCTCTGAAAATGATAGCACATGCCAGTTTTATGCTAGCGTGGTTCAGAATACAGATTCATTAAGATTTCCAGCTTAAGAGACAAATAGTACTTGTGTTCTGCATTTTTCCAATGCTTTTTTTTTTTTTTATAACTAATCTTTTCCAAGTAAATTCACCAGGTTGAAATGATTTTAAGCTGTTAGATACGTGTGTATGGTGAATTCATTGAAGTTTCCCTGAAAATTTAGTTCTTTTGATCATACAAGGGTAATTACTTTGCTAATAGTGCCAATAGCCATTTAGTTGCCAAACTCAAGTAGACTCTTTAGTCCCTACTGTGTAAGCATCTATACTGCATTTTGATGCTTATGGTCATTCTCAGCTTTTGTTGTTATTGTTGATAGTGCAAAATCTTTTTTTTTCCTTTAATTACTTTAATTAGTTTTAGGTGCACAAGACAAAGAAATACTCAGACGTTTATCTTTTATATCCCTACAACTGTGTGAACCCCCCTTCCCCCATCCACTACCCCTCTGATATCACACAGAGCCATTACATTTCCACTGTCTCTATTCCTAATGCTGTACTCCACTTCTTGTAAGTACATACATATACACATACATATATATACATATGTATATATATACATATATATATATATATACACACATACAAACTTGTAGTTGATATTCATTATTGTTCAGCTTCAGCTTCAGGTGTACAATGCAGTGATCAGGCATCTATATCATCCCTGAGGTGGTCTCCCTAATGAGACAAGTGTCCATTGGATACCCTACAAAATCTTTACATTATTGATTACATTCCCCAAATAAATTTGCAAAACCCCGTGGCCATATTGTGGTTACTGACTGTTTTCTAATCCCCTCACCTTCCCCCTTATCCCCACTCCCATCTAGCAACCCTCAGTTTTTCCTCTATGTCTCCAAAACTGTTTCTGATTAGTTCATTCACTTATTCTTTTCTTTAGATTCCACATATAAGTGAGATCATATGGTATTTGTCTTTCTCTGTCTGACTTATTTCACTTAACATAATGTTCTCTAGGTCCATCCATGTTGCTGCAAATAGTAAGATTTCTTTCTTCTTTATCGCTGCGTGATACTCCATTGTATAAATGTACCACAGTTTCTTAATCCAGTCATCTACCGATGGGCATTTCGGTTCCTTCCATGTCTTGGCTATTGTGTATAGTGCTGCAATAAACATAGGAGTGCATAAAGCGTTTTGAATTAAAGTTTTGGATTTCTCTGGATAGATCCCTAGGAGTGGAATTGCTGGATCATAAGGTAGTTCCATTTTCAGATTTTTGAGATACCTCCATACTGTTTCCCATAGTGGCTGCACCAATCTGCAATACCACCAACAGTGCACAAGCGTTCCCTTTTCTCCACATCTGCACCAGCACTTGTTGTTTGTTGATTTATTGATGATAGCCATTTTGACTGGGGTGAGGTGGTATCTCATTGTGGTTTTTATTCGCATTTCTCTAATGATTAGTGAGTTTGAGCATTTTTTCATATGTCTGTTTGCCATCTGTATGTTCTTTTTAGAAAAATGTCTCTTTATGTCCTCTGCCCATTTTTTAATTGGGTTGTTTGTTCTTTTGGAGTTGAGTGAGTTTTTTATAAATTTGTGATATTAACCCCTTATCAGATATATGATTGGCAAATATCTTCTCCCATTCAGTAGAGTCCCTTTTTGTTTTATGGATGGTTACCTTTGCTGTGAAAAAACTTTTTAGTCTGATGTAATCCCACATGTTTATTTTTTCCTCTTACTTCCCTTGAGCAAGGGGATATATCAGTAAAAACCTTACTCCGGGTAATGTCTGTGAAGTTTCTTCCTATATTTTCTTCTAGGAATTTTATGGTTTCGGATCTTACATTTAAACCTTTAAGCCATTTTGAACTTATTTTTGTGTATCGTGTAAGGAGGTGCTCCAGCTTCATTTTTTGCATGTGTCTGTCCAGGTCTCCCAGCACCATTTATTGAATAGACTGTCTTTACCCTACCGTACGTTCTTGCTTCCATTGTCATAGATTAAACGGCCATATAGGCATGGATTTATTCCTGGACTCTCTAGTCTGTTCCATTGATCTATGTGTCTGTTTTTATGCCAGTACCATGCTGTTTTGATTACTGTAGCCTTGTAGTATAATTTGATGTCAGGTACTGTTATACCTCCCACTTTGTTCTTATTTCTCAGGATTGCTGAGGTTATCCGAGGTCTTTTATGGTCCCATATAAATTTTATGATTATATGTTCTATTTCTGTGAAAAACGTCATTGATAGTTTGATAGGAATTGCGTTGAATATGCATATTGCCTTAGGCAGTGTGGACATTTTAACTATATTAATTCTTCCTATCCATGAACATGGTATGTGTTTCTGTGTATTTGTATCTTTCATTTCTTTCTTCAGTGTCTCATAATTTTCTGAGTACAGCTCTTTTACTTCTTTGGTTAAATTTATTCCCAGGTATTTTATAGTCTTTGAAGCAATTGTAAATGGGATTTTTTTTTTTTTTTAATTTCTCCTTCTGATGTTTTATTATTGGTATATACAAATGCAACTGATTTCTGAATATTAATTTTGTATCCTGCTACTTTACTAAATTCATCAATCAGCTCTAATAGTTTCTTGGTGGAGTCTTTAGGGTTCTCTATATATAGTATCATGTCATCTGCATATAATGACAATTTTACTTCCTCTTTACCGATTTGGATGCCTTTTATTTCTTTTTCTTTTATGATTGCTGTGGCTAGAACTTCCAGCACTATGTTGAATAGAAGTGGAAAAAGTGGGCAACCTTGCCTTGTTCCTGATCTTAAGGGGAGTGGTTTTAGCTTTTCCCCATTGAGTATGACGTTAGCTGTGGGTTTATCATATATGGCCTTTATTATGTTGAGATATGATCCCTCTATTCCCACTTTCTTAAGGGTTTTTATCATAAATGGCTGCTGGATTTTACCAAATGCTTTTTCTGCATCTATTGATATGATCATGTGATTTTTATTTTTCATTTTGTTAATGTGTGTATCACATTAATTGATTTGCGGATATTGAACCACCCTTGCATACCAGGGATGAATCCCACTTGATCATGGCATATGATGTTTTTAATGTATTGGTGAATTCTGTTCGCTAATATTTTGTTGAGGATTTTTGCATCTATTTTCATTAGCCATATTGGCCTGTAGTTTTCTTTTTTAGTGGTGTCTTTGTCTGATTTTGGGATCAGGGTGATAGTGGCTTCGTGAAAAGTGTTTGGGAGCCTTCCCTCCTTCTGGATTTTTTGGAAGAGTTTGAGAAGAATAGGTGATAATGCTTTTTTGAACGTTTGGTAAAATTTACCTGTGAAATCATCCGATCCAGGGCTTTTGTTTGTGGGAGATGGTTGATTACTGATTCAATTTCCCTGGTGGTAATCAGTCTATTCAGGTTTTCTGTTTCTTCTTGAGTTAACCTTGGAAGGTTGTATGCCTCTAGAAAATTGTCCATTTCTTCCAGATTGTCAAATTTGTTGGCAAATAGTTGCTCATAGTAATTTCTTAAAATTTTTTGTATTTCTGCAGTGTCTGTTGTCACATCTCCTCTTTAATTTTTGATTTTATTAATTTGGGTCCTCTCTCTCTTTTTTTTAATGAGTCTGGCTAAAGGTTTGTCGACTTTGTTTATCTTCTCTAAGATCCAACTCTTGGATTCATTGATCTTTTGTATTGTTTTTCGGGTTTCTATTTCATTTATTTCCGCTCTGATCTTTATTATCTCCTTCCTTGTACTCCCTTTGGGTTTATTTTGCTGTTCTTTTTCCAGATCCTTTAATTGTGAAGATAAACTGATGATTAGTGATTTTTCTTGTTTCTTTAGGTAGGCCTGCAATGCTATGTATTTCCCTGTTAGGACGGCTTTTGCGGCATCCCATAGATTTTGGGTCATCATGTTTTCATTTTCATTTGTCTCAAGATATGTTTTGATTTCTTCCTTGATCTCCTGGTTGACCCATTCAATATTTAGTAACATGTTATTCAGCCTCCATGAACTGGTGTGTTTTCCAGTTTTTTTTCCTGTAGTTCATTTCTAATTTCATAGCACTATAGTCAGAGAAGACTATTGGTATGATTTCAATTTTCTTAAATTTATCAAGACTTGTTTTGTGGCCTAACATATGGTCTATCTTGGAAAATGTTCCATGTGCGCTTGAGAAGAACGTGTATTCTACCGCTTTGGGGTGAAATGCTCTGAAAATATCGGTTAAATCCAAGTGGTCCAATGTGCCATTTAAGGCGGTTGTTTCCATATTGATTTTCTGTCTGGAAGACCTTTCCCTTGTTGTCAGAGGTGTGTTGAAGTCCCCTACTATGATAGTGTTACTGTTGATCTCTGTCTTTACGTCAGTCAATATCTGTTTTATATATTTAGGTGCTCCTATGTTGGTTGCATAGATGTTTACTAGGGTTATGTCCTCATCAGATCGATCCCTTTATTATTATATAGTGCTCATCTTTGTCTTTTAATATGTACTTCATTTTAAAATCTATTTTGTCAGATATAAGTATTGCAACTCCAGCTTTTTTCTCATTTCCATTTGCATGAAACATCTTACTGCAACCCTTCACTTTCAGCCTGTGTATGTCTTTTGATCTGAAGTGAGTCTCTTGTATACAGTATATACAAGAGTCTTGCTTTCTTATCCACTCAGCCACCCTATGTCTCTTGATTGGAGCATTTAATCCATTTACATTTAAAGTGATTATTGATAGGTACATAGTTATTGCCATTTTTCAATTTGTAGTTAGATTGTTTTCATCTTTCTTCTATTTACAGAACTCCTTGTAATATTTCTTGATCCTGGCTTGGTGGTAATAAATTCCTTTAACTTATTATTTTCTTGGAAGCTCTTTATCTCTCCATCAACTTTAAATGATAGCCTTGCTGGATAAAGCAATCTAGGTTGTAGGCCTTTGTTTTCCATCACTTTGAGTATCTCCTGCCACTCCCTCCTGGCCTTCAATGTTTCTGTAGAAAAGTCATTTGATAGTCTTATGGGAGTTCCCTTGTATGTAACCCTCTGTCTTTCTCTTGCTGCTTTTAGGATTCTCTCTTTGTCTTTAATCTTTGCCATTTTAACTATAATGTGTCTTGGTGTGGACCTGTTTGGGTTTATTTTGGTTGGAACTCTCTGCACTTCCAGGGCTTGTATGTTGGTTTCCTTCATCAGGTTAGGGAAGTGTTTGGACATTGTTACTTCAAATATCTTCTCAATCCCTTGCTTCTTCTCTTCACCTTCTGGTATTCCTATGATGTGCATGTTTTTGTGCTTGATGTTATCCCAGAGGTCTCTTAAACCATCTTCATTGTTTTTTATTCTTTTTTCTTTCTGTTGTTCTGTTTGGGTGATCTCTGCTAACTTGTCTTCTAAGTCGCTGATTCGATCCTCTGCTTCATCTAACCTGCTGTTAATTCCTTCAAGTGAGTTCTTTATTTCAGTAATTGTGTTCTTTATTTCTAACTGGTTGTTCATTATGATTTCTCTATCCTTCTTTATGTCGTCTCTAAGCTCCTTAAACATTCTTATCATCAGTGTTCTGAACTCTGTCTCTGATAGGTTGGTTACCTCTGTTTCATTTGGTTCCATTTCTGGAGGTTTCTTCTATTCTTTTATGTTGGACATGTTTCTTTGTTTCTCCATTCTGCCTGACTCTCTGTGTTTGCTTTGATGTATTAGGTAGATCCCCTAGAGTTCTTAGTTCTTGCTGGGTTATCTTATGTAGGATGTGTTCTTTATATTTGACTTGCACTACTTTGTTCTTCTCCTCTGCGTGTGCTCCAAAGGTGACTCTTATGTTGTGTATATTGTCCTGTTAAAGAAGATCTTTAATTGCTTTTTGCTTGTGAGTAGGTGTGGTTAACTCCGAGGCTGACTAGTTGTGAGACTTGACTCTGCCCACTGCAGGTGTTCTGCTGCGTGAGGGTTGACCACTTAAATGTGATTTGGCCTCTATGGGCTCTTGTGCCTATAGAGAATTCCCTCTGGGTGTGTCAGTTGTAGGTCAAACCCGGTAGCACTCTGGTTTGGTCTGTTGTTGGCCTCTGGCTGTGTTGAATTTTTTGCCTCTTAAGCTGGGCCCTCCTGGCTTTTGTGTTCTCTGTTCGGTCCTGCGATCCCCTGCATCTCCACTGCTGCCAATGCCAGCAGCGTTTCCACAGTTGCAGATGCAGGCTGCATCTCCACAGCCACAGATGTGGGCCGTGTCTCCACCCCACACCCTTCCCTCTTTCCCTGCTCGCCCAATTTTCATTCTCAGCTTCTTAAAACTCACCTGGTTTTCTTGTTATACATCTTTCTAATTTTCCTTCTGCTTACAGCATTCTCTAACCCTATTGTCATGTCCTTTTCTGAATTTCCTTTTATTTTTATTTTTTCTCTAATTTTTTTTCAATTACATTTGACATATAATCTTATATTAGTTTCAGGTGTACAACATAATGATTAGACATATCTATAACTTACAAAGCAATCACTCCAATAAGACTGGTACCCATTGGACACCATTCATAGTTATTACAATATTATTGACTATAATCCCTAAGTTGTACTTTACATCTTTGTGACTTTTTTTATAACAGGCAATGGGTACTTCTTAATCTCCTAAATTTTTTCACCCATCCCTCAAACCTCCTTCCCATCTAGGAACTATGAATTTGTTCTCTGTATTTATGAGTTTGTTTCTGTTTTGTTCATTCATTTTGTTTTGTTTTAGATTCCACATATACGTATAAGTAAAATCATACGGTATTTGTCTTTCTCTGTCTGACTTATTTCACTTAGCATAATACCTTGTAGGTCCATCCATGTTATTGCAAATGGAAAGATCTGATTCCTTTATATGGCTGAGTAATATTCCATTGTATATATGTACCACAACTTCTTTATCCATTCATCTATGGACCCCCAGGTTGCTTCCATACCTTGGCTATTGTAAATAATGCTGCAATGAACATAGGGATGTATATGTCTTCTCAAATTAGTGCTTTGGATTTCTTTGGATAAATACACAGAAGTTGAATTGCTGGGTCATATGGTAATTCTATTTTTTAATTTTTGAGGAATCTCCATACTCTTTTCCATAGTGGCTGAACCAATCTGCAATCCCACGAACAGAGCATGAAGGTTCCCTTTTCTCTGCATCCTCGCCAAGACTTGTTTGTTCATTTATTGATAATAGCCATTCTGACAGGTATGCGGTGTTATCTTATTTTGGTTTTGATTTGCCTTTCCCTGATGATTCCTGATGCTGAGCATCTTTTCATATGTCTATTGGCCATTTGTATGTCCTCTTTGGAGAAATGTCTATTCACGTCCTCTGCCCATTTTTTAACTAGATTGTTTATCTCATGTTAAGTTGTTGAGTTCCTTACATATTTTGGATATATATTAACTCTTTATGGGATGTATCATTGGTGAATATCTTCTCCCATTCAGTAGGTTTTCTATGACAGTCCTTTTAATACTGATATTTCACAAGGCTCAAGTTCACGGGTTACTCATATACTCTCCGTGGGTAATCTTATCCATTCGATTTTTCTTTACTAAATTTTATGATAATCATTTTCTTAGTTTTATAACATTACAATCTAACAATGTATACCTGAATAGTTAATGATTTATTAAAAACCTTAATCTACATTTCTACCCAATAACTATACAAGCTCCGTTTTATCCATCAGATTGTTCCCTCACTTGGATATTCTATAATCAGCTCAAATTTTATGTGTGAATTACTGACTAAATCACATTTTTACAGGCTCTGTACCCCCAACTCTACCCCTAGGAGACACCTGTGAATGAGGTGTTCACTGTGAGGAGCAGATGGGTAAAAGAACAAGTGAATGTCGAGAAGCTCTTTCCTTCTGGTGAGTATTGCAAAGTGGTCTGAAAGGAGACGAGGCTAGACGCTCTCTTTCTGGGAAGAGTCTCTCTCTCTCTCTCTCTCTCTCTCTCTCTCTCCTATGCTATCTTATATGGAAAAACAAACAAACAAACAAAACAAAACAAAACAAAACAAAACAGACACTAACACCACCTGTAATCTGCTTGCTCTAGACTTCCTAGGCTGGTAACAGTCTCACTAAAGAAAATATTTCTTCTCACTAAAAAAAACATTAGAAAGTGGCACCCATGCACCACCATTGGAACTGCTGGAGCTGTCAGCCCCTGTTCATAATGCTCCAGAGTTTTGTCTCTAGTGCTGCTGAAACCACAGACTTGTAGGCTATTAGAATCTGTTTCAATGAGCAATGGTCGCTCATGTTGCTACTACTGCCACTGGAGGTACCATAAAAATCAGACTGGTTTCTACCTTTCCACCTTCTAATGCCACAATAGCTGTCTCTCAGTGTAAGAAAGGAAACAAGCTGGCGGTGGAATCTGAAAAACATGGTTTGGAGATATCAGCTTTATAGAGGTATGGAGAGAGATACGTAAGTGTGAGAGCAAGGCTGAGGGCTAAAATTAACTCTCTGGCGCAGGGCAGCAGTGCTTTCATATATCCAGTGGCTAGGAAAAGCATCGGTGCTAAAATGACATTTGAGCAAACACCTGAATGAAATCGGGATCTGAATCATGTGGATAACTAAAGAAGAAAAGGAGAAAGTGAAAGAATGTGAAGCATAGCACTGAGGACATTGCAGCTGAACCACAGTGAATCCTGCTTTAAGGTCAGAAAGGCAGTCGAGGGGCACAGCTCACAGGGCACTATGGTTCTCAGCAAGGGCTTCAGATTTTGTTCCAAATAAAAGGGGAAGCTGTTAGAGGGAGGCAAGGCCACTTTTATGTCAATGTTAGGAGGTGAGTCATCACAGGATGTTGGCTTATCAGATATTCAAATGTGTTGCAAAGATTCAATGAATAATAATGTCATATTGTCATAATGTCATATTATGAAAATCAATATGTAAATTTCATAATGTCATATTATGAAATACCAATATGTAAATGGAACAGAACCAAAAATGTGAAATAAATACTAGAATACATAGGAACTTTAATACATGACAGATACGAAAAATTATAGGATAGTAGCTTGAGATGTAATAGAAAATTATCTCAATATAGATACAATAAAAATGTAGATCCTTATCATGGTTAACTTTACATATCAACTTGGTAGACTTTGGTGCCCCATTGTTTGGTCAAACACTGGTGTAGAGGCTGTTATGAGGGCATCTGTGGATGTGATTAACATTTATAATCAATTGACGTTAAGTAAAGCAGATTACCCTCTAAAGCATAGGTGGGTCTCATCCAATCAGTGGAAGACTGCGTTTTCCTGAGAAAGAAGCAATTCTGCCTCAAGACTCCAACACAGAAACTCTGCCTGGTTTCTAGTCTACTGTCCCACTTTGCAGACTTCGGACTCAAGGCTACAACATCAACACTTTCCTGAATAAATATCCAGCCTGCCGGCCAGCCCTATAAATTTCAGATTTAACAGCCTCCACAATTGTGTGAGCCAATTCTTAAAATAAATACCTCTTCTCTCTCACTTTCTTTATCTGTCTCTCTCTCTCTCTCTCTCTCTCTCTCTCTGTATAAGGCATATTGGTTCTATGTTTCTGGAGAAAACTAATACAGTCTTCATGTTGTGCAGAGACACATTAAATAATTAGATAAAAATGCTTATATATCTAATAATTTTATATCTAATTACAATTAGATATAAAAGTATGAAACTGAAAAACAAGTATAAAATGCATTGGTTCATATAGACTAAGTCTCAATGTGGTTTTAACAAGTAAAGGAATCACAAGTAAAAACATTAATACATTTCACTAAATTTAAATAAAATATTCTATATTAAGTAATTACTATAAACATCATAAAACTAACAACTAGGAAAAAACAAATAAGACCAAGATATGATTAATATCTTTAATCTGTTAAGAACTACTACAAGTTACAATGTGCTAACATAAGAAGTTTCAATATACTAATAGAAAAAAAAGGCTTAACAGCATAAACAATTCATCTCCAAAAGTAAAAAGATAAATTAATAATAACAATATGATAAAAATGGACTGTCACTTACGCAATTATATGAATTGTAATATTCCTGACATACACTCTTGGTTGGTTTTTAAATGGATTCCAATTTTTGAATAGCCAATAGGTAATATGTATTAACGGCCACTGAGAAAGTAAATCTACTTATAGAAATAGATCCTAAGGAAATAAACAGAGATGGAGACAAAGACTTATGTACCATGATATTCATGGCAGAATTATTTATAATAGTACAAAATTGGGAGCAACTTGAAATAACCACCAACAGGGAGAATGTTAAATAAATCATTATAATTGAGGGAATATTATAAAGGCATTAAAAATCATGTCTTAAGCAATCTGTACTGACATGGGGAATGCACAAAATGTAGTTAATTGACTTTCCTTCTTAAAAAAAATTCTGGAAGTATCTGGATCATGATTATGATTTATGCTAACACATTTAATTGCCCTTCACTTCAAACTCTGATAGAAATGGACAAGAGTGAAAAAGGGTAATAACTTATTCCAGTAGTGAAAACCAGGGAGGAGAGCAAGAAACTGCACATCATGCAGCAGGACATAGACAACGAGCATGTGCAACTTCAGCTCTTTTTCTTCAGTTCTAATGGAAGTTCAGACTTCCTACTGGCATGGTGGGTGGGCCTGGAAGTCACATACTTTACTAGGATGGAATGTAAACATGTCACCAGAATTAAAAACAGTGTTTTTCGAAAACCAATAAAATGCACCTAAGCCATAAAAAAAAAAAAAAAGGTGTTTTTCAAATGAATGTTCTCTCTGGACTTAAGGAAGTGGAACCCAATGTTTTCATTATTACATATCTAGGTGAAGGTGAATGTGTGGTTTTCCTATTCCTGAATATCCCCTGTGAGTTACTGTGTAAAAAAGGAGATTATAATAAATAGGGTGAAAGCCAGAAGAGGAAGGGCAAGACCAATTTTAAATGCCTTTGTACCAATATGAACTGAAGTTCCCCAAAATCCCTTTCATGGGTCTGTGTGTATATAGTGGTTATTCAAGTCACCTAAAATCTTCCAGTTTCCTTGCTGCCTGCTTGGGTCCTAAAGATCTGGATCTCTGTGGGTTGATCTAAACCCAGTGCAGAAACTCAGGTAGCCAGGCTGTGTAGTGGATAACTTCTTTGGATTAGTTGTAGTATATAGTCTAAACCAAATAAAGCTAAAAATGTTCTTGTCTGTTTTCTCTGTTAAACTCTAACTCCTCTCCTCAAACCAATTCCTATTCAGAAATGAGGAAAATCCAGCCTAAAGCACATCAGCAAGCAAATGTGGGTAAATAAACAGCCAGATCCTTTGCCCTAATGCCTGAGGCCGGTAGATGGACCCTTTCACGACAGGGCCTTGCAGGTGACTTCCCTTTCCAGCTGCTCGTAAGCGATTTTATCCTAAGAGCAACCTACCCATTAGCTTAGTCAAGGACTCAATATTTATCATTATTGCTATGTGCCATACACTGTTAGACACTGCATGCTTATAACAGGGATAAAACAAACAGAAACCCTGCCCTCCCAGGACCTAAAGGCTAGTGTGAGAAGTAAGTAGAGTAGGTGATAACAGTAGTGTAATATAACTTTGGAGCCATACACAGGACCTCTATGAAATGTTAAGTCATTTGGATTTTATTTTAAATGCAATAGAAAGGTATTACGTTTGTGGAGCTTTTTTCAGTGGGGCAGGCAGACATTTGCATCATCAAAAGCTCCCTCAGTCTTCTAAGCGGAGAATGAATGGATTAGAGGGTGGCAAAATGTAACCTAGGAACAGGATGAAATTATAGTAATCCAGCTGAGGGTGAAAGTGGCTTGATACATAGAAGCTACCATGAAGCTTTGATACATGTATATTTAAAGTAGAATCATCAGGACTCGGTGATAAGTTTAATAGGAAAAGAGGAGAGAAAAGATCAAAAAATGTTTTCCAAGTTTGTGATTTATATACTAACGTAGAATCTGGAGTTTATAATGAAAAAGAAAAAGGGTAGTGGAGGAACAGGATCTGGGGAAACAGACCAACACTTCATGGAAGCCATACTAAAATGACATTCTTAAGAGATATCTAAATGTCCAGAACTTATTTGTAGATAATGCCTAAAGCTCAGAAAAGAGGTCGGAGTTAGAGATAAAAATATGAGGCTATTGTTATACTAGTACAGGTAGGGCTTAAAGCCATGAAAATAGATGAGGTCATCTAAGTGAGAAACTAGATCAAGAAGGTTTATGTTATCCCTCTATCCTTCCTAAAAACATTAGAGGAATCAGATAGCTCCACTTTAAGAAAACACTAGCAATACTATACTTTGTGAACTCGGTTAAGAGTAACAGAAGAGAATTCAATCATCTCTCCTTAGGCAACATCTATTAATTCTGTTTTTCAGATTTTCTGTGTATTTATTTATTTCACCTATTTGATTGCTACAAAATTGTTAGAAATATTTTACAATCTTCTACTACTGTAAGGTTTCTATCAATTTTCTTGGTACTTCCAAAATTTTTTATTTGAAATATTTTGAGATTATGCTATCCAGCCTATAAGCAGTCATAGCTATTTTGTCCTTCCTCGTATGTAATGACAATCGGTATGCCTATGCCCTGGATTCTAATCTCTTTATATTTCCTCGGAGACTTCCATCGGACAACCCTCTTTTCTTTGGCTTCAGCTTCCTCTCTATACTTTAGCATCTACACATGTTCGAGTGTCTTTTGTCCTCAAAAGCAAGCAAATTAAAAATAAATTTGTTCCCCTGATCCCACATCCTATTGCCCCTGCAGAATGAGCTCTCTTTCCTTCACAGCTAGGATTCACCACTGGAAGACCCTCCTGTCTTTTGCCCCACCACTGTACTAAACTGTTTGCAATGTCTCTCCTAACATTGTTACTAAATCCAGTGGGTACATATCTTACTTGACATCTCTAAACCAATTCATAACTCCACTTCTTTGGTTTCAATTCCATTAAAATGCTAATGAATGCCAACTTTGGTTTTCCTGCTCAAAAAGACATTCAGGAGAGACCTGAGTTTCCAACTCATATATTTAGAGAAATCGTACATTTTTTCCATTTGATTGGATATTTTTATTAAAATTTGAAAGGGTCATTATCAGAGCCCTGTATTTACACTACCAGTCAACAGTCAGTCACACAATTCAAGACTTATGCAAACAATATTAGACAGATCCTGGTATTGGCATATTTTGAAAATTTTGTATTATAAATGCTACATAAAATTATAAGTCAGTGTTTATTAATGAGGACGAGGATGAGTTCAGTAACAGGCTTGAAATAATACGTGCTTGTGAAGTAGCTCTGGGTTATTAAGGCAACTAATGTTCATTTTCATTATCTTATCTTGATAGGGACATTTACATAAAATTAAATGTTACTTGGATTAATGGTTTGGAAGTAGCTGGTTATTGTTGTGCTTCATGGTTAAATGTACATTATTTGAAGATGATGACATCCTAGTATTATGGAATTCAGTAGTTGTTCCCTGCAGAGTGATTGTTAGTTTCTCCTTGCAGTAGTTTGTCTTTGAAAAGTGTATCATGCAGCATGCATGATTATTTCCTTTTATTTTCCTCATGAGTATTAAATCTGTGCAGTAAATTTAAAAGGTTATGTCTCTATGACAAAGCTAATTGAAAATGTTTTTTAAGAACACAAGTATTGCAGGTATTGCTATTTGAAAAGAGGCCTGATTTTCCTTCTCAAATTACTATTCTTTGATATAAAATGCACAAATAATTGTATTCCTTTTCAGTTTTCCATAACTCTTGGCCTTTGATAGTTCATAGTTTAAGTACACCCTAGTTTTCTGTGCTTTACTCCTTTACTTTTAATTTTTAATGCATGCCCAAATTTAACCTCGACATCCTTATATTTTTAATAATTATTTTTTTCACAGTGTGAACTATGATTTTATGAATATTAAACATAATTTTTATTAAAACAATACAATTTAAAATAACTATCGAGAGTAAAGCATATCTGCATACTATCTATCAGAATCCACCACATTCAAATCACAAATATTGCAAACCATAAATATTGCAACCCCCCCCAAAAAAAAAACCCTACTATCCCTATACATCCACTACAATCCTATTTGGAAGCAGCATGATTCAGAGTAGAAAGTCTTATCACTTGTTCTATATTATAACCATTTGTGATGACAGAAACACTTAAATAAGTTATGATAACCAGATCTCATTCCATTGAGTCAGAATCTTCAGCGGGTGAGATCTAGACATTAGTATTAAAACAAAATCCCATAAGTAGTTTTAACATGCAGCACTTCTGAGACATGCAAAGCTTGACGTTAATAAAAGAAAACTTAAGTACTAAACTCAGGGTCTAGAGCACAGCTTCTATTTAATAAATGGTGAGTATTATTGTTAATATCGGCATTGCCAATTATCATCATCATCATCATCATCATCGTCTCATCATTTTTAACTTGTAAATTACAAAAACAAAATAAAATATTAACTGTGTGAAGGATGTCATCTATGAATTTATTATAGATCAGAATTATATATGGATTTATTTATATATGTGAAAATAATAGTATACTGCAATAGAAAATTCTGGAATAAACATAGATTCTTTAGGTATGTACTTTGTTTAGTGTTTTTTTGATTAGTCTCCATATGTGTATGCTAAGGTCTGACAGCATCAGAATTTTATTTTTCTCTTGAGTATTTTATAGTTTTCAAATCTTATCTGCATTTATTGTAATATGACACATCAAAGTTATGCACTTGTTATTTCTGATTGGTAAATGTAATGACACATACTATAATCTATTATTGTCACATTAGACTTGGATTTCATTTGGGTTGGGGCAGATATTAAAGTATATTTGAGGATGTGAAGCCAAGAAATATATAATGATTAAGTAAAATAAACAAATTTCTACTTAAGGAATTCTATTATGCATTGGAGGAAGAAAATTCTTTCTTTAATCCATCATGTACACAAATGATCAGGAATATTAAATTAACACACCTCCACTGAGTTAACATTAAAAATCTGAAGAAGGAATAGTGTCATAGTAGTCTATAACCAGAATGGAACCTTATTTCCAGAAATAAGTATTGCTTTTTATGTTTACTTGCATAATGATAAAACCTTCAAGACACAGGCGCTGAAGAATTTATCTCAATTATTGAATATTATGTTTTTCAAGAAATGCATTCGTGTATTCTAGCTTTATCAATTATGGTTAGGGGATCAAAATCAAATACCTTATGACAGGTAAGAAGACATAAATGAAAACCATGATTAAACTTATGAATCATTGTAAAATCTCTTTAATTTGGAACTAGATGCTAATTGATAGTACCTATAGGTTGGAGACTGAAGAATTTGAATACATTTTCACTAAAAATTGGTATAATTAAGAAAACATAATTATTTAAAAGATACTTTCTGCTCTTAATCTTATATTTAAAGGACTGAAAATATATATTGCCTTCTATAGTGTCTTACACCCTCTATGCTGTGAAATTATTAACATAATAAATAATGAATCACTAAATATTTAAATAAATATCTTCAGTATAGCATATGGTTTCAAATTCTGGCTTCTTAACAATTCTCTTTATCCAAGTTATGTGACTTCATAGCCTGGTTTTCCTTCGTAGTAAAAGGGAGTTGAGAAAATCTAGCTCATTTAATTGTTTAGATGATTAAATAAATAAAGGAATAAAAAAAGTATAGGGTTGAATTCTGAGTTCTATTTCCTTTTATGAGGGTGTTATACAGTCTATAGTTAAGGGCCTGGAAAGTTATTAAGGACCTGGAAAGTTATTAGAATATATGAAACAAATGTTCTAAATTTGGACAGCAGAAAGTGCAGGACTATGATTCCCAAAGAGAAGAGAAAAAAAAAAAAAAAAGAGGCAAGTTTGATGAAGAAGGACAAGCACTAAGGGGGAAAAAAAGTAAAGACAAACAAATAAGCACCTTATGAAGGATGGGAGAAGAGTGAGTCTGGGTTCAGGAAAATGCAGATAAGTATGTTGTCAGGATGAGTTTATGGGAGATGAAAGGCGACTGAAGGAGAGAATATTTCATGTCCTTCAAGAGAGTGGCCTCTGGGGCCTCACAGAATTCAATGGAGACTTGCAACAATTAGGCACCAATTTAGCTGAGGAGTCAGGCCTCTCTCTTCTTTTGGTCTGAAGTAGCGGCATGACTTGGTCTGCAGTAACTGGACCTTTGTATCCAAGACGTGAAGGTAGGTGGGATGGAGCATCGGAGTGTGAAGCACAGGGCTCTCCACGAGGCAGGCAGCCAAGTGAAAGTGGTCTCCAGCTACTGAAGGTTTGGTGTCTGTTAATATTCCACGACCAATCATTGTTCTGAGTTAACTCAGTATTCCTCAGGGAGTAGGATGGGATCCTTAGAATACACTCCAAGCCCTTTAATCTAGCAACAAGCCCCTCTATATCTTGGCCTCAATGTTTCCTCTCTCTCTCTGCTACCCAGCCACGAACTCTAACCCAACCAATTGTGCTGTCCTTTATCAAAACCCATAGGGAAAATACTTTATACCTGCCAGAAACGTCCCCATTGGTTACTGCACAGATATAATGAATGAACTAACCTGAAGGTATTCTAAGTATGCTGTTCTCTGGCACTGAATTTTGACTTGTATTTTGGCGGTTGGGGGTAGGAATTGTTTTTGAAGTTTTCCCAGCAAACACTGAGATTCCACACATCCATGTTCTTGCTTTGACCATTAGCTCTAGCTAGACATAAGTTATTTTTCTTATTATCCAGATTTCTCTCATTTACTTATTCAACAAATATTTACTGAGCACCTATTATGAGCCAACACTCCTGAACGATGCTGAAGATGTAAGGTTAAATAAACATCTCTTCCAGAGCAAACACCTACATAAGAATCTCTCAGGACCTTTTAAAATTCACATTCTGAGTCTATCCTAAACCCATGAAATCAAATTATCTTGGGATGAAGTTGAAAAAATTGCACTTGAGCACGTTTTCTAGGTGATTCCTATTGCCTCAAAGCATAATAATCACTGAGCCAACGAGAAAGACAAACTGACAATTAAAATTCAGTAGCATGGATCAAGATAAAAATGAGTTTCATATGCCAGTGTAGCTAATCTCATTCAATCCAGATGGCATGAGATCTACAATGATATATCAAGGATGAGTAGTATTTACCTAGATGAAGAGGGTGGGAGAAAATGTCCTAAGCAAAATTAAATGGGTATGCAAAGTCTTAGTGAGGAGAAAAAAGCATGGCCGCCTGTTAGAGGATCTGAAAATTGTTCAGCATGGACAAGTGCATGCTTATGGGGATGAGGGGGAAGAACAGGGCGGGAATAGTAAGAGATGAAGCTGGAGAAATAAGAAGTGAGGAACCAGCTCACAAAAGGGCCTCATAAAGCATCTTAAGGACTTTGTATGTCCTCCTAAGGGAAAAAGGAAGACACAGAAATGTTTTAAAGGCGAGAGGATATGAACATACTTACATTTTAGAGAGGTCATTGAATGAGGAGGATAAGATCCAAAGCTATTTAACCAGGCAGTTGACTGTTGTAGGACTCTAGGCTATTGGTTCCTCAAGTGAGGCACACGTTCCTCGGGGGAAAAACAAGATCCATGCCAACTGTGCAGAAAGAGTATTTTAACTATTTATTTTTAACTTATCTGTGTCCTTTCTGTTTTATGTATTCTAATTTTAAAAAATAGAATATAAAGATACCTGCATGATTTAGAAACAAAATAAACATTCAGATTTTGGAAGTAGTTACTTAATATTTTTACTGACATAAACTAGCGATCAATAGACTTGGTAAGCACTGCTCATCAGACAAGAAGTGATGTCAACCTAAACTAGAATAAAAGCAGAAGGAAGAGATCTGTAGATGAATTCAGGAGGTGTTTACAAAGTGCAGTTGGCAAGATATGGCAATTTATTGCAAGTATGAATTAAGAGAAAACGAGTCAAGGATAAATCTAGATATCTGACTCACACAACTGAGTGAATAGTGAGATGTGATCTTTTTGGACATGGGAAAATACAAACCTAAAGTAGGAAAAAAAAGTGTTCCAAATATGTGTGTCTACAAGGAAATGTAAATAAATGAAAGTAAGAGCTGCTAGAATGAAATGGTAAAGCTCATTGTGCTTTGTTTTGTGATATTTTAATGTACCTAGCATTAAAATTTTCAAATGCCTTTGTAAGAAACTCAAGACAGTTTGGGGATTTGTTACAGCCTAATGACTAAGGAGTCCTGTTATGCTTTGAATGATGATTAATTGGCTACTTATTGGAATAGAATAACAACAAATCACTACCCCCACCAACTCAGCAATTTCCTTGAATGTAATGAAACTAAGCTTTTATACAAAATGACAGATGTCAATTATTGTAAATGTGTATGTGAAAACTGAGACCCAAAACTGTTAGTTACTTATAAAAGCATATAATGAACAATAAAATCACAATGAGGACATATGAATGCATTTGTTTATATAATATACACATACATATTAAAATAACTTAAACTGCCTATTTTTCTTTATTTCAACTAATAGAGATTATATAGCTAATATATGAGAAAATTATTTACTCCAAACCAACACAATGCAAAGCTGTGGATCATCTTTCCAATTTTCTTTACCTGCCCACAGCATGATTTCTTTTAGGCTCTGAGCTGCGCTAATTTGCATGCTGAATTAAACCACTTTATCACTTTGACTTTCTGTCTATAGGAGCATAGCTGGAGAGGACTGAAAAAAGTGGACAGTGCATCCAGGAGCTGGAGGCATGTCCTGCTGCTTGCATTGAGTTATGATAGTCTCTAGTGAATCGTGAAATTATAGAACGTTAGAGCTAGGAACACCCTCAGAGATCATCTCTGCCAACCTTTTCCTTTACAGGAAAATAACTTGCATTCCGAATGGAAAAGTGACTTGTTCAGGTTCAGATAATCTCCATTATCTGACGTTTTCTCTCTTCTTTTCTTTTTTGTCTTCACAGATCTACTTTTTATTTTTTTGCCTGTTATGAGCTATGTTTTCAGCAACTCAATAAGTACATTGTATCAATCATTCATTTGACTAATATCTGTTGATAATTTCATGAAGGACATTGGGGATTACTGTAATATATAATGCACCATATACAGTCATTTGATAGCTTGTATTTCAGTAGGAGAGGCAAGATACAAACAAATAACAACTATTCTAAAGCATATGTGAAATGTGCTGTAAGAAAATTACTTCAAGGTGCTGAAGGGGTTTAGAGAATATCATAAATATGTTGAGTTTGGAAAATCATAGAGGGCATCATTGAAAAGGGGATATTTGAATGATTCTCTGTGATAGGGTGATATAATTAGAAATATATATTGGGTCTTCATCCCTGGTTTCTGGCACAAAAGCTTTAAAAACCTTTGGAATTTCTTGAGTGATAGGGGTGATAGGGGCATCTTTTGTTCTAATATTTGGCCTTAGTCCCTGGCTCCTGACACAGGAGCTTCTGAGACCCTTAGAATCTCTGGAATGATGAGAGCATCCTTTTGTATGCTAATGAGATGACTGGTGGCTGGAGGCCTCTGCGTAGCTTCAGGATGGGGATAGGTCACCAAAAAGACCCAGACATGATGAGAGGGTTGGAACTTTCAGCCCCCTCTCCTGACCTTTGGGGAGTAGAGAAGGATTAGAGATTGAGTTAATCACCAATTGCCAATGATTAATCAATTATGCCTACGTAATGAGACTTCCTTAAATACTCCTTAAACTGCTTAGTTCAGAGAGCTTCTGAATTGGTGAACTCCTCCACACACTGGGAGAGTGCTGCACCTAAATTCCACAAGGACAGATGATGTTCTTATGCTCTGGGCCCTTCTGGACCTTGACTTATGTACCCCTTCATCTGGTTGTTCATTTGTATCCTTTATAATAAACTAGTGAATGTAAGTAAAGTGTATCCCTGGGTTCTGTGAACTGTTATAGCATATCATCAGACCTGTGAAGGGGGTTGTGGAAAACACCAATGTATGGCTGGTTGGTCACCAGTACAGGTGACAACCTGGGATTTGAGGATGGCACCTGAAGTGAAAGCAGCTATGGAACTAAGCCTTTTCTTAACCTGTGGTGTCTGTGCCAACTCCAGGTAGTTAGCATCATAATTGAATTAAATTGTAGGATACCCACTTGGTATCTGCAGAGAACTGGAGAATTTCTTGATGTGAGAAACCAACACATTTGGTATCAGAAGTGTTGATAGTAGATTATAGTCTCAAAGAATGGGTAGCATGTCAATTGGCATGCCAAGAGAAAAACAAATGTTATGAATGAATATGAAGTTATGGGGTAGGAAATGGCATGGTTGAAGGGCAGCTGGAACATTTTCTGGATCATATGGGAGTCATAGAATGTACACCTGGGAAAGGCTGACTGGGGCAAATTTTAGGAAAACTTGACTACATTAGGATGAGGGAGGAATGATGTGCGAATAATCCTCATATATGAAAATGAGCTTAATTTCTTAATTTCAAAGATAGTGAGATTTGGGACAGAGAAGCCAACTGGCAGACAATGAAAAAGTCAAAATCTGAAAAAAATGGCTCCTGATTCAGGATGGTGACAGGAAGGGCCAAATGTGGCACAGAAGAAGGGACACGATGAAGACCCAATCAAACTGAAGCTATAGTCTATAAGCACGGAGGTAGTATTACTCCAAAGTTTTACTCCAAAGTTTTGATCTGGAGACTGGAGAAATAGAAATAGGTTTGACAGAGGAAGAGATGGTAAGTGTTTAAAGAGGAAGGTGACTGTATTAGTTCTAAACAGGCTGAGTCTAAAAAGTAGATGAGAAAATAACGTGTGTGTACAACAGGTAGATGGGAGTTTGGAATTATAGATATAATTTAGGAGTCATCTGCACAGGTGTTGAAAAGAGTTATGAAAAGAGTAGCAAAAGAAGATGGTGTACAGAATCAATGGATGCATTCAAACTTACTGGGTGGAAGAAAGGAGAAAAAACAATATGGGAGACCAAGACATAAAATATCCTGAAAGAGAGTTGGTTTAATAGGACACGTGAAGATATGAATAAATTGCAAAGAACATTGGTGATTTTAAAGCCATTGATGACCTACAAGTGAGCATTTTCATTTCTTTGACAGGCAGAGTTCATATATAAATATTTTTCCAATGTGTTACAAATATATTTATCATCACACTTACTAACCAAGGGTCACGGAAAAGGTTTAGAGTTTTGATAAACTTACGCCTCTAAAGTTAGCTTCAAACTATGCTTTAGAGGTATACCCAACTCTACTAAGCATTTATTCAATAAAAATATATATAATAAACACATACTATGTGCTATATAGTGTTCTAAGTGCTAGGAATACAGCAGTGTACAAGACATGTTACATTCCTATACTTTTTTTTAAGTAATACAAAAGATAATAAACAAAACATAACTTAACGTGAGGTGGCAAGAAATGTTAGGCAGAAAAATAAAATAGATTAAGTAAATGGAGGGGAAAGTATTTTCACTTCAGTAGGACGTTGCATTTTAATACACTTATGAGTCTTTTAATATATTCTGGATGACTTAAAGATCTTAAAAATTAACAAATCAATCAATAATGACAGTGATTGAGATATAGGGCCAGGGCCTCCTGTGAATCCCTCTAACCAAACTGTGGACATGACATTTATTGTATTGTTAATTTGAAAATGTGGTCACAGGTTGCACAACTGAGTATCGTAAGTTCAAGTATTTTTGCATCCCACACTGAAATAAACATCATAAATGTATTCATGAGCTTTCTCTACAAACAATGCAGTCAAGGATTTCCAGGAAGTGATTTATTTTGGTAACACTCTATAAGTACTATAAATAATGCCTCCAATGAATAATTTATTCTAACTTATTTTTTTTGTTAATTACTCATTCAAACTTTAAAAAAAGGAATATTTCTCCTTTCTAAACATAAGTATGTATCTAAATATCATGTAAAACATATTTGCCGTAAGTAATAAATGATTTAACGATTATTTGCCACAGGTAATGAACGATTTCATGATGACTGCCTTCGTTATTATTAATTTATTTTTATTATTGATTACAATATAATCACAGAACTGTCATTTTTATTATGAAAATAATCATTATGAACACAATCATTCTTATATAACAACAGTATTTTCTTTTTCTAGTAGTGATGTGTTTCTATTGAGAGATACAAACATTCTGATCTAGTTGCACTGAAAATGCACACATTTGATGGACAAATGAGAGTGCTATAATATAGAGGAATTGCCTGCAGATATTAAATTGTTTCTGTATGAAGCAGTTCTATATAAGGAGTGGATCTAATATTTTGGTTTCATTAGCAATACAATATAATGACCCAAACTGATACACACACACATATGCATTCTATTCAAAACCATGCCATGAAGATTTGGTTCATCCCAATTGCTACTTAAGTTCCCTATTGGTTACTTTGTAATATTCTGTAGCAGGATCAGGTAGACTTCCCACTATTTGTCTGTTAGTTAGTGTGATTGATATATATATATATATATATATATATATATATATATATATATATATATATATCAATAATCTTCTTGGTGGCATAATCTTTCAGCAGCCACATAAAATAATTTGCAAACTATTGATCTATTCTTGGAATTTGCTCTATGCATAGCAATCAGTATTATACCAAACAGCATAAGGGTTATATAAACTAATAATACTACGATAGTTGATGCAGATTATAATATCTTGCATTTCCAGCATAGGTATATTTGGAAAGTCTTTTTTGATATGCAGTTTTTTTTTTTTTGAAAAAAAGAAAACTCACAAGTAAACTTATCCTGGGTTTCCTGACTGAAAAAAATAGTACACCTCTTGTGCAACTAGTTTATTTTTTATTTTATGAATATTTTGGACCATATGTTGTTTTTTATAAAAGTAAAGTATGTCTTAATGTAGCAGAGACAGCCAAAATCATAGATAATATGGGAACTATAGTTTATTTTCCCCATGGATAATAATTTGAAAAATTTCAAAAGCTAAAACAAAACTGTATATATTATGAAGCAGAAAACAAAATTTCTAGGAATTTTCAAGATAAACTTAAGACTTGAAATATTTTTTTTTCTTCTCTCTGTATGATAACTCTGAATTATGAGGAACACTTATGAAACTGTTCCATTTTTTAATTTCACTTGACTTAAAAAAATTGCCCAGTTCAATCTGTGAAAAATTTATATAGCATAGATTTTGACTACTAAGCCTTAGCTTCATCTCATATTTTCTCTCCTCTTCCCTTTATTCTGATTCACACTTACATTTTATCTTGTAATACTACACATCTTATAAACCACCTGAAATACATATTTTAAAAGATGAGGTATAAAGAAGAAAATAAAATAATTAGTTCATTAGGAAAGTATAGCAAACATAATAATAATAACATACAAAGCCAAAAAGAGTTAAAGGGTTAGTTCAGAACAATTTTAGCTGATGTTCACAATGTGTAAGAGAAGCTGATGATGGCTAGGGCAATACACTTCCGTTACTAATACAATTACTGTAGTTCTTAAATGCGATGCCCTGCTCTGGGGATCGCAGCTACATGGGCATTGGTAGAAAGAATGCAGTTACCCTTTCACCCTCACACTGTTAAATTCAATAAAATGAAATTAAAGTTGAGGGAGGAAAATAGGATTATTGAAGCATCATCACTTCTTGCAGGCCATCTTTTACATATTTGACCTTTGCTACACTTCATTATTCCAAAATTCATAGATCATGTTCATAAAGCAAAATTATTTTGAACATGAGGGCTACAACTGTTGCCTAAACAAACAACTGCAGGTGTTCACTTTTTAAAATGTTTTCCTCCTTCTGTGCCAATGTCTTATAAAATTTGGCCCATGGTATTAATCTCTACTCTCTGTAGTTGGAAAAGTAAATTCTGTAGAATGGATTTAAATGAATAAATTTTATGCTTTAACCTACTTTATATAGGAATTTACAACAGGGTTTTAAAGTCACACTGGAATATAGTCTCGTGAATAATAATGATGGTAATTATTGCTGTACCTCATTCTGAATGAGTAAATAAAACCACACCAAAACCAAGAATATTTATATTTTGCTTTCTTATTTCTTAAGTTCTGTGAAAAAACTTATTTTATACAGAAACCTTTTTCATACATTTTATAAAAACTCAACTTATTTATTGCTTAGAAAAAAGATACTACTGACATAGTCAAGTAAATTTGGATTTTAGTTTTTATTTCCTGACTGTGTGAGGACTAAGGTCTCAGTGTCATTATAATTAATGTTGGATTTATCAGGTACATTATGGAAACTAATAAACATTAATAGTGAAGTTAACTAATATTTTATTAATAATGTTTTATTCTTGAAGAGACAATAATCAAGTCAGCTTGCTTTTCCTTATCTGTAGAATAAACTTTTGCCTGCATTTGTAAACTTAAGCTTACACTGTGACCCCATTTGTCTCATGCTTTGGGTATACCAATATGGTGGGTTTTCAAAGCAAACTACCTGACAAAATGTTAGCATCTAGTGTTCAGCTGTGTCCATTCATCTCCTTGTCATTAAAGTCAAGCAGATTCACTCTGTCTCCTCTTCTGATTGGTTTACATAAAATAATATAAAAATACCATTGCTGGAGTCCTTCGAGTCTTCCCCCTCTAACTGCTGGCTCTCAAACCTGATGTACTTTGTTTGGCCATGCTCAGTTCTGGCAACCTCCCCCTGACTTCCTAGTTACTGTCAGCCCTGAAATGAATTTGATGTTGTTCATTATTTTGATTTTCAACATCAACCATTGGCTTTGTTTAATTCTATACTCCTCTAGAAGCTCATTCTTAGTCACATTAATCCCCATTTCCTCTCTTTGGCATTAGCTTCCTCACTGCTGCCCCAACCACATAACATTGGGTAGATGAGAGTATATTGACAGGCATGACCTCACTTCCAAGGTGAAGTAGAAAGCAAAGGTAAACAAACAAAATCTAACTTCTGAAGTGTCATGTGTGATCCAATAATGTGATCACTTTTAGGAGGAATAATATTTTCTATAATGTACCTATACCACCAACTGCCAAAATGTGTCCTAATTCTATAATCTAGGAATGGAAAGTGGATGGTTTTCAATTGATGTTTGTTCCATGTCTACATCACAGACATGAAATCTCTTACCTTGAATAAATATCATTTCATCTTTCTTCCTAATCCCTACCCCTCTCCCTACCAGGCTGTTATATTAAAAATAAACAAAACAAACAAAAACAACTCAATATATAGATAAATAATTTTTACAACTCAAAGATTCTATTAACAAAAACTAATGAAGTGACCTGAGTCACTGAACTCTTAGAGAACCCAGTTCCAGTACAATTTGTATCAAAGACATACAGGAAATATCAGGTGAGTAACTAAAACTGTTTCAAGGATGTGCAACCACAGGGAAAAGTCATAATACCTTAGGAAAGGTCTTGGGTATCAGAAAGAAAAGAACTACTTTAGGAAATTGAAAAGTATCCATTTGAACTAAATTTCCCTTTTAAAAAGAATGTATTAGATTTGTGTTCTCAACAATATTCAACAACATGTTGCATAAATGAGGATAAAATATACATCATGAATATGAAATATTTTGAGGTCAGGAAAAATTTCAAGTAGAGAAAAACAATGATGTATGGATTAAAAATCACAATAACAGCACTAGGTAGAAGTTTGAATAACAGAAAATCACATTACAGTACTAGGAGATACACTAGAAAAACAGTTTAAGAACTTAGATGAAAAGGATAAAGTAATGTTCACAATGAGAGAAAGATGACTGCCCTGGAGAACAGATTAGGAATAAATAGAAAAGAAATGATAATTAAGAAATAACAAAAGAAAACATTACTGATGAAGAAAATAAATAACCATAGCATGAAAATGTGGAGCTAAGTCATGTTTCAGGAAAACTTAGTGAAAACAAATCCATACTGAAAAAGCAAACAAATAAACCTCAGTGGACTTTTCAAACTCTATACATAAAGAGAAAAGGTTTCATAATAATATGAGGAATTAAAAGTTATATACACAAAAAAGAGCAAAATTGGATTTGCCTTCAACTTCTCCCATGCCATCTTCAATGGTATAATATAATGAAATAGCACTTATATAGTGAAGGAAAAATTGTGACAGAGAATTACTTGTCATTTGTATGTGAAAGCAACAAAATAGTATACACAGATGCAGAAGACATAATGTGCAAAATGTTCTTCATGAAAAATTTTCTTGAAGTCTTAGGCTAAAAATAAATTCCAAATAAAAACTGTATCAAACAAATGAGAAATTTTTGCCTGCAAATGAATGACACTAAAAACAGAAACGCACTCCACTTTTTCCATCTTTTGAGAATTGCGACACTGGGTTTTGATGAAATATGTCGGATAACAGAAATAGTTTTACCGTGTTTCCCTGAAATTAAGACCTAGGCGGACAATCAGCTCTAAATCGTCTTTTGGAGCAAAAATTAATATGAGACACGGTCTTATTTTACTATACTGTAAGACTGGGTCTTATATAATATAATATAATATAATATAATATAATATAATATAATATAATATAATATAATATAATATAATATAATATAATATAATATAATAAATATAATATATATAATATAATATAATATAATATATAATATAATACCAGGTTTTATATTAATTTTTCCTACAAAAGACGCATAAGAGCTGATTGTCTGGCTAGGTCTTATTTTCGGGGAAACATGGTAAGTCATACTGGACAACTTATCAAGCTAGGCAGTACTTAGAATTGGATATAGAATAGGTCAGGAAGTTTGTATCAGTTATAGTACCAGCTAGAAGGAGAAGAAACAGGATAAAGGGACACTGATCTTTCGGGTTAGAGGCAGATTTAGACAGAAGGAATCCAGACTTCTAGATAGCTTGCTCTGTGAATTGTTTTAATTTAGGTCTAGTTCATACTGGGATGGGAACTCATTTTCAGAGTTTCCATCCCAGTAATGGGTTCTGATCTCTTGGATACTTAATTGCTCAAAACATATTAACCTCATGAGAATTAGTTAAGCCAACTTTGCTTAGAAATCCTTTCTATCTACCTAATTGATTTCACTTTATTCACTTAGTAAAAGGTTCATATTTTTATTGTGCTAGGTCACTTATCTATTCTCAAGAATTTCGTACCAGTTGGCCCATGGAGGACTCATTCTGATGATGAGTGAAAATGTTTCAGTGGCTGTTTTTTCTAAGTCAAAGTCTAGGCCATGACCACAGGCCTGGTTCATGATATTTACATTTGCTTTCTCTCTTATAAAGATTCTATATGTTCTTCCCATATTTTTTCTCATTATTTAATTTAATAATGTTCGATATGATCAAAAGATTGTAAGCTCCTTAAGGGAAGGGTTATGTCTTTATTATCACATCCCTAGATTCCAGTGCCTGGAATATTTTGAGTATATAGTAAGTATTTTTGTAAAGTTCTATTGAGTGAGGTATACAATAGTAAATATACAATTAAAGATTTAAAATATTAGCAACCACATTTAAAAGAGAAATCACATGTGTTTAATTGCTATATAGCTTAAGAAATGTTTATAAAATTAAAAATTATTCACAAAACATTTTTACATAGAAGTAAAACTATGTCCATAGCAGGACATAGTTTTGGGTTGCAATTCAACTCACTATTTACAGATAGGAAAGACTTCAAAACAGCTCTTCTTCCTTTCTCTGTTTGTAAAACCAAGGACAAGCTAAGGAGTAATAAATATATATATATATATATATATATATGATCTCAAAATACATGGTGTTATGACCTTAGTAGCCAATTTAGCAGAAGCACATACCCATTTCAATTATATTAAAATATTTAGGTTTCTAATTTTTAAGTCAAATTGGACATTAAGAACATTAATTCTTACCAGAAATTAATAACGAAACCTGAAGCATTAAAATAAAACTGCAGGATGTTTTGAACAATAAATAGCATTTTCTAGAGGGTATGGAAGAGAAGGAATTTCTCCTACTATTATGATATTTCTCTATTATTATTTGGTTAGTATATTATCACTGTGATATAATACAACTTGTTTGAACTTTAGGTCCAGATAATACAAATCCTTCATTTACATTTAGTGGATTTCTCATTTGGGCGAGTCACTTTAATTTTCTCTGATTCAGTATATTTGCCTGTAAAATATGGGATGATTTTATTTCCTTTCCAGTTGCTGTTGGTATTTAAGTAAGATAATAAAAGAAAAGGAGGGGGAAAAAAAAGGAAGGCAGGAAAAAAGAAAAAAGGAGGGAGGAGGGAAGGAGGGAGGGGGAGAGAGAGAGAGTGAGATTTTTTAGTATGTATTCATGTCATTTTCTTAAGAACAAAAACAAACATTTATTCAACAACTATTAAGTAACTTCTACATTCCAAACATGGTTCTATGCACTGTAAAAATCCGTTAAGAATAAATATGTGTTGTGTATCAATTAGCAAAATAGAAACCACATGAGGTTTTCAACAGAGAGAATTTACTTTAGGGAGCTGAGACATGAGTGTTGGGAAGCTAAAAGCGCAAAATGGGAAATGCGCGGTAACAAAGAATAGTGAGAAGCAGCTGTAACTCCTGGGGCTGAATGAACAAAAGAAAAGGTGAGGCCCTATGGAGCTGACACAGAATTTTAAGGGGAGGCTGTAGCCTAGTTTCTGCTGATGCCAAAAAGTAGTGCCACAGAGTCGCAGCTCAGAACTCTGACAGGAGACTGCTTTGCAGCTGCTGACACCTCTCAGCGATGCAATGAGGCTATAACTCTAGCTCCAGCAGTGCCCAAATCAGCTGGAGGCTGCACCAAGTGCCAAGGGTCTTTCCTAGTGTGACTAGCCACCAAAACAGGAAGGAGTTCCTCCTCCTCTCCTTCTATTTTTCAATATTCCTCTAGTTCCCTGACAGAACTTAAGAAAGTAGCTAAGAAAAGAGAACTGTAATTTCCAGGGTAACAGTCATAGCATCACAAAGGTATAGAAATGTAGGTTTGGAGTTGAGAGACAATAGCTTAATAGCTGACACAGATCTCACCCTCAAAATGTTCACCATGTACAAAGAAAATATAATGTCGTATAAAGCACTGTAATCGAGCTGTTGTTCAAGATGTTGTTACTCAAAACCAGGAGAAGACAACTGAGTATTTGACTTGAGTTAACTTAGCCACAATGCAAAGTTTTGGTACTCCTAATAAACAACACATAATAACTATTAAAATTTCATATGTAAACAAATCCTGTATTTGTTTGTATAATGTCTCTATATTTCAAATGCTATTAGTTGCATTTGCCTATTCATAATAAGCAAAGTTCACAAAGTTCAAAGATTAAAAATGATTTTGAGTTTGGGTTAAATGCTGGTTGCATATAAAATTCTGATAATGACTTTCAAAAATAAACTAACTCAAAACCTCTTACGCTTAAATGTTAATCAACCTCAAATCAATCTTATGACATTGTCTACAAGTCATTACTGTTTAATGGTCCCCAAAATTGTTACCAGTAAATTAAAAACCAGAGATGGAAGTGTTTTTGTTACGCTAACAATATGTGATATGTGTTAAAAATCTGACTTGCTTCTTGCTTCTATGTCTATTGATTCAGCTTTCAAATTACAGTGCTTTGACAAATATCACTTTAATATTTAAAATATATTACATTGAGTCTATAGTGAAAATGTAAAAACAAGCCTCAATTTTATTTATTAATAAGAATAAAAAAATACATAAGGTTGACACATTTTTAAAGCTAGTAAAGTTGTACGTTAATTTTAGTATGACCTGTCACATTTAGTTAGGTTATACATCCCCATATTATCAAATCTGATTATATATTATAGGAGAAGAATGCCAAGAGTTTGCAGCTTTTTTGGTGACTGATTTCTTGCAATATTTCACAATTTATTTTTTGAGTCATGAATGTAAAATATAAATGGGCCAGTGAGTGTCTGAAAGAAAGAATTAAGAGTAACATTGAACTATGTAACTAAATTTCTCTTAACACCCACAACCATTTCAGAAAGCCTGTGGCTCATCTTTCTTCAAACAAAGCTTCAGAGGAGAAAGAACTCACTACCTCTGTTACCTGTTTTAATAACTGACACAGATTACCAAATGATTGCCACAGTGGCAATTCATACCCAGAGAGAGTAAAATCAGCCTGAGGACATTTACAAAATACTTTTGTTGTTGATGTTGCACTCTCTATTTTCCAGATATCTTAGTAGCATTATTTAAGTTTCTTTCTGCATAAGGATGGAGATAATTTTGCAATAACTCAAGCCCTGAAGAAAACACTTTAAAATCAGTTAACTGCTTACTCAAGAAAAAAAACAAAAAACTTTAATTTAAAAAAATTTCACCCTGCTATGAAAACAAATTGTACCAAATCAACCTCAGTGAAAGGCAACTTAGCTCTATAAGTTCAGAAGTTTAAAACAACAATGGATGGAATTGCTGAGTGGTCAATCTGATCTGATTAAAATGGCTGTTGACCATCTGATTGTTTGGGTTCTCTTAGGGAGTCTATTGGCCAGAAAGGACATGTATTTCTCTGATAAATAAATCACCCTTGAATCTGGAAAACAGTCAAGTTAGTTAAGTGCCAACATACTGCTTTATGAAGGTGTAAATCTTAGCTAATTCCTACATAGCAAGCTAGAAAATTTACCCAAGACCAGGTCAGTTATATTATAGAATGGAAAATCATAGCTATTTGCTTTGAAAACTATGAAGTGTTAGGTTATTACACACTTCACAGAGAAAATGTCTAATGGTTATCTTTATTTGTTCAACTATGATATTTATGTTAATATGCAGAGTATTTTGATGAGAGGTATGTGTGCTCATTTGAAAGTAGGTACAATTTGAAAAAGAAAAAGAAGTTAATTCCAAAGTTACATAATTGTGTTTTGAGAATTATCTAGAACACTAAAGCAAAGGCATAAAGACTTAGTGGAACTATTTTATGTAGTTACTTTTTCTTTTTTCTTTTTTTTTTGTCAGAGTTACCCAGTGAATTTCTCAATTTATAACTTTACATTGTATTTTAATTTGGTGGTAGAAACATGATGCCTCTATCAAATATTTGCAAAACTTCATAAAATGCTGATAGACTTTCAAGCAAAAATTTTTTCAAGCAAAAATTTTTTTGTATAAATAATGGTTTCATCTGAATGCATTTACATTGTTTCATAAATGCAACTTAATTTATGTTCAGATGTGTCTTGTAGGCTTATTGTCTTTTGGGAATTAAATCCAATATAGTTTCACATTAAAAATTACCTGCTAAATGTGTAGCTATCTGATTTTTATTTTTGTAGACTAAGAGAGTGGGGCTCTTTTGTTAGAATACTTGGGTCCAAATTTCAGATCTGCTGCTTGCTATTTGTTTTATCAAGTTGTTTTTAATGCCTCTAAACCTCACATGTAATAAGGGAATCATGGAACTACCCCATTGGTTTGCTGTATAGATAAAGTGAAATAAAGCATGCAAGTGTTCAGCATAATGCCACTAATAAGAGCTCAATAAATGATAAAATTTTGTTTTAATAATTATTGAAAGTAAAAAATCTCAAATGTTTGATTTTTTTCTATAATATGTTACATGTATCTTATATCATTTCATTTTCCTCTTACATATGACTATATACTTACATAAGAATTCTACCTTACAAAATAAACAACTGAACACTTATACATATGATCTTATCTAAACCCTCATAAAAACTTGTATAACATAGGGCAGATACTGTTGGATCGCTTTCATAAATATACTATAATCTTTACAAATTAGAATTAGTTATAGCTAGGGTTAGATTATAATTACAAATGAGAAGTCAGAAGCTCATAAAAATTAAGTGATTTTCTCAAAATCTTATATAAAAATAGATTTGATAAACAAATTAATGTTTTGTAAATACTTCCCATATACCATTTATGATTGTGTCTAATTTAAATCTGACTTATAATGTGGCTCCAATTTTGGTTTACTGTAGTTCCTCATCCATTTCATTGGACATATATCTGCCAGCTCTGTTCTCTTGAAGAATCACCTCAAATTCTGTCCACTGTGAATCACAATATCCGAATCTTCCCCATATTTTACCAACTGAGAAGTGGACACTGACCCAGGACTCACACACAACCTTACATGGCTTTTAACAGATACCCCATCATGTGTCTACTGAGCTTGGAAAAAAAGAAAAGTTCTTACCTTTCTGCTATTTTAATTCCTTTAGTATTTCTTGATTCCATAGGTTACCAATGTATTTACAAAATATAATGTTTAAAATGTATTTATTTCTTTTCTAGCAGCTTCTGTAGTTGGTGCATTGGTCTGCCATATACTATTGCACCCTGTCCAGACTGGATAGCCAAGTATTCTTTTATATTTATCAAATATTATGTGAAAATAAAGTAAAACATAGAGAACATCCATGGCTAGGACCATGTCCCCCTAGGGCTACCCAAACACCGTCAGCCACTGGAGAGAGTGAGCAAAATGAATGGCACTGTCTCTGTAGAATTCTCAGTCCTTAGTGGTGTGGGCACTGAGAGACTGAATCTGTCGTGACACCTGTACAGAAGGCCAGTGTCTGTGGACTTCTTCATCTTCCATCTGATAAGCTGAATATCACAGATGGAACTACAGACACATGGTAGGTCAAATAGAGTGAGGGCCAATGAGCAGTCACTGTTTGAAGGAGCCAGAGTGCCTAAGTTTTCCACCGGTGAAGGGCTATCTTCCCAGTGTCTGCCCAAGAGGGCTGTCTACTTGTGAAGAGGTGCATAGCAAAGTAAGAATTACAGCCATATCCGGTTAAACATGCTTGTTTTTGTCCCCATTCTTCTCAGATATTTCATGTTTTTATGGTATTGTTAATGACATGTTTTAATTAATTTTCTAGTTGTTTTTTACTCATAATTTCTACTTTTCAACATTCTATTATATTTATTTATAGATATACAAAAATGCACTGAAATAATTGCTTTATTCAGGATCCATTCATTTGAGGCAGCATAGAACACTTAGTTTACGACACTGTCAAAAGTGGAAGTATCAATAACTCTTTAGGATCCAAGGTAATAAACACCTGTGGTCCCCAGCGATAAAATCTAGATGAAAATTCTGGAGTATCAATGAAAATGACACTTGACGACCAACTGTAATCTGAGTGAATTCACCTCTTTGTTTCAAATCTGTACCAAAGCAGTGAATATTGCCCAAGAAAATGAAACCGTCTAGTCTTCTTAGGGTCCCTCTACATCAAATCTTCAAATAGACACTTCACATTACTTTACACTTTTTATATATGCATGCATTAATCTAGTTATCTTTTGTTCTGCAATGATTACGGAACTTTTTTTTTTCTTCCACTCCCTGCCATTCGATATCCTTGGTTTCAAACAAGAGAAATATATGATGTTCAATACAAGCACAAAAAAGAGGGGGAAGTAGGTTCTGAAGAGGGTATCTCCATCAGCCTAGAGATTCAGATTTGGAAATCAGTCAGAAACTATGGTAGACCAAAAAAAAAAAAAAAAGTGCCCCCAAAGATATCCTAATCATAACCCAAGAACATGTGAATATGTTACTCTAATGACAAAAGGGACTTTGCAGATGTGATTAGCTAAGGATTGTGAGATGGGGAAATTATATGGGATCAATAGGGTGGGTCCAATGTCACCACAAGGATCCTTACAAAAGGGAAGCAAGAAGACCAAAGTCAGAGAAGGAGATGTAATGATGGAAGCAGAGGTCAGAGCAAAACGAGAGAGAGAGAGAGAAAGAGAGAGAGAGACAGAGAGAGACAGAGAGAGAGAACGAGAACAGAGAAAGGAAGAAATTAAAAGTAGAAAATTAAATTAAAAGATACTATGTTAGTGGCTTTGAAGTTGGAGAAATGGCCAAGGAATGCAGCTGGCCTCCAAAAGCTAGAAGAGGCAAGTAAGGAGATTTTCCCCTAATATAGTCCTGCCAACACCTTGAATTTATACTTACGACCTCCAGAATTGTAGGATAATTGTAAGGCAATTGTTGTCCTAAGCTATAAGCTTATGGTAATATTTTACAATAGCAATAGGGAATTGTTACAGGAACCAAGAGGGGCATCATACAGCCACAATCCAATCACAGGAAGTATTTACTTAGGATGCTAAAGCTTGCTCAATAATTTCCCAACACGTGTCATTATAGCACCACCAGAGACCACTGAATCATTTCTAGCTGTTTTTTTATTACTCTCTTATGACTGAAAGCTCACATGGAAGCATCATTTTGGCTGAGTCTAGATCAAGTTCCCATCTTTAGTTGCCAGGGCACAGGGAGAATGAATCTGCCACAACCTTGTATGGAAAACTTAGTGACAATGAGAAGATCTGTCACTCATTTTTCTTTGCATTCTTCTCCAGTAACAGCCATTTTAATTCTCATCAGCCTAAAGAAATCAATTTCCAATTTAGCCTCTGAATACTCTTTTCTCCTATTTTTTTTTATAGTCATCAATGACCTTCCTGTTGCCAAATAAGCAATTTTCAATCTTCATCTTACTTAAGTTTTTAGTGGCATAATGCTGATCATTCTTTTTTTGAGATACACTTTGTGTATTTTTCTGTGAGACCACGCTATGCTACCAAATGAATCAGTTAGTAGGCCGTTGTTCTGCTACTCCATCTTACTCTAATTTGATTCTTTATCATCTTCTAACCCAGCAATAAAAGTTGGAATTCCCAGGATTTGTCCTAACTCTCCACATCTTCTTTCTCAAATGTCTCTTTCTAATGGCTCTTAACAACCTTCATGGTTTTTAAATATTGTGTGTGTGTGTGTGTGTGTGTGTATACATATACATACATAACACATATACATATATATCCACATATATATGTATATATATAAAATCTCATATGGTATATCATATGGTATATCGTATATCGTATATCATATCATATCATATCATGTCATATCATATCATATATAGGATAATGCTCCCTAAACTTTTAGTTAAAGCTCTATTTGTAACAACTAGACACTTATACCCAACTGCTTCTCAATGTCTCCTTAAACATCCCAGAGGCATCTCACACTAAGATATCTAAAACTTCATCTTCACTGTCACTCATAAATCTGTGTCTGCTCTATTTTCTCTTAACTCAGCAGGTTGTACCACCAAATACTGGTTTAAATATCACTCAGATGTTTAAACTAAAAACTGGGAAATCCTTGAATTCTTTGTGTACTAACCAGATTTGACTTGGGCTAACATAAATGTGAAATTATCGTAAGTAAATTTAGACTCCCCAAATCAACCAAATAATAGCAAACCAGGCTTTGATCCAGCCAGGAAACAGGAGCTATAGTAATGGTCTCATGGCAGGACCTACATAGTTAGATTGCCCTCCAGTCAATGAACTCTAAGTGTTCTAACTTTCATCACTCCCTCAAGATGAAAACATCTGGGAAACTGTGCCCAGTGAGCTATGATTCATGTATATAATCCTGGGCTAATAACTTAGGGAAAAGGGATCTGACAAAAATTGCCTACAGGGATATATTCAGTTCTCAGGTGACAATGGAATATATAGATTTATTATTCTATCAGTTCTATATATTCTGAGATGCAATATCACGCAAGAAAATTTGGGTGCTGTTAGAAAACAGGGATGGATTCTGCACAATCACAAAATACAGTATCTACTACAAAACTTCAATTTAGCATTGTATTCTCTAGAATCTAACTCTGTATTATAGCTCAAAACCCATTTTTTCTCTAACCCATTTCAAGTCATCGTATTTTTCATCCAGTCAACTGCAATGGCCTTCTAAGTGATCATTAACTTTCCCTCTTATCTTTCAATTGATTCGCCAGCCAGCATGAATGTGAACTCGTAAAAATCTAAAATGGATTATGTCCCTTCTTAAAGCTCTTCAATATCTTCAAATTGTACTCAAATAGAATCCAGATTTCTTCGTATCACCTGTAAAGCATTGAATGGACCGCTACAAACTCTAGTCATTCTAGTCATTGCAATATTTGGACATTTTGATTATCTCTTAAATTCTCCTAGTTAAGGTTTTATTTTTTATTCTTGCCTCTGGATTTTGACTCTGACTTCTTCAGGCTGAACTGATCTTCCCCATACTCTTCTAGGAGATATCTAACTTAGTCTTCACTCTAGTTTTTCAGGCAGGTTATCTCTGATCACTCAATCTACATAAGGTCCACTCTCTCATTATCATCCATTGTACTCTAGTTTTCCTTCAAAGTGTTTGCCACAATTTGTAATGTACTTAGCTTCTTGTTTCTTGTAAGCTTCATAATAATAGGAACTATGTATACTTTCCTTATTTCTGGCTCTTTGCTTTATGTCTAGCTGGCAGACAGCATTAAAAAAAATACTTTTGATTGAATGGACATATTTGTTTCTTAGGAGGGCTGTAACAATGTACCACAAACTGAGTGCTTTAAAACAACAGAAATCTATTGTCTCACAGGTCTAGAGGCTGTAAGTATAAAATTAAGATGTCAGCAGGACCATGTTGCCCTTGAAATCTGTAGGGGAAGATCTTTTCTTGCCTCTTCATAACTTCTGGTGTTTGCCGGCAATCCTCGGCATTCCCTGGCTTGTAGATGCACATTCCCATCTCTGCCTTTGCTGTCCTACGGCCATCTTCCTGTCTTTACATCATCTTTTTACAAGAACACTGGTCATACTGAACCAAGGGCCCACCCTACTCCAGTATGACCTCATCTTAAATTAGCTATATTTACAATGACTCTATTTCCAAATAAGACCACATTCTGATGTAGTGGGGATAAGAACTTCAAATTATCTTCTTTGGGGACACAACTCAATCAATAAAAATGGATGACAGAAGTAATATGTAAACTCACCTTATATGGATTACTATTTCTAAAGCAGACTGAGACGTACCTATAATGTGTCTTTGGAGTGAATTTATCAACCAGGAAGGATGATTACCAACAAAATTTGAAAAAGGGAGAAACAAGAGAGGCAAGATTTCATTACATACATTTCTCCATCAAAACCAGAAAATTCTGACCAAAGGGCATGGACATTCTATGTTCCTAGCAAAACTGCTTACAATTAAGATTTTTAAAACTAGGTGTCATATGCACAATGGTTCTTGTATTATATTTTATATTCTTCTCTTTGTCTGATATATTCTAAAGAAAAAATCTGGAAAAAAATTGATAGCTATGCTAAACGCATATAAGTGACAGTAGTATAGGGTTTAGCGGGAGTAAAGAATCAAGAAAGTACCTAAAACAGAATTGTGGAAGTATCAGAAAAAAATGACAAATCTGTGACACCTTTATTGTACGAGGTCAGACAATTAAGTTTGTGAACTCATCCTAGAAAATTACTACCGTGTTTCCCAGAAAATAAGACCTAGCCAGACCATCAGCTCTAATGCACCTTTTGGAGCAAAAATTAATATAAGACCCGGTCTTATTTTACTATACTATAAGACTGGGTCTTACATTAATTTTTGCTCCAAAAGGTGCATTAGAGCTGATGGTCTGCCTAGGTCTTATTTTCGGGGAAACACGGTACATACCTCATTGTTGAATATCACTATGGTCACCTTTGAAGTACTTCCCTTGGGAACCTATGCACTGATGCTAACACCTAGTCCACCCTTCAAAGCAATTTTGGAACTCTTTTTCTAGAATGGCCATCAGAGCTGTCATCGTATTACCCTTGATATCCTGAATGTCATCAAAATGTCTTCCTTTCAATATTTCCTTTATCTTTGGGTAAAAAAGAAGTCATTGGGGGCCAGATCAGATGAGTAGGGAGGGTGTTCCAATACAGTTATTTGTTTACTGGCTAAAAACTCCCTCACAGATAGTGCTGTGTGATCTGGTGCATTGTTGTGAAGCAAGAGGCATGAATTATTGGCAAAAAGTTCAGGTCATCTCACTTTTTCATTCAGCCTTTTCAGCACTTCCAAATAATAACCTTGGGTAACTGTTTGTCCAGTTGGTCCAAATTCATAATGAATAATCCCTCTGATATCAAAAAACAGCAACGTCGTTGAAACAAGTTCACGAACTTGACTGTCAGACCATATATATATACATATGTGTATATATATAATACATATTATATATAAATATGTATATTATATATATAATATTATATATATTGTACAATGTTTTGTATAGTATATTTGCAATGGACTGAATGTTTGTGCCCTCACCCCCAATTCATATGTTGAAGCCTTAATCCCAATGTAATGGTTTTGAAGGTGAGGAAGTGATTCGATCTTAAAGGTGGAGATCTAATTAATGGGATTAGTGCCTTTATGAGAGACCTGAGAGCTAGCTCAGTCCTTCCACCATGTGAACATACAATGAGAAGCTGGGAGTCTGCAACCTGGAAGTGTGCTCTCACCGGAACCAGCATGCTGCTAGCACCCTGATCTACACCTTCCAGCCTCCAGAGCTGTGAGAAACAAATTCCTGTTGTTTATCAGCCACCCAGTCTATGTTACTTTGTTATAGCAACCCTAACGGACTAAGACAATATTTACTTGAATAACATATTCATAATTTTAAGTATTTTGCATAACATTTATTAACATTTAAATAAGGTGTTGTAAAGGTTCTTTTGATAGGCACCATCGAACAGATTATCTGCTTCACTTCTGTCCTATGAATGTTATAAGAAATGTGGTATTGTTTTCATATGACCACACTGTATCTTTCTGCTTTATCCTCTGGTATGCACAATGTGCATGAAAAACTTTACTTAGGATTAACTTTAGAAATCGGTGGCTAACTTAAGAACCTATTTTTAAATTATACAATTCTCCAAACTACTAATGGAAATGATAGGCATTATGGTCCAACAATTTATGCACCAAAAGCAAGTCAAAATGAAAAAAAAAAAAAAAAAAAAAGTATTTGAAGTTATAAAAATAGGAAGGGCTTGACTTTTAAAAACAGGGTTTTGATTTTATTCTGGATGTAACATATAGAACAAAAGTGCATGCGTTTAGTTAATATAGCCCGTTTTAGATAAGAATAACTGCATTTTAATTATAGCATTTAAAACAAGATCACATTTTAGAGACTTATGTTCCCCCAAATAAAGGTTTTAGCAAATGTCTCAGTTTAGAAACAGATACAGTATTTCTAGGCAGAAGGAAGATCTCAGATGGCCAGCTTTGAAATAAATACAAAATAATATGAAAATAAATCTTTAAACATCTTTTGCCATTCAAAATTTTATGCAGCTATAATTTGAGATCAAGTCTTATAAATACATGAATTTATGCATGCAAGTCCAAAATACCTCCATGATTATAGTACATTTTAGCTATAGCCATAAAAATGGCACTATCTAATGGTAGTGATTAAGTGTATCTATTGATGGGAAAGGTTCTGGGAGTCCAGAACTAGGTTTCCAGGTCATCTGAACCTCAGGAGCCTGCAGACAATAAGAAAAACTGATTTAAAATTCTTATGGAGGAAAAAAATCTCCATTGTGAAGCGATACAGACTGACCCTGATAGACTGAGAGAAAACATACCAGTTTGACATGTTTGCTTGGGCAGGACCCAGAAACACATTAAGGATGAAACAGACTTTAAAGAATCCTCATGCGTTGAGTTCAGTTCTAGCTACTCTACTCCTCCCTTTGGATAATAAAAATAATAATAATAATAAATAATAATAATATTACAGCAGTAACTTATATAGAGCTTTTAATGTGGAAGGCAGCAATTCTAAGTGACTTATGACAAATCTTCACAACAACCTTAGGAGGTAAAAATTATTGTTTTCATTTTATATATGAGGAAAATATAGTATGAAAGTTAATTTGCCCATGGACGTAATGGGCAGAATATGAACCTAGGCAGTCTGAATCCCAAAGTCAAAATCACAATGGCTATGTTTTGCAGTGTTCTGAGCAGACTAATTTTAAAGAACTGCTTGGATTTGTATTGGGAAAAGGTACGTCCGAGATTCTCAAAAAACAGAAGAATCAATAACTCCTGAAAGAAAGTGACTTTTGCTAGTCAGTGAGCAAAAATCCTAGAGTCACTGAAATGGAGACAGTGAGTTTGTGCCCAGTATTTCTGTCCTTTCATGATGTTGGATTATAACACTGTATTCACTAAAGTGCAAGCAGTCAGCTTAAAAAAAAAAAAAAGAACAAAATACCATTAAAAAGGAAAAGCGACAAACCACAGAAAAAAAAGAGAATGTCCATACATGCTAAGCTACATACAGTATCCTTTTAAAACACAAATTCAATTAAATTTATGCCTACTTTTCTGTTGAAAATAAATGAAGTTTTACTGCTTTTCATCAAATATGGCATATATATTTGAGATGGCATGACATACGCTACAGAATGCATATTGTGTATATAATCAATTTTAGGACCATATGGGGCACCTCCAAGAGTTAAGTAATCACTGGTTACAGAAGTTTCTCAACCTTGGCACTACTGACATTTAAGATAAGATAATCCTTTGTTGTGGGGCTTTTCTGTGAATTGTAGGATTTTTAACAGCATCCATAGATTCTGGTAGCACTCCCCACTACCCTCTGATCCCACTCATAACAAAATGTTTCCAGAAATTGCCAAATGTCCCCTCTAGGGCAAAATTTTCCCCAGTTGAAAACTACCATCCTATAGCATCTATAAACATAGATTTAAGTACAACTGCTTCTCACTTGGGCAATTCTATATGGGCATGACCTGAGGTAAATAGCAGTGGTTACTTATTTATTTAATAAAGTTTAATAAAATTTACCTCAGAGAAGATATGTTAGGATAGTTGTCGTGTGTGTGTTTCAAAACTAAGAAAATGTTTTATTTCCGGGGATAACATTGGTGATTTGGTTAACATTGGTGTCTTCTGAGAATTTTCATTATAAAGTGACTATTTCTCTCTTTGGAATAAATAAATGCCTTGAGGAGAAAAACTTTGAGATTATGCAAATATCCCGTTTCTTATGCTTTAACCCACTAATTCACCATCCATTGATAATTCTTGCCTGTTGCAATTAGTACTGTGCTGTTTGCTTAGTTGTAATTTGGGAATTCTATTGTAAAGAAGAGCTCCCCCCCACCCCACATTTATTGATTAATTTAATTATTTATTTATGTTGTTTGGGCCCATGACCATGAATAGTTATTTTAGTCTATGGTTTAAAATCCATTACCCTCCTTATTTATTTTATCCTTCGAGTGAGCAAATACGAAAGAAGTCATTTACAACTCAAACACATTTTAGGTGCTGAGATGAAGTAGAAGGCATAGGATTTTATTACAGAATTTAATAAATTAAATATTTATTAAATTCTAGATATGTCACAATAAAGACATCTGTCTGTTTCAATTGTCAACATGATGAGCTACATATAAAGGGGTTGTCTGACTCTTAGGATCAATTAGTGAGAGCCTCACAAAGAGATTCATATATCTAATAAGCAAGACACATTAAAACTATGGTAATTTGGGGAATATACCTGTATTCTAAAGAGCATCGGTTTAAACATTTTTGTCAAAAAGAAAATTTTGGCTAGGAAGTTCTTCTTTTTGGTTTGCTTCAAAATCTTTTTCTTGAAAATATTTAAGCCTGCAATTTCCTTCTTTAAAATGTGCAATGCAGGATATTTGTTAAGAGCATGGGCTGGAGCCAGATAACCACAGTTGGAATCTGGATTCCACCCATGAATTGTCTAAAGCTTTTTGCAAGTTACTTAACTCCCTCTAAACTTCTTTCCTTAGCAGTAAAGGGAGACAAAAATGGTACTTATCTCATGTGGGTGTTCTGGGTTTAGACGACATAAGTAAGCATACAGTGTTTTGTGAAGTGCTTGGCATATAGCAAGACACTTAGATATGGTAGATACAATTATTTTCATGACATTTTATTTAAAGGCAAAGTCAATTAAAAATATTAGCAGCACAAGGCATTTCCATTTTCCTTGATTTCAATTTGAATTACCTTAAAATAATGCTTTGATCTATTTTCTCTAAGAAATCACCACTACAATCTTATAAAATTACCTAAAGTTCAAGCCCTTGATCACTGGAAATGCGTCTTTTCACTCCATCATTTTTATTCTCTCCTTTTTAGCACTTACACTTTCTTCCTTTCATGTTTAAATTATCTTTTATATTATTCACTGCTTTCTCTAGGTGAGCTCAAATTGTTTTCACAGTTCACTAATTTCTTACACAACTGTAGCTGGTCAATAATTCAAACCATACCTTGAGGTTTTATTTTACTGTCAATTTTAGTGACTATAGTTTTCATTTCTATAATTTCTATTTGGTTCTTTTTCCAATCTGCCTGCATTATTCCTTCTCTTTCAACATAATAAGCTACTTACTTTAAAGTCCCTATTTTTTCTAATGTGTAGCTTTTGAGGTTAAAATGACCCCCCCCCCCTTTTTTTTCATCCTTCACTCTCCGTGATGGTTCATTTCTTTGACGTTTTTTAAGTCTTTGATTCTGAGTTCATCCTCAGCAGGAATCGGGGTCACCATGTGCTCGGAACTGGGGGATGAACCCTAGAAGACAGTTTAGCATTCCTTTCTGCCAGCACTGTAAGTTTGAATTGGTGTTTATACTAATTTATCAGCAGTGGCCCCTCACTACTTCTGTAGTGTGAATTTGGACCCTACAGCAAGGTGCTAGCATAAGGTTCCAGTTTTTCAAAGATGACAGTTTTCACTTAAAGTCAAAACATGGCAACATTCTTGCTGCTTTCAAGGTGGTAGGTTGAGGTTGGTTGCTTTTCTTTATTTTTTGTTAAAGTTCCCCTTGTTCATCACTTTTGTTGTTATGCAGATAATTAAGTTCTGGCTCACCTAAGTGTGAATTATACAAAGCCATGACTTTTCTTTCTATTGTGCTTTTCTGATACTGTAAGATGATTAAGTGCTGGCTATCAATCTTCTCTTCATTTCTAACACAACGATATTTGCTTTCTTGGTATCAAACTCAGTTATACATGTACACATTTTAAAAAAATTATTTTATACAATATTCATACGAGTTTAAAGGTGCATTCTTCCACATGAGCTCACACCATCATATTGACAGCAGTTCTAAACCAAATTTTAAGATCGGTTATACTAAGGCTAAATTTATATGAGAGTTATGGAAACTGAATTTATAGTGGTAATTAAAGAACTAATTTAACCTACCTGTTGTTAAGTCTTTAAGAAGACTTTGTACTTAGGACTCAAGAAATGAACCTGGTATCTCGGTAAGATCTCTATGAAAACAGACACTTTCTCCCTCTGAATGTACAGAATTTCATCCTTGTGATACCGTTTCCCCGGAAATTAGACCTAGCCAAACAATCAGCTCTAATGCGTCTTTTGGAGCAAAAATTAATATAAGACTCGGTCTTATATTATACTATACTATATTATATTATATTATATTATATTATATTATATTATATTATTATATTATATCTGGTCTTATGTTAAATTATGTAAGACCCGGTCTTACTTTATAGTAAAATAAAACCGGGTTTTATATTAATTTTTGTTCCAAAATACGCATTAGAGCTGATTGTCTGGCTAGGTCTTATTTTCAGGGAAACACGGTAATTACTGATTTCAGAAGTCAATATAATTCCTATGTTAGAATGGTCTCTTCTCTCTCTCTCTCCATATATATATATATATATATATATATATATATATACATATACATACATATATATGTGTATATATATATATACATATATATACACATACATGTATATATATGTACACATATATATGTATATATAGTTATATATAATTATATAATGTATAATTTTATAATATGCATAATAAATATAGGAGAATTGTAAAGTTTTGGTGCTTATACGAGGTCAGACAATTAAGTTTGTGAACTCATGCTAGAAAAAGTGCTACATACCTCATTGCTGAATATCACTACAGTCACCTTCAAAGTACTCCCCTTGGGAAGCTATGCACTGACACCATCATCTAGTCCACCCCTCAAAGCAATTTTGGAACTCTTTTTCTGGAATGGCCATCAGAGCTGTTGTCGTATTACCCTTGATGTTCTGAATGTCATCAAAATGTCTTCCTTTCAATATTTCTTTTACCTTCGGGTAAAGAAAGAAGTCATTGGGGGCCAGATCAGGTGAGAAGGAAGGGTGTTCCAACAGACTTATTTGTTTACTGGCTAAAATCTCCCTCACAGACAGTGCTGTGTGAGCTGGAGCACTGTCGTGATGCAAGAGCCATGAATTGTTGACAAAAAGTTCAGGTTGTCTAACTTTTTCATGCAGCCTTTTCAGCACTTCCAAATGGTAAGCTTAGTTAATGGTTTATCCAGTTGGTCCAAATTCATAAAGAATAATCCCTCTGATACCAAAAAAGGTTAGCAATATCGTTGCAACAAGTTCGTGAACTTAGTTGTCAGACCTCATAAATTTCTCTTTGCCTATTTGTTAGGTAATTACTTGTTTTGGTAATGCACTTATTCATGTTCCATTGTTTTTAAGGAAGATTTTTAAGTGTAGTATTATGCAACATTTAAAAGTTTTTATGTGACTTCATTAATATGAAAGGTACAATTATTATCTAAAACTGGGTGAAATTTCACGGGACAGAAGTCTCAATGAAACCTTAAGATTTAATTTTTAATAATCTACTAATTTGTATGATTCAATTTCTATAGCTATGAGGGTGTTCTGAGCACTCACTGCTATAAGCCCTGATCACACAAGCTTCCAAGCACATCTGTCAGAACTACTTAAAGGAAGAATTCTCAGATGCCAATCAACATGCCATGTGCAGTGTTAGTATCAGGCCATCCTCCATTCACAAGAACTACAGATCTAAATTCTTCTCTGCATGATGGCATGTAATTTTCAATTACCAATAAGAAAGTGTAAGCTTTTTTAGCATTCACAGATGAGGGGAAAACATACAGGAAACAAATAATTTCTCATACATAGTACGCATTCCTGTAGCTCCTACTGTGTCCCCAAACCATAAGCCTGGAGGTGAAACCAGCTTCTGAATCATATTATCTGGAGGAACTGTATGCCTCAAGTCTTTTATGACTTTTACATTTCCACTTTGTGCTTTGACAAATTTGTTTCAATCAACAAAAGTTCAACAAATTTTGGATCTCTGAGCCCTATGTTCATCATAATTTTCTTTTTTTTTTAAATGAAATTTATTGAGGTGACAATGGTTAGTAAAATTACATAGATTTCAGGTGTACAATTCTGTATTACATCATCTATAAATCCCGTTTAAACTCTAGCCCAGCATTACTTTAGGTCCAGAGTTTATTAGATTATTGTATATTATCTTAATCTTCCCCCCCAAAAAAAATTAGCACAGAAAACTGCCTTCTGTCCACTTTTCAATTTGTTTGTTTGTTTTTTTTGCTGTACTATCAGAAGCTGTTTGATGGATATTTAAGCAAATAGATCCATACAGTGCTATAAGGAAATATTTCTAAAGATAAAATACTCCACATTGTGAACAGACTAACCAGTATCCTTTCCAGCTGTTAAAATTCTAGACACTCTGACCACAGGCATTACAACACAACTGTTTGTAAACAAAGATACAGTATGCACGCTCATTCCACATTATTTCCTTTATAAATTCCATTCCCTTTCCTTAATATAGTAGACATAATATCGTAAGAAAATAACATAATGTAAATTAATTACAATAAGGATGAGATGGTAATGCAATTACATTTTATTGTTCTATATATCATACAGGGATATGTTGGTCAACTCATGTAGGTGATGAGTAATTGCTTGTTTCCTTTGCATAGTATCTGCTGTTACATGGTACAAATCCTGAGAGAAGGAACTTTGTGTTACTTAAAGCTGTAATCTCAGATCCTGGCTCAGTGCCTGGTACTCTTTCCCTAATGGAGGAGTGATTGAGTGTTAGGATGTTGATAAGATTATCATCTGACATGCTACTAACTTTTAATAACCATACCATAGTTTTTAGGAGAATCTGAAATTCCAGATTTAAATATAATCTTTAACTAGCCTCTCCCATCAAATCCCTGTCCAATAAATATGTAAGTACACAAATCAACTAACGAAATAACAAGGTAACTAATTACCTAATTAACTTTTGATCTCCCTAGTAAGGAAACTACTAAGTTTTAACACAGAATCACTTGTTTCCGAGCTGCCATGCTATAGGATTAACCAAAAGGAGTATGTCTTTTGATACCTATGAAACCTAAAGTTTAGTCTATTATATGTGAAAGAATTAAATAACCTATAACTCTCAGACACACTTTAAGCCACATCAAGTGACATGAGACCAGAGCCAGGAGGCCACAGACCACAGGTGAAATTCTAACCAAGATGGTATTTATGTCAATGATGATGGCAGAGACTATTCCATATTGTGACAGACATATAGTAATGTGTCTCAAAGCTTTCTCATTGTTACCCCCATAAGGAGCCTTTTATTACACATTTATTTTTCTTAATAACCATTTTCCATGAAATTTTAATTCCATAAATATAGTGTGTGTATACTATAAGCACAGTTGTGCTATATATATATATATATATATATATATATATATATATATATATATATATATATATAGAGAGAGAGAGAGAGAGAGAGAGAGAGAGAGAGAGATTTGTTTTTTCACATCACAAAAACCACTTTTTTTCCTCTTTGGGACAAAAACGTCCTACCTGAGAATATCAGTGCCAAAGTATTGCAAGTGACATTCTAAGAATGATAAAAACTATGGGAGACAAGTAATAGCTTCTCTGTAAATGTATATGCATTTGAACATAAGGGTGTGTGGATGTGGGTATGGTGAAACTCTCTCTGGGTATGGTGGACAGTATTCTGAAAGCTTGAGAGCAGATTACTGCTCAACACTTGGGGGATAGCTTTACTATGTCTGGATTAGCTACACTTACGTATGTAGCCATATCCTCTCTTGAATAAACTCATCATCAAAGTTGAAACTGTATTTCGTTTTTAAATATGGTTGCCCATAAAAAGGGCTTCTTGAAGAAAGACAGATCAAAAGAATGATAGAAATGTCAAAAAGATACAGAATCCATCTTGAAGAGGTGCCTACTGAACAAAACCTAGAACAATTTGTGCATAAAAATAACCTATTGAATAAAAATAACAATTCATGAGTTCATATTAATATAAATGAGTGAATGAATGAAGAGAAAAATATTCCTTGCAATAAAAATGTAACAAATAATTATAGAAAAAATAATCAAATTAGAAAAGTACTGTTAGGTAACCGTCATAATAATGATTAATTCAATTAAGAAAAATCAATGGAGATATTTTTAAGGAACAGGATATGTATATAGCCTTAATTTAATTTTCATCAAAATTATTACTTCAATGAAGAAAATATAGTAATAAAATATAGTAAAAAATATAATAAAAAAAAGGAAAGCATTGATTTAATCAACTGAACAAAGTTAATCTTCCCAAGTAATGGGAAAATTGAAATTACATGGGACATAATAAGATACAAGGCAAAAACTAAAGCACCATACATGTGACAAATATGCCAAAAATGCACAACCTGAAATTAATAATGATGAGGGATCAGATAAACCCAATTGAGGAATGTTCTACAAAATTACTTACATATTATGCAAATGTCTCAAGATCATGAAAGTCAAAGAAAGACTGAAGAGTGTTCTACATTGGAGTATAACAAGGAGACATAACTGATAAATACACATGACCTGAAATCGGTTCATTTTCCAATCAACAACATTATTGAGACTATTGTCAACATTTGAGTAATGTTTATAAATTACAAAGTAATAATGTATCAAAGTTAATTTTCTGATTTTAATGGTTTATTATCTTAACATAGAATAATGTCATTGTAGAATTTACACACAAAAGCGTTAGGTGGTGATGGGCCATTATGTCAGCAATTTATTCTCAAGGTCTTGCGGGGGAGGAGGGAACACTACATTAGTTTTGCATGTTTTTTCTAGTTTGAAATTATTTCAAAATAGAAATTATCTTTCCTTTAAAAATATGTGATTTTTACAAATACTATTTCAGAAAATACAAAAAGCATAAAGTTTTTCTTTCAAAGATTCTTTGAAGATTCCTGTCCAGTTCCATTTGTTTTCTTAGAAAACTTTCTAGAATTCCAGTACTTCTACAACTGAAACCTTGTTATTGTCTTTTCAATTTACCTCTTTACGTATTACAGCCTTTTAACCTCATATTCCATCCAAATTAGATTTCTGCTCCTAGTCTCTAACTGCTGTTAGACTTCACTGGTACCAAGTCTCCAAATATTGGAACCTCTGAGGTTCTTACTAGTCTTGGACTGATCTTGATGCTTTCCTTATTATGTTAATATGGTTTTTTGTTTGTTTGTTTGTTTTTTGTATTTAAGGCAATCTGGAATACCAGCAATGTTGCCATGCTCTTTAGAGACTATGATTTCATCTGTTTTGAATTTTCTCTCAGAACTGCAGGTGAGAATGTGAAACCCACCCTAACATATGTTTTAACTAAAGTGACATATCTACCTAAAACTATGGCTCTTCAGTTTTTCCTGTCATCGTTACAGTTTAGTATCTGCAGGTGGATTGTAGCAATTATTAATAATAAAGCAATGTTGTTTCCTCTATTTTTATTTCTACAGATTCAGGTCTAAGGAAGAAAGAATAGAATCCCAGATAAAAAAACATATCTTGATCATTTTTCCTACAAGGAATACATATGCTGATATAAGGGACTATGATAAATATTTTTGGCATCAACACAAATTGAACACAAAACATGCCCTTTTGGGGGAAAAATAGGTTAAGTGCAGATTAAAATGATTTACAAAATATTCTGCATCGCTTTATGAAATACCAAAGCTTCTGACTAAGTATCTAGCTAAAGAAAGCTATAGATGGTTTTGCCAAGAAACTGAATGATAATTTAATTACCTTCACTATAGGATGTACTAGGGCTCAGTTTTTTTTCTTTTTTTTAATTATTTAATAAGCATATGCTTATTGCAATGTCATTCACTCATTAAGTCATTAAATAGTTACTGAATACTGTGCGAAGCCCTTTGCCAGGTGATGAGTATACAGAGAGAAATAAAATAAGCGCCTGCATTCTCAGAACTCACAATCTGACAGGGAAGCAGCAGATCTTTATACATTCTTACAAAGAAAAGACCTATTAACACTATGAATGAAGGTACTGATATTTATTAGGTGTTGTAGACTTGATCCTTTACGCAAATCATTTCCTTTTATTCCCACGAAAACCTGTGAAACTGGAACTGATTGATTTGTTCAACAAATATAAACATGATCCCTTACTATGTATTAAATAATATTCTAGGCCCTAGACATAAAGCTGTTGGAGAAGCAGACAAAAATATCTTTTCTCTTCTGATGAAGCTTACATCTCTTTGGGGAGGAGAAAGCAAAAACAAAATAAATAGGCAAACTATATATTGAATGTAATGATAATAAGAGCTGTGAAGAAAGGTGAGCAAAGTGATATCGAGTGTTGGGTTGGTTATAGTTTTAACAGGGTGAAAGGGGATATTTTTTGTTATGTACTATTTAATAATTTAGTAGACTATTATTATCATTAAATATAGAAGCCAAGATTTAGAGCAGGTTAGTTAATTTGCCAAGGGTCATACAGGACGTAGAAGAGCCCATACTTAAGCTCAGACTGCTTGTTCTCATGACTTCCTGATCTTGTCAACACAGCGCATCACTTCTCAAGTGCCCGTTCTTGCCACTACAGCAATTTTACACAGAATTCCTTTCTAAAACATCATTTTCTTCTCCCCTCAAATATCCTGTCATCAACTAGACTGAAGAGGAGCATAACTTAGTGAAATGACTTTCCTAGCAGCAATGGAAAAGCTAGAGGTTTGGAATAGCACTGGGGCAAGAGCTCCTATGTATACTTTCCAGAAGCGTGCCACTCAGGTAAATGACGGAGGTCAGGGTGACTTTTGGAACTCCGCGCGCAGCACTGTGCTCCTGACATTTCCTGACCACCTGCCTTTTCTAAGTACAGCAGAGCACACTGTAAGGCATTTCCAGCTTGCTACCTCCCTGTGAGTCAAAACACATCTGGCAGCAAGACCAATGAATTTGGCAGTTAGCCAGCCAGTCAGACAGCAAATCTCTTTTGAGAGTCAATCTGGTGGAGCATGAATAAAGAATTTCACCATTATGCCTATTTACCTGGCAACCTGCATCACCTTTATGTCTATTTCTTCAACCCTCCTTACCGTTTCTTTATAAATAGTACAATGATTTCAAGTGGCTCAGGATTTTTCTAGCAACTCTTGTTCAACCCTAGAGGATTAGCTTTTCACTCTGACCAAAGCTGGTTGCCAGGTCACCACTTAAGCCCCTCAAAGATCTCCCAGATGACTATTACTACTTTATGTTATTGAAGGATTTGTACTTTCTTTTTGCCCACGAGTCTATCCAAATGGAATAAGATCTGTTGGCCAGGATCATGCCTGTGATTTTTCAAGTACCACACAGTGCCACGTTGTCTTGACTTAGTTAATCCTATAAGACACTTCCAGAACACATTTGAAAAAGTCAGGTGGAACACTATGGAGAAACCAAGTTCACACTGTCAGACATTGCTGAAGACAGCAATTGTCAGAGACATTTCTGAAGACCACTTCTGGTATTTCAAATCAAATTGGGAACATTCTAAATGGGGTTACAAAGGAAGAGAAAAACCTACTATCCCATTCCATGTTATTTTTTCCCTGGGAGAGCTTATGCATTCTGGACTTTACTAAAGAACTGTTTTCTGGCACAACTGCTGAACTTTCTCTAGAGAAGTTTGTTGTATCTATGTTTTATGTATTTTTGCATCTTTCTAATATTAATATGCTATTACTAATATATTTCAAGTCAAGTTTTATAAACCATTTTATTAGCTTGGAAATACAATTTTATAATTTGACAGATTACATAGCAATATAAACTTGTCATTCTAGATGAGGGGCCATTAAAAATACCTCAACTTTTAGAGTTTCAGTCAGTTTTACTACCTGCTATGTCAAACCTCTCAAATTTCTAAATTTCCATAATGGTTATAATTCAATGAATACTTTAATATCCCATGTTATGCTTTGAATCCCATATCGGTTGAATGAGGAGATGATAGGCAATAAATGTGTGTCCTGAATTTATTTAAATACTTGCTCTTGAATTCTTTATTTACTTGCTTACAACTTTCTGAATGCAAAGCAAGCTCCTAAAACTGTTGCCAGACAATCAGAGGGCATTGTAAACAGCCAGAAATCTGTGTGTGTTTATCCCTTTTCACCATTAATCATTTTAGAATCTCTCTCCATAGAATTTTAGAATGTCAAAGCTAGAACTTTCCTAGAGGGATTTTTTTTCACAATTATCTAATTTTACAGATGGGAGGACAGAGGAAAGAGAAGTATATTGCTCAGTATTACACATGTACAGCATAATGGATATTGGAGTATACGGTAAGCAGAATTTAAAGATGGTTTCCAAGATTCCTACCTCCCAGGGTACAAGCCTTGAATAATTTTCAATTGAGTGCCACCAAGAGAAATAACGGACTTATCAGCACCATAATTAGGTTACAATATATGGCAAAGGTGATGAGATTTTTGCAGATCTGATTCAGATCCCTAATAAACTGACTCTAAGTTAATCAAATGAAGATTAGCCTTGATGGGCTTGCAAAAATAAGATGACCCCTTTAAAAAATCTAGAGGTCAGAGGTAAAAATAAGCCAGAGAGATTAAAAGCAATAGAAATGATCCTACTATGGAGGGTTCTGTACGGCAAGAACCAGGTGACCTCCAGGAGCTGAGAACAGCCCCAAACCATTAGACAGCAATTAAATGGGGAATTCAGTCCTACAAGAAACTGAATTCTTCCAACAACCAGTGAGTTTGGAAGAGAACCCTGAGCTCCAGATGAGACTGCAGCCATGACTGACACTTTGATTTCAGCCTGGTGAGGCCCTGAGAAGAGGATGTAGCTAACCTGTCCCTGCACTCCTAACTCCTGAAAGCTGTGAGATAATACATTGTATTATTTAAGGGCTACTAAAATGTTGTTACTTATTATGCAACAATAGAAAGTTAATACAAACTGTAATTCAGTTTTTGTATTCCAAAATCAGTGACTTCTATATATTACTCAACTTTTATTAATATTACGTGTATTAAAATTGCGGACCAAAAAAATAAAATCTAGATATTACTACTTTTAGTATGACTAACCGCTATTTTCATATTATTAGACACTTAATTCACATGTCTAGATTGTGACAGAACACAATCTGTCACAATCTGTAGATACATGTACATTCTTATTCATTGATTAATTATTTACAAGTAACAATGATATTTATAATTTCTTTGTACTGTTTTAGTACCAGACAATGTAAATACTAAATGCAATGAAGTAAAAAAAAAATATTTGGTCTCCATTCAAGAGATAGATTTGATTTCCTAAGGGTAAATATAGAAAGGAAGGTATGACAGAGCTAATAAATTGATAAATTGAACTCAGAAAAGGAAATATTTCTTATTACTCTCAATTTGAAAGCCTGATCTGCACTGTCAAACCACACAGATCTGTACTGCTTTTCAAATTTGCCAAATATGCCTTTAGGAAAACCAGTAAAGTTCATTTTGACTCTGTTAGTTTCCCTCTGTATATTGAAAAAATATTTCTTAATATTTGTATATCATACAGATAAGCTTCAACACAGATAAAAGACTGAAACAATTTTCTAGAGCCATAAGCTATATCTTTAAAAACATAAGTATGCCTAGACTCTATTTTAATTTATATTTAAATATGAGGATAAAGCTATTTTACACAATGTCTATAATTATGTAAAATGTGATTGAATTCATTGCTACCAGAGTTAACATTCATGTAGGAAGAAAAGCTTAAAAGGAAAGTAGGACATTTGATCAGAAACAGTGGCCACCATGGATGAAATCTTCCTTCAATATAAGTCAAAGGAAGATACATGAAAACTCACTGATTTAAAAATAATCGTACGTTTCTAACGATGACCATATAATCTCTGCCTATGTTCAGAAAATAAGTGTTTTTCAAAACTCAAGATCTTATATACTAGACAGAGCCAAATAAAAATAAAAACAAACAATTCAAGAAGTCATTATGCTCATAAAGATTCATTCTCATATTTTAATTTTTAATATAATTATATATAATTTACATATTACATAATATGTAATTATTTTTAAAAACCTTTTTTGTATTTCAAACGTATCTCTTTTAGACAACATTCAAATGAAAGGGATTACAGAAGGCTTGTACACCAGAAAGTAGTATTCTTAAATACTATCTGAGAATGCTGCATATTGGAAAGTCCAATATGCACTATGTTTTATCTATGTAGCATTGATCAGTTTACTGTCTTCCCATCTGCAAAATTAGGTAATTTAATGATAGCCTTATAATCAAATTCAAGTCATTAGAAATGTTGATAAATCCCTAAAAACTATAAATTTGTAAGTTCTGCCTTATAATTTAATATACCTGTACACGGCAGCAATATGCTGGACCCCAGTGTAACTGACTCGCAAGCACTGGCTGTGCACAGTCTTGTCCAAATCTGCATTGAATGATGTCATATCGGTACCTTACAACTGGCCACAGAAAGAGCATGTAAAACAAGGTAATGACAAATCATAATGCCCTTTTTTTTTAATGTCATATTAAAGAAAAAGAGACCCAAAGAACAGATTAGTAGGGAAGCAAATGAGCTAGGTCATAGGTAACTAAGAAATGTACATAGGCAAGCCTGCTGAAAAGAAACTACAATACCATTGATACTATTCAAGAAGTGTAACAATTTATCTAAAAACTCTTGTAATGCTATTTTTAGTAACATTTTATTGTAGGGGACAGTATAACTTTTAAAAAAATATATAGGTTTCTATTACTGAAATGAATTCATGACATATTTAATGTCTTCTTGCTTCCATGTTTTCCCAAGCACTGAAAGAAATATGGTCTTTCCGAAAAAGAAAAAAAAAAATGATGAAGGGATCTCTTATCCTTTCATTGATTGTATTTTTATCCATTGTGAATATTTCTTTCTTTTAAATGGAATATTTCTTCTACTAATATTTAATTTAATTATTGTTGTGGTTAGATTTAGATCTACTGTTTTACTATTTATATGCTCTTTGTGCAATTTTTTCTTTGTTTTTTTTCTCCTTTATCCATCTTTTTCTGTCTTCTTTTGAATTATTTGAATATACTTTCAAATTTATCAAATTAACTTTTAGCTATACATTTTGTAACGTTTTATGGTCAACTTAAAGGAAACTTTGTTGAAGTCTATTTTCTAAGTACCTTGTGGTAAGTTCATTTCTTTATTTATTTATGTATACATTATACATATGTGTGTGTGTATTCTTTTTTTCCTGAAGAAAGCAGTTGTATTTTGGAATCACTTAGATATTTATTTATTAGCAAAAAACCTGTTTCTATCATATAACTAGATATACTGATAAGCAAATTTCTCAATCTCTATAATCTCCATTTCCTCAATGGTAAAACTGAGTTAAGACTATCTCTGCCCTGACAATTGGAAGTCATTTTCATATAATTTAAAAATACACACAGAGCAAGAATATATAACACATTTTGAAAAGATCACGTGTACATAGCCCACAGGGACACCTCCTTTCATGCAATCATACAACTCCTTCAAGGTTGTAATCAGGGCCACATGATATATTAAATGCCACTGTTTCAGGATTTTATTTCTGTTTTTTAAAGCTTATTATTCTTTTATCCTCAATAATACCACCAGTTAAAATTTTTCAGGACTGGTAAGTTTCCAGATACTTATACATTATACAAATACAATGTATTATCTAATTGATTCCTCACCAAAACCCTATGAAGTTTTCTAAATTTAGGTTCTACCCAAAGGGACCCTGAGACAAAGACTTGGTTTCAGATTGTTTATTTGGGAAGTGATCCCATATAGCAGATGTCAAGAACTGAGATAGGAAATCCAATCACTTTTGTGTGTTCCTGAGCAGTTACTGATGTGGTGAGCTACAGCTCAGTCCCATGAAGGACCCTCTGAGATAATGGAGATATTCATGTAACTCTGAAACATCAACTCAGGGTTGCCAGATTTAGCAAGTATTGAGGGTGCCCAGTTAAATTTGAATTGTAAACAAAGAAATATTTAATGGGACATATTTACACTAAAAATTATTTGTGGTTTATCAGAAAGTCTAATTTAATTGGGCATTCTGTAATTTATGGTCCTTCTAAGCCAGATGAAATGTAGACTGGGGCATTCATCTACTGATTTCCTTTCCCCGTTTGTTGTGAGTTGCACCCTACCATGCTTCAACAATCTCATACTTATAATATTTGTCTGCTAGCAGCTGAGCAAGCTCCCATGATACCAGAGAAAATCCATAGTCAGAAAAGATAGCAAGATACAGGCATTGAGGTAGAAAGTCCAGAATGATGTCTGAAATGTTTACAGTTGCAGATAAACTCAGGTGGACCCAGGGAATGATGAGGTAGGACATCAACTGTGTTTGCTGCAAAAGATACTGCTATTTTTCTTGTTTCAGATGAGGAATGTAAGCATCTAGAGGAACAGATAAACTTTCCTACTCACACAGGGACTAAACAGCAGAGCCAGGCACTGAACCAGGTTTGTCTTACTCTGGGGATCCTGAGCCAACCAGTACCGAGCCTTGAGCTAGACGGAAAACTCTTTGAGGCATAGACTTTATACTCCACTGTTTGTATATTATTTACACTTAGAATATGTATTTACACTCAAAATATTTTCTAGTTGTACTTTCAAGGAGTATGACTAAAAGTTTTCTTAAAACAATAACTAAAATCAATAGCTAGAAAGCTTAAAAGTATTAAACAATGCCATTTAAGTAAATAATTTCATAATATCAAATATCAAGGACCATTTGGCATGAACCAAATACGCTCATGGGTTTTTTGATAGTACCAAATTTCAAGGACCTCTTGGCATGGATCAAATGTCTCAGTGGATGTCTTGGACATGACCAAATGTCCTGCAAGGAGACAGAGTGTATAGATGAGGATCTGAAGTTACAGCCTATAAGAACTTTTTCTGATTGATTTGCAATTCTTAGTAAAGGATGAAGTGAAATCTTCAGTGGGGAGTCATGGAAGGCTGAGTGGAGAGAAGGTATAGATAATCTCCCAGGAAAGTAGAAGGGTAAATGGACTAATGAAATATGATAAGTTGGAAGCACTATGATTCATGAATTTAAAGTGGGTCTAATCACTCTGGGTATATATTTTCCAGCAATATTCAGATGCAGGCATGGTAGAAGCAGAGGTGGATTTACCAGGGATATTGAGTTTCTCAAGTAAGTAAGATGAAATGGGAGTCAAGGAAAAAAAGGGAGGATATCAAGAGGACAAAGTACTATAAAAGCTATTATGGTAAATTGATGTCCTAACATGACTGAAAGATGGATGAGGACAGGGTACCTGATGAAATAAAATATTAAAGAAGTTAATGGTTGGTTGAATCAAATTGAGTTTATGAAAAGATTGCAGTTTTGAGTAATAATATGGTCTAGCCATGTTCATTAGGTGAGTGGAAGAGGTAGATACCAAACAAGTTCTTTCGAGAATAGATTATGAATTGAGAGGCCAGAATAATGGAGAAATCTTTAACGTATATATTGAAAATTTAAAAATTGTGTCAATTGTATTGTTGGAAAGAGTGGCAATGAGCCAGGAGCAATGTGGAAGTATTCCTTCAAAGCTAGGGAATTTTCAGAAAATAGCCAGAAAGGAAGGTATATGATCTGCAGTAAAGAACAAGGAGGGCCATTAGTACAAAAGATTGTGGGAGGAAAAAAAAAATCACCTTCTGCGAATACTACAGAGGAAAACCTGTCTTCAGGGAGAACCAATTTTAGAGCAAGAAGATGAAAAGATATTTCAAGATGAGGCTGAGGATATAGGAATTTTGCAGATAAGCCTAAAATTAGGGTTTCAAGAGTTGTACAGGAATGGAAGAAGGGGATGGGTTAAGGGATAGACAGAGCCTTACAGTCTAAAATGTATGGAAGATGAGGAGATACACAGAGTTTAATTTTTCCTTTTAAATGTCTTATATGAACTAAGATAAAAATAATGAGATTAATGCTGTGGATTCAATGAAGAAACTGGTGACAAGGCTATGAGTGGTAGGAGCCTTCTCTCTCACCAGTGATCATTAAGGGAAGAAAACTATGGGGAGGTGAAGTTCTGAGATCCAGCACCTGCATCTTCTTTTGACCCCAGTGGATATAGTGGAAGGTCTAAGGACAGTGTACTTTAAGACCCAGCACACTCATTGGCTCTCGGTTGTGAGAAAATCAATCTTATATTCAATACTGGCCCAGTATTGCCCCTTTCTGGTGGAACATCTGAAAGACTTCTGTGAAAGCCTGTGAATCAGACACCCAATATTTTGTATTCGAGGTCTACTGCTTACTAGGGGTGTAAGTTGGCAAGTTACTTATTGTCTTTGAAACACCCTTCCTTACATACTAAAACATGGGAGTAATGATATTTACCTCCACAGAAATTTTATAAAAAATTACTTGCTATGGTATCTGGCATATTATATATAAACTAAAGTTATATTTTCCCTTTTATTCAATCCAACTGTGGATTTGGGGTTGTCTATAGGAAGTCCCTGACCTTTTTCAAAATTAAGTCTGGATGTCTTCAAGGGTAAATTTCAATGTTAAAGGCACTGAAGACATGCCCTCGATCTGGAATATTTTTGAGAAGTTCAGTTACCCAGTGTCCACTTATAGTAGTAGCTGTTACATCATTTAATATTGAGCATCACTTCCCAGCAGTGAGTCCTTTAGGGGAACATACCTATGAGATTAAGTACAAATAATTAAATATGGAAAATTGTTAAATAAGATGCAAAACATGGCTCTGAATACAATATTTTGGACTTTAGCATAATAAGTATTCATTGCTTCATATTTACATGAATTAATTACAATATTTCAGTATGCATTTAGTGGATATATACTATGTAGCAGACTTTATTAAGTTATTAAAGCACAAAAATATAAATACTATGAACTCTATGCCCTTGAGGAGTTAACAATTTGTTTTTCCAGATGAAATTGAGCAACAGCTTTAGCCATTTCATGAGGCCATTCCTAGAACATGATCACAAAGCCATGCTATCAGAATACAAAAGTGTACATATCTCCAGGTTTGCTAACCTATAAGGCCATGCATTTAAATGGTTCACACACGAGAGCAAATAAATAGAAAGGGTTAGTCTATCACATCCCCTGTTCTAAAACTTATCATACTCTTAATGTAATCTAGGACCGCATTAGAAGGTTTCAAGGGAATATGTCACCATGTCTAATACTAAGTTTACTGTTTCCTAAAATCCCAAAGGTGATTTTTTTTCTCTTTTATGTTCACACATGCTGTTTTTAAGCAAATTTTCCCCATTTTGTTCTTGTGCAATTGGATTTCAGTACATTGAGCACTACGACAGTTTCATTTTTAGAGTGAAAACCAAATAGATCACTGAATATAAGATTTTGACGTATGTCTTTAGATGAGTCATACAACTGAATTAATATTCACAGAAAATGAAGACAGGGCTGCTGCTAACCAAAAGGAAGGCAGCTCTTCATATAGGTGTACATCCAGTGAAATGCAGACATTTGATCTTGAAGAACGGTACATTCCAATGTCTTTTTTTCCCCCTGGGATTTTATGAATTGCTGTGCTCTTACTACTTAAACAAGCTTTAAATTAATTCTTGTTATATTTTAGTCCAAAAAGCACTCTTTTTGAGACATACCTGGGTAATTAATTTTTCCTTACAAAATGTAGGTTATCCTTGAATATTTTCATTCATTAAGTAAAATGACAGATACACAGAGCAAGCATAGAATTGCTGTTAGGTAACTTAGCAAACCCTAATACATTTCTCCTGAGATGTCGTTGATTAATCCCGACACATTTTATTGTGCCCATTTCTCAGGCAAAACAATAGCAGTCATTGTGTATAGGTTTAAAAATAATACTTTAAAGGGTTTTCTAGAATTAAAGCACTCTTGAATTCCTTTTTATTCATTTTAAAAATGAGTTTTAAAGTGAACTTGTATCTAGAGAATGTAAGATAAAGACATTTAACCTGAAACAAAAACTAGAAAATGACTATTTTAAATTTTAGTTTGGTATGATATGCAAATCTCCCACATTAACATATCTGTCAAAATGAGCAAAAGGCATAATCCAGACTGTTAATTCACTATGCTCTTTCCTGTGTGTGTTTCAGTGCATTAATAAAATTGAACTCACTGAATATATGAGTATTTACTGCATGTTTTACTCTATGCTGCATATCTATCCTTTAATATGTCTAGAGAAAATGCATTGCATTTACACTCTCAGAGGCCGTGACTACATGTAATAAAAGTATCTCCATAGAGTACTTGAATTTTTCAGCTTTGCTAATAATCAAATTTTAATCCTTTGATTAGGTGTATTACATTACAGGCAAACTACGTATTAAATACACGAACATTTCAGATTGACAAATAAATGCTCTATGCATCAACTTCTTACTATTCCTCTTTGGCCAACGTTTCCCGTGAAACTGTATCACCAGTTCCTCTTATTTGGATCTACTGATTTTTCCCACCTGAAGTCCCTGTCTCATCCTGTGTTTGGCCAAATCCTGCTTGAGGCATAATCTGCTAATTTTATTTAATTTACTTAAGCCTACCCCATTGCAACTCTTTTCATAATTAGCCAATAAGTATAGATGAAGCCATCATTTGTTTTAATACTCCAAATATTGATACTCTTGAGCTCCTAGCGGCTTGATTTCAAAAACGTCAGTCTGCCCACTCACTCCTGCTGTCATTATAGTCTTATCCAGGTGTTTTGTTGAATGTTGTCTTTCACATTCACCTCCAATTCTATGGCAGAGTGTTTGCGACCTGTTCTGCATGGTTCTGATCTCTTCTCTATCAACAGAAGTATGCAAAAGACATTTTCTCTAATTTCACAAACCAGATTGGGTTGCTACTCATCAGGTCTCAATGTACCTCTGGGTCTTTAAGAAACCCAAACTGAAACAGAAATTTTTCTTCAATTCTTCATAGTATAGGTGAAGTCAGCACATTTGTTTCAAAATAAATTAAAAGCTTTTATTCTATTAATATCTTTAGTTCCTTTAGTTTTATTCTGTTCTTTTTGTTCATTTAGGAGTTAAACACTGGAGCACTTGATGTATGTAACTGTTATTAATATTATTTTTAATCTGATATTTGCATCATTGGGTCAATGATATTGTGGGAGGAAACTGGGTCACATGTTTTAATCATCTATTTTGAAACAAAAGCTTCCTATTTAACAGATCTTTGATGTAGAGATGTCCTTATATACTTCCATCTCTCTTTTGGATTCTCATCTTCTGTGAGAAATGGTTCAAAGAAAAACACCTATATACACAAGAGCAAACAACACTTTACAAGCTCAGTCGAGTCCAAATCAATTCTCATAAAACAAACATTTCTCTAAAGAAAACATGGTATTCAGAGTTGCATTTCTGCTTTCCACACCATGGGGAAGATACTGAAGTTCTTGATCTGGCTTTATAAGCCCCATTCACCCTGTGGGTTTAATAAATGTGAAGGTGCCCTTCTGGAGGCTGTCATAAAAATGGCAGCATGAGGTAAGCCTATTGAAATCTCCCCTGGAATTTACAACAAACTGAACAACTATAACTCCAGAAAGGGCTCCCTGCACAGCAGACAGGCAAGACTAAGAGGCGCACTACTGAAATCATCTAAAGGTGGGCAAACTGCATGAGTGGGGGAGGAAGGAAGGGAAGAGAGAAATGGGGCCACGCAGGCATAGGACGCAGACTTAGCTTGGTGCTCCGAGCTCGCTGCATCCCAGAACTACCGCAGCTGCGGGAGAAGGAAGAACTCGGACTGCTAGGGCTTCGCTTATGGCCCACAGGGCTGAGGGGACAGCATATAACACGGCTGAACCCAATGCTCACAGCAGAGACCTTGGAGCAAAGACTGAGGGAAGAGGGCTGAAAATGGTGGTTTAAGCCCTCACTGCTGAGCACAGAATGGAAGCCTTAGGCACTGAGCATAGCTGCCTCCTCCCCACCCTCCCAGGGTTCACCTTGCCTTCACCTGTCCAATGCTAGAAGCAAAACAGTAGCAGTATCAGATCAAAAGAAAAGAATATTTGCAGTTCTGAGAACTGTGGTCCGCAGACACAAATTTGCAGCCCAACTAGTTCTGGGAAAGGGGAGGGAGCTGTGGAAGCAGGACTGGCTATGGTGGTGGTTGCCGCCATTGCTCTGGGCCACCTCTCACAGCCCACACTGCCCCTGTCCCCACTTATCTGGGCAGATCCCTACAGGAGTAAACAGAGCTGCTGAAACACACGGGCTCTGAATCTGGTGCAGGAAGAGCTTTGGAACTTCAGAAGCTCTCCACATCCCCCCACAAAGGCAGCGCCCTATGACCCAGGTGAACTGTTCACAGAAGAGAAGCACACCTTCCAGGGACTCCCCCCATTGTGTGAGAAGCTGGAATAGTGCAGAGAAAACATAACACTACAGTGTGAGAGAGAATAAAAGGCTGCAGTCAGAAAGAAAATAAAACATTCTACCAACACCTACTGGAAAACAAAACAAAGACCTCTTTCTATCAGCCTGTTGCAGAACCCACTCCTGTAGATGTCTAGGAAGAGAAATAATAAATCACTAATTTCCATGAGTAATCAAGATAAGAAGATAGCTCAGAAAGAAAATGAGAAATCTCAAGAAAATGAACCTAAAGACATGGAAATATGTGACTAAAATGACAGAGAAGTCAAGATTGCAGTTCTTAAAAAAACTCAATGAGATGCAAGAAAACACAGACAGGCAGTTTAATGAACTCAGAAACACACTCAAAGAACAAAATAAACATTTTACCAAAGAGATTGAAATTAAAAAAAACACAAACAAACAGAATTTCTAGAAATTAAGAACTCAGAACTCAACAAAAGAAATGAAGAATAAAATAGCCAGTTTAGGTAGTAGAGTTGACCAGATAGAGGAAAGAGTCAGTGACATCGAAACAGACATCTGGAAATAACACAGATGAAAGAAGAAAGAGACTTGAGACTTCAAAGAAATGAAAGAACTCTACAAGAACTTTCTGACTCCATCTGAAAAAGCAATATAAGAATAATAGGCATACCAGAAGGAGAAGAAAGACAGAAGGGAAGGGAGAGTATATTCATACAAATAGTAGACAAGAACTTCCCAAATTTGTGGAAAGAACTGGATCCTCGAATCCAAGAAGCAAATAGAACACCTAATTACTTCAACCCCAACAGGCCTTCTCCAAGGCATTCTGTATTGAAGCTGTCAAAAATTAATGACAAAGAAAGAATCCTCAATGTAGCCAGGAAAAAGAAGATGATAACCTACACAGGAATGCCCATTAGATTATCAACAAATTTTTCAGCAGACACTCTATAAGCCAGGAGGGAGTGGAACCAACTATTCAAACTACTGAAAGAGAGAAATTATGAGCCAAGAATAATATATCCAGCAAAGATATCCTTTAGATATAAAGGAGTAATAAAAACCTTTCCAGACATACAGAAGCTGAGGGAATTTTCTAACACACGACCTGCACTACAAGGAATACTGAAGGAGACTATTTGACCAGCATAAATAGGGACAATGAAGAAAATGCCGAAAGTGTTCCTATTGGAATACACTGTAAGACACAAACTCCACAATTTTGCCATAATCCTGTTGGTTTCCTTGCTTGTTAATTTACTTGCTATTTTTGTTCATTTTTGTGATGGACTCTATTTGTTTTGCATTCTTCCAGGCACATGGGGTTTCCAAAGACCTCAGAACGAAATTTTAGTCAAGGCATTAGTTACACAATTAATCAGCCCTCCTGTCTGATCCAGTATGGGGTTCGGATGAGCAAATATTCAGTCCATAAATTTAAGGACATTAAAAAAAATCTATTAAGTCAAAATTATTCTGACTCTCAATGTAAATCCTGGCAACTAGCAGAAAAGTTAACTGCAGTCATGTTTTGGGCCTCTCTCCCCAGACTAGTGCAGATCTTCCTGGATCTTAACATATTGCCTAAGGTTTGGCAGAACCATGATAAAGATCTTGAGGTTGAACTTGTTACTTCAGGTTTAACCAATGCTCTAGGCAGCATGGTTGGTTCATTAGAGACCTGTGGCTCTGATTTGATGTGACATGCTTGAGGAAAGTGAATCTGTGAAACTTGAGGACTGCATAGATATTCCACTCACATACATTAGTATAGTGAGTTCTTTGTGTGTTTTTGTTTTTCATTCTTCCTATGTTTGTTACATCATAGCCAATTACTGTATTTTCAAACAAACACTGTTTATGGAACGTGTTCACAATAATATACAACACTTAAAATAACGAGGTCATACCCTCAGGTATAATGACCTAATGAATCTTCAATTTTTAAATCTGTTTTTTACGGACTCCACAACTCATTTCAGGATATATGTCTTCTCTAAAGAGTAGTTTGTTGTTGAAAATAAAGTACCATAGCAGAAAGAGTACCCTTTGGTATGGTAAATATTGACTATAAAGTAAAACTCTATTTTTTCCCTAAAATCTAATTTAGTGGCAGGACTAGGCTGGCATTTGGTTATTAAAGTACTGTATCAGGTACTTAGCTTAACAGTCTTCTAGTTTAACAATACAGGGTAAACCAGTGTTATTGTATTTATTAAAAGATGCAGCATTAGTCACCAATACCTCTATAAGAGACTTTCCCAAATAATTTTGACTTTCTGTAATTTTCAGCAATTTCCTCTATTTGTATCGTTGATTTTCAATTTATATTGCTTCATAAATGTGAACTATAATGCATTCTAAGTTTCTCTCCTAAGTGAATGTTCTTTTAATAATAAAATTATTATGAATAATCATAAACAACATTTATTGGGCACACAGAAACTATGTTCCAGGCACTAATATAAATGCTTTTCGTACGCAATTCAATTGTCATTCAATTCTTACAACTACCTGTGAAGTAGTTATTATCTTCCCCATTTTATGAATGAGAAAACCGAAGCACAGAAGAAACTAAGCCATATAGTATTAAATATGAGTTACAGGGAGCCAGATCCACACCTAGGTATTTGAAAATAATACTTTATTTGGACCATTACATTTCTGCTACAAAACTTGTAACTTGGGTTTTACTCACACTAATTTCGTGTCATCTACCTCTTTCATCATGACTGTTTCCTGTCCTGTTGTCAATGAGTGTCACTGTGGCATGTATGTCTTCATTCTCAACAGCATTCACAATCTTTCTGCACCTTCCTCCCACTCTTACTCTGATTGTCCTCTTTCATTCTCAATCTCTTGGGTTCCATGTTCCTGGCTTTTGTACTCTGACTAGCTGAGGTACCTTGGGGATGTCCATGGATTATAACAATATCGATTTCTTCCTGAGGCATCTTTAAAATACAATAAACATTTTGTGACTTCTCACTTTTTGGAATTCTTTGGTGGATCTTGTTGAATAGCCTGTATCTACTCTTATGCTTTCATTAAACTTGTCTATCCAATATAGAGGACTATCTGAATTAAAAGACTATTATGACTCATCGAAATAGTCCCCATATTATTAACTAATCAATTGTATTGGAAATATTTTTCACATAACTATAACTTTTTTGTGTAAAAACCACATTTATCTGAAAGCTAACACTAAGGAAAGGAAATTGCATTTTTATTAAGGGCCTGTTTATCTGCCTGTCACTGAATTCTATTCATTTGTCTAGTGACTTTTTTTGTGTTTTCCATTACAGTTCTTAGTATGTAGGAGCCATTGATAGTTTAAGTTGAATTTCGCATACTAAATATTTTATATTATTGTTCCCCGCATAGACTAGAAACTCTGAATACTATCACATAATAATGCTTTAGTTAACGCAAAGGTTCTTAGGCTAACAGATGGTGTTTAACATTTACAAGAGAATCACAAACAGAAATTAAATAAAATTCAGGTTCCTGATTTTATAAATCGTTCAGCCCTACTCCAGATGTTGATCTACTTTGTTACCACAACATGCTCTTAATCTCTTTTCAGTGAGAATAATAAAGTAATAACTACAGAATATGATCATATATAAGGGGTTTGAATAAATTAAAACAAGCTAAAAGTTTTAAGTACAATAATAAATAGATGAAAAAAATGAATCCTCTGTCCAGTGTATCTCATTTTTTAAGGAATTTTGAATCTGAGTACAGTATTGCTATATGTTTGATTAACTTTATGGCACATCACCCTTTAAAAATAGAGGAGTAAAAGCATAAACAGGCAAATCAAGATAGAAGGATGTTAAGCAACAGTCCATTAAAGAATAACTTTTAAAACATATCTCGCATACCAAGTATACATAGCGTACTCCAGTATAAACATAGTGTAAGTCTTCATTAAACACAATTATTTTCTATTTTAATAAAAAACTAGCTAGGAGTGTTGCCAGATTAAACTTTACTAAGTTTTATGTAGAGTTGTTAGAGTAAATGTCGAGAGCAACAGACTACAGTCTACCACTAGGAATTGTGAAACAACACGTTCAGGAAATTTGCACACGTAAGTATTCATACTTCTGAAAGTGAACTATTTCAGAGGAAATTGTAATTATATGGACCTCTTATACTTTCTTGTTTCCAATTTCTCTGATGATTTTTATTTAAACTCTGTTTAATCGGAATTAGGACCAACTTGTCATAGTCTCTCATGCTCGTAGGTACTTCACTTTCTCTTTATAGCCTTCCTTCCATAAAAAGTACATTTGAAAATACTCTAAGGCTCTGTAGGAAGTCTGTTCCTTTGTTTCAGTGTAGTTCTCTGCTTTTGAAGCTGATTCACAATATTTTGTAAAATGTTAAATTTACTTAAATGAAGAAACAATTGCATTTAACTTACATGCTAACTGAAGATGCATGTATTTCCGTAGTGGAATATTGGTATCTATGGGAAACAGTGCTTAAATTTAATTATAAAAAATAAACAAAAATATACTTATATGAAGGAGACTCATATTTTATACATACAGCTGTATTTCAGGAACATTAATATTCGTTCTGTAAATTATACTTAAAGGTAAGTGTTAGGGCATGAACTATTTCATTTGTGAATTATTAAGGGCAACTAATTCACTCTTTCCCTCTTATTTTAAATATAACCTATTTCTTTTTGGGTTTCTTTTTTTCTATGCTGTAAAGAAACTGTAATGCTTTACTAGTTAAATATCTTAACCATATTCTCTTAGTTTAGACAGGCTCTACATGTTAAGATTATACATATTTACTCTTTTATTTTTATATTATGTATTGACTCATAGTTGATTTTTATATTAGGTTCCATTACTCACATTTATTTATTTGAGTGTAGCCTTCGAGTTGTGCAACTATCACTACAATGTAAATTTAGAACATTTTCATAACCCCAATAAGCAACCCTGTACACATGTGCAGTCATTCTCCTTCCCTCCACTACCAGTCCTATAAAACCACTAATCTACTTTTGTTCTCTACAAATTTGCCTATTCTGGATATTTCATATAAGTGAAAAATATAATACATGGTCTTTTGTGACTTCTTTTTTCATGTGCCATGTTTTCAAAGATCATCCATATTGTAACATGTATTAGCATGTTGATCTTTTTTTTATTGCTGAATAATGTTAAATTACATCAATAGGCCACATTTTCATTATCCATTTATCAGTTGATAGACATTTTGGTTGTTTTTACTTTTTGGCCATTATTGCTACAGTCGGCCACATATTATTTTAGTTTTGGGCCATTATTATCCATCTACAAGTTTTCATATATGTATGTGTGTATCTGTGTATTTGTAGCGAGGAGTAGAATTGCTGGGTCTTATGGAAACTTAATGTTTCACATTTGAAGAACTGCCAGGCTATTTTCTGAAGCAGTTTTACCATACTCTATTTTCAGCAGTAATGTGTAAGGGTTAAAATTTCTCCACATCCATACCAACATTTGTCATTATCTGTATGTCTGATTATATCCATGCTTATGGTATGAAATGCTATCTCATCATGGCTTGGTTTACAGTTTTCTAACGGCTAATGATGTTCAGCATCATATTATGTGCTCATTGGTCATTTGCATATCTACTTTAGTGAGATTTCTATTCAAAATCTTTTCCTCATTTAAAATTGGGTTATTTGTTTTGTTATTGAGTTGTAAGTTATAAGTTGACAATGTTCAAAGAAGTGGTGAGAGTTGGACATATTTGTTTTGTTCCCGATCATAGGGAGAGATAATTTTCTTTGTGTTTATCTTTAGTTTGTTGAGCTTCTTGGATGTATAGATTAATGCTTTTTAGCAAATTTGGCAAAACTGAGCTATTATTTCTTTGAATGTTTTTGTGTCCCTTTCTTTCTTTCCTTTTTCTCCTGATTCATATTACATGTATGCTGGTATTGCTAATATTGTCTCACATTTCACTGAGGCTTTTTTCATTTTTATTTTATTTTATTTTTTTCTGTTTTCTTTGGATTGTATAATCTTTATTGATCTGTCTTCAAGTTCAGTGATTCTTTCCTCTACCACCTCAAATCTATTCTTCAGCCCCTCTAGTGAACTTTCATTTCAGTTATTGTACTTTAACTCCGTATTTTACATTTTGCTCTTTTTTTAGTTATTTATATACTTTATTGACTGTTTGATTGGCATCATGCCTTCCTTAAACTCTTTAGACATGGTTTTCTTTAATTCTAACATATTTATAATGTTTGTCTAAAAGTCTTTCTCTGCTAAGTCCAATATCTAGTCACCTTCAAAAGCAGCTTCTATCACTGCTCTTTTTCCTGTGTATCAGTCACTATGTTTCTTTGCATGTTTTATATATATTTGGTGAAAATTAGATAGTTTAGAAAACATTTTAAAGTAAATTGTAGATACTGATTTCCTCCTCCTCTCCCCAAAAGTATTATTAATGTTGCAGTTCTATTTGCTTGGTTATTTACTTACATGTTTTGTGATTTGGCTGAATTAATTCTATGAAGTCAAGTTCCCAGCAGTGTACAGCTCCAATATCTATGTTCACATTTTTCTCTTAATGTTATCTTAGCCTGACTATATAGGGGTCACTCCTGAGTTTTGAAAAAACTAATTAGTGGTCAAAGGTTGTGCTTAAACACTCTTAGCCAGTTAATTTTAAACTTCTTACTATTGGGTAGGGGTAGGTGTGTGTGTGTGTGTGTGTGTGTGTGTGTGTGTGTGTGTATGTTTGAGGCTATTCTTACAGTCCAATGAATATATTTTTGCCTCCTGTTCCATTCAGCTAGGTCCTAGTAGTTTGGATTTTTCCTCTTGGATGACTATTGAGAGGTCTTATCCTTTGGCATGTGCCCAGTCTTCCAAATATCCAGGGATCTATGTGATTTTATTTTTTAAGTTGGCTCTTTTGAGTTTCTTCTGAGTCAGAGTGGATTACTGTTTAGTCAGTATTTGGTCAGAGGTTGTGCTTAGGCCCCTTGACTAAAAAGTTTCTATCATTTGTCAGTTGATCTGTGTACAGTTTGTGGGATGGTTTCAAGTCTGCTCCACATCTTTTAATTTTAATTTTAATCACTCAATAATGTGAATAGAAAAATCATGAATTGTTCATTCAGTATATACATATATATATATACATATATACATATATATACATATATGTAAATATATGTATATATATACTATATATCCTGCACTATATATACATATATACACACACACATATTATATATGTATATATATGTATATACATACTATATATATATATAGTGCAGGATGCTCCAGGAACTACTATAAATACAGGGGATACAGAAATGAACAAAAAATGTCAACTATCTTACCATTATGGACCTTGCATTTTAGTAGAGGAGAAAGATAATAACCAAAGAGTTGTTATAAAGGATAGATTTTTTTAAATTAATTTTTTGATAGGGGATAGTCTGTTGCAAAACTCTTACCTTGAAATCAGACTTTCTTGAGAAAGGACATAATAGTCTTCATTTCTTCAACCCCTATTAAAATAACAAAACACAGGTCTGTCTAAATAAATTTTTAAAATATATTATAGATAGGATGACGGATGGTAAATAGACTTACTGTGGTAATTATTTCACAGCGTATACAAGTATCGAATGATTATGTTATACTCCTGGAACTAATATAATGTTATATATCAATCATATTTCAATAAAAATATATAAATAAAATAAGATACCATAGATAGGACAACAATCATTTCTTTGTAAGAAGGAATGTTTCTTAGCCCCTGCATGCTGTTTCACACAAAACTCAAGTAACTTTTTTACTGTTATTTATTCAGTTTTAACAAGGAGGTAGATTTGGTGTTGTCTTAACACATTGGGAAGTACTATTGGTTTATTCACATATTAGTTCAGGGCTTTATTCTCATCCTTCCCAAGAGTAAACAACAAATAAACAACAATAAAAGCAGAACAGACTGACATTCCTGAGAACAGAAAGCACGTAGAAGCACAGAAAAGGGAGCTGAATAACTCTATGTTGTTGTTATAGAGATGTATGACATCACTGAAAGATCAGGCAAACAAACTCAATTCGAACACAAGAAGGGACTAGGGTTAGATAGCCCAAAACACTATTGAGTCTGGGTCAACAATTGTCATTTAGGAAAATGCTGTCATCTGGGACCTTGATCTTGACTTTACCACCCACCTCCTAAATTTGCACACCTATTACATATAGAAGTTAAAACATCTTCATATCCCCAGGGTGCACT